>NC_064823.1:126073423-128573423 GCF_024166365.1 Elephas maximus indicus
TATGGCCGCCTGCTTCAGCCTTCGAAACCCTGGGGGAAATTCTATTTTGTCCTATAGGGTCACTATGAGTCAGAATTGACTTGTATGACAATAGGTTATAATAGAGTAAGTTGCTCTTAAGTATTAGCACTGCGACTCAGACTCATAGTGACCTTATTTATAACAGAAAAATAGTTGCTTCACCCTGTGCCATCTTCATGATAGCTGGTATGTTTGAGTCCATTGTTTTGGCTATTGTATATTTTTTATCAGTCCATCTCATTGAGGGTTTCCCTCATTTTTGCTGAGTTAGGGCTGGAGATCAGTGCATATATATGGGTATTTTGTGAGATATGATTGAAGCAAATTTAGGAAGGGCCTGGTAATTATTCCAAAGGATTTGAAGGCCTTGGTGTTCCATATACAACTGTTATACGAAAAACTGTACAATTCCCACAAGAAGAGAACAAAAAAGTATTTTCCTTATATTGTTGGGCTTTTAAAAACATGTGACCCAATAAATTACATTGCCTAAACTGGATCACACTCTGATAGTTACATGTAAAGCTCAAGACTTTTTTGAGCTTGAATCTGTTTGACTGCAAGTGACTTGAACTTAAAAAAAAAAAGGCATTTCCTTCCTTTAAAGCTTTAGATTTTTTTCTTTTGCTGCCTTAAAGAAAAATGAATAAATAAGAGCTGGCTAGGCAAACTATTCCCAGCAGAGAGCCTGTGGAGTCATTGTGTTTGGGTAAAAACCTAGCTCTGCCTCTGACTATCTGAATTACTTCACCTCTCTGTTTTAATTCCCTTTTCTGTAAAAAAAGGACCTTAATCATAGTACCTACTTTGTAGACTTATGATGAAGAATACACACATTAATCTATGTTATACTTAAAAAAGAGACTGACACAGAGTAAACTCTACTGAAATAGTACCTGATATTAATGGCAGGGGCATTTACTAGTACTTTCTACTTATAATAACTTTTATCTTTTCTAATATTTACTTATAGTTACTGAGTTTGTATAACTCAGTATTTATGTCCTTAACTTCAGATCTTTCATTTTCCAGGTTTTGTTAGCAATTTAAACTAGGATATTATACTCTATCTGCAATGTACATGATCATAGAAACCCAGTTGACCAAAAGCTAGAAATGGAAAATTGTTCATTTAGGAAAAAACTGTACTTTTCTATATTTGTAAGCAATTTGCGTTCAGGAAATATTCAGCCTGTAGCAGTCTATGTTCAGAGCATGATAAGGACTGAGTTTGTTTAGCAATCTCTCTTGGCCTGCCATGTAGAAACCTCATGGTATAAAATGCATATCATTATTTGAAAAATCAGAACAGAAACTACTTTCACAAAAATAATAGTAAATTCTATGAGTTTTACTTATAAACATCTTGTTTCTGATGCTACAAACTTTGCAAATAAAATATATTTATGTCACATGATTCTTTTTTAAAAGAGTGATAGAGCCGCTAAATGTTTTGTTTGTTTTTTCCCCTTGGAAATGCATCTGATTCAATATAAAAATATTTTATGTATACAAAAATCTATGTATAATTATAGATACCAAAAAAAAAAAAAAAAAAAAAAAAACCAGTGCTGTCGAGTCGATTCCGACTCATAGCAGCCCTACAGGACAGAGTAGAACTGCCCCATAGAGTTTCCAAGGAGCGCCTGGTGGATTCGAACTGCTGACCCTTTGGTTAGCAGCCATAGAGTTTAACCACTACACCACCAGGGTTTCCATAATTATAGAGAGATATAGTTATATGTAGCTATTCTTAGAACAGTACCCTTTACACCTCTCTATATTGCTCCTAGAATATTTCTTCAGGAAAAGAAAAATAAACCCTTATTACTGAATAAACAATTGATTTAAATTAATTACTTAAAGTTGATGTATTATTGATATTAATTTATTTTTAAATTTCACTAGTATTTTTCAGTGTCACTAGCATTAATGAACATTATTTTAGTCTAAAGAGATGTTTTGTAATTTATAAAGATGCATTTTTGTTTGGAGATCAGAACACATTGTCAAAATATTGGGGAGCATTCAAATCATGACTTGCATTGTGATTGCCTTTTTTTTTTTGAATCTTGGAATTTGGAAGAAACCTAGAAGATTAGAGAAGATGATTTAAATTAGATTTAGTAGTGCTCTATAAAAATTAAATACTTACTTAAGTGGAAAAACATACCTTGCTCATGGATAGGAAGACTTAACACAGTAAAAATGTCTATTCTACCAAAAGCCATCTATACATACAATGCACTTCCGATCCAAATTCCAATGTCATTTTTTAATGTGATGGAGAAACAAATCACCAACTTCATATGGAAGGGAAAGAAGTCTCGGATAAGTAAAGCATTACTGAAAAGGGAGAAGAAAGTGGGAGGCCTCACTCTACCTGATTTCAGAACCTATTATATAGCCACAGTAGTCAAAACAGCCTGGTACTGGTACAACAACAGACACATAGATCAATGGAACAGAATTGAGAACCCAGATACAAATCCATCCACATATGAGCAGCTGATATTTGACAAAGGCCCAGTGTCAGTGAATTGGGGAAAAGATAGTCTTTTTAACAAATGGTGCTGGCATAACTGGATATCCATTTGCAAAAAAATGAAACAGGACCCATACCTCACACCATGCACAAAAACTAACTCCAAGTGGATCAAAGACCTAAACAGAAAGACTAAAACGATAAAGATCATGGAAGAAGAAATAGGGACAACGTTAGAAGCCCTAATACAAGGCATAAACAGAATACAAAACATTACCAAAAATGATGAAGAGAAACCAGATAACTGGGAGCTCCTAAAAATCAAACACCTATGCTCATCTAAAGACTTCACCAAAAGAGTAAAAAGACCATCTACAGACTGGGAAAGAACTTTCAGCTATGACATCACCGACCAGTGCCTGATCTCTAAAATCGATATGATTCTGTCAAAACTCAACCACAAAAAGACAAACAACCCAATCAAGAAGTGGGCAAAGGATATGAACACACATTTCACTAAAGAAGATATTCAGGCACCTAACAGATACATGAGAAAATACTCTCGATCATTAGCCATTAGAGAAATGCAAATTAAAACTACGATGAGATTCCATCTCACTCCAACAAGGCTGGCATTAATCCAAAAAACACAAAATAATAAATGTTGGAGAGGCTGCGGAGAGATTGGAACTCTTATACACTGCTGGTGGGAATGTAAAATGGTACAACCACTTTGGAAATCTATCTGGCATTATCTTAAACAGTTAGAAATAGAACTACCATACAACCCAGAAATCCCACTCCTCGGAATATACCCTAGAGATATAAGAGCCTTCACACAAACAGATATATGCACACCCATGTTTATTGCAGCTCTGTTTACAATAGCAAAAAGCTGGAAGCAACCAAGGTGTCCATCAATGGATGAATGGTTAAATAAATTGTGGTATATTCACACAATGGAATACTACGCATCCATAAAGAACAGTGACGAATCTGTGAAATATTTCATAACATGGAGGAACCTGGAGGGCATTACGCTGAGCGAAATTAGTCAGAGGCAAAAGGACAAATATTGTAAAAGACCACTATTATAAGATCTTGAGAAATAGTATAAACTGAGAAGAACACATACTTTTGTGGTTATGGGGGGGGAGGGAGGGTGGGAGAGGGTTTTTTACTGATTAGTTAGTAGATAAGAACTGCTTTAGGTGAAGGGAAGGACAATAAATACATGGAAGGTCAGCTCAATTGGACTGGACCAAAAGGAAAGAAGTTTCTGGGATAAACTGAATGCTTCAAAGGTCAGCGGAGCAACGGCGGGGGTTTGGGGACCATGGTTTAAGGGGACTTCTAAGTCAATTGGCATAATAAACTCTATTATGAAAACATTCTGCATCCCACTTTGAAATGGCGTCTGGGGTCTTAAATGCTAACAAGCGGCCATCTAAGATGCATCAGTTGGTCTCAATCCACCTGGAGCAAAGGAGAATGAAGAACACCAAGGTCACACGACAACTAAGAGCCCAAGAGACAGAAAGGGCCACATGAACCAGAGACCTACATCATCCTGAGACCAGAAGAACTAGTTGGTGCCCGGCCGCAACCGATGACTGCCCTGACAGGGAACACAACAGAGAACCCCTGAAGGAGCAGGAGATCAGTGGGATGCAGACCCCAAATTCTCACAAAAAAACCATACTTAATGGTCTGACTGAGACTAGAGGAATCCCGGCGGTCATGGTCCCCATACCTTCTGTTGGCCCAGGACAGGAACCACTCCCGAAGACAACTCATCAGACATGAAAGGGACTGGACAGTGGGTAGGAGAGAGATGCTGATGAAGAGTGAGCTATTTGTATCAGGTGGACACTTGAGACTGTGTTGGCATCTCCTGTCTGGAAGGGGGATGGGAGGATAGAGAGAGTTGGAAGCTGGCAAAATTGTCACGAGAGTCTGGAAGGGCTGACTCATTAGGGGGAGAGCAAGTGGGAGTACGGAGTAAGGTGTATATAAACTTATACGTGACAGTTTGACTTGATTTGTAAACGTTCACTTGAAGTTCAATAAAAGTTAATAAAAAAATTAAATACTATAAATACATTAATATTTTTAATACTCTCTAGTTGATATAACTTTTTTTGCACTAACCCCGTATATCTTCAAAAGAAGATAGCACTTGCAGCAGTTTTTCTTATAAACATATTTTGCATTTTGAGAATAGAAATACATTGACTGATCCACATGAGGGCCAACAGAAAATAAGCATGAGTAGCTTGCATTTTTATTAAATGTAAGTTTAAGTCAGTACAGATTTTTAAAAAATTCTCTAGGGTAAATGACAAGTCTTAAGGGCAGAAATGGAGCCCTGGTTGCACATTGGTTCAGTGCTGAGCTGCTAACCAAAAGGTCAGCATTTTAAATCCACCAGCCTCTCTGCAGGAGAAAGATGTGGCAGTAGCCTCTTGTAAAAATTATAGCCTAGGAAACCCTATGAAGAAGTTCTATACTGTCCTAGAGGGTACTGTGATGTGGATTCCATCTATGGCAACAGGTTAAAGGGCAGAGGAGCATGGTTTTAGAGGAGTAAAAGGGAAGTGGAAATGAATGGGATTACATCAAGATACATTGCCAACTCAGAACATGGTAACTAGTCCTCCTTTTCAGCCTTTTAAAAGTCTGGGTACACTGTGCCTTTCTTATTTTTTTCTTCTACACATATTCCTTAGCGGGAAGCTCTAAGATATCCCACTTATTAACATCATTAGTAGTCCTTCATGTAGGATTTGCTGACTAACATTATCTTACAGTGGAACGTCTGTCGTGAACAAGTAATTTTTCCTCTGCACTCACAGAATCATCTTCAGGAGAACCTCTGGTGAACACATCTAAGATTAGGCAGTTGCTTGCCAAATGCCATCTGTTTGGACATATGAAATTCTCTAGGAGCCTAGAGAAGGGAGTAATGAGGGAAACTGAATTCTTCTTCCTCATAACCTCTTAAGTGCTTCTGTTCATCTGACTTTAAAAAGAAAACAAAAACCTTAAAAAAAAGAATAATAAGTTACTATCACATTATAGATTTATAAAAGAATATCAGCTTAATTTAAGTCTTTAATATAATAAAATAATAAGGAATAATAATATATTATAAGCTAAAACATCAGTACGTAGGGTTGTAAAGTTAAGGACATAGTTGTTAATTTGTTTTATATGATCATATATCCTTAAAACAGTGGTTTTAACATAATCTGTGAAAAATCTAATACCAGATACTTCAAAGAAATACAATTAGTAGCTCTACTTTAAAAATAAAAATCACCATACGATATTTCTTGAGCAAGTTTATACAAGTCAACCCTTCAAAGGAAATTCTCTTCGATGTGATTAATTTATTTGCTGGTAAAATGTTGTTCCATTAGGTGCTGTCAAGTCAGTTCTGACTCGTAACAGCCCTATGTATGACAGAGTAAAACGCTGCCCCGTCTGTGCCATCCTCACAATCATTGCTATGTTTGAGCCCACTGTTTTAACCACTGTGTCAATTGTCGAGGGTCTTCTTTTTCACTGACCTTCTGCTTTACCAAGCATGATATCCTTCTCCAGAGACTGGGCTTCCTGATAACATGTCCAAGGTACATGAGACGAAGTCTCTCAATCCTCCTTCTTAAGGAGCATTCTGTCTGTACTTTTTTCAAGACAGATTTGTTTGTTCTTCTCGGTGTTCATGGTATAATTAATATTCTTCCCCAACACTGAAATTCAAAGGCATCAATTCTGCTTCGGTCTTCCTTACTCATTGCCCAGCTTTTGATGCTGTTATTTTACATCTTTTCACCATCTGCAATTGTTGTTTCTAGCAGTTATTACCTCAAACATGTAGAATATAATGGCAAAAATGTGGTAAATATGAAGGTCCAAAAAAAAAAAAAAAACAAAGAAAAGCAAAGATATTTCTTAGATATGATAGGTGAAATTCCAAGATGGCCCCCACGTTTTCACTGCCTGATATGATGAATATCATAGGGTATCATTCACGTGGATAGACTACCAGTCAGTCAACTTTCAATTAAACTTAAGGAAGATTATCTTGGTGGGCCTAACATAATCAGAGAAGCCTTTCTAAACAACAATCTAGGGAAGTCATAGATTTGAAAAGTGAGAGGGTTTATGGAGAGAGCCTTGTGGCAAGGAACTGCAGGGAACATCTAGGGGCTGGTAGAAGTTCCTAGTTCATAGCCAGCATGAGATTGGAGCTTCAGTTCCACAGCCATAGGAACTGAATTCTGCCAACAACCATATAAACTTGAAAGAGGAATCTGAGCTCCAGAAAGAAACGTAGGCCAGCCCACACCTTGATTTCAGCCTTGTGAATTCCTATGCAAAGAACATCGTTCACTTGTGACTGAAATTCTGACCTCTGGAAACCTTGAGAATAAACAGGGGTTGTCTCAAGCCTCTAAATTTCTGATAATTTATTATACTGCAATAAAAATCTATCATCATGTAGGGGTTGGGAAGGAGGGGTTCAGGATGCTATGAACAGAGGGTTAGGTCATTTTGATGAAAATTCTAAATCCATTTTATAAACTGTTTTCTGGAAACACCCAAAGTGTAAATCATTGAATGGTGCCACATCTGATTCCTCTACTGTTGTCTGTTACTACAGAGAGCTGTGGAAATATTTCAAGAACTGTTAGTAAACATTTAAAATTTATCCATGACTGCTCATCTGTCTGCAGAATGCTATTGTATATGTAGGAATTAATGATAAGTATAATCATGGTGAAGTATCAATATAACTTAAATAAAAATAACTACCACAAAAGTGTGAATTTATTTAAAGATGCTAATTATACTCATAACTAGAGTTATGATGATGCATATGAAAATTATCTTCTGATTAAGGATAAACTAAAAATTAGGATGTCTGTAAAATATGAGGTATGCGAATAGATGATAGGGCTAGGAAAACAAGAATTTCTGCCCAGCTCCTCATAGAAAGATAGCCTCTCTCTCCTTCTGACCTCTCTATGATCTCTCTCTCTCTGTCAACTTAGTAATTTTGTACTGCTTTGAAAGATAGTAGTAGTCCAATTTGTCTCACATACCAAATAGATTTAGAAAGTAATGCATGGTACTTTAATCATTCCACAGGTATACACTTTTTCTTTAATTTGTCCATAAAATATTTCTAACCAAGTAAAGTAGCTCTAAAAGTCCTTAACGGAGACGTCAAGCTCTGTCATTTTGGCCTCCTCTGTTCTTCCTTATTCTTCTTCATTTTCAAAATCATTATAACATAACATTCTGAAAGCACTTTTTTATGCTCAGCTTTCTACATTTTATTTAATAATTTCTTTTCAAAATGCACTGATTTCCTGTTGTATTCCAGAAATCAATTTTCCTTATTTCATCCTGAGACCATGATGCTCTACTTTCCAAGCCTATCAAATATTTTTGCATTTTTGTACATATTTTATCTATGTTGTGCATACCAATTTATTTTTGTTTCAATGATTGATGATTAAAAAAATTTTTTTTAAATGGTAATAATGGCATATAATGGCTTGATTAAAGTGATACACTTATTTGCATTTTAATAGTTTACTCTTTGATCAGGACTCTAGAGTAATACTACCTAGACCACCTACTTTTGGGTGAAATTTACTGGTAATTTTAACCTCCTGTTTACCTGTGTCCTCGTCTATACCTGTGGGACAATCATTCTACTTACTGACTAGATTGTTACAAAGAAAAAATGAGTTAATACCTTTATGGAATCTAGAATTGTTCCTAGAATGTAGTAAACACTAAATATATTATAATTATTAATATCTAAAAAGATTATATTTTTGTGATTTATACAGTAATTAATGAAATAAATCTAAATAATTTTATGCTATCCTTACTGTTTCAATACTTGATATCTTGCTATTTTGTTATTGATCCTACTGATTATACCATTGTCTTTTTCACATAGTCTGCGATTGACTGTTTATGTCTAGGAAATATTATGATAGTATCTAGGTTTTGGAAATATAATTAAAAGGCACAGAGGCAGAGAAATTAAAAAAAAAGACATGGAAAAATATGATCCACACTAGGGGTGAGGCTAATTTAACAAGGGAAACACTGGATTAAAAGTGAGGGGACACATATTATAAAGGTATTATTTCATTTGTATTTTATTATAGTCTTTTTTTTTACAAACTTTAAATCTTTCATTTATTTATCTGCATTGGTATCTTGATTTTATTTAATCCTTGTTGTCATTGTTGCTGTTAGGTGCCGTTGAGTTAGTTCTAACTCATAGTGACCCTGCATACAACAGAAAGAAGCACTGCCCAGTTCTGCACCATTCTAAAAATCCTTGCTATGTTTGAGCCCAGCTACTGTGTCAATTTGTCTCCTCGAAAGTCTTCAACTTTTTTGCTGACCTTCTACTTTACCCAGCATGAGGTCTTTCTCCAGGGACTAATCAGTCCCTCCTGATAACACGTACAAAGTATGTGAGACAAAGTCTCGTCATCCTTACTTCTAAGGAGCATTCTGACTATACTTCTTCCAAGGCAAATTTGTTTGTTCTTCTGGAAGTCCATGGTATATTCAATTTTGTTCATCAACACCATAATTCCAAGGAATCACAAAACAAAGCCATCTTTAGTTTCTTATAAGTAAAATTCAATAATCTTAGTTTTTTGTGGATTGTTGAAATTATTTTTGAAATATTGGAATTGCTAATTTTATAAAGGAAAGATAGTTTTATTAAGAATAAATAAATGTCATATTTTTTAAAGAGAATGTATTTTGTACTTGATTACCTATCTTCAATAATTTAATGATAAAACTAGCTTCTATTCTAAAATATGATAGATTCTTCTCTTTGAGTATATTTAATTATAGTCTTCATAATGATCCATTGATACTTTATTTTTCCAGTACATTTCTTTTTAATAAGTTGGTCCTGACTATTAAAAAGAACTTTATCCAGATGCATTCAAACTAGGGCATTCAGGTGAGTATTTCACAATTCAGAAATATTGGAAATATATTTTAATTGGTGGGATAGTTACCAAACCAACTATATCTAATTGAGTACTAAAAACTTTAATATGGACTAGACAGTTTAAACACATACTCTCCCTGCTAAGTGACAACAAATTATTAAATTGGCATTCTAATTAAGACAAAAAGTTTGAAGACTTCAACATGCTTGTCTTTAAAATATAATTATTAATTTTTTATAAGATACCTTTAGAAAATTCTAATTTATTGATAAAGAGTAAAGAACATAATGGACAAATGTTTCCGAGCATTGTGTTTTGCAGGTTGTGACATACGAGAGATGCATTCAGAAGAATTATAAATATTACTATATACAGGAAATATACATCAATTTCCAGACATTTGAAAAAATTAAGGTCAGAATAAAAATTGTTCATCCAGCAAGGCAATAACATGATAAATCTGAAATTGTAGGCTACTTTTATCCTGAGCATCTCTGCAAATGAAAAGAGAATAAAGGGCCTAGAAAAATGATTAATACTTGACTATTTCTACCAACCACTTTAATTTTATTTTCTTCAAACTGATTTTAAAATCTAAAAGCATCATTACTCGAGATCAAGCAAAATATAGATAGTATCATTCCCAAAGTAAATTTTTTGGATAGCATTACAAAGAGAGGATTGGGAAATTTAAAAAGAGGGGAATATTCTGCCAGGGATATTCTAAATCAATGCATGTTGTTTTCCTATGGCCCTAGGAGAAGTTTACCAAGGAAGTATTTTGATTAAAAACTTAGATGGTACATGTAAAGCATATGAATCTCTCTTCAAGTTTATTTTTCCATGCTCACATGTTTTACGGTCAAGAGATAACCTTCGCTTATGTCATGACAAGCGTAAACTTTCTGGGATTCCTGTATGTATTTAACTAATTGACTTTAAAAAAAAAAAATTCTTACTTGCTCTCCTAGGTTTTTATTACAAAGTTAAGTTACTTACTATTTTTTTTCTCTACATTCCACCTTACATTTTAGCTATTTATTTAAGGAACTTATTCCAGAATTTACCCCCAGTGATGCTCAATTTTATGTGTCAACTTGGCTAGGCTATGTTGTTGTTTTCGTTGTTTTTATTGCTGTACAGTTGGCTCCGATTCATAGTGGCCTTATGTATAAGAGAAACTTGCCTGATCCTGTGCTTTGTTTACTATCTTTGATACGATTGAGCCCATTGTTGTGGTTATTGTGTCAATCCATCTTATTGAGGGGTTCCCTCATTTTAGCTGACCATGTATTTAATACCTTTTGTTATTGTTGTTAGTCATCGCTAATTTCAACTCATGGCAACCCCATGTGTGCAGAGTAGAACAGCTCCACACACAGTGAGCTTTTCAAAGTTGTGACATTTTGGAAAAAGATCACCAGGCCTGTCTTCCAAGAAGCGTCCAAGTAGATTCTAACCCCAAAGCTTTCAGCTAGTAGATGAGCACTTAACGATTTGTAGCACCCAGGAACTCTTCACTTATTACCTAGGATCTGGTTATTTAATGAAACTCTAATCTAGGTATTGTTGTAAAGATGCATTTGCAGGTACCATTACCATCTACAATCAATTGACTTTAAGTAAAGGAAAATATTCTCAATAATATGGGTGAACCTAATCCAATCAGCTAAAAGACCTTAAAATAGAATTTAGGTTTCCTTAAGACTGAAGCACTGTAGGCTCTTTCTGGGATATTCCTGAAGGACAGTGGTGAAGGGAAATAATATCAGTAGGCAGAAATTTTAGCAGGGCACCTGGTTGTTCATTTTTCTTGAAAGGAGAAATGGCCAGAGGGAAGCATCACAATCACGCAATGAGCTGTGGCCAGTAGTTTGGTTTAATATTCAGTAATATTGATGACAACTGGTCTTGGGAAAGAGAAACTGGACAGAGCCCTCTGAATGGGCAAAAAGCATGATTGCACCTGTGTTCCCTTGTGAATGTTTACCAAAGGGTGACCAAAGACAGATGAAGATTATAGTAATCAAGTGTAAAAAGTGACTTGTCCTGTGGATAACAGTCAGCCTCTTTCTCCAGCCACTCTGGTCATTGCCCAATGAATTCATGAACATAATGGCCATGGTGTTAAGAGTAGAGGCTGTACATGAGCTCAGTCACATGGACTTCCACTCACTAAGACACTACTATAACCACTACTGAGTGCCTATCTGAGCAGCAGAGATCAACACTGTGTCCCTAATATGACTGCATGCTCTGAAGTGTCAGCCAGCTACCTGGTGGCAGATTGATTACACTGGACCACAAGTCCCTCATAAAAGGGACAGCATTTTGTTATTATTGGAATAGATATTTACTGTGGGTATGTATTTGCTTTCCTACCATGCAATGTTTTTACAGAATTACAAAATGCCTTATTCACCATCACAGCATTGCTTCTAATCAAGGTACTCCCTCACTTCATGGCAAATAGTGTGACAATGGCCCATACTCATGAAATTCACTGCCCTTAGCATGTACCTCATCATCCTGATACTGCTGGCTTGATAGAATGGCCTTTTGAAGGTTCAGTATGAGCTTCCACTAGGTGAGAATACCTTGCAGAGCAGGGGCAACATTCTCTAAAAGGCTGTATATCCCCTTTTTTTTCTTAACTGTACTTTAGATGAAGATTTAAAGAACAAACTAGTTTCTCATTAAACAGTACACATATTGTTTTGTGACATTGGTTAGCAATATCACAACATGTCAACACCCTCTCTTCTCAACCTTGAGGTCCCCATTACCAGTCTTCCTGTTCCCTCCTGCCTTCTTTAGTCTCATTTTGTTTCATGGGTCTATCCAATCTTTGACTGAAGGGTGGACCTCAGGAGTGACTTCATTACTGAGCTAAAAGGGTGTCCTAGGGCCATACTCTCAGGGTGTCTCCAGTCTCTGTTAGGCCAGCAAGTCTAGGCTTCCTTTTTGAGTTAGAATTTTTTTCTACATTTCTATCCAGCTCTGTCTAGGATCCTCTATTGCGACCGCTGTCAGAGCAGTCTGTGGTGTTAGCTAGGCACCATCTAGTTGTACTGTACATGCTCTTAGTTAGTATCCAATATATGGTGCTATTTCTCCCATAGCCAGGATTCACAAGTACAGAAATGGAGGGGTAGAAATTGAGGTAACACCACTTACTATCACCCCTAGTGAGTCACTAATACTAATTGTGCTTCCTTTACCCATAACCTTGTGTTCTGCTACGCCAGAAATCTTTGTTCCAAAGAAAGGAATGCTTCCTTCGGGAGTCATAGCAATGATTCCATTGAACCAGGATATGAAGACCTGGGCTTTGAATGTCTCTGAATCAACAGGCAAAAAAAAAAAAAAAAAAAAAGCTATTGTATTGACTTTGGTGATTGATCCTGGTTGCCAAGAATAAATTAGACTGCTACTACATAATGAAGGTAAGGAAGGGTATGTCTGTAATACAGCAGATCCCTTAGGTCATCTCTCAATTTTGCTATGTGCTGTGATTGAAGTCAATGGAAAACTACAACAATCAAATTCAGGCAGAACCTCTAACGGCCCTTGAGAACTAAAGGTTTAGGTCACCACACCAGGCAAAGAATCACAATCAGCTGAGGTCCTGGCTGAGAGCAAAGGGAATATAGAAGAGGTAGTGAAAAAAGGTAGTTATAAATACTAGTTGCAACCATATGACCAGTTTCAGAAAAGGACTATGACAGTTATGAGTATTTCTTCCTTATTTTGCTATGTATATTTTTTTTTGTGTGTGTACATGCATATTTTTATTCTTAATGAGAACAGCAGGTGATCGTTTAAAAGATAATGGACCATTGTTAAATCAAATTCATTTACAGGCAAAAGTCAGTGTTTGCCATTGCAATAAGGAGCAGTAAGACTTTGAAAGCAGGAAAAGCAAACAATATGAGTACAGATGTAGGTAGGTTATTACATAAAGTCATGAAAGAATATGAAATTTTACTTTTTTTAGCTTCTATTTTCTCAGTGAAGACACAGAAACTCATCTGAATGTGTGTGTGTGTTGGTATATGTGTGCAGCATGTTGGAGAAAGAAAAAGTTCTGAAATAACTGCCTGGGAGAAGTTAATACATACACAAGGTATGCTGGAAAATTTTTGGAAAAGAAAGTAAATTGTATGACGCTCTCCTAAAGATGTATACTTTTACAGTAAAGACAAATGATTTTTTTTTTAATTTTGGTGGATTTAAAAATAAACATTTTTATTAATTCATATTAAATAAGATTTCTGAAATATGCTAATAACATTTTAAGATTGTCCATTTTAATGCAAAATCTGTTTTGTAATATCTTGGGAAAAAAAACAATATCTTACTTTATTGAATTTTCTCTGCCTTATCCATAAACATTTAAAACTAACAATTCTTGTGGGCAATATACCAAATAGCTTTCAATTTGTTGACTCATTCATGGCTAGCTGAAATGCTGAATTCTAACTATCCCCAGTGGTAGGAGTTTAATCATTTGGATCACTGCTTGTTCTGGAAACAAACTGAGCAGGGTTTGAAATTATCCTCCTCCCAAACCCAAGAAATATTCTCAGGGGCATTGACCTATTTTAGATTTTCTCAGTAGACTTCATCCTAAACTCAGACCGTATGCTCAAAACGTAATGATGTCCAGTGTATTTCAAAATTTTCACATTGCCTGTCACTATTTCTTCGAATAGAGAAAGAAGAGCTGTGACATTTTCACTCCCCTACCCCATAGGTTTATTTATATTTCTTTTTCTCAACAGGTAAAAGCATTTCATTCAGTATTTATTGAACATCTCCTGTGGGCACAATACCAACAAACTTGTGATAGTAAATGAGCCAGATTATATTGTTAGCAAGCAGATGTTCCAGCATTACTTGTCACCTGTGACTAGTGGGGTGCTTGACTTAGCTGATGTGTGAAAATTCAGCAAAGCAGCTGGAATCCTTTATGTGATTGTGTGTGAGGATTTTTTTTTTTTTTTGATAGGATGTTAGTAAAAATGTAGTTCATTGGAGATTGGTTTCCTGCAGTAAAAATTCAGAAAACTCATAACCTCAAATATCAGAGGTGTTTTCATCAATAGCAATGAAGACATCTATAGAAGTAAGATGAAATTTTTATGTATTATTTTCTCCCCATGTACCACTTCCCTCCTGAAAAACAGTTATAACCAACACAAAGATGAACTTGAAATCTGAGATAAAGCCAGATTACCATTTGTAAATATGAAATAAGTTTTTCCAAATTTATTTTTATCTATGTAATGTGTTATTAAATTAGAACAATTGAATGGGTCATAAAGATATTGATTCACTAAACATTGTCAAAACATAGCCAAACCTATGGGAGGGATGGGGGAATGCTCTTTATGAGTGAAAATAAACCAACTAATTTTCTGTGAATATAAAATTTTGGTTACCTAGAATATAAATTTGAGTAAACAACTGTGATTGACCTGAATCACTGTTCTAATTATCTTGTCTCATTTTTAATTTTAGTTTTCAATTTGGGGACTTACTTAACCTAAGGAACCAGAGTGGCATAAGTGGTTTGTGATCAGCTGCTAACAGAATAAATATCATAGTCAAGCAAACCCTATGGAGCAGTTCTAGTCTGTAACACTTGGGGTCGCCATGATTCAAGGGCCAACATGATAGCAGCTAACAACAATAACAACTAAAATATGGATTAACCTATCAGACAACAGAAAATGAATAAAACTGCATTAAATAGAAATGGGATGAGAGGAGAAAGAGTTTCTCTGTGTTTCGTATAATCCCTACAAAATTTTGCTTCTGGGGTATGGAGAAAATATTTTCAATATTGTGGAGGTGTAATCATTCAAGGTCCAGTAAATAACCTCAGTAACCAGAGTGTTCTCTTGTATTATGCAAAGAAATAATTTGGAAATCCATTCACAGAGGAGTCTGTCTATAGAGCAAATCACATGGTCTGGGAGGCTCATTGTCAAAATTGAAGGACACAAAGAAACTATGAAAAATAAAACCAAAAACAGTCAAAGAAGGAAAAGAAATGACAGTCAAAGGAGAAAGGAAAGTTCTGGAATGAAGTAAAATATAATTTCAAATATAACTTTATATTTTTTTAAGGCATAAATCTCACGCAAATTTTAAATCAATGTATGGCAAATATTGTAAGCTTATTAATGAGTGATAAGATTAAAAAAAGCTTTCGCAAAGAACATTTTGAGTTCCTATTTATAATCACTTAAAAAAGCGTTAGAATGAGATTGCTAGTCTGCAGGTAAAACTGTTTCATGTTCTTATTCGGGATAGAACTATTTTACAGTTACAAGGGGAAGTTCTAGGCTTATCTCTGGGGATGTCTGGCTTGGATTCTTGGTCAAAATTAAGCCTAACTTACTAATGAATGATTTGTGATATACCGTTTAAAGTCTGGAATGGCCTTGGCAGCACTTAAGGTTACTTTATCTATAACTTTCACCTGGTGTAACAGATTAGACAGCTTGGGTTGCCTAAATGACAACAGGGGCATAACATACTCCTATGGGAACATCTTTCTAGAGCTTCCAGAAACCAAGATTCATTCTACAAATCTTGAAAGTTCAATCTGAAGATAATGTGCAACTTAGTGCATATAAGAAGAAACTTAGAGAGCATAAGCCTGGATGTCTCTTGTTGTTGTTAGGTGCCATCAAGTCAGTTCAGCTCATAGCTATACTACCTACAACAGAACAAAACAATGCCAGTCCCTGTGCCATCCTCACAATCTATCGTTATGCTTGAGCCCATCATTGCAGCCACTGTGTCAATCCATCTCATTGAGGGTCTTCTTCTTTTCCACTCTACCTTGCTCTACCCTCTACCAAGTATGAAGTCCTTCTTCAGGGACTGGTCCCTCCTGATGTTTCTTAGACCTCTGAAAGTTGCCTACACCCTTCATCTTGTGCTATAGTTTTGACTTTATTAAAACCTTTAATTGAATGTGCTTCGTAAAGTATATGATTCCTTTTATTACCCAAATTGTGTAATTTTTGCAGTCACGCAGGGCAATTAAAAACAATAAATACAATACACACACAGGGGCAAATTATCTAGATCTTCTGTGAACTATTTCACATTTTTTCACTACATCGAAGATTCTACTTCCAGGTATGGTTGTCATCTGTCTCTCTCCCAACCCCACAGCACCTTCCTACAGAATCAAAGCCTTTTTCCAAATTTACATTCCTTGACAGGGACAGATGATGCAGTGAAGAAAAACATGTGAAATTGTTCACCATAGGTTAGTAAGTGAGCATAAGCAACCCCGTGCTTACCTTGTCTCTTGGATAATCTGCCCTGTACACATGAGAAAACGGCAAAAACATAGTTTGTCATCTTTTCTACAGGAGAAAAATTCTCTGCAATCCTGCCAAATAAAATGCACAATTTGATCAGGGCAAATTGTAAACAGCAAATCAAACACAAAGACGTTCTTCTACAGAATTAAATAATCCTTCAGAGGGCTTATCAAACGGTGTGGTAGTAGGACAATGAAAGGACATGCTGTGCACCTTGTCTTTAGAGTAAGATTTTAAATGCTTTTTTTTAAATGATAAAAGGAAGCGAAGATAAAAGGATCTGGTAGTTACCGTATTTGCTCCTTTTATGATATTTTACTGATCATGCTTCCTTATTCACCTTCCTAGTGAATGGTAACTACGGGGAAAAGCAAATAAGACCTAGTGCAATTTACCTAATCTGCTATGCTTACATATCTCTGATAAGGACTGAGATCTTATAAAAAGAATCACAAATTATGTTTGTATTTAACTAGTTATATTTTAGCAGAAGCTTATTTATTGTAGTTGTACTGTTCAGAGGGCTTGTGTAGTGCTGAGCAAACAGGCTCTGAAACCAGGGGTCCTCAGATGAATTGAATGGTTTAAAATGACCATATTATGTCAATTATTCTTCTAGGCTGTAGCATCTGGAACTCCTCAAAATGTCAGTATAATGAAAGAAAGAAAGAAGGAATGTTCCAAAATAAAAGAGATTAAAGAGATGCATCAATTCACTAATTCATTAGTCTTGTTTGGGTCCTGTATTAAAATTATATATGTAATTTTGGGGACAATTACGGAAATGTGGATATTACATTATATTAAATTTATTGAATATGATAGTGGTGAAATGCATTAATAAGAACATAACTAGAAAAGTCACACCAAAATATCTAAAGGTGAAATTTCTCGATATCCACTTTTTTTAATGTAATTAAAAATATTCACACACATAAATATGTGTACACAGAGAGAGAGAGAGAATGGAAATAAATGTGATAAAGTATTAAAATTGATTATTCTAGTTTAAGGGCATATGGTATCCATTGTTTTACTCCTTGATTTTTTTCTAGGCTTGAAGTTTCGGAAATAAAATGCTGAAGATAAGATATTTACTGTAAAAGATTTTGAAATTAATATATCATAAACAAACAAACTAAAAACAGAGTGGACTATAAAGAGTAAGAGTGGCAATAAGGAGACCAGTTAAGAAGCTAGTGCAATAATTCTGGTGAGAAGTGATAGTGACATGGCAACAGAAGTATAGGAAATGGACGCCTCATGGATAATTTCCTATCTGAATATAGAAACAAAGATAGAGGTTTAGGCTGTATCTCAAATCAGTTTGAGTCATCAACCTGATTAAAACCATGAAACTACTTGATACTAACTTAGCTAGCAGTTTTCAACACTGACTGTCCATTAGGTTCACTTGAGCAATTTTAAAGGACATTTGTATCCAAGCCGTACACAAGACCAATTAAATCAGAACCTATGGGGATGGCAATCAGGCATTTTTATTTTTTATAAGCTCCCTGAATGATGTGATTTTGTAGCCCTGGCTGGAAAACTACTGACCTGGATAGAAGCTATAAAAAGCAAAAAAGATCAGAGGTCTGTGTTCTAGGGGATGCTAATACTGTGAGGTCCAGAGGAGGAAGGGAACCAATAAACAGTGTTGTCTGAAGGAGCTAGCAGATGTGGGAGGAAAACCAAGGAAGTTTGATATCCTCAGAAGTCAACAGAAGGGAAAATCTAGTAATGCTTCTAAAAGACTGAATGAAATGGACTAAGACATTTTATTTAAAATGATTAGATAAAAGGAAACTTTATTACCCTACAAAAAATTATTCTTTAATGATGCTTACATGAAGTATAAGGGGGATAAGCCTGATTGATGTAGTTCTAGAGAAGGTATGAGGGGAAAAAGTTCAGAAAGTAAATAATGCAGAACTTATTTGATTTTATGAATTTTCTGTGAAGAAAAACAAGGAAATGAAGCATTAGCTAGTGAAAAGTGGGATCATTTCGGTGAAATCTCATTTGCTTCTTTTTCTTTTTTTAGACGGATGATAATTTAGAATGTTTATTTTGTATTGTGAATGACCAAAAAGATAAAGATATTCTTATAGAGGAGGAAGCAGCAGGAGAAAATTATTTTTATTATGAATAAAAAGCACTGACCCATTGCCATTGAGTCAGTTCCAACTCATACAGAATACCTGATTTAACTTATTACAGAAGTGTAAGAGATGGCCTCAGAAAGAGGAAGGTCCTTTCTTAGAAAGGAAGTGTTTTCAAGCATATGAGTGTAAGTGAAGGAAAACTGATAGATTAGATAGTGGATAGATGAATTAGCTCTTTCCAACTGCTTCTACTTTCTGAATGAAATAACAATGGAGATATAATAGCTGGCATTAAGGAGAGCAGGAGGGAGGCATTTTTAAGAAAGGTGTGATGCTGTTATCTCCGAAAGTGCATATACAGATTTAACTGGGAAATATAGTGGGATCCCTGAATAGAGTTCTAAGTGCCCAGTAAGCAAGTAGTGTATTTTTCTCCATGTTTAGTGATACACATGGTAAGTAATTGTACAGTCAAGGGTTTGTATTCAAGGTTGGAGTTTTGAGAAGTAAGTGATATGGGGATAGGCTGAGCAGAGATAGTGGTTGATGGTTTGCATTGAACGTGGAGAGTTAAGATAATGACAAACAATGCCATCTGACCTAGATAAGGAGATACATTTTAATATCAGGGGAGTAATAGGGAAAAAGTGGTGAGTCAATGAAAAAAAAAATCAATGGGGTTGAAGACTTTTGGCATGGGAGGAAATAATAGAGCAAGTGAGTTATGAGCTGAGTGCCAGAGAGTGTTATGTTTGAAATTAAGATTTGGGAGGAGAGAAAGTTATCTCTGATGTAAATGAGCAATATATAGTTTTAGGCTATGGAAGGGACACCTAGTGGTGCAGTGATTAAGAGCTCAGCTACAAACCCACAGGTCGGCCGTGAGAATCCACCAGAAGCTCCTTGAAAACCCTATGGGGCAGTTCTACTCTGCTCTATAAGGTCACTATGAGTTTGAATCAACTCAACGGCAATGGAAACAGGCTATGGAAATGAGTGGCTGAGGGGGGGAACTGGGAGAAAAAAGAGAATAATATAATCAATGAGAAAAGAAAAAAAAAGTGTTTTAGTATAGGCATAAAAAAAAGGACAGACATATAGATAAATGGAACAAAATTAAGATACTAGAAATAAACCTTACGGCTAGACAATTCAATGGAGGAAAATAGTCTTTTCAGCAAGTGATGTTGAAACAACTGGACATCCACAATCAGGTTGGACACCTTCCTCACACCATACACAAAAACTAACTCTGTATAAGTGATCCAACTGTAAAACATTTAGAAGAAAACAGAAATAAATTTTCATGACCTTGGGTTAGACAAATATTTCTTAAATACAACACCAAAGCTCAAGCAACAAAAGAAAAATTTGATAAATCGAACTTCTTCAAAATTCAAAACTTTTTGTGAATCAGGGGATATCTTCCAGAAAGTGAAAACACAACCTAGAGAATGGGGGGGAAAAAAAAAAACTTGTAAATTGTATATTTGGTAAGTGTTTTAGTTAATCTAGTGCTACTATAACAGAAATGTCACAAGTGGATGGCTTTAACAAAGAGAAATTTATTCTCTCACAGTTTAGGAGGTAAAAGTCCAAACTCAGAGTGCTGGCTCCAGGGAAAAATTTTTCCTCTCTGTTGGCTCTAATAGAAGGCTCTTGTCATCAATCTTTCCCTGGTCTAGGAGCTTCTCAGCATAGGCACCCTGACTCCAAAGGACACACTCTGCTGCTTGCTCTTCCTACTTGGTGGTAGGAGGTCCCTCTATCTCTGTGCTCACATCTTTTATATCTGAAAATAGACTGAGTCACGATACAACCTAATTTTCTAGATTATGTACATCCTCATTAACATAACTGCCTCTAATCCTGCCTCATTAACATCATAGAGATTAGGATTTACAGCACATAGAAAAATTATATCAGATCGCAAAATGTAGGACAAGCACACGACACTGGAAACCATGGCTTGGCCAAGTTGACACACTTTTTGGGGGGGGATGGGGGGCACAATTCAATACATAACAATAAAGATCCAGCATCTAGAATATATAAAATACTCTAATAACCCAACTGAAAAATGGTCAAAAGATCTCAATAGATATTTCTCTAAAGAAGATGTACAGATGGTCAAGAAGCTCATGAAGAGAGTGCAACATTATTAGGCAAAAAGAGATACCACTTCACAAAGAAAACAGAATAATAAGTGTTAGCAAGAACTTGTGGAGGAATTGATATTGTCATAGATATTGGTGGGAATGTAAAATGGTATAGTCACTTTGGAAAACATTTTGGCAGTCCTCAAATTTTAACCATAGACTTCTCATATGATGAGCTAATTCCATTCCTAGGTAAATATCCCAGAGAAATAAAACCATATGTTCACATAAAAGCTTGTACATTAAAGCTTATAGCATTATTATTCATATTAGCCAAAAATGGAAACAATCCAACTGCCCATCAGTTGATGAATATGCAAATAGATTGTGGCATATCCATTTAATACATGCTACAAGAAGGACGAACATTGAAAACAGGCTCAATAAAAAGCTAGTAACAAAAGACACATATTACATGTGATTCCATTTTATATGATCCCATTTATATAAAATGTCCTACACAGGCAAATAAATACACCAAAACTAAAAAAAAAAAAAAAACCCAGTGCCGTCGAGTCGATTCTGACTCATAGAGACCCTATAGGACAGAGTAGAACTGCCCCATAGTTTCCAAGGAGCGCCTAGCGGATTCGAACTGCCGACCCTTTGGTTAGCAGCCATAGCACTTAACCACTATGCCACCAGTGTTTCTAAATAAATACACAGAGACAGAAAACAGATTAGTGGCTACCTATGGCTTGGGGGGTGGAATTGGAGAAGTAACTGTTTTTAGTTACAAAGTTTCTTTTTAGAGTAATAAGAGCATTCTAGAATCTATTGTGGTGATGGGCACAGCTATGAGTATAGTAAAAATCATTCAGTTTTACACCTTAAATGGGTAAATTATATAGTATGTGAGTTATGTATCAATATATGCTAAAATATACAATGAATATATACTCTCATTAACTCCAAACACACATAATTGGAGCCCAGAAGTAGAAAAAGTTACGATGATAAAAAAATGGCCCCAAATTTTTCAGTTGATGGAAAACATAAAAAGTGTCTAGTGCAGCCTCACAAGGACAGAAAAAGACTCACTTTACATACAGTGGGGGAAAAAAAACAAAAACAGTCACAGTTGATTTCTTACCAGAAGCAATAGAAGTAAAGAAAAAAATATCTTCAAAGTGCTGAAATGACAACAACAAAACTTTCAGTTGAGAATTCTATAAGTAGTGGAAGTATTCTTGATAAGTGAGGGTGAAAGAGAAACAATGTCAGATAAATTGAGAGAATTTTATCACCAGCATTCTGACATCATAAGAAATGTTAAAGGAAATTCATAAGATTGAAAGGGAATGGTGCCAGAGAGAAACTCAAATCTATAAAAAGGGATAATGTGCACTGGAAATTGTAAATAAATGGGTAAATATAAGAGACAATTTTTTTTGTAATGTAATTTCCTTAAAATTCAACTGAATGTTGAAAAAGAAAGTAATAACATTGTAAGGAGACATTTCTTCACATATATATACACTTCTCCTTTTGGTGGTTCAGTGCTAGAATTCCCACCTTTCATGTGGGAGACGAGGGTTCCGTTCCCATCCAGTGTTTCCCCCATCTGTCAGTAGATGCTTGTGTGTTGCTATGACGCCGAACAGATTTCAGTAGAATTTCTAGACTTAGACAAAGGGAGAAAAGCATGGTGATTCATTTCTGAAAATCAGTCAATGAAAACTTTATGGATCATAAAATTTCTATCCCTAACAGATCATGGGAATGGTGCTGGACCAGGCGGCATTTCAGTCAGTTATTTATGGGGTCACCATGAGTCTGGGCCAACTCAATATCAGCTAACGACAATATATACGTGTGTGTTTGTGTGTGTATGAGAGAGAGAGAGTGTGATACGCAAATTATTTTTTATAGTCACAGTTTGGCATAAATATGGCAACCTGAACTCCCTGCAATAACTTAAGAGGTCTTAGTATTTTGTGGCTTTGCAACAGGAGACTTTCCAATTATAAACCAATATAAGCTTCCATGTCAAGTTTCAAACGTTAATTTTTAATTTTTTTTATTGTTCTTTAAATGAAAGTTTACAAGTCAAATCAGTCTCTCATACAAAAAATTTATATACATCTTCTTATGTACTCTTAGTTGTTCTCCCCTTAATGAGACAGCACACCCCTTCTCTCCACTCTGTATTCCCCAAGTCCATTTAGCCAGCTCCTGTCCCCCTCTGCCTTCTCATCTCACCTCCAGGCAGGAGCTGCCCACGTAGTCTCATGTGCTACTTGAGCCAAGAAGATCAGTTCTCACCAGTATCATTTTCTGTCTTATAGTCCAGTCCAAGCCCTGTCTGAAGAGTTGGCTTTGGGCATGGTACCAGTCTTAGGCTAACAGAAGGTCCAGGAACCATGACCTTTGCAGTTCTTCTACTCTCAGTCAGACTATTAAGTCTGGTCTTTTTATAAGAATTTGAGTTCTGCATTCCACTGTTCTCCTGCTCCATCCGGGGTTCTCTGTTGTGTTCCCTGTCAGGGCAGTCATTGGTTGTAACTAGACACCATCTAGTTCTTCTGGTCTCAGGCTCATGTAGTCTCTGATTTATGTGGCCCTTTCCGTCTCTTGGGCTCATAATTACCTTGTGTCTTTAGTGTTTTTCATTCTCCTTTGCTCCAGGTGGGTTGAGACATATTGATGCATCTTAGATGGGTGTTTCCTAGAGCTTTAGACCCCAGACGTCACTGACCAAAGTGGGATGCTGAATGTTTGCTTAATATATCTTGTTATGCCAATTGACCTAGCTGTCCCCTGAAACTATTGTCCCCAGACCCTGCCCCTGCTACTCTAGCCTTCAAAGCATTCGGTTGTATTCAAGAAACTTCTTTGCTTCTGGTTTAGTCCAGTAGTGCTCACCTCTACTGTTTCCCCTCACCTAAAATAGTTGTCTACTATCAAATTAGTGAATACCCCTCTCCCTCCCCACTCTCATAACCATCAAAGAATATTTTCTTCGCTGTTTAAACTATTTCTTGAGTTCTTATAAAAGTGGTCTCATGCAATAATTGTAGTTTTGTCACTGACTAATTTCACTCAGTGTAATGCCTTCTAAATCTAGATTCCTCTATATCATGAAATGTTTCATGGATTCATCATTGTTCTTTATCAATGGGTATATTCCATTGTGTGACTATACCATAAATTATCTATCCATTTATCGATTGCTGGGCACCTTAGTTGATTCCATCTTTTTGCTATTGTAAACAGTGCTCCAGTGAACATGGGTGTGCATATATCTGTTCATGTAAAGGCTTTTATTTCTCTAGGATATATTCCAAGGAATGGGATTGCTGGATCATTTGGTAGTACTATTTCTAGCTTTTTCAGGAAGCACTAAGTAGATTTCCAAAGTGGCTGTATCATTTTACATTCCCACCAGCAGTATATAAGTGTTTCAGTCTCTCCACAACCTCTCCAGCATTTATTATTTTGTCTTTTTTAGATTAATGACGGCCTTGTTGGAGTGAGATGGTATCTCATTGTATTTTTGATTTGCATTTCTCTAATGGCTAATGATGGTGAGCATTTCCTTATGTATCTCTTAGCTGTCTGAAAGTCTTCTTTGGTGAAGCGTCTGTTCATATCCTTTGCCCATTTTTTAATTGGGTTATTTGTCTTTTTGTGGTTGAGTTTTTGCAGCGTCATGTAGATTTTAGAGATCAGATGCTGATTGGAATTGTCATAGCCAAAAACTTTTTCCCAGTCTGTGGGTAATTTTTTATTCTTTTGGTGAAGTCTTTGGAAGAGCATAGGTGTTTGATTTTTTAAGAGCTCCCAGGTATCTAGTTTCTCTTCTGGCGTTTGTACATTGTTAATAACGTTTTTATACTGTTTATGCCATGTATTAGGGCTCCTAGTGATGTCCCTATTTTTTCTTTCACGATCTTTACCATTTTAGATTTTATAATTAAGTCTTTGATTCATTTTGAGTAAGTTTTTGTGCATGGTGTGAGGTATGGGTCTTGTTTCTTTTTTTTGCAGGTGGATATCCAGTTATGCCAGCACCATTTGTTAAAGAGACTGTCTTTCCCCCATTTACCTGATTTGGGGCCTTTGTCAAATATCAGCTGCTCATATGTGGATGGATTTATGTCTGGATTCTCAGTTCTGTTCCATTGGTCTATGTGTCTGTTGTTGTACCGGTACTGGGCTGTTTTGACTACTGTGGCAGTATAATAGGTTCTAAAATCAGGTAGGGTGAGGCCTCCCACTTTGTCCTTTTTCAGTAATGCTTTACTTATCTGGGACCTCTTTCCCTTCCATATGAAGTTGGTGATTTGTTTCTCCATCTCACTAAAAAATGTCATTGGAATATGGATGGGGATTCCGTTGTACCTATAGATTGCTTTGGGTAGAATAGACATTTTATAATGTTAATTCTTCCTAACCATAAGCAAGATGTTTTTCCACTTATGTAGGTCTCTTTTGATTTCTCCCTGTAGTGTCCTGTAGTATTCTTTATATAAGTCTTTTATGTCTCTGGTCAGATTTATTCCTAATTATTTTTTCTTCTTGGGGGTACCATAAATGGTATCGATTTGATGATTTCCTCTTCAACGTTCTCTTTTTTGGTGTAGAGGAATCCAGTTGATTTTTGTATGTTTATCTTATACCCTGATACTCTGCTGAAATCTATTAGTTTCAGTAGTTTTCTTGAGGGTTTTCTGTGTATAAGATCATGTCATCTGCAAAAGAGTTACTTTTACTTTTTCTTTGCCAATTTGGATGCCCTTTATTTCTTTATCTAGCCTCATTGCTCTGGCTAGGACCTCCAGCACATTGTTGAATAAGAGCGGTGATAAAGGGCATCCTTGTCTGCTTCCCTTTCTCAAGGCCAATGCTTTCAGACTCTCTCTGTTTAGGAAGATGTTGGCTATTGGGTTTGTATAAATGCCTTTATTATGTTGAGGAATTTTCTTTCTATTCCTATTATGCTAAAAGTTTTTATCACAAATGGGTGTCAGACTTTGTCAAATGCCTTTTCTGCATCCATTAATGAGATCATAAGGTTCTTGTCTTTTGTTTTATTTATATGATGGATTACATCGATTGTTTTTTCTAATGTTGAACATATCTCCATACATGGTATGAATCCCAGTTAGTCATGGTGCATTTTTTTTTTTGATGTGTTAATGAATTCCATTGGCTAGGATTTTGTTGAGGATTTTTGCATCTAAGTTCTTGGGGGATACAGGTCTGTAATTTTCTTTTTTGTGGTATATTTATCTGGTTTTGGTATCAAGGATATGCTGGCTTCATAGAATGAGTTTGGGAGTGTTCCATCCTTTTCTATGCTCTGTAGTAGTGATGTTAACTCTTCTCTGAAAGTTTGGTAGAATTATCCAGTGAAGCCATTAGGGCCAGGGTTTTTTTTTTTTTTTTGGTGTGGGGGGGGTAGTTTTTTACTTACCTCTTCAGTCTCTTCTCTTTTATTTAGTTGTTCTACCTCTGTGTTAGTTTAGGTAAGTAGTGTGTTTCTAGAAATTTGTCCATATCTTCTAGGGTTGCAAATTTGTTAGAGTACAATTTTTCAAAGTAATCTGATATGATTCTTTTAATTTCAGTTGGGTCTGTTGTGATATCATCTTTTCATTTCTTATTTGGGTTATTTGCTTCCTTTTCTGTTTTTCTTTTGTCAGTTTGGCCAATGGTTTACCAATTTTGTTAATTTTTTCAAAGAACGAGCTTTTGGTCTTATTAACTCTTTCAATTGTTTTTCTGTTCTCTATTTCATTATATTCTGCTCTAATTTTTATTATTTGTTCTCTTCTGGTGCCTCTGCATTTCTTTGGTTGCTCCCTTTCTATTTGTTTAAGTTGTAGGGATAGTTCTTTGATTTTGACCCTTTCCTCTTTTTGGATGTGTGCATTTATAGTATAAATTGGCCTCTGAGCACTGCTTTCACTCTGTCGCAAAGGTTCTGATAGGAAGTGTTTTCGTTCTCACTGGATTCTATGAATTTCTTTATTCTGTCCTTAATTTCTTCTATAACCCAGTCATTTTTGAGCAGGGTGTTGTTCAGTTTCCAAATGTTTGATTTCTTTTCTCTGCTTTATCTGTTATTGATTTCTACTTTTATGGCTTTATGGTGAGAAAAGATGCTTTGTAATATTTCCATGTTTTGGATTCTGCTAAGGCTTGGTTTATGACCTGATAAATGTTCTATTCTGGAGAATATTCCACGTGTGTTGGAAAAGAAAGTATACTTGGCTGCTGTTGGGTGAAGTGTTCTCTATATATCTATGAGGTCATGTTGGTTGATTGTGGCATTTAGATCTCCCGTGTCTTTATTGAGCTCCTTTCTGGATGTTCTCTCCTTCACCAAAAGTGGTGTGTTGAAGTCCTCTACTATTACTGTGGAGATCTCTATCTCACTTTTCAATGCTGTTAGAGTTTGTTTTATATATCTTGAAGGCCTGTCATTGGGTGCATAAATATTTAGTATGGTTATATCCTCCTGATATATTGTCCCTTTAATCATTATGTAGTGTCCTTCATTATCTTTTATGATGGATTTAACTTTAAAGTCTATTTTGCCAGAAATTAATATTGCCACTCCTGTTCTTTATTGATTGTTTTTTGATTGATATATTCTTTTCCATCCTTTGAGTTTTAGTTTGTTTCTGTCTTTAAGTCTAAGATATACCTGTTGTAAGCAGCGTATAGGCAGATCATGTATTTTTTATCCATTCTGTCCCTCTCTGTCTCCTTATTGGTGCATTCAGTCCATTTACATTTAGCATAATTCTTGATAGGTATGAGTTTAGTGCTGTCATTTTGATACTTTTTTGTGATTTGTTGACAGTTTCTTTCCTCCACTTATTTTTTTGCACTGAGTATATTTTCTTTATATAATGTCTTTTCCTCTTTTTCGTTGTGGTTTATTTTGTTTTTGCTGAGTCTTTATGTTTTTCTTGTATTTTAGTTTGCTGTGTAGGATTGTTATTCTTCTTTGTGGTTATCTTAATATTTACCCTTATTTTTCTAAGTTTAAACCAAACCTTTATTTCTTTATATCACCTTGACTTCCTCTCCATATGAAAGATCAATGACTACATTTCTTAGTTCCTCTTTATTGATTTAATGTTATCATCTTTTACGTAATAACATCACTGTTTCCCTATTTTAATCTTGATTTTAATCTTGATTTATTTTTGTGGTTTCCCTATCTGGGTTGATATCTGGTTGCTCTGTCCTATGTTCTAGTATTGGGTTGATACCTGATATTATTGATTTTCTAACCAGAGAACTCCCTTTAGTACCTCTTCTGGTTTTGGTTTAGCTTTTGCAAATTCCCTAAAATTCTGTTTATCTGGAAATGTCGCAATTTTGCCTTCATATTTGAGAGACAGTTTTGCTGGATATATGATTCTTAGCTGGCATTGCTTTTCCTTCAATGCTTTATATATGTCATCCCATTGCCTTCTTGCCTACATGGATTCTGCTGAGGAGTCTGAGCTTATTTTTATTGGCTTTCCTTTATAGGTCACTTTTTATCTATCCCTTGCTACTCTTAAAATTCTCCCTTTATCTTTGGTTTTGGCAAGTTTAATTATAAAATGCCTTGGTGACTTTCTTTTGGGATCTACTTTATGTGTCATTCAATGAGCATCTTGGATAGGTATCTTCTCATCTTTCACAGTATCAGTGAAATTTTCTGCCAATTAATCTTCAACAATTCTCTCTGTATTTTCTGTTATCCCTTCCTGTTCTGGTACTCCAGTCACTCAAGTTTCTTTCTCTTGATAGAGTTCCACATAATTCTTAGTGTTTCTTTATTTCTTTAAATTCTTTTGTTTGTTTTTTTTCAAATATATAGGTGCGAAGTGTTTTATCTTCAGTCTCACTAACTCTGACTTCCTTTTCCTCGTTTCTCCTCCTGTGGCTTTCTATTGAGTTGTCTAATTCTGAAATTTTATTGTCAGTTTTCTGAATTTCTGATTGCTGTCTCTCTATGGAGTCTTGCAGTCTATTAAATTTTTCATTATGCTCTTGTATAACCATCTTAATTTCCTCCACTGCTTCATCTTGTATTCCTTGGTTTGTTCTGCCTTTTGCCTGACTTCCTTCCTGATCTCTTGAAGATTTCTGTATATTAATGTTTTGTATTCTGCCTCTCATAATTCCTGGAATATTTCTTCATCTGGAAGATTCCTTGATTGTTTTGAGAGCTTGTTGAAGTGATCATGGTCTGCTTCTTTATGTGTTTTGACATTGACTGTTGTTTCTGAGCCATCTATAAGTTATTGTATTAATTTATCTTCTGTTTGCTTACTGTATCCTAACTTCTTGCTTTGTTTTGTCTTGTTATGCCCAAATAGGCTGCCTGAGTGAGCTAGCTTGACTGTTTTCACCTTTGAAGCCCTAATGTCCTGTCGCCAGGTGGCTAGAGCTGTTACCAGGTATATGTGGATTCAGCTCAGGTATCCAGGTATTCAGTCACTAAGTGTGTGGTGCCAGCTCTGTCCTACAGTCTTAGAAGGCCAGGGGTGATTTGTGTAAGCACAGGTATCTGGTTGCAGCAGGGAGTCACACTGTGAGAAAGACAGGGGGCTGACAACTCTCACCCAAGTGTCTATGAGGAAAATACATCTCTATTCTACAGCCAGATCATGGGCACTCAATGCTTTTGGTTGTAAGGACTGGGAGGCACCATTTATCTTTGGACCCCTCTCTTGGTGGTTAGGTGACATGGGTGGATCCATCAGTCCTCAGTCCTCTGATATGGGTAAGTGAGAACCCTGTTTAATAGGCAAAGCAGTGTCAAATGTCAAAAACCCGCCTCTTCACCACACACTGAATCAGTTGAAGTCAGATCTCAGGCACATACACTGTTGCAGTCTGCCAACATGGGCCTAAGCTCCTTAAATGGGCACACACAGGTCCAAGCAGGGTAAAATGTATTCAAAGTACGTGGACCATTTGTGCCTGGACAGGACCCACCTCTGCCCTGAGTTTCCAGCTTAGGGGAGCCAGTAGATTATCTTTTCCTACAACTGCTAATTTATTCCTTGTCTAAGGCTGGGAGAATGGCTCAGGGCATGCTTCAGGATCTATCTCAGGCCCAGGGAAATTGACAACCACGGAAGCTGGCTTCGGAGCTGGGGGCATGGTAAATTAGACGTAACTACTTAGCTTTTGCTGAGAGTGCTGCTCTTCTCTGATTCTGGAGGTGTGAGTAGACCATGCAGCTTGTTGCCTCTCCCTGAGGAAACCACATCCTGAATGCTATCACCAGCCCCACCAAGGTCACACCAGGGGTAATCATGCCTGAGGGACTCCAATTCCCACTGAGTCAGGTCCGGAAACTCCTCTCAGCTTCTGAACCGTCTCTCTTTCCCTCATCATTCAGTCTGATTTCCTAACTTTGCCTTTGATGTTCAGGGTTCCTAGCTTGTCGTATATATAATCTCTTCACTTTTTTTTTTGGATCTTTATTGTAAGAGGGATCACAAGAAGCATCTGATTACTCCACCATCTTGGCCTGCCGCCCATTAATATTCTTTATTAAAATTGAGAATAGTGTTAATTTTTAAAAAATGTTTGGCCATTCATACTACAATAGTTTTTTTTTTTTTTTTCCCCCACTAATTTTCCAGGACAACCTATATAATAAGCAGTAAAGAAATTCACCATTTGATCATTTCCAAGTCATTTCTTGAATGAATAAACAAAAATATATGTTTCAGAATTTCCTTTGTAATGACTGGAAATATAGAATCAAACACCTGAACTTAATCTAGGTCATCTTTATCTGACTTCATAATGGAGATACTTAAATCATCTGTACAGCATCTTTGGCATCAGTCCATTTTTCCAATTATTTAGTATAACAGGATAACATGCTAGTTTAAGCAGCAACACATTCATTGTTAGACACCTAAAAGTTTAATTCTTCCTTATGTTGAAGCAACTATCCTGTTATCTCACAGAACCAGCTCTAGCTGCTTTCTAAAGCAAGAAGAAAATGCCTACTCTCAATTATAAAATAGAAAGCCTCAAATATTTGCTGACAAACAAAACGTCTCTCCTTAGCTTTGGTTTTCCAGAGTAAAGATCCATTTAAAAATATTTCTAGTAGAAAGTGATTTTTACATGCCTAAATATCCACTTAGAATTTCTCATAGTGCATCCTTTTATTTTTAATCCACTTTCCATGCATGTAGTATTCTCTCCATCTATCCCCACATGCATTCATCTAAGCAACCAATCATCCTACATACCTTGACTAAGCTTCAATAATAATCCAGGTTAAGTGAATAAACATGCTAATTAATGGGACCACAAAATGCACAATCCTCAACTGTTTTTCCTTTAAGTGAAGCCATTTATTTATAAGTGATTTCTGGTCTCAGATTGCTTTCTTTGGAATATTTTGATATTAACATTCAAATGTTCTTCAGCTTCTACAGCCAACTGATTATGTAAAGTCAATATGGTTAAAGTCCTCTGCTGTTGACTGAAAGGTTGGTAGTTTGAACCTACCAGCCACTTCACCAGAGAAGGATGTGGTAGTTTGCTTTTGTAAAGATTTACAACCTTGGAAACCCTAAGAGGCAGTTCTACTTTGTCCTATAGGGTCGCTATGAATAGAGTCCAGCCTATGCCTGTGGGTTTTGGGGTTTGATGCATTTATAAACTAATTATACATGGAAATAGTTTAGACAAAATGTGGAAACACAGGCACAAATAATAAAACTCATCAAGTCTTTATAAGCTATAAAGTATGAAGAAAAGTGTAAAAATATATGAACTCATTATTTTGAAAAATATTATTCCCTGACTTCTCTATAATATATACTTCTGCTATTGGTTCATTTATTTGTGATGACTTGGTATACATTATATGCATTATACCAGTTGCATCGAGTCAATTCCGACTCATGGTAACCCCATATGTGTCAGGGTAGAACTGTACTCCATAGGGTTTTCAATGGTTGATTCTCTTGGAAGTAGATTGCCAGGCCTTTCTTCTGAGACCCCTTTGGGTGGACTCCAATCTCCAACCTTTCAGTGAGCAGCTGAGCACTGTAAACATTTGTACCACCCAGGGGCTCAGATGAATTAGTACATGATTTTTACTCATTTTTGAAGATGAAAGCTTTAAACATAGGAAAGTAAACAGAATTGTATAAGTTCCCATGTATCTATTACAGCTTTAACAATTATCAATTAATGCCCGATATAGTTTCACCTATATCCTCACTCAATTACACCCCCTCATATTATATTATTTCATTCTTAAATATTTCAGAATGTATTTCCAAAAATTAAGAAATAATCATGATAAGTATGTTTATTATTATGATATCATAACTACCAGTTACAAAGTATTCTCTTAAATAAATTAATATGCCATACTGTATTTAATCATGCCCCTATTTCATCCCTGTTCATGTTAGTCATCACAAGCCTCAAACTCTTACCTGTCATCTCTTACACTGTAATTCCTCTAAGGCTACACTCATATGTTTATTGGTCCTTTTTCATACACTCCTTTCTGACTTCTAAAACTATTTCCCTAGTTGAGAAAAAGAAATGCAACCCTGACAGCCATGAGAAGGTCTTGGGCCTACATCTTGGCCATGGTGTTCTGTTGAATAATTTCACAAAACTCCAACATTGAGCAAGAGCACTCTGTGACTGTAATAGGTAAAGGCAAAGGCAAAGGCAAAAAAAAAAAAAAAAAGTCTCTACAAGCATGCCTGAATAAATATAAAAACAAGAATATTGTTCAAAATGCAGAAATTTCAAATATTATTTTATATTGCTTAATACGAGTGAGGGAAACCATGGTGGCATAGTGGTTAAGAGGTAAGACTGGTATCAAAAAAGGTCAATAGTTCAAAGTCATAAGGCATTCCTTGGAAACCCTATAGGGCAGTTCTCCTCTGTCCTGTAGGGCCCCTATGAGTTGGAATTGACTTGACGGCAATGGGTTTTTGGTTTTGGAATATGAGTGAAAGGAACCCTGATTGCACAGTGGTTAAGTGCTCAGTGGCTAATGGAAAGGTTGATAATTCTCATCTGCCACCATTCTTAGGAAAGAAGATGTGGCAGTCTGCTTCTGTAAAGATTACAGTTTTGGAAACCCTACTCTGTCTTATAGTGTCGCTCGGAGTAGGAATTGACAAGACAGCACAAAACAATAATATGAGTGGCTGTTCAACTTTACTAATCACAGATATAAGCTTGCTCTGTTCTCACCTTCTGGATAGCAATTATTGTGATATAGAACCACAGAATTATCCCACTTCTTCACAGCATCCAATCTACAACAAAGCCCTCCTGTATTTAATTAACACTCCAACAACTTACCTAATATAATATCAAATTCTATAATAAATCCTTTTTAACATGCTCTTACAGAGATGCCCCATGATTTTTCACACTGTACATTGTCTCTTTTTGCAACATGTAAGTAAATCCAATGTTGTTTTTCTACGTGTGTGCTCCTGTTGGTCTTTGGCTGAAGGACATTAACAGAGGGTTCTAAACTTCAATGTCCAGCAGAAACAAGATCCACTAAATCCTTAACATCTTTCCTAAGGCTTCTCTTCACATTCTAGCAGAACTGAAAATCTTAATCTTGATCTAGTGTATTCCTTCTCTTGCAGCCCCCACAAATGCTGGCTAGTTTTTCCTCATCAGCCCTCACATAGATTTTATATATTGCTTGAGCGAAAAAATGAACGGATGATTCGGTATGTCAGTCATTTGAGTGTAATGAGAAGATTAGACTGTCTGAATTAAATTGAGGTATTTGCTTTGGTGGTCTGATCACATGAAAATAGTCAAGGAATTATCAGGAGACAAAATTGCTTTTTCTTTTTTTTTTCTTTTTTCTTACTGTTCTGTGAATTATCTCATTCAAATAACAATATCTTTTTAGATAAACGTGTTTAATCCCTTGAAGTATTTCCTACACTTGTGAGAAAAGCCCTCACTAATAAATAAGATGTATTTTGACCATACAAAGAAAAATTGCAATACGATTTGCTTTTATTCCTCAAAAGGCCAGGGCAGGTTTTAACAAGTAGATCTTATTATAAGATTTAAATACATATATTAAAAAAATCTCATTTTCATAGACTAGGGTTCCAGAAAAAATAGAGTCTGACTACAGTTCATGGACTAATATTTTATTGTGGAATATACTGTTGGAAAAGTAGAAGTGAGGGGAAAGGGAAATGAGAGAACAAAAGAGGGAAAACAAATATAAGGGATACCTCACTGAGGTGTGTGCAGTGGTTAAAAGGTTAGCTGCTAACCAAAATGTTGGCAGTTCAAATCCAACAGCTGCTTCTTGGAAACCCTATGAGGCAGTTCTACTCTGTCCTATAGGGTCTCTATGAGTCAGAATTGATTTAACGGCAATGGGTCTTTGTTTTTTTTTTTTTTTTTAATATACTAGCATGATAAAGCTCATAAAGCCTCATCTGTAACCTTTATGAATCCTCCAGGCTCAGGATAATCATCTCTCATGGAGCATCATCAATATCATATACCAGAAAGCTAGTGCCGAGCAAATCCAGGGAGACATCTAAACAGGATCCAGCACATCATCTCAAGGGAAATTTCTACTGTTGTCCTCACCACATCCCATCCTTCGGCCTGGGCTGGCCACAGTGTATTTAATTATTTTGACTTAATCTATACTTAGATACCTGTATTTGTTACATAAATATTTTCAGTATTTATTGGGGCGCTTTGTCACTTTGCTTTGAATAACAATAAAAACGTAGTTCTAGTGTGATCTCCTTCACGTTGCAGCATATAGCAGATGGTGTTGTTAGTCGCCATGGAGTCAGCTCCACTTCGTGGCAGCTTTATGTAGAACAGAACAAAACACTGGTTTGTCATTTACCATCTTCATGATGTTAGTATGTTTCAATCCATTGTTGCTGCTATTGTGTAGTGCCTTCCAATCCAGAAGGCTCATCTTCTATTACCATGTCATAAAATACCCTGTTGTGATCCATAGAGTCTTTAATGACTAGTTTTCAGAAGTAGATCACCAGGCCTTTCTTTTTAGTCTGTCTTAGTCTGGAAGCTCCACTGAAACCTGTCCATCATGGGTGACCTGCTGCTATTTAAAATACTAGTGGCATAGCTTCCAGCATCATATCAACATGCAAGCCACTACAGTACTACGAGCCGACAGACAAGTGGTGAATATAACAGAGTCACCTTAAACAGATGATCTAACTGACGTTCACTTTAAAGGTAACTCACACTTTTGGATAATTCTCAAACTGGGCAAGGGTGAGATAAAAATTCCATAAAAGACAGTGAATTTAGTGTGTAACATCTTTCATATTGCTTATCCTTAGCATGTTTAGATACCTTTAGACATTATTCTCTACATCCGTTATTATGAACTCCTATTTTTGATTATCACAGTTGCACTAGTATCCATGGCCTTTCATAACCAAATATGAATTCTCCAGTGTTTGATGGAGCCTCAAAATGTTTATCATTTTGAGAAGCTAAACTTCATGCATGATCCTTGTCTAGTCTTTGCCTGTCCCTAATGCTCCCACCTAACTGTAGACCTCTTCTGTGACTTGTTCAACATTCTTTAATGTGGTTTCTATGAAAAAAAATTTTAAAAGCCTAAAGGGACATATAAAGTGGGCTTTTTTTTAAAGCTTACATTTTAGAAGAAGAGACAAGTAGTAAATAGCCATAATAAAGTGCTAAGTGTGTTTCTGCCTTAGAAAGAAATGTTTGGTACTGCCTAGAAGCCATTCATTTTATTTGCTCAGCATACAGATTGAATAGGTATGGTGAAAGGATATAACCCTAACACACACCTTTCCTGACTTTAAACCACGCAATATCCACTTGTTCTGCCCAAAAAACTTCCTGTTGAACTATGTACAGGTTTCTCATGAGCACAATTAAGTGCTCTGGAATTCCCATTCTTCATAATGTTATCCATAATTTGTTATACTCCATACAGTCGAATGTCTTTGCATAGTCAATGAAACACAAGTAAACATCTTTCTGGTATTCTCTGTTTTCAGCTAGGATGCAACTGACATCAGCAGTGTTATCCCTGGTTCCACATCCTCTTCTGAATCCAGCCTGAGTTTCTGGCAGTTCCCTGTTGGTGCACTGCTGCAGCTGTCTTTGAATGATCTTCAGCAAAATTTTACTTGCATGCAATATTATTGGATAATTTCCACATTCAGCTGCATCACCTTTCTTGGGAATAGACATAAATATGAATCTCTTCCAGTCGGTTGGCCGGGTAGCTATCTTCCAAATTTCTTGGCATAAATGGATACGCATTCATTTGTTGAAACATCTCAATTGATGTTCTGTCAATTCCTTGGAGCCTTGTTTTTCGCCAATGCCTTCAGAGCAGCTTGGACTTCTTCCTTCAGTACTATTGTTTCCTGATCATGTGCTACCTCTTGAAGTGGTTGAACATCAACCAATGTTTTTTTGTATAATGACTCTGTGTATTCCCTCCATCTTCTTCTTCTGTTTTCTGCCTCATTTAATATTTTCCCCATAGAATCCTTCACTACTGCAACTTGAGGCCAGAATTTTTTCTTCAGTTTTTTCAGCTTGAGAAATGCTAAGAGTGTTCTTCCGTTTTGGTTTTCCATCTCCAGCTCTTTGCACATGTCATTGTAATACTTTACTTTGTCTTCTTGACCAGTCCTTTGAAATCTTCAGTTCTTTTACCTCATCATTTCTGCCTTTTGCTTTAGCTACTCAATGTTCAAGAGCAAGCTTCAGAGTCTCTTCTGACATCCATTTTGGTCTTTTCTTTCTTTCCTGTCTTTTTAATGACTTCTGGCTTTCTTCATGTATGAGGTCCTTAACTTCATTCCACAACTTGTCTGCTCTTAGGTCTTTAGTGTTGTACCCTTTCACCATACCTTTTCCATTTGTATGCTGAGCAAATAATCCAAGAAGCTGGACTATATGAAGAAGAACGGGGCAACAGCATTGGTGAAAGAATCATTAACAACTTGGGTTATGCAGGTGACACAACCCTGCTTGCTGAAAGTGAAGAGGGCTTGAAGCGCTTATGAAGATCAACGACCTTAGCCTTCATAAAGATTACACCTCGACATAAAGAAAACAAAAATGCTCACAACTGGACCAATAAGGAACATCATGATAAATGGAGAAAAGATTGAAGTTGTCAAAGATTTCATGTTCCTTGGAGCCACAGTCAACACCCACGGAAACAACAGTTAAGAAATGAAAAGACACATTGCACTGGGCAAATCTGCTGCAAAAGACCTCTCTCCAGTGTTGAAAAGCAAAGATGTCACCTTGAAGACTAAGCTGCACCTGACCCAAGTCATGATATTTTTAATTGCATCATATGTATACAAACGCTTGTATGTTGTATATAGGGTTGCTATGAGTTGGAAGCGATTCCATGGCACCTAACAACAATATGGACCAAAATATAAGGGCTGATTAATGGTGGATAATTTCACCGAAGGGGAAGTTTGATATTATAATTTGGATATCATGTTAAAAGCAAGATTGATATTTCTCATTTAAAGCTATTATGCCATCTCATTTTAATGAATATCTATGACAATCATTGTTATGCTTGAGCCCATTGTTGCACCCACTGTGTCCATCCATCTTATTGAGGGTCTTCCTCTTTTTCCTTGATCCTATACTTTACCAAGCATGATGTTCTTCCACAGGGACTGAACTCTTCTGACAACATGTCCAAAGTATTTAAGATATAGCCTTGCCATCCTTGATTCTAAGGAACATTCTTGTTGCACTTCTTCCAAGACAGATTTATTCATTCTATTGGCAGTCCATGGTATGTTCAATACTCTTTGCCAGCACCACAATTCAAAGGTAGCAATTCTTCTTCTATCTTCTTTATTTATTGTCTAGCTTTTACATGCATATGAGGTGGTTGAAAACACCATGGCTTGGGTCAAGTGCACCTTAGTCTTTAAAGTGATATCTTTGCTTTTTAATACATTAAAGAAGTCTTTTACAGCAGATTTGCTCAATGTAATGCATCTTTTGATTTTTTGACCACTGCTTCTATGGGTATTGATTTTGGATCTGAGCAAAAGGAAATCCTTGACAACTTCAATATTTTCTCTGTTTATCATGATCAAAGACTTCAGCCTTCAATATGGATCACACGTCAACATAAAGAAAACAAAAATCCTCACTACTGGACCAATCAGCAACACCATGATAAACAGAGAAAAGATCGATTTGTCAAGGATTTCATTTTCTTGGATCCATATTTTGTTTAGTGGCATCAAACACTGAACTTTCTTCTCAAAGTCCCAACTTTATAACCAATAAAAAAAAAAAACAATAGTATATAGGAAATTTCTAACATAATTACGTATGAAAGAACATATATTCACATTTTAAGTTAATATCTCAATGGAATATTTGATAGACTGTTACTTTTTTTACTAAAATTTTAAGTAAAGCCAATGTTTAATTATATACAGAGCCACTCAGTAGCTCTCACAAAAATAAAAAAATTAGAGGGCCACTGAACATAAACACTCCAGAGATTCATCTAACTCTTAAACTCTAGGCTTATGTTCTTGCATACTAATTAAATCATGCTTTTTTCACTTTTAAAAGTATAAACATATAACTTACTGTAAGGATACATTGTATTACCATGTGGAATATAATATGTATTCTGCTTCAGGAAATAAAAGCAATTTAATTTGAATCTCTCTGGAAACTGGAGCATCAGCTCAGCTAGTCATCTGTAACACCTGTGAATATTACCTTCTGGTAAACCCTTTTAGACTGTCATTAATACATGGGATATTTGTGTACAATGAGGCTTCTACAAAGGTGATGCTAATATAGCTCACCCTTTATGACTGAGGAAAAAAATCCAGTTGTGCTTGTTGCAAGTCACTGTTGCTCAGGCGATTTTTCTTTAGACTATTCATACTTTTAGAAAATGGTCAAAAGTAAAAAGAAGATGGTATTCTACAGGCAACCAGGTGGGGACTATTCAGCTCTATTTTTAATAAGGGAAAAAAAGACCTTCTGAGATTAAAAAGTCCTGTTATGATCTCCTGAGCTTTCTTGAACAGTTTCACAGTCCATGTAGGCTTTAACCAATCATAGCATGTTGCCTAATGGTGTTAATGGGAATTCATTTCTTCTAATTAAACACAGATGTAGATCTAAAATTTAAGAAAAAGAGAAAAGCTGTATTCCCTAGCCAGGCTCATGATTTCTCTTTTTTGCACACTGCAGGGTCATTGACAGTACCCAGGAGCCTAACACAGATGCACATTAATTACCCGTTCTCTAATTACTAGGGTACCAATATAACTACTCAACCATTCATTACACATTCTTCTCAACTTTGCAAAGCCCCAGAGACATATGTATGAAGCACACCACTTGGCAACATTAATTGAACCCTATTAACTCATAAAATTTATGAAAAGTACAGCTATTAATAAAAAAAAGGTCCTCTTTCATTTAGTCCACTAAACTCACAATGTACAAATGATCATTTTCCTTGTGTTGTATATTGGATATCAGACAATGCAGCTGTTCACAGATTGTTAATTATCAGGAATACATCAACAGGCTTAGACTAGAACCCTGGTAGTTAAATTATCCAGGCTAATTTCCCATTCTGGAAGTTATGCACAGTGGTAGTTAGCTGTATAAGCAAATCTAATTTGAGTGCTTAGCCAGAAAAGTAAATAAAAAAAGGAAAAAAAAATCAAGAAGTAAACAAAAGCTAGGGAGATAACAATGTTCAGATTTTCCCATACCAAGTCACTACATTTCTAATTTGTTTGTTAAGGAGCATAATCCAAAAATTAAATATTCTTTTTATTGGAAATATGTCCTTAATGAGATATTTTACCTTGAAAAAAAAGTATATTTTTACTGTCAGATATATTTCCCTTATTTATAGCATGTAATGATTCCCACCAAACCAAACACACTGCCTACAAGGCCAATTCGAACCATAGCGACCCCATAGGGTTTCCAAGGCTGTAAATCTTTACAGAAGCAGACGGCCATATCTTTCTCTCACGAAGCTGCTGGGGGTCAGACTGCCAATCTTTTGGTTAGCAGTTGATCGCTTTAACCACTGAGCCACCAGGACTCCTTATGTAATGTTTAGGGAAGATTTATTTTTACTGGATATAGTCCAAATTCTACAGCCTGGATTCAGCCTTTCCCGTTTTATCTCCTACTAATCCGTGTATGAATTGCTCCTTTATTCTAACTGATCTTTTCGCCATTCTGCACCTGGATGCTTTAGTAGACCTCGAAAGTTCTCCATCTCTCTTCTTTTTGAAACGCATCAAAAACTCTTGTGCCCTATAAAATTTCTGCAAAATTGTCCAGCTCTCACCTCTTAATCAATGCCTTCTATAGATTGAACAAAGATTACATGCCATGCATTTGACTAGGCCCTGTGAATATATAGGTGAGCAAGAAAAAAATACAAAGCAAACTATGAAAAGAGAGGATTTCACAGGTTAGTGAGGAAGGTAGAGAAGTAAACTATTAAAAGAACAGTATATAAAGTACAATAAAAGAACTTGAATCATAGCAGAAATGGTTGTGATGGAAGAAAGAACTGTGAGCTCCTGATACACAGTTTGTCCTACTGATTCATTTGGTGTTGAGCAGGTACTCTCTTTTATGGCTCTCTCTATATATTCTACACATATTATATATATACGTATTATATATAGGTATTTTAGAGAGAGAGAGAGAGCCCTAGTCTCACAGTAGTTAAGAGCTATGACAAGCTACGGCTGCTAACCAAAAGGTCAGCAGTTTGAATTCACCAACCACTCATTGGAAACCCTGTGGGGCAGCTCTACTCTGTTCTATCGGGTCGCTGTGAGTCGGAATCATCTTCATGGCAATGGATTTGGTTTTGTTTGCTGTTGTTGAGTTGGTTCTGACTGGTAAAAAAAAAAAAAAAATAGTAACCCTATATTCCACAAAATGAAACACTCTCCAGTCCTGTGCCATCCTCGCAATCATTTCTATATTTGATCCCATTGTTTCAGCCAGTGTACCAGTCCATCTCATCAAGGGCCTTCCTCTTTTGCACTAACACTCTACCAAACACAATGTCCTTCTTCAGGGACTGGTCCCTCCTGATAACACATCCAAAGTATTTGAAACAGAGTCTCACCATACTGGGTTCTAAGGATCATTCTGGCTGTACTTCCTCCAAGAAATATTGTTTGTTCTTCTGAAAATCCATGGTATATTCAACATTCTGTGCCAACACCATAACTCAAATACATCAGTTCTTCTTCAGTCCTCCTTATTCATTGTCCAGCTTTTGTATGCATATGAGAAGATTGAAAACACTATGACTTAGGTCAGGTACACCTTAGTCAACAAAGTGTTCTGGAATTCCCATTCTTTGTAATGCTATCCATAATTTCTTATGTTCCACACAGTCAAATGCCTTTGCACAGTAAATAAAATATGGTATGCTCTGCTTTCAGCCAAGAACCACCTGACATCAGGAATGATATCACAGTTTCATATCCTCTTCTGAATCCACCTTGAATTTCTGGCAGTTCCCTGTTGATGTACTTCTGCAATCATTTTGGAATTCTCTTCAGCAAAATTTTACTTGCGTGTGTTATTAATGATATTGTCCTATAATTTCTGAGTTCTACTGGATCATTTTTCCTTGGCTTGGACATGAATGTGGATCTGTTCCAGACAGTTTGTTAGGTCATGATCTTCCAAAAACTTCTCGGCATAGAAGGATGCGTGCTCCTTGTGTTGCAGCCATTTGATGAAAACATCTCAATTTTTATTCTGTCAATTCCTGGAACCTTGTTTATCTCCAAAGCCTTCAGCGCAGCTTGGATTTCTTCCTGCTGTACCATCAGTTCTTGATCATATGCTACCTCCTGAAATATTTGAACATTGACTGATTATTTTTGGTACAGTGACTGTATATTTCTTCCATCTTCTTTTGATGCTTCCTGCATCATTCAATTTTTTTGCCCATGTTGTTGTTGTCTTTGTTAGGTGCTGTCAAGTTGGTTCCAACTCTTGGCGATCCTATGCACAACAGAACGAAACACTGCCCCCTCCTGCGCCATCCTCACACTCGTTGTTATGCTTGAGCTCATTGTTGCAGCCACTGGGACAATCCACCTCGTTGAGGATCTTCCTCTTTTCCACTGACCCTGTTCTCTGCCAAGCATGATGTCCTTCTCCAGGGACTGATCCCTCCTGACAACATGTCCAAAGTATGTAAGTTGCAGTCTCGCCATCCTTGCTTCTAAGGAGGATTTTGGTTGTACTTCTTCAAAGACAGATTTGTTCGTTCTTTTGGCAGTCCATGGTATATTCAATATTATTTGCCAACACCACAATTCAAAGACGTCAACTCTTCTTCCTGTCTTCCTTATTCATTGTCCAGCTTTCACATGCATATGATGAGATTGACAATACCATGGCTTGGGTCAGGCGCATCTTAGTCTTCAGGGTAACATCTTTGCTCTTTAACACTTTGAAGAGGTCCTTTGCAGCAGATTTACCCAATGCAATGTGTCTTTTGATTTCTTGACTGCTGCTCCCATAGCTGTTGATTGTGGATCCAAGTAAAATGAAATCCTTGACAACATCAATCTTTTCTCCATTTATTATCATGTTGCTTATTGGTCCAGTTGTGAGGATTTTTGTTTTCTTTATGTTGAGGTGTAATCCATACTGAAGGCTGTGGTCTTTGATCTTCATTAGTAAGTGCTTCAAGTCCTCTTCACTTTCAGCAAGCAAGGTTGTGTCATCTGCATAACACAGGTTGTTAATGAGTCTTCGTCCAATCCTGATGCCCTGTTCTTCTTCATGTAGTCCAGCTTCTCGGATTATTTGTTCAGCTTACAGGTTAAATAGGTATGGTGAAAGAATACAACCCCAATGCACACCTTTCCTGACTTTAAACCAATCAGTATCTCCTTGTTCTGTCTAAACAACTGCCTCTTGATCTATGTAAAGGTTCCTCATGAGCACAATTAAGTGTTCTGGAATTCCCATTCTTTGCAATGTTATCCATAGTTTGTTATGATCCACACAGTCAAATGCATTTGCATAGTCAATAAAACACAGGTAGACATCCCTCTGGTATTCTGTGCTTTCAGCCAGGATCCATCTGACATCAGCAATGATATCCCCGGTTCCACGTCCTCTTCTGAAACTGGCCTGAATTTCTGGCAGTTCCCTATCGATACATGGCTGCAATCATTTTTGAATGATCTTCAGAAAAATTTTCCCTGCATGTGATATTAATGATATTGTTCTATAATTTTCACATTTGGTTGGATCATCTTTCTTGGGAATGGGCATAAATATGGATCTCTTCTAGTCAGTTGGCCAGGAAGCTGTCTTCCATATTTCTTGGTATAGACAAGTGAGCACTTCCAGCACTGCATCTGTTTGTTGAAACATCTCAATTGATATTCCATCAATTCCTGGAGCCTTGTTTTTCGCCATTGCCTTCAGAGCAGCTTGGACTTCTTCCTTCAGTACCATTGGTTCCTGATCATACGGTACCTCTTGAAATGGTTGAATATCGACTTTTTGGTATAATGACTCTGTGTATTCCTTCCATCTTCTTTTGATGCTTCCTGCATCATTTAATATTTTCCCCATGGAATCCTTCACTATTGCAACTCGAGGCTTGAATTTTTTCTTCAGTTATTTCAGCTGGAGAAATGCTGAGCGTGTTCTTTCCTTTTGGTTTTCCATCTCCAGCTCTTTGCATATGTCATTATAATACTTTATTTTGTCTTCTCGAGAGGCCCCTTGAAATTTTCTGTTCCGTTCTTTTACTTCATCAGTTCTTCCCTTTACTTTAGCTGCTCAATGCTTAAGAGCAAGTTTCAGAGTCTCCTCTGACATCCGTCTTGGTCATTTCTTTCTTTCCTGTCTTTTCAGTAACCTGTTGCTTCCTTCATGGATGATGTCCTTGATGTCATTCCACAACTCGTCTGGTCTTTGGTCACTAGTGTTCAATGCATGAAATCTATCCTTGAGATGGTCTCTAAATTCAGGTGGAATATACTCAAGTTCATATTTTGGCTCTTGTGGACTTGCTCTGATTTTCTTCAGTTTCAGCTTGAACTTGCATTTGAGCAATTGATGGTCTGTTCCACAGTTGGCCCCTGGCCTTGTTCTGACTGATGATATCGAGCTTTTCCATCATCTCTTTCCACAGATGTAGTCAATATGATTTCTGTGTGTTCTATCTGGTAAGGTCCATGTGTATAGTCGCCATTTATGTTGATCAAAGAAGGTATTTGCAATGAAGAAGTTGTTGGTCTTGCAAAATTCTATCATTCGATCTCTGGCATTGTTTCTATCACCAAGGCCATATTTTCCAACTACTGATCCTTCTTGTTTGTTTCCAATTTTTGCATTCCAGTCACCAGTAATTATCAGTGCATCTTGATTGCATGTTCAATGAATTTCAGACTGCAGCAGCTGATAAAAATCTTCTATTCCTTCATCTTTGGCCCTAGTGGTTGGTGCATAAATTTGAATAATTTTTTGTATTAACTGGTCTTCCTTGTAGGCTTATGGATATTATCCTATCACTGACAGCTTTGTACTTCAGGATCAATCTTGAAACTTTCTTTTTGACAATGAATGCAACACCATTCCTCTTTGAGTTATCTCTTGCAGCGTAGTAGACTATATGATTGTCCGATTCAAAATGGCCAATGCCATATAGTCCTTCAATATTGCAACCCGAGGCTTTATTATTATTTTCAGTTCTTTCAGTTTCAGAAATGCCAAAGATGTTCTTCCTTTTTGATTTTCTAACTCCAGATCTTTGCACATTTCATTAAAATGTCTTTCTTTGTTTCCTTGAGTTGCCCTTTGAAATTTTCTGTTTAGCTAGTATACTTCATCATTTCTTCATTTCGCTTTATCTACTCTACACTCAAAAACATGTTTCGGATTCTCTTCTGACACCCTTTTTGGTCTTTTTTTTTTCTTTCCTGTCTTTTAGTGGCCTCATGCTTTCTTCACGCATGAAGTCCTTGATGTCAACCCACAACTCATCTGGCCTTCTGTTATTAATGTTCGATGTGTCCTGAGACACATGATGGTTCAATGACCATCTTGGGATGGTCTCTAAATTCAGGTGGGACATACTCAAAGTCATACTTTGGCTCTCATGAAGTTTTAATTTTCTTCAGCTTCAACTTGAACTTGCATATGAGAAAATGATGATTTTTTTTCTACATTCTGATTATTAATGGCTGTTTGTAGCTGTTTTTTCTCATTCTGAGTCACACCACGTCTGTAAATGAAGGTGTCAAAAGCTTTACTCCATCTATGTCATTAAGGTTGACTCTATTTTGTGGAGGCAGCTCTTCCCCAGTGCTATTTTAAGTGCCTACCAACCTGAGGGACTCCTCTTCCAGCCCTATATCAGACAATGTTCCACTACTATTCATAAGGTTTTTACCGGCCAGTTTTTTGGGAAATAGGTCACCAGGTCCTTCCCAGTCTACCTCATTATGGAAGCTTTGCTGAAACCTGTCCACCATGGGTGACCCTGCTGGTATTTGAAATACCAGGGACATAGCTTCCATCATCACAGCAAGACACAAGCCACCAAAGTATGGCAAACTGACAGACAAGTGGTAGATATAGACAGATGTTATAAATTTGTACTACTTCGACAATTCATTTACCTTATCTTTTTTTCTTATCCTCACATTTTCACATTACAGACCCTTATTTAAATATAGTGCTATGAAGAAGATTCTGAAAATACAAGAATATCTGACTTCTTTATTTGTACAAGGACATTATTTGGCACTTTAAAATTTGTTAGTAAAATAGATTATTCACATGTTTCTATTTTATTCATATCCACCTGAATGTTTTTCAATAAAGTAAGATGCTATTTAAGTTACAATAAATAATACAGTGGCATAACTGTTACATTTGGTTCTTTCCTGTTACTGTTTCTGAAATTAGAATGCAAGTTTTACCAGCTAAGATTTTAACATACTATCTCATTTATTTAAGTGGAAGTGGCTTAAATGATTAACTAATAAATCAATGGATGCTTTTTCTTAAATATAGTGAAATCAGTCATTTTGCAATATTCTATAAGTCACTTTTCAAATGGACTTGAAAAATCCAGCTCCACTCTTCATGTGAATTAGAAAAAAGAAAAAAACCCTTATAAGATATGGTTTAAATCTAAACTTTTCCCAGTTATCCCTGCACCATTAGAATATACAAATAACAGAAATAATCATATCCTAGTTTGTGTATTGGAAGAGAGAGATGAAACAAATTAGATTGTATAAAAATTCCCAAAATATATCTAGCTTGTGTATTGGAAGAGAGAGATGAAACAAATTAGATTGTATAAAAATTCTCAAAATACATGGCATTTTTTAGATGTTACTAACATGAAAGCATAAGGACATGACATGGGCTGTAGAAATGTACAAAAGCTGTCTCTACATTCCACTTGGCTCCCAACACATTGTATTCAACACATTATATTATATTCTTGGCTCCCAACACATAATATTATGCACATTATGACGTGCATAATGCATGTCATGAATACCAAGGACGCTTGCAATACATTGTCACTGTATTTTAAATATGCACCCATGAATGTTTTGTGATAAAAGAGCCTGTGAAAGAGAAATAATACTGGTTCTAGATATCATTCTTCTTCTATCAAAATGATATGGGCTAAGAATATTTCTAGGAAATAAATTTATAATGAAATTTTGGTAAAGAAACCAACGCTGATCTAAATATTGAATTACACATGATTGAAAAGTTGACTTTCTCAGGAGTTTACTTACAGTTTATTGAAATATATGAACTTCATGATGCATGATTTTCAGAAATTAGATATGAAAATAATAATATATTTGGGCAAAACATATGTCACACCAGTTAAAACACCAATATGCATGGAGAAAATTAACATGTTTTTATAACATGATAAAAATAAAACCAACAATGAATGTGTGGTCTAAATATGATTTGTAAAAATAGGAATTATTTAAATTTCTATCTGTGCTTTAAACATTTTTGATGCCATACACAAACATATTCATGTGTCTGTATTAATATGCACACATGTATATGTAATCATTTAATCAGCAACTCAATTTATGACATTACTTTGATTTCATAGATTAACGGAGTTTCAAACATACTTAGACTTATGTTACCTCTAGTTTATATTCTCCACCATGCATCTGTCAATTTGTCATATTGTGTTGGATTGCGTGTTGTGATGATGGCAGCTATGCCACTGGTGTTTCAAATACCAGATGGTCATCCATGGTGGACAGGTTTCAGTGGAGCTTCCAGACAAAGACAGAATAGGAAGAAAGATTGGGCAACCTTCTCTCAATAAGTAGCCAATGAAAACTTTATGGATCATAACACAGCACTCTTAGCTCACTTGCATTGGACATGTCATTAAAAAAATGTCATTAAAAAAATGTCATTAGGAGGGATCAATTGCTAGACAGGAACATCATGTTGAGTGAAATAGAGAGCCAAAGAGGGCTTTGGAGACTCTTGGTGAGATAGATTTGCACAATAGCTCCAATATGGACTCCAAATGCTAGCAATTGTGAGGATGATGCAGGACCAGGCAACTTTTCATTCTGTTATCCATAAAGTGGCCATGAGTCAAAGTTGACTTGACAGCAGCTAACAACAATTTATATTCTATCAAATTAAAACAAAACTTTCAACAGCTGTCCTTTCAAATATTTAACTGTTCTCCTAGAGCTGAAAACAAATATGTCACATAAGTTTGTAATAATGATGATCTCTTACAATATATCATTACAGTTTTAATGGGCAGAATAGGTTTCAGAAGACCTTCTAATATTCAGTCACCAGTGTCAGTTCTGATTACTCACTGCAGACATATACTACACAGCGGGTCAAGAAAAGGAAAGTTTATGTCATTAAGCAAGGATTTGTTCCTTAAAAATCAAATTACTTTTAAGGTGTTAATTTTGCGTTCCACTCTATGTTAGACACTGCAAGTACAGGTATAATGCAGGACGTACAAAAGCATACATATCTTCAGATGTAAGAGAGACAATTGATATATGGTATGAAAGGGTAAAAAAATAGGACAAAAAGCCAAGATAGCTAATCTGTTCTAGAGTTACATTGTTAATTTTTGTATTAAAGAAGCATTTAAGTTGAGAGCTCAGAGATTCTGGAACATAAAACAGAAGTAGTATTTAATAAGGAATGTTGGTAGAATAAATTTTTTTCTCCTTTTAAATGGGGTTGGAAATGAAGGGATGGACCAGACCAAAATTGGAAATTAAGGAGTTTAGTCTATATCCAAATATTGTTTGGAAGCTAATGAAATATTTAAACCATCCACTGTTATGGTTCGAATTTAGGTTTTGTATTGCTGAAGTTTTCACTCCCTTTACAATGTTTATATCAAGCAATCCCTTCTGATTATTACTATGAATCATTCCACATTACTCATTGTAGGACCCCCACTCCAAAAATACTTTGACTCACTAAGCTCTCCACTATACTGATACAATTGGGCCAAAGTAAAACAAGTATTTCTTTAAAGAAATTTCTAGAATTCTATAATGCATTTGGTTATTTTTTTATAATGTTTGCGAACAAGGTAGAAACATGCATTATAAGATGAATATGTACCATTAATTGCTTTCTTGCAAGTAAGGTATGATGTGTTCTTCTATTTGGGAAGATACTTATGATATGTCTCATATGAAGTTCTCTTCAATTTCCATATGAATTGGAAGTTTCACAATTTACATTACCATTTAAGTTTTGGAAAATTAAGTAAAGGACAAGAGGATTTTCTTGACACAGTAGAAAATAAAACTACACAGTTTCCTCTCCTTGATATACATACTGTCATATACTTTCCTAGGGAAATAGCTCTATAACCAAACCCCAAACCAAGCCTGTTGCCATCGAGTTGTTTCCAACTCACAGAGACCCTATAGGACAGAGTAGAACTGCCCCATAGGGTTTCTAAGGAGTGGCTGGTGGATTTGAACTGTTGACCTTTTAGTTAGCAGCTGAGCTCTTAACTGCTTTATATTATTTTTTCTTCATTTTTGAAAATGATTTCTAATTTTATTAACATCTTGTGAAGAGGCTCATTTGCATGTAATTAGATTCTTCATAAAATGATTTCTCTTTTTAAAATTATGCACTAGCACATTACAGAACAATCAAATTATCGTCCTCTCTTCCGAGGATCAATTCAACACTCAGAAATTATGATGAGTGAGGTTCTCCATCGTTAAAACTGCTTACAAATTCTTTAGAGCTGTCAAAGCAACATCGATGGTTGTTATTTAATGTGTTTATGACTAACAGAAGTTAATGGCATTTGTAACAAGACAGAATTTTCTAGGAAGTTAATCTTTTCATGAGTGGAATATGTGGCTGGAAGCCTAAAAAAATCCAAAAGAGCAATTTATTACTATGTCTACGTTTTTGTTTCCCAACAGTAATCATTCTACAATCTTTCTGATCTACACTGAAATGTTCCACAAGGTCTAATTGAAGCCTTATAGATTTAAAAGCAATGGATTTATAACTTTTAGTGCATTGTGTTGTGAAATGAAAAGCTAATATGAAGGAAGAAATAGCTAAGCTACTTTTCCTCAAAGTCTTATAAATTTTGATAGAAAGTATCCTTATATCAATGGGTATATACCCACTCATCACTTATTGACTACCTTGTTATACCATGGCTTCACTTACAACAATAATAAAAAACCTGCTGACTATTTTGTTCATTAAGAAAGTGTACCTGGCAGTAAGAAATGATGAAGTACAAGGCGAGGGTAATGTTGGCTGTGATGGTTAAGGTTATGTGTTAGCTTGACTGGGCCATGATTCTCAGTGGATTAGCAGTTACATAATGATGTAATTAGGCAGTTATGTAATGAGGTAGTCATCCTCCATTTTTGGAGTTGTCGTGGTCATCCCTCATTATCCCATAATGCCTATTTTTGCATAATGACCTAGTCTTTGAAACCTAACCATACCGATAAGTAAGGAGTGGGCATATTTTTCTATTTTCACCTGAAGATACATGTGGATTAATTAACACATATTTGATTTATCCACATCAAAAATAAGGATTCAGGAATAATATATGTTACTACATATATTCTTAGGTGCTGTTGAGTGAGGTCTGACTCATTATGACCCCATGTACAAGTGAAGAAAACACTGCCTGGTCCTGTGCCATCCTCACAGTCATTGCTATGTTTGAGTCCATCGTAGTAGCCACTGTGTCAAACCATCTCATCAAGGGTCTTCCTCTTTTTCGCTGAAAATTTACATCACCAAGCATGACATCCTTCTCCAGGGACTGGCCCCTCCTGAAAACATGTCTAGAGTAAGCAAGACAAAGTCTCACTGTCCTCGTTTCTAAGAAGAATTTTGGGTATACTACTTCCAAAACATATTTGTTTGTTCATCTTGTAGTCTATGGTATATTCAATATTCTTCACCAACACCATAACTCAAAGGCATCAATTCTTCTTCATTGTTCCTTGTTCATTGTCCAGCTTTCGCATGTGTATGAGGTGATTGAAAATACCATGGCTTGGATCAGGCACACCTTAGTCCTTAAAATGACATCTTTGCTTTTTAACACTTCAAAGAGCTCTTTGCCGAAGAATTTCCCAATGCAGTATGTCATTAGATTTCTTTACTGCTGTTTCCACGGGCTTGATTGTGGATCCAAGTAAAACGAAATCCTCGAAAACTTAAAGCTTTTCTCCATTTATCGTAATGCTGCTTATTGGCTCAGTTGTGAGGATTTTTGTTGTCTTTATATTTTTTATTTATACTGAGGTATAACCCTTTTTTTTTTTTATAACCGTTACTGAAGGCTGACGTCTTTGATCTTCATCAGTAAATATTATTCACTTTCAGCAAGCAAGGTGTGTCGTCTTCATATCGCAGGCTGCCAATGAGTTTTCCTCTAATTCTGATGCTGCGTTCTTCTTCATATAGTCTGTCTTCTCAGCTTATTTTCTCAGCATAAATATTTAATAAGTGTAATGAAATGATACAATCCTAAGACACACCTTTCCTGATTTTAAACTATACAGTATTCCCTTGTACTTTTTCTGTGTACATAGGTCACCTGCCTCTTGGTCTATGTACAGTTTCCAAATGAGCACAATTAAATGTTCTGGAATTCCCATTCTTCACAATGTTATTCATAATTTGTTATGATCTACACCGTCAATTACTTTTGCATAGCCGATAAAACATGGGTAAACATGTTTCTGGTATTCTCTGCTTTCAGTCAAGATTCACCTGCCATCAACAATGATATTCCTTGTTCCACATCCTCTTCTAAATCCAGCTTGAATGTCTGACAGTTCCCTGTTGAGGCACTGCTGCAACATTTTTTTTATCTTCAGCATAATTATTTGCATGTAATATCAATGACATTGTTGAGTAATTTCTGCATTTGTTTGGATCCTCTCTCTTTGGAATGGAAGAAAATATGGATTTCTTCCAGCCTGTTGGTCAGGTAGCTGTCTTCCAAATTTCTTGGCATGTAAGAGTGAGCACTTCTAGTGTTGCATCCATTTGTTAAAACATCTCCATTGGTGTTTCGCCAACTCCTAGAGCCTTGTTTTTCACCAATGCCTTCAGTGCAGCTTAGACTTCTTCCTTCAGTACCATCGGTTCTTGATTGTATTCTACCTCCTGAAATGGTTGATTATCAACCAATTCTTTTCGGTAAAGTGATTTTCTGTATCCTTTCTGTCTCATTTTGATGGTTCCTGCATTACTCAACTTTTTGCCCAGAGAACTCTACAATATTTCCACTTGAAGCTTGAATATTTTTTCAGTTCTTTCAGCTTGAGAAATGCTGAGCGTGTTCTTCCCTTTGGTTTTCTAACTCCAGGTCTTAGCACATTTCATTATAATACTTTGTCTTCTTGAGCCAACTTTTGAAGTCTTCTCTTCAGCTCTTTTACTTCATCATTTCCCCCTTTTGTGTTAAACCAAAAACCAAACTCATTGCCGTTGAGTCGATTCTGACTCATAGTGACCCTATATAACAGCGTAGAACTACTTCATAGAGTTTCTAAGGAGAGGCTGATGGTTTCAAACTGTCAGCCCTTTGGTTAGCAGCCAAAGACTTAATCACTACACCACATCCTACATTAAAGAGCAAGTTTCCGAGTGTCCTAATATCTACTCTGGTCTTTTCTTTCTTTCTTGTCTTTTTAATGACCATTTACTTTCTTCAAGTATAATGTCCTTGATGTTATCCCACAACTCATCTGGTCTTCCATTGTTAGTTTTCAATGTGTCAAATCTGTTCTCGAGATGGTCTCTAAATGCAGGTGGGATATTCTGAAGGTTGTACCTTGGCTCTAGTGGATTTGTTTTAATGTTCTTCAGTTTCAACTTGAACTTGCATATGAACAATTCCACAGTCAGCCTGATAAGTAGTGGACTAAATATACACACATGGAAAACAAAATGACACAACTTATAATGGTAGGACCTATTTTTTCTGTAGAAATCATCTTATAGAGCAACATATTTTTCAATTCAAAAGCAGAATGGACAGAGTTATTTCAGACTTAGACCTTCAGTTCCCTTTGTGGTAGTATTTCTCAAATTTTAATATATGTGCCAAATCAAATATAGATTTTGATTCAGAAAAAAAGCATGGGATTTTGGATTCTGCCTTTCCTCCTTGGTTCCCCTGAGCAGATGCTGCTGGCTTTCTGACCCTATATCACTTTCAGTAGCAAGGCTCCTTCATATTCATTCCCACCAAAGAAATGTTTCTTGCTATTTGTAGATGCTATTTCTCCTGGGAGGTAATTTTTCAACTGTATACTTTGGAACTGTCAGGCTTATCCCCTGAATCCTCTGTTTATTAGTGGTATTACCTGCATCTAAATCTCTGGCTAGTTAGCATTAAATACCTATGCATCTCTTAAAGGAGTCAGAGATCTTGATCTGATTCAAGACAGATTGTATAGGAATCTCTGATGGTGAGTTTCTCAAATATGCATCTGTAAAAAAAAGACTCTAAAAATTATTATGGTGTACACCAATGTTTCAGATCCAAAATACTAAGGTTTGTCTATCATACGAGAAGAACGGATCAGTTTTAGAAGAAATAAAACCAAAACACTCCTTAGAAGCAATGATGGCCAGATTTTGGCTTGCGTTGAACTCATTGTTAGGAAAGGCCAATCTCTAGAAAAGGACATCATGTTTGGTAAAGTAGTGGGTTAGCAAAAATGAGAGAAACCCTCAATGAGATGGACTGACACAATAGCCACAACAGTGGACTCAAACACAGCAATGATCATGAAGATGGTACAGACCCAGGCAATGTGTTGTCTTTTTATGCATAAGGTCACAATGTGTAGAAGCTGACTTAAAGGCAACCAGCAACAACAACAACATATGAGCTAGAATTATGATAATTCACACAACTGAGAGAAAATAAGTAAATAAACCTTTTAGTCTATTTTAATGCAATGAGATATTTTCTTTTCAATTGGAAAGAATTGATCTGTAAACAAAAGCAAAACATCTCTTGTGGGTGATATTTATTGCCCATTTTAATCTAGTATCTATCGTTGTTGTTGTTAGGGGCTATGGAGTCAGTTTCTATGTGTAGTGAGCCTACGTACAAGAGAATGAAACACTGCCCAGTCCTGTGCCATCTTCACGACCATTGTTATGCTTGAGCCCATTGTTGCAGCCACTGTGTCAATCCATTTCATTGATGGTTTTCTTCTTTTTCACTGACCCTCTACTTTACCAAGCATAATGTCCTTCTCTAGGGACTGGGCCCTCCTGATAACGTGTCCAAAGTATGTGAGGTGAAGTCTTGTCATCCTCACTTCTAAGAAACATTCTGGCTGTACTTCTTCTAAGACAGATTTGTTCATTCTTTTGGCAGCCCATGGTGTATTCCACGTGCTTCGCCAACACCATAATTCAAAGGTGTCAATTCTTTGGTCTTCCTTATTCATTGTCCAGCTTTCACATGCATATTAGGCTATTGAAAAAACCATGGCTCGTGGCAGGTGCACATGAATCCTTAAAGTGACATCTTTGTTTTTGAACAATTTAAAGAGGTCTTTAAAGAGGTCTACCATCTACTACATAGAAATATTGTGTTTACTGGTTGTGTTCTTATGCTGTTAAAAGCTACTAAAACCACCCTTTGGTGAGCAATTAACAGAGAATTTTACATGTTTATATTAAAAATAAGCAAACAAAAAACCAAACATCTTTCTTATTTGTTGGCAAATCAAAAGGGAAAGTGATTTCTTTATGGAGTTCCAAGGAAGTCCTCTCCTGTTAGCGTTGTGACCAGTCTGCCTGTTATTATCAGTGTAACTGTAACAGTGTTTTAACTTTGCTATCAAGGTATTACAAAAATAACCCTCAGGATGTATAGATTAGTTTCAAAGTATTATTGAATATTTTCTTAGAAAAAACTGCTAAAGATGAAGAATCCTATAAACTGATTATTACGGCAGAAAAAGATACAATAGAAGCCTCCAAGCAGAATCATCACAGTTTAAAATCTTTTTTTTCTGAATTCTCGGCTGGCATACCTACTCAAACTAAGTTTTATGTTCTAAACTTAAATACCGCAACTATTTTAGCAGAGATAGCAAAATTTTCTTGAGGGGAGGAATAATATTTTATTATTTTAATTTCTTGTATAATACATGCTTTCAATATGTAAGTTGTTTTAATATGATGAAGGCATTTGGATACATTGAAAGATATATATCTAGTAATATGTAGCATTTATACTGAAAGACGGAATGATATAGTTTTAAGTTATCATCTTATTAAACTTAACTGAATTAAAGCAGATTGGTAACTGCCTTACAGTCTCTTGGGTTGAGCTCTTATACGGCTAGTGTCACTTTTAAAGCAGATGGCTCTTACTCTCATTCTGAGCCCAGAAGTGTTGATTGTAATTAAGAACTTTATTTGGAATATATTCACCAGTTTATTCATGGCAAGTGATGTTCACTATGTAAAAGTTAAAATGAAAGTACGATAATAATTCTGGGTCTTATTTTAAATAAATATTTACATTAAGAACTTTCTGGTAAAGTCTACTTTTTCAGGTTTACTTTTATTGTCACAATCCAATATTTTTTGAGTGCTTAATATGTGCCAGGTAGTGTTCCAAGAACATTTCATGAATTATCTGCCTCAATTTTCACAATAAGCCTAGGAAATATAGTATCATAATTCCCATTTAACAGATGAGGAAATTGAGGCACAGAGAATTTAACTAATTTACCCAAAATCACATAGTTAGAAAATTATAGGAATGAGAAATTGATGGAAAGAAGAGGGTAGAATCCCAAGAAAGTATGGCATGGCTTGTGAGAACATCCAGGAGGGAGAGTAGCTTGTGGTTTTATTGTGGCTGACTGATGGGGTCTGGACAAGTTTCCACATGAAGGCCACATCTTGCATGATTTGGTTTGGATGTCCTCCAGTACAAAAGCAGTGAATGTTTTTACTTTCTTATCTGCAATATGGGAAGAGAGAGGAATGGGGCTGGAAAACTCTCAGTATTAAATCACAAAAAAATAGAGTCAGACTTTATTACCAGGGACTTCAACTTCTGGTCATGATGAAGTAACAGGGCCTGGACTTATCATTCTGTGTAAATACCTAGAAAAATGGATATCATTATCTACAACATCTGTTTTCAGGCATTAAACAAGTAGCACAGGTTTGTGCTCCCTGAAAGAAAAGAAAAATGTGACTAGCCCAGCAACTGAACATGCTTACTGCCACAGACTGGGAAAGTATTTGAAATATATGTATATTTGAGAAACGACTGTGGCTAGAATATTTAAAGAATTCTTACAACTCAGTATTAAGAAAACACACAATCCAATTAAAATTTGAAGAAAATACTTGAATAGACACTTCACAAATGATCACATATAAATGCCAAAAAGCAGATAAAAACGTGTTGAATATTATTAACCAGCAGAGTAAGTCAAATTAAAACTACCGTGAGATACAACTAAACAATCATTAAAATGCTACAATTAAAAAAAAATTGACATTTAAATGTATTGTTAAGTATGTGGAGGAACTGAAACTACTGTACATTATGTGTGAGAATATAAAATTGTTCAACGTCTTTGGAAACCAATTTGGTACTTGTTTATAAAGTTAACTATATACTTGCCATAGGGTTCAACATTTCAATCCTACATATTTACTCAAAAGAAATAAAGTCATATGCCCACACAAAGACTTTAAGAGTTTATTTAATTATCACCAACGACTGAAAGCCATCCAAATGTCCATCAACATGTGAGTGGATAAACATTTTGACATATACATTAAAAAAAAAAACAAACATTTCTACAAGAAAAAGGAACAATCTACTGATATAGGTGAAAACATGCAGGAATCTTAGAAACAATAAAATATGGAAAAGAGGCCAACAAATCAGAGATCATCTAAGGCGTTGGAAGAGTCAGCTTTAATGAGGTGTAAACAAACTTTCTGGGGTGATATTATTTCATATCTTGATCCATGTGGTGGTTATATGGGTGTATGTGTTTGCCAACATTAATCAAACTATATATTTCAATTGGGTCCGTATTGTTTTATATATTATTATACTGTATGTATTTATGAGGAATTGGTAGGTCAGTATATATTTGTACATGTACATACATGTATATATATATATACACACACATATATAATACCTTGATAAAGTTGATTAAACATTTATATTAATATATTAATATCTATTGGGTAGAAAAGCTGAGCTACATGAAGAAGAATGTGGCATCAGGATTGTCAGAAGATGCATTAACAACCTGCGATACGCAGATGACAAATCCTTGCTTGCCAAAAGTGAGGATGACTTGAAGCACTTACTGATGAAGGTAAAAGACTACAGCTTTCAGTAAGAATTACAGCTGAACATAAAGGAAACTAAAATCCTCACAACTGTACCAACAATATTATGATAAATGTCAAAGAAACTGATGTTGTCATCAGAATTTCCTTCTTCTTGGAAGCAGCAGGCAAACACTAAAACAAACTATAGCATTAGGCAAAAGACCTCTAAGGGATTAAAAAGCAGAGATGTGACTTTGAAGACTAAGGTCCACCTGACCCCAAGCCATGGCATTTTCAATAAACTTACATGCATGCTAAAGCTTGACAATGAGAAAGAAAGACCAAAGAAGAAATGATGCTTCCAAATTGTGGTGTCGGCAAAGAATATTGAATATACCATGGACTGCCAGAAAAAAGAACAAATCAGTTTTGGAAGAAGTACAACCAGAACGGTCCTTAGAAGTGAGAATAGCAAGACTCTATCTTTTTTACTTGGGACATTTCATCAGGGGGGCCCAATCGCTGGAGAAAGATCATGCTTGGTAAAGCAGAGGGTCAGTGAAAAAGGGGACCCTAAATGAGATGAATTGACACTGTGGCTACATCAATAGGCTCAAACATAGCAATTATTGTGAGGATGGCACAGGACCAGGCCACATTTCATTCTGTTATACACAAGGGTACTATGAGTCAGAGAAGACAGCAATTAACAATGACAAAATATTAATATGAAGATCAAATATAAAACTTTGTCCCCAAATGTATGGTAGTTACTATGATTGTTCTTTCTCCCTCTCTTCTTCAAATTTAAGGTCTACATTATAGGGTAGCTTTATGAGTCAGATTTGACTTGACGGCTACCTTTTTTTTTTTTTTTTTAATTAGCTTTAAAGATAGACACACTTTTTGATTGTTAGTTGTAAGCTACTATATTTCTCTTGTATATTCTCATCATTGTTCATATGATAGTAAATTACTGAATGCATTAAGAATGCCCCATGCATTTAGTAGATTCAATTCCTTCAGACAGAATGTTCCAAGATTCCAATGTGCCTTATCGAGATACTTTACATGCAAGGAGCATTCTCACATAGAATACTTCAAATAATTACAGTATTGTAGAGATATACATGGAAATAAGAGTAGGAGTTTCATAGGCACTCAGGAAGTATCCTAGAGCCAGGCCCAGAAACTACATATGCTGTGGTTTTAAGGTAGCTCTGGGAACATATTGTCTTACTGGTACCTCAATAGCTAGAGGTGTTTGATTTCCTTCTTGATACCTTGTGTCCTCTCCATCAGTGATAGTTGATTTTATGTGTTATTTTGGCTAGGTTGTGGTGTCCATTTATTTTGTGAAAACCTAGTCTACTTGCTGTTATAAAGTAGTTACATGTGATTAAATCCGTTGGCCTCAAGTACTGCAAATTACCTTCCATAGGTGAAAAAACCCATTGCCGTCAAGTTGATTCCGACTCATAGGTGGGCCTCAATGAACCAATTAAAGGTCTTAGGAGCAAAACGGGGATTCTGTAGTGTTTATTCTGCTTCCAGGACACTCTACTAGTCGCCTGGCCTATTAAAGGTATTTTGGACTTGCCAGCCCCCCACTACCACGGGAAGCAATTCCTTGAAAATAAATCTGTCTCTATCTGCTCTTCTGTCTCTGTCTCTCATTCTAAATATAAATATATATACATACATATATAAGTATATATATTTGATATATATAAATACATATATATGTATATATTGATTGATTCTGTTTTTCTGAAGAAGACTAAGACACGATCTTTGCTCCTCTAATTCTGGTCACAAACAACCCAAACCTTTATTAAGTACCTCTTCCTAAAGTCTGATGGAGCTGATTACTCATGGGTTTTGCTGACGTGTAGCTTCATTATTTATGGTTTGTATTGTCTGTGATATTTGTGCATTGACTTTTTATGCATGTATCTTTTAGACTCTGTTCCTTTATGCATAATAAAGAATATGATTTTGAACGAAATGTTATCATCCTTCATTGGTAAGGTGTTTCTTTCCTTCCAGTCCACTTCTTGGCTGATATGAATCCTGTGATCCATTTAGCTGTGTCAAGCAATATGGCCACTCGTGCATGAAAAAGTGCTAGAAAGTGCTGGGCTATTTCCTCAACTTCAGAGAGAGTATGTATGTATGTACGAAGTAGTTTTTTTTTTTTTTGAAAGAAAGCTGCAACTGCTAAAGGTATTTAAAGACTTAAAGAAAAACTTTTTTCCAGTCCATCAGGACAAATTGATTCACACAGTCCCTTGAAACTCAGCAAAGCAATGCTATCATACTTAAAGACGGGTGCATTGGTTAGAACAAGTAATTATCTGTCTACTCATTTTTCAACTAAGATGTTTTTAAAAGCAAACCCAGTCACCACTTATTATGTATAAATTCCTGACGTGCTTATCACATAATTTCACATTCTTAATAGAAAGTTTTCCTAGGTTAAAAAAAAAAAAAAAGTCAATGAAGAAAGGCAACAGAAAAAAAGAGGCATCAATTTAATAGAAGCAATATAACAATAGAGTAACTTACACAAATTGGTAGTTATTATTACTTTTAGCACACCACCTATTTAAAGAAAGCAAATACATTCATTTTTCTGATTAAAATGCAGTCATTAAACTCACACCTAAAAATGCATTAATGAAGTAGCATTACAAAATTAGAATTACGAAAATTTTATGTTACTGAGTTATTTAAGAAAACAAAGGGCTATTGCAGAGTGAGATTTTAATCTGTCTTCATCTTCTCCCCAGCTATACAGTTGAATTTAATTTTAAAGTTTTAGAAAACAGCAACATACTATTCATATGCACAATACTATAGAGAAATGAACTTTTAAACTAAGAAAAAATAGTTGTTAATGAGTTTTGCTAGCCGTGTCAGCCTTAACATTTCGATTTTCAATTACTTCAGACATCTCACTAATTTAAAAACAATTCATAGATGATTGCATTTTGAGAGTAGCTATATTTGAATGAACCATATATTTGATCAAGAAATGAATTCATAAAGAATTGAAGCTGCTGTTGTGTAATTTCACTTTCTAGCATATATCTGAATCTTTAAAAAGTAATTTTGTCAATTATAAGATAACTTCTTTAATAATAAAAATGAAATGTCTCTTTCTGGCTATGAGTTTTGTAAACAATGTGTTCAATTACAAACTCCTTAGAATTGCTGCATGTTTTTTGGGGAGGGATATTCACTCTTTAGATGGTAGACACTTGTTATTTTTGGTGATGGGAATAGTTAACAGTGAATAAGGGTGAAGTGTGCAAAGCTTGACAAAGGTAAACAATATCACAAAAAGATGGACACAAGAAAAAAGGACCTTTTGGTAATTGTTATGTTATTGTTAGGTGCCTTCAAGTCCATTCCCACTCACAATGACCCTATGTACAACAGAGCAAAACAATGCCCAGTCCTGCTCTATCCTCACAATCATTGTTTTGTTTCAGCCCATTGTTGCAGCCACTGCATCAATCCAACTCATTGAGGGTCTCTTTTTTTGCTGACCCTATAAAAAAAAAAAAAAAAAAACTTTTTTTTTTTTTTTTTTTTTATACTTTACCAAGCATGATGTCCTTCTTCAGGGACTTGTCCCTTCTGATAATATGTCCAAAATTTGTGAGATATTCTCTCACCATCCTTGCTTTCAAGGAACATTCTTGTTGCACTTCTTCCAAGATGGGTTTCTTTGTTGTTTTTTCAGCCCACAGTGTATTTCGTATTCTTCAACAACGCCACAATTCAAAGGCATCAATTCTTCTTCAGTCTTCCTTATTCATCATCCAGCTTTCTCATGCATATGATGTGATCGAAGACACCATGGCTTGGGTTAGGCACACCTTAGTCTTCAAGGTGACATCTTTGCTTTTTAACACTTTAAATAGGTCCTTTGCAGTACATTTGCTCAATACAATATTTGGTTTGATTTCTTGGCTGCTGCTTCCATGGGTGTTGATTGCAGATCTAGCTAAAATGAATTCCTTGGCAACTTCAATTTTTTCTCCCTTTATCATGATGTTGCTTATTGGTGCAGTTGTGAGAATTTTTGTTTCCTTTATGTATGTTGAGATACAATATATACTGAAGGCCGAGGTCTTTGATCTTCATCAGTAAGTGCTTCAAGTTCTCTTCACTTTCAGCAAGCAAGTTTTTGTCATCTTCATAATGCAGGTTGTTAATGAGTTTTCCTCCAATCTGATGCCGCATTCTTCTTCACATAATCTGGCTTCTCGGATTATTGGCTCAGCATACAGATTTAATAATATTGTGAAAGTATACAGCCCTGACACACAACCTTCTGACTTTAAAACCAAGAAGTATCCTTGTTCTGTTCAAACGACTGCCTCTTAACCATGCACAAATTTCTCATGACCATAATTAAATGTTCTGGAATTCCCATTCTTTGAATTGTTATTCATAATTTGTTATGACCCATTGTCATATATCGCTTGTCACATTCAGTCATATATCGTGTGTCGCATTCAGTAGTGTCGCCTTTCTTTGGAATAAACATAAATATGAATATCTTCCAGTCGGTTGGCCAGGTAACTGTCTTCCAAATTTCTTAGTATAGATGAGTGAGCACCTCCAGCACTGCATCTGTTTGTCAAAAGATCTCAAATGGCATTCTGTTAGTTCCTGGAGACTTGTTTTTCTCCAACGCCTTCAGTGCAGCTTGGACATCTTCTGTATCATTGGTTCTTGATCCTATGGTACCTCCTGAAGTGGTTGAACATGGACTAAATCTTTTTGCTATAGTGACTGTGCATATTCCTTCTATCTTCTTTGATACTTCCTGAATCGTTTAATATTTTCCCCATAGAATCCTTCAATATTGCAACTCTAGGCTTGAATTTTTTCTTCAGTTCTTTCAACTTGAGAAATGCTCAGCATGTTCTTCCTTTTTAGTTTTTAATTTTCAAGTCTTTGCATATTTCATTATAATACTTTACTTTGTGTTCTCCAGCCATCCTTTGAAATTGTTTATTCAGCTCTTTTACTTTGTCGTTTCTTCCTTTTATTTTAGCTACTCAACTTTCAAGAGTAATTTTCAGAGTCTCTTGTAACATCCACTTTGGTCTTTTCTTTTTTTCCTGTCTTTTGAATGACTTCTTGATTGTCTCATGTCATTCCTTGATGTCATCACATAATTAGTCTGGTCTTTGGACATAAGTGTTCAATGCATCGACTCTATTCTTGAGAAAAACTAAATTCAGGTGGGATATACTCAAGCTCATTCTTTGGCTTTCGTGGACTTGTTCTAATTTTCTTCAGTTTTAACTTGAGCTCGGTCAGCCCATGGCCTTGAGTCGACTGATGATTTTGAGCTTTTCCATAGTCTTTTCTTGCAGATGTAGTCGATTTGATTTCTGTGTATTTCAGCTGGAGAGGTTCACCATTTATGTTGTTGAAAAAAGGTATTTGCAGTGAAACTGTCTTTGGTCCTGCAAAATTCTGTCTTGTGATCTGCAGCATCATTTCTAAAGCCAAGGCCTTGTTTTCCAACCATGAAGCCTTCTACTTTGTTTCCAAGTTTCACAGTCCTACCACCAGTAATTATCAATGCATCCTGATTGCATGTTCAATCAATTTCAAACTGCAGAAGTTAGCAAAAATCTTCAGTTTCTTTATCTCTGGCCTTAGTGATTGGTGGATAAATTAGAGTAATAGTTGTATTAGTTGGTCTTCCTTGTAGACATATGTATATTATCCTATCACTGACAACATGGTACTTCAGGATAGATTTTGATGTGTTCTTTTTAGGTGATGAATGCAATGCCATTTGTCTTCAATTGCCATTCTCTGCATAATAGACCAAATGATTGTCTGATTAATAAAGGCCAATACCAGTCCCTTTCTGCTTACCAATGCCTAGATATTGATTTTTATAAGTTCCATTTCATTTTTGAAGATTTCCTAGATTCATACTTCTACATTCCACCTCTAAGTATTAATGGATATTTGCAGCTCTTTCTTCTTAATTTGAATTGTGCCACATCAGCAAACGAAGGTCTCAAAAGCTTGACTCCATCCACATCATTAAGGCTGGCTCTACTTTGAGGAAGCAGCTCTTCCCCTACTATATTTTGAATGTCTTCCAACCTGAGGGGCTTATTTTTCAGCACTATTTCAGATAATATTCTGCGGCTATTCATAAGGTTTTCACTGGCTGCTACTTCTCAGATGTAGACTTCCGGGTTTCTTGCTAGTCTGTCTTAATCTGGAAACTCAGCTGAAACCTGTCCTCCATGGGTGACCCTGCTGGTATTTGTATGTTGGTGGCACACCTTCCAGCATCACAGCTACATGCAAGCCCACACAGTATGACAAATTGACAGATGCATGGGTGGTAATTGTTATAGTATATATAATTTTGAAACAACAACCAAATATACATGTGTGATTCTTAGTTCTATTGAGTATTCAAGACCAAATTTACAACACTTGTTCAAAAGCAAAGAGGAGAGGCAGGAAGGGACAGGGAAACTGGATGAATGGGCATGGAGAACTCAGGGCAGAAAAGAAAAGGGAGAGATTGCTAACACATTGCAGTGATTGCATCCAATGTCACAAAACAATTTGTGTATAAAATTCTGAATGAAAAAATAGTTTGTACTGTAAATGTTTACTTAAAATACAATAAAATTAAGAAAAACTAAATATATATACATATATACATGTAGGTGTATATATGTATATAAGCATATATGTGTATTGTTATGTATATTGTGTATATGTATGTGTATATAAGTGTATGCATTTGTACAAGCATGTATGCGTACATATTCATATGTATATAATAAAGCACATGGGGAGGCAGTTAGGGATACTTCTTAGATATAATCAAACATCTCACAGAATTGGTTTTCTGGGTTTGAAGGCTTAGGACTACAGTCTCATGGAACATCTCAGTCAATTGCATAATATACTTCATAAAGTTTATGTTCTACATCCTAGTAAGGTGCATAGTTCCTAGGGTCTTAAAATCTTGCTAGCAGCCATCTAAGAAACAACGGTCCATCTCTAGTCATCCAGAGTAAAAGAGAAAGAAGGAAACCGAAAACCAAAAACCCAAAGAAGAAACTAGTCTACAGGACTAATGAGCTACACAAACCTACATGGTCTCACCTGCCTTGAGACTAAAAGAAATAGATGGTGCCTGGCTTGTACTAATGATCTTTCTAATCAAGGCCACAGTAGATGGATCCTGATAGAATGGGAGGAAAATGTGGAACAAAACCTCAAATTCTTAAAAAAAAAAAGACTTACTGAAGTAGAACTGCCCCATAGGGTTTCTAAGGATCAGCTGGTCTATTTGAACTACCAACCTTTTGGTTAGCAACCGAGCTTTTAACCACTGTGCCACCAGGGCTCCATATATGAGACCAAACTATCAATATGAAACTATATTGATATGAGACTAAACTTCCAATAATTACTTTAAAACAAAGATGAGGATTAGGGGCAGGGAAACTATAGAAATGGAAACAGAACAACCAGAACAGAAATAATAAGAATGTTCACTCATTGTGAAGAATTTAAGCAATGTCATTGAATAATTTGTGTAGAAATAGTTGAAGGGGAACCTAAACTAATCTGTAAACTTTCACCAAAAACCTAATAAAACATTATTTTAAATTTTTTTTGCATTTTTAGAAATTTCATCACCACTATTGTAATTTGTAAATCGAATATGGGAACTAGCTGATAATTTTCAGAAATGAAAAGGAAGAAAAATATTCCTATGTTTTATAAAGAATGTCTCAGTTAGTGTAAATTTTCTAACTGAGAAGCTAGAGACACCCTCTTCCACACTCTTATTTTGCCCTTCTCTCTTTCACATTGGACTTTCTGTAACTTCAGAGGCTGCTGTGTATTTTTCAATCATGTCAATGAGTCTCTTTACTTCCAGAGGTGGGTCTGGGTCTGCTTCCCTTTCCTCTTTATCTTCAACACCTTTACTTAACTCATAGACTTTCTAGTTATCTAAATACCAGTTATAAAACCAGCTTTATTTCTTTCAATGTCATTTTACCTTTCGGCCCTTTGAGACAAATTATTTCAGAATGACTTTTAGACTAGTTTATCAATATTTTCATTGTCCTTAACAGTACGTTTCAAATTAAGGAAGATTTTTCATAGCATACACTAAAATATTGTAATCACTTGTGGTGAATAAATAAAGAACTGGCAGCAATTAGTCTCCTCCCCTCTCATTTTCTAATCCCTGTCCTGGGACAGAGTATTTTCAGTGTCATGATATTCTTCTTAATGGACTAAATATAACTGACAGGAGGAGTGAGGTAAGTCCCCCTTTAAAACTCCAACGCATTTGTCTCTTAATCTGCTCAGTACCCGAACCTACTTTGTGCCTACTACAACAGATTAGTAATATACCAAGGCTGAGATCTTAATAGTACTTTACTTTCACTTCCGCAAATCATCAATAGATCAGGCCATCATCTCAGGGTCATTATTTCTCCAAACACATTACATCAATAACAGAGAATTTAATTTTCACTAATGCCTGGCTAGAAAAGTGATAGTTTATTAATATTGATGCAATCTTTCATTTTAATCACAAAAACATTGTTAATAGTTTTGGAACAAAATCTGTCCCCAACAGTTCCAATGATACACAATTGTCATTGATTCATCATATACTCCGTTAAAGTAGGAAAATATTTTTTCTTGTGTTTGAAGAGCTTAGAAAAGAATCTGGTACATAGTGTTATAGCAACTCACATATCATTATTGGATGACTTCTTAAATTAAGGGTATGTTTATATAAATTCAAATCTCATTCTGAACACAAATATAGTCAATGTGAGCTACTACTTTTTCTTAATTGCTTTTCCCCTAGAGGAAAAATAAATATTATAGTAATATTGAAATCTCTACTTTTCCATGTTTTCAAGTTGAGGTAATCTTTATCAGGACATTAAAAAAAAAACTCTAATTATAACACAATAGAATACTACAAAGCCATCAAAAATAATGATGAGTTCTCAAAATATAATGGTGCTAAACCTGGAGAACCTTATGCTGATTGGAATAAATAACTTACAAAAAGCCAAATATTGTGTGATATAACTTTTCTAAAAAGACAAGAATAGGTACATAAACAGAGACCAATATCCATTAGTGGTTACCAGGGATGGGTGGGGATGGAGGGGGTTCACTCTCTAGATACTTCTTGTTGTTAGTGCTCTGGAGTCAGTTCCAACTCAAATCGAACCTATGCACAATAGAACAAAGCACTGCCCAGTCCTGTGCTATCCTCACAATTGTTGTTATGCTTGAGCTTGTTGTTGCAGCCACAGTGTCAATCCATCTCCTTGAGAGTCTTTCTCTTTGTTGCTGGCCCTCTACTTTACCTACTATGATGCTCTTCTCCAGGGTATGGTCCCTTCTGGTAATGTGCAAAAAGTGCATAAGTCTCGCCATTCTTGCTTCTAAGGGGAATTCTGACTGTATTTCTTCCAAGACAGATTTGTTCATTCTTCTGGCAGTTCCAAGATCGGGAGGTCAGACAGCAGGCATCTTACTCACAGGCTGTGAAGATCAATGAATCCTAAGATCAGCAGGCAAGTCCGCAGGTAAGTATATTCAATATTTTTCAGCAAAACCATAATTCAAAGGCATCAGTTCTTCTTTGGTACTCTTTATCCCTTATTCAGCTTTCATATGCTCATGAGGTGATTAAAAACATCATGGCTTGGGTCAAGTGTATCTTAGTCCTTAAAATGTCATCTTTGCTTTTTAACCCATTAAAGAGGTTTTCTGCAGCAGATTTGCCCAATGCAATGCATCCTTTGGTTTCTTGACTGCTGCTTCCATAAGCTTTGATAGTAGATCAAAGTAAAATGAAATCCGTGAAAACTTCAGTATTTTCTCCATTTATCATGATGTTGCTTATTGTTTTTTTGTTTTCTTTATGTTAAGGTGTAATCCATACTGCAGGTTGTAGTCTTTGATCTTCATTAATAAGTGCATGAAATATTCACTTTCAGCAAACAAGGTTGTGTCATCTGCTTATCACGGGTTGTTAATGAGTCTCCCTCCAATCCTGATGCCATGTTCTTCTTCATATAATCCAGCTTCTCAGATTATCTGCTCAGTGTACAGATTGAATAAGTTTGGTAAAAGAATATAACCCTGATGCACAGCTTTCCTGGCTTTAAACCTCACAGTATCCCCTTGTTCTGTCTGAACAACTGCCTGTTGGTTTATGTATAGGTTCCTCATGAGCACAATTCAGGGCTCTGGAGTTTCATTCTTCATTCTTCGTAATGTTATCCATAATTTGTTATGATCCACACAATCAAATGCTTCTGCATAGTCAGTAAAACACAGGTAAACATCTTTTGGGTGTTCTCTGTTTTCAGCCATGACTCATGTAGCATCAGCAATGGTATCCCTTGTTCCATGTCCTCTTTAGAATCTGGGATGAATTTCTGGCCATTCCCTGTGAATGTACTGCTGCAGCCACTTTTGAATGATCTTCAGCAAAATTGTACTTGTGTGTGATATTAATGATATTGGTTGATAATTTCCACATTCTGTTGTATCACCTTTCTTTGTAACGGGCAAAAATATGGATCTGTTTCAATCAGTTGGCCAGGTAGCTATCTTCCAATTTCTTGGCCTTGATGAATGAGCACTTCCAGTGTTGCATTCGTTTGTTGAAACATCTCTATTGGTATTCTGCCAATTCCTGGAGCCTTGTTTTTTGCCTATGTCTTCAGTACAGATTGGACCTCCTTCCTTCATATGTTCCCACCTGAAATTGCTGAAGGTCAATTATTTTTGATACAGTGACTCTGTGTATCCCTTCACCTTCTTTTTATACTTCCTGTGTCATCTAATATTTTCCCAGTAGAACCCTTCAATATTGCAGCTTGAAGATTGAAGTTTCCTTTCCATTATTTGAGCTTGAGAAATTTTAAGCATACTTCCTCTTTTGCACATTTCATTATAATACATCAATTTGTCTTCTCGAGCCACCCTTTGAAATCTTCCGTTCAGCTCTTTTACGTCATTATTTTTTCCTTTCACTTTAGCACTTGACATTTAAGAGCAAGTTTCATGACCTTTTTTTGATGCCATAGTTGGCTTTTGTGTGGTCTTTCTAGCCATGGTCTTGTAACTTCCACCCAAGTGACTGGGCAGAACTATGCAGACATGGTAATTGTGGCACAACAAAGAGATTGGTCAGTTTAGTCATTCTGCTGGGCTTGAAATGAGCGACCCAGAGACAAGAAGAAGAACATACCACCACCACCAAGGAAGAACAGCTAGGAGCTGGAGTGGTATTTGGTCTTTGAAACCCTTCACTGGAAGGCTCCTGAGACCAGAATACAGAAAAAGAGTAAGCTGTAACCCTGAAGACTGTGAGAAGTGGACACAGGAGAGACCCAACAGGAGAGACCTGCCAGTAGAGTCCCAACCACAGGACATGGTTTGGGGGGCTTTATGGTACACAGAAAGAGAAAGCTGATTGCCTTTGGGCAAAAGCCTAGGGCCAGGAAGAGACTTGTCTGTGAGCATGCCTGGGAAGAGGCTGTCCTGATGGAAGAACTGTATCCTTGAGTGCTCCTGAGATCGAATTTTAACCTGTTACTTCCCTAGTAAACCCCATAATCATGAGTGTGGTCTGAGAATTCGGTGTGGCCATTGCAATGAATTATTGAACCCAACAGAGAAGTACAGAGTGCTGTGGGAGGGAAGGTTGGTGCCAGAGTCAGTAAAGATGGCAGCGAGAGGAGGCATATCTGACTTCTGCCTCAGAGGAATCAATCTTGGGTTGTTGATCTTGATTCTCCTTTCCCCTTGTGAAGTTAGAGGAGGTCATACAGCATCCCCACACCACTTTTACACTCTTCTGACATCCATTCTGGTCTTTTTTTCTTTCCTGTCTTTTTAATGGCATTTTGCTTTCTTCATGTTGATGTCTTTGATGCCATTCCACAACTTATCTGGTCTTCAGTCATTAGTGCTTAATGAGAGCAATCTGTTCTTGAGAGGGACTCTAAGTTCAGGTGGAATATACTCAAAGTCATATGTTGGATGTCATGGACTCTTTCTAATTTTCTTCAGCTTCAACCTGAACTTGCGTATGAGCAATTGATGGTGAGTTTCACAGTCATCCTTGTTCTGACTGGTGATACTGAGCTTTTCCATCATCTCTTTCCACAGATGTAGTCAATTTGATTCCTGTGCATTCCATCTGGTGAGGTCCATATGTATAGTTGCTGTTTATATTGTTGAAAAAGGTATTTGGGATAAAGAAGTCTTTGGTCTTGCAAAATTTGATCATGTGATCTCTGCATCATTTCCGTTCACCAATACCATATTTTCCAAGAATTGTTCCTTCTTTGTTTCCAACTTTCACATTCCAATCACCAGTAATAATCAATGCACCTTGATTGCATATTTGATCAATTTTAGACTGCAGAAGTTGGTAAAAATTTCAATTTCCTCATCTCTAGCCTTAGTGGTTGGTGGGTAAATTTGAATAATAGTCTTATTAGCTGGTCTTCCCTGTGGGTTTATGGATATTATTGTATCACAGACAGCATTGTACTTCAGGAAAGATCTTGAAATATCCTTTTTAATGATGAATGCAAAGCCATTCCTCTTCAATTTGTCATTCCGTGCATGGTAGACCATATCATTGTCTGATTCAAAATGGCCGACACCAGTCCATTTCAGCTCAATAATACATAGGATATCAATGTTTATGTATTCTATTTCATATTGGATGACTTCAAGTTTTCTTGGGTTCATACTTTGTAAAGTCCATGTTCTGATTATTAATGGATGTTTGCAGCTTTTTGTCTCATTTTGAGTCATGCCACATCAGCAAATGAAGGTCCTGGAAGCTTGCTTCCAGCCATGTCATTGAGGCTGAATCTACTTTGAGGACACAGGTCTTCCCCAGTCATATTTTGAGTGCCTTCTGACCTGAGGGTATCATCTTCCCACACTATAACAGATAATATTCTTCTGCTATTTTTTTTATTCATAAGGTTTTCACTGTCTAATTTTTTCAGAAGTAGACTGCCAGATTCCTCTTCCTAGTCTGTCTTAGCCTGAAGTTCAGTTGAAGACTGTTCACCAAAGATGACCCTGCTGGTATTTGAAATACAGGTGTCGTAGCATGACAGCAACACTCAAGCTACCACAGTATGACAGACTAACAGATGTGTAGGCCTCTAGATAGTAGACATCTGTTATTTTTTTCTTTCTGTTATTTTTTGTTTTTATTCTTGAGGAATGGGAAAAGTAGCACCAAATGTGGGTGAAGAGGGCAAAGATTATCAAGATAAATGATGTCGCTAAGAAGTACACAAGGTAAAAGAGCACTTTTGATAAAGAATATGACACATATAATCTTTCAATAATACCAACAACCCCAAAATATGTGTTTTTATGTATGTATGTATGTATGCGTGTATATATATATATATGCATATATGCGTATGGGTATGTATGTGTGTACATATGTGTACTAACATGTATGTGCATGCATACATGTATATTCATATATTTAATAAACCACATAGGGGCACAGTCAATTAGATATAACCAGACATATCATGAGATTGGTTCTCTGAGTTTGAAGGCTTAGGACCATAGCCTCATGGGACAACTTTGTCAATTGGCATAATTAGTTCATAAATTTCATTAGTAGTATCTGGGGTCTTAATAAGCTTGTGATTGGCCAAATAAGATACAACTATTGATCTCTTCTTATGTAAAGGGAAAGGAGAAGAAAACCAAAAACTCAGAGATGAAATTAGTCTACAGGTCTAGCAGTCTACAGAAACCACAATCTCATTTACCCTGAGACCAGATTAACTAGATGGTGCCTGGATACCACTAATGACTATTCTTTCTAATCAGGGCCGTAGTATATGGATCCTGACAGAATGGGAAAAAAAATATGGAACAGAACTCAAATTCTTAAAAAGTGCATACTTACTGGGCTAGGTGAGACTAGAAGACCCCCAAAGACTATCGCCCTGAAATACTCCTTAAAACTTTAATGAAAACTAGCCCCTGAGGTGACATTTTACCTAAATAACAAACTGAGTTTATAAATAAAGAATATTACCAGTGAGTATTGTGCACCTTTAAAAAAATCATCTATATGAGACCAAATGGTAAAAAACTACTCTAAAGTAAAGATGAAAGTGTAAGGGAAAGGAAACAAGATTACTGGAAATGAAATATCCATGACGGAATTAATGAGAATGTTGACATGTCATGAAAAATATAACCAATGTCACTGAACAATTTGTGAAGTAATTTTTAAATGGAAAATGTATTTGCAGAGTAAACACAAAACACATTAAAATATCATTACAAATAGATAGATAAATAGATAGATAAAGATAGAATAAATAATGATATAAGTTCCTGTTTCAGGTCCAACATGTAAAGAGCCTGGAAGCTGTGGCTCTCATTCTTACAAAAAAAAAAAAAAAAAACCTCTGGAAAAACAGAAAAACTAAGTTTTTTCTTGGAACCAATCACAAAACTGAGTTTGCAAGGAGAAATGACACCACAAAATCTAGAGAGAGAAAAAAAAAATGCACAGAGTCATATTCAATAGCACTTACATGGAGCTGAAGCTACTGGAGCCATAAATGCTAGAAATACTTAAATGATAATTTTGATGAATTGCTGGAGACTGAATGTGGACTGCCATAATAGTAATAAACTACTAGACATCACCATCTTAGGGACATCTCACCCTTTTTGACCTCTACTTCCAGAAAACCCACTAAGCTCTCACAGTAAAGATCTGAGAAAAATCCCCTCTTGGTTCTGGTAGGAAGATGGAATCAGTAATAATTGTGATTCAACTCCCATGGAAGCAACAGTGAAGAAGTCAGATGACATATTACATTGGGCAAATTTGCTGTAAAAGATCTCTTTAAAGTGTTGAAAACAAAGATGTCACTGTGAAGACTAAGGTGCGCCTGACCGAACCCATGATATTTTCAGTCACCTCAAATGCATGCTAAAGTTGGGCAATCAGTAAGGAAGACTGAAGAAGAATTGATGTCTTTGAATTATGGTTTTGGAAAAGAATATTGAATATACACCATGGACTGCCAGAAGAATGAACAAGTCTTTCTTGGAAGACGTACAGCCAGAGTGCTCCTTAGAAGTGAGGATGGTGAGACTTTCCTCACACACTTTGGATATATTATCAGGAGGGACCAGTCCCTGGAGAAGGACATCATGCTTGATAAGGTAGAGGGTCAGCGAAACAGACGAAGACTCTCAATGAGATGATTGACACAGTGGCTGCAACAATGGGCTTAAACATAGCAACAATTGTGAGGATGACACAAGATCGGGCAGTGTTTTGTTCTGTTGTACACAGGGTCACTATGAGTAGAAATCAACCCAATGGCACCTAACAACAACAGCATGCCCAGAATCTTTTTCTGTAACAAAGGCCTACCCTCCAGTGAGAAAGGTTTTACTAAAACCTCATCCCAGGGCCTTGGGAGGAAGGAAATTCCTCTTCCTCAGGCCTCCTTTAGCCTTCCTGGCTCACCTAACTGCAGAGGGGAGTGGGGAACGCCAGAGACATAGGCCCCTAAAAGACTGAAATTTAATCAAAAGGTTATAGAATGCTCCCCTCATCACTGCAACACCTTACCAATATACCAACAAGTCTCTGTTGAAATAAAATACTGAACTACAGCTAAAAGAGCTTCAAGACACAGAATCTCTGAGAATTATTTAGAGAAGTTCAAAATCAAGAGAACAGACATACAAAAGGACATTAGAGATATTTGAAGCCTCTGACGCCTATAGCTTCTGCAAACATTAAACAGCCCAATTCCTAGCCAGAGTAACATAAATCTTCATACTAGAAGCTTATTTAATTTAGCTCTGTTACCCAGTAAGCATGTCCAGATTTCAACAAAATGTTACAAGAATTGCCAAATGACAAGAGAAAACACAGTCTAAAAAGACAAAGCAAGAGTCAGAACCAAATTCAGATAGGAAACACATGTCATAGTTATCAGACAGGGAAATTAAAATAACTATGATTCATATCAAAAGGGCTGTAGAAAGTGCACAGCATGTGAAAAGAAATGGGGAATTGTCTTAGTTACCTGGTGCTGCTGTAACAAAAATACCACAACTGGGTGGCTTTGAACAACAACATTTATTTTCTCACAGTTCAAGAGGCTAGAAATTCAAATTTTTGATGAGACTCTAGAGGGAGATCTTTCCTTAATTTTATTTCAGCTTCTTGTATCTGCCTGCAATCTTTGTCGATGCATATGTCTCCATTGTTTGACTTCCATTTCTCTCTGTGCATGTCCCTGTGTCCATTCTGCTCTTTTTATAACTCAGAATTGATAAGATTGAGAACACAATGTACTTTGGTATGACCGAATTCACATAACAAAGACAACCCTATATTTAAACAGGGTTGGATGTACAAATATAGGGGAAAGAATAACAATACATATTTTGGGGAGGCATAATTCAATCCATAAAGAGGTCCTAGTTGGTACAGACAATTAAGTACTCCACTCTAGTCGAAAGATTGGTGGTTCAAATTCGCCCAGAGGTGCCTCAAAAGATATGCCTGGAATTTGCTTCAGAAAGCTCACAGCCTTGTCAAATCTACTCTACAAACATGGAGTTGCCACGAGTCCAAGTCAACAACAATGAGATTTCAATTCATAACAGTAATGACAGAAAAAAAAAAAGGGAAATTATAAAAGGGAAAAGAAAGGAAATGATAGAAATAAAAAACATTGTAACAGATATGAAAGAAATTTTTGATTGGTTCATGAGTGGACTCAACATAGTCAAAAAAAGAATCAATAAGTTACAAGATATTTCAGTGAAAATTTCCAGAACTAAAATGCAGAGAGAAAAATAAACATACACACACAAGATAGAGTAAATTTCAAATTATATAAAATATTTGTAATTGTAATTAGTACCCGCTCAGTATTGGACATAGCTTAAAGCATGCCTATGATCTTATCTGTGAATATACTATCTCTGCCTATTTTTGGAAAAGCTAAGAAATTACCTACAAGTCCTCCGCCAAGTGGGAGATCACAATTGGCAGCTTTCAAACAATACAGGTGGTTTCTCTATTTTTTCTTTTTATCTTTGCTATTTTATAATTAGCACAAATATTCTGAAATAAGTGCTTAGTTAAATGATTTTTATAGATTTTTCAAAATATGGGTATTATGGATATATAATATGGAATATAATACAAGATATTGCTAAAGAAATCTATTTCATTCAGAATGACATAAAAGCACACTGTAATCAGTTTTCTGTTTTGTAACACTGGTATTATAAATAAAGGATTAGTGGATGTTTTTCTGGATAGCTTTGTTTTTCTTTTGATACTGTTCATATAAAGGAACTCTAACTCCATTCTTTTCCTTCACAATAAGACATTTATAGACTTTGGCAGTACTCTTATTGATTTCACTATTTTTCCAATAAAAATATAGTTCAAAATATGGCCCTAAGTGCAAAAACAAGTGGTATGCTAAGCAAGCCACTGTGAGTCATGACAAAAGTGGGCTCTGATTTCATACTAATTCTACTTCACCAGAATCTGATATGAGTAATTATTGCTCTAAAAATACAGCATTAATTTTAAAATGCTTGCAACAATGGTAGTTGGTATAAAAAAAAAAAATTTTTTTTTTTTAATACAATAACTTTGTAGTGGTTAAGCGCACAACTATGCGGTGAAATATGTAGCAATCTGCTTCAATAAAGATTACAACCTTGGAAACCCAATAGGGCAGTTCGACTGTGTTCTACAGGGTCGCTATGAGTTGGAATTGACTCAAAGTCTATGGGTTTTAGTGGTCATTTCATTTTTAACAGATTACCTAAGATTCAATATATGATTGCCTACTCCCAAATTTCCAAGCCTTTGAATAAAATGAACATTTGGATATTATTTATATTTCTGTTCTCTAAGAATGACTTGTACCTTTCCTCCTATGTGGCTAACATCTTTAATTCTTCACTTCCCAGAATATTACTTTTCCAATACTTAGCTCAAATTCCGGGTTCTTTCCAAATACTTTTCTCATGCAATCTGTAATTCACTTAAAAATATCGCAGCAGAGAAATGGTGATGTATACACTTTTGTTGTGGCTATGTTCCCTAACAGAATCGGCTTCTAATATGTAGAAAGGTCACACATAAACAATGATTTACATCGAGACACTTTGAAAGTGAAAGTAAGTGCTACTAATAAATACACCAAACATAAATCTCGGTTTTCAGCAAACCAAGATGTCAAGCGTCATTATTCTGGAATGCAAAATCTTAGGGTGATTGCCTGGAGTTTATTTAAAAGGCAACTTTTCCTGGATGGTGATTACAAGGGCCCTTGCCTATTTGTGGAAACCCTGGTGGCCTAGTAGTTAAGAGTTCCACTGTTAACCAAAAGGTCAGCAGTTTGAATTCACCAAGCTCTCCCTTGGAAACCTATGGGGCAGTTCTACTCTGTCCTGCAGGGTCACTATGAGTTGGAAGGGACTCAATGGCAATGGTCTATTTTTTTTTTTTTTTTTTTTGCCTATTTTTATTCCCGTCCAATGACAGAGGCTATAATAATCATCAAAGTTGAAACTAGTGATATCCACATTGTATGGCTTGGCTTGAAATATTGTAGAGACCTCCTCACCCTTGCACAAACACAGCATGAGTTGAACAGACCCAGAAGTCATGACTTTCAGAATTGTACCTGAGACTTGATTTTGAAAGGGTCCTGTCTTCAGGGAAGTCTCACTTTATGAATATGACTCTAAAGTTAATTGAATCTTGCCTCTAGAATATTGTCATATTTACTTTCCCTGAGTATTTCAAGAAGTCTTTGATTGGAGCATTTAGAAGGATAAAGAGATATAGCATCATAAAAATCTAAGAGATAACAGTTGTTGATTATATTAGTTTGAAAATAAATGCATCCATGTGTTACAAGACAGGCGATGGGAGAACAAAGTTATAGAACACCTTTTTTAAGAAATAGAAGTTGCCAATATTTACCATGCACACACACACACACACACACACACACACAAACACAAAATCTTATAGAAGTAAATTGACAGATCAACTTTACATACATGACCTATACTCCTGGAATTTTTCCTCGTAATTTTTCTGCCCCCCGCTCCTTTAGTTTTCCCTGTGTCATTTCTGCCCAACAAGATTTTAGCTCACTGTGGACAGAAATGTTGCCTTCATTTATGTAGTTTTTATAATATTAGCAAATACTCAGACAAATACTTATTCTTATGTGATTTGATTGATCAGCAGAGTTAGGTGTGGATTCTTTTCTCTTTAAACTTTCATTATTGTAAAATACACAGAAGAGAAAGAGAGAGATAGACAGACACACACGCACAGGTTAAAAAATAATAAAATAACTGCATAGTCATTATTTAGCTTAAGGAGTTGTATTGCATCATTATGTTTTCAATTCCCTGTATGCCCCTTTGCCAGTGAGTATGGTGAAACTTTGTTTACTTTGGATGTGTTACCAGGAAGGACCAGTCCTTGGATAAGTGCATCATGTTTGGTGAAGTAGAGGGTCAGTGAAGAAAAAGAAGATGACCTTCAGTGAGTTGGATTGACACAGTGGCTGCAACAATGAGCTCGAACATAGCAACTATAATGGGGATGGTGCAGGACCAGGCAGCATTTTGTTCTATCACTCATGGGGTCGCTATGAGTTAGAACTGACCCAAGGCACTTAACAACAACAATAAATTCTTATTCTTTCCCCGAATAGGAAATCACTATTTTAGTTGTCTTTTTCTCTATAGTTTCATCAAATACCCAAAGCAAAACATGTAGCTGTCAAGTCAATTCCAACTCATAGTGACCCTATAGGACAGAGTAGAACTGCTCCCATGGAGTTTCCAAGGAGCTCCTGGTGGATTTGATCTGCCGACGTTTTGGTTAGCAGCTGTAGCTCTTAACCACTATGCCACCAGGTTTTCCGTCAAATGTCCATTTATTCCTAAAAAATATTGTGTCGAGACTAGTTTTGTAACAATGATTTATATTAAATATTATAATATATATGCATATATATACATATACCTGTATATATATACATATGTATGTGTATATATATTATATATATATATATACACACACACACATAGAGAGGTACCCTGGGTAGTATAAACAGTTAAAGCTTTTGGGTGCTACAAAAATGTCAGTTTGAGTCCACCTCGGGGTGCCTTGGAAGAATGATCTGGTGATCTAGTTCCAAAAAACTAGCCATTAAAAACCCCATGGAAAACAGTTCTACTCTGAAGTACATGGGGTAGCTATGAGTGGTGACTGACTCATTGACAACTCTCTCTCTCTCTTTTACTTTTTATTTTGCAGATGGATAACCTGTTGCTCAGCACATTTTCTTGCATAAATTCTTCACTGATATGTAACATTTCTTTTGTACAGCAGAATGCTCTATTCTGTTCCATTTGCTTGTTTTTCTATCACTATATAAAAAAAAAAAAAAAAACCAAACCCACTGCCGTCGAGTCGATTCCAACTAGCACTCTACAAATTACATCAGCGTTATGATAGAAATTTATTATGCTATTATTGCTCTTACATTTTAATTTAGAGTATTTTTTTTAGGAGAACAAGTTAGCTTTGCAATAGTATGTCTCCTAACTATAAACATTTTAGGTCTCTCTCTCTCTCTCTCTATATATATATTTTTTTGGTTATTTTTCTTTACATAATTTTAATAATGACTTAGGAATTTCTCCCAAAGGCCTTCCACAGATTTTGTTGGGTATATATCTAGAGTCTTTATTTTGACAACCTTATAAAGAGAGCCACCTCAGCTCTCTTTTGGTTACTATTTGCATGGAATATTTTTCTCATCCTTTTACTTTTTAATGTTTTGTGTTTTTGTATCTAAAAGGATTCTTTTGTAGTCAGTATAATAATGAATCATATTTTATTTTATCCAGTCAACCAATATCTGCCTTTTAGTAAGAAAGTTTATTCCATTTATGTTTAAAGTAATTATAGATGGACTTACTTCTGCCATGTAGCTATATATTTTTTTATGCTGTCTTGTTTTTCTTTTCTTTTTTTATTTCACTCATAACTACTGTCATGGATTGAAATGTGTCCCCAGTAAATATCTGTCAACTTGGCTAGGTCACGATTCCCAGTATTGTATGATTGTCACCATTTTGTCATCTGATGTGATTTCCCTATGTGTTGCAAATCCTATCACTATGATGTAATGAAATGGATTAGTGGCAGTTATATTGATGAGATCTATAAGATTAGATAGTTTCTTAAGCAAATCTCTTGTGAGATATAAAAGAGAGAAGTGGGCAGAGAGGCATGGGGACCTCATACCCTTAGAAAAACAGTGAGGGGAGCAGAGCACGTCCTTTGGGCCTGGGGTCCCTGAACAGAGAAGCTCCTAGCCCAGGAGAAGATTGATGAGGAGGCCAACAGAGAGAGTGAAAGCCTTCCCCTGGAGCTGATGCCCTGAGTTTGGACTTTTAGCCTACTTTACTGTGGGGAAATAAACTTATCTTTGTTAAAACCATCCACTTGTGATATTTCTGTTGGAGCAGCACTAGATGACTAAGACAACTACCTTTCTTTATCTCATTGAATTTGTGCAGTGTATCATTTTGATTCTCTTCATTCCTTTTCTGCATATGTTTTTACTTAGTGTTTACATTAGGGATTATACTTAACATCTTAAATCTGTAACAACTTAGTTAAAATAATATCAATTTAGTTACAATAGTGTATGTCATGGATTAAATTGTGTCCCCCAAAATATCTATCAACGTGACTAACCCATGATTCCCAGTATTGTGTGATTGTCCACCATTTTGTCATCTGATGTGATTTTCCTATGTGTTGTAGATCCTACCTCTATGAAGTTAATGAGATGGGATTAGCAGCAGTTATGTTAATGAGGCAGGACTCAATCTACAAGATTAGGTTGTATGTGAATCTAATCTCTTCTGAGATATAAAAGAGAGAAGCCAGCAGACAGACAGGGAACCTCATATCACCAAGAACTCAATGCCAGGAGAAAAATACACCCTTTGGACTAGGGTCCCTAAGCTGAGAAGCTCTTAGTCTAAGGAAAGATCGATTACACGGGCCTTCCTCCAGAGCCCACAGAGACAGAAAGCCTTTCCCTAGAGTTGACACCCTGAATTTGGACTTCTAGCCTACTAGACTGTGGGAGAATAAATTTCTCTTTGTTAAAGCCATTCACTTGTGGTATTTCTGTGTTAGCAGCACTAGACAACTAAGAGAGTATACATGTACTCTGTACCTATACATCTGTGTTCCTCATTCTTTATATTGTGTCACAAATCACATTTCTATACATTGTGTGATCACTGACATATGCTTAACAGTGTTTTATGCATCTTTCTTTTATATCATGTATAAAAAAAGAAGTAGTTGCAAAAAAAATTCTGGCTTTTATATATGTAGTTATGTTTACTGTTTTTGTTGTTCTTTTCTCATGGTTTTAATTTATTATCCAATGTCTTCTTATTTCCACCTAAAGGACTCCCTTTAGGATTCCTTGTAGAGCAGATCTACTGATAATGAAGTACCTCAGGTTTTGTTCGTCAGAGAATGTCTTAGTTTCTCCTTTATTCTTAAAGGATAGGTTTGTCAGGTATAGAATTTTTGATTGACAGTTTTTCGTTTTTCCTCTCAGAAATTTAAACATGCCATTCCACTGCTTTCTGGGCTCCATGGATTCTGATGAGAAATCAACTATTAAGCTTATTGATGATCACCAGGATGTGATGATTCTCTCTCTTCCTGCTTTCAAGATTCTCTCTTTTTCTTTCGTTTTCAACAATTTGGCTATAAAGTGTTTTAGAATGAATCTTTTGTAGTTTATCCTGATTGAAGTGTGGTGAGCTTCTTGGATGTTTATGTTTATGTCTTTCATCAAAATGGGAAGTTTTTGGCCATTATTTCTTCACATACTTTTACTGCTCCTTTCTCAACTTCTTCCGGAACTTCTGAGATGCTATAACATGCATGTTAGTATGTTGGATGGTGTCCCACAGGTCTCTCAGGCTCTGTTCTTTTTTTTTTTTTTTCATTCCCTTTGACTTCCAATTCTAAGACTGGATAATTTCTATTGTTTTATCTTCAAGTTCACTGGTCCTTTCTTCTCTATACTCCAATGTGGTGTTCAATCCCTGTAGTGAATTTTTAGATATTGCACTTTTGAGACCCAGAATTTCAGTTTGGCTCATTTTTATAAGTTCTCTCTCTCTTATCGTTATTCTCATTTTGTTAATGCATTATTTTCCTAATTTGTTTTAGTTCTTTTTCTATTTTTCCTTTAGTTCATTGAACATACTTAAGACAGTTTAGTTTGTATATTTGATTAGTTTTTCCAATGTTTGGGCCCCCTCAAGGTTGGTTTGTGTCAATTTCTTTGTTTTTCCTATTAATAATTTTTTTTTTTTTTGTATGTTCTGCCGTTTTTGTGGTTGTTGAGAACTGGACATTGAGTATTATAATATCTGATTTCCAGAACTCTGATCTCTCACTCCCTAGGAATTGCTGTTTTTACTTTATGGAGGCTGCAGTCATAAGCTTATTTAGTAACTTTTCCAAGCAATTTTTGCAAAGTGCATGTTAAAGATTGAATTATGGCTCCCCTCCAAAATATGTATTGCAATTCTGGCCATATGCTACTATGACAAAATCATGATTAAATCAGTTGGCTTTGAATAGAGCAGATTACCTTCCATAATACAATCTAATGAAATACAATCAATTAGTTGAAGTCATACCAATTTAAGGTGGATCCTAAACCTAAACACTTCTGAGATAGATAAAGAACATATTAGATGAAGAATGTACACTGAGGGAGACAGATGCAATGTAAGGATTGTCTTCAAGCCAATGAAACAAGGGATGCCTGGGACTAACTATAAGGAAGTAATCAACATAGCTGAGGCCTGGATATGGACTATTAGTCTCCAGAATTGTTAGAAAATAAGTTTTTTATTCTTTAAAGCCATCTATATGTGTATTTTTGTTAAAGCAACACTAGGTGACTAAGATAGTGTGCATCCAAATTGTGTGCCTCACTGAAGTATCTGCTCCAGTAGCTTGATAATTCCTCAAAAACAAAAAAAAAAGGCAGCATGCTGTCCTAAGTTGCTTCAAATCCATTTTTAAATGCACTCAAATTTATCAATCTTGTTTTTACTTCAGGGTTTTGAATGCCATTTCAAAATGCAAAAGGACCCAGAGAAAAATATGTTTCATAGTTTTTATTTAATATAAAATAAGGACATGCTGTCTTGTCAGAAAACACTGTAAGAGTAAAACAGAGGGAGAGAAAGAAAGGCAGAAAGAATGCATTTTAAGTAACTTGGCAACCACTGATTCACTATAAATTCTATAGTTTTACTTTTTAATATTAATATCATTATAAAGATCTTCAGTATTTTTATCTTATCCTTTACGATAAACAAGGAAATACATTGATTTAACCATGAGGCACAAACATCTAAAATCTGAGCAGAAATAAATGTACGTATTTGTTCCCTCCTCTATCTTCTTCCTTTTCTCCTCCTTCCTCCCTTATATCATTCCTTCTTTTCTATCCTACTTAACTATTTTCCATTTTGTTTCAGAAAGTATTTTAAATGACAAACAAGAATGCTATAATACAAAATAGGGAAAATAAAAACTAAGTCTCAAGAAGAAAGTAATATAAATCCTCTAAAAAACACATTCATTGAGAAATGTCTAAGGCTGAGAAGTAAAACCAGTAATATATATAAATACATAGAGAGATTTATATTAAGTAAACAGTTCATGTGATTGTAGGAGTTGGAATGTCCTAAGTCGCTGGGTCACAATAGAGTCCTTTTGCAATTCACAAAGCAGCAGAAGCTGGTGAACCCAAGACGAGCAGGTTGGAAAGCAGGGATCCCCCTCACGGGTTGTGATGGTCAAGGAATCCCCAAGGTCGGCAGACAAGACTGAAATGTTTCTCCTGAGTCACTTAGCTTCAGGGTCTGGCGAACTCAAGATAGGCAGGTCAGGGAGCAGGGCTCTTGTTCTCAGGCCGTGAAGATTGGTGAATCCCAAGATGGACAGGTAAGCTTCTAGCTCAAGTCCCAAGAACAAGAGGTCAGACAAGAGACAGCTGCTGGATCCAGAACAAGCCAACCTTTGAAAGGTGAGCAGGAAGGAAGTAGGTGGCGGAAGGCAGGGAGATGAAGGCTAAGGGGCTGATGAGCCACCACAGGCCCCATCCCCACCAGTACCACTCAGCATATTTCATCATGGGGGTGATCACATTATCAAATTTCAACAGGAGAGTGATCACAACATTATATAATAGCCAAAAGACTGAGAATCATGGTCCAGCCAAATTGACACAATCTTAACCATCACAAGAAATATTGGATAGAAATCTCACAACTGTTTGGATTAAAACACTTAGTGAGAACTGAAGATCTAATCAGTGGTAAAACAGAATTTTAATCCAGTTAAGCAAGATTCCAAAAAGTAGTTTTAGAAGATCACATTGTCCCCAATATGAATAACTAACCTAACCCAAAAAACATATGACTGTGATCTAAAGTTAACAACACTGTTATAGATTGAATTATGTCCCCCCAAAATGTGTATCAATTTGGCTACATCATGATTCCCTGTACCGTATGATTGTCCACCATTTTGTTATCTGATGCAATTTTCCTATGTGTTGTGAATGCTATCACTATGATGTTAATGAGATGGACTAGTGACACTTGGACGAGATGTACAAGATTAGATTGTGTCTTTAGCCAATCTCTTTTGAAATATAATAGAGAATCGAGGACAGAGACAGGGGAATGTTATACCACCAAGAAAGCGGTACCAGAGGCATAGAACATTCTTTGGACTCAAGACCCCTACACCAGAGGAGCTCCTAGACCAAGGGAAGATTGATGGCAATGACTTTCCCCAGAGCCAACAGAGAGAGAAAGCCTTCTCCTAGAGCTGACACCCTGAATTTGTACTTTTAGCCTACTAGACTGTGAGATTATAAACTTCTGTTTGTTGAAGCCATCCACTTGTGGTATTTCTATTATAGCAGCACTAGATAACTAAGACAAACACACATAATATTTTTGATGGATAGAATTATGTTGCATTCTACACTGTCGTATTACAAAAATAATCCTATTAATTTGAAAATCCTCCCTTTAAAATGAATTTTCTTTTGTAAAGATTTTTATTTTACAGGGTATGGCAAGAATATATCTTATTATACACATTATTCCTCTCTGTGAAACAATCAAAGGAGATTTTCTTCCAGTTCATGAGACAATTTTAGATATACATTTACAATTCACATATAACAAAATTGATCCAGGAATGGACTAAGCCAAGGTGCAATCATTGTATTTGTATTTTCCGTAGTATTTTGTTGATGAGCAAACTAGGAGAGCTTGTGGCTAATGATCAAGGGGATTTGTTGTCAGAAGAAAATCGTCATGTTAGCAGTAACAGCAACAAAGAAAAAGAACATTCAAAAATTATTTTAAGTGGTTCTTTGTTGCCAGGAATATATCTGATATAATTTGCTTTTTCAGTAGATCAATCATTTAAAATTTTAATTAGAATGCTTCAAGAGTTATCAGCATTTATAGTTTATTATGAGATAATCAGGTTCATAGCAAAGCACTTTAATCAGAAGATTCTGTTCATAGTTTATAGCATCTTATTATTGCCAAATTATGAAGCTGATGCAAAGATGAGTTAAAATAGAACTGGTACTGATCAAGTAAAAAATATTACCCCACTCAACAGCACAAATTAATTTGCTTTTCTGCCTTTGTATATGCAAACATACAGAAATTGTAAAATACCTAAAGATTTAAACATTTATATAAATTGTTTCCTAAGAAAGAATAATAAAGTGAAAAAAAAACACTTTTTTTTATTATTAAGTTTCTTCTTATGGTTTCGTAAGTATCATACAAAGTTATATCTTTATGGTAAATTATAATAAGGAATGTTTATGACAGAATAGTTTATGGGCATGAAAAGTTAAGCCATTTAACATCTTGATTTTAAAATGTTTAATTTTCATGGTAAAAAAACAAAATTTGTAGATTTTTTAAAAAAATAGTGTGTGAGAACATGCTGATGTTGTTGTTAGGTGCTGCAGAGTTGGTTCCAACTCACAGAGAGCCTACATATCATCAAAGGAAACACTGCCCAGGCCTATACCATCCTCACTCTAGTTGTTATGATTGAGCCCATTGTTGCAATCACTGTGTCAATCCATATCCTTAAGGGTCTTCCTCTTTTTCACTGACCCTCTACTTTACCAAGCATAATGTCCTCTAAGGACTGGTCCCCCTTGACAACATTGTCCAAAGCACCTGAGAAGAAGTCTCCCACCCTTGTTTCTAAGGAGTATTCCAGTTGCACTTCTTCCAAGACTAATTTGTTCATTCTTCTACAGTCCATGGTATGTTCCATGTTCTTTGCCAACATCATAATTCATAGGTTTCAGTTCTTCTTTGGTCTTCCTTATTCATCATCCAGCTTTTGCTTGCACATAAGGTTATTGAGAATACCATGGCTTGTGTCAGGCACATCTTAGTCCTGAAAGTGAAGTTTTTGCTTTTAACAATTAAAGAGGTCTTTTGCAGCAAATTTGCCCAATGTAATTCGTCACTCGAATTCTTGACTGCTGCTTCCATGGAAGTTGATCCTGGATCCAACTAATATGAAACCCCTGGAAACTTCAATCTTTTTCCATTTATTATGATGTTGCTTATTGATCCAGACGTAAGGATTTGTGTTTTCTTTATGCTGAGGTGTAATCCATACTGAAGGCTATAGTCTTTGATCTTTATCAGGAAGTGCTTCAAGTCCTCTTCACTTTCAGCAAGCAAGATTATATAGTCTGTATATCACAGGTTGTTAATAAGTCTTCCCCCTATTCTGATGCCATGTTCTCCTTAATATAGTTCAGCTTCTGAGATTATTGGCTCAGCATACAGACTGAATAAGTATCTTGAAAGGATACAACCCTGATGCACACCTTTCCTGATTTGAAACCACACGGTATCCTCTTGCTCTGTTTGAACGACTACCTCCTGGTCTATGTATAGGTTCTGCATGAGCACAGTTAAATGTTCTGGAATTCTCCTTCTTCACAATGTTTTCCACAATTTGTTATGATCCACACAGTCAGATGTCTTTGCATAGTGGATAAAAACATAGGTAAACATTTTTCTGGTATTCTGTGCTTTCAGCCAAGATCTATCTGACATCAGCAATGATATCACTTGTTCTACATCCTCTTCTCAATCCAGCTTGACTTTCAATAGTGTGTAAGAATCTGGTGATTCATGGTAGTATTTTACTTATATATCGAAATGGATAGATATAGATAGATAGATAGGCAATAGGTAGATGATGATGATGGATACATAGATAGATGGATAGGTGACAGATGATAGATACACAGGGTAAAACCATATATATGTGTGCTACATATATATTATAAAATTTTTTGCATTATATATATGATGTGTTTACATAAGCTGGTCCTATTTTCACTTTGTTCAGCTCAGTTCTGGTTACACTTGTTCACCAATAAAATTATCATGGTACTCCCTTTCATTCTCAGATGTTCTGAATTAGATACATTATTTGATTATATTTATAAGTTATTTGATCTTTCCCTAGGTAATCAAAATTTTTTTTTCAAGCTTTAAATTATCTACTAATATGAGACTTCTTGAAGGCCTTTGTATATTATTTTTTATTGTGGCATACTGCACTCTTTTATACCATAGATATCTCTTTCCTTTTAAATTTGGGAAATAATTTAAGAAAATAACTATGGTAAATTGAATTTAATTTATATGTCTTAAATTTTATCAGTTTTCCTCTAGTATTAATAAAATTTGTATTTTTCCAGATTTTACATGTTCGACTTTCACCTTCTTGCTATTCATATATATTTTTATATTATTAATAATGTCTATTTGACTATATACAGGTTGTCCCCTGACTTAGGACTTATTTGAGTTATGACAAACCACACTTACAACCATCCATATTTTACTATATACAATATTGCTCTCAATTGTTCACTACAGATGTTCACTACAGAAGATTGTATGTAAAGTTCCCAACCCCCAAAGACAAATATAGATTGTATTTTAAAGATACTTGTAAGAAAAGACAATAATAAAGAAAACTAAAAATAATAATAATATCTTTAAAGTGTTGAAAAACAAAAATGTCACTTTGCAGGTTAAGGTGCACCTGACCCAAACCATGATATTTTCAATCACCTCATATGCATGTGAAAGTTGGACAATGAATAAGGAAGACCAAAGAAGAATCATGCCTTTGAATTATGGTGTTGGCAAAGAATATTGAATATAATGCACTTCCAGAATAACAAACAAGGGAAATTCAAGCCAGATTTAGAAGACGGTGAGATGGATTGACACACTGGCTGTCCATCTGTGGTACATAAGGTTGCTGTGAGTCAGAAGGCACTCAAGGGCATCTAACAGTAAGTACACTGAAAAAACGGTCACAAATCTACATCCTTCCGTGTATGTATATCTCTTATTTATTTAAATAGTGTGAGTTTGCATCCTGTCCTATCGAGAGGTAGAATGTATTTCTCAGTCCCTTGAACTTAGCCTAGCCCTGAGATTTGGTTGGACAAATCAAATGTGGAAGAAGTATTATTGTGCTAGTTTTGAATTCACAGGCCTCTTGTGAATTTTCACTCTCTCTCTCAGCCCCAAGCCAAGCCAACCATGCCTGCTAGATTATGAGAATCTCTATTCTTAACCCCTAGCTAATAAACCCCCTTTATCAGATTTAGTCAGCCAACAACTCTGAAACAGTGCAGTTTCCCTAGCCTGCATCTGATTTTAAACACATGAGGAATACCAGTGGATATCAGCAAAGTATTACCCAGGTTAGCAAAATCATCCCACTGAAACTAGCCCAACTGCCAAGCATTATGTTGTAAGGTAAATAAATGACCATTTTAACCTTAGAACTTTTGTGGTGCTTGGTTGTATTAGCAGATATTTAAAATAGAGTAGGTGATGTTTAGAAAAGATGATAGAGAAGATCAATATCATCAGTCAGAAAAAAGCCAGGGACCGACTGCAGAACAGACCATCAATTGTTTATATGCAAGTTCAAATTGAAGCTGAAGAAAATTAAAACAAGTCCACAAGAGCCAAAGTACAAACGAGTATATCCCACCTGAATTTAGGGACCATTTCAAGAATAGATATGATGCATTGAACACTAATGGCCGAAGACCAGAGGAGTTGTGAGATGCCATCAAGGACATCATACACGAAGAAAGCAAGAGGTCATACAAAAGACAGGAAAGAAAGGACCAAAGTTGATGCCATAAGAGAGTCTGAAACTTGCTCTTGAAAACAGAGTAGCTAAAGCAAATGGAAGAAATGATGAAGTAGAATACCTGAACAGAAGCTGGTGGCTCAAGAAAACTAAGCAAAGTATTGTAATGTGCAAATTCATGGAGTTAGAAAACAAAAAGGGAAGAACATGCTCAGCATTTCTCAAGCTGAAAGAACTAAAGAAACACTGCAAGCCTCGAGTTGCAATATTGAAGGTTTCAGTGGGCAATATATTGAACAACACAGGAAGCATCAAAAGAAGATGGAAGAAACACACGGAGTCATTGTACCCAAAAGAATTGGTGGATAATCAACCATTTCAGAAGGTAGCATATGATCAAGAACTGATAGAATGGAAGGAAGAAATCCAAGCTGCACTGAAGGCATTAATAAAAAAACATGGATTCTGGAATTTATGGAATGCCAATTGAGATGTTTCAACAAACAGTGGCAACTCTAGAAGCGCTCACTGATATGTGTCCAGAAATTTGGAAGCCAGCTATCTGGCCAATCAACTGGAGGAGATCCATATTTGCACCTATTCCAAATAAACATAATCCAACAATATGCAGAAGTTATCAAACAACATCATTAATATAATACACAAGTAAAATTTTGCTGAAATAATTAAAAAATGATTGCAGCAATGACAGGGAACTGCCAGAATTTCAAGCCAGATTTAGAAAAGAATGTGCAGTGAGGGATATTGTTGCTGATGTTGAGTGGATCACGGCTGAAAGTAGAGAAGAGGAGAAAGATGTTTACCTGTGATTTTATTGACTATGCAAGGGCATTCAACTGTGTGGATTATAACAAATTCTGGATAACATTGTGAAAACGGGAATTCCGGAACACTTACTTATGCTCATGTGGAATCTGTACATAGACTAACAGTCGTTTGAACAGAGCAAGGAATACTGCATGGTTTAAGATCAGAAAATGTTTGTGCCAGGTTTGTAACATTTCACCACTCTTATTCAATCTGTATGCTGGGCAAATAATTAGAAAAGTTGGACTACTTGAAGAAGAACACTGCATCCGGGCTGGAGGAAGATTCATTAACAACCTATGATATGCAGATGACAAAACCTTGCTTGCTGAAAGTGAAGAGGACTTGAAGCACTTAATGATGAGAATCAAAGACTACAGCCTTAAGTAGGGATTACACTTCAAGATAAAGAAAACAAAAAGCTTTACAACTGTACTAACAAGCAGCATCATGATAAATGGAGAAACGATTGAAGTTATGAAGGGTTTCTTTTTACTTGACTACACAATTGATGCCCATGGAAACAGCAGGCAAGAAATTAAACAACATATTGCATTGGGTAAACATGCTGCAAAACAGCTCTTTAAAGCGTTAAAAAGAAAGATGTCACTTTGAAGACTAAGGCATACCTGACCCAAGCCATGGTATTTTCAGTCTCCTTATGTGCATGCAAAAGCTAGAAAATGAATAAGGAAGACTAAAAAAGAATTGATGGCTTTGGATTATGGTGTTGGTGAAGAATATTAACTATACTATGGAATTCCAGAAGAACTAACAAGCCAGTCTTGTAAGAAGTACAGCCAGAATACTCCTTAGAAGTGAGGATGGCAAGACTTTGTTTCATGTACTTTGAACATATTTATCAGGAGGGGCCAGTCCCTGGAGAAGGACATCATGCTTGGTAAAATAGAGTGTCAGGGAAAGAGAGGAAGACTCTCAATGAGATGGGTTGACATACTGGCTGCAACGATGGGCTCAAACAAAGAATGTGAGGATGGCGCAGGACTGAGCAGTGTTTCATTCTATGGCCTGTAGGTTTGCTATGAGTCTGAACTAACTAGACAGCACCTAACAACAACAAATTATGTTTGAACATGTCATTTAATTAGTAGTGTTTAGACATCTGAATGTCTAAACATGCGTAATATAACCAATATTACATATTAGTTCAAAAATCACATAGAGCCATTTAAAATGTATTTTATATACTAATAAACACCATTGTTGTTGCTGTTGTTATTTTTAATTTGCTCACTTAAACTTTCATCAGTATTTCCAGTTTTCTCTTTCAGGGAGACTTGGGAAATTAAAAATTAATAAAGTGTTTATCCCATGGGCTACTACATAATAGACTCATAAAAGAAAGTTCGCTGCCTTCAACCAGTTTCAGGAAGGACACTATCTCAATTGTCAAACCAATTTCCAAAACAATTTCTTAATTTTTTTAGTTAATATTCTTTGTTGGCAATTATTTTATTAACTCTTTAATAGTTATTTGATTCAGAAACTGATTTGTGATGAATATTTGCTTGGATTCTGATCCCCGACCAAATGAAATAAAATGAAAGCAGATTTTTGTTCTGATTAAACACTGTGAGGATTAGTAAAGCTACTGCTTTCCCAGCTGATTCAGTAATTGACTTCAGTTAGAAGATTCATCAAGTGGAGTAATGACTGCACAATTGACCTTGAAATGATTAATTCCCAAAAGACTTTGAAAGCGTAGGCAAAGAAGATAGGCCAAAATAAATAAATAAGTAAAGCCTTTGCTTCTTTCCTTTTCTCTTCACTCTACCATAAGGATAGTCTGACAACAAAGATCTCTCACTTCCCGTAGATAAACCTAAATTCTAACTCGGGAACAAAAAATTAAAAAAATAAACAATTTCACAAAAAGAAGGGGAAATCTTTATTAAAATAAAATCTGATTTACATAGTGATTGCCCAGGATTTTAAGCGCTTGCTGAAGGAAAAAATGCACACACTCACACATAAACCCACATATATGAAAAGAGACGAAGAAAAAAATAAAATTAGGTTGCAAATTAAGCACATTCAATCAGATTATCTCTTTAAAATATTTCAATTTAAATTAAGCACATTCGATCAATTGTCTATTTAAAAATATTCAACATTTTCTTACTACTGTCTTCATTAGTTGTCACTGAGTCGATTTTGACTCATGGGGACCCCATGTATGCAGAGTAGAACTGCTCCACAGGATTTTCAAGGCTGCAACCTAACCTTTCAAAAGCAGATCACCAAGCCTGTCTTTTGAAATGCCTGCGGGTGAGTTGAACCATCAATCTTTTGGTTAGTAGTCAAGCACTTAAAATTTGTTCCTATTTTCCTGAAGCAAAGTGGATTATACCACAAAATGCATTCCTATAGAAAGGGTTAAAGTTGTTTAATTAATTACTTATTAATTAAACTATTAAGTGGCCATTGTTTACTGCTGAACATCAAATTTGTGTCAAAGTTAATGCTTGGTTATACAAAAATGGATAAAAGAAAATCATACTTGCCCTCTAGAAAGCCAGTCACAAAGTAGACACAAATAGTTGTTATCGGTGCTCTCATAAAAAAATAAAATAAAATTATATCCCATGTCACAAAAAGACTGACTTTTTTCTGGAACTTAAACCAAAATTTTACAAGTAAGAAATGCTAAATAGGGACTCGACATTTGCATAAATCTTCACAAGTCAGAAAATGGGGAAGAGCATAATAGATATGTGCTTTGTCCATACAAAAGCGTAGTGTTAAATTATGACGGCTTATTGTGGCAATTAAATCCACTAGTCTGATTGGAGCACAGTGGTAACTGTTGGAAATTGCTTACAATAAATTTAATGATTTAAGTAGGATTGAAACGATGAAAGACTCCCTCCCTTCCAGTCCCAGTGGGATAAAATTTTGATACCACTCCATGAGGAAGAGAAGGCACTGAAGCTTTGTAGGAAAGAAAATGTCCCAATAAGATTTCCATATTAAAAAACTCATACTCTTAGTGTTTCACAGCAGTTTGCGACATGTAAAAGAAGTCATTCTAATTCCTCTTCATATAATGTAGTTTAAATATTTTACTTTGAGATTAACTGTACAGAAATAGTGTCTACATTTGTCATTATACAAGTTTTACCCAGAAAGACAACAATTACAGACAGTATAATACAGCACACTAAAATAAACATAAAATAATGAGATAGTGAATACAATGTAAATACTACATAACCAACCCAATCAAACTCATTGCCATCCAGTCGATTCTGACTCATAGTTTTCCTTTAGAACAGAGTAGAACTGCCCCATAGACTGTAAATCTTTATGGAAGTAGACTGCCACATCTTTCTTTCGCCGAGAGGCTGATGAGTTCAAATCGCCAGCCTTTAGGTTAGGAGCTTAATGCTTCACCGCTGCACCACTAGGGCTCCATAGCAAAGAGAAATCTATGTATCTTGCAGACACACCTTCACCTTTCAGTCATTGCAAATTGTTAGACATAATTGCAACAATTTTGCTTATCAGAATAATTGTATTTGAACTGAAAAAAAAAAACAAACATGCTTAAAAATAAAACTAACACTAAGGTATGTAACAAGTGAAAATACACAGTTGCTTTCTATGCATTTGAATTTCAAGTTCTAGCCAATCTTGTGGTAAATGTGAGTGACCAAAAGCGTGGATTCTTATTTGAGTGCCAAGAAGGAGGAGGAAAAGAAACCAGGCTGGGGAAAGAGCCACAAATTCTTGTCTTCCAAAGTACAGATTTAGTCTAAGTTGAGGATCATTACATCAAGGAGTGAAGTAGAGAAAACATATTTTCTTTAGTGTTTTAGCATTGAAGCAGAGAGAATATATTTTCTAATGTTTTAGTGTAACTGTATAGTCTTTGAAATGTAATTACTTGCTCTGGAATGTGTCCCACGATTGTTCCTTTAAAGAAAAATAATCAATTTTTAGTTGCTGATTAAACTATGCTCCTCTCCCAAGGGAAAAAAAATGCACAAAACTGAGGTAGCTAAACAAAGCTTAGATCCATCTTGTGACAGAAACCAGGAGGGCATGAAGAGACTTACAGGACTCAGGATGGCATGAAGAGACTTGGAGGACTTCATAATAGATCACTTTATCATCGTGTCTACCTCAAAGAAAAACCAACATTCCTGAAAAGCTCTAAACCCTGACCTTCCCCCTATAAAAACTCTCCAATTAGTCCTCTAGGTTTAGACAGAATTTGAGAGCAAATTAACCCTCCTCCTGTCTCTTGAATACCGGTATTCAATAAAGCCCTCTTGCTGCTTACCTTCTCCTGTCTCAGTATTGGCTTTTCGACAGGCAGCGCAAATCCGCAATTTCTGGTAACAGGAGTAGCTATATAACAGAGGGAGGCAAGGAGACAGATAACCAGTTTTCGGGAAAAAAAAAAAAAAATGTAGAACAATTCAACTTTAAAAAAGAAAATTTGTGCATGTATAATTTTGTTTAAAAAAATAAATACAAAATGTTTAACAGGATAACACAACAGTTTAAAAACCTCCTAACCTGGACTACCCCAAAAAGCCATGGTTCTTATTTTAAAACAAGAATCAGTTGGTGTTTTCTCCTCACTTAAAACATCAAATGGCTTCCCATTACACCAAGACCAGTTGCCATGTCTCTCAGTCCTCCAGGGTCTGCCTAGCTCTCACTTTATCTCATGACCCTTTCCCCACTGATCACTATTCTTCAGCCTTATCAGCTCTTTCTGTTTCTCAGATGAGCCACCCAACCCATTTTCACGTCAGGCGGTTTGAACTTGCAGTTTGCTAACACTGGGATATTACTCAGTTTCACTCTTTCATTCTCAGAAATTTGGTTTCAGGCCAAATGTCATCTCTTCTCGAGGCTTCCATTAGAGTTCTATGCCGAGTAGCCCTGAATTTCACATACAAACAACAAAGTCACCTTCTATCATGCTACGATGCTTTGTGTTGCCTGAGGATACCACTGTGCGTTGCACCTGGAAAGCCCTTAATGTATATTTGTTCATTAAACAAAAACAGGGAAAAAGGAAAAAGCATCTTATTATCTCCTAAAATTTAAGATTTTGGCAAGTGTAATTATTCTTCTCTGATTTTTCAAAAAAGGCATCGCCTTTGCATGTAATATTGCTTTAAGCAGATTTACTTCATATATGCAACCTCAAAGTGATTGCAGATTCTTCTTGAACATTTGGCTGTTTACCTTTCCAAAGAGAAACTCAACATTGATTCTCCTCAAGCTTTAAACACATGACAAGTAAATAGGAAATACAGGTTTGGAGGAATAGCCTTGATATAAAGGAAAAAGAAACAAGTACGTTGACTTAGCACGGAGTTACTAAGAGTCCAAAATCCACTAGATGGCATGCAGCGACATCAACAATACCAACAAGGTTAGTTAATGATGGATTATGTCTATGTTATTTAAACAATGTACATTTATAAAAAATGGACATGAAAACAATATGCTATTAATCTGTTTCCTGATGTGATACACAAAGACTTCATGGAAAAGCTTTACTTAGGATTTAAGAGCGGGTTTTATTTAGATGGTTGGAGTAACTGCCTGAAAAGCCTGCAGAACTGTGTAAGACAATTAATGGTCCATATGTAATGCAGATTATAGCTAGATAGTATTTAAGAAATTATTAAATCAGACATCAGGCTGTGTTGGGTTACTATGTTAAGGACTGAGAATAGTGTCTCATCAATTTCTTCCACTCATTTTTCTCTGCCTGTGTATCCTCCTTTCTCATCACAATAACGATCCCTGGTGGCATGGTGGTTAAGAGCTCGACTGCTAACCAAAAGGTCAGCAGTTCAAATCCATCATCATCAGTTCTATTCTGTCCTATAGGGTTGCTATGAGTCAGAATTGGCTCTATGGCAATGGGTTTGAGGGTTTTTTTGTCCATCACAATAAAGCCTAATTTACAAAGGTTGGAAAACAACCTTTATGTACTGTACTGGTTTTCTACTTTTACATAAAACATAACCACAAATTTGTGATTTAAAATAACTCAAATCTATTATCTCACAGTTCTATGGGTCAGAAGTCTGACCTGGGTCTCATTTGGCTAAAATCAAGACGTTGGCAGAGCTGCTTTCCGTTCTGGTAACTCTTAAGGGAGAATCCGTTTCCTTAGCTTTTAGTTTTCTAGAGGCTGCTAGCATGCCTTTTCTCATGGAGCCTTTTCCGCATCTTTAAAGCCAGCAAGATTGCCATTCTTGGTACCTCCCTTCTATAGTCACAGCCTTATGATTACATTGGGCCCACCCAAATAATCCAGAATAATCTCCCCACCTCAAGGTATATAATTTAATCACACCTGCAATGTCCCTGCTGTCATAGAATATAACATATTCACAGATTCTAAGGATAAGAATATGGACATCTTTCTTGTTGTTGTTGTTGTTGTTAGGGGCTGTCCAGTTGGTTCCAATTTATAGCTACCCTATGTACTGCCAAACAAGCCACTGCCTGGTCCTGCACCATTCTCAAAATCACTGTTATGCTTGAGCCCACTGTTGCAGCCATTGTGTCAATTCATCTCATTGAGGGTCTTCTTCTTTTCCACTGACTCTGTAGTTTACCAAGCACATGCCCTTCTCCAGAGACTGATCCCTCCTGACAACATGTCCAAAATATGTAAGACGCAGCTTCATCATCTTCGCCTTAAGGAGTATTCTGTTTGTACTTCTTCCAAGACAGATTTTTTTGTTCTTTTGGCAGTCCATGGTATATTCAAAATTCTTCTCCAACACCACAGTTCAAAGGCATCAATTCTTCTTCAGTGTTCCTTACTCATTGCCCAGCTTTCACATGCATATGAGGCGACTGAAAATACCATGGCTTTGGTCAGGCACTCCGTAGTCTTCAAGGTGACATCCTTGCTTTTCAACACTTTAAAGAAGTTCTTTGCTGTAAATTTGCCCAATGCAATGCGTCTTTTGATTTCTTGACTGCTGCTTCCATGGCTGTTGTTTCTGGATCCAAGTAAAATGAAATCCTTGACAACTTCAATCTTTTCTCCTTTTATAATGATGTGGCTTATAGGTCCAGTTGTGAGGATTTTTGTTTTCTTTATGTTGAGGTGTAATCCATACTGAAGGCTGTGGTCTTTAATTTTCATTAGTAAGTGCTTTCAGTCCTCTTCACTTTCAGCTAGCAAGGTTGTGTCCTCTGCATAACACTGGTTGTTAATGAGACTTCCTCCAATCCTAATGCCATGTTCTTCACATAGTCCAGCTTCCTGAATTTTGCTCAGCATACAGATTGAGTAGGTATGGTGAAATGATACAACCCTGATGCATACCTCTCCTGACCTTAAACCACATAGTATCCCCTTGTTCTTTTTGAACAGTCTCTTGATCTATGTACAGGTTCCTCATGAACACAGTTAAGTGCTCTGGAATTCCTATTCTTCACAATGTTATCCGTAATTTGTTATGATTCACACAGTCAAATGCCTTTAAAAATAGGCAAGAAAACACAGGTAAACTTCCTTCTGGTAGTCCCTGCTTTCCTCCAGGATCCATCTGACATCAGTGATGATATCCCTGGTTCCACGTCCTCTTCCGAACCTGACCTGAATTTCTGGCAGTTCCCTGTCGATATACTGCTGCAGCCGCTTTTGAATGACTTTCAGCAAAGACATCTTTGCAAAGCCGTTATTCAGACTATCCCGTATACCTTATTCTCTTTTCATTTGAGAAATGGAATTGACTAGTATATATGTGAAACATATTTCATTCATTTACATATTGGTGAAATCAAAGTAAAATGATTATTATAGGCAGCGACTCACATTATATAAGAAGATACACTGGAGAAAGAAGTGTAGTGCAAAGAAAAGACAGAGATAATCCTGTCTGAAGTCCTTTCTCAGAATCTTAAAGGTAGTGATCACTTTTAAAAACTTAAGTTTTAGAATTGAGAGTCATGATCATTTTTAGCAGGAGCTGAGAGGTGCTATCCCTTTCTTTCTTGATTATTTTATTACATATTAAGTTGATTGGACTTCCCGTAGACATAGCTTTCGTTTTTAGAAACAAATTATTCTGTTTATCAGCCTAAGTAATCTTTCTTCAGAGGACTTGTTCTCGACCGTGATTATACATTAAATTCAACTAGGGGTACTGATCCAGTGCCTGAGGCTCTGATCTATTTGGCAAAAGTGGCATTTTAACAAAGTTCTCTAAATATATAGCTATAGCTGAAAATATCATTCCATTTTGTTTTATCATCAGTCTGATCATGCCATTTCATTACTCAGAACTGCTTGATGGTTTCACACTTAGGATATAACCAAAATCCTTCCATAGCCTACAAACCTTACGTGATCTTGTCCCTGGTTAACTCTTTCGAGTTATTGCCTCTCTCTTGTTCTCTTTATCACTCTATGCCAGTCACAACAGCTTTCTTTTTGTTACTGGAATTCACCAGGGATGTGCTCCCTGCATGGACATTTGCATACGCTCACCCAAGGACTGGTATGCCCTTTTCCCAGAAGAGTCATTCAGGTCTCTAAGGTAGCTCCAACATAATCTCTTTCTTATCATACTTATAAGACTAATTACTTACCGTCAACATAATCTTATGTTGTTGTTTATTGTCTCCCACACTAAAATGGGTGGTCTATGAAGGTAGAGGCTTTGTACCTTTTCATCCTTTAACTCTTTTTCCTTGAGATATGCCAGGCATTTGGATGAACAAACAAATAGCATTTGAATAAATGAATAAAGGTAGAGATAATACTTGTCTGCTTCATTCAGAAAACTTGCATTAACTCATAATGCAATAAAACAAGATTGTGTTACCTTTGACCTGAAATAAATATTTTAAAGCCATATTTGGAGGTAGCTTGTAATATGGATAAGCATGAAAGCTGCACCATTGAGGATTTTGATTCTTTTAAGGTATTTACTATGGCTATAGTGTTTTCTTACAGGTAAAAAAACAAATTATATTTTAGATGGATCATAAAATATTACAATGCCATGTAATTTATTTCAGTAGAAGACTATGGGGAAACAGACAAATGCTGAGAATTTCTTGATTCTTCACATTTGCATTCTAATTTTACTTAGGAAATTATTCCATGATTCACATTGATGTTGATAAAATATGTAGGGAAAAATTCTATAGGGAGTTCGTTTTCATATTAGGAGATGGTGCTGTGCAGTTTAAAGAATCATATGACATGGACATCTGCTGAAAGTCATTTATTGACTATCACTATAAAGTGATACATTTCCAAATTGTAGACAACTCACAAGAGGAGACAGCAACTAATGATCATAATTTAAAATAAATCCCATGTATTCAAATTGTTTGCTGTTATTTGGTTCTTTTCCCTAAATTGTGTTTAACTGCTGGCAGAATTATTTGAAGTTTGCAGTTGGGTGGTCCTTTGTGGTAGAGGTTATTATACATGTTATCAGAGTACTAGATTAAAAAATAATTATATTATGAATAATTTATATAAGTAAGAATAAAGGGATAGTAAAGAGCAAATTTATTATACCTTTAAAGGAATTTAAACATAGAACACATCAATTTTACATCATAATTTCCTGGCTTTGAAGGTCTGTCACCCTAAATTGGGCTACATTCTTTGAATGCAACAGAATGCCCATCAGCTGTCATTCATGAACCTGCAACATAGCCATTTTGCAAATACTGAGTCCAAATTTCAAATAAAGCTGTGATATTTTCTTCCTAGGATGATTTAATATCAAATTTTTCAAAAAATAGTAAAAAATGCTATCACTGAGTTTTATAATATAATCTCAGATTTATAAAATCATCCAGTGAAGCATGTAGTAATTGCAATATAGAATAAGTTTTATTCTATTTAAAATATGTAAATGTATTCTTTGATTTTTTAGAAAATCTCTAAGGAAGAGGGAAAGCCCTGAAATATCAGTCCTTACAAATAGCTGCAAATGCTCAAAAAAAGAAAGTCAAGAACAAAAATTGGGTCCAACAGACCTTAATAGTATACCAAGGGTTAGGGTTAATATTTCTGCATTAGAAAATCATTTAAAATAAAAGCATCATTTTAACACCTACCAATGCTCTTAATGGAGTCCTGGTGGTACAGTGGTTAAGAGCCCAGGCTGCTAACCAAAAGGTCAGCAGTTTGAATCCACCAACAGCTCCTTGGAAATCCTATGGGGCAGTTCTACTCTGTACTATACAGTTGCTATGAGTCGGAATCAACTCGACAGCAATGTGTTTGGTTTGGTTTTATGCTCTTAACATAGCTGGGAAATGATGGCTTTTGGGCTGTATTTTTAGTATACAAACAGGTGCTAGAGAGAATTGCCAGGCCTTATGTAGAACACTTTGTATTTTGATAGCACTACCATTGTCATCATGAGAAGCGATTAGCTCAATTCTCATTTTATATGTGGAGCATATGTACATTTAATATGCAAGAAATAATTTTCATTCCTAAGATTGTAAAACATATACTTTCAACAACTATTTGTGGGTAAACCTGAATTATCTTTGATTTCATAACTAATATTTGTAAATCATATATATACATATATATGTACATGAGGAGCCCTGGTAGCACACAGGATAAGAGACCGGCTACTAACAAAAAGGTTGACAGTTCAAACCCACCAGCCTCTCCTTGGAAACCCTATGGGGCAGTTCTACTCTGTTCTATAGGGTCACTATGAGTTGGAATCAACCCTATAGCAATGGGCTTGTTTTTTCTTTTTTTTGATGTACACACATATCTATATGCACATATTTGTGCATAAATATGTTATTTGACATTTTATGTACTTTTGCACTGATCTTATGTTTCCAGACTCAAATAAAATATGGTTTGAAAAGAGACAAGAATTAATAGTTTCAGGTAAATTAATGTGGTTCAGCAATGCCTGAGGTTTGATTAGCCTTAATGGATTTCTGCTCTAAACATTTATCTACAAAACAAGACACAGGTATCCCTAAACTTAAAGGGCAGGCACTAACCTAGAGGTAAATACTTTCAAAACCATTGCATTAATTATTTAGGTAAAGCCACTCTTTGGGAATTATTCAATTTAATTGTTTTTGAAATTTAGCAGCGAGAGTAGAAGGCTAATTTTCCACCCTGGGAGGTAGAAAATTAGTTTTCACCTGATTTTTGTGAATTTGTATATATGGTTAGTTGCTTCAGGAATTCCTCAGAAAAAATAGAAAGAGACTGATATTGCCCTTATATTTTCATAGTATCAGATGAATATATTATTCTATAGATAGGCTACAAAGATCACTTCTGTTCGTTCCATACAAAAATGAGTACTTATGTCTGCAAAACATATAAACTGACTTTACTGAGCTTATGTTCCAATTATTTTGATTCTTTGACCTCAAGTCCAGTCAATGTAGATGAGAGCACAAGTTGGCTGGGTATAGTGCTCTAGTTCTCCTTCCTTCACTTGCCTCAGTGGACTAATTGTTTATTTTCAATATGAAAACCTTTATCAAAGCCCCCTTCCAAATATTCCCCAGGCAGTTTCATTAAAAATTGCTATTGCTAGCATATTTCCCAACTCCCCGTCTCCCCTCTAGTACTCCTGGAATAGCTCAAAATACAGGCAGGCAGTTTTTAAAGTTAAAAAATAAAAACAATGCAATTCAGAAAGTGAATATTAGAAATTATGCTCCTGGAGACATTAAAAATAGAACCCTGTCCCATAACTCATGCGCATGGCTGAAGGGCCAGTACAATTTCTAAGGTGCTCTTCCCAAGACCACAGTGGTAACAAAAAAACACCATCTTTATTCTTTCTACACTTCATGAGCGTCTCAGTTATTTATGATATCGTCTCCTTTGTCACCTGAAAATAAGGTTCAGAAAAACAAGGCCCTATCATACTCTTTTAAATCTAGAGCAGATCCATCTGTTAAATCAGACTCTATTTTAGATCAAATTGAAATTCTGATATCAATGAGAAGTAATGCAAAAAAGTCCAAATGAATAAAGGTGGTATTAAAGTCAAGGTCACAAAACCAAGCATTTTTTTAACTAAACCCATTGCCTTCAAGTTGATTCTGGCTCATAATGATCCTATAGGACTAAGTAGAGCTGTCCCACAGGGATTCCAAGGAGCAGCTGGTGGATTTGAATGGCCGAACTTTTGGCCAGCAGCCAAGCTCTTAACCACTGTGCAACGAGGGCTCAGTTTTTGCTTATGAAAATACAAGGTGGAAAATTAGGTAGTAAGGTGCAGGGGTGGAACATCCGTGAAAAATTATTTCAGTCTCAGTAGTATTTTTAGCTAAACTTCTATGGTTAATTACTGTGCCAGTATGATAGCTTGACACAAAAAGTAGAATGCAGCATAGGGCCCAGGAGAGTTAGAAGTAGCATGGAATCAAGGAAGATAGGATGAATTTGTATTTTCAGGGCAACTGATGATAGGAGGCAGTGAGTTTGGCCACCCTGGGAATTTTTGACCAGCCCTATCTAGCAATTAAACTTTCTATTTCATTAGAAGCTACTGGTACGAATGTATCAAATGGAAAGCGAGGTGACATTTGGGGATCATGATTGTGTCTGATAATTCAATTTATATCAGCATATAATAAGTAACTCTCTTGGCACATTGTAGAGTATCTTATGGATTTTCTTATGTTCATCTCTCAATCAATATCACCTGGGTACTAATTGAACACGGATGTTTTGTGGTAATATCCCTGCAGGAAAGTAGCAGGGTAGAATGTGTATTTGTCATGAAGTGGTGTTTTAAAGGTAGAGTATAGTAAAGAATAACTTGAGCATTGTCCTCTTTTGAGATCTATTTATATGGGATCCAACTGACAACATCAGTTCAAAATTAGAAAGCTTAGGGGGCAGTGAGTTTATGTTAATTGGAGAAGAACAACTCAGAATGGAGCATGAGATTGGTTGCGCACTTTGAAAATGTAATCAATGTCACTGAATTATACATGTAGAAATTGTTGAATTGGTATATGTTCTGCTGCGTATATTCTCAACAACAACAAAAAATCATTAAAAATTGGAAAAAAGGAAGAGTATATGCAGCAAATTGAGATAGAAAATAGTGTGTGGGGTTGGTGGTTTGCAATTTTTATTCTGTAAGAGAGAGCAAATGGACTCTGAGTAGTGGTTAGTGGACAGGCTGCTATAGATAGGGAGAGTTTTGAACAATATTTTTCAATATTATGACACAACTGTGAATGATTGTTGATGATAAAGTAGTTTCTGAGACAGAAAACTTATTTGATAATATGAATATTCTGTGAGGAGACAGACAGATGATGGGCATGTTACTAAATGGGCTATGTCTTAAGGGAAATTATGAGTGATGTTAGAATGATTATAAAGTTCATGGTGATAATGTCATGGGGCTCTCAGTATGTGAGTGGGTGTATTGACTTTTAAATCTGTCTATATATGAGGTGTATGTATGAAGGAATTCGGACATATTATTCTATGCAGAATCTTAAAAGACCTAGGGATGCGTATTTATCATTTTTAATTTATTTATTATGATAAACTCAGAAGTGGAAGAAGTACACCTCTTACGAGTAGGTTGGTGAGGTGCATGTAATGATGGACTATTGAATAGGTCCATTCTGGGTGTTACACAGGGCCTGGCATGTGTAGCTATTACATATGATGCTCTTTCATTGACATTCTACTTGGATTAAAAGATACCTGCTCAATGCTCCTCACTCTGAGGTCCATACTGGAGAGAGAACACGAGATATTTTAAAAAATCATTCACTTCATAAGCCTGGCATTTCTCCTTTGCCTATGATGTTTCTAGTTTCTGGGTTCAGGTGTTAAAGAAATCAAGTGCTAGGCTCTCATGAAGTAAAATAACCGCATTTTAAATAAATCATTGACTGCCATGGGTTTTATTGCCCAACCATGTAACTAGCCTCAGCTGTGAAGAGCATGGTCAAGTTGTCACAGGCTCATTGATTGTCATATCTTCTAGAGCCATCCTGTGGCAGATGATGGTCTTTGTGTCGGGGCAGGTGTGGTGGGGGAATTAATTGGGTTATAACAGATTGTAATCATGGTAAAGATAAACAGGCCATCAATTTATGAAATCCTGTGGTTGAGGCTAATGGAAAGCATCACAGATGGAGAATCATTCTTCTTGATTTATGGCTTCACTAGAGGAAGGTTTATTGACTGATATTTTGTTGTCTTATCACTGAATTAAAGCATCTCTTATTAAATTAACACATGCAAGTAGTAAATTAATCACAAATTACTATGGGACAAACATTGAGAAACATATTACATACTATCATCTCAGTGAGGATTCAAAATTTAATCTAGAGCGTAAGATTTTTGCTGTTGTTGTCATTTTATTTATTTATTTTGGTAGGGGCACTAGATTGGATTAAAAATAAAGACCCAATTGTTGTTGTCATTTTCAGGGGCTGTAGAGTTGATTTTGACTCATAGCGGCCAAATATGACAAAGTAGAACTGCCCCAACAGGCTTTCTAGGCTGTAATCTTTAAAAGAGCAGATGGCTAGGTCTTTTCCCTCACAGAGCTGCTGGATAGGTTCACTACAAATGTTTTGGTTAGCAGCTGAGAGCTTAACCATTGTCCTAACAGAGCTCTTTAAGACACAGTTAACTCCTCCATTAGTGAAAGACTTTGGAGTTTTTGATAATGGGCCCTGATGCTGTTCAAACTGAATTCTAATGATTGAAACTTCAGTAGTCCAAAGGAGTAGGTAGTCACTATGTTGTGGGATAATAAACAAAAATCAGTTGATGGGCCTTCCCTCCTATAAGAGGGCCTGAGCAGTAGTCTTTACTACATCAGTATAGCCAGAACTTTTTTTATCATAACTGAATAGCTTCCAGAAATCCATTTATACATTCTATAAAAAACTTTCTCAGTGTCTACTCTCTTTCAGAAACTTTTCTGTATGCTGAAGAGACTGCAGTGAACATAACAGAAAAAAAAAATCCTGCACCCATGGAATTTAATTCAAGTGAAGTGGTGGGTGGGGGAATAAAGTTTATATAACATTATATAGGCTATCAGGTGTTGATATGTGCTATGGGGGAAAAAGTAAAGCAAGCAAGGGAGAAAAGGTGCCAAGTAATCCATCATAATCTCTCCCGATGAGCCATGTTATTTTCTGAGTAATGCTTTTAAGCTTGCTAGTAGCCAGGACAAACAAAATCCTAGAAATATTGCATTCTGAGGTTTCTGTACAAAATTTTAGCCAGCATAGTCCATAAATAGTTTACAGCACCTGGAAGAGATCCAGCATTTTATGGGGTAATCTTTGAATTTGTCTAGAGAGTGACTGCAGCTAGAGATGAAAAAAGCAAAAGCCCTGCTTAAACCTCAACTGTTATTAGCTTATATAAGTGGACACCAGCATTCGAGAGTTGAATTTTCATTTATATGTTACATGAGTAGGTGTGGATTTCATCTTGTCAGGTGGGATCAAAAGAATGGATTTACCACCAGTTATCCAAATCTGACTCATAGCGACCCTGTAGGAAAGGGTAGAACTGCACCATAGGGTTTCCAAGAAGTGCCTGGTGGATTTGAACTACCGACCTTTTGATTAGCTGCTGTAGCTCTTAAACGCTATGCCACCAGGGTTTCCAATGAGTCAGGATCGACTCCACAACAGCGTTTTTTTTTTTTTTTTTTTTTAATCCAATCTACTCCTCAGGTGGTGGTTTGAAGCTGATTCGGAAGGGATATGGGTTGAATGTAAAGTGACAGGATTCAGGCTCCACAAGGCTAAGCTGAGGATAAAGGTTTCTTCTCGATATAGAAACTTGTATATTGCAGATATGCAGTATTAGCAAGAATACACGAAAAGATGATGAATCTCTTATGAGAAGGCTAATCTATCAGGAGAAGGTGAAGTTCAACAATAAGAAGATTAATATAAACAAGAAATGCAAAGAACAAGAATTCTACAGTGACAGTGGAATCAAATACAGAGCAAGTAAGGAATCTGTAGGATTAGAAGCTTCTGAGTGTATTTTATATTGATTTTAAAGTCAATGTGGCTATGATGTCTGGATGACAACTTGTCTTAAAGAATAGAGTAAAAGTGGCCATAATCAACTATTTCTATGTAATATTCTTAATGGAAATGAGAGGGAAGCGTTTCCCATTTATTTTCTCCAAGAAAACACTCTGCATCTTTTTTATGATACCATTTTTAAAAATCTTTTTATCTTTTCATTTTCCTGGCCAAAATACTTTGTCTAGTTTCCCTCTTTTCACATAGTATTCTAACCTGCCTGTTTCTAATTCATTATTGTAATATCAAGCCGTACTATCAACTGAACAGCTGAACGGCTTAATTATAAATGTGTCTTCTTAATGGTGATTTAGATATGTGAAGTAATTAATAATTTCCTTATGTAAATAGGAAATTAGAATTAAATTACTAGTAACTTTTTAAAGATGAGCCCTGGTGGTACAGTGATTAAGAGATCAGCTGCTAATCAAAAGGTCAGCAGTTCAAATCCCCCAGCTGCTCCTTGGTAACCCTATGAGGCAGTTCTACTTGGGAAATTTTGGTGGTGTAGTGGTTAAGAGATATGGTTGCTAACCAAAGTTTGGGCAGTTCAAATCCACGAGGAGCTCCTTGGAAATTCTACAGAGGGAGAAGCTCTACTCTGTCCTATAGGGTCACTATGATTTGGAATTGACTTGACAGCAACAGGTTTTGTTTCTTTTTTTTTTAACTTTTTAAAATACATAAAGAAGCAGTAGTAAAAACTTTATCATTTAATTTAAAACTAAAAAAAAATACACAATTACCAGTCATGGAAAATTAACCAAGGGAGAGGGTCTTTGTATCATTACATATGAAACAAAGCAACAGTTGCTCTAAAAAGTAAGGCATAAATTCAGGCACCTCAAAAAAAAAAAAAAAAAGAAAAAAAGCACTAAATCTGTTGTCATCAAGTCAATTCTGACTCATGCTGACCCCATGTGTTACAGAGAATTTCTTCATAGAGATTTCTTGGCTGTAATCTCCACAGAAGCAGATTGCCAAGCCTTTCTTCCATGCACTACTCCCATAAACCAGGTGGGTTCAAATAGCCAACATTTTGGTTAGTAGTTGAGCATAAACTGCTTGCCCAGGGGCATATATGCTGTTCATGGAAAGATTATAAGCATTATGACCCTTAGTACAATATACCATCTGGCCAGACTCCCCTACTCTGAAGGAAGCTTAACGCTTAGGAGAGTCATACACCTAGAAAACATTATTCTCCCTAGGAAATACCTACTCATATCACACACATATCAATTGAATAAAGTGGAATCAAATGGCCTCTACACATAAGACACTCTGACCCCATCAGATTGTGTTTTAAAAACTTAACTAAAGAGCTTTTGCCAGGTTTCTTATTAAACTCACTGGGGTCATATGATGACAACAGAAAGTAATCTGAAAGTCTCAAATGGCTTTAATAATTTTTTAAAATTTTATTTCATGCTAAATAGTTCTGATAATTTCAACATTGAATAGTAATTTTCAAAAACTTTATTGGCTGAACATAGTTGTTTTTTTTTTTTTTCAAATCAAACTTTCTTCAAAGAAAAACAAAGTTACACTGGTTGAAGTAAGACTGAGAGCCAACAACCCTGACTGATCCGCTTTGCCCGTCATTCTCTGTGGTGACTCATTAGCTTACTTCTGTGAAGCATAGAGTTGAGTGGGATCCAATTTGGAATCCAGGCACTTGGAGGATCTCAAGAGGAGAATTAATAAGTCATAATGATAATGGGTCCTTTGGAAACTGACAGCTTACAGATCAGTATTATCAACTAGTCATATAAATTCCTGGGAACAATAGGTTATAGCATAGCATTTAAAGCTTGTAGTTCATAATCAACCCGCACATTGTCACAGATATATTACAACATTAATAAACGAGTGTAGTATATTTTAAAATCTACATTCTTCTTAAAATGGAAAATCCTGAGATTCTGGGCCTGCAATACTGCAAGGGAACAATGAACTGACTTTAAACATTAGCTGTCCCATTTGGAGTGGGCATGTACTCTCAATTTGTCGTCGTCTTCACCTTTCTATTCCCATGTACTCTGTATGATTCACTGATTTACTGGTATCTGAATAAACCTTAGGTATATGAGCATACAATCTCTGTACCTTAGACAGGCTCATTTCATTCCCGATTCTTAACACTAACAAGTATGTTGGGGGAGTTTTGTAATCTCTGTGAGTCTTAATCTGTGCAATAGGTATGATAGAAATTATTATTATTTTTTTTCTTTACGGCTTGTGTGAGAATTAAGCAAGTTAATATATTTTAAACAAATTGTATTTAGAATGTAAAAATGGAGAGTATCATTTAATAACAAACAAAAATGATGAAATCTGCAGATTTACTAATGTAAATTAAGCATTAAAAAATCATTATAATATATTCTAATTCCCCACATCTCCTTCCTCTTTTCCTAGTCACGGCACCTTTGAAAGTGTTAACATAGAAATCATAAGTATGTACATGTGTTGTACTCTCCACGTTGGATAACTGCGCTGGATTCTCAGGCAACTACAGCAATATGGGTAGTATCACTGAGGTACTGACTAGTGAAGCATTGCGGTGCCAAGAAACATGTTCTTGATTTGAGGTTATGCTAATCTTGTAACCTTGACCAAAGAAATTTAAAATTGAAAATCAGATAACTTCTAAGATGGAATTAACTACTTTCAGTACTCAACAGCCAATTAACTTGGTGACCTAATAGGCATGTCATGGGGAGATTATGAAAAAGAATCCAGAGCGAAGAAAATATTGAGCTAGCAACCTTTAGGATTAAAGGAAATTCTAATGATGAGCATAATGAAGAGAATTTCATTAGCATGTAATTCATGCATTTGATATATACCAATTAATTGACTGGAATAATTACTCAGCTCTGCCTTTTTCCTTTTAACTTTATTCTTTCCTTTTGCATGGCTCTTAAAAGCATACTTATTGCTAAGAGCCTCTGAACTTTAGTTCGTATTATTTATATGGATTTAATTACAGACTTCAGGAATACATAAAAGGTACAGCCTAAGGACTCCTTATTATATATTAAATTGTTTTAGCCTTATAACTCAAAACAATAATCACATTTGTTAAATCTGAGTTTATTATTATGTCAATCAATAATATCAAATAACACCTACAGTAGATCAGATACTGTTCAAAGTGCTGGGGTACGATAAACAAAACATTAGGATTACTGTCACCATGAAGAAAACATGCTGGTAGGGGAGAGAGTTGATAAACAAATAATAAAATATGTAGTATTTTCGATGAGTACCAGGGAGTACAAATAAGGTAGAAAGGAATGGAGAAAGCTAATGTGTTAGTGAAGGCAGGATTAAATTTCAAATAGATTATTAAAGAAGTTTTCACAGATAAGATGACCTGAATGCAATGATTTGAATGTGGTCAGGTAGGGAGTTGTATGTTTATCTGTTAGGGAAAGCAATCAAGGTAGATAGAAAAGTACTTCAGATGTTTCAGAGACATCAAAAGATTGAATGACAAGGGAGGAATGATGGAAAATGATCTTAAAGGGGAGATGAAAGCTAAGAAAGAATGAGGGAGGCTATCACTAAAATGTCAAAAGGACATTTTAGACCACTATAGAAACTCTGGAAACCCTGGTTGCATAGTGGTTAAGAACTATGGCTGCTAACCAAAAGGTCAGCAGTTTGAATCCACCAGTGCTCCTTGGAAACCCTATGGGGCAGTCCTACTCTGTTCTACAGGGTTGCTATGAGTCGAAATTAACTCAACAACAATGGGTTTTTTTAAATAGAAACTCTGGTTTTGACTCTGAGGGAGATGAGAAGCCATTGATGTTGAGTGGAAGATTGGTGGTTCAGTGGTAGAATTCTCCCCTTTCATGTGGGTTAGATTCCCAGTCGATGCACTTCAACATACCACCTATCTGTCAATGGAGGCTTGAGTGTTGCTGTGATTCTGGACAGGTTTCAGGAGAACTTCCAGACTAAGACAAACTAGGAAGAAAAGCTCGATGATTTACTTCTGAAAATCAGCCTGTGAAAATCCTATGGATCATAATGGTACAATCCATAAACAATCATGTACATGGCTCAGGACTGGACAGCATTTCATTCAGGTATGCACGGGGTCCCTGTGAGTCAGGGCCTAAATCAAAGGCAGCTAACACTAAAGTGAACATGTTTTAAAAGTATTACCCTGTCATGTAGAAAATAATCTGTGAATGGAAAGGGTGGAATCAGGGATAGAGCTTGGAGTCTATATAATGGTAGATAGTGCCAGGGCGATAGATGTGAAGAGAAGTAATTGTAGATAAGTTTTGTATGTAAAATGAACGGGACTTGAGTGAATGCTGGGACTGAGAAAAAAACATAAGGATTAAAGGTGGTTCCAAGTTTTTCAACCTGAGCAACTAAATTAGGTAATGGAACTATCAATGACTGTTTAAACGGTCAGATGGTTTTAAAATACAGTTGAAAACTTAACTTGCAGCTTCATCTAATTGCTGAAATATATGATTGACAAATCAAAGAATGATAAACTATGCCTTATGTGAAGATCAACTTGGAAATTAGTGAAGAGTCGGAGAATAGATTTAAATGCTTATTATATTAAGTTTTAGCTATCTTAAATAAATTCCCTATTAATTTTAGCAAATCTTTATTTTTATGTCTTATTAATATAATATTTTGACTTCGTGAGCTACATAAATAATTTTTCCCCTTCCATCTCATACTCAGCTGGATTGCAGGAAATTAGCTTGTATTTTGGAGCTAAACTCAAGTCACCAGTCCTCCCACCTACCCACTTTCATTAATTTAAAAACAATCGGATTTAAGGGCATTGAGGAATAATTAAGCAATTCCTCTGTATTCTGGCATATTTACCTTTGAAGCTATGACCAAGTAATTTCCATATTTTTTTGCTAAATTTAAAATTATCTTAGAGATTTAAAGGTTGTTCATAAAGAAGAAAAAGTGAAATACTTATGTGATTTAACAATGGAAAAATCACAAAGGAATTTCAGAGATTTTTATTAGTTTGCAAAAACTTGAAATGATATGGGATCAAATCTACAATCTATAACACTTTCCTTCTTATTTCATTCTGACATTTTGAGAATGAACATTCATTCCAAAAAGCTTGTTTTAATTTCTAAATCCTAATATAAAGCATGAGGTGGAAAACAGTAACATGTTTTATGGTTACAGATGATCTTATAAATTTAAATTTCAGGAAATAATACCTATTATTTTGAATCATTTCAATAAAACATTAATTCACACAACCAAGGTACATTTTGTTTAAAGATGCAACATATATTATTAGTATATTAATGAGGACTTTTTCAGTGGGAACTGACTGAAAACATAACTCATTCTAGCCTACAGTATAATGGGAAATTATTGGCTCGTATAATTATAATTAGGTAGGCTTGGGTAACAGAGGTATATTAGGTCTACTTCTTGGGCAATTCATTTTGGCTCATGGGAGTGAATCCACCTGGACATCACAATGGAAGCGCCATCTCTAAAGAAAACTCAGAGACAAAAAGAAAACTATTTTAACATGTTTACGTTTGTAAGAGAGTGCTTTGTTTAGTAGAATCGAGGTCCACAAATAAAAGACACAGCAGATATTAGAGCACACACACACACAGTTATCAACATTAGAAATAGTCTCTTTATAATGGAAAAAAGCTTCCCCCCCCCTTATTGTCATGTCTGCAAGAATCGTCTCAAATATATGGGCATCAATATTTTGAAAGCAGAGATTGTCATATTTCTTAGGGATTTAGAAACTTAAAGGGCAGGGCTCAAGGTCTTACCATTTGGTGGTTCATTGCCCGACAAACTGTGCTTGATTTTTTCACTTGTATTTCTTTGTAGTCAATTCACTACCCTCATCCCCACACCTTGAAAAACACAGATATGTGTTCTGCCTATATTAAAATTTATCCTTTCCAGAATGTCCAATAAACAGAAATATAATATGCAATGCTTTGTGCTTGGCTTCTTTCACTTACAATACTTTTTAATTTCATCCATGTTCTTACCACTATCAATAGTTTGTTACTTTGCATTTATGGGTAGCATTCTACTGTATGGTTGTGACAAGATATTTTTATTAATTCAACCATTGATGCACACATGGGATATTTCCAATTTTCGGTAATTGTAACAAAAAAAAACTGTAATGAAACTTAATAAATAGACATATCCTGTCATTTCTTCAAATATCCCGGAGTGGGATTGCTGAAATATATAAGTACTGCTTAACTTTATAAGAAACTGCAAAATTTTTTTCCAAAGAGGCTGTTCTATTTTACATTGCTAGCAACAGTGAAAGAATGTCGCAGTTGCTTATTTGCACTCGATATTGTCAGTGTTATGACTTTGTCCATTCTAATAGGTGTGAAGTGGTATCTTTTTTATGGTTTTAAATTGCATTTCACTAATGACAAATGCAGTAAACTAGAAGGTCAGTGAAAAAGAGGAAGGCCCTCACTGAGATGGATTGACACAGTGGCTGCAACAATGAACTCAAGCATATCCATGATTGTGAGGATGACACAGAACTGGGCAATGTTTCCTTCTGTTATACATAAGATCACCACGAGTCAGAGCCAATCGGAAGGCAATTAACAACAGTGACTAATGAGGTTAGCATCTTTCATGCATTTGTTAGTCATTGGTATATCTTACTTGGTGAAGAGCCTATTCAAATCTTTTACCCATTTGATTACTGGGTTGTTTTCTTATCAGACATGTGTTTCCCCAGATCTGTGGCTTGTTATTTCATATATTGAATAGACTCTTTTGAAGAACAGGAAAATTTTAGTTTTGATGACATCTAATTTATCAATTTGCTCTTTAATATTTTACGCTTTCTGTGTCCTGTCAAATAGTACTACGCCTAATTTTTTTCTACTTTTTCTCTAGAAATGTTATTGTTTTATTTTTACTTTTAGGCGTATAATCCATTTCAACTTGAATTTTCTATATTGTATGAGAGTTGGCTTTTTGTTTCTTTTTTGTGTTTACTTATTCTTACACAAATATCACACTACATCGATTATTGTATTTTTGCAGTGAGTCTTGGCATTCAGTAGTACAGTTATTATTACTTTATTTTTCTGTTTCAAAATTTTTTGGATGTTCTAGGACTCCTGTTTTCCCATATACTTTAAACACTGTATTTTGGGATAACTCTAGGTTCACATGCAGTTGTAAGAAAAAATTCATATACCCTTTCCCCAACATCCTCCAATGGTAGCATCTTTCACAGTTCTAGTACAATATCCCAACCGAGATGTTGATATTGATGCAAGCAACTAATCTTATTCCAGTTTTTGAGTCACATTTACATGCACTAATATATGTGCATATTCAGTTCTAATTTTATCACATATGTAGATTTAGGAAACCCTGGTGGCATAGTGATTAAGTGCTCTAGCTGCCAACCAAAGGGTTGGCAGTTTGAATCTGCCAGGTGCTCCTTGGAAACTCTATGGGGCAGTTCTACCCTGTCCTGTAGGGTTGCTATGAGTTGGAATCGACTCGACGGCGCTGGGTTTGATTTTTTTTGGTTTATGTAGATTTAAGTAATTATCACGTCAAATACAAAACCCCAAGTATTCTTTCTGTGGCTTTTTAAAAAAATGTTATTTTTTTAAAATAACTGTTCTATATTTAAAGAAAAATTGGATAGAAAATCTCCCACTATATACTATGTACCTTCCTCCCAGTTTTCCTTTTTTTTTTATTTTTATTGTGCTTTAAGTGAAAGTTTACAAACCAAGTCAGTCTTTCATACAAAACTTACGTATGCTTTGCTATATACTCCTAGTTGCTCTCCCTCTAATGAGACAGCATACTCCCTCCCTCCACTCTCTATTTTCCTGTCCATTTGGCCAGCTTCTGGCCCTCTCCGCCCTCTCATCTCCTCTCCAGACAGGAGCTGCCCACATAGTCTCATGTGCCCACTTGAGCCAAGAAGCTTACTCCTCACCACTATCATTTTCTGTCTTACAGTCCAGTCCAATCCCTGTCTGAAGAGATGGTTTTGGGAATGGTTCCTGTCTTGGGCTAACAGAAGGTCTGGGGGTCATGACCTCTGGGGTCCTTCTAGTCTCAGTCAGACCATTAAGTCTGGTCTTTTTATGAGAATTTGAGGTCTGCATCCCACTGCTCTCCTATCCTCTCAGGGGTTCTCTGTTGTGTTCCCTGTCAGGGCAGTCATCGGTTGTAGCTGGGCACCATCCAGTTCTTCTGGTCTCAGGCTGATGTAGTCTCTGGTATAGGTGGCCCTTTCTGTCTCTTGGGCTCATAATTACCTTGTGTCTTTGATGTTCTTCATTCTCCTTTGGTCCAGGTGGGTTGAGACCAATTGATACATCTTACATGGCCCCTTGCTAGCATTTAAGACCCCAGATGCCACTCTCCAAAGTGGGATGCAGAATGTTTTCTTAATAGATTTTATTATGCCATTCGACTTAGATGTCCCCTGAAACTATGGTCCCCAAACCACTGCCCCTGCTACACTGGCCTCCCTTTGGAATGGACAGAAATACAGACCTCTTCCCATTGGTTTGCCAGGTAGCTATCTTCCAAATATCTTTGCATGGAGGAGTGAGCACCTTCAGTGATGCATTCATTTGTTGAAACATCTCAGTTGGTATTCTGTCAATTCCTGGAGACTTCTTCCTTCAGTACCATTGGTTCTTGATCATATGCTATCTCCTGAAATATTTGAACTTAGACCAATTCTTTTTGGAATAGTGACTGTGTATTCCTTCTATCTTCTTTTGATGTTTCTTGTGGCATTCAATATTTTACCCATAGAATCCTTCAAAATTGTAACTAGAGGTTTGAATTTTTTCTTCAGTTCTTTCAGCTTGAGAAACGCCAACCATGTTCTTCCCTTTTGAGTTTTAGTTTGTCATACTGTGATGGCTTACATGTTGCTGTGACTGTGGAAGCTCTGCCACCGGTATTTCAAATGCCAGCAGGGTCACTTATGGTGGACAGGATTAAGGAGAGATTCCAGACTAAGATGGACTAGGAAGGATGACCTGCTGGTCTACTTATGAAAAAAAAAAAAAATGGCCACTGAAAACTTTGTGATTAGCAGTGGAACTTTGTCTGATATAGTACTGGAAGATGAGCCCCTCAGGGTAGAAGACACTTAAAATTCAACTGGGGAATAGCTGTCTCCTCAAAATAGAGTCTACCTTAAAGGTATGAAAACCCTGGTAGAGTAGTTGTTAAGTGCTACGGCTGCTAACCAAAAGATCAGCAGTTCGAATCCACCAGGAGCTCCTTGGAAACTCTATGGGGCATTTCTACTCTGTCCTATAGGGCTGCTATGAGTCAGAATCAACTCAATGGTACTGGGTTTGGTTTTGGTATAGTTTGACTTAAACATCTCACTGGCACTTTATATTCAAGATTTTATGCTTGATTCACATTAATTCCCCTAAAACTGATCTGATTCTTTTTGTTTCTCACTTAATAAAGGACATCACCAAATACCGAAGTGCTCAAGGCAGAAATCTGTTGGTCAGTCCTTGAAATCTCATAGTCAAACTACAGAAAAGGCAATTATATATATAACCCAAAAGAGAAATCTGGGCTCATAATTTAAATTTCTGAGTTATAATCATATGGCTAGTATTTAAAATCATCACAATGGATAAAATGCCCTTACCAGTAATTTTTATTAAACAGAAAAGTTATTTCAGAAGAGATAAATAAGTCCATATTTAAAGATCTGTAACAAGCATTAAAACACAAAACAAATAAAACAACAGCAACACAATTGACCAACTTGGAAAGGAAAATGATTTCAGAGATTTAGGGGAAAATGAGTTTATGAATAATGAAATCAAGGACAGAAATTATTTAATGTATGTAATCCTACTCTTAAGATAAAGTAAAGCAAGGTTGAAAGTGTCCCTTCCCCAAATAGGCTTATGATTCACTCATTCTGATAGTCTGTCACTGAAACCCTCTCTAAAAACACCATTATTGTTCTCTATCTCATTACCTTGCTTTAATTTACTTCTTTACACTTATGACTACCTGATATCATATCGTATATTTATTTGGTAATTGATTTTCTTCCACAAGATGTAAAGTTCAAGACTACAGATACCATGTTGGTTTTTGTTTTATTTTTCACAGCTAAATCTCTGGTGCCTGGAGCCTTAGATGGCAAATAATGGGTTCAGAATAAACAGTGAGTGAATGAATGGGGATTGTTGATGATACTAGCAAGCATATTTATTTCAAAGTGCCTCTCAAAATATAATTTGAAGAATGCTGATAAATAATGGCACTTATAATAAAGGTCATTAAATGTTGACATATCCAAGAATTTTGACTCTGAAAGGAAGAGGAGAGATAACAAGGTGACTACAGGAAGATGTGATATTGAAGTTTTTTTTTTTTTTTTTTAACTCAAGATTCTAATTTCTTGAGAAGTGAATGTGAAGGTATAGACCTTTCATAAAAAGAATAAATTTTCATGCATTACCACAGAAGAGTTGGAAGAGTGGATGGATTCAGATACAAAGAGATGTGTGATTTGGTGTCAGAAAATTATGGATGTTCCCTAGAAATACCTTTTAAAACTTTGAGAATAAGGAATAGAGACCTATTTTGAGTAATGGGAAGAATCCATGTTGAACCTTGAGGAGTGTGGAAGCAGTTTAATTCAACCCATTGCTGTTGAATCGACTCTGACTCATAGCGACCCGATGAAATAAGACAGAGTAAAACTTCCCTGTAGCGTTTGCAAGTCTGTAATCTTTACAGAAGCAGACTGCCCCATCTTTCTCCCACAGAGTGGTTGGTGGGTTTGAAGTGCTGACCTTTCAGTTAGCAGCCGAGCTCTTAACCACTGCACCCCCAGTGCTCCTAGTAACTGTTTAGAATCACCGTAAAGAAATATAGTAAGATCAGTCTTCATGTTTGACCCTTGTTTAAGTGATTAACCATGAGTTTATAAAATAAACAATATTTCATGTGTGAAATATGATACAGTCATGTTCACTGGTATCCCAGCTCAGTGCTTTTCAGTTCAGAAGGTAGATGTTTGAGTTGACTCAGAGTTTTCCTTTTGCAAGGGAGATGCAATTAACAAGACAGAGAATCAGAGGAATATATAGCATTAGTAGTGTTTGAAATTTTACAATGGCCCTCAAGATGCCCACCCTCTGGTGTAACATTCCCATCATTAGATTATGTTATATGGCAAGGATTAAGGAGTTTTCCAGGTATGGTTAAGATCTTATTCAGTTTGAATTTGAGTTAAAAGGGCTGGGTGGTAAGCCTGACCTAATATGGTGAGCCATTTAAAAGAGGGCTTTAGCCTTTCTTGAGTTCAGATATATTTTTTCTGCTGACTTTGAAGAATCTAGCCCCTATTAGTTGCAAGAAAGTGAACTGAGCTTGGAAGAGGGTCTCAAGCCCCAGATGAGATCGCAGACCTGGCTGACACTTTGATTCCAGCCTTGTGTGACCCTGAGCAGAGGATCCGGCTAAGCCATGCCTGAGCTCATAACCCATAGAAACAATGAGATAATTAAATGCGTTTAGTTTTAAGGCTCTAGATTTGTGTTAATTTGTTATACAGCAACAGGTGGAAAAAAAAAAAAGAACAGTATTTATAGGTGAAGTGAAATGATTAACTTGAACCTGAGCTAAATAAGAAGGAAAGTGACGGTAGAAGCAGGATGACAGTATGTAATTGGAGAGGCTGATTCACTGCTAATCCTAATTAGGTTGAAGAATTGTCACTTGGGCACACAAACTGAGGACAATGTGGTCAAGAAAAGTGATTTTTTATGTAATGAATTTCTGCAGTTAATGCTGACCTGAATGAGAGTGTTAGAGTAATTAGCTAAGGTAGGTTGAAGGGGAAAACCATTAGACACAAAGAGCTGAAAAAAAAAAAGATGGCGTAGGGTTGTTGGATGGGTCATTCACATGGATGGTAAAAGTATCAGGATCGAAGTAAGGAATTGTGGGAAGGAAGAGTTGGAACCTGGTGTCAAAGGTCTTCTAAGACCTAAACATGAGATACTAGGAGGTAGCTAGAAGATAGTAATGAAAATGAGGAAAAGTTGTGTAAACCTCAAAGGAGCAGGAGTTTTTCTAAGAAGCTAATAGAATAGTATCCTAAAAGTTGCCTTATGGGGAAAAAATATGACTTATTTTATGTCCTAAATATGAGCCTTTTGGGTTGTGAGAAAATAACACCTATCTTATGGGAGTGTTTTTAGAACATATGTCATCCAAAGGCAAACAGATTTTAATAAAGGCAAATGGCAAAGAAGCGAAGCATGTAGGGAGTTTCCAGATAACGGAGGAAGAGTATCAAAGAGCACAGTGATAGTGTTTGAAAGAGTGTAAAGAATGATGGAATGGTGGTTCCTGAGTTGATATGCAATGGAGGAGGCTTCATTTTGGACAGTGAAAGCAGAAAGTAGAAATACAAAGAATGGCAATAAACAAGAAAATCACTTGGTTGAAAATAAGCACTGAAGATTTTCAGGATTCAACTGTTTAATGTGATTTTCATAAAGAGGCATCAATGATCTAAGTATCAAACCAATGTAAATATAACTTAGATTAGAGAAGACATTCTAAGTACAAAAACAAAAAATCATACTATCAAACCATAAACATTAAACTAAAATATGCGTATAAATGTCTCCATAAACAATTTTAAAAGAAAAAATTTAAAATAGGCTGGGAAAAAATATTTACTACTTAACATGACGAGCATGGAGATCTTTGTTAAAACAATCTAAAAGAAAAAAGCCAGTAAATGATAAAATGCAAAGCTACAGTGTACTACAAAATATATATATACAATGTCTGATAAATACTCAAAAAATGTTAACATCATACTATTTCAAAAAATGAAAATAAAAATATACTCTGCGTATTTAACAGTAATTTAAAAATCATGATTCTCAGTAACTATATTAGTTTTCTCTTGCTGCGTAATAAATCACCACAAACATAACAGCGTTAGGCAACACAAATTTGTTATCTCACAGTTTCTGAGACTCAGAATCCTGGACACTGGTTATCTGCATTCTGTGCTCAAAGCCTCAAAAAACCGAAAACGAGGAATCAGCTGGGCTGTGTTTCTTTCTAGAGCCCAGGAACCATTTTCAAGACCATGTGGTTGTTGGCAGAGTTTAGTTCTTTGCAGATGCTAGCTGCTGGCAGGGGGACCACTTTCAGCTTCCAAAAACTGCCCTCAGTTTTTGTCACTTGGCCCCATAGACAGTTCACAGCATGGTTATTTGCATTCTTTTATGCCAGCAGGATCCTTTATGATTGGTTCATCGTCTTCCCCTGTCTGGTGCATGTCCTTACTATTTTTTTCCACTTATGTATGTCTTTATTATTATTTTTTAAAATTTTTATTTGTGCTTTAAGTGAAAGTTTACAAATCAAAACAGTCACTCATCCAAAAATTTATGTACACCTTGCTAATATACTCCTAATTGCTCTCCCCCTAAAGAGACAGCTGCTCCTTCCCTCCACTCTATTTTCGTGCCCATTCCACCAGCTTTTAACCACCTCTGCCCTCTCATCTCCCCTCCAGATAGGAGCTGCCAACATAGTTTCAAGTGTCTACTTGATCCAAGAAGCTCATTCTTCACCAGCATCTTTTTCTGTCCCATTGTCCAGTCCAATCCCTGTCTAAAGAGTTGGCTTTGGGAATGGTCCCTGTCCTTAGCTAACAGAAGGTCTGGGGGCCATGACCACCCAGGTCCTTCTAGTCTCAGTCAGACCATTAAGTCTGGTCTTTTTATGAGGACTTGGGATCTGCATCCCACTGCTCTCCTGCTCCCTCAGGGGTTCTTGTTGTGTTCCCTGTCAGGGCAGTCATCAGTTGTAGCTGGGCACCATCTAGTTCTGCTGGTCTCAGACTGATGTAGTCTCTGGTTTATGTGGCCCTTTCTGTCTCTTGGGCTCGTAATGCCTGTGTCCTTGGTGTTCTTCATTCTCCTTTGGTCCAGGTGGGTTGAGACTAATTGATGCATCTTACATGGCCCCTTGCTAGCGTTTAAGACCCCAGATGCCACTCTCCAAAGTGGGATGCAGAATGTTTTGTTAATAGTTTTTATTATGCCAATTGACTTAGATGTCCCCTGAAACCATAGTTCTCAAACCCCGGCCCTTCTATGCTGGCCTTCAAAGCATTCAGTGTATTGAGGAAACTTCTTTGCTTTTGGTTTAGTTCAATTATGCTGACCTTGCCTATATTTTGTGTTGTCTTTCCCGTCACCTAAAGTAGTTCTTATCTACTATCTAATTAGTGAATATCCCTGTCCCACCTTTCTTCCCTCCCCTTCTCGTAACCATCAAACAATGTTTTCTTCTCTGTTTAAACTATTTCTCAAGTTCATATAATAGTGATCTTATACAATATTTGTCTTTTTGCAACTGACTAATTTCATCCAGCATAATGTCTTCCAGATTCCTCTATGTTATGAAATATTTCACAGATTCCTCACTGTTCTTTAGCGATGTGTAGTATTCCATGGTGTGAATATACCATAATTTATTTATCCATTCATCCATTGATGGGCACCTTGGTTGCTTCCATCTTTTTGCTATTGTAAACAGTGCTGCAATGAACATGGGTGTGCATACATCTGTTTGTGTAAAAGCTCTTATTTCTCTAGGATATATTCCAAGGAGTGGGATTGCTGGATCATATGGTAGTTCTATTTCTAGCTTTTTAAGGAAGTGCCATATCGATTTCCAAGGTGATTGTACCATTTTACATTTCCACCAGTGGTGTATAAGTGTTCTAGTCTCTCCACAACCTCTCCAACATTGATTATTTTGTGTTTTTTGGATTAATGTTTTTTTTTGTTGTTGTTGGAGTGAGATGAAATCTCATTATAGTTTTGACTTGCATTTCTCTAATGACTAATGACTGTGAGCATTTCCTTATGTATCTGTTAGCTACCTGAAAGTTTTCTTTAGTGTAGTGCCTTTTCATATCTTTTGCCCATTTTTTAATTGGGTTATTTGTGTTCTTATAGTTGAGTTTTTGCAGTATCATGTAGATTTTAGAGATCAGGCGCTGATCAGAAATGTCATAGATAAAAAATTTTTCCCCGTCTATAGGTAATCTTTTTACTCTTTTGGTGAAGTCTTTGGATGAGCATAGGTGTTTGATTTTTAGGAGCTCCCAGTTATCTAGTTTTCTTCTGCATTGTTAGTAATGTTTTGTGTGCTGTTTATGCCATGTATTAGGGCTCCTAACATCATCCCTATTTTTTCTTCCATGATGTTTATTGTTTCAAATTTTATATTTAGGTCTTTGATCCATTTTGAGTTAGTTTTTGTGCATGGTGTGAAGTGTGGGTCTTGTTTCATATTTTTGCAGATGGATATCCAGTTATGCCAGGACCATTTGTTAAAAAGACTCTCTTTTCCCCCTTTAACTGATTTGGAGCCTTTGTCAAATATCCAGTGCTCGTATGTAGATGGATTTATGTCTGGATTCTCAATTCTGTTCCATTGGTCTATGTATCTGTTGTTGTACCACACCAGACTGTTTTGACTACTGTGGTGGTATAACAGGTTCTAAAATCAGGTAGAGTAAGACCTCCTCTTTGTTCTTCTTTTTCAGTAATGCTTTACTTATCTGGGGCCTCTTTCCCTTCCATATGAAGTTGATGATTTGTTTCTCCATCTCATTAAAAAATGTCATTGGAATTTGAAACGGAATAGCATTAAATGTATAGATCGCTTTGGCAGGATAGGTATTTTTACAATGTTAAGTCTTCCTATCCATGAGCAAGGTATGTTTTTCCACTTATGTAGGTCTCTTTTGGTTTGTTGCAGAAGCGTTTTGTAGTTTTCTTTGTATGTCTTTTACATCTCTGGTAAGATTCATTCTTAAGTATTTTGTCTTCTTGGGGGCTACTGTAAATGGTATTGATTTAGTGATTTCCTCTTTCATGTTCTTTTTGTTGGTGTAGAGAAATCCAACTGACTTTTGTATGTTTCTTTAGTATCTTGATACTCTGCTGAACTGTTCTGTTAGTTTCAGTAGTTTTCTTGAGAATTCCTTAGGGTTTTCTGTGTAAAAGATCATGTCATCAGCAAATAGAGATACTTTTACTTCTTCCTTGCCAATCCGGATGCCCTTTATTTCTTTATCTAGCCTAATTGCTCTGGCTAGGACCTCCAGCACAATGTTGAATAAGAATGGTTATAAAGGGCATCCTTGTCTGGTTCCAATCTCAAGGGGAATGCTTTCAGGCTCTCTCTATTTAGTATGATGTTGGCTATTGGCTTTGTATAAATGCCCTTTATTATGTTGAGGAACTTTCCTCCTATTCCTATTTTGTGAGAGTTTTTATCTCATTACTATTTCTTGAGTAGGGGTTATAACTACAACAGAGTCTTCCGTAATGCAATGTCATCATAAGAATGGATTCTCCATCACCATTTGTCATATAACAACCTATTCAGGGGAGCCACTATCTCATCATAGTCACAGATTCAGGTGGCGCTCATGTAGAGCTGCTTATACAAGAGGTAATAACCAGGGAGTGGTATTGTTCAGGGGCATTTTAGAACACTGCCTACTGCAGTAAGAAGAGGGCTAGGAAAACAGGAATACTCAAGTACTTTTTATCAGTGTATAAATTGATAAGACTATTTCTAGAAATAAAATTTATGTTAAAAACCTTGTTTTTTTGTATCATTTGTACAAGTAATTCCACATATTAAAATTTATTCTAAAAAAAAAAAAACGCAGTGGTGCTCAAGGAAGTATTTGTACAGAAAAAAATAAAGATTGAATAAAAAACTGCTCAAGGACATGTGATTGGACCCATAAGTTTTGGCATAACAGCAATTAAAATCACATTTTAAATATTCGATTTTTTTAATGCAAAAAAGGAGTATAATGTCATTATGGACATTAAATATGCAAAGGAAAATTAGAAAGTAAAGACATCATATTGGCAAACTTTTTTTTCCTACGTGGTTGTGTTAATAGTCATATTTTTCCTTTTTGTTGTTTTCTAAATTAATTTTTTTAAATGTTTTAAAGTATTTGTGTAATCTGTTTTAATAAGTTAGTTTGGATAATAATGTAAGTAATTGCACAAAAATAATATACTATTGCCTAAAAACTGCTTTTGGTTAAAAAACACTAGAATCTTAGCCTTTCACATTTGTGTACTGCCCACATTCTATGAAAATATAAATTTTACAAACATTACTTTTTAAGTTGGCAGGTGACTTAAGAGCAACAAAAATCACCATCAATGTCTTACTAACAGTTTGGAAAAGCTCTCAGTATCTCATTTCAAGAATTCCTCCCTTGCCCTTCAGGATATAAGCATTGCTTTTATCAAATAGAAGATTTTTGGCATGTAATAGACTCATTCATTTTAATTATCTTAGTACTCAATTCCTGCATTAGAGGAATACCCTACTGACTTATCCTCCAAGCATGAAAATTATTTTGAAATTTAAAAAATCATTATTTTTTCCTCGATAATAAGAGATTAATTCACTCTAAATCTATGTTGTTGTTATTGTTAGATACCACCGAGTCAGTTGGAAATATTGCCTGGTTCCGTGGCATCCTCATAATTGTTGCTTTGTTTGAATCTATTGTTACATTCATGGTGGCAATCCATCTAGTTGAGGGCCTTCCTATTTTTCACCAATGCTTTACTTTACGAAGCATGATATCCTTCTCCAGGGATTGGTCCCTCCTAATAACGTGTCCAAAGTACAGGAGATGAAGTCTCATAATCCTTGCTTCAAAGAAACATTCTAGCTGTACTTTTTTCCAAGACCAATTTGCTCATGCTTCTGGCATTCCATGGTATATTCAATATTCTTCACTAACAGCATAATTCAAAGACATCAATTCTTCTTCAGTTTTCCTTACTCATTGTCCAGCTTTCTCACGCCTATGAGGTGATTGAAAATACCATGGCTTGGGTCAGTGCACCTTAGTCCTCAAAGTGACATCTTTGCTCTTTGATACTTTAAGGAGGCCTTTTGCACCAGGTTCTCCCAACGCAATATATCGTTTGGTTTCTTGACTACTGCTCCCATGGGCGTTGATTGTGGATCCAACTAAAATGAAATCCTTGGCAACTTCAATATTTTCTCCCTTTATCATGATGTTGCTATTTGGTCCAGTTGCGAGGATTTTTTCTTTCTTTATGTTGAGGTGTGATCCATACTGAGGACTAAAGTCTTTGATCTTCATCAGTGAGTGCTGTCTCAAGCCCTCTTCAGTTTCAGTAAGCAAGGTTATGTAACTTCATGTCTCAGATTGTTAATGAGTCTTCCTCCAGTCCTGATGCCATGTTCTTCATGTAGTCAAGCTTCTTAGATTATTTGCTTGGTGAAAGGATACAACCCTGACACACACCTTTCCTGACTTAAAATCATGCAGTATTCCCCTGTTCTCTTTGATTGACTGTCTTACCATCTATGTATAGTTCCACATGAGCATATTTAAGTGTTCTGGAATTCCTATTTTTTGCAATGTTATTTATAATTTGTTATGTTCCACAAAGTCAAAACATTTCCACAGTCAATAAAACACAGGTAAACATGTTTCTGGAGTTCTCTGCTTTCAGTCAAGATCCATCTGATATCAGCAACGATATTCCTAATTCCACATCCTCTTCTGAATTCATTTCGAGTTTCTGTACTGTTGCAACTACTTTTGAATTATCTTCAGCAAAATTTTACTTGTGCATAATATTAATGATACTGTTCAATAATCTCTGCAATCTCTTAGATCACCTTTATTTGGAATGGGCACAAATATGGATGGCATCCAATCAGTTGGCCAGGTAGCTGTCTTTCAAATTTCTTGACCTAGATGAGTAAGCGCTTCCAGCATTACATCCATTTGTTGAAACATCTCAGTTGGTATTCCCTCAATTCCTGAAGACTTGTTTTTCATCAGTGCTTTCAGTGCAGCTTAGACTGTCTAAATATATATTTTAAAAGCATTTAAGTAGGATAAAGCAGCAACTTTATATGGATTTTGGCCTTCGTGGATTTCTGTGATATTATTATAGTATATTAATACCAAAAACTAAAATTATTATCATCTAGTCGATTTGGACTCAGAGCAACACTTTAGGACAGAGTAGAACTGCCCCATAGGGTTTCCAAGGCTGTAATCTTTACAGAAGGAAACTACCACATCTTCTCTCACGGAGGGGCTGGTAAGTTTGAACAACTGACCTTTTGGTTAGCAGTCGAGCACTTTAACCATGAAAAACCAGGGTTCCTTAGAGTATTATGCAGACTTACATTTGAATTTTGTCTGTAGTTTATTAGGTATATTTTGAGTTTGTATTGACCAGGTGGATTATAATATTCATTAAACTGCTGGACAAAACAATGGAAGTATGCCTTGATGATAATGCTTTTTTTGTCATGCCCAACATCTGCATTCCTAATTTGTCTTAATTATGTACATATACAATTTGGTCCATGTTTTGCATTTCAAAAATCCTTTCTAATTTCAAATGTATCTGATAGTTCATATGAACAATTACATATTTAAATGAGACAATCATTGTCTAATTGGCAAATTCCAATTTCCAGTAAGATGTGCCAATTAAGTAGAATCCACTGTAGACCACAATATCTCCAGCACAGAATTTATTGACTATCAACTAAGCACAGCAGTTTTAAAGCAGCATATCTAAAGTTGATTTCCCAAAACAACTTTCTCAAGGAGAGATTGTGCTCAAATGCATAAGTTGCACTTAAAACAAATATCATCTTTGGAAATTCTCTGTTTAGTACTAGGCTCTATGTCCTTTTATAGAATCAAATGTAATGGAGTAAGGATGTTAGATTGGTATTCACTTCACTGCATTTTTATTTAATGTTTTATAAACACTATAGTAACTTCTGAGGAGCTCTGGGGCCCTGTGGTTAAAAGCTCAGTTGATAACCAAAAGGCTGGTGGTTTGAACACACCAGCTGCTCCATGGGCAAAAGATATGGCAATCTGCTTCCATAAAGATTTACAGCTGTGGAAACCCTATGGAAAACCTATTCTGTCCTATAAGTCAGAGTCGATTCTATGGCAATGAGTTTGGATATACTAACTTTTGGTGGTTCCTGAGAAGCAATGCAACCTCTTGCCTTCACATTTTATAAAAGTCCATTCCAGTAATGGGTTTTTTTTTTAGAATCTAGGTCTCTTTCTCTCTCTGATTTGTTCTGTATGACAGCTTATACTTAATGATGAAAATTATTTATGCAGGTTATTAGCACAATTGAATTTCAGGTAAGTTTTGCCCTTTATTATTTCTCCTGAAAGAAGTTCATTGGGATGTCCATATAAACCTGTACAAAAGATCAAATTTACATAGGTAAAATCAAAAACATTGTTTATATTTTAATATTAATGTAAAAGTTTACACAATTGTCCCAAATGCCAGAAAAGTATAATCCATATTGCATAGTATGCAATTGTCTTTGCTTTTATAGATTCATAAGACATGCCCATTGTCAGTTTTCATTGTTAGATTTTAGAATTTCTTAGACTTTGTTTTTCTTTCCCACTTGAGTTTCACCTTTTTTTCCCCATTTCTTAATGAATAATGTAACCACATATTTTTTTCTTTTTTTCCCCCTCTAAGGTAACGTGACTAAATATTCATTATTTAAAGTTTATGGTTGATTTAAAAAATTTATTTGAAAAGTTGGTCAAAGCATCACTGAAAAAATGAACAAACAAATCTTTTATCTTATTGGGGACTATCCCATTCTTTGATTTTATTGCAATTTCTCCTTTTTAATTTTTAACACACTGAGGAATTTTACTGAAAATAGCTGGCAAAATAGTGATTTTCATAAATGACACCCTCTTGTATAGAAACAGTGCTTAATTACAATTTAGTATTTTTTCTGTTTGAACCTTATATTTTAGATTATAATTCTGCAACTTTGATAAGTCCAATCATCACTACTTGAGACAGTTTATGTCAACCACTGTAATCTCTACCTAGGCCACTTCATCCAGTCTAAAGGTCTTTATGATGTATTTTCCCCATATTTATACTTTTCTACAAGGCATATTCTGCTTTTACCGCATAGGAAAGAGGATACCAAACAGTGGTACCTTAGCTACCCAGTGTCTTAGTTTCCTAGTGTCGCTGTAGCAGCAGTACCAAAAGTGGGTGGCTTTAAAGAGAGAAATTTATTGTCTTATAGCTCTTGAGGCTAGCATTCTAAATTCAGGGCTCTAGATGGAGGTCTTCCCTTACCAATTTCAGGTTCCATTTGCTACCAGCCATACTTGACACTTCTGGGTTTGTAGATAAATCTGCTGTTTCCGTCTCTCTTCATCTCTCTTCGTATGTTGTCTCCCCACCCACCCACCCAAACTCCGTGTGTATCTCTGTGTATATTCTGATTTTGTTTTAATTCAGAAGTTGCTAGGTTTAGGACCTCTGGCAATGATGTCAATAACGTAACAAAAGAAACTACTTTTTCAAAACATGGTCATAATTATAAGTTTTATGATTTCAGTGCATATTTGTTGGTACCATAAAGGATTGCCAGCAGCTATAAGCTGAAATAGACAAAAAAGGGCCTCTCCCTAGAAACATGCCCTGAATTCAGACTTCTAGCTTCCTGAAGTAAGAGAAAATAAATTTCTGTCATATGTCTGTTAGGGCAGCACTAGTGAACTAAGATCTAGGGTTTTTTTTAATGTCAATGAGTCTATAATGTAGCAGGGTAGGTCCCAAACCTAATACCTTCTCAATGTTGTCTTATAAAATGAGCAGAATAAACACAGTGACGCACACACAGCGGGAAGAAAGACTTCATTGGAAAATTCCTCCACAAGGCAAGGAATTTCAAGGAACACCCAGGGCTATTGACAAGAAAGGGCCCTCCCCTAAAGCTGACACACAGTTTTGGACTTCTAGCCCCCCAAACTGTGAGGAAATAAATTCCCGTTCTTTAAAGCCGTTCACTGAGTACTATTTTTTTACGACAACACTAGGAAGCTAAGAGAGAGTTTTAAAGATGCTATGCTACGGGTTTTGTAGATGGAGGAAGGGGCCCTGAGCCAAGGAATCCAGGCAGCCTCTAGAAGCTGGAAAAGATTACTCCCCAGAGCCTTCAGAAGAAACCTTCCCTCTTGACAACTTGACTTTAGCCCATTGAGACTAGTTTTTGACTTCTGACTTCCGAAATTGTAAGACAATAAATTTGTGTTCTTTAAAAGCACCCAGTTGGTGATAATTTGTAATAGCAGCTAAAGGAAACTAATGCAGTTATCAAAGATCTAAAATATGAGTCAGACTTAACTTGGCAAAGAGATGAAGAAAAAACAGTCTATGCAGAGGGAGAAGATCCTTTGGCAAGAAGCATTGTCCATTTAAAATGAACTGGAAGAAAGTTGCTGTCTTATGGTGGAAGGAAAGAGAGAGATCAGGAAAATTCTGATGTATGTTGAAAAGGAAAATTGTGATTCTGTAAACCATGTTCAGGGTTCTGGGAGGGCGTGGATACATTTTAATACGAGACTATGTGTGTGGTACCTAATCAGACTTGTGATTTGAAAATACTTCACTCTGTAGAATGATTTGTGGGGTCGGGGGGATGCTTCAGGTCTGGAGGATGATTTGTGTGTGTGTGTGTGTGTGTGTGTGTGTGTTGTGGGGGAGGGGAGACTTCATATTGACCACTTAGGAATCCCTGCTGAAATTCAGGAAAGAAATGGTAGCAGCGAGCCTGTGTGGAAATGCTGAAAATACACAGAGGCTGACAAATCTAGGAAGTGTTTGGAAGATAAAATTTATAGGGCATGTGGGGACTGTGGAAGTATGGAGTATAGCCTCCTCAGAAATTTTATATGGTACACATCAAAGCTGAGATAAAGGCCCAAAAAGGATCCTATGGATGTGGTAAAAGTTTGATAGCTTTCAGGAAGAATAAAATGGTTCCAAATAGAAACGAGGAAAGAGCAAGGGAGATACTGAAATAAAGACAGAGATAAGTCATTTTGGACCCTAAATCCAGCGGTCATTGAAAAAATTCTACCTATGCGCTTTCCATATTTTAGGTAGATTAACCAAATCATATCTCTTTGTTTTTACTTACATCTTTTATTTAGGTCAATGATTAGCTCTTGACAAACCCTAGTGAAATATAGACTAAAAATAAAATTCCAAATATAAGTGTCTTTATAGTTAACAATCTCAATAGACAAAAATTATCGGTATTGGCTACTAAGCTCTATGCTTGGATTCCTGGCTAAACTGTAATATTATAAAGGGACAGTTTTGACTCACTTAGCAGTTGTATGTGTGAAATTAAGGGGAATACAATACTAACTCTCTGAAGGGGTGAGGCTAGTGTACCTCCACATTCAACTGAAGTGCTGAGATAGCACCTTGGCTGGTTTCTGCTTGGGTAATGTTGAGTATACTATTTTTTTACTTCCCTTCATTCACATAGCAATATAGCCTAAATAAATTTCTATTCCAAGTAAATATATGTTAACAGCATCATTTTTTGTGGCTAATAGTTCATCTTCAATTGTGTCATAATTTATACAGATTTACGTTATTTAATATTTAAATTTCTTTAAATATTTTTTGATATTATAAACAGTTTTATAGTGAGCATTCTGGCAACTCTGTGCTTAAATTGATATAAGTGTACATTCTGAATCAAACTGTATGAAAAATACTAATTTGGGCTTTAATCTTGAATTTTATGTTGAAAAACAATAATAGTCTCTTCTCTCCTGGGATCCTATTTAAAGGTTTGTTTAAAAGATTTTGTAGAACTTTACTTAATTGGTTTTTTTCTAATTATAATACCCAAAGGACTCTTAAAAGTTATGTCTTCATCTGAAGCTGATATTACCGTCAACCTTGAAAGCAACATTGGAACAGCATTAAACTCCAGGGAGTGTCATTTAAATGACTATATATATATAAAACCAAAGCAAACCCAGTGCTGTCGAGTCAATTCTGACTCATAGCGGCCCTATAGGACAGAGTATAACTGCCCCATAGAGCTTCCAAGGAGCGCCTGGAGGATTCGAACTGCTGACCCTTTGGTTAGCAGCAGTAGCACTTAACTACTATGCCACCAGGGTTTCCATATATCTATATAAATATAGATATATAGAGATAGATAGAGATAGAGACAGAGACAGAGACAGAGATAGAGATAGAGAGAGAGAGAGAGAGAGATAGAGATAGAGATGTATATGTTTTAAAACATTTGGTTTAAAGTGATTTATGGAAGTTTTTTTTACCTCTAATGTTACGTTTGCCCCAAATATATGCATACAAATAAATATCTAATAGAATCAACTGAAGCACTAATCCTCTAATAAAATAACTTTAACAACAAAACAATGCCTATTTTCAACTTTGTTTTAGAATACACACGCACAAGCATATATGGAAAAAAAATACATTTTTTACACGTCTCCTGTCACAGTATCATACTAAAATATATATAGATACATTTACCCACGTCACCGGTAATGACAATTTTGTCATAGAATGTAAATGTCCCCCAATAACTGTAATTCACTCTTTCACAGTGTTTTAGTCAGGCTTCTCTGGATCAAAGGTCCCTGGTTGGTGTAAAAAGTTTGCATTGACTACTAACTAAAAGGTTAGTGGTTCAAACCCACCCAGCAGTACCTTAGAAGAAAGGCTTGGTGATCTGCTTGCATAAATTTTAGAGCCAAGAAAACTTCATGGAGCTCAGTTCTACTCTTTATCACATGGTTTTTTTTTTTGTTTTTTTTTTTTTGGTTTTCTCTATAGGAACAGAAAGAATGATTTATACACATAGGATTGCCATAAGCCAGAATCCACTTGACAGCAACTAACCCTATATATATATGTATATATATACACACACACACATATGTTTGTGTGTTTATATGTATATACACATATATATTTATATATATGTAGGATTGCTGTGAGTCAGAGTCAACTAGACGGCAATGGGCTTTATATTTGTAGACTGAGAGAGAGAGAGATTTATTTTAAGGAATTAGCTTACGGTGATTATGACTGACAAGTCCAAAATCCAGATTAGGTGACAGGGTGGAAATTCGTGCAGGTTTGTATTCCCAACATCTTTAGTTCAGGTGCTGGGAAGAGTAAAGAGTGAGAGAGTTCTGGTAAAATGTCTATCTATAGTCTGGAGATAGAACACGCCCTAAGGAAACTTGCTTTTTTGCTCTTAAGGCCTTAACTGATTAGTTGAGGCCCGCCCAAATTACGCAGGGTATTCTGTTTTACTTAAAGCCAACTGATTTAATCACATAAAACCACTTCACAACAATAAATAAACTAGTGTTTGAGCAAACAACTGGGCACCACAGCCTAGCCAAGCTGACACAGAAGATTAGTCATCACACATAGTAATAGCATATTTATCAGGACGTGTGATCACTCAGAACAAGGACAGTATTTTTTCTGCCTCTTTTTCAGCATATGATCACAAATTTAAGTTGTGACAAGAGCAATGTGAGTGGAAGCAGTGAATGCAAACTCTAGGAAGTGACCTTAAAAGCAACAAACAATATACCTTTTTTCTCTCTGTTTTGTCTTCTTGCCAACGTAAGGAGGCATTTTAGTAACTGGAGCTGGAGGCCATTTCTAATCACTTGGGAATTTTTTTTTTTTTTGGGAATGGAAGCTACACACAGGGAAAAATGACATAGAAGGAACTTGAGTCCCTGATACTATCCAGCAACAAACTAGCTCTGGAGTACCTACCCAGACCTTTACATAGAAGAGAAGTAAACTTCTAGCCTTGGATTTTCTGTCCTGCAGAGCTTAAACTCAACCTAACTACAAAAAGAAGAAATATAAAACATTTATTTAAATACCTAAGTTGTCCATAACTTTCTCTCATTTTGAAAAAGATAAATGCACACACATACAAATATGATATGCTTTTTTATTAATTGAAATAAAAAATTATAAGAGCCAAGCAAAAAAAAAAAAACCTTGCCGTCGAGTTGAATTCAACTCATAGCAACCCTACAGGACAGAGTAGTACTATCCCTCAGGATTTCTGAGAAGTGGCTGGTGAATTCAAACTGTCAACCTTTTGTTTAGCAGCCACGCTCCTAACCACTGTGCATCCAGGGCTCCTATAAGAAGAAATAACTCTAAAATTCCTAAATAATGTATGTTCTAAAAACAAGATATAAAGGCATGACATAAATTGAGATATAATAAGAAAACTGTAGAAAGGTATGATACTTTTAAGGAAAGATATTTTTAATCTATATTGTTGGCCTTTTTTTTTAGTATTTTTTTAACGTGTTGCATAATGTGATTACTGACCATGAATGACATTGTTTTCTGTAGGCATTAGGCTTTGCTTTTATTTTCAACAATAAAAATATTCTGGTGCCTTAATTTTCTTTATGCAGGGTTAATATTCTAAAGATAAAGTTAAAAAAATATATATCCAGATGTAAAACTTCCAAACTTTAAAATTCTCCTTGAGTTTCTAAAGGGACTTTTGAGAACCAACCTGGGAGATGCTGTAGAAACCTTTTGAAACATAAACACTCAATTTTGTTCTATTTTCTGAAGCAAGAATCTTGCTATAAAAGAATTTCAAATTTACCCCAGTGGACATGTTAGTAACTGTGGAATAAAGCCTTTTCTTACCTGTCACTGTTTACTTTGTTATTGCCTATTAAAAATCATTCACTGCTATAATTCCCCGGGAATGAGACACCATTTCTGTGTTACTAAAAACGTCTTTCAAGGGCAACTCAGAATAGTTAAAAGGAAGCTTTGCTAAGAGTTTAGCTTTCTGTAAGTTAAACATTCTAACCGACTCATTCAGTTGAAAAAGAATAATAATGAGCCTGGATAGAAAAATTAGGATTATATACATAAGCATGAGAAATGTTCTCCCCATGTTTATTAAAATCATTGCTTATTTCTAAAGAAGTGTGTTTCTGCAACAAAGCCATTCTTCCCTGTATTTTGAAAGTGGCTGAGAACATCTATTGTTATGATTTGCCAGACTCCATTCCCTAGTGCCCTCAACTTCAATAAGATGAATGTGCACGTCAAAATTTGCACCTTCATACTTAGAGATGAAACAGGCTCAGAGGAAAGTAAGCTCAGGGTCAAACTTTAAAAATGCCACTTTGATTGTTATTCTGACCTCTGGATGCCAGAATTCTACCTTGAGTTTTAAGACCTCAGCTTCTTAGTCCTCTATTCTTAGTCTTTTTCTACCTTTGCTTGTTTTCCTCAAATAAGCCCTTGCTTGTTTGTACCTGTGCTTCTTGAACATCCTGTTTTCCTTAGCTGACTTCTTTGATCTTTCATTCTGACTTGCATGAATTACACTTCCTTTGTCCTTTCTGTCAAGTCAAATTCCTAGTTTTCAACTCTCCAGACTAGACCATTACTATTCTTTTCCTGAGAAGGGACTCAAGGAAACTTATGGCTTTTTTTTTTTTCTTTTTAAGTTTGAAATATTAATTGTCTCATAGTTCTACACACTCTCCAATATTCTTTAGAAAATATTTTAGCATATTCTTAAAAGACTGGAAGATGGCCTCTAATCTTAAACTACAAAAATGGATTAATCTGCATGAATAGAGCTACCTTTGCGTCTGAGGAGAGACAAAAATGTACAGATAATTCCAATAAAAACGCTAGTGCTTGCATAACAACAGATCACTACACAGACGACAGAATGGTTAACATTAAATAAGATTGATAATACCACAAGTCATTAGAATGCGGAGCAATGAGAACTTTCCTACAATTCTGATGAGAGTGTCTCTTGGCACCGATGTTTTGAAGAATTTTTAGGTATTAAATACTAAAATGAAACCTATATATAGCCTGTGTCCCAGAAAATACACTCCCAGCTATCTAGATACACAACAGGTATGTGTACGTATGTTCATCAAAATATATGTTCAATAATGTTCATAGCAGCAATATTGGTAGTTCCCTAAAACTAAAATTAAAAAAGCCACAAATATTGACAGTAGCACAATTCCAAATACTTTGTAGTACATTTATTCAAGCAAATAATGTACACCATGAAAATGAATGAATTACAGTTACAGCACAACGATGTAATGAATCTCGCCAACGTAATAGTGAGAGAAATACATTAGAGACAAAAACTTTGAATTTATAGGAAGTTCAAAAAGAGGCAAAACTCATACAGGCATTTTAAAATCAGGGTAACATCTCTCTGAGAAGGAAGAAATAGAGACAATGATTGGGAAAAGGCAGCTTAACTATAGAATGTTGGTAATATTTGATTCCGGATCTGATGATGGTTCATGGGTGTGCTCATTTGGTGGTAATGTACCAACCTGTAAACTCATGGTTTATTATTTTTTTCTATATTATGTTATACAACAAAAAATGGTATTAAAGAAAAAAGGTAGAACATTCTAATGTATAGATTTAAACCCTCTGCCATTAACTATCATTAACCATTAAATAAGGCATGGTATCATTCCAGGAACATTTTTCTTGAAGTACTATCATATTTGCCTAACCAGAAAAATTGGACTATTTACGTCAGTGTGATAATGTGACTATACAAACTCTCTTGAATTACAGAGTTAAATTCATAGCCTCTATGAAGGAGCCCAATTTCTCTATTTATACTCCAAAAAAAAACAAAGCAAACCCAGTGCCATCGAGTCAATTCCAGGGACTATTAACTAGGAGAGTCAATACATTAGTCCTGAAGTACAATTCAGCAGGTATTTATCGAGTACCAAGGATATCCAAGTCACTGTGCTCATCATCTCATCTCAGTGAATACACAAAAGATAGCACAAGGACTCATAAGGAATGCAGAGAACACTGGGGGTGGGGGTGGGGATGGGAGAATAACTTCATTTAATAAATGCAGTGTGCAAAATAATTGCCTCCCTACTTCTCAGTACATTTATAACACCAATGAAAGAGAGAGTACATTTATATAATAAGAATAAAACAAGACATGACAATCAGGAAACATTCAAATTCTGATGATGTATATTTTTTGTTAACAAATTACGATTGAAATTAATGAACAATTTATAGTATGAGACTTTTAAAATAAATAATTCTACTTTAAAATAAATAATAATACTTATGCATCCATATCAGAGCCCTGGTAGCACAATGTTTAAACACTTGGCTACTAACTGAAAGGTTAGTGGTTCAAACCAGCAGTCACTCTGTGGGAGAGGAAGACCTGGTGACTTATTCCCATAAAGATTACAGACTAGGAAGCCCTGTGGGGAGTTTCTACTCTGTTCTTATAGGGTCACTATGAGTCAGAATCAACAACAACAACATGCATCCATATGAGTGTGGTCTTCTTCCCAATATTTCATGTTTCATACATTATCAAAACACAAAGGCTCCTCATTTCCCCAGAATAAAATCCAAGGTCTTAAAAATGACTTATAAGGCCCTAGTTTGTTTCCTACTCCTCCCCACCCCATTGCCTGTTTGACATTATCCTTCTTTTAGTTGTCCCCTCATTATCTCTACCTGCAATCACCTCTGTTCTGTTCTTCCAACTCATGCTCCCAGTCAAGGACCTTGACTCTAGATATTTCTTCTTTCTTGAAAGCTGTTCCTTCAGTCATCCGTTAAGCTAATTCCCTCATTTCCTTTATGTCTTTGATCTAATCTCACTTTCTTAATAACTCTAGGTAAAACCAACCTCTGCTAACATTCCTTTATCTAGTTTCACTTTGTTCTATTTTCCATGTTCTTTGAACTGAATTACTTCCTTATGTGGCCTTAGTTTTTCAACCCATTGTACTCTCATTTTGATCCCCATGTCCCCTTGAAATTGTACTTCCTAGGGTCACTTTTAAAATGACATTTTTCATATCTCAACTTAAATGTTATATACACAGAGAGGCCTACCCTTTCAAATAAAAATTAGGGAACTTGTTGATATTCTGTCACCCCAGTTTTCTTTTTTGTACATAGCATTCATCATGATTTTGGAAAATAACTAATCTTTTGAATGTGTGCTTTTCCCCCCACTACACTGGAATCTCCCTGAGGAAAAAAATTTTGTCTGTATTTTCACTACCATTGACACTTCCTAGTACAGTGCCTAATGTATAGTAGACCTTCAGTATATATATGCCAAAGGAGTGAATTTCAAATTTCAAGAATTTTTACACCTTAATTTACTGCTTCATTGGGACCTTTTCTAACTCCTTCTTTCTTGAGATCCTTTACTTCCTTTGCTTAAAACATGTTATAAAGTTTACTCTAACCAACATTACTCTGTCTGCTCCATGATTTACATTATTGCCCATCTTTTTATTTTTGTTTATATAATTCTATCCATAGCTGTTTTAGACTGGGTTCTCTAGAGAAGCAAAACCAGTGAAGTATATATAAATATAGGTAGATATTTAACTCAAGGAAATGGCTCACAAAGTTGTAGAGACTGGCAAGTCCCAAGTCCATGGGTCAGGCAACAGGCTGGAGGCTTCTCTTGACTCACATGTCCGTGGGGGCTGATAGACTCCAGATTGGCAGGTCAGATGGTAAGCTGCTGGCTTAAAGGCTGTGGAGGCCAATGAATCCCAAGATTGGCAGGCAATACAAAAGACACTGGCTTAAATCCTAAGAACCAGAGGTCAGATAATGATGAACTGAATGCAGGATCCAGAGCAAGCCAGTGAGCTTTGCCAGAATGTCCATATATATATTGGGTAAAGGCCACATCCTTGAGGAAAGTCCCCTTACAACTGATTGCCTAATCACATCTGATCACATCATGGAGGATGACTATATCATTACATAACAACTAAATTGCATCATCACATAACTTCCAAACTACATCATTCATAACTGCCAAACCACTGAAAATCATGGCCCAGCCAAGTTGACATACTACCTTAATCATCACAATGGCCAAATGATTTTTCATCCTACCATCTCCCTAGGTGATCTCAACCAAACCCATGGCATAATCTAATAACTATATACTAATATTTCTCAAACCTGTATATTTATCCTAGATTACTTTCTGGAAATTCTTGGAAAATCTTAACTCATTTCTTTCCAATAAAATTTCTTCCTTGTTTCATGTCCTATCTAATTTGTCAGCACTCCCATCCAGTCAGTATCACATCTAATAAACATTTTACTGCTATCTGTCCTTTAAACTTCACATCTGTTTTACACATCTTTGTACTTTCATATAACAAATATTACTCATTTTCTTCATTATTTGTGATGAATGACCTAGTTCAGAACATCATCTCCTCTCACCTGAACTACTTCAACAATCTCCCGGTCGGTATCCCTGCCCACATTCTCATCTGGCATGAAGGATGATGTAAGAATTTCTGCTCTTATATAGTGGATAAATCTCCACTTGGTAATGTTTAACTATCAGAAATGGATATTTGACTGAATGTTTCTGAGCCTTGGTGTTTTTAGCAATAAATTGGGTACAATTTTAAATGCTTCATGGATTATTGGTTGTTATTACATGAGAAAAATTATATAAAGTACCTTTCATATAGTAGATAATCAATTATTATTTATTAAGTGAATAATGGCAAGATTGCCAACCCCTGAAGTCTTTCTGGAGGAATAGGAAACTTAATGTACAGAGAAAAAATCTTTTTGCAAAATCCAGATATGTCCAATGCAAGTCCAATTATTAATTAGAGCTGTGGTAACAACACTAAATTAGTTGTCAGAAAACCTAGCTTCCAGCCTAAGATCAGTCATTTACTGTTTTACAAGTTAGAAAGTTGGGTAAGTACTTATCATCACTTAACCTTGGTACAATCACCTCTATAAGGAGAAAGTAATACTTTGGTGACTAGGAGAATAAATGAAGAAACTGTATTGATACAATTTTATACTTATATTCTCATTGTTTTTCTTCTGGAAGAGGGAAATACTGATTAGTGGTAACAAACCAAGATTCCAAGTTTAATAGATGAGACTATAATTTTTACTGTCTGACCATTCTTGAATTAAATCTTAACTTTTCTTTTTCCTAGCTCTGTGATTTTAATTCATAGCAAGACCTTTCTAAAATTCAATTTCTCTTATCTATTTAAGTGAAGATTATTGTAAAATTTAAGTGAGAAAAACAATGTAAACTGTATTTAGAATAGTACAGTGTCAAAAATAAATTGTTATTAATTTTTTTCAGCAACCTCGGTTTTAAAATCTAGATTGAAGTCATAAATTATAGTTGAATAATATAGTTGGTTTAAATGAAGAAGGTTTTAAAAGACAGAACTGAATATCAAAATATTATCAATTCACTCGTCAGATAAATATTATCAATTCACTCTTCAGATAAAATAAATGTTAGAGTTTAGTCCTATAAAGAATTAATGAAATCATCTAAATCCATTGCCATCAAGTCTATTCTGACTCATAGCAATTCTATAGGACAGGGTAGAACTGTCCAATAGCATTTCCAAGAAGCACCTGATGGATTCAAACGGCCGGGGCCTTTTGGTTAGCAGCCAAGCTCTTAACCGCTATGCCACCAGAGCTCCTGAAATCACCTAGAACTGGCAAATTATAACCTGACATACTCAGTGAAGTTATGCAATGAATTGCATGAATCAAATACAGTTTGAACGCGGATTGAGGATAACAATTAGAAGAATGCTTCAAACAAATAAGGCCTCCAAACTGAGGAGAGAGATTAATTAAATGATTGCTAGAAAGTCAAAAACAAAGAAGCAGTTAGAGAGTGATCTAGGACAATTATCTATCTAAACGCATTTATTTCCTGGATGGCTTCTACATTTTCTCACATACAATTTTTATTTTTGCCTCAGCCATTTTACCTGACTTATTTTTCCCCACACACTTATCATTTGCTTCAGGAAAAAAATAGTATTTCTTGAAAACGCTTTTGATTTTATAAAAAAGATTCATGTATTATCACTTGCCCAACCACCGCACAGAAATAAAAATTGTAAAATTCAAGCTTATTTTCAGGATATTAAGATTTTTCATGTTTTAATACATTCTCAGAAATTTATTTATATTGCTTTGGACTTCCCATGATTGCAACAATCAAATCTCTAAGGTCATTTCCTGTATTTTTTTTTCGTAGATATTCTAACATTTATTTTATAGAGCTCAATGCTTGTACCTAAACCTAATATCCAAATGTCATATAAAGAGTGATTTCTTCTAATTTATATTTTTCATTTTATTCTCTGTGGTTCTTCATTCAATTTTTCTTTGTGTATTTCTCTAGACAATTTTCAGAGTAAGTTATTACTGTTTTGAGAAGCCAGTAAGAATAGCTATCTGTTTTAATTCTGAGGAATGCTTTTGTAAATATAATGATTTAAATGATTTTACAGCTATTTTTTATTGATATTAAGTATGATTCTGTATTACAGATTACCTTACAATTTGATACTACAAAAGGAATAGAATGTGTTCTTCAAGAATATTGGAATGAGAAACAAAAGAACTAGGTTCCAGTCTTAGCTCTGAAAATTGGTAGAACCATGAATAACTTTAAAATTCCAAGACATGCATTTATTTTTCAATTAAATGATAAAATATATTTGCTTAAATTCTTTTTTAAATACGAAATTTTTCAATACTCATGAATCTTCCATAACCTTAGAATTGTGTCAGCACGGTATTCAAATAATAATTTGCTTCAGAATTCTGAACGGCAAATGCATTTTTTTTAGGTGCTCATTAGATATTATTCTATATTAAACTAAGGATTTTAATTCCCTAGTTAAAATTAGATGAAACCCTTAAAAGATAAAGAAAGAAAAGTAAGTCTCTTTGGAATAAATTACATGAATCTTCCAAATGATTCAGAAAAGTTAAGTTTGGCTCATATAACTTTCTACAACCATAGGATGCAGTCTTCTTCTGAATGTGAACATATGTTTAAAGGAATCCATTTACTACTATAGGTTTAAAAATTTTAAGACCTTAAATAATGATTCCCTCAACTGCTTGTCAGTTTGTCACACTGTGTTGCTATGATTCAGGAAGCTACACCATTAGTCTTTCAAATCCAGTAGGGCTACCCACAATGGACAGGTTTCAGAAGCTTCTAGATTAAGACAGATTAGGAGTAAGGGCCTGGAACTCTATTACCAAAAATTAGACAATGAAACCTTATGGATAGCAACAGAACATTGTTTGATACAGTGCTGGAAGATGAGTCTCAGTTTGGAAGATACTCAAAATATGACTGGGGAAGAGCTGCCTCCTCAAAGTAGAGTCGGATATGGAGGAAAATTTTTGGGATCTTCATTTGCTGATGTGGCATGACTCAAAGTGAGAAGTAATAGCTGTAAATATTCATTAGTAATTGAACTGTGGAATGTACAAAATGTAAATCAAAGAAAATTCGAAGTCATCAAAATTTCAAAGGAATGCTTGAAGAACAATATCATAGCGTTAGTGAGCTTGAATGAACTGGTGTTGGTCATTTTGAATCTGATAATCATGTTGTCTACTATGCCCGGAATGATAAATTAAAAGGCAATGGCATATCATTCCTCATCAAAAAGAACATTCAAAGATCCAGCCTGAAGTACAATGCTGCCAGTGATAGGCTAATATCTATACACCTAAAAAAAAAAAAAAAAAAATTTTATGAGGAAGACCAGTTAATACAACAATTACGTAAACTTTTGCATTAAGCACAGATGCGAAAGATGAAGAAATTGAAGATCTTTAAGAACTTGTTGCAGTCTGAAATTGAGCAATGTATAAACTAGATGCATTGATAATTACAAGTGATTGGAATGTGAAAGTGGGAAACAAAGATGAAGGAACAGTAGCTTTGCTGATAGGAACAATGCCAAAGATCACGTTTTAGAATCCTGCAGAATCAATGACTTATTAACTGGAAACATTTTTCAACAACACAAAGGATGACCATGTATGTGAACCTCACTGAATGGATTACGTAGAAGTGAAATCACGACATTTGTGGAAAGAGAGGACTAAAAAGCTCAGTATTATTAGCCACAAAAAGCCAGGGGCCAACTTCAGAACAGACCACCAATTACTCATATTCAAGTTCAAGCTGAAGCTGAAGAAAATCGAAACAAGGAACAAGAGCCAAAGCATGACGTTCAAGACATCCTAGCTGAATTTAGAGCATTTGAATTGTGGTGCTGATAAAAAAATATTGAATTTATTGAGGACTGCCAGAGAATAAATAAATCAGTTTTGGAGGAAGCACAGACAGAATATTCATTAGAAACAAAGATGATGAGCTTTTGTCTTACTCATCATCAGGAAAGACCAATCGCTAGAAAAGGACATCATGTTTGGTAAAGTAGAGAGTCACCAAAAACAAGGGAAACCTTCCATAATTGCGAGGATGGTGGAAGACCAGGCAGTGTTTCGTTCTGTTACACATAAGGTTACCATGAGTGGGAGATGACTAGACGGTAACTAACAACGATAACAAAATCAAGTATTGGCTTTTTTTTTTTTGAGTGTGTGTGTGTGTGTGTGTGTGTGTGTGTGTGTGGAGGTGATAAATGGCATCAACCTGAAATTTTACCCCCATTTGTTCCATTTATCAACTTTTTTTTTATAAAATAAAGACCAGGGAGGAAGATAATCGGGACAAATATGTAATATGCCGCCATGAGTCCTAGTGGGAAAATTTGATTTTAATAGTGTGATACTTATGCTTTGTATGTGTAGCTATTACTTTTTGATTTGTCCCTTCTGTCTTTCTCCACATACACACAAATACAACACCTATCTGAAATATGTGTGGGAATGGCTCTTTCTCACTATCTCTGAGGTTGTAAATGAAGTAGCTTGTTACAAAGCAGCCGTGTCCCTTTAAGATGTGACAGATTTAGGAATGGGTTCCCTGCTCAACTGGGATCACCTAGTAGTAATCCAAATCTTAATTATTGATTGACTTGTGCCAGGAAGAACATCTAAAGTAAATTAAACAGTGGCTTGCTTTGCTGTGATCTTTGCAGTTGGAAGTCAGAGCCTCTTTTTGGTGTCTGACTGGAAAATGAAATGTTTGGAAGCTGCCTGCTGTCAAGTCTCCTACTAGACAAGCCAGAAAAGCAAAGGAATCTGGGAGAATGATGTGATACATAATAGTTTTAGCACAAGATCAGGGTCAGGCATAAATCAAGCACACTAGAGTTTATGAATATTGTTTATTGCTTTTGTTATTATTATCTGTTTAATTCTCCTAAATCTCTTCATCTCCCTTCTGTGTCCAGAAAATTCAGAATGTACATTCTGTCAAGTAGTATTTGTGCAACTTTACTGCAGACTTCCTCGAAAATAAGCAAAAAATAAAGGCTGCAAACTTTTTACAACCTATCTTATTTAACTGATTGATTACTCTCAAACAATCTAGGGATATGGACATCTTTATAGTGTGGCAAAATAGGAGCAATTCAAACTAATTGAGGTGAGAGCTTATCTCAAATCAATGAACAAGCAAGATTTATAAACATTTTTAAAAGCAATTAAAATGCCGTTTGTTCAAATCCTTAAAATGTTCTGCCAAAAACACTTGCACTGATCCTTAGAAAGCAAGTCTTTGAATGCAGTGATGCAAAAATATGGCCAGAGGATACAGAGTGATTTGGCCCAGATGCAGCAAGATTGCCACAATTGTCTGAAGTTCAGCTTTCATCCCGTAGTTGAGAAACGAAGTGTGCTGGAACTAAATGGTTCAGTCAAGTTGTAGGCTTATGTTAATTTCACTTTTTAAGTATTTGATTGTGTGCTATAAATCGGCTACAAGTTTTAAAATTTGGTGAAAAATAGCACACAGGAAAAATAATTGACATTGACAATGTGAAACTCTACCGGAGACCTGTACTCTTGGAAAATAGGGAAAGTCGAGAAACCCTGCCCCTCTTCTTTTGTGTTCCAGGAAATGACTTACTGCAAAGAACAGCCGTTTCTCTGTATGATTTAGATAAGACTCAAGATACCCCCTAGTTTACTTATGACAAAGCCAGATGGAGATTTTCCAAATATCCATTCTTTGCCCTATAAAAGATTAGTTGAACTGATCAGTCAGGGAAAAAAATGCTGGTTACTGACTTGACCAAACTTGAATTAAGCATCTCTCCTTCCAGGCCCCTGAGCTTTGGCCAACCCTCAGCATGCAACCCCTCCAAAATGGCCCCTTCTGAGAATCCGCTGGCCACAAGGAAAGACATTCCTTGATCAAGGATTTGATTCACTTCCCCAGATCTTGTTCTTTATAGCCCTGTTTGTACCTTCTTACAAAAGAACATTCCTTTTGGCCTAACCTTTAAGAAGCTTGCAGATCTCTCTCCTGCAATAGTTTCCTCTACCTATTGCAATAGTCTTTCCACCTTATTGCATTAATGTCTTTCTGAGCCCTGGTGGCATAGTGGTTAAAGCACTCGGCTGTTAACCAAAAGGTTGGTGGTTCTTTATTCTATTGACAACTTCTAATAATTAATAGAGGTGTTCTATAAGTTTGTTCCCCATAACCTATCTTGTAACACATGAATGCATTTACTTTCAAAATAATGTAGTAAACAATCATAACGTCTTTTGCATTTTTATGATGCCCTATCTCTTCATGTCAGCTTTCATAAAGATTTACAACTTTGGAAACCCTACTGGGCAGTTCTACTCTGTCCTATAGGGTCACTGTGAGTCAGAATCAACTTGACAGCAGTGGGTTTGGATTTATTATACCTAAGTCTAGCTTTGGTTTATTTGACAACATCTAAATCGTTATTGCTGAATTATATAAATTAATGCATTTCACTGAGAGAAGGGATTTTCTCTGCATCTATCACATAAGGGACAGAATTATTTGAAGTCTAACAAGGAACTCTGCTGTTTAAACACAAATCTATGCAGTTCCAGTTACTTCCTCTTCTTAAATTTGCCTTTAAAATATTTCCTTTGTTAAACTTTGACAAAAATCATACAAATGAATTTTAGTTTCCTAAAGACCAATTAAGAACTAAGCAATGAGTTATTCTGTAAGGCAAAATTTCCTTAGCATGAACAGAATTATTAATTATGCCATAAAATTATATTACATGAATGAGTACCTAATCTGGAAGGACAAATGCCCTAGAGAATATTTTATTATTCCACTCTCAATAATCTTTTTCTTTCAAATCAAGTTTAAATTTGTTTTTTCCTTCAAGGTCATTTTATTATTCCACAGGAAGTTACATTTTCTGAAAGTTCCTCCTGTTCTCTTTCTCCTAACTTGACACCATTAATTTCTACATACTACTTAACTAGCTGCTTGGCAGAGCAGAAAGGGCATTCGTTATAGAGTCATGTAAGCTTGGGTTCAACTACAGGTTCTCCCATTCATTTTCAGATTGTACTTTGGCAAATAATATTGCCTGTCTATTTATGAAATGGGGATAAAAAATTTACCTTGAAAGATCAGTGAGAAGATTAACTGAGATAAAGATGCAGGACTTGGCAAAAAGTGGTTGGTGCTTAACAAACAATGATCCCTGTCTCTTCTCCAGAATGACCTGCCAACAACTTTATAGAATCACGAGGGAAGTACTTGGTTCATGAAGTTTGGATAGAAAGTCATAGATAGTGTTAGAATATACAGTAGACAATAAAATCTTTATTGTTCTCTGTATGAGAGAATTTAGCTCATTCTCCATTTTCCTCTTGGAGAAGACATATATAGAATTATTAACATAAATATGAAAAAAATCCATTTCACTTTCTATGTAATCATTCTTATCACATTTATTTATTCCTTCTGTCTCCCTTAAAAATATGGGTTCTAAGCTGTTCATTTTCCACAGTCTATGTCATGTTAGCCATATTATTTATTGAAATCAATCAAATTCATATACCAGAATTGAATCCAATTAGATAACATGCTTCTTAAGAAATACACATTATCTGCATAAACCTCCCATTTTATTTAAGGTTCTTTTTGTTTTGTTTCTGTTTGTTATGTGTCTAGAAGAATAAAATGCATAGCCATTAAATATTATGGAATGGTAATAATATTATGGAATGGTAATAATAGATGTCATATATTAAACACTTAAATTGTGGAATGTGAAATGATTTACAGTCATTTATTCATTCATTTATTCAACATCTGTCTTTTAGACCTGATTCCACTTTAGTAAAATGTCAATTACTTCCAAACTGTTGGTACCAGTATACGCCCACCATCTTAGTCATCTAGTGCTGCTCTAACAGAAATACCACAAGTGGATGGCTTCAGCAAACAGAAGTTTATTCTCTCACAGTCTAGGAGGCTAAAAGTCCAAATTCAGGGCATCCACTTCAGGCGAAGTCTCTCTCTCTCCGTCAGTTCCAAAGGAAGTTCTTTGTCATCAGTCTTCCCCTAGACTAGGAGCTTCATGCAGGATCCCTGAGTCTAAAGGATGAGATCTGCTTCCAGTGCTGTTTCTTGGTGGCATGAGGTCCCCATGTCTCTCTGCTCCCTTCTCTCTTTTATATCTCAAAAGAGATTGGCTTAAGATACAAACTAATCTTGTAGATCTCATCAATATAATTGCTGCTAATTTAATCCATCTCATTAACGTCATAGTGATAGGATTTACAACACATAGAGAAATCACATCAAATGAAAAATGATGGATAATCACACAATACTGGGAATCATGGTCTAGCCAAACTGATACATATATTTTGGGGGCTATAATTCAAACCGTGACACCCACCAACAGTATCAATCTTTTAATTATTTCACAAACTCATCAAGACTAGGAATTGGCAGTCATTCTGTTGGGTGAGTAGTGATAACATTTCATGTTTTTAATATGGATTATAGCTTTAATATGAACTATAAAAATATTGAGTACCTTTGCATATACTTATTGGCTTTTTGGATATCCTCTTTAGTTAAGTGCCTGTTCAAATCCTTTATATAGTTTTCTATTGGTATGTCTACCTGAATTAAAAATGGTGATTCATTGGACTCCTTCATATATTCTGGATATGAGGTTTTCAGTTACAAGCATACTTCATTTTATTGTGCTTCCCTTTGTTGTGCTTCAAAGATACTGTGTCTTTTACAAGTTGAAGGTCTGCTGGAACCTTGTGTCAAGCAAGTCTGTGGGCACCATTTTTCCAACAACATGTGTTCACTTCATATCTCTGTGTCACATTTTGGTAATTCTTGCAATATGTCAAACTTTTTCATTATTATTATGTCTGTTACAGTGATCTGTGATCAGTGATCTTTTATGATACTGTTATAATTGTTTTGGGGTCGCATGAATCTTGCTCATGTAAGACAGCAAACTTAATTGATAAATGATGTGTATTCTGACTGCTCTACCGATGGGCTGTTTGTGTCTCTCTCCCTCTCTTGAGTCATCCCTATTCTCTGAGACATGATAATATTAACATTAGGATAATTAATAACCCTACGATGGCCTCTAAGTGTTCAAGTGAAAGGAAGGATCGCATGTTTCTCAATTTCAATCAAAAGGCTAACAATGATTAAGCTTAGTGAGGAAGCCATGTCAAAAGCCAAGATAGGCCAAAAGCTAGGCCTGCACCAAGCAGTTAGCCAAGTTGTGACAGAAAAGGAAAAGTTCTTGAAGAAAATTAAAAGTGCTACTCTAGTGAACCTATGGATGATAAGAAAGTAGAACAGCTTTACTGCTGATATGGAGAAAGTTTTAGTGGTCTGGATAGAGGATCAAACCAGCCATGATATTCTGTTAAGCCAAAGCCCAACCCAGAGCAAGTTCCTAACTCTCGTCAACTCTATGAAAGCTTAGAGAGGTGAGGAAGCTGCAGAAGAAAAGTTTGAAGCTAGCAGAGGTTTGTTCATGAATTTTAAGGAAAGAAGCCATCTCCATAACATGAAATGCAACACGAAGCAGTGAGTGCTGATGTAGAATCTGCAGCAAGTTATCCAGAAGATCTAGCTAAGGTAATTGATGAAGGTGGCTACACTAAACAACAGATTTCTTTCAATGTAGATGAAACTGCCTTGTATTGGAAGAAGTTACCATCTAAGATTTCATAACTAGAGAGAAGTCAATGCCTGGCTTCCAAGCTTCCAAAGACAAGTGACTCTCTTGTTAGGGGTTAATGCAGCTGGTGACTTTAAGTTAAAGCCAGTGCTCATTTACCATTGTGAAAATCCTAGGACCCTTAAGAATTGTGCTAAATCTATTCTGCCTATTCTCTATAAATGGAAAAACAAAGTCTGCATGACGTCACATCTGTTTACAACACTGTTTATTGAATATTTTAAGCTCACTAGTGACACCCTTTGCTCAGAAAAAAGAGATTCCTTTCCAAAAATTACAGCTTATTGACAATGCCCCTGGTCACCCAAAAGCTCTGATGGAGATGTACAAGGACATTAATGTTGTTTTCATGCCTGCTAACACAACATCCATTATGCAGCCCATGGATCAAGGAGTAATTCTGACTTTCAAGTCTTAGTATTTAAGAAATACATTTTGTAAGCTATGGCTTCCATAGATCATGATTCCTCTGATTGACAAAGTAAATTGAAAACCTTCTGGAAAGAAATCACCAATCTAGATGCCATTAAAAACATTTGTGATTCATGGGAGGAGGTCAAAGTATCAACATTAACAGGAATTTGGAAGAAGTTGATTCCAAACCTCATGGATGACTTTGAGGGATTCAAAACTTCAGTGGAGGAAGTAACTGCAGATATGGTGGGAATAACAAGAGGACTAGAAGTGGAGCCTGCAGATGTGACTGAATTACTGCAATCTCATGATAAAATTTTAAGAAATGAAGAGCTGCTTTTTGTGGAAGAGCAACGAGAGTGGTTTCTTAAGATGGAATCTACTCCTGTAGATGCTGTGAACACTGTTGAAATGACAATAATGGATTTAGAATATTACATAAACTTGGTTGATAAAGCAGTGGCAGGGTTTAAGTGGATTGACTCCAATTTGGGAAGAAGTTCTACTGTGGGTAAAATGAAATCAAACAGCATCATAGGCTTTCATGAAAGGAAGAGTCAGTCGATGCAGCAAACTTCAGTGTCTTATTTTAAGAAATTGCCACAGCTGTCACAGCCTGATCAGTCAGCAGCCATCAATATTGAGGCAACACCTTCCACCAGCAAAAAGATTACTGCTCACTGAAGGCTCAGATGATGGTTAGCATTTTTTAGCAATATTTTTTAATCAAGGTATGCACATTGTGTTTTTAGACATAATATTACTTAATAGACTATAGTATAGTATAGTGTAAACATAACTTTTATATGCACCAGGAAGCCAAAAAAATTTGTGTGACAACCTTTATTGTGATATTCTGTTTATTGGGTTGGTCTGGAACTGAACCCTCAATATCTCCTAGGTATGTCTGTGTATGTGTTGCAATTATTCTCTTTTATAGCTTGCTTTTGACAAAAAGAAATTCTTTATTTTAATGTAGGCTACTTTATCAGCCTATTCTTTCACAAATATGTGTTTACGTATGTATTTATGTGTGTAACAGTCATTGAAATTTATTAGAAACCAAACTTTGATCAATACTCTAAAACCAAAAATTGAACCTGTCGCTGTCAAGTTGATTCTGACTCACAGTGCTATCTGTCAAAAATCAATTGAACATATATATACATATATATATATATATGTGTGTGTATATTTCTGAATACTGTATTCTTTGCTACTGACAGATATTTCTATCCTAGTACTGGTACCACAATCTCTTAATTAGTGTGGCTATATAATATTATATTTAAGAGAGCAAAAATTCTGCCCTCCCTTGTTGTCTTAAAGACAATCTTGGTTATTCTTTGTTGTTTGAATTCCCATACACATATTAGATGAGCTTGTAAATTTCCAAGTGAAGAAAAATGAAAAGTACCATATGGATTTTGTTTGAGATTGCATTGACTCCTTTAATTTCGGGGAGAATAATGTTGTTGTTATAATTTTGAGTCTATCAACTCATAAACATGGTGTATCATTACATTTATTTAGGTCTTCTTTAATACCTCTTAAGCTTAAGCTTACTATCTCTTAATTTATGTTTATTTTTTAGTAGTTTCATGGACTGAATTGTGCCTGACCCCCCTAAAAAAATGTGAAGGGGTCCTGACTCCTATACCTGTGGATATAATTCTCTTTGGAAATAGGGTTTTCTTTGTTATGTTAATGAGGTTGTATCAATGTAGAGTATGTCTTAAACTTAATTATCTCTGAGTTATAAAAATAGATTAGACAGAGGAGCAAGCATATATGGTAGAAGACAGCCTCTACTTGATGGCCATTGAGGCAGGAAAATCTACAAGCTGGGGACTTCAAGGATTACCCTGGGTGGTGTAAATAGTTAAGCACTTGACTACTAGCTAAAAGGTTGGTGGTTCAAACCCACCCAGAAAAGCCTCCCAAGACAGGCTTGGCAATCTGTTTCTGAAAGGACACAGCTTTGAAAACCCTATGGAGCAGTTCTGGTCTGCACGCATTGGGGTGCCATGAGTCAGATTTGACTGGATTGCAACTAACAACAACAACAGAAGCTGAAATAGACAAAGGACCTCCCCCGGATCCACACTCTGAATTCAAATTTCTTTTCTCCTGAACTGTGAGGAAATAAATTTCTGTTTTTAAAGCCATCCACTTGTGGTATTTTTGTTTCAGAAGCACTAAGAAATTAAGACAAGTAGATTCATTTCTATGAATGTGATACTCTTTGATGTTATTTTAAATGTTTTTTTCTACATCATTTTCTAATTATTTGTTTATGGTACATAAAATGCAAATTTTTATACATTGATCTTGTACCCAGTGACCCTGCTATTCACTATCTTACTAAAAATTCTAATTTTTAGTTGTAGATTCTTCTACATTGCCTGTTGTCACAACCATATCATTTGAAAATATAGTTTTATTTCTTCCTTCTAATTTTTATACTTTATTTTTCCTTTACCTTAGTGACTAGGACTTCTAGTAAACTTTTGGATATAAATGGTGAAAAATAAGCATTCTTATCTAATTTCCAATCTCAAAGAGAAATTTTTGACACATCATTGAAAAATCCCGTACTTTTTTCTTCTTTTTGTAGGTATTCTTTATCAAACCAAGAAAATTTCTCCCTATTCCTAACTTTGTAAGGTTTTCTTTTTTTTAAATCAGGAACAGGGTTAAATTTTATCATTGCTTCATACTATTGGCTTTGCTGTCTGTGTCATTTCACTTTTAGAAAGTGATTAGTCACGTACTATCAAGTATTAAAATGTAATTATTTAACAGTGCCTCTTTAGAATTCTACTTTAATGCTGGCAAATGCCTATGTCCATAATCTAGGACAATTTTCAAATTTCATGAATGTAATTGTCAATTTTTTTTCTTATTAATAATTATTATGAGTCTTTGAATTATCTCATTTCATTTACTCAGCAACAATATAATAGCTTATATGGTGAGCATTATTTGAATAGTTTTTGTAAGCTTGCTTGTTTATTTTACTATCTAGTAAAAACGCAGTGCATTTAGTTGCCATCAGGAGTCATCCAGTTAGACTTTTGATTTATAATACAATGCATAGAATTGGTACTAAATAACAATATTGTATATTTAAAAGTTTCACACTATTAGTTCAATTTTAGTATTTTAATAGCACATTCTTCAAGAAAACTTTTAGTACTGTGGTGAAAAAAATGGCTATGTAACTCCACTGAATACCACAATTATCAAAATTGCATAAAATATTTTAACGGTCCTACTTCCTAGATACAACATGCAGCCATTTTGTTTTCACATCTGACCGTGTCCTTAACAAGCTGGCGTTCCTTCCAGATTTCTCTGCTTAATTTTTCTCCTTAACAATGATCACTCTGTAACATGCTATATATTTTTTTAGACCCTCAACAAGATGGATTGACACAGTGGTTGCAACAATGGGCTCAAGCATAGCAACAATTATGGGGATGGCACAGGACTGGGCAGTGTTTTGTTCTGTTGTACATAGGGTCACTATGAGTTGGAACTGACTCGATGGCACCTAAAGACAACATATTTTTCTTAATTATTTATTTTTGTATGTTTCCCTCATTATAATCTAAACTGCATGACAGCATATATTTTTGTCTATTCAGTCACCAATGTACACTAGCACTCATGTTTAGAGTAGTGAAAAGGAGAATTCAGTTACGTCACGGTTTTGTCTTAGTTTCCTAGATCTACGATAACAAAATACCACCAAGTGGGTGGTTTTTAAGAACAAGACTTTACTGTCTCACAGTTTTGCAGACCAGAAGTCCAAGTCAGGGCATTGGCTCTAGGGAAGAATACTTTCTTGTCGGTAACCCTGGATATTCCTCGACATTACTTTGCTGGTAGAGGGATTTTCACTTTTCTGTTTTTTGCCTGTGTGTGTCTATTTTGCTCTCTTTATAAGACACCACTCAGGATACATTAGGTTTAGGACTTACCCTACTCTAGTATGACATCATTAACACAAAAAAGAAAACCCCTATTTCTAAAGAGGGTCATACTTACAGGTACAGGTTTTAGGACTTAGAAGTACATTTTTGGGGACACAATTTAATCCATGTACTCCACCATTTGCTCCCACCCAAATTTATTTCCTTCCCATGTGCAAAATATGTTCACCCCATCCCAGCATCCCCAAAAGTCTTAATTCATTCTAGCATCTACTCTATGTTCAAAATCTCATCTTCTGGATCATCTAAATTAGATATGCATGACTCTTGGTATTATCCGATTTAGGAAAAATTCTCTGTCTATAAACCTGCAAAACTAGGATACAAGTTATCTACGTCCAAAGTACAATGGTGATACAGGCATAAGGTAGACATTCCCAATCCAAAGGGAGAAATTGGAGAGAATGAAGGGTCATGGGTATCAAGCAAGTTCAGAACACATCAGGGAAAATCTCATTAGATATCAAGGCTTGAAAATAATCCTTTGTTTTCTGGAACCATCTGGGCATTGGCTTCACCCCTTGGATTGTATGGTAATTTCTGTGGCCATAGGCAGTGGTTCTGCTTTTCAGGCCTCTGGTTTTGGGTGTCCCCATTCTCCTGGTCCTCTGAAGCAGTGACCCCCACCCCTCAGCCATGGACTACTTTGTTCTCATGGCCTACCAGGTCTCTGGCCCTACCCCCTCAACAATGGGTGACAGCTTCATTCTCCCAGTCCACCCAAATTGTAGCTTCACCCTCTAGAAGCAGCTGCCCGGCCTCCTGTGTTTCTTCTGACAAACTTGCTGGTTTCTGGATTGCTCCTGGGATCATCCTTTCTTTTTCTTGTTGGTCAACGCATGTTTTCAACAAAGTAGTTCCATTGGCTTGTTACCTGCCTGTAGAATTCCAGGAACTGAGCACTTTCCTTTATCCTAATTCATCCCATCTTTGTTGCCTTAAACTGACAGCATTTCTGCTGAGATGTTTGAATAGATCCATCAGTCACAGGCCTAATTTCTTTAGTAAATCTTTGTGTATCACAACCTTGATGCTCTTTCCATGGCATGCACTCTTCATTTTTATGATAAAATTTTCAAAGTCTTCAATTTCTGGTTTCTTTTTGCATAATTTATTTCTCAATCTGTCTCTTTCCTTCTGCATCTTACTATAAGCAAAGAAAAAACAGTATGAACCTTCAAGATCTTCCTTAAAATCTACTCAGCCAAATATCCAAGCTCATCACTTACAAAGTTCAGTTTCCACAAAACATTGGAATTAGAAACTAATTCAGACATGTACTTTGCTACTTTATAATAAGGAGCATTTTTCCTTCAGCATCTAATAATATGTTTATCACTCCTTTAAAGCCTCACCAGAAGCATATTTAACATCCACATTTCTGGTAACATTCTATTTGTGATGATAGAAGTTTTTTCTACAGAATTACTTGTTTATTTCTGAGCTCTCCTCAGAATCATCCTTAATGGCCATAATTCTACCAATAGTCTCTTCAAGGCAATCTAGGCTCTTACTATCCAGCACATTGAAACCTCTCCAGCCTCTATCTATTACCCAATTCTTAAATCACTTCCACATTTTAGGTATTTGTTAGAGTAGCATCCCACTGCCGGTACCAAATTCTTACTTAGTTTCCTAGGTCTGCCATAACAAAATACCACATAGTGGGTGGCTTTAAACACAGGAATTTATTGTCTCATGTCAGCTCTAGGGGAGAGTCCTACTGTGTTGGTTGCTCGGTACATTCTTTGCGTTATAGGGGAATTTCGACGTGGTGTCTGTCTTCCCCTTTTGTGTATCTCCGTCTATTCTGTTCTTTTTGTAAGACACCACTCAGAAGGGATTAGGTTTAGGATCTATCCTACTCCAGTATATTTCATTAACATAACAAAAGGAAAACCCTATTTCCAAACAAGGCCATATTTGCAGGTACAGGAGTTAGAACTTCAATATGTATTTGTGGGGTAGTAATTCAATCCATAACAGATGTCATAATTTCTAGCATGGGTAGTGTAATACTACTAGAGCCCTAATACTTTTGTTGGATGATATAGGGAAAAATGACTTCATTTTTTGTCAGTGATGACAATGGAGCAAACGGAGGAATTTAAGTTTTAGATTAAAATTCTCGTATTTTTTAGACTGACACAATTATTGTAGTTTTTATAATAATCTTTTTTGAGTCTTTTGTATTTATTAACATATTTAAGCTATACAATTATTCTGTTAGGCAAAGTAACTGTTACTTTGTAATCTACTCTGCCACTACTCAGATAGCATTATTAATAATATTTTACTAAGAAGACACTAAAGTTTAAACAAATTAAGTAACATTCTCAAGTTACATATTAGATGAATAAGGATTGAAATAAAAATTATTATAATTCAAATAACATGGGTTTCATAATATTTTATACCATTTTAGTTTGTGAAGATGTCTGGCCCCTTAGACTCACTGATGGGTCTTTAAAAAAAAAATGTAGTCTCCAAGAATCTATATCAGGTGGTTATGATTTTAAGGTACTGGAATATGTTTCAAATATCTATATTTTCAGAAAGTTTCCTAGAATGGTTCTGATGAATAGACTAATTTAGAAATAAGAGATAAGCTTGATGATGTTTCTTTTGAAAATTAGATTCAGGCTAACTAGAAAGGACTATTTTACTAGTGCAACTGGGTTAAGACAATAGAAGAGAAGAGAGAAGATTGTCATGAGAAAATAAAAATCTGTAAATGGTAGAACTTTATAGAATAAAATGTTTACTTGAATTAGAGAGTTCAATTATGGCAACATGAATCATTGTGGGTGTTATGGAATAAGGGATTATACTTTACCCAACTATAGAAGAGTTAGGAAAGTCAATGTCTGAAAAGGTCAGAGAAAGGTCACTAACTAGCCCTGGTATAGGTGGAAGAGTTGGAATTTTCAAGAAAATCTGAAAACTAGGCACATCCAGCTGCTGAGTAGGACCATAAGGGGGACATGGTATCAAAGTCCATGGCAGGGTATTGACTCTTTGTGACTACTGTCTTTCTGATTTTATAATAAAATATCTGGTTTTGAGCCAAGAGTGACTGTTAGGTCACCAGGGTCAGCAGTGTGAAATGAAACTTTGCCAAAAAAGAGCAAGAACAAACTGGACCCCACAAGCACATCTACATCAGTTTGTCACTTCCTCTAACCAATAGCAGTCTTCAAAGCATAATGCCTCTACCTCCTAAATCTTCCATCTTTTCACTTTTGGCTAGCTCCCTTATTGAATGGAATTTGGGAAGCAGAACCCAATAACCTATCTGATGCTAAAATAATCAAGCACAGTAGGAGAAAAAAAAGTCAGGGTGGGATAATGACACATAGTGTAACTGGACAGAATTATAAAGCTAAGAACACTGAATTAGGCAAAATACGTTGAAATTGGGGTATGGGTTCATAGAAAATTTAATGCATTATTCCTTCTGATTTTCCACTTCAAATATTATATCATGATTAATATTACCTAAGAGATCTGGAGTCTGGGAAGAGATCTAGTACAAATGGAAACTATTGCAAAGCTAGAAGGTAATAAAAACATTTCAGCTCTCTGTTATCTATTTTGCCTTTCATTGAGCTGAAATGACAAACTTTTCTTACATGACCTGTTGGTGTCATATAACCAAAAAAAAATGTTTTACTGTTATTTCTGCGTCTTTCACGTACTACTTCTTCTCTCCTGGTATACAACTGAACACAATTGAATTGACCTTTACCATGAGATGTGACCTAATTTCTACTTTTTGTGACATTCCCATTTATTTTTCTTTTCTCTCTGTTGCTGAGAATTCAGCCAACTTTATATCCCCCTAGTGTATCTAGGCTTTTCATACAGCTATAAGATAGTATTTTCTAATATTAAGTGATTTTTAATTTGAAGAATATAGATAATTTTTCAGATGTCTTTTAAATTTCCTTGTCATTGAGCTAAGCTTTTGGATGTGTTTTATTCATATATGAATTTTAATTATATCATTAATTTTATTTTTCAAAAATTTCCTGTTCTTACACTATTACAATATTATTTACAAATAGGTTTTCATGCACCCTTACTAATCGAAATATTTGTTATTTGCCACACTTTATTTTTGTTTTAACAATTTCTAAGATTAAAACCAATACAGTTGCAGAGGCAGAGCCAGCATGGTACTATAGACAGAAGCACCACACCATCCCACCACAAAAGGCCCCCAAAACTAAGTAAAACAGATACAATCGTCAATCCTGGAACCCTAAGTGTCAAATGAAGAGATAAAGAACTCATCCAAGCACTGAATAGAATAAGAAACTGATGGAAAACAGAAAGCAAAGAGAGATATGGAATGGAGATACCCTCTCAGCTAATGCAGCACAGATTTGCCATCTTGGCTTCCTCAGCCACCAAGAACAGGGGACAGGGAGGATGGGAAGACAGCTTCGACGAGCTCCCAGCAGAAGACAGAATACTTGGTAACCAGCAAAATGCACTTTCTCACCCCCATCCTTCTTTGTCTTGCTTGGCCTCTGCTGCTTTCTGGGGGGCTGAGGTCACTCAGCTGGGATGGTGACAACTCTGTGCCACTCAGATTCACCCTGCCCATATGGACTAGCTCCTTCACTACCATTTTTTTTGTTGCTGTAGTTACTTTTTTTAAGCTTCTTTTGGTTTCTCCTCTCTCTCTCTCACCTCCCTCCCTTCCTTTCTCTTGAACACCTGGCTCCATGTGCCATCTCCGCTCCTTTTTGACAGGCTGTGCAGTGCCATGTGACTTGGGAGCCACTTCCCCGGTCTGCGCCGCCAAGCCAGTGGGTTCGCTTAGGGACTTTTTTTTTCTTTTCTCGAATTCTTGTCTCTCTATACCATCCTTCCTGTTTTAGACATCTAGTGCTGCCAGAACAGAGATACCACAAGTGGGTGGCTTTAACAAAGAGAAATTTATTTTCTCACAGTCTACTAGGTAACAAGTCCAAATTCATGGCGTTAGCTCCAGGTAAAGGCTTTCTCTATTGGCTCTGGAGGAAGTTCCTTGTCCTCAATCTTCCCATGGTCGAGAGGTTTCTCAGGTGCTGGGACCCTGGGTCAAAAGAATGCACTCTGCTCCTAGTGCTGCTTTCTCAGTGGTATGAGGTCCCCAGCTTTATATTAGCTTCCTTTTCCTTTTATCTCTTGAGAGATAAAAGGTGGTGTAGGCCACACCCAGGGAAACTCCCTTTACATTGGATCAGGGAGGTGACCTGGGTAAGGGTGGTGTTACAATCCCACCCTAATTTTTTAACCACAGGCAAAGATTATGATTTATAACACTTAGGAAAATTACAAAATGGAGGACAACCACACATGGCCTAACCAAGCTGATAAACTTTTAGGAAGACATAATTCAATCCATGACACTTCCCTTCTTTTGTCCTGAATACCTGCTCCTTCTACGTGGGCTGTGCAATGTCTTGTCACGGGAAGCCACTTCCCCAGTTTGTGCCACCACACCAGTGAACTCCCTTGGGGATTTTTTTTTTCTTCGCTTAATATCTCGTCTCTCTCTATCATCCTTCCTGTCTTTTTTTCTGAACACCTGACATAATGTGCCATCTCTGCTTCTAGACAAGCTGTGCAGTGCTGCCACTTCCTCCATCTGTACCAGCACACCAGTGGTCTCCCTCATGGCATTATTTTTTTCTCATCTTTTTTTTTTTCTCAATTTTTTCTCTCCTTCTACCTTCTTTTCTTACCCTTCTCCTGAAGACTTAGTGTCATGTGCCATCTTCACTCCTTCTTGATAGACTCTATAGTGTCTTTTGTCTGGGGACTTATTTCTGCTAGGCTCCCTCGGGGCATTTTTTTTCTTTCTTTCTTCTTTACTCTCTTTCTTCTTTTTCATGGTTTCTTGTCTCTCTCTACATTTCTTCCTTACACTTCTCCTGAACACCTGATGCTGTGTGCCACCTCTGCTCTTTCTTGACAGGCCGTGTACTGCTGCTCACCTGGGGACCAGCTACTGGTGGGCTCCCTTAGGGCACTTTTCTTTTCTTTCTTTTTTTTTTTTTTTCCCTCAGTTTCTTGTTTCTTTCTACCCTCCTTCCTTACCTTCTGCTGAACACCTGGCATCATGTGCCACCTCTGCTTCTTCTCGATGGGCTGTGTAGTGCTGCTCACCTGGGGACCTGTTTCTAGTGGACACCTTGGGGCATTTTTTTTCATTCTTCTCCCCCCCCCCTTGGTTTCTAGTCTCTCTCTACTTCCCTTAATTTTCTTCCTCACAACCACCTGGCTTTTTTTTTTTTTTTTTTTGCTTTTCTTAGTTTCTTCTCAGTCTCTACATTCCTTCCTTTCCTTTCTCCTTACCACCTAGCTGTGTGTACCTTTCTCCCACCTTCTTTTTTTTATCCAGTTTCTTACCTCTCTCTCTCTCTTCCTTCCATTCCTTTCTCCTGCCTACCTATCTGCATGTGCCATATCAGTCCCTTCTTGATGGCTAGAAAGCCACCAGCACACAGCTTCCCTGGGTCTGTGCCACTTCAATGGCAGCCTCTGTCAGCACTTATGTATTTTTGGCTCCTGTTTCTCTCTTTTCTTTCTCTTCCTTACTATACTTACTTAGGTCCATACACCATAATCACCCCCCCCCCCGCCACGTATCTACAGTGTGCATTGATCATCACAACCCTGAGCAGCACAGGAATGATCTACCAGAATCTGCCCTGCACTGACACCTGACCCCACCCTGTTGGCCCCAGGATGTGCCACAACCAATCCCAACCCCTCCCTTTCCGCTGGACTTGTCCTGCAATACCATAGCTAAGGGACTATCCCTGCCCATTGGACAAGGTGGTGAGAAGTATCAGGCCCACAGACAAAAAAAGGACAAGAATCACCCAGACTGCCTACTCAAATATAAACAAATAAAACAAAAAAGCAGGACAAAACAAACCTACAATCAATAAACAAAGAAAATAACTACTGAATGTGCCAAAACTGCAGACAATATCAAAACTGATTAAAAAACAGAATAGGTTGGTGCCAATAGGCATCCAAAATGAAACATCACATGACCTTCCAGTAGAAGAAAATGTACTGGAACTACCTGATAGGGAATTCAAATTTCTATTATTAAGAGCTACCTGAGAGTTGAGGGAAAGCTCAGTCAAAAATGAGGAAAAAATAGACAAAATTATGGAAAAGACAAACAAATTAATGCAAGAATTCAGGAAAATAATATATTAACAAAATGTCAAATTAAATTCACAACTAGAAATCACACAAAAACAACAATTAGAAATCTCAGCTAAACAACAAGATTTCAGAAATGAACATGCCATAGAAGGTTTGAGGAGGAAGTCTGAAACAATGGAAGACAGGATCAGTGAAACTGAAGACAAATATGTGGATACTACTTTGTTTGAGGACAAACCAGTGAAAAGAATGAAGAAAAAAGAAGAAACCCTGACAATGATGTGGGATACAACCAAAAGTAAAAACCTGCAAGTGATCAGAGTTCTAGAACGGGGGAGAAACTGAAAACACAGAGAGGATCATTGAAGAATTGCTCACAGAAAACTTCCTTAATATCATGAAAGATGAAAAGCTGACCATTCAGGAACTCAAAAAAATTCACATAGGATAACCCCCCCAAAAAATCATCAAGGCTTATCATAATCACACTCCCTAAAACAAAAGACAAAGAAAGAATCCAGATAGCAGATTGATTAAAAAAAAAGAAGTCACATACAGAGGGGAAACAATAAGATTAAGCTCTGATTACTCAGCAGAAACCATGCAGGCAAGAAGGCAGTGGGAAAGTATATATAAAACCTTGAAAGAAAAAAAATTGCCAACCAAGAATAATATATCCTACGAAACTCTTGTTCAAATATGATGGTGAAATTAGGACATTTTCAGATAAACAGAAATTAAGAAAATATGTAAAAACCAAACCAAATTTACAAGAATTATTAAGAGAGACTTTCAGTTAGAAATAAAAATGGATCTCAGCCTGAACCTAGGACGCAAGACCCCATCAGCCAGATACCAGCCTAGGTAATGAACTCTCAAGGATTAATCAAAATTAAAGTATTTACAACAGGGAAACAGAGAGATTAGTCTGTAAATGACAACATTGTCAGAACAGTTAAAGAGGAAATAAACTGTGTAGACATAGAACTTTCAAACAGAGAAGAAACCAAGGCAATATCAAGCAATAAAAAGACTGGTTCGATCTTAGGAAGAAAAGGGTAAATTTCAAGGTAACCACAAAGAAAGTTAAAAAAAAAAAAATACTCATCAAAATAAAGAGGAAAAACATAACATCTCCGTAAAAATCTACAAAAACGAAACAAAGGAGAAAAAATCCACAAACAAAAGGAAGTCAGCTCAGGAGAACAAAAGGAACAAAGAGAAGGGCAGTACCACAAAAAAAAAAAAAAAAAAAAAAACACTACAAAATGACAGCAATAAACTCACATCTATCAATAAATACATGGAATGTGAATGGCCTAAACGTACCATAAAGAGACAGAAAGTGATGGAATGGGTAAACAAAAAAGAAAAAGAAAAAAAGGATCTGTCAATATACTGTCCACAAGAGACACACCTTAGAAACAAAGATATAATTTTTTTTAAAAAACCAAAGGATGGAAAAATATATATCAATCAAATGTAAAATCAATCAAATAACTACCAAAAAAGAGTAGGAGTGGCAATAGTATTTTCAGATAAAATAGACTTTAAAACAAAATCTACCATAAAAGACAAAGAAGGGCACTATACAATGATTAAAGGGAAGATCCATCATGAAGACATAACCGTAATAAGTATCTGTTCACACAATGACAGGGCTCCAAAAAAACATAAAAGAAACTCTGACAGCACTGAAAAGAGAAATTGGCAGTTCCACAATAATAGTAGGAGACTTGAACACACCACTTTCGGTAAATGACAGAACATCTAGAAAGAAATGCAACAAAGATGAAGAAGATCTAATGGCCACAATCAGCCATCTTGACCACATATATAGAACATTCTAACCAACAGCCAAAAGTGCACTTTCTTTTCCAATGAACATGGAACGTTCTCCAGAATACACCACATCTTAAGCCACAAAACAACCCTCAAAAAAATCCAAGGCATGAAGATAATACAAGTATCTTCTCTTATCACAACACTATCAAAGTAGAAATTAACAACAGAAAGAGCAAGGAAAAAAAAATCAATTACATAGAAACTGAATAACACCCTGCTTAAAAACCCTGGGTAATAGAATAAATCAAAGATGGAATAAAAAATTCCTAGAATCAAATGAGAATTAAAACATATCATATCAAAACCTTTGGGATAAGGCAAAGGCAGTGCTCAGAGCTCAATTTATAGCAATAGATGCACACATCAAAAAAGAAGAAAGGGACAAAATCAAAACATTAGCTTCAGAACTCAAACAAGTAGAGTACAGCAAAAGAAGCCAGAAGAACAGAAATAATAAAGATCAGAGCAGAAATAAATGAAATAGAGAAGAATAGAAAAACAATAGGAAGAATTTTTTTTTTAAAGTTCGTTCTTTGAAGAGATCAACAAAATTGACAAATCACTGGCCAAAATGACTATATAGAAACAGAAGAGGATGTAAATAACTCAAATAAGAAATGAAATGGGGGACATTACAAAAGACCCAACTGAAATAGAAAAGGATCATAACAGAGTATTATGAAAAACTATACTCCAACAAATTAAAAAACCTAGAGGAAATGGACAAATTTCTAAAAACATGCTACTTACCCAAGCTAACACAAAATGATGTTGAAAATCTGAACAGACACATAACAAGAGAAGAGATTGAAAAGGTAATTAAAAAAAAAAAAATTCCCAACCAAAAAAAGCACTAGAGGTGGGGCCAAGGTGGCACAGTAGTCAGAAGCTTCTTGTCATACCTCTTACAAAAAGACCCCAAAAAATAACTTAACCGATTATATATGAAAACATAGGAGCCCTAAATATCAAACGCAAAGTTGAGGGATCAGACTGAGTGGCAGGGGGAGGGAGAGATGGTTCAGAAGCAGCGAGGTGTTGCCAGACCTGACCTGACCAGCACTGACACCCTGTAGGGTGGATTGGCTGACATGTGCATTGAGGCAAGCAGTGGTACTTGGGATGTATTTTCTACACTGGGAGCTACCAAGCAGTGGAGCATCCACTCAAGCCTCCAGAACCAGTGAGAAGCGGCGCTCAATTGGCAAAAGATAAGTACATGCGTCCAACCTACTCCACAAATTAAAAAAAAAACATTTAGGAAGAACCACTTTCCCCTTACCTGACCCCTCTCCACTCTGCACCTTAGTCGGGTCCTGGTCCAGCTTCAACGATTGCCGTGCACCCTGGGCAGGAAGTAGGACCTGTCACACAGCTCCCCTAAGCCAAGAACCCAAGGCAGGCACAGCCCATTTGCTTAGGCACAGGCATAAAGGGTCCATGGACTTTGAATGGCTTTTACCCCTGCACAGACCTGTGTAAGGCCCATTTCAACAACACAGGCCTTCATTAGCACTGTACAACAGGGTATATACCCAAAGCTTATTTTCAACTGTATCAGCTATAAGAGGGAATAGCAGATTCCTAAAATTTGACACCTTCCTGCTTATTCCACAGGGTCCTCACCAGAAGTCTGAGGACTGGTGGCTCCACTTATGCTACCCAGCCACCCAAATACTGAGTCAACAGCAATGAAAAGAAAATACATTAAGAAAAATGACTCAGTACAAAAAATTAAGTGGAACAAAGAAACTGACAGCAAAACACAAAAAATGACAGCACTAAACTCATATATATCAATAATTATGCTGAATGTAAATGGACTAAATGCACCAATAAAGAGACAGACAGTGGTGAAAAAAAAAAATTTTTTTTTTTTATACAGTGGTAGAATGGATAAAACAAAACTGTCCATCTATATGCTGCCTAAAGTGGACATCTTAGACTGAAAGATTGAAACAAACTAAAACTCAAAGGATGGAAAAATATATATATTAAGCAAATGACAATGAAAAAAAGAGCAGGAGTGGCAACATTAATCTCTGACAAAATCGTCTTTAAAGAAAAATCCACCACGAAGGGTAAGAAAGGACACTATATAATGATTAAAGGGTCAATACACCAGGAGGATATAGCCTTAATAAATATTTATGCACCCAATGGCAGGGCTCCAAAATACATAAAATAAACTCTAACAGCATTGAAAAGAGCTATAGCCAACTCCAAAATAATAGTAGGAGACTTCTACACACCACTTTCTGTGAAGGACAGAACATCCAGAAAGAAGCTCAATAAAGACATGGAAGATCTAAATGCCACAATCAACCAACTTGACCTCATAGACATACACAGAACACACCACCCAACAGCAACCAAGTATACTTTCTTTTCCAAAGCACTGGGAACATTCTCCAGAATAGATCACATATTAGGCCACAAAGCAAGCCTTAACAGAATCCAAAACATTGAAATATTACAAAGCATCTTTTCTAACCATAAAGCCATAAAAGTAGACATCACTAACAGAAAAAAACAAGGAAAAAAAATCGAGTACATGGAAACTGAACAATACCTTGCTCAAAAGCTACTGGGTCATAGAAGGAAACAAGGACAGAATAAAGAAATTTATGGAATCAAATGAGAATAGCAAACCTCACCAGGACCTTTGGTACAGAGCAAAAGCAGTGCTCAGAGGGCAATCTATAGAAATAAATGCTCATATACAAAAAAAAAAAAGAAAAGTCCAAAATCAAAACATTAACCCTACAACTCAAACAAATAGAAAGAAAGAAGAGCAAATGAAGCCCTCAGTCATCAGAAGAAAACGAAGAATAAAAATTAGAACAGATTTAAATGAAATAGAGAATAGAAAAACAATTAAAAGAGTTAAGACCAAAACCTGGTTATCTGAAAAGATCAACAAAATTGATAAACAGTAGAACAAACTGACAAAAGAAAAAGACAAGAGGAAGCAAATAACCCAAATAAGAAATGAGATGGGTGATATCACAATATATCTAACTGGAATTAAAAGAATCATAACAGAATACTGTGAAAAATTACACTCCAATAAATCTGAAAACCTAGAAGAAATGGACAAATTTCTAGAAACAGATGACCTACCTAAACTAACACAAACAGAAGTAGAACAACTAGATAAACCTATAACAAAAGAAGAGATTGAAAAGGTAATTGAACCCCCCCCTCAAAAAAAAGTCCTTGCCCTGACACCTTCACTGGAGAATTCTATCAAACTTTCGGAGAAAAGTTAACACCACTACTATTAAAGGTATTTGAGAGCATAGAAAAGGATGGAATACTCCCAAACTCATTCTATGAAGCCAGCATGACCCTGATACCAAAACCAGGTAAAGACACCACAAGAAAAAAGAAAATTACAGACCAGTATCCCTCATGAACTTAGATGCAAAAATCCTCAATAAAATTCTAGCCAATACAATTCAACAACATATCAAAAAAATAATTCACCATGACCAAGTGGTAGTCATATCAGGTATGCAGGGATGGTTCAACATTATAAAAACAATTAATGTAATCCATCATATAAATAAAACAAAATACAAAAACCTCATGATCTTATCAATTGATGCAGAAAAGGCATTTGACAAAGTCCAACATCCATTAATGATAAAACCTCTCAGCAAAATAGGAATAGAAGGGAAATTCTTCAACATAATAAAGGGCATTTACACAAAGCCAACAACCAACATCATCCTAAAAGGAGAGAGTCTGAAAGCATCCCTCCTGAGAACAGGAACCAGACAAGGATGTCCTTTATCACCACTCTTATTCAACATTGTGCTGGAGGTCCTAGCCAGAGCAATTAGGCTAGAAAAAGGAATAAAGTGCATCCAAACTGGTAAAGAAGAAGTAGAAGTATTCCTGTTTGCAGGTGATACGATCTTATACACAGAAAACTCCAAAGAATCCACAAGACAAGTACTGGAACTAATAGAAGATTTTAGCAAAATATCAGGATACAAGCCAAACAAACAAAAATCAGTCGGATTTCTCTACACCAACGAAGAGAATTTCCAAGAGGAAATCACCAAATCAGTACCATTGACAATAGCCCCCAAGAAGATAAAATACTTAAGAATAAGCCTAAAATGAGACATAAAAGTCCTCTACAAAGAAAACCACAAGACACTACTGCAAGAAACCAACAGAGACCTACATAAGTGAGAAAACATACCTTGCTCATGGATAGGAAGACTCAACATTGTGAAAATGTCTATTCCACTCAAAGCAATCTACAGATCCCAATCCAAATTCCAATGGCATTTTTTAACGAGATAGAGAAAGAAATCACCAGCTTTATATGGAATGGGAAGAGGCCTCTGATAAGTAAAGCACTGCTGAAGAAGAAGAACAAAGTGGGAGGCCTCGCACTACCTGATTTTAGAACCTATTATACCCTCAGGTAGTCAAAACAGCCTGGTATTGGTAAAACAGCAGATACATAGACTGACATAACAGAATTGAGAATCCAGACATAAATTCATCCACCTATGAGCAGATGATATTTGATAAATGCCCCAAGTCTGTAATTGGGGAAAAGACAGTCTTTTTAACAAATGGTGCTGGCATAACTGGATATCTATCTGCAAAACACTGAAACAAGACCCACAGGGTACACAGTGCAAACAAATTAACTCAAATGGATGAAAGACTTATATATAAAATCTAAAATGATAAAGATCATGGAAGAAAAAATAGGAACAACACTAGCAGCCCTTATGCATGGTGTAAACAGAATACAAAATATTGCCAATGATGCACAAACACCGTAAGAAAAACTAGATAACTGAGAGCTCCTAAAAAGCAAACTCTGATGCTTATCCAAAGACTTTGCCAAAAGAATAAAAAGACAAAGTATAGACTGGGAAAAAAATTTGGGCTATGACATATCTGATCAGGGTCTAATCTCTAAAGCCTACAAGATACTGCAAAACCTCAACAACAAAAAGACAAATAACCCAATTAAAACATGGGCAAAGGAAATGGACAGGTACTTCTTCAAGAAGACATTTGAGTGGCTAACAGATACATGATGAAATGCTCACAACCATTAGCCATTAGAGAAATGCAAATCAAATCTATAATGTGATGCCGTCTCACCACAACAAGGCTAGCATTAATCCAAAAACCACAAAATAATAAGTGTTGGAGAGGTTGTGGAGAGACTGGTACACTTATACACTTCTGGTAGGGATGTAAAAGGGTGCAACCACTTTGGATATGAATTTGGCTCTTCCTTAAAAGGCTAGAAATAGAAGTACTATATGATCCAGCAATCCCACTCCTTGGAATATATCTTAGAGAAGAGTCGTCACATGAATAGATATATGCACACTTGTGTACATTGCAAGACTGTTTGCAAGAGTAAAAATATGGAAACTACCTAGGTGTCCATCAATGAATGAATGGATAAACAAATTATGGTATATTCACACAATGGAACACTATGCAATGATAAAAAAAAATATGTGTCTGTGTAATATAACATGGAGGAATCTGGAAGGCATCATGCTGATTGAAATTAGTCAGTCGCAAAAGGACAAATATTGTATAAGACCACTATTATAAGAACTCAAGAAAAGGCTTAAATACAGAAGAAAATATTCTTTGATGGTTATGAGGGTGGGGAGGGAGAGAGGGGAATTCACCAACTAGAAAGTAGACGAGAATTATCTTAGGTGAAGGGAAGGAAATCACACGATACTGGGGAAGTCAGTACAACTGGACTAAAACAAAAGCTAAGACATTTCCTGAATACAACCAAACACTTTGAGGGACAAAGTAGCAGGGGTGGGGGACTGGGGACCGTGGTTTCAGGGAACATCCAGCTCTATTGGCATAACAAAGTTTATTAAGAAACTGTTCTTCATTCCACTTTGGTGAGTGGCGTATGGGGTCTTAAAAGCTAGCAAGTGGTCATCTAAGATTCATCAATAGGTCCCAACACACCTGGAGCAAAGGGGAATGAAAAATACCAAAGATACAAGGAAAATAATAGCCAAAGGGACACATAAACCAGAAACTTCATCAGCCTAGGACAAAGAACTAGATGGTGCCCGGGTACAAGCAATGACCACCTGACAGGGAACACAACAGAGAGTCCCGGACAAAGCAGGAGAAAAGCACGATGCGGAACTCAAATTCATGTAAAAAAAACCAGAATTAATTATTTGACTGAGGCTGGGGGAACTCCGGAAGACATGACCCTTGGACTTCCTGTTAAGCCAGGAGTAAAACCAATACTGAAGCCAATTCTTCAGACAAACATTAGAGTGGACTGTAAGATATAAAAAGTTACTGGAGAGGGGCCGAAAACATTCCCCTGGAGACCAGGAACAAGACAAGGATGCCCTTATTACCACTCCTATTTAACATTGTGCTGGAAGTCCTAGCTAGAGCAATAAGGCAAGAAACAGAAATAAAGGGCATCCAAATTGGTAAGGAAGAAGAAAACCTGTCCCTATTTGTGGATGATATGATACTATACATAGAAAACCCAAAAGACTCCACAAGAAAATTACCACAAAGACTGAACAGAGTAGCAGGATGCAAGATTAACATACAAAAATCAGTTGGATTCCTGTATACCAATAAAGAGAACAATAAGAAGGAAATCAGGAAAACAATACCATTTTTAATAGACCCTAAAAAAATAAAATACGTAGGAATAAATCTAAGCAGGGATGTAAAAGACCTATACAAAGAAAATTACAAAACACCACTGCAAGAAACCAAAAGAGATCTACAGATATGGAAAAACATACCACATTCATGGATAGGTAGACTCAACATTGTGAAAATGTCAATCGTACCCAAAGCAATCTACAAATACAATGCAATCTCGATCTAAACACAATAGCATTCTTTAAAGAGATAGAAAAACTTATCATTAATTTTACCTGCAAAGGGAAGAGGCTCCGGGTAAGTAAAGCACTATTGAAGAAGAAGAATAAAGTAGGAAGACTCCCAATACCTCACCTCAGAGCCTACTGTACAGCTACAGTACTCAAAACAGCCTGGTGCTGAAATAACGACAGATATATTGACCAATGGAACAGGATTGAGAACCCAGAAGTAAATCCATCCACCTACGGTCACCTGATTTTTCACAAGGGCCCAAAACCCATCAGATGGGGAAAAGACAGTCTTTTTAACAAATGTTACTGGTAAAATTGGATGTCCATCTGGAAAAAAAAACTGAAACAAGACCCATACCTCACACCATACTCAAAAACTAATTTAAAATGGATCAAAGACCTAAATATAAAACCAAAAACTATAAAGATCGTAGAAGAAAAAATAAGGTCAATGCTACAGACCCTAATACATGGCATTAACAGGCTACAAACCATAAGTAATAACAAACTCCAGAAGATAAGCTAGATAACTGAGATCTTCTAAAAATTAAACATTTATGTTCATCAGAAGACTTCACCAAAAGACTAAAAAGAGAGCCTACAGATTGGAAAAAAAATGTTGGCTATGAAAATCTGATGAAGCTCTAATCTTCAAAATCTACAGAAAAATTCAATACCGCTACAACAAAAAGACAAATAACCCACTTAAAAAAATGGGCAGAAGAAATGAACAGACACCTCATCAAAGAAGACATTCAAGCAGCTAACGGACACATGAGGAAACGCTATCCCTAGCCATTAGAGAAATGCAAATCAAAACCACAATGAGATACCATCTCACCTGGGCATTACCAGCATGAATCAAAAAAAAAAAAAAAAAAAGTAACAAGTGCTGGAGAGACTGCAGGGAGATTGGAACTCTTATGCACTGCTGGTGGGAATGCAAAATAGTACAGCCATTTTGGAAAATGATATGGCTCTTCCTTAGAGAGCTAGAAATAGAAATATCATATGATTCAGCATCCCACTCCTTGGAATATATCCTAGAGAAATAGGAGCCATGACACATATAGATATATACACACCCATGTCCTCTGCAGCAGTGTTTACAATAACCAAAAAACAGAAACAACATAGATGCCCATCAACAGATGAATGGATAAACAAACTATGGTACATACACACAATGGAGTATCATGCAAAGAGAGAATAATGATGAACCTGCCAAGCATCTCACAACAAGGATAGATCTGGAGGGCATTATGATGAGTGAAATAAGTCAGTCACAAAAGGACAAATATTGTATGAGGCCATTGCTATAAAAACTCAAGAAAAGGTTTACACACAAAAATAAACAATCTTTGATGGTTAGGAAGGGTGGGGATGGAAAAACGCTGAATAGACAATAGATAAGTGGTAACTTTGGTGAAGGCTAAAACAATACACAATACTGGGGAAGCCAGTACAACTTGTCCAAAGCAAGGTCAAGGAAGCTCCACAGACACATCCAAACTCCCTGAGGGATTGAATTACTGGGCTGAGGGCTATGGGAACCAGGGTCTCAGGGAACATGTAGCTCAATTGGCATAACATAGTTTATAAAGAAAATGTTCTACATTCTACTTTGGTGATTAGGGCCTGGGGTATTAAAAGCTTGTGAGCATCCATCTAAGATACTCCACTGGCCTCACCCTTTCTGGAGCAAGGGAGAATGAAGAAAAACAAAGACACAAGGGAAAGATTTGACCAAAGGACTAATGGACCACGACTACCACAGCCTCCACCAGACTGAGTCCAGCACAACTAGATGGTGCCAGGCTACCATCACTAACTGTTCTGACAGGAATCGCAATAGTGGATCCCAGGCAGAGCTGGAGAAAAAATGTAGAACAAAATTCTAACTCACAAAAAAAGACCCGACTTACTGGCCCAACAGAGCCTGGAGAAACCCTTACAGTATGGCACCTGGACACCCTTTTAGCTCAGTAATGAAGTCACTGCTCAGGTTCATCCTTCAGCCAAAGATTGGACAGGTCCATTAAACAAAATTAGACTAAAGAGGCACACCAGCCCAGGTGCAGGTACCAGAAGGCAGGAGGGGACAGGAAAGCTGGTAATAGGGACCCCAAGGTCAATAAAGGGAGAGTGTTGACATGTTGTGTAGTTGGTAACCAATGTCACAAAACAATACGTATACTAATTGTTTAATGAGAAGCTAGTTTGTTCTCTAAACCTTTATCTAAAGTACAATAATAAAAGTAATAGTAAAAAAGAAAATAAACAATCCGGTTGTCACTGAGCTGCCTCAGACTCATGGTGACCCATATGTGTCGGAGAACAACTGTTCCCTAATTTTTTGGAAGTAGGTCACCAGGCCTTTCTGAAGAGGAACCTGTGGGTGGACTCCAACTGCCAACATTCTGTTAGCAGTCAAGTGTGTCAACCGTTTACACCACCCAGGGACTCATCTACTAAGATTACATAATCTAAAAAGGTCAGATATTTCCAAAGTAGGACCAGAAATAGAAATCAATCAATCAAAATTGGAGCTAATAACAGATATAAGCTCAAAAAGAGGTACTGGAAATCAGATATTAGGCCAAAATTAGGAATTCAAATCAATCCATATTTCTTGAGTACGCTTAACACATACAGGCAATTGGAAATGGGATAAAACTGGTCAGAAAGGCTGGGATTTAATTCATTTTATTCTTCGATTATATAAACTGCTATGTAATAAGCAGAATTCATAAGTAGGTTCAGGCTTCCAAATAACTATGGATTTCCAAAAATCCGCATACTGTCCTCAAAATAAGATGAGAGTGTAAGGGCAAGAAACCAGGTCAAACCACTAAAGAAACCAAAGTAGATATATAAAAACAAAACAAAAACACTTCTAAGTTTGCAATGCCTATCAGGTAGGATTGTGGTAATTATTTCTTTAGTTTTATGGCGCATTCAAGGTCCTCCATATTTTTTTCTTCAACAGTAAACTAAGTCATTTAGTTGAAATCACTCCAATCTAATTCAAAAATTTTTGAGCCTCCGTTATAAGCCAGGCAGTGTTAACAGACAGAGCTACTTCACCCTGTACCGACAAGGGACTTGAAATTTAAACAAGATTAAAAGAATTATCAAGTGTTCAGCACTTCCCCTTATACTTTGATTTTGTGTCCTGTGTATTGAATGTGTTTGCCTTTCTCATTAGAACAAAAGCTCTTTCGCATGGAAAGCTTATGTTTTTGCATCATCGCAACTGTCCCTTCTGCCAAGAAGCTATCATAGGGATTTGAAACAGTCGTTTAATAATTCACTTGTAAATACACAGATAAATAATTACATATAACGTTAGCTATAATACTGAAAAAAAAAATAACAAAGCAAAGCTTAGTACTGTACCCAGAGGTAAAAAATGAAGAATAGAATCTATAATTCTGTCTTTAGTAATCTGAAGTGTTACTAATAGTTAAAAGTTCCTATCAGGCTTTTCAATGTTCTCATTCACTTCTTTGGTTTTACAGCAAATATGTCTATTTTTTCCTCATGACTTGTGCTTCCACACAAGGTTTGGAAACCCTGGTGACATAGTGGTTGAGAACCACGGCTCCTGACCAAAAGGTCGGCAGTTCAAATCCACCAGGTGCTCATTGGAAACTCTATGGGGCAGTTCTACTCTGTTCTATAGGGTCCTTATGGGTCAGAATCAACTCGAGGGCAATGGGTTTCCGTGCTTCTGAATGAAGATGAAAAATCAATTACTTCTGAATTGAGAATATGGAATGCAGCTGAAATGAGGATACTTATGTAAGTTTGCAACTCTAAGTATAGTTCTAAGGGATGATCAAATTTAAAATAAATGGGCTTTATATGGATAGTTAAGATGAGTCTTGTTAATACCGAGCTGTTGATATATTTTGTCTTTAGCGAATTCAATAGGAATTTCTTACCATAACTTACTAATATTTATTTATATAAGAAGTAAAACCTGCTGGTATTCTTTAAAATAACTATATACTCTAACACTATTAAAGATTAATATGGGTGACAGTGGCTAAAAGTGTTTGAGTTCAGAGAAGAAAGAGATAAGGGTCATTTGGACAAGGAATAAAACTGGAGCTAGGCATGAGAACCCTTGCATGCAAACCTATTACTGCAGTGTCTTAATTGTTGCTAATAGTCTTCTTTTGCTCATTTACATTTTGCCATACATACTATGATTTTTAAAAATATTCCCACTGGAAAAAAATAAAACTTAAAATTTTAAAATAGAATTCATAAAGGATATTTCTAAATATATATATTTTATATCCTTGTAATATTGTTAAATATATTCTTTTTTATATGTAATATAACTGGTCTAGAGATAAAAGTGAAATTATTTGAGAATATATACCTGTAACCTTTAAAACTCCTCATTCATTCATTTATCTATTCAGTCTTTCAACTACTGGCTCTGGACCCCCTATTGTATGCCAGGCACAGTTCTAGATAGGTAACATCCCAGATAAATTTTTTTCCATAGAGATTACCCATTATGAAATGATAGAACATAAACATAATTGTTGTTGTTAGTTGCCATCGAGTTGATTCCAACTCATGGTGACCCTGAGAGTGCAGAGTAGAGCTGCTTGACTGAGTTTTCAAGGCTGTGGTCTTTCCGAAGCTGATTACCAGGCCTACCTTCAGGGGTGCCTCTGGGTGGGTTCAAATGTCAACCTTCCAGCTAGTAGTTGAGTCCTTTACCATTTGTGCCACCTGGAGACTCCTATGTATAATGTTGTTCTTGTTAGGTGCCGTCAAGCCTGTTCCAACTCATAGCTACCACATGGACAACAGAACAAAACCCTGCCTGGTCCTGTGCCATACTCATAGTCACTGTTATGCTTAAGACCATTGCTGTAGCCCCTGTGTCAACCCATCTTGTTGAGGGTCTTCCTCTTTTTTTGCTAATCTTCTATTTTACCAAGCATGATGTACTTCTCCAGGGACTATGATTTTTAAAGATATTCCCACTGGGGAAAAAAAAAATCAAATTAAATTAATAAAGGATAATATGTCCTGATATTTAGAGACTATTCTTGAAATGGTCTCTAATTTATAAAGGATAATATCTCCTGATAATACGTACAAAATATGTGAGACTTAGTCTCACCATCCTTGCTTCTAAGGAGTATTCTGGTTTACTTCTTCCGAGACAGATTTATTCATTCTCTTGGCAGTCCATGGCATATTCAATATTCTTTGCCAACACCGCAATTCAAAGGAGTCAGTTCTTCTTCGGTCTTCCTTATTCATTGTCTAGTTTCACATACATATGAGGCAGTTGAAAATACCATGTCTTGGGTCTTCAAGGTAACATCTTTGCTTCTCAACACTTTAAAGCGGTCTTTTGCAGTAGATTTATACAATGCAATGCGTCTTTTGATTTCTCGGCTGCTGCTTCCATGGATGTTGATTGTGGATCCCAGTAAAATGAAATCTTTGACAATTTCATTCTTCTCTCCTTTTATCATGATGGTGCTTATTGGTCCAGTTGTGAGAATTTTTGTTTTCTTTATGTTGAGGTATAATCCATGCTGAAGGCTGTGGTCTTTGATGTATATCACTAAGTATTTCAAGTCATTTTCAGCAAGCAAGGTTGTATCATCTGCATAAGGCAGGTTGTTAATGAGTCTTCCTCCAATCCTGATGCCCCGTTCTTCTTCATATAGTCCAGCTTCTGGGATTATTTGCCCAGCATGCAGATTGAATAGGTATGGTGAAAGATACAACACTGACACACACTTTTTCTGACTTTAAACCACACAGTATCCCCTTGTTCTGTCCGAACAACTGCTTCTTGATCTACGTACAGGTTCCACGTGAGCACAATTAAGTGCTCTGGGATTCCCATTCTCCACAATGTTATCCATAATTTGTTATGATCCACACAGTCAAATAGCTTTGCATAGTCAATAAAACACAGGTGAACATCTTTCTGATATTCTCTGCTTTCAGCCAGGATCCATCTGACATCAGCAATAATATCCCTGGTTTCAGGTCCTCTTCTGAATCCAGCGTGAACTTCTGGCAGTTCTCTGTCGAGAATGCCTATGAATGATCTTCAGTAACATTTTACTTATGTGTGATATTAATGATACTGTTTTGTAATTTGTGTATTCAGTTGGATCACCTTTCTTGGGAATAGGCATAAATGTGGATTTCTTCCAGTCATTTGTCCAGGTAGTTGTCATCCATATTTCTTGGCATAGACCAGTGAGCACCTCCAGCACCACATCCTTTTGTTGAAACACGTCAACTGGTATTCCATCAATTCCTGGAGCATTGTTTTTCACCAATGTCTTCAGTGCAGCTTGGGCATTTTCCTTCAGTACCATTGGTTCTTGATCATATGCTAACTCCTTAAATGGTTGAATGTCAACCAATTCTTTTTGGTACAGTGACTCTGTGTATTCTTTCCAACTTCTTTTGATGCTTCTTGAGTTATTTAATATTTTCTCCATAATATCCTTCGCTATTGCAACTCGAGGTTTGAACTTTTTCTTCAGTTCTTTCAGCTTGAGAAATGTGGAGCATGTTCTTCTCTTTTGGTTTTCTATCTACAGCTCTTTGCACATGTCATTATAATACTTTACTTCGTCTTCTGAAACCGCCTTTTGAAATCTCCTGTCCAACTCTTTTACTTTATCTTTTCTTTCTTTGACATTCAAGAGTGAGTTTCAGAGTCTCTTCTGACATCCATTTCTTTCTTTCCTGTGTTTTTAATGACCCCTTGGTTTCTTCATGTATGATGTCCTTGATGTCATAACACAACTAGTCTGGTCTTAGGTTATTAGTGTTCAATGTGTCAAATCTATTCTTGAAATGGTCTCCAAATACAGGTGGGATAAACTCAAGGTCATACTTTGGCTCTCATGGACTTTTTGTAATTTTCTTCAGCTTTAGCTTCAATTTGCATGTAAGCAATTGATGATCTGGTCTGCAGGCAGCTCCTGGCCTTGTCCTGACTGGTGATACTGAGCTTTTCTATCATCTCTTTCCACGGTTGTAGTCGATTTGATTTCTGTATATTCCATCTGGTGAGGTCCATGTGTATAGTCACCATTTATGCTGGTGAAAAGTTATTTGCAATGAAGAAGTTGTTGGTCTTGCAAAATTCTATCATGCAATTTCCAGCATCATTTCTATCACCAAGGCCATATTTTCCAACTACTGATTCTTCTTCTTTGTTTCCAACTTTCACATTCCAGTCACCAGTAATTATTTATGCATCCTGATTGCACGGTCTACCAATTTCAGACTGCAGAAATTGGTAAAAATCTTCAATTTCTTCACCTTTCACCTTAGTGTTTGATGCATAAATTTGGGTAATAATCATATTAACTGGACTTCCTTGTAGGCAATGGATATTATCATATCATTGACATTGTTGTACCTCAGGGTAGATCTTTGAATATTCTTTTTGTAATGCCATTCCTCTTCAAGTTGTCATTCCTGGCATAATAGGCCACATCATTCTCCAATTCAAAATGGTCAATACCAGCTGTTTCAGCTCACTAATGCCTAGGATATTGATGTTTATGTGTTACATTTCATTTTGATAACTTTCAATTTTCCTAGATTCACACTTCACACATCCAAAATTCTGATTATCAATGGATGTTTGCAGCTTTTTCTCCTCATTTTGAGTTAGGCCACATCAGCAAATGAAGGTCCTAAAAGTTTGACTCGACGTCATTAAGATTCACTCTACTTTGAAGAGGCAGTGCTTTCCCAGTCGTGTTTTGAGTGCCTTCCAACCTGACAGGCTCATCTTCCGGCAGTATATGAGACAATGTTCCTGTGCTATTCATAAGGTTTTCACTGGCTAAATCTTTTCAGAAGTATACCACCAGGTCGTTCTTTCTAGTCTGTCCTAATCTGGAAGCCAGCTGAAACCTGTCCAACATAGGTGACCCTGCTGGTATTTGAATACCAGTGGCATAGCTTCCGGCATCACAGCAACATGCAAGCCCTCACTGTATGGCAAAATGACAGAAGTGTGGGGACCTATACATAATAAATAATTAAAATTATAGACCATAGTTTCTGCTGTTATTGATATATTTGGTCAGATTCTTTACTGTAAGGGCCTATACAGTTCCCTCTAGGATTTTTAGCAGCATTCCTGGCTCTACCCACTAGGTGCAACTATCTTCTTCCCCAATCATGCAAAACAAAAATGTCTCTGGATATTGCCAAATGTTCCCTGGAGTAAAAAAATTGCTCCCTGTTGAAAACTATAAATGTAGACTATATTAGAATCTTGTAAATGATTTGGAGAACAAAGACTCAGGGCAAATGGCTTTCCTAGACATGATGATTCAGAGCCACAGTCTTCTTCCATCTGTGGTTCCACTCAGAACTTACCTTCCGCTGCAGAACCTAGAAGCAAGAATGCTGGTAAACATAATCTTTCACTGAGCAGTTATTTCCTAAGAATAAATCCATACTATGGAAGGGAGAGGAGGGTAAATTGTTCATGGAAAGGTAGCTGTCCCTGCCTTAGTACTGTATTCATTTCTAAGGACTACACTTAATAAATTTCTATAAATTGGTGGCTTAAAGTAAAAATTTTTTTTCTCTCACAGTACTGGAGGCCATAATTCCAAAATCAAGATGCTGGCAGGGCTGTACTCCTTCTGAAGGCTCTAATGAACAATTCATTATTTGCTTTTTACAGCTTCTGGAATACAAAATATCTAATGCAATATTTATTCGTAAGTGTTATGATACCAGGAATCGGAATGGTCAAGTTCTCAAATAAGGAAAGGGAAGTGTCTTAGTCATCTAGTGCTGCTATAACAGAAATACGACAAGTGGATGGCTTTGACAAAGAGAAGCTTATTCTCTCACAGTCCAGTAGGCTAGAAGTTTGAATTCAGGGGGCCAGCTCCAGGGAAAGACTTTCTCTGTCTGTAGTCTTCAGACGAAGGTCCTTGTCATCAGTCTTCCCTTGGTCTGGGAGCATCTCAGCGCAGGAACCTCAGGTCCAAAGGATATGCTCTGCTTCCAGTACTGCTTTTGGTCCTCATGTCTCCTTGTTCACTTCTCTCTTTTATATCTCAAAAGACACTATCTAATCTTGTAGACCTTGTCAATAGCACTGCCAATAATCCATCCTATTACATCATAGTGATAGGATTTACAACATATAGAGAAATCACATCAGAAGATAAAAAATGGTAAATAATCATACAATCACACATGGAAATCACGACCTAGCCAAGTTCGGGGGACACAATTCAATCCCTAACAGGAATTAATAAATTAATTTTTTCTAATAGATGGTCCTTATTCTGCTTTTCACAATATGTAAAACGTGTATGTTTTACTCTGTAGCATTAAGGTATTTGAGTCCATATTTAAAAAGCAATAAAGAACAGTTTCCATATAGGCACAATAGCCAAAATGACCCCTTCTCAAAATTTAATAAATGTATGAGTAAAGTCCGCTCAGTTCTCTAATTTGTCACTTTGGTCCTCATAATTCACACTATCATGTTATATCTTACATATAGCTATACTGAGTCTGAAATCTTTCTGAACCACTGATACATATAAGTAAAATAAATAGTCTGGACTATGTTCTGTAAACACAATATGTAAATATGTATTAATAAATATCCCTTTTCCATAGCCATCAAGAGGATTCCAGTGCATAATGACCCCATACAACAGGGTAGAACTGCCCTACAGGGTTCCCAAGGCTGTAAATCTTCATGGAAGCAGATTGCAACATCTTTCTCCCATGGAGCATTTGGTGGGTTTGAACTACCAACCTTTCAGTTAGCAGACAAGTGCTCTACCACTGTATTACCAGGGCTCCTTTCATGAATATATATAGGTAAGGTAATATTTTTGTCCTACATATAACGTTCAATTCAATGTTTCCATTGTTTTAAAAATACATTTTGTTTTTCTTTAAACTGCTAGCATAAATAAAGGGTTATTGACTAAAACAACTGCACCAAAAGAAAAAAAAAATTACCCTATAAACTCCACAGCATCATATGGCATTCACAAATATTTTGCTAAGGCTCAAAATTTTCATAGCCACAATCCAGTTCAAACTCTTTCTGACTTTAGTACAGAGTATGTTTTAATTCTCACTTTACTGTGCCACCTGCCCCCTGCACATTGCTGTCTGAAAATGTTTTTTTATATTTCTATAAAAACAAAATATATTCAATCAGAAAATCTTGAATATATAGATGAAAGAATAAAATGAGTCTCTTAACACTCATTTTTTTTGCATGCATGTATCAACCTTTCCCCACCAACCTTCTGCCAGTTGTCATACTGTACTTGTTGCTAAGAGACTGGAAGCTATGCCCCCTGTATTTCAAATACTAGCAGGGTAACCATTGGTGGACAGTTTTCAGCACAGCCTCCTGACTAAGACTTGGAAGAAAGACCTGGCAACCTACTTCTGAAAATTAACCAATGAATACTTTATCATAACAACACAATATTGGCAGATATAGTGCTGGAAGAGGTGCCCCTCAGGTTGGAAGGCACTCAAAATACAACTGAGGAAGATCTGCTTCCTCAGAGTTGAGTTGACTTCGATAACGAAAATGGAATAAAGCTTTCAAGACATTCATTTGCTGATGTACAATGACTCAAAATGAGAATTAACAGCTGCAAACATTCATTAACAATTAGACCACAAAATATATGAAGTATGAATGAAGAAAAATTGGAAGTTGTCAAAACTAAAGTGGAATGCATGAAGATCCATATCCTAGGTATCAGGAAGCTGAAATGGACAGGTATTGGCCCTTTTGAATCCAACCATCATATGATCTACTATGCTGCGATTGACAAATTAAAGAGGAATGGCATTGAATTCATTCTATGTAAGAACATTTCAAGATCTATCCTCAAGCTCAATTTTGTCAGTGGTAGGTATCCATGCACGTACAAGGAAGACCAGATAATATAATTGTCATTCAAGCTTACACACCAACCAAGAATGTCAAAGATAAAGATATTGAAGGGTTTTATAAACTACTGCTGTCTAAAATTGATAAAGCATGCAATCAAGGTGCGTTCATAATTATAGGTGATTTGTTAATTGTAATGAGAAAGTTGGAAACAAAGGAGAAGGATAATTTGTTGGGAAATATGACTTTGACAATAGACTTGAAACTGCAGATTGCATGACAGAATTCTGCAAGACTAACCACTTATTCACTGTAAATACCATTTTTCAAAAACACAATAGATGATTATACACATGGACCTCAAGGAATGGGTTATACAAGAATCAAATGGAATACATCAGTGAAAATAAAATACAGAGACTCAATATTGTCAGTCAAGAAAATGTCAGGGGCTAAGTGGCTTCAACTGTTAATATGCAAGTTCAAGTTGCAGGTGAAGAAAATTAAAGCAAGTCCACGTGAGCCAAAGTACCATCTTGAATATATCCTGCCTGAAACAACACATTTGACACAGGGCCATTAATAACCAAATACAGAGGAAATCGTCATATATGAAGAAGGAGACCATTAAAAAGATAAGAAATAAAAGACCAAAATGGATGTCAGAAGACACTCTGAAACTTGCTCTTGAACATAGAGTAGCTAAAGCAAAAAAAAAGAAATAATGAAATAAAAGCTAAACAGAAGGTTTCCAAGGGCAGCTCAAAAACACAAGGTAAAGTATCATAATGAAATGTGCAAAGACCTGGTATTTGAAAATCATAGAGAAGAACATGCTCAGCATTTCTCAGGCTGAACAAACTGAAGAGAAAACTCAAGCCTTGAGTTGCAATGCTGAAGGATTCTATAGGCAAAAAATTGAATGGTGCAGGAAGCATCAAATAAAATGAAAGAAATATACAGAGTCACTGTACCAAAAAGAATTGGTCAATGTTCAGCCATTTCAGGAGGCAGCATATGAAATATGGATAACAAGACTCCAGAAATTGATGGAATACCAATTGAGATGCTTCAACAAACAGATGCAATGGTGGAAGTGCTTACTCATCTACATCATGAAATTTGGAAGACAGCTACCTGGTCATGTGAAGAGTAAAACAGAATTTGCAAGTCCAAACATGGCTGCCCTCACATTTTCTGTTAGTTCATTGCTGTTTCTGTTAAGCTCACTGATGTTTTCCAAGCCCCTGTTATGTGAGCTTGCTAAGGTGGTTTTATGTAACTCTCTGGCCTGTAGCCACTTTGTCCTTGACCACAATGAATCCTCCACCCTCCCCTACTTCTGGGTGTGGGGATCTGCTTTGGTCCTTCAGCCACCAGGGACCACTGCCTAATTTGTAAGTCTCCCTAATATACTCATTTGATGCCACAGTGTAGTTGCCTGCCTCCTTCTTTGGTCTCTCGGCATCCTCCATTTTCGGAGGCAAATTGCAAGTTTCTTATCCATGCCTGTACAATTGGTGAGCCTGCCAGGAGCCCAAGGAAATGGTGAGTGGGAGTGAGGCATCTGAAGGGGGAAGTCCCAGGCTGGCCAGAGACCTTCATGTTAGGAGGTATGGCCTGTATGCTTTTCTGTGGGGAAAATCATGGGTGGGCAAGACACATCCATGTTGGGAGGTCTGGCCCATATGCCTTTCTGCTAATCCTGGGTTGGCGAGTCACCTCCATGTGTGGAAATCAATCCTGCACACTTTTCTGCAGGGGAAATCCCAGTTAACCAACAACTTCCATGTAGGGAGGTCTGGCCAGTATATTTTTTTGCAGGAAATATCCTGAGCTGTCTACCAAAATGCAGCTAGCTGCAGAAGTATATATAACAGCTCTGCAAAAAGAGTTACGATTGGAAAGGGATGTGTGGCAGTCATGTGAGTGCATGACTGAAATACTGAGCAGCCATGTCTGTGAACAGGATGAGCAGCTAGATACCCTCACTTGCAGGCTTATAAAGATGGAAGTTTCAGGGGCTAGGGGAACAATTCCCTACCCATTGCTTGAAGCCCGCCAACAATTGGACCAGAGATAGTTGGAGGGGCTAAGCAGATCCCTGGCACTGAGAACACCCTGTAACACCTGGTGCAAAGCATGAGTTAAAACAGCAGGAAATAGTCCAGGCATGGACAAGTAACTTGAAATTTGTCTCCAAAAATGGAGGGTACCAAGAGATCAAAGAAAGAGGCAGGCAACTCCAGTGTGGCAAGGAAGGAATTTTTCTAGGGAGACTTAAACTGGAGGCCAAGTCCAAGTTCTGGGTGGCTGTAGGACCAAAGAAGATCTCTACACCCTACAGTGGGAGGGCAGAGGTTTTATAATGGTGGTGGACAATAGTGGTTCCGTGCTAGGGGCTTACATAAGAATGCAAACTGTAGTGAATTAGCAGACCACACTGGGATGTCTACGTTCAGCATCACAAAGCCTGTTTCTCCTTAGTCCACCCCAGTTAGGCTGGCTTTTACAATCTGGCACATTTTCTCTCTTGTGCCATAGTATGAGAGACCCTGTTCCCTCCCCACCAGGAACTGATATAGAAGTGGGGTTGGCCAGGTGCCATATGGTGCCTGTGCATGTGCAAGAGACAGAGAAAGTTACTGTGTGCTCAGAACAGGGTGGGGGGAGCTTCTCTAATAAGGATAAGGAACTGGTAGAAAGTGAAACAATTTCCAGTCTTCTTATCAGAGAATGTTCCGGATCCAAGGCCATTACTTAGGTAGCCTGAATAGGAGGCATAGAGGCAGACCATTCCCCCAACAGTGCACCTCTAAACTCCCATCAGGGTGCCAGAAAAAGAAACAAAAGAGTACCAAGTCCTGCTATGCCACCACTGTGGACGCTGTTGGCTGCTGTGCAAGCCTTCACTGATACCGTTTGGTTTGGAACCGGCTCAGGGCAAAGCGGTAAATGGCTGCTTGGATAGTCATCACCCACAAACTGGCCCTTAACCCTGTGTACAGACAGTGAGTGTTGGCCTGTGGTGTGGATAGGCCAATGGCATAAGGAGTAGTGAACAATAATCGGTAAAGTCCTTCGGGGGAAAACTTTGTGGTGGCACATCTAAGATTACTTCCAAATCCCAGATGCTGACCTCACTGATTTTCATGTAGCAGCCTATTCACCACTTTTCTGCCAGGAAACCAAGAAGCAGACACTATAGTACAATTAGAATGGTGCATCCCAAAGGGCAAAGCTGCCCATTGGATTCACTAGAAAAGCAGACACTTAGTGCAGGCATAGCAGTATAGTGATCTGGCAGGTGCTGTACAAAACTGCCCTGTGTGCTCACTCCAACACCCAAGGTGTCTACCATACAGTCCTGGGCAGACACATAAGGGAGCATAGCCAGTGACAGATTGGCAGGTAAACTTTGTAGGGCCCCTACCCACCCAGTGAAATAGCAAAACATGCTCTTATTTGTGTGGGCACTGTCACTGGCTTGACACAGGTGTTCCTGTGAAAATGAGCAAACCAGGCTGCTACAATAAACAGGTTACAAAAATGTAATGTTATGCAGAGGATACCCTGAAGGGTTGATAGTGACCAGGGGATACAATTTACAGGTCACAATGTGCATGAATGGGCAGCTGAGAATGACATACAATGGTATTACCACCTTCCCTACAACCCCCAGGTTGCGGGCCTGGTGGAAAGGAAGAATGGTGTCCTGAAACAACAAATATGAGCCCTTACAGGCAAGGTTTCCCTGGCAGGGTGGATCAAGGTGCTGCCTGTGGCTTTGACGTTGATAAATTTGGCTCCCATTGGGGCTTTAGCCCCATATGCCAGGCTAGGAACACCGAATGATCCTCCAGCAATGATCCGAATGATGCCACATACTCTGGAAGCATATTCACAAGGTTGTTGCTGGAATAGAACAGCATGATCCTCGGACATCCCAGGACCTGGTGCCAGGAAATGGAACCATCTGTTAGCACCTGTCGTGGATCATCCCATCAGGGTGGATTGGTTACTTCGTGTCTCTGGAGAACAAGGAACTGACTGGCCTAACATGAGAGCCCGCCATCTTACTGCACAGAGGTCCTCAGCAGTCACACTTCACATGGAAGGGAATATCATGAGGCACAGAAGTGGGCCTCCTTTTCTGACATACAACTAAATGGATGACTTTATTCACAACCCATGTGGTAACCTCCCCAGGACAGCATGTATAGTACACTCGCCCAGGGAAACTGCCTAAAGCAGCCAAAGTTCTCACTACCTAAGAGGAAGACACTAGTGTGAACCTAATAAAAGGGAAGATTTACTCCTCTTGCTAACTACTAAACACCTGTCTTTCTGACCATAGGTATGGCCTACTCTGCTTTCTTCCCTTTGGACCTACCAATCTCTTCCTAGAGTGGTCTCACAGCTTCACCATAGTCCACAAGAAAAGGAGCTACTGGGTCTGTGGACAGCTCCCCTTCCCAAGTACCAAAGGCACTTGATCAGAACCAATTGGGCAGCTGTGAGAGACATGGGGGTGGGGCATGGAAGACTTTTAAACTCATAACAGGAGAGGGGGGACCAGCATCACCTTATCCTGGACTCAGACTCTTGCAGATAGTTACATCTTGGTATTAGGCCGCAAAACCTCTTGGCTGCAGCTGCTGGGTGTTTACCACCTCTAGGATGGTTTAGGATGGTTGGTACCTGAACAGAGTGCACTAGGGAACCTGCTTCTGTTTCAAACTAAGGGAAATCCCCTGAATTTCCCTGTCTCACCCTCTAAATTCTCCCAGTCTCCCACCAAGTTCTCTGCCTGTATGATGGGCTGTATTCATGTGTCCCACTGCCAATGGGTAATGGATAATAGTACCTGATGTCACTGACTGGATGCAGCATAAACATCCCAACTGGAAGACAGTAGCTTATCCTGCTCCTAACAGCTCCCAGTAGCTGTGTGGTCTCTACATGTGGCCCTGGTTACCATATAATTGCATGGGGTACTGCGCTTTGGGGTTACCCTATGACTCAGGGAACATCGAGAAAAATATCCCGAAATGACTGAATTACCCCATAGTGAAGCCAGGTAGGCCAAGCATAGTCTTTTCCACTGATATTATTACCTTTTAACTGTTGTTGTTCTCCTACCTTCCCTGTAGGCTCATTAGAAGTAACGCAACAAATTGAAGCTTTAAGTAATTTAACTAAACATTCCCTGAATGACAACAGAGAAAGCGTGTGGCTATTAACTGCAAAAAGCACCTAAATGAGGAAGGTAGTCCTTCAGAACCGAACAGTTCTGGACATTCTAACAGCCACTCAAGGGAGGGCATATGCCATAGTAAAGGCTAATGTTGTACCTAAATACCAGACCACCATCAGAACATAACGATCTGATGGGCCACGTGAAGAAACAAATAGAAGCCCTGGACACACCTGATGACTGGTCTGCTGTGGCCACCTGGTTTTCTTCTTTTCCCTCTAGTAAGCATGGTATTTTGATGATCCTTGGTCTTTTCCTGGGTATAGGGACTGTCTGCTCTGTGTGTCTGTACTGTTAGTGTGGTCTGTGCCTCCAACTATAATAAAGCTGTCTGTCCCTACAGTGATAACTCCTCTCTGGGCCCTCAGGAGCTTTATGGAAGAGAAGGAACAGTCAGATGTAAGAGTTGGCCTCAGGGGGTGAACTGAAGGTGAAAACAGGCTTTGCAAGGCAGAACATAGCTGCCCTCACACTTTCAGTTAGTTCATTGCTGTTTCTGTTAAGTTCGCTGCTGTTTTCCAAGCCCCTATTAAGTGACCTTGCTGAGGTGGTTTTATGTAACTCCCTGGCCTGTAGCCACCTTTGTCCTTGACTGTTATAAAACCTCTGCACCTCCGCTCCTACTGCTGGGTGTGGCAATCTGCTTCAGTCCTTCAGCTGCCAGGGACCACTGCCTCATTTGTAAGTCTCCACAATATACTCCTTTGATGCCACACTGTAGTTGCCTGTCTTTGGTCTTTCGGCACCCTCTTTTTGGATGCAAATATCAGGTTACTGGCACTGGGGTGGGTGGTCCATACCTGAACATCATCTGACTGGAAGAAATTCATTTTTGTGCCCATTCCAAAAAAGATAATCAAATGAGATGTGAAAATAATCAAACTATATTATTAATATCACATGATAGCAAGATTTTGCTGAAAATATTTCAAAATTGACTGTATATCAACAGGGAACTGTAAGAAGCTCAAACAGCATTCAGGAGAGGATGTAGAACAAGGAATCTCATTGTTGATGTTAGATAGATCTTGGCCAAAAGCAAAGAATACTGAAAGATGTTTCCCTGTGTTTTATCAACTATGCAAAAACATTCAGTTATGTGGATCATAGCAAATTATGAAGGGTATTATGAAGAATAGAAATTCTTGAGCACTTAGTTATGTTCTTTTGGAACCTGTACACAGATCAAGAGGAAGTTTGAACAGAACAAGGGATACTGCCTTGTTTAAAATTGGAAAAAGTGTGCAGGAGAGTTGTATCCTTTCTACTTTCTTATTCAATCCATATGCTAAGCAAATAATTCAAAAAGCTGAACTATATGAAGAATAATATGGCATCAGGTTTGGAAGAAAACTTATTAACAGTCTGCAATAGGTAGATGACACAATCGTGCCCAAAATGAAGACAACTTGAAGCACTTACTAATGATGATAAAAACATTGCAGTCTTCAGTGTGGATTATATGTGAACACACACACACAAATGAAAGTACAACTGAGCTGATAGCCAATATCATGATAAATGGAGAAGAAATTGAAGTTGTCAATGATTTCATTCTACTTGGCTCAACAATCAAAGTCTATGGAAGCAGCAGTCAAGAAATAAAAATAAAGCATTGCATTGGGGAATTCTGCTCCAAAAGACCTGTTTAATGTCTTAAATACAATGATTAAAGTTGTTGATGATTACAGTTCATCTGACCCTGAACAATGGAAAAGGAAGCCTGAAGAAGTGAAGCATTCAAATTGTCCCAGACTATAAAAAAAAAAAATTTTTTTTTTTTTTTTTATATGGATAAGAACTATAGGAGGCTGGACTATATGAAGAACACAGCATCAGAACTAGAGGAAGACTATTAACCTGCGATATGCAGATGACACAACCTTGCTTGCTGAAAGTGAAAAGGACTTGAAGCACTTACTGATGAAGATCAAAGACTACAGTCTTCAGTATGGATTACACAACAACATAAAGAAAACAAAAATCTTCACAACTAGACCAATAAACAACATCATGATAAACGGAGAAAAGTTTGAAGTTGTCAAAGATTTCATTTTTACTACCTTACATGTAAAGTATTGAACCTCATTTTTATGAAGAGAAGGAAAGGTTTGATCTTTAATGCTTTTCACAATCTATTTAAAAATAAGCAGCACCAACTTGGCGGTAACCATGATAAAAAAAAAAAACCTCATTTTTATGAAGAGAAGGAAAGGTTTGATCTTTAATGCTTTTCACAATCTATTTAAAAATAAGCAGCACCAACTTGGCGGTAACCATGATAGGGCGGGACTATATTTGCATGTTTATTTTTGACTCCATGATTTGTGATACGTATAGTAAGTTCTCAATAAATATTTGTTAACTAGATGAAGCATTGAAAGCTGTATTCCAGGAAGATAAGCCTTATTTTTATTTTGTATTCTGTTACGTCTGTTTCTTTGATATAAGAAGTAGAACCCATAAGAATCAGCGATGACCTAGTCTCAAAATTGTTTAACTGTTTAGATCAATATCTAGGTTTCAATTATGCCAGACTAAATTACACATTTTAAGATGACTCTTCAAAAATAATAATAATAATAATTGACTACAGTGAAAGTAAATTACGATAGGAAATTTCTCTTTAACACTAATAGAAACTAATGATATAAATCAAATAGCTTCAGAAACATGTTTAGCCCCAGCTGATCTTGTGGAGCTAAGATTTTAGTGAAACCTGTGAGTGCTGGAACTCTACGGGACTGCTTTGTTTTTCTGGTTCTCACAAGTTTTCAGCCCTTGAAAAAGTGCAGTTCAGTACTTTTCTATCCTATTAGTGGTGAATATTTGAGTTTTCCTTCTCTGCCATGTTTCCTAACATAGATTCCAGCTTTTGCAGGTTTTACCGTATGAGAGAGGGCATCTGTATGCAACGTTTTCATTTGATGTAACTCATTGCAGAGTAGAATGAATATTTCGGCATGAAATATAAATAAATTAATTCAGAAGTATTGTGGGAATGGATTTATTTCCAAAAATGTTATAAAATGTGAAAATACATTCTAATTTGAATAGAGAATTGACTAAAATCTAGAGAAAAGAAGACATTAAAAATTTTAGGCTGATACATACTTTTATTATAGTCCCTGACAGAATAAAAACACATTTTATGTATTATTACTACAAACTTACCACATTTGTTTAAAGGTATTTTTGTAACTGTCCTTATACTCAGATAGTAGCTAAGAACATATATAATTTGCTGAAGCTTTCCCAAGTATTATGTTTTAAAACCAGCCCCAACATGTCATTTGTCAAAGTATACAAATTATTAGAACTGGTAATGTATTTGAAGAGAGGTAGATTTATGATGCAACATGAATATGTCACTGTATTTTACCATATCTGCCATCTACCATTATTATAAACAACTATTCTGTAAGCAAGTCTGTTTGTTCATTTATAGGAAAAACAAAGAGAGACAGGTACTGTATCAGCCAGTATCAAGAGATCCTTATATATAAAATAATAAGTATAGTTTCAGTTAGAGATAAAATTTGAGGCTATATTAAAATATATGAAATGCCTATGGTTGGTATCATTTAGTATAAAAATGTTATAAAATACCTGTGAATCCCACTTGAGAGGATTAGCTTAAATATCTGTAAAATGAATCATTGCTTGTTATTAAAAAGTCATGTCATATTTTTCAGCATATTATAAAGTACAGAAAAGCAAAAAATTGAAAATAGTTACTAATAACTCACCCAAAAGAAATTTGAATTTTATCATTTGGTTTTCTTTTCCCATGATGCAGATTTTATATATAAGGCATAGTTTGTAATTGTTTTAGGTTAAATTTATTATATGTCAAATATACAAAGATCATCTTTATTATTAAAATGTTAATATTTTCCTATATATTTTTCAAAAGGAATAAAAGGATCCACATTGAATTGGGGGCAGTGGTAGTTTGGTGGTAGAATCCTCACCTTTTTTACAGGAGACCAGGTTCAATTTCTGGCCAATGCACCTACAGCTACCACCTGTCAGTGGAGGCTTGTCTATAGCTATGAGGCTGAACAGATTTTAGTGAGCTTCCAGACTAAGAAGAACCAGAAAGAAAGGCCTGGAGATCTACTTCTGAAACTAAGCCAATGAAAGCCCTATCAATCACAATGATCAGAGCCAATCATGGGGATGGGTCAGGACTAGCCATGGTTTTGTTCCATTGTGCATGAGGTCACCAAGAATTAGGTCACCAACCCAACAGCAGCTAAAACTACAACATTTACAGAATATTTCTTGTGAAATGCCTTTCTGATATTTATTTCCATCAAGACAATAAATAAATCCTGAGATTTTTCTTTGCCTTCTAATAAACAAAACTGAAAACAATCTGGTAGCATTATCCAAGTTATTCCTGTCCTACTGGTAGACAAATATCACGGTCACTTTATTAAAGATCTAAATAAAATTGTCTTAAAAATATGCAGGCATAGTATTTTAAAGAAAACATTGGAAAGACTTCAAAATATGCGAAAAGATTACCGTCTGTCATTTCTATGGGATATTGTGCATTGTCTAGTGACGCTTAAACCTGTTGCTGTAGCGTAGACTCTGTCTCATAGCCACCCTGTAGGACAGCGTAGAACTTCCCCATACAGTTCCCACTCACTCCCTGGAAACCCTGTGAGGCAGTTCTGGTCTGTCCTATAGGGCAACTGTGAGTCAGAATCAACTGGATGGCAACAGATTTTTTTTTTTTTTGGCAGAAATAAAAGTTAGTTTGTGAAGCACTAATGGTGTGGCAGATGTTTTCTCTCTGAGGTCTCGTTCCTACCATAAACTACTTTCAGCATATGACTAGATCCTTCATTCATTAATGAGTTAAATAAAAGTTTTAAGGTGTTTATTTTATATTTGTATGAGAATTATGATTTAACTTTTTTATTATTATTATTTTATTTTAACATATGAGAATATTTTAAGATAAAATAAACTGTTTTACCTTGAAACTAATGTGACCCAGGATAAAATTAATTCACACTTCTGTCAGTCCACTTATCATGAAAAGAGCCCAGAATCTGGGACCATGACCCCAACTGTTAAATCTAAGTCGTAAACCTATATAGAGTTCAGTCCACATTTTAGTTCTAAATGCTGTGTCACTTAGAAGTTTTCCTTAGCTCCAGGTCTTTCTTTTCTGGCCTGAATATAGCCATTAAAAATGGACACTAGACGGTTTACTTATTATACTTGTGAAAACACAGATTGTTGAATTCTTCTCTTATTGGCATAAAACAAGTTGGAACAGGACAAAGAAACTCAAATGGATTTTAACAGGGTTTATTATTGCATTATTAGGGTTATTAGTTTTTTCACTATTCAGTAGATCTTAATTTTTTTTAAATAACTTAAAGGCACACACACACGTACACACATTACAACCTCTGGACAAAATAAAGAAGTTATTTAATAACTTTTAAATGTTCACCAATTATTAAAACTGAAAGCATGAGAAATGGAGAATAGGTACAGAAGTTTGGAAAGTTGCTTAACTTTGGTTTTAGTGAAATGCATGATGGTATAAAGGGAGCTAACTCTTTACCCTTCAGACCCAAACCGCTTCTAATTACTTGAAACTATGCATATTTTTTTTATTTGTGGATTTATACATGCTAGATATGCTTCTTAATTCCCATTTTTTCAATGAAATTGTATTCTTTTTTGAATAAATTAAGAAAGCGCCCCCAGTAAAATATGAGGGAAGGAATGGTCTTATATTTACCTATTACTATTTTTTGACAGTGGAAACCCTGGTGGTGTAGTGGTTAAAAGCTACGGCTGCTAACCAAAAGTTGGCAATTTGAATCCAACAGGCGCTCTTTGGAAACTGTATGGGCCAGGTCTACTCTGTCCTATAGGGTGGCTGTGAGTCAGAATTGACTCAATGGCAATTTTTTTTTTTTTTTGACACATTGCCTGGCACATAGTATTTGGGAGGTAGTCACCCAAAGATTAATACTAGTAAGTATAGAGATTTGTTTTTGTTTCCTTGGACTTTTTATTGTTATTGCTGTTGTTGTTATGCTGGTGGTGGTGTTATCCTCTGTTTGTTTGAATACATTTGTTTTTCCTAGTAAAGAAAGCAGATTTTTTTTTTTCCCATGATAATATTATTTGGATCTCCATGGAAGCAGAAGGAATTTGAAAATTATTTGGACCCCAAATCAAAAAGCAAGCTTTTAAATCTTCTAGAGTTCAAACACCATTGGTTTGGTGAGCTTTTGGTGATGGGATTGGTCAGGAAAGAGATGAGGCAGCTGAGGGTATTCCCATGGTATCTGCAAAGATATCCATGGATAAGCAGAAATTTTAAAAGAGCAAGACTGCTGACAAGCCTGCAGCCAAAACCTTAATCAAATAAGCAACAGGAATTTGAGAAATATCAGCAGATCAGACAGACTTCTTTGCAAGCAAAAGTGAAGAAAAACTCGCTTTACCGAGTTGCTTCAGGGCTTGGATACCCAGCCAAGACCTTGAGGGAGGAAAAAGTCTGAAGTTAGAGGTCTAAAAAGAGCACTGACAGCCTTCAATGAGGCTTATAGAGTTTTAGAAACAATTTTATTTTTAATCTTGCTCTGTTTAACTCTTCCCTGGTCAGCCTGTCTGAGGCAGCTTGTAAGAGCTAATGAGAGTAGCTAAACCATTGAGGACCATCCAGGAATTAACGCTGTTTCTTTTAGGCAGATCTGACATTTGGTTTGTGAGAAGATGCCTCTACAACTTCAATGGACATTGACTATTCCGCGACATTGATAGGGCCTAATTCTGAAGGACAGCATGTTCCAATGAAGAAAGACAACAGTATTTGGCACAAGGCAAATTTCAGTCAAGATCCTGGCTCTGCTATTCATCATCTTTATAATACCAAGGAAAATAGGGTCAAATTCAGCTTTCTCATTGGTATAAGTGAAAAACATAATATGTTCTACCTTACAGGAGTGTTGTGACATTGAATGAGATAAGGTACGTAAAGTCCATACACATAGCAAGTATTTCAAAACTGGCAATTTCTCTATTTCTAACATTATCCAGCCTGTGTAATGTGTCTGGTTTTGTGCTATACTTTATTATATGGATTTTGTTTCTAGTAGTAACAGGGATACTTGGCAATAATTGGCTCTAGTAGCTGGTTTTGCAGCAATGGCTTTTAATTTGACTCTGGCCTTCGTCATATGATTTGTTTTGGCCAGTGGTGGAATAACAAATGTGATACAAGAAGAGGCTTCTAAAGTGCGTGCAGGTTGGAACTTGATTTCTCTTGCTGCTCTTTGACCCCTGAAGCAACCATGTTAGCTAGCCTGGACTAGCCTTCTCAATGTTGAGAGAGAGGTGGACCAATGATTTCCATTTTCCAAACTGACAGCCAGCCAGCTGCCAGATATGTGAGTGAGGCCACCTGGGACTAGGCAGCCTCCAGCCAACCATTCAATTGACTGCAAAAACATGAATCCATGAATGACCTCAGCTGAGTCTGACCCAAATGAAATGAATCATTCAGCTGAGCCCGGACAAGTGCCAATCTGCAAAACTGTGTGATTAAAAACAGAAAGAAAAGTAAAGTTCTTTTATACCCCTAAGTTTTGTTGGTTTGTCACTGCATAGCAATAGATAAGTGATACCTCTTTCAATATATTTTTAAAAAATATATATATTAATTGACTGGCTGAAGATAAAAAAAAAGGGTGGGGGAAACAGAAAGACTGCAGGAAAAAACGAAAAGAGTGAGGGAGAAAGATGAGTGCGAAGAAAGGAAGATTTCTATCCTAAATCTTGCATTTTCCAAAGAATAAGCACAAGAACAATTCTTTGCCATCGTTTTCTTCTTGCTCATTGAATAAATTAGTATTCCAAGGTGGAAATGCCAGATACATTAATTTAGAGGAGAGGAGGTGATAGCTGGGGGAGAAAAAAAACTCCCTGAGAACATCGTGGAAAGGCTTTGTCTTAAATATACCAGGAGTGTGATTTAACATTTAATGGTATTTTACTATTATTAATTAGCACAGATCCATGTAAGAACTTATTGGCACAACTGAATGTCACTGTAATAATGGAAAAAGCAGTATGTTGGTTGGTGCACTATTAATCACGAAGCAAGCAAGGAAATTTGAATATGAAAGATAAATTGTAATGCAACACTAGTGTGCACATATTCCTGAATTACTATTAAGTACTCTTCAACATTCTCTATGCCAACATGATATTACCGAGGAATAAAAAAGGAAATTCCTATGAAATTTCTAGTGTTCTTTGTAACCCTTTGGTTACTTAATCCCAACACCAACAAAAACATATTTTTTGGCTTTAAAAAATAATCTTACACTTGACATAATGTGCCACTCTGGAAGAATGAAGAGTCAGAGTCAGGGAGATGATGGATTATTTCTTCTCCTGTCTATCTGCTTCATGGTGGCATCTCTGGCATCAGCTGTGTCTCCTCCATGTTCCCAGCTACCCAAGCCAAATAACTCCTGTCATAGCAGCTACAAGACTCTGAAAATGTCAACTTTTCTGTGGCTGGCCTCCATCCTAAGGGTTGTCATGCCTTTCTGCTGGTGCTAAGCTCTGGATTGTCTCACCATTCCCCGTGTGTCCTTTCAGTTCTGTAAACAACTTCATAAATAATCCCTACGTGAAATTCCTCGCATTGAGTTCTCTAGTATGGGTTCTGTTTTTCTGATCAAACTCTGGCTGATACAGCAATATTAATTAAATAATATGATATTGGGACCAATAATTGTAGAAAGAAATCATGCTTGGTAAAGTAAGGGGTCAACAAAGAACAGAGAGATCCTCAATGTAAGGGATTGACAGAGTGGTTTCCACAATGGGCTCAAACATAGCAATAATTGTGATTGAGAGCAGAGGAACAGGCAATATTTTGTTCTTTTATACATAAGAATGAGTCAGAGCTGACTCAAAAGTACCTAACAGGAACAGTAACAACAACAAAATACATAAATTGGCTGGAAAAACCACAGATACATAAAGATTTGTGATAATGTGTATTATAAATCTGTCAGGAAAACCATGAATGTTTAATAAATTCTTTTAGGAGCAATTAACTCATCAAATGCCAAAAGAAAAATATGAAATGAGTTCTTTGTCTCATATAGTACACCAAAATTTTCTAATATCTTAAAGACAGAAAAAGAAAAGTATAACTTTAGCATTTAAAAAAAATATAGAAAAATTCTCCATGTTTTGTATGTAGGAAATAATTGCTTCAATAAGACACTCAATTCAAAACCAAATAAAGGATAGAAAAATTTGTTAATATTAACATTTCATTGTGATAAAGTGCTCATAAAGTTAAAAACATTAAGTGCAAGAAAATATTTGGTAGAATTTATCATCAAGAATATATAAAGGATATCCAAAATTCATTCTTAAAAGACAAATCAGTTGAAAAAAATGAGAGGAAAGTACAGTTGATTCACCAAAAACATGATTCAAACGTCCAATAAAAATGTGAAACAATGTTAGACCCCCCAGTTACCTAGAGCTGACAAATTTTAAAAATGAAATACTGTTTAAAGTGGAACAAAAGTGTAAATTTTAACATTTTCATAGTGTATTTTTTTTTTTTACTATGCTATAGGGATGAATGGGAGGAAGCGGGAACTGGGGAAATCACATTTCTGCTGCTAAATTGCTGCAACCGCTTTGGAAAGCTATTCATCAAAGGTTAAAAAAAAGTTAAGACCTGCAGAACTTAGGACATAGCAATTCTACTTAGGCCTGAAATCTAGGGGGAAAAAAAAAAAACTTTTTACATTTGTAAAACAAAACATGCAAAATGTAGTGATGGTATAGTTGTAATAGAAATTTATTTACATCAGTAAAACGATAGAAATAGTGAGCATGTGTATGTGTGTGTGTGCATTCTATAATAACAATAAATGTAAATAAACCTATATAAATCTGGAAACATATTTGAAAAGATTGAAGAAGACAATGCACAAAAAGACATATTCAGTATACAGCATTAAGGTAAAATTTAAGTGGACAATATAATATCTTTTTATAGATAGACATGTATAATAAATGTATAACAAACATATTAGCAAAGAGAATACATTAAATGAAGAATTTAAGAATCATTATGTTACCTGGGTTGCAAGGAGAGGAGATGGGATGTTGGTAGCTGCCATTGAGTCCACAACCCCGTGCACAACAAAATTGTACTGCTGTGATCCATAGAATCTTCAATGGCTGATTTCTTAGCAGTGGATCACCAGGCCTTCCCTCCTAGTCTGTCTTAGTCTGGAAGTTGCACTGAAGCCTGTTGAGCATCAGAGCAATACACAAGCCTCCACTGACAGATGGTGGTGGCTGTTCATGAAGTGCATTAACTGGGAATCAAACCACGGTCTCCTGCATGGAAGGTGAGAATTCTACCACGGAAACATCACTGCTATCAATATCAGCTGACTTGGCAAGTGATAAAGACCTTCATTGAATGAGGGCAGTGAAAATGCGGGAAGTTTCTTTCCACTCTATCTGGACATGGGTGATGAAGCAGTTGGATCCATGAAAAGATTAGGTTGTTACTAGATTTTTAATACATACAGTAAAATAGTCCATTGTGAGGAGTGTAAGACTTCTAAACACAAAACTCTACTTTGTTATTTAAAATGTCCCTATTGCTTTTGTTCTCCACAACAATCATTCACTCTCTAGATATGTCCATAAAAACCAGTTTGACATTATATACATTGTTTTTGATAATGTATTAAAATGCAAAGGAGTATCTGATCCAAAACAGGCCAGAATACTTTGAAAAAAACCCTCAGTTTAATTCTGCACTTTATTTTATAAACATTCATTAGAACAGACAACATTTTAGCAAAGCTAAAGGATTTTAAACTGGTTTTTGATTAATACAAATGGAAATAATTAAAGACAACATCTAACAGTTAATAAAAAAAGTTAATAAAAAAACTGTAGAGCAATAAAATGAGATTTTAAAAAATGACTTTTTTTTTCATTTAATATGAGCTACAAACTTTAACTCTTTTCAATTCACTAAGGTGAAAAAAATTAAACACTGCAGATATTTTTGGAAGAAAATTGTCAATTTCATGGGTAATTATAACACATGTAGGTAACGCTTTCTAATCTCAATGTAATTATATTTCATGCTTCAGAGAAAAACTTAATCATTGTAGATGTAAAATAAAGACTAACTTTTCACCCTCAGCAAGCACAATGCAGTACCTGAGGGATCATAGTAGATGTGTTTATCTTTGTGCAAGACCTTCAAAGTTCAAAAATGTCAAATCTGTGGTCAAAGAGATAGTTATTTAATATGTTTTTGTGAGAATAAAATATTGCCAGATTGAGTAGCTACTAAACAGCAACAAGAAAATGTTGCAGCCTATGAACAATTCTACCCACCCCTGAACACTCTCACCGACCCTTTTTTTAACCTTTTCTCCTGAATGTGGTTGGTTAAAGTTCTGCTTCATCTATTTACTCTCAAAGACCCCCAGTGGCACAGTGGTTGATAAATCTCGACTAGTAACCAAAATGTTGGTAGTTGGAACCCACCAGCAGCCCAACAGGAAAAGGATGTGACAGCCTGCTTCCATAAAGATTACAGCCTTGGAAACCCTACAGGGCAGTTCTTCTCTGTCCTAAAGGGTCACTCTGAGTCAGAGTCCACTCTGTGGCAATAGGTTTTGTTTTGTTGTTTTTATTTCCTCTCATGTGAGAATATTCCTTAGTCAACAGGAATGGCTGTGGAAAATGTGAGCAAAATTTTTCGTAACCGAATCATTTCTTTAAATTTCTATCATGTAATTTTCTTCTACCCTTCTTCATTATTTTTTCTCGTTTCCTTAAGCAGTAAGCAAACTAACTGTACTTGCTAGAGACCTGAAGGTATCTGCTTTAGCTGAGGAGGAATCTGTTAAATTTATTGGTGTTAATATGAAAATCGACAACAGCTATTGGTGATGATTTCAAAACATGATTGATATAATTGTTGTCACTGAACTATACACACATGTGAAAAATGTTGAAATGGCAAAAGTTATGTTACATATACATATACCTGCATATATATGTATATATATGCATATATTTACAACAATGAGGAATTAAAAATGAACAAAAAGAATTAGAGTTAGGAAGGACACAAAGAAATAGAAGGTCTAGGTTTGGCAAACTAATAAGTAAAAGAGAATATTAAACATGTGACTATTGCCACATGCTGTCATTTGTTCAATAATAATTACAACTTTTGAGTAACAACTTAGTATCTGAAACATTATCCTAGGATTCTATTATTTATTGTCCTATTATCTGATTTTCTGAAGGTCACTGTTTATTAAATAACTATAATGCTGTCAGAAAGTGCTATTGGAACGCAAAGGTTGGAAACAAAGAGGAAGGGTCAAATATTTGGAAAACATGGCTTTGATGATAGAAATAATGCCAGAGATCACATGACAGATTTTTGCAAGAACAATGATTTATTCATTCAAATACCTTCTTTCAACAACATATGTGGATCTCGCCAGATGGAATACACAGGAATCATATCAACTACATCTGTGGAAAGAGATGATGGAAAAGCCCAATATCATCAGTTAAAACAAGACCAGAGACTGACTGCAGAACAGACCATCAATAGCTCATATGCTAGTTTAAGTTGAAGCTGAAGAAAATAAGAACAAGTCCACGAGAGCCAGAGTACAAACTTGAGTATATCTCACTTGAATTTAGAGTCCATCCTAAGAATAGATTTGACACAATGAACGCTAATGACCAAAGACCAGAAGAGTTGTGAAAGGACATCATATGTGAAGAAAGCAAGAGGTCATTAAAAAGACAAGAAAATAGAAAAGGCCAAAATGGATGTCAGAAGAGACTCTGAAAGTTGCTCTTGAAACTCAGATAGCTAAAACCAACAGAAGAAATGATGAAGTAAAAGAGCTGAATAAATTTCAAAGGGCTGCTGAAGAAGACAAAGTACTATAATGATATGTGCAAAGACCTGGAGTTAGAAAACTGAAAGAGAAGAACATATTTGGCATTTCTCAAGCTGAAAGAATTCAAGAAAAAACTCAAGCCTTGGGTTGCAATATTGAAGGATTCTATGGGCAAAATACTGAATTATGCAGGAAGCATCAAAAGAAGATGGAAGGAATACACAGTGACAGTAGCAAAAAGAATTAGTTCACGTTCAGCCATTTCAGGAGACAGCATATGATCAAGAACCTACAGTACTGAAGGAAGAAGTCCAAGCTGCAGTGCAGACATTGGCAAAAAGTCAGGCTCCAGGAATTGATAGAACATCAATTAAGATATTTCAACGAACAGATGCAGCACTGGAAGTGCTCATTCATCTATGTCAAGAAATTTGGAAGAGAGCTACCTGGCCAATAGACTAGAAGAGAACCATACTTGTGCCTATTCCAAGGAAAGGTGATCCAACCATTTAGAAATTATCTAACAATATTATTAATATCAGACACAAGCAAAATTTTGCTGAAGATCATTCAAAAGCAGTTGCAGCAATACAACAACAGGGAACTGCAAGAAATTCAAGTCAGATTCAGAAAAGTACATCAAAAGAGGGATATCGTTCCTGATGTCAGATGGATCCTGGCTGAAAGCAGAAAATATCAGAAAGACGTTTAATGACTATGGAAAGGTATTCACCTGTGCAGATTGTAACAAATTATGGATATTCCAGAATACTTAGCTGTGCTCATGAGGAAAGTGTGCATAGATCAAGATGCAGTTGTTTTAACAGAACAAGAGGATACTGCATGCTTTAAAATCAGGAAAGGTGTGTCCAGTTTGTATCCCTCACCATACTTCTTCAATCTGTATATGCTGAGCAAATAATCCAAGAAGCTGGACTTGAGGAAGAATGTGGCATCAGGATTGGAGGAAAACTCATTAACAACCTGCGTTATACAGATAGCACAACCTTGCTTGCTGAAAGTGAAGAGGACTTGAAGCCCTTACCGATGAAGATCAAAGACCGCACCCTTTCAGTATGGATTACAACTCAACAAAATGAAAACAAAAGTCCTCACTACTGGACCAGTAAGCAACATCGTGATAAATGGAGAAAAGATTGAAGTTGTCAGGGATTTCATTTTACTTGGATCCACAATCAACATGGAAGCAGCATCAAGAAATCAAATGACATGTTGCAATGGGCAAGTCTGCTGCAAAAGAACTCTTTAAAGTGTTAAAAAGCAAAGATGTCACTTTAGGTACTAAGGTGCGCCTAACCCAAGTGATGATGTTTTCAAATGCCTCATATGCATGTGAAAACTGGACAATGAGTAAGGAAGAGGGAAGAAGAACTGATGCATTTGAATTATGATGCTGGCAAAGAATACTGAATATACCATGGGCTGCCAAAAGAACAAACAAATCTATCTTGGAAGATGTACAGCCAGAATGCTCCTTAGAAGCAAGAATGGAGAAACTATGTCTCACATATTTTGGACATGTTATCAGGAGAGACTATTCCCTGGAGAAGGACGTTATGCTTGGTAGAGGGTCAGCAAAAAAGGGGAAGACCCTCAACAAGATTGATTCACACAGTGGCTGCAACAATTGGCTCAAGCATAGCAATTTACTTGAGGATGGTGCAGGACCGGTCAGTGTTTCATTCTGTTATACACTGGATTGCTATGTGTTGGAAGTTATTTGACAGCACCTAATACAACAACAGGTTTGGCAAAGGAAAAGAGAAAGAGTTCCTCCTTTATGCTTCAAGCTTTTTTCTGTGAAGCTAACAGACAAAAGAGAATATGCTACTGTTACCACATGCAGTCATTTGTGTGATAATAATTACAACTTTTGAGGAAAAATATAATATTTGGAACATGCAACTAGGATCTTACTGTTATTGTCCCATTATCTGATTTTCTTAAGTTCACTGTTTATTAAATCAGTGTACAATGCTGTCAGTAAAGTCATATGATAACCTCCTCTGACAGTGTGTAAAATGTAGTGCTCAAGGACTTTGACGACAAGGCAAAGTATTTCTGCCTACACTTGGGACCCTACTTAGATAAGTCAGTTCTAAGCAATAAGGTTTTATTTTATTTTATTTTTTTATGTGAAACCGTGCTAATATTTCCATCAGGAGGTTGTGGGGAATTAAGTAGTTTATTAAAGCTTATAACTGAGTGTCTGAGATGTAATAAGGACACAATGTTGGCTTCTTATACATCAACTTCTGTCCCTGTTTTGATATAAGTATCTGACTTTTTTTAAATCTGTGTATTTAATTTTTATTCATTAATTTTTTTAATTGCGAAATGTACAAGGTACATTTAATACCAATAAGTCTGAGACCTTATCAGTATTCTCCTAATCATTAATCCTGAGACTTTGAATATTCACACATTTCTGAAACTAATTTGTCATTTCACTTCCTATTTCATTAAATAGCAATTACAGTAATAAAAAGACTTCAATTGGTGTATTGAGGAGACAAAGTAAAGTATTATAATGACATATGCAAAGATCTGGAGTTAGAAAACCAAAAGGGAAGAACATGCTTGGCATTTCTCAGACTGAAAGAACTGAAAAAAAAAAAAAAAATTCAAGCCTCAAGTTGTAATATTGAAGGGTTCTGTCTTAGTCGTATAGTGCTGCTATAACAGAAATACCACAAGTGGATGGCTTTAACAAAGAGAAATTCATTTAATCACAGTAAAGGAGGCTGAAAGTCAAAATTCAGGGCATGAGCTCCAGGAGAAGTCTTTCTCTCTCTGTTAGCCTTCTCATCAATCTTCCCCTGTACTAGGAGCTTCTCCACACAGGGACCCCAGGTCCAAAGGACGCCCTCTGGCCCCAACATTGTTTTCTTGGTGGCGTGAGGTCCCCTCTCTGCTCATTACCTTCTCTTTTTATCTCTTGAGAGATAAAAGGTGTTGCAGGCCACTCCCCAGGGAAACTTCCTTTACACTGGCTCAGGGATGTGACCTGGGTACGAGTGTTACAATTCCACCCAAATCCTCTTCAACATAAAATTACAATCACAAAATGGAGAACAACCACACAATACTGGGAATCATGGCCTAACCAAGTTGACACCTATTTATGGAGGACACAATTCAATGCATGACAGTTTCTATAGGGAAAATATTAAACAACACAGGAAGAATTAAAAAAAAAAAATGCAAGGAATATGCAGAGTCACTGTACCACAAAGAATTGGATGATATTCATCCACTTCAGGAGGCAGCATATGATCAGGAAGCAATGGTACTGAAGGAAGAGGTCCAAGCTGCCCTGGAAGCACTGGTGAAAACCAAGGCTGCAGGAATCGACAGAACATCAATTGAGATATTTCAACAAATGGATGCAGTTGTAAAAGTGCTCACTCACCTATGCCAAGAAATTTGGAAGACAGCCACCTCGCCAACCAACTGTAAGAGATCCATATTTGTGCCTATTCCTAAGAAAGGTGATCCAACCAAATACAGAAGTTATCAAACAATATCATTAATATCACACACAAGTAAAATATTGCTGAAGATTATTCAAAAGGAGCTGCAGCAGTACATCAACAGGGAACAGCCAGAAATTCAAGACAGATTCAGAAGAGACATCATTGCTGATGTCAGATGTGTCCTGGCTGAAAGCAGAGAATGCCAGAAAGATGTTTACCTGTGTTTAATTGACTATGTGAAGGCATTTAACTGTATGGATCATAACAAATTATGGATAAAATTTTGACGAATGGAAATTCCAGAACACTTAATTGTGCTCGTGAGGAACCTGTACATAGATCAAGAGACAGTCCATGGAATAGAACAAGGGGATACTGTGTGGTTTAAAGTCAGGAAAGGTTTGTGTTGGGGTTGTATCCTTTCACCATTCTTATTCAGTCTGTATGCAGAACAAATAATCTGAGAAGCCAGACTCTATGAAGAATGTGGTATCAGGATTGGAGGGAGACTCGTTAACAACCTGCATTATACAGATGACACAACCTTGCTCACTGAAAGTGAAGAGGAATGGAAGCACTTACTGATGAAGACTAAAGACCATATCCTTCACTATGAATTACACCTCAACATAAAGAAAACAAAAATCCCCATAACTGGACCAATAATCAACATCATGATAAACGGAGAAAAGATTAAAGTTATCAAGGATTTCATTTTACTTGGATCCACAATCAACAGCCATGTAAGCAGCAGTCAAGACGTCAAATGATGCATTGTATTGGGCAAATCTGCTGCAAAAGACATCCTTATTTAAAGTGTTAAAAACCAAAGATGTCACCTTGGAGACTAAGGTGGCTTGACCCAAGCCATGGTATTTCCAATTGCCTAATATGCATGCCAAAGCTGGACATAGAATAAGGAAGATTGAAGAATTGATGCCTTTGAATTGTGGTGCTGGAGAAGAATATTGAATGTACCCTGTACTGCCAAAAAATGAACAAATCTGTCTTGGAAAAAGTACACCAGAATGTTCTTTAGAAGCAAGGATGGAGAGACTATGTCTCACATATTTTGGACATATTATCAGGAGGAATCAGTCCCTGAAGAAGGATATCATGCTTAGTATATTAGAGGATTAGCAAAAAAAGAGGAAGACCCTCAAGGAGATGGATTGACACAGTGGCTCGAACAATGGACTCAAGCATAAAAAAATTGTGAGAATGTAGCAGGACTAGACAGTATCTTGTTCTGTTGTACATAGGGTTGCTATGGGTTAGGGCTGACTTGACAGCACCTGACAACAACAAGAGTAATAGTAATAACAATAAGCCATTGATGCTAAGTTGATTCTGACTCATAGTGACCCTATAGAACAATGTAGAATTGCCCTATAATAGGTGGTAAGTAAAATGGATATCAAGAAGAATTGTGCAGGGTATTGTTTATTACTTGCCTCCTAGAAAGGTACAAAGAAAATGATCAGCAGAATGCTACATCATCTATTTTATTTTATGTACATTTAACTACTGCAGCATCTCCAGAGAGTATTATATAAGGAAAGGTTTGTTAAAATAGCCTAGAAAGAGTGAACAAGATGATCTGACGAGTGTGATATTACCATTAGAAATAAATAATTTGGAATAATAAGGTAAAAAATGAAGTCTAACTGTTGGTACTTGTGTATTGGTCTTTGTTTAAAATATGGAAAGCTCTGAAGAGTTTCCCAGTAGTTCTTTTTTTTTAAAGAATTTAAATGATTATAAACTAGTTTAAATAGATAAAAGATAAAAGACTTTTAGAGGTGAGAGGAGTTACAATATATTCCTTGTTTCCTGAAATGCTCTACAAATCGAGATGAAGAATAGAATTGGAAAAGAAAAAGCACATACCCTCGGTAGCAAAAATTAGTCTAGTGTCCCAGGTGGTGTATGTCTGAGTCCTGCAAAGGTCCTGTGTCAATCCATAAAAATTGAAAAAACAAACCCGTTGTCATTGATTCAATCCTGACTCATAGTGACCCCATAGGACAGAGTAGAAATTCACTGTACAGTTTCTGAGGAATGGCTGGTGGGTTCAAACTGCTGACCTTTTGGTCAGCTGCCAAGCTCTTAACCACTGCACCACCAAGGCTCTGGGTCACTGTGTAGTTAACTCAAAATAGTGCTCCTCTGTTTTTTTTTTTTTTGGATAGGTTTCTTGAAATAATAATGTATTTCTAATAACTCAATTGTACATCTACATACCTGCACATTGTGTTCCGCAACTTCTAATTTATTACCGATTGATTCTTCATACTATTAATGAAAATGATTAAATATAAAAAAAAGTCATTAGTAATTACGATTTTGTATTTCATCTCAAAATTTTTGTTAAGAATCAGTGAAAAGGGAGTGGAGCAAGATGGCGAAGTGAGTGAATGCTCCCATTTACGACCCCAGCAAATAATCCACTGAACAATTAATAAAAACAAGAACAAACTGAGGTCACAGAACTCTGGACAGCAGCCGAGGTGCCGGAGAGTCGAGGTGATTCCAGAAGTGGGAGGGAGGAGGAACAGAGACGGCACAGAAGCAGGGAGAAACTATCTACTCTAATTGGGAGCACTAGCCCATTGCAGCTATTTTTGGATGTGGCTGGGCAACGCCTCAAACAAGAAACACAGAAAGGGAACTAATATGAGAAAGCTGTAGCTGAATTTTTTTAAGGCAATGCAAATTGGCCTTGGGAGTTTGCAGGCCACGCAGTTTGGAGGGGGTGAAAGGAAACCATGATGCCACAGAACAGTGATGTTGAATCTTGCTGAGGTCCAAGAATACAGGTGTTAGGACCAGAAAGAACTGCAAGAGCAACAGGGCAAGAGGAATATTTCAGACTGACAGGTGACACAAAGGGAAATAACTGTCTCCCTGCCCACAGTGGGACACCATGGGAGAGCTTGTGGAGGGGTGCCCGTGAGGGAAAGATATAGACAGCGCCCCCCTTCACCACAGGAAAGTAAAGCCCCACTACTATGTTAACATCTGAGAAGAACTGAATTCCCTCCTCTTTTGCACGTGTATTGAGTTCCAGAGATGCAGAACTCCTGAATCAGCACTGAAAAAAAACCTAAGGCTAAGAGTGCCCTCTAGTGCTTCGCAGGAGAAGATACCAAGCCTGCCACCACTGGGTTGATTCTGACTCATACTAACCCTGTGGGGTAGAGTGGAGCTGCCCTTTAGGGTTTCCAAGGCTGTGAGTCTTTGCAGAGGCAGGCTGCTGCATTTTCCTCCCATACAGCAGATGGTGAGTGGCAGACAGGCGCTTGGCTGCTGCACCACTAATGTGCCCAATCAGAAAGTTTTCCCACAAAAACCAGAATACAAAATTTAAAGAAAAAATAATAAAATAACAAAACAGCCCAAGTCCAACAACAACAACAAAAAAATAGCAAAAGACAAAATCCCAAGAGGACTAGTCAAAAGCAAAATATGAAGAGGAAATTTCTCCTACATAAATAAGCCAGCCTAATGCCAAGAATTGATAATTTTCAGACTATAGTGCTAAAAATGTTTAAAAAACCAAAAAGCACAAACTAGTAGAGATCAGGAAACAAATGGAGGAAAAAAACGAGAGACTAGACAAGGAAACTGAAAACATCAAAAAAGAAAATTACTGGAACTCAAGAATAAAGCAACTGAATTAGAAAAAGCAAGAGAAACACTCAACAATAATAATAAACAGACAGAAGATAGAATAAATGAACTAGAAGACAAAATACCTGAATTTATCAAGTCGAAAGGGAAACAAAAGACAAGAAGAAAGAAAAGTGAACAGGTCAGTGAGGAAATATGGAATTCAACTAAGAAATCTAACATTAGAATTATTGGAATCCAGAGAGCCATGACAACCATAAAGGCATAGAAGCAATTTTCCAAGACAAAATCGGAGAGAAGTTCCCAAATTTGAACAGAGAACCAAGCCTGCAAATACATGAAGCTACATGAACTCTAATCAGAAGAGATACAAAAAGATCAACTCCACATACATCCTAATGAAATTCTTGAAAATCAAGGACAAAGAATTCTGAAAGCAGCCAGAGAAAAGCATTATAATATACCAAGGATCTTTCATAAAAATCAGTGCAGATTTTCCCCCAGAAACTATATACAAGTCCCTGTCTATTCGTGGCCTGGGGACTTTCTGGTTCATTAGGGTGGTGGTAGTGCTCAGTGGTGATGAGAAAGGGGTCTGGAGTCAGATCTGGATTTGAATTCTGATTTTGCTGTTTCTAGCTTGTAACCTTGGACAAGTTATTTGAGTAGAGACCTGAGTAAGAGCAAGAACTCTGTAGCCAGGCTCCCTGAGTTCAAATCTTGGCTCTGATATGTTTAGCAGTCTGACAAAGGCAAGTTGCTTAACCTGTCTGTGCATAGTTCCCTATGTCTAAAGTGACAGTTATAATAATACTTATCTCATAGGGTTGTTGGGCAGATTAAATGAGTTAATATTACGTAACCGTGCCTACTGTAATTCGTGTAACAGCATTCAAGCGTGAGCTATTATTGTCAGAGTCCCTGGGTGGTGTAAATGGTTAACATGCTCGGCTGCTAACCCAAAGGTTAGAGGTTTGAGTCTACTCAGAGACATCTCAGAGGAAAGGCCTGATGTCAGAAGACAATGGAGCAACATATATAAAACACTGAATGAAAATAATTGCCAACCAAGAATTCTTTACCCTGCAAAGTTGTTATTCAAAAACAAGGAGGAAAACAAAACATTCCAGAATAAACAGAAGCTTTATTGGAATTTTCCATGACCAGAACAGCTTTGCAGGTATTACTCAAGGGAGTCCTCCAAATGGAAAGGCAAGAGAATTATATAAATACTCATCTCTATACCCAAGGCAAAAAATAAATAAATAAGAGAGAAAGAGATCTTCAAAAGACTCAACAACATGGGCAATCATAAGGATCAAGAATATATTTTAAGGGAATAAACTGAATAATTAAATCCTGCAAATAATACAACTTTAAGATTGTAGGAAATAAGCACAAAGTAAACTTGTCAAATATATGCTGCATATTGATGTTAATGGAGACACAAAAACAGAAATGGGGGAGGAAGGATCATACCAGAAATAAATTTATTATGTTTAGGTTGTATGTTAACTGTTGTTCATATGTTAAACATTTTTTTCAATTGTAAGTTGCGTAATGTAATATATGTGGTAACCACTAAGAAATCACCAGGAAAAAAAAAAAATTTTTTTCTGAAGAAAAAAAAGAAGAAAGCAAAAAGGCTCATCACAAGAAGGCAGCCAAATAAAAACAAAAACAGAAAAGTCAGAATAAAAAAAAATGCATAAAACACTCAAAAAACAAAAAGCAAAATGAGTGAGGTAGATACTTCGCTTTCTGTAAGAATGTTAAATGTAAATGGTATTAAAAACCCCATGGAAAAGTCAGAGAGTGGCAGGTTGGATTTATTAAAAAAAAAAAAAAAGATTCACCCTTTTGCTGTCTACATGAAACACAACTTAGAAACAGGGGCAAAAACAATCTGAAAATAAAAGGATGGAAAAAAATATCACATATAACCAGTAAGCAAAAAACAGGAGGAGTGGCCATACTGGTATCAGATAAATTAGATTTTTAATTAAAACCTATTACAAGATATAAAGAAGGATATTCCATAGTAACAAAAGGGTCAATTCAGCAAGAAGAAATAACAATGATAAATATATATGCACCTAATGGAAATGCACTAAAATATATGAAATAAAAAAAATTCATAAATACTGGTTAATATGAAAGCAGAGTCCTGGTGGAGGAGTAGTTATGAGCTTAGGCTGCTAACCAGAAGGTTGACAGTTCGAAGCCACCAGCTGCTCCTTGGAAACCATATGAGGCAGTTTTGCCCTATAGGGTCACTATGAGTTGGAATTAACTTGACAGCAGCAGGTTTGAGGTTTTTGTTGTTGTTGTTAATTTGAAAGGAGAAATAGACAACAACAAAATAATATTAGGGGACTTCAACACATCATTTTTAATTTAGACTGGACATCTAAAAAGAAGATTACTGAGGACATTGAGAAATTAAATAAAACCATAAGCCAGCTGGACCTAATGGACACATATAGAACACTCCACCAAGCATCAGAACAATATACATTCTTCTGCAGCACACATGGATCATTTTCCATAATAGAATATATGCTAGGACACAAAATAAACCTTGACAAATTAAAACACTGAAATCATATAAACCATCTTCTCTGACCATAATGGTATGAATCTAGAAATTAAAAACAGGAAAAAATTGGAAAAATAAATAAATACACAGAAACCAAGTAATACTACTAAAAGATTGTTAGGTCATACAAGAAATCAAAAGTGATACAAAAAAATTCCTAGAATCAAACAAAAATGACAGCACAACACATCAAACCTTTTTTTGTTGTCAGGTACCATCCAGTGGGGACCGACTCATAGAGACCCTATATACAACAGAATGGAACACTTCCAGTCCTGTGCCATTCTCACAATCATTGTTATTCTTGAGCCCATTGTTGCTGCTACTGTGTCAATACTTCTCTTTGAGAGTCTTCCTATTTTGCTGACCCTCTACTTTACAAGGATGATGTCCTTCTCCAGGGACTGACTGCTCCTCCTGATAACATGTCCAAAGTATATGAGACCAAGTGTCACCATCCTTGCTTCTGAGGAGCATTCTAGCTATACTTCTTCCAAGACAGATTTGTTCATTCTTTTGGCAATCCATCTTATATTCTGTATTCTTTGTCAACACTGCAACTCAAAGGCATCAATTCTTTGGTCTTCCATATTCATTGCCCAGCTTTCACATACACATGAGGTGATTAAAAATGCCATGGCTTCGTTCAGGCACACTTTAGTCTTCAAGGTGACATCTTTACTTTTTAACGCTTTAAAGAGGTTTTTTGCCCAGTGCAATGTGTCCTTTGATTTCTGTTACTTCCATGGGTATTGATTGTGGATTCAAGTAAAATGAAATCCATGATGACTTCAATCTTTTCTCCATTTATCATGTCGTTGCTTATTGGTCGAGTTATGAGGATTTTTGTTTTCTTTATGTTGAGATATAATCGATACTGAAGGCTGTAGTTTTTGATCTTCATCAGTAAGTGCTTCAAGCCCTCTTCACTTTCAGCAAGCAAGGTTCTGTTGTCTACATAAGACAGGTTGTTAACGAGTCTTCCTCCAATCCTGATGCCCTGTTCTTCTTCATATAGATAGCCTAGCATCTCAGATTATTTTCTCAGCATACAAATTGAATAAGTATAGTGAAAGGATACAACCGTGATGCACACCTTTCCTGAATTAAAACTTGCAGTATCCCACTGTTCTGTTCTAATGGCTGCTTCTTGATCTATGTACAGTTTCTTCATGAGTGCAATTAAGTGTTCTGGAATTTCCATTATTCACAAGGTTATCCACAAATTGTTATGACCCACACAATTGAATGCCTTTGCGTAGTCAGTAAAACACAAGTAAGCATCTGCCTGGTATTTTCTGCTTTCAGCCAGGATCCACATGACATCAGCAATGAAAACCCTGGTTCCACATCCTGTTCTGAATCCAGTTTCAATTTCTGGCAGTTCCCAGTCAATGAACTGCTGCTGCTGCTTTTGAATGATCTTCAGTAAATTTACTTGCATGTGATATTAATGATATTGTTTGATAATTTCCACATTGAGTTGGCTCTCCTTTCTTTGGAATAGGTGTAAATATGGATCTCTTCTTTTTGGTTGGTTAGGTGGCTGTCTTCCAAATTTCTTGGCAAGGGTGAGTGGGCACTTCTAGTGCTGTATCTGTTTGTTGAAACATCTCAGTTGATACTTTGTCAGTTCCCAGAGTCTTGTTTTTTTGCCAATGCATCAAGTGTGGCTTGGACCTCTTCCTTCAGTACCATTGGTTCCTGATCATATGCTATTTCCTGAAATGGATGAATGTCAACCAATTCTTTTTGGTACAGTGACTCTGTGTATTCCTTCCATCTTCTTTTGATGCTTTCTGTATCATTTGATATTTTTTTCCATAGAATCTTTCAATACTGCAACTTGAGGCTTGAATTTTCAGTTCTTTCAGCTTGAGAAATGCCAAACGTATTCTTCCCTTTTGGTTTTCTAATTCCAGATCTTTGCACATGTCATTCTATTACTTTACCTTTTCTTCTCAAGTCATCCTTTGAAATCTTCTGTTCAGCTCTTTTACTTCATCATTTCTTCCTTCTTCTTTGGCTCCTTGGCTTTCAAGAGCAAGTTTCAGAGCTTCTTCTGACATCCGTTTTGGTGTTTTCTTTCTTTCTTGTCTTTTTAATGACTTCTTGCTTTCTTCAGATATGATGTCCTTGCACAACTAGTCTGGTCTTCAGTCATTACTGTTCAACGAGCCAAATCTATTCTTGAGATGGTCTCTAAATTCAAATGGGATATACTCGAGGTCCTACTTTGGCTCTAAGGGACACAACAAAAGCAATACAGAGAGAGAAATTTGTAGCAAATATCCCTGCATTAAAAAAGAATAAATATCTAAATATACTAACTTCAACTGACAATTTGAACAAGTAGAAAAGGTAGAGAAAAAGAAGCCAAAAGCTACCAGAAAAAAAAAAAGGAAATATAAAGATCAGGAAAGAAATAAATGAAAGAGAAAAAAAAAATAGAAAGAATAAAAAAAAAAACTAGAAGCTGATTTGTTCTTTGAAAGGATCAATTAAATAGATAAGCAGCTGACTAGACTGACAAATGAAAAAAAATATGAGAGCAGGCAATAACCAAATTAAGAAATGAAATTGTGACATTACAATAGGTCCAAAAGAAATAAAGAAGATCATAACTTATTACTATGAAAAAATTTTACTTCAACAACTTGAAAACCCAGTTGAAATGGACAAATTCCTAGAAACACACTACCTACCCAAACTAACACAAAGAGGTAAAAAATTTAAACACACCCATTACAAAATAAGAGATTTAAGATGTCATCAAAAAACTGCAAACAACAACACCAACAAAAATAAAGTCCAGAAACAGATGGCTATAGTGGAGAATTCTACCAAACTTTCAGAGAAGAGTTGACACCAATCCTACTTAATCTTATCGAAAACATCGATGAGGGAGGAACACTACCAAACTCTTTCTATGAAGCCAGCATAACCCTGATACCTAAACCAGGGAAAGACAACATACAAGAAAAGAAAATACAGATCAATATCCCTTATGAACATAGATGTAGAAATTTTCAATAAAATTCTATTAACAGACTAAGCAACATATCAAAAAAATCAGGTACTGTGATCAAGTGGGATTGATACCAGGATTACAAGGATGGTTCAACGTTGGAAAATCAACCAAAGTAATCCACCCTATGAATAAAAGAAAGGAAAAGAACCACATGATCATATCAATTGATGCAGAAAAAGCATTCAACACAATTCAACACCTCTTCCTGATAAAAATTCTCAGCAAAATAGTAAGAGAAGAGAAATTTCTCAACATAAGCAGGACACACTTGCAAAAACAGCAGCTAACATTATATGCAACAGAGAAAGGCTCAGGGACTTCCCCTTGAGAATGGGAATAAGGCAAAAATACCCATTATCTCTACTCTTATTCAACTTTGTACTGGAAGTCCTAGAGAGAGTAATGAGACAAGAAAGAGAAATAAAAGATAACCCAAATCAGAAAGAAAGAAGTAAAACTATTTCTATTTGTAGATGACAAGATTCTATACACAGAAGCCCCTAAAGATTTCACAAGAAAAATATAACTAATAAAATAATTTAGCAACATTGCAGGATACAAGATCAACACACACATGAAAAAGTCAGTTTAGTCCCTTTATTTCTTTTTCAGAGTAGTCTTTGTTAGCGTAAAGAAAATAGTACCATTTATAATGCCCACCAAACCAACAAAATAACTAGGGATTAACCTAACCAGGAACATAAAAGTCTTATACAATGAGAAGTATAAAGCACTACTACAAGAATCTAAAAGATACCTAAAAAAATGGAAAGACATTCTGTGCTCATGAACTAGAATTCTTAATTGCAGTAAAAATATCAATTATACCTAAAGACATCTACAGGTACAATGCAATCCCAGTACAAGCACCAACAACATTCCTTACTGAAATGGAAAAAGTAATGACAACTATCTATGGAAAGGAAGGAAACCCTGAATACAGCAAAGCGATATTGAAGAAAAACAACACAGCAGGAGCCTCACACAAAGAGATATCAAAATATACTATACAGTCACTGTAATCAAAACAGCCACATATTGGTTCAGTGAGAGACACATAGACCAGTGAAACAGAATTGAGAACTCAGAAATAAACCCAGCCAGGGATGAAGCCAACATGGTGCTATAGACAGAAGCACCACACCAACCCTCCACAGCAAAGACCTGAAAAACTAAGTAAATCAGAGACAAACATCAATCTTTAAACCCTAAGAGTGAAATGAAGGGATAAAGAACCCAACCAAGTACCAAATGGAATAAGAAACTGACAGAGTACAGAGAACAAGGACAGATATGGAGTAGAGGTCCCCCATCAACTACCTAGGCTTGAATTAGCCACCTTGAACTCCTCAGCCACCAAGAACAGCAAACAGGGAGTACAGGAATGCAGATTCACGGAGCTCTCTGCATGAGACAGAACACCCAGTAACCAGCAATACACACTTTCCCACCCCTCACCCTTCTTCCCCTTGCATGACCACCACGGCTTTATGGTGGACTACGTGATCACTCCACCAGGAAGAGGCCGGTTCCTTGCCGCTCGGATTAGCCCCACCCCCACTGGCCAGCTCCTTCAGTGCCATTTTTTTCGTTGCTGTTTTTTGCTTTTTTTCCAGCTTCTTTTGGCTTTTTCTGTCTCTCTCACCTCTTTCCTTTGCTTTCTCTTGAACTCCTGGCTCCGTGTACAATCTTAGCTCCTTCTTGACAGATTGTGAAGTGCTGCTCATCTGGGGGACCACTTCCTGGGTCTGAGACACCAGGCCAGTGGGTTCTCTGGCGGCATTTATTTGTTTCCTTTTTGTTTTTGTTTCTCAGTTTCTTAACTCTATCTACTTGCCTTCTTTTCCTGTCTCCTGAATATCTGGTGCTGTGTGCCATCACTGCTCCTTTCAGATGTGCTGTGCAGCACCATTCAGCTTGGGAACTACTTCCCCCAGTCCACACTGCCAAGCCAGTGGGCTTCCTGGAGGACTTTTTTTTTTTCTTCTTTGGTTTCTTATATCTCTCTCTCATTCTTCCCTTCTTTTCTCCTGAACACCTGGCACTGTGTGCCATCTCTGCTACTCCTAGCAGGGCTGTGCAGTGCCACATGACTGGGGAGTCACTTCCTCTGTTTAATGCCACCACACCAGTGGGCTCCCTCTGGACATTTTTTTTCTCTTCTTGTCTCAGTTTCTTGTCTCCTCTACCTTCCTTCCTTACCCTTCTCCTGAACACCTGGCACTGTGTGCCATCTCTGCTTCTTCTTGATGGGCTGTGCAGTGCTGCTCACCTGGGGACCCACTTGCAATTGGCTCCCTTGGGCATTTTTTTCCTTCTTTTTTTTTTTTTTTTCCTCAGTTGCTTGGTTTTTGCCTCTCTCTACCTCTCTTCCTTTCCTTCCTTCCATCCATCTGGCACTTTCTTTTCCCCCCCTCAGTTTCTTTTCTCTCTATATATTCCTTCCATTCCTTTCTCCCAACCACCTGGCCATGTGTGCCTTTCTCTCTCTCTGACTCTCCATCTGTTTTTTAAATCTAGTTTCTTATCTCTCTCTCTCATTTTTTCCTTTCTCCCACCCACCTAGTTGCATGTGCTGTGTCTTTTCCTTCTTGATGGGCTGTGCCTCACTGCCCAGCTAAAAAAATCACTGGCACATAGCTTCCCCGGGACTATGCCACTTCAGTGGCTGTCTCCCTCAGTGCCTTTTTTTCTTTTGCTCCTCTTTCTCTTCTTTCCCACACCCACTTAGCTCACACATCACAACCTCCCCATCCCTCCTACCTATGTGCACTGTATGTTGAGCATCACACCTCTGACCAGCACAGGCATGGTCTACTGGAACCTGCCCTGCACTGACCCCAGGCCCCACTCTTTTGGCCCCAGTAAATACCACAAATGACCAATTCCAGCCCCTCCCCCTCAGCTGTACTTACCCAGTTGCACCATAGCTGATTGACTGGCCCTGCCCATGGGACTAAGTGGTGAGAAGTATCATGCCCACAGAGGAGCAAACAACAAAGATTGCACAGCCCATCTGCTCAAAAAAACATTACCAAATAAAACAAAAAGAAGGACAAAACAAAACAAAAAATATATACAATCAGTAAATGAAGAAAATAATTCCTGAATGTCCTGAAGACAGCAGAAAATATCAAAACATAAAAAAAAAGGATGGTTCCAGTAGATACCCCAAATAAAACACCAGATAAACTTTCAGTAGAAGGAAATGCACTAGAACTACCTAACATGGAGTTCAAATCTCTAATATTCAGAGCTATCCAGGAGCTGAAGCAAAAGTGAAAAAGAGGAAAAAATAGACAAAATCATGGAAAAGACGACAAAACAATTTTAAAAATTCAGGAACATAATACAGGAACAAAATGTCAAAATAAATTCACAATTAGAAATCCAAAAGATGAACAATAAGATTTCAGAAATGGTCAGTGTCATAGAAGTTTTGAGGAGCAAGTTTGAAACAATGGAAGATGAGATCAGAGAAATTGAAGACAAATCCTTGGATACCATTTTGTTTGAGGAAAAATCAGAGAAAATAATGAAGAAAAATGAAGAAACCCTGAGAACTATGTGAGATACAATCAAATGCAAAGATTTGTGAGTAACTGGAGTTCCAGAACAGTGGGAGAAAACAGAAAACACAAGAGAATCACTGAAGAATTGCTGACAGAAAACTTTACTAATATCATGAAAGATGAAAAGCTGACCATCCAAGAAGCTGAACAAACATCATATAGGATAGACCCCAAGACATATCATAATCACACTCATTATAACTAAAGACAAAAGAATCCTGAGAGCAGCTTGAGAAAAACAAAAAGTCACATACAAAATGGAAACAATAAGACTAAGCTCTGATCACTCAGCAGAAACCATGCAGGCAAGAAGGCAATGGGATGATGTATATAAAACCATGAAGGAAAAAAAAAAAAAAAAAAAATTGCCAAGCACGAATGATATATCCTGCAAAACTCTCACTCAAATATGTTGGTGAAATTAGAAGATTTCCAGATAAACAGAAATTAAGGGAATATGTAGAAACCAAACCTACAAGAAATACTAAAAGGGGTCCTTCAATTAGAGAACAAACAACATCAGATGACAGCCTAAATTTAGGATGCAAGTCTGCATCAGCTAGATACCAACCTAGTTAATGAACTCTCAAGGGTTAATCAAAACTAAAAGATTTGCAACAGGGAACCAGAGAGGTTAATCTGTAAATGACAACAACATCAGAACAATAAAAGAGAGAATAAACAGTGTAGGTAGAGAACTTTCAAATGGAGAGGAAGTCAAGGCAATACCAAGTAATAAAAGACTGGTTCAAACTTAGGAAGATAAGGGTAAATTTCAAGGTTGCCACAAAGAAAGTTAACAAACCTACTCATCAAAATAAAGAAGAAAAACATAGTCTCAGTAAACACAAAATCTACAAAAACAAAAGAAATGAATAAAAATCCACAAACAAAAGGAATTCAGCACAAGAGAGTAAAAGGAACAAAGAAAATGTCTGCACTACAAAATGACAGCAATAAACTCACATCTATCAATAATTACAGTGAAGATAAATGGCCTAAACACACAAATAAAGAGACAAAGAGAGACAGAATGGATTAAAAAAAAAAATCCATCAAATTGTTGTCTATAAGAGACACACCTTAGAAACAAAGACACAAATTTATTAAAAATCAAAGGACAGAAAAAAATATATCAAGCAAACAGCTACCAAAAAAAGAGCAGGAGTGGCAATACTAATCTCAGATAAAATAGACTTTAAAACAAAATCCACCATAAAAGGCAAAGAAAGGCATTATATAATGATTAAAGGGACAATTCGTCATGAAGAAATCACCATAATAAATATCTATGCACACAGTGACAGGTGTCCAAAGTACATAAAACAAGCTCTAAACAAAAATTGACAGTTTCACAATAATAGTAGGAGACTTGAACATACCACTCTCAGTAAAGGACAGAACACCTAGAAAGAAACTCAACAAAGATACAGATCTAAAGGACGCAATCAGTCAACTTGACCTCATAAACATGTATAGAACACTCCACCCAACAGCTGCAAAGTATACATTCTTTTCCTATGCACTTGGAAATTTCTCCAGAATAGACCACATCTTAGGCCACAAAGGAACTCTCAACAAGATCCAAAATATTGAGATAATATAAAATATCTTCTTTGATCACAATGCCATCAAAGTAGAAATTAACAACAGGAAAAAAAAAATCAAATACTTGGAAACTGAATAACACCCTGCATAAAAACCACTGGGTAATAGTAGAAATCAGACATGGAATAAAAAAAATTCCTAGAATCAAACAAGAAAAAAACAAAACAAAACATATAATACCAGAACTCTTGAGAAACAGCAAAGGCAGTGCTCAGAGGTCATTTTATAGCAATAATTGCGCATATAAAAAAGAAGAAAGGGACAAAAATCAAAATATACCTACACACTTGATAAATACAAAGAGAACAGCAAAAGAAGCCCACAGCCCACCAGCACTCCTTAAACAATTTCAGAATATAGAAAAAGAAGGAATCCTTCTGAATTAATTCTATGAAGCCAGAAGAACCCTGATATCAAAACCAGGAAAAGACACCTTTTCTTGATTTCTTATAATAGTGGTCTCATACAATATTTTTCTTTTTTGACTGACTAATTTCACTGAGCATAATGCCTTCCAGAGTCATCCATGTTGTGAGATGTTTCCTGGATTCATCATTGCTCTTTATCAATGCGTAGTATTCCATTGTCTGAATATACCGTAATTTGTTCATCCATTCTTCTATTGATGGGCGCCTAGGTTGTTTCCATCTTTTTGCTATTGTGAATAAGTGCCGCAGTGAATGTGGGTATGCATTTTTTCATGTGACAGCTCTTATTTCTCTAGGGCATATTCCAAAGAGTCGGATTGCTGGATCGTATCGTACTTACTATTTCTAGCTTCTTAAGGAAGCACCAAATTGATTTCCAAAGTGGTTGCACCATTTTACATTCCCACCAGCAGTGTATAAGTGTTCCAGTCTCTCTACAACCCCTCCAACATTTATTTTGTGTGTTTTGGATTAATGCCAGTCTTGTTGGGGTGAGATGGTTTCTCATTGTAGTTTTGATTTGAATTTCTCTAACAACTAATGATTGTGAGCATTTCCTCATTTATCTGTTGGCCACCCAAATGTCTTCTTTGGTGAAGTGCCTGTTCATATCCTGTGTCCACTTTTTATTTGGGTTATTTGTCTTTTTATTGTTGAGCTTTTGCAGTATCTTGTGCATTTTAGAGATTATACCCTGATTAGAGATGCCATAAGCAAAATTTTTTTCCCAGGCTATAGGTAGTCTCTTTACTCTTTTGGTGATGTCTTTTGATGAGCATAAGTGTTTGATTTTTTTTAGGAGCTCCCAGTTACCTACTTTCACCTCTGGTTTTTATGCACTGTTATGTTTTCTATTCTGTTTATGCCATGTATGAGGGCTCCTACCATTGTCTCTATTTTTCCTTCCATGATCTTTATTGTTCTGGATTTTATATTTAAGTCTTTGATCCATTTTGAGTTTTTTGTGCATGGTATGAGGCATGGGTCTTTTTTTTTTTTTTTTTTGCAGATGGATATCCAATTATGCCAGCACCATTTGTTAAACAGATTGTCTTTTCTCCATTTAAGAGACTTTGGACCTTTGTCAAATATCAGCTGCTTACAGGTGGGTGAATTTACATCTGGTTTCTCAATTCTGTTCCACTGGTCTATGTATCTGTTGTTTTACCAATACCAAGCTGTTTTGACTACTATGGGGGTACAATAGTTCTAAATCAGGTCATGTGTGGTCTCCAACTTTGTTCTTCGTCAGTAATGTTTTACTTATCTGGGGCCTCTTCCCTTTCCATATGAAGTTGGTGGTTTGTTTCTCCATCTCATTGAAAAAATGCCCTAGAAATTTGGATCAGGGTTGCATTGTATGTGTAGATTGCTTTGAGCAGGATAGACATTTTCACAATGTTGAGTCTTCTTATTCACGAGCAAGGTATGTTTTTCCACTTATGTAGGTCTCTTTTGGTTTCTTGCAATAGTGTCTTTAGTTTTCTTTGCAGAGGTCTTTTACATCTCTGGTTAGATTTATTCCTAAGTATTTTATCTTGTGTGGGCCATTGTAAATGGTATTGATTTGGTGATTTCTTCTTCAAGACATTCTCTTTGCTGGTGTAGAGGAATCCAACTTCTTTTCGTATGTTCATCTTTTATCCTGATACTCTGCTGAAATCTTCTATTAGTTCTAGTAGTTTTCTTGTGGATTCTTTGGTGTTTTCTGTGTATAAGATCATATTATCTGCAAATAGGGACACTTTTACTTCTTCCTTACCAGTTTGGATGCTTTATTTATTTTTCAAGCCTTATGCTCTGGCTAGGACCTCCAGCATAATGTTGAATAAAAGGAGCATTCTTGTCTGAGTCCCATTCTTAAGGGGAATGCTTTCAGACTGTCTCCATTTAGGATGATGTTGGCTGTTGGCTTTCTATAAATGCCCTTATTACGTTGAGGAATTTCCCTTCTATTCCCGTTTTGATGAGAGTTTTTAATCATGCATGAGCATTGGACTTTGTCAAATGCCTTTTCTGCATCAATCGGTAACATCATGTGTTTCTTTTATTTATGTGTTGGATTACATTGATTGTTTTTCTAATGTTGAACCATCTCTGCTTAACTGGTATGAATCTCACTTGTTCATGGTGAATGATTTTTTGATATGCTGTTGAATCCTATTGGCTACCATTTTGTTGAGAATTTTTGTATCTACGTTCATGAGGATATTGGTCTGTAATTGTCTTTTTGTGTGATGTCTTTACCTGGTTTTAGTGTCAGGGTTATGCTGGCTTCATATAATGAGCTTGGGAGTATTCCATCCTTTTCTATGCTCTGAAATACCCTTAGTTGTATTGGTGTTAATCCTTCTCTGAAAGCTTGGTAGAATTCTCCAGTGAAGCCCAACATCATTCTTAGTGGAGAGAGTATAAATACATTCCCCTTGAGAACAGGAACAAGACAAGGATGCCCTTTATCACCACTCCTATCAACATTGTGTTGAAAGTCCTAGCTGGAGCAATAAGACAAGGAAAATAAATAAAAGGCATCCAAGTTGGTAAGGAAGAAGTAAAATTGTCCCTATTTGGGGATGATACATTACTATACATACAAAACCCAAAAGGTTCCGTGAGAAAACTACTGGAACTAATAGAAAGATTCAGCAGAGTAGGAGGTTAAAAGATAAACATAAAAAAATCAGTTGGGTTCTTATATACCAGTAAAGAGAACAACAAAAAGGAAATCAGGAAAACAATACCATTTCTAATAACCCCTAAAAAATAAAATACTTGGGAATAAATCTAACCTGGAATGTAAAAGATGTATACAATGAAAATTGCAAAACACTACTGCTAGAATTCAAGAGAGATCTACATAAATGGGAAAAACATACCATGCTTACGGATAGGTATACTCAACAAGGTGAAAACGTCAATTTTACCCAAAGCAATCTACAAATACAATGCAATCTCAATCCAAATACAATAGCATTCTTTAAAGAGATGGAAAAACTAATCATTAACTTTAGATGGAAAAGAAAGAGTCCCCAGATAAGTAAAGCACTATTGAAGAAGAATGAAACAGGAGGACTCACACTACATGACCTCAGAACCTACTATACAACTATGGTAGTCAAAACAGCCTTGTACTGGTACAATGGCAGATACATTGACTGATGGAACAGAATTGAGAACTGAGAGGTAAATCCATCCACCTATGGTCACCTGATTTTTGATAATGGCCTAAAGCCCATCAAATGGGAAAAAGACAGTCTTTTCAACAAATGGTGCTAACAAAACTGGATGTCCACTTGCAAGAAAATGAAACAGGGCCCATACCTCACAGCACATGCAAAAACTAATTCAAAATGGATCAAAGACCTAAACATAAAACCAAAAACTATAACGATCATAGATGAAAATATAGGATCAACTCTAGAGGCCTTAATACATAGCAATAATAGGATACAAGCTATAACTAACAACATACAAACTCCAGAAGATAAGCTAGATAACTGGGATCTTCTAAAAATTAAATATTTATGCTCATCAAAAGACTTCACCAAGAGAGTGAAAAAAGAACCCTCAGACCGGAAAAATTTTTTCCCTATGGCAAATCTGACAAAGCTCTACTATCTAAAATGCACAGGAAAACCCAACACCTCTACAACAAAAAAGACAAACAACCCAATTAAAAATTTGGCAAAGGAAATGCACAGACACTTCACCAAAGAACATATTCAAGCTTCTGACAGACACATGAGGAAATGCTTGCAATCTCTAGCCATTAGAGAAATGCAAATCAAAACTACAAGGAGATACCATCTCACCCTGGCATTACTGGCACAAATCCAAAAAACAAAATAACAAATATTGGAGAGGCTATGGGGAGATTGAAACTCTTTTGCGCTACTGGTGAGAATGCAACATGGTGCAACAGGTTTGGAAAATGATATGGTGTTTCCTTAGAAAGGTAGAAATAGAAATACCATACGATCCAGCAACCCCACTACTAGGTACCTAGCCTAGAGAAATAAGAGCCATCACATGAATAGACATATGCACAACCATGTTCATTGCAGCATTGTTCACAATAGCAAAAAGATGGAGATGCCCATGAATAGCTGAATGGATAAACAAACTATGGTACATACACAGGATGAAGTATTATGCAACAATAAAGAACAATGATGAATCTGTGAAACATCGTACAACATGGATGAATTTGGAGGACATTATGCTGAGTGAAATAAGTCAATTACAAAAGTACTAATATCGTATAAGACCACTATTGTAAAAACTCATGAAAAGGTTTACACACAAGAAGAAACAATCTTTGATGGTTATGAGGGAGGGGAGGTGTGGAAATGAAAAAGCACTAAATAGACAATAAATAAGTGGTAACTTTGGCAAAGGGTAAGTCAGTGCACAATACTGGGGAAGCCAGCACAACTTGTCCAAGGCAAGATCAAGGATCAAGGAATCTCCACAGACACATGCAAACTCCCTGAGGGACCAAATTGCTAGGCTGAGGGTCTCGAGGACAGTGGTCTTGGGGAACATCTAGCTCAATTGGTGTAACATAGTTTATAAAGAAGATGTTTTACATTCTACTTTGGTGAGCAGTGTCTGGGGTCTTAAAACTTGTCAGTAGCTATCTAAGATTCTCCACTGGTCTCACCCGGTCTGGAGCAGGGAGACTGAAGAAAAACAAAGAAACAAGGGAAAGACGAGCCCAAAGGACTAATGGACCACGATGACTACCACAGTCTCCATCAGACTGAGTCCGGCACAACTAGATAACGGCCAGCTACCACTACTAACTGCCCTGACAGGGCTCACAATAGAAGGTTCCAGACAGAGCTAGAGACAAATGTAGAATAAAATTCTAACTCACCAAAAAAGACCAGACTTACTGGCCTGACAGATACTGGAGAAACCCTGACAGTATGGCCCCTGGACACTTTTAGCTAAGTAATTAAGTCACTCCTGAGGTTCACATTTCAGCCAAAGATTAGAGAGGCCCATAAGATAAAACGAGATACTAAAGGGGCACAACTGTTCCAGGGCAAGGACTAGAAGGCAGGAGAGCTGGTAATAGGAAACCCAGAAGGAGAGTGTTGACATGTTGTGAGATTGGTAACCAATGTCAGAAAACAGTGTATGTACTAATTGTTTAATCAGAAGCTAGTTTGTTCTGCAAAACTTCATCTAAATTACAGTAAAAAAAATTCCCCCCCTAAAAAGAAAGAAGCCCAGCCATCTGTGGACAACTGATTTTTGACAAGGAGTTAAAGCCCATTATGTGGAGCAGAAACAGTTTTTTTAATAAGTGTATGCTGGCAAAACTGGATATCCACCTGCATAAAAATGAAGTAGGACCCATGGCTCACACCATACACAAAAACTAACTGAAAATGCATCAAAGACCTAAATGTTAAACTTAAAATAATAAAATTTCTGGAAGACAACGTGAGGAGAAAAATATGGGACCTAATCTTTTATAAAAATAGACCAAAAAATTACAACAAATGCAGGAATAGAAGACAAAATAGATAAAAGGGACCTCATTAAAATTAAAAACTTAAGCCCTTAATAAGACTTTCTTAAAGAGTAGATAGACAACCTACAGACTAGGAAAAAATATTCGGAAACAATTTATCTGATAAGGGTCTAATCTCTGAACTCTATATAAAACTACAACAAATTAACAACAAAAAGGCAGAAAACCCAACCACAAAATTGACAAAGGACGTGAAAAGAACCTTCACCTAAGAGGACATCCAAACAGCCAATAAACATATGGAAAGATGTTTATGACTATTAACAATTAAAGAGATGCAAATCAAAGCTGCAATGAGATACTTTCTTACCCCAGCTAAGATGGCACTTAAACATATGTATATTTATAACAACAAATGTTGGCAAGGATGTGCAGAGATTGAAACCCTTATTCATTCCTAGTAGGACTGTAAAATGGTATAACCACTATAGAAAACGATATGGCACTTTTTCGAAACAACTAGAAATGATGTTGTTGTTGTTAGGTGCTATGGATTATGTTCAGACTCATAACGACCATATGTACCCCAGAACAAAACCCTGGCAGGTCCTGCACCATCCTCACAATCTTTGTTATGCTTGAGCCTACTGTTGCAGCCACTGTGTTAAGCCATCCCTTTGAGAGTCTTCCTCTTTTTTGCTGTCTGTTTTAGCAAGCATTATATCCTTCTCCAGGCACTGGTCCCTCCTGATAATATATTCAATGTATGTGAGATAAAGTCTTGACATCCTCCCTTCTAAAGAGCATTCTGGCTGTATTTCTTGCAAGATAGATTTGTTGGTTCTTCAGGCAGTCCATGGTATATTCAATACTCTTTGCCAACACCATAATTCAAATGCATCAATCCTTCTTTGGTCTTTCTTATTTATTGTTCAGCTTTCACATGAGTATGAGGCAATTGAAAATATATCATGACTTGAATCAGAAAAACCTTAGTCCTCAAGGTGACATCTATGCTTTTTGGCATTTTAAAGAGTTCATTTGAAGCAGATTTGCACAATGCACTATGTCCTTTGATTTCTTAACTGCTGCTTCCGTAGGCTTTGACAGTGGGTACAAGTAAAATAAAATCCTTGGCAACTCCAATATTTTCTCCATTTATCATGATGATGGTTATTGGTCTAGTTGTGAGGATTTTCGGGTTTTTTTATGTTGAGTTGTAATCCATACTGAAGGCTGTAGTCTTTGATCTTCATCACTAAGTGCTTCAATAACTCTACTTTCAGCAAGCAGAGTCATGTCATCTGCACGTCCAAGTTGTTAATGAGTCTTCTTCCAATCCTGATGCCTGTTCTTTTTCATATAGTCAAGCTTCTTGGATTATTTACTCAGCATACAGACTGAATAAGTATGATTAACGGAAACAACCCTGATATACACTTTTCCTGGTTTTAAAATTGTTCCGGATGAACAACTGACTCTTGGTCTATGTACAGGTTCTGCCTAAGCAAAATTAAATGCTTTCAAATTGTACTTGTTTATAATAATATCCACAATTTGTTATGATCCACACATTTGAATGCTTTTTCATAGTCAGTAAAAACAGATAAATGTCTTTCTGGTTTTCTCTGTTTTCAGCCAAGATCCATCTGACATTAGCAATGATATCCCTCCTTCCATGTCCTCTTTTAAATCCAGTTTAAATTTTTTGCAGTTTCCTGTCTGTGTACTTCTACAATCATTTTTTATTATCTTCAGCAAAATTTTATTTGTGTGATATTAATGATATTGTTTGATAATTTCCGCATTTTTTTTTTAAATCACCTTCCCTTGGAATGGACACAAATATGGATTTCTTCCAGTCAGTTGGTTAGGTAGCAGTCCTATAAATTCCTTGGCATAGACTATTGAGTGCTTCCAGACTTGCATCTGTTTGTTGAAACATTTCAATTTGTATACTGTCAATAACTGGAGCCTTGTTTTTCACAATTCTCTTCAGTGCAACTTGGACTTCTTCCTTCCATACCATTGATTCTTGATTGAATGCTAACTTCTGAAGTGGTTGAACTTCAACCAATTCTTTGTGGTATGGTAAATCTGTGTAGTCCATCTTCGTCTGATGCTTCCTGTGTCATTCAATATTTTCCCCTTAGAATCCTTCAATACTTCAACTCAGGGTTTGAGTTTTTTGTTCAGTTTTTTCAGCTTGAGAAATGCTAAGCATGTACTTCCCTTTTGGCTTTCTAATTCAAGGCTTCGTGTATTTTTTAATAATATTTTAATTTGCTTTCCCAAGCTGCCCTTTTGAAATCTTCTGTTCAGCTCTTTTACTTCATTATTTCTTCCATTCATTGCATCTACTCTATGTTGGTCTTTTCTTCCTTTCCTGTCTTTTTAAAGATTTTTTTTTTTTCTTTTTTCTTCTTGCATGTAGTTCTTGCTGTCATCCCACAACTTGTTTGGTCTTTGGCCATTACTGTCCAATGTGTTAAATTTATTACCTAGATGGCCTTTAAATTCAGGTGGGATATGCTAAGGATTGTGCTTTGACTCTTGTGGATTTGTTTTAATTTTCTTCAGCAACAGTTGGAACTTGCAAAAGAGCAATTGATGGTCTGTTATGCAGCTGGCCCCCGGCCTTGTTCTAAGTTATGATACTGGGTTTTTCCATTAGCTCTTTCCACATATATAATAGTTTTGATTCCTATGTATTCCATGTGGCCAGGTCCTAGTATATAGTCCTCATTTATGTTGTTGAAAAAAGGTATTTCCAATGAATCCAAAATTCTACCATGTGATCTTCAGAGTGATTTCTATTACTAAGGCCACATTTTCCAACTGCTGAATCTTCATTTGCAATTTTCACATTCCAGTCAGTAATTATCAGTGCATCCTGATTACATGTTTGATCAATTTCAGACTGTAGAAGTTGGTAAAATCTTTAATTTCCTCATCTTTGTCACTAGTTGTTGGTGCATATATTTGAATAATATTCATGTTAACTAGTCTTCTTTGTAAGCATATGGATATTATCCTATCACCGACAGTGTTGTTCTTCAGGCTAGATCTTGAAATGTTCTTTTTAACAATGAATGTAATGCCATTCCTCATCAATTTGTCATTCCTGGCATAGTAGACCATATGATTGTCTGGCTCAAAATAGCCAGTGTCAGTCCATTTCAGCTCACAAATGACCACGATAGCTATCTTCAAGTGTTCTGTTTCATTTTTGACAGTATCCAATGTTCATAGATTGATACTTTGTACATTCTTTTTCCAAGTATTAATGAATGTTTTCAGCAGATTATTTTCATTTTGAGTCATGCCACGTAAACAAATGAAGATCCCAAAAGCTTTATTCCATCCATGTCATTCAGGTAGACTTTACTTTGAGGAGGCCACTCTTCCCAGTTGTATTTTGAATACCTTCCAGTCTCAGGAGCTCATCTCCTGGTAGTATATCAGATTATGTTCTGCTGCTATTTGTATGCTTTTAATGGCCAGTTCTTTTAGAAGTAGATCACCCAGTACTTCCTAGTCTGTCTTTGTATGCAAAGTCCACTGAAACCTGTCCGCCATGATTGATCCTGCTGATATCTGAAATAGCGATGGCATTGCTTCCCGGGTCGTGGCAATGTGCAAAACACCACAGTATGACAAAATAACAGACATGTGGTAGAAACTAGAAATAGATATACCCTATGATCCAATAATCCCACTCCTAAGTTTTTTTTTTTTTTTTAAGTATGTACTGTACCCATTGCCATTGAGTAGATTCTGATTCATAACAACCCCATAGGACAGAGTAGAGCTGCCCCATAGAGACTCTATGAAGCACCTGGTGGATTCAAACTGTTGACCTTTTGATTAGTTGCTGTAGCACTTAACCACTGCACCAACAGGATTTCCAATATATACCCTAAAAATAATGACAAGAACAGACATATGCACACTTATATTTATTGCTGCATTATTTATGTCAGTAAATAAATGTAAACAACCCAAGTGCCCAATGACAGACGAAAGGATAAGCAAACTGTGGTACATATATACAATGGAATACCACACAACCATAAGGAATAAAGATGAGTTCACAAAGCATATTATAACATGGGTAGACATGGGGGGTATAATGCTAAGTGAAAAAAAGTCTTATATATAAGAACAAATATTGTATAACCACTCTTTCACGAGAAGACAAGAATAGGTATATAGACAGAGACAAATGTTCTTTGAAGTCTACCAGGGAGATGAGGGGGGACGGAAAAGTACACTTTAGACACTTTTTTTTTTTTGGTCATTGGGAAAGTAGCACTGAATGTGGACTTAGTGAGCACAGCACAAGCAAAGTAAAAATGAGTGTTTGAGCACAAATGGCTGAGCCTAAGCATATTGATACACAGGTAGGTACAGGTATATACATAGATGAGAGCAGATAGAAGTATCTATAAAAAAAAAAAGAAAAGAAAAAATCTATAGGTACGTGTAAATACAAATTGTGCATGTTGGCACATGTATTCACTGAAGACATAAATAGATACTCCACAGGCATAACCAAATACTTTTGAAGATTGGTTTTATACAGGGTTTTGAACCAATTCATTCCAGCTTGAATCTGAATTTCCAGCTGAGAATTTGAATTTCTACCCCAGATACACTGAATCAAAATCTGCATTTTAACACATAAAAATGTTATGCATACTTATGAATCCCTTGGGGGTCTTGTTAAAATGTAGATCAATTTCATATTTTTTCATCACATCAAAGATTCTGCTTCTAGGTATGGCTAGTATTTGTCTCTCTCCAAAATCCACAGCTCCTTCCTACAGGATCAAAGCTTCTTTTCAGATTTATAATCCCTGATGGGGATGGAGTACCTAGTGAGCAGGTGAAAAACATGTGAAACTGTTCACTACAGATCAGTAAGCAAGTACAAGTAAGCCCATGTTTACCTCGCTTACTGGGTAATCTACCCCTGATATCTGGGTTGGAGATGAAAATTCTCACAGGGGGTCAAACCAGAATGAACTAATTTGAAACTCTGTTTTTCTGGGTTTGAAAGCTTAGGGCCATAGTCTCATGGGACAACTCAGTCAATTGGCATAACATAGTTCAGGAAAATCATGATCTGTATCTCTGGGGTCTTAAAAGTTTGTGAGCACCCATCTAAGACACAACTATGGGTGTTTATTTGCTGGGGACAAAACAGTAAAAAGTAACCAAAAGCTCAGAAGAAGAAAGCATAAACAAGCCACAATGTTGTCTACACTGAGACCAGAAGAACTAGACGGTGCTTGGCTACCACCACTGACCTTTCTGCCCAGAATCACAATAGGTGGTCTCGTATAGATGGGGAGAAAAATATGGAGAAGAACTCAAATTCTTATTAAAAAGAAAAATTCAGAAAGACTGGAATAGTAGAGAACAGAGGACTCCCTCAGACTATCGCCCCAAGACACTCTTTAAACCTAGGACTGAGCCCATCCCCTGAGATAACCTTTTAGCAAAATAGAAGAGTGGCACATGCAATATAGGATATTACCTGTAAGACAGGTGCTCTATTTAAAAGTATGAGACCATAAGGTCAGCAATTACTCAAAAGCAAAGATGAGAAGATAAGGGGGCTGGGAAACTAAAGTACTAGAAATGGAACAAACAGAACACGAAGAGAATGTTGAGACGTTCTAATGTCACTGAATAATTTGTGTGGAAATTCTCAAACGGGAACCTAACTTGCTGTGTAAACCTTCACCAAAAACTCAATATTATTTAAAAGGAAAAAAGAAAAGGATCAGTAAAATTGGAGACACAGTATAAACCACTGGGAAATTACCAGAAGATACTCTTTAGCATTAATGATTTCTAAAATCTGAATGTTATTAACTGATGCATCATAAATCTCCAGTGCCTAAAGCCCTGGAACTCTGCTTTACCCACTTATTTATTTTAGTACATGCACATAGTCAATGATCAATAAATGTGTGTTGAAAAATTTTATTTAAAGAAAAACCAGGAACAAAAGAGGAGAAATTTTGTAGTTGCCCAAAGGTTATCCCTTACCCAGTAAAATCCCTTAGAGTAATGCAAATATTGTGTTCCGGAGCTAAAATAACACCTTTAATGTTTTCATCCTTTAGGCATTGCACTAACAGGCAGCTGAGCAATAGTAAACTAATAATTTTAACTTAATATGAAAATGATTTGTACTGGGCATAATTAACAATAAAATTCTAGCTGTTCAGTGAGAATACATTTTAATAGATGAACTAAAAAATATATATTATTTTTAAATTGTGTCAAATGGTAAAATTAACTTTTGTTGACAGTGACGAACAGACCATTTCCAGGTTTTAAAGAGAGCGTAGGCATGGGACTATGTGGGCAACTCCTGTCTGGAGGCAAGATGAGAAGGCAGAAGGGGACAGGAGCTGGCTGAATGGACACAGGGAATACAGGGTAGAGAGGAGGAGTGTGCTGTCTCATTAGGGAGAGAGCAACTAGGAGTATATATATAAAAAAGGAGTATATAGCAAGGTGTATATAAGTTTTTGTGTGACAGACTGAATTGATCTGTAAACTTTCACTTAAAGTACAATAAAAAAAAGACAGTGTAGAAATTATGCTCAGAAACATTTAATAGTTAAAACTATTTTCGTTTCCAACGGTTTCCTCCTCTACCTTGAAGTATGTTATGACTTCCCACAATAAATAGATTAATTAAAAAATATTTAATTGGAAAGTAGCTTTGTCTGTTCTCTTGTTGTGATCAAGGTTGAGATATATGAGCCAAAAGATCAAGAAAGCCTGGGTTGTTAGGTCATACAATGAAGAATAACTGTTCTGTCAGGTCATGTGGAGCTGCAGTGGTTTAGGGATCTTTGAATGAACACACACACACACACATACACACACACATACATACACTGAGAAATGTTATGGTATTGTTAGGGGCCATTGAGTTGGTTCTGACTCATAGCTACCCTATGTACAATACACCGAAACATGGCCTGGTCTTATACCATCCTCACAGTCATTGTTGTGTTTGAGCCCATTGTTTTAGCCACTGTGTCAACCCATCTCGTCAAGGGTCTTCCTCTTTTTTGCTGACACTCTACTATACCAAGCATGATATCCTTCTCCAGGGACTAGTCCGTCCTGATAACCTGTTGAAAGAACATGAGACGAAGTCTTGCCATCGTTGTTTCCAAGGCTCAATCTGGCAGTATTTCTCCCAAGACATATTTATTTTTTCTTCTGGCAGTCCAGGGTATATTCAGTATTCTTCTCCAACACCATAGCTCAAAGACATCAATCCTTCTTCAATCTTCCTTTTTCACTGTCCAGCTTTCTCATGGATATGAGACAATTGAAAATATCATGGCTTGGGTCAGGTGCACTTTAGTCATCAAAGTGGCATCACTGAAAGTAGGGACTCTTTATTAGTGAGGCATAATCAAGCTTACCCTGAGTAATACTCATACAAAGAAACGTTTCTTTTAGGACCGATTCTCTTTCCAAATGATTCATGTATATATATATATAATATTATGACTAAAAATAGCATTCTTTTTTTTTTTTTCCTGTTTTTTAGATCCTGCTATCATCCCATAGAAAACCCTGGTGGTAGAGTGGTTAAGTGCTACAGCTGCTAACCAAAAAGGTCAGCAGTTCGCATCTACCAGGTGCTCCTTGGAAACTCTGTGGGGCGGTTCTAGTTCTATTCTGTCCTATAGGGTTGCTATGAGTGGGAATCAACTTGACAGCAGCTGGTTTGGTTTGGTTTGGTTATCATCCCATAAGTGCCAAATATGTGAATTTTGGAAAAGAAAACATACGAATGGCTTCCATCAAGTCTACATATATGCATTTAGTGAGTAACTTCCTAGCACATTGAGTCACATTGGCATGCTTTTCTCAAGTGCACCTGGATATCTAACATATTTCCATGACCTGGCTTTTTTTCAGGGACTGGTGTGCAGTCATAAGGCTGGTGTTTACTCTTTCTCTTCATTAACAAGGCTGCATTGCCAGAATAATATCACTCACTATTCTAGACAATAATTGTATTGGCCCTCAGAGCTTATATTTCTGCATTTTGAAGTTTTGACCTTTTCATAAATTCTATTTAATTTTTTCTATCTTTAATTTGTCACTAATCTATATACACACTCACAAATACACATGTGTTTATGCATGTTTATGTGTGTCTGTGTTTGTCAAAAAATTTGGATTGTGTAAAACAGTCAGATACAAAACATCACGAGTCAAAGCCAAAGTTATTGTTTAAAACTTTTCGTTACTACATTTTTTCTCCGAAAAAAATTTTTTTTTTGGATGCCATGTGTTTTCAGCATTGGAATGCATGCTCACTAATTGAGTAGGTTTAAATTTTTGGTTGGTACATGGATTTTGAAAAAATATGATCTGTTAATATAAACCACCAATGATGCAAGTGGCACTCTGGTGCCACAGGTCTGTGGTATGACAATATACCAAACAAGAGCTAGATAAATAATTTATAGCAGACATCTTTCCATTAGGTTACATGAGGAACCCCTGGTTTTCCAAATATGATACAGAGAAACCAAAACAAACTCATTGGGGCTCCCTAACTATCACATAGGAAAGCTGTAATTATGCTTGCAAGCCTTAAGTCACAGAAATAAAGTGAAAAAAAGCAAAAGTTTACAAAACTAACACTCCAGGAAGCACCATCTACACCACAGTGAGACTCCACTCTGGTCTGCTGAGCTTCATGCATTTCAGAAGAGACCCACCCTGATGCTAAATGCATTAGAACAGGAACAAGGCTTTGCCTGTGAGGTCCAGAGGCATTAAAAAAAAAAAAAAAAAAAAAAAAGCCAGCATACCATTTATGCCAGTGGTAATAAAAGACTTAAATTTTTGCCCTAATTTAATGTCTTTGGTATGTATAGAAGCAATTCAGAAAAAAAAAAAAGAAAACAAAGCTTTGAATATCTCTAGATAATTGCGAAAGGAAGAGTTTTTAAGGGCAGATGGAAATGCTTGAAAGGAAAAAAAAAATTTTTTTTTTTCTTCTTTCTTTTAGCGATTGGAAAATGCAAGCATCTTGTATTACATCTGCAAGCCATGTGGAAACTTCTAAATCAAGGATACTATAAAAAATATTTTTTTAAACAGCAAATTGTTTGTTGTGTATATGCTCAATTATCAGGAAAAAAAAATACCTAGAGAATTCTGGGAAATATATGGTTAATAATATCAATATTTTAGAATGTAGTAAAAAAAAACTTTACATAAAAAGTTTATATATTTTAAATTATTGGACTTTGAAATTCTATAAGAGTGTTCCTAAAAAAAAAAAATAAACAATCACAAAAATAGATACTTTCTAATTGTAGGTTATTAGTTACTAATAGTTTCTAATTGTGTCTCATTTCCCTTTGGGAAGAGTAAAACCAGTTATTGAACAACAGAATTTTCCTTTGGATGTATTCCCATGCATTGCTAAAAATAGCCTTAGTTATTTAGGAAAAAAGTCTTTTTGATGAACCAGAAAGTAAATGAATAAACACAAAACAGAAAATCACCATTTTTTCAATTTAGTCAAAGTTTAGGTTGAAATGGGTACTATCAGGGACTAAGCCAATAAATAATATAGGGCAAACCCTGGTGGCGTAGTGGTTAAGTGTTACAGCTGCTAACCAAAGGGTCTGCAGTTCGAATCCACCAGGCACTTCTTGGAAACTCTATGGGGCAGTTCTACTCTGACTATAGGGTCACTAAGAGTTGGAATGGACTTGACGGCACTGGGTTTGGTTTGGTTTTGGTTTATAGCCAGAAAACTCAATGTAAATGAAAAGCATCCACCAGTTAAAGCTGGACTGTCAGAATTGATTCCTCTGTATCACCCCAAATTATGGGTTCCCCAAAAGATTCCAAGTTAGAGGAAATGAACAGAGGTTAACTCAGTAGGTATACCACTTGTTGCTTGTCCATGCCCCCCCACCTTTGGTGGGGTTCCATATTAATGTCTACTCCTGTTGCTTCCTTATTTAATATAGATCTGGCATCCACTCCGCAAATGCTGTGGAGCAAGCAGTCTTTCTTTCATTAAGTGTCCTCTTTGCACTGATTTTCATACTCACAAAGATTCACAAAAAACAGTTTTTTTTTTTCACTTATGAATTTTTATAGAGTAAATCAAGAGTAGCACTTTCTCAGAAGGATATGATGACCATATATGTGCCGACTTATTACAGTTGTGGGCAAAAGGAAAACTATACCCCTGAACCGTTCCAATACTGAATATCCTTGTTGCCTTCATCTTTCTTTCCTCTCACTGAGTGTTTTTTTTATTGTTACTTTGTGAGGATCCAAGGTCTTGATCCTTGAGTTTCAAACCTGGAGAAAACATTCCCTTTCCTCTTTTTCTGTGAAGGGCTAGTGGGACCAAAATTGTCAGTATACTACCTGCCTTCTTTCTTCTTATGGATATAATATCTTGTGAACTTCAACTTCAGTATCAACCATGTTTTTCCTAACTTGTTAGATCACATGATCACATGATTCCTTATTTGAGGATTTCCCTGTGTTAACATAAGGCCTGCTTACCTAATACTGGCTAATTATGATGTTAACTGGATAATTGTTCAATTGTCATTATTGTTAGGTGCCATCAGGTCAGTTCTGACTCATAGACACCCTACATACAACAGAGCACAACAATGCCGGGTCCAGCCCCATACTCAGAGTCGTTGTTATCCTTGAGCCCATTGTTGCAGCTACTGTGTCAATCCATCTTGTCAAGGGTCTTCCTCTTTTTCACTGACCCTCCACTTTATCAAGTATGATGTACTTCTCCAGGGACTGGTCCCTCCTGATAGCTTGTCCAAAGTACATGAAACCAAGACTCGCCATCCTTGCTTCTAAGCGGCATTCTGGCTGTACCTCCCCCAAAGGTGATTTATTCATTTTTCTGGCAGACCATGGTATATTCAATACTCTTTGCCAACACTATAATTCAGAGACTCTAATTCTTCTTTGATCTTCCTTTTTCATGAATAAGTATTGTTAATTAGGTATAGGCAAAAACCAAAATGAAAAATTCAGAGATGAAAGGATGAATAATCCTGTCGTTACTATTGGTGTACTTGTATGCCAGCCACTCTTTATGGCCCTGGAGCTCATAGATAGTATGTTATTCCAGCTCTCATACATTTAATGTCCACGTGGGTCTCTTTTGAAATGTGTGAAGCTCAGCAAACCAGAGTTGAAGCCTCATTGTCATGTAAGTTGAGCATTCTATTAGGTGATGCTTTCTGGAGGTGCTAGTTTTGTAAACCTTTGCCTTCTTTTCCTTTATTTTTGTAAGATAAGGCTTGCAAACATAATTATGGCTCTCCTGTGTGATAGTTAGGGAGGCCTGTTGGGTTCGTTTTGATTTTTCTGTGGCATATTTGGAAAACCAGAGGTTCCCGATGAAACCTAATGGAAAAGTGTTCACAATAAATTACTTATCCAGCTTTCACTGGCATATTGTCATACCACAGATCTGTGGTGTCACAGTGCCACTTGCTTTATTGGTGGCTTGTATTACCGGATCATATCTCAAAATCCGTAACTCATATCAAAAATTCTGAATTGTTCTTTGAATCAAAGTGTAATAATTTGTGAAAACACCTATCATCCAAAAATGTGTTAAAAAATAAAAGTTTAATAATGAAAGTATATGACAACTTCAAATATATATGCCAGACCTAATTCAGTTAGTAACAGTATGTGGAATATAGAAAATATTTGAACCTTGGCTTTATTCATTAATTCATTCTGTACCTTGACCCAGAACACTTAGACGAGTCTCTGGCCTCATGATCTAATTCTGAAATTTTAATGAGGAATAGAATGATGTCTTAAGACAATACAGTTAGAACCCAAGGCTTCCCCCTGCCAAAAAAAAAAAAAAAAACCTTAAAAATAATAAAGCAAAGGAAAGGTGAATGAATTTATTGCTGTATTTATTTATTGTTATTGTTAAGGATTAGTAAAGCATAACGCCTGTTATGCACACTGACAACATCAGTTAAACCTAGAGGTCAGACTTACAAGGGAATTAAGTGCATTGACAAAGGTACTTGGGAAGTAAACCTCTGACTATAGTGAAGCAGTTTAGCTTTCAAAGCACATTCCACAAGCAGAAAAATCTACGATTGCTTTATAGAGTAGTTCAAACTGCTGAGGCAGCATTGTGAATTCAGTATAAAACTGAACAATATTTTATGAAACCAGACAGTACTGAATTGGTTGTTAACACAACTGGCCTCAGAAACAAAATACTAAAAACAAAAATTACTAAAAGCCTAAGAACTATGTCTGGGTTTTAAGAACTATGATGACTATAAGAAACCATAGCAAAAATAACTTTCAAAATGTATTCATTTTCATATACATAGTAAACCAAAAAAAAAAAAAAAAAACCTAGTGCCATCGAGTCGATTCTGACTCATAGCGACCCTACATACATATATATATATTTACAATTTGGAAAACATAGTTATGTATATTTATCTGCCCATATGGTTCTCATTGGCTAATTTTCAGAAGTAGATCACCAGGCCTTTCTTCCTAGTCTATCTTCATCTCAAAACTCCTTTGAAATCTGTCCACCATGGACAACCCAACAGAGCATTGTCCAACTAGCTTCTTTGAACATGTCATCAGGAGGGATCAATCGCGGATGAGACTGTAGTTGAGATGGACAGGCACAATAGCCTCAACAATGGACTCAAACATACCGGGGATCATAAGGATGATGCAGGACCAGACAACATTTTATTCTGTTGTGTGTAGGCCTCCATGAGTTTGAGCGGACTCAAAGACAGCTATCTATCTATCGATCTATTCATCTATCTAGCTATTACTTTTTTCTGTATACCATAATTCTAATTTATTGGTCCTCACTTTGTGATGTGTATAAAAATCAACTCTAGATCCTGTTAAAATTTAGATTACGGATCTCACTATTAGAAATATTGATTAGTAGACCTGGGTGGAACCAAAGCTATTCATGTTTACTGATGCAAATCTGAAGCAGCTGGCCCTTACATCTAACTTTGAAAACTTCTACTAACCATTACAGGATGTGTCAAGGCAAGAGAAAGCAAAATTAAAAATGGATAAATCCATTATATATCTCTAAAATGCATTTTTTATAGGGCTTATATTAGGGGAAAAATTGACTCATTACAGAAATGTTCTAAGAAGCATGAATGAGAAAGATCGTAAGGTCAGTCCTCAGGTCAGTTGTGCATTACCGACACAAATCAGTATAAAGAATATTGATGTTAGAATATAAGAGATAATTTAAAACCTGAATTTCATTGATCAACAACACAAATCACAAGATAATTTAATACAGATAGAAGGGAAATGACATGCTGTGTTACCTATGTATTGTAATATGAGGCACACTTTATTTTATTACGGGAATTACTTTGCCTAGTTTTATTTTAATATATTTAGTTTCTGAAAGATTCTCAGTATTTAGCCAAGTCTAAGTAAGAAGAATGTTATATTTTTCAAAGTTGTCTTGAGGAAAAAAAAAACAGAAGTGCATTTGATATTTTGGCCGTTCATATTGTACTTTGCCAAGGCTCAGACTGTGCTTTCAGTTTCCCCAATGTCCATTTTGAAATTACAGTGATGAAGGCATAAAGCAAATATTTTTCTTCTCATATGTGACACAGGAATGTGGATGATTATGTTTTGAACCCCCACTTCTCTCCATTCTCAATTCAAATAATAATGACAATAATAATTCAAAAGCATGGCTAAGAATTTACTCTGGGGGCAATTACTGTGCAACATGAATCATTTTATCTAACCCTTATGGCAGCCTTCTAAAATAGATACACTCATCATGATCATAACACAGATAAGAAAGCCGAGGCTTAGGTTGAATAAGCAACTTTCCCAAAGTCGAAGAGCTAGTTAGCCAGGTAGAAGGATCAGTGAGTGAAAAGGGAAGTGGAAAATACATCAAACACGAAGTCCTGACTTCTTTTCCTAACTACATTTGGTTCAAGCAAGAAATGCTTATTTTTAGAGCCTAGCATTTTAAGGCAGTATGCTTTACGGGGAGCCCTGGTGGTGCAGTGATTCAGAGCACAGCTGCTCCTCAAAAATCCAATGGGGGAGGCCTTATCTTCCTGTAGGGTCACTGTGACTTGGTTGACTTACTCGCAACAGGATTTTATTGTTTTTGGTTTTATTCTTTATGGGGATGGGTTGGAGGGGATAGAAAGATGAAGAAGACACACGCTATTCCTTTAATGAACTCACCCTATAGTAGAAGAGAAAGACAAATAAACACACAATTCTGAATTCTAAATATACGTAAAATTAACATGACGTGTGGGTTCTATAATGGGTTTCTCGCATGCTACCTTTGACGGGACAGAAAACATTTTGCATATTTCTATCATTTGATCTGATTTGTGAAAAATGGAAAAATTGTTAAAGATAATCGGAAGAGCATTTCAGGGCTGAGGGAACAAAAAAGGCAAGTCTAAAATGACAGGGGCCTTTCACTAAACACTTAGGAAGTCCTAAGAGCAATGCTAAGAGTCATGAACTATCTCATTTAATTCTGAGGCCAGTATCATTCCCTAGCCAATTGAAACTTAGGATATTGAAATATAAAGAGGTTAAGTCATTTACCAAATGTCACCATGGAATAAATGATAGAATAGGAAATTGAAATTATGGATGTCTGACTTCTGCCATCAGGCTCTTAACAACAGTGTGACAATTATTCCCACCTGAAAACTTGGTTGATGTTTAGGGACCAGCAGGAGGGTATAATTAGATCACAGTGATTTTGAGGGACATAATGTGAAATGAGGCTGAAGAGTGAGATTAGGAAGAGATTGTGGATGGCCTAGGATGTCTTATTTCAGAGTTTGGAATCCATTCTCTAAGCAATCCTCAGTGACTGTTAAATATGAGGAGAGGAAGTGTAATGATCAGGTACATGTTTAAGAAGATAACTGTAGAGGCAGTATGGCATCGGCGGAAAATATTTTAGGCAGCCTGAGAGCTATGGAATACATAAAAATACTTTACATGTGAGTTGAGAGTATTGAATTACGATAGTAGAAAAATATTTCAAGAAACAAGAGCTGATTTAAAAGGCCTCATACGGTAGAATTGATAGGATTTGTAAAGCCCTTTGATACATAGAAAAAGATCGGACGGTAGCTGATTACATTACCAAAAGCTTATATGGGTTTCCTCTGTTATCTGAAAGTAGAGCTTTCCTCTGAAACCTTTCATTAACTGAAATGATGTAAAGCAAAAAAGCAATTACCATTAATTTCTATAGAAATAATTTTTGAGCATTCCCAGATCCAAAAAAAGAACCTACTAAATCATACCAAATAACACATAAAACCTAAAATAACATTAACATATAGTAAAAGAAGGAATTATGTGATAAATACATAGCCTGTATAAAGTAGAGATAATGTACGTACAATACAGTTCCTGGGGAAAGAGCCTGGTGAGGCCACTCACCCTGCTTGGGATGCCTGCTGCCTCTTTAACTGCTTGCTAAGCTGAACCCCTTATACAGATGAAGAAATTGAGGCAAAGAACAGAAAAACACAAAGTCTCCCAGCGAGTAAAAAGTAGAGTAAGATTTGAACACAGCCAATGTGTACCTGGGTTTTCTTAGGAAGATTGTGACACATTCAACTGATGTTTGCAAGTCAGAGCAAACACTACATGGTTATGCACTGGAGAATACAATTCAAATGAAACATTCTACAACATTATCATGAGAGACACATTACCAACAGAGGCTGGCAAGAGGTCCTCAACAGGTAACTGTAATTTCTGTGAATTTACCAAGTGCAGTTTTAACCCTTAGTCTTCCAGGTAGGGAAACCCTGGTGGCATAGTGTTTAAGAGCTACAGCTGCTAACCAAGAGGTCAGAAGTCCAAATCCACAAGGCACTCCTTGGAAACTCTATAGGGCAGTTCTACTCTGTCCTATAGGGTTGCTATGAGTCAGAACTGACTCAACGGCAACGGGTTTGGTTTGGTTTCTTCCAGGCAGAGAAACTTGATATTATTTATCTCCCCAAAGTAACAGGGTTTAAGAATTCTAATTCATAATAACAAAGTTAACGAAACACTAAAACAAAAACCAAACCCGTTGCCATCAAGTTGATTCTCATTCATAGAGACCTTACAGGACAGAGTAGAACTGCTCCATAGAGTTTCCAAGGAGTGGCTGGTGAACTTGAATTGCTGACCTTTTGGTTAGCAGCCAAAAGCTTATCCACTGTGCTACCAGGGCTCAAAGCATACATCATACCACAATGACAATGTATTGGTGTGTAATAAGAAATATAACTTTGACAGAATCTGATCAGCCTCATCAGCATTCTCTCATTATACACAGACTTCATGGCAGACCAAATTATAATTGGTGAGCACGGAAATAGTGGAAAGTGATTTAACTGTATGGCTCATGAATTTAAAACCACTAGTTTCTGATAATGTAATTGGGAAATCTCCATAATAGGGATTTACCTACCAGAAAAATCTGATATTCAAATCTAGCCTGAGAAACATTATTTCCCCCTGAGAGTCTTTGACAGATTCCTGGGTGACGTAAAAGATCTAGTTTTGAATACTAACTTAGAAGTTGGCAGTTTGAACCCACCGAATGGTGCTGCAGAAGAAAGGTTTCGCAATCTGCTTCCATAAAGATTAGAGCCAAAGATAGTAGGTAAGTATTATCTTAGGCGACGGGAAGGGCAACACACAATACAGGGGAAGTCAGCACAACTGGACTAAACCAGAAGCTAAGAAGTTTCCTGGATATGGCCAAATACTTCGAGGGACAGAGTAGCAGGGGCAGGGGTCTGGGGACCATGGTTTCAGGCGACATCTAGGTCAGTGGGCATAATAAAGTTTATTAAGAAAACGTTCTGCATCCCACTTTGGTGAGTGGCATCTGGGGTCTTAAAATCTAAGATATATCAATTGGTCCCAACCCACCGGGAGCAAAGGAGAATGAAGAACACCAAAGACGCAAGGAAAATATTAGCCCAAGAAACAGAAAGGGCCACATAAACCAGACTCCATAAGCCCGAGACTAGACGAACTAGATGATGCCCGGCTACCACCAATGACCGCCCTGACAGGGAACACAACAGAGAGTCCCTGATGAAGCAGGTGAAAGATGGGGTGCAGAACTTAAATTCTGGTAAAAAGACCAGACTTAATGGTCTGACTGAGACTGGAGAGACCCTGAAAAACATGGTTTCTGGATCCTCTGTTATCCCAGAACTGAAACCATTCCAGAAGCCAGCTTTTCAGACGAAGGTTAGACTGGACTATAAGACATTAAATGATACTCCTGAAGAGAGTGCATCTTAGCTCAAGTAGAAACGTGAGACTAAATGAGCAGTTCCTGTCTGGAGGCAAAATGAGAAGGCAAAAAGGGTCAGGAGCTGGTTGAACGGACATGGGAAATTCGGGGTGGAGAAGAGGAGTGTGCTGTCACCTTACAGGAAGAGCAGCTAAGGTCATGTAACAATGTGTGCACAAATTTTTGTATGAGAAGCTAACTTGAACCATAAACATTCACTTAAAGCACAATAAATAAATAAATAAATAAAAAGATTAGAGCCAAGAATGCTCTACGTAACAACTCTGCTCTGTAACATACAGTGTTGCCAAGAGTCGAAATCAACAGGTTTGGTTTTGGAGAATGTTTGGATGAGCAGTGAAAATGAGTGTACAGATGTAATGAGTTCAAGCGATTTCACAGTTGATCGTAAAAAAGGATATGACCACAAGATTGCAGCATTGAAAAAAAACTATTTATTGTGTGGTGGCACAGGTTAAGAGCATGGCTGTTAACCAAAAGGTTGACAGTTCAAATCTACCAGGTGCTCCTTGGAAACTCTATAGGGCAGTTCTACTGTGTCCTATAGGGTTGCTACGAGTGGAAAATTGACTAGAAACAAAGGGTTTGTTTGTTTGTTTGCTTTTGGTACACTAGCATTGAAGCCCAAGTGGCATAGTGGTTAAGAGCTTGTTGGCTAACCAAAAGTCAGCAGTTCAAATCCACCAGCTGCTCCTTGTAAATTATTTGGGATAGTTCTACTCTGTCCTATAGGGTCTCTATGAGTCAGAATCGATTCAATGGCAGAGTTTTTTACATACACATTGACACTACCATTGTTTTGTCAGTTTATCTTACATTGGTGGCACGCTTATGGCTATAATGCTGGAAGCTATGCCACCTGTATTGCAAATACCAGCAGGGTTGCCCATGGCAAACAGGTTTCAGCAAAGCTTCCAGACTAAGACTAGGAAGAAGGACCCGGCAATGTAGAACTAGAAAAAAAAAAAAAAAAGTCCATTAAAAACCTTGTGAATAACAGTGGAACATTGCCTGATATAGTGCCAGAAGGTGAACTCCTGAAGTTGGAAGGCATTCAAAATATGACTGGTAGAGAGCTGCCTCCTGAAAGTACAGTCAGCTTTAATGATGAGGATGGGGCAAAGCTTTTTGGACCTTTGTTTGCTGATGTGCACAACTTAAATGAGAGAAAATGGCTGCAAACATCCATTAACAATTGGAATATCCTTGTACCAAAAAAGGAAAATTGGAAAATGAAAAAATGAATCTTACAAAGTTATATATCTTAGTGAGCAGGCATTGATGAAAAACAAAGCTACAGTAATGGGCAGAATAACAATTGAGATGTTTCAACAAAAAAATGCAGCACTTGAGGTGCTAACTTGTATACTCTAAGAAATTTGCAAGAGAGCTACCGGGCCAACTGACTAGAAGATATCCATATTTATGCCCATTCCAAAGAAAGGTGATCCAACAGAATGCAGAAATTATCAAACAATATCGTTAATATCACACACAAGTAAAATTTTGCTGAAGATCATTCAAAAGGGATTGCAGCAATACATGGACAAAGAACTGCAAGAAATTCAAGCCAAATTCAGAAGAAGACATGGAAGGAGGGATATCATTGCTGATGTCAGATGGATCCCGGCTGAAAACAGAGAATACCAGAAAGATGCTTACCTATCTTTTACTGACTATGCAAAGGCATTCATAACATATTATGGATAACATTGTGAGGAATGGGAATTCCTGAACACTTTATTGTGCTTGTGAGGAACCCGTGCAGAGACCAAGAAGCAGTGGTTTGAACAGACGGATACTGCAGGGTTTAAAGTCAGGAAAGGTGTGTGTCGGGTTGTATTCTTTCCTTTCACCATACTTATTCAATCTGTACACTAAGTAAATAATCTGAGAAGCTGGACTATATGAAGAAGAACAAGGCATCAGGACTGGAGGAAGACTCATGAACAACCTGCGATATACAGATGACACAACCTTGCTTGCTGAAAGTGAAGAGGACTTGAAGCACTTACTGATGAAGATCAAGTCTATAGCCTTCAGTCTGGATTACAACTTAACATAAAGAAAACAAAAATTCTCACAATTAGACCAATAAGCAACATCATAGTAAATAGAGAAAATATTGAAATTGTCAAGGATTTCATTTTACTTGGACATACAATCAACACCCATGGAAGCACCAGTCAAGAAATCAAAGAGGCATTGCATTGGGCAAATCTGCTGTAAAAGGCCTCTTTAAATTATTAAAAAGCAAATATGTCACTTTGAGGACTAAGGTGTGCCTGACCCAAGCCAGGGTATATTCGATTGCCTCAAACGTACAGGAGAGTTGAACAACAAAAAAGAAAGCTCAAAGAATTGATGCCTTCAAATTATGGTGTTGGAGAAGAATATTGAATATACAGTGGACTTCCAGAAGAACCAACAAGTCTGTCTTGGAATAAGTACAGCCAGAATGCTGCTTAGAAGTGAAGATGGTGAGGCTTCATCTAAAAAACTTTGGACATGTTATCAAGAGGAACCAATTCCTGGAGAAGGACATCGTGCTTGGTAAAGTAGAGGGTCAGTGAAAAAGAGAAAGAACCTCAATAAGATGGATTGACACAGTGGCTGCAACAGTAGGCTCAAGCGTAACAAGCATTTTAAGGATGGCACAGAACTGGGTAGTGTTTTGTTCTGTTGTACATAAGGTTGCTATGAGTAGGAATAGGCTCAATGGCACCTAGCAATGATGGTGAGCTGAAATGGACTGATATTGGCCATTTTGAATCCAACAACAATATGCTATATTATGCTGGGAATGGGTTGGGTTATGCTGGGAATGACAAATTGAAGAGAAGTGGAGTCACATTCATTGTTAAAAAGAACATTTCTCAAGATAAATCCTGAAGTACATCGGCTACCAGTGATAGGATAATATTCATATGCCTACAAGGAAGACAAGTTAATGTATTACTCAAATTTATGCACCAACCTCTAATGCCAAAGATGAAGAAATTAAAGATTTTTACAAAGTTCTGCAACCTGAAATTGATCAATCCTACAGTCAAACAGGCATTGGTAATTACTTGTGATTGAAATTTTGAAAGTTGGGAAACAAAGAAGAAGGATCTATAATTGGAAAATATGACCTTGGTGATAGAGAAAAGGCTCCAGAGGCCACATGATGGAATTTTGCAAGACCAATGACTGCTTAATGGCAAATGAGTTTTTCAACTGCATAAAAGGCAATTATATATGTAGACCTCACCGGATGGAATACACAGGAATCGAATCAACTACATCTGTGGAGAGAAGATGGAGAAGCTCAATAGCATCAGTCAGAACAAGGCCAGGGGTCAACTGCAGATCAGAGCATCAATTGGTCTTATGCAAGTTCAAGTTGAAGCTGAAGAAAACTAAAACAAGGCCATGAGAGCCAAAACATGACCTTGAGTATATCACACCTGAATTTAGAGACCATCTCAAGAATAGATATGAAACATTGTATACTAATGATCAAAGACTAGATGAGTTGTAGAATGACATCAAATATACCATACATGAAGAAAGCAAAAGGTCATTAAAAATACAGGAAAGAAAGAAAAGACCAAAATGGATGTCAGAAGAGACTCTGAAACTTGTTCTTGAACATAGAGTAGCTAAAGCAAAAGTAAGAAATGAAGAATAAAGAGCTGAACAGAAGATTTTAAAGGGCAGATCTAAAAGGCAAAGTAAAACATTATAATAAAATGTGCAAAGTCCTTGAGAAGAACTCTTTTGGCATTTCTCAAGCTGAAAAAATTCAAGCCTTGAGTTGCAATATTGAAGGTTTTTATGGGTAAGATATTGAACAACACAGGAAGCATCAAAAGAAGATGGAAAGAATACACAGTCACCGTACCCAAAAAAATTGGTCGGCATTGAACCATTTCAGGCGGTAGCATATGATCAAGAAACAATGATATTGAAGGAAGAAGTCCAAGCTTCACTGAAGGCATTGGCAAAAAACAAGGATCCAGGAATTGACGAAAACAGATTGAGATGTTTCAACAAACAGACGCATTGCTGGATGTGCTCACTAATCTATGCCAAGAAATATGGAAGACAGCTACCTGGCCAACCGATTGGAAGAGATCCATATTTGTGCCCATTCCATAGACTGGTGATCCAACAGAATGTGGAAATTATTGAGCAATATCATTAATATCACACAAGTAAAATTTTGCTGAAAATCATTCAAAAATGGTTGCAGCAGTACATCGACTGGGGACTGCCAGGAATTTAGCCAGGATTCAAAAAAGGATGTGGAATGATGTCAGGTGAATCTTGGCTAAAATCAGAGAATACCAGAAAGATCTTTACCTGTGCTTTATTGACTATGCAATGGCATTCTACTGTGTAGACCATAACAAATCATGGATAATATTGAGAAGAATGGGAATTCCCGATTGCTTAAAAAAAAAAAAAAGTACATAGAGCAAGAGGTAATGGTTTGAACATAGGTATACTAGCCAAAAACCAAACCCAGTGCCATCGAGTCGATTCTGACTCAGTATCCTGCATGGTTTAAAGTCAAGAAAGGTGTGTGTCAGGGCTGTATCCTCTCACCATACTTATTCAATCTGCATGGAATTCTTCATATGCTGGACTATATGAAGAACAGTGCGTCAGAAGTGGAAGAAGACTCATTAGCAATCTGCATTATGCAGATGACACAACCTTGCTTGCCGGAAGTGAAGAGAACTTGAAGCACTTGCTGATGAAGAACAAAGACTACAGCCTCCAATACGGATTACAACTTAACATAAAAAAAAACAAAAATCCTCACAACTGGCCCAATAAACAACATCATGATAACCAGAAAAAATATTGAAGTTGTCAAGAATTTCATTTTGCTTGGATCCACAGCCAACACCCATGGAAACAGCAGTCAAGAACTCAAACATGTATTGCATTTGGCAAATCAGCTGCAAAAGACCTCTTTAAAATGTTAAAAAGTAAAAATGTCACTTTAAGGGCTAAAGTGTGCCTGACCCACGGCATGGTATTTTCAATAACCTCATAATGCATGTGAGAACAGCACAGTGAATAAAGAAGACCAAAGAAGAATTGATGCATTTGAATTATGGTGTTAGAGAAGAAAATTAAATGTACAGTGGACTGTCAGAAGAACCAACAAGTCTGTCTTGGACGAAGTACAGTCAGAACGCTCCTTAGAACCCAGGATTGCAAGACTTCATCTCTGGTAGTTTGGGCATGCATGTTATCAGGAGAGATCAATCCCTGGAGAAGGACATCATGCTTGGTAAAGTAGGAACCAAAACCAAACCAAACCCGTTGCTGTCAATTCCAACTCATAGTGATCCTATAATACAGACTAAAACTGACCCAAAGGGTTTCCAAGGAGTGGCTGGTGAACTCGAAGTGCTGTCCTTTTGGTTAGCAGCTGGACTCTTAACTGCTATGCCACCAGGGTTTCCTGGTAAAGTAGAGGATCAGTAAAAAAGAGGAAGACCCTCAATGAGACAGATTGACACAGTAGGTGTAGCAATGAGCTCAAAAATAGCAGTAATTGTGAGAATGACTCAGAACCAGGCATTGTTTTGTTCTGTTATACATAGGGTCACTACGATTCTGCAGGGAATCATTGGCACCTAACAACAACACACATGGACAGGTTTTGCATACAGGGGCAGTCCCTCATAGCATGAGACCTTCCAAAGGCAAATTGCAGTGGAGCCACTATAAGGCAAGGGAAACAAAGGAACTCCTGCTGGTGGGAGGAAGTGGACAGGGGTCTTTGTGTTACAATGAGGTCCCTTGTGTGATTTTGTGCCCTTGGTTTTTGCCTTCGGGAATACTACCCCTTAGGAGTTGTTACTTTTGCCCTTGGTTTTTAGAAATTGACCTCAAAGGATTCCCCAAGATGTTCTTCATCTCCGGTGGTTTGTTACTTTTACAGGGTTTGGCTAAGGAGGCCTGCTGAGTAGTTCAAGAGGAGTCCACCTGGAAACTGCCAAAGAGCACATAATCTGACTTATACATAAAGGAGTCAAACACAGAGCTTTTGGGGGGGACTTCTTTCCTGAAAGCTGAGATGAATGGCATGTCCGATGGAATCCTGATGTCAGAAATCCTCCCAGACCTGGTAAAAGAGCTATATAACACACCCAGACCTGTGTTTTGATAGTGTCCTAGAAGTTACAGAGATGACTAGCAGGCCCAGACAGTGGCAGCAGAGTGTAAAGGTCGAATCCTAGCCAAGAGTTGTGATACTCAGAGGGCCGTGGACACTAGAGCTGGTGGACGGAGTATGGACTTGTAAGGCGGCAGTGACTACAGTGGTTGCAGCAGCTGTAATAGCGCTAGTGGCAGGTGGAGCTGAGCCAGCCTGTAGCAGAAGCATAGTGTGCTGGAGGGCAGAGAAATAGCTCACACGGGGCTGCATGGACAGGGAGCCACCCAGAGCTTGGGTGCTCCAAGGAAGTAGCCACAGAGTTGGTGGAGGGGAGGCAGATCCCAGAGCCAGGGCAGGGGTTCGCCCTGAACAGGGAGTGCTGGACATCAATCCAGCTTCCAAGGACTGTCTTGATGCTGACCTAGAGCTGGGGACAGTATAGAGCAACTAGGGTTGCCCCAAAGCTGGGGCCATCTGAGAATTGGCTTGGAGCCTTTTCTGGCTGAAGAATTTCCTGGCTGACAAAGGGAGAGACATGCTCTCTGCTTCAGGGACTTTTCAGACTGTACTCTCTTCCTGAATTATAACCTGAGTTGTATCCTGATGATCCTGACATTATACCTGAGTTGCATCCCAAATAGTATCCTGTTACTTCTGTGTTGTTACCCTAATAACCACATAATTAAGATTATACTCTTGGTTCTGTGTAACCATTGGAATCAATTATCAAACCCAGCAGAGAAACAGAGAGTGCTGTGCGGAGTAAGGCTGATGTCAGAAATAAAGAAGTGACTTGCATTTCATAGGAACCAACTTTCTGCTGATTCTTATTTGCGAAGTTATGAGACAAGTGGTAGTGGTTATCCCAAAGATTATTGTTACAGTCTCGCAGGCCTTATATGTCTAGATAATGCCACTCAGAAGTAAGATGGGGAGACTCTGGGTCAGAGAGCTCTGAAAGGCAGAAGCGACTTGGGATATCTTATCAATTGCCAGCGAAAGTTGAGCACAGTTTTGTAGAGTATGAAAAGCAGTCAAATTCTAAATGGATAGAAATTTGCTTATTGGGTTATTTTTAAAACAATTGGATATGTAAAAATTTGAATTTGGTGACCTCAGGCTTTTTTGCTAATGGATCGTATTTTGCTAGGAAGAAATAAACAACCTGGGGCCAATACACAGTGGTTATCTTTGACTCATTTATATAACAACAGGTGACTCTCCTATCTTTACTGAGCAACACAATCCATAATGACTCATGTGTGTTTATAGTTGTATACTTATGCTTACTCCTTTGCCATTGAGTCAATTCCGACTCACAGCGACCCTATAGGACAGAGTAGGACTGCCCCATAGGATTTCCAAGGAGCAGCTGGTAGATTTGAACTGCTGACCTTTTGGTAAGCAGCTGTAGCTTTTAACCACTGCACCACCAGGGTTTCCGTTGTATACTTACATACTTAAATGTAATTATATGTAGTGTATGTACTACATGTATACATACTATAATACATACTCACAGTCATTTACATTACAAATGGTCCTCTTCTTTTGTGTGTGCGTGTGTGTGTGTGTGTGTGACCGTGACCTAAGTCTCTATTCTTTTCCAGTATGTGTGATTTAAGGCTTAGAATTAAGTTCTCTATCTAGTTCCCTCATTTCCACCGACTTGTTAGATGAAGTCACCTTTCATTCCTCCTAAGAGGCACTGATTATGCTTAGGTCCACCTTAAAAGACTCATGGCAACAGGGTAACCTTAGAGATGTTGATACTCAAGTGTTGAGGGAATTTCCATCTAGAGGAGTCAACCAGAGGTTTTGGAATTTAAAAATGGAGCTCAAGCACAATGAGGATGTTATTAAGAATATTCAAAATAGTTGGGAGGAAATTATAAGGATAACAGCTCTCATAACTCCCACATCAAATACACCTTATAGATGACTTTTTAATATTGCTAACAATTTTATGTGGCTGGAAACAAGGCTTTAATTTTTACATACTAGAAGTCTGTAATTACTGAGCTAAATCCAAACCCCAAGTCTTTTAGCTCCACAGCATGCACTCCATCCAGCTAAAGCATCAGACACAGGGAAAGGAGCTCTTTCTTTTCTCTTTGAGTCACCAGGATTCCTGAGTCGTTAATTCTTTCCTGATATACTACAGCGGCACGAATGAGAAAGAGCACCTGTTCTCACAACCTCGTTCTTCACAATTATGCTTAAAAGCATACAGCAATACATTTACCTATTTTATGAATCAGGAAAACTTGAATTAGGGAAAAAAACTCAACACCCTCATATCTAAATGAACCTGAGTTTCAACAGTCACAAATGGACAATTTCTTCCCTTTGCCTAAAGGTTTTCATTCTAACATTTTTTAAAAATATAAGAGAAAAACAAACAGAAAAAAACACATCTCTGGAAAATCTTGCCTTACTGAGAGGGGGGTGCAACGAGAGCCAGTTAATGTGTTACAACAGCAGCTCCAGGGAGCTATGGCCATATGTGATGCTTATCATTGTCCTTTTCTTGAGGACAATGCCTATAAAGAGAGGAATGTCATGCCTAATATTCAAGATACTTTATATGTTAACAACATTATTAAATAAAAGAAAGGTGTATGATGAAATTAAAAGATCCAGCACTCTGGCTAATTCCTGATGGAGCACATTAGCATTTAACGCATTCTAACTTCGGTGGTTTGCTCAGTGGCTGTTATTTAGTGGGACAAATGTATTTTATGCCTCGTAATGGAAATCAATTACATAATTACGTGTGGTCTGGGATTAATCATTCCACTATACACCTGGGTAGGCACAGTGTTTAGGCTGTTAGGAGGCAAATTACAGCCAAGGCAAAATAATCACAGATAAACATTTCTCTTTCAACAAATGTTAGTTTTATTATTCTACATAATCAACTTACTGTTTCCTCATTTATGATTCATAACTTTGTTGGAGTTGAGAAAAGAACAAACCGCTAACATTTGCAATTTTTAAAAAGTGTAATGCATACTTTTATTGCCAAACTTCTTACCCAGAGGTTATTTAAAAAGATGAAAAACTGGTGTTTGAAGGTTGGAATAAATTGATTTTCTGAAACTACTTTCATAGAGATTATTACTATTTATTTTCTACTTTCTAATCAATTATTAATTTGTTAAGTGATAAGCTCAATTCAGACTAAATATCCAGTCTTTAGACAATATTATGTATTTCTGTTGAGTGGATCCAATGGTACATTATTCAATAAGCTACCATTAGTATTACATCACCTACTTGAATGAGGTGAACAAATGCTAACTCTATTTCGACGCATACTCGAAAATTTATACTCTGAGTTGTGCATGTTAGTGAATGGTTCAAGATATACTTGCATTCCAAAAGCATTTGCGATTATCTTAATAGGTCCTATTGCTTTAAATCTATAAGGAATGCAAATAACTGATAATTCTGCACTCATTAAGGAAATCTCCAGTGACTTACTTCAGTTAAATGTTCCAACAGGCAGGTTTAGGACTTCTTTTGGGATTGATAAAGTTTCAAAAGTCTGTAAATTAACGTTCTGCAGAGTGATATCAAATATGCATAATGAAACCCTAGATGTAAATTAAAAAGATTTATATGGCTGCATTCTGCTTACGTTATTCAATAGCAATGCCTCACAGGTTTTTATGAAGCAAATAAAATGTCCTTTTTCTTGAATTTTATTTTAAATGGTCACTGTGGATTCATTCTTACATTACTTGGCTCACCCATTATAGAATGAATTGTTGGTTTAAATCTATAATTCATTCTAGGGGTTTATCACATGATACAGTCAAATTATATGGTACTCCATGCATATTACTGCAAAGAAGTGGTCTAAAGATATATGAACGGCTCAAGCAGATTCAGAGATAAATGTACACCATTTATATTAATGGCTTTTCAAAATATTATCTATGAGCTATGAAATGATACTCCAACAATTTCCCTGGTTTCTTAGACTTTTTGATGCTGTTCCTTGCTATATTAACTCTACAATTTGAAGATGGTTATTACCACATTATAAGTTTGATGAGAAACATTAACATCTATTAAATATATTAATTCAGTATACATACAGAACATTCATCCCAACATATAATTCTGTTGATACATTAGGGCTCATATTGAATATATGAGCCTAGCTTCTTAAAGATATACATTATTTTATAAAACAGTCAAGCAACAAAATAGTATCTGAATCTTTGGATCATACTCTGCAGTTAGACTAAAAACATTTGAAAAGGAGAACAAAGCCAAATGGAATTTGGCTTCTATTTAAAGAAACTATTCTTAGAGCCTGTGATTAAAATGTGCTATAGAATTTGGAAACCCTGGTGGCATAGTGGTTAAGAGCTACGGCTGCTAATCAAAAGCTTGGCAGTTCGAATCCAGCAGGTGCTCCTTGGAAACCCTATTGGGCAATTTTGCTCTGTCCTATAAGGTCACTATGGGTCAAAATCTACTCCAGGGCAGCGGGTTTGGTTTTTGGTTTATAGAATTTGAAAAAAACAAAACAAAAAAAATGGGCAGTAGGTTAGGAGAGTGGTCCAGGAGAATTAAGGCTAATGTTAAAGACTAAAATAAAAGATTTTTAATGAGTTTAAAAGCTATGCTTCTGTCTGCACGCATCAGAAGACAAATGCTATGCTCAACCTAAGGAGATTAAATCACTTCTAACCAAAAATTAACTCTTATCGCACAAATTAGAAACCAGCTTTGTCTTAATGTCGATTTCATTCCAAAATTATCTGGGCATAGGTATCATGTCACAGATAATTTCATACTGAATATTTTAATCAAAGAGTAGTTTAATGAAGACTGAAAATTCATAAAAGTGAATTAATAGCAAATTGTTCACATGCTTCATTTATACTCCTCTAAAGATTGACATATTTTCCATTTAAATTTTTGTCCTTATATGGAAAATATTGTTCCTTCAATACATTGTAAATATTTCATGTGTTTGCTCGTATTTTGAAGGAAGATTTTCATTAGTGTGGCAAAAAGGGATGACTAGGGAAGACTGGAAACCCTGGTGGCATAGTGGGTAAGTGCTATGGGTACTAACCAAAATGTCAGCAGTTCGAATTCCCCAGACGCTCCTTGGAAACTCTATGGGGCAGTTCTACTCTGTCCTATAGGGTCGCTATGAATCAAAATTGACTGAAGGCAGTGGATTAGGTTAGGTTGGGTTGGGGGAGATTAGTCCCCAAAGTCATATTTGAAGCACCCCTCCCTCAAAACTCTTCCATATAAATGCCAAAATCTCAGAAAGATCAGTGGCAAAGACAAGTTCCTCAGCTTATTCAAATAGCATAAGGTCATTACTGATGTCATGATTTCTTGTTTAAAACTTTAGTTTAATTTTTTTAATAAAGGTATTCTTTCTTAATATTTTATCCAAAGAGTTTAGTTTAAATTGAAAGTTACATGATTAGTATAATAGGAGAAATATAGCTTAAGCTTTTTGTTTTATACCTCCCCTTGGAAACCCTGGTGGCATAGTGGTTAAGTGCTAGGCTGCTAACCACAAGGCTGGCAGTTTGAATGCACCAGGTGCGCCTTGGAAACTCTAAGGGGCAGTTCTACTCTGTCCTATAAGATTGCTATGAGTTGGAGGTTTTTTTTTTTTCTTGTTCTAGCAGGAGATATCAATGTTTATCTTTAAAAACTACTCTAAGACCAAGGTCACAGGGACGTTGTACCCTCATAGTCATACAGCTATTTTTTACTGAGGTTCAAATAATTCAGTCCAATGAATCTCTGGATACTTTCTAGAGCAATGAGAAGATAGTTTCACCTGTTTTCTTATGATTCTTCAACTTGTGAGGACTTTAGAGTGGGAAATTCTGTAGCCATATTGAAAGACAAAGACAGGAAGATCAAAGAAAATAAGATCATTATATGTTTTTAATCCATTTGTGACTGAAACTACTGTTACTCCTAATCTTTTCAGTTACTTGAAGCCACTAAATCTCCCTTTTTGCTAAAAGAATTTGGCTTGGTTTGTCTCTCACATACAACTCAAGTAATCCAGATAGAGTATGTATACTTTGAAAGAACAGAGTGAGGAGAAAAGGGAAAAGTCCTTAACTGTTAGGACTTAACTGTAATATTTTGAAGAAAATTAATTTTACTCTGAGTCTCAACTACTTCCTCTACAAAATGAATATAATTATACAGAATTATTTTAAGATGTAAATAAAGTGTGTGTAAACTATAAAATTCCATAAAATATACAATATTACTGCTATATATAATAATACGTAATACTGCAAGAAACAGTTTGAGATTTTGTTTACTTTTTATTCAAAAAAAAGAATTTTAAATCATGTATTTAATTCTTGCTTGTAATTTCCATACTTTAAACGGTAATTCAATAAAAAATTACTTAGAAGTATACCAAAGAATCTGTAAAGGAAAATAAATGGATGGATGAGTAAGATTCATAAACCCTTGTAGTATATGACTAAATTGTCAATTAAAAATGTAATGATGAAAAATCTAAGTGAAGTGGACTACAAACTTTATTTTAGTAAATAACATAATGGAATTTTTCCTAAATTGTGTTCCAATATTAAACATGCTTCTCCAGATATTTTCTATAGATAAAATTGCATGTATCTATAAAGCATCTCGAAAACCCTGGTGGTGTAGCGGTTAAGTGCTATGGCTGCTAACAAAAAGGTTGGCAGTTCAAATCTACCAAGTGCTCCTTGGAAACTCTATGAGGCAGTTCTACTCTGTCCTATATGGTTGCTATGAGTTGGAATCGATTTGATGGCAATGGGTTTGGTTTTTTTGGTTTATAAAGCATCTCACTGTTTTGTGATATGGTTTTTAAGAAAGGTCCACCAGTTTAAAAAATCTGCTCAAGTGTGTTAAAACTAGTATTTTTCCAAATGTATGTGATCATGAATATTGTTATACACTTAATATATTGTATCATCCTTTAAACCTATAGAACTATGTTAAGTGGAACACAGTTGCAATCCATAGCAGATATATTTTTAACTATTTCATCTGAAGTATTTTGTAAACCCTTGTAAATAAAGTTGCTGTTACTTTAGTTTCAGTCCTTACTTTGACTCTTGTGTGGGTTCTCACATACAATTATTTAAGCTTCCTGACAGTCAGCTGCCTCATTTGTAAAAAGTAAGAATAGAAACTAACTTAAATAGTGGCTGAGTTATCTGGAGATCATGTAATCTAACGTAATTGACTAGTAGCTCCTGGATTATCTAGGACATAGTAGTTACATCACAACTCTTTTTTTTTTTCAAAGAATATTGGGCTACATATCCACCTAGGTAGTGTTGCCATATAAATGACAATTAATTTTTAAAGGATATGGAAACCCTGGTGATGCAGCGGTTAAGTGCTACAGTTGCTAACCAAAGGGTTGGCAGTTAGAATCCACTAGATGCTTCTTGGGAACTGTATGGGGCAGTTCTACTTTGTCTTGTAGGGTCTTTATGAATTGGAATCGGGCTTGGGCTTGGGCATAGTGAATAGAGTACATAAGGTAGGAATACTGGTTCTGATACTAATCTGTAATGTGACCTCTATCACCTCTTTGACTTTGTGGCCTATTTCTATTGCTTTGCTGCCTCTGTTCCAGCCAAAACTGGCTTTCTTGGTGGAATGGAATGGGAACCCATCAAGAACACTTTTGCTTTAGGGATTTCAGCGGAACTTTTCCATTTGCTTAGACCAGGCATCAGCACACTTTTTCTGCTCTAGGTGAGGTAATTGTTTTTAGCTTTGTAAGCCATATAGTCTCTGTAGCAACTCTCTCACAAAAGCAGCCATAGTCAATATGTAACAATAGAGGTAACTGTGTTTCAATAAAGCTTTATTTACAAAACGGGTGTCAGGTGGCTGGGTTTGTTCCAGAGACCATGGCTTTTCAACCACTGGCTTAGACTGCTCCCCTTCCAAATGTCTGCTTCATTTACTCCCACACATCTTTTAAGTCTTTGTTGAAATGGCACCTTCTTACATTTGTCTAACCAGACCACCATATTTACAATTGCAAACGTCTCCATCGCTCACCAAGACTCTTTTTCTTATCTGTTTAAGTTTTTTCCGTAGCAATTATCACTTGGAATAGACTATATAATTTATTTATGTTGTGTCTCCCACCCACTAGAATTACCCATGAGGTTTAGAATTATTTTCTGTTTTATTGAATGATATTTCTCTGCTGTCAAGTACAGTATCTTGTACAAAGTAGGTGTTCAACTTTTCAGAGTCTGATATGAAGCGAAATTAAGAAGCAATTAACACTATGTAGGTAATATATTGAGAAAGACAAAAGGGGGAGGGATGATTTAGAACAAATTAGTCTAGTATACCGTGCTTATCTAAAGCTTTTTGGGTGACGAAAATCAGAATTGGGATCTACTCTAGTCTTTGTTTTAGCAGTCAAACTCTGTGATGCATGCTACTTCTCCCTATCTGTTAAATAGTGATTCTCAGTGGAAATCTGTAATCATTCAATCTTAAGAATCTTAAATATTCTAAATTCTCCTTTACTGATAGATCTGTCCTCAAGATGTTGTTCGACAGAGAGACCGATGTGCTAAGAATGAATGACTTTTCAATGCATGCCACAAGTTGTCAAGAACTAGTAAAGAAAGTACAAGAGGAGTCATTTTTAGAACACATTTGCGAAGTAAGAAAAAGTCACAGTGGCAAGATTTTTTGTTCTGATAATGATATCCCAGCCGAGGCTCAGTCTATTGGTATGGATCATTACAGCGTGCAAAGAATCTGGATTTGGCAGTGTTTTGTTCTGCTGTACATAGAGTCACCATGAGTTGAAACCGACTTGAGGGCACCTAACAACAACATATAGATTTAGTGTTTTTCTCTTGTAAACAACAAAAAAAAAGCTCATTGCCTTCAAGTCGATTCTGACTCATAGTGACCCTATAGGATGTCAGTTTTGAAAGTGTATTAGCAGCAACAATAACTTAATAATTTCATTACTATTAATTTAATGGTGTACTAGCCACTTTGTACTCCTCCGAACCTCGTAGGTAGTATGTTATTCCGGCTCTAACGCCATTTAGCGTCAAAATGGGTCCCTTTTGAAATGCATGAAGCTCAGCCAACCAGAGTTGGAGCCTCACTGTTGTGTAGGTGGAGCGTTCTATTAGGTGATGCTTGAGTCGGAATCGACCTGACAGCAGCGGGTTTGGTTTTTTTTTTTTTTTTTTTTTGGTTTTCCTGAATATGTTAGTTTTTTAAACTTTTGCCTTTTCTTTCCCTTTATGTCTGCGAGATAAGGCTTGTTAGGCTAATTATGGCTTTCCTGTGTGATAATTAGGGAGCACTAGTGGGTTTGTTTTGGTTTTTCTGTGTCGTATTTGGAAAACCAGAAGTTCCCCATGTAACCTAATGGAAATGTGTCCTGAATAAATTACTTATCTAACTCTCATTGGTATATTGTCATACCACATATTTGTGTGAGGAACTTTTAAATTTTGAGGTGTCAGTAGGTCTAATTGGGGAGATTTCAGGGCTAAAATTAAGCCCTCCCTTCAAAAATTAAACTGAGGGTTTTACTTCTACACTCCTGAAAACCATTCAGTTTGCGTTAAAGTTTGCTGTTTGAAAAACAAAGCTCAGCCATGCTTGTTCATTAAGAGCATTCCGACAACTGGACTTAGAAAAAGCTTCATTGAGTTGTTAAATTAGAGCCTATAGATAAACATGTGGGTTTATCTACTTTAAAAAGTACCCTAGCAATTATCCCGGAAAGCCTGGTGGCATAGTGGTTAAGTGCTACGGCTGCTAACCAAGAGGTCAGCAGTTCAAATCCACCAGGTACTCCTTGGAAACTCTATGGGGCAGTTCTACTCTGTCTTATAGGGTTGCTATGAATAGAAATCGACCCGACGACCCTAGGTTTGGTTTTTGGTTTTGGGTAGCAAGCACCTAGGCATTATCTATTTTCTCTCAGCTAAATAAGCAGAGTTTATTTACACTTTCCTAAGGGTCAGTTCTGTATCCAAAGATTCTAATTGAATTGGCCCAGCTGCAAATATATCACTAGCTTCTGTATCACTAAACTTTCATGTACAAATTGTTTATGCTTTTCATTTTAGAAATACTGCCCTAGTTAAATTGTATCAAATATGAGAGATTTGTGTTAGACTAGAAAATAATGTAAAGAAAGTTTAACAGTCACTTGCCACCCTTGTAAATCTCACCTCCTTTCCTGCCATTGCTTTGATGTGAAGTTATTATCTATACTCACCCTACTTGTTAAATATCTCTTTGTTTTGCCTGTAAGACAGCATACCATTACAGCCAAACTGAACTCATGCTCTCCTGCGGCTCATTCCTTCCTTCAATAAATTTTATTTGTTTAAAAATCAAATTAGAGTGTCTTTTCAGTGACTTCAAGAGGACAGATTGGTGGCACCACAGTGCCACTCACCTTATTGGTGGCTTGATTTACCAGATCCTATTTCTTAAACACTCTCAATTAGTAAACATGCATTCCAATACTGAGAACACATGCTGTTATGGATTGCATTGTCCTCCAAAAATATCTGTCAACTTGGCTAGGCCATGATTCCCAGTATTATGTGACTGTCTACCATTTTGTCACCTGATGTGATTCCCCTATGTGTTGTAAATCCTGTCTCTATGATATTAATGAGGCAGAATTAGAGGTAGTTATGTTAACGAGGCAGGACTCAATCTACAAGATTAGATTGTGCTTTAAGTCAATCTCTTTTAGATATAAAAGACAGAAGCAAGCAGAGAGAGAGGGGGACCTAATATGACCAAGAAAGCAGTGCCGGGAGCAGAGCACATCCTTTGAATCTGGGGTTCCTGTGCTGAGAAGCTTCTAGACCAAGGGAAGATTGGTGACAAGGCCCTTCCTCTGAGGCAACAGAGAGAGGGAGCCTTCGCTTGAATATGGCACCCTGAATTCGGACTACTAAACTACTGGACTGTGAGAGAATAAACTTCTGTTTGTTAAAGCCATCCACTTGCGGTATTTCTGTTATAGCTGTACTGGATAATTAAGACAAATGCCATCAAAAAATGCTTTAAAAAATAAGAATTTCATAATGAAAGGGTTAACATCCATGAATTTCAGTCTGGCATCATGAAGCCCATAAAATTTCTGAAACTCTGTAACTGCTGAGCCAGCATGAGTCCTCAAACTCTACTGCAATCTCAGGTGGAGTAAAAAAACTGTGACACCAGCCCATGAAAAATATGATTCATTTGAATACATTTTGAGTGAACTCTCACTTCCCTTTCTTAGCAAGTCACCTGACAAATATAGTTCTTTATCTAAGAGGAAAAAAATACATTAATTATGGCTAGAAATGTTCAAAGTGGATCACCATAGGTAATAAACTTCGTTTTATGAAGAAATAACAGTATTGTGTTAAGTAATTAAAAGGAACATTATTGTTTGAGGCAAAATTCATGTCCAGTGTGATCTTTATTAAAATCCAAATATGTTATCAGATTTTAAAATAAAGTGTTGTATTAATAACAAACTAAAACTGAAATCCTCTAGTAAAAGAGGGAAATAATTAAAATGAGAATAATTGCATATTTGGAGCATCTATTATTAGTTTTCATTATTTATGAAAAAAAAGTACTAAAAGTAAGTAGATTGAATTAACCACAAGAATCTTCTGTTCTCATATTTGAACAACTATGACTTTTCAAATTTTCAAGTAATTTTAAGTATTTATTTACTCAAAGTATTAATATTGACCGTTCCCATTTTTCCCACTTAATTCTATTTTAAATAATGTAGTAAAATTTGAAAAAACATTTTTTCACCTACTGAACTCAGAACAAATTAATAATTCATATGTTCAAAAGTTAATGAGCTACATATGATGCAGAAAATGGAAACTGTGGAGTGAAAAGGGCAGACAGTAAACATAGTTTTGAATTGAAATCTGCTGGAAGACATACTGGCAGTGCCCATATAGTTCGACTCCACTGAACAGAATACAGGTAGTCCCTGACTTACTGCATATTTAGTTATGAGGAACCACATTTATGACCTTTTTTTTTAAACATCAGCAAATTACGAGCTGCAACATTGTACATAGTACAGATTACTAAAGATAAGATTCCCAACATTTAGGAAACAGGCTTGTTTTGGAAAAGGATGCCAGCACGGACGTATATTCACAAAGAATGGAGTCTGTCTTAGTCAACCAGCGCTGCCATAACAGAAATACCACAAATATTTGGTCTGGCTTTAACGAAGAGAAATTTATTTTCTCACGGTCTAGTAGCTTACAAGTCCAAATTCATGACGTCAGCTCCAGGGGAAGGCTTTCTCTCTTTGTCGGCTCTGGAAGAAGGTCCTTATCCTCAAACTTCCCCTGGTCAAAGACATGCTCTACTCCCGGTGCTGCTTTCTTGGTGGTATGAGGTCTCCAACTCCCTGCTTGCTTCCCTTTCCTTGTATCTCTTGAGAGATAAAAGTTGGGTCAGGCCACACCCCAGGGAAACTCCCTTTACCTTGGATCAGGGACGTGACCTGAGTAAGGGTGGTGTTACAATTCATTCTCTTAACATAAAATTACAATTACAAAATGTAGGACTACCACACAATACTGGGAATCATGGCCTAACCAAGTTGACACATATTTTTGGGGGGACATAATTCAGACAGAGTCAATGCCTGGTTTCAAATCATTCAAAGACAGAATCATGCTACTGCTTGGAGGAAATGCTGCTGGATTTAAATTAAAACCTTTTTTTGTAAACCCCAGAACACTGAAAAACACAGACCAAAATAAGCTGCCAGTCTACTATAGGAGTAACTCCAAGGCCTGGATGATGATTATATTATCCAAAAACCAGCTTTTAAATTTTTCATCACAGAAGTTTGAAAAGAGTATTCCTTTCAAAATTCTACTTACCCAGCATGTCCTCCTCACATCAGCCAGTGCCATCGAGTCGATCCCAACTCATAGCGACCCTATAGGACTAAATCAAGATATGAAAGATGTGAACAGCTTTGATTCTACCTATGGACCAAAGTGCAATTGCCACCTTCAAGTCAAACTACCTACAGACTATGTTTGCTCAGGCAATAGCTGCAACCAATGGATGTACAGCAACATTACACAATTTCTGGAAGGATTATAATATTCTGCAGTGTGTCTGAAACATTGCATCTTCCTGGGAGGATGTTATAGGAAAATGCATGTGTTGGATACAGAAAAAAACTGGGGAATTATGTGAACATGCTCCAAGGATTTGATTGGTATAATATGATGGAAAAGATTAGTGGAAAAACCGTCCATATGGCAAGAACACTGAATTTAGAATGTAATATTGCCCATATGGAACAGTTCATAGATCATGAAGAAGGAGAATTGGCAGATTAGGATTTAATGAATTGTGAAGAGAAAAGAAATGCTGAAGAAGAAAGAAATAATGAAGAAGAAGAAGGAGAGAAGTTGTCAAAAAAAATTTTACAGTGAAAGGATTAGTTGGAGTTTTTTCTAAACTAAATCAAGAACTTCATTTGCTTGACAACATGGACTTAAATGCTGATCACTTTACCAAAGTTGATAGGCTGATTTGGGAAGCAGTGAGATGTTACCGTAAAATATACGAAGAAAAAAAGTGAAGGACCATGAAGACAACGCTCCCTAATTTTCTGACTAGGAATGCCATCCCCATTGCCATGGATAATTCAGATGATTCAGAACCCTCCACAAGTGGAGTTATTACCACAACTGACAAAATGTCAACATCATCCAATTCTTCATAGATGGAGTAAATTTTTGATTAATGTATTTTTTATGCATGTGTGTATTGAAGTATATCCATAAGTTCATATGTAATGTTTTCCACCCCCAAAGACAAATACAGATTGGATTTGTAAAGACACCAAATAAAAGGCAATTATAATGAAAACTAAAAAAAAAAAAAAAAAAAAAATTGAGGCATTTGACTAATGTCAGAACCAACTTACAACAGAGTCATTGGAATGAAACCCCATCCTAAGTATCTGTATCAGGATTCATCCAGATGTCTAAAGCCCAAGTATTTAGATAACAAATGGAAATTTTCTATTTTACTCATTTTTAACATTTAAATCAACCTTGCTATTTGATATATGTTCTACTAGAAAGATCATCTATGAAATATCATCCATGTGGACTCACTTACATAGAGAAACAAATAATGCAAAGACAGTTCAATTTCCTCTTCTCTTAGATCTTGCGTTTGGCTGTTAACTACACATAATTATTTAAAATAATTAAATTAAAACTTATATGCCATAACTCTTTTAGTAACACACACACATACTCACACATACTTGCCCAGGCATACCTGTGAAACTCTGAGTTATTTCGAAGAAATGTAAATGTGCCGACTTTTTCACTATAAGTTCTTCCAAAAAAAACCAAAAACCAAACCCAGCACCATCGAGTTGATTCCGACTCATAGCAACCCTATAGGACAGAGTAGACCTGCCCCATAGAGTTTCCAAGGAGCACCTGGTGGATTCGAACTGCCCACCCTTTGGTTAGCAGCCGTAGCACTTAACCACTACACCACCAGGGTTTCCTAAATTCTTCCAGTGAAATTTCTTTATATATTCTGCACAATCAACTTCGTATATTCCTAAGAGTTCACTTCTTTAACACCATAACATTAACAGCATGTTTTAGAACACTATTCAAGAGAATGCTACCATTCATATTGGTTCTTTTGAAGGACAGAATTGTAATTCTTGCTACACAGTGATAATAATCTAGCTTTTTTATGAAGACAGATCTTAACTGAATTAAATTTAAATTTAAATTGGAAAGAGATTTTTACATTATCGCATCAAGAATTCATTCAATTTAGGCTAGTGCCAGATGTGTAATTTTCCTCATTTATTTTGAGGATACATATTTTCTTAAGAATATTTCTAAGCTCTGTGATAATAGTAACATAATATTTTAATCTCATTGTCAGTGGCAAATACTGAGTTTAGATAAATATAATTTTGATTCTGCAGTCATAGCACACATTTACCAAACAATAACAAACCAATTTCATTTATTGGAATTAAACTTCTGTCTTGATTATGAATCTATATGGAGGAACAGAGAATAGTTTAAGTGGTTATGCAGAGAGTATTTTATGTGAAAAATGTATACATTTGCTATGACTCATTGACCCTTTTCTAATACATTCAACTTAATTTTAAGCATTTTTTTGTGTGTGTGTTTGTGTGTCATGGAAAATTTGAAATGCAAAGAGCTATAACAAAGCATGTCTGGATACTTAATATGCAGTTTATCTGTCATGAACAAAGAATACTATACTATGGTGAAATCAAAATTACTTATATATTGGTTTTGTTTTTGGGAATTAAAAAAAATTATTGCACTTTAGATGAAGGTTTGCAGAACAAATTAGTTTCTCATTAAACAACAATGCATTGTTTTGTGGCATTGGTTGCCAATCCCATGACATGTCAACACTCTCCCCTTCTCGACCCTAGGTTCCCTATTGCCAGCTTTCCTGCCCCCTCCTGCCTTCTCATCTCTGCCCCTGGGCTGATGTGCCCATTTAGTCTCATTTTGTTTTATGGACCCATCTAATCTTTGGCTGAAGGATGAACCTCAGGAATGACTTCAGTACTGAGTTAAAAGGGTGACAGGGGCCCATTCTCTCAGGGTGTCTCCAGTCTCTGTCAGACTAATAAGTCTGGTCTTTTTTTTTTGTGTGATGTGAATTAGAATTTTGTTATCCATTTTTCTCCAGCTCTGTCCAGGACACTCTATTGTGATCCCTGTCAGAGCAGTTGGTGGTGGTAGCTAGGTACCATTTAACTGTACTAGACTCAGCCTGGTGTAAACTCTAGTAGTTGTGGTCCATTAGCACTTGGGACTTATCTTTCCCTTCTGTCTTTGGTTTTCTTCATTCTCCTTTGTTCCAGAAGTGGTGGAACCAGTGGAGTATCTTAGATGACCACTCACGAGTTTTTATAACATCCCAGACACCACTCACCAAAGTCAGATGTAGAACATTTTCTTTATAAAAAATGTTATGCCAATTGAGCTAGATATTTCCTGAGGCTGTAGTCCCCAGCCCTCAGGCAAGTCATACTTGGGAATATTTTTGTGAACACAAAGACAATCTTTCTTAGAATATATCCATTGCTCTTCTCCTGAGCACTTGAGTACTAAATGGGTGCCATGAATTTTGCAAATGTTAGTGTCTAAATGGATAATAAACATATGAAAAGATACTAAACATCATCGGTTACTATATATGTGTGTATATATGCATATATTTGTATACATATATATTTGCATATATTATTTGTATGCATATATATTTGCATATACACACACATGAAGTATTTTTCTGATATGTGCAAAAAAAAAGCTTCCTTTATTATTTTGGTGCAATGGGATTCTTCATGTTCTGCTGACTTGCTTAGTGCCTGTTATCCCTTCTTTCCCTCCAATTTATCCCATTTGTAATAGAAATGTCTGGCTTGTGTTTATTTCACCATTGTACTTTGGAAACAGGTAACTTGTATTCTAGATTTCACAGATGAAGAGGAATTTTTGGATTTTTGAATTTGAGTTTCTTTAAGACTTTTGTTATGATATGATGGGGTGAATATGTTTTACATGTGTCAAGGACATGAATTTTTGAGTGCCAAATGGTGGAATATCATGGAGTGAATTGTGTCCCCCCAAAATATCTGTCAACTTGGCTAGGGCTTGATTCCCTGTATTGTGTGATTTACTACCATTTTGTCATCTGATGTGATTTCTCTATGTGTTGTAAATCCTATCACTATGATGCAATGAGATGGATTAGTGCCAGGTATACTGATGAGATCTGTAAGATTAGACAGTGTCATAAGCCAATCCCTTTTGAGATATGAAAGAGAGAAGCAAGCAGAGAGACATGGGGACCTCCTACCACCAAGAAAGCAGTGCCAGAAGCAGAATGCGTCCTTTGCATCTGAGGTTCCTGCACTGAGATGCTCCCAGACCAAAGGAAGACTGATGCAAGGACCCCTCCAGAGCCAACAGGGAGAGAAAAAGCCTTCCTCTGGAGCTGACGCCCTGAATTTGGACTTATAGCCCACTAGATTGTGAGAAAATAAATTTGTCTTTGTTAAAGCTATACACTTGTGGTATTTCCGTTACAGCAGTACGAGGTGACTAAAATAGGGACTCAAGGTTGTTTAGGATTTAGAGTACAGCCCATGTATATATACATAGACAAAGTTTATGCACACACTTCAATTATCATTTACTCTTGTCTCTATCTTATTCCCTCTCTTCCACATTTATACAAGATTAGACACTTCAGTGACGTGAGTTTCATTAAGCACAGGTATGTCTTTCATCTAGGGGATGCCTAGAGTATAAGACTTTTCAATAAGCCAATGATAATTGTTTAAGGCAACGGTTTATAGATTATCAAACCCAAACTATACCCTACCTAAAATGCACATGCCTGAGAACTTGCCCGTAGTAGAGAGGTCCTGGCCTCTCTACTAGATGCACAATCTTCCTCTCCACTTCCCGTTTCACAACTGCACTACCCCACCATGTAGAAGAAAGATTTATATCTCTCAACTAAATGAATTTTATCATGATATGTTGTTCTAAGGTCCTAAAGAAATCATTTAAAAATACAATATTAATGTCAGTGAAGACTGCTTTATTAAAGGAACACAAAAATTCAAAAGGATTTTGCACCATTTGTATTTCTGTGAACTAAACCGCTTAACAACTTACATGCACAATCTGGACAATGAATAAGGAAGACCAAAGAAGAATTGATCCCTTTGAATTGTGGTGTTGGTGAAGAATATAGAATATACCATGGACTGCCAAAAGAACGAACAAATCTATCTTGGAAGAAGTACAACAAAAATGCTCCTTAGAAGCAAGGATAGTGAGACTACATCTCACATACCTTGGGCATGTTATCAGCCGGGATCAGTTCCTGGAGAAGGACATCATGCTTGGTAAGTTACAGGGCAAGCGAAAAAGAGGAAGACCCTCCATGAGATGGATTCATACAGTGGCTTCAACAATGGGCTTAGGAATAACAAAGATTGTGAGGATGGCACGGGACCTGGCTGTGTTTCATTCTGTTGTGTATCGGGTCTCTGTGAGTCAGAAATGACTCAATGGCACCTACCAACAACAACAACAATTTTCCAATGGAAAGTAAGGCAGATGTTTTACTTGCTTGAGAACAAAAAATGCCATTTACAACTGGGTTATACACCAAAAATTTTCAATAAGTTGAATGAGCTAAACTTCATCCACAATCTTTTAATGAAAAATTATTAAAAATATGTAATTAGATAAATATATTCTATAAAAAGCACTATACTGAAAAAGAGTATAAAATAACAATATTTTTATTTCCATTGCATATTCAGTTAACACTATGCCTCTAATTAATAGGGTAATAAGTCGTCATTTGATATAATGTTTAGGTACATGTCTTTTTAAATATACTTTCAAAACATGAGGATGTAAATGGTTTGGTAATAAATTCTTTAGAAATTTAGAGAACTTACATTTATTTTTATTAAAGAACTTGAACACTATTATTAAAATACTTTCTATTATGTTTTATATAATTTTGAGTAATAAAAATGTTTGAAAGGCTCGATTAACAAATACCATAGCAAGGCACCATCAGTCCCAGTCTACTTAATTGTGTTAACAAGATTCTCAATCTTTGTATCCCCAAACACCAAAATATAAACAGAGTTGTTGATAAAACTTTCCCATTCTAACCATATATAATAGTCATTCACATGTATAAACTAAATAAATAAATGTAAATATACTACTCACATTTCTCTAATACCTGCCATTGTTGTTAGGTGTCATAGAGTCAGTTCTCCTTAGAGCAACCCTATGTACAACAGAACGAAGCACTGCCTGGTCCTGAGCCATCCTAACAATCCTTGCTGTGTTTGAGCCCATTGTTGCTACCACTGTATCGATCCAACTCATTGAGGGTCTTCCTCTTTTTCAGTGACCCTCTACTTTACCAAGCATAATGTCCTTCTCCAGAGACTGGAACCTCCTGATAACATGTTCAAAGTATGTGAGGAAAAGTCTCCCTATCCTTGTTTCCAAGGAGCGTTCTGGCTGTACTTCTTCCAAGATAGATTTGTTTGCTCTTCTGGCAGTCCATGGTATATTCAATACTCTTTGCCAACAACGTATGTCAAAGACATCAATTCTTCTTGAGTCTTCCTTATTCATTGTCCAGCTTTTGCATGCATATGAAGAGACTGAAAGTACCACGAGTTGGGGCAGGTGCACTTTAGTCCTCAAGGTGACATCTTTGCTTTTTAACACTTTAAAGATGTCTTTTGTAGCAGATTTGCCCAGTGTAACATATATTGATTTCTTCACTGCTGCTCCCATAGGTGTTGATTATGAATCCAAGTAAAATGAAATCCTTTACAACTTCAATCTTTTCTCCATTTAACATGATGTTGCTGACTGGTCCAGTTGTGAGGATTTTTGTTTTCTTACATTGAGGTATAATCCATACTGAAGGCTGAGGTCTTTCATCTTCATCAGTAAGTGCTTCAAGTCTTCTTCATTTTCAGCAAGCAAGATTGTCTCATCTGCATAACACAGGTTGTTTGATGAGTCTTCCTCCTATCCTGATACCCTGTTCTTCTTCATGTAGTCCGTCTTCTTGGGTTATTTGCTCAGCATACTATAAGTATGGTGAAAGGATACAACCCTGACGAACACGTTTCCAAATTTAAACCATATAGTATGTCCTCTTGTTCTGTTTAAACGACTGCCTCTTGATCTAATGTACAGGTTCCTGATGAGCATAATTAAGTGTTCTGAAATACCCATTCTTCTCAATGTTAACCATAATTTGTTATGATCCACATAGTCAAATGCCTTTGCACAGTCAATAAAACATAGGTAAACATCCTTCTAGTATTTTCTTCTTTAAGATGACAATAGACAAAAAAAAAAAAAAGGCTTAAAGGAATGCCGAGGAATGGAAGGTTTATGAGAACTTTCAAAGCTCTGGCATCTTTCTGGGATTTTGAAATGTCTTACACATGCATCAAGCTGTGTGCATGCTAGGGAAGACCGGAGAAGGAGTTAAGCTCCCACTTTTGGGAAACCTTGAGACTTTGCATAACCAGGAAGTGAAGGCAAACACAGGTTTGTAAACTGCATAGCTCAATGTCAAAGGCATGCCGCAAAACACACACACAGAGTCCTTTTATCAAAGACTGGAAGATTTATTGATTTTAGACATTTAAGGAAATCACTGTATAATCATAAAAAACCTGACCTGTTGCCATAGAGTTGATCCTGACTCATAGCAATCCTATAGGAGCCTAATCATTAGTTGATCATAAAGCTGAGTAGAGACTTCAGTGACACACTTGAAAAACAATACAGATTTACAGAATTATTTAAGAAATGACAGTATACAACAACTACAACAAAAATAAATACTGGGGAGAGGGAGATTCTGATTTCCAGATTTCCCATATTATATTATATTATATTATATTATATTATATTATATTATATTATATTATATTATATTATATTATATTATATTATATTATATTATATTATATTATATTATATTATATTATATTATATTATATTATATTATATTATATTATATTATATTATATTATATTATATTATATTATATTATATTATATTATATTATATTATATTATATTATATTATATTATATTATATTATATTATATTATATTATATTATATTATATTATATTATATTATATTATATTATATTATATTATATTATATTATATTATATTATATTATATTATATTATATTATATTATATTATATTATATTATATTATATTATATTATATTATATTATATTATATTATATTATATTATATTATATTATATTATATTATATTATATTATATTATATTATATTATATTATATTATATTATATTATATTATATTATATTATATTATATTATATTATATTATATTATATTATATTATATTATATTATATTATATTATATTATATTATATTATATTATATTATATTATATTATATTATATTATATTATATTATATTATATTATATTATAATTATTTTAAATATCCAGTTTTCACAAAAACTTACACGGCATGCAAGGAACAAAAAAGTATGGCTTATAGAGAGAGACTTGCAATCACTGGAGCCTGTCCCCAAGAAGGTCCAAAAATTGGTCTTCTAGCTAAAACATTAAATAAGCTATTTTTTTATGAGCTAAAGAAAGATATGAGAACAACATCTTCCCAGAGAATATCAATGGTGTCGAGTTGATTCCCACACGTACAGACTTCATGTGACAGAAAAGAACTGCACCAAAGTTTTCTAGGTTGTAATAGTTAAGGGAGCAGATTGCTAGGTGTTTCTCCTGCAGAGCTGCTGGATAGGTTTGAGCTGCTACCCTTTTGGTTAGCAGCCAAATCCTTAACAGTTAAGCCACAAACAGGAAACTTGAAGAAATTCTGGATAGAAAAGTACAATAACTAACTGAAACGAAACATTTGCTTCAGGCATTCAAGTATAAATCTGAACAAGCAAAAGAAATACTCAGGGAACTTGAAAATAAGTAAATGGAGATTTATGCAATCTTAGAATCAGAAAAAAAAAAAAAGGAATATCATCAAGCATGCCAATAAACACATAATAGGAGTCCCAGAAAAAGAGAAGAGAGAGAAAGAGGAAGAAATAATATTTTATGAAATAATGACTGAAGACTTCCAATACATGATAAAAGGCATTAATGTAGATATCCAAGAAGCTCAAGGATACCAACTATGAAAAAAAAAAAGATACACACCTTAACACACCATAGGCAAATTGTTGCAAGTCATAAACAAATGGAAACTCTTAGAAGCATAAAAAAAGAGTGAATCATTGTGTACAAGAAATCCTAGATAAGATTAATGGCTCATCAGAAACCACGGAGGTGAGTAATCAGTGGGATGACATATTCATTGTTCTGGGAAAAACAAGTAAACAAACAAAAAACTGTCAAAGAAGAATCCTATTACAACTAGCAAAACTACCCTTCAAAAATGGAGAATTTCTAAGACATGCCAAGATAAACAAATAATGACAGTTTGTCACTAGATCACCCGATCTGATTTAAAAGGCAACTTCATGAAGTAATAGTTAAAAATCTATGTCAGTGAATCTCTAGCCAAGGTCTGAGGTCACCAAGAATGACATTAATTTCACATAAACACTGGTTGGGGCAATTCTTTAGTCACATAGAGACAGAGCAAAGTTGCTTCAATAAACAGTAATTTTATTCCTGACAGGTACCACAGCAGCCAGTGGGGGAAAAGGATGGGCTTTTCAACAAAATTTTCAACAAATAACTTTTCCATTCATATGGAAAAAAATAAATCTTGACTCCTATCTCACACCATACACAAAAATTAGTTTTAGATGGGTCATAGGCCTAAACATAAAATCTTGAACTATAAAGTTTATAGAGAAAATCATAGGAGAATATTTTTTATGACTTGGAGATTGCCTAAGGTTTCTTAGATCATTAAAAGCAAAACCGATGGGGTGGCAGGTGGCGGGGGGAGCTGGGAGGGGGTGGAGAATCAGACCTTATGAAGGTGAAAACAAACAAAAAATTGCTCCTCAAAATGAAGAGGCAAGAAATAGATTTGGATAAAATATTCTCAGAGCATATTTATGACTGATATCCAAGACAAAAAATAATCTCAACAAATCAAATATAAAAAAGATCAACAACCCATTAAAACTAGGCAGATTACTTGAACTGGTTATATCACAAAAAAGACACACAAATGGCAACTAAGCACATAAAAAAAGTGTTCAACACCTTTAGTTATAAGAAAAAATGCAAATCAAAAGCCTAGTAAGACACTGCTACAAACTACTATAAGGTCTAAAATTCAAATGTCTGACCACTTCAAATAATGGCCAACTTGAGGAACAACTGGAATTGCTGGTGGCAATGTGAAATGGCACAACCAGTTTGGATAAAGTTCTGTATGTTCTTCATTGTACCGTGCTGCCATAATTTCTCTTCTGGGTTTTACGGAGGAGAAATGAAATCAGCGTTCACAAAGTTACTTATATAAGAACGTTTACAGACATTCAACTTATGTTGTTGTTATTGTTATTTTTAGGTGAATTTATTTATAATAGACAAATATTTGATAACCAAGCTATCCTTCAAATAGCAAATGGCTCAATAAACTATGGTACGATTCAGTCATGAAAAGAATTGTTGATGTGCATAATGATAGAGATGAAAATAGAAACAGTGGCATCACTAGGGTTGGTGTCGCCCAGTGTGGTAACTCATGATGTCATCACACCCTCCACCCTGAGGACCTACTTCTGCACTAGATCATACAGAATCCTCAGTGATGCTCATTATCAATTTTAACCATAGAATAATATGTGATAAATATAGTTGTAATTTGCTTAAATGTAATATTTCTTAGAATATCTGAATGCTAACAGCAGAATTGTTTTGTAAAATCTTTCTAAGTTGAATTACAATATTATTAGTTACAATATTAGTAACTGAAAGCAAGCCTTTTTTAATTTTCTCCTTTAAATTACTGCTTTATTCTCAAAAAAGTTATTGATACAAGTTGACAAATACTAATTACCAAAATAGAATAGCTAAAACACCAGAAAATTTGACAAAATCAGCAACTATAAAACACTGGCAACTATGAAAATAACAGCACATACTTGTAACAAGCGCAGAGAAAACCATGTGATTCAAAGTCTCATTGTAATTGGGTAATAACAACAGCTCTGGCCAGAGCACATTAGAAGGTTCAAAAAGTAAATTAGTATAATTTTAGCCTTGTATTGATACATGTAAGCTGGGCTTAAAAAAACTGTTTCATTGTTACAACTAAGTACAGGGATATTTTTGTAAAAAAATAAATAAATTCTGCTGAAAAACTGCACAAAATTTTTATGGACAGTCATTTTGGTGTCACCCTATCTGACAGTGTCACCCTGTGAGGTTAGTTAGCACCTCCACGTAAGGCCACTGGATGTGAGAGAATCCTTTCACTAAATAATGCGCATTGTATAATTATAAGATAGTGAAGAATAAGAAAAAGTAATAAAGCCAAAAATATTAGAAAAGTGATCTCCTTTAGGGTTGGAGACACTAATTGCCAGAAAGTGGCATTAGATAGCTTTCTATGGTGACAGTAATATTATTTATATTGATAGGTGTTTGGATATTACAGGTGTTTAGATATTCATTTGTCAAAACCAACAGAACATGCATTTTACATTTGTGCATTTCATTGCATATAAATTTTACATTAAAAACTAAGAGCAAATATCCTCTGGATAATGAGAGGTATGCTTAAATTATTTAGCTGCAATTTTACTGATTTCTGCCAAATGCCCTGAAATGCACAAAGTATGCTGTGCATTAGAAGCTAGATCAAGATATGTGATAACACAAGAATAGTAAAATATGAATGCTAGAGTCTGGTTGGAAGGCAGATGAGTGTTTGGGCTAAAGTCTTGTCAACTTTGGTGTGGTTGAAAAAATGTCAAAATAAAATAATGTAAAATGCCATTGTTTATAAAGTCAAAAAATACATTTGTTCCATATAGTTTATTTGTGATGAAAAAAAATTAAACAACAACCGTAAAATGTATTTTCTCAAAAATATATTAGGAAATATGTGAACAAAATGTTTGAATGCTAATAAACTAGAATATAATATGATTATGCTATTGAGGTATTTACTTCATGAATACACAATAATTTAAGGATAAGGTGGCTACACAAGGATAATAATTTATTAAACTGCCTTTTAAAAACTAACAGCAAAAGGAAAGTCCTATAGTAAATGTGTAAGTTCAATTTATTAAAAATAATTTATAAGAAATACAAAACTAAAGATGTATCTGTATGAATAATTCAATTTATTGATAAAAATATTCTGGTTTGTTATAGATTTTTCCATTTCACTTCTTCACACAAGTTGTATTCTATTATCTAAACACTTTTATCACTTAAAAAATCTATGCATAACAAATATTTCATTGTAAAGAGAAATCTGATTTACTACAGAAACTTTACCATCTTTAATTTTTTTTTTTAATTCATTTCCTTGGCTAATATAAAATGCATCTCATAAATTACAGCATGTAGATTAGTTGATCTCTTCATGTTGCGATATCCTCCAGAGATATTAAAATGTTAAAACACAAATGAACTTTGAGTTGAATTGGTAAGGCTTGATATATCATTACACGCCATGTATTCTGACAAAAAAATTTTACTACTGGGTACATGGCAGTCATTAAATGTTTCCTTTTATTTTTAATGTTTTCATGAAATAGCTGTTTGTATTCTGTCATTCTTCTGGAGCTCGTTTATACCGCCAAAGAGCATTTTATTTCTCCATTCAGAAGCATTGGCAGAATCTCCCAATAAATGAAGAAAGGTGACTTTGATTTCTAGCTCTTTCTCTCTTCATTTTGTCATATATCTAAATAAATTGTGAACTGAGAATCCAGTCATTTCTCATCTAAGTGTTGAACCAATCACACTAATCAATTGATATTTGTTTAGAACATGTGTTTTTGTTAGGTGTTGTTTTAGACTTCTAGTGCTTCTATAACAGAAATGCCACAAGGGATGGCTTTAACAAACAGACATTTATTCTTTCACAGTCTAGTAGGCTAGAAGTCCAAATTCAGGGCACCAGCTCCAGGGGAAGGCTTTCTCTCTGTTGGCTCTGGGGGAAGGTTCTTGTCATCAATCTTCCCCTGGACTAGGAGCTTCTCTGACCAAGAAACTTGGGTCCAAAGAACTTGCTCTGCTCCCAGCATTGCTTTCTTGGTAGTATGAGGTCCCCCAGTGTCTGCTCACTTCTCTTTCCTTTTATCTCTTGTAAGATGAAAGATGATGAAGGCCACACCCCAGGGAAACTCAATTTCTTGTACTTACTTTGCTTGGTTAGATGATGTCATCAATATTTGGCTACTAAGCAGCTTCATTTTGTCCTAAGCAGCCTCAACTATATCTATGGTGTCTCCATTTTGGATAAGATTTTGAAAACTTGTTGTCTTAGTTATCTAGTGCTACTGTAACAGAAATACCACAAGTGGATGGCTTTAAAAGAGGAATTTATTTTCTCACAGCCTAGTAGATTAGATGTCCAAAGTCAGGGTGTCAGTCCCAGGGGAAGGCTTTCTCCCTCTGTTGGTTCTAGCTGAAGGTCTTTCTCATCAATCTCCCTCTGGACTATAAGTGTCACTGAGTAGGAACCCTGGGTCTAAAGGATGTGCTCTGCTCCTGGTGCTTCTTTCTTGGTGGTATGATGTTCACCACTCTCTGCTTGTTTCCCTTTCCTTTTATCTCTCAAGAGGTAAAAGGTGGTGCAGGCCACACCTCTGGGGAAACTCCCTTTACTTTGGATCGGGGATGTGACCTGAGTAAGTGTATTACCTCCCACCCGAATCCTCTTTGACATAACCCACTCTTGCCTCATTAACCACAGGCATAGAATAGGTTTACAACACATAAGAAAATTATATCAATCACAAAAGGGAGGACAACAATATGATCCCGGAAATCATGGCTTAATCAAGTTGACACATATTTTTGAGAGACAAAATTCAATCCATAGCAGGTGCCATCCAGTCATTTCCAACTCATAGTGAACTTATGGACTACAGAACCAAACACTGCTGGGTCCTGTGCCATCATCACAATTTAGAATATGTAATAGACCTATTTTAGATAATGTATGTGTATCACCATGTGTCTGTGTTTGCAGGCACATGGATGTGTACTTTCTTTATATTAGCAAGCCCCACCCAAAGGGAAGATATATATTTTTATAGTATTATTAACTTTTTGAAAAAAATAGTAATTTTACCACCACCTTTATACTTCTCATTTGTGCAAACTAAGAAATGGGAAATAAAAATGCATCGTTTTTCTTGTTTCAAATAAGCAAAGATTTGGTTTTCTAGATGATGGTAAAAATGTGCAAAAAAAGTATGCCCATACCTCCTTGATGGAAAGAAAAATTAGAAAACCACTTTCTAAGATAATAAAAAAAAGGTAATAAAGTCATACAAATTTTCATGCCTTTTGATGAAGAAATTCCACTTCTAGCATCCTATAAAAGTATCTAGAACGGTGAAAGAAAATTACAGAGATATATACTTTTTAAATAATAATTCTAATGTACATTTTGCCTAAAGAGAAATCAGATAAGCAGTTGTCATATAACATAACAGAAATAAGAAACCCCTGACCAAAACGTTTAAATTATTGCTAAAACCACACACAAAATAATTTAAATAATATATTATTTTATTAAATAAACTGAATGTACCCAAGAATTATTTTAATAACATCCCATTGTGTGCCTTTGAGTTAATACTGACTCATAGTGACCATATGAGACAGAGTAGAACTGCCTCGTAAGATTTTCTAGGGTTTTCTAGGTCTAGGTGATCTAAAAAGATCACCAGATTTTTTCTCCTGTGAAGCCACTGAGTGAGTTCAAACTGATAAACTTTTGGTTGGCAGCCAAGTGATTAATCTTTGCGTCACCAGGGCTTCTTTATTATATCCATAGATATTAACAATTGTGGTTTTAAATTCTAGAAATAATTGAAGATTATTTCCAAATCAAGTTAAAAAGGAACTAATCTTAATCAGATACCAGCAGGGTCACCCATGGATGATAGGTTTCAGCTGAGCTCCCAGACTAAGACACACTACGAAGAAGGACCCAGAAGTCTACTTCTGAAAAGCATCAGCCAGTGAAAACCTTATGAATAGCAGCAGAACACTGTCTGATATAGTGCTGGAAGATGAGCCCCACAGATTGGAAGGCACTCAAAAGATGACTGGGGAAGAGCTGCCTCCTCAAGGTAGAATCAGCCTTAATAACATGGTTGGAGCAAAGCTTTCGGGACCTTCATTTGCTGATGTGGCACGACTCAAAATGAGAAGAAACAACTGCAAACATCCATTAATAATCGGAACCTGGAATGTATGAAGACTAAATCCAGGAAAACTGGAAATCATCAAAAATGAAAAGGAATGCATAAACATTGATATCCTAGGCATTTGTGAGCTGAAATGGACTGATACTGGCCATTTTGAATTGCACAGTCGTATAGTCTACTATGCTGGGAATGACAACTTGAAGAGGAATGGTGTTGCATTCATCATCAAAAAGAATGTTTCAAGATCTATCCTGAAGTACAACACTGTCAGTGATAGGATCATATCCATACGGCTACAACGTAGACCAGTTAATATGACTATTATTCAAATTTATGCACCAACCACTAGGTCCAAAGATGAAAAAATAGAAGATTTTTATCAACTGCTACAGTGTGAAATTGATCAAACATGCATTCTAGATGCATTGATAATTACTGGTGACTGGAATGTGAAAGTTGGAAACAAAGAAGAAGGATCAGTATTTGGAAAATATGGCCTTGGTGATAGAAACAATGCCGGAGATCGAATGATAGAATTTTGCAAGACCAATGACTTTAAACGGTGGCTATACACATGGACCTTACCAGATGGAACACACAGAAATGAAATTGACTACATCTGTGGAAAGAGATGATGGAAAAGCTCAATATCATCAGTCAGAACAAGGCCAGGGGCCAACTGTGGAACAGACCATCAATTGCCCATATGCAAGTTCAAGCTGAAACTGAAGAAAATCAGAGCAAGTCCACAAGAGCCAAAATATGACCTTGAGTTATCCCACCTGAATTTAGAGACCATCTCAATAATAGATTTGACGCATTGAACACTAGTGACCGAAGACCAGACAAGTTGTGGAATGACATCAAGGACATCATTCATGAAGAAAGCAAGAGGCCACTGAAAAGACAGAAAAGAAAGAAAAGACCAAGATGGATGTCAGAGGAGACTATGAAACTTGATCTTGAGTATTGAGCAGCTAAAGCAAAAGGAAGAATTGATGAAGTAAAAGAACTGAACAGAAGATTTCAAAGGGCCTCTCGAGAAGACAAAGTAAAGTATTACAATGATATGTGCAAAGAGCTGGAGATGGAAAGCCAAAAGGGAAGAACACGCTCAGTGTTTCTCAAGCTGAAAGAACTGAAGAAAAAATTCAAGCTTCGAGTTGCAATAGTGAAGGATTCCATTGGGAAAATATTAAACGATGCAGGAAGCATCAAAAGAAGATGGAAGGAATACACAGAGTCATTATATCAAAAAGAATTAGTCAATATTCAACCATTTGAAGAGGTGGCATATGATCAGGAACCAATGGTACTGAAGGAAGAAGTCCAAGCTGCTCTGAAGCCATTGGCAAAAAAGCAAGGCTCCAGGAATTGATGGAATATCAATTGAGATATTTCAACAAACAGATGGAGCCATGGAGGTGCTTACTCGTCTATGCCAAGAAATATGGAAGACAGCTTCCTGGCCAACTGACTGGAAGAGATCCATATTTATGCCTATTCCCAAGAAAAGTGATCCAAACTAATATGGAAATTATAGAACAATATCATTAATATCATACGCAAGCAAAAGTTTGCTGAAGATCATTCAAAAATGGCTACAGCAGTATATGAACAGGGAACTGCCAGAAATTCAGGCCAGTTTCAGAAGAGGATGTGGAACCATCACTGCTGATGTCAGATGGATCCTGGCTGAAAGCAGAGAATACCAGAAGGATGTTTACCTGTGTTTTATTGACTATGCAAAGGCATTCGACTATGTAGATCATAACAAACTATGGATAACATTGTGAAGAATGGGAATTCCAGAACACTTAATTGTGCTCATGAGGAACCTTAGCATAGATCAAGAGGCAGTTGTTCGGACAGAACAAGTGGATACTGATTGGTTTAAAGTCAGGAAAGGTGTGCATCAGGATTGTGTTCTTTCACCATACCTATTTAATCTCTATGTTGAACAAATAATCCAAGAAGCTGGACTATATGAAGAAGAATGGGGCATGAGGATTGGAGGAAGACTCATTAACAATCTGCATTAAGCATATGACACAACTTTGCTTGCTGAAAGTGAAGAGAACTTGAAGCACTTACTAATGAAGATCAAAGACCACAGCCTTCAGTATGGATTACATCTCAACATAAAGAAAACAAAAATCCTCACAACTAGACCAAAGAGCAACATCATGATAAATGGAGAAAAGATTGAAGCTGTCAAGGATTTCATTTTACTTGGATCTACAATCAACATTCATGGAAGCAGCAGTCAAGAAATCAAAAGACAGATTGCATTGGGTAAATCTGCTGTAAAAGACCTCTTCAAAATGTTGAAGAGCAAAGATGTCACCCTGAAGACTAAGGTGCGCTTGACCCAAGCCATGGTATTTTCAATCGTATCATATGCATGTGAAAGCTGGACAATGAATAAGGAAGACCGAAGAAGAGTTGACACCTTTGAATTGTGGTGTTGGAGAAGAATATTGAAAGTACCATGGACTGCCAAAAGAATGAACAAATCTATCTTGGAAGAAGTACAACCAGAATGCTCCTTAGAAGCAAGGATGGCGAGACTGCATCTTACATACTTTGGACATGTTATCAGGAGGGATCAGTCCCTGGAGAAGGACATCATGCTTGGCAGAGTACAGGGTCAGTGGGAAAGAAGACCCTCAATGAGCTGGGTTGACACAGTGGCTGCAATGATGGGCTCAAGCATAACAACAATTGTAAGGATGGCGCAGGACCAGGCAGTGTTTCGTTCCGTTGTGTCTAGGGTCGCTATGAGTCAGAACTGACTTGACGACACCTAAGAACAACAACAACAATCTTAAACAAACATACGTGAATCATTTTTAAGTGTGAAAAGGTAAAGTCATTAATATAACTAAAACAAGAATCTCTATAAAAACTTATATTTTTGAAGCCTTATCTAAAATTATAAAGCATAAACATATTCAAATCCCTAGCAATTGTAAAGAAAAAAAATTACTATTGACAAATACTAGTTTTGTATATGGTGACATATTTTGAACATAAAAAGGAATTTTGGAGGTAAAAAGGCATATGAAGATCAAGGGAAGAGTATTATACGTAGATAAAATAAGAATAACACATTTCATGAAACAAGAATTGACATGATGTGTTAGAAACAAAGAGACATCTGGCATGGTATGAGAGACTGTGGCTCTGAAACGAAAGCCAGTGAAGTGATCCGAGGCTTGGGCAAGAGGCAAAACTTTCCAAGACTTTACCAACATGTTTATATACTATTCAGAATGTAAAGGGAATCTAGGAAGTGTTTAAAACTTAGGTGAGCCACATATATTGTCAACACCATGACGATGCACACTGCATTGCATTTCGTTCCAGCTCCCAACACATCCAGCATTGAATTTTTAGAGTATGTTCCTGCTGAGCTGCTCTTCCTCTTTTGCCAAGTAAGAGTCCATTTATAGTAACACTTCTATATCTGGACTTAAATATATATATTAAAACCATTGCTGCCAAGCCAATTTTAACTCATAGAGACCCTGCAGGATAGAGTAAAACTGCCTCATAGGATTTCCAAGGCTTGGAAATTGTGGGGCAGTTCTACTCCATCCTATAGGGTCACTATGAGTCAAAATCGCCTCGAGGGCACTGGGTTGTTTTTGGGAAATCTTTACTGAGGCAGACTGCTACATCTTTCTGCTGCAGAACAGCTAGTGGGTTAGAACCGCTGACCTTTCGGTTAGCAGCTGGGTACTTAAACATGGTACTGCATACATACATATGAGAATTTTAGGAAATTTAAATTGATTTGATGAATTTTCTGTATATCTGTGTTTCTGTGACAATTTACATAGTGATGACTACAATGAAAGGGTTTACCATGAAAAAAGCCATCAACAGTAAGAGTACCTTATTCAGGAAAGTATTTACTTTTGGATCCCTTATTGCCTAAAGCTGAGCTTGGCCCTCAGTAGGATTTCAGCCAATATTTTTTGAAATACTTGTTGGACAAATAAATGGATGAATAAACTACTGCTGCCTTATGTGCTCTCTTGACTGATGACTTGATTTTAATAAATTGGTTGATTGTTTCCTCCAGCAACGTTATTTCACTAGGAATTAACTGTTATGGAAATCCTTCCATTTTGCTTATTTTCAGTTTTACTGAATTTTTGGATATGCCCTTGGTGAGTTGGTATTCTTCATCTACTCTTGGACTCATTCACTCTAAGGGCTGTTGGGATTCTTGACCTCTGGCACTCCAATGAATTGGAGAAGGACAGGAGGATTTGCATCTGTCCTTTGATTTTTTTGGAGAAGGAAAGTTTCAATCCCAGCTTTATCATTTGCTTGTGTTTTTTTGTGTGTGTGTGTACAAAATAATCATCTACATCTGACAAGTGGTTGACAGCTATAATTTTTTGTATCCAGGACCTCAACATGTCGTCATTCTGACTGATGACTACAACTAAAACTATGTTCACAATCTTGTACTGAGTTTCAGCACTTGTGTCTTCTGGTGAAATCTTGCTTATTGGCCTCAGAGAAATAATTGACGCTGATTAAGTATCCTAGTTAAACTTGTGTCTTCCAAGCAAAGTAAAAGCTGCTCTGTTATACTGGCAAACTGGACACTCACCAAGAAGCATAAACAGTCTCAAGAGTACCTGGAAAAAATATATTCTTGAAAATATTAATTACATAATTTACTTCATGAATCCAGTTTACCACAAACCCAATTTGCCATCTCTAAATCCTATGCCAAAAGTCTATCTTCCTATTCTAGCATTTCACTACTCCATATGAGACAACATAAATAATCCCCATTTACTATTAAAAAGCTTATAGACAATATTTCCCCAAAAGCAAAGTAGAGAAGAGAGGAAGGGATAGAACACCAAGACAAAAGGCAATGGGGAACCCAGGGTAGAAATGGACAGTTGTTGTTAGGTGCCGTCCAATCGGTTCCGACTCATAGCGATCCTATGCACAACAGAATGAAACACTGCTCAGCCCTGTGCCATTCTCATTAGCATTGTTAAGCTTCAGTCAATTGTTGCAAACACTGTGTCAATACATCTCCTTGAGGGTTCTCCTCTTTTTCACTGACCCTCTATTTTACCAAGCATGATGCCCTTCTCCAGATACTGATCCCTCCTGATAACATGTCCGAAGTATGTGAGATGAAGTCTCACCATTCTTGCTTCTAAGAAACATTCCGGCTATACATCTTCCAAGACAGATTTTTTCCTTCTTTTGGCAGTCCATGGTATATTCAATATTCTTCACCAACACCATAATTCAAAGGTGTCAAGTTCTTGGTCTTTCTTATTCATTGTCCAGCTTTCACATGCATATGAGGTGATTGAAGACACCATGGTTTGGGTAAGGTACCTCTTAGTTTTTAAGGTGACATCCTTGCTTTTTAGCACTTTAAAGAGGTCTCCTAAGGCAGATTTGCCCAATGCAATGCATCATTTGATTTCTTGACTGCTGCTTCCAAGAGTGCTGAATGTGGATCCAAGTAAACTGAAGCCTTTCACAACTTCTGTCTTTTCTCTGTTTATCGTGATGTTTCTTATTGGTCCAATTGTGAGTATTTTTGTTTTCTTTATGTTGAGGTGTGATCCATACTGAAGACTGTAGTCTTCAATCTTCATCAGTAAGCGCTTCAAGCCCTTTTAACTTTCAGGAAGTAATTTGTGTCATCTGCATAACACAGGTTGTTAATGAGTCTTCCACCAATTCTAAAGCCACATTCTTCTTCGTATAGACCAGTGTCTCAAAATATTTGGTAAATCTACAGATTGAATAAGTATGGTGAAAAGATACAACCCTGACATATACCTTTCCTGAGTTTAAACCATGCAGTATCCCCTTGTTCTGTTTGAACGACTGCCTCTTGGTCTATGAACAGGTTCCTCATGAGCACAATTAAGCATTCTGAAATTCCCATTCTTTGTAATGTTATCCATAATTTGTTATGATCCACATAGTTGAATTCCTTTCGTAGTCAATAAAACACAGGCTAGCCCCTTTCTGGTATTCTCTGCTTTCAGATAGGGTCCCTCTGACATCAGTAATGATACCCCTCATTCCACATCCTCTTCTAAATCCAGCTTGAATTAGTGACAGTTCCTTGTTGATGAACTGCTGCAACCCCTTTTGAATTATCTGCAGCAAAATTTTACTTGTATCTGGGAGATGGAGCCAACCTGATACTCTAGGCAGAAACACCATGCTGTCCCTCCACAGCATACACTTGAAAAACTAAGCAAAACAGAGACAAACATCAATCCTGGAACCCTGAGCATAAAAAGAGGAGATTAAAAAAAACTCAGCTAAGCACCAAATGGAATAAAAAATTGGCCTAGGATAGAGATCAAGGAGAGATATGAGAAAAAGTCCTCAGTTGGCTAATGCAGCATGAATTCTCCATCTTGGACTCCTGTTGGGAATCGTTGGATAGGAAATAACAGGATAGCAGCTTCACAGAGCTCCCAACAGGAGACAGAGCACCCCGTAACCAGCGATACACACTTTCCCACCCCCACCCTTCTTACTCCTGCTTGACCTCCACCTCTTCTCAGTGGGCCAAGGGACTATGGCCCACGAGGCACTGGCTCTGAGCAGCATGGACTTGCCTAGCCCACACTGGCCAGCTCTTTCAGTGCCATTTCTTTGTTGCTACTGTTGCTTTTATCAGCTTCTTTTGGTTTCTTCCCTGACTCTCACCTCCTCCCCCTCCTTTCTCTCAAACTCCTGGCTCTGTTTGCCATCTTTGCTTCCTCTTGACAGGCTGTGAAACACTGCTGGGATGGGGAACTGCTTCCCTGGTTTGTGTTGCCATGCTGGAGCAGATCCGTGGAACTTTTTTTTTGTTTGTTTTTCTTCATTTCTTAGTTTCTTTTCTCTTTCTACTTACCTTCTTTACCTGTGTCCTGAATACCTGGTGCTGTGTGCCATATCCACCCCTTCTAGTGAGGCTGTACTATGAGATTTGGGTGCCACCTTCCTGATTGTCATAGTCACACCAGTGGAATCCCTGGTGGCACTTGTTTATTTATTGATTTTTCTTTTTGCCTTTTTTCATTTCTCAGTTTGTTGTCTCTGTCTACTTACCTTCTTTTCCTATCTCCTGAATACCTGGCACTGTGTGGCACCTTTGCCCCTTCTAGCCAGGCTGTACTGTGCGACCTGGGAGTCACCTCCCTGGTCCATGAAACCATCATGATGAGATCCCTGAGGGCCTTTCTTACTTTTTTTAATTAATTAATGTATTTTTTTTTATTTTGTTTTTTCTTTTAATTTTTTGTTTCCTTCATTTCTCAGTTGCTCATCTTTCTCTACATTTCTTCTTTACGTGTCTCCTTAATACCGGGTGATACGTGCCATCTCCACCACTTGTATATGGAATGTACCCTGATGCCTGGGAGCCACTTTCCCGGTTGCTGATGGGGTGCATGGGGGCATTTCTTTTTCTTTTCTTTCTTTCTTTGTTTATTTTTTCCCCCTTTTTCTTTTTTCCTTTTTGTTTTTCTTCATTTCTTGGTTTCTTGTCTCTCTACTACAACAGCAGCATACCTCAGCAGTTTTTTTTTTTTTTTTGGCTCCTATTTCTCTCTCCTCCCCCTCTTCTTTTCTATACCCATCTTAGTTCCATACATTAAAATTTCTCCCCTCACTCCTACGTAAATGCACCAAGAACTGAACATTGCACCTCTGAGCAGCACAGACATGGCCTACCAGAACCTGACCCACAGCCCACCCTGTGACCCCAGTATGTGCCACAAAACAACCCATCCCAGCCCCTCCCTTTCAGTTAACCAGCCCTGCTGCAACATAACTGAGCAACTGGTCCTGTCCATTGGACAAGGAGATGAATTTATTGCAACAGATGACCAAGAAATAAAGAATGCAGAGCCCGCCTACTTGGACATAACCTAATAAAACAAAAAGCAGGATGAAACAAACAAATGTACAATCAAATGAAGAAAATTACTACTGAATTCCTAAAGACAGCAGACTATATCAAAACATTTTTTAAAAAAGGAAAGGATGGTTCCAGCAGGCATCCAAAATAAAATGCCAGATGACTTTCCAGTAGAAGAAAAGGCACTGAAACTACCTGATAGGGAATTCAAATCTCTAATATTCAGAGCTATCCAAGAGTTGAAGAAAAAAGCAGACAGAAATAAGGAAAAAATAGACAAATTCATGTAAAATGCAGACAAAACAATGGAAAAATTCAGGAAAATAATACAGGGCCATAATATCAAAATAAATTCATAATTGGAAATAATATAAAAACAATAATTAGAAATTGAAAAGATAAACAAAATTTCAGAAATGGACAGTTTCATAGACAGTCTGAGGAGCAGGTTTGAAATGATAGAAGACAAGACCAGTGAAATTGAAGAAAAATACTTGGATACAACTTTGAGAAAAATCAGAAAAAAAGAATGAAGAAAAATGAGAATGATGTGGAATAAAATCAAAAGAAATATTTGTGAGTGATTGGAGTTCCAGAACAGGGGAGAAAAAAGAAAACGTAGAGAGGATCATTAAAGAATTGCTGACAGAAAACTTCCCTAACATCATGAAAGATGAAAAGCTGACCATCCAAGAAGTTCAATGCACCCCATATAATACAGACCGCAAAAGAAAATGACTAAGGCATATCATAATCACACTCGCTAAAACCAAAGACAAAGAAAGAAACCTGAAAGTAGCTTGAGATAAATGAAAAGTCACATACAGAGGGGAAACAATAAAACTAAGCTCTGGTTACTTGCAGAAATCATGTAGGCAAGAATGCAATGGGATGACACATATAAAACCTTAAAAAAAAAAAAAATGCCAACCAAGAAAATATATCCTGCAAAAATATCATTCAAATATGAAGGTGAAATTAGGATTTTCCAGATAAAAATAAATTAAGGGAATATGTAAAAACCAAACCAAATTTACAAAAATTATTAAAGGGAGTCATTCAGCTTGAGGACAAACAAGAGTAGAGGACAGCCTGAATCTAGGATGCAAGATCACACCAGCCTAATACTGACCTAGGAAATGAACTCTCAAGGGCTATTCAAAACCAAAAGATTTACAACAGGGAACCAGAGAGGTTAACCTGTAAATGACAACAATGTCAGAACAATAAAAGAAGGAATAAACAGTGTAGGTATAGAATTTTCTGATGGAGAGGAAGGCAAGGCGATACCAAGTAAAAACAGACTGGTTCAAACCCAGCAAGATAAGGTTAAATATCAAGGTAACCACAAAGAAAGTTAACAAATCTACCCATCAAAATAAGTTAAACATAAAGTCTCAGTAAAAATAAAATCTACAAAAAAAAATAATAATAATAATAATAAAATAAACAAAGGGAATTCAGCACAGGAGACTAAGAGGAACAAAGAAAATGTCAGCACCACAAAAAAAAAAAAAAAAAAACACTATAAAATGCCAGCAATAAACTCACACCTATCAATAATTAAACTGAACATAAATGGCCTAAATGCACCCATAAAGAGACAGAGAGTGAAATAATGGATAAAAAATATAGGATCCATCAATATTCTGTCTACAAGAGACATATTTTAGAAACAAAGAAACTAATTTATTGAAAATCAAAAGATGAAAAAAATATATCAAGCAAAAAACCAAAACCAAACCAAACCCACTGCCGTCAAGTCAATTCCAACTCATAGCAACCCTACAGGACAGAGTAGAACTGCCCCATAGAGTTTCCAAGGAGCGCCTGGCAGATTCAAACTGCCAACCTCTTGGTTAGCAACTGTAGCACTTAACCACTATACCACCAAGGTTTCCATTAAGCAAAAAGCCACCCAAAAAGAGGAATGGTAAAAATAATCTCAGCTAAAACAGATTTTAAAACAAAATCCACCGTAAAAGACAAAGAAGGGCACTATATATAATTACAGGAACAATCCATCATGAAGACATTACCATAATAAACATCTATACACACAATGAAATGGCTCCTATATATATATATATATAAACTCTAACAGAACTGAAAAGAGAAATTGACAGTTCCACAATAACAGTAGGAGACTTCAACACACCATTCTCAATAAAGGACAGAACATCTAGAAGGAAACTCAAAAAAGATAAAGAAGATTTAAAGACTACAATCAGCCAGCTTGACCTTATAGACGTATATGAAACACTTCATCCAACACCTGCAAAATGTACATTCTTTTCCAATGCACACAGAACGTTCTCCAGAATAGACCACATCTTAGACCACAAAGCAACATTCAAAAAAATCCAAAATATTGAGATAATACAAAGCGTCTTTCTGATCACAACACCATCAAAGTAGAAATTAACAACAGGAAGAATAAGGAAAAAAAAAAAAGGAAATACATGGAAACTGATTAACATCTTGCTTAAAAATCACTGGGTAATAGAAGAAATCAAAGATGGAATCAAACAATTTCAACAATTGAATGAGAATGAAAATACATCATATGAAAACCTTTGGGACAAGGCAAAGTTAGTGTTCAGGGGTCAATTTATAGCAATAGATGCACACATCAAAAAAGAAGAAAAGGACAAAATCAAAACATTAGCTATACAACTCAAACAAATAGAAAGAGAACAGCAAAAGTAGCCCACAGACACCAGAAGAAAGGCAATAATAAATATCAGAGCAGAAATAAATGAAATAGAGAATAGAAAAACAATAGAAAGAATCAAGAAAACCAAAAGATGGTTCTTTTAAAGGATCAACAAATTGAAAAACTACTGACCAAATTGACAAAAGAAAAACAGGAGAGGATGCAAATAACCCAAATAAGAAATGAAATGGAGGACATTACAACAGACCCAACTTAAATAAAAAAGGATCATAACAGAGTATTATGAAAAACTATACTCCAACAAATTTGAATAGCTAGAGGAAACAGACAAATTTCTAAAAACACACTACCTACCCAAACTAACACAAAATGATGTTGATAATCTGAACAGACCCATAACAAGAGAAGAGATAGAAAAGGTAATGGAAAAAAAAAAAAAAAAATCCTAGCAAAAAAAAGCCCTGGTCAAGTGGCTTCACTAGAGAATTCTATACAACATTTAAAGAACAGCTTACACCAGTACTACTCAAACTATTTCAGAACATAGAAAAGGAAGTGATTCTTCCAAATTTATTCAATGAAGCCAGCATAAACCTGATACCAAAGCCAGGCAAAGGCACCACAAAAAAAAAAAAAAAAAAAAATTACAGACCAATATCTCTCATGGATACAGAAGCAGAAATTCTCAACAAAATTCTAGCCAATAAAATTCAGCAACATATCAAAATATAATATACCATGACCCAGTAGGATTCATGCCAGATATGGAAGGATGGTTCAACATTAGAAAATTAATCAACATAACCCATCACATAAATGAAAAAAATCACATGATCATCTCAATCAACTGGCAAAAAGGCGTTCTATGATGTCCAACACCGATTCCTGATAAATACTCTCAATAAAATAGGCATAGAAGGGAAACTTCTCAACACGATAAAAGGCATCTATACGAAAACAACAGCCAACATCATTCTTAATGGAGAGAGGCTGAAAATATTCTCCTTGAGAACAGGAAAAAGATACCACTCCGACTCAACATTTTGCTGGAAGTCCTAGCTAAAGCAATAAGGCAAGAAAAAGAAATAAAGGGCATCCAACTTGGTAAGAAAGAAGTAAAGCTGTTCCTATTTGCAGATGATATGTGACGATACATAGAAAACAAAAAAAGACTCCACGAGGAAACTACTGGAACTAATGCAAAGGTTCAGCAGAGTAGCAGGATACAATATAAACATACAAAAATCAGTTGGATTCCTATACACCAATAAAGAGAATATGAAAAGGAAATCAGTAAAATAATACCATTTATAACAGCCCCTCCAAAAAATAAAATACTTAGGAATAAATATAACTAGAGATGTTAAAGACCTATACAAAGAAAACTGCAAAACACTACTGTAAGAAACCAAAAGAGATCTACCTAAATGGAAAAACATACCATGTCCATGGATAGGTAGGCTCAACATTGTGAAAATGACAATTCTACCCAAAGCAGTTTACAAATGCAATGCAATCCTGATCCAAATATGAACATTTTTTAAAGAGATGGAAAAACTCATCATTAATTTTATGTGGAAAGAGGAGAGGCCCTGGATAATTAAAGCACTCTTGAAGAAGAGGAATAAAGTAAGAGGACTCACACTACCTGACTTCGGAACCTTCTATACAGCTATGGTAGTCAGAACAGCCTGGTACTGGTATAATGACAGATACATGACCAATGGAACAGAATTGAGAAAGCAGATGTAATTCCATCCACCTATGGTCACCTGATCTTTCACAAGGGCCCAAAGTCCACCAAATGGGGAAAAGAGCCTTTTTTACAAATGGTCCTGGCAAAACCGGATGTCCATCTGCAAAATATGAAACAGACCCATACCTCACACCATACACAAAAACAAATCCAAAGTGGATCAAAGACCTGAACATAAAACTGGAAACTATAAAGATCATAGAAGAAAAAATAGGATCAATGCTAGAGGCCCTAATACATGGCATTAACAGGATACAATCTGTAACTAAAACACATAAACTCCAGAAGATAAGCTAGGTAACTGGGATTTTCTAAAAATTAAGCACTTATGCTCACCAAAAGATTTTCACAAAGAGAACCTATAGACTAGGGAGAAATTGGGGGCCCCTAAAAATCCAACAAAGTTCTAAATTCTAAAATCTGCAGGAAAATCCAACATCTCTGCAACAAAAAGACATTCAAGTTGCTAACAGACACATGAGGAAATGCTAGTGATCACTAGCCATTGAGAAAAGCCACTAGCCATTAAAAAAAAAAAATGACATGTTCTCTTTTTTAAATCTTACTGCAAAGTATTTGAGCCTTGTATGTGTGTACTTACAGGGGCAGACGTACGACGGGCACAAGCAGATGGCTGAGGTCTCTGTTTGCTTGTGTTCTAGGTTACAGTACCTCTGCCAGCCTCCCATTAGAGAACTGCAAATTGAAACTACAACGAGATGCCATCTCACCCTGGCATTACTGGCACACACACACAAAAAAAATACAGAACATAATAAATGTTGGAGAGGCTGCGGGGAGATTGGAATGCTTATGTGCTGCCGGTGGGAATGCAAACGGTACAACCATTTTGGAAAATGATATGGTGCTTCCTTAGAAAGCTAGAAATAGAAACACCATATGATCCAGCAATCCCACCCCTAGAATACACCCTAGAGAAATAAGATCTGTCGCACAAATAGACATATGCACACCTATGTTCATTGCAGCATTGTTCACAATAGCAAAAAGATGGAAACAACCTAGGTGACCATCAACAGATGAATGAATAAACAAACTATGGTACATACACAGGATGAAGTACTATGCAACAATAAAGAACAATAATGAATCTGTGAAGCATCTCACAACATGGATGCATTTGGATGGGATTATACTGAGGGAAATAAGTCAATCACAAAAGGACAAATATTGTATAAGAACACTACTATAAAAACTTGTGAAAAAGTGACACACAAAAAGAAACAGTCTTTGATGATTATGAGGGAAAGGAGGGGTGGGATGGAAAAACACCAAATAGGCAACAGAAAGTGGTAACTTTGGTGAAGGGCAAGACAGTACAAAATACTGGGGAAGCCAGCACAACCAAGGCAGGGTCATGGAATCTCCACAGACACAAACACCCTGAGGGACTGAATTACTGGGCTGAGGGCTGTGGGGATCATGGTCTCAGGGAACATCTAGCTCAATTAGCAAAACGTAGTTTATAAAAAAAAAAATGCTCTACATTCTACTTTGGTGAGTAGTATCTGGGGTCTTAAAAGCCTGTGAGTGGCCATCTAAGATACTTCACTGGTCTGACCCCTTTGGGAGCAAGGCAGAATGAAGAAAACTAAAACACAAGAGAGATGAGTCCAAAGGACTAATGGACCACAGCTACCACAGCTTCCACCAGACTGAATCCTGTACAACTAGATGGGGACCAGTGCCTCCACTGACTGCTCTGGTAAGGATCACAATACAGGGTCCCAGACAGAGCTGGAGAAAAATGTAGAACAAAATTCTAACTAACAAAAAAAGACCAGGCTTACCGGCCTGACAGAGATTGGAGAAACTCTGAGAGTATGGCCCTTGGACAAACTTTTAGCTCAGTAATGAAGTCACTCCTGAGGTTCACCCTTCCTCCAAAGACGAGACAGGTTCTTAAAACAAAATAGGACTAAAGGGACGCACCAGCTCAGGGGCAACAACTAGAAGGCCGGAGGGGACAGGAAAACCGGTGATTGGGAACCCAAAGTTAGAGAAGGGAGAGAGTGTTGACATATAGTGGGATTTTTAATCAAAGTCATAAAACAATATGTGTACTATTTAATGAGAAGCTAGTTTGTTCTGTGAACCTTCATTTAAAGTACAATAAAAGAGTCTTAAACCTCAAGAAATAAAAAGAAATGAAGTACTTTTACATGCAACAACATGGATGAACCTTGAAAACATACACTAAGTGAAAGAAGCCAAAAGAGCACGTACTATGTGATTCCATTCATATGAAAGTCCAGGATAGGGAAATTTATAAGAAGAGAAAGTAGATTAGTAGTTGCTTAGGACTGGAGGGGAGGGGGGCAGATGGATGGAGGAGTGAAAGCTAAAGGGTATAGAGTTTCTTTTTGAGGTGATGAAAATGTTTTAAAACTGCGGTGATGATTGTATGTATCTGTGAATATATAAAAACCATTGAACTGTACATATTAAGTGGGTGAATTGTATGGTTTGTGAATCAGAATTGTATGGTTTGTGAATCACACCTCAATAAAACTGTGATTATCCATTTCAAGAGTAACATCAGGTTTCAAAATAATATTGTGCAACCTAAATTAAAAAAAATTACTTGTGTGTGATATCAGTGATATTGTTTTATGATATCCACATTCAGCTGGATAATCTTTCTTTGGAAGAGGCATAAATATGAATCTCTTCAGGTTGGTTGGACAGGTAGCTGTCTTCCAAATTTCTTGGCATATACGAGTAAGCACTTCCAGCACAGCATCCATTTATTGAAACATCTCAATTGGTATTCCATCAGTGCAGCTTGGACTACTTCCCTCAGTACCACTGGCTCCTGATCATATGCTACCTCCTGAAATGGTTGCACACCAACCAGTTCTTTTTGGTACAGTGACTCTGTGTATTTCTTTCACCTTCTTTTGATTCTTCCTGCATTATTCAGTATTTTGCCCACAGAATCCTTCACTATTGCAACTCAAAGCTTGAATTTTTTCTTCAGTTCTTTCAACTGAGAAATGCTGAGCATGTTCTTTCCTTTCAGTTTTCTAAATCCAGGTCTTTGCCCGTCATTTTAATACTTTATCTTCTTTAGCCGTCCTTTGAAATCTTCTGTTCAGCTGTTTTATTCATTATTTCTTCCATTTGCTTTAGCGACTCAACATTCAAAAGCAAGTTTCAGAGTCTCTTCTGACATCTGAAATGGGGAGAGTGCTGACAAATTGTGGGGAATGAAACCAAGGCCATGAAACACTTTATGCACAAACTATTGATAGGAATCTAATTTGCTCTGTAAACTTTCACTTAACGTACAATAAAAGAAAAAGAAAGAAAAAAGCTTATAGATATTTTCATAATTTTATCCCTGTTCAACAATATTTTTGACATTTTTTTCTTGTTTATCTGCTGAAAAGATAACTAGTCAGTATAAATACTTAGAGTATATTAGAATGTTTTTATATTCAGGTTTGAAAAGCAGATAGAGTACATAAAAGTCAGTTGATTTGAGGAATTAACATTTTTTTCTTTGACAGCCATTTTCTCAGTGGGATAAATGGTTCAAGAATTCAAAAAAAATTAACAGTAAATTGTATTTTTACATCAAATTTTGTTATCAAGGTAGTAAATCTAATAAATTTCCAGATGCTACAATTCCATTTGTTTTCAAGTTTTTGTGAAGAAATGAGACCAAAACACCACCTCATTGGTATCTGTACAAAACTGCAATTTTCTGAAGTATTTAGGATCCCAGAGAAAAATTAAATTTGTGTTGTGTATATAATTCACCCCTGAAAACTTAATGAAAGATAATATTTGGTTTCAAAAATAGATTACTTAACTGACGATTTATGGCACCTGAATTAACATAATTACATATTTCAAGGACTACAAGGAGATGTATCATTTACATCTATGACAGACTTCATAGGTAGATTAGATAGAATAGATTGAAAGCAATTGTTGAAGAATCTGAGCTAAAAATGTTTTCCTAGTAATCATACGTCCATTAATAATCTAAATATTAAAAAGATAATGTTATGACTATTAGGCAACCTTTGTTTATACTTCAGAAAAAAATCATCACTAATTGAAATGTTCTAAATAAACGATTTCACTTGGAATCAAAATGCATTTACTTTATAATTGTTAGTGAAATAATAGATAAGAAATGTCTGTTATATTTGACTTTCATAGGACACCTGCTTTTGGTCATAATTGAATTACAGAAACCAGACTAGCTATTCCATTGTGAATGAGTATAAAACTTAAAAAAAAAAAGTCTATGATGTGTCTATTTTCAGAGAATGAACAAGCGGCAGCACTAGACTGTGATCTTACAGAGAAAAGGGACTCGATATGAGCAATGCAATCATCTAACGCTCTGCCTGAGGACAATTCCCTGACCAGAGCACAGAGAGCTGGAAAACCGAAGAAAGAATAGCTGACCCACTGAGTCGAGAAGGCAGAGGCCAGATTTCAATGAAGTAGAAGTGGCTGGAATCTGTAGGGTGAGAAATAGAAAAAGTGGAAACTGTGCAAAACAAGCAACTTAATCTCAGATATGTAGATAATAAAAATAGAAGAAAATTATCAATAAGAAAAAAATAGTGACTCAAGGATCCTTGGCAGAACATTATAACGTGAAATATTCTAACATACTGTAATTAGAGTCCTAAATGGAGAAGAGGATAAAATTGGGGCCCAAAATATTTGAAGAATTAATGGGGGTCAATTTCACAAAGTTGATGACAAACACCAATTTGGAGTTCAAAGAAGTCCAACAAGCATCAAACAAAATGTGTATGTATGTGAGTGTGGGTGTGTATGCATGTTTGTGTGTATGTAAATTAAAAATCAATTTTCTGAAAACTAAAGAAAAAAGGTCTTCTTGAATGTAGTCAGAAAAGACAAACAAAAAAAATAGTAAATCATGGACAAATGAATCATATCAATAATTACTTTAAATATTAATGATATAAGCACTTCAAATAAAAATTAAAGATAGTCAAAATGGATTAAAAAATCAAAATCCAATTTTATGCTACCAAAAAAGACATTTTTTAAATATAAAGACCAAGATAACGTCAAAGTCAAATTCGGAAAAAAGATATACACTTCAAATGTATATATGAGAAGACTTGGCTAGATATCTTAAGATCACATAAAATAGATTTCAATATGAAGAGTATACTTGAAATAAAGTAATTTAAGAAAAACGTAAGAATAACAACAAATGGGTCATTTAATGAAGAAAATAATTATAAATGTTTATGTATCTAATACCAAGCTTCATAATACACAAAGCAGTTATTGGTAAAAGCTACTAGAAAGTTAGACAACACCCACAAGCTTAGGGTTGCTACAAGTTAGAATTGACTCCATGAGAGTGAGTTTTTATCTACCTACCTATCTATCTGTCTGTCTATCTATGTATCTATCTATCTATGTATCTATCTATCATCTATCTATTGTCTTTCTGTCTGTGTATCTATCTATCTAATCCCGTGTGTATAACATACATATAGGGTCAATTAATTTTTGACAAAGGTGGAAAAGAAATACAATGGCAAAAGAAACGTCTTTTATGAAATGGTCCTGGGACAATCCTGCATACATATGGGAAAAAAAGTCAGTATTGACCCTTACTTCATATTATCCACAATATTAACTCAGAATAGATTATAGACTTAAATGAGAGAGCTACAAATATGCAATTTCTAGAAAAAGTAGGAAGAAAACCTCATGACCTCAACTAAATCTCTAGGCCCCGATCCCTCCCCACCACCACCACTGCTGGTGAGTTTTATCAAATAGTTATGAAGAAATTATACCAATTCTACACAAATCTTTTCACAAACCAGAAAAAGGTGGAAGTCTTCCATACATCTAGTCTTTCATTGTTAGTAATTTGAGTAGCTAATGGAATGAATAGAAAAGAAAAAAGTATGTTCTTTCTTCTCTTCCTTTAAGGTAAGTGTGTTTGTCCAGAATTGTAACTAAAGTTATGAAGATGATGGAGTCCGATCAAAGACTAATAGAAAAATGAACAAATAATTAAATCTGAATTGACACCACCAGATACAGACACATTGTACAGAAAAGCAGCTGCAGGACTGGAGATGTTAGAAAATGATATGAGACAATATCCCCTCTTTTTCCCTAAATATACTTTAGGACAGGGATGCATATAAACAGAAAACTGATATTAATAACATAATGGTTTTTAGCGATGATAAAACAGATTTCTTACATTTTCACCTCTTAGGAGCATACTAATTAGGAATTTTGGAAGAGATCATCTATCCATTCAATTATGAATTAATTTAATAAATGTATACCAGACATCCACTTTTTTCCAGACATTGTTATGTTGTTATTGTTATGTGTTCAACCACCACCACCCATTGCCATCTAGTTGATTCTGACTTGTAGCAAGCCTATAGGACAGAGTAGAACTGCCCCCTAGGGTTTCCAAGGAGCGGCTGGTAGATTTGAATTGCTGACATTTTGGTTAGCAGCCATAGCTCTCAACCACTACATCACCAGGGCTCTAGGAATACAGAACTGAACAAACAGACAAATCTCTGTTTCCATGCAGCTTACATCCTATCAGGAAGACACATTTCTAATCAAATGCAACTTTCATTTGGAGGTCAAAGGATAAGTTTTGGGAAAAAAAAAATTTCAGTGGAGATCGCTATAATGGAGCACTCAATTTTTCTCCCCCAACCGGAATATTGATGGATGGTATATTTATTTATTCACTTTTAAATAATATTAAATTTATTTAATCTGAATATAATTTTACTACTTGATAATTTTGAGTATTTTAATGAGTTTTATATGCCTTATTCACATCATAATTAGGTAATTAAAAAAAGCTAAAGCATTTTTGCAAAATCTACAGTCACAATATTAAATTCATTTCCTTTGTATTCCTTTTATGAAAACTGAATCTCTGGATAATTAAATGTCATATGCATTTTTTCCTGACCTCTCTTACCTAACATCAATGCTATAAAATTGTCTTAGGTATTTGTTGATTCTACAGGTAACTAGATATCTAAAGCATCTCATGTAATGTTATTTTATTTATTGGTTAACAATGATGATGATCTCATGAATTTATCAGTGGGGTACACCAGATAGGGAGAGTCATGTAATCTTTTCTTTCTTAATTTTTCCTTTCTTAACAATGGAAATATAGGCGGTGGGGCCAAGATGGCGGACTAGGTAGACGCTACCTCGGATCCCTCTTGCAACAAAGACTCGGAAAAACAAGTGAATGGGTCACAAACATAACAATCTACGAACGCTGAACAACAAACACAGATTTAGAGACGGAGAACGAACAAATACGGGGAAGCAGCAATTGTTTTCAGAGCCTGGAGCCAGCGTACCAGTCAGGTAACCTTTGGAGCCCGATTTAGGGCAGAGCCCAGGGGAGCAGACAGCACAAACAAGGGGCCCAGCCCTAGCACCCGAACTCACCCCGGGAGGGGGCCCAGCCGGTTCGCTTGGGCGGCGTGGCGAGGCAGCCGATGGGTGAAGTCCCCGGGAGGCTGTGACTGGTCTTGGAGTGGGGAGAGCAACATCCCAGCCGGGGACATGCGATCACGGCACAAGCACGCGGAGCTGCTCCACTCACCTGAACTAACCCCGGGAGGTTCGCGAGGGTGGCAGGGCGACGAGGCTGGCGGGACGAGAAGTCCCCGGGAGGCAGTGATTGATTTTGGAATCAAGAGTGCACCATCCCAGCAGGGGAACCTTGACTTTGGGAGTGGGGCTGGCAGCGGAGGATCTGACTGTGACTTCAGTGGGCCAGACCCCTGGGGGCAATCTCCACACAGCCAGCACACATAGGCGACACGCCCCGCGGGAATCTCAGATATAATAGTCATTCCAAGCAAGACAAGCAACTCTGGCTATATTCTGAGGTGCTACTCTCTAATCTCTCTGATCCCTCCCCCACCCTCCCCAGGCGGCTTCATTAACATCCGAATTGCCTGAGCCAGAGGGAGAACGGCTCCTCTGGCTCCGCGGCAGCTTTGCTTCCCCCCCCTTTTTTTTTCTTTTGGTCTTTTCCTAATCCACTCTTTCGGCCTGAGAGAAGGAACAACAACAACAACAATAAAAAAAAAAAAAACCCAGGGACCAAAAATCCACCCCTAATTGGAATAAAAACACAGAACCAGCTACAGCCAAGCATATACGATCCAAACCTCAGACTTTCATCCTTACAGGGAACAAGGTGGCGGTTATAATCCAAAGGCAATTCTGATAGGGATCTGACTGCATTTTTTTTTAGAGGATTTTCTGGAAAAACTAGTTTCCCAGTGATGGCTCGCAGACAGCAATCCATATCAAACCACATAAAGAAGCAGACCATGACAGCTTCTCCAACCCCCCAAACAAAAGAATCAAAATCTTTCCCAAATGAAGATACAATCCTGGAAATATCAGATACAGAATATAAAAAACTAATTTACAGAATGCTTCAAGACATCACAAATGAAATAAGGCAAACTGCAGAAAAAGCCAAAGAACACACCGATAAAACTGTTGAAGAACTCAAAAAGACTATTCAAGAACATAGTGGAAAAATTAATAAGTTGCAAGAATCCATAGAGAGACAACATGTAGAAATCCAAAAAATTAACAATAAAATTACAGAATTAGACAATGCAATACGAAGTCAGAGGAGCAGACTTGAGCAGTTAGAATGCAGACTGGGACATCTGGAGGACCAGGGAATCAACACCAACATAGCTGAAAAAAAATCAGATAAAAGAATTTAAAAAAATGAAGAAACCCTAAGAATCATGTGGGACTCTATCAAGAAAGATAACTTGTGGGTGATTGGAGTCCCAGAACAGAGATGGGGGACAGAAAACACAAAGAAAATAGTTGAAGAAATGCTGACACAAAACTTCCCTGACATCATGAAAGACGAAAGGATATCTATCCAAGATGCTCATCGAACCCCATTTAAGATTGATCCAAAAAGAAAAACACCAAGACATATTATCATCAAACTTGCCAAAACCAAAGATAAACAGAAAATTTTAAAAGCAGCCAGGGAGAAAAGAAAGGTTTCCTTCAAGGGAGAATCAATAAGAAAAAGTTCAGACTACTCAGCAGAAACCATGCAGGCAAGAAGGGAATGGGACGACATATACAGAGCACTGAAGGAGAAAAACTGCCAACCAAGGATCATATATCCAGCAAAACTCTCTCTCGTATATGAAGGCGAAATTAAGACATTTACAGTTAAACACAAGTTTAGAGAATTTGCAAAAACCAAATCAAAGCTACAAGAAATACTAAAGGATATTGTTTGGTCAGAAAACCAATAATATCAGATACCAGCACAACACAAGGTCACAAAACAGAACATCCTGATATCAACTCAAATAGGGAGATCATAAAAACAAACAAATTAAGATTAATTAAAAAAAATACACATAACAGGGAACCATGGAAGTCAATAGGTAAAAGATCACAATAATCAAAAAGAGGGACTAAATACAGGAGGCATTAAACTGCCATATGGAGAGTGGTACAAGGCGATATAGAACAATACAAGTTAGGTTTTTACTTAGAAAAATAGGGGTAAATAATAAGGTAACCACAAAGAGGTATAACAAATCCATAACTCAAGATAAAAGCCAAGAAAAACATAACGACTCAACAAACATAAAGTCAAACACTACGAAAATGAGGATCTCACAATTTACTAAGAAAAACGCCTCAGCACAAAAAAGTATGTGGAAAAATAAAATTGTCAACAACACACATAAAAAGGCATCAAAATGACAGCACTAAAAACTTATTTATCTATAATTACGCTGAATGTAAATGGACTAAATGCACCAATAAAGAGATAGAGAGTCACAGACTGGATAAAGAAACACGATCCATCTATATGCTGCCTACAAGAGACACACCTTAGAGACACAAACAAACTAAAACTCAAAGGATGGAAAAAAATATATCAAGCAAACAATAAGCAAAAAAGAAGAGGAGTAGCAATATTAATTTCTGACAAAATAGACTTTAGACTTAAATCCACCACAAAGGATAAAGAAGGACACTATATAATGATAAAAGGGACAACTGATCAGGAAGACATAACCATATTAAATATTTATGCACCTAATGACAGGGCTGCAAGATACATAAATCAAATTTTAACAGAATTGAAAAGTGAGATAGACACCTCCACAATTATAGTAGGAGACTTCAACACACCACTTTCGGAGAAGGACAGGACATCCGGTAAGAAGCTCAACAGAGACACGGAAGACCTAATTACAACAATCAACCAACTTGACCTCATTGATTTATACAGAACTCTCCACCCAACTGCTGCAAAATATACTTTTTTTTCTAACGCACATGGAACATTCTCTAGAATAGACCACATATTAGGTCATAAAACAAATCTTTGCAGAGTCCAAAACATTGAAATACTACAAAGCATCTTCTCAGACGACAAGGCAATAAAACTAGAGATCAATAACAGAAAAACTAGGGAAAAGAAATCAAATACTTGGAAAATGAACAATACCCTCCTGAAAAAAGACTGGGTTATAGAAGACATCAAGGAGGGAATAAGGAAATTCGTGGAATGCAACGAGAATGAAAATACTTCCTATCAAAACCTCTGGTACACAGCAAAAGCAGTGCTCAGAGGTCAATTTTATATCGACAAATGCACACATACAAAAAGAAGAAAGAGCCAAAATCAGAGAACTGTCCCTACAACTTGAACAAATAGAAAGGGAGCAACAAAAGAATCCATCAGGCACCAGAAGAAAACAAATAATAAAAATTAGAGCTGAACTAAATGAATCAGAGAACAGAAAAACAATTGAAAGAATTAACAAAACCAAAAGCTGGTTCTTTGAAAAAATTAACAAAATTGATAAACCATTGGCTAGACTGACTAAAGAAACACAGGAAAGGAAACAAATAACCCGAATAAGAAACGAGAAGGACCACATCACAACAGAACCAAATGAAATTATAAGAATCATTTCAGATTATAACAAAAAATTGTACTCTAAGAAATTTGCAAACCTAGAAGAAATGGATGAATTCCTGGAAAAACATTACCTACCTAAACTAACACATTCAGAAGTATAACAACTAAATAGACCCATAACAAAAAAAGAGATTGAAACGGTAATCAAAAAACTCCCAACAAAAAAAAGCCCTGGCCCGGACGGCTTCACTGCAGAGTTCTACCAAACCTTCAGAGAAGAGTTAACACCACTACTACGGAAGGTATTTCAAAGCATAGAAAAAGACGGAATACTACCCAACTCATTCTATGAAGCTGCCATCTCCCTGATACCAAAACCAGGTAAAGACATTACAAAAAAAGAAAATTATAGGCCTATATCCCTCATGAACATAGATGCAAAAATCCTCAACAAAATTCTAGCCAATAGAATCCAACAACACATCAAAAAAATAATTCACCATGATCAAGTGGGATTTATACCAGGTATGCAAGGCTGGTTTGATATCAGAAAAACCATTAATGTAATCCATCACATAGATAAAACAAAAGACAAAAACCACATGATCTTACCAATTGATGCAGAAAAGGCATTTGACAAAGTCCAACACCCATTTATGATAAAAACTCTCACCAAAATAGGAATTGAAGGAAAATTCCTCAACATAATAAAGGGCATCTATGCAAAGCCAAGAGCCAATATCACTCTAAATGGAGAGAACCTGAAAGCATTTCCCTTGAGAACGGGAACCAGACAAGGATGCCCTTTATCACCGCTCTTATTCAACATCGTACTTGAAGTCCTAGCCAGGGCAATTAGGCTAGACAAAGAAATAAAGGGTATCCGGATTCGCAAGGAGGAAGTAAAGTTATCACTATTTGCAGGTGACATGATCTTATACACAGATAACCCTAAGGAATCCTCCAGAAAATTACTGAAACTAATAGAAGAGTTTGGCAGAGTCTCAGGTTATAAAATAAGCATACAAAAATCACTTGGATTCCTCTACATCAACAAAAAGAACATCGAAGAGGAAATAACCAAATCAATACCGTTCATAGTAGCCCCCAAGAAGATAAAATACTTAGGAATAAATCTTACCAAGGATGTAAAAGACCTATACAAAGAAAACTACAAAGCTCTACTACAAGAAATTCAAAAGGACATACTTAAGTGGAAAAACATACCTTGCTCATGGATAGGAAGACTTAACATAGTAAAAATGTCTATTCTACCAAAAGCCATCTATACATATAACGCACTTCCGATCCAAATTCCAATGTCATATTTTAAGGGGATAGAGAAACAAATCACCAGTTTCATATGGAAGGGAAAGAAGCCTCGGATAAGCAAAGCATTACTGAAAAAGAAGAAGAAAGTGGGAGGCCTCACTCTACCTGATCTCAGAACCTATTATACAGCCACAGTAGTCAAAACAGCCTGATACTGGTACAACTACAGGCACATAGACCAATGGAACAGAATTGAGAACCCAGATATAAATCCATCCACGTATAAGCAGCTGATATTTGACAAAGGACCAGTGTCAGTTAATTGGGGAAAAGAGAGTCTTTTTAACAAATGGTGCTGGCATATCTGGATATCCATTTGCGAAAAAATGAAACAGGACCCATACCTCACACCATAAACAAAAACTATCTCCAAGTGGATCAAAGACCTAAACATAAAGACTAAAACGATAAAGATCATGGAAGAAAAAATAGGGACAACCCTAGGGGCCCTAATACAAGGCATAAACAGAATACAAAACATTACCAAAAACGATGAAGAGAAACCGGATAACTGGGAGCTCCTAAAAATCAAACGCCTATGCTCATCTAAAGACTTCACCAAAAGAGTAAAAAGACCACCTACAGACTGGGAAAGAATTTTCTGCTATGACATCTCCGACCAGCACCTGACCTCTAAAATCTACATGATTCTGTCAAAACTCAACCACAAAAAGACAAACAACCCAATCAAGAAGTGGGCAAAGGGTATGAACACACACTTCACTAAAGAACATACTTCAGGCATCCAACAGATACATGAGAAAATGCTCTCGATCATTAGCCATTAGAGAAGTGCAAATTAAAACTACGATGAGATTCCATCTCACTCCAACAAGGCTGGCATTAATCCAAAAAACACAAAATAATAAATGTTGGAGAGGCTGCGGAGAGACTGGAACTCTTATACACTGCTGGTGGGAATGTAAAATGGTACAATCACTTTGGAAATCTATCTGGCATTATCTTAAACAGTTAGAAATAGAACTACCATACAACCCAGAAATCCCACTCCTCGGAATATACCCTAGAGAAATAAGAGCCTTCACACAAACAGATATATGCACACCCATGTTTATTGTAGCTCTGTTTACAATAGCAAAAAGCTGGAAGCAACCAAGGTGTCCATCAACGGATGAATGGGTAAATAAATTGTGGTATATTCACACAATGGAATACTACGCATCGATAAAGAACAGTGACGAATCTGTGAAACATTTCATAACATGGAGGAACCTGGAAGGCATTATGCTGAGCGAAATTAGTCAGAGGCAAAAGGACAAATATTGTATAAGACCACTATTATAAGATCTTGAGAAATAGTAAAAACTGAGAAGAACACATACTTTTGTGGTTACGAGGAGGGGAGGGATGGAGGGAGGTAGAGGGTTTTTTATTGATTAATTAGTAGACAAGAACCGCTTTAGGTGAAGGGAAAGACAACACTCAGTACATGGAAGGTCAGCTCAATTGAACTGGACCAAAAGCAAAGAAGTTTCCGGGATAAAATGAATGCTTCAAAGGTCAGCGGAGCAGGGGCGGGGGTCTGGGGAACATGGTTTGAGGGGACTTCTAAATCAATAGGCAAAATAATTCTATTATGAAATCATTCTGCATCCCACTTTGAAATGTGGCATCTGGGGTCTTAAATGCTAACAAGCGGCCATCTAAGATGCATCAATTGGTCTCAACCCACCTGGAGCAAAGGAAAATGAAGAACACCAAGTTCACATGACAACTAAGAGCCCAAGAGACAGAAAGGGCCACATGAACCAGAGACCTACATCATCCTGAGACCAGAAGAACTAGTTGGTGCCCGGCCACAATCGATGACTGCCCTGACAGGGAGCACAACAGAGGACCCCTGAGGGAGCAGGAGATCAGTGGGATGCAGACCCCAAGTGCTCATAAAAAGACCATACTTAATGGTCTGACTGAGACTAGAGGAATCCCGGCGGCCATGCTCCCCAGACCTTCCGTTGGCACAGGACAGGAACCATGCCCGAAGACAACTCATCAGACATGAAAGGGACTGGTCAGTGGGTGGGAGAGAGATGTTGATGAAGAGTGAGCTAATTATATCAGGTGGACACTTGAGATTGTATTGGCATCTCTTGTCTGGAGGGGGGATGGGAGGATAGAGAGAGAGGGAAGCTGGCAAAATTGTCACGAAAGGAGAGACTGAAAGGGCTGACTCATTAGGGGGAGACCAAGTGGGAGTACGGAGTAAGATATATGTAAACTTATATGTGACAGACTGATTGGATTTGTAAACGTTCACTTGAAGCTTAATAAAAGTTAATAAAAAATAAAAATAAAAAAATGGAAATATAAATTTCTGTAAGAGTTGCAGACTAGAACATTTTAAGCAGGAACAAGTTTGATGAGAACACTTGCAATTGGTAAACAGGGCCATTTTAAGAAGTTAATGATTCTAAGATGAAGACTAGTGGGGAAAAGAATACCCTGAGCCAGCCATCAAAACCTTTCCCATCTTTCTTACACTCAGGCTTTCTTTCATTTCTCAAGTAAAAGATCAACACTTTCAAACTCGAATAGGGAGTTTTTGAATTCTATACGTATAGTCATGTATCTACGCGTGGTAGTTCTTTTAAAAACTATAATCATTAATTCTATATAATTTGGAGAACACCAGGAAATCATTACAGCAAGAACATTTGATTCATGGTTCTGCTATTCTAAGAACGATATGTGAAGGGAACCTGTAAGAATTAGATTTCATTCCAGTTAAATTGAATGTATGCAATCCTAAGAAAACATTCTTGGTGGTGATTGTTGATAATCTATTGCCTTCCTGGAAAAGACAGATACCAAGAAAAATGCATATTATTAATAATAATGCTAAACTTGGAAATATTGCTTGGAATATTTTTCCTGAGAGATTCCTAAGGCAACATTATGACTACTTCTTGGTATGTACAACAACTGTTGATTTTCAACTGATTAGCCTACAATTGTCAGATATAATTTTATATTGATATTTAAATAGGTCACTTTTTCATGAATAAAACATTGTGCACGTTCTGGTAAGTAATGCCATTTAACTAATAAAACATTGCAATAATCTCAGGGAGCCCAGATGTTTCTCTCTCAAAAGGAACTCCATGGGCATCATCAACCTGGTAACCTTGCCACAGTCTGCAAACTCATTCTTATACACTCCAATTACTGATTTGATGTCATACATAGAGAAAATCCATCTCTCAGGGAAAGATTTACATTAGGCTCATGTGTTGAACAGGGAAAAAAAAAAAAAAGCTTACTTTTTAATGGATGTTAAAAATAAACCTATTTTTTTAAGGAGAGTTTGCCATTTCTATTCCTTGCCCTAACCTAAATTTTAAATCTGAAAGTTGAGCCTTACCTTTCACTTATCGCTCACCTGAATGAAAAGACTTGGCCCTCACTCTGGCTTAATGGAGAATCAATATTCAGACCATTTTTCTGTTATTCTAGGCATAATGACAAGATGAAGAAGTTGAGCTCTTTGGGATAAATCAAGATAACTTGGTTTGCATTTTAGCCTTCATTCTTTTTACCCAAAATTGAGCTCCATGGTTTTCTAAATACCTTTACCAACTTCCATAGCTTGGTGAACTTGGTACATATTATATGCTCGGTAATCATTCGTTGAACCAAACAAAACACAAAACTTTTCTTTTTGTTTCATGATCTTCACACATTCTATGCTTTCCTTGTGGGACGTACTTTCTCTCTCAAGGACAAATATATATTTTGGTGAATAATTCATACATGTTCTCAGGTCTCAGCTGAAACATCATGTTATTGAGAGCCCTTCTGTGGTCAACATATGGCTTTATTCCCCATATTAAGTGCTAATTTAGTACCAATGCATATTTCATAATATTCTCTACAAGTTACTGTAAGAACCTGTCAAATTTGCTGTTTTCTGGTTAGAGTGTAAGCACTCTGAGGGCAGATTTTCTCATTCTGTGGATCCATAGTCATGCATACAGTATTGGCAAAATAAGTATTTGTGGAATGAATGCATTAAAATCTCAGAAGTAGATGATAATCATATACGTAGTTGTTGATGATGTAACAGAAGTCTCTTCTTATGTTTTTGGCTTGAAATGTTGACACAAATACAAAAATATCAGGCCTAAGATATTTTGTGATATAATATCAAAAGTTAATATTATGGATAAACTGGTGATTTACAAGATACACAAAACTTCCCACTCTTAACTAAATTATGGCAATAATGCAAATATGCTTAATAAATATTTTCTTAGATGCATTTTTTCAAAATTTACTCCTGTAAAAACAAATTAATCAAAGCTTTTTGGGGTCTAAGAAATAAATTTCAATAAGGTTAGTTTTTTTTTCTTCTTCTTACTTTTTTTTGGTGTATTTAAAATGACATTTTCTTTTCTTTTTTTCTTTTTGACATAGAATTGGGTGCAAACACAACAGGATTCACAACTAAATCCCATTAGGGTATCCCTAGAGCTGACATCCAAAGCCTTTAATGATTTTCCAAGAATTTAAGTATTTTTCAGGTTTTAATTTCTATAGAAGTATTATTCAACATAATCACTAATTCCTGAGCTACAAATTATTGTATCATACAATGAGTAGTATGATACAATAATTTGGAAGCCCTGGTGGCCGAGTGCTTAAGCACTATGGCTGCTAACCAAAAGATCGCCAGTTTGAATCCGCTAGGCGCTCCTTGGAAACTCTACTGGGTAGTTCTACTCTGTCCTGTAGGGTTGCTATGAGTTGGAATCAACTTGACGGCAGTGAGTTCGGTTTTTTTTTCTGGTGTTTATGGTGAATAGTAAGGAACCCTAGTGGTGCAGTAGCTAAGCACTTGGTTGCTAACCAAGGGGTCTGTGGTCCGAACCATCCAGCCACTCTTCAGGAAAAAGTTATGACAGTCTGCTCCCATAAAGGTTACAGCCCTTGAAACCCTGTAGAACTGTTTTACTCTGTCCTTAGGGTTACTAGGAGTTGTGATTGACTCGACAGCAACAGGTTGGTAAGTAGTTGATTTTGACAGTTTATTTCCTTTTTTATTTTAATTTTAAATAAAAAAAAATAAATCTAAAATATAAGCAAGTTAAAAAACATTGGACAGACACAGAGGGTCTATAGTCTGCATTTTCAAAATGGGGTGTACTAGTTTGACTTTAAAATAGGTTTTACAGTGGTAAAAATATAAGAAAATAGCCTATGTAATGTCTTTATTATATCTGTGCCAGAATTTGTTGAATTATTAGAATTCTGTACAATATTAACATTAAAATTAATAAAGATCGATTTTGATCTTGAAAACACAAAGGACTAAACATTTTTCACTAGCTCTCTACTCATAAGCAAGTTAAAGCTAAACGAAGTGTAATGAAGCAACTGTTTTAACTGCACTATAGGCAGCACAGGCCCGTGATTCCTTAGTGAGGAGAAAAACATGGAATGAACCACACCAATGCTCAGAATTCTGTTTATAAACACTTTTCAGGTTGCAGTGCAGAAAGCTGGAGTCCAGGAATATCTTTTCAGTGCTATGGAGTTGAGGAAGTAGAGATCAGAGTTAAGATTACTTTGGTTGCTAGAATTTTCAGGGCAGGATACTGAAAAATAGATGGTTCAGAAATTTCAATCAGCATATGTTTAAGTCTCTGGCTAAATAATAATCTGTGCACACACAAGACTAGACTCTGAAACTTTGAATGAGAAGACCTATATGGGATGTGTGAACTGAACTGAGGTTTCAGACATAGAATATTCCAAAGTCCAAAGAATTAGCAGAGAGTAACATATATGACAACACTGGCATGCAGTTTGGACTTAAAAAAGGCCATGTATTAGCTGTATGGGCGCTCCAGATCTACAGATAGGAATAAAATAAGTCTGACTTGACAAAGACTAAAACCAAACCGCGAGGAGTTTTTTTTTTCCCCCTGATTAGAATACAGAAAATTACAAAAAAAACTATTGTTCCCACCATAATGACAAAAAAAGAAACAGAAACAGTGATAAGCTATCAAATTATGATTTTCTTGAGCCCTTCAGAAAGCTTAGATTGCAAGGCAACTATGTAAGCTATGTATGGACTGTTTCCTCTCAGACAGTGTATGGGAAGCAGTAGGCACTGACATAAAAATGGCTCAGAAGAAAACAAGTGAATTTTTTTTTCAACATTTTAAAGTGTAGCTGTTGATTAGAAATTACAGCGTAGCACCCCTGGGAAACACAGGCACAAGAGCAGTGCATGTTTCTTCACCAACTCTTACCCAGGGGCCTCTTGGGAAAGACTGAGGTAAGGCAAGAGACCTGGGAGATTGCAGACTCGCAGTGGAACACAGGTATGTAAACCGAATTTATTATATGCCCCTTCTTTCCTATGAAGCAAAACTCATCTGTTGCTAGTGGAGGGGCAGGAAACTCTCATCTTCTGGGCCAACTGTTGACTTTCAGGAAGGGGATATAAGCAAAAGCAGTCACTAGAGGAAAGTCAAAAGCCCTTCTCAGACACAGAATCCTGCACTGTTACAAAGCAGAAATATGCTACTTCTAGGAGAGGGACAGGTAATGATACGCTCCAACATATAAATGGTAGAGTTTGAAGCCCAGGCACACAGGAAATGACTAAGACCAAGATGGGAGTAGGAGACCCAAGAAATCCTTACTACTCCTACTGTAAGCTTTGCATTGAATAATGATCTATAGCTAAGGGGGTAGGGAAAGCATGCAGATAAATAAGCAATACTCTTGGCAACAGGGTTGAATAACCAGCTTGAAATTGAGATTAGAATTGGGATACTGAAAAAAAATTCCTCCTGAACCCAGGTCTCAACCTAAGCATGAGATAACAACATTCAACCACTGAAGTAATTTGAAGTCTGTAAAGCACTGAAGGTAATTTGACTTCTAACTGATATGACTCAACATTCCTAACTAAAGTCCTGATCAAAGAAGAGACATGTCCGTTGCAGCGTGTAAACATTGTTTGTCCAAGTTTTTCACATTCTTTTGAATATAATTTGCAGAACTCAAGCATAAATTATATAACACACATGCAATAAATATATGTTAATAAATCAATAAATAAATAAGCAAGAAAAATAAAAGCGCTGTCAAGAGATAAATCAGAAAACAGAAAGGAACTCACCTGTGAACTAGATGTTAGAATTATCAGAGACTGGAAAATAACTAAAATTACAATATTACAAATATATTTAAAGGAGAATAACATGCATTAACAGGATTTTTAAGTAGAGCGATGGAAGCTTTAAGAAATTGTCAAAATTAAATGCTAAAAATAAAACACATGATACAAGAGATAAAGAAGAATTTTCTTCAGTGGGTTTATGAGCAGACCAGACACAGAAAAGAAAAAAACAATGTTATTATAAATCAGTAAAAAAAAAATTTTTTTTTTTTTTTTTTTAGGAATGATCAAAAGTGAAACAAAAAGGGGAAAAAATACATGAAACCGGAAACTCAGAAGGAAAACAGAAAAAGAACAGTTCAGAACAAGTAGTTAAAAAAAAGTAACAGTTCATCATATTACAAAATCACTGAGGAAATACCGGTTTACCCCCCTGCTGAGTATTTGCGTTTCCACCCCAGACACGATGAATTAGAATCTACGTGTTAACAAGATCCCCAGGTGATTCATATCTGGGGTGGAAAGGCAAATTCTCAGCAGGGTGTGGAACCAGAATGAACTGGTTCAAAGCCCTGGCAAGTACAAACAGATCCAAGAAATCTAAAAAATAGTAGACGCAAAGGACAAAAAAAATCTGGACTTACCATGGACAAACCGATGAAAACTGAGCAAAAAGAAACTATCTTGAATTCAAGCAAAGGGACAAGGATAAAAATGACAGCAGATTTTTTGTCATACAATGTGATAGGAGACTACAGAGAAGCATCATTAAAGCACTAAAAGAAAAACAAACACAGAAACTGTCAGTTGAGAATTCTACAGACAGGGAAACTATTTTTAAAGATGCACGAAAAATAAACACTTTCTGTCCTTAATAAAAATAAAGAAAACTGTCAGCATTCATTCTCTAGAAGAAATAGTGAAAAAAAAAAAAAAAAGATTTTAAAGGACCAGATTAAATAAATAAATACCTAAAAACAAAGAAAACTGTCAGCATTCGTTCTCTAGAAGAAATAGTGAAAAAAAAAAAAGATTTTAAAGTATAAGGAGTATATTACGAGATAGATATTTGTATCTACATAAAAAAAATGAAGAGCACTAGACTCAATAAGATTATGGATAAATATATTTTTCTTATCTTTTTAAAATACGATTGTCACTATAAAGAAAAAGGAGCCCTGGTGGTACAGTGGTTAAGCACTTGGCTGCTAATTGAAAGGTAAGTGGTTCGAATCCACAGGCTGCTTCTACTTAGGTACATCCAAACACCTCATGGGGTTAGTTCCGTTGGTTCAAAGGCACAGGGTCATGACTTTGTGAAACTGTCCAGTCAATTGGCCTATTACTGTTTTTAAAGTTATTGTTCTACCCTCTGGTTTAGTGAGTAGTGTCTGGGGTCTTAAAAGCTTGCGAGTGGTTATCCAAGATACAACAATTGTTCTCCCTTTGCCTGGAGCAGCAGAGGAAGAAGTAGACCCAGGAACCAGAAAAGAAATTGGACTGCAGGTATCACTGCCTCCATGAACTACTGTATTCCTTGTCATGAGACCAGAAGTACTGGATGGTACTAGGCTACCATTATTGAAAATTTTGAGCAAGGAATCAGTAGATGAATCCTGATCAATAGGTGAAAAAAATGTGGAACAGAATTTAAAATATTTATAAAATCCAAACTTACTGTACCTATTGAGACTGTAGGAACCCCCAGATACATCAGTCTGAGAAAATCCTCAAGCGATGAACTGAAATCATCTCCTGAAGTCATCTTTAAACTAAGCAACAGTTTAGATAAATTAGTAAAGAATGTTCTCCATGAGCATTGCACAGTTTTAAAAAATTATCCATATGATGTCAAATTGACAACAGTAACTCTAAAGCATAGATGAGAAATTTAGGGGATAGTTAGTCTAAGTCGATGGTGGTAAAACAAATGGGTAGAGATTTTGAGAAGAGTAAAACAACTTGAAGAAAGTGACCAATGTTATTATACTCGAAATGTAGAAATTCTTGGATGGATGTATGTTCTGTTACATATATTTTCACTGTAATTAAATAAATAAATTTTAAAAACCAGCAATATATGAAAGTATAACATGAAATTTAGCCCCAAAATAGAAGATGGTTCAACATTCAAAGATAAATTCAATACAATACACCCTGTTAACTTATTAAAAGCTAAAAATAATATGCTCATTAAAGATCCAGAGAAAACATTTAATAGAATTCAATACCCATTCATTATTAAAAATCTTTCTCAATCTAATAATTGGTATACTTATACAAAACTCACAGTTAGCAAGATTGTAGCAGACAGACCTTATGGTGCCCACCATTGACCCTTATTTCTTCATTTGTGCTTTTGTGTAATCCCTTCCCACTGAATATGGGTGAGGCATGAGACTTTCTTCTAACCAATGGAATACAGCAAAGGTGATAATATGTCACGCTCATGATTACGGTATGTTGTAGAATAGTACATCTTATGAACCTTGAGACAGAGACTCTCTGTATGCTACAGGAAATAAACAGACATTTTGAAAAAGCCTGCTTAGCTGGGAACTGCAGGTAGGCACTAGGACCTGAGAGCCCTCTAACCAACAGCCAGCAAAATGTTTACGATCTAAGTCATATATCTGCAAGGAAATGTATTATTTCAGAAACTTGAAAGAACTTGAAATTGGATTTTTCCCCAGTGGTCCCTCAGATGAAAATGCAGCCTGGCTGATACTTTGAACCAGGCCAACCTTGAGTAGAAGAATCACTTAAGCTACGTCCAGAACTGTTGTTACTTGCTATCGAGCTGCCTCTGTCTCACTGCAACCTTGTGTATAACAGAGGGAAATATTTCTCAGTCCTACATCATCTTAAAAATGCTTCGAAGGTTTGAGGCCATTGTAGCCACCGTGTCAGTTCATCTCATAGAGGATTTTCCTCATTTATGCTGACATCCCACTTTACAAAATATGACGTCCTTATGAGGTCCAGAAGCACTGACCTTCAAAAACTGTGAGTTAATAAAATTTTGTTGATTGAACCCAAAAAGATTTTGGGAATGCATTACACGTTGTTGTTATTAGTTGCTATTGAATCAATTACCACGAACACCGTGTGTGCAGAGGAGAACAGCGCCATAGATTTTCAAGGCTGTGGTCTTTAGAAAGCAGATCATCAGTCCTGTCTTCAAGGTGCCTCTAGGTGGATTCTAACTGCCCATCTTTTGGCTAATAGTTGAGAGCTTAACCGTTTGTACCATCCGGGGAATCCTCATTTATTGCATAGCAATAGAAAACAAACAAAATCGTATTTAATGGTTAAATACTGTATTTTCCCTAATACTAAAAATCCAGCAAGATTGTCTAGGCCCTAAACATTGCAATATTGGAAGAAAAAGAAATGGAAACCACTCCAAGAAGAAAAAAAAAAGACAGAAAACAGTTTCTACAGATAGAAAACATGATTGTTTAAAAAAAAAACTAGCTAAATAAATAAGTAAATAAAAGTTTCTACTTATAGACAACATGATTACATGTGTAGGAAACTCTAGGTAACAAGATTTCCTATTTAAATTTTTATTAACACCTGTGTTGTATTTGGTCAATGGGAATTTGTTTCATTTTGAATAAACTAAACGTACTTATTAATTAAGCAATATAGCTTTAATGGGAGAGTTTATATTAAACAAAATGTTAGCTTACTACTGGGTAAATGCTTGCACTAGTTTTTAAAATATTTGCAATTTTATTAACCCATGTGAGTGCTACGTATTAGCCTTAGATAATTTTAAGAACCAAGGAGAGACACTCTAGTAAGCTATATTTGAGAAACCAAGTTACCACGTTCATTTTTGTATTGAAGGTTTGTTGGACAAATGAAATAAAATAATATAGATTTTAACAGGGCACATACATTTTACATTGTTTACTTGAATTTAACTTTACTCTTAAGAAACTTTCAAGCTTTTGACACAGATTAAAGTTGAACAAAAGGATTTATCCATTCCAAAAAGAGAAATTGGAAAACTGAACTGAGAAAACCATGAGAACCTCCGAGGAAATAGCTAACAGTTCTGCTGTGGAGACGACCAGAAATATGGGGAAAACAATTTCATTTGGAACATCTTGATGTTTCAAGTTCTTTTTAAAAACCTGTCTTTCACCACTTCTTTTTGAAAAACCATTTCTTTATTTTAATCTTGGTTGCCTTCGAATTATGAATATGCTAATTTTCAGTTGTCAGATTTTCTACAAATCTCATTTCACTCAGCTTTGTCAATAAACATAATGGTAGAATCGCTAACAAATGCAAAGCTTCATCATCACATCACTAAGATAACATAAGTTTGGTTGGCGTCCTCTTTCTTTCCTTGCTTTTCATGTGATATATATACTTAAAAGTAATCAAAAGGAGTAACAAGGGTCAGATGACTGTACAACAATCAAATTAAAAGACAGCCACTGGTTAATCAAGGGAAATTGCTGATACAACTAATTGCAGTACGATATTTACCTTGCCAGATTAATGTCCACGCTTTAATTTTAGTATTCTAAGTAAATTTTGCACATATGCTTCACTATACATTTGCATATAGCCTTCAAAAATAAGTATTTCTTTCTGTGCCAAACACTTATCCCAAGCTCTAACCTCCAAAAAAAAGGCAAAACAAACAAACAAACAAAAAAAAAAACAATTCACAGTGTAGGTGGTTCACAGGCATAAAAACATAAAGAGGAACATCTGGTTTTCCTAAACACTTTACTTTTTAACAGACTTCAATCAAGATGTCTTTTGCAATGTCTTTTGTGCTTTGCATCTAAGATACACGCTGAAATGAGATTCATTTTTCCTTATATCGTTGTCATTTCAGAGCATAAAAATGCAGAATTACCATCAGCATTAGTTCCACAAAGTACTTTCTTCAGATTAAAAGTCAGCAAATCATTGTAAACAACATGATTTAATTCATTGGCACTGATATTTCTGGCAGCTCAGTCACTGTTAGAATTATGTTAGAATTATTATTTTTTTTTTAATTAGCAGGCGTGATGTAAGTGATGTGAGAAAACAACTGTGAAATCATAATCTGCATAATAGGCAATTCTGAAGGAGTTATTTTTCCTGTTTCCATGTGCTTTTGAGAATATGAAAATAAATTTGGCTTCCAACAAGTCTTCATACGGTTTTTTCTGGACTAACTAGGAATACCAAATGTCTATTCATTATAGCAATACAACTCAAGAGCAAACATAATCCTGGGACATAGATAAGCAGATTCGATGCATAATAAAACACTGTGTTTTTATAGGAGTTCAATTGCCCTTTGAGTGAACTTTCTGAATATTTAAAAAAACCTGTTAAATGACATCTTCCCTTACAACTGAAATGTTTTTATTTTTGATGTGTACTTAACTTATTAGCTGGAATTGATCTTTAAAGATTGATAGGTTATGTGTGTTCAAAGAACTATCTAGTTTGCCATTTCTCCTAAGTAGAAACTTATTTAAATCTTATAACCCATATTGTTTGTGAACAAAGGAAGTATTAAGAAAAAACGTTAAAACTAAAAGATATCCAATAAAAGCAACAAACTCCTGTTATAGAAATGGATCCATATTCTGATATTTAAATTTTAAACAATTTAATTATTAAATACAAATATCTAACAAGATATAGGTTATACATTAGATAATATGGGAATAATAAATTCTAAATATTTTAGTCTAAGATCACCTCATATTTATACTATTTTTAATCTTTATAGCTAGAATACAATTAACGATGTTAATCAAACATTTTTACACATGAAAATCTCTTTTGGCAAGTATAGTTTGATAGAAAGTTCACCTAAAAGTAAACCATCAAAAATTTAACACATTTCTTTGCATCTATAAAATGGATAAGAATTAAGAATTTTTTCATACTACTCTGGTAATTCATATCTAAGTGAAAGGATGAGACCGGGCATAATTAAATGCAATAAAAACAAAATTTAATGAATGGCCTATCTTTATTCATGAGGCTTTCCAGAAAGCTGGAAACATGGAGACTGATATATTGTCAGAGACACTATGCCACAAACCATACTTTTACCTTACTGTAGAGAATCTATCTGGCTGTTTCTTAGATCCCAGCATTTGTCAATATCTTTTGTAAAAATATGTAAGCTCATATATAACCAAATCCAAAACCCAACCCAATGTCATCGAGTTGATTCTGACTCATTGCAACCCTACAGGGCAGAGTAGACCTGCCCCATAGAGTTTACAAGGAGTACATGGTGGATTCAAACTGCCAACCCTTTGGTTAGCAGCCATAGCACTTAACCACTACGCCACCAGGGCCTGCAAGCTCATATACAGCCACTGTAAATTTTTGGAGCCTAAGTACAGTAGAAAAGCCAGACGTAAACTTTACCAATTTCTTGTACTTACCTTGTTTGGTTAGATGATACCATCAATATTTGGCTACTAAGCAACTTTATTTTATCCTGTGAGCCTCTTCTATACTTATGGTGTCTCCACTTTTGATAAGATTTTGTAAACTTGGCTCATTAAATTGCAACTTTTATGCAACCCCCTTTCGTGCAAGAAGACCAAATACTTCATTCTTTCTTCTTGGTGAATTAGAAAAATCGACAGAAAGAAAGCAGGATTTGAGCAAGTACTTGAAATACAATCGGACTCATAGCAACCCCATAGGGCAGAGTAGAACTGCCACATAGGGTTTCCCAGGAGTAGCTGGTGGATTTGAACTGCTGACCTTTTGGTTAGGACCCAAATGCTTAGCCACTGCTCCACCAGAGCCCCCCCTCCGCCCCCACATATATATGGTAACCGTGGTGGCATAGTGGTTGAGTGCTATGGTTGCCAACTAAAACATCTGCAGTTCAGATCCACCAGGTGCTCTTTGGAAACTGTGTGGGGCAGTTCTAGTCTGTCCTATGGGGTCACTATGACTCGGAATTGACTCGACAGCAATGGGTTTTTGTGTGTGTGTGTGTGTGTGTATATATGTGTATGTATAAATTTCTTGTCATCCTAGAAATGTCAATAAGTGGAAGCTGCTCTGATTGTGGAGCCCTGGTGATGCAGTGGTTAAGTGTTCATCTGCTAACCAAAAGGTCAGCAGTTTGAATCCACCAGCTGCTTCTTGGAAACCCTATAGGGCAGTTCTGTTCTGTCCTATAGGGTCTCTATGAGTTAGAATCGACTCGAAGGCAATGGTTATGGTATATATAGTCTATTAAACTTTACACATTTCTGACATAATCATCATTTTACATTGAAGAAACTGAGCCTAAAACATTTTAAGGACATGCAAAACATCATATACCTACTTGTTAAGAGACGACATTTAAATAGATGTTGCCTGGCAGCTTTAGAGCAGAGATCTCCTTAAAAGAAAGAAATAAATCATTACGTAAGATTCTTCTGTCTTTAAGAGTCCCTGAGTGCAAATGGTTAATGCTCTTGGCTGCTAACAAAAAGGCTGGAGGTTTCAGTCCACCAAGAAGCATGTTGGATGAAAGGCCTTGTGATCTATTTCTGAAAATTAGGCATTGGAAATTCTATGGAGCACTGCTCTACTCTGACGCAGAGTAACTGGTGCTGTCTGCCTTTTTCATTGTTGTTAGCTGACATTAGCTGGCCTGGACTTGTGGTAACTCCATGCACATTTGAATCTGCCTTTGTGATCTATAGGGTCATCATTGTCTGATTTTCAGAAACAGATTGCAAAGATTTCTTCCTCGTCTTAGTCTGGAAGCACGGATGAAATTAGTTCAGCATCAAAGTGGCACACACGCCACTCTTTCACTGACAGATAGGTGGTGGCTGTGCTTCAAATGCATTGGCTGGTAATGAAACCCAGTCTCCCTCACGGAAAATGAACAACTGAACTACAACTATCTCTTCTTTGTTTTTAGGACTACCTCATTACAAAAGGCTTAAATTATATGTTACATAATTTTTCCATTATGCCACATAACATTGTTTCTTTTTTTAAACTCAGTGAAAATACTTGTGTTACTGTTGGTAGGTGGGGTCCAGTTGGTTCAGAATCATGGCAACCCAATGTTCAACAGAAAGAAACAACACAGTTTCTTGTGCCATCCTCAAAATTGGTGCTATGTTTGAGTTCATTTTTGCAGCCATTGTGTCAACCTATCTGGTTGAGGGTCTTCCTCTTTTTCACTGATCCTCTACTTTACCAAGCATGATATCCTTTTCCAGGGATTGGTCCCTCCTGATAATATGTCCAAAAACATGAGGTGAAGTCTGGCCACCCTCACTTCTAAGGAGCATTCTGGCTATACTTTTTCCAAGACAGATTTGTTCATCTTTCTGGCAGCCCATGGTATATTCAATATTGTTCTCCAACACCATAATTCGAAGGCCTCAATTCTTTGGTCTTCCTTATTCATTGTCCAGCACTTGCATGCATATGAGGCAACTAAAAATACCATGGCTTAGGTCTGAAGCATCTTAGTCCTTAAAGTGACTTCTTTGCTTTTTGATGTTTTAAAGAGGTCCACCATATGTGACTCTGCTTGTATTTGAGTGACATAGTCTCCAGCATCAGAGCAACACAAAAGCCACCACAGTAGGACACACTAACAGATGAGTGGTGGACTGAAAATGCTAGTAAAGGTAATTCTTTAATTTAATAAACAAAAAAGATTTAGCAAAATGTTTAATTTTCAACAATTTATACCAGTGTATAAATCCACTCAAAGATGGAAATTTAAACAAGTTATTATTATTAAATACATTTCTTTTGTGTTTAGATATAAACATAAACATGCGATTTTTCTAGCTATGCCATTATAAACACCAATGTTACAATTAGCAGCTTTCTAATTAGGTCTTTTTGTTATAGTTACCCTAACCTGAAAAAGAAAATGAGTTTTCTCTGACTTTGTGAGAATAAAAATAGATCATCAAGACATCAAGAACACATAAAGGAGCTTGTGCTTAAGGTAGTATACACACTAAGACCTCTAACACAAAGTTGGGTGATGAGAAACAAAAATTTATGGTATGATAAAAAAAGAAGAAAAATGGAATAATTTTTCATTAAATTACAACCACAGAAGACAAATAAAGAACAAGTAAAACAAATAAAAACAGTTATAAACATAGTAGTTTTTAATTCAGCTGCGTAAATATCACTTTAAATATGAATGGTCTAAAAACTGCTATTAAAAGACAGAGACTGTCAGAGTAGGTAAAAAAATAAGATCAACTATATGTTGTCTACCAAAACTTACTTTGATATAAATACTTAGGCATGGTAAACTAAACTAGTGAAAAATATATATATACATTGCCATCCTTGATTGAAACAAAGCTTCAGTAAACAAACAAACAAACAAACAAAAAACCATTGACGTTGATTCGATTCCAACTCATAGCAACCCTATGGGACAGAGTGGAACTGCTCTATAAGGTTTCCAAGGAGCACCAGATGGATTTCAACTGCCAACTTTTAGTTAGCAGCTGTAGCTCTTAACCACTACACCACCAGCATTTCCAATGCTGCAGTAGCTGTATTAATATCAGACCAAGCAGGCTTCAGAGGAAGGAAATTTTTCAGGGAAAAGCAGGAGCATTACATGATAGAGGGAAGATATAAAAATCCTTAACCTGTATTACCTAATAACTGAGTGTAAAAAATACATAAGGTAAAACTGAGAGAGCTAAAAGGAGAAATAGATTAATTCATTATTAAAGTTGGAGACTTCAACACGCCTCTTTTAATAATTGATATACCAAAAAGGAAGACAATAAGTATACAGTTGACCTGAATATCAAAATTCATCATCTTGATGTAATTGATATTCATAAAACACTTCATCAAAAAACAGTAAAATACAGTGCACATTCTTCTAAAGCACACATGGAACCTTTGCCGAAGTAGAATACTTTCTTGGTCATAAAACACATATTAATACACTTAAAACAACTGAAATCGTACATAATAGGTTCTTATACCATAATGGAATTAAACCAGATATCAATAACAAAAAGATACCTATAAAATCCCAAAATTTTACAGGTTAAAGAACACACTTCTAAATAAAACAGACCAAAGAGATCTCAAGAGGAATTAAAAAATACTTTGAACTACGTGAAAATAAAAAAGCAATTTATCAAAATTTGTCTGATGCTGTGAAAGAAGTGCTTAGAGATAAAATTTATAGTTTGAAATGTGTATGTTTAAAATTAATAAAGGCCTAAAATCAATAAACAGCTTAAAACCAATAAACAGCTTTTTTTTTACCTTAGGAAATTACAGACAGAGGATCACTTTAAGCCTAAAGCAAGTAGGACAGAGTTTCTAGGGAGCACCTGGTGGATTTGAACTGCTGACCTTTTGGTTAGCAGCCAAAGCACTTAACCACTATGACACCAGGGTTTCCCTACTAATGAAAAATGCTACTGACTTTAAAAGGCTAGTAAAGGAATGCTATAAAGAAACTACTCTATGCCCACACATTTCATAACTTAGAGAGGTGGATCAAATTCTTCAAGGACATACTACCAATATTCACACATACAGAAATTCAGAATTTGAACAAGCCTATATGCAGTGTTTTTTTTTTTTTTTTTTTGGTATATCCATTAAGGAAATTGACTCAATAATTAATAACTTTCCAAAAAAAAAAAAAGTACCAGGCACAGTTAGTTTCATTGGTGGATTCTATCAAATATTTAAGAAAGAAATAATACCAAGTCTCTATTTTCACTTCCAGAAAATAGAAAATATAAGTGGAGTGAAACTTATTAACATATAATATGAGGCCAGAATTACTTAAATACTAAAACTAAATGAAGACATTGTACGAAAAGAAAATTACTGACCAATATTGCTCATTACTGAGATGCAGATGCAAAAGTCCTCAACAAAATGTTAGACAACACAATCCAAAAACCTACAAATAGAATTATACACTACAACCAAGTGAAATTTATCTTAAATGTGCAAAGCTAATTCATTCAACATTCGCATGTAAGGTAATGTAATCCACTGCATGCACACTAAAGAAGAAAACAATATGATCGTAACAACTGATGCGGAAAAATCACTTGACAAAATCCAGCATCCATTGACGACAAAAACTCTCAGCTAGCTATCTATACAGGAAAACTTCCTCAACTTGAAAATGAACATCTACAAACTGTTGCAGCTAGCACCGTACTTTATGGTGACAAACTCTATGTATTACCTCAAAGAATGAGAACAAGGCAAGAATATCTTCTTATTACTCCTACTCAGTAGCATACTGGGAGGTCTAGCTAGTGCAATTTGATAGCAAAAGGAAATAAAGATACACAGGTTGGGGAAAAAAGAAAAATGTTCTATGTGGAAAATCACAAAAACTTTGACAAAAATTACTGGAACTAATAAGTGATTATTGCAATGTCCAGAACACTATGTTAAAATGGAAAAGTCATTTTTTTAATACATCAACAGAGAACAAATGGAATTTGAAATTAACAACAAAAAGAAAAAAATACAATTTACAATAACACCAAAAAAAAAAAAAATTAGGTACACATATAACACAGTATGTACATGATCTATATGAGGAAAATTCTGATGAAACAAAACAAAGATCATCTAAACAAATGGAGAGAAAGTCAATGTTAATGGATTAGAAGATTCGATGTTGTTAAGATGTCAGTCCTTAACAATTTGATCTATACATTCAACACAATTCCAATCAAATCCCATCAAGCTATTTTGAACTAATGAACTGATTCCTAAGTTTATATGGAAAGGATAAATAAGTAAATAAAACAAACATAGCCAAAAGAGTACTAAAGAAGTAGAACAATATAATCACATTACCTGGTTTCAAGACTTACTATAAATCAACAAAACAGAGCAGTATTTGGAAGAAGAAGTAAAACAAAACAAACAAAAAACTCATAGGTTAGTGCAACTGAATAAAGATTCCAGAAAGAAACCCACACAAATATAGTCAGCTGAACTTCTGAACTTTGGGGAAAAGATCAAAAGAAAATTCAGTGGAGAGATTGCTAGTCTTTTTAAAAGATGATGCTAGAAAAGTTGATGAAACATTTACATAAAAAAAGGAATAAAAGAAACAGATTCTAGACGCACACTTCTCACATTTCGCAAATTAACTCAAAATGGATTAGGGGCCTATATGTAAAACACAAAACAGTAATACTTCTCGGAAAAAACATAGAAAACCTATGTGACCTTAGGTTTCATCCTGAGTTTTTAAATACAACATCAAAAGCTTCATCCATCAAACTTAAAAATGATGAGTGGGGCTTCATTAAAATTAAAACTTTTGCTTTGTGAAAGACACTTAAGAAAATGAAAATACAAGCAACGGACTTGGAGAATATTTTCAAAACATGTATCTGACAAAGAGATTTTATCCAAAATACACAAATAATTCTTAATTCCCAACAATAAGAAAACAAAAAACTAATTAAAATATGGGCATACGATCTGCCAACTTCAATAAACAAGATAAACAGATACCAAATAAGCATATGAAAATATGCACCATAGGAAGTGGAGACAAGATCGTGGAATAGACATGCTTCCAGCGAGCCCTCTTTACAACAAAGACCCAAAAAAACAAGTGAAATGAGTATATTTATGACAAGCTAGGAGCCCTGAGCATCAAAGGCAAGCTTAGAAAACGTTCTGAGGGGTAGGGGGAGGAAGAGACAGTTCAGAAGCGGAGAGGGGTTACCGGGCCTGAATCACAGGGAGCCCTCAGGCACCATTCTCAGGAGTGGTGGCAGCTGGATGGTACTAGCATTGGCTGCAGTTTCCTCAGGGAGAAGCAGCCAGCCACAAAGCCTACTAAAACCTCTGGAACCAGAGAACAGTGCTCTCGGCAAAAGCTAAGTACTTGCATATATTTTACTGTGCTGCCCGCTCCCAAGCTGGCTTCAGTGGATGACTTCACTGGGTCTGAGAGAGGCTCTGTTGAGTGCCTAGAGCCACCTCTGGCTCTGGAGAAGGAATAAATTTGCAGTTTGGAGAAAAGATACTTTGCCAGCTCCCCTAACCGAGGTAACTCAGGACAGAGGTGGCTCCTGTCCAGGCATAAACAGTCTGTGGACTTAGAGTACTTTTCCCCTCTCCATGGACCTGTGCGGGCCTATTTCAGAAGAATAGGCCCTTGTTGGCAGGCTCTGTTTCAACTGTGTGGTGGAGAGGTGGGTGTTTGATGTTTGACACCACTTTGCCAATTAAACACAGCCCTCATCTACCCACATTAGGGCCCTAAGGACTGGTGGCTCCATTCAGATCACCCAGCCACCCATGACAGTGGTATAGGGATAACTGGTAATTCCCAGTCCTTACAACCAAAAACATCATGTTCCCATCTTCCATCTGCAGAACCCAACCACCAGTACGCTCTAGGGAACAGGGACATGCTTTCCTCAGAGACACTTGGGGAAAAATTCTCAGCCTTCTGGCTTGTTCAGAGCGTGGCCCACTGCTGTAACCAGATACTGGTAACTACACCAATCATCCCCGGCCCTCTAAGACTGTAGGACAGAGCCTGTACACACACACGATGATCAGCTACCTGGACAACTGAGCTTAATTCGTATAAGAAAAGTGAATGGACTCCTACACTGATATACCTGATAACAGCTCTAGCCAGCTGGGGACAGTCTGTCAGAGCTCCAAAGGTGAAAATAATCAAGCTAGCTCACTCAAGCAACCCATGGGGGTATATCAAAACAAAACAAAGCAAGAAGCTACGCACAGTAAGCAAACATAAAATAAACTAATACAATAACTTATAGATGGCTCGGAGACAACAGTCAATATCAAGTCACATGAAGAAACAGACCATGATTGCCTCAACAAGCTCCCAAAATAAAGAATCCAGGGATCTTCTAGATGAAAGTGCATTCCTGGAATTACCAGAGGCAGAATACAAAAGATTAATATACAGAACCCTTCAAGACATCAGGAAGGAAATGAGGCAACATGTAGAACAAGCCAAGGAACACACAGATAAAGCAATTGAAGAAATTAAAAAGATTATTCAGGAACATAATGAAAAATTTAATAAGCTGGAAAAACACATAGACAAACAGCAATCAGAAATTCAGAAGATTAACAACAAAATTACAGAAGTAGACAGCTCAATAGAAAATCAGAGGAGAAGAATTGAGCAGCAGAAAGCTGACTTTCTGAACTTGAAGATAAAGCACTTGGGGGTAATATATTTGAAGAAAAATCAGATAAAAGAATTTAAATAAAAGAAGAAACCTTAAGAATCACGTGGGACTCTATCAAGAGAAATAACCTACAAGTGACTGGAGTACCAGAACAGGGAGGGATAACAGAAAATACACAGAGAATTGTTGAAGATTTGTTGGCAGAAAACTTCCCTGATATCTTGAAGGATGAGATGATATCTATCCAAGATGCTCATCAAACTCCACATAGGGCAAATGTTAAAAGAATTACCAAGACATTATAATCAAACTTGCCAAAACCAAAAATAGAGAATTGTAAGAGAAGCTAGGGATAAAGGAAAGGGCACCTACAAAGGAGAGCCAATAAGAATAAGCTTGGATTACTCGGCAGAAACCATGCAAGCAAGAAGGCAATGTGATGACTTATATAAAAAATTGAAGGAAAAAAATTGCCAGCAATGAATCATATAGCCACCAAAACTGTCTCTCAAATAGAAAAAAAGAAAAATTTTCTTTTTTCTATTTGAAAAAAGAAAATTTTTCTTTTTCTCTCAAATATGAAGGTGAAATTAGGACATTTCCAGATAAACAGAAGTTTAGGGAATTGATAAAAACCAAACCAAAACTATAAGAAATACTAAAGGGAGTTGTTCATTGGTTAGAAAATCAATAATATCAGGTATCAACCCAAGACTAGAACACTGGGCAGAGCAACCAGAAGTTAAACCAGACAGGGAAAACAAAACAAAACAAAAAAATCAAGATTAAAAAGACGATCAAAACAGGATAACAGCAATGTTATCATGTGAAAGAATACAACATTAAACCAACAAAGAGGGACTAAGAAATGTAGTCATAGATCTTCCATGTGGAGAGGAAGATACGAAGATACAAAGAAATAAAAGCTAGGTTTAAATTTAGAAAAATAGGGGTAAATAATAAGGTAACCACAAAGGAGACAAATTGTTCTACACATCAAAATAAAATATAAGAAAAAAAAAGAGACTCAGCAGAAACAAAATCAACAAAGAATAGGAGGAAAGGACAGTATATAAAGAAAATCGAATCAGCACAGAAAATTAAGTGGAAAAAAGTAACTATCAAAAACACACAAAAAAAGAGAACAGAATGATAGCACTAAATTCATACTTATCCGTAATTTCCCTGAATATAAATTGGTGACTATGCACCAATAAAGAGACAGAGAGTGGCAGAATGGATTAAAAAATATGATCTGTCTATATGCTGCCTACAAGAAACACACCTTAGACTTAGAGACACAAACAAACTAAAACTCAAAGGATGGAAACAACAACAACAACAACAAAAGCAAACAACCATCAAAAAAGAGCAGGAGTGGCAATATTAATTTCTGACAAAATAGACTTTAAAGTTATATCCATCATAAAGGATAAGGAAGGACACTATACAATGATTAAAGGGACAATATACCGAGAAGATATAACCATATTAAATATTTATGCACCCAATGACAGGGCTGCAAGATACATAAAACAAACTATCAGCATTGAAAAGTGAGGTAGACAGCTCCACAATAATAGTAGGAGACTTCAACACACCTCTTTTGGTGAAGGACAGGACATCCAGAAAGAAGCTCAATAAAGACACGGAAGATCTAAATGACACAAGCAACCAACTTGACCTCATAGACATATACAGAACACTCCACCCAACAGCAACCAAGTATACTTTCTTTTCTAGTGCACGTGGAACATTCTGTAGAAAAGACCACATATTAGGTCATAAAGCAAGCCTTTGCAGAATCCAAAACATTGAAATATTACAAAGCATCTTCTCTGACCATAAGGCCATAAAAGTAGAAATCAATAACAGAAGATGCAGAGAAAAGAAATCAAAAACTTGGAAACTGAACAATACCCTGCTCAAAAAAGACTGGATTATAGAAGACATTAAGGATGGAATAAAGAAATTCATAGAATCCAATGAGAATGAAAACACTTCCTATCAGAAACTATGGGACACAGCAAAAGCGGTGCTCAGAGGCCAATTTATATCAATAAATGCACACATCCAAAAAGAAGAAAGTGCCAAAATCAAAGAATTATTCCTACAACTTGAACAAATAGAAACAGAGCAACAAAAGAAACCCACAGGCACCAGAAGAAAACAAATAATAAAAATTAGAGCAGAACTAAATGAAATAGAAAACAGAAAAATAATTGAAAGAACTAACAAGACCAAAAGCTGGTTCTTTGAAAAAATTAACAAAATTGATAAACCATTGACCAAACTGACAAAAGAAAAACAGGAGAGGAAGCAAATAACCCTAAGAAATGAGATAGGCAATATTACAACAGAGGAAAGAGAAATTAAAAGAGTCATATCAGATTACTATGAAAAAATGTGCTATAACAAATTTGAAAACCTAGAAGAAATGGATGAATTCCTAGAAACACACTATCTACCTAAACTAACACAAACAGAGGTAGAACAACTAAATGGACCTATAACAAAAGAAGAGATTAAAAAGGTAATCAAAAAACTCCCAAAAACAAACAAAAAGCCCCGGCCCTGATGGCTTCACTGCAGAGTTTTACCAAACTTTCAGAGAATAGGTAACACCACTACTACTAAGGGTATTTCAGAGCATAGAAAAGGATGGAATGCTCCCAAAAACATTCTATGAAGCCACCATATCTCTGATACCAAAACCAGGTAAAGACACCACAAAAAAGAAAACTACAGACCTACATCCTTCATAAACTTAGATGCAAAAATCCTCAACAAAATTCTAGCCAGTAGAATTCAAACACATATCAAAAAAATAATTCACCATGACCAAGTGGGATTTATACCAGGGGGAAAAGAAATTTTTTTTTTCTTTTATGCAGGGATGGTTCAACATTAGAAAAACAATGTAATTCATCATATATATAAAAAAAGACAAGAAACACATGATCTTATCAATTGACGCAGAAAAGGCATTTGACAAAGTTCTACACCCATTCATGATCAAAGCTCTCAGCAAAACAGGAATAAAAGGAAAATTCCTCAACATAATAAAGGATGTTTATACAAAGCCAATAGCCAACATCATCCTAAGTGGAGAGAGCCTGAAAGCATTCCCCTTGAGATCGGGAACCAGAAAACGAAGCCCTTTATTACCACTCTTATTCAACTGTGCTTTATCACCACTCTTATTCTATTGTGCTGGAAGTCCTAGCCAGAGCAAATAGGCTAGATAAAGAAATAAAGGGCTTCCAGGTTGCCAAGGAAGAAGTAAAAATATCTCTATTTGCAGATGACATGATCTTATACACAGAAAACCCTAAGGAATCCTCAAGAAAACTACTGAAACTCATAGAAGAGTTCAGCAGAGTATTGGGATACAAGATAAACATACCTCGACACCAAGAAAAAGAACATCGAAGATGAAATCACCAAATCAATACCATTTATAGTAGTCCCCAAGAAGATAAAATACTTAGGAATAAATCTTACCAGAAATGTAAAAGGTTACAGAAAGAAAACTACAGAACACTTCTGCAAGAAACCAAAAGAGACCTACATAAGATGAAGAACATACTTTGCTCATGGATAGGAAGACTTAACATTATAAAAATTGCTAATCTACCAAAAGCAATCTATAGATTTAATGCAATTCCCATCCAAATTCCAACAACATTTTTTTAATGATATGGAGAAACAAATCACCAACATCATATGGAAGGGAAAGAGGGCCTGGATAAGTAAAGCGTTACTGGAAAAAAAAAAAAAAAGAACAAAGTGGGATGCCTTACTGTACTTGATTTTAGGACCTATTATACCGCCACAGTAGTCAAAACAGCCTGGTACTGGTACAACAACAGATACATGGGCCAATGGAACAGACTTGAGAATCCAGACATAAATCCATCCACATATGAGCAGTTGATATTTGCCAAAGGCCCCAAAACAGTTAAATGAGGAAAAGACAGTCTTTTTAACAAATGGTGCTGGCATAACTGGATATCCGTCCCCAAAAGTTGAAACAAGACCCATAACCTCACTCCATGCACAAAAACGAGCTCAAAATGGATCAAAGACCTAAATAGAAAATCTAAAACAGTAAAGATCACAGAAGGAAAAAAAGGGACAACGTTAGGAGACCTAATACATGGCATAAATGGTATAGAAAACATTCCTAACAGTGCAAAAGAAAAACTAGATAACTGGGAGCTCCTAAAAATCAAACACCCATGCTCATCCAGAGACTTCACCAAAAGAGTAAAAAGATTACCTATAGCAAAAAGCTAGAATCAACCAAGGTGCCTATTGACAGATGAAGGGATAAATAAATTGTGGTATATTCACACGATGGAATACTACACATCGATAAAGAACAGTGAGGAATCTGTGAAACATTTCATAACATGGAGGAACCTGGAAGGCATTATGCTGAGAGAAATTAGTTACAAAAGGACAAATATTGTATAAGACCACTATTATAAGAGCACAAGAAATAGTTTAAACAGAGAAGAAAATATTCTTTGATGGTTACAAGAAACGGGAGGGAAGGAGGGTGGGAGGGAGCATTCACTAATTAGATAGTAGATAAGAACTACTTTAGGTGAAGGGAAAGACAACACACAGTACAGGGGAGGCCAGCATAACTGGACTAAACCAAAAGCAAAGAAGTTTCCTGAATAAACTGACTGCTTCAAAGGCCAGCATAGCAGGGGCGGGAGTTTGGGGACCATGGTTTCAGGGGACATCTAAGTCAATTGTCATAATAAAATCTATTAAGAAAATCTTCTGCATCCATTGGAGAGTGGAGGTTGGGGTCTTAAACGCTAGCAAGTGGCCATCTGATGTGCGTCAATTGGTCTCAACCCACCTGGATCAAAGGAGAATGAAGAACACCAAGGACACAAGGTAATTATGAGCCCATGAGACAGAAAAAAAAAAAAAAGGGCCACATAAACCAGAGACTGCATCACCCTGAGACCAGAAGAACTAGATGGTGCCCAGCTACAACCGATGACTGCCCTGATGGGGAACACAACAGAGAACCCCTGAGAGAGCAGGAGAGCAGTGGGATGCAGACCCCAAATTCTCCTAAAAAGACCAGACTTAATGGTCTGACTGAGACTAGAAGGACCCTGGTAGTCTTGGCCCCCATACCTTCTGTTGGCCCAGGACAGGAGCCATTCCCAAAGTGAACTCTTCAGACATGGATTGGACTGGGCAATGGGATGGAGAGGAATGTTGGTGAGAAGTGAGCTTCTTGGATCAGGTAGACACTTGAGACTATGTTGTCATCTCCTCCCTGGAGGGGAGATGAGAAGGTAGAGGGGGTTAGAAGCTGGTGAAATGGACATGAACAGAGAGAGTGGAGGGATGGAGTGGGCTGTCTTATTAGGTGGAGAGCAATTGGGAGTATGTAGCAAGGTGTATATAAGTTTTTGTGTGAGAGACTGACTTGATTTGTAAACTTTCACTTAAAGCACTATAAAAAAAAAAAAGGTGAAACAGAATGTATAAGCATTGATATCCTAGGCAATAGTGAGGTGAAATGGACTGGAATTGGATATTTTGAATTGGAAAATCATATGGTATAATATGCTGGGTGTCTTGGTTATCTAGTGCTGCTATAAAAGAAATACCGCAAATGGATGGTTTCGACAAACAGAAGTTTATTCTCTCACAGTCTAGTAGTCTAGAAGTCCAAATTTAGGGTGTCAGCTCCAGGGGAAGTCTTTCTCTTTTCTGGCTCTGGAGGAAGGTCTTTGTCATCAATCTTCCTCTGGTTTAGGAGTTTCTTAGGCACAGGGACCCCAGGTCCAAGGGATATACTTTACTTCCAGCACCACTTTCTTGCTGGTGTGATGTCCCCCTGTCTCTTTGCTCACTTCTCTCTTTTATGTCTCAGAAGACATTGGCTTAAGTGGTATATTAAGCTTGTAGGTTGAGTTTACATAACCGCTGCTAATCCCATCTCATCAACATCATAGAGATAGGATTTACAACACGTAGGGAAATCACATCAGATGATAAAATGGTGGATAATCATACAATACTGGGAATCATGACCTAGCTAAATTGAAACACGTACTTTTGGAGGACGCAATTCAAATCCATGACACTGGAGATGACAGCTTGGAAGAGGAATGGCATTGCATTCATTGTCAAAAAGAACATTTCAAGAATTGTAAGTTGATTGGAAGTCAGGATGTTTCTTTCTTTTTTTTTTTAACAAAATTCTTGGTACCAGAATATTCAGTCCACTTCAAGACAGTATATGGCAAAACTAGTTGAATAATATTTGTGACCAGGAGGAAAATAAAACAAACAAAGAGTAATGGCAGAAAGAGTCTTAGGTGATAATTTTGAAGAGTTTTTGTTGCTTTTTCCTTCCATACATCTCCACCCACCCAGTCCCTGAGTGGCACAAATGGTTAAGCACTCAGATACTACCTGAAAGGTTAGTAGTTAGAACCCACATAGAGTAGATTCAAAAAAAAAAAAAAAAAGATCTAGCAATCTACTTCCAAAAGATCACAGCCACTGAAAACCCTATGGAATGCAGTTCAACGCTGAAACACATGGGTTCACCATGAGTCTGAATCAATTCTATGGCAATTGGTTTGGTTTTGGTTTGTATCTTTACCCATACTGAGTGTCTCCTTAACGTATTTTAACCAATGTTTAGAGTTGTTTCATAGACTGATACTTATATTCTAAAATCCAGTGAATACAAGAATAGCACACACATCCTTGTGCAACAGATTTTGGGATAAACATTAGAGAGATGGTTCCCATAAAGCCAATATTAACTAATGAACATTTCTAAGGTTTTGAAACGATGTAGAGAAGACCATTTTAAGTAAGTAGAAAGAGGTTCTAAAACCTCTTCTATTTCATTGTCAAATAACTGCACCTTAGAATATCTAGATAATTTAGAATATACAACCCATTATTGTAAGAAGAAATAAATTTTATTTTTATTGGATTGAATTATCCATCTTTGTTATAATAGAAGGCTTCTTAACCAACAGGATCAGGGACTGTAGCTGCTCAATTTGTCAAAAAAGATACATAAAACAAGAAATCATAAAAATGTGTATATTGAACATATTTTCTTAGCTTTTAGTCTTGTTAATAGAATATCCACTTGCCAAACGATTCTTGTAAGATAAAGTTTTTGTTTTGTTTTGTTTTTTCCATTGAGCTTATTTTACTAGTTCTGTGAAAGACTTTTATGTTAATACAAGCATGTTGAACCCTTTATTATTTTCATTTTTAGCTGCTTTTAAGGAGTTATAGCTTAAAGATATTTAATAACAGTGACGGGAAAGTTTATTTACATTGTATTACTTTTTTCTGCATTTTAGTTCACATTTATTTTACCCACATTTAATTTGGTAGCATTTTTATTAGCATTTTATATGACTTTATTGAATTTCCCCAACATTTAGCATAGTTTTAATTGAACCAATTTCTCTTTCTTTTGATACTCTCATTCTACTTATTCATCCAATTTATATGTATATAAATATATGTAATAAAAAATATAAATATTATATACACTTTATTGCTAATTAAAATTTAAGGTACAACTGTATAACCTTATATGTTAATGGACACAAATGATTTTCATTAAGCCTAAAATTCACTCAGTGGGAGTACCTCAAAGGCCACAAAAATCAGCAAATGTTTTGCTGAGGTAATGGGGACACTGGTGCAAGCTAGTTACAGGAAATTTAATTAAGAGAACTTACACATATCTATCAATTTAATCCAAAGTAAGGTCTCTTCTGTACTTAGCTCTGCCTCTGTGGAGGTCACAACATTGCCAGATAAATTAATTATCTTAGCCAATATTTTGTTAGGCACACTTTGTCCGTGTTTTTAAAAAAGGCTAAAGGAATTTAAAATGTGTATAAGAATAAAAGGAATGGGAACATTTAGAAGCATAAACTCAGTTTTATATAAATTCTGATATTTGCTTTAACAAAGTATTCCTGAAAAAGAAAAACAAAAAAGTATTAAAGGCCTCTAACAAAAATGTCTCTTTCATTACTTTAAAAAAAAAAAAAAAAGGGAATAAAGAGAGACCAATGAAAGAAATGTGTTCTTAAGAAAGGACTCAGCAGTAAGACTTGAGATGTTACTTTTTTAAGAGGTAAAAACAAATTGGAACAAAAAGTGAAGATATGTTTGTACAAAGACATAAAAAAGTGACTTCTTTGTGAGTTTAAATTTGAGACAATATCAAATCATACATATATATACATATATATTCCACAATAAGTCAAGAGAGATGACCAAAATTTTAACAAGTATGTCAAATAGAAAAAAAAGCTAAGATGATAGATTTATATCCAAATATACAAAAAAATTCACATTGAATGTAAACAGTATAGATACTCTGATGAAAAGACAAATATTGTTGAATACGATAAAAAAAGTTAAAGCTAACTACATGAGGTTTACATGAAACATAAAATATGCTGTTTTTGTTAGTTGCTGTCTAGTCAATTTCAATCCATGGTGACTATATGTGTGCAAAATAGAACTGCTGCATAAAATTTTCAAGGCTGTGTTGTTTTGGAAGATCGCCAGGCCTGTCTTCTAAGGTGCCTCTGGGTGGGTTCCAACAGCCAGCCTTTCAGCTACTAGTCAGGTGCTTAACCGTTTGTACCACCCAGGAACTCCAAGTACAATATAAGAACATAGAAAATTTGAAATCAAAAGACTTGGAAAAAAAAATTACCATGTAATCAATAGTCAATATAAATCTGGGGTAATAATGACAATTTCAACAGAAATAACTGTAAGGCTTGAAACACTACTAAGAGTAAAGAGGGACTTTTAATGATGGCAATGGAATTAATATCCTAGGAAAATATCACAATTTTAAATTCGAACACAATCAATAATATGACTCCGAAATATAAAAAGGGAAGTACACATAATTGAGGGAAGAAATACACAATTATACAATCATAGTAAAAGATGTGAAAACACTTCTCTTTAGATGATTTAAAAAAGACAATAAAATCTCAGTAATGGTACAGAAAAAAAAACCCACTGCTGTACTGAAGATCAGAAAATTAAAATTAACAAATGATTCAATGGGCATACAGTCGATGCTTATTGTTCATGGTTGTAATGTTCTATAAAGTCACTGCAAACACTGAATTAATGCATACTGAACCACTGTTCCTAGAAAAAATACAACTTTAGGTTCCTGAAAGTTTCTGGTGATAACATTTCCTGTACAGTACGGTAATGAAAATAAAATACCAGAAATTTTTTTTCAGAATTAAACATCTAAAGTTTTATATATATATATATATATATATATAAACATTAAGTAAAATCTTACTTTTGATGGAGTTGTAAGATGTGTGATTGGGGACGGAACTGTGTGGTTAAACCTCTTGACCTTAGCTGGCTCCCTGAAAACCAAAGGCAAGATTGCTGGAACACTTAAAATCGGCTCTTCCAAGTAATCCTTTTCTGATGTAAAACTTAGCATATATTTTTTAAATTCTTCTGCCACCTACTGATCTGCAGAATCTCCCTCACCTGTAAGTTTGACATTTTTCAAACCTTATAATCTCTTGAAAGGAGCCCTGGTGGCCAGTGCTTAAGTGCTTGGCTACTAACCAAAAGATCAGCAATGCAAACCTACAAACCATTCTGCAGGAGAAAGATGCAGCAGTCTGAAGATTAAAAAAAAAAAAAAAACAGCCTTAGAAACACTATGGGGCAGCTCTACTCTCTGTACTGTAAGGTCGTTGTGAATCAGAATCAACTCCATGACACTGAGTTTGGTTGATCTCGTCTTTTGAAATGTGAGATCCAGCCAGCATTTGCCAAGAAGTATTTAACATTTTCCTGAACTTCGGTAATATGACTGTAGATTTCTTTGGCTTTCAACCTCACAACAATGCTTTCCACTACATTTTGAATTTTTTGTCAGTTGTCATCTCATCCACAAATGTAGCTATTTTTCCACCTTTGCCATAGCTTCATCACACACTTCAGATGCTATTTTAGCACTTTTCAGTGAGACCTCATATATGGATTGGTGAAATTTGTCTTATGTTTTCTGATGTACCGTATTGTTGAATCATTAACATTGAACTTAAACGGTCAACGGCACTACAACTTATACCTGAAGGAACTGTAATGAGCGTTACAGCCTTCTTGCACTGAGAAGCACTAGAAAGCAGGTCAGCATTACACTTGGAAGTAATTTTAAACAGCAAAATCACCATTAAAAAGTACAAAAAAAAAAAAAAAAAAGACACTAAGTAGACCTAGAAAAGGATACTTGTTTATAGCTGAAACAAAAAGGCAGAACGTCAACTTGTTTGACTAACTTGGAATGTACCTGGTGACTCAAATTTTTACCACTCTGCATGTGGCAATGTCAGTATTCATTTTGGGGTTACAAATAAATTTTAGCATGTAGGCAAATTCAGAAATACAGATTCTGAAAATAACAAGGATTGGCTGCCTTTAAAATACAGCACCTAACAGTGGCAAAATTAAAATATTTTTAAGATAATACTGAAAATTTACTCAAATAGATCTTATCCCAAGTCATGAATAAAGCTTCCACAACTTTCAAATGATTAAAGCCATTTATGTTTGCTTATCACAGTAACTCTAAACCTGTAACCAATGTATAAGTAGAAAAATTTATTTTTTAAAAAGCTGGAACTTAGAGAATATACTTTTTAAAATCTATGGGTCCAATAAAAAATCATATGAGAATATATAATGAGCTGAATATTTATGATAATGTGACAAATAAAAACATGTGCACTGCAGTCAAAATGGTGCTTCGAAGGAAATTAAGGGCATGTATTAGAAAAGAATTAAGGTTGAAACCCATATTTAAGCTACCATCTTAAGAAGCAAGAAAAGGAATAAAAACAGCAATTGTCTCCAGTAGATTCCAACTCATGGTGATCCCACATGTTGTAGAATAGAACTGAACTGCACAGCGATTTCAAGTCTGAGTTTTTTTGTTTTTGTTTTTTTAACCTTTTGGAAGCAGATAGCCAGGCCTTTCTTTTGTGGAGTTTCTGAGCATGTCTGAATTGCCAACCATTCAGTTAGGACTCAAGCACTTAGCCATTTGTGTCACCCAGAAAAAGATTAGCAAAGTTAAAAATACAAGGAGAAAAACAGTGGGGATAACATCAAACATAAGTAAGAGAAAAAAATATATATAGAATCTAGAAAATCAACAAAGATAAAAAGTTGACTTTTTTAAAACTATTAAACAATTTTTTAGTCTTAGCAACTGTACTTTTAAAGGAGAGAGAGAGTACAGAATACTAAGAATGGCAATATAATCTGATATATCACTACAAATCCAAAAGACAAAAATATAATAAAATGATTTTAGGAACAATTTTTATAGCAAGGACAATGTTGACTAAATGAACTGGTTTCTCAAAAACCATAACCTGAAAACTGAGAGAAATAGATAATCTGAAGCATTTAATAACTATTAAAGGAATTTAAACCGTTATTAAAAATCACCTGAAGAAGAAAATCTTAGACTCACATGGGGAAACCCTGGTGACACAGTGGTTATGAGTTCAGCTGTTAACCAAAAGGTCAGCAGTTCAAATCTACCAGGCACTCCTTGCAAACCCTGTGGGGCAGTTCTACTCTGTCCTATAGGGTCACTATGAATCAGAATCAACTCAATGGCAATGGTTTGGTTTGGTTTTTGTTTAGAACTATGTGGGCTGGTTAATTCTTCCAAAAATGTATGGTAGTAATAATATTGATTGTCCACATATTTTTTTCTGAGAAAAACGAAAAGGGAGCACTTCACAATCTATGTTATACCGTGTTCCAAACCAAACCCATTGCTGTCGAGTCGAATCCAACTCACACTGACCCCACAGGACACAGTAGAACGTGCCTTATAGAGTTTCCAAGGCTGAGTCTTTATGGAAGCAGACTGCCACATCTTCCTCCCTTGGAGCTGTGGTGTGTTCAAACCACCATTGGTTGGCAGCCTAGTGCTTTATCCATGGCACCACCAGGCCTCCATAATCTGTGTTATAAAGCCTTTAAAAACCTATAATCAAAGACTGATAAGAACATTACAAGAAAGAAAAACTAGAGACCTAACATTCTTGTGTGTTAGTGTAATGGTTAAAGTTGTGTGTCAACTTGGCTGGGCCATGATCCTCAATGATTTCACAGATATGTAATGATGTAGTTTGGCAGTGATGAATGATGTAATTTAGCAGTTATGTAATGTAGTTATCTTGCTATCCACCATTTTGTGATATAATGTAATCACCTCCATGATGTGATCTGATGTGATCAGCCTATCGGTTGTAAGGGGAGTTTCCTCGTGGGTGTGGTGTGCATCCAAGATATATGCATGTCCTGGCAAAGCTTGCAGCTTTTGCTTGCTCTGGGTCCTGCATCAGTCTCATCAACATCTGACCTCCAGCTCTTGGAACTTGAACCAGTGGACTGCCATATTGCCTGCTGATCTTGGAATGTGTCAGCCTCTGCAGGCTGTGAGCCAGCAGCCTGCCATCTGGCCTGCTGATCTTGAGTTCATCAGCACCTGCAGCTATGGAGTCAGGAGAAGCCTGGCGCCTGATGCCTGACCCACAGACTTGGGACTTGCTAGCCTCTGTAACCACATGAGCCATTTCCTTGAGATAAATCTCTCTCTCTCTCTGACTCTCTCTCTCTCTATACATGCACTTCACTGGTTTTGCTTCTCTATACAGCCCATCAGAAGGCAGCAAATAAAATCCATCAATATTAAAGATGAGAGCTTATTGCAGGAATGCAAGTACCACCTAATATTTGACAATTAATCTGTAATTAATCTATATAATATATCTCATTAATCAGAAAAGAGAGAATCATGTGACCCTTTCTGAAAGTTCAAAAAAGTATTTGACAAAATTAAATACTCAATCATGATTAAGATTCTTATAGAAGTAGGAACATCAGAGAAGTTTCTCAATCATATAGAAAATATTAACAGAAACCTATAGCAAAGATAGTAAAATATTTAAAGCTTTTGTCTGAAGTCTGGAATAAGACAAAAATACTTGTTTACATCATTCAATCTGAACTAGAAGACGGGCATGTAGTCCAAGGATTGGGAAAGGAAAAATGAAACTCATTATTTGCAGGCATCGTGTTAGTTTGCACAGTAAATTCAAGAAAGTCTATAGAATTAGAATTAATAAAAGGACTCAGCTAGGTCATTGAATACATGGTCAAACGCAATCTATTTTATGTATGTATGTACATATATATGAAATAAACCTTGGTGGCATAATGGTGAAGCACTCAACTGGTAACCGAAAGGTTGGTGGTTCAAACCCACCAGAGACTGAGGAAAGAAAGAACTGGCAATTCCGTAAAGATTACAGCATAGGAAACCCTATGGGGCAGTTCTACTTTGTCCTGTAGGGTCATTATGAGTTGGAATTGACTCGACAGCACACAACAACAATAAAATATATGAATGTATATTGTATACATGTTGGCTAGGCTCAACGCCCAAAGGAATCAGGACATTTTAACCAAATGATGACAACACTCTGTCCTGCTCATGAGTAAGTAAAGCGTGGTATATTACATGTTCAGAAATATGAACTATCATCACATTTACATTCATTATGAGTGGAGGTAGTGCCTTCTACTCCCAACCTGTGTTTACACCAACAGGAATGATGTGACTTGACCTCACTTTGGACTCATCATCAGGAAAGACAAAGTTCTAGAAAAGAACATCATATTTGATAAAGTAGAAGGTCTGCAAAAATAAGGAAAACGCTTAATGAGATGGAATGACACCATAGCTGAAACAATGGACTCAAACATATCATGAAGGTGGCATAGGCCCAGGCAACATTTCATTCTGTTATGCCTAACATGTTCATGAGTCAAAGCCAACCCTGTAACAACTAACATGCCTCTTTATTCAGCAGAAAATTTGATGCCTAAATATGCCTATATTCTACTCTGAGAATCTTTAAAATTAAAATCAGCAGATGGGCCATTCTGACTCAATTTTATTAAAATATTAGATGAGCTGCAAATGAAAGAAAAAAAAAAAAAACACTTTCCCATGGACAGGTAAATACTATGTTTCCCTTTTAGAACAGAAAGGTCCCTGGGTGGTTCAAATGGCTTCCTCTTTGCTGCTATTGGAAAAGTTGGTAGTTTGAACCCGCTCGACAACTCCACAGAAGAAAGGTGTGGTGATCTGCCTCCATAAAGGTTACAGCCAAGAAAACCCTATTAAGCAGTTCTACCCTGTAAGACATGGGGTCACTATCGGTTGGGATCAATTTGATGGCAAACGGTTTTGGTTTTGGGGGTTTAGAACAGATGTTATTTCTCCTCCCATGCCATGAAAAGAATAAATGCATATACAAATATAGATATGTATATATATATATAGTTCATGTAATTTTCCAGTAAAACAATTGTACCAGACATATATCAAGTTTAAACTTGAATTAAACTTAAATGGCTGAGAAATACAACTCTGAAAGAGCAGCATTATAACAGAAATAGTAATTGACCTTTAACTAGAATGGTTCTAGCAAGAATAACTGTAATTGTTTTAGAAAAATGAAATAAATTACTCCCATTATTATTCTGCAGCACGAATCTATCAGTAAAAATGAATTAGTGCTATGTGATTACTGTTTAGAAATTGACTGCAAGGTGAATTTAGACCATGAGAAAGCTAGCTTAGTAGCTTTTATGGGGATGACTAAATTTAAAAATCAACAAAATGAAAGGAAAGGGCTACAATAATCTTAAAACTTATTTCACCCTTTGATATTTCCTGAATGAGACTTTATTATAATACAGAACATCTCTTCACTATATATTATTTAGGGGTCTGAGTTGCAGAAAATCACATCTCTTCTGAGTAGTTTTAGTAGAAAGGGATGTATTAGAGTTTATTTAAGTAATCTACAGAAAATCCAGAAGAACTACAGAATCGGATTTGAATGCTACATGAAAAACAAAATTTTTTTTCAACTTCTTTTCCCCCCAAATACACTTCATTACCACCAGATGCCTCTCACAGACAACCCACTAAAGTCACCCTATTGCATTTTGTGCCTATGATGCTCTACACCAAACACTGACCCGCCACCATAATTGACCAGAAGAACCAAATAGCTCCAGCAGCATGCTTAAAAGAAAAGTACACCTTCCCAAATATATTCAGTGTTCCATATTGCTCATTTCCTCTTTGCAAGTCTCATGGTGGGCCTACTCCTCTCCCTAACATAAACCATATCTAGAACCTTTGTCATAAGGGAGCCTTAGAAATGTGGTTTTAGTAGAAGACAAACGTCTTAGTTTCCTAAATCTATCATAACCAAATACCACAAGGTGGGTGGCTTTTAAAGAACATAAATTTATTGTTTCTTAGTTCCGGAGGCTAGAAGATCAAATTCAGGGTATTGGTAGAGCCATGTTCTCTGTTCATTCTAGGGGATCATCCTTCCTGTCTCTTTCAGCTTTTGCAGCCGTGGGCATTTCTTGGTGTTCCTTGGCTTGTAGATAGATCCTTAAATGCTGTTCTTCCCCCAGGATTAAACTTTCCTTTTGGGTCTGTCCTTCTCCTTTATAAAATGTCACTCAGAAGGGATTAAGATTAGGGCCTCCCTTATTTCAGTATGAGGTCATAAACTGAAATATTGACATCTACAAAGAAAAGCCCTTTCTTCCAAACAAGATCACATTCACTGTCACAGTAATTATCTCCAACCTACCTTTTTGGGGACACAATTCCATCTATAACAAGATAGAAGAGGGATAAAAATAGGTATTAAGTAAGCCAATTTAAACAACATATTTTATTCTATCATTTTAACCACTCAACATCCATGCAAACACGAAACTATTAAAAATCAACAATAACAGCAAAACCATATCTTTACTTAACATAATTTTTCTTCGTAAAAATACAATCTACTTACCCTTCTGGCTGAAGTAAGGAGGTAATGTTCTATTTCTCACCATATCCATCTCTGGATAATGTTCATTTCTCCCAGTGTTCAATGTCACAATATGTTCCTGCAACAATATAAACTAGGGACCAAATTATACATTCAATAACAACCAGCATGTGCTGGATAAACTTATAGAGGAAAACAAGAGGGGGAAAAAGGAAAATCTATTAACATGTATTAATATATTCATCTTGAGAGAGCAATCTGCCCTTAATATTCCAAATCAGGCTACCTAAGCTGAGGCCATGAACTCAGAGAATTCTCCGATAAGGAGCCTGGGACTAGGTATCACTCCCTCTCCCAGTTTCTTCTCCTTATCAGAGAATGCTTCCTCCCTGTTGTGAGCTCACAGAACTTTCTTTGACTCCATGACTACCTCTAACTACTTATTTGTACAGAATTAATCTTGTAGCTAGAGGGGAAGCTGGTTACCGGATGGCCATGCTGTTTACTCCTAAACAAAGCCATGTGCCTGGTCACATGATGATCACGCACTCTTACTCCCCCGCCCCCGCCCCGCTTCCATGTGGTCCAGCACATACACATCCTTGGTTTATGCATATAAGCCCCAGGTCCGAGTTTCTCTTTGTTTTCTCACCCATGAAACAATGAGGCGTGTGCATGGAAGTGACTAAAAATCTCACTCTTGGACAGAAGCCTCTTCAGAGAACTTGGTTCTCGATAAACCCTACTTTGGTTATCTCATCCTGATTACTGTAAGTAATAAAATCCTGTGACCACACCAGTAAGTTGTGTGATTATTTATTCTGAAACAAAGAGCCTTGCACTGTCTGGTTTATTTCACTTAGGTCATTGTAGTACATTAAAAAAAAAAAAAAATTTTTTTTTTGAAGGAAAACATTTGGCTAGTCCTAATGTTCTCATTTCCACAGTAAGTCCCAAGATAATAATTGATATTTATAATTCCCTCCTTACATTACAACTCTCCCCCACTTTTTCCTTGTCTTCATCCAGTAACTCCAATAAATCTGTTCCATGCTTCTCTCCTAGCTTCTGATGATGGTGGGTGACCCTTGGCATTGCTTAACTTAGAGACAAATCTTAGTGATAAATATGGCCATAATTTCTCTGTCTCTGTGTATCACCTGCTCTTTTATAAAGACACCAGTTATATAAGTTTAGAACCCACCCCACTCCTCTTGAGCTCACGTTAACCTAACTGATAACTGCTTCAAAGATCTTATTTTCAAACAGGATCATATCCACACATAGAGGGATTAGGACATCAACATCTTTTTGAAGGACACAATTCATTTTTCCCACAATATTGTGGTGGTTTGGATCAGGTTCTCTACAGAACCAAAACCAGTAAAGCATATGAATATATATAGAAAGAGATTTATATCAAGGAAATGGGCTCATGTGATTGTAAAGGCTGGAAAATCCCAGATCCATGGATCAGGCTGGAGGCTTCTCCTGAGTCATGCAGCTGCAGGGGCTGGCAAACTCAGATTGGCAGGTAAGGGAGCAGGGATCTGGCTTACAGGCTGTAGAGACCAATGAATTCCAAGATTGGCTGGCAAGACAGCAGGTAAGCTGCTAGCTCAAGTTCCAAGAACCAGAGGTCAGAAGAACAGAAGCCAACTGCAGGATTCAGAGAGAATCAAATTCTGTGAGCCTTGCCAGAAAGTCCCCCTATATTGGATGCAGGCCACATGCCCAAAGAAAGTCCTTTTCAACTGATTGGCTACTCAAGAAGATCCCATCACGGAGATGATCACATTACATCAGATCACATCATGGAGGTGATTACATCATTCTATGACTGCCAAACTACATCACGACTGCCAAGCACTGAGAATCACGGCCCAGGCAAATTGACAAACAACCTTAACAATCACGTATGGTAAGAAGATACCCAGAGGACCCCTTGATCTTTAGGCATCAACTTCAGTGAATCCACTATGTGGTTGCAATGCCATTTTCTATTGTTAATTAGGATTAATGTTACCAGCCAAAAGAGTATTCACTTAATTTTTCTGTTTATCTATGTAAGTGAGAAGTTAAAATTAATATGATATTCTGTCCCATATTCCCCTGAATAGAACCATGTGGAGTTTTTCAGTGGAAGCAATATTTCTTTGGCTACTTAGACTTCTGTCTTAGTCTGGGGTCTTTAGAGGAACAAAACCAGTGAAGAATACATATAAATACTTATAGAGAGATTTATTACAAGAGAATGGCTCATGCAATCATGAGGGCTGGCAAGTCCTAAATCCATGGGTCTGGTGGCAAGCTGGAGGCCTCTGCTGGCTCATGGGTTTGTGAAGTCTGGCGAATCCAAAATCTGCAGGTCAGGCAGCAGACTGAAGACTTCTGCAGGCTTATGTCCCAAGAACCAGATGTCAGGCAATAAGAAGATTGCAGGGTAGAGAGAGTGAGACAAGTCTTGCCAGAATATCCATTTTTATACTAGAGGCAGGCCACAATTTGAAGGAAGCTCCCCTTTCAACTGTTTGACTGATCACATTCAGATCATATCATGGAGGTGATTACATTATTATAGAACACTGGAAGGGCAATCAGTCCAACGTTTTCAAAAACACTGAGAATCATAGCCTAGCAGTATTGACACATACCGTTAACCATCATAGTCTCTAAACCAACGGAACAAAGATTTTCAAGGATGAGAATCAAAATTTTCAAGTATGTATGTATATATATTTTCAAGTATATGTGTATATATACATATATATGTATGTAGGTATATCAGTGAGTTGTATATATGTATATGTGTATGTATACGTTTATATATTTTTTTAAAAAAAAAAAAATAGGTATATCAGTGAGTTGTGCCACTCCTACTTCTATTCTCAGTATTAGTACCCTAATAACCTGCATTTGGTAGAACTGGTACCATATACTGGTGAGTTATTCAAAACATACCTCACCTTGTAGGCCAGCACTCCAAGCTTGAAAGATGAAGTATCATAATACTGTAAATATGTCTTCCATGACCCCAATTCAGTAATTTGAAAGTAAGAATGCAAGGGAAGAAATTTAGTTTTCTTTATTGCAGGAAATACTTCAATATATTCCAGGCAATTGAAACTTTATTTTACCGGTTTTTTGGATTGAGCTGCGTCTCTCAAAAGCATACATTGAAATCCTAACCCTATATCTGTGACTCTGGAAATGAGGATATTTATCTTGTTATGTTAATGAGGTCACACAAGATTAGGAGTTGGGTGGGTCCTAAACCTAATCCCTTTTGAGTGATATCTTATAAAAAAGGAAAACAAACCCAGAAAGAGACACAAACAGCCCGGAGATACTGTGTGAGGACCATCAACAAGCCAAGGAATGCCTAGGAGGACTGACAAAGAGGGACCCACCCCTTCAGCTGATGCTCTGATATAGACTTCTAGCCTCCAAAACAATGAGACAATAAATTTATGTTCTTTAAAGCCACCCATTTGAGGTATTCTCATGGGTGGTTTTAAAGAAATAGGCAGCACTGGGTAACTAAGGTAACTATGATTCATGGATTTACCTCCTGTATTACTTTTCTAGTGCTGAAAAGCATATTACCAAAAACGTAGCAGATTAACAACACAGATTTATTATCTCATCGTTTTTTAGGTCAGAAGTCCGGCAGTCTTCACTAGGTATTCTGACTAGAGTCTCACAAGTTCATAATCAAGTATGTGCTGGCCTGGGTTTTTTTCTAGAAACCCTGAGGGAGAGTCCATTTTTAGGTTTATTTAGTTTGTTGCCAGAATTAAGTGCCATATGGATATAGTACCAAGGTCCCAGTTGTCTTCTGGAGGTTGCCCTGCACTTCTAGAGGCCATCCACATTCTCTGGTTCATGGCCCCATTAAAATTCAAAGCTGGTAAGTGTGGTTGACTCCTTTTCACCTCTCTGATCTCCATTTCTGCTGCATCTCCCATGCCTCCGGACACAGAAAGTTCTATGCTCTTAAGAGTTTGTTTGACTAGAATATACCCACCTGGATGATCCAGGATAATCTCTGTATCTTAAAGTTTATAAGCTTAATTACATCTGCAAAGCCCTTTTACCCTGTAATAGAACATATTCATATTCCAGGGATTGCAACGTAGATTTTTTTTTTTCTATGAAGCCTGCTGTTGCATGGTAGATATGTATTTAGCAAAAGCTTGTAGTATCAACTACTTGCTGCATTATCATATCATCAGTATAATGAAACATAGTGACGTCCTGTGGGCTGACAGGGGATATGCAAGTTCTTGCAAACTAAATTAGAAATATTGAATCTACCAAAAAGACCCCTAGAAAATTTCCTTGATCATAAAAACTTGGTTTATTAAACTTTCTGAGCAAGTAAGAGTACCCCTTTAACAGAGTCTTAATAGATCTGAAATTGGGGAAGTTAAGGCATGGTAAGAATCTATAAACTAAACAAGTTAGTGGTCTTATCTTTGGAACACATGAGTCTGTGAATTTCAAGCTAAAAGTTTGTATGTCATCTTATCTTGAAACAAAACTGAACGAGCTAGTGTTTTTAGTGTTTGAGTGTATATGGTGTTTTTTCACATCATGGTTTGAAACCATTTATCTTTTTTGACAGAGTACAGATGTTTTTCAAATTGTGGTTTCTGCCTCATTTATCATAGCATAGGAAAGTTGATTTAAAGTAAATTGTTGTTCCATTCATGCCAAAGAAGATGGGAGAGAGAAAGGAAGAGAGAGAGAAACAGAGACCATCAGAACAGTATCTGCATAGCAGCTACCAACAGTTAATATTATTTGCAACAGTCTCAAGACAAAATCTGGAACCATGGTTGCAGCTGAAGTCATCACCTCATTAAGTGTATACAATGTGTTATAGTTTTCCAAGAATCAGGTATCTTCTGCTCAGGCTTAACAGGTGAATTAAATTTGATTGTAATAGGAATCATCACCCTCCTCCTGCAAATCTTTGAAACTTTGTGATCCTGAACTGTATTATTTTTCTGAAAATATGAGCTTTCTTTAGTTTACAATTTTGGTAGAAAGCTGTATTTTCAAGACTATCAGTTTGAAACTTCCTATTATAACAAAACTACTCCACAGGAATTGATTGCCTATTCAGAATTTTAACAGACTTAGTGATGCTGTGATGTTAAGACAGATGAAAATTACCTGAAGATTTTTCAAGTTCATTTGTATATCTATTAAAACTATGCATTTCCTAAAAATCAAGACCACAGTGAGATATCACTGAATACTCATTAAAACAGTTAAAATGAAAAATACTGACAAGATCAAATGCTGGGATAGGCATGAAAAAACTGAATTTCTCATCTATTGCTGATAGGAAACTAAAATGACACAGACAGGAAAATAGTTTGGCAGTTTCTTAAAATATATGTGTATATATATATATATATACACATATATATAAAACATATGGCACAGAGGAATGGCTTATCTATCTGCACAAAAACCTGCACACAGTCATTCATAGCAACTTATTTGTAATAGCCCAAACTAGAAACATTAAAAAACAAATGGCCCTAAGTAGGGGAAGGCTTAAGGAAACCAGTATGCATCCATGTCATATAAAACTACTCAGCAATGAAGAGTATTGATAGATGCAACAACATAAAATGATTGATCACACATAATTCCAAGCAAGAAAAGTCAATCTCAAGAGATCAAATACTGTATACTACCATTATATAATGTTTTCAATATGACAAAGTTATAGATAATAGAAATGTAAAACAGATTGTTGTTAGGGGCATAAAGTCAGTTCCCACTCATAGCGACCCTACGGACAACAGAAAGAAACACTGCCTGGTCCTGAACCATCCTCAAAATTGTTGCTATGTTTGAGTGTGTTGTCGCAGCCACTGCGTCAATCCGTCTTGTTAAGGGTATTCCTCTTTTTCATTGATCCTCTACTATATCAAGTGTGAGGTCCTTCTCCGGGGACAGGTCCCTCCTGATAACATGTCCAAAGTATGTGAGACATAGTCTCACCATTCTCACTTCTAAGGAGCGTTCTGATTGTACTTCTCCCAAGACAAATGTGTTCATTCTTTTGGCAATCCATGGTATATTTAATATTCTTTTCCAACACCATAATTTGAAGGCATCAATTCTTCTTTGGTCTTCCTTATTCATTGTCCAGCTTTCCCATGCATATGAGGCAATTGATAATACCATGGTGTGAGCCTGGCGTACCTTAGTCCTCAAATTGACATCTTTGCTTTTTAACATTTTAAAAAGGCCTTTTGCAGCAGATTAGTCCAGCACAATGTATTGTTTCATTTCTTGACTGCTGCTTCCAAGGGCATTAATTGTGGGTCCAAGACAAAATAAAATCCTTGACAACTTCAGTATTTTCTCGACTTATCATGATGCTGCTTATTGGTTCAGTTGTGAGGATTATCGTTTTATCTTGAGGTACAATCCATATTGAAGGCTGTTGTCTTCTATCTTCAATAATTACTTCAAGTTCTCTTTGCTTTCAGCAGATTGTTAATGAGTCTTCTTCCAATCCTAGTACTATGTTCTTCATACAGTCCAGCATTTCAGATTACTTGCACAGCATACAGATTGAATAAGTATGGTGAAAGGATACAACCTTGACATACACCTTTCTTAATTTTAAAGCACACAGTAACCCCCTATTCTATTCAAACAACTGCCTCTTTGTCTATGTACATGTTCTGCCTGAGCATAATTAAGTATTCTGGAATTCCCATCTTCACAATGTTATCCATAATTTGTTATGATCTACACAGTTGAATGACTTTGCGTAGTCAACAAAACAAGGTAAGCATTTTTCTGGTACTCTCTGCTTTCAGCCAAAACAGATTAATGGTTTCCAAAGATTAAGGATGGTAGGAGAGGGTAGAGAAATGGTGTGATGGTTAAGATTGTGTGTCAACTTGGCTGGGCCATGATTCTAGTGTTTGTATGTGATCACTCCCATGATGGGATCTGCTGTGAGTTGAAACGGAGTTTTCTTGGGCATGTAGCCTGCATCAGAACAGAAGTGCATGTTCTACCTGTTGCCCTCTCTGAATCCTGTAGCTGCCTCTTGTTCATCCGACTTCAAGTTCTTGGGAATTGAGCTAGCAGCTTACCTGCCGAATGTGGAATGCATCGACCCTCACAGCCTGTGAGCGAGGGCCCTGATCTTCAATCTGCCTATCTTGGGTTCCCCAGCCCCTGCAGCTACGTGAATCAGGAGGAGTCCCTATCCTGATCCAAGGCCCTGGGACATTCCAGCCTCTACAATTATGCGATCTGTTTCCTTGATATAAATCTCTCTCTCTCTATATATATATATATTTATAAGCTTTACTGGTTTTGCCTCTCTAGAGAACCTAGCCTAATACAAGTGGATAAAGAAGTAGCATGATGAAGATTTTCTTGTTGATGTAAAAGTTCTGTGTCTTGTTTTGAGTGGACATTACATAAGTCTACAGATAATAAAAAACCATCCAGCCATACACACATTGTACAAATATCAAACTCCAGATTTTGACTTTGAATTATAATTACATACAGACAACCATTGAGAGATTTGGGTGAAGGATACACTGTCCTGTCATCTCTATACTATATTTGCAACTTCCTTTGAAACTGTAATTATTTCAAAATTTAAAAAAAGTTTAAAAAATCATAATTTTGAAACTGTGGAAATCACCAAAGAATAATTCCTTATGAGTCATTTATTAATTGACCCATGTTAAGTCTCTTCTTTGTATGGTGGACCAAGGTAGCATTCTGGGTTCCCAGAGGTTATTGTTAGATCAGCATATGTTTTCAGTAATCCTCAAATGATTCTTTACCTGGTGAATATTTCAAAATAGCTGAAAGTCTTTTAGGGAAGACTCCAAATAGGACACACTTACCAAGTTATCTCATGGCCATTCTAAAACAGAATCTAACCTCCACTTCTTTCGAGCAACTCTGTATCTGTGAACTGACTCAGAAATGGTAATTTCATGAAGAGATACGACACTCTATTAAGAGAATTCAAGTTAGTATCCAGACCTAGAAAGCCCCCCGCTCCATACAACCTCCCTCCCTCTGTTAAGCAGTTAAGCTGCTCAAAGATCTTAGTGAGCACATCAATTTATTATTCTATTAGTTCTGGCATAATATCACAAGCTGGTCAGCACCAAAGATTTTTGTAGTTGACAACATTCTGATTACTAATCCCACTCTACTGACTGATAACGTAAAACAGCATTTCTTTTGCAATTTTGTTAACCCACTGCTGTCAAGTCGATTCTGACTCACAGAGACCCCACGGGGTTTCCAAGGCTGTAAATCTCTATGGAAGTAGGCTGCCGCATCTTTCTCTCACAGAGCCGCTTGTGGTTTTGAACCACCAACTTTTGGTTAGAAGCCAATTGCTTTAACCACTGCACCACCAGGGCTCCTTAATTTTGTGTTATTAATTTGTTTTTGCCACTTGAGGAATCTATCAAACAAATTGAAATAGAAGGTCTATAGAAGATATAGATGAAATAGAATGTCTATTTCAATGGTAGCATCTTCTGTATAAAAAATAGAGTAGTGTCTTAGTCATCCAGTGCTGCTATAACAGAAATACCACAAGTGGATGGCTTTAACAAAACAAATTTATTTTCTCACAGTCTAGTAGGCTACAAGTACAAATTCAGGGCATCAGTTCCAGGGAAGGTTTTCTTTCTGTGTCGGCTCTGGAGGAAGCTCTTTCTCATCAAGCTTCCCCTGGACTAGGTAGGAGCTTCTCTGCACAGGAACCCCAGGTCTACAGGACATGCTCTGCTCCTGGTGCTTCTTTCTTTCGTGGTGGTATGAGGTCTCCAACTCTCTGCTTGCTTCCCTTCCCTTTTATCTCTTGAGAGATAAAAGGCGATGCAGGTCACACCTCAGGAAAACTCCCTTTACGTTGGATCAGGGAGGTGACCTGAGTACAAGTGGTGTTACAGTCCCAACCTAAAAAGCCACAGGCAGAGATTATGATTTATAACATAGGAAAATCATAAAATGGAGAACAACCACACATGGCCTAACCAAGTTGACACATATTTTGGGGGACACAATTCAGTCCATTACAAGTAGTTTCAAAGTTAGTATTGTACTTATCAATGTATTTCTCAATGCCTAGGAAAATTGTGTTACCTGAGTTCTCCTGGGAAAATAGCTAGAGGGTGAATATTTTATCACCTATGAGCCATTATCTCCACCATTCCAATTCTCTAAGAGTTTGGATATATTCTTCTATAATTTATCATGAAATTCTGAAATTTCAACTCCGTACAGAATAAACAACCAATGATTTTCAGAGAAAATCAACAAAATAGCAAGTGTTCTGCATTAATAAATTCAGTCTGATAACTATACTCCTTTCTTCTCAATCTAGCAACCTCAGCATCTGCGCATGTGTTTCCTGGCTCCTGACTGTAATAAATCAGCCTAATCTGGTCATTATTTTGGTGTATAAACTTTTCTAAGTTTTTGCTTTAGTATTTCTCCCCTGGAACATTTCGGAATGTGATGTTAGTTACAGGTCTTGTGACAATGAGAAAAGATAGGTGACAGGTATGAGAAGTGGTATCTCCACCAAGATTAATATCTCATGTTGATTCATTATTATGATTTGTAAAGACAGGAGCAGTCTCATCATATTTTGGCAAAGGGTTTTGGAAGGGCTTGGGGATCATATCAATGTCATTGTAATCTTACCAACTGTTCTTTTTCCAAATTTTGTCATTCCATTTTTTCTCAATATATGAACTAATGTTAACAAAAGGGATTTGAAAAGGCTACATATTCAATCTGCACTATATTTTACCCAACTGAAGCCAGATTTAACCTCTTAATTTATCTCTATGTAAACCTTGCAGCTAAAAACATCCACGATTACTTTATTGCAAAAAGAAAATCTCTGGGCTCTGACCAGTCTTTTGAGACAGCAAATTAAAGCCTGCAGCGATCACTATCTTTTGTAAACTTTGCAGCATAGTCAGAACCTGGCAAACCTCTGTTCATCAACCTGTGTACATTTGTCATAATTATCTATTATAGCGTCACTAAGTCTGCTAAAATCCTCAATAGGCAATCCATTCTAGGTGACCAAAGGTAATAATTGAAAGAAATATTTTGCCACCCAATGCTATACGGTACTAATGTTTTATCCTTTCATGCTAAATGGCTTCTCACTAAATTAATCTCAACCTCGTCAGATAACTAATTCCAGGTTTCCTTGGGTGTCTCTCTTTGGCAAGCACTTTTTTTAATCAATTACTGTATTGCTCAGAGTTTCTTAGTTTCAGGCAACAATATCCATGCTAATTTATGAAGAAAAGATTGTATTATACAGTTCTTAGGATCTCTAAACCAGTCAAAGTTTAAATACTATACAGATACAAGAGCTCCCAAGGTGAAGAACCATCCACACTATACTACTCTCCTCACAGAAATCCCACTGGTCCCTCTGCACTTAACTCAGTTTCTGTGATCCTAGGAATGGTAGGGCAGAGAATTGGAAAGACGGTAAAACACAGTGGAAAAGGGCATGGACTCTGAAACAGGGCTTGTCATTGATGTTGTGCATCACTGAATCTATTCTGACTTACAGTGACACTAAAAGACAGAGTAGAACTGCCTCATAGGATTTCCTAGTCTATAATCTTTACAGAAGCAAATCGTCAGGTCTTTTCTCCCAAGGAGCAGCTGATGAGTTCGAAACTTTCAGTTAGCAGCTGACTACTTAAGTTCAAATCTTTTCTTAACCACTTATTAGCCCTGAGACCTTGGCGTAGTTATGAACCACCTCTGTACTTTGGTTTTCCTTATCCACAAAATGCAAATAGTGATCGTAACTACCCCATAGGATTATGAGGATGAGTATTTACAAAATACCTGAAACTGTACCGGGTATACTTATCAAGCACTAACCCACTTAAAAAATCCACTGCCCACAAGTCCATTCCAACTCATAGTGACCCCACAGGGTTTCCAAGGCTGTAAATCTTTACGAAGGCAGCCAGCCACATCTTTCTCCTTTGGAGCCGCTGGTGGATTGGAACCACCAATCTTTCAGTTAGCAGTTAAGCCCTTTAACCACTGTGCCACCAGGGCTCTATTAAGCACTAAACAACAAAAAACCCGAACTTGTTGCTGTTAAGTTGATTCCAACTGATAGCAACCCTATAGGATAGAGTAGAACTGCCCCATACAGTTTCCAGGGAGTGCCTGGTGGAATTAAACAGCCAACCTTTTCATTAGCAGCTGTAGCACTTAGCCACTACACCACCAGGATTTCCTATTAAGCACCAGATAGATGAAAAAGAACTCTTTAAATTGTTAAAAAGCAAAGATATCACTTTGAGGACTAAGGTGTGCCTGACCTAAGCTAGGTATGTTCAATGAAGTCATATACATATGGAAGTTGGACAATGAATAAGGAGCATGGAAGAATTGATACTTTTGAATTATGATCCAACATATCATGGATTGCTGGAAAAACAAAAACATCTGTCTTGGAAGAGGTGCAGACAGGTTGTTCTTTAGAAGCAAGGATGGAAAGACTTCATCTCACTTACTTTGGACATATTATCAGGAAGAACTAGTCCCTGAAGAAAGGCATCATGCTTGGTAAAGTAGAAGGTCAGCAAAAATTAGAAAGACCCTCAATGAGATGGATTCACACAGCAGCTGCAACGATGGGCTCAGACATAGAAATGATTATGAGAATGACACAGGAAAGGGCAGTATTTCATTCTGTTGTACATAAGATTCCTATGAGGAGGAACTGACTCAATGGCACCTAATGGACAAGAAGATAGATGTTTGCAAAATAGAATTAAATGATTAGTGACTGTCTTTCTTTCTTAGTGCTGCCATAACAAAAGTACCTTGAGTAGGTGACTTTAACAAAGATAAACTTATTGTCTCAGCTTAGGTGGCCAGAAGTCTGAATTTAGGGTGGTGGCTTTAGGCTTTCTCTGTTAGTTGTGGGGGAATATCCTTGTTTCCTTGTGTCCTTGCAGATTTTCGGGTCAAGTGACATCTATCTTCTTATCTGAGCTTCCTTGTTTCTGTGCCTAATCTTTTCCTTATAACTTAAAATTGATTGGCTTAAGACACACCCTGTACTGATATGGCCTCATTAACATAACAAAGAAACCCCTATTCCCTAATGGGATAACATACACAGAAGTAGAATGTCCAACACATATATTTTTGGGGGGCACAATTTAATCCATAAATTCAACCCTTTAAACCAAAAAAAAAAAACCTATTGCTGTCCATTGGATTCCAACTCATAGCGACTCTATAAGACAGAGTAGAACAGCTCCATAGGGTTTCCAAGGAGTGGCTGGTGAACTCAAACTACTGACCTTTTGGTTAGCAGCAAAATGCTTATCCACTATGACACCGGGCTCCTTCAATCCTTTGTTGTTGTTGTTAGGTGCCATTGAATTGTTTCCAACTCACAGCGTCCCTATGGAACAACAGAACAAAACAATGCCTGGTCCTGTGCCATTCTCAAAAAGCCATCTTGTTGAGGGTCTTCCTCTTTTTCACCGACTCTCTACTTTAACAAGCATGACGTCCTTCTCCAGAGACTGATCCTTCCTGATAACATGTCCAAACTATGTAAGAAGTAGTCTTCCCATCCTTGCTTCTAAGGAACATCCTGGTTATACTTCTTCCAGGACTGATTTGATCATTCTTTTGGCAGTCCATGGTATATTCAATACTCTTGGCCAATAACACATTTCAAAGGCATCAATTCTCCTTTGGTCTTCTTTATTCATTGTCCAGCTTTTGCATGTATATGAGGTGATTGAAAACACCATGGCTTGGGTCAGATGCACCTAAGTCTTCAAGGTGACTTTGCTTTTTTAACACCTTAAAGTGTTCAACCCTTTAACTCCCCCAAATTCGTGTTTTTCTGACATACAAAATAGATTCACCCTATCAAATCCACCTGTCTTGGAATAAATACAGCCAGAATGTTCATTAGAAACAAAGATGGTGAGACTTTAATCTCACATACTTTGGACATGTTATCAGGAGGGACCAGTCCCTAAAGAAGGACATCATGTTTGGTAGAGTAGATGGACAGCATAGTGGCTGCAACAATGGGCTCAAGCAGAACAATGATCATGAGGATGTGCAGGACTGGGCAGTGTTTTCTTCCATTGTGCATAGCATTACTATGAGTCAGAACTGACTCAATGGCACATAACAACAAAAACAACTAGCAAATCATCGCAAAAGTCTTTATTCAATTCCAAGTTCATAATCTTATCTCCTAAATTATCTAAATCAAAAATGGGTGAGATTTTGTGTATATTCCATCCTGGAACAAAATTATTTTACATCAGCCAACTTATGAAACCTAGAACACAACTTATCTGCTTCCAAAGTACAGCACAGGATACATCAGTATACATAGCGGCCCTATAGGACAGAGTAGAACTGCCCATAGAGTTTTCGAGTAGCGCCTGGTGGATTTGAACTGCTGGCCTTTTTGTTAGCAGCCATAACACTTAATCACTATGCCACCAGGGTTTCCAGACATTACTATTACAGAAGGGATAAATTAAAGGAAAGAAGGGTTCACGGGCACCAAGCAAGTCCAAAATGCAACAGAGTAAATTTCATTAAGTCTCAAGGTTTGAAAATAATCCTCTATTCTCTCAGACCATCTGGACAAAGGCCCCGCCCTTCAGACTCTGGGTGTTGACCATGCTTTTAGGATATTGTGTGGAGTGCCCTCAGCCCTGGGCATCAGCCCCACCTCCCAGGCCCACTGAAATAGCAACACTGCTCCTTTGGCTTTGGGCTATCCCATTCTCTTCTAGTCCATCTGAGAGGTGACTCCATTCCCTTAGCCCTGGAAATCTCCTTTCTCTTGACCCTTGTGCATTGTAGCCCCACCTCCTCAGCATTCAGCCAAGACTCCATTCTCTTTGCCCACCTGAAAGGCAGCTCCACATTCTTGGTGGAGGTCTGACTGTTTGAAATCTAGGAGGTGGTTTTTCCCCTTTGAAACAAAAGTAGTTGTTCTACCCTTTGACATGGATGCAGCCTTGCTCCCTGTCTTCATTCCAACAGTTCTGCTGATCTCTGAACTGCTCCCAGGAAGATGATTTCCTTTTCTTAGAGGACAACAGATACTTATAACCAAGTCACTTTGTTGGCCCATTTCCTACCTGTAGGATTCCAAGAGGCAGGCAGCTTTTCTTCATTTTGTATTTTTTGTTTATGCTTCGGTGACTGAATATATCTATCAGTCACAGGCTTAATCTCTTTAACAAAAGATTGTGTAGTTATGTCCTTAGTGAAAATTCTAGAACATGTGCCCTGAGTTTGTGTAACAAAATTTTCCAAATCTTAGTTTTAGTTTCATTTTTCACAGGTCATTTTTAAGTCCATCTTTTTCCTCTCACATTTTAATAAGTGGCAAAGAGAAACTACATGGACCCTTTAAGATCTTACTTAGAAATTTCCTCAGCCAAATACCCAAGTTCACAACTTACAAGTTCTACCTTCCACCAAACATTTGAACATAATTCAGACACATTCTCTGCCATTGAATGAAAAGCATAACCCTTCCTCCATTGTTCAATAATCTGTTCATAATTTCCTTTTAAAGCTTCACCAGAGCAAATTTAATGTCCACATTTCTAGCAATATTCTATTCATGATAATAGGAGATTTCCCCACAGAGCTCAGTTCTTGCTGAGACTTCATCAAAATTGCCCTTAAAATGCATAATTCTATCAACAGTCTCTTCAAGGCAAACTAGGGGTTTACTATGAAGCACATAAAAATTCCTCCAGATTCTACCCATTATCCAATTTCAATTCCAAAACTACTTCCACTTTTTAGATATTTTTTAGAGCAACATTAATGAACTAAGACAGGGGCCATACACTATAATTTCTGCCTGACTTGTCCCAGGTAAACTAAACACCTCTGCAACCATGCTAGCCAGATTCATTAATTTCATTCAACCATTTCTAATTTCATGCTTTCCAGTCTCATGTGTGGGTGCCTTCTTCCCAACATCCAGAATTTTAGCTGCAAACAAGTTTGAAAAATATGGCGTTTAGTTTCTCAGCAACTGTAGGGAAAATGTACATATCAATCCGTATTATCTATGGTACCTTCCCCCACACTTGCTGGTTCTCAGGTATCATTACTTTTGTATATCCAAGAATGAAACAGTAGCCCAAATGACATGTGATGCTTTGCCTTTTCGTTTAGAGATTGTAAGGGAAATTCCAGAAATCACAAGAAGCTAAATGTCTTTGAGAAGTACTTCTGAAGTAGATTAAATAATAAAAATATCACAAGATCAGAATTTCTCAAAACTTTCTTTTTCTATAAACAGTGTTATGACCAAGTTATACTTCAAGTTTATCAGCCTAAAGAAACCTAGAATACACAGTAAATGGCCCATCTGAAATATTTTTTCAGTCTAAGATTTTTATGTTTGGTCACTGAAGAAAAAAAAATTTGTGTTAAGTGTATGGAAGTAAATTTGAACAAAAAGAAAAATCTGGCAGTACTAATCTTGAATCTTTGCAAATTTATTGAAATTTAAGAGTTTAGAGCTCTCTAGGCCAGTGTACCTCAGCACAGCCACCACCCATCTGTCAATGGACACTTGAGTGTTGCTATACGCTGAACTCCCACATGTCTGTCAGTTTGTCATACTGTGAGAGCTTGTGTGTTGCTGTGATGCTGGAAGCTATGCCACCGATATTCAGATACCAGCAGGGTCACCCAAGGAGGACAGGTTTCAGCTGAGCTTCCAGACTAAGACACACTAGGAAGAAGGACCTGACAGTTTACTTCTGAAAAACATTAGATAGTGAAAACCTTATGAATAGCAGCAGAACGTTGTCTGATATAGTGCTGGAAGATGAGCCCCACAGATTGGAAGGCACTCAAAAGATGACTGGGGAAAAGCTGCCTCCTCAAAGTACAGTCAACCTTAATGACGTGGATGGATTAAAGCTTTCTGGAACTTCATTTGCTGATGTGGCACGACTCAAAATAAGAAGAAACAGCTACAAACATCCATTAATAATCAGAACCTGGAATGTACGAAGTATGAATCTAGGAAAATTAGAAATCGTCAAAAATGAAATGGAATGCATAAACATCGATATCCTAGGCATTAGTGAGTTGAAATGGACTGGTATTGGCCATTTTGAATCTGACAATCGTATAGTCTACTGTGCTGGGAATGACAACTCGAAGAGGAATGGTGTTGCACTCATTGTCAAAAAGAAACGTTCACTTGAAGCTCAATAAAAGTTAATTTAAAAAAAAGAATGTTTCAATGCCTATCCTGAAGTACAACACTGTCAGTGATAGGATAATATCCATACGCCTACAAGGAAGACTAGTTAATACAACTATTAGTCAAATATATGAACCAACCACTAGGGCCAAAGACGAAGAAATGGAAGATTTTTACCAGCTGCTGCAGTCTGAAATTGATGGAACTTGCAATCAAGATGCATTGATAATTGCTGGTGATTGGAATGTGAAAGTTGAAAACAAAGAAATAGGATCAGTCGTTGGACAATATGGCCTTGGTGATAGAAACAATGCCGGAGATCGAATGATAGAATTTTGCAAGACCAACAACTTCTTCATTGCAAATACCTTGCTTCACCAACATAAATGGCGACTATACACATGGACCTTGCCAGATGGAACACACAGAAATCAAATTGACTACATTTGTGGAAAGAGACGATGGAAAAGTTCAATATCATCAGTCGGAACAAGGCCAGGGGCTGAGTGTGGAATAGACCATCAATTGCTTATATGCAAGTTCAAGCTGAAACTGAAGAAAATCAGAGCAAGTCCACGAGAGCCAAAATATGACCTTGAGTTATCCCACCTGAATTTAGAGACCATCTCAAGAATAGATTTGATGCGTTGAACACTAGTGACCAAAGACCTGACGAGTTGTGGAATGATGTAAGGACATCACACATGAAGGAAGCAAAAGGTCACTGAAAAGACAGGAAAGAAAGACCAAGATGGATGTCAGAGGAGATTCTGAAACTTGCTCTTGAGTGTCGAGCAGCTAAAGCAAAAGGAAGAATTGATGAAGTGAAAGAACTGAACAGAAGATTTCAGTTCTGTCTCAAGAAGACAAAGTAAAGTAGTATAATGATATGTGCAAAGAGCTGAAAATGGAAAACCAAAAGGGAAGAACACACTCGGTGTTTCTCAAGCTGAAAGAACTGAAGAAAAAATTCAAGCCTCGAGTTGCAATAGTGAAGGATTCCATGGGGAAAATATTAAACGATGCAGGAAGCATCAAAAGAAGATGGAAGAAATACACAGAGTCATTATACCGAAAAGAATTAGTTGATATTCAACCATTTCAAGAGATGTCATATGATCAGGAACTGATGGTACTGAAGGAAGAAGTCCAAGCTGTTCTGAAGGCATTGGAGAAAAACAAGGCTCCAGGAATTGTTGGAATATCAATTGAGATATTTCAACAAACAGATGCAGTGCTGGACGTCCTCATTGGTCTATGCCAAGAAATATAGATGACAGCTTCCTGGGCAACTGACTGGAAGAGATCCATATTTATACCTATTCCCAAGAAAGGTGATACAACCAAATGTGGAAATTATAGAACAATATCATTAATATCACACACAAGCAAAATTTTGCTGAAGATCATTCCAAACTGGCTGCAGCAGTATATTGACAGGGAACTGCCAGAAATTCAGACTGGTTTCAGAAGAGGACATGGAATCAGGGATATCATTGCTGATGTCAGATGGATCCTGGCTGAAAGCAGAGAATACCAGAAGGATGTTTACCTGTGTTTTATTAACTATGCAAAGACATTCGACTGTGTGGATCATAACAAACTATGGATAACACTGCAAAGAATGGGAATTCCAGAACACTTAATTGTGCTCATGAGGAACCTTTACATAAATCAAAAGGCAGTAGTTCGGACAGAATAAGGGGATACTGACTGGTTTAAAGTCAGGAAAGGTGTGCGTCAGGGTTATATTCTTTCACCACACCTATTTAATCTGTATGCTAAACAAATAAACAGAGAAGCTGGATTGGAGGAAGACTCATTAACAACCTGCCTTATGCAGATGAGACAACCTTTCTTGCTGAAAGTGAAGAGGACTTGAAGTACTTACTAATGAGATCAAAGACCACAGCCTTCAGTATGGATTGCACCGCAACATAAAGAAAACTAAAATCCTCACAACTGGACCAATGAGCAACATCATGATAAACGGAGAAAAGATTGAAGTTGTCAAGGATTTCATTTTACTTGGATCCACAATCAATAGCCATGGAAGCAGCAGTCAAGAAATCAAAAGACGCGTTGCATTGGTCAAATCTGCTGCAAAGGACCTCTTCAAAGTGTTGAAGAGCAAAGATGTCACCCTGAAGACTAAGGTGCGCCTGACCCAGGCCATGGTATTTTCAATCACATCATATGCATGTGAAAGCTGGACAATGAATAAAGAAGACTGAAGAAGAGTTGATGCCTTTGAATTTTGGTGTTGGCGAAGAGTATTGAATAAAGACGAATGAATAAATCTGTCTTGGAAGAAGTGCAGCCAGAATGCTCCTTCGAGGCAAGGATGGCAAGACTGCGTCTTACATACTTTGGACGTGTTATCAGGAGGAATCAGTCCCTGGAGAAGGACATCATGTTTGGCGGAGTACAGGTTCAGCGGAAAAGAGGAAGACCCTCAACAAGGTGTATTGACACAGTGGCTGCATCAATGAGCTCAAGCGTAACAACGATTGTAAGGTTTCACAGGACTGGGCAGCGTTTCGTTCTGTTGTGCATAGTGTCGCTATGAGTCGGAACCGACTCAACAGCACCTGACAACAAACAACAATACGCTGAACAGATTTCAGTAGAGCTTCCAGACTAGGGAGAAAGACCCAGAAATCTACTTCTGAAAATCAGTCAGTAAAAGCAATATGGATCACTATGGTCTGATCCACTTACTCATGGGGCTATTCAAGGGCAGCTAATGGCAACAAAGGAGTGGAGACACCTACTAGAACTAAAAGGGGAATCTGTGTACAGCAATCTGTCCATATCTAGCATCCTCTGTTAATTTGATAGGTCCATGGGGTAAGAGTTGGAACCTGTAGATTAGGTCTGGAATAAATACTAAGTTTTATCCTATCCTACAACTACAAATCCATCCTTTGTCAAAGATACCCATTTAAGATACATTTTAGTTTGTTAATTATGAATTCTTATGCAGCTAAAGCTGATCCACATTCCTTTATCTAAAAATCTTTGGGACAAATGCATATACAAGATATTCCTAGGGGGTTCTTTGAAGTTACATCACAATCACTCCCACAAACATTTTTTTGGTCAAGATGTTCTATTCATACTGAATAGAATATAGAAAGCCTATATACCTATAGGATCGCCGGGAGGCAGAATCAACTCGATGGCAATAGGTTTATACATGATGATATGTTTTATTTACTGCTTATTTATATTGTTATAAATCCTTGAATGAAATAGTGAGACAAAAAAGTTGGCAAACATTCTTATTCCTGAGAAGTAAAACATCAAACTTATGAAAAATTAAACTAAAATAAATGCTGTATATACAATGCTATAAAAATGAATCTGTTTATTATATCATTTTGCTTGAAGATCTTGAAGTAGAGAGTACATGGATAGTATAATCATAGTACTCATTAATTTGAAGGTGGCATCTGATTATATGCCTGAAATAGTCCTCAGATGATAGACAGGCTTTAGTAGACCTGTTAGTGTCATATGACTATTTTTGCATTGGTTTTATCTAAGCAGTCAGTCTCTCGTTAGTTGAATATTTTGCACCCTGTTCAAGTTCAGCTGATCATACATTTCACCGTTATGTCTATGGTAATATATTTTGTCCTTGCTCACAATATTGGCATCATTATCATTACCATAATTGTCATACTACCCTCACATTCATTTATTTTCTGGTTATTATAAAATTGATTAACCCCAGTTAAGCATTTTCCTGAAGGCCAGTGGCATTTCAGTGGTAGAATTCTCACTTCCCATACAGGAGACCCAGGTACTATTCCCATCCAACACACCTCATAAGCAACCACCACCCATCTGCCAGTGGAAGATTGCATATTGCTGTGATTTTGAACAGGTTTTAGTGAAGCTTCCAGATCAAGATGAACTAGGAAGAAAGACTTGGAAATCTACTTCTGAAAATCAACCAGTGAAAACCCTGTGGATCATAATGGTCTGATCTGCCACCAATCATGGGGATATTATGGGACTGGGCAGTGTTTTATTCCATTGTGCCTGGGGTCCCTGGGAGTCAGGGGCCAATTAGATGGCATCAAAAAAAATAAATAAATAAGCATTTCACCGTAAATGAAGTGCAGATGTACATTCTCAATCTATAAAACATCTTCAAACTTAAGTATGTGTTTGGCTAATACACTTTTGGTGGAAATCAGCTTTGATCTCATCTGAGTGTTGTAAAATATTTGAAGGTCTTTCAATTTAGATTCATTCTTAACCATCATTGTACACCAAGATCCCATTACAAAATTAAAAAAAAAAAATGACATCCTTAAGATCAGATTCTTACAGGAAGTCTTGGATTTCAACCCTCTGCTTAGTGCAACAAGCAACAGGTCCAAGAACGTGTTCGTATTAGCTCCCATTGGAACATACACTTTCTTGTTCATACAGATGTTTTGCAGATGACATGTTGGGGAAAAAGCAAATTCTGAAAACATTATTTTTCTCATAAAGTTGTCTGTGTTGTATGCATTAGGCTCGTGCTATTGGTACAAAGTGGTTATTACAGCACTTAGAAACTATTTCTCTGACTTTCTATGCTTTCTTCTGTGAATAATAATGCACACAAAAATTGAGTAAATATTTTATGCATCTCAGATGTTGATTTTTTCATTTATTTTTGACTTTATCTCATGTGGGCCTGTGGTTTTGAACAATCAACCTGGCTTTAGCACACTGACAACCTGTTGGTGCTTTCTCATTGGCTATCTTGATTTTTTTTTTTTTTGGTACAGAAATAGCACCAATAGAAGGTTTTGTCAGTAGCACTGAAATTTTGTTCAAGGTTATAGATTTCACCAGTCATTAAGCAATTTTTTCAATGTTATTTTGTAATTTAATCCACTGATAATGACCAAATTTTTTTAACCCCATATTTCTTATATTTTACACCATAACACTTCTTGTATTTCTGCAGTCAACTATTTGAATAGTCATACTTACCTTCCATGCCAAGTTTTCATCATATATATGAGTTTGTTTCAAAACTAAAAAAAATGGGTCTAGGTGTAGATTCATTTCTGTCTTTATCAAAACTGGTCTTAGATAACACATTGCCTTCGTCGTTTGTTAAACTCTGACAGTATCACACGGCCAATTTCCAAGCTACAGATTGTTCTTTTTTTAATTGTTTTTAAGTCATGGCTATCTCTATACAACTTCAACAACATGTGTTTGGGTTTCTTAAACATGTGAGGAGCTTCAATCAATATATTTTTTTCAGTAAATTGGCTCACTGTAACAATGTGATCAAGCTTTTGTAATAATCCATCCTTACCCTCTACTGTTAAAGAGAAGCTTCCTTTTCTTTTCTTTGTTTATAGAAATATCTTTTATTCTCTTGGCATTTTCAAGGAGTATTAAAACCCAGAGTCTCAGACACTCACATCCATGCACACACCCACTAACACACAATGAGATATAATCAAACAGCAGATGTCACTGACTGTTGGGAGTGCTGAGACCCAGCTGATGCCTCATGTCCAAGTGGGTTATAAACCAAGCATAAACAAACCCATTGCCGTTGAGTCAATTCCTACTCACAACAACCCTATAGAACAGAGTAGAACTGGCCCATAGGGTTTCCAAGGAGTGGCTGATGGATTCTAACTGCTGACCTTTTGGTTAGCAGCCCTATCTCTAACCACAGTATCACCAGGGCTCCAGGTCAGGTATAGCTGCCAAGTAAATATTGACAGCAACCTCAGGTAACTTTCAGGGATTTTTAGATATAGAAAATGCACATACATGATTACTGACCCGTATAAGTAAGTGGGAGCCCTGGTGGCCCGGTGGTTAAGAGTTCTGCTGCTAACTAAAAGATGGGCAATTTGAATCCACCACCTGCTCCTTGGAAATCCTATAGAGCAGTTCTACTCTGTCCTATGGGGTCGCTATCTGTCAGAACCCACTTGATCACACCTAACAAGAACAGCCTTTGAATTTTTTTTTTATATGTAAGATAACTGCTCCAATTATAGTAATACACTTCTGTTATTGTGAAATCATTTTAGTTTCCAATTAAAAAAAAAAAAAGGGCTAGGTAAATAATTCCCATTCATATTCTTTTTTTTTCTTTTTGACAATATTTATTGAGAAGCTGAAATGAATGCAGTTAATTCACTTTTGCAAAGCTTGAGATTAAATTAAAAAAAAAAAAAAAACCTTTCTGGAATTCAATCTCCTACCCTGCAATTATGTTATGTAGCAGGGGGTATAATATCTCTGGAAAGGAAACTAATTTTAGCACAGGGAAATTCATCTGACTTTTTCTTTGCCAAATTAATATTTTAGTGATAGGATTTTGTTAAGTGAGAAATTAAATTATATATTCAATTTAATAAATTACTTCCACCTTGACTCATACTTGCTATCACCTGCTGTTGGTCTTCCCCACCTCTCTTTATGCTGTTTCAGCCATGCTGGACTGTTTGCTATCCTCAAGTACATCAAGGATTCTCCCAGCATAGAACTTTTATGCTTGCTATTTTCTATTCTAAATCTGGACTTCTTTTTCCTAATTAAGATATTTCTGGTGATTATGATATATAAAATAACATTCAAAACCGAATCACTCAATATCACTTTTGATAGCTTGACTTATTTATTAACTGCTTCACCCTCCTTTCCCCCGACAAGCTTAGAATGTAATGGTATGCAAAGTATAAATGGCAGTTTACTATTTATTTCTAAATCCCTTGTCTTCTGAAACTTTTTAAGTTATAATTAGTTCCGGAGATATTTTTTGACACATTTTTACATTTGCATTTATGGTCTCAAAGGAAACAAGGAGATATGAAAATAATATAATTAAGTGAAAATAAACACATGAATTTTTTTTAAAACTAAAAATGAAAGCACATGTAACACCTACAATGTGGATGACACTATCCAAATGCTTTAGAAAAACTAGCTTATTTAATGTTCATATTAAGGAAGAGAAAAAGATGCCCTGGACATTTCAGTGATTTTTAGATATGGAAAATGCACAGACATGATTACTGACCTGTGTAAGTAACCGGGAGCCCTGGTGGCCCAGTGGTTAAGAGTTCTGTTGCTAACTAAAAGATCAGCAGTTTGAATCCACCAGCTGCTCTTTGGAAACCGTATGGAGCAGTTAGTTCTACTCTGTCCTGTGGAGTCTGTCACTAATAGCGAAGTGTCTGCTGTTAAGCAGAAGAGTCAGTACATGACTACGGATAATTTTTCTGGTGTTGGACACCACATATGACTTAGCTACAGCCTATAACAGCCTGTAAGTTTCTAAAAAAAACTAAAAAATGTAGATAAGTTTGAATTCTGTAAACGGTGCCAAATTAATGACTTGTATTTTTTTTTTTATGTTTATATACCTTTTCAGGGCTTAAATTCATTGATTTGATACATGGATTTTTAGGAACCTCTAGGCACCCTGGTGGTATATAGTGATTAAAAGCTCAGCTGCTAACCAAAAAGTCAGCAGTTAGAATCCACCTGCCCCTCCTTGGAAACCATGTAGGGCCACTCTACACTGTCCTATAGGGTTGCTATGAGTCGGAATCAGCTTGACAGCAAGGGGGTATTATACTTGAGACTTGGTAGTAAACAACTGTAAAATATCACTGTAAAACGCATTATCTTCAACCATTACTTTACCTTTTATTTTAATCTAAATTATTTATGTGATTGTAACATGGCGATGGTTTTTTCTGGTTATTTATGAGGGTGTTTTCCAGACCAAGGGTTACTATAGATTATTTTTAGCAACTGGATTTCATTCTGTGTAGCTGAAAATTAGATATTGCTCTTTGTTTAAAACATGTTCTTCTATATATAAAATGTCTGACCAAAATATGCTATAACTATTCATGAGATGAACATGGTTGTCAATGAGTATATAAGGCAGTAATTGAAGTAGTTAATTATTATAATCAAAAGGCTGAGTAATTTCTTTGGTAGAGACATGGGGATAGAACACCCTTGATAGAGCTCCTGGTAATTGTTACTAAATATCTTAATAGATATTTTTCATATGCATAAAGATAAGATTATACCCCAAAGACTTCAATAGTGTAGTTTTTAAAACTCTTTCAAAATGGCGGGCAAAGTAGTTTAATCGATCTCTAAACAATGAATAAAAAGTAAGGAATAAAGATTTCACAACCTGTGAAGCTGTATAAATACAAACGTTTTGTTATATAATTTCTCGGAAAACCAAAACCAAAGCAAATCCAGTGCTGCTGAGTCGAATCCGACTCATAGCGACCCCATGGGATAGAGCAGAACTGCCGCATAGAATTTCCAGGGAGCGCCTGGTGGATTCAAACTGCTGACCCTTTGGTTAGCAGTCATAGCACTTAACCACTACGCCACCGGGGTTTCCGCTCGGAAAACAGTGTATGGATAAAAATGGATATGCACTTTGTTTTTACTATTAACAGTAACTGTTAAAGTAGATTGTTCATGTAGAAAATTTTAACATTATTGAAATCTAACAGTTTTGCCCTAAACACCACAGGTAACTTCACAAGCATAAATTATATTTCATCCTAATGAGATTCAGGGTCAAATATCACTCCACAATAAAATTTCATGTCATTATTCATAAATGCATTTGGTGACTTTTGTAGAAAAAATAATTTAGTTGCTCTACACAGATGCTTTTTAAACGACTTTGATTAACCTTAACAAGAGCTGTTAAATATTTGTATATTAGAACTTCTTTCAGAGATTTCAGATTTCCATAAATGAATTCAGACACAAATTCAAATCAAAGCCATACTGCTGATAGGTGATTATCTAAATTAATAGAATTATTACCTGTCATCATATTTATATTAAATGGCAGTCATAGTTACATAATTTTATTTTTATATATTAATTGTCCATTAGATTAAAAAAATACACCTTTTTAACATTTATAATAACTTCAAAACTTAAAAAGAAAATTAATGCAGTTGAATTGATGTATGTCAAGTTCACTGACTGTCAAATGGCGTTACTTATCTAATGATAAAATAGCATTTAATCAGCTTTGATGTGATAAAATAAAACAAGATTTTCTTTGATATTCTGATACAAATCAAAAGTCTTTTGAAGCCCGTATTTATGAAGTCCTGTAGAAATGAAAACATATTGATAACCTGATAGCACATTTAGATTTCACATCACTGTAAAATCCAAGAAGCCTTTTAACTTTTTTCATAAACAAAAATACTTGGCACAGTGTTTGCAAAGACAAATACTTAGGATTTTCTTATCAGGCATGCTAATTTTTTATTCCTAAAAATTTTTAAAGTCTGAGCCATTTTTCCACAAAAATAAAATGAAAATTTTTAAAAAAAAAATATGTATTTTGGAATTATGCTGTATATTAAACAGAATTTAATGTTCACATACACAAAATGTATGCCATAATTTTATTAAAAAAAGTGTGTTTGTATTTATGCAAAGATGTGTAACTATTCTTTAATTTAAAACATGCTACTGTGTTTTTATATAAATGTGTAGCATAGAAGAAATTATACAGGTCATTCATTTAGAACAACTGTGAAAGTAAAGACAAGCAAAAATAACTGGTTTTGAAAATGTACTAATTTTATATTATACTCATAACTCCAAGTTTTTTTTTTTTTGTTTAGAGAAAAGTTTATGACAGCTTATCTGAAATCTTGGAGATAATGAAACTACAAATCCTCAGTTCTTCCAGTTTAATGCAAACGTCTTTGTCCAGCCTGTCCCCTCTTAGAGTGGTAGATGAGCAGGCAGTAGTTGGAATTTACACAAATCAGTCTTGTCCTTCCATGCAGACCTGCTTTTTGTTCGTCATGCTCGTGTTTACCTTTTGGACCAACTAAGCTGGCCAGTTCTATGGGCTATTGTGAGCCCTGACAAAGCAACTAAAGTCTGGCAACCTCAACATTGTCAGTTGTTATGATGTCTTCCCTTAAGCTTCTTTGGAAGTTAAAACAATCAGGTTCTACAGTATTTAACTGGATATCTGAATTGCGGAAGCCTAATCTGGACTTGATAAAACAATTTGCTGTTAAAGAAAAAGGACATAAATATTCTCAAAGAGCTCACCTTTTGCCTGTATCTCCAAAGATTTTTAGCATGATTGGGCCAAATTTTGCCCTAGCATGAATGATAGCAAAAAACAAAAAAAAATAATTCTGGAAAATTCTGTGAAAAATATTGTCTATTTTGTTGGATACTCTGCTGTCTCATAGTTCTTCTGTCCTCCAGGTTGAGTGGTAAATTAAAACCTATATTTCTTCCTTTGACTAAAACTCCCTCAGCTTCCGGCTCTACTACCAGTTAAGAAATAATTATCCTTGATGGCCCTTAAGGCATCAATCTCTTTAAGAAAGCTTACCAAGTTCTTTTTGTGTTCCTCTTCTTTACCTGATTTTTATAGCTTTTTCTCTGAACATTTATTGTAATAGATAACTTGATTGTTTTTTAAAAAAATATTTAATCTTATTCTCTTTAATTATTCTTCACTGCAAGGCACCAAGCAAAGTACCTGGCTCATGGTTGTTGTGCAATAAATATCGAGTCACAAATTGAACGATAGAATAGCACCACTTGGGAAAAAAAAAAAATTTTTTTTTTTTTTTTTACTTGGACCAGGGTCTTAATCACTTATTTTTTTTTTCAGCTTTGGGCAATCCTATTTCTTAGCCTCTTCTTCCTAACTTAGGTTCTCCAATTTTCTTTTTCCCTTTTTTTTGTTATGTAATATGCCAACACAGGTTGATTCCAGCTCACAGTGACACTAAAGGACAGAGTAGAACTGCCCCATAGGGTTATGCCAACAACTGAAGTGTTTTTGACCAAACTGAATCATCTTGTTTTCTATATATTTAGTCTCAGTATTTGTAAGCTCCTTGCTAATATTCATTTATTAACTTTAAATAGATTATGAACTCTTGGAAGATGGTGATCATTTATATCAGTACTTCCTTTGAATCTCTTCCCATGCTTATTACAAAGGTAAAGACCAAATGGTTCTATCACTAACCCTTTTCAAGCCATAAGAACATCTTAACCTTGTCTCCTTTCATCTAATCTTGAATTCCTCTATTTCATTTTCTAAATTTTCTTGAAGTTAATATTTCTTAATTGAATATAACTATATACACAACAGATATACAAGTAACCATGATAAAATAATATATATATAATTGTATATTCATTTAGCTTAAGCCACTTTGAGTCGGGTTTTATGTCCCTCGCAACTTAAAATATCCTGATCAACAAGCAGTGTCTATCTCTGAATATGGAAATTAATGCGTTCGAGAGGGAGAAAGGAGGGTGATCTTCAAAGAAAGAGCTGAGAAGTTAAATATTTTCTGGGGGTTGGATTTTATTCTGGCTTATTTCCCATGTATGGGGAATGTGAAAATATGATGGAAAGAAGAATGGAAGGACACCGGGTTACGCTTTTTTTTTTTCTGTTTACGAAATTTCTGTTTCAAGTCTGCCTTCAAGTTTTAATAATAAGCTTGTGCAATATTTAATTGAAATTAGAGTGAATATGTTGACTTTGGTGCATTTTATTAAAAATGCTACAAACTTTTTAGACTGAAAGTTAAAAAAAAACATAAATGTCTGGTTCCTTGGTTTTAGTTGTATATCTGAAGCATCCATAAAAATAATTAAATTCTTACATGATATTAATTTTTGAAAGTGTAATTTATAGTATTTGTGATGAATCTTGTTATAATCAGTCCAGTGGTTCAACCATGCTCATCACCAATAATACGACCCAATGAATCTAAGCCTTATTAAAATTGTGTGTTCTCAGCTCCCCGGGTGGTACCTGGATAGTGCAAATGGTTAACACATTCAACAGCTAACCAAAAGTTTGGAGGTTCAAGTCCATCCAGAAGCTTCTCCAAAGAAAGGCCTGGCAATCCATTTCCAAAATATTAGCCATTGAAAACCCAAGAGAGCATGGTTCTACTCTGACACACATGGGATTATCATGAGTCTGAATTGACTGGACTCCATAGCAATTTTTTGGTGTTCTTAGCTCCAGTGTGACTCATAGAGGCAAACTTAAGGCAAAGGTATAAGAATTCATGTGTAAGAATTCTGAATACTTCATAGCTCACCATTTAAATCAGATAAGGGTAAGATAATTATTTTTACTAATTTTTAATAAAATTTTACATGGGTATTCTGGAAAAAAATGACATTGAATAAAATATTTCTGTTAAAATAAACCTGTTGGTCTGTAACAGGACAATAACAAGACTGCATTCTAAGTAAATAATCATTTTTTTTTCCAAATGTCCTTTGACACAATCAAAATTAAATACCTAGTACTGATTTTAATTAGAAAATTTTTGTAAACATCAGTGATTAAAGGTTGTAGTTCAACTAATATGCAAATAAATCTCTACTGCATGGTAATAACATCCACACTGTGTATATTTGTCTTTTCTCAAAATATTTTCTTGTATATATTCTCGTTTAATCCTTATTAACAGCCCATTTCAAGTAGGTGCTACATTATGCATTTGAAAAATAGGTCACTTTAATCTCAGAGAGAGTATGTCTAAAGGCTGATCACTGCCATAGGGATGTTTCTAATCTGTATTTCTTGAGTCCAGGTAGAGTAAACTTACTCTCCTCACAATCAATTAATATTACCTCCCTCTTCACTAATAGGAAGTGAAAGAATAAAGTTAAACAGTGTCTGGCAAAGAGAGCAGCATGTGAATAAAACTATTGCTTGAATAGCTTTTTATATAAGTGAATCGTAGTGCTAGTTGGATAATATGCTCTTTGCAGTACCTACATTTTTTTTTTTAATTTCAGAATACCTCAGATGATCCTTCAACTCCCTGCAGCCTCCATACACATAAATGTGTATCAGTATTTAAAAATAACTTCAAAACAACGTGAGTTTCTCTATTATTGCTTCCAGAAGCATTTATGATTTAAAACACAACTGGTTTAAACATATCCTGAATGACACAACGATTAAATACATGAGTATCACCCTAAATATTTAACCATTTCTTTTCCAAATATTAAATGAACAAACAAAAAGTGGAGAGATTCTTTAAAATCTCAAGACAAAAGAGCACTCTCAGTGTAGGCTGCCAGACAAAACACAAGACATCAGTTAAACTTGAATTTAATGTTAGCAAAGGATAACTTTTGTGTAAATACATCCTACATAATGTTTTAGAGATACATAAACAAAAAATGTCATCATGTATCTAAAATTAAAATTAACTGGGATCCTTATATTTTTATCTGCTGAATACGGTAAGCTTATCTTAAAGCAAATTCATTTTTAAATCTGTCAATCTGATACTATGGCCTGCTATTAAAAATCAGCAACTAAAAATAGATTAAACCAGGATTTGTTGGAGCTAGGTGAGTTTCACCAGTTAAGAATTTGTTTTTTTAAAATAATTCAGCAATTTTTGTGTCTGACGTATATTCAGCTTTAATAATATGTCTGATATATATTAAACTATTCTTTAATAATTGTGGTATGAGTAAAGAAAAATGTACATAAACATATATAAATTACTGAAATAACTTAAGATCTCTTTATTTTAAAAATAATCTTTTTTTCTCCTTTTAACTGTTTAGAATGTTTCAGAATTCAATTAAATTATTCATCTTTCCATTCAACATTCACTTATCATGTCTCTACTGTTTTCCCCCAAGCTCTGTTCTGGGAGCTATTTGTAGGTATAGAGAAGTGCCATGAAGAAATACTATGAATCTGGGAGAGATTACATGCCATTGTTATTGCACAAAGTGAAATATAACATTAATAAAGGGATTGATATCAAATGGAGGCAAAAGATAATGTTATAAAAAAAGGAAAATGATGCAACTTAAACTGGAATATGGAAGATGAGTGAAATTTCCACTTGGGAGAAAAGATATTTGGGGAAGAGGAAATCACTTGATTAGGACTTAGAGACGGGAAATATCAAAGGATTGGGTTTGATCAAGGTTGATATGCAACTTATATGGGAAACAAACGCATTTTAGAAATATAGTCATGAAGCCCATACTATGCCTTGAATGCCAGGATCAACACTCTGCTCTGTTTGGCCTGGTTATATAATAATGTATGATAGTATCTAAGGCAGCTTCAAAATGTTGCTCCAATAATAGTTAACCACTCAAAAGTGGATGAGAAATTATGGGAAAAATAATAGCGACTTATGCCAGAGAAACAGTGACCAATGTCATTGTTGATGGAATGGTGTGCTCTGTATGTTCCCTGTAACATTAGCTAGGGCTCTGGTGACCTTTTGCTATGGAATGAACTGTGTTCCCCAAACGTGTATGTTGAAGCCCTGATCCCTGTACCTTTGAACATGAACATGTGTAGAAATAAGGTCTTTCTTTGAAGATGCTATCATTTAAATTAAGGAGGCCACGCCTGAGTCGGGTGAGTCCTGAACCCAACCTACTGTGTCTTGCAAAGGGGAGAACAGAAAAAGAGACAGAGATGCACACAAGTGGAAGACAGATGCCATGCGAAGATGCATCTAAAAGTCAAGAAATGTGTGAGGTTAACAGAAACTGAAGAAGACAAAGAAGTATCTTTCCCTAAGTGGACACAGAGAGAATGGCCTGGCTGACATCCTGAATTTGGACTTGTGGGTTCTGAAACTGAGACAATTAATTTCTGTTCTTTAAAGTCACCTACTTTGTAGTATTATATTATAGCAATCCTAAGAAATTCAGGTACCTTCCTGTGTTGATTTTCTTAGGGCTTACTCTGGGAACTCTCTTTCCTTTCTGCATCTTTTAAGGCCAAGCTCAAAACTTCCTTGGTTTCTAAAGTCTCCCTTATTTCATATGCCACTCTTTCCCAAAAGGCTGTAAATCTATCTTTATTTTACAGAAATCATACAACATACTGACATTGATGATACGTAATTTTATCTTTAGTTAAAAATGAAATAAAACAATTATTTTAAAAGCAAAACATGAAAACAGTAGTTTCAAAACTTGAATTAATAATATTCAGGCCATAAGCTCTGAGACAATTACGGTATAAAACTAGATAAAAACCAAAAAAATGAAACCCATTGCAGTCAAGGGGATTCTGGATCAGTGTGACCCTATAGAACAGAGTAGAACTGTCCCATAGAGTTCCCAAGGAGTGTCTGGTAGTTTCAAACTGCCGACATTTTGGTTAGCAACCGTAGCTCTTAACTACTCTGCCACAATAACTGTATAGTAGGTAAAATTCTAAGGTAGTTTCCACAATCCTGCCCCTTAGTGTCATATACCTGCTCCCAAATTTTCAACCATATACTAATGTAGATAAAATAAATGGATTTTGCAGATGTAATTAAATTCCCAAGTAATTTAGCTTTAAAATAAGGAGATTATTTGTATAGGAATGGCCTAATCACATTATCCTTTTAAATCTGGGTCTAGACTGAAAGAGAATTGATGCCTTTGAATTATGGCGATGGTGAAGAATATTGAATATACCATGAACTGCCAGAAGAATGAACAATTCTGTCTCAGAAGAAGTATACTCAGAATGGTCTTTAGATGTGAGGATGGAGAGACTTCTCACATACTTTGAACATATTGTCAGGAAGGATCAATCCCTAAAGAAGGATATCATGCTTGGTAAAGTAGAAGGTCAGCAAAAAAGAGAAAAACCTTTGACATGATGGATTGACACAGTGGTTGCAACAATGGGCTCAAATAGAACAACAATTGTGAAGATGGTACAGGACTGGGCAGTGTTTTGTTTTGTTGTACATAGGGATGCTATGAGTTGGAACCAACTCGATGGCACCAAACAACAACAGAAAAAAGAGGACATTACAGGAATTCAAAGCATGAGAAGAATTTGGCCCATGAGTAATTCTCCATCCCTGCCATTGAAGATGGAAGAATGTCAAGTGACAAGGAGTGTAACCAGTGAGTTTGAGTCCTGCCTGGCACAACCCCTCAAGTTAAGCAAGAGACACCAGGCCTTTGAGAAAGCTGGCCAAGCAAGGAGCTTGGGGACTAAGTCTCAAATAAAGCTCCCCAATGTTGGGGATTCCAGGGTAGTTTGGGGATAGAGAAATTACGTGTAATTCAGGAAGTTTCTGGGAATAGGTGAGCAGTTCCAGGAACTAACTAACACGTATGGGGTGCAGTGGGAGTGGAATATGGTGGCTAGGGAGTGTGTTTTTTTCGGGGTATGGCCTATGAAATCCATTTAAGGACAGCTTAGTGGCTTATTGCAAGTGTCTAAATGGAGAGGTCATAAAGCGGCCTTGATCAGAGGAATAGTAAGGTGACCTTGAGCTACCACACAGGATGCATTATCAGGAACTCACATACCTGGTGTGTGATGGGAGGAGGTGGAAGAGTTTAACCCTGTCAATTACTTTCCAGGGGGGGCAACTGTTTAACCCACTCTGTTACAAGAGTATAGGTGTCTCTAAGAGCTGAGTGTAGTCCCTTGCTGACACCCAGCAAGGAAACAGGAACCTCAGTAATACAACCATATGTAACTGAATTCAGCCAACAACAAGAATGAGTTTTCAAGTAGATTCTTTATGAGAACCTCCAGAGGAAAACTGAGTCTGGCTGAAACCTTAATTTTAGCCTTGTCATACCCTCAGCAGAAACCAAGTCATGATATGCTCAACTTCTGGCATAAAGAACTATAAGCTAATAAATGAGTGTTGTACCAAACTATTAAGTTGTGCTAATTTGTTATTCAGCTATAGAAAACTAACACACACTACTCGATGGCAACGTGTTTGTTTGGAGCCCTGGTGGCATAGTGGTTAAAAGTTCAGCCGCTAACCAAAATGTCGGCAGTTCAAATCCATCAGCTATTCCTTGGAAAACCCATGGGGCAGTTCTACTGTGTCCTATAGGGTCGGTATGAGTTGGAATCCACTAGATGGCAACAGGTTACTGTTACAGTATATAGTATTTTGTTACATATTAAATTCTTTTGAATCTTTCTAGATTCTCTAGAATTGTTTCTGTACATGTAATGCATATTTTAAATGTTGTTGTTGTTAGAAGCCATCGATTCATAGCAACCGTATGCACAACAGAACAAAACACTACCTGGTCCTGCACCATGCTCAAAATTCTTGGTATACGTGAGCCCATTGTTGCAGCCACTGTATCAGTCCATCCTATTGATTCCCTACTTTATCAAGCTTGATGTCCTTCCTAATAACACATCCAAGCTTGTGAGATGAAGTCTCACCATCCTCACATCTAAGGACCATTCTGGCTGTAGTTCTTCCAAGGCAGATTTGTGTGTTCTTCTTGCAGTCCATGGCATATTCAATGTTATTCCCCAACACCATGATTCAAATGTATAAATTTTTCTCTAGTCTTCCTTATTGGTTGTCTAGTATTTGCATGCACATGAGGTGATTAAAAACACCATGGCTTGGGTCAGGCACACCTTAGTACTCAAAGTGACATCTTTGTCTTTTAATACTTTAAGGAGGTCTTTTGCAACAGATTTGCCTAATGAAATACGTCATTTGATTTCTTCACTGCTGCTTCCAAGGGCATTGATTATGGATCCAAGTAAAATGAAATCCTTGACTACTTCAAATTTTTCTCCATTTATCAAGATGTTGCTTATTGATCAAATTGTGAGGATTTATGTTTTCTTTAGGTTGAAGTATAAGCAATACTGAAGGCTGAAGTCTTTGATTTTCATCAGCTAGTGCTTCAATTTGTCTTCACTTTCAGCAAGCCTTTTAAATACATATAGGCAAAAACACAGTTTAAGGATTCCTGGTGGGACAACATTTAAAGTACTTGGCTGTCACCTGAAAGGTCAGTTTTTGGAATGAAATCAAGAACATCATACATGAAGAAAGCACATGTCATTAAAAAGACAAGAAAGAAAGAAAAGACCAAAATGGATGTCAGAAGAGACTTTGAAACTTGTTCTTGAATGTAGAGTAACTACAGCAAATGGTAGAAACGATGAGGTAAAAGAGCTGAACAGAAGATTTCAAAGGGTAGCTACAGGAGACACAGAAAACTATTATAATGAAATGTGCAAAGACCTGGAATTAGAAAACCAAAAGGGAAGAACATGCTTGCCATTTCTTAAGCTGAAAGAACTGGAGAAAAAAATTCCAGCCTCAAGTTGCAATTTTCAGGGATTCTATGGGCAAAATATTGAATGATACAGGAAGCTTCAAAAGGAGATGGAAGGAATACACAGAGTCATTGTACCAAAAAGAATTAGTCAACATCCGACCATTTCAAGAGGTAGCATATCATTGAGAACCGATGATACTGAAGGAGGAAGTACAAGCTGAACTGAAGTTAATGGTGAAAAACAAGGCTCCAAGAAATGATGGAATAACAATTGAGATATTTCAACAAACAAATGCAAAGCTGCAAGGGCTCACTTGCTTGTGACAAGAAATTTGGAAGACAGATACATGGCCAATTAACTGTATTAGATCTGTATTTGTGACCATTCCAAAGAAAGGTGATCCAACAGAATGCTGAAATTATCAAACAATATCATTAATATCACTTGTAAGTAAAATTTTGCTAAAGATAATTCAAAAGGGGTTGTAGTAGTGCATCAGTAAGGAATTGCCAGAAATTCAAGCTGGATTCAGAAGAGGATGTGGAATGAGGGTCACCATTGTTGATGTCAGATGGATCTTGGCTAAAAGCAGAGAATACCAGAAAGATGTTTATCTGTGTTTGACTATACAAAGCCTTCAACTGTGTGGATCATAACAAATTATGGATAACATTGTAAAGAATGGGAATTTCAGAATATTAATTGTACTCGGGAAAAACCTGTATATAGACCAAGAGGCAGTCATTCATACAGAACAAGGGAATACTCTGTGGTTTAAAATTAGGAAAGACTTGCATCAGGATTGCATCCTTTTACCATACCTATTCAATCTGTATGCTGAGCAAATAATCTGAGAAGTGGGACTATATGAGGTAGAATGGGGCATAAGGATTGGTTGTAGAAAGCAAAGAAGACTTGAAGCACTTACTGATGAAGATCAAAAACCAAAGCCTTCAGTATGGACTACACCACAAAGAAAACAAAAATCCTCACAACTGGACCAATAAGCAACATCATGACAAATGGAGAAAAGACTGAAGTTGTCAAGGATTTCATTTTACTTGGATCCACACCCATGGAAGCAGTAGTCAAGAAATAAAGGCTGCATTGCTTTGGGCAAATCTGCTGCAAAAGACCTCTTCAAAGTGTTCAAAAGCCAAGATTCACTTTGAGGACTAAGGTGTGCCTTACTCAAACCATGATATTTTCAGTTACCACATATGCATGCGGAAGCTGGACAATGAATAAGGAAGGTCTAAGAAGTGATGCCTTTGAATTATGGTGATGGTGAAGAATATTGAATATACCATGTATTGCCAGAAGAATGAACACATCTGTCTCAGAAGTACAGCCGAATGGTCCTTAGATGTGAGAGGGTGAGATCTTGTCTCTCATACTTTGAATAAGTTGTCAGAAAGGACCAGTCCCTGGAGAAGGTCATCATGCTTGCTAAAGTAAAGGGTCATTCAAAGAGAGGAATACCATCAATGAGATGGATAGACACAGCTGCTACAAGGATGGGCTCAAGCATAGAAATGATTGTTTGGATGACACAGGACTGTGTAGTGTTTGGTTCTATTGTACGTATGGTTACTATTAGTCGGAATTGACTCAATGGCACCTAACAACAACAATAACATTTAAAGAATCTTCTCTTTGACATCTTGTATTTCTCTTCCCTCATCACATTTTTATTTATCTCGACAAAGCAGTAAGCAAAATTGAGTGTGAAACACACAGTATTAGCACTCATATTTTAACAAGAAGTGAGAAACCTACATACGATGCTGATTCATAAAGTGCTGTGAATTTTGAAAACCTGGGAGACTTCTTATGAACAATTGTAGTTATTGATGGTATAATAACTCAGTAAATACCTTGACTTTCTATGATACACTTAATGACTGGGCTATAGACAACCCAACTTAGCAATTAATACAGCACAGAAGAAGCAATCAACCAGCGTTATTATCTATAAATTATACTAATCCTGGAAAGTGTGAACCTAGCTTGGAGATAAATAGAAGGTACAATGGGACCTTATTATGAACAGGAATAAACAACAGCAACACAGTGTTTAACACTATACATATATGTATGTATATAGATAAACTGATAATTCAGCAGTTAACACTATTGTATAAAATCCAACTTTTTTCTTTTTGCATGCATAATTTTTACAGCTGCTTTTCAAAACAAGCTCCAGTAGAAGAATATAAAGACATTATATTTTGATAAATATTTTGATTGATAGTAGGGAATAAAAAAAAAAAAAAACAAGCTAAAAATGTGCTCACACAGATAAATTTGTAGCTTCAATTGGGTCTGTTTCCGTGTGTTGGATTATATTCCAGTTTTATGAGAGAAAAGCCTGTCCCTGCCAGCCTATCTCTACTTGGCAATCAAGTGGTAAGTAGATAATGTGTCCTTCTAGTTAGGAAGGGTGACATGGCATCCTAAGGGCCAGACAAATGGTACACAGTAAGAAATATTTGATAATTAAAAATAAAAGAAATAAATGATAAATTCCCAGCTCAGCAAATTAAGCACATGGACCCATATGCATATCAATATAAACAATCAGCTATTCATTTGCTTTTCAAGATAGGGCACTGTAGGAGAAACAGAAAACGTTGACGTTCTCTTTTGTTTCCAATGTGACACGTTATCCTCTAATCCCTGTCAAACTTTAGCTATAAGTACTCCTCTGAAATCAGAGATTTTCAAATTCAGTTATAGCTTGCTTATAGCATATAAATCAGAGATTAATGGAAAACCTGATGATTATCAAAAAAGTGTTTTGTTGTTGCTATTGTCTTGTCTTTTCTTCCCAAGAACATGAACTACTGAATGTGAAAGCACTAAGAACAATTATCCTAAATAACCACTTTCTGTATTTCTTTCCACTTTAATCTTCAGCATATGGATTTTCATGGGGTTTGAAACACCAGCTGGTATTTTTAAAACTTTGTCCATAGACATAATGATTTTATTTGAGACACAAAACATTAGATAGGCGACATAAGATAACACATTAAATGTTCTGAGAAATGGACGTCACCTGTGAATAGAGGGATTTGCGATCTTCCATAACGTAGCTAGAAATACAAAAAGAATGGAAGTATCCAAAATGTACTGCAAAATCACAGAAACGTCTACACTTTTTCTGATAGTAAGTGAGGTGAGATCCAACAATATTTTTTTTTACTAAAATGTAACATTCATATGTTAAAATGTATAAATTATAAGCATCAGATCCCTGGATTTTTACCAAGTGAACACTGCTGTGAAACTAGCAAACATGTCAAAATATAGAATATCAAAATTCCCCACAATTCTCCCTTGTACTTCTATCCAATTGCTACAACTCTGAAAATTGTAATCACTTTTCTGAAATCTACCACTACAAAAGGCTCTGCCTGTTTTTCAACATTATGAATGTAAACTATTCTATTTATGGATTCCTTAAACATTATGTCTATGACATTCATTTGTGTTGATGCACATAGCTGTACTTTGTTGATTCTTCTTGCTGTGTAATATTCCATTGTAGGAATAATTCTAAATTTACTCCTCCATCCTACTTTATCCATTTGACTATTGTGGTAATTTGAGTCATTTCGAATTTGGAGATGCTATGAAAAAAGATTGTTTAAATATTCTTGTATTTATCTTAAGTGACATATGCACAGATATCTGCTGGGTATATAACTATGAATATAATTAATACGTCATAAGATATACTTTGGCAAATCCTACTAAATGGTTTCAGAGTAGTTGTAACAATTCCCGCTCTCACTAGAAGTGTATGAGAGTTCCCGTGGCTCCATATCCCTACTAACACTTGGTATTGGAATTTTTGCTTTAATTGTAGCCATTTTAATATATTTAAAATAAGATTTTATTGCGGTTTTAATTCATGTTTCCCTGATGACTAATGATGTTGAGCATCTTTTCACCAGCTTTTTTTGGATAACACCTTTTATCAAGTCCTGTCCAACTTATTTGCTCATTTAGTTTTAAATTTTTATTGTCTATCTTTGTTGTTGTCAGGTGCCTTCAAGTCAGTTCTGACTGATAGCAAACCTATGTACTGCGTGACAAAACACTGCCTGGTCCTGTGCTATCCTCATAATCCCTGTTATGCTTGAGCACATTGTTGCAGCCACTGGGTCAATCCATCTCACTGAAGGTTTTCCTCTTTTTCGACAACCTTCTACTTTACCGAGCATGATGTCCTTCTTCAAGGACTGATCCCTCCTGGTAACATGTTCAAAGTATGTGAGATGTAGTCTTGCAATCCTTGCTCTAAGGAGTATTCTGGTTGTACTTCTTCCAGACAGATTTGTTCTTTTGACAGTTCATGGTATATTCAATATTCTTCTCCAACACCACAATTCAAAGGCATCAATTCTTCTTAGGTCTTCCTTATTCACCATCCAACTTTCACATGCATATGAGATGACTGAAAATACCATGCCTTGGGTCAGGTGCACCTTAGTCTTCAAGATGACATCTTTGGTTTTTAATCCTTTCAAGAGGTCTTTTGCAGCTGATTTGCCCAATGCCATTCATCTTTTGATTTCTTGACTGCTGCTTCCATGAATGTTGATTGTGGATCCAAGTAAAATGAAATCCTTGACAACTCTAATCTTTTCTCCATTTGTCATGATGTTGCTTATTGGTCCAGATGTGAGGATTTTTGTTTTCTTTATGTTGAGGTACAGTTCTTACTGAAGGCTGTGGTCTTTGATTTGCATCAGTAAGTGCTTCAAGCCCTCTTCACTTTCAGCAAGTAAGGTAGTGTCATCTGCATAACGCAGGTTGTTAGTTAGTCTTCCTCCAATCCTGATGCCCTATTCTTCTTCATATTGTCCAGATTCTAGAATTTTTTGCTCAGCATACAGATTGAATGATATGACGAAAGGGTACAACTCTGATGCACACTTTTCCTGACTTTAAAACTCGAAGTATCCCCTTGTTCTGTTCCATATCTGCCTCTTGATCTATGTACAGGTTCCTCATGAGCACAATTAAGTGTTCTGGAACCCTCATTCTTGATATTGTTAGCCATAGTTTGTTATGATCCACACAGTCGAATGCTTTGGCAGAGTTAATAAAACACAGGTAAACATCTTTCTGATATTCTCTGCTTTCAGCCAGGATTCATCTGACATCAGCAATGCTATACCTGCTTTGATATCCTCTTCTTAATCTGGTTTGAATTTCTGACAGTACCCTATTGATATACTGTTGCTGCCACTTTTGAAAAATCTTCAGCAAAATTTTACTTGCATGTAATATTAATGATATTTTTCCATAATTTCCACATTTGTTGGATCATCTTTCTCTGGAATAGGCTCAAATGTGGATCTCTTCCAGCCAGTTGGCCAGTTAGCTATCTTCTGAATTTCTTGGCATAGATGAGTGAGCACTTCCTGCACTGCATTCGTTTGTTGAAACATCTCAATTGGTGGACTACCTTCCACACCAGACAATATAAAATTCTTAGTAATGTTTATTATTAATTTTAATCATAGAATAAAAAAAATGTAGGTGATAAATGTGGTTAATTGCTTAAATGCAATATTTCTTAGAATACTTACAACAAAATTGTTTTGTAAAATTGTTCTACATTGAATTACTTCATTAGTTACAACATTATTAATAACTAAGAGGAAGTCTTTTCTTGATTTTTTTCCTTCTTTTCCTTTAATTACTACTTCACTATCAAAAAAGTTACTGATATAGGTTCACAGATGCTAATTACTATAATAGTGTAGCTAAAACACCAGAAAATTTGACAAAATCAGCATCAAAAACAACAGCATACTTGTAATGCATGTAGACAAACAAGTGATTCAGAGAGTCATTGTAATTGGTTAATAATGACAGCTCTGACCTGAACATATTAAAAAAAAAAGAAAATTGCTCTCAAGTCGATTCAGACTCATATTGATCCTATAGGACAGAGTAGAACTACCCCACAGGATTTCCAAGGAGCAGCTAGTAGATTTGAACTGCCAACCTTTTGGTTAGCAGCTGTAACTCTCAACCACTGTGGAAGACATTAGAAGATTCAAGAAGTAAATTAGCAGAAAATTTTAGCCATGTAGGCATTTCAATACAGATGGGCTTATGAAAAATATTTTTGCTGTTATAATTAACTACAGGAATATTTTTATAAAAATAATAAATTCCTGATGAAACACTGCACAAAAATTTTATACACAGTCATTTTGGTGTCACCTGTCTAACAGTGTCACCTAGTGTGGTCCATGCCCACTGCCACCCTAGTGACACTGCTGCAATCTGCTTTCAAAAGGTCACAGCTTTGAAAATCTTACTTTACAACACATATGGTGACCATGAGTAATAATTGAATCAACAGTAACTTAAAAATATACATATATTAAGTATTCATGCTCTAATTTAACAACCAGGTAGGTCAGCAATCATAGTTAAAAATATTACAGAAAAGAAAAATCAATACACATTGGAAGATAATCTAAAACTCACTTTGAAAAGTTTTAAATCAGAATGTTAGATATGAAATTGCACTAGGATGTTTAAAGGTAAATAATTATGAATATCGTGAACTATAAACATAAATTTTACCTTTTACTCACATATTAAAATTTTCTCAAGTATCTAGTGATCTGCAGAAATGAATACAAGGAGGAGAACAAGTTTTCTCCCTTGAACCATAAAATCTACAGTAAAAAATCACATCAGATTTTATGTAAAAGCCTGAGAATGAAAAAATTTCTTTTCAGGCAGAAATATTTTACTATAACATGGAGAAATCAGAAATAATGTTCATCCATTGTGAGAATATTGATGAAGTTGTGCCACAGAGATGCCATTGCCAATAACTACCCCAAAATTGTCTATTTAAGGTGTAATTCCACTGTGAGAAAGTTGTTTGACAAGAAAAAAGGTTATTAACATCTAGGTTTCAAAATCCTCCACTTCCTGCCTGACCTGAATTCCTGAATAAAATAATGAGGAAAGCAGGAAGAGATAACAAGAGCCATGATGGTGGATTTTCAGCAAGCATCTCTTTTTTTTTTTTTTTTTTTAAAGCATCTCATTACCTCCAGCATGAGTAGCAGCATCAATTAATGACAAAAATACAGTGGAAACAGTAAAAACTGGATATCTCAGAGAACACTATGCACTAAAAAAATTTTTTTTTTTTTTTTTTTAGGGAACATATATTCTCTTGGTCCTATACTTTTTTATTGCTGTTGTTGTTGTTAGGCAGCCTTGAGTCGGTTCCAACCCATAACGACCCTATGTACCACAGAACAAAACATTGCCCGGTCCTCCGCCATGTTCACAATCGTTGCAGCCACTGTGTCAATCCACCCCGTTGAGGGTCTTCCTCTTTACCTCTGACCCTGTACTCCACCAAGCATGATGTCCTTTCCAGGGACTGAGCCCCCCTGATAACATGTCCAAAGCACGTAAGATGCAGTCTCGCCATCCTTGCTCTTTTTTATTAGAGTCTGTGAAAAGTCTGAAGGCATGGGCAGAGTATTTTAGTAGATATCTAGTAAGGTGGAGAAGGGACTCAGGAGAAGACTTTAAGAGATATTTCTACATCTGTATTTCCCCAACATACCCATTGCCGTTGAGTTGATCCCGAGTCACAGTGATCCCATAAGATTTCCAAGGAATGTCTGGTGGATTCCAACTGCTGATGTTTTGGTTACCAGCCAAGCTCTTAGCCCCTGCACCCCAGCATCCAAAAAAAAAAAAAAAAAAACCAAATCCCTTAACCATCGTATCGATTCTGACTCATAAAGTGACCCTATATTCCTCCAGCATAGTGATCATAAAAGCAAGTAAAGAACTTCAGTTACTTTAAAATAATTTTGTCATAATTGTTGAAATGTGCTTCTGAAATATGACAATGATCAGAAACTGAACTATGTAAATAATGACATAAATTTCACTGCACCCATACCTATTAATAATAATATAACTCCCTTTGCTATTACCATTTTAATAAATAGCATCTTCATAATTGGACTTAGCACGTCTTTTACTCAGAGGGACTGATGTGTTTGTCAGACAAAAAGGTGATTCTGTTCTTTATATATAATTTTTAAATAAATTTAAATTAATAGAGCAGAATTCTAGTTTATACATTGATGTGTTATGTGTTTTGAAAACATGAATCAGCTTCGTTTTTTCAAGTCCACTCTAGGAGACCGAAGAGATTGAGATTCTAAGACATATGGACTGAGGACCAAACTCATGACGAATGGCGAATTCACAAAAATAAATATGATCTTGTTATTTGACTTATTAGGGAAGCCATTCTGTCTTTCCAATAATTGTTTTCATTGGAAACATTCACTGGACAGACCCAAGGTAAAAATGGAAAAAAAGAGTATGTCTTTTTTTTTTTTTTTTCCTGATCCAACTTACTATGCTCATTTCAGAAGGTACAAAGCCATAAATAAGTTAGCTAAAATAATAAATAAATATAATCAGTTGAGATCAATTATGTAAGTATGGCTTATAAACAGTATGTGATATCCAAGAGGAAAACATAAAATATAACCTAATTTTATATTTAAAAAATCTATTCCTAGCCAATATGATGAAAAGTCCTCTTCTACTTTTTATTATATATATTTTATTCCATGGCACAAACTAATTGGCTACATAAAGTTGTATGGTTGATACTGGAAACTAAAATCATATGCCTTTTAGTAATACCCTGGGAAAGAAGCATAGGGGATTGAACCTAAATGAAACTATTGAGTCAATTCCGACTCATCATAACTAATAGGACAGAGGAGAATTGGCCCATAGCATTTCCAAGGTTGTAATCTTTGGGAAGCAGATTGCCACATCTTTCTTCTGTGGAGCAGCTGGTGAGTTCCAACTGTTGACTTTTCAGTTAGCAGCCAAGAACTTAACCACTCTGCTACCAGGGAACCAAACCCAAACCCAAACCCAAACCCACTGCCATTGTGTCAATTCTGACTCATAGCAACCCTATAGGACAGGGTAGAACTGCCTCAAAAGGTTTCCAAGTGTGTAATCTTCACAGAAGTGAACTGGCATATCTTTCTGTAGCAGAACTGCAGGTGGATTTCAACCGCCAATATTTTCGTTAGCAGCCGAATGCTTAACCACTGCATCATCAGAGTTTAAGTCCCCCCGCCTTTAAAAAAAAAAAAAAAAATTCAATTATAACTCTTTCAGTTTCTATTACAAATACAAACCCAAACCCATTGCTACTGAGTCGATTCCAACTAATGCTGACCCTATAGGACAGGGTAGAACTGCCCTATAGGATTTCCAAGGTGCAGATGGTGGATGCTAACCAACCTTTTGGTTAACAGCCATAGGTCTTAATCATTGAGCCACTAGGGCTCCAGTGAGAGACAAGGATGTGATAAAGGAATAACCTTACTCTGGTAACCACTTCTTTAAACATTTTTATAGAGTTTGCCATTATTACTGTTTTTCTAACAGACAATGATTTGGGTCCTTGAAGACCCCAAAATTATATTCAACAATGTAATTTACTGTTGTATGATTCAAGAATGTAGTACCATTAAATACCATATAATTTGTATAGACTTGTACAAGGTTTTTTAAAAAGCAAAAATGTGGTACAACAAATAATTAAAGAAAAAAATGTAAATTAAACAAAAGATTTTACTTCTACATTAAAAGGAAATTAAGACGTTAGCGAACCGTGATCTAAGCCACCCTCTTACTCAGCTCAAAAGATCTGCATCTGTGAGTCAGACTATTTTCAACTGCTTTTAATTACCAGTTTTTGTGAATGTCTCAGAGACTGCAAATTAAAGAGAGCAGTGACTTGCATATTCTGCACTGTTTAAAAAGGAAATATGCTAGGGACAACACCAAATAGTGATAAAGAATCTCAGTAGTGATAGGAAGGCAAAGATAAGGTATGCATGAGGAAAAAAAAAAAAGTAGGAACCACAAAATCCTTATACTTTAAGGTATAAAAATAAGATTCAGAAGATTTTAGATGACTTCCAGTCCTATAATTACTGGAATTTTTTTTTTTTTTCAAAAAGCACTTTATCACCAGAAACTGTTTAAACTATAGCAAGTAGCTAAAATGAGGTGGGATAGTAGTATTCTTTAGGCATGATAAAAAAAAAAAAAAAAAAGATTAAAATTCTTCCAAATGTGGAGCAGGTTACGTCTTCCAAAGCTTTATTTCCACCCTCCCACATATCACATAACATGGTAGCTCATATTATTCTCTGCAGCATGAAACTATTCTGGTTTTTCATTTTAATTTTTGATTTTTAATCTATGGATAGTCAGGGTATGTTGAAGGCTGAAATTTTTTTCTTTGTTTTGTTTTTTAATTAGAGTAAGCTACACCAAAGAGAAAGGAGCACTGGTGGAGCAATGGTTAAGTGCTAGCCCATTCCTTGGGAGAAAGATGTGGCAGTCAGCTTCTGTAAAGATTACAAACTTAGAAACTCTGTGGGGCAGTTCTACTCTGTCCTATAGGGACTATGAGTTGGAATCGACTCAATGACAAGTTCTAAAGTGAAAGAATTTTTACAAGTTCATCTCCAATTTATATATATTTTTTCTAAACAATAACTAGAAAAATGACTTAAAGGGCTATGGGATACATTTTATAGAAATACTGTGGTGAGTTTGATTACGTATTAGACTAGCCTATAAAACCTAACCATCAATCTTATATGTATTTGCGTATGTAAACTCTATATAACCTACACATTTGTATTTCCCATTTCTGTTTCACAGAAGTTATACAAATAAAGATTAATTCCAATAAAAATATAAGATTCACAAGACATTCTTTGAATATTTGTCCAGAGAAGCCTGACCTGCCTTTAATTAGAGCACTAGTTTGTTTTTTTAATTCAAAACATTAATAAACCAGATGTTAGTAAACAGATATGTACCAGAAGAACTACTATAAAATTCTAAAGGAGACAATTAATAAAACCTGTTGGGTAGGTTTCTTTTTTATTTACTTGATATTTTTGTTTGTTTTTGTTCTATGTGCCAGGTCATACAGCCAAATTAGTTTTAACTCATTTCTTTGAAAACCATAATGGCTCAATATATTTCTGCATAGATTCCTCAAATATTAATTAATGATATTGACTACAGAAGATGAAGATGGCATGCTCCTCAAATTTAAAAATCTTATAGTTTACAGAAGTCTTATATGATTCTGCTATTTTTCTTCAGAAGGCATAATCATGTTTCCTTATTTAGATTTTTTAATTTAATTAAGATATTAGTATTCATTATTATTCTAATTTAACGCACACATAAATTTCATTAGCGTTCAACAGAATATAAATTAAGCCTAAAAAAATAGTGTAAACTAGGGACAATTCATAGAAAAATTCCAAAAAGAATAATATATATTGGAAAGACAATGTTAGAAATGTAATGGTTCTTTCCAAAGTGCCTAATATACCCTTGAGGAACAGTATATCACCATGTTGGTTCTAATGAGACATATTTGCATCTGAAAGCAATACTAATAAAAAATTCCTTGATGGAAAAACACTAAATAGACAAAAGATAAGTGGTAACTTTGGTGAAGGGTAAGACAGTACACAATACTGGGCAAGCCAGCACAACTTATCCAAGGCAAGGTTATGGAAGCTCCACAGACACATCCAAACTCCCTGAGGGACCAAATTGCTGGGCCGAGGGCTTGGGGGACCACAGTCTTGGGGAACATCTACCTCAAATGTCTTACGTTCTACTTTGGTGAATAGCATCTGGGGTCTTAAAAGCCTGTGAGCAGCCATCTAAGACACTCCACTAATCTTGCCCCTTTGGGAGCAAGGAAGAATGAATAAAACAAAAGATACAAGGAAAAGATTAGTCCAAAGGATTAATGGGCCACATCTACCATGGTCTCCACCAGACTGAGTCCAGCACAACTAGATGGTGCCTGGCTACCACCACTGTCTGCCCTGACAGGGATCACAATAGAGGGCCTCAGACAGAGCTGAAGAAGAAAAATTCTAACTCAAAAAAACAAAACAAAACAAAAAAACTAGCCTTACTGGTCTGACAGAGACTGGAGAAACCCCAACAGTACAGCCCCTGCACACCCTTTTAGCTCAGTAATGAAGTTCATTCCCAAGGTTCACCCCTAAGCCAAAGATTAGACAGGCCCATAAAACAAAAGAAGACTAAAGGGACACAACAGCCCAGGGGCAAGGACCAGAAGACAGGAGGCGACAGGAAAGCTGGTAATAGGAAACTCAAGATCCAGGAGGGAGAGTGTTGACCTGTCATGAGGTTGTTAGCCAGTGTCATAAAACAATATATGTACTGTTTAATGAGAAACTAGCTTGTTCTGTAAACCCTCATCTAAATTACAATAAAATAAATAAATTCCTTAACGCAAATGTGCTATTTCTCTATTTGTGGTAATTTAAGGCAAAGTGAAAAAAGGTTGATAATTTCCTCACTGAAACTATTTAGGAGTATCTTATAAATGTATTCCATATGTATGCCCAAAGAAGCTCTGGTTGCATGATCGTTAAGTACTCCACTGCTAACCAAATGGTAGATGGTTCGAGAGACAAAAGAACTGGTGATCTGCTTCTGTAAATATTACTGCTTAGAAAATCCTATGGGGCAGTTCTACTCTGTTCTGTAGGATCGCTAGATGTTGGAATTAATTCCACAGCACCAAAAAATGTACTCCCAATTCCCTATAAATCTAGTTATTCATACATTCTTTCAAAAGATACCTATGGATTCCAAGAGTTCAATACATATCATTAAAAAAAAAAAGTAAAGTTTTCTTCCCTTGTGGAACATACAGTCTAGCAGGAGGAGATAGTATGGTGACAAAACATTATATATAGTGTGTAATGTTTTTGTTGTTTTTGAAAATATGCACAGCAAAAAAAAAAAAAAATACACCAATTCAACAATTTCTATGTGTACAATTCAATGACATTGATTCCATTCAAGTTGTGCAACCATTCTCACCCTCGCTTTTCAATTGTTCCTCCCCATTAGCATAAACTAGCTGCCCTCTAAGCTTTCTATCTAATCTTTGCAATTGCTGGTGTCAATTTTATCCTGTATAGGTAATTTTCTTTAGGAGCCCTGGTGGCACAATTGTTAAGCTCTTGGCTGCTAACTGAAAGGTCAGAGTTTCAAACCCAATGGTGGCTCTGCAGGAGAAAGCTATGACAGTCTGTTTCCATAAAAATTAAAGCCTTAGAAACCCTATGAGGCTGTTCTACTCTGTCAGATATGGTCACTATGAGTCAGAATCAACTTGATGGCAATGAGTATACGTATTTCTTCAAGAAAGTGCAAATCTGGGATACAGGGGAGAGGTCCAGGTTGGAAGATTCCTGAGAATTTCTGGAAGTCATTAGCAGATGTCTCACATATGCTTACAAATAACTCCAGTCAGCCATCATATTGCACCTAATATTTCCTTACTCTCCTATTACTAATTCCCTCACCTGCACTTACTGAATATTGCTGTTATTTTTTCTAGGGATTGTTATCCTAGCAGGCATTGGAGTTATTTCCATGGGGTTTTGCTTCATCTCAGGTCTAACAATAATATTCCATTTCCACTGCTGAACTGAAGCCTTTGTGATAGTCGTAAAGTGCAATTTTCTATTACAGAGTGCAAGAAGACTACTTTTGCACGTGTGAGTGTTCATGTGCATGTGAGTGTGTGATTTTGGCATGAATGCTACCTTAACTAAAATATTTCTAAAACAACAATAATGTACGACAATTCAATTTCAAAATAAAAATATTTAACACTTACATCAACCTATAAAGATTGACTGTCAACAGGAAAATTCCCTAAAAGGGGCTTAGAATTCAATATTTCATTCAAGATTTTGGTGGAAAACAAAATTTTAGATCTGACAGATTGAAACAACAATAAATATATGGTATTATGTTTAGTGACTCCACTCAAAAGCAACAGGATTTTGGGTTTTATGTGTAGTATTCCTGCTTTTTTTTTTTTTTTTTAATTAAATAATTTGATTTGCTGAGCCAAAGGTATTCTTGTGTAGGTAACTTAGTTTTTTTTTTAATTTCTAATCAAAATAAACTCTGTGTTAACTTAATAACATAACTATAAAGCTTGTAAAAAACATAATAAATGAGATTAAAATAAATGTACTGAGTTTATAACCATTATTATTATTTTTCTTATCATTTTAAGAATAAGAGAAAACTCATTGGAAGGTCAAAAAGTCTCAATTAGCTGATAATCAAAGAAACTCACACAACCAACTTATTTGGGAATACCAAACCAAAACAAAATAAGCTAGGACACAGTAAGCAAACATAAAATAAATGTAACAACATACTGACTCAGAGACAACAGTCAATATCAAACCACATAAAGAGACAGACCATGATGGCTTCAGCCAACAACCAAACCAAAGAATCAAGAAAATTCCCACAGGAAGATAAAGTCTTAGAATTACAGGAGGTAGAATTCAAAAGACTAATATAAAGAGCTCTTCAAGAGATCAAGGAGGAGATCAGTAAAAATGCAGACCAAGCCAAGGAACACAAGACAAAGCAACAGAGAAATTTAAGAAGGTTATAGAAGAGATAAATTACAATTTTAACAGACTGCAAGAATCCATAGAAGGGCAGCAAACAGAAGTCCCAAAGATCAACAACAAAATTTCAGAATTAGGCAACTCAATAGAAAGCCATAAGAGCAGAACTGAGGCAATGGAAGTCAGAATTAGTGAGATTAAAGATAAAGCACTCGATGCCAGTTTATTTGAGGAAAAATCAGATAAAATAATTTTAAAAATGAAGAAACTATAAGAGGAATAAAATAAGAGTGATAGGATTACCAAAATAGGTGGGATAACAGAAAATACAGAGAGAATTGTTGGCAGAAAACTTCCCTGATATCATGAAAATGAGAAGATATCTAACCAAAAAGCTCATCAAACCTCACACAGGTTATATTCCAAAAGAAAGTCACCAAGACACAATCAAACTTGCCAAAACCAAAATAAAGAGAGAATTTTAAGAGTGACTAGGGAAAAATGAAAAGTCACTTACAAAGGAAAGTCAATAAGACTAAACTCTGACTACCCAGCAGAAACCATGCAGGCAAAAAGGCAATGGGATGACATATATAAAGCCCTGAAGGAAAACAACAACAACAAAAAAATGCCAGCCAAGAATTATATATCCAGCAAAACTGTCTCTCAAATATGATGACAAAATTAGAGCATTTCCAGATGAACAGAAGTTAAGGGAATTTGTGAAAACCAAACCAAAATTACAAGAAATACTAAAGGGACTCCTGTGGTTAGAAAATCAATAACATTAGATAACAACTCAAGACTATAATATAGGACGTAATAACCAGATATCAACCCAGATACAAAAGTCACAAAAATAAATCAAAACTAAAACACTGAAAACAGGGAAACAAAGATGTCAGTATGTAAAAGATTACAATATTAAAACAACAAAAAAAACAGACTAAATAATGTAGTCACAGAATTTTCATATGGAGAAGTCAAGGAGATATCAAGAAATAAGAGGTTGGTTAAAACTTAGAACAATAGAGGTAAATTTTAAGGTAACTACAAAAGATGCTAATAATCCTACACACCAAAATAAGAAAAACATAAAGACTCAGCAAATACAAAATCAACGGCAATGAAAAAGATGAAAAGAAAATACATAAAGAAAAATGACTCAGCACAGAAAATTAAGTGGAAAAAAGAAACTGGCAACAACACACATACACAAATACATCAAAATTACAGCTCTAAACTCATACCTATGAATAATTACATTGAATGTAAAGAGGCTAAATGCACCAATAAAGAGACAGACAGTGGTAGAATGGATACAAAAAATATGATCCATTTATTCTGCCTACAAGAGACACACCTTACACTCAAAGACAAAAACTAAAGCTCAAAGGATGTGGGAAAATATATATCTATATATATTAAGCAGGAAACAATCAAAAAAGAACAGGAGTGGAAATATTAATCTCTGAAAAAATAGACTTTAAAGCAAAATCCACCAGAAAGGATAAGGAAGGACACTATATAACGAATTAAAGGGTTAATACACCAATAGGACCTAACCATAATAAATATGTATACACCTAACAACAAGGCTCCAAATACATAAAACAAAATCTAACAGCATTGAAAAAGGAAATAGACAGCTCCACAATAATAGTAGGAGACTTTAACACGGCACTTTTGAAGGACAGAACACCTAGAAAGAAGTTCAATAAAGAAAAGGAAGATCTAAATGCCACAATCAACCAACTTGATCTCATAGACATGTACAGAACACTCTAACAAAAAGCAGCTAACTATACTTTCTTTTCCAATGCACACAAAACAAGCCTTAACAGAATCCAAAACATTGGAATATTGCAAAGCATCTTTTCTGATCATAAAGCCATAAAAGTAGAAAATAATAACTAAAAAAAGCAAGGGAAAAAAAATCAAATACATGGAAACTGAACACCTTGCTCCAAAACTACTGGGTTATAGAAGGAATCAAGAATGGAAAAAGAAATTCACAGAATCAAACGAGAATGAAAATACATCCTACCAGAACCTTTGGGACACAATAAGAACAGTGCTCAGAGGCCTATTTATAGCAATAAATGCACACAGCCCAAAAGAAGAAAGAGCCAACATCAAAACATTAACCCTACAACTGGAACAAATAGAAAGCAGCAAAAGAAGCCTTTGAGCACCAGAAGAGAGGAAAAAATAAAAATTAGAGCAGAATTAAATGAAATAGAGAACAGAAAAACAATTGAAAGAGCTAACAAAACCAAAATCTAGTTATTTGGAAAGATCAACAAAATTGATAAACCATCTGCCAAACTGACAATGGAAAAATAGGAGAAGCAAATAACTAGAATAAGAAATGAGATTAGCGATATTGCAACAGACCCAACTGAAATTAAAAGAATCATAACAGAAAGCTATGAAAAATTGTACTCCAACAAATTTGAAAACCTAGAAGAAATGGACAACAACAAAAAAAACCCAATTAAAAAATGGGCAAAGGATAAGAACTGCTGGTGGGAATGTAAAATGGTACAACCACTTTGCAAATCAATTTGGCGCTTCCTTAAAAAGCTAGAAAGAGACATATCATGTGATCCAGCAATCCCACTCCTTGGAATATAACCTAGAGAAATAAGAACTATCACAAGAATAGATATATGCACACTCATGTTCTTTGCTCACTGTTCATGATAGTAAAAAGATGGAAACAACCTAGGTGCCCATCAACAGACAAATGGATAAACAAATCATGGTATATTCACACAATGGAATACTAAATAATGATAAAGAACAACGATGAATCCGAGAAATATCTCACAACACGGATGAATCTGGAAAACCTTATGCTGAGTGAAATTAGTCAGTCACAAAAGTACAAATATTGTATGAGTCCATTATTATAAGAACTCAAAAAAAGGTTTAAACACAGAAGAAAATATTCTTTGATGGTTATGAGGGTGGGGAGGGAGGGAGAAAAAATTCGCTAACTAGATAGTAGATAAGAACTATCTTAGGTAAAGGCAAGGACAACTCACAATACAGGGGAAGTCAACACAGCTGGACTAAACAAAAAGTAAGACCGTTCCTGAACATTACTCAATACTTCGAAGGACAGAGTAGCAGCAGAGGGGCCTGGGGACCATGGTTTTGGGGGACATCTAGGTCAATTGGCGTAATAGTTTATTAAGAAAATGTTCTGCCTCCCACTTTTTTGAGTGGTGCCTGGGGTTTTAAAACCTTGTAAGCAGCCATCTAAAATGCATCAATTGGTCCCCACCCATCTGGAGCAAAGGAGAAGAAAGAACACCAAAACCACAAGGAAAATGTTAGCTCAAGAGACAAAAGGGACACTAAACCAGAGACTCCATCAGCCTGCAACCAGAAGAACTAGATGATACCCTGCTACCACCAAAGACAGCCCTGACAAGGAATGTGACAGATAGTCCCTGAAGGAGCAGGAGAAAAGTGTGATGCGGGCCTCAGATTCATGTAAAAAGACCAGACTTAATGGTCTGACTGAGACTAGAGGAATTCCCGAAGACATGGCCCCTGGTCTCTCTGTTAACTAGGGACTAAAACCATTCCCGAAGGCAACTTTTTAGACAAAGATTAGACTAGACTATAAAACATAAAATAATACCAGTGAGGAGTGTACTTCTTAGTTCAAGTAAATACACGAAATTACATGCAACTCCTGACTAGAGGTGGAATGAGAAGGCAGAAAGGAATCAGAGCTGGTTGAATAGACTTGGGAAATGCAGGATAGAAAGGCGGAGTGTGCTGTCCCATCATAGGGAATGTAACTAGGGTCACAGAACTATAGTTTATACATTTTTGCATGAGAAATTAACTTGAGCTGTGAACTTTCACCTAAAGCACAATTAAAACAAAAATCTCAATTACCTATAATTTGGTACTTTAATTGAGGAATGCAAAAGCACATGTTGGAAACCCTGCTGGCACAGTGGTTAAGTGCCATGGTTGCTAAACCAAAAGGTCAGCAGTTCAAATCCACCAGGTGCTCCTTGGAAACCTTATGAGGCAGTTCTACTCTGTCCTATAGGGTCGGAATGAGTCAGAATCGACTTGATGGCAACGGGTAATACAGGATAAGCATGTGTTGGGAGCCCTGGTGGTGAAATGGTTAAAAGCTCAGGCTGTTAACCAAAAGGCTGGTAGTTCGAATCCACCAGCTGCTCCTTAGAAACTCTATGGAGTAGTTCTACTCTTTCTGTAAGTTTTCTATGAGTCAGAATCAACTTGAAGGGACACAACAACAATAAGCACATGTTGAATGAACACAAGTATTATTTTTGAACTTCCTCAACTGATTCATTTATGAATTGAAATCAATAAGAAATTGGCAGGTATCCGGGATCTGCTCCCATCTTCTTCCATTTTTATAACAATGTTTGGTCCAATTTGAGAAACATTGGCCTGTTATAGAAGTCATTGTGTTCCTAGAACACCAAAGACACATGGAAAACGTGAGTCCAAGAGACAGAAAGGGCCACATAAACCACAGACTCCATCAGCCTGAGGCTGGGAGAGCTAGATGGTACCCAGCTACCACCAATGTCTGCCCTGAAAGTAAACACAACAGAGAATCCCTGATGCAGTAGGAGAAAAGTGGAATGCAGACTTCAAATTCTCATAAAAAGAACAGACTTAATGGTTTGACTGAGACTGGAGGGACCCCAGAGGTCATGGGCCCCGGATTCTCTGTTAGCCCAAAACTAAAACCATTCCCAAAGCCTACTCTTCAGACAAAGATTAGACTAGATATTTTTTTATATATAAAACATAAAATGATGCTGGTGAGGAGTGTGCTTCTTAGGTCAAGCAGACACATGAGACTATGTGGGCAACTCCTCTCTTCTGGAGGTGAAATGAGAAGGCAGAGAGGGACAGGAGCTGGTTGAATGCATACAGGGAGCAGAGTGGAGAGAAGTAGTGTGCTATCACATTGTAGGGAGAGCAACTAGGGTCACATAACAATGTGTGTATAAGTTTTTATATGAGAAACTGACTTGAATTATAAACTTGCACTGAAAGCACAATTAAAAAAAAAAAGCCATTGTGCTCCTGTCTAATACATTGGTTCTTATAACTTCTTTATCTATAAAATAAGTATTAATAACTCTTTCAAAACATCAGTTAGAATGAAATAATTTAATACATATAAAACCCACCCAACCACTGCCATCGAGTCGATAGGACAGATAGGGTCAGGTACACACAGTGTATTCAAAACAGTGTTGTCACATAGTCATAGGTATGTGTTTTCTACTGTTGTATTATTTTATAGTTAAATATGTAGTCGTTTAAACTGATTTGTCCCAATCATAGTAAGTTAAATCAGGTTAATTATTACTATTACTTTTAAGGATAATTAAAAAAATTTTTTTCCAAGAGATAACAATTTTTTGTAAGCATTCAAAAGTGTATCTTTAATAGAATATAACATTGTTTTAACCATGTCAATAATTATATTTGAAGATAAAACAAATTTTATTAGATGTTTTTATGATAATATGTTCTATATAGCTGTACTCTTAGTTTTTAACTTTATATTCTCAGCTCAATGTATTTGTGCATGTTTTTCTTATTATTTTAAAATAATTTCAAACTTACAAAAAGTTACAAGAATTATACAAATAACATTTTATTTTCCTGAACCATTTGAGAATAAGTTGCTGACATAATGTCCCATCCAAACTGATAAATTATTAACATCAATTCCTAACATCTCATCCAGTTTTGCAGATTGTCCCAATAATGTCCTTGAGGGAAAAAAAAGTCCAGCTGAGGATTACATGACTGTTTGTTTTTTATGTCTCATTAATCTCAGGCTACTCATTAAAATTGGTGTACAGATAATTGCTGACTTATGTTGCATTCAAATTATGATGAACTACACTTATGACTGTCCTTATTTTTTTGTACATCTTATTAAGAATATGTACTACATACAGTGTTGCAGCATGTAATTTTTGATGCTATTATTCTCATGCTAACCCCCAAAAGCCAAATAGAGATTGAATTTATAAAGATACTGATAATAAAAGATAATAATAATGAAAACTAAGACAAGAAATGAGCGTGTGAAGTACTTGTCACATTGGAAACCTGTTGTAAATTGGGGACTACCAGTATATATTTTTCATGTATACAACATATACTTATTGACTTATTATTTTATGTATGGGAGACATGATAGTAGGGACTGGGAGAGATGGAGTAACAATAACAGAAAGGACCCATTTTCAAAAAAAAGCTATACACCAAAATAAAAATATTTTGGTATTTACTTCTATCAGGAGTAAGAGGATTATACAATTAAGTAGCATTTGCATCAGAAAATGAGAAATTAAAAAAAAAAGCTTTTAATCATAATAGCAGAAAACAAAGAAATATATTCAAGTAATTAGTATTTACCCAGTGTAATATTTTGAAAATTAAGAGTAAGATTTATTTCAAAAAATAAAAAGGGTAACTAGTAAAACGAGAAACTTCCCCCCAGGTGTTCACAATGAATCTGCAATACTTGAATTCCATCTAAGAAACAACAATTTTTGAGTGGTTTTTGGAAGATTTTTTACTTCTTCAGATGCCTGATTGTTATACAAGCAATTTTCTAGAACATGTGAAACTTAAGTCTTTGAAATCGTTTTTAGTCTGACATCTTTTACTGTATAGAAATAGCCTTAATGTGCCTTCCATTACCTATAGATGAATGATGAATCTCAATGTGTTAGATAAGTAAAAGTAGCAAAGCCTGGAAATTTTCCAAGAGCCTGCAGGGGTTCTCCTTTGTAGAGTCCACCCTAGGCAGATCTAAGCATAACCATCCCTTATGAATGCTACAGTTTCTGTATTAAAATAGAATTGATAACCTAGCACAAAAAGTTTCCTGTGCTTTCTTTAATATATGAATATGCATTTAAACAGAATTTGGACCAAATTAGATACATAAACTTAATTTTACTTGAGAAATAAAAGCTAATATTTTACTCCTGATTTAGGAGTTAAAATTGGAGCCATTATTCCCTGTTATTGAGTATAAAGAATGTGGCCCATCTGGAGCTGTACTCACAAGGACACATCAACTCAGCCCTGAGGTATAAAGACAACAGCTAGGACAACTTTTTTTTTTTTTTTTCATTATGAATGATATATTTCTGCATTTCCACACAAGATAAAAAGACATATAAAAGCATAATTCCACCCAGATGCTGCTGGTTTTTAAATCCAACAGCTTAACTTGTTGTCCGTCACAGTTTTGGGGTAATGCCACTATCTCAGACCAAAGACAAGTTCAGTTAAATGGACTTTCAAATCAGTAAAGAACTGATTCTGAGAGAAGAATTTAGTAAAACTGCTGGATAGGTTTTCTTTCTTTAATTAAATGAATTTTTATTGTATTTTAAATGAAAGTTTACAAATCAGGTCAGCCTCTCATACAAAAATTTACATGCACCTTGCCATATACTCCTAATTGCTCTCCCTCCAACGACAGCACAGTTCTTCCCTCAACTCTTTCTCCTCGTGTCCATTTGGGTAGCTTCTGGCCTCCTCAGCCCTCTCATCCCCACTCCAGACAGGAGATGCCAACATAGTCTCATGGATCCACTTGATCCAAGAAGCTCGTTCTTCACCAGTATAGTTTTCCATCCCCTAATCCAGTCCAATCCCTGTCTGAAGAGTTGGCTTTGGGAATGCTTCCTGTTCTGGGCTAACAGAAGATCTGGGTACCATGACATCTAGGGTCCCTCCAGTCCCAGTCTGACCATTAAGTCTGGTCTTTTTATGAGAATTTGGCTTCTGCATCCCACTGCTCTCCTGCTCCCTCTGAGTTTCTCTGTCGAGTCCCCTGTCAGGGCAGTCATCAGTTGTGGCCAGGCACCATCTAGTTCTTCCGGTCTCAGGCTGATGTAGTCTCTAGTTTATGTGGCCCTTTCTGTCTCTTAGGCTCATAATTACCTGTGTCTTTGGTGTTCTTCATTCTTCCTTGCTCCAGGTGGGTTGAGACCAATTGATGCATCTTAGATGGCAGCTTGTTAGTGTTTAATACCCCAGACGACACTCTCCAAAGTGGGATGCAGAATGTTTTCTTAATAGATTTTATTATGCCAATTAACTTAGATGTCCCCTGAAACCATGGTCCTCAAATCCCCACCCCTGCTACTCTGGCCTTTGAAGCATTCAGTTTATTCAGGAAACTTCTGTGCTTTTCATTTAGTCCAGTTGCGTTGACCTCTCCTGTATTGCATATTGTCTTTCCCCTCACCTAAAATAAAACTTATCTGCTATCTAATTAGTGAATACCCCTCTCCCTCCTTCACTCCCTCCCCACCCCTCGCAACCATCAAAGAATATTTTCTTCCCTTCTTAAACTCTTCCTTCAGTTCTTTTAATAGTGGTCTTATATAATATTTGCCCTTTTGCAATTGACTAATTTCACTCAGCATTATGTTTTCCAGATTTCTCCATGTTATGAAATGTGTCACCGATTCATCGCTGTTCTTTATTGATCCTTAGTATTCCATTGTGTGAATATACCGCAGTTTATCCATTCATCCACTGATGGACACTTTGGTTGCTTCCAACTTTTTGCTATTGTAAACAATGCCCCAATGAACATGTGTGTGCATATATCTGTTTGTGTAAAGGCTTTTCTTTCTCTAGGATATATTCCAAGGAGTGGGAATGCTGGATAGTATGGTAGTTCTGTTTCTATCTTTTTAAGGAAGCACCAAATCAATTTCCAAAGTGGTTGTACCATTTTACGTTCCCACCAGCAGTGTATAAGTGCTCCAGTCTCTCCACAACTTCTCCAACATTTATTATTCTGTGTTTTGGGGATTAATGCCAGCCTTGTTGGAGTGAGATGGAATCTCATTGTAGTTTTGATTTGCATTTCTCTAATGTTTAATGACCGTGAGCATTTCCTCATGCATCTGTTAGCTACCTGAATGTCTTCTTTAGTGAAGTGCCTGTTCATATCTTTTGCCCATTTTTTAATTGGGTTATTTGTCTTTTTGTAGTTGAGTTTTTGCTGTTATCATGTAGATTTTAGAGATCAGATGTTGATTGGAAATGTCATAGCTAAAAACTTTTTCCAAGTCTGTAGGTAATCTTTTTACTCTTTTGGTGAAGTCTTTGGATGAGCATAAGTGTTTGATTTTTAGGAGCTCCCAATTATCTAGCTTCTCTTCTGCATTGTTGGTAAAGTTTTGTATACTATTTATGTCATGTATTAGGGCTCCTAGCTTTGGCCCTATTTTTTCTTCTGTGAACTTTATCTTTTAGATTTTATATTTAGGCCTTTGATCCATTTTGAGTTCATTTTTGTGCATGGTGTAAGGTATGGGTCTTGTTTCTTTTTTTGCAGATGGATATCCAGTTATGCCACCATCTAATTCTTTATCCTTCTGTTTGTTTTTCAGAGTTCTAGGGCTGTCATCTGTATCTGTTGTACTTGGCTTCTCAGATGTTTGCTATAGAGGGATGACATGGTGCTTCTGCCTAAGACGGCACGTTGGTCCATCTCCCAAGTTAATCACTTTTTAGAAATGTTAATTACTTAAGACATATAATATTTTGGATTAGATGGCTTTTTATCCTCAAATACTAGTAGAAGTATAGTATTTTGTTCATAAAATGAAGGAATACACTTGTTAAAGTCTTACTTTTCAGAGATAGAATTGAATTTTTTTATTTTAGTTTATGAGAAAATATAGGCTAATATTTTATCAATTTCAGCATGCAATTTTCAGTGTAATTAATTGTGCATTTAGGGTTATTTACTTAGAGATTTTGATTTTAGAAATCCTTGGCAACTGATCCAATGATAATGTAATATAAAATCTATGCCGATTCTTTTCTCCTATTAAAAATAAGTACAACCAGACAAGTATTTCTTTATAATATGATGAGACTACTAGAAATTAACATTATTGAAAATATTCAAATTTGAATAATATGAAAATGTCTTAAACTTTGAACCTGCCAAATACTGGATAGATGTAGTCATAAATATAGAATGTAAAAATATAGGGCTTTAGTTCAGCTTTACCTCAATTTTGTTTGTAAAATAGAAACATAATTGTAACAAAAATACTCCTTTGGCATATCCTACAATATAGAAAGAATACTCAGAAAATCAGTATCAACCTTACTGATGATAATAAAAAAAAAAAAAAAGATAATAGCATTACTTAAAACTATTTAAGATTTCTGTGGTTATTTCTTCCTTATGGTATATACCACTAGATATCTGAGTGTAATTACTGTATTTTAAGGTCAATTATACTATTTTATCTCCATGTGATTACCTTATCAGCTAATCATTTTTTTTTTATTTTTTTTTAGGAATTTCAATTTTTAAGGATTTCTTTAGAATTCAGTTTTGTTTTATAATTATATATAATTACATGGTTATAAAATCAAGTATATAAAATGAGAGTGACTTCTTCATAGATTTACCAGTTATTCTTTGGGACAGAGACCTGAAAGTAGCATTTATGGATCATTTGACAATGTAACTTGTCAGATATTGCAAAATCCCCTTGCATAAAGGTTTGTACAAATGTTCATTTCCTCTAAAAAGGTATAAGATTGTCTGGTTTCCAACAGCCTGATCAATAGATTATGTTATCAAATATGTGTGCTTTTCCAATCTGACTGATAAAAATGAGTTAGGATAAACATTTTTCACATCTGGCCAACTGACTGGAAGAGTTCCATATTTATGCCCAGTTCAAAGAAATGTGATCCAACAGAATGTGGAAATTATCAAGCAATATCATTAATATCACACACAAGTAAAATTTTGATGAAGATCATTCAAAAATGGTTGCAGCAGTACATTGACAAGGAACTGCTAGAAATTCAAGCCAGATTCAGAAGAGGACTTGAAACAAGAGATATCATTGGTGATGTCAGATGGATCTTGGATGAAAGCTAAGAACACCAGAAAGAAGTTTACCTGTGTTTTATTGGCTATGCAAAGGCATTTGACTTTGTGAATCATAGCAAATTATGGCTAACATTGCAAAGAATGGGAATTCCAGAACACTTAATAGTGCTTATGTGGAACCACTAGTACATAGAACAAGAAGCAGTGGTTCTAACAGAAAAGAAGATACTTCGTGATTTAAAGTCAGGAATGGTGAATGTCAGGGTTGTATCTTTTCTCCGTACTTACTCAACCCATATGCTGGGCAAGTAATCCAAGAAACTGGGTTATACGAAGAAGATCATGGCATCAGGACTGGAGGAAGACTCACTGACAACCTGCTATATGCAGGTGACACAACCTTGCTTGCTGAAAGCAAAGAGGACATGAATCATTTTCTCGTGAAGATCAAAGACCACAGCCTTCATTATGGATTACACCTCAACACTAAGAAAACAAAAATCCTCACAACTGGATCAATAAGCAACATCATGATCAATGGAGAAAAGATTGAAGTTGTCAAGGATTTTATTTTACTTAAGACTATAGTCAATCCCCATGAAAGCAGCAGTCAAAAGATCAAATGAAGTATTGCATTGGGCACATTTGCTGTAAAAGACCTCTTTAAAGTATTAAAAAGCAAAGATGTCACTTTGAGGACTAAGTTGTACCTGACCCACGCCATGGTATTTTCAATTGCTTTTTTTTTCATGTGAAAGCTGGACAATGAATTAGGAAGATCGAAGAAGAATTGATGCCTTTGAATTGTGACATTGGCAAAGAATAAAGAATATACTGTGGACTGCTAGAAGAACAAACAAACCTGTCTTGGAAAAAGTACAGCCAGAATGCTCCTTAAAAGCAAGGATGGGCATGTTATTGGGGGACTAGTTCCTGGAGAAGGACGTCAGGCTTGGTAAGGTAGAGGGTCAGGGAGAAATACAAAGGCACTTGAAATGAATTGACACAGTGGCTGCAACAACAGGCTCAAACATGGCAATTATTGTGAGGATGGTGCAGGACAAGGCACGATTTTCTTGTACATACAGTTGCTGAGTCAGAACCAACTAGACAGCACCTTACAACAGCAACAAAGGCCTTTAGCATTTCTTTTGTTTTTTCTGTGAAATATATGTTTGCATATATAAGCTATTTTTATATAATTTTACTAGTCTTTTCCCCCATCTAGTTTGTAAATATTTCATATATAATGCTATTACCTCTTTTGTGAAGTTGAAATTATTTTCCCAGTTGGTCATTTGTCATTTATTTTGTTAATGTATTTTACTTTTCCACATTTTTTATCAGTGTAAAATAATATGGCTAAATCTTCACCATGTAAACCCAGAATTACTGTGTTTTTAAATTTTGTTTCAATGGCTTTCAATATGAACAAAAACGTTTGAGTTTACAGTTGGGAATTAACCACCTATTCCAGCAGGAAAATCCTCATTGTATAGTAAACTTTCTCTGATGCCTGTGGGAAATTAATTTAACAGACATGCTTAATTTAAAAATAGGTTTATGTTGGGAGCATTCAGATAAACTATTTGTCCAAAAATATCTCCCTGGGGTTTGAATAAAATTCCCTCACCAGCATTTATCAAGATTCTCACACTGTCAAAGGGAAGAAGGGGGTCTCAAGGAACTGAAAGAAGAGGTAGGTTAGTATAAGACAGAATCATTTTTCTTTTTTAAACAGGTCACTTTTCAATACACTAAAAAGTGAAAACGAGACTTGACATTTATTTCAGGAACAGCAAATTTCAGTCACATTATGTCCTCTCTATCATCTGTAATTTATCTTGAGACATATCACTTTATATCACTTAAAGTACATGTGGTTGTGAGAAAGAATAAAGGAGCGTTTCTGCTAAGTGCCACAAAGTTTCTTGAAGATTTCATCAAATTGAAGAAGACAACTTTTAATTTCAAGGATGTGTACCATGCTTGATATTTTAAAATACTGCTATCTTTATTATTTTGGAAGTAATTGTAAAAATCTGTCATTTTAAAATTGACACATTTGAACATGAATTTGATATAAAATATGTACAATAGTAGCCTGAAAAATGAAGACAATTAACTTTTATTGAGTTCTGGTCACTGTGTTAAATATATTCAGATTAGTGAATAATTTTACCCTTATAAAAACAATGAGTGGTAGGTATGATTATTCTAATTTTACAAATGAGAAAACTAAGGTTATAAAGTTAGGTAAAATTCCCTTTATCACATAGCTAATTACTGACTTAATTTGAAATTGAACCAGGACTGAATGTCCCTAGAGGTCATGTGCTGAACTTGTAAATTTCATGTCTTTCCATTGTTATTATGAATGGAGAATAGTAATTTATTTACTGAAGCAATGCTTTATGCTTTTGCGGTGGCTAAAAGATAACCTGTCTTTTCCTTAATTCCATCATGACCTGACTCAGCATAGTGTTCTGCATCAAGTGTAATAAAAATGTCATTGGTGTGACAGATGTAGAGAGGAAGGGCTTGGAATCTTTGCTCGTTTCTGAACAAGGCCAAGAGCCAGGAGACCTGGCCCAGTTAGTGGTAGTAAGAGAAATTTGAGACAGATGTATTGAGTTCGATATACAAAAATAGTACTAGAAAATTGACTGAAGCATTATGATCTATCCTCCAGCAAAAATAAAATAATTTTATAACATAGAAATACATATTAATCAATAAATATATTGTAATTTCATAACTATGAGCACAAGCATAGCAACGATTGTGAGGATGGTACAGGGCCAGGTAGTGTTTTGTTCTGTTGTACATGGAATCACAATGAGATGGTGATTGGATGGCTCCTAACAATAACAACAATGATTTCATAAATAAGCAAACCACTGATTTATAAATATGTCACAAAATAAAATATGTTCATTTTATACTATGTACTTATATATTTATCAATAAATATAAATGACTTTATAAATAGATAAACTGTTTTGATTTGTAAAGTTGTTTCTTACAGTTTGGTGGAAATACAAGCCAAACATTCAGAAAATGAGTAAACCGTGAATCAAGGATTACATGGAATGCCGTGCAGGCACAAAGTCAGGCGTATGAAAGACAGCAGGGTATGAACTACAGAACTGAGTCATAGTTTAGCATGATTATTTTGTTGAGTCCAAGGTCTAGAGAAACTGAAGAACAAAGTGGGTTTTGACCACAGGAAAAGACAAGATCTGCAATAGAGGACAACTTTCAATAGGTATAAGTAGCAGAATTGACTTATGTTAAAATCACTGGAGGCAAGGACATGCTTATCATATATATATATATTTTTTAATTTTAGTTTATTTCTAAAAATTAACACAGCATCTGGCCCATGATGGGTTGTCCCTAAATATTTACTGAATAAACACATCTCTCAGTTGGTCACATTATTTGTCAATTGTTATGGAAACTGCAAAGTCAAGTGAGTCTGGATCTGAATGACATAATAGCATTTACTAACTTTGTGGCACTCAAAAAATTGTTTAATATATCTTAGCTTCTTCATCCAAAAATAACATTTACCTTTTGTTGCTTTAAGAATTGAATCAGATAATTTAAAGAAAAAACATAATTTAAAAAATATCAATTGCTGATTGAAGTTATTGACTCATTGAAAAAAAAAAAAAAAACTCTTATTTTCAGGTATTTGATATCCGAGTTTGTTTCAGTCCTTTGAAAAATCACTGAACTCTTGTTGCTATTTGTCATGCTTTTTTTCACATTTCTTTTTGGGAAAAACGTATTAATGCAAAATATCAATTTCTGTCTCCACTAAGAGTACAAAGTGACAAAGTGGCCTTAAGATGTTAAAGAAAATGTTCCAAATCAAATGTAAAGACCTTCTTGTCTTCTTATATTTGTATCAGTAAAATATTTTAGATGATCTCTTGTTACTGGTGGCATTTCTGAGATTATGGAACTCTTTATCAACAAATACCATGGCCAACTTTTTGTTGCTTTAGACCTGTAATCCCAGTGTTCTTAGTGATTTGGTACATAAGTGATAAATGATAGATATGGGTCCTGGTTTTCTCATTCATCATGATTCATTGTAAAAAAATTCAAATAAAAGCATAGTAATGGTAAAAGCTTTTAAATTGTGAAAAGGATTTCATCACTTGACTGTAGCTTGTTTGATCACATCATCTTTATTTGGAGAGGAAGTCATTAAATATTTTAGATTTGTATACTTTATTAAATAACAAACTGAATGTAATAACTAAACTTTTAAGGAATTTACAATGGGGTAAACACACTTCTAAGGGCCTTGGTGGTACAGTGGTTAAGTGATCGGCTGCTAACCACAAGGTCTGGTGTTTGAAACCACCAGCCCTTAAGGGGAAAAAATGTGGTAGTCTGCTTTCTAAAGATTAAAGTCTTGGGAACACTATGGCAGTTCTACTCTGTCGTACAGGGTTAGTTTGAGTCGGAATCAACTCGGCAGCAACAGTTTTAAACATATTTCTGCACAGTGTTATTGCAGTTTTTCCCTCTCTTGTGATTCTTTATCTATTGGAGATAGAATAAAAAGCTTCCACTTCAAAGTGCATTTGTATTTCTTGCTTAAAGTTGAGTAAAAAATAAAATGTCTTCCTTTGTAATTACTTTAGTGTTTAAAAACATGATTAAACCTTTCACATATTTGGATTTCCAGTTATCTAATACATTTTTACTGAGGGCTATATACCACTTGATTGTTTTATAATAACTTATGTGCTATATTTACACAATTAGTTTTCTACTTCATTGATTTGCATATATTTCCATAATCTGAATTATTTATCATGATATATTGGCTTTTCATTCCTTTTTTGCTAATTGATTATAATGTCAAATGAGTTAAGCACTTCTAACTAAATCATATTTCTTGTTTATTAGTATAGAACTACAACTTATATTTTAGTAAGAATTATTTGTAATAAAAGTTTATTATTGTAGAACTGCACCACACCAGTTGTCATAGCAACCCCATGTGTATCAGAGTAGAACTGTGGTCCATAGGGTTTTTAATGGCTGATTTTTCAGAAGTAAAACACCAGGCTGTTCCTTTAAGATACCTGTTGGTAAACTCAAAGCTTCAACCTTTCCTTAGCAGCCAAGCTTGTTAACCATTAGCACCAATCAGGAACTACAAAGGAGGCTTAGTGGCTCAATGGTTAAGTGATTGACTGTTAACCCAAAGAGTGACTCTGTGAAACAAAAGACCTGGAGATATGCTACCTTGAAGATTACAGCCAAGGAAACCCTACAGAGCAGTTCTACTTTGTCATATAGGGTTGCTATAAGTCAGAATTGACGCACACACCACCACCAAGAACTACAAAACCAAAATAGAGAACATTAAAAGAGAAGCTGATGATATCTAAATACAATACATTTTTTACTTTATATTTTTTGATGGGTTGATAATAAAAATAAACACAGTTTTATATTTATGATTTAATAATCTTTTTCACACTCAAGTTGTGTGACAGTAACAATACTTCTTAAAATATCTCATTATTCTCTTGTGGCTCTCAGAATTTTTGCTGCATTTTCCTTATCTCTTTCATTCCCTTGACTTTTTCCCAGAGGTAAAGATATTCTTACAATCTTAAAATAAGGAATGAAAAACTTTCTTTACAAAATTATCACTTTGCGTGTTTTCCACTGAAGAAAGAATCTTACTTCCACTGTAAGTAACAGAGAATTCTCAAACTCAAAATTGCTTATGCTACTAGAAAATTCTTATCTCACACAAGGAGAAGTTCAAAATGGAGGTAAGTGCCAGTGTAATGTTATAGGATTCCTGCTTGTTTTCTTGTTTAATTCTTTTGCCTTAAGTATCCAGACCTCTTCAGTTCTAAGTGGCATTGCCCACACATCCATCATGATGTAACTATTTCTGTCTACTCAGGATTTTCTCCAAACATTACAATAAAATTTTCAGATATACCCATCTCCCTATTTGATGGGATTTTCAGGTATAAATTGAGTGAATGAGCCAACCAATACAGTATTTTATAATTTTGTAAGAAACTATAATTCTTTTTTTCAGATTGGTTTTAAGATAATAAGCAGTTATGATGAGTCTAATCATAAGAAACTTATATTTTGTAGAATATTTTATGTTGCTCAATAAAACTTTGATTAATAAATTTAATTCCTTGTATCTTACATAATTTTTAAGGTGCTGTTTTAAGATATGTAAGATCTTATAGTTTTAATCCTATTATAAATTAAATATTAAACATTCAGGTACGTGGATGAATGACCATTTGTTTTAACAGTATTCTACAGTCAAATGTTTAAGGTGTTTCCAATATTCTGCTATTACAAGTCATGCACCAGTCACTGCTTTTTAGCTAGGTCATTCTGCACGTGCGTGTGTGCAGGATTCCATTCTGTAAATCCCGAAAAGTAATATTACTGCATCAAAGGACTACATCACCCTGTGGCACAAACGGTTAGGCACTTGAATTGTAGTAGCTAAAAGGTTGGTGGTTGGAATCCACCCAAAGGCACCTCCAAAAACAGGCCTGAAAGTCTGCTCCGTAAGGTAATTGCCTTGAAAACCTTATGGAGCAGTTCTACTCTGCACACATAGGGTCACCATGAGCTGGAATCCATTCAATGGCAACCAAAAAAAACATGTATATATACAGCCATGAGCTACATAATGTTCGCTGGGGCAACATTCGATTGAGTATAAATCCGTGGTGCAATAAGGCTTTCGGTCATATATTGCTTAACATCAAGGAAACATTCTGGGAAGTAGGATGTTATGTGATTCTGACGTTGTTCGAACATCATATTACCTATGCTTCTTTTCTTCCTGCTTCCTGTCAGCCTTTCTCCTTCAGTGGTGCCTCAATAGGTGGGGTGCAGTCCCCTCCTCCTTTGGACGCTGTATAACATTTTGGTACACAGATGTATATATGGTAGGACGTTGCCTGAATGGACATTTTGCAGCACAAGACTGTATGGTGTTTTCACGTCCAAATCACATAATGCCCTATTTCACAGGGTGCATCATGGACGCTAAAGGAAGCATGACTATATCTGCATATATATTTATAATTATAATACATTTTTCCAACTTATTCTCAATGAAGGTTAGTTATATAAGGTGGCCTTGGTCTATTTCTTCATCATTTTATCAACAAAATGCAGCAGTATCAAAACTCTGGATGTTTGCCTATGTGAAAAGTAGAAAAAATATTGTAGCAGAGTACTGCTATGGTTCTTTTACTGTAAGTAAGGCTAAGCAATTTTTCATTTTTAAGTCATGTTTATGTCTTTTTGTTTGAACTGTATGTTCATATTCTTCACTCTTATTTTTTTCCCTTTATACCGATTTTTTTCCATTATCAGTTTCTAAGGGTATAGGGAGATTTGTTCTTTTCTGAAGATATGAATTGTGGATCTTTATTTACAGCTTATGAAAGTACATATATATTACACATGTATCACTTGTCACACAAACACACACTTAACTTTTGCTCTTGCCATTTAAATTTTTGACTATTATATAGCAAATTTAGTGGTATTTTCTTTTATAAATTCTGGATTTTTAGACATACAGAAAAGTCTTTCTCACTCCCAGGATATAAAGGAATACTCGATATTTACGTTTCATTTAAACATTGATTCATTTTGAATTAACTATGGAATTTGGTATCAGTTATATGTTTGATTTTTTTTCTAAATGTCTACCCACAGTTGACACAAAATAACTTATTGAATAATTTGTCCCCCTTGAACTGATTTGAGATGAAACAATTATCAAATATTGAATCACCACATGTATTTGGTTCTATGTCTGGACTTCCGTTTAACTATTTACAGTACCACAATGTTTTAGAAATTGAAGCTATATTCCTTCTATATAATTTTTTTAATGATAGTTAACCCTCATTTATCTTATTTTTCACAGTTTTCTTGATTAGTTTCATTCACAGTGACTTTAGAAAAACTTTGTCCATTTCAAGAAGAAGAAGTCTTTTGTGATTAGAAATTTTTATTGGGAAGATATTAAAATTTAACTAAAAGAAAATTAAGGTGTTTATGAAGTTAAAAATTGTTTACATTTTTATTTTCTTGAATCTATTTTTCTGTCCTAGGAGACTATTTTTTTTTTTTTTTAGGAGACTATTTTTAAGTTTTCTTCATACTGGTGTTACTCATGTCTTTGTTTTTTTCAAATCAGTAGTTAATGTAGCATAGCAGCCAAGAACCACGGCCAGAATGACAGATTCAAGTTTTATCTCTACCATATTCCAGCTGTGTAATCTCGGGTTCAACTCTCTGTTCTTCTGTATCTTCATTTCTAAAATAGAAAGAATAATAATCCATGTGTCATATGCTTGTTTGTAAGGATTACATGTGTTAAATGCTCAGAGCATTGCCTGGGCATAAGTATTTTTTAGATGCCAGCTACTATATTTGGTTATTTCTGCTTTGATAAATAGTTAACTACTTCATTTGGTGCAAAATATTCATCTTTGTTATTCTTTGTGAATAATACACTTAATTATTGTAAAGTGACACTTTTTGTCTCTTGGGTTTTGTCGCCTGAATTCTACTGTGTCAAATACTGAGATACTGACTTCCTGCTCTTATTTAATTTCCAGCTACCTTCATATTAAACGAAGTATATTTTGTCCATTTCATTTTCATACTCTGAATTATACTTTTAAGTTTGACCCTTACATACAGCATAGGGATATAGTTTGCTTTGTGATAAATTGTATGAGTTAAACTCTTTTACATTTATTGACAAGAAATATATATTTGGACTTAGTTTTTTCATGATTTTGTATTTGTCTTTTAAATATTTCACTATGTGATCTTTTTGGGGGGATGTCTGTATGTGTAGTTCTGATATTTTTGCATTTATATTCTCGTGATGTATTTGTAATACAAACTTAAAAAATATATAATAAACATATTATGGCAGTTATTTAGCTACAGGAGCCCTGGTGGTGTTGTGGTTAAAGCGCTTTGCTGATAACCAAATATTCAGCAGTTCAAACCCACTAGCCACTCTGCGAGAGAAAGGTGTAGCTTCCCTGTAAGATTTACAGCCTTGGAAACTCCACGGGCAGTTTTGCTCTGTTCTGTAGGGTTGCTATAAGTCAGAATCAACTTGACGGCAATAGGTTTGGTTTTTTGGTTTTTATTAATCTATTTTCTCTTAGCTCCAAACTCACCCTTGCATACTCTTTTCTGTGATGCTGTTTTGATGTCTATGTAAATTATAATTCTCCTTTTCCACCTGCTTCCTGTTAGGTTCCACCAGGCAGGGCTAATTAGAAGTCAGGAGTAGGGGTGAAGCGACTTGCTCTCTCCTGTTTGCAGGAAGGATATTGTTTACTGTTCCTTTCTGCATTGTTCCTTCATCCTGCCAGTTGGGTCTATTCTCTAATTGTCTTGTGTGCTGTTGGTACCAAACACATTATTACCTAAAGAATTAAGAGCACCCACAGGGCAGCATTTTCTACTCAGTCTGAGTCTCAGTTCTGGGAGGCTCCTATTCCAACCTCCTAAGTTCTGATAACTCCTTTTTTCTTTTGTTCCTTCAGCCTTAGAGAATATTATTTATGAGTTCCCTTGGTTTTTCATTCTTGCCTGTATTCCATCTGTAACATTTTTTCCTCTCATTTATTTATTTTCCTATTTTATTTTCTTCACTAATTTCACTCTGTCCTGTCCTGTATTATATTTTCTCCCCGTGCTACTTTCAATTTTGTCTTTAATTCATTAATGTCTTCATGTCTTTCTAATTCTTTCCTGAGTGTTACCATCCTATTTTTCATTTCCTTTTTTTATCTCACAATATTTTACATGAGTTCTTATATTTCCACTTTGTGGGTCTCCCCTTAGAAAGATGATTGCTTCAAGATGTTTTAATATATTGCAAAATATTTTGTCACACTTTGTCTCATGCCAAAAATTTAATCTTATATTTGTTCTTTTTTTTTTAGTATGTTTTATACCTTTCCCCTATTTTTTTTCTTTCCTGATTTGAATTCTAGCCTCCAGACCTATGAGAAAATAAATTTTTGTTCTTAAAAGCCACTTTGTGGTATTTTGTTATGTCAGCCCTTGGAAAATAAAACAGAATTTGGTGCTGAGAATTAGAATGCTTGTCATGGATTGAATTTTGTCCCCCCAAAATATATGTATCAATTTGGCTAGGCCATGGTTCCCAGTATTGTGTGACTGTCCATTATTTTGTCACCTGATGTGATTTTCTCATACATGTTGCAAATCCTGTTTCTATGATGTTGATGAGATGAGATTAGCTACTGCTACGTTAATGAGGCAGGAATCAATCTGCAAGTTTGGATTGTGTCTTGAGTAAATCTCTTTTGAGATGTAAAAGACAGGAGTGAGCAGAGAGACATGGAGACCTCATACCACCAAGAAGTGAGCACTGGGAGCATAGTCAATCCTTTGAATATGGGGTCCCTGCAGTGAGAAACTCCTGGACTGGGGAAGATTGATGACAAAGACTCCTCCAGAGACAACAGAAAAAGAAAGCCTTCCCCTGGAGCTGACACCCTGAATTTGGACTTTTAGCCTACCAGACTGTGAGAGAATAAACATCTGTTTGTTGAAGCCATCCACTTGTGATATTTCTGTTAAAGCAGCACCAGATAACTAAAACAGTGCTGCATTAAAAAAAAAAAAACATGTGAAAATGTGGAAAGGGCTTTGGAATTGGGTAATGGGTAGAAGCTGAAGAATTTTGAAGAGCTTGATTCTAAGAACCTAGATTGCCTTGAAGGGACTGTTGGAAAATAATGGACATTAAGAACAATCCTAATGATGGCTCAAAAAGAATTGAAAGCTGTGGGGAAAGTTTCTATCATCATGAACAGAATGTTACTAGAAATATGAACATTAGATGTGCTTCTGATGAAGATTTAGAAGTAAATCCCGAGCACATTATTAGATACTGGAGGAAAGATGATCCTTGTTATAAAATGGCAAATAACTTGTCTTAATTATGTTCCAGTGTTTTGTGGGAAGTAGAACTTATAAGTGATGAACTTGGATATTTAGATGAAAAGATTTTTAAACAAAATTTTGAAGGCGTGTCATATTTTTTTTCCTTGCTACAGAAAAATATGGGAGGAAAAAATTAGATTGAGTAATGAACTGTTAAGCAAAAAAGAAATCAGAATACAAACTTAGGTGTGTGACTGATTAACCCAGCCAAATATCCCAGCAGAAATGCTATTACCATAAAAGGACAGAGCTGGGATGAAATGAAGGCAAGCTGTTTGATCCCCAGCTCTACCGGAACTGTGTAGGTAGGAAACAGATCACTGAAAATACTTTTCAGCAAATAGCTACTGTCCATCAAGGAAAAAATAAATAAATAAGGACAATCCTAGAACAGTTTAGAGACCAGCAGGGCCTTCAGAAAGACCACGGAGGGCATGGTTGCCATTTCCTCAGTTTGCAAGTGTGTGGTACTGCCAGGGTTTCAAAGAGTGGGATAACTGCCACATTGGTTCTGGAAAGTTGGACTGCTGTACCAGAAGTTTGGAAAAATGGGATCACTGCTCAAAGATGACGGGAACAGGATGGCAGTGCTAATGGACCTGGTCTCAGAGAACAGAGGATTATTTTCAAGTGTTGAAGTCTAATGACATTTTCCCTGCTTGGTTGTGGACTTTCTTGGTATCACGCCTTTTTATGATCCTCCAATTTTCCCTTTTAGAATGGGACTGTCTACTATTTGCCTATACTTATTTTCCTCTTTACAATGGAGATAATTTTCCTTCTATGTGTATTTATTTTTTTTTAGTGCAGAAAAACCTTCCAATTTAATTTTTTTGTTTGTAAATATATTTCTTCTTCAACGTTGAAGAACAACCAAAAACCAAAACACATTGCCATTGAATCGGTTCTAACTTATAGAGACCATACGGGACAGAGTAGAACTGCCCAGTAGAGTTTCCAAGGAGAGCCTGGTGGATTTGAACTGGTGACCTTTTTGGTTAGCAGCCATAGCACCTAACCACTACACCACCATGGTTGCCCTTTGAAGGACAATATACCTAAAGTTATAGGATAGGAGTCAATTTCTTTCAGTTCTTTACAAGTATCATTCCATTGTTTTCTGACTTCCTTTTTTTTTTTTTTTTAAATAATTGGTGGAGAAGTCAGCCATCTCTCTTGTATTCTTTTGAAATTGATATGTCTAGTTCTCTTAGTTGATTTTAAGAATCTCTATTGTAAGTTTTTAGCAGTTTTACTAATGTGTGTCTAGTTGTAATATCTTTTGTTAATTTGTTTTTTCTTAATCTTGCTTTGGTTCATAGTTCTTCTTCAACCTGTGGCTTGATATCCTTCATCCATTTTGTAAAATTTTCAGTCATTTTCTCTTCAAATATTGTTGCTTCACCATTCACTCCCCCTTTCCTCTCTGGGATTCAAATTATAGGTACATTGGACCCATCTCTTGTGTCCTGTAATGTCTCATACCCACACATGCACACACATTGCACTGAATCAATTCCAACTATATATATATATATATGTATATATATATATACATACATATGGAGTCCTGGTGGTGCAGTGGTAAAGTGTTTGGCTGCTAACCAAGAGGTCAGGAGTTCAAATCCATGAGTAACTCCTTTATATAGTCATTGTTATTTTGTTTTGCTTTTTTGTATTTATCATTGTCTTTACTGTCTGCATTTCAGGTCACGAGTTTTCTGCAGTTTTGTCTTTCAGTCTACTATCTCTTCCTTCAGCTATATCCCATCTTCTGACATATCCTTTATATGGTTCTTAGCTTTTTATTTGATTTTAAATTTTATAATTTGATTTGATTATTTTTTCATAAATTAAAGATTGAAAGTCTCTAGTGAATTTCTTCATCTTGTCACTGATTTTTTGAATACACAAAGCACAGATATTTTTAAAGTCTGTCTTTGAAGACTCCAATAACTAGGATATCAGTGTGTAATATGTATATTGTCTTCTTTTTCTTTTTTAATCTTGGACCCATTTCTTGTCATGTCTATGATACTTTGATTGAATTAGATGTTAGCAATTCAATAAAATAAATGTTAATTATTCCGAGTGGAGAGCAAGAAGGGAAATGCCATTGTGGCAGAAGCTGGTTCACCATCACCCATTTTGTAGCACTCTGTTTCTTGTTTTCTAACTGGAATTCTACAGTATTTACTAGTACTCATTTTTGGAAAGTTTTGAACTCCTATGTTTGTCACCTTAGCACTAAAAACCTGAGCAAAACACTTCTCTACACTTCAGTGGCTTTCTTTCTGGCTTCTAATCCTCCTTTGGCGGAAGACTCATGGGAGAAAATTAACTCAGTTTCAGGCCAGTTTTCCTGCACTTTCTTTCTCATAGAAAATATTCACATCCAAATACTTATTGCTATGACAGCCATAATTTCTGTTTTATTTCTCTTCTGTTACTAAAAATACCAGTATTTCTTAAAAGTTTTATGTCTCCCAGTCACAGCCCTCTGAGGGGATTAGGCATAAGAATAAATGCATTTCCTAAGGGAAAAAGTCACTGTAGAAGGCCTCCTAACTTCCCTAAGCTTCCCTACCTACTCTCTAGGATCTTGGCCACTGAGTTTGTTTGCCTCAGCAGCTATCCAACCAGGTATTTTGTTGTTATTTTGTCTTCCAAATTTTTCTTAGTGATTGCTTTGGCGTGTTATAATAACGAAGAACAATTCACCGGAGCTAAATTACATTGCCCTTTAAATAGATTTATTTTTTAAGGTAATTCCCTTTTATTTTTATTGTGTTAAAATACAATTCACAAAAAAATTTGCTGTTTCATCCAGTCTCAAGTGTACAAGTAATTGACTTTAATCACATCTGCCATGCTATGCAAACTTAACACCCATTAAAAAAAAAAAAAATTATCACCCCAAATGGAAACCCCTTAAGCAATAGGTCCCTATTCTCTCCTGTCTCCTTTCCCCTATAATAACTGGTAAACTTTTGTCTCTCTGCTTTCATGTTCTACATATTTAATATAAATGGAATCATTCAATATTTATCATTTTGAGCCTGACTTATCTGACCTAGCACAATGATTTCAAGGATTGTCCATATGGTAGCATGTATCAGAATTTCATCTCTTTATGGCTGAAACATATCCCATTGTATGGTTGTACCATATTTAGTTTACCCATTTATCTGTTGATGGACATTGACATTGTTTCCGGCCTTTAAAAAAAAAAGGCCTTTAGATATTATAAATAATGTAGCAATTAACGTTAGTTCATAAAATGATTTTTAATATATGCTTAATTATAATGGCAACATATACTTAAAATTGTGATGTCATGTCCCAGCGATAATGATTGCAAGACATTCTTTTAATCTTTTAAAGTCCATACCTTCTTTGAACAGAATTTCATCAGATGACCACTATAAGCACCCAACACTTGCTTTGACTGAAATTATTTCAAACTAATATGCTTTCCACAAGCATTATTTAAAGAAATAATTTTAAAAAATTGAGAGCATGGCAGAGAGTGTCCTCCGTTCTGTGATTGTAATTTTATGTTAAGAGGATTAGGGTAGGGTTGTAATACCACCCTTACCCAGGTCACCTCTCTGATCCAATGTAAAGGGAGTTCCCCTGGGATGTGGCCTGCACTACCTTTTATCTCTTAAGAGATAAAAGGAAAGAGAAGCAAGCAGAGAGTTGGAGACTTCATAACACCAAGAAAGCAGCACCAGGAGCAGAGCACGTCCTTTGGACATGGGGTTCCTGTGCCTCAGAATCTCCTGAACCAGGGGAAGATTGAGGACAAGTACCTTCCTCCAGCAATAGAGAGAGAAAGCCTTCCCCTGGAGCCCACAAGCTGAATTTGGACTTGTGACCTACTAGACTGTGAGAAAATAAATTTCTCTTTGTTAAAGCCATCCACTTGTGGTATTTCTGTTGTGGCAGCACTAGATGACTAAGACATTATCCATAATTTGTTATGAACCATGCGGTGGAATCCCTTTTCATATCAATATAACACAGGTAAAATCATTCTGCTATTCTATGTTTTCAGACAATCCATCTGATATAAGCAATGGTATACCTCCTTCCAGGTCTCCTTCTGAGCTCAGCTTGAATTTCTGGCAGTTTCCTGTCAGTGTACTGCTGCAACTGCTTTTGAATGATCTTCAGCAAAATTTTACTTGCTACACTGAAACATCTCAACTGTTATTTCATCAGTTTCTGGCATTGTTTTTCACCAATGCCTTCAGTGCAGCTTGCACTTCTTCCTTCAGTACCATCAGTTCCTGATCATATGTCACCTCCTGAAATGGTTGAACATTGACCAGGTCTTTTTGGTACAGTGACTCTGTGTATTCCTTCCATCTGCTTTTGATGCTTCCTTTAAAATTCAAAATTTTACCCAAGGAACCCTTCAAAATTGCAACTTGAGGCTTCAGTTTTTTTTTAAGCTCTTTCAGCTTGAGAAATGTCGAGTGTGTTCCTTCCTTTTGATTTTCTAAATCCAAGTCTTTTGGTATTTAATTACAATATTTTACTTTGTGGTCTTAAGCTGACCTTTGAAATCTCTTCAGATCTTTTACTTCATCATTTCTCCTTTTTCTTTAGCTATTATACGTTCGAGAGCAAGTTTCAGAGTGTCTTCTGACATCCACTTTGGTCTGTTCTTTCTTTCTTGTCTTTTTAATGATCTTTTGCTTTCTTCATGTATGATGTCCTTGATGGCATCCCACAACTTGTCTGGTCTTTGGTCTTTTGTATTCAGTGCTTCAAATCTATCCTTGAGATGGTCTCCAAATTCAAGTGGGATATACTCAAGGTCATACTTTGGCTTTTGTGGACTTTTTCTTGTTTCCTGCAGCTTCCACTTGAACTTACATATGAGTAATTGATGGTCTGTTTCACAGCTGGCCCTTGGCCCTCTTATGACTGAAGATATTGAGCTTTTTCATTGTTTCCACAGATGTAGTCGATTTGATTCCTGTGTTTTTTATCATGTGAAGTCCGTGTATGTAGTTTCCGTTTATGTTGTTGGAGAAATATATTTGCAATGAAGAAGATTTTGATCTTGCAAAATTCTATCATATGATCACATTCCAATCACCAGTAATTATCAATGAACCCTGACTGCATATTTGAACAATTTCAGACTGCAGAAGTTGGTAAAAATCTTTGATTTCTTCATCATTTGCCTTACTGGTTGGTGCATAAATTTGTATAACAATTATATTAACTCTTCTTTCTTGTAGGCCTATGGATATTATCTTATCACGGACAATGTTGTATTACAGGATACATCTTGAAATGTTCTTTTTGGTGATGAATGTAATGCCATTCCTCTTCAAGTTATCATTCCCAGCATAGTAGACCAGTCCATTTCAGCTTACTAATTCCTAGGATATCAGTGTTTATGCATTCCATTTCATTTTTGATGACTTCCAATTTTCCTAGATTCGTACTATGTACATTCCATGTTCCTATTGTTAATGGATGTTTGCAGATGTTTCTTCTAATTTTGAGTTTTGATACATCACAAATGAAAATCCTGAAAACTTGACTCCAACCAATTCATTAAGGTCTACTCTACAATGAGGCTGCAAGAGTGTCAGAGCCATTTATTCATTCCCACAGAATGTTCTGGAGGTTGGAAAATGTCTTTAAGCACTCTTTCTTGGAAATCACAGTGACCGTTGAATAAGTTTTCATGGAGATCATGCCTGCCATGGATAGAAGAACCAACAACTTCAAGTGGACCACAGAAATTTTGGCCAGAGTGACAAAATTATAATTTGTCTTTGAGAGGAGTTTAGCAGTGGTTAGCAAGTTGGAAACAGAAATTAGACAATTAGTTTTCTTCAAGTTGATTTTGCATAGTAAACAACAGAAGGGAATGTTTATTTTAATTGGCTTTTTTTTTTTTTTGTGGGTGATGACAGGGATTTAGGCTATACTAAAGCCCAATCAAATCACATTTTGCTAAAACTATTTTGAAAACTATCTAAAGTGTGTCCATGGTAAAATAAAGATCACAGTTCTTTACCCAGTTCTCTTGGATTGCCTATTCAGCATTTCTTTCTTTCTTTTTTTTTTTTTTTATTTCCCAAAGGAGTGAGGAGGGCCTTCCTTGTCACCATGGTTGAGATTATATATCCATTTAACCCTGGGAGATTATAGTTGAACCAGGTCAAATTTGGTTTATAAATATAATGAAATGTGACACTGTTTTTTTTTTTTTTAACAAAGGGGAATTCTTTTATTTATTAGTTGCCATAAACTGTGTATTGATCTGTTGGACAAGGGGAAATCCCTGTACTCTGGGTGGAAATTTTCATTACCATTCATAGCTCAATAACGAATAGAACTGAAAAGAAACTATCTGGGCAGAAGTACTAGAAATAACCTGTCAGTGTGCCCAATGAAAATATGGAGGATAGTTGATAGACTGTAGGGCCTCTGTTCCTATTGCCCTTTCCCAGATGTTCTTCTTCAGTTTGTAGATGGCACAACCCTGTTCATCTTTTTATTTTATTTTATTTTTTATTGTACTTTCTGTGAAAGTTTACAAATCAAGTTAGCCTCTCATACAAAAATTTTATACACCTTGCTATATACTCCTAGTAGCTCTCCCCCTAATGAGACAGCTCACTTCTCTCCACCCTGTATTTCTTGCCCATCCAGCCAGCTCCTGTCACTCTCTGCCTTCTCATCTCCCCTACAGAGAGGAGCTACCCACATAGTCCCATGTGTCTACTTGACCCAAGAAGCTCACTCCTCACCAGTATTATTTTCTATCTTATAGTGAAATGCGACACTTCTTAAGCTTCAGTTTATCGAAGGAATCCATAAAGGTAGAGACTTAACATCACTTCCTCCTTTTGTTTATGTCTAACTTCTAGAGACAAATTCTCTAAGAGACTGTTTTGCCATCCTGGTAATCCAATAAAAAACACATCTAAAACTTTTTAATAATACTAAATCTATACAACTGATGAAAACGTTTCACTAAAACATAGGTATATTGAAAACGCAGGATCAGGTTGTAGGTGATTTTCAAAATTAACCAAATAGAAATCCTATCAGTATCTCAGACTTCTAGATATTTACCTACCTACTCACAAAGGGTCAACTTTTCAAAAGCTCCAAAAGCAATCCTCTGTGTATACAAATTTTTGTAAACAATCCAGTTAATTATGGAAATACGATTCTCATTTTCAGAAAGAATTTGCTCTTGACTTTGATTCCATTTCCAAATTCACTCCAAAGTACTTATCAAGTGCAGCTAGAAAACAAATTTGAGTCCAAAACACCTAGGTGAAAATTGAATTAGGGATTATATATTCAACTGCAGTTTATTTATGCTCAAAGATAAGCTAACATTCTGAATTAATTTGTGCGAGGTTTTTGGAAAGCAAATCTTATTTATGCAAATATCCAGCATTTTAATCCAACTAATTTGCACTCCAATTCGACCTCTTCTAATATGTCACAATTAAAGTTTATATCATTGTAGTTTCTGAAGTCAGATCAGAATAAAAGTGTACATCTGAAGTTGTGTTATATAAACACCTAGAAAAAATTATTGTCTACATCTAAACGGTATAGGAATAAAAAAAAATAGTAATTCATGTTCCATTATCAGACAAACCAAGAGCAAAACTTTAAATTTGGTTTCAAAAGAACTTTTTTCCAGGATGTAGCATCAACCATCTCAAAAAAAGAAAAATAAAAAATCTGGGGCTAAAAATGTAATTAGGAGGTAGAAACACAGAATCTTACCTAGGAGGTGTTGAAAACATTTTTGATTTGGTAAACATGCAATTCAGAGTAGATGATGTAAAGTTCTAAAATTTAGGTGAATGGAGTCTTGAGAAAATACTCACCTACTTGAAGGTAAATATAGTAGAGAAGAAAAAAAGAGAATCTCTCATTAAGTGTTTTTCTTAAACAAAAGACTAGTAATGTATATTACAGCAAGACGTTCACAGAGAAATTCCATGGTTTTGTTTGTTTTATTATTTTCATTATTATTGTTTTTTATTATTTTTATTAAAGCCTTTGTATTGGTGTTTAACAAGAGGTTATAGCACCACTTTTATTTTGGTTATTCAAAGCAATGAGCTTTAAAAAACACTCCTGCCTTTTGTTAAACTACTATCCAGTGGCCCTGAGGTTATTGTCCTCCTCTATAACTCACATTTTTCAAATAATAGTCTGTTAGTAAATCTCCCCATAAATACTACAAGCATTACTTGATCGTATGCATTTGGTTTTATTTGGATGTATTTCTATAACATGCCACAGGGGGATGGAAAATCTTGAAGATAAAATGGCTGCCTGTGGTTAAGTGCTTTTTTAGAAAATGAAGCAGGAAGACAAAAGTTCAGCAGATTAAATTAGTACACATCTGAACTGAAAAGCCGAATCCAATCACAACATTCAAAGTCCAGTTTAGTGCCAGAAGCTGAGCTTGCTCAAAGTCACTCTGAAGGGAATTTGAGGAAGAAAACATCTCTATCCAAATGAGCTGGAAAAAATGCTGGCTGAATATACTCCCTGTTTGACTTTTCCTAGAACAGAAGACAGTAATATTTCACATAACAAACAGTTCTTGGTCCCTCACAGAACTTAAAGGTTGGCTGGTAGCCAGAGGCAGTCTTGCTGTGAAAATAAATTAAAGAAAAGCAAATACAGCATCACAACTTAGCAAGAGAAGAAGAGACTAGGGAAAAAAAAAAAAGAAAGGTAAGAAGTCAGAAGAGAAAATAAACTGGGAAAGAGGAAAACAGGTGAAAAATCACTGAAGATCATAGCTGAAACCCCTGTCTAATACCATTGGCCATCCATTGATTTGTAAGCAGAAGAAAGAATATAGGGCTCATAAATCTAGATATTAGCCTTAGTTCTGTTATGGGGCTAAAGCCTTTCTCTACCTATATGTCTAGGCTTAAGCAGTGGTGTCAGTAGGGTCAGTATCACCTAGAACAGTAATTCATAGTGTCACCCTCTCATGGACATCCTCCCCATACCAGACCATACAGCATCCTTTGTTGTTGGGATTGTCAGGTGCCATCAAGTCAGTTCCAACTCATAGCGACACTATGTACAACAGAGCGAAACACTGCCCAGTCCTGAGCCATCCTCACAATAATTGTTATGCTTGAGCCCATTGTTGCAGCCACTGTGTCAATCTCATTGATATTCTACCTCTCTTTCACTGACCTTATGCTTTACCTAGCATGATGTCCTTCTCCAGAGACTGATCCCTCCTGACAACATGTCCATATGTGAGACATAATTTTGCCATCCTTTCTTCTAAGGAGCATTCTGGTTGTACTTCTTCCAAGACAGATTTGTTAGTTCTTTTGGCAGTCCATGGTATATTCAATATTCTGCTCCAACACCAGAATTCAAAGCAAGGTTGTATCATTTGCATAACACAGGTTGTTAATGAGTCTTCTTCCAATCCTGATGCCCCATTCTTCTTTATGTAGTCCAGCTTCTCGGATTATTTGCTCAGCATACGGATTGAATAGGTATGGTGAAAGAATACAACTCTGATGCACACCTTTCCTTACTTTAAACCATGCAGTATTCCCTTGCTTTGTTCAAACGCCTGGCTATTGATCTATGTACAGGTTGCTCATGAGCACAATTAAGTGTTCTGGAATTCCCATTCTTCACAATTTCATCTGTAAATTGTTATGATCCACACAGTCAAATGCCTTTGCATAGTCAACAAAACACAGGTAAACATCTTTCTGATATTCTCTGTTTTCAGCCAGGACCCATCTGACATCAGTAATGATATCTCTGGTTCCACATCCTCGTCTGAATCCTTCCAACTAGAAGAGTTCATCTTCTGGCTCTATATCAGGCAATGTTCTGCTGCTGATCGTAGGTTTTCAATGACTAATTCTTTTCAGAAGTAGACCTCCAGCTCCTTCTTCCTAGTCTGTCTTAGTCTGAAATCTCACACACACACAGAGGAGTGGTATGGTTTCCAGGAAAAGTAAAACTTGGATTAGAGCTGAGTTGTAAATGGGCTGTTTATCCCTAATCACTTCAGGTGAATGGAGCCTGAGACATAATTAAGGATAGTTTACTTGAATTCCAACTTTGAATTTAGAACCAAAGTCCCAAGAGGAATGTTTTGTTTCCCTTCTTTGACTTCTTCCTCCAGAATTGAATTATCTGTTATGTCCAATTTTATCCAGAATTTTATTTAACAATATGAATAGGATGTCTATTAACGTGATATATAAGCCTAGTTATGATGTATATTGTTTTGTGTTGTGTGTGTACACACATGCATGTGTCTGTATGTTTCATTGTGGATGTGAAACATTTGAAAAATTTAAAATTAAATTTAAAATTAAAATTAAAATTGGAATTATTTTATCTGTATGCATCTGACATTAGATTCCTGGATATCCTAATCAGTAGTGTCATAACACCTATTCCTCAATCTATCAAAATGCAAAATTCTCTAAAGCCATTTTATATTAGCTATTTTAAGAGCGGAGAAAAATTATTATAAAAACATTTCGATACTTGAAAAATTCATAAAGCACCTTGGGCAACTGTCCTATAAAATTGAGTTGCTGGGAATTCCCTTTTTCATTAGTATACAATACTGAGCCACTGATTTTAAAAAAAGAAAAAAAAAATTTCCAATGCTCAGTCAAATCAGAGTATCATGAAAATTTAAGTTAAGCCCAGCATCATGTTATAATTCCTTATTTGCATCTATTATTTATTTATACATTTAAATTTGGATGTTCTTGATAATGACACATACATTTTACTAATTTCCTGTGTTTATCTATATATGAACATTTTTTACTATCAGTTTTATTAAAATCTCATTGAAGTATAACATTGAATAAAAAAATTCACAGATCATAACTGTATACCTACGAATTTTTACAATCAGAACATGTCCATGTGACAAGAAGTCACATCAAGAAAAATAATATTACCTTAATCCCGGAATCCCTTCGTTCTCCCTTCCTTGCAAAATTTCTCAAAGGTAATCACAGCTCTGACTTCTAAAATCATGGATTAATTTTGTTTTTCTTCGGAAGGTTATATGAGTAGCATTGAGGAACATGTATCTTTTGTATCTGTTTTATTTCTGCTATAACAGAAATACTACAAGTGGATGGCTTTAACAAAGAAAAACTTATTTTCTCACAGTTTAGAGGGCTAGAAGTCCAAATTCAGTGTGCTAGCTCCAGGGGAAGGCTTTCTTTCTGCCGGTTCTGGGAGAAGGTCCTTGTCATCAATCTTCCCCTGGTGTAGGAGCTTCTCAGCACAGGGACCCAGGGTCCAAAGGACATGTTCTACTCTTGCACTGCTATCTTAAAAAAAATTCCTCTCCTCTATGTTCTATTTCCTTTTTTATATTTCAAAAGATATTGACTGAAGATACAACTTAATACTGTAGATTGAATCCTGACTTATTAACATAACTGCCTCTAATCCTGCCTCATTAACATCTAGAGGTTAGGATTTACAACACATAAGATAATCACATCAGATCACAAAATGATAGACAACCACACAATACTGGGAATCACGGCCTAGCTAAGTTGATACACATTTTTGGGGGACACAGTTCAATCCATAACAGTATTTTACTTCTTTAACTCAAAATATGCTTGTAAGAATTATCTATGTTATTGTGTGTAGTTGAGGTTTTTCTTTCTCATTGATATATTTTATTCTATAACACTCTATTGTGTTAATATACTATAACTTATTATTTACTGCTCATTTTGATAGTTTCTTATTTGTGACTATGATTAATTGCACTGCTATAAAAATTCTTATATATAGGCATTTCAGTTGGGTATATATCTTGGGATTGGAATGACTGAATCATTAGGGTATGTTTGTGTGAACATAGACATGCATGACTGTGTATGTGCTTGTGTGTATGTGTGTGAGTGCCTGTGCACGTTCAGCTTTTGTGGCTATTACAAAAATTAAACTGTAGGGCTTATATCCATTTCCACATCTAATAGTAATATATGGAGATTCTTGTCAACACTTGGTAATGTCTGTCTTCTTTTTAGTCATGCTGATAGTTATATCACTGATTAGTGATTTTAATCTGCTGATGAGAACTAATGATTATTTGGATAGCCTCTTTTATAGAACACCCATTCTCAAATTGTCTGCTCTTGTTTCTGGTTTGCCTAGTTCGTTCCATTGTGTTTCTAGGAGATACTTATGTATTACAGATGCAAGTCCTTTGCCAAATATGTTGTAACAAATAATACCCCTTCCCCCAATTCTACAGCTCTTTTTTCAATTCTCTTTGGCATTTTTTGATAAAAATAATTTAAATTTTTACAGAATTTTTGTTTTACTTTCACTTTTTGAGGGAGAAACTTTCAATTCTGTTTAAAAATAAAACATTTAAGACCATGGCGCTGGGTGAAATCCATGCCTGTGTTACATACACACAACAGGGTATTACACAACGATAAAGAACAACAATGAACCTGTGAAGCATCTCCTAACGTGGATGAATTTGGAGGGCATTATGCTTTGTGAAATAAATCAATCACGAAAGGACAAATATTGCTACTGTAAAAACTCATGGGAAGGTTTACACACAAAAAGAAAAATCTTTGATGGTTATGAGGGAGGGGAGGACTGGGGGTAGAAAAACACTTAATAGACAATAGATAAGTGGAAACTTTGGTGAAAGGTTAGACAGTACACAATACTGGGGAAGCCAGTACAACCCGTACAAGGCAAGCACGTGGTAGCTCCATAGACACAACCAACCACCTGAGGGACTGAATTGCTGGGCTGAGGGCTGTGGGGACCACAGTCTAGGGGAACATCTAGCTCAATTGGCATAACATAATTTATAGCGAATATGTTCTACATTCTACTTTGGTGAGTAGCATCTGGGGTATTAAAAGCCTGCGAGCAGCCATCTAGGATACTCCACTGGTCTTAGCCCTTTAGGAGCAAGGAAAAATGAAGAAAACTAAAGATACAAGGGAAAGATTAGTCCAAAGGACTAATGGACCACATCTACCACAGCCTTCACCAGACTGAGGCCAGTACAACTAGAAGGTGCCAGGCTACCACTGCTGACTGCTCTGACAGGGATCACAACAGAGGGTTCCATACAGAGCTGGAGAAAAATGTAGAACAAAATTCTAACTCAAAAAGAAAGACCAGACTTGCTGGCCTGACAGAGACTGGAGAAACCCTGAGAGTATGGCCCCCAGACACACTTTCAGTTCAGTAATAGGTTCACTCCTGGGGTTCACCGTTCAGCCAAAGATTGAGCAAGCCCATGGAACAAAACAAGACTAAAGGGGCTCACCAGCCCTGGGGCAGGGACTGGAAGGCAGGAAGGAGGGAACAAAAAAGCTGGTAATATGGAACCCAGGGTTGAGAAGGGAGAGTGTTGACATGCCATGGGGCTGTTAACCACTGTCGTAGAACAGTGTGCATACTAGCTGTTTGATGAGAAGCTAGATTGTTCTGTAAACCTTCATCTAAAGTACAATTAAAAAAAGAAGAGCTACAGCTGCTAACCAAAAGATCAGGATTTTGAATCCACCAAAAAAGAAAGAAATGAAGTACTGATACTGTTCCCTCATGTATAAACTTTGAAAACATTATGCTAAGTGAAAGAAGTTAGTCAAGAAAGAGAACATATTGTATGATTCCATCTATATCAAACGTCCAGAATAGTCAAATCCATACAGACAGAAAGTAGAGTCATCTTTGCCTAGGGCTGGAGGAGGAAATGGGGAGTGACTGCTGATGGGTACAAAGCTTCATTTTAGTGTGATCAGTGTTTTAGAACACTGATTGGTGGTGGCTGCACACCATCTGGCTATAGAACTGTGAATATACTAAAACCCATTGAATTGTACATTTTCAATCGGTAAATTATATATTATTTGAATTATATCTCAATAAAACTGTTATCAAAAACAAAAAAAAATTCATTCTCAAGATCATAAAAAATCAATTTCTTTTTTAATAACTTTAAAATTTGACCTTTCACATTTCACTCTATGATTCATATGGAGGTAGTTTTCCTAGAGTGTGAGGTAGGGACAAGGATTTCTTTTTATCTCTTACGACTATACGATTGTCTCAGCACCATACATGGAATAGTTTATCTGTCTCTTGCTGCATTTCTACACCAGATCACTAGTATCCACAACAGGAGCCCGGGGATAATTATGCACCCTGGACAAAAATTTCAGCAAGGAACACCCACATGTATCCCTGTATCTACCATTCAGCTTTTGGGATGCTTAACTAGTAGGAAGTGTAAACTGAATACGTAAAAGTCAGATTGAAAAAGAGATTGACATTTTTTCTTTATTAAACCACTTATTGTTATTAGGTGCCATTGAGTCAGTACGGACTCTGTAAGACAGAATTAAATGCTGCCTGGTCCTGGGACATTCTTATGATAATTGTTACACTTGAGCTTATTGCTGCAGCCACTGTGTAACCCATCTTGTTGAAGGTCTTGCTCTTTTATTCTGACCCTCCACTTGACCAAGGATAATGCCCTTCTCCAGGAACTGGTCCCTTCTGATAACATGCGCAAAGTATATGAGACAAAGCCTTTCCATCCTTGCTGCTAAGATGCGTTCTGGCTGTACTTCTTCCAAGATAGGTTTTTTCATTATTCTGGCACTGCATAGTATATTCAATATTCTTCACCAACACCATAATTCAAAGACATCAATTCTTCTTTGGCCTTCCTTATTCATTTCTAGCTTTCACATGTATACGAAGCAATTGAAAATACCATGACTTGGTTCAAGCACATCTTAGTCCTCAGAGTGACATCTTAACACAGTAAAGACACCTTTTGCAGAAGATTTGCCCAAGGCAATATGTCATTTGAGTTCTTGACTGTTGCTTTGAATATGCTTCCAAGTAAATGAAATCCTTGACAAATTTAATCTTTTCTCTGTTTATCGTGATGTTGCTTATTGGTCCAGTTGTGAAGATTTTAGTTTTCTTTATGTTGAGCTGTAGTCCATCCTGAAAGCTGTGGTCTTTTATCTTCATCAGTAAGTGCTTCTAGAATCACAGCAATATGGAAGCTACCATAGTACAACAAACTGACAGACAAGTAGTTGTCATTCACGTTAGTAACTGGAAATAAAAAGTATCTTTCCAGAATCCTACAGTACATGGGGGAGAAAAGTAAAACTACTACACTTAACAACACGTTATTCCTATTATTATTAATTACTTTAATAATAAGAGAAGAATTTCAGTGAAATTTTCAAAGGAAATATTTCAGTGTGCCACATATTAATTTTTGATTGTTGTGTAATTCCAACAACTTTATAGAGGAAATCTTGCAAAATCATGCTCAAGGTTATATAGATTTTTTTATAGATCAATGATTTTTAAGAAATTATCTTAAAAGAAAATGGCAGGTTAATCCAACAACATATAAAAATTAATATCACCGAGTGGTAAGAGGCTAGAAATGAGCAAATATATTAGAGGAAAAAAAAAAGAGAGAGAGAGATTGTTCAGGAAGAGAAGGTCTTAATAGAAACATTTAGTAAGACATAACACAGATCAGCATTATTGCCTTTAGTGCAACAACGTAAAAGAGCTGAACAGAAGATTTCAAAGGGCAGCTCCAGAAGACAAAGTAAAAAAAAAGCATTATAATAAAATGTGCTAAGACCTGGAGTTATAAAGCCAAAACGAAAGAATACCCTCAGCATTTCTCAGGTTGGAAAAACTGAAGGAAAAATTTAAGCCTGAAGTTGCAATATAGAAGGATTCCGTGGGCAAAATATAAATGATCAGGAAGTATCAAAAGGAGATGGAAACAATACATTGTTACCCTTAATACACACATTAATCATAAAAACTGATTAGTATCACTCTAGAATCCATTAGATAAACAGGTAAATGAGGTGATAAACAACATACAAAGGAGAAAGCAGAAATGCGGGGAAAAGCAGGTGAAACATTTTTACACCAGTAAATTGAGAAAAAAATTAAAAATACTGTAACATTTTATAGTACTCAATCAGCCACAATACATAAGTGTGATCACTCTTGTTTAGGGAACAGTAAATTGAACACTTGCTTACACTATATTTGGTTATTCAAATTACTTTATCATTTTATAAAAGCAGTTTGAAAAGTATGTATCAAAAATGTAAATACTGATGTTATATGTTGTATATTCTTTTGGTATTTAATTTAAAAATAAACACTTGATTTTTATATATTTATACAGATAAGATCCTTTTGCCCCAAACCTTAAGCTACAAAAGGACAGTGACCTTGTCTGTCATTTGCACTATTACATCTTTAACATTTAGCCCAGAAATGACTATACATTAGATACTTTTTAAGAAATGTATTAAATGACTAAAAGATTAGTCTCCTTGTAACATATGGACAGAAGTGGGGTGAGTCACAAACCTTAGAAAATGATATTAAATAAATACATAGGTTACTTGTTATTAACTATCTAATTGTTTTCTTCCATATATATCAGAGTCATGTGTGAAAAGACATAAGGTAGACCTACAGAACTGTCAGTATTAATTGCGTGAACACAGATAAATCACATAACCTATTTAAGCTTAACATTTGAAATATGTGAAGTAAGATTCATAAAACTTTCTATAAATTGTTTTTGGAATTAAAATAATATATAAATAAAATTACATACCTAAGAGGAATAAGCCTCCTTTGAATCACATTGTATCCGAAGAGTTAACAAGTTTGTACATTCTGAATGCTTGAATCTTAAATGACATTCCTAGGGTCTACGTCACTGGGTTTTTTTTTATGTATATATATGGAGCTTACGGAGCCCTGGTGGTGTAGTTAAGAGTTCAGTTGCTAACCAAAAGTTGGTAGTTTGAATCCACCTTCAGCTCCTTGGAAATTTAATGGGGCAGTTCTACTCTGTCCTATAGGGTTGCTATGAGAATCAACTCAATGGCAATGGGTTTAGATTTGGTTTTTTTTAAATATGTATGTATATATATATACATATATATATACACACACATGTATTTAAGCACATATATATATACACACTTATTCCTCACATATTGACTATTTTGCACTTCCAACAACAGTAAAAAATTTACTGTCCAACTATTTTCCATCTTAACTACACATATCTGGTAGTAAAGAATGACAAGGCACAAGGTGAGAGTAACACTGGCTGTGATGGTTAAAGGTATGTGTCAGCTTGGCTGGGGTATGATTCTCAAAAAAAAAATCTTTTTCTTTTACTTTTTGTTTTCTCTTTACAGAAATCTCTGCCTAGGGAAGACTCTCTTACAAAATTTATAGCTTATATGTTCAGATGAAGAAGTCAGAGAGAGAATATTTTCAGGTTTTTTTCTGATGTTTTAAAGGAAATCAGCAGGGCTTCCAGGTATCAACTCTAAATGGATATCGATAGCTTTCTACAAAGTATATTTGATTGAATACAACTATCATTTAAGTTTTGCTAGTTTTTATTATATTTTATCTCCATAATATGTTTATAGCAGTAGACAGTGGTTCTGATCTTGTGGAAATAATACTTTTGCAATTTATTCCATTTTTATTCTATTCGATTTCCTTCATCCTTAACTATTTTTCATCAAATTGAGAGAAATTTGATGAAAAATATTCACAATATTGAAATTAATGCAATTCAGCAAAAGATTTTTTCAAGTAGGCAAACAAAATACTTAGAAATATCTTGGATTTCAGAGTACTTTTTTAGTTATGTATTCATAAATAAGATACATTTATTACAATAGATTTAAAAAAGTTATGTTGTGCTTCGAAGAGAATCCATAGTTTAAAAAATTAAATTCAAAACAGATACAATGTATGATTCTACTGAGGTCTCAAGAATATTCATTACCATTCAAATAAAAGTTTTATTTTTCCACCTTGTTTGATGATGTAATTTAAGCTGTTCAAAGAGAGATGGTGCCAACGAGACCACTTGAGCCTGTGACCAGTGATGTCTCTGTGGAATTAGAACCTAGATAAAAGTCAGACAGAAATCTTTCATATACATTAGTTAAATGGTAAGTTGGACCAGAAAAATGGTACGTCTTCAAAAGACTAACATAATTTGCAAAATGATCAATGGCAGATCTCAGAGAAAAGATGACAGAAATTTTCAAATTCATTTTCATAATTGTATTATTTGTATAATTAAAAGCCATTAATCTGGAATCTTATCCTGATGATCCGGTCTTCAGAGTCTCAATGACCATTCTATTCTCCCAGTTAGTCATTCTAAAAAATGTTTTGCATTACTTTTTCTCTCACACTCTGTTTCCAAGCCATCAAATTTTATCCGAAATTTACCACTTCTCATATCCACTAGAACTACTCTATTACACCATCCTAAGTCTTCAAGGAAACCCTGGTGGTGTAGTGGTTAAGTGCTATGGCTGCTAATCAGAAGGTTGGCAGTTCAAATCCACCAGATGCCCCTTAGAAACTCTATGGGGCAGTTCTACTCTGTCCTATAGGGTCACTATGAGTCAGAATTGACTTGATGGCAACTGGTTTGGGTTTTTTTTTTTTTTTTTTTGCTCCTAAGTCTTCAATACTAGTCAGCCTGCTACTATACTCTTTGCCCTATGAACTATTTTCAGTATAGCATCCAGAGTTATCATTCAAAGGTGTAAGAAAGATAATGCTACTCCCCTTCTCAAAATCCTCCAAGAGTGCCCCATTTCACTCAAAGTTAAAGCCAAAACCCTCATGGATCTTATGACATTTAGATCCTCAACTTCCTCTTTGATGTCCTCTCCTACTATTTCCTCCCTTACAATTCATCTGCATCATCTCCAAATAGTCCAGGTATGTTTTAGCCATAAAGCGCTTGCACTAGATGTTTCTTCTGCCTGGGTAGAACTTTCCTAAGATAGCCACATAGCTAGCTCCTCCTCCTCTTTCTAGACATTGCACAAATGTCGTCTTCTCAAAAACGCTCACTTTAATAATCCTATTTAAAATCATGACCTCCCCTCATTTCCACAGGTTATCCTTGCACTATTTTCCCTTTTGTGGCACTTACTACCTGTAGTGTACTATACACTTTATTGTTTATTACATTATAATAATATAAGCTCCACAAGGGCAAGATTTGTTTTTCTAATCTATTGTGTTCAATAATGCAAGTCACGTGCCCAAAACAGTGATTGGAACGTGGTTCAAATCCACTCAGCAGCTCTGTAGGAGAAAGACCTGGTGATCTGCTTCTGTACAGACTATAGCCAAAAAAAAAAAAAAAAAACCCATGGGACAGTTCTTCTCTGCCACATGGGATCCCTATAAGTCAAAATCGACTCAATGCCACCTAACAACAAAAACAACGACAAGCTTCTATGAGATATGGTTATTGATCCAAGTAAAATGAAATCCTTGAGACTTTCATTTTTTTCTCCATTTATGTTGTTGTTTATTCGCCCAGATGTGAGGATTTTTTTTTACATTTACCCCTAATCCATACCTAAAATTGCAGTCCTTTTCCTTCTTCAGTAAGTACTTCAAATCCTCTTCACTTTCGGTAAGCAAGGTTGTGTCATCTGTATATTGCAGGTGGTTTATGAGCCTTCATGCAATCCTGATGCCATTCTTCGTATAGTCCACCTTCTCAAATTACAAGTGCAGCACACAGATTGAATACATAAGGTGAAAGAATACAATCCTGCAACACACTTTTTACAATTTTAAGCCATACAATATTCCCTTGTTCTGTTCAAAAGATAAATTCTTCAGCTTTGCAATTTGTAATAAAATCTGTGCCATCTATATATCTGCAGAGTGACATTTTTAATATGACCAATGACCAATGTCACCCAGATAATCAAGAATAAATATCACTAATTTTAATCACTAATTAAAAATTAGTGATTACTGACAGATTAGTGAGGATATACAAGGTTTTGTTATATAATAAATATGTCATTTTGAGAGAATATCATCCTAGAACAATTATAATCAATGACAGGTTTCAGAGAAGCAGGAGTTCTAATGAACCAATAGCATGTCAACTTTGTTATTGATGATTTGTATTAGAACTCAATCATATTGGGATTGTTGGAATTTCACTATAGATAAATGATTTCAAAAATCATTTTAAAGATTAAAAATGATTTTAAAGATTAACTTTGCAATAAGAAAACAAATACACTTATTTAAACCAAATCTGTAATCAATATCAAGCTACCGTCTATACCCCTCCAGTGGAGGTAGTCTTACTCAAAATAAGTTCAGTTTGCTTATCAGCAGATAAACAGGACTGTTTTAATACTAAAAGAATCCGTTTTATGTTGAATTTTAAGATTTTTGCTGCTTCTTTGGTTAGATTGAAGTAATCAACATGTTGGTTTATCAGTTATTTCAAATTAGCTACATTGAAAAATCTCAATTTTCAATGTGACCGTAAGACCTGACTTATTACAGGTTTACTTCTTATAAAAGTAATATTGAAGTCAAAAAGAGAAATGTTATCTTAAGATTTTTATTTGACAAAGAAAACCAATTCATCTAAATATCTTTTTATTATATAAGCTAAAAAAAAAGTCTGCTTAAAATAGCAGATGGACATCCTGTGTAAGCCAATGTTAGAAATACAGTGTTTGTTTTTACAAGTACTACCTTTTCAGTTCTCACATCTTACATATCTGTTGTGGAGATTGCATCAAGTTCTCCATTAAATATTTTCCAAAAAAGAGATTCAATATTTAAGAAGCTATCTTTTCAATGCTTTCTGAAAAATTGCTAGCAATTAAAATAAGTATGTTTGGAAGAAGTGGAGCCAGAATGCTCCATTGAAGCAAGGATGGCGAGACTTTGGACATGTGATCCCTAGGAGGGACCAGTCCCTGAAGAAGGACATCATGTATGGTAAATTAGAGGATTAGCATAAAAGAGGAAGACCCTCAAGGAGATGTATTGACACAGTGGCTGCAACAATGACCTCAAGCATGGCAACTACGCTGAGCCTGGAGCAGGACTGGGCAGTGTTTTGTTGTGTTGTACATGGGGTCACTATGAGTCAGAATTAATAATAATAGTTGACAAATATAACTGTTTTAAAATAGAAGATAATTTATGAGGAGTTACTGACACATAAACATTTATCTCAAGTATAAACTATGTAAGAATTCCATGTCTAAGCCCCTTTGCCTTTACATCAGAAGCAGGATGGGGCAGTGTTTCCTTCTGTTGTACATAGAGTTGCTATGAGTGGGAACCAACCCAATGGCACCTAACAATAACAACTTTGCATCACTTCTTCATCTTTAAGTACTTTCTCTGTGCTAAGAGAGCTGTAAAGACTTAGAACTTCTCAGAACACGTACACTCAGAAAAGAAAGGAGCAAAATTGTCTCCTTCCCATCTTCCAAAGAACTAGAGAAGCTAATCTCTAAATTTATAACCTCCCTTCACACTTAAAACTCACCATCTTATCATTTACTGATTAACCTGATTTAACTTTATTAAGAAGCCTAAATTTTCATTAATTTTAGATTCATTTGATTTTATTAAATATTCTATTTTTAAATGGGAAAACGCATGCTTGATAGCTACAGAAATAGCAAACATTGATTATATTATTAGTGTGAATTGGTTCTATAGAATTAATTTTCTCCTACCACCTAATGAAATTTACTGAGAGAATGAGAGTACTGCTTAATGAAGACAGAAGCTAAAGAATATCTGTATTGGAAGCTATGTCAAAAATTGTTTACTAGTATCCAATTTAGAGTAATTTTCAGGACAACCACAGGCATCTTAGAAGAAAGGACCTGGAAAAAAGGAGAAAGGAAAAAGAGAGAATGCCAAAAATAACTTCTTTATTTAGAAGTTTTGCAAAGGTTTGTTCTGTAATCTGAAACAAAAAGTCCCTTCTTTGTGGACCTACCTTGAACTTGAAACCAAAGTTAGTACAATTCATTTTCTAATTTATGTATATTGTATTAAGTAATATCTTATGAGCATGTCTAGGAATGTTATGACACATACTGGAATAGCCTTGTCCCTATTAAGAAAATGCATTATTGGTTGAAAACGGCCATAATACAAAAACACTGTTTGAAAACAGTCTGATCACAGGTTAGAGAAATCTTGTATGTAAACATTGCAGCATTTGGTTTCCCTTGGGGGATTATTTTAAAATAGCACAGATTATCTGAAGTTTTGCCTTATCGTTGCCAACAAGAAGCTTAAAAGATTAGTTTTCAATATAAATTTTTTTCATCTCTTTCAATGGCATTTCAGTTTATTTATATTTATCCACACAGTAAACAAGGAAATGAAACAGGAAACAACAGAATCAGAATTTGATGAGGCACTCTCATGCAAAAAATCAGCTTTTAGAATCAAATGAGAAAATGTTGTCTCTAACTCTGGACTTCTCTGACCTCAAGCGAGTCTTGCCTCCGTTTATAACTCATCGTAGGTCCCTGAGAGGAGGCAGTCATTCAATGGCCCAAAAGGCTATAATTACTCCTCACTTCTTCCTCTCTGCTAACATCTTTGGGCTTTGGAACAAACCATTGCATCTCCCCTCTGAAGCCTAAAATGGTTTGTCTAAGTAAACAGCAGGGCTAAAGAGATACAATTCCAGATTAACAACTCCGGGCTGACGCCGTCATGTCTGAATACCGCATCTCTGGGTGATGAGGTGGGAAAACTTGCATTGCTCTCTGTGCAGTGAGATACACAACCCCTAGAATGTAAAACCAGGGTAGGGAAGATTTTCAGGGTCCTTCCTCCACAATGCAAAGAGAGGCGGCAACCGTGGAAGTTTTCCATCCTGTCCAGACAGCTTTTAAACCAAGGAGGACCGCTCCTGATGGAACTTTTCCCGTTGTACACTGTCTGTTGTCTGTGAGTGATTAAAATGACTTTCACTCTTGCCAACACTGTGTATGTTTCTTGTGTGTGTGACTTGATCAAGATGAAGGGATATAACAGTCATGGAGTGGTTCATCCCACTGGGTAGAAGTCTCATCCTAGTTCTCTTGTGGGTTCTTGGGATCTGGAGATAGCCTTTAAGGTAACCTGCATGTGCAGCACAGTCCCTCAGTGAGAAATTCTCCATTCAGGGAGAGAAAAAAATGCAAGTATAAAATCTATAAAGAATTTTTGCTCCGAAAACATCCTTATCTTTTACAATATTGAGTTTTACCTAAATACAACCCTGTAGGACAGTTTTTCTCTACCTTCCTATGAAATATTAAATTCATCTCAAACAATTTAGGTGGGAGATATCTAATAATAAAAAAGATGAGCTTTATTCACTAATTCAACTCATTCATTTGTTCAACCATGTAACAAGTATGGATTGCACCATGCATAGCAATCTGTGTTGAGAATATAAAAAAGAACAAGACATATTCTTTATGCTCAAAGAGGTCACAAATTACTTGAGGAGACAAAAGTGTAACAAAAAATTCCAAAAACTGATTAAGGTTTGGCTTGAAATTTGATATATCACATGTTTATTTTAAAAAGTCAGATCACAGAGTTAATGGTTAACCCTGTTGGAATTTTTAAGTTTTAAATAGTAATGGGTCATTGATGAAATGAATGAGATCCAATAAATAATAAAAACATACCTTGGTTGTTCATCATGCTAATAAGCTTATGAAAATCTATAAAAACAATTCTCTGACACAGCCAAATTCAAGAAAAAATTGAAGTGGAGGTTAGTCAATGAGGGGAATAGGTCATTCTCCTTGATGTAGTTTGGGAGGAAAGACAAAATTTGTATTTATTGATTAAACTTCTATGAGAACAATCAAACAAAAACACTTTTGTACGTGTTAGAAGAGTTTTGACTTCCAAATTAAATAGCAAATGGAGATACTTTGATGCATGACCACAGACCACTATGTAATCCCTCAGAATGTCCCATTAGGTAGAAATGAAACTGATTTTAGTACACATGCTTGGCTTAATGTGTGGTCATATTTGACATTCTACGCTTTGCCTGTTAAAGGAAATTAGCCATATAGTCAATTTAGACTAAACCATTTACTGGCTAACACACAAAAAAAACAGTGCTATCGAGTCAATTCCTAGTTGATTCTAATTCATACCAGCCCTATAAGACACACCAGAACCATCAAGTTTCCAAGTCTGTAAATTTTTAAGGAAGCAGACCAACACACCTTTCTCCTGCAGAAAGATCTTTCTGTTAGCAGCCAAGTACTTAGCCACTGCACCACCAGGGCTCTTTAGCCTTTGAAATTTGCTGACTGCTATATTTTTGCAGAAACCTTGGTGGTGTAGTGGTTAAGCGTGATGGCTGCAAACCAAAAAGTCAGCAGTTCAAATCCACCAGGCACTCCTTGGAAACTCTATAGGGCAGTTCTAATCTGTCCTATAGGGTCGCTATGATGAGTCAGAATCGACTCGACGACAGTTTTTTTTTTTTTGCAATCAATGTATTATAAATAAATGTAAGACCCAATGTTTCATGAGCTTTGTTTGTTGTTTGGTGCACTTCATTTCTATTAAATTTCAGGAAAGGTGATACTGCATAAATGATAAAACACCAAAATAATGAAAAGTGAATGGTTAAATGTAGAGAAACTCTGTTGCCAATATTTACTGGAAGAAAGAGTTAATATTTTTATTTTTGATTTAAGCATGTTTAATATCAAGAATGGGAATTTTTGAACATGATCCATATTCTTTGAAAAACCTAACCTACTAAGTGAATAAGGGTATAATTTTTTTACAAAATCTAATAAAAAAACACAAACATAGAAGAAATGGACATTTAGCTATAAAAGAAGTACGATTTAACTGGTTATTCTATTTGAAATCACATACAATAATGATTAGCACTCAGCTACTAACCAAAACTTTGGTAGTTGGAATCCACCCAGAGGCTCCTTGGAAGAAAGGTCTGGCAATCTTCTGAAAAGTCACAGTCATTGAAAACCCTATGGAGCATGGTTCTACTCTGATGCACATGGGGTCACTAGCAGTCAGAATCAACTCGATGACAAGGTTTTGTTTAATTCTGAAAACCCAAATTATGCCGAGAACTCTGTATTTCTTTTTGCCGAGTCTTACCAAGTAATGATAATGTGGTCAGTTACAGTGTTCCATCTGGTGTGTTACCTCTCACAGGTAGAGATGAATACCGCTAACCATTATAGTGCTATGTTTTTTACAGTTTTTCCTCTTCCTGAATATCGTTCTTCACCCAGGTGTCCCACTCATGAGCTATATTTCGTTGCAAAGAAATTTTCCCTCTTCTTGAAGATTATTCTTTACCCAGGAGCCACACTTATGAAAAACGATCAAGCACGAGCATGTGTTGTTGTTGTTGTTAGGTGCCGTCGAGTCGGTTCTGACTCATAGAGACCCTATGCACAACAGAACGAAACACCGCCAGGCTCTGAGCCACCCTTACAATCGTTGTTATGCTTGAGCCCATTGTTGCAGCCACTGTGTCAATCCACCTCGTTGAGGATCTTCCTCTTTTCCACTGACCCTGTACTCTGCCAAGCATGATATCCTTTTCCAGGGACTGATCCCTCCTGACAACATGTCCTTGCCTCTAAGGAGCATTCTGGCTGTACTTCTTCTAAGGCAGATTTGTTTGTTCTTTTGGCAGTCCATGGTATATTCGATATTCTTCGCAAACAACACAATTCAAAGGCATCACTTCTTCTTCGGTATTCATTATTCATTGTCCAGCTTTCACATGCATATGTGGCAATCGAAAATACCATATGAAAATACCATGGCTTGGGTAAGGTGCACCTTAGTCTTCAAGGTGACATCTTTGCTCTTCGACACTTTAAAGAGGCCCTTTGCAGCAGATTTACCCAATGCAATGTGTCTTTTGATTTCTTGACTTCTGCTTCCATGGCTGTTGATCGTGGATCCAAGTAAAAGGAAATCCTTGACAACTTCAATCTTTTCTCCGTTTATCATGATGTTGCTCATTGGTCCAGTTGTGAAGATTTTTGTTTTCTTTATGTTGAGGTGCAATCCATACTGAAGGCTGTGGTCTTTGATCTTCATTAGTAAGTGCTTCAAGTTCTCTTCACTTTCAGCAAGAAAGGTTGTGTCATCTGCATAATGCAGGTTGTTAATGAGTCTTCCTCCAATCCTGATGCCCCTTTCTTCTTCATATAGAGTGCCAGCATATCCTGAAAAAAAAAAAAAAAATGATAAAAGCAAACACACTTTCCCAAGAGGAGTTTTGGATTGAGATCAAATATGAGCAAGCAGCTATTATTATTAATCATCCAAAAGAGAATATTGTTAGAGAGGAAGAAAGTGCTCTAAAGAGAAATAATATGGAGATAGATTGAACACTAGTGCAGACACCCTACTCTCTTGGCTTCTGTGAGAAAATACATTTCAAAGTTCTACTACATTTTTTTAAAATGTGCATTTGTTGTTTGTTCCTAGAAACTAGAACTAACTATAGCAAAGAGAGAGTAGTTCATAGTTGTCAATTTATAATATTAATAAATAAATAAATTATAACCTATACGGCTTAAGAGTAAACTCAGTAAGTTTTGGGGTTTGTCTTCCCCGTATATACTACAGCTGCAGGGTCTCCTACCATACCTGCCACAGAATGAGTGACTCAAACCACTAAATAAGTAGCAAGTTCTCAAGTGTAGATCTATCCGTTTAACATAAATTGGGGAATTGACGCTACTGCTTTGAATGATTCTGTATGAACGTTTTGCTTTTTTTTTTACTCCATAGATTACTTGATACAACATAAGATTGTGTGAAAAACAGGAGATATTGAATCAAGTAAAATAAACAAAGTCTCCTTTAAGTGTTTCCATATTTATAAAAATATTTCTCCCTTTGATTCAGATTCAGAAGGTTTGTTAAATCATATATAATTTGCTGAAGTAGTAGCATCAGACTCAAGCAAACCAACAATAAGCTTTCATTATATCTTACCCATGTACTGTTTTTTTCTTAGCAGCTGGAGTTGTGAATCTTGTGTGTGACGTGTGTGTGTGGGTGTGTGCTTGTGTGTGTCTATGTCTGTCTTCTTCAAAACTCAAACCCATTGCCATGGAGTCAATTCCAATTCATAGCCTCCCTACAGAAAAAATATTCTTCAAGAGACTGTAAATTCAAATATGTGATGGGAACATATTTTTGTTGTGAGCTACTATTCCCAAGGATTGGCACAAAATTTAGCATACAGTAGAACCTTAATTATTATTTTCAGTTTCATTTTTCTATGTATATTATGAAAATCTTCCATCAATGCTATTAATAGTAGTCCTTTTAAATCTATTCTATCAAAATGTTTCTACTAATATTCAAGTATTGGGTGGATGGGACTAGCCCCTCAAAAATTTGATTTTTGCCACAGCCATACAGTAGCAAATGATAGATGACTGAGAACAGGGACCTTGTGAATGTTCCTCTGAAATTTCTTCACTCACTGTGGCCTTCAAGTTATTTTAAAAGTCCAACAAGTTAATTTTGATTTTCTACTGTAGTCCAGCACTTTATTCTTCCCTGTTGCAGGTGTATTGGGTCTCATTAATGATTAATGATAAAATATATGCTTCTTGGATGCTAATACTCCCCTTGAGTATGGTGTTTTTTTCACAGAATCCACATTATTTTAAAAACACATCCAGGAATCAAAATAATTTTGTTAAGGTCTTTCTGTTAAGTAATCAAATGTTATCAAAGGGATCCTTTAATAGTCTCTCAAAATACATTTTGTTTACATGTTTGAAGAAAGGAGATATGCTAAGGAGCCACTTAAAAATCCTATTCAACATTTTTGTGAAAGTTCTACAGAGGGTTGGGAAACAAATGCAAAAAGATTAAAAAGAACTGAAAATGGGTGTATACAACTTCAGTGCTTAGCTGCTCTGCGGCTTGGGGATTCCTGCTATCAAATTGTAGGAAATTCCCAGAAGGTATGGAAGGATTTGATGTTCATTTCAATTACTCTAAGGCACAAAGACCAAAGTTCATCATAAAATCTTTGAATGGCAAGAGTTCCGAGGGTAACTTCCGTAGGGTCCGTTTAAAGAACTGATGGCTTCACCTTGCAAAGCTAGGGAAGCCATAATAATCTTATCACTAAAATCATAATCCCTGCTGGGCAACCCAATTATTCTGGTTGTATCAAATATGATTTCAAAAGGAATGATAGTGCCAAATCCACATTTCTTTAATTTCCCAAACCAAAAAGAAACACAAAAAATTTAAAGAAATTCTTGTGTTGTTGTGTGCCTTTGAGTTGATTCTGACTCATAGTGACTATATGTGACAGAGTAGAACTGCCCCATAGTGTTTCCTACACTAATCTTTATGGGAGCAGACTGTGGGTTCTGTGAAGCTGTGGATCCACTGGTGAGTTCAAACCATCGACCTTTCAGTTAGCACCTAAGCCCTTAACAATTGCGCCACCAGGGTTCCCTTAAAAATATTCTAGCTACCTTATAATGTTACCTATCAAGTTTCAGGTTGAGTTTTGTCTTATTTTATACATAATGTGTTCCTGTAAACCATTTAGCTATTATGCTAGCCTAGATCCTAATGCCCTTCTAAGTCCAGTAGGCATTCTACCTCTCATGCTCCAAGGTAATGATAGTTTTATTGACATAAAAAAACATCTGTTCCTTAGCTTGTATCTATATATCTTGTGATTGAATCTCCCAAAATTATTAATGAGCTAGGTTGCAGCTTATACAATTGGGCGACATCCGTACTCAGTTTCCTTGCTTTTACACCTGATCGTCTTTATTTGGTCTTTAGTGACTTCCAGAAGAAGAAAATAGACTCCAGTTATCAAAGTTAAATAAAGCTTTATAAATGTGAAAACAAACAATAGGGCTTTTTAGGAAAAAAGGAAAAACAATTAGAGATACATCTCAAATGAGTTAGAAAAACAAAAATGGTTCATTTTTCGTAAGTGACATTTGAGTTGGGGTCTTCAACATAAGATTTCTTCAAAGAAGATATTCCTTTTAAGAAGCAGATGGCTGGCTGATGACCTGTCTGAACTATTAATCTGATACTATTTCTAAGACTGGGAAATGAGAAGCATAATATTGTCACTACTCTTTAATATTTTCCTCTTTCACTATTTGAAATAGGCAAAGTATTATATGCAATATTACTAGAAGCTTGGAACATCTGTATTTCTTATTTATGGATTTGACTTTTCTGTATCATAAAAACTTTATTTTTCTACAGATATGTTGTTTTTCTTATGATATTTAAGTGTATTTTTATATGTTAAAGACATTAATCCCCTATCTCTTGTTAATTTCTCCCTGTTTTCATCCTGACATGGACTCATTTGCACATGCCTGGCTAAAATAATGCTGAGACCTCAGCAGCATAGCCCAGTGGAAAAAAGTAATTTAGTGTTTGATCAAGAATATGGTGTCCTTCTTCATTGCCTTCCTCATCTCTTTCCTCTTCATTATAAACGTATTTCTTGCTAATGCTGAATTTTCAAGTAGGTAGTGTCAGATAATCCCAATATTATGATTGCTGTGCTGACAAATTTGTACCTCTCCAGAGTCTGGGCTCAGAAGCCTTTTAGAAACTGGTTGAGTGATGGTTCATGCTTTGCTCATACTATCTCAACAAGCCTGTTTATAAGCTTCAGTTTTTTTCCAATGAATTTTTAATTGAAATTAAAGGTCTAAAAAATTTATAATATTTCATTATGCATAGAAGTTATTACTATTGTGTCTTTTTATCATGTTTACTATCCTGATGGGTTGTGAATAATATTATCTTTATCTTTCCATCTGCCTATTTTTTTCATGTTACTTGCTTCTTTACAGTTTATTTGTTCTCAAAAGTGTATGATGAACAAAAGAAAGCAAAAAGCACCCCGTCAAAATGCAGAAATAGTATAGAAAGTAAAATAAACAAGCATAATAAATAATTCAAGAAAAATATATAAAAAGCATAAAGCAAGCTTCTAGAAGATAATGGTTTTTCAGTGAAGAATTGATCATTTATAGGAACATAACAAAAACTTCATAACCCCATGTTGTAAAAGATATTATTAGTTCAAAAATAACACAAGGATATACCGGATACAGGAAACCCTGGTAGCATAGTGGTTAAGTGCTATGGCTGCTAACCAAATGGCCAGCAGTTTGGATCCACCAGACGCTCCTTGGAAACTCTATGGCGCAGTTCCACTCCATCCTATAGGGTTGCTATGAGTCAGAATCAACTTGACCGCACTGGGTTTGGTTTTGGTGGTTTTATACTGGATACTAATTATTTCTTGCATTGTTTGACTTAAGCCAAAAGCAAACACAAAAACAAACATGAATTTCATTGTCTGAAGGATGCTCTTTGGGCCTGGTTTCAGTGGTTTTTTCAGAAATGTAAACTCTCAGGTATGGAGGATACACAGTGATGGAGAACCGAAACTAAACAAGAAAATCATGAATATACTTGGGGAGAGATAAGCTTTGGCGAGATGTTTTGCTAGAGCACTGATCAAAGGGTACTTCCTGGATCAACAGCTTTGCCATTATCTGGAAATCTGCTGGAGATGCAAATTCTTGGCCCGGTCCATATCTACCCAATCTAAGACTCTAGGGATAAGGCCGAGCAATCTGCTTTATAACAAAGACTCCTCCAAGCACCACCCTGTATTTCTTATTCACTCTAAGTCTGAAAACCTCTGAGGTAGAGGAAAGAACAACATGGGAAATGAATAAGTATGGACAGTGTGTGTATGTGAGTATGCTTATGTGTGCTACCCTGTGCATAGGTAATAATATTGGGTAAGCAATATACAAAAAAAAAAAAAAATTGTCTTGGAGTCTGCTCCGACTCTTGGAGACCCTACGTATATAAGAGTAGAACTATGCTTCATAGGGTTTTCAATGGCTGATTTTTGGAAGTAGATTGCTAAGCATTTCTCCCAAGGCAACTCTGGGTAGACTCGAACTCCATCCTTTCAGTTTGCAGCTGATCAGTTAACAGTTTGCACCACCTACGAACTCTATAAGCAATATAAACCAAACCCAACCCATTGCCACAGAGTCCATTTCGACTCATAGTGACCCTATAGGACAGATTAGAGCTGCCCCATAGAGTTTCCAAGAAGAGCCTGGTGGATTTGAACTGTTGCCCTTTTGGTTAGCAGCTGTAGCACTTAACCACTACATCACCAAGGTTTCCTTAATCAATATAGTAACAGGATGTTATACATACATATACATAAAAAAAAATTTATAGTTGGGTTTATATATATATATATATGTATGGAGTTCAATGAGTTGTCAAGAGTGCAGTTTCTGTTCTCTCAACCAAGACAGAATGATGCTGGGCACTGATTCTGGCAGTGAAGATGAGATTTAATATGTATCCTCAAGACAGGGTCTTGATATAGGTCTTAATATAGGGTCGCTATGAGTTGGAATCAACTCGATGGCACTGGTTTTTTTTTTTTTTCTCCTCAAGACAAGGATTCTAGCACATTATAAACAAGTGGACTCTGAAATCATACTGCCTGGTTTAACTCCTGACTCTCCCCCTTACTAGTTGCATGACACCAGACCTATGATTTGGTGTGTCTTTGCCTGTGTTGCCAATTTGTAAAATGAGAAAATTAATGCACCTATTTTTGTTTTTTTTATCTCATAGGATTATTGTAAAGATTAAACAAGTTAATATTATTAAACACTTAGAAAAGTGTATGTAATGTAGTAAAACATTGCTATTCGGTCTTATTTTATAGGTCTGTTATTGGAATTAAGTGCATGTGTCCCTAAAAACAATTCTGCGGATAGTGCCCATACCCTACTTTTTTGTATTCCCCAAAATACCTAGAAGTTCAAACGAAGTTCAAACTAATTTCCATGGGAGTCTATAGAATAATTTCAGGTAAACTTTAACATTTATATTCTGGGTGTTTCCTATAATTCATTTTTTTTCCTTTTGTGCAAATGGCATCTTCCCATATTCCATCTGACATTGGCACAGTTTCCTAATTTCAAAGTACAGAACTTTATGTTAACCAGATATGTTTTGCTAGTTTTCTTCAGTTTAACGATGTGTCTGACATTCCATTGTTCTGACAGTTTGTTGAAGTTTCTTTATGTCTCTATGCAGGCTTTATGCTTCAGATGCATCATCTCCTTTGCCCATTTTTTGAAGTGAGGCATCCCTGTCAATCACTGAAGCCTACTCTATTTTTTTCTATGACTTGCACCCTGATCTTTCGTCTATGTTCCCACACGCTGCTATATTTCACTACTGAGTTTGACTTGCGAAGTTTCTGGTTCCAATTAAAGGATTCTGGATCACAGTTATATCAGTTGGACACTGCCATCCCCAAAATCACAAATTTCATATGTCTGTCTACTTGGTCTTATCCACCTCTCATCAGTTATAGCAGTCCTATAAATCTCCACCAGATTTTGACATTTATGTCTTTATTGGCAATAATCTTAAGGGGCCTATCCTTGTATTTGAAGCAGGAAGATATTTAAAATTTATGACCTGTGGTCCTAGCATTGGGAGATTTGAATGCCCAAATCTCTTAGCTTCTTGCATGATCCCAGATGTGTCACAGATGCTTTCAAGGCCCCTTCAAATAGTTAAGCTAGAATTAGGTGAATCCTGTAGTTAAACTACTGTGGAAGCCAATGGGAGTAGAAATTGAAGGTCTTTCAGATTAAAAGTTCAAATTGTGATGATCGCACCTTTTAGCCTCCAAACTGGCTTTTACCTTGATCTCCCTAAGCCTGTTCTGTTCATCATATTGAAAAGATTATGACATTTTCTAAATCACCTGGGGGGAATATTCCATTTCAATTCAATGACTCAGTCATTCCCTGGGTCTGCAGTACTATCCTGCTGCGTTTAGTCCTTTAATGTGGAAGTAATTCTTATGTTTATAAAGTTTTGTGGCTTTTTAAATCCCACAAGGAAGCCTCACACTTTAATGTGAGATAAGCTAAAAGAAATTATTCGTCGTACCTCAACCGGTCTAAAAGGAAAAGCTTATCAAAGGTAGAGAAATGCTAGTCACAGCACTTTAAACATCAGTAAGTGACATGACTAGGAAAAGAAAAAAAAAATTACACAAAATAGCTTTTTGATATTAGAAATTTTGAATTGAAATATTGAGTCTGAGTCTTGATTTTTTTCCCAAATAACATCTTCATAATTTCAAAAGGAATATGTAGTCTTTGGAAGGATAAAAATATTTTAAAAACAAGGGAAATAAATTACTTCCACTCAAATACAACTATAGCCCATACACACGTTTTGCAGTCTTATTCTATGCATACACACGAGTTTAAAACCAGCTCTCTGAACTTAGCATTACCTTGTAAACTTTATCCATTCTAATACCTTTTTTCTAAAATGATTTTTAATATTTTCTTTTAGGGATGAACTATAATTTCATAGGATCATATTTTTGTTAAGATTGAATTGTATTATTTTGGAAATATAAATCGATTTTAAAGTTGCGAACATCTTTGTATGTAAATCTTGGCTTGTGTCTTTATTTATTGCTTCATGCTAAACAATAAACAAAGAATTTGAGGTTCTAATGTATTGAGAACATCCTCTCCAGAAAGATTATGGCAGTTTTTACTCTCAACGTTGGCAACAGTGTAATTAATAAGTTTAAAAAAAAAAATGGCCAAAAAGACAAGTTAAAAGTGATCTTATTTCACTTTTCATGTATAGTTGCTCTAGAGAAAAATTATCTTGCTTTTTATTACTTTATTTTTTCTTTTTGGATTTGTCTGTTGCCATTATCATTTATATATCATTCTTATGAACACTAAAAAGTAGATTTCTACTTTTAATTTTAATAATTGTTGTCTTTATCTAACAACATGATTTTAGAGAGAACATTTTATTTAGTTTTTACAGAAATTTTTTATTTGAAATAGAACTTTAGTAAAACACAACATGGGTCCTCTACTATTTCTTTGCTTCTGCTAATTTGTCAAAAGCTGGAAAACCCTCTTACGTACCTCTCCGCTTGTTGAAGTTTATACCTATTAGGAAACATGAAAGAGTAGTACGGGGCAATAACAAAGGTGAGACTCACTCTGCTTAGGTTAACTCTAGATGGAAGGTCTGTGGCATCCCTATTACAGTTTGCTATTGAGTCATAGAAGCAGTTAGGCAAAATACTGTTATTTTGACCTGCTCTGTTCTTATCAATGAGGACATATTGTAACATATATGACAATTATTCTAGTTTTTGAGAGCTCTGGTGACGCAGTTGTTAGGAGTTTGGGCTGCTGACCAAAAGGCTAGCAGTTCGAATACACCAGCTACTTCTTGGAAACCATATGGGGCAGTTCTACTCTGTCCCATAGGGTCACAATGAGTCAGAATCGACTTGGATGGCAACAGGTTTTTCTAGTTTTTATCTCACTTCTTACAAGAACTATCTATAAATGTTATACTTCTGGTTTTCGTCTCGTCTACCATGCAAAGCAAGTCATGAGTTTGTACAAATTAAACCTCAAAATAACTATTCTATTTCACAATTCGTACTTTGGCAAAAGATGTTGCCTAAGCTCATCTGAAGTATTGAAGCTCTGTCCACAGGCAGGAAATGGATATTTCTACTTACTTTCTGGAGCTTACTTTTCTGATTTATTAAGCTTTTATGTTTTGTTGTTTTTGTTTCTTCTTTTTTTTCCATTCTAAAGGATATATGTTGTTGTTGTTAGATGCCATCAAGTCAGCACCCAACTCAAGGAAATCCTGTACACAAAAAATCAGAAAGCTGCCAGGTCCTGGTCCATTGCCCTGATTGGCTGCAGATGGGACTATTGTAATCCTTAGGGCTTTCATTGGATGATTTTGGAAGATCACCAGGCTTTTCTTCCTAGTCCTTCTAAGTCTGGAAGCTCCACTGAAACCTGTTCAGTGTCATAGTAACACACAACCATCTACTGACAGATGGGCTGTAGCTGTGAATGAAGTACATTAGCCAGAAATCAATCTCGGGTTTCTCACACGGAGGGTGAGAATTCTACCACTGAACCATGAATGCCTTTTATTGCTTTTTAACCATGGATCTTATTTACAAGCATTCACTTTTTTTTCTATTATAAAAGGCTGCAATAAACACAATAAGTATTCCCATACACAAAAATGTATAAGCTGCTTGTATCATCATGGAATCAATTTTATATCATTTTCAAAAATCATAATAGGAGTTGTCAAGTTGCTTTCAAAAAATTATGTAATGGTTCATATTTCTAACACAGTGGAAACAAACTTTTTTTTTCCCCCAAAACTCTGGCAGCAATAAATGTTACCTGTTTTATATTTGCAGGTCAGATACATATAAAATTATACCACAATTTTTACTTTAATTTGCATCTATCTGATTACTGGAATTTTACCATTACTATCTTACATTAAAAAAAAAAAAATTTTTTTTTTTTTTTTAATCTTACATAGTTTTTTGTTTATTTCTAATTCCTGTTTTGGGTCTTGTCTTTTCATATTCTTTGCTTATTTTCTGTTGGACAAATTTGAGTTTTTCTTCATGATTTTAACTGCCATTTTTATATTATAGCAAAAATCACTTATCTACAGGTAGATTAAGACTAAAGTGAAATACTGTAATTCAAACAATGGCAATAATGCAACATCAAACCAAACCAAAAAACCAAACCCAGTGCCGTCGAGTCGATTCCGACTCATAGAGACCCTATAGGAAAGAGTAGAACTCCTCCATAGAGTTTCCAAGGAGCACCTGGTGGATTCAAACTGCTGACCCTTTGGTTACCAGCTGTAGCACTTAACCACTAAGCCACCAGGGTTTCCAATGCAACATTAGTATTAAGGAAATTCTAAGGTTTATGCTTAAAGGATCAGGGTCTATAAAAAAACAGATAATTAAGTAATATGGAAGAAGTTGTTTTCAATTTAATCTAAGTATATTCTCAAATCACAAAGTTTCTAAATCTAGTGAAAGATTGCTGATTCAAATAAATAGATACACAGACAGATAGACAAATAGGTACATAAAATTGGATAAACAATCAAACTAGCAAGGAGTAGCTTGTTAAAAAGAGATTGATCCTGGTAGAGGCACATTGTATTTGGAAGGAATGGCATTTCCACAATTTGCTGAAGAAAATGGAAATCAAGTGGAAAACAAAAAAGTAACCAAAAAATAAAAACAAGTCAAACAAAACCAAAATTACTTAATACACAACAACAACAACAAAATTAACTCTAGTTAGCAGGGCATTCCTTGTTTCTGCTTGACAGAGAGATTAGCTCATACTATCCACATAGACTCTCAATGAGCTGGATTGACACAGTAGCTGCAACAATGGGCTCAAGCCGGAAATCAAGTGGAAAACAAAAAAGTAACCAAAAAATAAAAACAAGTCAAACAAAACCAAAATTACTTAATACACAACAACAACAACAAAATTAACTCTAGTTAGCAGGGCATTCCTTGTTTCTGCTTGACAGAGAGATTAGCTCATACTATCCACATAGACTCTCAATGAGCTGGATTGACACAGTAGCTGCAACAATGGGCTCAAGCCTAACAATGATCATGAGGATGGCACAGGGCCAGGCAGTGTTTCCTTCTGTTGTACATGGGATCACTATGAGTCAGAATTGACCCCATAGCACCTAACAATGACAACATCCACAGAGAACTCAGATCTTTTTTCATCTGGGATATCACCCGTATCCAAATAGTGATTAGAGTTAACAGTAATATATATCTTATTTACTATCAAAGATAAGGTATACATTACATTCAAATAGTATATATACAGTGAAAGAGAGAAAGAGAAGCAAGTGTGGCAGGGAAAAATTATTACGCTGCAACAAAAGAATTTCTTTTTTTTTTTAAGAAAAATGCTGCTTAGAGTCTGGTAGAGGATGCACAAATAGATGACTCTTTGCATAAAAAAATACATTTGAGTAGAAGGGAACAGGTGAAAAGGGAGATAACTAAATAATGAATATAAAGAATAAAAAATAGCAAATTAAAGTTATAAAATACAGCAAAATGTTGAAGACATAATAGAAAATACATTTAATGATGTGGAGAATGTATTTCTGGTGTTTTTCCCCCTAATTAAGGGAAAAAACACAAAAATTATTAAAATGAGAAGAGATACAGTTTTAGACATAGAGACTGAAGAATTTTACCTATAAATAATAGAAACTCAAAAAATAAAAAAAATTAAAAGACAAATCAAGTTGAAATATTTTGTGAGTCAAAATTATGTAAGATCGAATCAGAAAGGATTTTATTTTTTTTCCAGGGATATAGAAATATGCCTAGGCCATTTAGGTAGAAGAATGAGACATGTAACCTGGGGAAAATGTGCTCCATCTTTGAAAATTTAGATACCAGATGAAAATGAACCATTGAAAATAATTTGAAAATGACATATTGAGATAATTAACTTCAAGAAAGAATAGAGATTGAAAATATTTATATTACTTTTTTTTTTAACTGGAAGTGCACCAAGTGGAAGTACATCAGAATATTACCAGACCTCCCTGTGATAATCAGTGACCAGACACAGAAATACAGGACAACTACAGAGGATATATAACAAACAACTCAAAAGGTTATCTGTAGTCCTCAACAATTTATCAGTACAGTCTTACAAAAGAGGCAATTGTATCAAAATATAGTCAACCTATTGGAGAGTATATAAGAAAACATCTATCTTTAGTCATCTAGTGCTATTATAACAGAAATATAACAAGTAGATGGCTTTAACAAACAGAAATTTATTCTTTCACAATCTAGTAGGCTAGAAGTCTAAGTTCGGGGCTCCAGCCCCAGAAGAAGTCTTTCTCTCTGTCAGCTCTGGAGGAAGGTCCTTGTAATCAATCTTCGTTTGGTCTAGGAGCTTCTTCACCCAGGAACCCTGAGTCCAAAGGATGCAGTTTGCTCATGGCACTGCTTTCTTGGTGGTATGAGGTCCCCATGTCTCTCTACTCATTTCTCTCTTTTATATCTCAAAAGAGATTGTCTCAAGACAAAATCTAATTTGTAGATTGAGTCCTGCCTCATTAACATAACTGCCCCTAATACGATCTCATTAACATCATAGAGATTAAAACACATAGAAAAATCACAAAATGGTGGACAATGACAAAACCCTGGGAATCATGGCCTAGCCAAAATGATACATGTATTTTTGGGGGGCACATTTCAATCCATAACAACATCCAAATTATACCCTGCAAAATAAGAATTAGGAAACGAGCCACAAAAATTATGAAATTGAGAAAAATATTGTCATTTGTTGTTTCTTTCCAGAAATTTGCATGAAAAACAGCACATCAAAGTCAACTAGAATACTTTATGTATTACACACATGCACATACATACATAGAGTGATTAATTCCACACTGAAGTGGTATACCATGTGATTAACAACGCATTTGTTGCCAACTGACAAAAACAGTTTTTGATGGAAAGGCTGAGTCATATCTAGGCTGCAATAAGAAAAAAATTAAAGATATTTTATGGTTTGTTTTTTCTTTAGATCTAGAACAAAGAATATAGTTATAATAGATTTATACTAATGTTATTTCTATATGATAATCCCAAAACTGTTTAAACAGCATGTTTTAGGCTGGGTTCTCTAGAGAAGCAAAACCAATAAATTGTCTAAATATATATACATATGTAGAGAGAGAGAGATTTATATCAAGGAAATGGCTAACACCGTTGTAGAGGCTGGAACTTCCCAAGTCTGTGGGCAGGATAGAGGCTTTTCCTGATTTACTTAGCTGCAGGGTCTGGCAAACCCAAGATCTGCAGATCAGAGAGCCGGGCGCTTGCTCAGAGGCAGCAAAGACTGATGAATTCCAAGATTAGCAGCAAGGCCACAAGTAAGCTGCTAGCTCAAGACCCAAGAACTGGAGGTCAGACAACAGGAGACAGCTGCATATTCCACCCAGTGCATGGTGAGCAAAAAGCCCCCAAGCCTCACCAGAATGTCCTCTTATATTTGATGCAGGCCACCACCCAAAGAAACTCACTTTCAACTGATTACCTACTCACAGAAGATTCCACCATGGGAGTGATCCCATATCAAATGTCATCCAGGAAGGGATCACAACATTATATGACTGCCAAAACACTGAGAATCATGGCCCAGCCAAGTTGACATAATGTTAACCATCACACAGGCCATTTTTAAAAATATACAACTCTATTTTTTTGTCCTTTTAGTTTTAATTAAATTCAATAATTCACTTTTTTCTATAAGAAAAAGAACATTCATCAGCCATGTGGGAACTTAATTAAATGTGTTACATGTTTCTTTTGTCTCATATTTCTGAGAAAGCTACAGGGAAGTTTTAGCAGGAGTTTAGTGTCAAATGTATAATACAGAGACCACATAATTAGTTATTGTTATTTTTGTTAGGTGCCATTAATCATTTCCAACTCATAGTGACCCTACGTAGAAAAGAACAAAACACTGCCTGGTCCTGTGTCATCCTCACAATCTTTGCTGTTTGAGCCCATTGTTGCAGCCATTTTGTCAATCCATCCCTGTCATGGATTGCATTATGTCACTCAAAAATATGTGTCAAATTGGTTAGGCCGTGATTCCCAGTATTGTGTGGTTGTCCTCCACTTTGTGATTGTAATTTTATATTAAAGAGAATTAAAAACACTCTTTCTAAGGTCAAGTCCCTGATCCAATGTAAAGGGAGTTTTCCCGGGGTGTGTTCTGCACCATCCTTTTTTTTTTTTTTTTTTTACAAGAGATAAAAGGAAAGGGAAACAAGCAGAGAGGGGGTAACTTCATACCAACAAGAAAGCAGTTCTGGGAGCAGAGCAGCATCCTTTGGACCTGAGGTTCCTGCAAGGAGAAGCTACTAGACCAAGGGAAGGTTGATGACAATGAACTTCCCCTAGAGCCAACAGAGAGAGAAAGCTATCCTCTGGAGCCAACACACTAAATTTGGACTTGTAATCTACTAGACTGTGAGGGAAAAATTTTCCCGTTGTTAAAGCCATCCACTTGTGTATTTCTAGTACAGCAGGACTAGATTACTAAAACAATCCCCTTGAGGGTCTTTCTCTTTTTCACTGAACCTCTACTTTACCAAGCATGATGTCCTTCTCCAGGGAATGATCCGTCCTGATAACATGTCCAAAGTATATGAGAAGAAGTCTTGGAATCCTCTCTTCTAAGGAGTATTCTGGCTGTACATCTTCCAATACATACCTGTTCATTCTTTGGAAGTCCACGCTATATTCAATATTCTTCACCAACACCGTAATTCAAGGGAGTATATATTTTTTTCAGCCTTCCTTGTTCATTTTCCAGCTTTTCCACTCATATAAGGGAATTGAAAATACCATGGCTTAGGTTGATTTTTAACAAGTTAAAGAGGAATTTGCAAAAGATTTGCATAATGCAACCTTTGATTTCTTAACTGATGCTTCCATGGGCATTGATTTTGGATCCAAGTAGAATGAACTCTTTGACAACTTCAATATTTTCTACATATATCATGATGTTGCTTATTGGACTAGTTGTGAGGATTTGTTTTCTTAAGGTTGAGGTATAATCCATCGTGAGGGCTGTGGTCTTTGATCTTCATCAGTAAATACTTGAACGCCTCTTCACTTTCAGCAAGAAAGGTTGTGCCATCTGCATAACACAGGTTGTTACTGAGTCTTCCTCCAATCCTGAGTCCCCATTCTTATAAATATAGTCCAGCTTCTCAGATTATTTGCTCAGCATACAGATTGAATAAGTATGGTGAAAGGATACAACCCTGACACACACCTTTCCTGTTTTAAACCACACAGTATGCCCTTGTTCTGTTTGAATGACTGCTTCTTGATCTATGTACAAGTTCCTCATGAGACAATTAAGTGTTCTGAAATTTCCATTCTTCACAATTTTATCCATAATTTGTTATGATCCACAGAGTCAAATACCTTTGCATAGTCAATAAAACTCAAGTTCGTACTTTGTCTCTTGTCGACTTGTTCAATTTTCTTCAGTTTCAACTTGAACTTGCATATGAACAATTGATGGTCTGTCCCACAGTTGGCCCCTGGCTTTGTTCTGACTGATGATGTTGAGCTTTTTCATTGTCTCTTTCTACAAATGTAGTCAATTTGATTCCTGTGTATTCCATCTGGCAAGGTCCAAGTGTATAATCACCGTTTATGTTGTTGAAAAAAGGTATTGGCGATGAAGAAGTCATTGGTCTTCAAAATTCTATCATGCACTGCCTGGAATCATTTCTCTCACCAAGGCCATATTTTCCAACTACCGATTCTTCTTTATTTCTAACTTTTACATTCCAATCACCAGTAATTATTAATGCATCCTGATTGCATGTTCAATCAATTTCAGACTGCAGAAGTTGGTAAAAATCTTCAATTTCTTCATCTTTGGCATTAGCAGTTTGTGCATAAACTTGAATAATAGTTGTATTAACTGGTCTTCTTTGAGGCCTATGGGTATTATCCTATCACTAACAGCATTGTACATCAGAATATATCTCAAATGTTCTTTTTGGAGACTAATGCAATGTCATTACTCTTCAAGCTGTCATTCCCAGCATAGTAGATCGTATGATTGCCTGATTCAAAATGGCCCCTACCAGTCCATTTCAGCTCACTAATACCTAGAATAGTGATGTTTATGAGCTCCGTTTCATTTTTGACCATTTCCAATTTTCCTAGATTCACACGTCATACGTTTCACATTCCTTTTATTAATGGATGTTTGTAGCTGTTTCTTCTCATTTTGAGTCTTGCCACAGTAGCAAATGAAGGTCCCAAAAGCTTGACTCCATCCATGTCATCAAGGTCAACTCTACTTTGAGGAGGCAGCTCTTCCTCAGTAGTATTTTGAATGTCCTCCAACCCGAGGGTTCATCTTCCAGCACTATATCTGACAACGCTCTACTGCTATTCATGAGGTTTCACGAGCTAATTCTTCTCCGAAATAGACTGCTGGGTCCTTCTTATCTGTCTTAGTCTGGAAGCTCAGTAGAAACCTGTCTGCCATGGGTGACCCTGCTGATATTTGAATACAGATGGCATAGCTTCCAGCATCACAGCAACATGCAAGTCCCCACAGTACAACAAACTGACAGATGTGTGGGGGTACTGAAAGAGTGTTCAGATGGATATTATAAGATTAAGCTGAACTGTGTTCCAACGTTGCCACTTCAATATGACCACTATGGTATATCAAAAATGAAAATTACAATTGCTTAAATCATTTAATAAATGCACAATTAATTAGATGCTACGTGGAATGTACAAATCTGATTGATTTAAAATCACAATATAAGGAAAGTCTTTAACATTTAATGAGTTATATTTTTTACATCTTTTAAATATAATTTTTTAAATCATATACTTTTTTATCTGATTACTTGTAATATTGATTTGTCTCAAACAATGTGAAATACACAAATTTAAATTCTGATATGGAGCTCCATAAAGCTCTTCACACAGCAAAACAGGGACTCTGCATTTTGAATTTAATTTCAGTGATACTTTTCTCAGAGCCCTTGTGGTGTAGCGGTTAAGATCTCGGCTGCTAACCAAAAGTTATGCAGTTCAAGTATACCAGCCACTCCTTGGAAATTCTATGGAGCTGTTCAACTCTGTCCTATAGGGTTGTCATGAGTCGGAACCGACTCGATGGCACCTAAAAATAACAACAGTATTTTTCTTACTGCAAGTTTATCACCTGTGAATTTTTAAAAGTAATTTGGACATTGTTGTACTTTATTCACCACAAACATGCTCACTGAAAAAGGAGAATTTGAACTGTCAGTATAGGCATTTTATTAAAAAAGAAAAATGAAAGTGTATAATTAAAGTCCTATTCTAAGGCTATTTGTCATCTTTTTCAGCTTAAAGTGTAAGCAGTGATATATATATTCCATAGTTACTATATTTTCTAGAGTGTTGTAAAGATTCATTATTAACAATAATATTTCTTACTGTTTCCATTTCTTGGCTATCTGATTCTTTTAAAAAGTGTTGAAAATTACTCTTTTCTTTCAAAAAAACACCACGAGTTACTTTATCAATAAGAAAATGTAAATTTAAGGTAAAAATAATTCTAGAGGAAAATGATAAGTTTTGAGTTTAGTTGATTCTTTTCTACCCTTGTCACATTAAAATGTTAATCTGTTGTTTTTATTTTCCAGTATTTCCTTGCGGATACTAAAGATGACTGTTAGAGACAGTTCTCTCAGTGACCCTCATCGTTTTTTTTTTTCCCCCCTAGCTGTCACCAGGAATTTCTTTGGGGCTTATCATTTTTAATATAATATACTCAAAATAGCTAGATTCTTTTTTGTCTTTGTCACTAACTCTTATCCTTTCAAGTTTTACCTCAAATTTCTTGGTATCTTTTGTGATATTTTATTTTAGTTTCTGCAAAACCAAAAGAAAGCAAGGAAAAAATAATGTGATTAGAACCTGTGTTTCCCATAAAAGAGAGAGGCGGAGGTAATTAAACAGTAACATTCTTAAACCATTTCTGTGCTCATACTACAATAAGAAATATTAAAATTGTTAAGCATGAAGTGCCATGGAATTATCCAGTATATTTTCATCTTGGACCCTTCTTGTTATTGTTGTTGTTAGATGTCATTGATTCTATTCCAACTCATAGAGACCCTATGCACAACAGAAAGAAACACTGCCCAGTCCTACACCATCCGTACAATTGTTGCTATGCTTGGGGTCATTGTTGCAGCCACTGTGTCAATTCATCTCATTGAGGGCCTTCCTCTTTTTTGCTGACCCTCTACTTTACCAAGCAGGATGTACTTCTCCAGAGACTGATCCCTCTTGATAACATGTCCAAAGTGTATGAGACATAGTCATGCTATCCTTGCTTCTGAGGAGCATTCTGATTGTACTTTTCCAAGACAGATTTGTTCATTCTTTTGGCGGTCCACGGTATGTTCAATATTCTTCGCCAACACCACAATTCAAAGGTGCCAATTCTCCTTTGGTCTTCTTTATTCACTGTCCAGTTTTCACACGCATATGAGGTGATTGAAAACACCATGGCTTGGGTCAGGCACACCTTAGTCCCAAGGTGATATCTCTGCTTTTCAATACTTTAAAGAGGTCTTATACAGCCAATTTGCCCAATACAATGAGTCTTTTGATTCCTTGACTACTGCTTCCAGGGGTGTTGATTGTGGATCCAAGTAAAATGAAATCCTTGACAACTTCAATCTTTTCTCCATTTGTCATGATGTTGCTCATTGGTTCAGTTGTGAGGATTTGTGTTTTCTTTATGTTGAGGTGTAATCCATACTTAAGGCTGTGGTCTTTAATCTTCATCAGTAAGTGCTTCAAGTTCTCTTCACTTTCAGTAAGCAAGGTTGTGTCATCCTAACAGTGCAAGTTGTTAATAAGCCTCCCTCCAATCCTGATGCCCCATTCTTCTTCATATAGTCCAGCTTCTTGGATTATTTGCTCATCATACAGATTGAATAGGTATGGTGAAAGGATACAACCTTGACACATACCTTTCCTGACTTTAAAACCTTCAGTCTCCCCTTGTTCTGTTCGAACAACTACCTCTTGATCCATGTACAGATTCCTCATGAACATGATTAAATGTTCCAGAATTTCCATTCTCTACAATGTTATTCATAATTTATTATGATCCACAGAGTTGAATGCCTTAGCATAGTCACTAAAACACAGGTAAACACCTTTCTGGTATTCTCTGCTTTCAGCCAGGATCCACTCGACATCAGCAAAGATATCTCTGATTCCAGGTTCTCTTCTAAATCTGGCTTGAATTTTTGACAGTTCCTTGTATATATACTGCTACAGCCATTTTTGATTGATCTTCAGCAACATTTTACTGGCATGTGATATTAACGATATTGTTCTATAATTTCTGCATTTGGTTGGATCACCTTTCTCGAAAATAGGTATAGATATGGATCTCTTCCAGTAAGTTGGCCCTGTAGCTGTCTTCCAAATTTTTTGACATAGGCTATTTTTTTTTAGTAAGCACTTAGAGAGCTGCACTTGTGTGTTGAAACATCTCAGTTGGTATTCGGTCAATTCCTGGAGCTTTGTTTTTCACCAATGCCTTCAGTGAAGCTTAGATTTCTTCTTTTAGTACCATCGGTTCCTGATCATATGCTACCTCTTGAAATGGCTGAACATTGACTAATTCTTTTTGGTATAATGACTCTGTGTATTCCTTCCATCTCCTTTTGATGTTTCCTGCGTCATTTAATATTTTCCCTGTAGAATCCTTCACCATTGCAGCTTGAGTCTTGATTTTTTTCTTCATTTCTTTCAGCTTGAGAAATGTCAAGCGTGTTCTCCCCTTTTGGTTTCCCATCTCCAGCTCTTTGCACATGTCATTATAATACTTTGTCTTCTCGAGCCACCCTTTGAAATCTTCTGTTCAGCTCTTTTACTTCATCGTTTCCTTTTGCTTTAGCTACTCAACCTTCAAGAACAAGTTTCAGTCCCTTCCGACATCTATTTAGGTGTTTTCATTCTCTTCTGTCTTTTTAATGACCTCTTGCTTTCTTAATGTATGATGTCCTTGATATCATTCCACAAAACTCATTTGGTCTTTGATCATTAGTGTTCAACGCATCAAATCTATTCTTGAGATGGTCTCTGAATTCAGGTGGGATATTCTCCAAGTCATACTTTGGCTCTGGTGGACTTGTTCTAATTTTCTTCAGTTTCAACTTGAACTTGCATGTGAGTAATTGATGATCTGTTCTGCAGTCAGCCTCTGGTCTTTTTCTGACCGATAATATTGAGTTTTCCATCATCTCTTTCCATAAATATTGTCAATTTGATTCCTCTGTATTCCATCTGGTGAAGTCCATGAGTATAGTCACCGTTTATGTTGGTGAAAAAATATTTTTGCAGCGAAGGAGTTGGTCTTGCAAAATTTAATCATTTGATCTTCGGCATCTTTTCTATCACCAAGCCCATATTTTCCAACTACTGATTCTTATTTGTTTCAGACTTTCCCATTCCAATCACCAGTAATTATCAGTGCATCCTGGCTGCATGTGTGATCACTTAAAGACTGCAGAAGTTGGTAAAAATTTTCAATTTCTTCAACTTTGGCCTTAGTGGCCCGTTTATAAATTTGAATAATAGTCTTATTAACTGGTCTTACTTGTAGGGGTATGGTTATTATCCTCTCACTGACAGTGTTGTACTTCAGGATAGATCTTGAAATGTTCTTTTTTGACAATGAATGCAACACCATTCCTCTTCAAGTTGTCATTCCAGGCATAGTAGACCATATCATTGTCTGATTCAAAATGGCCAATACCAGTCTATTTCAGCTCACTACTGCCTGGGATATTGGTCTTAATGTGTTCCATTTTGTTTTGAGGATTTCCAATTTTCCTAGATTCATACTTAGTACATTCCATGTTCCAGTTATTAAAGAATGTTTGCAGCTGTTTCTTGTCACTTTGAGTCTTGCCACATCAGCAAATGAAGACCTCGAAAGCTTGTTATTAAGGTGACCCTACTTTGAGGAGGCAGCTTGTCCTCAATGGTATTTTGAGTGCCTTCCAACCTGAGGGGCTCATCTTCTGACACTGTATCAGACAATATTCTGCTGTTGTTCATAAGATTTTCACTGGCTTATTCTTTTCAGAAGTAGACTGCCAGGTCCTGCTTCTTAATTTGTCTTAGTCTGAGAGCTCAGCTGAAACCTCTCTGTCATGGGTGACCCTGATGGTATTTGAACACCAGCGCCATAACTCCCAGCATCACAGCAACACACAAGCCTCTACCATACAACAAACTGACTAATGTACAGGGGTCTTGTACATTTAGAAAATAAAATAAAATCATACAGAAGCCAAAGTGAATTTAAAACATCTCTCCTAGGTCCACAGAGTCTAGAGCAGCATTTTCCAAAAGAAATAAAATAAGCATGTGTTATCTCAAATTCTCTAATAACCACATTAAAAGAAAAAAAGTAAAAAGAAAGAGTAAAATTAAATTTAATAATAGATTTTATATAACCCAATGTACCAACATGTTATCATTTCAACATGTAATTATTTTTAAAAAATTGCTAATGAAGTATTTTATATATTTTCTACCAAGTTCTAGAAATCCTATTTGTTTAACACTTAGAGCACATCTCAGTTTGGACTGGTCATAAGTGCTCGATATTTACATGTTGCTATTTGCTACCTGTTAAGTCAAAAATTGTGAAGAGTCTAAAATAATATACCGTCCCTAACCTGATACACACACACATACAAATATATATGCATATATATGTGTGTAGACAATAGACACAAGGCTTTCTGGATCAGCCAGTAGAAGAAATTTATGATTCACAGTTTGTGTGAGTTCCCAGTTGTCCACAGCATGATCTGAATGAGGGCAAGATATCACCTTTTCATATCTTGGGTTGGAATCTCAGGAAAGGAAGTTAAGAATTATAAAGATTGTAGCTTATCTAAATTGACTGGCATATCTGCCCATCCTCCCCTCTGATGAGAGAGAGAGAGAGAACTTTACTTTCAATTGTAAAGGAGTTTTCTCAAAGAAGTGGAGAGGAAGTCTGTAGGTTCACTATCATAGAATGTAGGCAAAAAGCTGTGGGGAGATACATTTCTAAATCTCTCCAGAGTGATGCACTATCTCTAGCTTCCAGGTATGATTGCCATTCAATCACCTCATCAATGTGCTTTGCTCAGAAAGCCTGAACCATGCAGAAACTTAAACACATTCATGGAGAGTTGACTCTCCACACTATCATATGAGACAGGGAAGATCTAGGAGATAGTTGAGAAAAAGAACACAGAATATTGGGGGGGAAAAAAAAAAAGAATTATAGCTTTTGAGAACCAAATATGCAGACAAAGGCAATATCCAGGCAGTGAGGAAAGAAGTTTGGATATTTGAAGATGTGAAGGCTAAGTGCTATCTACAAACAGCAATAACAGCCTTGGTACAAAAAAGCAATACCCTAACACTGAATACCAGAGGACAGGAAAATAGTGAAACACTGAAAAAAAAAAAAAATCTTAGATATAAAAAATATGAACCCATATTAAAAATAATAATAGCTTATTGTCTACATTGCAATGGTTAAAAGTTAATAAGTACTCAAGGGAAAAAATGTTAAAAATTGACTTCAGACCTTGTTTTATAATATAGTCGTGTATATACACTTACATTTGTATATGAAACGTCAAGTAAAATTTCCACGCTTTGCCTATTTAAATTTCTTCACATCCAGCTCTCATTTTTGTGTATGCCAATACATTTTTTTGCCTTCAAGCAGATAGCCTTTAAATATTTTTACATTTTTCTCAAGAGTATGCTGAATGAATGATGATGTAAAAGCAGAAGAGGAGTGCAACTGTTGGTAACAACCTGCCACTCAGATGTTGCTGTAAAATTGGACATACAAGTCAGCAAATCAAAAGGCCTCTTGGATCCACCACCATTATAAAGCTGTTTGACACACATTTGAAGTTTTCAGCACTCTTACCCCATGTAACTCCTAAAAATAATTTTACAACCATGTACTGTAATCTCACTCTGATATAATTTCTGATAATACAATATTATCTATATCATTATAGATATTTCACAACAGCCTTAAATGATGTATTAAGCCTATTTTGTTGTTTAAAAAAAAACAAAACCTTTTGCTGTCAAGTTGATTCTGACTCATAGTGACCCCATAAAGGACAGAGTAAAACTGCCCCATAGAGTTTCCAAGGATCACCTGGTAGATTCAAACTGCTGACCTTTTGGTTAGCAGCCATAGCACTTAACCACTAGGCCACCAGGGTTTCAACTTGTTGTTTAAAGTCAATGTAAACAGTTACATATATACAAATATTTGTATATATACAGACGTACACTAACTATTTGATTAAAAATACTTTGGGGATAAAATCTATTATTGTTGTTAGGTGTTATAGAGTTGATTTCTAACTCATAGAGACCCTAAGTGACAGAGTAGAATTGTCCATAGGATTTTCTCAGCTGTAATCCTTATGGAAGCAGATCACCAGGTCTTTCTTCCATGGAGCTGCTGGATGGCTTTATAGCGCCAAACTTTTGGTCAACAGCACTCACCTAGTGTGTCACCAGGGCTCCTTAAGATCTATCGCAGAATTTATAAAATTAATCTTTATCATTGGGAGGTCAGGAAGCCTACAGGTCTTGGATTTTTGTCAATAATTGTGGCTAAATAAAAATTTGAAGGTCTGTGTTTACAGCAGATGAGAAGTAGAAGTAGGTGACAAACTCAGTGATTGAGATGAAAGATGTGATAGCTGGAGCAGCTGAGGAAATACTCACTGAGGAAGGATGATCAGTGGAAAAATGAAGCTTTAGTGCAAAAAGAGATGAAGGACAAGGTGATTGGCAGCAGCTGTTGAAAAACAGAAGAACCAAAAAACATCTATCAAAGAGAAAGAAGAGTCTGAAAAAGTGGCAACACTACAAACATCATAAAAAGAAACCCTTTTAGGAAAAGTATTTATAAAGGCAAACTGTAGTCTCCAGGATATAAAGGTACATATTGGAGAATATTAATCATTAGAAGTGGAGGTATTTTGTAGAGGATGTGTGAATATGCAGAAAGAAAAATTTACATGTGGATCTGATTCTACAGTTACAGTTGTAAGGTGTCAGTGAGTCAATTTCTGACTCATGGTGACCCCATGTGACAGAGTAGAACTGCCCCATAGGATTTTCTAGGCTGTAATCTTAAAAAAGAAAAGAAAAGAAAAGAAAACTTTTCTTTTTTAATCTTTACTTGAGCAGATTGCTAAATCTTTCTTCCATGGAGCTGCTGGGTGGGTTTGAACAGCCAACCTTTTGTTTAGTAGCCCAGCGCTTAATAGTTTGTGCCACCAAGACTCCTCCTTCAGTTACTATCCTGGCCTATGTAAAAAGGAATAAGAAGCATCATGGGAGAAAAAGGAAAGGAGAGTAAAAATGAAGAAACAGGAATCAAAAGTCAAAAAGATGAAGCAGGTGAAGTATGAGGAGATGTACATGACCTCACCACAGAAAACTGCAAGGCACTGCTAATGAAATATGTCATTTACATGGATCGAAAGAATATTTACTAAGATGTCATTCTCCCCAAATTTATTATACATTCAATGCAATTTCAGTCAAAATTCCACTAAGCTTTTTTTTTTTGTAAAAATTAGCATATTTGGGTAAAATCACAAAAGACCTGGAAGGAACTTTCACACGCACACACAGACAATTGAAAGGCCCTTGTTAACTGATGTCAAGAATTACAACCAAGCTACAATGAACAAGACAGAGTCATACTGACACAAGCGTGAATAAATAAATAAATGGAAAAAAAAAAAATGGAAGAGAATGGAAAATCCAGAAATAGTCTTACATATATATTCAGTTGATTTTTTACCAAGCTGCAGAACAACTCAATGGGGGAAAGGATAGTCTTTTCAACAAATGAGGCTGGATAGATTTATGGAAAAAGAAATATTGACCCCCTACCTAAAACCATACACACAAGTTAACTAACTGCATTGTAGACCTAAAGGAAAAATGTAAAATCAAAAAGTTCTTTTAAGAAATACAGGAGCTATAAGAAGTGTAATTAAGACAAAGATTTCTTACATGTGACACCAAAAGCGTTGACAACAAAAATTATGAAATGATAAAACTAAATTAAACATGTATCTTTAACAAAATATCTCATTTTAAGAAAGGAAGAGCCAAGCAATCAACTGAGAGAAAATATTCATAATACACATACTTGACATAGGACTTGTAGCCAAAAAATATTAAAAAATTCATAAAAATTAATAACTTAAAGGCATACTAAATGATAAAAACTCTTCAACTGATAATTCATTGTGTTCCTGCTAAATGTGTTCAGAGGCAAACGAAGTATTCAGTTACCTGTGACTTTTTTTAAATAATTTTATTGTGCTTTAAATACAAGTTTACAAATCAAGTCAATCTCTCACAAAAAAAACCCATATAAACCTTGCTACACACTCCCAATTACTCTCCCCTTAATGAGACAGCCTGCTCTCTCCCTCCACTCTCTCTTTTCGTGTCCTTTTCGCCAGCTTCTAACCCCCTCCACCCTCTCATCTCCCTTCCAGGCAGGAGATGCCAACATAGTCTCAAGTGCCTGCCTGATCCAAGAGGCTCACTCTTTACCAGCATCCCTCTCCAACCCATTGTCCACTCCAATCCATGTCTGAAGAATTGGCTTTGGGAACGGTTCCTGCCCTTGGGCAACAGAAGGTCTGGGGGCCATGACCATCTAGGTCCTTCCAGTCTCAGTCAGACCATTAAGTCTGGTCTTATGAGAATTTGGGGTCTGCATCCCACTGCTCTTCTGCTCCCTCAGGGGTTCTCTGTTATGTTCTCTGTCAGGGCAGTCATCGGTTGTGGCCTGGCACCATCTAGTTCTTCTGGTCTCAGGATGAAGTAGTCTCTGGTTCCTGTGGCCCTTTCTGTCTCTTTGGCTCATAATCACCTTGTGTCCTTGGTGTTCTTCATTCGCCTTTGATCCAGGTGGGTTGAGACCAATTGACGTGTCTTAGATGGCTGCTTGCTAGCGTTTAAGACCCCAGACACCACTCTTCAAAGTGGGATGCAGAATGTTTTGTTAATAGATTTTATTATGCCAATTGACTTAGATGTCCCCCGAAACCACGGTCCCCAGACTGCTGCCCCTGCTACTCTGGCCTTCAAAGCATTCAGTTTATTCAGGAAACTTCTTTGCTTTTGGTCCAGTCCAGTTCAGCTGACCTTCCCTGTATTCAGTATTGTCCTTCCCTTCACCTAAAGTAGTTCTTATCTACTATCTAATCAGTAAATAACCCTCTCCCACCTACCCTTCCTCCCCCTTTCTTGTAACCACAAAAGAATGTTTTATTCTCAGTTTAAACTATTTCTCAAGTTCTTATAGTAGTGGTCTTATACAATATTTGTCCTTTTGCAACTGACTAATTTCACTCAGCATAATGCCATCCGGGTTCCTCCATGTTATGAAATGTTTCACAGTTTCCTCACTGTTCTTTATCGATGCGTAGTATTCCATTGTGTGGATATACCATGATTTATCCATTTATCCATTGATGGGCACCTTGGTTGCTTCCGTGTTTTTGCTATTGTAAACAGTGCTGCAATAAATATGGGTGTGCACATGTCTGTTCATGTAAAGGCTCTTATTTCTCTAGGATATATTCCAAGGAGTGGGATTGCTGGATTGTATTGTAGTTCTATTTCTAGCTTTTTAAGGAAGCGCCAGATCGATTTCCAAAGTGGTTGTACCATTTGACATTCCCACCAGCAGTGTAGAAGTGTTCCAATCTCGCCACAGCCTCTCCAACATTTATTACTTTGTGTTTTTTGGATTAATGCCAGCCTTGTTGGAGTGAGATGAAATCTCATTGTAGTTTTGATCTGCATTTCTCTAATGGCTAATGATGGTGAACGTTTCCTCATATATCTGTTAGTTACCTGAATGCCTTCTTTAGTGAAGTGTCTATTCATATCTTTTGCCCATTTTTTAATTGGGTGATTTGTCTTTTTAAAGTATTATATAAATTTTAGAGATCAGGCGCTGATCAGAAATGTCATAGCTAAAAACTTTTTCCCAGTCTGTAGGTAGTCTTTTTACTCTTTTGGTGAAGTCTTTGGATGAGCATAGGTGTTTGATTTTTAGGAGCTCCAGTTGTCTAGTTTTTCTTCTATGTTCTTTATAATGTTTTCTATACTGTTTATGCCATGTATTAGGGCTCCTAATGCTGTCCCTATTTTTTCTTCCGTGATCTTTATCATTTTAGATTTTATATTTAAGTCTTTGATCAATTTTGAGTTAGTTTTTGTGCATGGAGTGAGGTATGGGTCTTGTTTCATTTTTTTGCAGATGGATATCGAGTTATGCCAGCACCATTTGTTAAAAAGACAGTCTTTTCCCCATTTAACTGTTTTGGAGCCTTTGTCAAATATCAACTGCTCATATGGGCATGAATTTATGTCTGGATTCTCAATTCTGTTCCATTGGTCCACATATCTGTTGGTGTACCAGTACCAGGCTGTTTTGACTACTGTGGCGGTATAATAGCTTCTAAAATCAGGTAAAGTAAGGCATCCTACTTTGTTCTTCTTTTTCAGTAATGCCTTATTTACCCAGGGCCTCTTTCTCTTCCATATGAAATTGGTGATTTGTTTCTCCATCTCATTAAAGAATGTAGTTGGGATTTGGATCAGAATTGCATTAAATGTATAGATTGCTTTTGGTAGAATAGACATTTTTATAACGTTAAGTCTTCCTATCCATGAGCAAGGTATATTCTTCCACTTATATAAGTCTCTTTTGGTTTCTTACAGACGTGTACTGAGGTTTCTTTGTATAAGTCTTTTACGTCTCTGGTAAGATTTATTCCTAAGTATTTTATCTTCTTGGGGGCTACTATAAATGGCATTGATTTGGTGATTTCCTCTTCCATGTTCTTTTTGTTGGTGTGGACGAATCCAACTGATTTTTGTAAGTTTATCTTATATCCCAATACTCTGCTGAACTCTTCTATTAGTTTCAGTAGTTTTTTTGAGGATTCCTTAGGGTTTTCTGTGTATAAGACCATGTCATGTGCAGATAGAGACTCTTTTACTTCTTTCTTGCCAATCTGGATGCCCTTTCTTTCTTTATCTAGCCTAATTGGTCTGGCTAGGACTTCCAGCGCAACGTTGAATAAGGGTGGTGATAAAGGGCATCCTTGTCTGGTTCCTGATCTCAGTGGGAATGCTTTCAAGCTCTCTCCATTTAGGGTGATGTTGGCTGTTGGCTTTGTGTAAACGTCCTTTATTATGTTGAGAAATTTTCCTTCTGTTCCTATTTTGCTGAGAGTTTTTATGATGAATGAGTGTTGAACTTTGTCAAATGCCTTTTCTGCATCAATTGATAAAATCATGTGATTCTTTTGTTTTATTTATCTGGTGGATTACCTTAATTGTTTTTTAATGATGAACCATCTCTGCATACCTGGTATGAATCCCACTTGGTCATGGTGAATTATTTTTTTGATATGTTGTTGAATTCTATTGGCTAGAATTTTGTTGAGGATTTTTGCATCTACATTCATGAGGGATATAGGTCTATAATTTTCTTTTCTTGTGGTGTGTTTATCTGGTTTTGGTATCAGGGATATGCTGGCTTCATAGAATGGATTTGGTAGTATTCCATACTTTTCTATGCTCTGAAATACCCTTAGTAGTAGTAGTGTTAACTCTTCTCTGCAAGTTTGGTAGAACTCTGCAGTGAAGCTGTCTGGACCAGGGCTTTTTTTGGGGTGGGGGGAGTTTTTTGATTACCTTTTCAATCTCTTCTTTTGTTATGGGTCTATTTAGTTGTTCTACCTCTGTTTGTGTTAGTTTACGTAGGTAGTGTGTTTCTAGGAATTCATCCATTTCTTCTAGGTTTTCAAATTTGTTTGAGTATAGTTTTTTATAGTAATCTGATATGATTCTTTTAATTTCAGTTGGGTCTGTTGTAATATTGCCCATCTCATTTCTTATTCAGGTTATTTGCTTCTTCTCCTGTTTTTCTTTTGTCAGTTTGGCCAATGGTTTATCAATTTTGTTGAGTTTTTAAAAAAAACAGCTTTTGGTCTTGTTAATTCTTTCAATTGTTTTTCTGTTTTCTATTTCATTTAGCTCAGCTCTAGTTTTTATTATTTGTTTTCTTCTGGTGCCTGTGGGTTTCTTTTGTTGCTCTCTTTCTATTTGTTCAAGTTGTAGGGATAGTTCTTTGATTTTGGCCCTTTTTTCTTTTTGGATGTGTGCATTTATTGATATAAATTGGCCTCTGAGCACCACTTTTGCTGTGTCCCGTAGTTTCTGATAGGAAGTGTTTTCATTCTCATTGGATTCTCTGAATTTCTTTATTCCATCCTTAATGTCTTCTATAATCCAGTCTTTTTTTGAGCAGGGTATTGTTCAGTTTCCACGTGTTTGATTTCTTTTCCCGTTATTGATTTCCACTTTTATGCCCTTACGTTCAGAGAAGATGCTTTGTAGTATTTCAATGTTTTGGATTCTGCTAAGGCTTGCTTTATGACCTAATATGTGGTCTATTCTAGAGAATGTTCCATGTGCACTAGAAAAGAAAGTATAGTTGGTTGCTGTTGGGTGGAGTGTTCTGTATATGTCTATGAGGTCAAGTTGGTTGATTATGGCATTTATATCTTCCGTGTCTTTATTGAGCTTTTTTCTGGATGTCCTGTCCTTCACCGAAAGTGGTGTGTTGAAGTCTCCTACTATTATTGTGGAGCTGTCTATCTCACTTTTCAATGCTGATAGAGTTTGTTTTATGTATCTTGCAGCCCTGTCATTGGGTGCATAAATATTTAATATGGTTATATCTTCTTGGTGTATTGTCCCTTTAATCATTATATAGTGTCCTTCCTTATCCTTTCTGATGGATTTAACTTTAAAGTCTATTTTGTCAGAAATTAATATTGCCACACTTGCTCTTTTTTGATTGTTGTTTGCGTGATATATTTTTTTCCATCCTTTGAGTTTTAGTTTGTGTCTCTAAGTCTAAGGTGTGTCTGTTGTAGGCAGCATATAGACGGATCTTGTCTTTTAATCCATTCTGCCACTCTCTGTCTCTTTATTGGTGCACTTAGTCCATTTATATTCAGGGTGATTACGGATAGGTATGAATTTAGTGCTATCATTTTGACGTCTTTTTTTGTGTGTTGACAGCTTCTTTTTCCCGATTGATTTTATGTGCTGAGTAGATTTTCTTTGTATATTGTTCTTTCCTCATGTTTGTTGTTGTTGATTTTGTTTTTGCTGAGTCTGTGTTTTTCCCTTGTATTTTATTTTGATGAGTAGGATAGTTTGTCTCCTTTGTGGTTACCTTATTATTTACCCTTATTTTTCTAAATTTATAACTAACTTTTATTTCTTTGTATCACCGTATCTTCCTTTCCATATGGAAGGTGTATGATTACATTTCTTAGTCCCTCTTTATTATTTTGATGTTGTTTTCTTTTATATAACAACATTGCTGTTACCCTGTGTTGGGCTTTTTTTTTTTTTATCTTGCTTTTTTTTTTTTTTGGATCTCCCTGTCTGGGTTGACTTCTGGTTGCTCTGCCCAGTGTTCTAGTCTTGGGTTGATACCTGATATTATTGATTTTCTAACCAAAGAACTCCCTTTAGTATTTCTTGTAGTTTTGGTTTGGTTTTTATGAATTCCCTCAACTCGTGTTTATCTGGAAATGTCTTAATTTCACCTTCATATTTAAGAGACAGTTTTGATGGATATATGATTCTTGGCAGGCAATTTTTTTCCTTCGATTTTTTAAATATGTCATACCATTGCCTTCTTGCCTGCATGGTTTCTTTCAAGTTGTCCGAGCTTATTCTTATTGGCTCTCACTTGTAGGTGACTTATCTTTGGTTTTGGCAAGCTTGATTATAACATGTCTTGGTGACTTTCTTTTAAGATCTACCTTATGTGGAGTTTGATGAGCATCTTGGATAGATATCTTCTCATCTTTCACAATATCAGGGAAGTTTTCTGCCAACAAATCCTCAACAATTTTCTCTGTATTTTCTGTTATACCTCCCTGCTCTGGTACTCCAATCACTCGTAGGTTATTTCTCTTGATAGAGTCCCACATGATTCTTCAGATTTCTTCATTTTTTAAAAAATTCTTTTATCTGATTTTTCCTTCAAATATATTAGTGTCAAGGATTTATCTTTGATTTTGGAAATTCTAGCTTCTACTTGCTCAATTCTGCTCCTCTGACTTTCTATTGAGTTATCTAATTCTGTAATTTTATTGTTAATCTTCTGAATTTCTGATTGCTGTCTGTCTATGGATTTTTCCAGCTTATTAAACTTTTCATTATGTTCCTGAATAATCTTTCTGAGTTCTTCAGTTGCTTTATCTGTGTGTTGCTTGGCTTGTTCTGTGTATTGCCTCATTTCCTTCCTGATGTCTTGAAGGGTTCTGTATATTAAATTTTTGTATTCTGCATCTGGTAATTCCAGGAATGCACTTGCATCTAAAAGATCCCTGGAATCTTTGTTTTGAGAGCCTGTTGAGGTGATCATGGCCTGTTTCTTTATGTGACTTGATATTGACTGTTTTTTTTCTGAGCCATCTATAAGTTATTGTATTAGTTTATGCTTGCTTACTGTGTCATAGCTGCTTGCTTTGTTTTGTTTTGGTATACCCCTATGGGATGCTTGAGTGAGCTAGCTTGATTATTTTCACCTTTGGAGCTCTGGTGTCCTGTCCCCAGCTGGCTAGAGCTGTTATCAGGTATATCAGTCTAGGAGTCCATTCAGTTTTCTTGTATAAATTCAGCTCAGGTTTCCAGGTAGCTGGTCATCAAGTGTGTGGTGCAGGCTCTGTCCTACAGTCTTAGAGGGGCAGGGATGATTGGCGTATATATCTGTATCTGATTGCAGCAGGGGGTCATGTTCTGAAAAAGGCAGGGGGTTGAGAACTGACCCCCAAGTGTCTCTGAGGAAAACGTGTCTCTGTTCCCTAGAGCGTGCTGGTGGGTGGGCTCTGCAAAGGGACCATGGGCACCCAGAGATTTTGTTGTAAGGACTGGAAGGTACCAGTTAACCCTGGGCCCCTGTCGCGGGTTGCTGGGCGACCCAAGTGGAGCCACCAGTCCTTAGATCCCTATTGTGGGTAGGTGAAGACCTTGTATAACAGGCAAAGCAATGTCAAATGCCAACACCCACCTCTCCACCACACAGCTGAAATGGTTGGAGTTTGCCAACAAGGGCCTATTCTCCCAAAATAGGCCCACTCAGGTCCATGCAGAAGGGAAAGGTGCTCAAGGTCCACGGACAGTTTATGCCTGTACAGGAGCCGCTTCTGTCCTGAGCTCCCCCAGTTAATGGAGCTAGCAAATTATCTTTTCCCCCCAGTTGGAAATTTTTTCTTTCCCCAAGGCCGGGAGGATGGCTCCAGGTGCTCACCAGGGTCTATCTCAGGCCTAGGGATTCAGCCGCTGAAGCTGGGTGGGGGTGGGGGGCACGGTAAAATATACGCAAGTACTTAGCTTTAGCCGAGAGCGCCCTTCTGCTCAGGTTCTGGAGGTGTGAGTGGGCTGTGTGGCTGGCTGCTTCTCCCTGAGGAAACTGTGGCTGAACGCTAGGACCAGCCCGCCTCTGCCGCTGCCGCTCTGGGAATGGTGCCTGAGGGCTCCCCGCGATTCAGGCCCGGCAACTCCTCCGCTTCTGAACGGTCTCTTCCTTCCCCTGTCCCTCAGTTCGTTGTCTAAGCTTGCCTATGATGCTCAGGGCTCCCAGTTTGTCACAAATATACTCGTTTCACTTGTTTTTTTAGGTCTTTGTTGTAAAGAGGGCTCGATGGAAGCATCTGTCTATTCCACCATCTTGGCTCCGCCCTCTCACCTGTGACTTTTTAAGGTAATTGGTAATTCACTAAATATATGTTAAAAATCTAGGAAATGCTGATAATTAGTAATATGAATAATCAAAGGTATATTGATGGTATATATTTGACATGCAATATTGTGAGCATACTATTTATATTATTTCATTTAATCCTTACAATATCATTGTAAAATAGATTATATTATTTTACCCATTTTCTGGATGATAAAACTGAGGCACAGCTTTAATTAGCTTGCCTGATATCACACCTATTTTATACAGTGGAGCTAATTTTCAAGTGTAGTAAGGTACATTCTTCTTCTGTAATCTCTTATTATTTAGAGATTTTAAAATAAAGGACAATTTATATACTAATTTATTCATATTCATTTATTTTAAAAATATGAATATTTTAGCACCTTTCCTTTTGAGGTACTAAGCTAGCAATTTTAGTGGTGGCAAATTAGGCATGGGAGACCAAAGGTAAATAATAATGTGATTTCTACTTTTAGTTTATATGTAGTTCTCTTTGCAAAAAGTTACAGTGCATATTTAGAACTCCCTTATAATGTATTACCATGAAGTCACATTATTAATGATAAAAATATTGTGATTTGTAAATTATAGTATCCTCAGTTGACAAAGCACTGTCTGAGCTTTTTATAAGTAACTGTTTTAAGTGGCAGGTGCTGAGCAGAATTTTACATCTATTGAGCTTTCTTGTGCTTAATTAGGAAAAATTATGGAGGATGTTTTATATTCCTTTTTGGCCTCTGGGTGTGATAAGCTTGAGCTGACATGACAAATATTGCAAAGGATATTCATGTTGTGAAACACTTTGCAAAGCAGTGTATGGGGAATCATATTAATAAAAGTAAAAGTTATTGACTATATAATTTCCCATGCACCTCTTCAAAAATGACCTCTGGTGAGTTAATTGTAGATTTGGCAGACTACTGGGTTGGTCACAAATTTTCTTTACAGTTTAAATTACTTGAGAGTAAGAAATTATGAGTTTTCCCAGAAGAAAATGGCATGGTCGACTTGGCTACTACATTTACTTTTTTCTTCTGAATCCTGAAGAAAAATTCATGGTCATGTCACATATATATCCATACACTGGGCACAAAAAATAAAATCAGGGTTGTTTAAAATTATAATGAATCAATTAAGAAAAAATAAAATTATTATATTAAAGAGTCGATAATGAAAAACATTATAAACTTGTTACTGCAAAAAAATAAATTAATTCCCAAAGGTGGTAACATTAAAAGAAAATGACTTTTCTTTCAATATATTCAAACTGTAAACTGAGAGCAAAACATTCATATACAGTCTCCATAAAGTCATAATGTTCAGTATATGGTTGTTAATAAGTTAGAAATGTATGATACCAATAAATGGCACTGCTTATGGTGATAAAATGAATAAATTTCCTTTAGATTATCTGTCTTTTTATAATAGTACACTGTAGTATATTATGGTTGTATAATATTATAATCAGTAAATTTCAGAAAAAGTTAATTTTTTTCAGAAGTAAGGGTTCCATCAAATTTAACTAATCAAGAATCACGTAGGTAAATGAACATAAAAAAGTGGTATCTAAGTGGTAAGTAGACATGAGAAAATGAAACTCCTTGTGATGGTTAATTTTATATGTCAACTCATCTAGGCACTGGTGCCCAGTTATTTGGTAAAACTCTAGTGTAGTTGCTATTATACAGTAATTAAAACTCATTGCCAATGAGTGGATTCCAACTCACAGCAACTCCGTAGGACAGAGTAGAACTGCCCCATAGGGTTTATAAGACTGTAATCTTTATGGAAGCAGACTACCACATTTTTTTTCCCATGGAGTGGCTGGTAGGCTTCAACTGCAGACCTTGTGGTTAGCAGTCAAGCTCTAAACCACTGTTCCACCAGGGATCCAATGTGGTTAAATCAGTTGGCATAAAATAAAACAGATTACTCTCATAATGCGGTTGTTGTTGTTAAGTGTTGTCAAGTCTCCCCATGTGACAAAGTAACCCCATATGACAAAGTAGAATTGTCCCATAGGGTTTTCTAGGCCATAATCTTTATGGGGGCAGATCACAAGACCTTTCTACTGCAGAACCACTGGGTGGATTCGAATGGTCAAACTTTGGGTTAGCAGCCTAGTGCTTTACTGTTGCTCCACCAGGACTCCTACCATAATGTGGGTGGGCATCAAGTGATCAGTTCAAGACCTTAAGAGCAAAAAGGGAGTTTCTCTAGGTTATAGGGACACTAAATAGACATTTTGCCAAATACTCTTTACTTTTCCCTTCACCTGACCTATGGATTTTGGGAATCAAGCCTGTATGAATCTCTAGCCTGTCACCTGACCTACAAATTTTGAACTTGCCAGCTTCCCACAATCAGGTAAACCTTGAAGTAAATCTCTCTATATACATATATAGCAACGATGTATATTGCTATTTGCCATACAGTCCATTCTGACTCATTGCAACCCCATGTGTGCAGAGTATGACTGCCACATAGGGTTTTCAAGGCTGTGACCTTTTGGAAGCAGATCACCAGGTCTGTCTTCCAAGGATCCTCTTGATGGATTCAAACCACCAAACTTTCAGCTGGTTGTTGTTGTTGTTAGGTGCCTTCAAGTCAGTTCTGACTCATAGTGACCCTATGCACAACAGAACAACACATTGCCCAGTCCTTCACAATCCTTATAATTGCTGTTATCCTTGAGCCCATTGTTGCACCCACTTGGTCAATCCTACTTATTGAGGGCCTTCTTTTCTGCTGACCCTGTACTTTACCAAGCATAATGTCCTTCTCCAGGGGCTGATCTCTCCTGTCAACATGTCCAAATTATATAAGATGCAGTCTCACCATCCTTGCTTCTATCTATCTATCTATCTATCTATCTATCTATCTATCTATCTATCTATCTATCTATCTATCTATCTATCTATCTATCTATCTATCTATCATCTATCTATCTATCCATCCATCCATCCATCCATCCATCCATCCATCCATCCATCCATCCATCCATCCATCCATCTATCTATCTATCTATCTATCATCTCTCTCTCTCTCTCTCTCTCTCTCTCTATCTATCTAATCTATCTATCTATCTATCTATCTATCTATCATCTATCTATCTATCTACCTACCTACCTGCGTGTCTGTCTGTCTGTCTATCTGTCATTATCTATCTATCATCTATCTATGTGTCTGTTGTCTGTCTGCCTGCCTGCCTATCTAGCTGTCATCTATCTAATTCAATATCATGAGTCAGAACAAGGCCAGGGGCTGACGGCAGAACAGACCTTCAGTTGCTCATATGCAAGTTCAAGCTGAAGCTGAAGAAATTTAGAACAAGTCCACAAGAGCCAAAGTACAAATTTAAGAATATCCCACCTGAATTTAGAGGCCATTTCAAGAATAAATTTGATACGTTGAACACCAATGGCTAAGACCAGACGAGTTGTGGAATGACTTCAAGGAACATCATAAATGAAGACAGAATGAGATTATTAAAAAGTTAGGAAAGAAACAAAAGACCAAAAAGGATGTCAAAAGAGACTTAGAAACTTGCTCTTGAACATAGAGTAGCTAAAGTGAATGGAAATAATGATAAAGTAAAAGAACTGAACAGATTTCAAAGGACAGCTTGAGTAGACAAAGTATTATGAAATGTGCAAAGACCTGGAGATAGAAAACCAAAAGCAAATAACATGCTCAAAATTTCTCAAGCTCAAAGAATTGAAAAAAAAAAATCAAGACTAAAGTTGTGATATTGAAGGATCCCACAGGGAAAATATTTAACAACACAGGAAGAATCAAAAGAAAATGAAAAGAATAAACAGAGATACCGTACCAAAAAGAATTAGTAAATGTTCAACCATTTCAGGAGGTAGCATATGATCAAGAATCAATGGTACTGAAGGAAGATGTCCAAGGTGCACTGAAGGCATTGACAAAAAACAAGGCTCCAGGAATTGAGGGAATACCAATTGAGATGTTTCAACAAACAGATGCAGCCCTGAAAGCACTCACTTTTCTATGTCAAGAAAAATGAAAGAGAGTAACCTGGTCAAATGACTGGAAGAGATCCATATTTGCACCCATTCCAAAAAAAGGAGATCCAACAGCATGGGCAAATTATCAAACAATATCATTAATATCTCACACAAGTAAAATTTTGATGAAGATCATTCAAAAGTGGTTGGAACAGTACTTAGACAGGGAACTGCCAGATATTGAAGCCGGATGCACAAGAGGATGTGGAACAGTGGATATTATTGCTGGATGCCAGATGGATCATGGCTGAAAGCAAAGAATATCAGAAAGAAGTTTACCTGTGTTTTGAAAGGCATTCTACTGTGTGGATCATAACAAATTATGGATAACATTGCAAAGAATGGGAACTCCAGAACACTTAATTATGCTCATGACGAACCTGTGTTTAGACCAAGAGACAGAACAAGAACAAGAGGACACCACTTGGTTTAAAGTCAACAAAGGTGTGTGTCAGGGTTGTACCCTCTCACCATACTTATTCTATCTGTATGATGAGCAAATAACATGAGAAGCTGGCCTGTATGAAGAAGAGCGGGGCATCAGGATTGGAGGAAGACTCGCTAAAAACCTACCTAATGCTCATGGCACAACTTTGCTTGCTGAAAGTGAAGAGGACTTGAAGCACTTACTGATGAAGATCAAAGACTACAGCCTTCGGTATGGATTATACCTCAAGATAAAGAAAACAAAAATCCCCATAACTGTACTGATAAACAACATCATGATAAATGGAGAAAAGATTATAGTTGTCAAAGATTTCATTCTGCTTGGATCCATAATCAACACTCATGGATGCAGCAGTCAAGAAATCAAACAATGCATTTGTTATGAATTGAATTGTGTCCCCCAAAAATGCATGTCAACTTGGCTAGGCCATAATTTCCAGTGTTACGTGATTGTCCATTATTTTTTCATCTGATGTTATTTTCCTATACTTTGTAAATCCTACCTCTATTATGTTAATGAGGCAGGATAAGAGGCAGTTATGTTAATGAGGCAGAACTCAATCTACAAGATTAGGTTGTGTCTCAAGTCAACCTCTTTTGAGATATAAAAAAAGACAAGTTAGCAGAGAGACAAGGAGACCTCATACCACAAAGAAACAAGAGCCAGGAGAACAGTGTCCTTTGGATCCAGATTCCCTGTGCTGAGAAGTTCTTTAACCTGGGAAGATTGATGACAAGGAACTTCCCCCAGAGCCGACGGAGAGAGAAAGCCTTCCCCTAAAGCTGGCACCCAGAATTAGGACTTCAAGCCTCCTAAATTTTGAGAGAATAAATTTCTCTTTGTTAAAGCCATCCACTTGTGGCATTTCTATTATAGTAGCACTAGATAACTAACTAGGACAGTATTGCACTGGACAAATGTGCTGCAAAAGACCTCTTTGAAGTGTTAAAAAGCAAAGAAGACACATTGAGGACTAAGGTGCCCCTGACGCAAGGCATGGAATTTTCAATCTCATACGCATGCAAAAGCTGGACAATGAATAAAGAAGATCAAAGAAGAATTGACATCTTTGAGTTATGTTGGTGAAGATTATTGAAGACACCATGGACTGCCAGAGGAATGAACAAATCTGTCTGCGAAGAAGCAAGGATGGTAAAACTTCACCTCATATATTTTGGACATGTTATCAGGAGGGACTAGTGCCTTGAGAAGGATATCATGCTTGGTAAACAGGACATCAGTGAAAAAGAAGATCCTCAAACTGTTAGATTGACATAACAGCTTCAATAATCTGCTCAAATATAGCAACAATGGCAAGGATGACACAGGACCAGGCTGTGTTTACTTTTGTTGTTCATATGGTCCCTGTAAGTTAGAATTGACTGGATGGCACCTAACAACAACTTTCAAATTCTGAAAATTTTTTTAACGTAGGTATTTTTTTTCCCCCTTGTGGTATATAAATGTATGGGTGTGTGTTTTTCAAATATCCTGGTTACAAGCATTTTGTCAGATACAAGTTTTTTGCACATTTTCACTCTTTCTGACTTGAATATTCTGTTGTTTATCTAAGAATAGAATTTAATTAGACATCATCTATTATATTTGGCAATCTTATACCTACCTGCTCCCACGTATCTGTCAATTTGTCTTACTGTGGGTGCTTGCATATTGCTGTGATGCTGGAAGCTATGCCACCAGTATTCAAATATCAGCAGGGTCACTCATGGAGAACAAGTTTCTGCTGTGCTTCCAGACTAAGACAGGCTAGGAAGAAGGACCCAGCAGTCTACTTCTGAAAAGATTTAGCCAGTACAAACCTTACAAATAGCAGTGGAACATTGTCTGATATAGTGCTGGAAGATGAACCCTCAGGTTGGAAGCCATTCAAAAGACAACAAGGGAAGAGCTGCCTTCTCAAAGTGGAGTTGACTTTAATGACATGGAGGGAGTCAAGCTTTCGGGGCCTTCATTTGCGGATGTAGCATGACTCAAAATGAGAAAAAACAGCTGCAAGCATCCAGACATCAGAACCTGGAATGTACAAAGTATGAATCTAGAAAAATTGGAAGTCATCAAAAAAGAAATAAAATGCATAAACATTAATATCCTAGGCATTAGTGAGCTGAAATGGACTGATATTGACCATTTTGCATCAGACAATCATATAGTCTACTAAGCCGGGAATGACAAATTGAAGAGGTATTGTATTGCATTCATCATCAAAAAGAACATTTCAATATCTATCTAAAATCTATGCTGTCAGTGATAGGATAATATCTATATGACTAAAAGGAAGATCAATTAATAGGACTATTATTCAAATTTATGCCCCACTAAGGCCAAAGATGAAGAAATTGAAGATTTTTACCAACTTCTGCAGTCTGAATTTGATCAAATATGGAATTAGGATACATTGATAATTACTGGAGACTAGAATGAGAAAGTTGGCAACAAAGAGGAAGGATTGGTAGTTGGAAAATATGATCTTGGCGATAGGAACTATGTCAGAGATTGCATAATAGAATTTTGCAAGACCAATGACTTCTTCATTGCAAATATCTTTTTTTCACCAGCATAAACAACAACTATACACGTAGACCTCACCAGACTGAATACACAGGAATCAAGCAGACTACATCTGTGGAAAGAGGTGATGGAAAAGCTCAATATCATCAGTCAGAACAAGGCCAGGGACCAACTGTGGAACAGACCATCAATTTCTCATCTGCAAGTTCAAGCTGAAACTGAAGAAAATCAGAACAAGTTAATGAGAGCCAGAGTACGACCTTAAGTATATCCCAACTGAATTTAGAAACCATCTCAAGAATAGATTTGACACATTGAACACTAATGTTGGAAGACCAGACAAGTTATAGGATGACATCAAGGACATCATACATCAAGAAAACAAGAGGTCATTAAAAAGAGAAGAAAGAAAGAAAAGACCAATATGGATGTCAGAAGAGACTCTGATACTTGGTCTTGAACATAGACTGGCTAAAGTGAAAGGAGGAAATTATGATGCAAAAGAGTTGAACAGAAAATTTCAAAAGGTGGCTCGAGAAGTCAAAGTAAAGTATTATAATGACATGTGCAAAGACCTGGAGATGGACAACTAAAAGAGAAGAACACGATCTGCATTCTCAAGCTGAAAGAACTGAAGAAAAAATTCAAGCCTGGAGTTGCCATACTGAAGGTTTCTATGGGGAAAATATTAAATGGCTCAGAAAGCATCAAAACAAGATGGAAGGAATACACAGAGCCACTATTCCAAAGAGAACTGGTTGACATTCAACCATTTCGGGAGGTACCACACCTGCAGGAACCAATGGCACTGAAGGAAGAAGAACAAGCTGCAGTGAAGGTATTGGTGAAAAACAGGACTCCAGGAATTGACGGAATACCAGTTGAGATATTTCAACAAATGGATGCAGCACTGGAAAGTATTCACTCGTCTATGCCAAGAAATTTGGAATGTAGCTACCTGGCCAACCGTCTGGAAGAGATCTATATTTATGCCTATTCTCAAGAAAGGTGATCCCATCGAATGTGGAAATTATTGAACAATATTAATATCACATACAAGTAAAATTTTGTTGAAAATCATTCAAAAGTGACTGTAGCAGTATATCAACATGGAACAGGCAGCAATTCAAGCTGGCATCAGAAGAGGATGTGGAACCAGGGATATCATTGCTGATTTCAGATGGATCCTGGCTAAAAGCAGAGAATACCAGGAAGATGTTTACTTGTGTTTTATTGACTATGCAAAGGCATTCGACTGTGTGGATCATAACACATTATGGATAACATTGAGAAGAATGGGAACTCCAGAACACTTAATTGTGCTCATGAGGAACCTGCACAGAGATCAAGAGGCGGTCCTTTGAATAGAACAAGGGAATACAGGGTAGTTTAAAGTCAGGAAAGGTTTGTGTCAGGGCTGTATCCTTTTACCACACTTATTCAACTTGTATGCTGAGTGAATAATCCAATAAACTGGACTCTGTGAAGAAGAATGGGGCATCAGGATTGGAGGAAGACTCATTAACAACCTGCATTAAGCAGATGGCACAACCTTGGTTGCTGAAAGTGAAGAGGACTTGAAGCACTTACTAATGAAGATCAAAGACTACAGCCTTCAGTATGGATTACACCTCAACATAAAGAAAACAAAAATCCTCACAACTGGATAATAAGCAATATCATGATGAATGGGGAAAAGATTGAAGTCGTCAAGGATTTAATTTTACTTGTTTCCACAATCATCACACATGGACACGGCAGTCAAGAAATCAAAAGACACATTGCATTTGGTAAATCTGATGCAAAAGACCTCTTTAAAGTGTTGAAAAGCAAAGGTGTCATCTTGAAGATTAAGGTATGCTTGACCCAAGCCATGGTGTTTTCATCTTCTCCTATGCATGTGAAAGCTGAATAATGAATAAGGAAGACCAAAGAAGAATTGACACCTCTGAATTTTGGTACTGGCAGAGAATGTCGAATATACCAAAAGAATGATCAAATCTGTCTTGGAAGAAGTACAACCAGAATGTTCTTTAGAAGCAAGGATGGCAAGACTACGTCTCACATACTTTGGTCATGTCAAGAGTGATAAGTCCCTGCAGAAGGATATCATGCTGGATAAAGTAGAGGGTCAGCGAAAAACAGGAAAACCCTCAATAAGATGGACTGACACAATGACTGAAACAATGGGCTTAAGCATAACAACAATTGTGAGGATGGCACAAGACCGGGCAGTATTTCATTCTATTGGACATAGCGTCGCTATGAGTCAGAACTGACTCGATGGCACCTAAGAACAACCACAACATATCTACCTGATTATTAGTTTCAAACTTTTGTTTTCAGTATTTTTGTAGTGTGTGTTATTAAAATCAAGCATGAAGAATCCTTTATTGAATGCCACATTTAATAATAACTATTCCTGCTAGAGTTTGCTGTATCTGTCCATCACTCAGATATTGATATTCTTCTCTACAGACTTCTGAACTTTTTAGGTTCTTTAGCACCGTTATGAATACTTGTCTTTTTCTCTCATTGATTTTTCTGGTGCTTGATATGCTAAAGGGATTTTCTTCTAGTTTGATTGTTTTTCTCTATTATCTATTTTAATATATTCTGCCTGTATATTACCTCATTTTTTTCTATTTGCTTTAGGTTGACTTTGCTCTTCTCCTGAATTCTTCATATGAAAGCCTATATAATTATATTTAGACCTTTCTTCTTTTCTAAAATCAGCTTTCAATTTGCCTCTACTCTGCTTTAGCTATATTCTAAAGATTTTGTTATGCTGTATTTTTATTTTCATTCAATTTAAACTATTCTATAAGTTCTTTGGTTTTCTTGTTGGACCCATGGATTATTTTGAATTTTTAAAAACATATGCATATTAATGGTTTGTTTTGTTATATTATTTTCTAATTTGCTACCATTGCTGAATATTCTGTATGATTGCCAAATTTTTAATTTATTGAAATTTGCTCTGTAGCCCATTAATGTCTCTCCCCGTAAATGTATTCTCTGCCCTTTTTGTGAAGTATTGTATAAATATTAGTTAATTCAGATATTTTATTGTATTTTTCTTACCTTCTAGGTAGTATATTATGTCTAGATTTTAAAATTTCCACTTATGATTGTGAAATCAATTGCTCTTTCTAATTTATCTTTATTTTTACTTCATAGAATTTGAAGCTCTCTTATTAATTATTCACACATTTATTATTATTATGTCTTACTAATGAGTTGATCCTGTTATCATAATAAAATCTTTCCTCCTCATCTTGAGCATTAATTCCTGTTGTTAATCACATTCTTATGATATTAATACAGCTATCCCAGCTATCTTATCTTTACAGTTTGAACGGTATGGTTTATCCATATGTTTATTTTTAGCTTATCTGTGACTTTATATTTCAAGTACTTATCCTGGAAACAGCAAAAAGTTGGAACATATTATTTTTTATCCATTCTGACAGCCTGCATCTTTTCATTGAAGGGCTTAATCTATTAATATTCAAGACAAATATTGGCATAGTTGAGTTTCAGTTTACCTTTTTATTATTTGTTTTCTATTTGCTTTATCTTTTTTTCTGTTGTTCCTTTGTGTCTTCTTCTAGTTTCTTTGGATAATGTATTAATTGTTTCCATAAGAAAGTCCTCTGGTAGTTTCTTAGACTATCGTTACCACAAGTGACAATGTCACTAAATGTTATCTTTTAATTTATTTTTGAAATTTAAAATCTCTAATCTATTTGACATCAAAACAAAATTAAAATTAAAAAAGATATACCATTCTATATTTTCTATTTAAATTTTTTAAAATTTCATTTATTAATAACATTGTCCACTCATTCATATGTTGCTTTGTTCCTAATGGCTGTAATTATATTAACATCAATATTTGATAACGTTCACATTTTGGATCCTTGGGGGACCTGTGTTATAGTCTCTCTCTCTTTTTTTTTTTTTCCTGTCTTGATCTTTAGTCTTATCCCCTGGGATCCCTGGTAATTACTTATTCAGTTTCACACAGTGTGTCTAAAATTGCCAGATAACCTAACTAATGCTATCTCCCTCCGTTAGAGGATAGATTTTTTTTCCAGGCAGGAATTTAGAGTATGGAAGATCAATTTCACCCAATTCACCCGAAGCAGGTAGTAAGTATTCTGTAGATATAACTTGTTTCCTCTTATACTATAGGTATAGCTCTTTATAGATCTCTGGGAAATTTATCTCTTTTTTTGTACTTTATTCTGATTTTAATCTATCACTTGAGATTACTGAAATAAGTATCTTATTAGTCTTTTACCATTTGCTTTCTGCTTGACTTTTTGTTTTGCTTTGTTTTATTTTCAGTATCTTACTTGTATATGTTCAGAGTAGTAATTTTCCCTCTATTTGGTACCAAGAGAGCACGGTACTTCTCTAACAGATACCTAAAACGTGGAAGTGGTCTTGAAACTGTGAATGGATGGAGTTGCGACAGCAGCAGAGGACCAGTGCAGCAGAGACCCTGCAGCGGAAGAGAAGTGGCAACAGCAGAGGACCAGCAGCAGCAGAAGGAGACCAGCGCAAGGCACTGAAGCCGATGCACAGAGCCAGAGAGCTGAATGCCTATGTGCAGGAGGTTTCCTGGCAGAGTGGGGTGCCTCCATGCAATTGTCAGTGGAGTTACTGAGCTTTGGAACACTTGCCCCACCAGGGCAGATGCGGGTGTGAGGCCCGAGGAGCCTAGAGGCCAAGAAACTAGGAAGCAGAAGCTGAAGAGACAAAGAACACAAGAAGCTGAGCTGCCTCAGTGTCAAAGGATATGCCCATGACCTCAGGGGTTTCAAAGGGTGGAGTCACAGCCTCTGGTGTTTCTAAGGGTGGATGGAGTTGCCACTCAGATTGACTAGGAGAATGGTGTGTCTAAAGCTGAGGGAGCAGAGTTGCTGTCGCAGTGGGCCTGGAATGTGGAGCTGGAGCCCAAGGCTGAGGGTCCTCCACTCAGAATCCGGAGAGTATGGATAATACCTAGTCTGGAAAAAAAAAAAAAAAGTCTGGAGGGCAGGGCAATTGTGTAAATAGCCTCAGAGAACAGAGGATTATTTTCAGAGCTTTGAGGGCTAAAATGATGTGTTCTGCTGACTTGCTTGGTGGCTGTTACCCTTCTGTCCCTCCAGTTTCTCTCATTTGTAATGAATATGTCCGGCATGTGCCTGTTCTGCCATCATACCATTTGAAGCAGATAACTTGTATTCTAGATTTCACAGATGAAGAGGAATTTTTGGATTTTGGACTTGGAGTTAAGACTTTTGCTATGATATGATGGGGTGAATATGTTTTGCATGTTGCAAGGGTGTGATTTTTGGGGATCCAAAGGGCAGAATGTCATGGATTGAATTGTGTCCTCCCCAAAATGTGTCAACTTGGTTAGGCTATGATTCCCAGTATTGTGTGGTTGTCCTCCATTTTGTGTTCATAATTTTATGCTAAAGAGGATTAGGTTGGGATTGTAACACCACCCTTACTCAGGTCACCTCCCTGATCCAATGTAAAGGGAGTTTCCCTGGGGTGTGGCCTGTACCACCTTTTATCTCTCAAGAAATAGAAGGAAAGGGAAACAAGCAGAATTGGTGGACCTCATACCAGCAAGAAAGTAGCACCAGGAGCAGTCCACCCTTTGGACCTGGGGTCTCTGCTCCTGAGAAGCTCCTCTCCCAGGGGAAGGTTGAGGACAAGGACCCTCTTCCAGAGCCGACAAAGAGAGAAAGCCTTCCCCTGGAGCTGACACTCTGAAATTGGACTTGTAACCTACCAGACTGTGAGAGAATAAACTTCTCTTTGTTAATGCCATCCACCTGTGGTATTTCTCTTATAGCAGTACTAGATGACTAAGACACTATAGATATAGCTCTTTAAAGATCTCTGGGGAATTTATCTCTTTTTTTATGGTCTACTCCAATGTTAATCTATCATTTGAGATTATTAAAATAAGTATCTTATTAGTCTTTTAGCATTTGCCTGATTTGTTTTGGTTTATTTTTAGTGTCTTACTTGTGTATGTTCAGAGTAGTAATTTTCCCTCAAGGGGAAATAACGTTCATGACATTGGACTACATTCCTTTCCATGCTTACATATTACCCAGGCTCATGAGTCCTCATTTCAAGTTATTTTAGTATATACATACCAATTTTTTATCTCCCTAGCTGCAGATGGTACCTGCTGCAAGCTCTAAACTACTTTTTATTAATTAGCTCCTTGCATTGTGAAACCTCAATTGACCTGAGGGGACAGGAACTGTCAATGTTAGATTCATCTGAATGTTTTTCCTTTTCCTGGACTCCTCGCTACTCAAGTCCTGGCTGTTCGGTGTTCTCCAATGCCCTCACTGCCTATATTGATTTGTTTATAGTTCCAGATTTTAAGGTTATTGTTGAGAGAGTTAGTCTGATACAAACTATCACAACTTTCAAAGTATTTTAATATAACATGTTTTATAGTTTGAAACCCAGATGCAATATGCTTCTAAACCCTTAGCTCGAAAATCTGCTCTCTCTCTGAATTCCCTTCAGTTCTGCCTGTATACTGGTCAATTCTAACCTCTTTTTTTTGCATAAAAAAAGTGTTAAAAGCAGCCGGTAATTCCAACATTCATAACAGTGCTCTGATTTTTTTCTAATAACATTCTCTAGAGCTCCCTGTTGAAGATAATAGTGTTCTCTCTCTTAAAATACTACAGATAAGAGTTTTACTGTCATGATAGCTAGCAACATGGATCTCTAGTTTTCTGACCTAATATATTGGTTTCCTTACCTTCACTTCTGCAAAACAACTAAGCCAGTGCTACACATTTTTATTTTCATTACCATTGCACCCCATTTTAAAAGCAAATTTTGTTTGTTAGGGTAATCAATGCACCCTGTAATCATAAACAACCTCATAATCTCAGTGGCTTAAATTAACATTTATTTCTGACTAGTATCACATTATGATATGGGTATCCCCTCCCACATACCTGCAGCAGATTTTTCTTCTTTTTAAATTTTTTGTATTATTGTTGAAAGTATACACAGCAAAACATACAGCCATTCAACCATTTCTACATGTAAAATTCAGTGACTGATTATATTCTTCATGTTGTGCAACCATTCTTGCCCTTCTTTTCTGAATTGTTCTTTCCCCATGATTATGAACTCACTGCCCCCTAAGTTTCTCATCTGATCTTTTGAGCTGCTGTTGTCAATTTGAGCCCATACTGATAGTTCTTCAAAACAGCACAATATTCACAGCAAACATTCTTTACAAAATAAAGTAACTTATTTATGTTTTTTTTTTTTTATAGAAGACTTCTGGGGGTATTTTTGGTTTAAAGTGTAAAGATTATCTCAAGGAAGCAATTTCAGGGGTTCATCCAGCCTCAATGACTCCATAAATTCTGGATTCTAGAAGAATTTGAAATTTTGTTCAGCATTCCCCCCCCCCCTTTGAAAAGAATTCTCCTATGGAATTTTTGATTAAAATCTTCAGCAATGGTAGTTGAGTGACATCCAATCCTTCCGATCTCATAGCAAAAGATACGTTTGTTCATGGAAGCAATTAGGCATGTATTCTGTTTCTTCCTTCCAGTTCTGACTTTCCCTTTTCCTCTGTTGTTCTAGGAATATAGAGACCAATTATTCTACCTTAGATAGCTACTCACAAGCTTTTAAGATCCCTGGCACTACACAGTGATCTAAGAGGTAGAATAGAAGCACTAAACACAATATTAGGCCAACTAACTGGGATATCCCATGAAATCGTAAACCTCCAAATCCAGAAACAAAATCCCATAAGGTGTTCGTACATAAGCATCCTCAGTAGATGCTCTTTTTTTTATTTGTAAAAATATATATCATGCCACATTGGCTAATTCAACTTTTTACAGGTGTACAACTTAATGACAACAGTTACATTAATTTATCTTTTTATATAAGTGAGGCCATATAGTATTTGTCCTTTTGTGATTTACTTATTTCACTCATTATACACTTGCAGCATTAAAAAAAAAAAATCTGGAAGAGTAGAAGAAGGAAAATTAGTACAATAGGAGGCCTATAGTGGTCAAACGGAGCCCTGGTGGTGCAGTGGTTAAGAGCTCAGCTGCTAACCAAAAGGTCTGCAGCTCAAATCCACCAGCTGCTCCTTAGAAATCCTGTGGAGCAGTTCTGTTCTGTCCTATAGGATCAATATGGGTTGGAATTGAATTGACTACAATGGGTCAGAAAAGTCAAGGAGAGGTGGAGAAAAGTGTCAGCTTTCTGGCTCACACAAAAGTATATTTGAAGGTAAAATTTATGAAGATGAGGAACACAAGTGTATAGAGAAGTGTGGGTCAAAAATACAGTTTGGGAATACCTGGAATACATCTGAGTGGAGACGTTTAATAAGCATTTACATATGTAGACATGGGGTTCAGAAGATAGTTATAACTTGCAGATATACATATGAGAATTATTAAATCATACCCACTGCCCATAGCAATCCTATAGGACAGAATAGAGTTTAGGGTTTCAAAGGAGTAGTTGGTGGATTCGAACTGCCAACCTTTTGGTTAGCAGCCAAGCTCTTAAGCACTGTGCCACCAGGGCTTCATTATTATATCATAAAAAAAAAAAAAAAAACTCGTTGCCATCCAGTCTATTCCGACTCAGAGCAGCCCTATAAGATAGGGTAGAAGTGCCCCATAGGGTTTCCAAGGAGCGAGTGCTGGTAGATTCAAACTGCCAGGATAGTAGGTATTAATTTTACTGGAATTTTATGAGATTACTAAGAGTTGACCCCTAGAGAGAGAAAAAGAATGGTTATAACTAAGCCAAAGGAGCAACAGTAATTAGGTGTTTAGAGTGTATGATGAGAAAAATGCAAGGGAAATGGATGAGCAGGTATTTTAAGCACAATTTTAAAAACCCTGTAGCCTCCTGGAAGCCAAGCAACAGTGTTTCTAAAAGGCAAGATTCCTCACTGTGCTACATATTGTGGAGAACTCTAAATAGAAAAACAAAAAATTAAAAAATCTACTGGCTATTTCTCTAAAAATGTTTAACACAATATGCAAATAATGGCTATTGAAATAAAATACGCCAGAGTCCCAATGTGTTTCTTTATACTCTGAATACCCATGAGTCAGTTTTCCTAATATTATTGTTTGCCCATTTAAACCTGGAGTTTTTACTAGTGAATGGATTTTTGTTGTACTTTTGGACATTTTATATCTTATAATCCAGTTGCAGTTGGGGGGAAAATAGAATATATATAATTTCTAGAATAATTGTACATTTTTGGCTTTTTGAAAATTTTCCTCTCATTGAAAAAACTTGCTTGATGTGACCCTAGTAAGACATCAAAAATACTGTAGGTTTTTGCTCTTTACCAAGCATAATGCTAAATGATAATTTACTTAGTAACAAGGGCCATTGCAATGAAACGCTACTTATGCTCAGAGAATAGGTAAGGGGGAGTGGAGGGGGGAGAAGTTTTCAGTTATTATAAAACATTTCCCAGTGGCAGTTTACTCTGCAGAATGTGAAAGGATAAAGTTTATATGAGGCCATATGCTCTCCTCATTCTTACTGCATCATAAACTGGAAAAATTAAAAGCACTCATTTTAGAACTATGCGGTACAAAACACTGTTTGAAGGGTCTACAGATGAATGCCAAGAGGTTATCCCACAGTGAAAATAATTGGATGCCCCAGAGGTTAGTATTATTTTTTTTCTATTTTTAAGCTTCTGTTTACTTATCTCATTCCCAGCTTTTCTATCTTCTAAAATCCTCTTAAAAAGTGTTAAGTGTCAGCATGGTTACTTCAAGGAAAAGAAAATAAGGCTGAGAAGGAAAACTGCAAACCGAGTAGAAAAACTCATTGTGATTAAAGTGTGTTGTGTATTTTTCTGTTACACATTGTGTGAAATGTAAGTCATTTGAAGAAATGATAAACTGTAAAAACAGTGAAAAATAAGTTACTGGGTTGTTTATAGAACACCTATAACAGCTTAGACTGCATTCAAGCTAGTCATTAGAAAAAGATATTCTCGTGCAACCAGGAGCCTTTAAAATGTTACATAGCCCAATGAAACAAGAAACTTTTACAGTTATAATCTTATTGGTAGAATGTTTTTAGATTCCAGCATGGGGTCACATGACTGTGCTATTTAAAAACAAGGACTAGAAACATTCATATTTCATTCTCACCTCAGAAAAGTAACAGTGTAAGTTCTTTGCTGTGGGTGTTTCAGATGTCTTGCCTTGTGATGATTAAAAGGAAGAGGCTTTATAAAAACAGAAGATACTATGGTATACACACACACACACACGCACTTACACATATACACACATAGATATGTATGTGTGTAGGTATATGTATATTTATCCCTGAATATACTAACACACGCACATAGATATAGCCCTATAATTATCAAATATCTCAAGTGTGTACAACTAATTCCTGAGATACAGAAAACAACCAAGATAAATACTCTTCTTGGTCATCGCCTATGGTGTCATCATATAGCAACATTTCCTTTTCTTTTCCTAGAATATGGCCTTATAATTTTTTTAACTCTTCATATACCTCCACCTCTATACTAAACTAAACAAACAAGCAAACTGTTGCCTTCAAGTCGATTCTGACTCATAGCAACCTTATAGGACAGAGTAGAACTGCCCAACAGAGTTTCCAAGGAGTGCCCGGTGGATTTGAAGTGTCAATCTTTTGGTTAGCAGCCATAGCGCTCAACCACTAAGCCACTCACACACTAAACCAAAAAACCCATTGCAGTCGAGTCCATTCCCACTCATAGCGACCCTATAGGACAGAACAGAACTGCCCCACAGAATTTCCAAAGAGCGTCTGGTGGATTTGAACTGCTGACCTTTTGGTTAGTAGCTGTAGCACTTAACCACCACACCACCAGGGTTTCCAAATGAAGATACCAGGGACTGAACCAAAGGCTTTGTACATGCTGAGCATGAGCTCTACCACTGAGGTATAGCCCCAGGTATCCATACACTAGTAATGACTAATCTTTTATCTCAAAGAAGTTATCTGTTCTAGATATTTCGTATAAATGGGATCATACAATATTTGTCCTTTTTTGCCTTATTTCACTTAGCATGTTTTCAAAGTTCATCCATGTGGAAGCATGTATCAAAACTTCATTTCTCTTTATAGTTGAATAATATTCTATTGTATGTATATGCTACATTTTGTTTATGCATTCATTTGTTGATAGCCACTTGAGTTGTTTCCACCACTGGGCTATTGTGAATAATGCTGTAATGAACATTGGTACACATGTGTCTGTTTGAATCTCTGTTTTCAGTTCTTTTGGGTATACACAAGAGTAGAATTGCTGAATCATATGGTAGTTCTATGTTTAACTTTTATAGGAAACACCAAGCTGTTTTCCTTAGTGGCTCCACCATTTTACATTCCTACTAGCAAGTTACAAGTGTTCCAATTTCTCTATATCCTTGCCAACACTTGTTATTTTCTGTTTTTGTGATAATAGCCATCCGAATGGAAATGAAGTGGTATCTCCTTGTGGTTTTGATCTGGATTATTCTTATGACTAATGATGGTGAAAATTCTTTTATGTGCTTGTTGGCCATTTGCATGTCTTTTTGGAGAAATGTCTAAGTTCTTTGCTCATATTTTAACTGGGCTGCTGGTCTTTTTGTTGTTGAGTTTTAAGAATTCTTTACATATTCTGCATGTGAAACCCTTATCTGATAATGGTTTCTAAATATTTTCTCCCATTCTGAAGGTTGTCTTTTCACTTTCTTGGTATAATGTCCCTTGGTGCACAAGAAGTTTTTTTAGTTTTTTTTTTAATTTTGATGAAATTCAGTTTATCTATTTTTCTTTCTCTTGTTGCTTGTGTTTTTCGTGCCATATGTAAAAATTGCCTAAAAAAAGGTCTTTAAGCTTTACTCCTATGTTTTCTTCTAAGAGTTTATAGTATTAGCTCATATGTTTAGGTCATTGATCCATTTTGAGTAAATTTTTCATGTAGTGTAAAATATGGGTTCGGCTTCTGGTTTTTGCCCCTGCACAGCATTTTTAAAGAGAATATTATTTCCCTGTCAAATGTATTTGATAAACATTTTTGAAAATCAATTGTTCATCTATGTATTCTAAATTCTATTCCATTGGGTCAGTGTGTCTGTACTTCTACCTGTATCAGAGTTTTTTTTTTTTTTTTTAAATTACAGTACCTTTGTAGTGTATCTTGAAATAAGGAAGTGTGAATCCTCTTTTTTTTAATAATTTTTTTGTGCTTTAAGTGAAAGTTTACAAACCAAGTCAGTCTCTCACGTAAAAACTTATACACACCTTACTACATACTCCCAATTACTATCCCCCCAATAAGACAGCTCACTCCCTCCTTCCACTCTCTGTTTTCATGATGATTTTGCCAGCTTCTAACCCACTCTATCCTCCCATCTCCCCTCCAGGCAGGAGATGCCAACATAGTCTCAAGTGTCCACCTGATCCAAGTAGCTCACTCTTCATCAGCATCCCCCTCCAACCCATTGTACAGTCCAACCCATGTCTGACCAGTTGGCTTTGGGGATGAATTCTGTCCTGGGCCAACAGAAGGTTTTGGGGCCATGTCCACTGTGGCCCTTCTAGTCTCAGTCAGACCATTAAGTCTGGTCTTTTTATGAGAATTTGGGGTCTGCATCCCACTGCTCTCCTGCTCCCTCAGAGGTTCTCTGTTGTGCTCCCTCTCAGGGCAGTCATCGGTTGTGGCCTGGCACCATCTAGTTCTTCTGGTCTCAGGATGATGTAGTCTCTGGTTCATGTAGCCCTTCCTGTCTCTTGGGCTCATGATTACCATGTGTCCTTGGTGTTTTTCATTCTCCTTTGATCCAGGTAGGTTGAGACTTATTGATGCATCTTAGATGGCCACTTGCTAGCGTTTAAGACCCCAGACGCCACTCTTCCAAGTGGGATGCACTTTAAGAATGTTTTCTTAAATAGATTTTATTATGCAAATTGACTTAGATGTTCCCTGAAACCATGGTCCCCAAACCCCTGCCGCTGCTTCGCTGACCTTCGAAGCATTCAGTTTATTAAAGAAACTGCTTTTGGTTTAGTCCAGTTGTGATAACCTCCCCTGTATTAAGTGTTCTCCTTCCCTTCACCTAAAGCAGTTCTTATCTACTATCTAATTAGTAAATATCCCTCTCCCACCCCCCTCCCTCCCCCCTCTCATAACCACAAAAGAATGTGTTCCTCTCAGTTTAAGCTATTTCTCGAGATCTTATAATAGGGTCTTATACAATATTTGTCCTTTTGCAACTGACTAATTTCACTCAGCATGATGCCTTCCAGGTTCCTCCATGTTATGAAATGTTTCACAGATTCATCACGGTTCTTTATCGATGCATGGTATTCCATTGTGTGAATATACCATAATTTATTTATCCATTCATCCGTTGATTGGCACCTTGGTTGCTTCCATCTTTTTGCTATTGTAAACAGTGCTGCAATAAACATGGGTGTACATATATCTGTTTGTGTAAAGGCTCTTATTTCTATAGGAGATATTCTGAGGAGTGGGATTGCTGGGTTGTGCAGTAGTTCTATTTCTAGCTTTTTAAGGAAGCGCCAAATCGATTTCCAAAGTGGTTGTACAAATTTTACATTGCCACCAGCAGTGTAGAAGTGTTCCAATCTCTCCACAGCCTCTCCAACATTTATTATTTTGTGTTTTTTGGATTAATGCCAGCCTTGTTGGAGTGAGGTGGAATCTCATGGTAGTTTTGATTTACATTTCTCTACTGGCTAATGATCAAGAGCATTTCCTCATATATATGTTAGCCACCTGAATGTCTTCTTTACTGAAGTGTGTGTTCATATCCTTTGCCCAATTTTTAACTGGGTTGTCTGTCTTTTTGTGGTTGAGTTTTTTCAGATTCACGTAGATTTTAGAGATCAGGTGCTAGTCGGAGATGTTGTAACTGAAAATATTTTCCCAGTCTGTAGGTGGTCTTTTTGGTGAAGCCTTTAGATGAGCATAGGTGTTTGATTTTTAGGAAATCTCCAGTTATCTGCTTTCTCTTTGGCATTTTTAGTAATGTTTTGTATTCTGTTTATGCTTTGTATTAGGGCTCCTAAACTTGCCCCGACTTTTTCTTCCATGATCTTTATTGTTTTAGACTCTATGTTTAGGTCTTTGATCCACTTGGAGTTAGTTTTTGTGCATGATGTGAGGTATGGGTCCTGTTTCATTTTTTTGCAGATGGATATCCAGTCATGCCAGCACCATTTGCTAAAAAGAGTATCTTTTCCCCAATTAACTGACACTGGGCCTTTGTCAAATATCAGCTGCTCATATGTGGATGGATTTATATCTGGAGTCTAAGTTCTGTTCCATTGGTCTGTGTCTGTTGTACCAGTATTAAACTGTTTTGACTACTGTGAGTGTATAATATGTTCTAAAATCAGGTGGAGTGAGGCCTTCCACTTTGTTCTTCTCTTTCAGTAATGCTTTACTTATCCGGAGCTTCTTTCCTTTCCATATGAATTTGGTGATTAGTTTCTCCAACACATTAAAAAATGTCGTTAGAATTTGGATGGGAAGTGCATTGAATATATAGATGGCTTTTGGTAGAATAGATATTTTTACAATGTTAAGTCTTCCTATCCATGAGCAAGGTATGTTTTTCCACTTATGTAGGTCCCTTTTGGTTTTTTGCAGTAGTACCTTGTAGTTTTCTTTGTGTAGGTCTTTTACATCTTTGGTAAGATTTATTCCTAAGTATTTTATCTTCATGGGGGCTACTGTGAATGGTATTGATTTGGTGATTTCCTTCTTGATGTTCTTTTTGTTGATGTAGAGGAATCCAACTGATTTTTGTATGTTTATCATGTAACCTGATTCTCTGCTGAACTCTTCTATTAGTTTCAGTAGTTTTCTTGAGGATTCTTAGGGTTTTCTGTGTATAAGGTCATGTCATCTGCAAACAGAGATAATTTTACTTCTTCCTTGCCAAACTGGATGCCCTTTATTTCTTCATCTAGCCTAATTGCTCTGGCTAGGACCTCCAACAGAGTGTTGAATAAGAGAGGTGATAAAGGACATCCTTGTGTGGTTCCTGTTCTCAAGGAAAATGCTCTCAGGGTTTCTGCATTTAGGATGATATTGGCTATTGGCTTTGTATAAATGCCCTTTATTATGTTGAGGAATTTTCCTTCTATTCCTGTTTTGCTGAGAGTTTTTATCATGAAAGAGTGTTGGACTTTGTCAAATGCCTTTTTTGCACCAATTGATAAGATGGCATGTGGTTTTTGACTTTTATTTATATGGTGGATTACTTTAATTGTTTTCCTAATATTGAACCATCCTTGCCTACCTAGTATAAATCCCACTTCATTGTGGTGGATTATTTTTTTGATATATTGTTGAATTCTATTGGCTAGAATTTTGTTGAGGATTTTTGCATCTATGTTCATGAGGGGTATAAGTCTGTAATTTTCTTTTTTTGTGGTGTCTTTACCTGGTTTTGGTATGAGGGATATGCTGGCTTCATAGAATGAGTTAGGGAGTGTTCCATCCTTTTCTATGCTTTGAAAAACCTTTAGTACTAGTGGTGTTAACTGTTCTCTGAAAGTTTGGTAGAGCTCTGCAGTGAAGCCATCCGGGCCAGGGCTTTTTTTTGTTGTTGGGAGTTTTTGGATTACCTTTTCAATCTCTTTTTTTGTTATGTGTCTATTTTATTGTTCTGCTTCTGATTGTGTTAGTTTAGGTGGGTACTGTGTTTCTAAGCATTCACCCATTTCTTCCAGGTTTTCAAATTCATTAGAAGACAATTTTTCCTAGTAATCTGATATGATTCTTTTAATTTCAGTTGTGTCTGTTGTGATATGGCCCATCTCATTTCTTATTTGGGTTATTTGTTTCCTTTCCTGTATTTCTTTAGTCATTCTGGCCAATGGTTTATCAATTTTATTAATTTCTTTGGAGAACCAGCTTTTGGCTTTGTTAATTCTTTCAATTGTTTTTCTGTTCTCTAATTCATTTAATTCTGCTCTAATTTTTATTATTTGTTTTCTTCTGGTGCCTGACAGATTCTTTTGTTGCTCGTTTTCTGTTTGTTCAAGTTGTAGGACAGTTCTCTGATTTTGGCTCTTTCTTCTTTACGTTTATGTGTGCATTTATTGATATAAATAGACCTCTGAGCACTGCCTTTGCTGTGTCCCAAAGGTTTTCGTAGGAAGTGTTTTCAGTCTCGTTGAATTCTATGAATTTGTTTATTCCCTCCTTAATGTCTTTTCTCAACCAGTCTTTTTTGAGCAGGGTATTGTTCAGTTTCCAAGTATTTGATTTCTTTTCCCTAATTTTTCTGTTATTGATTTCTACTTTTATAGCCTTATGGTCTGAAAAGATGCTTTGTAATATTTTAATGTTTTCGATTCTAAAAGGTTTGTTTTGTGACCTAATATGTGATCTATTCTAGAGAATGTTCCATGTGTACTAGAAAAAAAAAGTATACTTTGCAGCTATTGGGTGGACTGTTCTGTATAAGTCCATGAGGTCAAGTTGGTTGATTGTAGCAATTAGGTCTTCCGTGTCTCTATTGAGCTTCTTACTAGAAGTCCTACCCTTCTCCAAAAGTGGCATGTTGAAGACTCCTACTGTATTTGTGGAGGTGTCTATCTCACTTTTCAGTTCTGTTAAAGTCTGTTTTATGTATCTTGCAGCCCTGTCCTTGGGTGCATAAATATTTAATATGGTTATGTCTTCCTGGTCAATCGTCCCTTTAATCATTATGTAGTGTTCTTCTTTATCCTTTGTGGTGGATTTAACTTTAAAGTCTATTTTGTCAGAAATTAATATTGCCACTCCTGCTTTTTTTCATTGTTGTTTGCTTGATATATATTCTTCCATCCTTTGAGTTTTACTTTGTTTGTGTCTCTAAGTCTAAGATGTGTCTCTTGTAGGCAGCATATAGACAGATCACGTTTTTTTATCCAGTCTGAGACTGTCTCTTTATTGGTGCATTTAGTCCATTTATATTCAGCATAATTATAGATAATTATGAGTTTAGTGCTGTTATTTTGATGGCTTTTTTTGTGTGTTGTTGACAATTTCATTTTTCCACTTAATTTTTTGCGCTGAGAAGTTTTTCTTTGTAAATTGTGTGTTCCTCATTTTCATAGTAGTTGAATTTATGTTTGCTGAGTCGTTATGTTTATCTTGGTTTTTATTTTGAAGTATGGAATTGTTAGATCTCTTTGTGGTTTGCCTTAATAGTTACCCTTATTTTTCTAAGTAAAAACCTAACTTGTATCATCCTATATCACTTTGGTTTCCTCTCCATATGGAAGATCTATGCCTCCTGTATTTTGTCCCTCTTTTTTGATTATTGTAATCTTTTACATAATGACATCAATGATTCCCTGTTTTGAGCATTTTTTTTTTTAATTAATCTTATTTTGTTTTTGTGATTTCCCTATTTGAGTTGATATCAGGATGTTCTGTTCTGTGACCTTGTGCTGTGTTGGTATCTGATATTATTGATTTTGTGACCAAAGAATTTCCTTTAGTAATTTTGTAGCTTTGGTTTGGTTTTTGCAAATTCTTTAAGCTTGTGTTTATCTGTAAATGTTTTAATTTCACCTTCGTATTTGAGAGAGAGTTTTGCTGGTTATATGATTTTTGGCTGACAGTTTTTCTCCTTCAGTGCTCTATATATGTCATCCCATTGCCTTCTTGCCTACATGGTTTCTGCCGAGTAGTCTGAACTTATTGATTCTCCTTTGTAGATGACTTTTCATTTACCCCTGGCTGCTTTTAAAGTTTTCTCTTTATCTTTGGTTTTGGCTAGGTTGATAATAATATGTCTTGGTGATTTTTGGGGGGAATCTATCTTGTATGGGGTTCGATGAGCATCTTGGATAGATATATCCTTTCATCTTTTACGATGCCAGGGATGTTTTCTGCCAACAGATCTTCAACTATTCTCTCTGTATTTTCTGTTATCCCTTCCTGTTATGGAACTCCAGTCACACGCAAGTTATTCTTCTTGATAGAGTCCCACATGATTCTTAGGGTTTTTTCATTTTTTTTAATTCCTTTATCTGATTTTTCTTCAACTATAATTTTTTTTTTATATTGGTGTCAATTGCCTTATCCTCCATCTCCCCCACTCTGCATTCCAATTCCTCGATTCTGCTCCTCTGACTTCCTATTGAGTTGTCTAATTCTGTAATTTCATTGTTAATCTTGTGGATTTCTGAATGCTATCTCTGTATGGATTCTTGCAGCTTATTGAATTTTTCATTACGTTCTTGAATAATCGTTTTGTTTTTTTCAACTGCTTTAACAGTGTGTTTTTTGGCTTTTTCTATGGATTGCCTTATTTCATTTCTGAGGTCATCCCTGATGTCTTGAAGCATTCTATACACCAGTTTTTTATATTCTACATCTGGCAATTCCAGGAATGTATCTTCATTTGGGAAAGATTTTGATTCTTTGATCTGGGGGTTTGTAGAAGCAATCGTGGTCTGCTTCTTTATGTGATTTGATATCGACTGCTGTCTCCGAGCCATCTATAAAATATTGTAAAGATTTATTTTATATTTGCTCACTGAGTCTTATCTTCTTGTTTAGTTCTGTTTCAGTGCATCCAGATGGGTTACTAGATTGTGATATCTTGATTGTTGTAGCCTTTGAATCACTTATGTCCTGTTACCAGCTTGTTTGAGCTGTTATCAGATATGTGAGCCTATGAGTCCATTCACTATTCTTGAATACAATCAGCTTAGGTGTCCTGATAGTGGGTCACCTAGTGTGTGGTGTAAGCTGTTATCTATTAACTTAGTGGAGTATTGGTGGTGGTTGTATGTGTCAGATTCTAGTAGCAGTAAGGGGTCACACTCTGAGGAAGTCAGGATGCTGACAGCCTTCTCCTATGTGCCAGTGAGGTGGGAGTTTCTCTATTCTCTGGAGCACTCTGGTGGGTGGGCTCTCCAGCTGTACCTTAGGCACCCAATGCTTGTACCTCTAAAGATTGGTAGGCATCACTATCCTCAGACCCTTTTAGTAGGTTGCTAGGTGGTATGGGTGGAGCTTCAGCTCTCAGTTCCCTGCTGTGGATCAGTGAGGGCTCTGTTTAATTGGTAAAGAGGTATCAGACCTCCAAATCTTGCCTTTCACTACTCAGCTAAAACAATTACAGTCAGATCTCTATCAGAATTGCCTTTGCATTATTATAGCCACCTGGTTCCCTGTAGGGATGGAAGCCAAAGACTGTGGATCTCTTATGCCTGCCTGGAGCTGGTTCTGTATTATTATTCCAGTTTAGGGAAGTCAGGGAAGGATTTTTCCCCGATTGTTAATTGCTGCTTCTCTCAGGCCAGGAGAATGGGTTAGGAAAAACCCGTAGAGCACTTCACTCCCTGGCGCAGGGAATTCCAATGTTAATGAAGCCCCCTGAGGCAGGGATGGGAGGGATCAGATAGATAGGAGAGAGCAGTGGGCAAGATAGACAAAGTTACTTATCTTTTTTGGTGTAGACTGTTTTATCTGAGATTCCAGAGGGGTGTGTAGCCTGTGTGCACTGGCTGGGTCGAGATTGCCCCAGAGGGTTAGGACTGGGTCCCATGCTTGCGCCATCTCAGGAAGCCTTGTTCAGCCCCTCCATGCTTCATCCAAACTCCAGTGCCAAGGTCTCCTGTTTGGGATGCTGCGCCCCAGGCTCAAAAACCAGTCACTGCTTCCCCGTGGCTTCTTGCTCTCCTGTCAGCTGCATCAGTGTGCAGCTTGCATGCACTGGCTGGATCCATCCCGAGGTTACTCCAGGGGGTTAGGGCTGCATCCTGTGCTAGCCCTGTCTCAGTAAGCTGTGCTCAGCCCCTCCACTCTTGCTCCAGGGAACCACGAGGTCTCAAGACTGTGGCACAGCACTCCGGCTCTGGAAGTGGTCGCTGCTACATTGTGAGGCTTTTCGCTCCCCTGTCACTCAGGTCAACTCCTTAGTTCTGAGTTTGATGGTCAGAGTTCATAGATTGTCAAGTATGTAATCATTTCTTTTTTTTTTTTTTTTGAATCTTTGTTGCAAGAGGGATCAGTGGAAGCTTCTACCTAGTCAGCCATCTTAGTCCCACCCTCCTGTTACATTGTTTTTATTTTTTTGTGAAGATTGTTTTGGCAATTTAAAGTCCCTTTCGATTCCATAAGAATTTTAAGATTGGCTTTTCCATTTCTGCAGACAAGACAAAACAAAAAGTGCTAGAATTTTAGTAGGAATCACACTGTACTTTTAGATTACTTTGGGTAGAATTAACAGTTTAACAATATTGTCTTCTAATATTTGAACACAGATGCCTTTCCATTTATTTAGGTATCCTTTAATTTCTTTCTCCAAAGTTTTACACTTTTCAGTATAAAGGCCTTGGTTAAATTTATTCCTTAGTATTTTATTCTTTTAGACGTTATTGTAAAACAAATGTTTTTCTTAATTTCCTTTTCAATTAACAATCGGGGAAAAATCCTTCCCTGACTTCCCTAAACTGGAATAATAATACAGAACCAGCTCCAGGCAGGCATAAGAGATCCACAGTCTTTGGCTTCCATCCCTACAGGGAACCAGGTGGCTATAATAATGCAAAGGCAATTCTGATAGAGATCTGACTGTAATTGTTTTAGCTGAGTAGTGAAAGGCAAGATTTGGAGGTTGCTTATCACTGGTATATAGAAATACCTGACTTTTGTGTGTTAATCTTACACCCTACAACTTTGCTGAATTTGTTCATTAGTTCTAGGAGCTCTCTTGTAGATTCTTTGGAATTTTCTATATGCAATATCATGACATCAGTGAATAGAAATAAATTTACTTCTTTTTTTTCTTCTTTGGATGTTTTCTATTTCTTTATCTTGCGTAATTGCTCTGTCTAAGATTTCCAGTACAGTGTTGAATAGCAGTGGTGAAAAGAGGCATCCTTGTCTTGTTCCTGATCTCAAGGGGAAAGCTTTCAGTCTTTTACCATTGAATATGATGTTCACTGAGGACTTTTCATATACATCCTTTATCATGCTGATGAATTTATTTTCTATTCCTGATTTTCTGAGTAATTTTATTATGAAAGGGCCTTGGGTTTTGTCAAATGCCTTTTCTGTGTCAATTGAGATGGTTATGTTGCTGTTGTTTTCTTTCCTTTTATTGCTATGGTGAATTCCATTGATTAATTTTCTTATTTTGCACTACCCTCGCATTCTTTGGATAAATCCCACTTGGTCATGGTTCATAATTCATTTAATATGCTCTTGAATTCAATTGGCTAGTATTTTATTGAAAAATTTTGCATCAATATTCATAAGGGATATTGGTTTTTTATGTGTGTGTGGTGCCTTTATCTGGCTTTGTAATCAGCATAATGATGTCTTCTTAAGGTGGGTCAGGAAGAGTTCTCTCCTTCTATTAGCAGAGACTTCAGTGGTGACACATGAAAAAGAAAACAGACTTTAAGAAATAAATTCAAGAAAGTCACTAAACAAGCAAACAGCAACAACACAGGCAATATCAATGAACAGTAAAATGGATATGATTTCCAGAGTTGTCACATTTTATTACTTTAAATGTCGAGTTAAAAAAAAAAAAAAAAGACACACCTAGAAAGAGGAAATGTTGTTATACAAGCAACAACAAAAAGCAGTCAATAGAAATTATCTCATAGGAAGCCAAATGCTATAAATCAGTACTGTAAATATATTCAAGAAATCATGTTTAAAAATACATTATATTAATGTCTCACCAACTAAATAATAGTAAAGAGATAGCCATTATACTAAAGAAACAAAGATTCATTCTGGAGTTGAAAAGTATAATGCTAAAAATGAACATTTCTTTGGAATGGTTCAACAGCTTATAAGAAGTGACAAGAAAGAATCATCATACTTGGAGATAGTTCAACAGAGATTATCCAGTCAGAGGCATAGAAAGTAAAAAAAAAAAAAAAATGAACACAGTCTTAAACACTTATGAAACTCATCAAGTAGTCCGAAAAGAATAGGAGAAAAAGGGATGGGCTGCATATTTGAAGAAATAATGGTTGAAAACATTTGAAAAAAAATTATTCTGTAATTTTGAGAAGTTCAACAAACTCTAAGCAGGGTGAATTCAAATGGATACACAAGTAGATAAATCATAGTTAATTTGTTCAAAACAAGTACAAAGATAGAATCTTGAAAGATGAAAGTTACCCACTGTGTACAGGGAGTCCTCAGTAATATCAAGATCTGACTGATCAGAAATCATGGAAGCAGAAGCCAGTAGGATGACATGTTCAAAGTGATGAAATAAAAAGACCATTAACGAAAACTCTATAACCAGGAAACTGTTCTTCAAAAACCAAGGAGAAAGTAAGTCATTCCCAGATATAGAAAAACTGAGAGAATTCATTGCTAACATTCTTTAGAAAAAAATACCAGACAAAATCACTCAGAATAAAGTGAAAAGACATTAGAAAGTAACTTGAATCTGCATGAACCCAAAAAACAATGGCAAAAATAACTACATAGGTGAATATGAAAAAAAAATATAAATTCATTTCATTTGTAAATAATTATCCTACCCAATTCAAAGAAAACTGAAAAAATCAATAATTATGAATATAAGTTGATTTGTTTACAATTTATGTGTATGAAAAACAATGACAGCATGAAGGAGAAGAGGTAATGGAGATATATTGCAATGATGTCTTATGTAATATTGAAGTTATGTTTATATTAATCTGAGCTAATCATTTTAAATTAGATGTTAACTCACTGAGCGACAATCAGGAAATAATTCAAAATATATATAGTAAAATAAACATGAAATAACTAAAATGATATAATAAAAATTATCTATTACATACAAAATAATGCAGTAATGCAGAAGGAGAAAAAAATGAGACATATAGAAAACAAATATGCCTTGGCAGATTATGAGTAATTACAGTAAATAAATATGTATTAAAAATTCCAAACAAAAGGAGGGGATTGTTAGACCAGATATAAAATATGGTCTAAAGATATGATGTTTGTGAAACACAATTTTGATTTAGAGATGCAAAGAAGTTTTTTTTTTTTTTTTTAGGTGCCATCCAGTCAGTTCCAACTCATAGTGACCCTATGCACAACAAAATGAAATGCTTCCCAATCCTGCACCATCTCACCATCATTTTTATGATCAAGACCATTGTTGCAGCCACTGTGTCAATCCATCTCTTTGAGCCTCTTCCTCTTTTTTGCTGACCCTCTACTTTAGCAAGTATGATGTCTTTCTCCAGGGACTGATCACTCCTGATAACATGTCTAAAGTATGCGAGATGAAGCCCCTCCATCCTTGCTTCTAAGGAGAATTCTGGTTGTGCTTCTTCCAAGGCAAATTAATTCGGTCTTTTGGCAGTCCATGGTATAGTCGATATTCTTCACCAACATCACAATTCAAAGGGGTCCATTTTTCTTCAGTCTTCTTTATTCATTGTCTAGCTTTCACACGCATATGAGCTGATTGGAAACACCGTGGCTTGGGTCTGGTTCATCTTAGTCTTCAAGGTAACGTCTTTGCTTTTCAACACATCAAAGAGGTCTTTTGCAGCAGATTTGCCCAATGCAATGCGTCTTGTGGAATCTTGACTGCTGCTTCCATGGGTGTTGATTGTGGATACAAGTAAAATGAAGTCCTTGACAACTTCAACCTTTTCTCCATTTATCACGATGTGGCTTATTGGTCCAGTTGTGAGGACTTTTGTTTTCTTTATGTTGAGGTGCAATCCATGTTGAGGGCTGTGGTCTTTGATCTTCATCAGTAAGTGCTTCAAGTCCTCTTCACTTTCAGCCAGCAAGGTTGTGCCATCTGCATAACGCAGGTTGTTAATGAGTCTTCCTCTCCAATCCTGATACCCTGTTCTTCTTCATATAGTCCTGCAAAAAATTGTCAGATTGTTTGCTCAGCATACAAATTGAATAGGTATGGTAAAAGGATACAACCCTGATACACACCTTTCCTGACTTTAAACCATGCACTGTCCCCTTGTTTTGTTCAAACAAATGCCTCTTGGTCTATATATAGTTTCCTTCTGAGCACAATTAAGTGTTCTGGAATATCTATTCTTCACAATGTTATACATAATTTGTTATGATCCACACAGTCGAATGCCCTTGCACAGTCAATAAAACACAGGCAAACATCTTTTTGTATTCTCTGCTCATAGCCAGGATCTCTCTGACATTAACTATGATATTCCTCATTCCACATCCTCTTCTGAATCTGACTTGAATTACTGGCAGCTCCCTGTCGATATATTGTTGCAACCACCTTTGAATGATCTTCAGCAAAATTTTACTTGAGTGTGATGTTAATGGCATTGTTTGATAATTTCTGCATTTGATTGAATTGTCTTTCTTTTGAATAGGCATAAATATGGATTTCTTCCAAAGGAAAGTGGCTATACTAATATCAGATGAATAAACAGCAAGACAAAAAAAAATTATTACTAGAGAAAAAGAAATACATTTTATAATAACAATAAGGTGAAATAGAAATACATTTTATAATAATAATAAGGTGAAGTCATCAGGAAGCCATAAAAATTATAAGCATGCACCTAACAAAATATTCCCAAAATACATGGAGACAAAACTTACAGATGAAGGCAAAATAGACAATTCAGAAATAATAATTTGAGACTTTATCACCCCACTTTCAACAATGGACAGAAAAAATAAGCAGAAATCTCCCAGGAAAGAGAAATTCTGAACAACACTATGTGCCACATAAATGTAGCAGATATCTATGTAACACACAACCCAAAAGCAACAAAATACTATTTCTTCCCCAGCATACTTGGAACATTTTCCAGAATAGACTATTTCTGAGGTCACAGAAGAAGCCTCAATAAATTTAAAATGATTGAAAACAACAAAATCTGCTCTCTAAAAGCAATGAAATGAATTTAGAAATCAGTAAGAGAAGAAAATGTAGAAAAAAGATAAAGTACTTAGGGATAATTTTAATAAAAAAAATTCAAGCATTTACATTGAAAACTACAAAGCATCACTGAAAGAAATTAAAGAAAACCTAAATAAATGGAAAGACCTTCCATGTTCACAAATTGGAAGAAATAATATTGTGAAACTGGCAATAACCTAGTCTATGCTTTTCCGATTGAACACAACCCCTATCAAAATCCCAGCTGCCATTTTTTCAGAATTGACAAGCTGATCTTAAAATTGATATGGAAATGTAAGTTATCCAAAATTATTTAAAAAAAATATTAAAGAAGAGAAAATTGGACAATTCAAACTGATTAAAAAGAATACAAAACAACAGTTATCAAGACAATATGGTGTTGGCATAAGAAAAGACATACACATCAATGGAACAAAATTGAGAAAATGGAAATAAATATTACTCTTATGACTTTTACAATGGTGTCAAGGCAATTCAACTGTGGAAAGAATAGTCTTTTTGACAAATGGACTGGGAAAAACATGTCTGTATTTGTCAAATATGATGTAGACACAAAAGAATGAAATTGAATCCCTACCTAATGCATACCTAAAAATTAGCTCCAAATGAATCATATGCATAAATATAAGAGTTAAACTATAAAACTCTTAGAATAAAATATAGGAACATAACTTTTTGATCTTGGCTTAGGTAGTGTTTTCTTAAATATGGCACCCAGTACACAGGAAACCAAAGAATAATAGATGAAATATATTTAGTTAAAGTTAAAAATTTCATGCTTCTAAGGACATTGTCAAAAAGTGAAAAGGAAACACACAGAATAGGAGAAAATACTTGCAAATTTTATATCCCACATTGTTTCTATCACCAAGGCCATATTTTCCAACTACCAATCCTTCTTCTTTGTTTCTAACTTTTGCATTCCAAACACCAATAACCATTAATGCATCTTGATTGCATATTTGATCAGTTTCAGACTGCCAAAGTTGGTAAAAGTCTTCAATGTCTTCATTTTTGGTATTAGTGGTTGATGCATAAATTTGAATAATAGTCACTTTAACTGGTCTTCCTTGCAGGCATATGGATATTTTCTCATCACTGATAGTCTTATGATTCAGGATAGATCTCAAAATGCTCTTTTTGATGAAGATGTGATGACATTCCTCTTCAATTTGTCTTTCCCAGCATAGTAGACTATATGGCTGGCTGGTTCAAAATTGGAAATACCAGTTCATTTCAGCACACTAATGTCTATGATATCGATGTCTATGAGTTCTATTTCATTTTGACAACTTCTGATTCTTAGATTCATACAGTATACATGCCACCTTTCAACTATTTATGAATGTTTGCAACTGTTTCTTGTCATTTTGAGTTATGCCACATCAGCAAATGAATATCCCGAAAGCTTAATTCCGTCTATGTCATTAAGGTCAACTGCACTTGAAGGAGGCAGCTCTTCCTAGTCATCTTTTGAGTGATTTCCAAAGTGAGGAGCTCATCTTCTGGCACTATATTAGACAATTGTGCTCTGTTGTTTATAAGGTTTACACTGGTCAGTTTTTTTAGAAGTAGATCTCCAGGTCCTTCTTCCTAGTCTGCCTTAGTCTGAAAGCTCTGCTGAAATCTTTTCAGAATGGATGACGCTACTGGAATTTGAAATACAGTTGGCATGGCTTCCAGCATCAGAGCAACACACAAGCCACCACGATATGAAAAACTGACAGATAAGACAAGTCACTTACCAGACAAAAAATTTCTAATATTTTCTCCTATTCCCCTATTATGATGATGAGAAAAAATAGCTGCAAACATCCGTTAACATTCAAAATGTAGAAAATACAAAGTATGAATTTTAGGAAAATTGGATATCATCAAACATGAAATGGAAAGCATTGATATTAATATCCTAGGCACTAGTGAGCTGAATTGGACAGGTTATGGCCATTTTGACTCAGATAATCATATGGCTTACTATCCTGGGAATGACATTGAAGACATTGATCTTCAAAAAGAATGTTTCGAGATCTATCCTGAAGTACAGTGTAGTCAGTGATAGGAAAATATTCGTACACCTATAAGGAAGACCAGATACTATGACTATTATTCAAATTTATGCACTGACCACTAATGCCAAAGAAGAAGAAATGGAAGATTTTTACCAATTTCTGCAGTTTGAAGTTGATCAAAAACACAATCAAGACACGTCGATAGTGACAGGCGATTGGAATGAGAAAATGGAAACAAAGAAGTATCGGCAGTTGGAAAATATGACCTTGGTGATAGAAACGATGCCAGAGATTGTATGACAGAATTTTGCAAGAACAGCAACCTATTCATTGGAAATTCCCTTTTCCAACAACATAAATGGCAAATACAACAAGTGGACTTAACCAGATGGAATACACAGGAATCAGATTGACCACATCTGGGGAAAGAGACCATGGAGAAGATCAATATCATTAATCAGAATAAGGCCAGTGGCTGACTGTGAAACAATCGCTCATATGAAAGTTCAAGTTGAAATTGAAGAAAATTAAAAAGAAGTCCCCCACATCCAAAGTGTGACAGTGAATATATCCTCCTTGAACTTAGAGACCATCTCAAGAATAGATTTGACTCAACACTAATGAGCAAAGATCAGATGTGGTATGACACCAAGGACATCATGTCTGAAGAAAGCAAAAAGTCATTAAAAAGACAGGAAAGAAAAAAAGAACAAATCAGTTGTCAGAAGAGACTCAGAAAGTTGCTCTAAACCTAGAGTAGCTAATGCAAAAGGAAGAAATGATGAAGTAAAAGAGTTGAACAGAGGATTTCAACAGGTGGCTAGAGAGCCAAAGTAAAGTATTGAAATGTGCATAGACCTGGATTTAGAAAACCAAAAGGCAAGAGCATGCTTGGCTTTTCTCAAGCTGAAAGAACTGAAGAAAAAATTCAAGCCTCAAGTTGCAATATTGAACAAGAACACAGCATCAGGAGTGGAGGAAGACTCATTAACAAGCTGTGATATGCAGATGATGCCACCTTGCTTGTTGAAAATAAAAAGGATTTGAAGCACTTACTGATGAAGATAAAAGACTACAGTCTTCGGTGTAGATTACACCTCAACATTTAAAAAAAAAAAAAAAGTCCTCACAACTGGACCAAGAAGGAACATTATGATACAAACCAAAAACCAAACCTGTTGTCATGGAGTCTATTACAATTCATAGTGACCCCATAGGACAGAATAGAAATGTCCCATGGGGATTTCAAGGAATGGCTGGTGAATTTGAACTGCTGACCTTTTGATTAGCAGCCAAGCTCTTAAGAACTGCTGTACCAGGGCTCCAAGTAAATATCAAAGTTGCCATGGATTTCATTTTACTTGGATCCACAATCAATGCTCATGGAAGCACCACTCAAGAAATCAAACAACACATTGAATTGGGCAAATCTACTGCAAAAGACCTCTTTAAAGTGCTAAAAAGAAAAGATGTCACTGTGAGGACTAAGGTGGACCTGACACAGGCCATGGTATTTTCAATTGCTTTCTGCATGAGAAAGCTGGACAGTGAATAAGATAGTCCAAAGAAGAATTGATGCCTTTGAATTATGGAGTTGGAGAACAATATTGAATATACTATGGACTGCCAAAAGAATGAACAAATCTGTCCTGGAGGAAGAATAGCCAGAATGCTCCTTAGAAGCAATGGTAGCTACACTTTGTCTCACATCCACTGGACTTGCTATCAGGAGGGACCTGTTCCCGGAGAAGGACCTCATGCTTAGTAAAATGGAGGGTCAGCAAAAAAGAGGAAGACAATGAGATGGATGGACACAGTAGCTGCAACAATGGGCTCAAATACAGCAAGGATTTTTAAGATGGCACAGGACTGGGCAGTGTTTCATTCTGTTTTGCATAGGTTTGTCATGAGTTGCAAACTACTAAATGGCACCTAAAAACAACAAAAACAACAAGTGATTTGTATGCAAAATATGTGAACAACTTTTAAAACAACAATAAGACAACCCAATTTAAATATGGCAAATGATTTTAAGTTGATATTTCTCAAAAAAAAAAAAAAAGATGTAAAAGGGCCAATAACCACATAAAGAGATGCTGAACCTCATTAGTCATTAGGCAAATGTCAATCAAAATCACAGTGAGATACCACTAAACATCCACTAGTATCTACAAAAAAAAAAAAAAAGAAAAAAGCACAGAAAACAGGGAGTGTTAATGAAGATGTGGAAAAATTATAATCCTCATACATTGTGATAAAATGGCGCAATCACTTTGGAAAATTGTTTGTAAGCTCCTCAAAAGGTTAAACAGAGTTACCACAACCCAGTAATTCCACTCTTATGTATATCCCCAAGAGAAATTAAAACATTTGTCTACATCAAGACCTGTACGTGAGTATTCATATCAACATTTTTCATAGTAACCAAACAGGAGAAACAACACTAATGTCCATCAACAGATGAATAGATAAGCAAAATACTGTAAAACCAAAAAAATACCCCTATAGTATATGAGTTCGAATCAACTCGACATCAACTTTTATTTATTTATTTTTTAATAATAATGGGATGGAGCCCTGGTGGTGTAGTAGTTCAGAGCTTGGCTGCTAACCAAAAGGTTGGCATTGCAAATCCTTGAGCCTCTCCTTGGAAACTCTATGGGGCAGCTCTACCTCTGTCCTATAGGGTCGCTATGAGTCAGATTCATCTCAGCTGGAATGGGTTTTTATAATAGAATATTGTTTGGCAATAAAAAGCAATGAAATAGTGATATACACTACAACATGAAAACATTATGCTAAATGAAATAAATCAGACACAAAAGGTCACATATCGTCTAATTGCATTTACAAGAAATATGCAGAATGGGAAAATCAATAGCAAAAGAAATTGCACCTAGTTTTTACCAGGGGCTATCGCATGCAAGTAAAACTTTGCTGAAGATAATTCAAAAACAGTTGCAACAGTACATCGATAGGGAACTGCCAGAAATTCAAGCTGGATTCAGAAGAGGACATGGAAGGATGAATATCATTGCTTATGTCAGAGGAATCTTGGCTGAAAGCAGAGAATACCAGAAAGATGTTTACCTGTGGTTTATTGACTACACAATGCATTCAACTGTGTGAATCATAAAAAAAAAAAAAAATATGGATAACAGTGTGCAGAGTGAGATTCCAGAACACTTAATCTTGCTCATGTGGAGCCTATACATAGATTGAGAGGCAGTCGTTCGAACATAAAGGGATACTTTGCAGTGTAAAATCAAAAAAGATGAGCACCAGAGTTTTACCCTTTTCTCTTACTTATTTTATCTGTGTACTGAACAAAAATCCCGAAAGCTGGACTATATGAAGAATAACACTATACTACGATCAGAGAAAAACTCATTAACAGTTTGCTGAATCTTCAAGGCCGGGAAATCTTCTCTGCTCATCTATTTGTTGTTTTTCTTAAGTGCCATCGAGTCAGTTCTGACTCACAGTGACCCTATAGGCCAGAGGAGAGCTGCCCCACAGAGTTTCCAAGGAGCAGCTGATGGATTTGAACTGCTGACCTTCTAATTAGCAGCTGAGCTCTTAACCACTACGCCACCAGGGCTCTCAGGGCTGCCCATCTATACTCATTTCAAAGAGGAGGAGAGCTAACTTAATGTATCTGTTTCTAGGGCTTTGAGTAACATTTACAAACTGCCTTCTTTCCTTCCTCTGTTTTACTCAAATGGATAGCCAAATATTTTCATTCTGGCAAATCTGTATGATATCCAAGTTGAATTACCCAATACCATAATTTTCTCTGCACAAATAGCATCCTTAGTTCAGCACAGCTCTAGCTTTCTATTATTATCTATCATTCAGGCTATATTGCAGGAGCTATTTATTTTTAATATCCACAGCCTTCCACGGAAACAACCACCAGGTACAAAACAGTGTTTACCAAAAACCTATCACAAGTCAAGAGGAACTGATAGTTTGACCATTTTACCCTAATTTTCTCCATGAATTATCTGTAATTTGACTTTGTAAAAACATTCAAATACATTGACAGGTTTGTGGTATGGGGCACATATAGTCATTAACTGAAATTAATCAAACTACACACCTAAAGGTTTGTGTATTTCATACCATATAATTTATACTTCAGAGACCTTGACTAATGCAAATGGTTAACACACCCAGGTGCTCACAGGAAGGTTGGGGGTTTGAGTCCACGTAGAGGTGCCCAAAGAACACAAGCCTGACAATCTACTTCCAAAAAATCAGCTATGAAAAACCCTCACGTGCAAGGTTCTACTATGACACATACTGGATCTCAATGACCCAGAATCAACTTGATGGAACTGTTATTTTTTTAAATTATACTTCAATTAAAAAAAAAAAGAAAAAAAAACCTTTGTGAATTATTTGTCCCTCAAAAGGAATTTGTAGCAATAGATTTTGCTGTTAGGTTCTTTTTCTCCTAGGCTTTTTAAAATAGATTTTTGCAGTAAATGTTTGTCATTGAAAAGGTTGAGCTGATGAATGCGTTTATTTATGTATTATTAAAAATGCATTAAAAAGTGTTGTAAAATATATTTACATATCTCAATGTTATGCCACACCAAAACACAGTTCACAGAATAAAAAATATATATATGACTAACAACTTATGATTATTTATTAAGCTAACTGTAAGGAAGAATTTCAGAAGCTTTTTTTTTTTTAACTTGAAATATTCAGCTAGTTACTGTAGAATACATTTGAATACAGCTGTAAATTTGGAGATCAATTAGATAACATCCAGAAAGCTTGAATTTAACCGTTTAGTATATTTGATCATTTCATTTGCAGTGTTAGTATCAGTTAAAAACAACTTTTTGCATGATCTAAAGATCTATAAATAGCATAAGCTCCCACATGTCTTTTAGTTTGTCATACTTTGGGGGCTTTTGTGTTCTTGTGATGCTGGAAGCAATGCCACAAGTATAAAAATACCAGCCGGGTCACCCATGGAGGACAAGTTTCAGTTGAGCTTCCAGACAGAGACTAGGAAGAAGGACCAGGCAGTCTAATTCTGAAGAGAATTAGCCAGTGAAAATGTTATGAACAGCAGTGGAACATTGCCTGATCTAGTGCTGCAAGATGAGCCCCTCAGGTTGGAGGACACTCAAAATATGACTGGGGTAGAGCTGCCTCCTCGAAGTAGAATTGATCTTAATAACATGGATGGAGTCTAGTTTTCAGGACCTTCATTTGCTAATGTAACATGATTCAAAATGAGAAGAAACAGCTGCAAACATACATTAATAATTGGAACCTGGAATGTACAAACTACAAATCTAGGAAAATTGGAAATTGTCAAAAACGAAATGCATAAACATATGCATCCCAGGCATTAAGTAAAAAAAAAATTTTTTTTTTTTTTTTTTTAGTGAAGCTAAAATGAACTTGTATTGCTCATTTTGAACTGCACAATCATATGGTCTACTATGCTGGGAATGGCAACTCGAAAAGGAATGGCATTGTATTCATCATCTAGAAAGAACATTTCCAGATCTATCCTGAAGTACAATGCTATCAGTGATAGGATAATATACATACACCTACAAAGAAAGCCAGTTAATATGACTATTATTCAAATTTACACAGCAACCACTAAGACCAAAGATGAAGAAATTGTAGATTTTTACCAGATTCTGCAGTCTGAAATTGATTAAACATGCAATCAGGTTGCACTGATAATTACTGGTGATTGGAATGGGAAAGTTAGAAACAAAGAAGAAGGATCCATAGTTGGAAAACATGGCCTTGGCGATAGAAATGATGCCAGAGATCACATGCTTGAATTTTGCAAGACCAACAACTTCTTCACGGCAAATACCTTTTTTCAAAAACATAAATGGAGGGCAGGGCCAAGATGGCTGACTAGATAGAAGCTACTGCAGATCCCTCTTGCAACAAAGACTCGGAAAAACAAGTGAATCAATCACATACATGACAATATATGAACCCTGACCATCAAAAACAGAACTAAGGAGTTGACCTGAGTGACAGGGGAGCAAAAAGCTGTGCCCTCAAGCAGATATCTCTTCTGAAACTGGTGTTCAACGCCATGGGTTTGAGCCCTCGCAGTTCCCTGGTGCCAGAGTGGTGAGGCTGATCGCGACTTACTGAGGTGGGGCAAGCACAGGACGCAGCCCTAACCCCTAAACCCCTGGAGTAACCTCGGTATAGAGACTCAGCCAGTGCAAGCAGGCTGCACACTGATGTGGCTGACAAGAGAAGGAGCAACCACGGCGAAGCAGTGACTGTTTTCGGAGCCTGGAACCAGTGTCCCAGTCAGAAAACCTTGGCCCCAGGCTTTGGACTAAATGCAGAGGAGCTGAGCACAGCTTCCTGAGATGGCGCAGGCATGGGATGCAGCCCTAGCCCCCTGAAGTAATCTCGGCGGAAACACAGCCAGCGCACGCAGCCTGTACAATGACGCAGATGACAGGAGGAGAAATCACAGGGAAGCAGCAATTGGTTTTGGAGCCTGGAGTGCAGGGTCGCAGCCAGAAAACCTTGGCACTGGGCTTTGGACTAGGAGCAGAGGAGCTGATCATGGCTTCCTGAGACGGCACAAGCTCGGGATGCAGGCCTGACCCCGGCGGCAATCTCGACCCAACCAGCACACACAGGCTACACACCCCCCTGGAATCTCATATAAAACTGTCATCACCAAGCAAGATAAGTAACTTTGTCTTTACTGCCTGCATCCTGCTCTCTCCTACCTATCTGATCCCTCTCCTCCCTGCCCCAGGTGGCTTCATTAACATTGGAATTTCCTGGGCCAGGGAGTGAAGTGCTCTGCGGGTTTTTTTTTTTCTCCTAACCCATTCTCCTGGCCTGAGAGAAGCAGCAATTAACAACCGGGCGGGGGGGGGGGGAGGGGGGAATCCTTCCCTGACTTCCCTAAACTGGAATAAAAATACAGAACCAGCTCTAGCCAAACATAACAGATCCATGGTCTTTGGCTTTCATCCCTACAGGAGACAAGGTGACTATTATAATGAAAGAGCAATTCTGATAGAGATCTGACTGTAATTGTTTTAGCAGAGCAGTGGAAAGACAAGTTTTTGAGATCTGATACCACTTTACCTGTTAAACAGAGCCCTCACTGATCCACAGCGGGGAACTGAGGGCTGAAGTTCCACCCAAACAACCTAGCCACGTGCTAAAGGGGTCCGAGGATAGTGATGCCTACCAATCTTTAGAGGTACAAGCACTGGGTGCCTAAGGTACAACTGCAGAGCCCTCCCACCAAAATGCTCTAGAAATAGAGACACACCTACCTCACTGGTATGTGGGTGAAGATTGTCAACATTCTGCCCTCCTCAGAGTATGACCCCCTGCCGCTATTAGAATCTGGTGCATACAACTATCACTAGTACTCCTCTAAGTTACCAGGTGAGAGCCTATAACACACACGTGGTGACCCAAAATCAGGACACCTAAGCTGATTCTATTCAAGAATAGTGAATGGACTGTTAGGCTTCTATATCTGGTAACAGCTCAAACCAGCTGGTGATAGGACATAAGTGATTCAAAGGCTACAACAATCAAGACAACTCAATCTAGTAACCCATCTGGGTGTATTGAAACAAAACAAAACAAGAAGACAAGACTCAGTGAGCAAATATAAAATAAATCATTACAATATCTTACAGATGGCTTAGAGACAGCAGTCGATATCAAATCACATAAAGAAGCAGAACGTGATTGCTTCTACAACTCCCCAAATTAAAGAATCAAAATCTTCCCCAAATGAAGATACAGTCCTGGAATTGCCAAATGCAGAATATAAAAAACTAATACACAGAATGCTTCAAGACATCAAGGATGACCTCAGAAATAAAATAAGGCAATCTACAGAAAAAGCCAAGGAACACAATGATAATGCAGTTGAAGAAATCAAAAAGATTATTAAAGAACATAATGAAATATTTAATAAGCTGCACGAATCTGCAGAGAGACAGCATTCAGAAATCCAAAAAAAGTAACAGTAAAATTACAGAATTAGACAACTCAATAGGAATTCAGAGGAGCAGAATCGAAGAATTGGAATGCAAAGTGGGGGAGATGGAGGATAAGGCAATTGACAATATAGTTGAAGAAAAATCAGATAAAGGAATTTAAAAAATTGAAAAAATCCTAAGAATCATGTGGGACTCTATCAAGAAGAATAACTTGTGTGTGATTGGAGTCCCACAACAGGGAGGGATAACACAAAATACAGAGAGAATGCTGAAGGTCTGTTGGCAGAAAAACTTCCCTGGCATCGTGAAAGATGAAAGGATAGCTATCCAAGATGCTCATCGAACCCCATACAAGTTTGATCCAAAAAGAAAATCACCAAGGCATATTAACATCAAACTTGCCAACACCAAAGATAAAGAGAAAATTTTAAAAGCAGCCAGGGGTAAATGAAAAGTCACCTACAAGGAGAATCAATAAGTTCAGACTACTTGGCAGAAACCATGCAGGCGAGAAGACAATGGGGTGATATATATACAGCACTGAAGAAGAAAAACTGCCAGCCAAGAATCATATAACCATTAAAACTCACTCTCAAATATGAAGGTAAAATTAAAACATTTACAGATAAACAAAAGCTTAGAGAATTTGCAAAAACCAAACCAAAGCTACGAGGATTACTAAAGGAAATTGTTTGATCAGAAAATCAATAATATCAGATACCAAAACAACACAACGTCACAGAACAGAACATCCTGATATCAACTCAAATAGGGAAATCACAAAAACAAAATAAGATTAATTAAAAAAAAATGCTCAAAACAGGGAATCATTGAAGTCATTATGTAAAAGATTACAATAATCAAAAAAGAGGGACTAAACAGGGGGCATAGATCTTCCATATGGAGAGGAAAACAAGGCGATATAGGATGACACAAGTTAGATTTTTACTTAGAAAAATAGGGGTAAATATTAAGGTAACCACAAAGAGGTCTAACAATTCCATACTTCAAAATAAAAACCAAGATAAACATAATGACTCAACAAACGTAAATTCAACTACTATGAAAATGAGGAACACACAATTTACAAAGAAAAACTTCTCAGCACAAAAAAGTAAGTGGAAAAATGAAATTGTCAACAACACATGCAAAAAGCCATCAAAATAACAGCACTAAACTCATACTTATCTATAATTACGCTGAATGTAAATGGACTAAATGCACCAATAAAGAGACAGAGAGTCTCAGACTGGATAAGAAAATGTGATCCGTCTATATGTTGCCTACAAGAGACACACTTTAGACTTAGAGACAAAAACAAACTAAAACTCAAAGGATGGAAGAATATATATCAAGCAAACAACAATGAAAAAAGAGCAGGAGTGGCAATATTAATTTCTGACAAAATAGACTTTAAAGTTAAATCCACCACAAAGGATAAAGAAGAACACTACATAATGATTAAAGGGACAATTGACCAGGAAGACATAACATATTAAATATTTATGCACCCAAGGACAGGGCTGCAAGATACATAAAACAAACTTTAACAGAATTGAAAAGTGAGATAGACACCTCCACAATTACAGTAGGAGTCTTCAACATGCCACTTTTGGAGAAGGATAGGACTTCTGGTAAGAAGCTCAGTAGAGACACGGAAGACCTAATTGCTACAATCAACCAACTTGACCTCATGGACTTATTCAGAACACTCCAACCAACAGCTGCAAAGTATACTTTTTTTTCTAGTGCACATGGAACATTCTCTAGAATAGATCACATATTAGGCCATAAAACAAATCTTTGCAGAATCGAAAACATTGAAATATTACAAAGCATTTTCTCAGACCATAAGGCCATAAAAGTGGAAACCAACAGAAAAATCAGGGAAAAGAAATCAAACACTTGGAAACTGAGCAACACCCTGCTCAAAAAGGACTGGGTTATAGAACACATTAAGGAGTGAATAAAGAAATTTATAGAACGCAATGAGAGTGAAAACGCTCCAATCAAAACCTCTGGGACACAGAGAAAGCAGTGCTCAGAGGTCAATTTGTATCGATAAAGGTACATGTACATAAAGAAGAAAGAGCCAAAATCAGAGAACTGTCCTACAACTTGAACAAATAGAAAGCGAGCAACAAAAGAATCCATCAGGCACCAGAAGAAAACAAATAATAAAAATTAGAGCAGAATTAAATGAATTAGAGAACAGAAAAACAATTCAAAGAATTAACAAAGCCAAAAGCTGGTTCTCTGAAAAAGTTAACAAAATTGATAAACCATTGGCCAGACTGACTAAAGAAATACAGGAAAGGAAACAAATAAACCGAATAAGAAATGATATGAGCCATATGGCAACAGATCCAACCGAAATTAAAAGAATCATGTCATATTACTAGGAAAAAATGTACTCTGACAACTTTGAAAACCTAGAAAAATGGATTAATTTGTAGAAACACACTACCTACCTAAACTAACACAATCAGAAGTAGAACAGCTAAATAGACCCATAACAAAAAAGAGATTGAGAAGGTAATCAAAAAACTCCCAACAAAAAAAAAGTCCTGTCCTGGACGGCTTCACTGCAGAGTTCTACCAAACTTTCAGAGAAGAGTTAACACTGCTACTACTAAAGATATTTCAAAGCATGGAAAAGGACGGAATACTACCTAACTCATTCTATGAAGCCAGCATATCCCTAATACCAAAACCAGGTAAAGACACCACAAAAAAAGAAAATTACAGACCTATATCCCTCATGAATCCACCCACTACCGTCGAGTCAATTCCAACTCATAGCAAAAATCCTCAACAAAATTCTAGCCAATAGAATTCAACAACATATCAAAAAAATAATCCACCACGACCAAGTGGGTTATACACCAGGTATGCAAGGTTGGTTCAATATTACAAAAACAATTAAAGTAATCCATCATATAAATAAAACAATACCACACGATCTTATCAATTGATGCAGAAAAGGCATTTGACAAAGTCCAACACCCATTCATGATAAAAACTCTCACCAAAATAGGAATAGAAGGAAAATTCCTCTGCATAATAAAGGGCATTTATAAAAAGCCAACAGCCAACATCATTCTCAATGGAGAAAGCCTGAAAGCATTTTCCTTGAGAACAGGAACCAGACAAGGATACCTTTTGTCACTGCTCTTATTCAACATTATTTTGGAGGCCCTAGCCAGAGCAATTAGGTTAGACAGAGAAATAAAGGGCATCGGGATTGGCAAGGAAGAAGTAAAATTATCTCTGTTTGTAGATGACATGGTCTTATACACAGAAAATCCTAAGGAATCCTCCAGAAAACTACTGAAACTAATAGAAGAGTTTGGCAGTCTCAGGTTACAAGATAAACATACAAAAATCAGTTGGATTCCTGTATATCAACAAAAAGAACATCAAAGAGGAAATCACCAAATCAATACCATTCACAGTAGCCCCCAAGAAGATAAAATACTTAGGAATAATCTTACCAAAGATGTAAAAGACCTGTAGAAAGAAAACTACAAAGTACTACTGCGAGAAACTAAAAGGGACTTACATAAGTGGAAAAACATACCTTGCTCATGGATGGGAAGACTTAACATAGTAAAAATGTCTATTCTACCAAAAGCCATCAATATGTACAATGCACTTCCGATCCAAACTCCAATGACATTTTTTAATGTGATGGAGAAACAAATCACCAACTTCATATGGAAGGGAAAGAAGCCCCGGATAAGTAAAGCATTACTGAAAAACAAGAAGAAAGTGGGAGGCCTCACTCTACCTGATTTTAGAACATATTATACAGGCACAGTAGTAGTCAAAATGGCCTGGTAATGGTACAACAGACACATAGACCAATGGAACAGAATTGAGAACCCAGATAAAAATCCATCCACATATGAGCAGCTGATATTTGACAAAGGCCCAGTGTCAGTTAATTGGGGAAAAGATAGTCTTTTTAGCAAATGGTGCTGGCATAAATGGATATCCACTGCAAAAAAAAAAAATGAAACAGGACCCATACCTCACACCATGCACAAAAACTAACTCCAAGTGGATGAAAGACCTAAACATAAAGTCTAAAATGATAAAGATCATGGAAGAAAAAATAGGGACAACGTTATAAGCCCTAATACAAGGCATAAACAGAATACAAAACATTACTAAAAATTACAAAGAGAAACAAGATAACTGGGATTTCCTAAAAATCAGACACCTATGCTCGTCTAAAGACTTCACCAAAAAGACCACCTACAGACTGGGAAAATATTTTCAGCTATGACATCTCCGACCAGCGCCTGATCTCTAAAATCCATATGATTCTGCTAAAACTCAACCACAAAAAGACAAACAATCCAATTAAAAATTGGGCAACGGATATGAACACACACTTCACTAAAGAAGATATTCAGGCGGCTAACAGATACATGAGAAAATGCTATCGATCATTAGCCATTACAGAAATGTAATAAAACTATGATGAGGTTCCATCTCACACCAACAAGGCTGGCATTAATCCAAAAAACACAAAATAATAAATGTTGGAGAGGCTGTGGAGAGTTTGGAACACTTATTATACACTGCTGGTGAGAATGTCAAATGGTACAACCACTTTGGAAATCGATCTGGTGTTTCCATAAAAAGCTAGAAATAGAACTACCATACAACCCAGTAATCCCACTCCTCGGAATATATCCTAGAGAAATAAGAGCCTTTATACGAACAGATATATGCACTCCCATGTTTATTGCAGCACTGTTTACAGTAGCAAAAAGATGGAAGCAACCAAGGTGCCCATCAACAGACGAATGGATAAATAAATTGTGATATATTCACACAATGGAATACCACGCGTCGATAAAGAACAGTGATGAATCTGTGAAACATTTCATAACGTGGAGGAACCTGGAAGGCATTATGCTGAGCGAAATTAGTCAGAGGCAAAAGGACAAATATTGTATAAGACCACTATTATAAGTTCTTGAGAAATAGTTTAAACTGAGAACAACACATTCTTTTGTGGTTACGAGAGGGGGAAGGGAGGGTGGGAGAGTGTTATTTACTGATTAGATAGTAGATAAGAACTATTTTAGGTGAAGGGAAGGACAACACTCAATACAGGGGAGGTCAGCACAACTGGGCTGGACCAAAAGCAAAGAAGTTTCCTGAATAAACTGAATCCTTCGAAGGTCAGCAGAGCGGGAGCAGTGGTTTGGGGACTATGGCCTCAGGGGACATCTAAGTCAATTGGCAAAATAAATTCTTACTTTGAAGTGTGGCATCTGGGGTCTTAAATGCTAGCAAGCGGCCATCTAAGATGCATCAATAAGTCTCAACCTACCTGGATCAAAGGAAAAAGAAGAACACCAAAGTCACAAGGTAATTATGAGCCCAAGAGACAGAAAGGGCTACATGAACTAGAGACTACATCATCCTGAGACCAGAAGAGCTAGATGGTGCCTGACCACAACCGACGACTGCCCTGACAGGGAGCACAACAGAGAACCCCTTAGGGAGCTGGAGAACAGTGAGATGCAGACCCCAAATTCTCATAAAAAGACCAGAATTAATGGTCTGACTAAGACTAGAAGAATCCGGGTGGTCATGGTCCCCAAACTTTCTGTTGGCCCAGGACAGGAACCATTCCCAAAGCCAACTCATCAGACATGGATTGGACTGGACAAGGGGTTGGAGAGAGATGCTGATGAGGAGTGAGCTGCTTGCATCAGGAATGTTGAGACTATGCTGGCATCTCCTGTCTGGAGGGGAGACGGGAGGGTAGAGGGGGTTAGAAACTGGCAAAATGGTCAGAGAAGGAGAGACTGGAAGGAGGGAGCGGGCTGACTCATTGGGAGAGTAAGTGGGAGTATATAGTAAGGTGTATATAAGTTTATATGTGAGAAACTGACTTGATTTGTAAACTTTCACTTAAAGCACAATAAAAATTATTTAAAAAAAACCCATAAATGACAACTATACACATGGACATTGCCAGATGGAATTCACAGGAATCAAATTGACCAGTACTGTGGAAAAAGGCAATGGCAAAGCTCAGTATCATCAGTTAGAACAAGGCCAGGGGCCAACTGTGGATCAGATCATCAACTACTCATATGCAAGTTCAAGTTGAAACTGAAGAAAATTAGAACAATTTCACGATAATCAAAGTACGAACTTAAGTATATGCCACCTGAATTTAGAAACCACCTCAAGAACAGATTTGACACATTGAGCAGTAATGACTGAAGAAGACCAGACGAGATGTGGAATGACATCAAGGACATCATACATGGAGAAAGCAAGAGATCATTAAAAAGATAGGAGAGAAAGAAAAGAACAAGATGGATGTCAGAAGAGACTCTGAAACTTGCTCTTGAACAGCCAGTAGCTAAAGCAAAAGGAAGAAAAGATGAAGTAAAAGAGCTGAACAGAAGATTTTAAAGGGCAGCTCCAGAAGACAAAATAAAGTATTTTGATGCCATGTGCAAAGCGCTGGAGATAGAAAACCGAAAGGGAAGAAGATGCCGAGCATTTCTCAAGCTAGAAAAACTGAAGAAAAAATTCAAGCCACAAGTTGCAATACTGAAGGATTCTACTAGGAAAATATTAAATGACACAGGAAGCATTAAAAGAAAGTGGAAGGAATACACAGAGTTGCTACACCAAAAAGAATTGGTTGATGTTCAACCATTTTAGGAGGTAACATAATCAGGAATCAATGGTATTAAGGAAGAAGTCTAAGCTGCACTGAAAGCATTGGCGAAAAACAAGGCTCCTGGCATTGATGGAATACTAATTGAGATATTTGAACAAACGGATGCAGCACTGAAAAGTGCTTACTCATGTATGCCAAGAAAATTGGAAGATAGCTACCTGGCCTATCGACTGAAAGAGTCTGTATTTATGCCTATCCCCAAGAAAGATGATCCCACTGAATGTTGAAATTATTGAACAATATCATTAATATCTCATGCAAGCAAAATTTTGTGGAAGATCCTTCAGAAGTGGCTGCAGCACTACATTGACAGGGAACTGCCAGAAATTCAAGCTGGATTTAGAAGAGGTCATGGAACCAGGGATATCATTGCTGATGTCAGATGGATTCTGGCTGGAAGCAGGGAATACCGAAAAAATGTTTACCTGTGTTTTAAGGACTATGCTAAGGCATTCAACTGTGTGGATCATAACAAATTATGGATAACATTGAGGAAAATAAGAATTCTGGAACACTTAACTGTGCTCATGAGGAACCTGTACAGAGATCAAGAGCCAGTCTTTTGAACAGAACAATTGTATACTGCATGGTTTAAATCAGAAAAAGTCAATGCTTATTCAATTTGTATGCTGAGCAAATATTCCGAGAGGCTGGACTGTATGAAGAAGAATGGGGCATCAGGGTTGGAGGAAGACTCATTAACGACCTGCGTTATGCAGATGGCACAACTTTTCTTGCTGAAAATGAAGAGGACCTCAACAACTTACTGATGAAGATCAAACATAACAGCCTTCATAAAGAAAACCAAAATCCTTACAACTGGACCATTAAGCAACATCATGATAAATGGAGAAAAGATAGAGGTTGTCAAGGACTTCATTTTACTTGGATACACAATCAACACCCATGGAAACAGCAGCCAAGAAATTAAAAGACACATCACATTGGGCAAATCAGCTGAAAAGGATCTCTTTAAAGTGTTAAAAAGAGAAGGTGTCACCCTGAGGACTAAGATATGCCTGACCCAAGACATGGTGCTTTCAATCACCTCATATGCATGCAAAAACTGGATGATGAATAAGGAGGATCAAAGAAGAATTGATGCCTTTGAATTGCGGTGTTTGCGAAGAACCTAGTGTATACCACGGACTGGCAAAAGACCAACAAATCTGTCCTGGAAGAAGTACAGTCGAGATACTTTTTGGAAGTAAGGATGGCAAGACTGTGTCTCACATACTCTGGACATGTTTTCAGCAGAGATCAGTCCCTAGAAAAGAACATCATGCTTGGTAAAGTAGAGGGTCATTGAAAAGGAGGAAGACCCTCAATGAGCTGGATTGACACAGTGGCTGCAACAATGGGCTTAATCATAACAACTATCATGAGAATGATGCAGAACTGGACAGTGTTTCTTTCTGTTGTGTATATGGCCCCTATGAGTCAAATGACTCGACGTTATCTAACAATGACAACAGCAACAAATAGAATAAGAGACCCCGAAGAAATAGTTTGGTATAGAAGTTTAGAAATATGTTTGTTTAACATATTGTCTTAGCTATCTAGTGCTGTTGTGACAGAAATAGCACAAGTGGATGGCTTTAACAAAGAGAAATTTATTTCATCACAGTCTAGTAGGCTAGAAGTCCAAATTCAGGGTGTCAGCTCCAGGATAGCTGTCTCTGTCAGCTGTGGAGGAAGATCCTTCTCATCAATCTTCCCCTGGAGTAGGCGCTTATCTGCACAGGAACCCTGGGTCCAAAGGACACACTCTGCTCCCGGCACAGCTTTTTTCGTGGTAAGAGGTCCCCAATTCTCTGCTTGCTTCCCTTTCCTTTTGTCTCTTGTAAGATAAAAGGTGGCATAGGCCACACCCCAGTGAAACTCACTTTCCATTGGATCAGGGATGTGGCCTTAGTAAGGGTGTTACAACCCCACCCTAATCCTCTTTAACATAAAATTACAATCACAAAATGGAGGACAACCACAGAATACTGGGAATCACGGCCTTACCAAGTTAACAGATATTTTTGGGGGATACAATTCAATTCATAACACATACATTTATTGAGACTATATGACAGGCACTATTTTAAACACTGGGGATTTTGTTGTCAAAAAAAATGAAAACAAAATCTTTTCATTGTGAATCTTACACTACATTTATGGGCTAAATTACCACAAAATATAATACAGTGTTTAGTAGTAACGCAGACCATGAATGGGAAAAATAAAAGAGATTGAAAAGCAACAAAAGAGTAATAGAAGTTACTGCTGTACGTAAGAAAATTTAAAAAAGTCATCCCTTTGAAGATAATATTTGAGCCAATCTCTGAATGGTGAGAAAATAAGACACTAGAGATTTGGCAAAGATAGGTTCCTACAGAAGGAAAGTAACATGGTTTAGCACCACTATCTGCTTTGAATCATGTAAACTTCAACTTCTAGGAAATTATCATATAAAAAAAAAACCTTTGTCATCAGCATATCTCTTGATATAATGAATTTTAAAATATAATCAGAGAGTTGATTTTGACTACAACTATATCTAGAATCTTACTACTTTTCCCCACCTCCACTGCTACCATCACTGTCAAAGCCAATATCATCTAGTACAGAAATTAATGGGTTACTGGGTTTAACCGGAATGCCTACTTCTGCATTTCCCCCTATTTTCAACAAAGGGACCATGATAATCCATTTACTAAGTAGTCAAATCATATAACTGTTCTGCTCAAAACCCTGTAACGGCTTTTCCTGTTACATAGAGTAAAAGGTAAAATCCTACTAATGGTCTTCGAGGATCCACATGGTCTGGCCCCCCATTTCTACTTTATTCTGACGATTCTTTCCTCTTATCTGGCAATGGTACCTTCCTTATTCCATGAAAACACCAAGCTTGTTTCTACCTTAGGGTTTTTGCACTGGCCATTCCATCTGCTTGAAATGTTTTCCCCTGATACAACTATTTGACTAACCCAGCTATTTTTTTTCTAGTCTTGATCTTAATGCCACTTTCTCTTTCTCCGCCACACCAAGGATTCCCATCCCAATTGTTTGATTCTGTTTTATCCCAAAATATTTGTTATTATCTAACTACTATATTAGTTATACATTTATTCTGTCTTTTTATTTGTTTGTTTTCTATCTCCCAACTCAATTTAATCTGCATAAATTCTTGTTTTGTTAATCAGCATATTCTTTCCAAGTGTATAAAATAGTGACAAACACACAGTACGTCATATGTGTGTGGGTATGTATATATTTTTTAATTGCATAAAATGGTAGTGTAAAAGAAATGAAATAGTCCATTGTCCCATCCACATATAATAAGAAGCAAAGATTATTTGTGTGGAGTTATGTGTTATTCATATCCGTGTAACATCAGCACTATACTGACCCAGGTTAATTCAGTGCCAAAACCTGTTTCTTTCGGACTAAGGATCTGTTTGAAGAAAAATGAGGATGGTTACGAATTAGTCATCTAACAATAATTATAGACTCCTTAAAATATCTTTCATAATTGAAGGTAATTGCATTCCACAAAAAATATGTTTTTTGGTTCTGAGTCAGTTGATTTGGATGCTGGCATATTAATACGTAGCTTTATTTCTAGCACTTTATTCCTATGCCACTGATGCTGAAGGAAATAGATCTTTAAACTATACGTTAGAGTACACCCCACACATACACAAACAAATGCCACACATGGAGAGTATCTTCAGGTATGATGAATAATCTGGAGACCCCTGTAAAGAACAATGTCACAAACGACTAACTGCTTAAAGATGCCATAGTGTTGCCCTAAAAAATGGTAACAGTGGATAAGACAGAAAGAGAGTGTTTGGTTAAAGCAGGTAAATAACTTCACAGGCTTTCAGCATCCTACCTAATGCACACCACTATGAACTCCAAACAGAAAGTGTGTGTCTTTCTACTAATAGGTCCCTCTGTGACTATACAGGGCATGTATACTGGGGAGTGAAGGATAGAGAAGTCACTTTGTTCCTCTGTCCACTTACCCTGCAGAGCTTCTGTGGTCCATATTTTTACAACTTTCTCTTATACTTCCAGATTTTACTTTTCTTCTGGGAGAAACACACATCAGAACATAAAAAAAAAACTTGCTCTAGGTGTTTGAAATAACTTTTTTTTCCCCCAGAAAGAGAAGAGAGTAAGCCAATAATTTAATAAGAAGAGGGCAGATGGTCACAACCTGTGTTAAAGGATATTCCGCCTTGAATCCATAATGCCATACAAAGAGATTTAAAAAATACGTGATATTCTTTGGGTTATTAGTACGAAAAGTAAATAAAAAGTCATAAATAATAAAATAGACCCAATAGCTTATGCAAATATTTATCTAACATCGTAAAATCATTGTATAGACCCAAAATGATATTTAAAGGTACAGAGGGCAACTGTCTGTCAAACTTAAGTTTGACATCTTAGTTCAGTAACTCTGTGGCCTTCAAGGTAGATGTACTGATGCTCTCTGAACTTGAAAAGTCAGCAACAACACATATTAGATATCAGGATATCTAAAAACTAGTTTTATTTCAGAAACAGATGACACCTAAAAAGACAAGGCAACGTGAAGACACTATTGAACAGAGCCACTCCTGTTTATAGCAGTGTTTGTCTTTTCAGAGCTACCCAGAACTATGTGCTGGACTAATAGCACAGAAAATTTTGCCCTTTTTGTGGTAAATCAGTGATTGTCAGTTGAATGTTTGTAGCTTTTTTTTTTTTAAGACTCAATTACTCTTGTTTTTTACTTCGCAAGTGGGTTAAGAGATTCACATCTGAAAACTGAAAATCAGTATGTTGTGATCACAGGAGAAAAGGACACTTTTAACTCACAGTGAATGTAAGACTTCCTAAATTTATTTTTTTTAACAAGTTTCACTAACCTGTCTATACTATACATTCTACCAGTATCATCTTATTCTTTTAACTTGGCAATTAATATGTTAAGAATTTATGTGTAAAACGTAGATTTCATAGTTATTACCATAAAAATGATGGCTTTCTAATCTATTATGCTTATGTAAGTTATTAGTCCCTGGGTTGGACAAATGTTTAAGCACTCAACTACTAACCAAAAGGTTGGAGACTGGAACCCATCCAGAGATGCCTTAGAAGAAAGATCTCCCAACCTGCTTTTGAAAGATCACAGCCTTGAAAATCCTATGGCATGTAGTTCCACTCTGCATACATGGGGTTGCCATGAGTCAGAATTAACTTGACTGCAACTGATGGGTTTTTAAAATTTTTTTTTTTGGTTATGTAAGTTATTAACTCCTCAGAGCTAGACCTGTGACTTTTCTTGTCATTTATCTCCAGCACCTTTCATTCTATTAGGGCTCACATTGTACCTCTTACAAACTAACTGGTTGCTATGACTTGGAATTGACTCAAAAGCAATGGGTTTTTTTCTGGTATCAATATCAGCAATAAGTAGTTACTAATACATACTTGAAAATAAATTAGCATACCTAATTTCATTCTAACTTAATTATTGCTTTTATTAAAAAAAAGAACATTTAAATGGAAAAACTAGAATAGAAATAATGAGAAAGTTCACTCATTGTGAAGAATGTAACCAATGATACTGAACAACCTATTTAGAAATTGTTGAATGAGAACCTAAACTTCTGTGTAAATCTTCACTGAAGACACAATAAATATTGTAAAAAAGTATATATTTATACATATATAAACATTTACCAACTGCTTATTAATGTCAGATGCTAAGGACCCAACTATTTACATGACATCCTCTAAGTTTTTATAATCAAGAGCAGACATACAGGGAAAGTCTAAATTAATAAATATAATACAATGCCATGAAGATATACGCCATTGTATAATGTGGTCTATAAGGAATGTGAAATCATTTCTATCTAGAAAGATCAAGAATAGTTTTCTGGAGCTGATTGCATTGGAAAAATCTGCTGCAAAAAAACCTCTTTAAATTGTTAAAAAGCAGAGATGTCACTTTGATGACTAAGATGAGCCTGACCAAGCCATGGTATTTTCAGTTGCCTCATATGCATGGGGAAGCTGAACAATGAAAAAGTGCAAAGAACAACTGATGTATTCAAATTGTGGTGTTGGCAAGAAATATTGAATACACCTTGGACTGTTAGAAGACCAGACAAATCCATCTTGAAGGGAGTATAGCCAGACTGCTCCTTAGAAGAGAGGATGGCAAGACTTCATCTCATTTACTTTGGACATGTCATCAGGAGGGACCAATTGTTGGAGAAAGACATTATGCTTGGATCCTCAACAAGATGGACTGACAGAGGGGTTGCAACAGTGAACTCAAACACAGTGACAATTGTGAAGATGACACAGGGCCAGGCAACTTTTTGTTCTGTTATGCAGAAGGTAGCTATGAGTCGGGGCCAACAATAACAACACCTAACAATAACAACACCTAACAATAACAACACCTAACAATAACAACAACATTTCTACACCACAGGATATGAGGAGGATGAAAGTAGAGACACATGCAGAGGAAGGTTCATGGAAGTTCACATATTCCATACTAGACATTTAGAAGGAAGTCATATGATATATATCTCAACTAGTTTTAGTGGATTGGGTGTAAGGTAGTATCATTTTAATGGGAAGGGCATGGTAAAAGATGTGTCTGGAAGATGAAACACTAGCCAGGAAAGGCAATCCTTGGGACACTTTAGTCAAGTAAGAGATAAAGTCACTCAATAAGATGGGAAAAAAAAAAAAAGGAAAAAGGAAGAATAAAAAGTCACCTTCTTATTTATAATTATAGAATTGTAGTTCTGGATATTGTTAGAGTGCAAAAATGCTTTCTATGTAAAAATACATAGAACAAGAAGATTATTTGAGCTGGAGAGTCATTAGATTCATTATAGAAAATGAATTCACTTACTCTTTTGGGAGAAAAGCATGAATTCCAAAGAGGTTTCTAGAATTTTCTAAAATTCCACATAAAACTAATGAATGGATAACAAGAGTATTGATTCCCAGTCAAGCACTTCTTCCCCATGAGTCTTAAGCTTTCTAAAATTGTGCATAGTTTGATTTTCTAAAAATGAGAGATTATTATATTTTTTTAGTTACGTATAATCCAATTATAATGATAAACCAGTGATTTTTATTTCCCTACACATCTTGATTGTAATCATACCTCTTGGTCAGTTTATTTATTTACCTAATAAATGTTTGAACGTGTATTATACCATTTAATCAGGACTGAGCCCAGCAAATACAATATGGACAGAAAGATATGGTTCCTCTTATCTTGGAGTTTTATATACTGGAGAAAGATAACTACTGAAAAAGTGGATAAAAGGTTGATCATTCTAGGAAAGAAAAGATCTCTATCATATGGCATGATATAATGTCAAACTTCCAATTCCCGTAGGCTTGCATCTGAATCCTTCAGTACAGTTTGACCACTGGTATTCACCATTGTTTTTTTTTTTTTGCATTTTCTCTCAGTTATCTCAGAAAAGACCCTCATGTTTTGTTTTCTCTGTTTTTCAAGTTTTGCTACATGTTGGCTCTGTTTAGCTTTATGACATGAACACATACCATCCAAAATAAAGAGAAACCTGCTGTGATGGTTAATGTTCTGTGTCAATTTGGCTAGGCTATGATTTTTAGTGGTTTGACAGACACGATGTAATTACTTTCCATTTCGTGATCTGATATGAGATGCCACTCAATTGGAAGAGGAGTTTCCTCGGAGGTGTGACCTGCATACAGTATATTAACAAATGTTCTGGCAAAGCTCACTCCCTTTCTCTCAACTTTAATCTTCTTGGCATCTAACCTCTGGTTTTTGGGACATAAATCAGCAGAGGCCTCCAGTCTGTCACCCGACCTCCAGGTTCTGAGTTCGTCAGCTCCTGCAACTACGTGAGCCAGCAGAGGTTTTTAGCCTGTCATCTGACCCACAGATTGAGGACTTGCCAGCTACCACCAGTGTGTAAGCCATTTCCTTGAGGTAAATTTCTCTCTCCATATGTATCTATAGGTGCTTTACTGGTTTTACTTATCTAGTGAACCCAGACTAAGACACCTGACTTGACGTATCTCTTGTAGAATTAAAATTTCAATAATATTTTGTTTTTTTCCTTCTTCCTAATTTGTTTTAAAAAGATAATGTTTTACCATCAATAGCCTAACATATTTCAAACATAATGTTAATATCTTTGCCTCTTACTTTATGAGACAATATAGAACAGTGGATAAAAATTCAGGCCCAAGGGTTAGACTATCAGGCTTTAAATCTCATTTCCACCATTTAATATTTGCAAGACTTTGGGTGAGTCTTCATCATCTCTAAATTGGAGATTACGATAACATCTATATCATAATGCTGGTTGATGTATATATATATATATATATACATGTAAAAGAAACTAATGTGAGGAAAACACTTACAGAACTTATATACCTCTTACCTGTTGTAGTCAAGTAAATTCTGACTCAGAGTGACCCTATAGAATAGAGCAGAACTGCCCTATATGTTTTCCAAGGCTGAGATTTTTATGGAAGCAGACTGTCACATCTTCCCCCTGTGAGGCAGCTGGTGGGTTTGAACCACTGACCTTTAGGCTAGCAGCTGAACAGTTAATTACTGTGCCATTGCTAAATAGCTATACTTTTTAAGCAGTCATTTATTAAGAGTTAGACCCTGCTAAGTATAACAATTTTGCTTACAAATATTGTCTCTGAGTCTTGATAAACTCTTCAAGGCAATTTCTCTTATCCTCATTGCTCAGATGAGAAATCGTTAGGATTTTCTGTATTAAAATTTATGCCATCTGAAAATATAATTTACTTCTTCCTTTTCAGTATGGATAACTTATATTTATTTCCTTCCCTAAGTGCCCTGACTAGAACCTCTGGTACAATGTTGAATAGAAGTGGCATGTATGGACATCCTTGTCTTATACCTGATCCTACAGGGAAACCTTTTAGTCTTTCAACATTAGTTAGCTGAGTGGTTTTCATAGATGTCCTTTATCAGGTTGATAAGGTCCCATTGTTCTCCTTCTTTGTTATTTATTTATTTCATGACAGATGGTTGGATTTTAACAAAATACTTATTCTATAAAATTGTAGTGATATTAGGTAAGGTTCTGATATTAGGTAGTGATATTAAAATTTTTTTTTTTTTTTTTTTTTAGGTGTGGTAATATTAGTGATATTAGGTAAGGTAAGATATTAGGTAAGTGATATTAGGTAAAGTTCATCTTTCATTATTCTGGGTACCCAATCAAAGTTGAACTTGCCAGAAAGTATATGATGTATACATATAAGGCTCTTGTTTCTGGAACAATTTACATGCCACTTCAAATCATCAGTTCCATTCATTCCTTCATTCATGCATGCAAACGTTCATATACCCATTTGTGTATCTCTTTATTTAAGAAATATTTATTACTTGCGTTGTGTCAGCCTTCTTTGAAGCTGATAATAGAATAATGAAAAAATATAGCTCAGATTAAAATCAGGAGGACACAGTAAAGAAGGCAGACAATTGAATTCCTACGTGTTTCATGCTATTATGTAAAAAAGCATATGATACATGTAAATTTAATGGGACATTGAAAAACCATCTTTCATAATTTAGCACCTATATTTCATAATATTTTTCTGTGGGAGAAAGACCTAAAAATCTGCTACTGTAAACAATACAGCCAAGAAAACCCTATGGGGCGGTTCTACCCCGTCACATGGAGTCACTATGAGTCGGAATCAACTTGACGGCACACAGCAGCAACATAATTTGTACAGTGATTTTAAGAAAAGTCTAAGGTTAATTTATTTACATATGCCCCATAATTAAGTTATGACGTATTAAATTAAGTAAAGTCAGTTCCATTTTTGAGCACCTAACCTTAAAAAAAAAACAAAAAACCTTAGATGCTGTTAAATACTACAACCAGATTCCAGGGCAAAATGGCTTGTATTTTGAAAGCCTCACATTGTAAATGTATATACATGAATCTTTTCCTGTCAAAGAAGATATATGCTTGTACAAATACAATTATTCATACATCAGATGACAAGCCCTGAAGGTAAACAAATGTTTTTAGTTACTGCCCTCTCTGTCTAAAATTCTTTTTTTCTCACACATCAGCGTGGTTCAGCTCCTTATCTCCTTTATATTGCTCTAACTCATTAAGTGAGAATCATTTCCTGATGAATGTATAAAAGTAGTACTTTTCTTACTTGCTTTATTTTTCTTCATACGGCTTATTTCTATCTGAAACATTTTATATTAATTTCTTTTCCTAGTTCATTGTCATTGCTGTTTACTGCTTTATTCCTGTCACCTGGAATAGATGTAATATACCCTCAATAAATATTTGTTGAATTATTATGTCTAGTCTAAGTTGATCAAACCTGATTCTTTCTCTTTACCTATAATTCACATACTATACTGTTCTTTAGAACATATCTGTATTATTTATACTTTTGATCAACTTTGTTCTTTCCCTTATTTTAATGAGTAGAAAAGTAAAATACTTTCTCCCAGACACATTTTCATTAAAATTTTTATTCTGCAAGTATAAATGTATATCTACTTTTAAATTATAAATTATATTTAGCTTTTTTACTGAATCTTGGAAGTAAATTAGAGATGTTTTTAGTCTTCCAAAGTCACACCTTAGGGTCTAAAGCAGACAAATTAATAAGTGAGTAAAATACATGAAAGTCTCTCACAAACTGCAAAGTACTGTACCAATGTAAGGGGCTATTAATACATAATAATGCACACTAAAATGCATAGTATCTTGAATGAATATGTTTGCTGTTTGTCCGACTAGCTCATATAGCATATAACTACTTTTCAGATGATAAAATAGTCTAACTAAATAGTACAATGTCGTTGGACTACAACAGTACACTACTGTCTAGATACATGGCAAAAAGAAAAGGAAGCTTCCTGTTATCCTCATAAACTCCTCTGGGGACACTAGATCCTGTAAGCAACTTTTGACACTCTAGTCCTCATATTAACTTTTCTATCATATTCTAAAAAGATTTATTTTTATAGCTTTTTGTAGGGTCAATTTAAACACTGCAAGCATTTGTTTCAAACAGTGAAAATAGACCCATGGCCCCAGACAACCTTTTAATAATTCCAGGTTTAAAATAAAATCATTACTTGATGATATTCATTACATCTTTTTAAAGTAACTAGCAGTTTGCTAATACCATTATTCCATCATCTACATTGTACAATTCTACTTACTTCCAATTACGTCAAATCTTGACTGAGATTGAGGCCTACATTTTAATATATGGTCTGACAAATCAATAAATGTTTAGGAATGGTATTTACCCTGACTAAAAACACTGTAACAAAAAAACCAAACCCATGGCCTTCGATTAGATTCTGACTCATATCGACCCTATGGGACAGAACAGAAATGGCCCATAGCGGTTCCAAGGAGTGACTGATAGATTTGAACTGCTGACCTTTGGTTAGCAGCTTGAGTTCTTAACCACTGCATCACCAGGGCTCCAAAAACACTATTAGGAATATAAAATGGAATCAATTGTCCAGAATGTCTTTGAATCTGTTGCTCTGTTGCTTCCATAGCAGACTCACTAGAGTCAGACACCCACTGGCAAATCCTTCTATAATTGTAGTCTCAAAAACAATCTCAGGCCTTTTAGAAAATTAGATTTGTCACCATTATTGGGCTATGAAATCCTTGACAACTTCAGTCTTTTCTCTGTTTATCATGATGTTTCTCATTGGTCCAGTTGTGAGGATTTTTGTTTTCTTTATGTTGAGGTGCAGTCCATACTGAAGGCTGTGGTCTTCAATCTTCATTAGTAAGTGCTTCAAGTCCTCTTGACTTTCAGCAAGAAGATTGTGTCATCTGCATAACGCAGGTTGTTAATGAGTCTTCCTCCAATCCTGATGCCCCGTTCTTCTTCATGTAGTCCAGCTTCTTGGATTATTTGTTCAGCATTCCCTGTCGATATACTGCTGCAGCCGTTTTTGAATGACCTTCAGCAGAATTTTGCTTGTGTGTGATATTAATGATATTATTCTATAATTTCCACATTCAGTTGAATCACCTTTCTTGGGAATAGGCATAAATATGGATCTCTTCCAGTCAGTTGGCCAGGGAGCTGTCTTCCATATTCCTTGGCATAGACGAGTGAGCACTTCCAGCACTGCATCTGTTTGTTGAAACATCTCAACTGATAGTCCATCAATTCCTGAAGCCTTTTTTTTCGCAAATGCCTTCGGAGCAGCTTGGACTTCTTCCTTCAGTGCCGTCGGTTCCTGACCATATGCCACCTCTTGAAATGGTTGAATATAGACTAATTATTTTTGGTATAATGACTCTGTGTATTCCTTTCATCTTCTTTTGATGCTTCCTTCATGGTTTAATATTTTCCCCATGGAATCCTTCACTATTGCAACTCGAGGCTTGAATTTTTTCTTCAGTTCTTTCAGCTTGAGAAACGCCGAGTGTGTTCTTCCCTTTTGGTTTTCCATTTTCAGCTCTTTGCACATGTCATTATAAGACTTTACTCTGTCTTCTCAAGAGGCCCCTTGAAATCTTCTGTTCAGTTTTTTACTTCATCAATTCTTCCTTTTTCGTTAGCTGCTCGATGCTCGAGAGCAAGTTTCAGAGTCTCTTCTGACATCCTTCTTGGTCTTTTCTTTCTTTCCTGTCTTTTCAGTGACCTCTGCCTTTCTTCATGGATGATGTCCTTGATGTCATTCCACAATTCGTCTGGTCTTCGGTCACTAGTGTTCAATGCCTCAAATTTATTCTTCAGGTGGTCTCTAAATTCAGGTGGGATATACTCAAGGTCGTATTTTGGTTCTCGTGGACTTGCTCTGATTTTCTTCAGTTTCAGCTTGAACTTGCATTTGAGCAATTGATGGTCTGTTCTGCAGTCGGCCCCTGGCCTTGTTCTGACTGATGATGTTGAGCTTTTGCATCTTCTCTTTCCACAGATATAGTCAATTTGATTTCTGAGTGTTCCATCTGACGAGGTCCATGTGTATAGTCTCCGTTTATGTTGGTGAAAGAAGGTATTTACAATGAAGAAGTTGTTGGTCTTGCAAAATTCTATCATTCGATCTCTGGCATTGTTTCTATCACCAAGGCCATATTTTTCAACTACTGATCCTTCTTTGTTTCCAACTTTTGCATTCCAATCACCAGTAATTATCAATGCATCTTGATTGCATGTTCGATCAATTTCAGACTGCAGCAGCTGATAAAAATCTTCTATGTCTTCATCTTTGGCCCTAGTGGTTGATGTATAAATTTGAATAATAGTCATGTTAACTGGTCTTCTTGGTAGGAGTATGGATTTCATTTTACTTGGATCCCCAATCAACAGCCATGGAAGCAGCAGTCAAGAAATCAAAAGACACATTGCATTGGGCAAAACTGCTGCAAAGGACCTCTTCAAAGTGTTGAAGAGCAAAGATGTCACCCTGAAGACTAAGGTGCGCCTGACCCAAGCCATGGTCTTTTCAATCGCATCATATGCATGTGAAAGCTGGACAATGAATAAGGAAGACCAAAGAAGAGTTGACGCCTTTGAATTGTGGTGTTGGCGAAGAATATTGAAAATACCATTGACTGCCAAAAAATGAAAAAATCTGTCTTGGAAGAAGTGCAGCCAGAATGCTCCCTAGATGCAAGGATTGAGAGACTGCATCTTACATACTTTGGACATGTTGTCAGGAGGGATCAGTCCCTGGAGAAGGACATCATGCTTCGCAGAGTACAGGGTCAGCTGAAAAGAGGAAGACCCTCAGTGAGGTGGATTGACACAGTGGCTGCGACAATGAGCTCAACCATAACAATGATTGTAAAGATGGCACGGGACCGGGCAGTGTTTTGTTCTGTTGTGCATAGATTCGCTATGAGTTGGAACCGACTCGACGGCACCTAACAACAACAACAACAATTGGGCTATGTAACTGAGTACACAATATATGAGAATGGGATATTCAAATTTGAGCCATTAAGATCCTTCATAGGACTTTACTAGTTAAGCCCATGATGTGTCTGCATTGAGTTAGGTATTATTTGGCTACTTACACATGGCTTATGAGATAATACTTAAATCTGGGAATAGAGCCAAGAAGCCAGAAACTAAAACCTTGGGCAAAAATGCTTTTTGCTCTAAGGAAAAATAAAAGGTCTTTTTTGAAAAAAAAAATGAGTTTCTTGCTTTCTTACTTTTCTGCCACCTTTTAAATTACAGGAGTAGCTATAGGAAAAACGATAACAGTAAAGTATAGCCTTGAAATTGATGAATCAATTGACACCAAACTGGAACTTACACCTGGTGATAGCAAGATGGTTTAATATTTTTTTAGGAAGAAGCAAAAGATCAGGTATGGTTTTATCTTCATGTTCCCTATAATTCTAAAATAGATAATACTGTGTGTGGTGTGGTATGCTCTTACAGAATAGGTATGATTGTTAATCTTCATCGTTATCATCATCATCATCATTATTATAATCATCATCATTTTCATACCACTACTGGCATAATGCATCTTCCAGTGAAGTTATAAAGACTTCAGTTAGAAAAAATGTCTAGTGTATAGAAATGGTGACAAAAGATATAAAAGTTATTTTTATTAATGCAGTCATTAATTTCGATACCACTGAGTCCAAACCTTAAGTGTTTGCTAGTATAGAAATCTGGATTTAACTACTATGTATTATATTACTATAAAAAAAAGCATGGATTCACAACTTGTGAATTATGTGAATGACTTCTCATATTGCATTTTTTATTTAGGCCTGAGCAGAATGTGGAATGGCTTTCTTTTGCTGGGGCCATTTCTTATAGGTACCTTTAGGTTTACGAAAGAAGCCCCGAGCATTTCTTCTTTGTAAATAGTACTTCATTCTCCAAGTCACTACTATTGAGTTCTCATTCAGCTGCATTGCCTCGGCTAATTGTGAAATAGAATGATAGATGTTTACACTAGTTTCAAATAATTGAAGAATAACTTGGAAACCCTTGTGACCTAGTGGTTAAGTGCTACAGCTGTTAACCAAAGGGTCAATAGTTCAAATCAGCCAGGGGCTTCTTGGAAACTTTATGGGGTGGTTCTACTCCATCCTATAGGGTCGCTATGAGTCACAATCCACTTATCAGCAACAGGTTTTGTTTTTTTTTAGAATAACTTATTGACATTTTATTACGTAGCCTCCAAAATAGTTGTAGCTTTGAAAAGGGCATTTTAAAAACTATAGAACAAGTTTATAAAAGTCACACATCAGTGTGACTGTCCCTTATTAAAAATTTTAAGGAGGAAGGAGACCTGTGAACACTGTCACACTACAATAGGCAGACTGTTTCTCTCATGGGATGTCTCAATTGCTGTGACCACCATGTTCCATTCTTTCAATCAGTCTTGCATTGCATTTCACATTTTCATAGCAATCCTTTAACCTCTCATATCTCTCGCTTTCTACCTAGAAAGTCCTTCCTCTTCCCGTCAACAAATCTAACCCATTGCCGTCCTGTCAGTTTTGACTCATAGTGACCCTATTGGACAGATTAGAACTGCCCCATCTTGTTTTCAAGGAACAGCTAGTGGGTTCAAACTGCCACCTTTTTTTTAATAGCTGAGCTCTTAACCACTGCGTCACCAGGGCTTCATCTGTGCTATTGATTTCTTCTTTCCAACCACTAAAATGGAGATTTTTCTCTCCTATCAAAGGCTGACTCTTCCATAAATGTCATGCATCTTCTTCTATTTTACCTTCTCAAGGGTTTCTCTTTCAGATATCCCTTTGTTCATACTATGAGCTTCTCTGCAGTATCATTGCCTGTAGCGTAAAAACATACCCTAACTCCTAACAGTTTTCACAAGAAAACAAAAACTCTTTTGATCTCTACCTTTACGGCAACTGCTGAGTTTCATTTAACCACTTCATATCTAAACTCCTTAAAAAGATAGACTTATACATGGTGTCTCCCATTCAAATTGTAAGAAACACTTAATCTTGCTGATGCATCTGTCAAAGTCTTCTTCCCAAGGCTCCAAATCATACCTATTTAGCATATATACTGATTTAAATTTAAATATTTTGGCACCTCTTAACTGAGATAACCAATCTCTCCTTTCGAAATCACTGTCTTCTTGCATGACTTGATTCCTCTCTTTAGAGATTTTCCAACATCATCTCCAACTCTTCTGTGGGCTTCTAACCTTCTACCCTCCAAGTGGTGGAATTACTACAGGCTCTATTCTGAGCCTTCCTCTCTCCCATCCTTCTCTCTCTAAGGCCATCTTATCTGTTCTGGAAAGTTTGAATAACTGTATCAAATGATGCCCTGATGGCTCAGTGGTTACAAAATACTGTTATTTTAAGGAACGCTTCCAGCCCTCATAAAGTTAGCTGCCTAATTTTGAACTATGATTCTATCACACCCTAAACCCAAACCCACTGCTTTCAAGTCAATTCTGATTCATAGAGGCCAAGTAGGACAAAGTAGAACTGCCCTACAGAGATTCCACGGAGCACTGGCAGATTCCAACTGCTGACCTCTTGGTTGGCAGCTGTAGTACTTAACCACTACGTTACCAGGGTTTCCTACCACACCCTAGGTATTTAATATTTGGTAAACTACACTTGCCCTTGCACTTCAGTTTTCTTATATGTAGAAGGAAGGCATTGTCTTATAAAGAAACTACCTCAGAATATTGCTATTAGCATTATTTATGGAAATAACTCAGGTAAACATTTGCTGCAAAGCAATCACTCACTAAATGTTATACCAGTTGTCAATATCTTCATCATTATCATCACCATTGTCATTATCATCATCATTTTCATACCAATACTGGCATAATGTTTTTTACATATTCTACTTGTCATAGATTAGAATTGTGTCCCTCCAAAAAATCTGTAAATTTAGCTAGGCCTTGGTCCCCAGTATTGGGTGATTGTCCACCATTTTGTCATCTGATGTGATTTTCCTATGTGTTGTAAATCCTATCTCTATGAAGTTAAATGAGGTGGGATTATCAGCAGTTATATTTATGAGGCAGGTCTCAATCTACAAGATTAGGCTTTGTTTTAAGCCAATCTCTTTTGAGGTATAAAAGAAAGAAGCTAGCAGAGAGACATGGGGACTTCATACTACCAAGAAAGCAGCACCAGGAGCAGAGAGTATCCTTTGGACTCTGGGCCCCTGCAACTGAGAAGCTCCTAGACCAGGGGAAGATTGATGACAAAGACTTTTCCCCAGAGCCAGTACAGAAAGACTTCCCCTTGAACTGAAGCCCTGAATTTGGACTTCTAGCCTACACTATGAGTCAGAATCGACTGGATGGCACCCAACAACAACAAAAACAACAGACAGGGAGAGAATGAACTTCAGTTTCTTTAAGCCATACACTTGTGGCATTTCTGCTATAGCAGCACTAGATAACTAAGATACTACTATTATTTTATGCAATACACTCAAGGAAAATGGACATGTCTTATTTATCTTTGCATTCTTGTATAGTAGTTACCTATCATTGATATAGGTTTCCCTGGGTAGTAAAATGGTTAACATGCTCCACTAATAATCAGTAGGTTTACAGTTCAAGACCACTCAGGAGAAAGGTCTGGAAATCTATTTCTGAAATATCAGCCGTTGAAAACTCTATGGAACACAGTTCTACTCTCTGACACATATGGGGTAGGTATGAGTCAAAATGGACTCAATGGCAAGTTTTTTTTTTTTTTTTTAATTATTCCTGTAGGAGTTTACCATAAAATTGATGGCTTAAACAATGTAAATATACCTGACAGTTGTGTAGATCACAAGTTCAACATGGTCTCACCAAGCTAAAATCAAAATGTTGGTAGGGTTACATTCCATTCTGGAATCTCCGAGAAAGAATCTACTTCCTCCCCTTTTCCAACTTCTGGAAGACACACGTATTCTTAGTTTTGTGGTCCTTTTCATATTCAAATCCAGTAATATTGCTTCCCTGTCACCCTTCTTTCATAGTCATTTTTAACAATTCGTGTGATTAGATTGGACCCCATTGGATAATCCAGGATAATCTTGCCATCTCAGTCTTTAACCTTTCTCAAATCTGCAAAACCCCCTTTGTCGTGAAAGGTAATACGTTTACAGGTTCTAGGGATTAGTACATTGACATCTTTGGGGAGCCATTATGTGGTCTACAATATCTTATTTTCTAATATACTGTCTGACATATGAAGTGAGGATGGGTGAAGAAAGTTGCTAAGGGCAATCTCAGATACTTTTGCCACAAATCTTACTCTTAAATCATAATCTAATTTTTTTTTTTTTAATTTATGTGTACTCAGCATCTTAGATTGATACCTTTCACAGTTGTTAAGCTGTCAGCTGCTAAATGAAAAATCTATAGTTCAAATGCACCAGCTGCTCCTCTGGAGAAAGATATGGCAGTCTGCTTCCATTGAGATTACAGCCTTGGAAACTTTACGGGGCAGTTTTACTTTGTCTATAGGGTTGCTTTGAGTTGGAATAGACTCAATGGCAATGGGTTTGGGGATTTTTTTTTTTTTAAATGTACACAAACATTCTTTTGGGGTAGCTAATCCCATTCAAAAGATCTTCTATTACAGGTAATGGATAAAATCATCATCTTTACATATTAAATTGTTCCCATATACATTAAAATAAAAAAGTTTGCAAGCTCTGAATGGAATTAGAAGTTTAGATTCTGTGACCAGTATTTTCTTATAGGAAGCCATCTAGAAGCAATTATTTTAATGATTTGAAAACTCTTGGCAGTTCAAAATGTTCTCAATCTATTATGGCATAAATTTTCTTCCTAGTCTGTCCTAAAAAGAATAAAAATTTAAAGTCATTTATGACTCTTGTCTGCCATATCTTTAACCTCTCCACAGATAAAAATGGCTAACATTTTGGCAGATGTATCTACAATATGTGCAAGTATTATACAGATATCTCATTTTAATATAAATTAGATCATGCTATACTTTTATTTATCTTTTAGATGCTTTTTTGTGTAATCATTTAAGAGATTTTTGCTGTCAACACATGTAGTTATTATTCACTATTTTAATGGCTGGCCTGATACTCAGAGCACACATACAACATGATTTATTTTCTCACTGCTCTTTTGAGGAATAGTACATGTCTTACATTTGCAATTTGATTTGATTTGTCCATTTCTATCCAGAATAAGGATCTGCCCTATGCTGAGCCACTTCGTATGTCGTTGGCCATCTATTGATGTCTATATTTTGGGGAGCCATATGGGGCAGTTCTACTCTGTCCTAGAGGGTCACTATAAGTAGTAATAGACTTGACAGCAGTTTTCTTTTTTTTTAATTCTAAATATTTACACGTACACTTATAAATGAGTTTGTTTGTATTTTTGTTTCCTGAGTGATCTACTTAATCAAGGTTATATAAACTTTTAAAAAAACTTGACTGCTTTTCATTTTTTTTCCACCCTATTCTAATGATAAGAGAAGCATTTGTTACTTATAAGTTTAAAGAACTCGCTAGTGAAACTCTCAAGAGAAGAAAACTTGTGGGATAACTTTATAAATATCTTCTTGCATTGATACTGGTCTATTCATATTCTCTTCTTATTGTATAACTATATTTGGTATTTATTTTGTTGTGGAAAAAAAACTGATATGAGGGAAAATTTCATGAATTCCTAAACTAATCCCACTTAATCACACATGCTTAAGGTAATATTAACACTTCAGTATGTATCCTATCATACCCTATAGCATTGCTGAAAAAAAAATCAAACTCTGGGTTCAAGATTTTTTTTTCCCCTTCATAAGAAAAAAAGGGGAACCAGAAAGGATCATACCCTTAACGAACAGACAATTTACATTTTTTCTTATATTTACATTTCATATAAATGACACTAATGCTCCTGTTTATCTTATATGATTTGGCCACTTTTCTATATATTTCACTTCATTATAAGGGTAAAAAATACTATATGTGTACATTAGGAATTTTCATCAAATGTAAATATCATTCAGATCAAGGAAAAAAGAAAAACCACCTCCCCAGAGTCTCCCTTTTGTCCTCTCCTAAACACAACTTCCTCCTCTTCCCTTAAGGCGACCTGGAAATTCTAACACCACTTTTGTCAATTCAGGAGTTTGATATGGAATAGGAGAGAATCGAATGCATTATACTGGCCATATGTACTTAGCTCAACGTTATATGGTGAGATCCAGGCATGTTACAAGAGTGCTTATAAATTTTAACTGCTATATGGTCCTGGATTCTATGACTACGTTAATAAATATATATCCACTCTATTGTGGATGAATATTCAGTTTTTTCTAGTTTCATGCTCTTATGATACTGATATTGTAGGTAATTTTTAAATATATATTTTAATACACACAGCTGCAACTTTTTAATTTATCTACCTAAAAGATGAATTTTATTTGATTCATTTTGCAATAGACAATTTCTCTGGGAGATGAACAATTTCTAAAATGTAAATACGTAATTGTACTAATTGGCCATTGGATAGTATTTTATATATTTTTAATTGAATACAATGCTTGCCTTTTCAAACCATTGTAATGTTTTTGTTTGCCTTTCCCTGATTATTTCAAAAGGTTACATGTCATTTTGTGTTTATTATTTTAATTTCCTCTCACACGTCCATTTTTCAGTTGCCATTTTACTTTGTTCACTAACATTTAATTATGAAAAGTAATACACTGGAAAAAATAATTTTCTCATCACTTACTGATGCTAATGACATTCTTTTCAATGTACATATTTCTTATTTTATTTGATCAATGTCAAAATATTTTCTTTAGCAATTCCTATTTTTTTCTCTTGCTCAAGAAGAATACCACAGCAGAAGGCTACACAATTATTTTCATAGCTTATTTGCTTTATTTTAAAATTTTACTATACCTTCTTACACATGTTTACTTTTTGTTTCCAATATAATTTCTTCCCTGGTGGCTTCACATTACTAAAAAAAATATTTAAAAATATCACTTATTAATTTTATCAAACATGGAATCAAGATGCATTTATAATTACTAGTGATAGGAATGCAAACGTTGAAAACAAAGAAGAAGAATCAGTAGTTGGAAAACATGGCCTTTGAGAAGAATAGAAACGACAGCTGAGATCACATGATAGAATTTTGCAAGACCAATTTACTTAATCATTGCAAACACCTTTTTTCAACAATATAAATGGTATCTATTCGCAGGGATCTTTCAGGATGGAATTACAGGAATCCAATTGACCACATCTGTAGAAAGAGATGATGGAAAAGCTCAATATTATCAGTCAGAACAAGGCCAGAAGCTACTGTGGAAGAGACCATCAACTGCTCATATGAAAGTTCAAGTCAAAGCTGAAGAAAATTGGAACAAGTCCATGAGAGCCAAAATACAACCTTGAGTATATTCTACCTAATGTAGACAGCATCTCAAGAATGCATTTGATGTATTGAACACTAATGGCCGACAGCTGGACCAGTTGTGGGATGACATCAAGGACATTATATATGTTGAAAGCAAAAGGTCATTAAAAAGACAGGAAAGAAAGAAAAGACCAGAATGAATGTCAGAAGTGATTCTGAAGCTGCTCTTGCACCTAAAGTAGCTAAAACGAAATTCAGAGATGATGAAGTAAAAAAGCTGAACAAAAGTTTTCTAAGAGAGACTTGAGGAGACAAAGTAAAATATTTTAATGAAATATCCTCAGAACTGACTTCAAAAAACAAAAAAGGGAGAGTACTCTTAGCATTTCTCACACTCAAAGAACTGAAGAAAAAATTCAAGCCTTCAGTTATAATATTGAAGGATTTTATGGACAAAATTTGAAGACTCATGAAACATCAAAAGAAGGTAGAAGGAATATGCAGTCACTGAACTAAAAAAATTGGTCAACATTCAACCATTTCAGGAGGTAGCATATGATCAAGAACAAGTGATATTGAAGGAAGAAGTCCAAGCTGCTCTGAAGACATTGGCAAAACCAAGGCTCCAGGCATTGACAGAATACCAATCGAGATATTTTGACAAACAGATGCAGCACTGGAAGCACTCACTTGTCTATGGAAAAAAAAAAAAAAATGGAAGACAACTACCTGGCCAACTGACCAAAAGAGATCCATGTTTGTGCCCATTCCAAAGAAAAATGATCCAACAGAATTTGGAAATTGTCAAATAATTCATTAATATCACATAAAAGTAACATTTTCTTAAAGATAATTCAAAAAAAGTTGAGGCAGGACATTGATAGGGAACTGCCAGAAATTCAAACCAAATTTAGAAGAAGATGTGGAAGAAGGAATATCATTGCTAATGTCAGATAGATCTTGGCTGAAAGAAGAGAATACCAGAAAGATGTTTATCTGTGTTTTATTGACTATGCAAATGCACTCAACTGTGTGGATCATAACAAATTATGGATAACATTGGGAAGAATGGGAATTCCAGAACACTTAATTGTGCTCATGCAGAACCTGTACATAGTCCAAGAGACAGCCCTTCAAAAAGAGAAAGGTGATACTGCACAGCTTAAAATCGGGAAATGTGTGTGTCAGGGTTGTATCCTTTCAGCATACTTATTCAGCCTGTTTGTTGAGTAAATAATCCATGAAGCTGCATTATATGAAGAAGAACAGAGCATCAGGATTGAGGAAGACTCGTTAACAACCTGTGATATGTAGATGACACTACCTTGCTTGCTGCAAGTGGAGAGGACTTGAAGTAATTACTGATGAAAATTAAAGACTATAGCCTTCAGTATGAATTACACCTCAAATAAAGAAAACAAAAATCCTCAAAACTGAACCAATAAGCAGCATCATGATAAACAGAGAAAATATTGACATTGTCAAGAATTTCATTTTACTTAGATCCACAATCAACATCCTCAAAAGCAACAGTCAAGAAATCAACGTATTGCATTGGGCAAATCGGCTGCAAAAGATGTCTTTAAAGCGTTAAAAACAAATATATTACTTTGAGGACTCAGGTGCACTTGACCCATGCCGCGGCATTTTCAATTGCCTAATATGCATGCAAAAGCTGGACAATGAATAAGGAAGACAAAAGAATAATTGATTCCTTTAAATTATGGTGTTGGCAAAGAATATTGAATATACCATGGACTGCCAGAAGAGCAAACAAATCTGTCTTGGAAGAAATACAGTCAGAATGCTCTTTAGAAAAGAGGGTGGAGGAACTTGGTCTCACATACTTTGAACATGTTACCAGGAGGGACCAGTCCTTGAAGAAGGACATTATGCTTGGTAAGATAGAAGATCAGAGAAAAGATGAAGATTCTCAGCAAGAAGAATTGAAAGAATCGTTGCAACAATGGGCTCGAACATAGCAGCTATTGTGAGGATGCCTCAGGACCTGGCAGTGTTTTATTCTGTTGTACATAGTGTCACTATGAGCTGGAATCAACCCGAAGACACCTAACAACACCACCAATTATGAAACTAAGCTTTATTACAGAATTGAAATATCATCTTTGTGATTTATTAAGTGTTTCTACATAAGATAGACCCTGGTGGCGTAGTGGTTAAGTGCTACAGCTGCTAACCAAAAGGCTGGCAGTTTGAATCTGTCAGGTGCTCCTTGGAAACTCTATGGGACAGTTCTACTCTGTCCTATAGGGTCACTATGAGTAGGAATCGACTCTACGGCACTGGGTTGGGACATAAGATATATTTTGCAATTTCTCACTTCAGTTGCGTTCATTTATTTTTCTGCTTTTGTGAAAATACTATACTGTATTAACTAAAATTGTCTGATAAAAATTCCAACAAGTAAATCATGCCTCTATCAATATTTAAAAGTATTTGTTTAATTTTAATTAATAAATTTAATTTTATTTAATTACCACCTGCATTTAAAAATAACTTTTCTGTGTTAAAACATAAGTTCTAATTGGAATTGTGTATATTTTGCCAAGATTTTTTTTTAATTTTTAGGATATTAATCTTTCTTTTTCTGAAATACAGTCTGTATATTTATTAATTCATATCTTACCTTATGTTATTTAATTTTTTTAAATTTGTAACATAATTTGAAAACTTCACTTTCATTTAAGTTTTTGTTAAAGAATAAATTAAAAGAAGTAAAATGCTTTTAAAGATTATGAAACATAAAAAAAGATCAATGTAAAATCAGAGTTAAAATAATTAGTAGCATGTAGTCAAAAAAATATATATACATATATATCTATATATATGTATATAACATATGCACATATATTACAGGTGTTTTTGAGTAGCACAAACAATTAAGTGTTCAACTGGTAGACAAAAGGTTGATGATTTGAACCCACCCAGAGGCGCCTTGGAAGACAGGCCTGGCAATCTGCTTCTGAAAGATCACAGCCTTGAAAACTTTATTGAGCAGTTCTACTCTGAACACATTAGGTCACCATGAGTCAGAATCCACTGGACTGCAACTAACAACACCAGCAATATGTATGTTATATTAGACATGTATCACAAATTTTTATATAACACAGATTTTTAGTACCAGAAATGGTCTTAAATGAATTATAGCCAAATATCTTAATTTTATAAATTGAAACCAAGCTTTGCAGAGTGGAGATGACCTGATCATATACCCCCATAAAGCAAGAATTAGAACTGAGTGGAAGCCAGTTTTCCTGGTCAGCATCTTTTCTCTTGTATTCTTTACTTAGCTCATAAAAGCTTTTGCATGACTTTTATTTCTACATGCTTGTTTGAGAAATGAAATACTATAGTAATGTTGAGCGTAAATTTGTGTGAGGATCAGGTTCAAAGACACAAAAAGATAAGCATGCTATTTCAATTTAATAATAAATAAATGAAATCTAATGCAACTACCAAAAAATTGAATAAATGTTCATCTATGAGAAAAGTATCATCTCCCTAAAAATTCTCTATCGCAAATCAATTGCCACTGTAAGATCAAGGAAAAAGGAAAATGCAGCAATGAGAATATCAGAAAAGCACATGCTAAAAAAGATTGAATTCTGTATATCTTGCCATGTGTGAGATAAAAATGAAGATATAATATCAAAGTACAGAGCTATATTTAAAGTTGCTATTCAAAGATTTGAAAACCAATGTATATAGATGGAAAGCTAATATGGAAATGGTGAATAAAAAAAGTTATCCATAGCCAGGAACAAAATTTATTTCTTCTCACCATCTTTTTTTACAATAACAACAGTGGTATTGAACACATTCTATTCAGGCAATACATTTCACTTTCTTAACTGGAGTGAAAATTGGATTAAATACTCTGAAGTAAGGGTCTGATAAATAAAGTTTAATATTAGTTTCAAGAAAGAATAGTATGCACACACACACAAGATGAGCCCTAGTGGTGCTGTAGTCAAGAGCTTGGCTGCTAACAGAAAGGCTAGTGGTTTGAACCCACCAGCCGCTTCGTGGGAGAAAGATGTGGTAGTCTGCATCCCTAAAAAATTACAGCCTTGGCATTTAACAAAATCCAACAACCGTTCATGATAAAAACTCTCAGTAAAATAAGAACAGAATGAAAATTCCTAGACATAATAAAGGGCATTTATACAAAACGAACACCCAACGTCATTCTTAGTGGAGAGAGTCTGAAAGCATTCCCCTTGAGAATGAAAACGAGACAAGGATGCCCTTTTTCACCAGTCTTATTCAATGTTGTGGAAACCCTGGTGGTGTAGTGGTTAAGTGCTACGGCTGTGAGCCAAAAGGCTGGCAGTTCAAATCCACTAGGTGCTCCTTGGAAACTCTATGAGGCCATTCTACTCTGTCCTATAGGCTCTCTATGGGTTGGAATCAACTCAGCGGCAATGGGTTTGGTTTGGGTTATTCAGCATTGTGCTGGAGTTCTTAAAAGATTGTAAGTGGCCATCTAAGATGCATCAGTTGGTCCCAACTCACCTGAAGCAAAGGAGAATAAAGAACACCAAAGACACAAGGAAAATATGAGTCCAAGAGACAGAAAGGGCCACATACACCAGAGACTCCATCAGCCTGAGACCTGAAGAAGTAGATGGTGCTTGGCTACCACCAACAATTGTCCTTATAGGGAACACAACAGAGAATCCTTACAGAACGGGAAAAAGGTATGGAGCAGAACTCAAATTCACGTGAAAAGTCCAGACTTAATGGTTTGACTAAGACTGGAGGAACCCCAGAAGTCATGGCCCCCAGATGCTCTGTTAACCCAGAACTAAAACCATTCCCAAAGTCCACTCTTCAGACAAAGATTAAACTGGACTATAAAACATAAAATCATACTCATGAAGAGTGTGCTTCTTAGTTCAGTCAAATACATGAGATCAAATGGGTGGCTACTGTCCAGAGGCAGGATGAGAAGGCAAGAAGGGACAGAAACTGGTTGAATGCATAAAAGAAACACAGGGTGGGAAAGAGGGAGTGTGCTGTCATATTAGAGGAATTACAGCTAATGTCACATAACAATATGTGTATGAATTTTTGTACGTGAAATTAACTTGAAATGTAAACTTTCACCTAAAGCATACACACACACACATGCACACACACAAAAGATTACAGCCTTGGAATCCCTATGGTGCAGTTGTACTCTGTGCTGTATGGTCACTGTGAGTCAGAATCAACTTGATGGCAACAGGTATACACACACAAATGCATACAAAAAATTTCAGATGAATATCCATGAATTGTATGCAATATATTTTTGATTGATATTTTCAGATTTAACACTGTCATATGTAATAACGTTACTTTTCTTTGAGATAGTTTTTTATTTAACTTTCACAAAAGGTAATTAATTTTTACTTAACTTTTCCTACACCCCAATTCATAGAAATTTTCTTAGTCTGCAACTGTCTGTGCTTTTTTTTTTCCCCCTCGAATCTTTCCATCCCACATGACCACAAGGGAGAAGTATTACTCCTAATGAAACATCTCAGTATAATTTAGGGAGCCATGGTAAAATCATACTAATAGAGCCCCAGGGAAAATAAAAGAATAAATTGCACTCCTTAAAATCTTGATTCAGGTCTAATGAATAGATTTGGAGAAGAAACTCTACCTATTTATATAAAATACAAGTGGAACTTGTTGTGTGTAAATAAGTGTGAACACTCACCCAAACAAAGCAAATACAGCCTCATTAGCCAAGACAGAAATAAATAAAATATTCAAGAAAATTTTCAGATACTGTCATAAAACTAAGTAGCCTCTAATATTTATAGCCTACATATATATTTATTTTCAAACATGTTGGAATATATATGGTGTTAGGGATATGTTGTTGACTAAATGATTTTAGGAAATAAATGATACCTCTTGAACATGAAATATAAATATCTAGGGAAAAAAAAATCCATGTTCAACATACTATTGTTATAATATTGAAGTTTGACTTCTGAAGATCCTGCATTTTTCAATATCTTGTGTGTCTGACATATGATGAATATCACAATCTGGGGATCCTTGCTAGAGTGAATTCCAGCCAAACACTCTTCTTTCTACATCAGTGGTTGTGTTCAGTTATGCAAATGAATTAACTTTATGGTTCATGAATAGAATGGATCCTATCTAATGCTCAGGTATTAGTATCCAGGGCAATTTACAACTGTAATTATGAAAATGATTTTTAGGAATAGTGAAATTACATACAGCAGAAAAATGAATAAATAAATATTTTGTACTCTAGGAAATTTAAAGAATTAAAGGAGAGAGGGGTTTATGAAATTTTTTGAGAAATGAATAAAGACCATCAGAGAAAATAGGATACTGGTCACACTACTTAGGCAATGATTCTGTCGATTGTGGTTTACAGAATCCAAACACCCTTATATCAGAATCAATGTGCACATGTCAACAGAGACTTTACATTTATTTACAAAAGAAAGAACTAGATTGCCTTCATTCACTTCTTCCTAAAATCAGGGTCAGACTGTAAAGAGCCAAGAGAAGGCGTTCTTCAGCATATAGGTTAAGTGTCAGCTGTGGTGATAGATGATGGGAGACAGGCAGATTCTAATAACTGAATTAAAAAAAAAAAAGAAAAAAATATACATATATATAGACATATATGTATATATACTCAGCTCTCATTCAAGCAAAGCAAACATAACCCCATTATTCTATATGTGTGTATATATCTATCCAGACACATATTTATGCAATATTTTCTCTGTATATATGTGATCTATGAGTTAGAATCTACTTGATGGCAATGGTTTGAGTGTTTGGATCCACTTCTGAAAAAATTGGCCTGTAAAAACCTTACAAATGGTAGTGGAATATTGTCTGATATACTACTGGAATATAAGCACTTCAGGTTGGAAGGCACTAAAAATATGACTGGGGAAGAGGTTCTTCCTAAAAAATAGAGTTGGCCTTAATGGTGTGGATGGAGTCAAGCTTTCATAACATTCATTTGCTCATGTGTCATGACTCAAATTGTCAAGAAACAGCTGCATACACCCATTAATAATTAGAAGGTGGAATGTACAAAGTAAGAATCTAGGAAAATTGGAAATCTTCAAAAATGAAATGGAACATATAAAGATTGATATCCTAGGCATTAGTGAGATGAAATGGACTATTACTGGACATTTTGAATCCATCAGTCATATGGTATACTATGCTGGGAAGACAAATTGAAGAGAAATGATGTCATGTTCATTGTCAAAAAGAACATTTCAAGATCTATCCTGAAGTACAAGGCTATCAGTGATAGGATAATATCCATATACCTACAAGGAAGCCAGTTAATACAACTATTAGTAATTGGAATGTGAAAGTTGGAAACAAAGAAGGATCAGTAGTTGGGAAATATGACCTTGATGATAGAAATGACACTGGAGATCACATGTTAGAATTTTGCAAGACCAGTGACTTATTCATTGAAAATAACATTTTTCAACAAAATAAATGGCAACTACACACATGAACCTGGCCAGATGGATTACACAGGAATGAAATCAACAACATCTGGGGAGAGAGACAAGAAGTTCAACATCATCAGACAGAAGAAATCCAGGGGTGGGCTGTGGAAGAGATCATCATTTGCTCCTATGCAAGTTCAAGTAGAAGATGAAGAAAATTAAAACAAGTCAAAGAAGGCCAAAATACAACCCACCTGAATTTAGAGACCATCTCAAGAATAGATTTGACACATTGAACGCTAATGACTGAAGATCAGACATGTTGTGGGACTTCAAAGACATCATACATGAAGAAAGAAAGGGGTTATTAAAAACACAGGAAAGAAAGAAAAGAGCAAAATGGATTCCAGAAGAGATTCTGAAACTTGCTCTTGAACTTAGAACAGCTAAAGCAAGTGGAAGAAATGAAGTAAAAGAGCTGAATAGAAGATTTCAAAGGGAGTCTCGAGAAGACAAAGTATTATAATGAAATGTGCAAAGACCTGGAATTAGATAACCAAAAGGGAAGAACACACTCGACATTTCCCAAGCTGAATGAATTGAAGAAAAAATTCAAGCCACCAGTTGTAATATTAAAGGATTCAATTGGCAAAATACTGAACTATGCAGAGCATCAAAAGAAGATGGAGAGAATACACAGAGTCACCATACCAAGAAGAATAGGTCAATGATCAACTACTTTGGGAGGCAGCATATGATCAGGAACTGATGATATTGAAGGAAGAAGCTCGAGCTGCACTGAAGAGAAGGGTGAAAAACAAGGCTCCAAGAACTGACTGAATACCATTTAAGATGTTTCAACAAAAGGATGCAGTGCTGGAAGTACTCACTAGTCTATGCCAAGAAATTTGAAAGCCCTGGACAACCAAAGGAAGAAATACACATTAGTGCCTATTCCAAAGAAAGGTGACCCAACAGAATGCAAAAAATTATTGAACAATATCATTAATATCACACAGAAGTAAAATTTTGCTGAAGACAATCCAGATGGTTGCAGCTGTGCATCAACAGGGAACTGCCAGAAATTTAGCCATGGAAGGAGGGATGTCATTGCTGATGTCACATGGAGCTTAGTTGAAAGCAGAGAATACCAGAAAGATGTTAATCTGTGTTTTACTGACTACGCAATTAATTCAACTGTGTGGATCATAACAAATTATGCATAACATTGAGAAGAATGGGGATTCCAGAACACTTAATTGTGCTCATGTGGAACCTGTACATAGACCAAGAGGCAGTTGTTCAGACAGAACAAATTGTACTGTGTTTTTAAAGTCAGGAACAGTGTGTGTCAGATTTGTATCCTTATGCTATATTTTTTCTGTATTTATGCTGAGCAAATAATCCAAAAAATCTGGACTATATGAAGAAGAACAGGGCATCAGGATTGGAGAAGGACTGATTAACAACCTGCATTATGCAGATGACACAATCTTGCTTGCTGAAAGTGAAGAGGACTTGAAGCACTTACTGATGAATATCAAAGACTACAGTCTTCAACATAAAGAAAACAAAAATCCTTACAACTGGACCAATAAGCGACATCATAATAAATGGAGAAAATATTGAAGTTATTGAGAAATTAATTTTATTTGGTCCACAATCAACACTCATGGACACAGAGTCAAGAAATCAAAGGACCTATTTCATCGGGCAAATCTCCTGCAAATACGTCCTTAAGGTGTTAAAGATGTCACCTTGAGGACTAAGGAGCATTTGACCCAAGCCAAGGTATTTTCAATTGTCTCATATACATGCTAAAGCTAGATGGTGAATAAGGAAGACCAAAGAAGAATTGATGCCTTTGAATTATGGTGTTGGTGCAAAATATTGAATATACCATGAACTGCCAGAAAAACAAATAAATCCATCTTGAAACAATTACAGCCGGAATGCTTCTTAGAAGAAAGATGGCAGGACTTTGTCTCACATTCTTTAGACATGTTCTCAGGAAATACCAGTCCTTGGATAAGGACATCATGCTTGATAAAGGAGAGGGTCAATGAAAGAGAGGAAGACCCTCAATGACATGGATTGACATAGTGGCTACAATGATGGGCGGAAGCATAGCAAGCGTTGTTAGAATGACACAAGACTGGGGAGTGTTTCATTCTGCTATACATAGGGTTGCTATGAGTCAGAGCTGACTTGACAGCACCTAACATAACAACAATAACATAATTAATGTCACACCACTATAAACTAATTCTGTGATAAGTTTTAATATTTACATTTTTCTATGTATTCTGGAACAATTATAAAAATGTTATTAACCTCATTAGTTCCCTACATCCCAATTTTTCTCCCTCTGGTGTGATGCAATGAGAGCCAGATAGCATCCTACATTTAGGATGGTTATACCAAACAAAGGAACCCTAAAAAGACAAACTTAGGAATTTATCTAGACCAACTGCCTAGCTGTCATTTTGTCCTCATGAGATAGTGAGATAATCTCTCCAATGTACACACATTTTTTATGGGAAGAGAAAGGAAATATCTTTGGTAGTCTACTCTTTTGGCGTGTACATGAATGTCTCTAGGAGAAAGATGAGACAGACTCCTCTGGGTTCATAATCCTCCAACTGTCTGCATGGTTTCAATTGTTATCCTCCTTAGGTCTCATCTGAGGCTCAGCTGGGAAAGAATCCATTCCCAAGCTCCATCAGTTTGCTAGCAGAATTTAATTCCTTATGGTTGTAGAAATGAGGGCAGCAGTAGCTTGTTGACTGTTGGCTAGAGGTCAACTTAATTCCTACAGACTGCCCGTAGCTCCTTGACTCATGGACCTTCATAGACAGTGCAGAACATGGCAGCTTCCTTCTTCAAAGACAGCAAGTGAAATAGACTACAGCTCCACTCTTATGCAACATAACCACATAATAACATACACATAATTATTTACATTGTTACCTTTGCTATATTCTACTGCTTAGAAAAAATGCACAGGTCCTGCCTACACTCAAGGAAAGGGGATCACATAAGGATGTCAACACCAAGAAGCAAGGATCACTGCACTCCTGTCCACCACACACACAAATGTTTTTAATTAATTCATTAATTTTATCTTTACAGGTGTTGTCAGCAGCGAGGATACCTCCAAAACAATTTTGAGGGCCAACAATCTGATTTAGAGTGATTAAAAAAAAAAAAATTTTTTTTTTTTTGAGTGACAGCTTGAAAATACTATCCATTTTACATTCTTGCTCTTATAATACAAGAGATGGCCTCTAATGAGATTAAACTGAGACCTTCTGCTAGGCCCTGAGTACTAAAATGGATGCCCTAGGCACTACGTGTCTTTCATAATAAAATAACATTAAATCAAAATAGTAAGTGTTATGGAACTTACTGTATATTTAATTTTTTATGAAGATTTCAATGCTATTTTTTAAATACCAACCATCAAATTCCTTTTAAATTAATTATTTGGTATTCTTGCTTTGCAAATTTTTAAATATTTGGTACCTATTAGTTTATCTAATAATAGACTTACTAATTTCCAGAAGTAATAATTTGAGACGTTTGAGAGGTCTATATAGGCATTTTGAGGACAAGATATTGTAAAATTCTGATTGTATGCCCATTATGACTCCATTTTTACCTAATAGATTGTCAATATGCAGGGAAACTACACATTTACTTACAGCTAAAGAGGTGGTGGAGTCCTGGTGGCACAGTGGTTAAGAGCATGGCTGCTAACCAAAAGGTCAGCAGTTCAAATCCACCAGCTGCTCCTTGGAAACCCTATGGGGCAGCTCTACTCTGTCCTATAGGGTCACGGTGAATACTAATCAACTCACTGACAATGGGTTTTGGCTTTAGAGAGAAGTGGCAGTCTGCTTCAATAAAGATTAAGCCTTGGAAACCCTATGGGGCAGTTTAAACTGGAATATTGTGATGAAGAGCGTCTTTAAAGCTTAAGTAACAGGTTTAGAATAAAAATCTGAACTCCTTCTACATCTATACAATAATTATGGATTGCAACTCAACAAACTTTTACAAAGTGAATATTTATAACCAAAATCCATAAGATTGTATTATTTTGTTCAGGCAAATCAGACCTAAATTTTAAGTTTCAAAGCTAGAAAATAGTGTTTGTTTCTCACCATGTTTGTGGAGTAAAAGACCTCTCCATATACCCTCTATTTTATTAAATCTAAAAGATGAGTCAAATTAATATTGAATTAATATTACTCTTTTTAAAACAGTATTGAATGTAGTGTTCAAGTGAACTATTATAGCTTATTTGTATTTAAGAATGTCATGTATGGACAAAAATATGTAGAGTTTAAATATAATCCTAAACCCAATATGTTGTTTTTGTTCAGTGCTATTTTTTTTACAGAGTCAATTTCAATTTATAGCATCCCCATGTGGCAGAGTAAAACTGCCCACAGGGTTTCCAAGGCTGTAATCTTTACAGAAGCAGACCGTCAGGTGTTTCTTCTGTGGAGCTGCTAGATGGATTTGAACCACCAACCCTTCACATAGCAGCCGAGTGTTTAACCATTAACCTCCAGGGTTCCTTAAACCCAATATAGTTTTTTGTAAATTAAATCCATATTCTTTGTAGATGTAAAAAGTACATTATGCAGTTTTTTAAATAAAACTAAAACTTACATATATAGACACATAATTATGTATGAAACTTGGCCCATGTAGTCATTTAAATTTATAATAATTTTTTTAAGTTTGAATTCTTTATATTTGGAGAATTGAACTATTTTTTCCAATGCAATTTAAATATCTCTACGGCCTTTTAATTATGTGCTAGTATTTTCCAAATAGCTTTCTGGTGTAACTACTGAAATAATTAGCTCTTTTACAAATCAGATGCTCTATTTTAATAATGAATTTTGAAGAAACCCTAAACTTTTTTGTCTTTATATTTTTGTAATATTTATGATTGTATATTAATACAAATCAGTGTCTTTTTTAATTAACTGATAGAACATGTGCACTCAAGTGAACTAGATCTAGTTTTAGCTCCTTGTAATCTTGCAAAACAGCCTTCCAGGTGAAAGGATATTATATTAAGAATAATGACAATGATGCACAGTTATGTGTATGTAGATATATTACCATAAGAAGCAGATGCTTAAGCATTGGAAATTCTGAAACTGGAAGTATTTTTAAAGAATTATTTTAATTCAGCTGTTGATTATTTCTGCTATAAGCATGTGGCACATGGTCATTTTAAATGCAAATATTCTGTGTCAAGAGGAATACTCACATGGCTATTTTGAATGTTATCCAGAAACTAAAGTGGGTTACTAATAGTCAAAATTGCTTTGGTAGTCTCAGCATAAATTTGCCTTGTCCATCCATATATCAATAAGTACTTGGCAATATAAACTCGAAAAGAGAGAAAGCTCATTTTCTTTCTCCCTAAAGGAGAGGTTATAGAAAAAATGGATCTGGATCTGACCATCTGTGAATAATGAACACATTATATAACAAAACTTCTAATGGCACACATAGATTTTTAAAGATAGAGACATTAATCAGGAAATTATTCACAGAGTTTCCCAAACCAAAATCATAAAGGAAAAAGGGTACATAAACCAGTTCCTATTTTAATTTGGTTAGATGTTCTAAAATACACCTGTCAGCCGGCAAAAGAGAGAAAACAAAGTTTTCTGGTTTAATTGTTTCTCCACAGCTGTTTTCCTGATTTATGTTCCATAAGAAATATTATGAAGTGAATTAAATACATCCTGCAGCTATAGGGTCACTATGAGTCAAAATCGACTTGATGACACACAATAACAGCAACCGCAGCTATTTATTACATAGCTGAAAAGAAAAAAAATGGTGAATGCTACTTATTTAAATATAATTAAAACAGGGTTTCTAAAACAAAACCATGCAAGCAATAAAAGTGGAGTGAAATACCACCCTATAACCCTATATATCTATACCCAGCAAAATTGTCCTTCTAACAGAAAAGAGAAAGACTTTCTCAGAGGACAAAAATAATAATAATAATTAAAGAAATAATCACAAGCAAACCCTGCCCTGCAAGAAATGTTAAAAGAAGTTCTTCAGAGGGAAGGAAAATAATATAGGTCAGAAACTTAGATCTACATAAAGAAAGAGAAAGCACCAGAGAAAGTATGATCGAAGGTATAATATTTTATTTTTTCTTATTCTTTGTTGCTCTAAATATAACTGTTTAAATTAATAATAATAACAGTGTGCTGGGTGATTAAAGCATGTGGACACATGAAATGAATGACAGCCATGTCATAAAAAGAGAGAAGGAAGTAATTAGAAATGCTCTATTAAAAGATACATGCACTACCCATGAAGCACTTTAGTGTTGTTTGAGAGTGGTTTCATACTAGTTAAAAATGTGTATTGCCAGAAAAAATAGAAAATCTGAATAGATCTTCAACAAGTAAAGAGATTAATTTAAGAATCAAAAACATCTCACAAAGAAAGACCAGGACTAGATGGTTTTCCTAGGTGAGCTCTATCAAATATTTAAAGAATTAATACCAATTCTTCAGAAACTCTTCCAAAAAACAGAAAAGGAAATAACACTTGTTATTCTGAGATACAGACACTTTGGAAAAGTCTGGCAGTTCTTTAAACAGATAACAGTGTAACCATATGATTCAGCAATTATATTCCTAGATATATATATATACTCACACAAAAACTTGTAAATTACCTTTCACAATAGCACATTTCATAATAACTCAGAAGTGGAAACAACCCAAATGTCCATCAACTGATGAATGGATAAACAAAAAGTGGTATATTCTTCAATGGAATATTATTTGGCAACAACTAAAGGTACTGATACATGCTACAACATGGATGACTCTTGAAAACAAGCTAAGTGATAGAAGCCAGTCTCAAAGTACCACATATTGTATGATGTCATTTATTTGAAATGTCCAGTATAGGCAAAAAGAGGTAGAACATATATTAGCAGTTGCTTAAGGCTGCTGGTGTTCAGGGAATGGAGAACCTGAGGGAGTTGGGAGTAATGGTAAGGAGTGTCGGGATTCTTTCTGGGTTAATTAAAATATTTTAAAATTGATTTTGGCAATTAATACACAGCTCTATGTGTATACTAAAAGCTATTCAGTTTTACATTTCAAATAGGTGAGTTGCATGGTATGTAGATTATATTCCAATAAATGTTTTTTTAAAAAAAAATAACAGGAATAAATATCAGAAAAAAATACCAAAAAAAAAACTGTATTGCCAATTCCAACCACTAAAAAATACCTTTAGAAAAAAAAATTGATATACTAGTGAAGGAGATAAAATGGAATCATATAAAATGCTCAGCTAAGACCAGAGAGCACGCAAAAAAGGAAAGTTTAAAAAGAAAGAAAAATTCGATTAATAAAAATTAAAACATGGTAGATATAAATACAATTATATTCATCACCACTTTAAATGCAAGTGGTCTGTATACATGAACTAAAAGACAGAGATTATTGGATAGATAAAAATTATGACCCAACTATATAGTGTCTACAAGAAATTCACTTTAAATATAAATACTCAGTTAGGTTACAAGTAAAGGGATTAAAAAATATATATCATACAAATACTAATCACAAGAAAACTGAAGTACTTATTAATTTAAGGCACAGCCAATATCTGAACAAAGAAAAGGCTCAGGGACCAAGTGGGACTTTACATGATGATATAGAAGTCAATTTTCCAAGAAAACATAACAATCCTTAATGTGCATGCACAGAACCACCACCCATCAAAATCTGTGAAGCAAAAACTGAGAGAACTGCAAGGAGAAATAGGCAAATCCATTATTACATTTAGAGACTTCAACACCTCTCTTTCAGTAATGCACAGATTCAGCAGGTAGAAAATAATTCTATTGGTGAACTGAAGAGCACAATCAATCAATATAATCTAATTCACATTTATAAAATACTCCATCCAACAACAGCACAATGCCCATTCTTAATGAGTTTTCATGGAACATTAACAGAAATAGAACACACTCTCGGTCACAAAACACACCTTGTCTTAGTTATCTAGTGGTGTTATGACAAAAATACCACAAGCACGTGGCTTTAAGAAACGAAATTTATTTTCTGAGTTGAGAGGCAAGAAGTCTGAATTCAGGGTGCTGGCTTTAGGGAAAGAATACTCTCTCTGTTGGCTCTGGAAGAAGGTCCCTGTCTCATTTGAGCTTCTGCTTCTGGGCGATCATTTCGCTTAGCATCTCTCTTTCCCCATCTCTACTTGCCACCTTGCTTGGTTAATATCTTTTATATCTCAAAAGAGATTCACTCTAGATGCACCCTACATTAATCTTGTCTCATTAATGTAAAAAAGACAAACCATTCCCAAATAAGGTCATAACAGTAGGCATAGAGGCTGGGCTTTACACCGCATATCCTGAACACAATTCAATCCATAACCACAAAATTCATATATGCAAAACACATTCACCCCATTCCATCACCTCAAAAGTCTTAAATCAACTCCAAGTTCAAAATCTCATCTTCTGAATCATCTAAATCAAATATGGATGAGATGTTAGGCATATTCCTTTTTGGGGCAAAATTCCTCTTTATCTGTAAACCCAGGAAATCTACAATACAAATTATCTGTTTCTAAAGTACAGCGGTGGAACAGACACAAGGTAGATGTTTTCACCCCAAATGGGAGAAATTAGAGGGAAAGAAGAGATAAGGGAAATCAAGAAAGTCCAAAACCCAGCAGAACAATTGGCATTAGCTCTCAGGCTTGAAAATGACCCTCTTTCCTCTGAGACCATCTGGACAAGGGCCTCACACTCCAGACTCTGGGTGTTGGCTGTGCCCTCTGGATTCTTGGTGTAGGCCCCTTGGCTCTGGTCTTCAGCTCCCTTTTCTAGGCCCACTGGAATGACAACTCTGCTCCCTAGGCTTTAGGCAACCCCATTCTCTTAGCCCATCTGAGTGGTGACCCTATCTCTCTGGCCCTGGGAGGTCTTGTTCTTCTGCCTCTTGGTCATAGTAGCCTCACCCCCTCAGCTTTGGGTGGCAGCTCCATTCCCCTGGCACACCTTAGCAACTATGAAACTGAGTTGGCAAAGATCCAATTCTTTAAACCTAAGAGGCTGTGGCCCCACCCTTTGAGATCCAGGAGACCATAACCCCACATTTTGAAACCAAGAAGTCCCTGCTTCCTGTGCTCCTTCCAACAGTTCTGCTTATCTCTGAGCTGCTCCAGGGATGGTCTTTTCTTCTCCTGAAGGATAGCAGATGTAGCTCCTTTGGCCTGTTTCATACCTGTAGGATCCCAAGATGTAGTCTGTGTTCTTTCTTTTCATTTTTTCTCTGTCCCTTTCAGTTTCAGTTGATGGGTTTTCTACTTTGGTAGTTGGTTAGATCCATTAGTCACAGGCTTAATCTTTTAACAAATTTTATGAAACCATGTCCTTAGTGAACATTCTAGGACATGTATTGTTAGTTTGTACAGCAGAATTTTCCAAATCTTTAAGTTCTGTTTTCATTTTGCACAGTTCATTTTTAAATCTCTCTCTTTCCTCTTGCATTTTTCTATAAGTGGCAAGAAGAAACCATGAAGTCCCTTTAAGATTTTGCTTAGAAATCTCCTCAGATAGATATTCAAGTCCATCACTTATAAATTCTACCTTCTACCAACTATTTGAGCATAATTCAGATAAGTTCTTTGCCACTGCATAGAATACATCACCCTTCTTCCATTGTCCAAACACGTTTCCATCATTTTCTTTTAAAGACTTACCAGAAGCACATTTAACATTCACATTTCTAGCATCATTCTGTTGCTAGTGCTATATGTATTCTCTAAGATGATACTTTCCCTATAGCTCTCCTCTCTTCCTTCTGAGCCCTCACCAGAATTGTGTTTGATGTCCGTAATTCTACCGAGATTCTCTTCAAGGCAATCTAGGCTTTACTATTAGGCATGTTAAAACTCTTCCAGCCTCTACCATTACTAATTTCCAAATCACTTCCATGATTTATATATCTGTTAGAGCAGCAGCCCATTGCAGTACCAAATTCTGTCTTAGTTATCCATTACTCCTATAACAAAAATACCACCAATGGGTGGCTATAAGAAACAGAAACTTATTTTTCACAGTTAGAGGGCTAGAAGTCTAAGTTCAGTGTACTGGCTTTAAGTGAGGAAAACCTGGTAGCATAGTGGTTAAGAGCTACCACTATTAACCAAAAGGTTGGCAGATTGAATCCACCAGACACTACTTGGAAACCACATGGAGCAGTTCTCCCCTGTCCTATAGGGTTGCTATGAGTCGGAATCAACTCGACGGCAATGGGTTTTGGTTTTGGGGCTCTAAGGGAAGGCTTTCTCTCTCTGCTGGCTCTGAAAGAAGGTCCTTGTCTCTTTTGGACTTCTACTTCTGCGAGATCTTCATGTGGGTTGGCATCTTCCCCCATCTCTACTTGCTAGGTTGCTTGTTTAATCTCTTTTATATCTCAAAAGAGATTGACTCAAGATATACTCTACACTAATCCTGTCTTATTAACATAACAAAGACAACCCATTCCCAAATGGGGTTATAACCATAGGCATAGGGGCTAGGATTTACAACTGATATTTTTTTGGGAAAAAGTTCAATATATAAACACCTTAAAAATTTTAAATAACTGAAATCAGAGAAAGTACATTATCAGACCACAATTCAATTAAATGACAAATGTTCTGAAAAAGAGTAAGACATCTAGAAAATCACTTAAATTGGTGAAGACTAAATAACATACTTCCAATAACACAAGTGAAGGAAGAAATCCCAGAAACTTAAAAAAAAAATTATATTAAATGAAAATGATTATACATCTTATCCAATATTTAGGGTACAGGAAAAGTAGCGCTTAAAGGGAAATATATAGCACTAAACACATATTAGCAAAGTAGAAAGATCTGAAAGCATTAATCTAAGATACCACATCAGGAAACTAGAACAATCAGAATAAAAGAAATAATAAAAATTTGAGAGAAAGCGTGTAAATTAAAAAAAAAAAAAAGAGAGAACATCAACAAAATCAAACATTAATTCTTTGAAAAGATACCTAAAATTGATAAACCTGAAGTCAGGATAACCAATACAAAAAAAAAAAAAAGAAGGCAACTGTCATGGATTGAATAGTGTCCCCCCAAAATATGTGTCAACTTGGTTAGGGCATGAATCCCAGTATTACTTTGTTGTTCTCCATTTTGTGATCTGTTGTAATTTTCCTATATGTTGTAAATCCTAATCTCTGCCTGTGATTAATGAGGCAAGATTATGTTATGTCAGAGAGGATTAGGGTGTGATGCAATACATTTACTCAGGTCACGTAACAGTACACTTCACTTAGTTTGGACTTAATATATATTGAATGGATGAAGCAATTAAGTCAATTAAGTAGAAATAACTTAGTGTCTACATTCTGAAGACCTGAGCTCAGGTTCTGCTCCTAATATTCACAACATTAAGATTCATGATTTTGGAGGTTCTATTGGAGAAAGACCTAGGACTTGCTTTCATAAAAATTACAGACAAGAAAACCCTATGGGCAGTTCTACACTATCATATGGGGTCCCTAGGAGTCTAAAATTGACTCGAGGGCACCCAACCACAACAACATACAAATGTTGCTATTGGTAACAGAATTTTCAGTATTAAAAAGACTAACCTTATCCAAGCCAGTAATTTTTATTATAATGCCACAAATACAATCTCAAGCAAATGAATCAGCAGTTACAATCAATGGCTACAGATCAGATCAGAGAAGGCCAAAGTTCAAAACTGAGTGTCCAGTGTAATTTGCTGAATATGATTACAGTTTCGAGATCATTGATTTACTGCTCTAGAGATGGATATGTGGACATGTGAATATGAAGTGGAGAAACAGTTTATTTTACTCAATGAGAATTAAAACCAAGGGTAAGTAATCTTTGGTATAATTATTGGATAGACTCTGGGTTGGGGAAACAAGCAATCAAAAGGGACCTGGATAAATAATGTTGACATTCCTTAATTTCATTCTCACAGTCCCTGGAACTTAGTGTGCTATGACAACTGAACCTGAGCCAAAGGAATTACAAGACTAGATACAGTCTTAAAAAATTTAGATAAATAAATAAAACCAAACCTTTGCTATCGAGTCAATTCCAACTCATAGTGACACTATAGGACAGAGCAGAACCGCCACATAGGGTTACCAAAGTGGGGTTGATGGATTGGAACTGCCGGCCTTTTGGTTAGCAGTCAAATGCTTAACCACTACACCACCAGGGCCCCAGATACACTCTACAGCCACTTATCTAAACATGTAAACAATCCTTCAGGCCACTTTGAGGCCAAAAATGTTGTCTGTGGTGAAGAGACAGGGGTATGACTTTAGCCAATTGGCCAAACCAAATCCAAGGTTCAAAACGTTTACCAAGCAAATTAACAAAAGGCAAGTAATGATGGTCCACTAGTATTTGAGAAATCATACAGGAATCATCAGTTACCTAATCCCTAGCAGGTTAAGGTTCAGGAGAAAAAAATAGATGTCAGTCAGAAATAGGCTTTTATGAAGGAAAACATCAAATCCCAGGTTATAAACCATGAGCTCTCTCATAGGAGAGTTAGAGTAACAAACTCTTAAGACAGACTGTCACATAAAGACAATATCCAGATAATGGAGTACAGACCAGTGGATTTTATAAAACCAAGGTCAGGTTTGAGAAAAGATTTTAACAAGCCAGAATCTTAAGCTCAGAGAGATACAAAGAAATGAACCAGGGCTTTCATCACCATAATTATTATTATTAACTCTTTCCTCACTTATTTTGCAAATCTCCAAGACTGATGCTTTGACTCAAGTGCTTAACTTTGCTCAGGTCACAGTGAATTCCGTTGGCTGAAATGTAATTGGACTCTGCCATAATGTGCTATGGGGGTTCCTTGGTGGCATAAAGGGCTAAGTACTGAATAGCCAAAAGGTTAGCGGTATGAACATACACATGAGCACTGCCTCTCTGGTTATATTGTTGTTTTCAGGTGCTGTTAAATCCATTTCTACTCATAGCAGCCCCATGTGACAGAGTAGAACTGCCCCATAGGATTTCTTAGGATGTAATCTTTATGGGAGACAATCACCAGGTCTTTTTCACACAGTTGCTGGGTGGGTTCAAACCAACTTTTTGGTTGGCAGTCGAGCACTTAACCATTGCACAATAGGGCTCCTTCTGGATATATTGTCGTTGTCACGTGCCATCGAGTCAGTTCCAATTCATAGCAACACTATGCATAACAGAACAAACCACTGCCCAGTCCTGTACCATCCTTATAATTGTTGCTATCCTTGAGCCCGTTGTGCAGCCACTGTGTCAAACCATCTTATTGAGGGTCTTCCTCTTTGTCTTACCAACCATGATGTCGTTCTGCAGGGACTGATCCCTCCTGATAACATGTCCAAAATATAGGAGACGTAGTCTTGCCATCCTTGCTCCTGAGGAGTATTCTGGTTATGCTTTTTCCAAGATAGATTTGTTCCTTCTTTTGACAGTCCATGGTATATTCAATATCCTTCGCAAACACTGCAATTCAAAGGCGTCAATACTTCTCCAGTCTTCCTTATTCACTGTCCAGCTTTTGCATGCATATGAGGCGATTGAAAACACCATGGCTTGGGTCAGGTGTACTTTAGTCCTCAAGGTGACATCTTTGTTTTTTTAACACTTTTAAGAGGTCTTTTGCAGCAGATTTGCCCAATGAGATACATCTTTTGATTTCTTGACTGCTGCTTCCTTAGATGTTTGTGGATCCAAGTAAAATAAAATTCTTGACAACCTCAATCTTTTCTCCATTATCATGTTTATTGGTTCATTTGTGAATATTTTTGTTTTCTTTTTTTGAGGTGTACTCTATACTGAAGGCTGTGGTCTTTCATCTTCATCAGTAAGTGGTTCAGCTCCTCTTCACTTTCAGCAAGCAAGGTTGTGTCATCTGCATAAAAAAGGTTGTTAATGAGTCTTCCTCCAATCCTGATGCCCTTTTCTTTTTCATATAGTCTGGCTTCTCAGATTATTTGCTCAGCATACAGATTAAATAGGTATGGTGAAAGGAGACAACCCTGACACATCTTTCCTGACTTTAAACCATGCAGTATCTCCTTGTTCTATTCAAACATCTTTTTGAATATTCTCTGCTTTCAGCCAGGATCCATCTGACATCAGCAATGATATCCTTGGTTTCATGTCATCTAAATCAGGATTGAATTTCCGGCAGTTCCCTGTTGATATACCGCTGCAGCAGCTTTGGAATGATCTTCAGCAAAATTTTGCTTGCATGTGGTATTAATGATGTTGTTCAATAATTTCCACATTTGGTTGGATCACCTTTCTTGGGAATAGGCATAAATACAGATCTCATCCAGTCAGTTGGCCAAGTAGCTGTCTTCAAAATTTCTTGGCATAGACTAGTGAGCGCTTCTAGCTCTGGGTCTGTTCGTTGAAACATCTCTACTGGTATTCCATCATTTTCTGGAGCCTTGTTTTTTGCCAGTGCCTTCAGCGCAGCTTGGACTTCTTGCTTCAGTTCCATTGGTTCCGAATCATATGTTACCCCTTGAAATGGTTGGACATTGACTTATTCTTTTTAGTAGAGTGACTCTGTGTACTCCTTCCATTTTCTTTTGGTGCTTCCTGTGTTGTTTAATATTTTCCCTGTAGAATCCTTCAATATTGCAACTCGAAGACTGGATTTTTTCTTCAATTCTTTTCAACTTGAGAAATACTAAGCCTTCTCTTCTCTTTTAGTTTTCTATCTTCAGGTATTTGCACATGTCATCATAATGCTTTGTCTTCTTAAGCAACCCTTTGAAATCTTCTGTTCAGCTCTTTTACTTCATCATTTTTTCCTTTTGCTTTAGCTACTCGACATTCAAGAGCAAGTTTTAGAGTCTCTTCTGATATCCAGTTAGGTCTTTTCTTTCTCTCGTGTATTTTAAATGACCTCTTTCTTTCTTCATGTACCATTCTCCTGATGTCATTCCACAACTCATCTGGTCTTCGGTCATTACTTTTCAACACATCAAATCTATTCTTTGGATGGTCTCTAAATTCAGGTGGGATGCACTGAAAGGTCGTACTTTGGTTCTCCTGGAGTTGTTCTAGTTTTCTTCGGTTTCGACTTGAACTTGCATATGAGTATTTGATAACCCCATCTGCGGTCAGCCCGTGGCCTTGTTCTGACTGATGATATTGAGCTTTTCCATTGTCTTTTTCTACAGTAGTAGTAAATTTGATTCCTGTGTATTTTGTCTGGTGAGGTCCACGCATATAGTCACCATTTATGTTGATGAAAAAAGGTATTTGCAATGAAGTAGTTGGTCTTGCTAAATTCAATCATTAGGTCTCCCGCATCATTTCTATTACCAAGGCCATATTTTCCAACTACTGATACTTCTTTGTTTCCAGCTTTCACATTCCAATCACCAGTAATTATCAGTGCATCCTGATTACATGTTTGATCAATTTCAGACCACAGAAGTTGGTAAAAATCTTCAATTTCATCATCTTTGGCCTTAGTGGTTGATCCATGAATTTGAATAATAGTCGTATTAACTGGGCTTCCTTGTAGGTGTGTGGATATTATCCTATCACTGACAGTGTTGTACCTCAGGTTAGATCTTGAAATGTTCTTTTTGACAACGAATACTATGCCATTCATCTTCAAGTTGTCATTCCTGGCATAGTAAGCCATATGATTGTCTGAATCAAAATGATCAATACCAGTCCATTTCAGCTCACTAATGCCAAGGATATTGATCTTTATGCTTTCTATTTCAATTTTGCCACTGTCCAATTTTCCTAGATTCATACTTTGTACGTTCCATGTTTTGATTATTAATGGATTTTTGCAGATGTTTCTTCTCATTCGAGTTGTGCCACATCAGCAAATGAAGGTCCTGAAAGCTTGAGTCTATCCACGTCATTAAGGTTGACTCTACTTTGAGGAGGCAGCTCTTCCCCAGTTGTCTTTTGAGTGCCTTCCAACATGAGGGGCTCATCTTCTAGTACTATATCAGACAAATGATCCACTACTATTCATAAGGTTTTCACTGGCTAATTCTTTTCAAAAGTACAGTGCCAGGTCCTTCTTCTTAGTCTGTCTTAGTCTGGAAGCTCAGCTGAAACCTGTCTACCATGGATGACCTTGCTGGTATTTAAATACCAATGGCATAGCTTCCAACATCAAGGCAACACACAAGCCCTCGCAGTATGACAAACTGACCAATGCATTGGGACCAGGTACATTAGCCATGAGTTTTTACATGCTTTGAGTACTGGCTGAACAATTGAATTACATTTGAATGGCTTGAACCTTAGAACTTACTGTTTTAAATGAATGGAAATTAAATAGGCATTTGCACTTTATTTTTTAGGTACCTAGATAATATGAACTCTTTTTTCCAAATAATTGTCTGATACTTTTAAGAAATTAAAAAAATACATATATACCCACCTTTTCTATTTCTTCCTCTTTGATTTATGAAGTTATTCTACCAAATCAAGTCAAAACAATTACATTTATTTAAGTGAACTTTTTTAATGCTGCCAGTATAATCTGCACTATCATATACCTGTGATAATTAATATTAATATTCTTTGTAAAGGACAGAACAATTGTCAATACATCATAATGTTTAAATTTTTTCTAATGAAAATAATAAACTATAAAGGATAAAACAATGTCACAGCCTAGTTTTTGTCAAAAGGCCCATGTATACCTCCTTGCTAATTAGAAAATCAGCGCAATAAAACCGATTATCTTACATATTTGAAATTATACAAAAGTCTTCTTATATTTAAAACAAAGGGCACGAAATATACCACTATTATCTAATTCCACAGAACGTGATACAAATATGTGTGATGTCCATTTCCCATTTTAATTTTAGCAGATACCCACATCATGTTGTTCACTACTGCCAGGAAGAAAGATCTTAAAAGGAGTTGTGGATGGCAGAGATCTCGCCCACACAGCATTACCTTATTTTCACATAATCTGACTGCCATTCTCAAAAATGCTTTTGGCCATACGACTATCTTACCATTTCCACTGTTTATTCTTTTGTGATGATCATATTTTTTTATAGTTACCGGTATTTTTAGATATATTGCTTCATTAACTGAAAACTTTACCTGAAATGACACAATGGAAATTCCACATTTTTCAGAAATAAAGATTGTTAATATTTACAGTTTAGGAAAGGTTTTTATCTTTATTGTTTATAGCATTTCAGAATTTTAGAACTGAGAGGAACTTTAGAGATCTTCATGTATGAGCCTGTTAACTCACAGATCATGGAAGTGAGTCTCTAGGAAAATGATTCTGAAATTCACACAGCTGGTTGATGAGAAACTATCCAACTCTTGGTTCATTGGTCTTCCTAAAATAGTGTGCTGCTTCACATTCTAACAACTTCATTAGACCTTCAAACAAAGGATTTTTATCCTAATATGAACAAACGAACAAACAAACCCTTTGCCATCCAGTCGATTCTGACTCATAGCAACCCTATAGGACAAAGTAGACTGCCCCATAAAGTTTCCAAGGAGCACCTGGTGGATTCATACTGCCAACCATTTGATTAGCAGCTGTAGTTCTTAACCACTATGCCACCAGGGTTTCCATCCTAATATTAGTGTGTCTGAAATCTCAGAGGGATCAAGCCTAAAATTTTTAGATTTCATTATGACATCTGAACATTGTTCATTGGGACTTTTCAAACTTGTTTTTTTAATTATTATTTTCATGATAATCTTAAAAATATATTATAAACATGTTCTGTATTACTTCGATGCCTTATAACCTGGTTGTCTTAGTTTCTTAGTGTTGCTATGGCAGAAATATCACAAGTGGCTGTCTTTAAAGGACAGAAATCTGTTGTCTTACTGTTTAGGGGGCTAGAAGTCTGAATTCAGCATGTCGGCACTAGAGGAAAGCTCTTTCTGTGTGTTCATGGGAAAAATTCAGATTCTCTTCATTGGTTCCTTGGTGATCCCCACTTGGCATCAAATTTTCCCCGCTTCTGCTTCTTTGCTTCTGTGCCTAATCTACTTTGTATCTCAAAAGTTACTACATTTAAGGCATGCCCTATACTGATATGGCCTCATTAATATAACAAAGAAAACCATATTCCCAAATGGGATTAAATTCACATGTACAGGGGTTAGGATCCCAACACACATTTTTGGGGGACACAGTTTAATCCATAACACCAGTATAGTCAAATGAGTTCAGTGCTTTCATTTGTACTTGTGTTTAGTATCATTCACATGTCATTTATTACTAATATAATGTCTTTAATTTGCAAGAAATAATAAATAGACTAGGAATTTTCACCCTATGCATCTGTCAGTTTGTCATACTGTGGGGGCTTGTGTGTTGCTGTGATGCTGGAAGGTATCCCACATGCATTCATATACCAGCAGGGTCACCCATGGCAGACAGGTTTCAGCTGAGCTTCCAGACTAAGACAGACTAGTAAGAAGGATCTTGTGGTCTACTTTTGAAAAGAATTAGCCAGTGAAAACCTTATGAATAGCAGCAGAACATTGTCTGATATAGTGCCAGAAGTTGAGCCCTTCAGGTTGGAAGACACCCAAAAGACGACTGAGTAAAAACTGTCTTCTCAAAGTAGAATCAACCTTAATGATATGGGTGGAGTCAAGCTTTTGGGACTTTCATTTGCTGACGTGGCGTGACTCAAAATGAGAAGAAACAGCTGCAAACATCCATTAAGAATTAGAACGTGTAATGTACACAGTGGCTGCAGCAATGGGCTCAAATATAAAGATCGTGAGGATGGCTCAGGACCAGGCAGTGTTTCATTCTGTTGTACGTAGGGTGACTACGAGTCTGAAGCCACTGGATAGCACCTAACGATAACAAGAAATTTCTGAATATTTAACTCACTTGAGTTGAAAGCTGATTAATGTAATATTTCCCTTAGTTATCTGAACAGATAAAATGTGTGTGAGAGTTGAGACATTACATTGGAAATCATGGTGCAGTAGCTCTAAATTCACAAGAACCTGTTCCTTGAAAATAAAATCCATGTCTTTTTTTCCTCACAACTGTAACACCATGATATGCCACAATAAACGAACCAATGTGTATACTCTGCAGGTCTCTGCTGATTTAATGAACATGAATAGCCATTTAAATGTATAAGTAATATCATTTTGTCACATTAAATTGATGTACTAATTTTCACTTTAGTTTGTATTTAACTTCTAAATTTGCCTTCATTTTCACAGTTGTATAAGAGCTAAACATAATAAGCTTAATTGTAGCATTATGTTTGTAAATATTTAACATTTTAATAAAAATAATTAAAACCAATCCTGGAAATCTGTAAAAAAAAAAAATTTAAAGAGGCTTCAACATTGCTCCAGATTGAGAAACATTATCCTATTTAATAAAGATATAAAAGAGTCTTACTCTGAAAAGTTAAGTTCTGCAACTAATGGCCAATTTTGAGAATGGAAACGTTAACTGTGATCCTTTTACTTTAAGCAAATGATTCTTTCTACTAGATCTTTTAGCTAGACTTTAGGCTTTAGTGTCTTTCTTTCCCCCTCGTTATGCACTTGCGATTATTAAGATTGCGTGTCAACTTGGCTGGACCATGATTCTCAGTGTTTATATGTGATCACTCTCATGATGGCATCTGCTGTGAGTAGCCAATCAGTTGAAAGGATGTTTCCTTGGGAGTGTGGCCTGCATCCGAATATAAGCAGGTGTTCTGGCTTTTTGCTTGCTCTGAATCTTGCGGCTGCCTCCTGTTTGTCTAACCTCCAGTTCTTCGGACTTGAGCTAAATGCTTATCTGTCGATCTTGATATTCATTTAACTTCACAGCCTGTGAGCAGGAGCCTTGCCCTCCGACGTGCCAATCTTGGATTCACCAGCCCCTGCAGCTATGTGAATCAGGAAAAGCTTTTCAGCCTTGCCTGCGAATCTTGGGATTCATTGATCTTCACACCCTGTGAGAAACAGCCCTACTCTCTGACCTGCTGATCTAGGGTTCATCAGCTCTTGCAGCTACATGCATTAGGAGAAGCTTCTGTTCTGATCCTCAGACTTGGGATGTTCCAGCCTCTCCAATCATGTGAGCTGTTTCCTTGATATAAATCCCTCTCTTTATATAAGTTTTACTGGTTTTGCTTCTCTAGAGAAGGTCAGAGACTAGGGCTCTTTCTCACAGTCTGTGAAGATTGATGAATCCCAAGATTGGAAGGCAAGACCACAAGGATTCTCCTGATTCAAGTAGCTGCAGGGGCTGGCAAACCCAAGATCAGTAGGTTGGAAAGCAGGGCTCCTGTTTTGAAGATCAATGAACCTCAAGATTGATAGAGGTTGTCTGCTAGTTCAAGTCCTAAGAACTAGAGGTCAGAAGAACAGATGGCAGCCACAGGATTACAGCCAATTATAACAACTATTGTTGTTTTTTAGTTGGAATAGAAAATTCAAAATCTTTTATGATACAAAAAAAAGAAAAAATATAAAATAAAATTATATGATAAAAATATATTGACAGTAGAATGAGTTATTTAGAAAAAATATATATATAATAAAATTTCTTGAGAGCCCCTCTGCACTCCACTAAATAAATAGAGGGCTTACTAAGGTTAAAAAGTGACTTTTAATATAAACATATAGAATAATTTAGGATCGATATTAATTAGAAAATGTAAAAGCACTTATGAAATTATCCTAACAATTAGTGATAAAATATAAATCCCAAATTTCTCTGGATTTATTAGCAAGTGGGAGAAGGATCCATATTTACCTGAAACAATAATATACACAGATCACGACCACAGTTTTTATAGGTCAAAAGTACCATCACTCCAAAGGACCCTCAAGATTACTTCTAGTCAACTCACCCACCATGTATAGTCACTATCCTGACTTCTAAGAACATAGGTTAGACGTCTTATTTTGGATTTTATAAAAAATGGAATTATATATATTCTTGTTGTAAGGTGCTGTCCAGTTGGTTCCAACTCATAATGACCCTATGTACAATGGAAGGAAACACTATCCTGTCCATTGCCATTCTCACAATCATTGCTGTGTTTTACCCCCACTGTTGCAGTCACTGTGTCAATCCATCTTGTTGAGGGTCTTCTTCTTTTTTGCTGACCCTCTACTCTATCAGGCATGATGTCCTTCTAGAGAAACTGGTGCTGCCTGATAACATGCCTAAAGTACATGAGACAAAGTCTCACCGTCCTTGCTTCTAAGGAGCATCCTGGCTGTACTTTTTCCAAGACATATTTGCTTGTTCTTCTGGCAGTCTATGGAATAGACAACATTCTTCACCACCACCATAATTCAAAGGCATCAATCCTTCTTTGGTCTTACTCACTTATTGTCCAGCTTTCACATGCATATGAGGCAACTGAAAATACCATATGAATATATGTTTTTCTAGCCTCTGTCAGGAAAAATTATGAAAGACATAGAAATGGGCAAAAAAGAAAAGTATATGAAATGTCTAGGGCAAACCCTTCCATATTTCTTCAGGTTTTCCTTCTCCTTCTCCACTGCTTTGTACGAAATTGGTTCTGTATCTATTTGTAAATTAACTTAAGCACTTCTGACAGACCGATAATGTGTGGTGTGTCTACATCTCCCTTGAGCTAATTGTAACATTTTACTGGTTCTCTCATTAATTAGTGAGTTATGTAAAATCTTTGTCATATGTTTTTGTAAATGTGTATGTGAATCATGACCTTAATTTTTAAAAAAGATTACTGTTTAACTATTTGGGAGGCTTTTCAGAGAGGTGCCCAATTGATTCAACTGAGCCATGTAAATACATGTATGGAATAACCTCAAACATTTGTTTTTTTGTCTTTCAGAGCTGAATCCCAAACAGCATGAGAACTTTGCAGACTAATGGTTTTTCTAGTTACTTTTTTTTTCATTCTCAACTAATTTAATATTTTGTTCTTATTTATCCTTTGCTTATAGACTGTAAATTATTCCTAAGTAGTGGTGATCGTTAAGGTTCTGTGTCAACTTGACTGGGCCATGATTCTCAGTGGTTTGGCAGTTATGATGTAGCTGGGCAGTCATTTAATGATGTGATCACCTCCATAATGAGATTTGATATAACCTGGTCACTTCCATGATGGGATCTGCTGTGAGTAGCCAATCAGTTGAAAGGGAGTTTCCTTGGCAGTGTGGCCTGCACCCAATATAGGTGGACTTTCTCACAAGGCTTGTGCGTTGTGGGCTGCTACTCCCACTGGTTTCTGCAGATGGCTTACTGTTTATTTGACCTCTAGTTCTTGGGACTTGAGCTAGAAGCTTACCTGTTGATTTTGGTATTCGTCATTCTTTTCAGCCTGTGAGGCAGAGGCCTGCTCTCTGAATTGCCTATCTTTGGTTTGCCAGCTCCAGTGGCTACATGAATCAGAAGAAGCCTCTAGCCTGACCCACAGACTTGGAACACTCCAGCCTCTGCAACCATGTGAGCCATTTCCTTAATATAAATTTATCTGTATATCGCTATGAGTCGGAATCGACTCGACGGCACTGGGTTTTTTTGGGATATGTTTATACACTTTACTGATTTTGCTCCTCTTTTAGAGGACCCAGACAAAAACAGCGGTAATAGCAATGAATTGAGATTTGATTTTATAGTTTAACCATTTGAAGATCTCTGTAAATAGATTGATGGATAACAGGAATTTATTCTCCATTTGAAGAGAGATGACAGAGAATCTTGTTTGTTGTTTTTTTAAATTATTATGATTATTATAGGCTGTCTGTTTTGTTGCCATGTTAGCTCAAATCAATTAAAACTTTTGTGTCCACCAGAAAGAACAGCTTTTTGATGAATGGATCTATGAATTTTTAGTTTCTTTCTTTTTTTTATTGTGCTTTAGTTGAAGGTTTACAGACCAAACTAGTTTCTCATTAAACAGTTAGTACACATATTGTTTTATGACATTGGTTAACAATACCACAACCTGTCAACACTCTTCCTTCTCAACCTTGGGTTTCCTATTACCAGCTTTCCTGTTCCCTCCTGAATTCTAGTCTTTGCTCCTGAGCTGGTGTGCCCCTTTAGTCTTGTTTTGTTTTATGGGCCTGTCCAATCTTTGCCTGAAGGGTGAACCTCAGGAATGACTTTATTACTAAGCTGAAAGGATATCTGGGACCATACTCTCAGGGTTTCTCCAGTCTCTGTCAGGCCAACAAGTCTGGTCTTTCTTTTTGATTTAAGAATTTGTTCTACATTTTTCTCCAGCCCTGTCTGGAACCCTCTATTGTGATCCTTGTCAGAGAAGTCACTGGTGGTAGCCAGGCACCATCTAGTTGTACTGGACTCAGTCTGGTGGAGGCCATGGTAGTTGAGGTCCATTAGTCCTTTTGGACTAATCTTTCCTTTGTATCTTCAACTTTCTTCATTCCTCCTTCTAGAAGCCGTTCACAGGGTTTTCAGACCCTGAACACTACTCACCAAAGTAGAATGTAGAACATTTTGTGTATAAACTATGTTATGCCAATGGAGCTAGATGTTCTCCCAAGACCATGATCCCCACAGCCCTCAGTCCAGCAATTCTGTCCCTCAGAGTGTTTGCATGTGTCTATGGAGCTTCCATGACCTTGCCTGTTTACTGTCTTACCCTTTGTCAAAAGTACCACTTATCTACTGTCTATTTAGTGTTTTTCCATCCCCATCCCTGCCCTCCCTGGTAATCATCAAAGATTGTTTCTATTTGTGTGTAAACATTTTCACGACTTTTTATGGTAGTGGTCTCATACAATGTTTGTTCTTTTGTGCTTGACTTATTTCACTCAGCATAATGCCCTCCAGATTCGTCCATAATATGAGACACTTCACAGATTCATAACTGTTTTTTATTGTTGCATAATACTCCATTGTTTTCTTTGTTCCTCATAATTTCCTGTGCCGAATTACTTTTCTTTGTGGATTTTTTTTTTCATTTCTTTAGTTTTTGTTTATATTGAGACTTTATGTTTTTCTTCTTTATTTTCATGAGTATGTTTGTTAACTTTCATTGTGGTTACCTTGAAATTTACCCTTATCTTCCTAGATCTGAACCAGTTTATTATTACTTGGTATTGCCTTGCTGTCCTTTCCATTAGAAAGTTCTATACATATACTGTTTATTCCCTTTTTTATTGTTCTGATGTTATTGTCATTTACAGTTTAACCTCTCTAGTTCCCTGTTGTAATTCTTTTGGATTTGGATAGTCCTTGAGAGTTCATTTCCTAGGTTGATATCTGGCTCTCATAATCTTACACACTAGATTCAAGCTCAAACTGAAGGACTCCTTTTAATAATTCTTATAAGTTTGGTTTGGTTTTTACATATTCCCTTAATTTCTGTTTATCTGGAAATGTCCTAATTTCACCATCATATTTGAGCAGGAGTTTTGTAGGATATATTATTCTTGATTCTTTGTTGGCAATTGTTTTCTTTCAAGGTTTTATGTATGTCATCCCATTACCTTCTTGCCTGCATGTTTTCTACCAAATAATCAGAGCTTAGTCTTATTGTTTCTCCCCTGTATGTGATTTTTTGTTTTTCTCAAGCAGCTCTCAGGATATTTTCTGTTTTTGGTTTTAGTGAGTGTGATTATGACATACTTTGGTGATTTTCTTTTGGGGTCTATCCTATATGGGGTTCACTGAACTTCTCGGGTGGTCAGCTTTTCATTTTCATGATATTAGGGAAGCTTTCTGTCAGCAATTCTTCAATGATCCTCTCTGTGTTTTCCTTTTACTCCCCTTGTTCTGGAAATCCAATCACTTGCAAATATTTGCTTTTGATTGTATCCCACATAAACTCTTAGGTTTCTTCATTTTTAGCCATCCCTGTTTCTGATTTTTCCTCAGAGTTGTATCCAAATGTTTGTCTTCGATTTTGCTGATTCTGTCTTCCATCATTTCAAACCTGCTCCTCAGCCCTTATGACACTATTTATGAAATTTTGTAGTTTATCTTTTGGATTTCTAATTGTTGTTTTTGTATGATTTCTAGTTGTGAATTCATTTTGGCATTATTTTCCTGAATTCTTCCATTTTTCAAATCTGTGTTTTCCATGAATTTGCTTATTTTTTCCTCTTTTTGTCTGCTTTTTGCTTCAACTCTTGGATTTCTTTGAATATTAGAGATTTGGATTCCCTATCAGGTAGTTCCAGTGCCTTTTCTTCTACTGGAAAGTCGTCTGATATTTTATTTTGGAAACCTGCCAGAACCATCCTGTCCTATTTTTTACATATTTTGATATTGTCTGCTGTCTTCAGAACTTTCAGTAGTTATTTTCTTTGTTTACTGATTGTAGATCTGTTTGTTTAGTTCTGCTTTTTTTGTTTTATTTTGTTATGTCTGAGCAGGTGGGCTCTATATTCTATGTTGTTTACTTGTCTGTGGTCATAATATTTTCCACCTGTTTGTCCAATGGGCAGGACCAGTTGCTCAGTTATGGTGCAGCAGGGCAGGAGCAGTTGAAGTGGAGGGGCTGGGATGAGTTGTTTGTGGCATATACTAGGGCTGAAAGGGCAGGCCAAGAATCAGTGCTTGGCAGGTTCTGGTAGGCCATGACTGTGCTGCTCGGGGTGTGATGTTCAGTGCATAGTGAGGTTAGGAAGGAAGGAGGGGTGAGGTTTTATGGTGTGGAGCTAATATGGATATGGGAAAGACGAGAGAGAAACGGGAGCCAAAAACAAATAAACAGAAAACAAACAAAAAAAAAAGAGTGCTAAGGCAGCTTGCCATTGGAATGAAGAGATGAGATACCAAGAAATGAAGAAAAACAAGAAGAAAAGGAAAATGGGGGAAAAAAGATAATGAGATAAAAATATGGAAGAAAAAAAAAAGGAAAGAAAAGCTCCCAGGGGTTAAACCAGTGCAACTGCAAAGAATGGGGAAGTGGCTCTCAGACTATGTAGTACAAGCTGGCTGGAGGGGCTATAGATGTCACACAGTACCAGGTATTCAGGAGACAAGGAAAGAAGGTAAGTATAGACAGATGAGAACTGAGAAATGAAGAAAGAGAGAAAGGAAAAAAGAGAAAAAAAAAAGAAAGAAAGAAAAAAGAAATGCCCCTGGGGTCCCAACTACAGGGCTGCACAGATTGGGGGAATGGTTCCAAAGCTGTGCAGTGCAGTCCTGCTAGAAGGGGCTTCCTAGCCATGAAAAGAAAAAGGAAACAAACAAACAAAAACAAAACAGAACAAAGCAAAAGAAAACAAAGCAAAAAAAAAAAAAAAAAAAAAGCTGAGGGGACCCCACCAGCATGTTGTCATGGGCCAGGGAAGTGGTTCCCCAGTTGAGTGGCATATAATAGCCTTTCAAGAGGAAGCAAAGATGGCACATGGAGCCAGGTGTTCCAGAGAAAGGAGGGGGAGGTGGTGGGAGGCACAGAAGAAACCAAAAGAAATAGAAAAAGCAACTCCAGCAACAGACAAATGGCACTCATGGAGTTGGCCAGTGTAGGCTGGGTGAACTCAAGTGGCTGGGGGGAGACACAATTGTCTCTGAGTCAAGAGACTGTGGCCAGTGGGAAGCAGGGGAGGCTGGGGGGCGGTAAGAAGGGTGGGCGTTAGGACAGTGTATATTGCTGGTAACCTTGTGCTCTGTCTGCTGCTGGGAACTTTGTGAAACTGCTTTCCTGTACTCCCTGTCTGCTGATCTCTGATGTGGGTGGGGTGAATCCAAGCTTCATGGACACTGCACTTCCTGGCTGGCTGAGCCACCACTGCCAGACAGGAAGCACGGAGATAGAGCAGTTGGGAGAGGATGGGGGAACCAAAATGTTTATCGCTAGTTAGCTGGTGCTCTGTCTTTTGCTAGGAGCTCTGTGAGACTGCGTTCTAGTGTTCCCTGTTGACCGATACCTGAAAGGGGTCCAAGATGGTGATCTGTGCTGCATTAGCTGATAGGGGACCTCGGCACAGATTTCTCCTCACTCTCTGTTCTCTGTCAGTTTCTTATTCCATTTGGTGCTTGGCTAAGTTCTTTATCTCTTCATTTTACACTTCAGGTTCTAGGACTGATGTTTGTCCCTGTTTTATTTAGTTTTTCTGGTCTTTGCTGTGGAGGGACCACGTGGTGCTTCTGTCTACAGCACCATGTTGGCCAGAAGTCCCCGAATTTTGAGTTTCTGTATTTACTTTTGATCTGTGATTAAAATTATAAAAATTGAGGCTATAAGATCTTTATGTATCTGGGTATCTATGTTCTGCAATTCAGAAAGCTCTCTACTTTTAATGGTGTGAGTTTGTAATGTTTTCACATTGGGAATATGTATTAAAAAATTAAAATATGTTGTCCTTGTTGTTTGGTGCCCTCAAGTCAGTTCCGACTCATAATGATCCCATGTAGAGAAAAAAAAAAAAAAAAAGCACTGCCTGGTCCTGCTTCTTCCTCAAAATCATGGCTATTTTTAAGGCCCTGGTTGTAGCCACTGTGTCAGTCCATTGTGTTGATGGTCTTCCTCTTTTTCTCTGACCACCTCCTTTAGGAAGCATGAGGTCTTTTTCCAGAGATTAGTCCTTCCTGATAACATATCTAAAGCAAGTGAGATGAAGTATCACCATCCACACTTCTAAGGAGCATGCTGGCTGTATTCTTTCAAGATAGATTTATTCATTCTTCTGGCAGTCCATGGTATATTCAACATTTTTCACCAATGCAATAATTGAAATTCTTGTTACGAATTCATTATTCACAGCCCAGTTTCACATACTTATGAAGAGATTGAAAATATCACGGTATAGGTCAGGTGCACCTTAGTCCTCAAGGTGACAGGTTTGCTTTTTAACCCTAAAAGAGGATTTTTGCATCAGATTTTCCCAGTGCATTATGTCCTTTGATTTCTTGACTCTTGATTGTGGATATAAGTAAAATGAAATCTTCACACTTCAATATTTTTCTATGTATCATGATTTTGCTTATTGGCCTAGTTATGAGAATTTTTGTTTACGCTGAAATGTGATCCATACTGAAGGCTGTGGTCTTTGACCTTCATCAGTATGTGTTTCAAATCCTCTTCCATCTTCCTTATTCATTGTCCAGCTTTCACATGCATATGAGGTGACTGAAAACACCATGGGTTGGGTCAGGCACACCTTATTTCTTCAAGTGACTTTTTTTTTTTTTTTAATACACTTTGGAGAGATCTTTTGCAGCAGGTTTGCCCAACACAATGTGTTGTTTGATTTCTTGACTACTGCTTCCACGGGCATTGATTGTGTACCCAAGTAAAATGAAATCCTTCACAGCAACTTTAGTCTTTTCTCTGTTTATCATGATGTTCCTTGTTGGTCCAGTTGTGAGGATTTGGGTTTAATGTTGAGGTGTAACCCATATGGAAGGCTGTGATTTTTGATCTTCATCAGTAAGTGCTTTAAGTCCTCTTCACTTTCAGCAAGCCAGTTTGTGTCATCTGCAATCCTGATGCACAGCTTCTTGGATTATTTGCTCAGCATACAGATTGAATAAGTATGGTGAAAGGATACAACCCTGATGCACATCTTTCCTGACTTTAAAACCTGCAGTATCCTCTTGTTCTGTTCAAACAACTGCCTCTTGGTTTAAGTGCAGGTTCCTCATGAGCACAATTAAATGTTCTGAAATTCACATTCTTCGCAATGCTATCCATAATCTTTTATGATCCACACAGTCGAATGCCTATGCACAGTCAATAAAACACAGGTTAACATTCTTTCTGCTAGTCTATCCTCTCAGCCATGATCCATCTGACATCAGCAATGATATCCCTTTTTCCAAGTCTTTTTCTGAATCTAGCTTGAATTTCTAGCAGCTCCCTGTCAATGTATTGCTGAAACCACTTCTGAATGATCTTCAGTAAAATTTTACTTGTGCATGATATTAATATTGTTCAATAATTTCCAAATTCTATTTGATCACCTTTGTTTGGAATGTGTACAAATATGGATCTCTTCCAGTCAGTTGGCCAGGTAGTTATCTTCCAAATTTTTTGGCATAGAAGAGTGAGCACTTCTGATGCTGCATCTGTTTGTTGAAACATCTCAATTCGTATTCCGTCAATTCCTGGAGGCCTTGTTTTTTGCCAATGCCCATAAATAAAACCAAACTGTTGCCATCAGTCAATTCCAACTCATAGTGACCCTATTGAAACTTGAGGTTTGCAATTTTTCTCCAGTTCTTTCAGTTTGAAAAATGTTCTTGTCTTTTGGTTTTTGAACTGCAGGTCTTTGCACATTTTGTTATAATACTTCACTCTGTCTTCTCAAGCTGCCATTTGAAATATTCTGTTGACCTCTTTTACGTCATCATTTCTTCCATTCTGTTTAACTCCTCTGTGTTCAAGAGCAGGTTTCAGAATCTCTTCTGACATCCATTTTTTTTTTCTTTGATTTCTTTTTAATTACTTTTTACTTGCTTCATGTATGATGTAGTTCATATCTTCCTATAACTCGTCAGGTTTTCAGGCATTAGTGTTCAATGAATCAAGTCTATTCTTGAGATGTTCTCTAAATTCAGTCAGGATATACTCAAAGGTCTTATTTTAATTTTCTTTTGCTTCAACTTCAACTCTTATATGAGCAATCAACAATTTCTTTCACAGTCAGACCCTGGCCTTGTTCTGACTGATGATACTGAACTTCTCAATCACCTCTTTCCACAGATGTAGTCAATTTCATTCTTGAGTATTTCATCAGGTGAGGTTCACATGTATAGTCAGTGAATAAGCCATTGTACTTGCAAAATTTTATCATGTGATCTCCGGTGTCATTTCTATCAACAAGGCCATATTTTCCAACTACTGATCCTTCTTCTTTGTTTCTAACTTTCATATTCCAATTACTATTAATTATCAAAGCATTTTGATTTTGTGTTTGATCAATTTCAGACTTCAGAAGTTGGTAAAAATCTTCAGTTTCTTCATCTTTGATCTTAGTGGTTGGTGCATAAATTTAAATAATAGTCGTATTAACTGATCTTTCTAGTAGGCCTATGGGTATTACCCTGTCACTGACATCATTGTACTGCAGGATAGATCTTAAACGTTCTTTTTGACAATGTTCTTAGTGAGCTGAAATGGGCTGACATTGGCCATTTTGAATCGGACAATCCCACTATGTCTACCGTGCCAGGCATGACAAATTGAAGAGGAACAGAGTCACATTCATCATCAAATTAAAAATTAATATCTCTTAAATTTGAGGAGTTTTGTTTTTACTAGTGTATAGGGACAAATAAGTGCTTATATAAATCAAATATATAAGCCCGAAATTGTTAGAAAATAAGAAAATTGAATTTTTACTATGTTAGAGACTTAAAAAATTCTTATGTAAACACGTTCAGAAACATTTTAAGAATTAAAATTCACAAACTTTAGGCAAACTATTGGCACAGATGACTAGTTTAATAATTTTGGTTTAATGAAAAATATGTATTATTCAATTTTTATCGGGTATTATATAACATACATTTTGTACTACTTGGGTTTAGTTTTTCTTATACTTACATTAGTTTACTGATCAATTAATCTAACTTTGCTACTACACAGCACATGAGAATGTGTGGGCAGCTCCTGTCTGGAGGTGAGATGAGATGGCAGAGGGGGACAGGAGCTGGCTGAGTGGTCATGGGGAATACATGGTGGAGAGGAGGAGTGTGCTGTCTCATTAGGGGGAGAGCAACTAGGAGTACATAGCAAGGTGTGTATAAGTTTTTGTATGAGACACTGACTTGATTTGTAAACTTTCACTTAAAGCACAAGTAACTTTGCTACTACAAGTATTTTAAAGAGGATAGAAAATAATGAACTGTGTCAATTAAATTGAATCATTATTGTAACAAGCTTTTATTTGAAAAATAATTTTGAAATGTGTCAGTTGAAGATAATTTACAACATCTTTAGGTAACATAGAAACCCTGGTGGCATAATGGTTAACTGCTATGGATGCTAACCAAAAGGTCAGCAGTTCAAAGCCACAAGGTGTTCCTTGGACACTCTATAAGGTGGTTCTATTCTGTTCTGTAGGGTCTCTATGAGTCAGAATCGACTTGACAGCAGTGGTTTTGGTTTAGGTAACATAAATCTAAGACTGATATTAAGTTGAGCTACTTGATGGAAAATCATGGAACATATAATTTCTAAGTAAGGAGAATATTGAAACATTGAGTACTAAACATAATTTAAATTTAAATGAATATGGTTCTTTTATATGCTATAGAGAGGCTTTATCTTTGTATTATGTTAATAAAAATGTTTTTGTCACTGAGAGTAAACTGCTTTTTTAAAATTAAATTGTCGTTTTGTTCCATACTATAAAAGAGTATACTGAAAAACAAAATGATGTGAATTGTAATTCACTTTATTTATTAAACTAGGTGTGGATAAAAGCTGTAAAAATTTCAAAATCTTAGCAAGCTTCCCCCAGTTTTGATGGGCTTGCTTCCTTGGTTTACTGAGAAATGCCCTCACTGATAATCTGAAAAATTAGTCTTTATTTTCTGTGTAATCTCCCCAGGCAGTGGAGATTCTGTGTTTTGTAAGAATAATGTTTTGTTCTTTATGTTTATTTTATTATGTCCTTGATTATTTAAGGAAAAGAAATACAAAGAACAGAGGTTAGTTTTTTATGAAAATGCTAAGATTTTCTCAATAATATTCTTTACATGTTTGCTTTAAAATGTTTTATTGTTACTTTGATTAAATAAGCAAACAATTATTGTTTTCCTAACACCCATGATCTTATTTTAACCAGGTGTTCAAATTTCCTATGACAAAAAATTTTTAGGTTTTCACGTCCTAAAATCAGATGCAAAATAAAAATTTTAAAAAGTAAATAAATAAAACATTTAGGATATCTATTACTAAAACTGTTTTGAGATTTCGCATAGACACTGTAAAAAATTACAAAGATTTGTTCTTTCACCTTCTAAAAACAGATACTAGAAATCATTGTGTATGTGTAATATGCTACCATTAAAAAAGTTACATGGAGAGAATTGTTAAATGAGAACAGATACTCAGCTTTCCCTAGGTTAAATTATATATATAAGATGTTACCAATAAAAATATTTCAAAATCGTGTGCCTTATGGGAGGTCCCTGGAGATTTATCAATGTTCTTACCTTCCTTAATATATTTTTTCTTTATATATATGTGTGTGTGTGTGTATATATATGTGTGTGTATATATATACACGCATATATATATATATATATAAATATACACATATATATATGGAAACCGTGATGTAGTGGTTAAGAACTATGGCTGCTAATCAAATGGTCAGCAGTTTGAATCCACCAGGTACTCTTTGGAAACCCTATGGGGTAGTTGTACTCTGTCCTATGGGGTCACTATGAGTCAGAATCAACTCAAAGGCAATGGGTTTTGGTTTATATATACACGTATGTATTAACCTCAGGAGAAATAGTGATCAAAACCCTTGTGAGATAGTTCTGTTGAGTGTCCTATATCAATCCATGTCCTGGTAGCGCTGGACATGATGATATTAGGCATTTTTATTTTAGTATTAAGAAATATAATTTAAATTACTCTTTAAAGTGTTTATTTTGCCATAACCTTACCTCTTTTGTTTAAATCTAGTCTCTTTTTAGGATAGTGTTTTTTATATGGAATTATGCATGACTTACCCATGAGATTTTATTAAAAATACAGATGTCTGGGTTTTTTAGTTTTCTATTGCTGCATAACAAATCACCACAAATGCAGTGGATTAAAACAATATCCATTTATTATCTCAATTTTTTTTTTAAAGTCAGAATTCTGGGCATAGTGTATCTGAGTTCTGTGCTCAAGGTCTTAAAAAGCTGAAATCAAACTCTGAGTAAAGATATGTTCTCATCAGGAGGCTTGAATAGAGGAATGTCCTCTTCCAGGCTATATAATTCGTGGCAGCTTGCTTTTTGAAAACCAGCAATGACAGGGAATGTCTGACACTCTAAGTCTCTGGCCTTAGGGAGGGCCTGGAATCTCCTTTAAGAACTCGCCTGTTTATGTCAGGGCTACTCAGTGTAATGTCCCTTTGATTAACTCCAAGTCAACTGATTAGGGACTTTAATTACACCTGCTAAACCACTTCATCTCTTCTACATTCTGATGGTGAGAGACAAATTAGGTCCCACCCACAAAGACTAGGGATTATACTGCGATGGAACATAGGTGGCAATTTACGGTATGCCTACAACGCTGGGCCCCTCCAAGCTTAGCAGACCTCTTTCTATGATATTCTTGGTATATGAAAGTAGATGCCTGAATTAGTATCTTAAATTTCAAGATTTCTTTTCTTTATAATAACTATGTTTACCCACTTTTATAAATCATATGTAACAACCCCTAGCATTTTTGAAAATAGGCTTAATCCTAGAGACATTTTGTCCTTTTTGGGGGGGAGAGGAGTTGTTATCTCTGCTTTGAATGTTAAAGAAATAGCTAATTTTCTTATTAATTACATTATTCTTATCATGAACCCTCTTCAGACTTTTCACATTTTAAATTATCATTAATAATTTAACCATAGCTATTTTAAGTCCCTGTCATCTACAGATAGGTTTGTTTTACTCTGATACTTGCCTAAAAACTTTGCTATAAGCTACAGAGTACGTGTCTTCAGTATAGAAGGACAATCATAGAGTCTCAAGAAAAATGAACTTCACAGTATTGACAACTCAAAAAATAGACCCTCGATTATAGATTTTTGAGCAGATATCTCTTAGAAAGTTTTCAGACTGTATCAGGATTTCCATATCTCCTGTTTTAGTCAAGAACAGATGAATTTATGAAACTGCTTACCCAAGATCAGGCAGAATAAAAAATAATTACGAAGGACTGAATGGACTCATGAGGGAAGATGTATTGTGGTAATCTGCTTGAATATTATTTATTTTTGTCTTGCTGTTCTCTTTTCTGAGTATATAAGGAGACTTTATTTTTCTTCTTAAGTTATCTAACCCACAATTTTATAAATCCTGCTGTTGAAAATTGAAACGTTTTTAAATAATATCTGACTCTCACTGACCCCCAAGAATACAGAAATTCTTACTAATTCCCCTTACTTTTCATGGAAAGGTAGATATATTTCTAGATTCAGCAAGAATCTGTCCTCCTTTGATAAAATTTGAAAGATCAATTGTGCAACCTAGGCCTTATATTTGAGAATGTCAGTTACCTTAGTGTGAAAAGTAATTTTAGAGAATAAAGATTGGATGTACTCATGGAGCCAGGGCCTACAAAGTCCTCCCAGAAAAACTGGCCTGGTACCTGGCATATGTGGTCTTAAACCACTAGGTGTAAGGAAGATTAATTCTTGAAAGGTCAGAAAGTTTAGCAAATTTGGGAGGCTTCCAGGAGAGAAGAATTCACCACACCAAGTAAAATATGATGAGGCTATAGGGTATAATAGAAATTGTTAAAAGTTCTAATGAAGATTGCTAATGATAAGTCTATTATAATAACTTACAGAAAGAAGTTAATTTGAATAAATAATATATGGTTCTGGATTTGTTAAAATTAGAAGTCTTTCATGGTAAACTAATAACTTTTCCAAAGCTAAAGAATTAATTTTATTTTGACAGTCAGAAAAAAATTTTAAGTACAATGTTCTGTGTGTTTCTATAATGATCTCAAAACCTGTAAGGTATAAGACACTATTATGCTTTCAAAATACATATGTATAAGCACTCATGATAAGAACTTATAAATACGTCTACCTTTGTGGGTCTCTCTAACATTACATTAGAAACCTGTACATCAGGAGAAAGGTATTTAGAAAATTTCTGAATTTAGACATAGAAACAGAAGCATATGAAGTATGTGAAGAAATTTTAAGTTGCCCCTGCCCTGACATACCGTGATAAAATAAAACATAGCATAGTTTACCTTTGTAAACTATCCTTGAGACATAAATCTAAACAATATCCTTAAGCTCTAACCTTGAAGAAAAATGCGACATTTGGCTAATTTCTAACCCTGGAGAAATGGTATAGCATATTAGACTTTGACATCACACTGGGCCTTATTGTGTGAAGCCAAGATGAGAATTTCACATATAAACCTCGAATTCCTGGTAGCTTAGTAACAGAAAGCAGAGGTAAAGGATTTTTCTCTAGTCTCTTACTCTCCCTGAAGACAGAGAGCCTATTGAGAGTCTGTCTGCCTCCCCTGACCTGGGACCTGAGCTACGAGGAACCTATGCCAAGTTCAAGCCTTGATCAAGCCTTCCTCCCCAGACCTCTCGTTAAATATAAAAGCCTGAAGTCTAAAGATCTTGAATCTAATCACTGAACTGATGTTGTAATTGTAATGATTAGTTCTTATTTTCCAGTTCTAAATGAATGTTGCGAGGTCTTACTTGCATGCCTTGCCATGACTACCTTACAATAACTTGAGTTGGTGCATGTCAAACCTGAGTATCTCTCTATTAATTTTTGAAGATAAGATCCTGCACAACAGACATTAAAATAAAAAAAGAGAAAAAGGAGAAGATTACTAAATGTCCTGTCTGGTGCACTCTTCCATTTGGGCTGTCATTTTCTCTGAGCTATTTAAAACTCTGTAAATCATTGATAAGTGCTGGTAATGGAAAAGTCCCTTGGCCACAGATATGCAAGCAAGTTAAGTCTGATGGAGGAACGATTAATTGCCTCTTCGCCATATTCCCCCTCAAAAATGAGCGGTGTTGTATCTGTTTGAAATTACTTTCAACATTTGCGGATGCTTAATAGTTTGAATCCTCCTTTGGACAACTACTGGTTTTCTCATTAATTAATGAATTAAGTAGATCTTTTTAATTTTTTTACACACGTTCATTTTCTCTTTTATCAGAGTCATGATTTTACTGTTCGAAATGAATGTGCTTTAATTACCGTTTTTATTCACCATTATGTTCAGGGAGCTCATTCATGTTATTCCATGTAATTGTAGATTATGTGAGAAACCTTGTACTATCAAGACCTTTTTCTATTTTAATGAAAGGTAAAACACTTTATTCTGTCGTTATTCAGTTGATAATTTTTACTATTCCCAACATTTAACGTCTTGTTTGGCATATCAAAAAAAAAACCACTGTGGTCTAGTCGATTCCAACTCATAGTGACCCCTCGAGTTGATTCCAACTCATAGTGACCCTATAGGACAGAGTAGAACTGCCCCATAGAGTTTCCGAGGAGTGCCTGGTGGATCTGAACTGCAGAATTCTTGGTTAGCAGCTGTAGCAATTAACCAGTATGTAACCAGGGTTTCCTTTGTTTGGCGTACACAGACAAAATGTTATAATCTGATATATCTGTTAATATGCAATGTCCAAATAATAAACTGGATTTCACAAACACAGCCTTGACTTTAATTTTAGATGTGTGATTTCTTTATACTTAATAGAGAGAAATAAAATTAAACTTAATGAAAGTATCTTTCCAATTTATATTATTTTCCTTTAATATTTTGAATATTATATAACTACAACTTACTTTTCCTAAAAATTCAGGGCCTCTATAAATACATTTCTCAATTTATCTTTAATATTTGAGATTTTTTCTTAGGAGAAAAATTATGAAATATCAAACAAAATCACAATTATTGCAAACTTTCTATTTGAGTTACTAAAGCTTCAGACCGATGGCTTCTCCAGGTGTCAGTACATTTCATTTTTTGTCAACATGTACACTGATAAAATCCTCCTTTGGATGCTTTTGATTAGAGAATTCGATTTTGTTGTCTCTTTTCTTTTTTATTTCTATTATCTGCTATCTTAGTTATCACATAGTCACTGTATTTTACTAGATAGACTTCTCCAAAGGCTGGTTTCTTGTTTCCTGGAAGTATTCTCTTATCTCCCGATTTTCCCTCAAGCAATTTTTTTTCCCTTTTATATAGGCATACCTCATTTTATTGTGCTTCCCTTTATTTCACTTTGCAGGTATTGTGTTTTTTTACAAATTAAAGGTTCATGGTAAGGTTGCCTCAATCAAGTCTATCAGTGCCATTTTTCCAATAGCATGAGTTCACTTCATGTCTCTGCCGCATTTTGGTAATTCTCGCAATATTTCAAAACTTTTCATTATTATTGTATCTGTTATAATGATCTGTGATCAGTGATCTTTGTGTTAGTATTGTAATTGTTTTGGGGCTCCGTGAACCACATCCGTATAAGACAACAAATTTAATTGATAGATGTTGTGTATGTTCTGACCGCTCCACCCACCGACCATTCCCCCGTCTCCATCTCCTTCCCTCTCCTCTTTCCTTCCTATTCCCTGAGACAGGGCAACATTGAAATTTAAAAAATTAGGCCAGTTAATAACCCAACAATAGCCTCTAAGTGTTCAAGTGAGAGGAAGAGTTGCACTTACCTCATTTTAAATCAAAAGCTAGAAATGATTAAGCCTAGTGAGAAAGGCATGTCAAAAACCAAGATAGGAGGAAAGCTAGGTCTCTGATCCAATTAGCCAAGTTATGAAGAAAAAGGAAAAGTTCTTCAAGAAAACTAAAAGTGCTGCTCCAGTGAACACAGGAATGATAGAAAACAGAAAAGCCTTATTGTTGATATGGAGAAAGTTATAGTGGTCTGGATAGAAAAAGAGACCAGCCACAATATTCCCTTAAGCCAAAGTCTAAGTCAGAGAAAGGCCCTAATTCTTTTCAATTCTGTGGAGGCCAAAAGAGGTGAGAAAGCTGCATAAAAAAAGTTTGAACCTAGCAGAGGTTGGTTCATGAGGCTTGAGGAAAGAAGCCGTCTCCATAACACACAAGTGCAAGGTGAAGCAACAAGTGATGATGTAGAAGCTGCAGCAAGTTATCCAGAAAATCTAGCTAATTGATGAACGACTAAACAATAGATCTTCAGTGTAGATGATACAGCTTTGTATAGAAAGAAGATGCTGCCTAGGACTTGCACACCTAGAGTGGAGTCAATGCCTGGCTTCAAAGGACAGTCTGACTCTCTTGTTAGGGGCTAATACAGCTGGTGACTTTAAGTTGAATCCAATGCTCATTTACCATTCTGAGAATCCTAGGGTCTTTATGAATTATGCTAAATCTACTCTGCCTGTGCTCTGTAAATGGAATAATGAAGTATGTGTAATAGCATATCTGTTTACAACATGGTTTACTGATTATTTTAAGCCCACAGATGAGATCTACTGCTCAGAAAAAAAAAGTCCTTTCAAAATGTTACTGCTCACTGACAATGCATCTTCTCACCCAAGAGCTCTGAGGAAGATGTACAAGGAGATTATTATTATATTTTTTTTTTCATGCCTGCTAACACAACATCCATTCTGTAACCCCTGGATCAAGGAATAATTTCAACTTTCAAGTTTTATTATCTAAGAAATACATTCCATAAGGCTATAGCTACCATAGATAGTTATTCCTCTGATGGATCTGAGCAAAGTAAATTAAAAACCTTCTGGAAAGAGTTCACCATTCTAGATGCCATTAAGAACATTCATGATTCATGGGAGGAGGTCAAAAGATCAACAATAATAGGCATTTGGAAGAAGCTGAATCCAAGCCTCATAGATGAGTGTGAGAAGTTCAAGACATCAGTGGAGGAAGTAGCTGCAGATATGGTGGAAGTAGCTGCAGATATGGTGGAAATAGCAAGTGAACTAGAAGTGCAGCCAGAAGATGTGACTGAATTGTTAAAATCTCATAATAAAACTTTAACAGACGAGGAGTTGTTTCTTATGGATGAAGAAAGAGAGTGGTTCTTTGAGATGGATTCTACCCCTGGTGAAGATGCTGTGAACTCTGTTGACAGGATAACAAAGAGTTTACCATATTATATAAACTTAGTTGAGAAAGCAATGGCAGAATTTGAGAAGATTGATGCCAAATTGGAAAGAAGTTCTACTGTGACTAATATGCTATCAAACAGCATCGTGTGCTACGGAGAAATCTTTCATGGAAGGAAGAGTCAATAGATGCAGCAAACTTCATTGTTGTCTTATTTTAAGAAATTGCCACAGCCACACCAATCTTCTCAACCACCACCCTGATCAGTCAGCAGCCATCACCATTGAGGCAAGACCCTCCACCAGCAAAAAGAGTATGACTCAGTGAAGTTTCAGATGATGGTTAGCATTTTTTAGCAGTTTTTTTTTAATTAAGATCTGTGCATTGATTTTTAGACATAATGCTCTTGTGTACTTAATAAAAAAAAAAAGACCGTAGTATACTGTAAACATAATTTTTATACACATGGAAAAAACAAAAAAATTGTGTGACTTTCTTTATTGAGGTGACCTGGAATAAAACTCATATCTCTGAGGCATGCCAGTAGCGTGGAATCTTCACCAGACCATGCCACATTTTCTGTGGACAATACTTCAGAGGTCAGAGTGAAAGCATGAAAGCCTTATTTTCTATCCAGGCGAACTTTTTATTCTGAGTCACAATCAGCCTCTAAAATAAGGCCTGAAAAACTCAATAATTCCCTTGATCAACTAATTTGTAGACACATAAAAAATGTATTGATCTTATAAAAAGCATCACTAACAATATAATATGGTATTCTTAAAGTTAACATAATCACTTAAATACAAATCGACAATTTGGCAGACATAGGAGTTAAGAAAATTTTACTGAAATTAAGAAAATATTTTAGAACTAGACTTTGTTTTACCCAAGTGCTCATAAAATGGTAAAATTCTATATGTTTCTACTGCCTATATTCTATAATCCAGTGATTAATTTTCCCTGTATTTTTACTGGTTAATATCTGTTATTTTAGTCATTGTTTATTATTTTGTTGATCTACAAAATTGATATATGTGGAAATATATTAGACATTATATCATCACAGATCTATTTTTAAGACCATAAAAAGGTAAATTGAGCCACGTTATTTAAGAAAACTTAACTCTGTTGCACAGTGGTTGGAAAGTAACTTCTGTCATTTAATATAAGCCCAAAAGAAGATATGGTCAAATAATCAAATAACACAAAACCACTTTACTGTTGGAAGTAAAAAGTAATTTTTACTGAATATAGTTGGAAAGTAAAAAAAAAAAAAATAGGCAAAGATCATGAATAAGTCACTGATATCTGATTTCATCCAATTGTCAAAAAAGCAAAAAAGTATTTGGCTTTTCCATTTGGGACATGACTGTAAAATTGCTTTTCTGTGAAATTGGTCAAGAAAGTAGAGCAAATAAACTCTCTAAAATTGAAATTTGATAGACATTCTTTGTGTCAGGGAGAAGTAAGCAGACTTTAAGTTACGCACCCACAAAATCAACTTCCTATGTCTTTTACCTCAAAAATTAAGTCTAAAACATTTTATAAAAATGTAAAATGTTACCTCTAGAAATATTGAGGCCAGTTTGCAAAGATAAGCAATACTGTGGAAACAAGGCCACCATTACTTGAAAAGACCTCCTGGGATCCTACTACAGTACAGAGAAACTTTGGAATAAAAACAGGGACACAGCTTCCATATTTAGACATTTCTAATAATAGGAGACTAAAAAAAAAAAAAAAAAAATAGGAGACTAGTCCAGTGAATTCCTCTTAGCATGTCTGGGTGTCTATTTCTTAGTTTCTAAGGGAGACACTGTGCCTTTGTCAGAGGACTTCCCTAGGGCCACTAGAGATGAGTCACAATCAAGCACAGAGATTGCAGTTTTTGAGTTACATTTCCTTACCTTAGCCATTATTCAGTGATTGTCAGTGTAGGATTGTGAAAGCCACTTATTCTTAGGATTGATAAAGCCTGAGGTAAATTTATATTACAGAATTTACTGCAGGTTTTGGTTCAAATAAATCTTTCCCAGAAACCTCACTCACTCTTGCTTGGGTCTCTATCACTCCTTGTCCTACTTCCCCACACCCTTATATTTTCTCTGGTGGTACTTCTATAATAAGTCACTTATACGTGAATCCTCATATGAAAAGAAGTATTCAGAGAAGAGGTTAAAAAATATAAATTTTGCTTATAACCAACTATAAATTACAGATGGTTCAGTGCAAGCATTTAGTGGTTAATGAGACAAAAAAATGGAGTCTGGAAACTCAATGTACAGAGTTGTATGGGGATTGGAATCTTAAAAAAAGGAGCAACTGTTGGGAATTGAGGTTCCTGTAGTGAAAGACATGGACAGGTTTAAACATCATGATGAGATCATAACTTATGTTCCCAAGACAGACAGTGGTCGTGAGCAAAGAATGTTGGAGGGGAGAGAGGAGTAAATCATCTTACCAAGAGCAATCAGTGTTCAGGTTGTCCCATATGACTTGCTGACTGAAACATAAAAACTGGTAAAGAGAATAGCTTATTCCAAGAATTCAGGTCACCTTTTGTTGATGGAGGTCTTAAGATTTACTGGGTCTGAGCATGAGAACTTATCATTTGTCTGCTGCCAATGAAGGTTTATTACAAGCAGCTGATCTAACACCAAATGAAAGGACATTCTCTTGACTCCTACCAGTGGACAGAGTATTTTTCAGAGCCCTTCTCTAAATGCCTAAGTGACATTCTTATTAAAAAAAAAAAAAAAAATCTGCTATTGCGAAATCAATTTTGATTCATAACGACCCTATGTTGTTGTTGTTAGGTGCCATTGAGTTGGTTCCGACTCATAGCGACCTGATGTACAACAGAATGAAACCCTGAACGGTCCTGTGCCGTGCCAACAATTGTAATGGTTCAGCCCATTGTTGCAGCCACTGTGCCAATCCATCTTGTTGAGGGTCTTCCCTTTTTTGGTGACCCAGTACATTACCAAGCATGATGTCCTTCTCCAAGGACTGATATCTCCTGACAACATGTCCAAAGTATGTAAGACATACTTTTGCCATCCTTGCTTCTAAGGAGCATTCTGGTTGTACACTTCCAAGACAGATTTGTTAGTTCTTTTGGCCGTCCATGGTATAATCAATTTTATTCACCAATACCATAATTCAAAGGCATCAATTCTTCTGTCTTCCTTATTCGTTGTCCAGCTTTTGCATGCATATGAGGCTGTTGAAAACACCACAGCTTGGGTCAGGTGCACCTGAGTCTCCAAGGTGACATTTTTGCTTTTCAACACTTTAAATAGGTCTTTTGCAGCAGATTTACCCAGTGCAATGTGTCTTTTGACTTCTTGACTACTGATGCCATGATTGTTGATTGTGGATCCAAGTAAAATGAAATCCTTGACAACTTCAATCTCTTCTCCACTTATCATGATGTTGCTTCTTGGTCCAGTCGTGAGGATTTTTGTTTTCTTTATGTTGAGGTGCAATCCATACTGAAAGCTGTGCCCTTTGACCTTCGTCAGTAAGTGCTTCAAGTCCTCTTCACTTTCAGCAAGCAAGGTTATCTCATTGCATAACACAGGTTGTTAATGAGTCTTCTTCCAATCCTGATGCTGTGTTCTTCATATAGTCCAGCTTCTCAGACTTTTTGCTGAGCATTCAGTTTGAAGAGTCATGGTGAAAGGATACAACCCTGACGCACACCTTTCCTGACTTTAAACCATGAAGTATCCCCCTGTTCTTTCTGAAGAAGTGCCTCTTGATCTATGTACAGGTTTCTCATGAGGACAATTAAGTGTTCTGGAATTCCTATTCTTTGCAATATTATCCATACTTTGTTATGATCCACACAATATTGCATAGTCAATAAAACACAGGTAAACATCTTCCTGGTATTCTTTGCTTTCAGCCAAGATCTATCTGACATCAGCAATGATATCCCTGGTTCCACATCCTCTTCTGAATCTGGCCTGAATTTCTGGAATTTCCCTGTCTATGCTGCAGCCGTTTTTGAATGATCTTCAGCAAAATTTTACTTGCATGTGATGTTAATGATTTTGTTGGATAATTTCTGCATTCAGCTGGATCACCTTTATTGGGAACAGGCATAAATATGGATCTCTTCCATTTGGGAACTCTGGTGGTGTAGTGGTTAAGAGCTACGGCTGCTAACCAAAAAGCTGGCAGTTCAAATCCTCCAGGAGGTCTTTGGAAACCATATGGGACAGTTCTGCCCTATCCTCTAGGGTCGCTATGTGTCAAAATAGACTCAATGGCAATGGGTTTGGTTCCAGTCAGTTGGCCAGGTAGCTGTCTTCCAAATTTAGTGGCATAGACAAGAAAGCACTTCTAGCACTGCATTCATTTATTAAAACATCTCAGTTGATATTCTGTCAATTCTTGGAGCCTTGTTTTTCACCAATACCTTCAGTGCTACTTGGACTTCTTCTTTCAGTACCATTGATTCCTGATCATATGTTACCTCTTGAAATGGTTGAATGTCTACCCATTATTTTGGTATAATGACTGTGTATTCCTTCCATCTTCTTTTGATGCTTCCTGCATCATGTAATATTTTCCCCTATAAGACAGAATAAAACTACCCCATGGACTTTCCAAGGCTGTAAACATTTACAAAAGCAGACTGCAATTTCTTTTTCCTGTGGGGTGGCTGGTGGTTTAGAATTGGCAACCTTTTGGTTAGCAGCCCAATACTTTAACCACTTCACCATCAGGTAAATATTTCCTAAAAGTGCTATTAAATAAATATATATATAAAAAAAAAAATTATATATATATATATACATAGTAAGAGTTAAATAAGATGTTATATTGTATAAAAAGTAAACCGTAAATATCCTTAGTTTATTTATTTATTTAATGCCACCACAATTTAGTTGGTTTGTCTTATGGTGATGGAAAGCATGTTACAGTGAAGTTGAAAGGTATGCCACCAGTATTTCAAATACCAGCAGGGTGACCATGATGGACAGTTTTCAGAAAAGCTTCCTCTGAAAGTGGAAGAGGAGACTAAGACAGACAAGGAGGAAGGACCTGGCCTCTACTTCCGAAAAAAAATTGGCCAATGAAAGTCCTGTGAATAACGGCAAAACATTGTCTGATATAGTGCCTGAAGATGAGCCCCTCAGGTTGGAAGACACTCAAAATAGAACTGGGGAAGAGCTCCCTCCACAAAGTAGAGTCAACTTAAATGACATGGATGAACTAAAGCTTTCAAAAACTTCATTTGCTGATGTGATGTGACTCAAAATGAGAAGAAACAGCTGTAAACATTCATTACTAGTCAGAACGTGGAATGTATAAAAAAATGAATCTAGGAAAACTGGAAGTCACCAAGAATGAAATCCAACTTATAAAGACTGACATACTAGATATTAATGAGTTGAAATGGAACTGTATAGGCCATTTTGAATCAAGCAATCATAAGGTCTACTATGCTGGTAATGAAAAATAGAAAAGGAATGGCATCACATTCATTGTCAAAAACAACATTTCAAGATCTGTCTTGATGTATAATGCTGTCAGTAATAGGATAATATCCATACACCTACAAGGAAGACCAGTTAATACGACTATTATTCAAATTTACACACCAATCACTAAATGCAAAAGATGAGGAAAATGAACATTTTTATCAACTTCTGCAGTCTGAAACTGATTGAACATGCAATCAAGATGCAGGTGATTGGAATGTGGAAGTTGGAAATGAAAAAGAATCAGGTAGTTGGAAAATATGGCTTTGGTGATAGAAACCATGCCAGAGGTATCATGTTAGAATTTTGTAAGACCAAAAACTTCTTCGTTCTTCCTTGTAAATATCTTTTTTTCAACAACATAAATGGAGACTATAGACGTGGACATCACCAGATGGAATACACAGGAACCAAATCAACTACACCTGTGGAAAGAGACAATGGAGAAGCTCAATGTCATCAGTCAGAATAAGGCCAGAGAAGCCGAGGCAACAGTTGATGCCCATGAAAGCAGAAGTCAAGAAATCAAAGGACATATTTCATTGGGGAAATCTGCTGGAAAAAAAAATAAAAGCCTTTTTAAAGTGTTGAAAAGCAAAGATATCACTTTGAGGACTAAGGTGTGCCTGACCCAAGCCATGATATTTTTAATGGCTTGGTATGCATGCAAAAACTGGACAATGAATAAGGAAGACCAGAGAAGAATTGATGCATTTGAACTATGGTTTTGCCAAAGAATATTGAATATATCATGGACTGCCAGAAGAATGGACAAGTCTTTGAAGAAGTACAACCGGGGTGCTCCTTGAAAGTGAGGATGGCAAGACTTTGCGTCACGTACTTTGGACATGTCATCATGAGGGACCAGTGCCTGGAGAAGGACATTATGCTAGGTAAAGTAGAGGGTCAGTGAAAAAGAGGAAGGCCATTGATGAGGTGGATTGACACAGTGGCTGCAACACTGGACTCTAACATAACAATGGTTGTGAAGGTGGAGCAGAACTGGACAATGTTTCATTCTGCTGTATGTAAGGTTGCTATGATTTGGAGCCAACCTGACAACAACAGCAACAACAACGTTTATTTAATTACATATATTTATTGAATGTCCTTGAGATTTACATGATTAAATGCTGAAGGACTACGGCAAACAAGGCAGTTGGTATACCTTTCCTCAAGGAAGATTTGAAAATGTTGGAAAATGTATGAGAGATCCTGAACCTAGGTTAGGAGCTTAAGAAAAACCCATGTTTCATATTTAATTTTAAAGTCCTTCATGCTTTTTACTGGACTGTAAATAATAAAACAGGTGAAAATAAATTTTTATAACTGCTTTCAAATGCCCATTGCTTCTTACTCAGATACTCAGAAGCCATGGTTCTACCAAAAATAGTTTTGCTGCTATAAATAATTTATAATGTGTCTATATCAATTCCTTTATCATATATTGTTTAAATATCATACTGCATTCAGAAAAGTGAATACACTCTGCTTCTGCCTTTATGGCATTCACAGATAACTAGAGAGTAAAAAACTCTTAATACTGAGTGGTAGATAAAACGTATAATTAGAGCTCCGAGAGAGAAATGCCTACTCAGCCTGGGGTGACTATGAGGGGGATTAGAAAGGGTTGTCTCCAGGAGATAACGCCTGAGTTAAGTTTTAAATGATACTTAGGGTCAGAAAATCCTTTTTAACTGAAGCATAGACAAAACAAATAGCATCCATTCCCACTTTCATTCTACCTAATGAAATGTCAATTTTGTTCAAGTGTCTATCTCTTTCAAAAACAGCCATGACTCACAGTTGGCCCTACCCCAACTCAGATTTTTAAAAGTGGCTTTGATTAGTATAGTGATAACCCAATTCCTTTTGCTAGTGGCTGGTTCAGAAGTGATCATATTACACAATTCTAACCAATAATCTGAGAAGAAATGCACAGGTGGTTACCTGCAGAAATCTTCCAAAGCTAAACGAAAACCATAAAAAAAAAAGATGATACTTTTCTTTTTCCAAACATTATTGATAGTTTGTGGATATGAAACCTGGAATTGCTACTAGGCTAAAGAAGAAATCAGTATCAAAAATGGTCGAACTAATAGATGGAAAGTACCTGGACATCGATGACATTGTTGCACAGATGAGGGTTGCAATCAACCACGAAACCTGCGTACACTTATAGCAATGATAAAACAGAAACCCATTGCCATCAAGTCGATTCCGACTCATAGCATCCCTAAAGGACAAAGTAGAAATGCACCATAGGGTTTCCAGGGCTGTAAATCTTTCAATGGAAGTAGATGCCACATCTTTCTCCCATGCAGCCAATGGTGGGTTCACACCACTGACCTTGCAGTTAAGAGCTCAGTGCTTAATCACCACACCACCAGGGCTCTTTAGCAATGATAAATATTCTTAATATTTAGGCCAGGTTGAACTGGGAACTTTAATATTTGCTGCAGAAAGCATCTAAGTGCAGTCATATATATGAGTGATAGCTAGATGTGTGTTTCAGCAAATTCCAAGAGACAAAGCTTAGTGATAGGCAGAGGCTGGGATTTATAATGATGTATGATGTATGATAATAAGGAGCGAGAAACCCATGGAGTAGCTAGTGGCAACTTGCTGAAGGGTGGTGAATAAGATGTCAGGTTTAGATTTTTAAAAAAGCCAGTTCTTGACTTAGGGAGAAGAGTAAGAGGCTAATTTGGTAGTTTACACAAATAATTTATGTCTGAACTAAGGCAGTAGATTTTTTTTTTTTTAAATGACTTTTTTAAGGAGGAAAAGTAGCAAAACATGATGTTTTACTGAATCTGAGCAATGTGGGAATATGTAAGTTCAGGAATTGTTTCTATTTTTCTTACTTTATTTAGTGAGTGGATAGCATTGACCCCTATTGAATTAGAAGCAACAGAAATCTGACTAGCTTGAAACACAAATTAATGGTATAAAGTTGATTTAATGATATCTCCTAAATGCTACCTTTAAGAAATTGGAAAAAAATTAAAATAAAACAAAAACCCTCTCTAACAGTTCCAAACTGAATTTTAATTTTGCAAATTTTCTTAGTCCCTGACTAAAATTCTGAATGATGTGCTTGCATATCTTTTTTTGTTTGTTTGTTTTTCCAATTGTACCCATTTCACATGCTGCACCAAACTTTGAAAAAAGAGTAAATTTAAACACATGAACAATTTTAAATACGAAAATGGAATCTATTTACTACTAAGCTCTACATTAGATATTTTTGGATCAGAATGTTTCTCAAATGTTTTAAGAAAAAATGCGATTTATCATTTTTCACATATCAGTATAGAATACTTTCTTTGTATCTTTTTTGGCCTGTGAAATCCTTAACAACTCAGGAGGGCCATTTACTGGTGTAGACTTACTTCAGTGACCTAAAATCAATGCCCATTTGTCACCACTTCTTTTTATTTGACTTTTCTGCTTTCCATTGTCACATTGTTTGATTATATAGCTATGCATCAAAGTACTCCTCATTCAATACTCTTTGCTGAATTTTCCACCCTTGACTTTTTGTATTAAGAGAATGTTTAAGGCTCAACCATCTTCAAGTAGATTGTATAATGCATTGTCTGATTTTAAAATGTGCTAACCCATGCCCAGAATCTTTTTCTTTATTCAAGGATATAACCACAAAATTTTTTTATATGTATACGTATATGTATACTTATATGTATATGTATGGGTGCAGTGCATATTGTATATGTATGAATATGTATATATATGGATGCAGAGTATATTGTATTTCATCATATTAATCACAGATGAGTAGAAGCAGATGAGCATGTTAATGTTTCTTTGAATCGAACTACAGATAATTATAAATATTTCAATATATGCCTGGGCTCTACAAAAGTATTTTATTAGGTGTTTCTGAGAAAAAGATTCCAGGTTCTAATAAATTTGGGAATATAAAATGGAACATATAGATGGCATATCTTGATCATTCAATTCCCTTTGGGGCCTGCCTCTCTTGTTTTCCACTTTGTCCCAACTTCCCATGCTGGGCCAGTCGTTGTACTCTAGGCTACAGCAATCAATTCATGGCAGGCACAAGACACAGTGAAGCTAGTTAGAGCCCTTCTCTGCATGGATATGCATATGCTGCCATCAGAGAGAATGCAAACCTCCATGTGTCAGTGACCTTTTTTATGCTACAAAGAGGGATCCCCTCTGTAGAATGAAGCTAATAAACAGAAAATAAAAAAAAAAAAAAAGGAAGAAATAAAAGAATACCACCCCCTGATGATGAAAATTTTGCTCTTGGATCTAGACATCCTTCAGATAATTTCTCTTACAGAATAATTGATTCAATAAATTCTATCTTTAGCAAATTTAAATAGGGTTTATATTATTAAAAAAATTAAAGATTCTGATTATTAGAACATATTTCTATATTACATGACATCACAGAGACTTTTTCAATTTAATTTGCATCATGAATTTCCAAGTATTTTGGCCAAAACTTATTTAACTATGAAACTTATTTTCCTTTTTCTGAACAGAACACATGTTAGATTGTGCTGCCTCACACCTATGCAACTATAACCCCACTTTAAGCTAAACAAAAGTGACAAGGAGGTCACTAAGATATGTGCTTACAAAACTGACTTTCAGGCTCCTTTTTGTTCTTTACAATATATTTATCAAATATATATTTTCAGAATAAAATAACGTAGACATTTGGAGGTTGTAAATGAAACTGACTTATGCTGAGCAAAGGAACTGAAAAGCGTGGGTAAAATGAAACAGACCTACAGAGCAAGCTTGCCTGTTTTAGGATAGGGAATATATCTCTCTGTGCTCTAGAAGATGCAGCCCGGGGCTTCAAACATTGTGTTTAAGCAGTACATTAGTGTTAACTTAATTCATAACACTGAATACCAGAGATTACATGCTCACACCCTTGATGGGATCAGGACAGCTGGTGGTTCTACTGACATTTCTTTCATCCACAATAATACATGAGCTATAATAACATTAGAAGTATCAAGTTTTCAAAAAGAATACAGAAAATATATACATCAAATCATATATGTGATATCAGAGTATATAAATGGAGTGAAAATATTGAAGACTATGTACACGTAAGACACAAAAAAATATTTAGATTATTGTCCACATGATTCATCATCAGTTATGGTGGCAAAGTCAATGGCTAAGCAGGAGCCTAATAGCAAAAGTTTTGCTCACCAAGACTGTCTAGTTGCTGCCCATGCTGTTGTCATTGTTAGGTGCTGTTGAGTCAATTCCAACTCACAGTGACCCTATGTACAACAGAACAAAACACTGCCCAGGCCTGTGCCATCCTCACAATCATTGTTATGCTTCAGCCTATTGTTGCAGTCACTGTGTCACTCCATCTCATTGAGGGTGTTCCTCTTTTTTGCTGACCAAGCATGATGTCCTTTTCCAGGGATAAGTCCCTCTGGATGGCATGTCCAAAGTAAGACAAAGTCTCACCATCCTTATTTCTAAGGAGCATTTTGGCTGTACTTCCTCCAAGACAGATTTGTTCCTTCTGGCAATCCATTATATAGTCAATATTCTTTGCCAACACCGTATTATTCTTTGGACTTCCTTATTTGTTGTCCAGCTTTCCCATGCTTATCAGGTGATTGAAAATGCCCTGGCTTGGGGCAGACACACCTTAGTCCTTAGTGAGGAAGTCTTTTGCAGCAGACTTGTCCAATGCAATAAGTCATTTGCTTTCTTGACTACTGCTTTCTTGGACATTGATTATGGATCTGAGTGAGACCAAATGCTTGACAACTTCAGTCTTTTCTCCATTTATCATAACGGTGCTTATTGGTCCAGTTGTGAGGATTTTTGTCTCCCTCATGTTGAGGTGTAATTCATACTGAAGGCTGTAGTCATTAATCATCATCAGTAAGTGCTTCAAGCCCTCTTCACTTTCAGCAAGCAAAGCTTTGTCATCTGCATATCACAGGTTGTTAATGAGTCTTCCTCCAACCCTGATGCTGCACTCTTCTTCTTATAGTACAGCTTTTCAGTTTATTTGCTCAGTACACAAATTGAATAAATATGATCAAATGATACAACCCTGACACACACCTTTCCTGGGTTTGTTTTATTTTCTTTTCCTTTCTTCTTTTTTTACTTTTCCTCGTTCTAAACTACATACTATTGCCTTATTCTGTTCGAACAACTACATCTTGGTCTATGTACAGGTTCCTCATGAGCACAATTAAGCGTTCTGGAATTTTTATTCTTCTCAATATTATTCATAATTTCTTTTGATTCACAGAGTCAAATTCCTTTGCATAGTCAATAAAATGCAGGTAAGCATCTTTCTGTTATACTCTGTTTTCAGCCAAGGTCCATCTGACATCAGCAATGATATCCCTCATTCCACATACTCTTAAGAATCTGGCTTGAATTTCTGGCAATTTCCATGTTGATGCTGGAGTTGCTGCCCTTGAAAAATACCAAATCTATCAGCAGAAGAAACGAGTGTTGAACTCTTGATGTAGTACTATGTCTAGAGGATACCAATCAGCCATTTGGTGGTAAGTTGATTACATTGGACCCATGCCATCTTAAAACAAGCAGTGATTCATCTTTACTTAGTTCAACATATATTCCAGGTGGGTTTTACTTCACTTCCTGCAATTGCTCAGCCAGCAACCTCCTTGGTGGGCTGAAAAAAATCGTTTGTGTAGAACCTGTCCTAAAGTACCTTGGATGATAGAGCAAAGATAGTGTAACAGTAGATATATTGGTGAGGGATCCATAATCATATATAATATCAATTATAAAGTTCAGGTTCAGCCTAAGCAACAGCTTGGTGATTTTGCCTTGTGGTGTTAAAAGAATATCTTCCAAATTGTTGTATAATCTTTGATCCAATGGCTATTTTATATCTTTCACTGCAATTAGAATACGAATGTTCAGAAACAAAAAAAGGATAGAAGTAGGAGTGGCTCTTCTCACTGTCACTCCCAATGATTTATTGGAGAATTAGTGTTTCTGCTTCCACCAGCTTTAATATACTGTATTTTTATGCAAATAATGCACACTACTCCTGCAAAGTATTTCATAGGCACACAATGCTATTTTTTTGTACAGCAACATGTGGAGAAGGATTGGAATAGCTATGCTCGTGAGGGTGTCTTGAGGGGGTGGGTACAGGAAGGTGCAGCTGGCAAATACAGAAAGCGTGTGTTATTTGTGTAAAAATATGGTAGTCCTCTAGGGTCACTAATGTTTATACTGTACCTGGAGTCTGTTGCTATCTATAGGGAAGAGATGAGTATGTCTGGGGCTCACAGGATTCCCTGTGATCCTTCTTGATGTTCCCAGGACCAAGAATCATAATAAATAGGCAATTTCACCAATTGTTGCCTCATAAGGGCAGAGCAACTGGGACTCAGATACCTTAGAGGTAAAAGGCTAGTTCATCCTAACACAAAAGCGGTAAAGACTTCCAGAAGAGTGGGCTTTGGGCGAGAAGAATTGAGAATGAGTGGAAAAGGTGGAAGATGATGAATATCAAAAGCCTCAGGACTAACATACACATTTATTTTCTAAGAAATTGTGACCTTGTAAAACTTGCTTAGTTGTCTGATTCACGTCATCATAAAAAGAAGAATTTACCTAAAAAAATTTCGAGTACCCTACTGATTGCCCACCAGCCACTCTGCAGGAGAAAAATGTGGCAGTCTAATACCATAAAAATTTACAGTCTTGGAAAACCTATGAGGTAATTGTACTCTGTCCTTCGGGGTCACTATGACTCGACAGCAATGGGTAGGTAGGTGAGGTACTGACTTTATAAATGTTTACTAGTATATAAAAGCCATGATATAATTACCCACTTATATAATGCTTATTGTCTAGTAGGTGCTTTTCCAAGTGCTTTAATTATATCATCTTTTAATACTAATCCTATGAAGTAGGAACTATTACTGTCATTTCACATGTGAAGAGACAAAGGGAAAAAGACATTAAATAACGTGCCCATGCTCAAATAGCTAGTAAATGACAGTGGTAAATTTGAACTCAGGAGTCTGAGTTTTTAATAAATGATCTGTGTTTTTAAGAAATTATTTTTAACAAATCATTTATTGTGTTTTTAATAAATGATTATATTAAGTTAAATATTAAGAACTTTTTTTCTTAATTGAGAATACAGAATAGATAAATTCCAAATAAATGATTTATGTTTATTTAATTTGGGAAAAGCAGGCTTACTGACAATATACATGTTCAAGAAAGTAATCTTGTGTTTCAACATCTCTAAAAAATAAGACATTCAAATAATTTAAAAATATCTCTTGGATGTTTGTATAGCGAACATGGTAGGAAGATACACTGTTTCCCTACAGGTAGAAGGCCAGCTTCTTTACTATCCAGGATAGTAAAGATAAAGTCTCCCTTAAAAGCAAAGCTTGGACATGTTTGTATCAGTTCCCTTTGGAGAGTGAGAATTTTCTAAGCTCAGGATTTTTCAGCTATAACCCATTATATGCACAGTATCTACCTGGGAATGTCTTTGCACCTCCATCCAATTCTTCTAGTGGAACTTAAGGGCAGGAGAAATGAATGGGAACATGAAGCTCATGCTGCCTGCTGTTCTGTGAGGAATAATAAAGCCCTTTGTCTCTTATCTAGAACCTGTGTCAGGGAATTAAAGAAAAATTGAGGTAACTGATAAGACCTAAAATGGCCATTATGTGGATTGGGTGCAATTATTTGTTTGCTGGTTCCATTTTCGCCCTAGTGGCAGCCATCTCTTGTACTGTTTCCAAGACAGGAATGTCCTATAATTATGATATAACTACACTGCGACCCCTCTTTGTCACATACCTGTGTAATTGCCACAGTGTAACCAATCTAAGAAAGAGACATATATCCTTTTAAGACAACCACGTTACAGATCTTTCCACAGAGTGTTCTACCTTGCAAGTTCCATGACAGGAATCTCTGCTTCACAAGTTCCCTCCACAGAAAGCTTTGTCTTAGTTCCCGCCACAGGAAGTCCTACCTTAAAATGATCTACTACCAATCGAATAATGTCTTTTGATAATTTAAGTCTTTAATTATCAATCAAGTAATGTCTTTCAATGATCTAAGTTTGTAGATACTAATCGAGTAACATGTTTCATATTCATTGTTCCGCTCATATGAAACATCACTGCTGAGTTTCCATTTGGAATTACTGGATTCCACCACATGGAGTTCAGTCTATTCTCATCTTGAGCTGACTCTTTTCTTTCAGCAAATCTCAGTTTTACAATAATCAGAGTTCAATGGTTACTCTAAGACCAACCAAATTCTAATTCAAACTGAGGCAAAGAAACTTATCCTTTGTGACTTTTCCTAATAATACATTAAAAATTTTATTAAATTTTGGTGTTTTAAGTTTAAATAAATTAGTAAAATTTTTTTTCAAGTTACAAAACTTCAAATTCTTTACTTTTTATGTGAATTTCCTCTTCCTAAAATACCAAGCATAGCTGAGATTTTTGTACAGGTTTTTTATTTTTCTCTGTGATTTTTCTATCCTTTGATTTTCTTGTTTTTAATGTTGTTCTTGGTCATATGACTCGTTTTGGCTTCATGGCTAGAGTGTACTTCGTACTTCTTGACTTTGGACTTGGCTGTGTAACTTGCTTTGAATAATAGGAAGTTTGCAATACCCTTGTGTGCTGGGACCTGGCCTCTTGCAACTCTATCATCACATGAGAATAACTTCAATGGGATAGCAGCTGCTGCTACTTCAGCCGGGGACACAGAATGAACACACATGGTGCACACCGAAGTCCAAACACAATGAGGAGCCTAGCCCAGATGGAGCTTCAGCTTGAGTAGAATAGCTCAGCCAAACCAATCATAGGTAAGCCAATCCCTAGCCAACATGCAGGATAAGAACAAATGGGTGTCAATGTGTTTTATTACTCATAAATAGACTACTTACAAGAAGATAGATAGATGATAGATATATTTTAATAAAATATTTTGGTTTTCTATCCAAAATCATTTTCTTATTATTTCTAGCAGAACCCAAAATCACCCCTAAGAAAAGATGATTTATGAACTGTTCTAAAACAGGTTAGTTGTTCATAATTTCTAGTTTCTGCTTTTTTAATTTTTTGTTTTGATTTATTTTTGAACATAGAGGAAGCTGCAGATATACTTCTCTGTTTTTGCAACCTCGAATGTATGAAAGTAAATTTCAGGCCAGATCCCTCCACTTCACATAAAACATGTATTGTCTACCAGGCACATAAACACAACTGTCATTTTTAGTCTATTGTGTAACTTCATGCAGACCTGTCTCTCTGAATTAGTTGCTTTGAACCAGTGGTGTGCTAATAAACCAGCCCATCAGAAAATAAAAACAACTGAAATCTTGCATTTCTTGATTTCCATGGTGTAAATGCTCCTACCTTGGACAATTTTAAATATTGATATGCTGTCACTAAACATGGCACTGGGAAGAGATGCAAACCATCTCTGGCAAGAGCACATCATTTTGCACGAAGGTTTACTCATTGCAACTTGATTCTATTCTAGAAACTGGATTCAGTTAATCTTAAAGGTACCAGATAACCACAATCTTCTATACCCAGTGACTGGACACTGAAATATTTCCAAAGCAACACTGGCAACATTATAAGTAGCACAAAGAGAAAAACAAAACAAAATACAAACTCACTGCTGTTGAATTGATTCCAACTAATAGCGACACTATAGGATAGAGCAGAGCTGCCCGAAATGGTGTCCAAAACTGTCGATCTTTACAGAAGCAGACTGCCACATCTTTCTGTTGAGGAGCTGCTGATGGGTTGAACTGCTGACATTTGGTGGGTTCAGGCCGCTGACTTTTTCGGTTGGTAGCAGAGGGCTTTAACCACTGTGCCACCAGGGCTTCTGGTGAGAAAGACTTACTAAATTCTTATACTCTCTTCATAGAAATGTGGCAAGTGTCACTTTGATATTTTAGCTGATCCTCACACTTTGTACAGCATTAATTTCACCAATTAAACTCCATTTCTCATATAAATTATGCAGATTAACAAGCTGTCAATTTATTCCATAAAAAACTATTTCTAACTTTTATCTCATTAATTAGCAACATCTCTGGGGTCGCTCAGTGACAAGTATAACTGTATCATGAAATGCGGGTCTTTGATTGAATGCTGGCTTGCACCTTGTTTAATTATTTTAGAATACACTAACTGACCGCTCCCTGAATATAGATAAAAACACACCAGCATACGTGTGAATATAATTTACATATTACATTAGTAGTGACTGACTGTAGATGTGGAGTAAATTTGAATAGTCTAGATCAATTATAATTATTTCATTTCTGTTAAACACTATTGCTCTTTTGAAAAACAATGTGACTAGTTTTGACCAATGAGGAGAGTTCTGCTACAAGACATCTGAGAAAAATGTCCTCCTCTTAAAAAGAAACACGTGGAGGACATATCTCCTTTTCTTCTGTTAGATGTTATACTGCTAAGTAAAAAACCTGTTGCCATGGAGTTGATTCTGACTCACAACGACCCTATGGTATAGAGTAGAACTGCCTCATAGAGTTTCCGAGGAGTGGCTGGTGGATTCCAACTGACAACCTTTTGGTTAGCAGCTGAGTTCTTAACCACTGTGCCACCAGGGTGCCATAAATTGTAATAGCCATACTGTGCCTAAAATAGGAGACAAATTAAGGGCCAAAATCAATACATTATGGACTACAGAGCCAAAAGATGGCAAGACGTGTGTTCTTAATTATGTCGTTGGCACAGAATTAGAAGTCCTTGTAACTTTCTAATTAACTTTTTTTCAGGGGGAGATAAGTTTTCACAATTTTAACTAGATGGTGCCCAGCTACCACCACCAACTGCTCTGACAGGGATCACAAGAGAGGGTCCCTGAAAAAGCTGGGGGAAAATATAGAACAAAATTCTAACTCACAAAAAAAAAAAAAAAAACCAGGCTTAGTGGTCTGACAGAAACTAGAGAAACCCTGAAAGTTTGGCTTCCAGGCACCCTTTTAGCTCAGTAATGAAGTCACTCCCAAGGGTCACCCTTCAGCCAAAGATTAGACAGGCCCGTAAACCAAAACAAGACTAAAGGGGCACATCAGCCCAGAGCCAAAGACTAGAAGTCAGGAAGAAACAGACAAGCTGTTAAAAAGTAACCCAAGGTGGAGAAGGGAGTGTGCTGACATGTCGTGGAATTGTTAACCACTATCATAAAACAATATGGGTACTAACTAATGAGAAACTATTTTTTTTGTAACCTTCATCTAAAGTACAGTAAAAATAAAAACATTAACACAATTCTAAAGTCATACCTAGTTTACTTTTCTATAACGTGGCTAGAAAACATACTACCTAAAATAAATATGTGTCTGATTCTAAAGAGACTGATATATCTAAGGATTTGTAAATTTGCTCAGGAATCAAGATAAAACCACTAACTTAGGGAAGCAAATGTCTAAGTAACCCTCATTAAATACGGATAGATATAAGAAATATAACAGTCTCTACTATATGGATTAAAATTAATTTTGATGATACAAGGTCCTTTTACCAAGTCTGAAGTGACATGTATCTGTAAGCATATATACATATACAATGAGGCTAATATTGAGAAAGTAAAAAAAAAAAGCAATGTATGTGATATATCTAAAAGCATATGTTGGCATTATTCTCGTCATTGTGGATGGAGTAGTTGATTTTTCCCACTATATGTATAGATTATTTTATAATCAAGACAAATGTTGTTAGATGTCTCAGTCCTGCAATTTTAGATAGTTTCAGTTATAAATAGTAATTCTTTTCCTAAAATATTCTCACATTTTTTAATAAACTAAATTACAAATATCTTTACATTATTTGATACTTTCACCTTAATTGATTATATTTTTAAAAAGAGTAAACAGTACTTTCCTACTATAGTTGACTACTGAAGATTTTGGAAGGGACTAAATAGTAAATTCTAACAATCGCGGTATTTCTAGTTTTGTCACCACATGTCAAATATACTTTTGAAACTGTGTTTTGGTGCAAGTTTCTTTTGATATCTTTTGGTAAAGTTCTTCCTTATCATAAAATATGGCAAATAACACCCTTAAAGACTGCAAGATTAGAGTGAATGACGGTTATTAACAGGAATGAATGGGTAAAAGTTGTTTCATAGGGGTCTGCAGCAGCATCTGAGAATATAAAGCTTAACCAGATTTTGTTCCCAGAAAGGAGAGATAAAAGTTTCAGATAGATAAGAAGTGATGCTGTGACTGCCACAACAGACACCAGGGATAAAGGCTGATGCAAACTCCCAACATTCTTAGTTCTGTATCTGCCTATACCTCTAACCCCCCCCATTCCTCCCCGCTCCACCACCCCCCCCCAAAAAAATAAAACTACCTTGAGAGAAGAGTGCAAGGAAACATCAAGGAGAAGAAAATTTCTCCCAGCTCCCTGTGGTAACTAGTTTCAAAAGATGGACTCCAACAATTTCTTCTCTCTGTGTGTGTACATACCGTTTTTCACACGAGGAAGTGAAAATTATTTCCCCTGCCCTTGAATCTGGTCTTGGTAAGGAAATGTGGCATATATAACATTACAAAAAAAAAAAAAAAACTTTCTGCAGTTGAGTAGATTCCAAGTAGAACAGTCCCATAGGGTTTCCAAGAAGTGACTGGTGGATTTGAACTGCCATCCTTTTGGTTAGCAACCAAACTCTTAACCACTACGCCACGAGGGCTCCAAGTAACATTATAGGACTTTCAAATTTAGCCTTAAAAGGCTCCCAGTTTTCACGTCCTGCCTCTTGGAACCCAGCCACTACTCTGTGAGAAGTCTAAGCTACAGATACGAAGCAACTGGTAGCAGTGTATTTCTTTGACAGCTCCAGTTTATCCTCCAGTGAACAGCCTGTATCACTACTAGTCATGCGATTCAGCCATTTTGAATGTTCCAGTCAAATCAGTCCCTTGGTTGACTGCAGCCCACAGACTCAAGATAAATAATAAAATTGCTGCTGCTTAATCCAAAAAATTTTGTGGTAGTTTGTCACATGGCAAACTGAGAAACTCTTCAAGATCTGTGTCTTTTAAGGATCCATCAATTTCTTCTTTTAGAATGGTCAGTTCTTAAAGATTAGAAATGACCTCTCATTTATATTCCTGCTATATGACTAAAGGCATTTGCATAGTTAAATAAAATAAATAGGGTGACTATTTGTAAGACACTGTGCAAGGAACTTCACCATACAGAGATATGACAAAGATACTTCTTTCAATGTATTGTAGTATTGCGGAAAGCCCAATGTTGTCACAGCTGAATGCTCTATGCATATTAAATGTGAATCTGGTAGACAGTAGAGATGTTAAGAAAGGGAAACCTGAGTGGGTACTTGAAAAAAAAGGTGAATGATATAAAATGTAAATGGAATAAAGATTAGGTTTCAGAGAAATAGCCAACAATGTGTTTCACAAACTCCAAGTGGTTTTATATAAAGGGTAATTTTCACGATTGAGATGAGTAAGAATAAAAGCTAGAGAAACAAGCATGGGCCAGATACCAAAAAAAAAAAAAAAAAAAAAAACAAACCTGTTGCTGTCAAGTCGCTTCCAACCCATAGCAACCCTATAGGACAGAGTCAAAGTGGCTCATTGGGTTTTCAAGGAGAGGCTGGTGGATTCAAACTGCCTACATTTTGATTAGCAGCCTGGGCGATTAACCACTGAGTTACCAGGGCCCCATGGGCCAGATACCTGAAAGGTATTTTAAACTCAACTGATATGGTTTATTTATTTTGTGTAGGTATTTGAAAGCCATTAAAATGTTTCAACTTTTATATGAGTCTTAGAAAAAAAAGTGTTTTGCAAAAGTATAGGTGGTATTATAATGGTCATGAGAGAGTACCGGGTCTGGAATTACCTTTCTGACATAGGCATCTGGGGAACGACAAAATTAATAAATAATTCAATTTGCAAATATTGGACAATGAGCAGCATAGAACCGTGATCCTTAAAATAAATCACATATAAGAGTTTTTTTTTTTTTTTTTAAAGAGTTGATCTCTACCATTGCTTCCTACTTGGTGGCAATTTTCATTATGTGATGCAGGGACGAAGAATCCAAACAGAATGTACCATGCTCACTGAGTTGAGGAGATAGAAATCAGAGCTCAAGGAGGCCGAAGTGGATAGAATTTACAGGGTACAATTCTAGAGAAATGAAACCTATGCAAAGAAAGAGTTTCTGAAACTTGCATAGTGGTATCTGTAAGACTTTAGCTATATGTCAGTGTGCACATGGATAGCCTGAAAATTCATTAGGCCAGGTAAGGACAACTTCCAAGAAAAAAATTATCAGAAATCTGTAAGACAAACAGTTCTCAGAGCTCAAAAAGGACTGGCGATTGATTAAAATCCCTTCAGTCATTTACTAGGTCTCTTGTTGAATACATTAAACATTTTTGCCAGAATACCTGGCAAAAATAGCTCAACAGTCTTTTAAAAAAAACACAGTGAAATTTTTCATTCAACAATGGTAGGTTAATAATGTCTTATATTAAAAAATAGCTAGGCATATGACAAAATGGGGCAATATGATCCATAACCAGTTGTTGTTGTTGTTAGATACTGTTGAGCTGGTCCTTACTCATAGCTACCCCATGCACAACAGAATGAAACACTGCCCGGTCCTGCACCATCCTAACAATTGTTGCTATAACCAGTAGAAAATCCAAATATGAATTACAAATTGTTTAAAATTTTCAAAAAATTCCCTAATATCTTTCTGTTATTTATATCTAATTAAATTTGGATGCTGTCAGAGAAATACTTTGAATGGATTTGGTCTGTGTAAATTTGTTGAAATTTATTTTGTGTCTCAGGATATGTCCCTGCACACTTGAACTGAATGTATATTTTATGATTACTGGGTAGAATGTTCTACCAATGTAAATTTTCAACATTGTTTGTGTGGGTGAACACTTCCTATTGGAATACGCCATAACTGTAAGACAACACTCCAAACCCACATGGTGCTTACAGGTTGTACCCGATTTCTAGATATCCAGGAGGCTATTAGAGAAAGGGCACCAATGACAGTTATAGATTGGTCCATAGACATAGCGTCCTTCCCATCAGAGCCTGAACATAAATTAGCACATGGAAAGTAGCTTTTATTACTTACAAGTATCAGAAGACAGCATACAACAGAAATAGTTCCAGCACAAGCAATGACCCCTGGCTCAAAAGCTGCCTGGACAGAGATGATGACTTTTCCATGTATACCCCACTTTGCGCCATTGGGTAAGGGGCTTAAATGTGATCCTATCTACTGTCGGTGTCCCCTGTGGCCAGATATGTACACTTAGGTGGGCTTTAAGCTTATGCTATGTGTGCCCCATCTGCACTATAACTGAGAAGACAATGAAAACTTCCTCTCCCAGATTTTTTTATACCCCCAGCCTAAGTGACTAATTGTATCTTTTTAACTCTGCTAACAAACATCCTACTGTATCATGCCCCACTGACTTGTGAGGGAGTTGGGTGGTTAGCCCAGAATTATAACTTTTTAATCTTGCTAACAAACATCAGGCCTCAGTGTGGGGTTGGGGGGGGAGGTATTCTGAAATCTAAAGATGCCAGCCGGGAGAGGAACAGAAGAAAACATGGCTACCTGACTTATCCAGAGGATTTGCTCCTCACGGTTTTATGTATTTTTCAAATCTCCTATTCTGAAATCTACTTCTATTATCAAATGCAGAGAAAAGGTTTGGAAATTTCCACCTGCAGTTGTGGGTATGCTGGTTTCTCAATTCAACTTCCATTCTCTCTCTCTCTCTTTTTTTGTATAGCAAAACTCTATCGTTAAGTGAACAAACATTTATGATTGTTACATCATCTTGAGAAATTGACTTCTTTATTATTGCAAAATATTCCTTTTTATCCCATGTAAATTTCCTCATTCTGAATATATTTGATTTTAATATGGATACCCCATGCTTCTAATCCTCAGTGTTTACATCTTGTATCTTTTTTCCATCCCTTTTCTTAATCTATCTGTATTTCTATATTTAAAATGATGTACTGAATGAAAATGAAAACAATCTGTCAAAATTTGTGAGATGATTATAAAGTTTTGCTTAGAGAGAAATGTATGACTTTAAATATTCTTTAAGGGAAAACAATGATCATCTTTTTTTAATACACTAGAAAAATGAAAACTAAAGTTAAACATGAATTAGATGAGGAGAATTCATTTCTAACAAAGAAACAAAAGTCAATGGAATTAATAGTATAGGTATGTGTGTGTGTGTGTGTGTGTGTGTGTGTGTGTGTATACCAAAAGAAACCAAACCTGTTGCTGCTGAGTCAATTCCAACTCATAGTGACCCTATTGGACAAAGTAGAAGTGCTTCATAGCATTTCCAAGGAGCTGCTAGTGAATTTGAACTGCCGTAGAGCACCACAGCTGTTAACCACTGTTCCACCGGGGCCCCAGGGTATGTGTGTGTGTGTGTATAAAATCATACCTTACACATCCTTTAAATAATCCTGGTTCTTCCAATGGCCCAGAATAGAACTTCTTTACCCCACCAGTTGTTTATCAATACATACGAATAAATACTTGTGAGCAGTAGGCTAACAGTTCAGAAACATCCAGATTTTGAATTCCAATTTAGGCTCTGTCTAGCACAGTACCTATAACTGGTTTGAATTCTTTAAAATACATTTACCTACAAGTAATATTACCAGTTGCTGTCAAGTCGATCTTGACTCATATCGACCCTGTAAGACAGAGTAGAGTTTCCAAGGAGCTCCTGGTAGATTCAAACTGCTGACTTTTTGGTTAGCAGCCAGAGCACTTAACGACTACTCCACCAGGGTTTCCTAAAGTAATATTAGTAGCATTAATAATAATAATACTAATTGTGTCCTGGTGATGCAATGGTTAAGAGCTTGGCTGCCAACCAAAATGTTGGCAGTTCAAATACACCAGCAGCTCCTTGGAAACTCTATGGGGAAATTTTATACTATCCTAACTATAGGGTTGCTATGAGTCAGAATCTACTTGACAACAATGATTTTTTGTTTTTATTAATAATAATAATAAAATAAAACGATTCAGGAAAAAAACAATTTAAGAGACTTTTGACACATTTCTAAAATGCTAATAAATTATGATTAGCTAATAGCTTTGAAATTCACAGCTACTCAATCTTTCATTTTGGAGATAAAGTTCTAAGGCAAAAATGTTGAAATAAACTATTAGTAGAGTGCGAAAACAATTTCTATAGGAAGTTTTCCTAAGTGTTTGGAAAGTGATGACTGGCTGTGAATCCATACATCCTTTTCATTTCTGCTTCTAAATCCAATGTCATCAAGTTGATTCTGATTCATAGTGACCCTATAGGACAGAGTAGAACTGCCTGATAGGGTTTCCAAGGAGCAACTGGCAGGTTTGAAAGGCTGAGCTCTTGGTTAGCAGCTGTAGCACTTAACTACTATGCCGCCAGGGTTTCCTTTCTGCTTCTAGTTACACAAAATTCCTACCTGTAAATTGAGAAGTCTGAAATAAAATCATGGCAAGCAGTACAAACAACTTGCTTGTGTGCTACTATAGGGTTTTCTCTAGAGAAAAGCAATATTCATTTGTGTTAAGTAAAATTAATTGTTTCTCTGTTAAAAGCCAAAATAATTATAGCTATAGATGTTAAAAAAACATCTGTCAGTTTGTCATACTGTGGAGGCTTGCATGTTGCTGTGATGCTGGAAGCTATGCCACCGATGTTCAGATACCAGCAGGGTCACCCATGGCGGACAGGTTTCTGCTGAGCTCCCAGACTAAGACATATTAGGAAGGACCCAGCAGTCTACTTCTGAAAAGAATTAACCATTGAAAGCTTGATGAGTAACAGCAGAACATTGTCTGGTATAGTGCCAGGATTCAAGCCCCTCAAGTTGGAAGGCTCTCAAAAAATGACTGGGAAGAGCAGCTTCCTCAAAGTAAGGTCAACCTTAATGATGTGGATGAAGTCAAGCTTTTGGGACCTTCATTTCCTGATATGGTATGACTCAAAATGAAAAGAAACAGCCACGAACATCCATTAATAATCAGAATGTACCAAGCAAGAATCTAGGAAAATTGGAAATTGTTAAAAATGAAATGAAATGTAAAAACTTTGATATCCTAGGCTTTAGTGAGCTGAAAAGGACTGGTATTGGCCATTTTGAATCAGACAATCATATGGTCTACTATGCTGGGAATGACAACTTAAAGAGGAATGGTGTTGCATTCGTTGTCAAAAAGAACATTTCAAGATCTATCCTGAAGTACAACGCTATCACTGATACAGTGATATCCATATGTCTACAAGGAAGACCAGTTAATATGACTGTTACTCAAATTTACACACAAACTACTAAGGCCGTAAATGAAGAAATTGAAGATTTTTATCAGCTATTGCAGTCTGATATTTATCAAATACACAATCAGGATGCATAGATAATTACTGGTGATAGGAAGGCAAAAGTTGGAAACAAAGAAGAAGGATCCGTAGTTGGAAAATATGGCCTTGGTGATAGAAACAATGCTGGAGATCACATTACAGAATTTTGCAAGAGCAACAACTTCTTCACTGCAAATAACTTTTTTCACCAATATAAACTACGACTGTACGTGGAGATCTTGCCAGATGGAACACACAGGAATCAAATCGACTACATCTGTGAAAGAGAAGATGGAAAAGCTCAATATTATCAGTCAGAACAAGGCCAGGGGCTGACTGTGGAACAGACCATCAATTGCTCACATGCAAGTTCAAGTTGAAACTGAAGAAAATTAGAACAAGTCCACAAGAGCCAAAGTATCACCTTGTTTATATCCTACTTGAATTTAGAGACAATCTCAAGAATAGATTTGACCCATTGAACACTAATGACCGAAGACCAGAGGAGTTGTGGAATGACATCAAGGACATTACATATGAAGAAAGCAAGAGGTTATTGAAAAGACAGGAAAGAAAGAAAAGACCAAGATGGATGTCAGAAGAGACTCTAAAACTTGTGGTGTTGGTGAAGAATATTGAATATACCATGGACTGCCAAAAGAATGAACAAATCTGTCTTGGAAGAAGGAAAACCAGAATGCTTCTTCAAAGCAAGGATGGCGAGATTTCGTCTTACATGTTTTGGACATGTTATCAGGAAGGTTCAGTCTCTGGAGAAGGACATCAGGCCTGGTAGAGGGTCAGCAAAAAAGAGGAAGGTCCTCAAAGAGATGGATTGGTACAGTGGCTGCAACAGTGGGCTCAAGCATAACAATTGTGAGCATGGTGCAGGGCCCAGCAGTGTTTCATTCTGTAGTACATAGGGTCACTATGAGTGGCACCTACTTGATGGTACCTAACAACTAACAACAACATATTTATTAAAACACATCAATATATTGTTGTATTTATGTTAAAAACTAAAGATAAAAATAAAGGCTGAATGTTTACATTCTTCACAAATTTTAATTTTCTTAGATTAGTTATACAAAGAAGTTATCTCAGAAGTTTTGTTTGTTGTTGTTGAAGGGGTTAAGATTTATATTTATTTTAAGGATTTTATACATGTGTCTCTGTGAGGCAGGCAGCCTCAGGCCCCAACCCTTCTGAGAGACACCTGCTCTAACTTATCCTTCTATACTGAACAGAATAGGCCACACATTCTCCTAAATTGTCCTTGACAAGGTAACCACAAAATGGATCATAGATGTCCTCAACCAGCCTCTAGTTGGAGACTTAGCATGTTAATGAAGGAAAATTGACCTCTTCCTCCATCATGGAGAATCAAACCCTTGTCTAGAGAAAATGCAATGTCATCCCCAAGCCCTGAGCCCCTGCATGAAGATCAATCCTGAATATTCATGATGAATTTGCATTTCCTTGTGTGCTCTCTGTAAAAGCCCACCTTTCCAAGCTGCCTGTGAGCAGCCTTGGAAGCAAAAGCCCGGATTGCTCCTTTCCTTGTACAAGGAAATAAAGGCTTCTTTCTGATCTCCTACCTCAATCTCTGGTTTTTTGGCTGTAACAAGTCACACCAACCAAAACTTGGGGTTTTCACCTGGCAACACTTGTAGTAGCCTTCAACAGTCATTTCAAGTTAAAAATAATAATTATAAAAACCCTTGGCTATCTAAAGATTTCTTGGATCTAAAGATTTCTGTGACATTCCTCAACATCTAGAATCATGGTCATTAATGTGTGGACTCTTAAGTTTTAACCCCAAAGCATCATTTAAAAGCAATTATTTGTTGCCAATCTACTTATTCCTGAAATATTTAAAATATGAAAAAAAAAACCTTTTATGGTATGTACAAAAACTTGGATCTAAAGATTTCTGTGACATTCCTCAGCATCTAGAATCATGGTCATTAATGTGTGGACTCTTAAGTTTTAACCCCAAAGCATCATTTAAAAGCAATTATTTGTTGTCAATCTACTTATTCCTGAAATATTTAAAATATGAAAAAAAAAAACCTTTTATGGTATGTAGGACACTTTTTTTTTTAAGACACTTAGAAAACAAAGAAACAACGGTGAGGAAATATTCAGAATGATTTTGTCATAAATAAGCCAACCTTGTCGAGTCAAATGAGATATATCAAATACCACTTTTAAGAGAAGAGCTTATTCAAGTCAGACCAGGATGAATTTGTAACTTAGAATTGTATTAAAATTGTTACTGATGAGGAAAAAAAAAAAATTACTCCTGGAAATTCCTTTGATAATTAAAAGGGTACACCTATGATAATTTTTTTTTTTTGAGTTATAATAATTTGGTTTAGTGAAGGAGTGAAAACAAGGGAAAGCTGCCTAATATTTAATTCAATATGTCAGGTAGCAAAGTAAACCTGCTGATATCAGAAGGTAATGTAGCCAAAAATTTAGTTCTAGTATAAAAACCAAAAAACCAAACCCAGTGCCGTCGAGTTGATTCCAACTCGTAAGTACATATAAGTAAAAAGAAAGTCACAACAAATTTATCTAAACCAGATTTTTACTCAAGAAATCACATTCAAAGGAATGCTTGGGCTCCAATTAGATTTAGTCAATATCCAATCCATAGAATATTCAAATTATTTACCCTGGAATATCAAGTAAGCAATCCATGAGTGTAGACCCCTCATTACTCATGCTAACCACTGTTTGTGAACAATTCCTTGAACATGACAGGTATTGCCAAGGTATTTCTAGAATGAACAAATGCTCCTAGAACAACAATATATATATTTGAGACAGAGCCTTCACAGTGAAGTATTCTTTACCTGGCTTCCTCCACTACCCTACTGTGTCGTATTGCAAAGTCTTTTCCTTTGCTGGGCTCCCCACCTCAGCTTTGCATTTGAGTCTTGCTTTTGCTTGGTGATTATATGTAAACCCCATTACACCTAAGTAGTATCATTGATAATTTGTATGAACGCTCTCCTTGTAAACGCCTTTAAAATTAACTTATCTGACCACCCTTGGCAAGCATTCTTGGCAGTAGTAGCTCTGACTGACCCCGTTTCCTTGTACAAAGAAATAAAGGTGCCTTTCTTGTTCTCCCAAATCGACCTGTACTGGCCCAAACAATCATGCCTAGTAAGAAACTGGGGTTTCTACCCAGTAACATATTTGCAATATACCGTTTTAAAAGCTTTAATGAAAACATAATGAAACTAACAAACAAAACAAAAAATATATGTTTTAATAGTTAATACTCAGATACATAAGTCACTTTTCATTAAGTATTTCTGATAACCCTAGACAAATAATCATAAGATTACTTAGATCAGGACCCTGGTGATCTTAATACTCCTTGATAAAGTTAATCTCTCAGGTATTACCTAATTCCTGAATGAATCTTACTAATCGATATTGACAGTACATATAGTAGAGTTAAACTAGGCCAAATAAGGGAACAAGAAACAAGGGGTTTACAGAAATTTTTGAGATGATGTACACACACAAAAAAAAAGTATAAAAATTTTTAAAAAGAAAAAATCAGTCAGGAAAGTTAACATCTCACTAATAAAATATTTTACATAATTTAATACCAAAAGCATTCAAATCTCAAGAATAATGTGCTTCATTTAGAAATGTTTTAAGTAATTTACTAGAGGTAATTAAATAATTTGAGATTATCATGAACATTGTTAAAGAAATTAACTTTGAGAGGATTAAAGAAGCAGAAATTTGAACCTGATATGTTATCCCTAGAAACACTTTTGACATGAGTACATAGAGCTCAGTTTGATTAAATAGAAACTTCTTAATACTTCAGTTATTATCCAGCACAACAAAATTTATCTAAGTCAATTTATTACCAACATTTTAAGTTTTTACTTTAGCCGTATTTCTTCATCCATTGAGTGATGTAGAACTTTCAACCTCAGTCATATACTGAGTACCTTCTCTGTATCAGATACCTGTTGTATCTTTTCGATCTACATATTTATATCTGAGGTAGAATATATTGCATAGTTTAAATATTTTCTGATGCTCTTCACCAAATCATGTCTGTCTTTACATAATCCCTCCCTAGTGATCTTTCCTGTCAGAAAGAAAACCCACTCACTGATCTCAGGCTCGAGCTTGGGATTTTGATTAACCGGTGGAATTGGAATAAAAGTGACATAACCAGGTCTGAACAGAGTCAATAGCAATCATATGGATTGACAAGTTCCTTTTTCTCTCTGCCTGAGGTTCAGCATACCTTAAAAGAGGTCATTCTTTCAGTCTGAGTGTTGTAATAAAGAGGTAGACTAGAGGTAAGGCTAACCCATTACAGACATTAACTTGAAAGAGATAACTCTTTTCCTTGAACATTGTCATGGATTGAATTATATCCTCCCCAAAATTTGTGTATTAACTTGGTTAGGCCATGGTTCCCAGTATTCTATGATTGTCTTCCATTTTGTGATTCTAATTTTATGTTAAAGAGGCTTAGGGTGGGATTATAACACCACCCTTGCCCAGGTCACATCTCTGGTCTATTGGCCAATACAAATTATGCCCAGTAAGATCCTGGGGTTTCCACTTTGTAACACACAAGTTAGGACTTCAACAAATCTTCTGGGAGGACACATGCAATCTATAATAGTGAATGATTTAACATTATATTTTATCTTAAAATTTTATTGAAGTTATGTGCTACAATGTCTTAGAGAAATTTAGGTTCACTGTATTTGTAAACTCCTGTTTAAAGAGCACAGATCCCTCATGCTTCCATTTACTTATATTCATGAGTTATTTAAATATAAAAAAAAAGTTAAATCTGAAAAATGGACTTCTAAAGAAGAAATTAAATGTGTTAATTCTGTTTAAAATTGGTTTGTGGAGGAGAGCAAAGTTATTCAAAGTTGCTTTAATAATATTTAAGTTTTCTAGACTCATACATAGTGGATTTGCAAGCTGATTTTAAAAAGCCTAAGTGAGAAATACAGCTTTGAATCTGTAACATTAATAAATTGAATGCTAATTGCTTGAATTCTGGAATAGACTTTTCTACGTTCCAAAACTACCCTTGAAGACAACAAAAAGCTTGCATCAGTAAGCTTCTGGAGTTTTAGTTCTTGAAACATAATTACATGCAGGACATTATAGATGTAGCTTGTCTGGAAGGCTTTCCTAGAAGGTGGTCACTTATCACTGCTATCAAATTAAGAATAACCACATTTGTGCATTGCAGACTTTTTTTTCCTACTTTGTTATAATTTCCTTTAGTAAGTTGTCCAACCAAAAATGCCTATTGCTTAATAGAGGGTTCACAGCTATGACTTTCATTTTGTACACTAGAGATTAGTGCAAAGGAAGTAAAGTTCAGAACATTTAGGCCAGAGGCAATGAGCTTGTATCATTAGCACTTCAATGGATCACTCTAGAGGAATTAGCATCAATTCAAATGGTGTTTGCTGTGCCCTCTTTGAGAGCAGCTGCTCCACTTTCCAGTTTTTGAACTACTTGCTTGAAAGAGACAACTACTTCTTGAGGTGCCCTCACTGGGGCAGCCAGAGTAGAATTCCACAGCACCAAACCAGTGAGGGAGGAGAGAGAATTTAGCTTTCAAAGGGAGTACTCTATTCTTACATATGCGCACATCTTCTGATAGAAGGCAACCCAGTACCCACTGATAGAAGCTAAAAACTTACTAATTTCAGTATACTCATATGCATGCCTTCTATAATCCAGGGAGTGTTATGTTGATTTAGAATAAGTGGTTTGAAATCAAAAGAAAAAGGCAAGAGGGAGCAATTCAGAACGTTAAGCCCTCAAAGATTTTTGAGCCCTGTCCCCTCAATTTAGTGTCTGAGGCCCAAAATAGGCTAAACAAATTTCCCAATTTCACAACAAATGACTTATGAACACAGGAGAGAAACACTGTACTTCCAGGCCAGTGTTTATTTTCATAAAGTCAGCCTTAAGTTGTGCCTCTGAATACACCAAGATCAGATGACAAATATTATATGCAAATCCTCCTGGCTTTACTCTTGACAACTCTACTGGGAGCATGCCTGTAGAACTAGAAACTATACACTGTGCCTATGTCTTCACCTTGTTTAACTAGATGTACATTTTTCACTAAATTTACAAGTATCTTTTGATACTTTCAGTCATACTCCCTTAATTCACATATCCTAGCCCTCCTTGTACTCATATTTAAAGCTGGGATCAGACTGATATGTGTGCATGGGAATTGGGAAGGACTGAAATGTGCCTGACCCAAGCTCCGGTGTTTTCAATCGCTTCATATGTGAAAGCTGGGCAATGAATAACGAAGACCTAAGAATTGATGCCTTTGAATTATGACGTTGGCGAAGAATATTGAATATACCATGGACTGTCAGAACAAGCAAATCCGTCTTGGAACAAGTACAACCAGAATGCTCCTTAGAAGCAAGGATGGTGAGAATTTTTCTCACATACTTTGGACATATTATTAGGAAGGACCAGTCCCTGGACGAGGACATCATGCTTAGTGAAGTAGAGGTTCAGTGGAAAGAGAGGAAGACCCTAAATGAGGTAGATTGACACAGTACCTGCAACAATGGGCTCAAGCATAACAAAATTTTGAGGATGGTGCAGGACTGGGGACTGTTTCATTCTGTTGTATATAGGGTCGCTATGAGTCAGAACCTACTCGATAGCACCTAATAATAACAAGAAACACAGGGGACATTCAGCATAACCAAAACAATAAAGTATAATACATATGCTATTGTTTTTACCTCTAGGAACAAATCCTGCTGATTTTCCAAATTTCTTCTTCCTGTCAGAGAGAATTAGGCAATTATACGACCTGAGCCAAATTCTCCATCATTCATTTGAATTCCCCTTCTAACAAGATCTACACCTTGCTCATAACAGTTTCACCTGCTAGGGCATGACAAGAATCCAAGCCAGGTTAGCCACACAGTTTTCCAAATAGTAGATCAGGGCAGAGAGTTTTGGCCTTCTCACAAAAGAACCTCTGTCGCCACTCTCCAACCTATAAAATGATACCTGCAAGGAATTTTTCCAAGTGACTTTTGTTGAATAACGGCTTTTAAATTAACATAAAAGTTAGTGAGTGAAAGGTCTAAGGAATTTAAGATATCTGAAGAAAAAACTGCGTATTTAAGCTCACAGGTTGTTACTTTGATATATTAGCAATACTGCCAATCAAATGTGCTGCTATTCTACTTGTCAGCAAACTATCATGGAGTGGACTACAGTAGGCTAGAAATTGGAAGGATTTGAGGACCAGGAATCACTTGGCAGGACTTTGGAACTTTTTTTTTTTTTTATTAAGGGAATGTTCTATTAAGGAAATGTGAAACTATAAAAACATAAATAAATCAAAGTCAAAGTGATACTCTAAGAAAGCCAGAAGAGTAAGGAGTTTCTTTCCCACAAAATTGTAGCATTTCCTCAGAGCAGAATATCTCATTTTGAACTGCACAAATTGGACTGTTGGTGTTTAGGTTTTATCTCAACCTAAAATAGGAATACCCATTTTGTTTTTGAAGATTTGCAATCAGTAGACTCTTTCTCCACATTTTCTCACCTTCCTTCCATCCTCAAGCTCTTCGTTCTACAATCAAACAAAGGATTTTGAAGGTCAATTTTCTAGATAGTGCTTTCTCCATATATTCCAGGACACTGAAGTGAATAAAAGAAAATTATCTCCTCCATTGAGTTCACAGTGAGAGATATGGTTAATTTTATCAATAAACACTTTTGCCTTTAGTTCCTAAATCTAAAACTCCAGTGCAGAACTCCCTTTTTACCTCCACATTTAATATGTTGTTGAATTTTCATCTACTTTCTATACAAACACAATATTATTTTATACAATGCCTTCTTAGTATATAAACTTTTTTTTGTAGCCTATTTATCCAATTCACATTATACTGCATTCCGTATTTTGTTATTCTCTATAAATAGCAGGTTCAATGGCAATATTCTTAAATAGCATGGTTCCGTTGTATTCCCTTATATAAATTTAATATTAAACATTAACTTTTTTCCTCACTTGGAAGTGTTATTGTTTTCACATTTTTACTAATATAAATAATTCTGATGTGAACATATTTTAAAATATTTTTAAACTTTTTAAATTTCTTCCCTAAGAATGATTTCTAGAAATAAAAAAACTTCATTAAAGGTGTGTTTCCAATTGATTTCCAGATGAATCTTAAAATGTACACAATCATTCCCAACATATGGGGGGTTGTGTCCCCCTACATTACCAGTGTTATTAATTCTGTCATGATCTAATTCACCAGTATTTTCCTTTATATTTAATGTTTTATATCTTGGCTATAAAATGGTTGCCTACTTCAAGGGCAAGGAGATATTCTCCTATGTTACTGTTTTCTAGAAAATTTATTGTTTGACCTTGCACATTTATAATTAAAATCTCCCTGGAATATGAGTGTGTGGTATGAAGTGATCAGATTTTATATATTTCTGTATGGATAGCCAATTGACCCAGCACCATTTATTGAAACCACCAGCTCTTTCCATTAAATTTAAGAACGACTTTGTTGTAAATAAAATGATCATTTTTATGAGAGTCCTTTTCTTTATTTTACACTTACGTATTTATTTAACTCCACGCAAAAATTTCACTTTCTAAATCACTGCATCTTTATGATAGATTTTATAATCTGGTAGAAAATATTTTTTCTCTCCTTTTATGGTTTTTGATGATTGCCTTGGCTATTTTGTACTTCCACATAAATTCTAGCACAGCTTGTCAACTCCCATTAAATAAACAAAACATGTCAGTATGTTGATTAGAACTGATTTAAAGCTATAGGTCAAATTGGGAAGAATTTAAATCTTTACAACCTTGGGTCTTTCAATCCATAAAAATTTTGTTTTTTTGGTCACCTGTAATTGACCTCATTAATGACTAATAATTTTGTATAATAATGTTTCATATATCTTTTAATAAATTTATTGGTGGTATTTGATATTTTGATGGAATTTTAAATTCTGTTATTTGAACAAAAAGATTAGTGTTAATTATTTGTATAACAGAATGAAACGTTGCTGTATCTGATGCCATTTTTATGATCACTGGCATGCTTGAGTACATTGGTGCAGCCACTGTGTATTTTGAATGCCTTCCAATCCAGCTGGCTCATCTTCCAGCACTGGGTCAGGCAACATCTTGTCGTGATTCATAGAGTTTTCAGTGGTTAACTTTCAGACTTAGATTACCAGGCCTTTCTTAGTCCATCTTAGCCTAGATGCTCTGCTGAAATCTGTCTACCATTGGTGACCTGCTGTTATTTGAAACTGGTGGCATAGCTTTCAGCATTATAGCCAGACCCAAGGCACCACAGTATAACAAACCGACAGACCAATTGTGTAAATTAGATAGGTAGATACATAGATAGATATAGATTGATACTGATTGATTGATAAAGTGGAGCTCCTCTGGTTGAAATAGTGCTGGGGGGTAGGTCCAAGACTCCACAAAGTACCTTCAATCTCCAACTCCTAAAGATGCGCCTTTGAACGACGAGGACTATGTAAAGTTAATGAATCTCTTAAGGATCTGTTAAGGTTAGTTTGGTTTTTTTAAAAAAAAGTCTAATTTTGAAATATAAAAATGCAACTTTTTCTTAATTTTTTTAAATCATTTTTTCAGGGAACAACACCCTTTAATAGAAAAACAATAACATTTCTAATACATTTTTATGCCTAAACCAAGTGCTTTGCTATTCATCAAAGAATATACCTATCTCTGCAGATTCACAGAAACTTATGCATGGTGAAGCTTTTTAAACAGCTGCTTGTTGTTTCTATAAAGGACTCCTGGTAGTGCAGTGGTTAAAGCACTCAGCTGCTAATCAAAAGGTCGGTGGTTCGAACCACCAGCTGCTCTGAAGGAAAAAGATATGGCAGCCTGCTTCCATAAAGATTTACGGCCTTGGAAACCCTATGGGAGCAGTTGTACTCTGTCCTATAGGGTCACTATGGATTGGAATCAACCTGACAGCAGTGGATTTGAGGTCCTGGTTGTATCTATAGACTAATTTCTCAGGTGTTGGTTATACATGCATGCTATAATGCAAGAGATAATTGGTATGGCTGCAGAAACTATAAAATACCTCTAGCTGTGACAACACTCCTAATTAAGTGTTGAAAAGTTGTGATTATCTGTCAACAATTACTTATTTTTTAATAGTTTCTTCAAAACTAGCCTGTTTAAGCTATTTAGAAAATAGCCAACATCATTATTATTCCCTTAGGGACTTCTCTAAGCACTCTAAAAAATTGTAATCCAATAAAAATTCTAAACAGACTTCCAGTGACATAGAAGCAAAAATATTTTTAACACAGGACTTGCAGCTGAGAGACGGATGGTGGGTGATATATACATGAATATTTTATTCATATCATTAAATTTTAAGACAAACATACTCAACAGATAATGGAAGAGAGGGAGGGCAAACAAAAATCAATATACTTCTTACAGGTTATGGAAGGTACAACTGTGTCCTAAAAGGAAAGCTTGTAACCTATGGGTATTCATATAAAAATATGAACGTCAAGCAAATATACCCTAGAAATAAGAGATTTCAAATACAATTAAATGTATTAAAATAGATATAGCCTTGGTGAGTGTTTTAAAACTTAATGTGTTTTGATGCCTATAGAAAATATTTACATACAAAGTAAATAAAGACTATAGAGAAAACAAAAATGAGCAGATATCACTGAACAATACTAAAGCCTTTCAAATTGATTTTGTTTCTGATTACATACATAGTTTCAGACTATAAAATATGATATAAGTCATTGTGATGGACAGACTCTAAATTAATCTCCAGTTATTCTCATCTTCTGGTGTTTACAGCTTTTATGTAATCCCCTCTCCTTATGTGTGCTTCTAGCAAATAGAAATGGCAAAGGTGATAGGATGTCACTCTTGTGATTAAATTATACTATGTGTCAAAGGAGATGGAATGTCATTACCGTAATTAAATCATTTGATATGGTTATTTTCCAGCCTACTGGAGCTAGAGATTGTCCTTGCAGGGTTGATGAAGTAAGCAGCCATGATGGAGACATTCATGTGAGAAGGAACTGGAGGCAGCCTCTAAGAATTGTGGGTAGCTTCTAGGACTTGAGGGTGATTTTCAGCAACAGAGTACAAAAATCCTCAGTCTGCAGCCAAAAGGAACTGAATTCTTTCAGTAACATGAATGAAATTGTTTTATGGATTGAATTATTGTTATTGTTAGTTGCCATCAAGTCAGCCCCCAACTCATGAGGACCCCATGCACAATGGAACAAAACCTGTGGGAGCTGAACCTGGGTCTCCTGCATGAAAGATAATTCCATTAACCACCAATACCCATGACTTCAATTTTATTCCCAAAAAAGACATGCTGAAATTGTAAATTCAGGTACCTGTAAAGATAATCTTGTTTGAAAATAGGGTCTTTGAAGATGTTAACAATTGACATGAGTTCATTCTGGAGTAGAGTATATCCTAATCCAATATGGGTGGTATGTATCCTTACAGAAAAGGAGAAGGGACACAGACAGACAGAGGGAAAACTGTCGTGTGATGACGAAGTTATGCTGCAGCTGCAAGACAAGGTATGCTAGAGGCTACCAGAATGCCTGGAGAGACAAGGAAGTGTTTTCCCTTTAATCTTCAGAGATAATATGGCCCTGTGGACTCTCTGAATAAAGACAGTGGCCCTCAGAGTTGTAAGATAAGAAAATTCTGTCATTAAAAGATACTCAGTTTGTAGTATTTTAGGAAACTAATATATAAAACTCAAAAGTAGATTTTTGTTTTTTTTTTTCCCCAGCCAAGCTTCCAGAGGAGAATGTAGCCTGACTGATACCTTCAATGCAGTCTTGTGAGACTGAGCAGAGGACTCAGCTGAGCCATACCTGGACCTCTGACACCATGGAAACTGTAAGATAATAAATGTGTGTTGACTTAAGTTGATCAGTTTGGGGTTATTTGTTGCAAACAATAGAAAACAAATGCAGCCTTCTAATCTAACAATGAAAGGTGAAACAAAAAAAAGAGATAAAAAATAAAGACTTCATGTGCTATAAATAAATAATTTGAGTCTTATATTTAGTCACATTTTTGCCATATTTTAAAAAATGAATTCCTAGAACATATTATAAACCTGTTGCCATCGAGTCAATTCCGGCTCATAACAACTATATAGGACAGGGTAGAGCTGCCCCATAGGATTTCCAAGAAGCGGCTGGTGGGTTCCAACTGCTGATCTTTTAGTTAGCAGCCGAACACTTAACCACTAACTTTCATGTTTACCTATAAATTTTGAGTTTCCTAACAAATAATTTATTTAGAGACTATGAGATACTTGCTATGTTTAAATTTGGATATTTATTATTTATTTATTTTATCATTTGAGTGATGTCATTTAAAACCAGGCCAAGGTTTTCTTTCTCTTTTTTTTTTTTTTTTTCTTTTTCTGTTAGGGTTAGTGCATTTGTATCTCCTTTTAGTAAATCTATGTTTCAATTAGGCAAAACATAAAATTTAATTATCATAGCAGGAGTCAACAATAAGAATTTAGATATATCTAGACAAGCATTGAATCTATTATACTATGGTGATAAAAATAGAAAAACTCTCTGTAATGAGAAAAGTAAAGGGAAAATCCATGATAGTAAGGAAATTGTCTTTAAATAGAAAATAATTTATAACTTGAAACTGTTGGAAATTATATAGGAATATCAGTCATTTATTATAATAAAAGCACATACAATCTACGAAGTCCTGACATGGTGATAATCATCTTGGATGGAAAAAGAAAAAGCTCTGTTTTTAATCAAGCTGGTACAACAAGCACAGATAGGATCAAAGTTAACAAGAAACGTTTCTCCTGAGAGCTCAAGGGCATTCCCATAAAAATCTGTTGCCATCGAGTCGATTCTGACTCATAGCGACCCTATACAGTCATTACAAAATGCCACATAGGCACTTTCTTTGAACTATTCCTTCTTTTTGTTACCAGTGACACCCCAGGACCACTTTGCTATTTTCATCCATTACTATGGATACCCTATTGCTAAACTGCTCCCACTGAATCACATAATCCAGTCTTTATTCCGTTTTTCTTTTAATCCCATCTCAGAAATAGAATCCAGTCCAGTTTGTTTCCTTTAGACTGTCCTTAAAATCCATTACTGGGAGCCCTGGCCTTACAAAAATTTCCTAATTTTTCAAAGCAGATTCCATTCCAGGAAGGGCCATCCTTTCCTGCATTGAGTCAATAATTATGAGGTTGTCAGACTAAAGGCTGTTTCTGGTATTTTTTGGCTGATTACTAACACAAACATGATGCCACTTAAGAGGCAAGAAAAAAGTATTGTCTGCTATAAAACTTGAAAGCCAAACATGAGAGAAAAAGCTTGAAATGAAAAGAGAAATACATATCTAGAGAATCAGTGAAATTGGGTACATATGATAGGAAAAGGGAAACCCTGGTGGCATAGTGGTTAAGAGCTACAGTTGCTGACCTAAATGTTGGCAGTTTGAATCCACAGGTGTTCCTTGGAAACCCTATGGGGCAGGTCTACTGAGTCCTCTAGGGTCTCTGTGAGTTAGAACTGACTCCACAACAATGGGTTTGGTTTTTGGTTTTTGATAGGAAAAGGAATTTTAAAATTATAGTAAATAATAAAAATAATACTGTATTATACTTATTATATATTTATGTTTATTTATTTGGTTAGGAGTAAATGGACGCTGATGTGCCAGGTATTTATAGAGTAAGTTTTTTTGTTCATTTTTGTATGTTATAAATTTATTATAAGCACAGGCTAAATATTTCTTTATATATGTTTTGAATAAGTGTGCATTCATTGATAAATTAATTCCTTTTTTCAGATTGTGTAGCTTTACTCATATTAGTTAAAATAATACCACAATGAAGTCTGATGGAATTCCATGGTATTAGATTAAATACTTATCAAGCTTTTAAATTTTTTAATTATAAATCTTTAATTCCCCCGCCCTCTTCATTTTTACTTCTTAACATTAATACCTGTAGTACAATAATGAAGTAGAAATTTATTTATTCTGATTGTTCTATATTTTTCTAACATTTAAAAATATGACTCAGAGTAGTAATACATTCCAATACTTTTTTTTTTGTATTTACAAAAGTAAATAAAAATGCTTTATGAAATTCACAAAGGAAAAACGATATCTGGGCTTTAAAAGTGGAAGTGTATACAAATTTACAACCTTTTTATTAGCATCTTAACTCTTGCTCTTCTTCCTTGCTTTCTATGCCCTAAATACCAAGCACTTATTTGGTAATTAGTACTTTTGCAAGAAAATTGCTTCTTTGCTTCAGGTCAGTGATCAACAATAATTAAAGTAGGTAAAGCACTAGGAAAATAGGCTAGAAAATAGAAGGACAGGTAATTCAATCCAGTTTTTAAGTTGTTAATTAAAATAGACGAAGGCTCATGATAAAGTAAATACACCCAGTCATTCAGTATACATGATTGTATTTTGTTCTATTAAATGCACTTGCTTAATTTAACCTTTATTTTTCTTAATTTTTTTTTTCAAGAAGATATAACTAAGCAAATAATAAAACAAAACAAAACAAAAAAAACCCAGTGCTGTTGAGTCAATTCTGACTCTTAGCGACCCTGTAGGACAAAGTAGAACTGCCCCATAGAGTTTCCAAGGAGCGCCTAGGCGGATTCGAACTGCCGACCCTTTGGTTAGCAGCGGTAGCACTTAACCACTATGCCACCAGGGTTTCTCAGCAAATAATAGAGGGACAAATTTTGCTTTGGCTTGCTTCATCAAGGAAGGTCTGAAAGGGAAGGTATCATTAGAACTAACACAAACGAATGGACTTTACTAAGTAACCTAGGTAGGGGGTAAACATTCCAAGTAGAGAGAATAGGTGTAAGGTTGTACACAATAAAGTAAAGGGCAAGCTTGGAAATCATCAAGTTGTTCTCTTTGGGGAAAATTATCTAAAGGAAGAATTAGAAGAGAATATTTAGACTTAGTCTTTGTTCATTTTTTGCTTCATTTATTAATTCTATCAATAAACATTTATTGAATGTTTGTCAGGAATTGTGTTAGAACTTGGAGATACAATGGTAAGCAAAACAGAGTCAGCACTTGCCCTGTAAGTGTGAAATAGTAACTAACTACACAAATATATAGGTACAAGCTCTTACGCATGCCACAGAGAAAAGTACATTGAACCATTGTGCTTCACTAAGGGGCATTGATGAAGACTTTTACGTTAATAAATTTAAGTGGTACTTGAATAATTTGTGCTTAAATGTTTAAGTACGTAATTCATAATTTTTTATTAAAAAATGACTAGTTTTTGGCTTAATTCAAAAGTACTGCTATAAATAATCATTGAAAAATGATCTTATCTTTCAAATCAAATTAGATATTTTAAAAGATAAAAATAAGAAACAGTTTTTCAAAGATTTTGTTTTTGCTAGGTTTCTAATTTAAGTAGAGAGAAATTCTACAAAACTATATTCAACCTTGGTATTTCTTTTAGTGTTAATTGTTTTTGTTGTTTTTACTTAGCAATAATGTTACTAGGGATTATCAGTATAAAAATGGCACATGTGTTAAGAACCAACTGATATCTATATGGAACTCCCATGTGATATTTCTGTGTAAACTTCCTTAAGCTCATGTAAGAAGCTGAGTATTTAGAACAAAATGTTTAACACATGAAGTTTAATCATAGCCCATGATCTTTAGTTATCAACAGCTGTGTTACGGCAACCTAGCTCTCTGGAAAAATAAATATAGTTCCAATGCAACATTTGCCAATTCTCATGGTGTAAACACTCCCCCCATGGACAATTTCAATCCACCAAAATGATGCCACTTAACGTGGAGTAGGGAAGAAATATAGACAATTATCTCTTGAAAGCCAATATGAGGAAAGGTCAGCAAAACACTAATTTCACCTTTTATTATACAAGCCAACCTAGTAAATTGACATGTGTACCAATATTATTGCCTAACCTGTTGCAGAAATTATTTTAAAAAAAAGTGGTTTTTAAATAATGTGGAATATAATGTTAAATATAAGACTCCAAACTAGGCTCACTTTTGTGTTTTTAATATGCCATCTTATTTGCAAATGACAATCTATTTTCATAAAAAAAGAAGTGGGTTTGTGATTATTTGCAAATAATAACAAATAACACTGAGAGGCAGTGCTCACATTAAAAGTTTACAGAATTTTGTCCAGCCGTTCAGCCCTTTTGGCTTTCCTCCCATGAAGAATACTGACTTACTTGTTAATTCTTGGCATCAACTCTGTAGGTGTTAACTTTGGAAAGTGAAATTTAGTCTGATAGTATGCAGCTAAAATGTCACTACTAAATTTACTTAATTCCTTCTTGTATAGAATTTTTTTTCTAGTGTTAATGACAAAAAGAATCAAAAGAATCAAATAAAAAGAAATATGACCAATGCCATAATGAGTTTTTCAGGTAACATCACAATCAAAGGAGTAAGGATATCAGAAGTGATGCAACAAGAAAATGGTAGCATCATCATTCAACAACGTATGTTGGGAGAGGGTTCAAAGAAATTAGACAACATTGTCACTATCCCTCCGAGGCCAGTAACAAATCAGAGAGAGGAAAATCTGAATTTCAAAGCCATAAATCCAAGGCAAAGATATATTAACTAGAACCCAAATGCAAATGAAAAAGAAACATACATACATGTATATATATATATACACACACACACACACACACACACACATACAGGAAGTGAAAATACTATTTTGAGAGATGAAAAAGATGAGTTATGAATGATTCTTACTCATTAAATGATGCAAGGTAGAAATTTTGCCGTGGTCAGTAACAACTGGTTTGCTCATAGTTTGAAGAGTGCAGGGCATCAGAGTGTCGTGGTGGTTGTGGGATAATTTCTCAATGGTTGGAAAAAAGCATGGGATATACAAAATATATATATAAAAGGACAGATGCAAGATGTAGAATTATCTTGCAGAGAGCAGTTTGGCCTTTGTTCTCCCTTGGTTCTTTTGAGCTGTACCAACACTTGAAGCTAATGAATGGGGGTTCACCAGACCAACATTGGGTGCCTGATGTTGACTAAGACTCTTGAGGCATGATGTAATGGATCTTGTGGTAGGGCTGATAAAATCGCATCCCTTTTTTAGACATGAAAACATTTGCTATGACTTGTCCCAGGCTTGACCCTACGTGTCTCTTTGTTTGTATCTTTTTCGGTTGTAATGAAGTTGCAGCTATAAGTCTGGTGTACTTTCCCTGAATTCTGTGAGTTAGTCTAGGGAATTAACAAACCCACAGAGGCAGTAAGAGCCAGCAAGGGCTGGTGTCTACTTGTTCACTGTCTGAAGGAAGGTGTCCTTCTAATGTGTAAGCTTGGACCTAGTTCTGGGTGGCCAGGGCTGAAAAACAGTGTCTGTCTGACTTGAGAGCTCTAACCCAGCCCTGAGAAAGGGAGTGACATGTGAGTGGCTGGTGATGACGATGGAGAAATGGAAAGCAAAGACTAGATCATTTTTCATACTTTGGGAATTGAATTCACGCTGATCCTTAGCATGCAATTAATGATGAAGTGAGATTTGCCCACTGTTCCCTGGATTAGTGCAAGAATAAACATAGGGAGTTTTATAGGCTGATTAACACTAAATCAGATGGAGGTAAGAAATTCCAGTAACACTCTGTCATCTGAAACCTAGCTATTCTCTCCCTTGCTAGGGACCTTCTTCCTCTTTGAGTCATAAACTCTGTCTTTGATTTTTGTCCTGAATATTATCCCCACTCTTTCTAACTTACTTTGGAAACCTTCATCTACTTTGTGTCTTTCTTTTTCCCCTGCTTCTTTCTAAACACAGAATCTCTGTTCTCAAAATTCTTTATAAACTTAATTTCTAACTGTCCCTCAGTTTGGCAGTCTGATGTGTGACTTAAAATTGCTTCTTGTTTATGGTTCATCAAGAAAAAGAAAAATAAAAATGACTCAGTAGAAAGAAAACACAGCTCTTCCCCTGAGAACAATTATATCTGGTTAGAATCAAAAACAGATCAGGTGGATTTGAAGCAGACCGGAGCCAAACAGATGAAAAACTATTTGCAAGAATATCCTTACATTATTATAGATCTCAGCATGACAAACGTGTTTTCCCTTTCTTTTAAATCTTTTTTTTTTTTTTTTAAATCTTTGACTGATTTTGGACATCAAAGCACATAGTTCACAACAAAATTGAGTTGAGCCATTTTAAGTTTTGTTCCCCTATTTTTATATAATGCTGTTACCATCAGGATTCTCATTAACATTAGACCTTTAAGACATGTGGTAGAGCACATATTTAGGACAACTAAAAGACAGCTTATGAAAAGGAAATTGCTTACAGCTGTCAAGAACTGTGAAAAGTTTTAGATTTTACTGTTTCCAAGCCAGTAAGTTATTGTGCCACGTTTTCAAAGATAAGAAGATTCATGAGTCTCCTGAGCCAAAGAAAAAGGACAGTTTATTAATCATAGCTATATTTTTTTTTTTTTTTTTTTTTTTATAGCAGTAGCCAAAGTGTTGTCATTTTTGCATTGGTCCCCTGAGCCCCAACTTCCACTGGGCTATGCAAAAAGGATCAGATGAGACTTGCACACTCAGTCAGTGGTATTACAGAAGAGGGGCCCTGAGTTTAGAGAACACAAATCTTTTATAATGACAGTAAGCATGCCTGGCCTTTGTTCTGGAAGGAGACACTATCTGGGCACTAAGGCTGTTTGCTATACACACATCCTTAAAAAAGATAGTCTTGAACAAAGTTTAATAATTGCCTTACTCCAAGATGTGCAATAAAAACCCCAAACCCGTTGTCATCGAGTCAATTCTACTCCTAGCGACCCTAAAGGACAGAGTAGAACTGCTGCATAGAGTTTCCAAGGAGCACCTGGTTGATTCCAACTGCTGACCTTTTGGTTAGCAGCCATAGCACTTAACCACTAATCCACCAGGGTTTCCCCAAGATGTACAGAAACATAAAAAACCCATGGAGAGCTGTCTTACAACAATCACATGAATGAGGGAATGTATAGAAGGAAAAAAACAGAGTCTGTTTAGGTGTAATAAATACGATACTGTAAATACAAAGTGAATGTTTCCTTGATGTGAAATTTCCCTGTGTAATTTTGTGGTAATTTACTTAGTGATTGTAGACAAATTACTCAATTTTAAAATGGATATGCCAGGAAAAAACTAAATATCTATATAATCAGAAATACCACTGTGGTAGGAATTACAGGGCCACATAAGAGGACAGTTAGATAATTTCTGGTGTAAATTTCCTGTTGTAGAATTGGTATTTAGACTAGAAGCTGGAAGCATAAGATAGGACCTTAGGTAGGCCTTTGAGAGGCCTTAGTATTTTAGTTTTTTCTTTGAAGATGTCAGAATCAGAAAGGGTAATTCTCAGGAGAGAATGTTAGATGGTGAATGCTTGGAGAAACAGGCCAAAAAGTTGGAAGTGAATGTCTTATTTCAAGATTTTGGCCAATGGTCCAGAGAGAGTGAGAAGAAAAGAGAAACTCTGGGAAAGCAAGTTGTTTATGATATACCGAGAACCTTATACTCATAAGCCAAATTTTTTGGTATGTTTGGAATTTCAAAAAATCTCTTGAAATGTTCCATCATATTGTATTTACTTGAAGAAGAGTGTAGAGAAGTTTTTCTCTACTGGGTCCAAAACAAAAGGCAAGCTGGGCAAGATGGTGTTGGTCCTGATTAAAATACAATTTAGTAAGGACAGGTGAAAATCAGTCATCGAGAAATTTCACTAGGTCAGTAGCTGGAACTTCACCTTCTAATGTTAAACTCAGATGTTCTGCCTTTGGTTTCATTAATAAAGGCAGTGTTCTCTCAGAAGAAGTGAACAACTATCATCTGCAAATAACAACAACAAAAAGCTAAATTATTCTAGGCATTCCACCTACAGTATCTAAATAACTCAGTAGCATTTCCCTAATCTTACATAAGTTGCAAATTAATTTATTTGATTTCCAAGCCATTTAGAACACTATGAAATAATATAATGTGTACTGTCTTAAGGTTATTTTTGTTGTTGTTGTTTTTAATTAATGCAATTTGCTATACTCAATGTATACTGGTAAGCGACTTAAATGTGTTTTTAATTTAAAAATTTCAGTACAGAAAACGAAAGAATTGATTAGTCTCAGAAAAAGAAATGATACGCTTTATTTGTGATGTTGGCAAAGAATATTGAATATACCTTGGACTAACAAATGAATGAACAAATTAGTCTTAGAAGAAATAAAACTGGAATGCTCATTAGAAACGAGAATGAAGATACTTCAGCCTACTTGCTTTGGACTTATCAGGATAGACCGATTGCTATAAAAGGACAAAATGTTTGGTAGAGGGTCACCGAAAATGAGGGAAACTCTCAATGAGATGGATTGACACACTAGGGGCAATGATGGACTCAAACATACCAATAATCATAAAGATGGTGCAGTTATGAAGACAGTTCTGTTCTTTTATACATAATAGGGACACCACGAGCCAGAGCCAACATGGCAGCAACTAATGACAAGTTATGGAGAAGAAGTATATAGCTTTTACTTAAATATTTTAGAAGTATAAGGAAACAAAACCACTTTATGTTTAATTTCCAAACTATCACCTATTATTTCATAAGAAATGTTCACTTGGATTGTGCTTCATTTCTAGCCACATGGCTTTTGCTTCCAAACTTGGCAAATTTCCATGCCCCCCCCCAAAAAAAAAAACAGAACCAAACCCATTGCTGTCAAGTTGATTTAGACTTATAGTGACCCTATAGGGCAGAGCAGAATTACTCTACAGGGTTTCCAAGGATGTAATCTTTTTGGAAGCAGACTGTCACATCTTTCCCCTTTGGGGGGGTTTGAGCCACCAACCTTTCAGTAGCAGCTGAGTGCTTAACCACTGCACCACCAGGGCTCCTGTATACCCTGCCCCATGTCTACTAAATTGAAATTGCCAAGGGAAGGCTCTTGAAGCTGAAATATTCACAAATACCCTAGGTGAGTCAGTTAATTAGACCAGTCTGGGAAAGTCTGGCTCATAGCAACTGAGTCTGTGGCTCTATACACAAAAATAAAATGAAAAGAATTGGATCTCAAATCTCAATAACTTAAGCACTAAAGCCAAGTGTTCTTAATAATAATATCTCACATTTATTAAGTGATGCCTGCCTGGTAGGTATGTTGTTGTTGTTAGGTGCTATCTCAATCCATCTCATTGAGGGTCTTCCTCTTTTCTGCTGACCCTGTACTCTGCCAAGCATGATGTTCTTCTCCAGGGACTGATCCCTCCTGACAACATGTCCAAAGTATGTAAGATGAAGTCTCGCCATCCTTGCTCCTAAGGAGCATTCTGATTGTACTTCTTCCAAGAGGGATTTGTTCATTCTTTTGTTAGTCCATGGCATATTTAATATTCTTTGTCAACACCACAATTCAAAGGCATCAGTTCTTCTTTGGTCTTCCTTATTCACTGTCCAGGTATATTGTTAAATACTTTAAATGCATTACCATGTTTGCCACCATACCCACAGTATGAGGCAGGCTATTGTTATCATGGGAGTACCTGGGTAATACAAATTGTTAACTCACTTGACCGCTGACCAAAAAGTTAAAAGTTTGAGCCCATCCATCCTGAGGAGCCTCTGAAGAAGGGCCTGGCAATTTACTTTTCAAAAAAACAGCCATTGAAAACCTTATGGAGCACAGAAAAAAAAACCTTCTGTCAAGTCAATTCCAACTCATAGCAACCCTAGAGGACAGAGTAGAACTTCCCCTTAGGGTTTCTAAGGAGCAGCTGGTGGATTTGAACTGCCAACCTTTTGGTTAGCAGCCTTATCTCTTAACCACTGCACCACCAGTGCCCCACATAATTCTACTGTAACATGCATGGGGTCACCATGAGTCAGAGTCAACTTGAAGGCAACTGGTTAACCGGTTAGCATTATCATACCAAATACACTCAGTGAAGGTAAGTAATTTGTCTATGGTGAAAGTGGAATGACAGATGTTTGAAATCAGGCCTGCTAATTCTGGATTCAGGACTCTTAATTTCTTGCCTTAATTGCCTGTTTGTTTCTTTAATTTTCTAAGAAAACATTCATATTTGCTTCTTTACCAAAATTCACTCAGTCATTGTAGTTGTAAAAACCAGCCCTTTAATAAGCCTTTTATCCCTGCCTAATCCCAAATTCTAAATGTTAGGTACACAAAGAAACACAATAGACATGTCCATTATGAAAAATTATGTGACTACTGTAATGTGGGTCTGTACTGTAAGAAGTTCACATACTAACAGCATATTCATTTTTGTTGTATTTTTTACTGGAGGGAGAAAGAGAACCTTCTCTGGCAGTATTGGGTTTCTAATTGGAAAATCCCCAAATTCATTTTTCATGTTTCACATGCAACATTAACGTGATTACAGCACACAAATGTATGCTTTCTTTGCACACAACCCTGCTAATATTTACTTGTGTTTTAACAGTGCTTCAACTTCTACCTACAGACAGGGTCTACCAAGGTGGCATTAAATGAACCATTCTTATCAGTGGGAGTTGTGAATGTGGCTTGAGGGCTCTTGGTACAAGCAGAGAAAGACTAAACATGGTAAAAATAAGCAAATGCTGCACAGATGCTCATAGCTGACTTCTTGGTTTCCGACTTATTAAACGGTCTTTTCGCAAACCTATAGATCGTTATTCATGCAGATTTTCCATCAAGGGTGCTTCAATAGAGGCTGCCTATTCTGAGTTAATGAGAAAAGTCCTAATTAAGCTAGCCATATGTTCAATTGCATTTATAAATGGAAAAATAGCCCTTTTTTGCTGCTGATACTACCATTGTTGTCATCTCCTGCTGCTATGGGTGTCACTGAAGCTGTTACTGTTTCAACAGTCTCCTCTGTATTCCAGCCTGTTCATTCCAGGCCTGCGCTCTGTTTCATGAGATATTCTTGGCACGCATAACTGAATGCCTGCAATGCTTGCTTATGAAAATATCTTTCTGAAGATCTATGTCCGTATTGAATGCAACTATGTCTTGAATTTTGTCCTGGGGATATAGATCTAGCAATGATGCTAAAACATTTTGTTTCTTTTCGAGCATTTAATCTATTCTGGAGCACATGGAGAGTGCAGAAGTCAGGATTGCCCTACCTAGCCCTTGTCCCTTTTGCCATGATATTTAGGCTTCGTTTTTGGCCTTTACTTCTGTGCAGGTGCAAAATATTTGTTTGAACTTACGTCTTCACCTGAAGTCAGGTAAATAAGCTAAGTGTGAAAGCCACATAACTGCAAGCCTAAAACTGCTTAGAGGAACATTTCAAACTATCCAGGCCTAAGCATTTAGAAAACATTAAAAATAAAAACTTCTAATTCCTTGATGGTATCATAAAATTTTTAATAGTATAACATTATGTATTTATTTATTCTTCATTATTTATCTACATGATAAGCATGCATATATAAGCACTTGCTATAAAACAAAACAAAACAAAACAACTAAACCCATTGCCGTGAAGTCAATTCCACCTCAGAGTAATCTTATAGCACTTGCTATATTTTTTTGATAATAAAAAGAATGTTGTTGTTGTTAAATGTTGTTGAGTTGTTTCTTACTCATAGTGACCCCATGCACAGCAGAACAAAATACTGCCCAGTCCTGCGCCCTCCTCACAAATGTTGTTATGCTTTAGCCTGTTGTTGTAACCACTATGTCAATTCATCTTGTTGATGGTCTTCCTCTTTTTGGCTGACTCTCTACTTTACCAAGCATAATGTATTTCTCCAGGGACTAGTCCTTCTTGATAACATGCCCAAAGTACATGAGATGAAATCTCACCATACTCACTTCCGAGGAGCATTCTGGCTACACTTCTTTCAAGGCAGTTTTGTTCATTCTTCTGGCAGTCCATGGTATGTTCAATATTCTTCACCAACATCATAATTCAAGTGCATAAATGCCTCTTGTTCTTCCTTATTCATTGCTCAGCTTTCATTTTCATATAAGGCAATTGAAAATACCATGGCTTGGGGCAGTTGCACCTTAGTCTTCAAGGTGATATCTTGGCTTTTTAATATTTTAAAGAGGTCTTTTACAGCAGATTTGTGCAATATAATGTTATTTGATTTCTTGACTGCTGCTTCCATGGGCATTGAGTGTGGATCCAAGTAAATGAAATCCTTGACAACTTCAATCTTTTCTCCATTTGTTATGATGTTGCTTATTGGTCCAGGTGTATGAATTTTTTGTTACCTGTACTGAAGGTTGTAGTCTTTGAACTTTATCAGTTAAATGCTCCAACTCCTCTTCACTTTCAGCAAGAAAGGTTGTGTCATCTGCATATTGCAGGTTGTTGTTAATGGGTCTTCCCCCACCCTGATGCCCTGTTCTTCTTCAGACAGTCCAGCTTCTCAGATTATTTGCTCAGCATACAGATTGAATAAGTATGGTGAAAGGATACAACACTGATGCACACCTTTCCTGATTTTAAAACACGCAGTATCCCCTTGTTCTTCATGAACTCTGCCTCTTGGTCTATGTACAGGTTCCACAGAAGCCCAATTAAATGTTCTGGAATTTGCATTCTTCAAAATGTTATCCATTATTTGCTATGATCCACACAGTCAAATGTCTCTGTATAGTCAACAAAACACAGTCAATAAAAAGAAAAATTGGCATTTATTTGCAAAGATCACATAGCATAATCATCAGTGGTTTTTGTGCATTTATACATAGGTCTGTGATACTATATCAAATAGTTAACAGAGATTTGGATAATGCTGAGGCCGAGTTTAACACTAAAGCACCAAGATGGATTAAAAAAAAGAAAAAAGTTCATAAAAATATAACATATGTATATCAATAATTAGATGTGTTTAAGTGTTCTAGCTAGTATTTTTTAACATTTAACATGGGCTAACTGTATGTAGATAACATTAGTTATTGAAAAAAAAAAAAAAAAAGCCTGTTGCCCTTGAGTCAATTCCTACTCACGGTGACCCTATACTTAGTATTCCATATTTTATACATGAATAGACTTGGGTTCAAAGACTTAAAAGATTTCCTCACTGTCACAAATAACCTAAGGTAATCTAATTGCAAAATGTATGTTATTAACTACTACCCCTAAATACTATAATATAGATATATTTTATTCTAATATTTTTTGTATTTTTTATCATTGTTAAAATGTAGCTAATACAACGTTTGCCAATTCAATGTTTTTTCACTTCTGTAATTCAATACAACCAAATACCTCAGTTATGTTGTACAACCATCACCAACATCTATTGCCATGTTTTCCATCCCCATAAAAAGAAACTCAATGCTAGCTAAACAGATTATCTTTTCCCTCTTCCCTCCCACCTCTAGTAACCATTGTTAAACTCTGACCTCTATACATTTGTCTAGTCTAAGTGTTTCATTGTTAGTGAGATCGTATTTTTTTTCTTTTTGTAAGTGACTTATTATTTTATTTTTTGTATTTTTATCAAAATAGTTAATCTTTCTTGGTTTTTTATATGGTGTGGGATAGGGGAATTTCTGTTTATTTTTTTCCTGACATTATTATCCAATTGCGTAATAACGATTAATAAGCTATCTTTCCTCAATCACTGTACTAAAGCAAACTAATAGTCTTACTAGATTTTAGTTTATTGCCTAGGTTTTCCAAATGTATGATTATATCAACTGTAAAAGGACAATGATTTTGTCCAAATTTATTCCTTATATTTTTTAAAGCACTTGAAATAATTTCTAGAACAATCTTATATGATAACATTTGTATTAAACATATTTACCTTGCTTCTGACTTTATCGGGTATTCTAGGTTTTTCTTGATAGTTTGGATTGTAGAGTTTGAATTCAGATAGACATTCTTTGTTGTGTTCAGAAAATAGATTTCTATACACAGTGCATACAGCACAATTAAGTGTTCTGGAATTCCCATTCTTCGCAATGTTATCCATGATTTGTTATGATCCACACACCCAAATGCCTTTGCACAATCAATAAAACACAAGAAAACATCTTTCTGGTGTTCTCTGCTTTCAGCAGGGATCCATCTGACATCAACAATGATATCCCTGATTCTGTGTCCTCCTGAATCTGGCTTGAATTTCAAGAAGTTCCTTGTTGACGTACTTACTGCTGCAGCTGCCTTTGAATGAGCTTCAGCAAAATTTTACTTGCATGTGCTATTAATGTGGGTGGTGCTATTAATGATATTGTTTGATAATTTCTGCATTCTGTTGCGTCACATTTCTTTGGAATAGGCATAAATATGGATCTCTTCCAGTCAGTTGACGAGGCAGCTGTCTTCCAAGTTTCTTGGAATAGAGAAATGAGCACTTCCGGTGCTGTATCCATTTGTTGAAACACCTCAGTTGGTATTCCGTCAGTTCCTGGAGCCTTGTTTTTCACCAATGCCTTCGGTGCAGCTTGGACTTCTTTCTTCAGTACCATCGGTTCCTGATTATATGCTATCTCTTGAAATGGTTGAACATCAATTATTTTTGGTATGGTAACTCTGTGTATTTCTTCCATCCTTTTTTGCTGCTTCCTGCATTTTTTTTTTTTTCATGTAGAATCCTTCAATTTAGCAACTTGAGGCTTGAATTTTTTCTTCAGTTCTTTCAGCTTGAGAAATGCTGAGTCTAGGCTCACAGTTTAGGAGGCTGGAAGCCCAAATTCAGACTGCCGGCTCCAGGGAAAGGCTTTTTCTCTCTGTGGTCTCAGCAAGAAAGTCTTTGTCATCAATCTTTCTCTGGTATGGGAGCTTCTTAGCACAAGGATCCTGGATCCAAAGGATGTGGCTGTTCTCCTGACTGTTGTTTCTTGGTGGTATTATGTCCCTTATCTCTCTGCTCACTTCTGTCTTTTATACCTCAGAAGAAATTGACTTAAGACTCTACCTAATCTTGCAGATTGAGTCCTGCCTCACTAACATAACTGCCTTTAATCCTGCCTCATTAACCTCATTAAGAAAAAACAAAAACCCAGTGCCGTCAAGTCGATCCCGACTCATAGCGACCCTATAGGACAGAGTGGAACTGCTCTGTAGAGTTTTCAAGGAGCGCCTGGCAGATTTAAACTGCCTACCTTTTGGTTAGCAGCTGTAGCACTTAACCTCATAGAGGTAGCATATACAACACATAGAAAAATCACATTAAATGACAAAATGGTGAACAATCACACAAAGATTCTCTTTTCCCTCTTCCTCCCCACCTCTAGTAACCATTGTTGAACTCTAATCTCTATATATTTGTTTAGTCTAAGTGTTCACATTAGTGAGACCATTATTTTTTTTTTCTTTTTGCCAGTGACTTATTCTTTGCATTTTTATCAAAATAGTTAATCTTTCTTGATTTTTTATATGGTATGGGATTAAAAAAAAAGAAAATTTCTGTTTATTTTTTTTTTCTGACATTATCATCCAATTGTGAACCATTAATAAGCTATTTTTCCTCAATGACTGTACTAAAGTAAAATAATAGTCTTAATAGATTTAGTCACAGCCTAACCAAGTTGACATATTTTTTGGGAGAACACAATTCAATCCATGATATGCATATAGAATAATTGCTCAGAATAAATCTTATGTTCAAATTTTGTTGAGGTTTGATTATTTTAACACTAGTAACAAACTTAGGTCAATCCAAGTTTTGGAACAAGGAGATCTGGCTACAAAGATGATGAGCTTAACAACTAAACTATATATGCCTCTTTTTTGCTGCTGTGGTCCCATGTCCTTCCTGATATTTATTTTTCAAAAACTTTTTTTTTTAATTGGTCCTTGGTCTTTTCCAAAATGTGCTTCAAGATGTAATTAAAGCTATTGGTTGCTGTTATCATTATTTTTTATTTGTTATTATTATTATTCAAGTAATTTAAGTACCAAAAAAACCCCAAAAACCGAACCCAGTGCTGTCAAGTTGATTCTGACTCCTAGAGACCCTATAGGACAGAGTAGAACTGCCCCATAGAGTAATTCAATCTGCTGACCATTTGGTCAGTAGCCATAGCACTTAACCACTACACCACCAGGGTTTCCAATTTAAGCACATGATCTTGAAAATATGCCTCTCCTAGGTCCTACTGCAGGTACCATGATTGACCTACAGCAGTGTTCATACCTGAGTCACATTTCTGAGGCCGCTTCAGCCAAAGACTTGAGCAGAATGGTGAAATGGAGCTACTGATGCAGGTCCATTCCTATGAGATAGGTAACTACTCCAAAATTCCAGGACTCCCTACTGTTAGCCAAGTGAAGAAGACAGGAGATATAGTTCAGGTAGTCAGTATACAGTAAAGACAGTGGAGGTGAGAGAAAATATGATTGCTGTAATGAGTCTGTAAAAAATTATTATGTAATTTTGTTAAAGTTTCACAGGTATTATTTTTCCATTTACACAAAATTCCTTTGAAAATTTAGCTAGTTTATTAACTACAGTGATTCCATTTATTTCTTTTTTTTTTTTGTATTTGACAAAACATGTACTAAGTCAAGAGTGACACTGTCGCATCCTATGTTGGGCTAGAACCTTCATGGACGTTTAGCTCTAGTCTAACAATAACTTTCTGGCTGCAGTACCCAGTTGCTATACCTGGTTTATCTTGTTGTGATCATGACTGGATAACTCTTGTAAAAAATATGGATATATATACTTTATATTTGAACCAAAGTCATTACAATATTCTCTTATATCAATTTATTCACTTTTTTGTGATTCATGTTTACACTTTGGCAGTATTTTAGCATCCCATTATGAATAAATTATGGATAAATTCAGGGTAACTAAAAGAGAATAATATGAAGCCCACTTCAATACAAATTGCAGGGACATTGTTTGGAGGATTTGTGATATGAGGTAAGAGAATGTTGTATACCAGACTTAGACATCCGTTCTTTTGAAAAGACATAATTTTGATCTTCATTTCTTAGAGTTATTCCTACGTTTTTAATAGGATAACAATAATTATACACTTTTCTTAGAAACAATTTAAGAAGTACCATAGTTCCATATTTTATTCCCAGAAAGGACTAAAACTTGAACGTGATAAAAGAATCACTGATTATCATAACCTGTATTCCCCTTTCTATGTTCCTGAGCAAGTTCTGAAAAGGGTGATCCACTGGTCTTTCTGAATAATATGATTCATTTGATTATCTTATTATGGACATTTATCTCCTGGAATCATATTAATTCCATTTCATAACAAGGCTTTAGATATGATTTAAGACATCTAAAATTGAAATCAATCAGTTTGCTCAATGCACTCCAGATTTCTTTTTCTAGCAAAATTATTTCTTAACATGTAATTTTGTCACATCCTCTGATAATGCTGCATATAGATTAACAATTAATAGGAAAACTTATGTTGCAGATTATAATAAGTGTAAATTGTGTATGAAATGGTTTAACAAAATATTCATTTTTGTATTAAAATAATACTGGCACAATGATTAATCTAAGAGCAAAATTAAACATTTTAAAATATTTAAAATTCAGGATAGGGTTCTAACATCATATAATAAGCTTTTAAAAATATAGTAGAACTTAACTCTTTAATTATTCAGTATTATTATAAGGTGTTGCCAGAATTCTTAGAATAAGAGTAAAGGAAATACCTAATTGAGTTCTTTTAATCAGGATTCAAGTTATATACAATTACTCAAAGAGTCATTAAGTGCAATAACATGAAAAGCTGTAAGAATTTATATGTTATTCAATTCCGTACTATGTAACTGAAAATTTTGAGTCAGAATTGGTTTTTTGGTTTTATGTACTATTTGAATATAGTGCCATAATCTTTATTTATAAATTACTACTATGTCCATATAAAATAAAATTTATTCAGACGCACTATTTTAGAAGACATAACGTCACAAAATCATATTTTAAAATGACTCAATCCCAAGTAAACAGTACTAATTGATTTCAAAGAAAATACTCTTAATAGGTTTAAAAAGGAACAAATTACAAAAATAATGTGAGGTCCTGTCCTTCCTTTGGAAAACAGAGATGATAACACGAACATTTATGAAATTTTATATAAGGAATAAATAAGCTGGAGAACTTCAAAAATAGATATCTGCAAAGTTTGGTAATTATATAAATATTACAGATATGTATATCTTGCTTTTTTGGAAGAGATAGAACATATAAAAGCACATATATTACAAGTTTCAAGTTGACATAAACCTATATTTTTGTTCTCATAATGTTTATGGGAAACTTAAAATGCCATAAGCTTAGAAATGCCTATTTTGACCTAATAATGTCACAGTTTGCAAGGTAACTGTAATTTTTCCTGCCAATATATTGTTTAAATATAATTACTATGAAATTCAAAGGTGTGCAGAAACTTTAACAAGCATAATCTAATCAAGTTTTAAAATGCTTGGCTAGAGTTGACCTTTAAACATGTATTCTAATCAATAATGAAATTTTATTTTACACCCTACTCTGAATGGCATTATGGAGTTATAAGAGAAAGTGCACTTGAACAAATAAACTTTCAAAGAGTGTAATCCATTTTTTAGATTATATTGTTAATGGAGAGGAGAATATGAAATATATATGGAAATCACATTTATGATAAAGCAATAGACTTAAGTTATTCCTCAGAATTGAGTTCAATTTAAGGGAATATTTTAAATGTGTAATTCTTTCTAAGTAAACAGTGATTTTGATGTTCTGGTAGGAAAATTCAATTCAAAATCCTGGCTTTCAAAACGGTAATTTCACTTTTAACATTTAACTAAATGTAAGAAGCATGCCTGAAATGATTGGGCCAAATGGGGTAAAGCTAATATGAGTATATTTTTCCCCAGTAGCTACTATGTCACCATTTTTTTCTGGCAGAACATTTATAAAATATGCTAATAAAATATAATCAACTATAATTTCATTCCCTTGAGATAATCACCTTTATTAAGTTGCCTGTATAGTTCAATTATGTGCAGTTTGTGTTGAGCCTTTTCTTGCTTGAAATGTGATTATTTTCTGACCAATCCTGCTTTATTTTATTTTAGTTCCAATGGAAATGGCTCCCAGCATAACTTCTGCCATATTTTCAGATAGCACTAATGTTTATGATTGCTCTTCAGAATTGCATAGCAATTCCAACAATTCAAAATTTTATGTTGAATTTTTACCTGATTCATCAGCCATTTCCTTACAGAATACTTGTTGTTAGGTGCCGTCTAGTCGGTTCCAACTCATAGTGACCCTATGCACAACAAAATGAAACACTGCCCAATCCAGCGCCATCCTCACAGTCATTGCTATGTTTGAGCCCATTGTTGCAGCCACTGTGTCAATCCATCTCTTTGGGGGTCTTCCACTTTTTTGCTGACCCTCTTCCTTACTGTTATGGATTGAATTGTGTCCCCCCAAAATGTGTGTCAATTTGGCTGGACCACGATTTCCAGTATCATATGATTATCCACCATTTTGTCATCTCATGTGATTTTCCTATGTGTTGTAAATCCTACCTCTATGATGTTAATGAGGCAGGATTAGAGGTGGTTATGTTAATGAGGCAGGACTCAATCTATAAGATTAAGTTGTATCTTGAATCAAGCTCTTTTGAGCTATAAAACACAGAAATGAGCAGAGAGACAAAAGGGCCTCATACCACCAAAAAAGTACTGCCAGGATCAGAGCACACCCTTTGGACCCAGGGTCCTTGTGCTGAGAAGCTGCGGGACCAGGAAAAGATTGATGATAAGGATCTTCCTCCAAAGCTGACAGAGAAAGAGAGCCTCACCTTGGAGCTGGTGCCCTGAATTCAGACTTCTAGACTGTTGTACTGTGACAGAAAAAATTTTTGTTTGTTAAAGCCATCCACCTGTGGTATTTCTGTTACAGCAGAACTGGATAATTAAGACAGAATTTGGTACCAAGTAGTGGAGCGCTGCTCTAACAGATATGCCCTTTTGAAACTGGGTAAAAGCTGGAAAAGCTTTAAAGTGCCTAACAGAAAAAGCCTAGATTGCCTTGAGGATACCATTGGTGGAATTATGGACAGCAAAGATAATTCTGGTTATGACTCAGAAGGAAGTAAGGACAGCTGTTACACTGGAGATGGCACAGATGGTGAGAAGTGGCAGCAGAGAAATGGTGACAGCAGAGCCAGGAGACCAGTGCAAGACAGCTCTGGAGCCTACCCACAGAGTGAAAGAGCTGAGTGCCTTTGCACAGGAGGCTTCCTGGCAGAGTAGGGCACCCACTGGCTCGTATTGGTAGAGCCAGACTTGCCAACCCACAGAGCAAGAGAGCTCAGTGCCTTCTGGCCAAAGTTTACTGGCAGATTGGGCTGCCTCCAGGCACTTATATATGGAGCTAAAGAGTCTTGGAATTCTTGCCCCAGCAGTGCAGACCCAAGGGGTTGAAGCCTGCATGGCCAAGAGTCTAAGTAACCAGGAAGCAGAAGCTGAAGAGACAAGGAACACAGGAAGCAGAGTTGCCTCAGTCTCAAAGGGTAGGGTCGCAAACTCTGGGGTCTCAAAAAGTACAGCCATTGCTTCTGGGGTTTCAAAGGGTGGAGCTAGAGCCTTCTAGGCTTCAAAGAGTCAGATCTTCACCAACTCAGTTCCAGAGTATGGATCTGCCTTTCACAAGTGCCAATGGGATGGGTTCAGGTCTGCTGACCAAAGTTGAGGGGGCAGGACTGCGATGCCCAAGGGGCAGAAGAATCGAGCCTGCCAGTGCTGAGAAGATGGAGTTGCCACTCAGATGGACTAGGAGAGTGGGGTCACCCAAGTCTGAGGGAGCAGAGTTGCCATTCCAGTGGGCCTGGATGACAGAGATGAACTCCAGGCCTGAGGGGCATCCACCCACAATCCAAAGACTGTGGCAAACATCCAGAGTCTGGAGGGCAGGGACATTGCCTAAATGTTCTCAGAGAACAGAGGGTTATTTTCAAGCCTTGAGAGATAATGTAATGTGTTCTGCTGACTTGCTTTGTGCCTGTTATCCTTTCTTTCCCTTCAATTTCTCCTATTTGTAATGGAAATTTGTAGCTTGTGCCTCCTTCAAAATTGTACTTTGGAAGCAAATAACTTTTATTCTAGATTTCACAGATGAAGATGAATATTTGGATTTTGGACTTGGAATTGCTATAAGACTTTTGTTGTGATATGATGAGGTGAATGTATTTTACAAGTGGCAAGAACATGAATTTTTGTATACCAAAGGGTGGAATGTTATGGACTGAATTGTGTGCCCCCAAAATGTGTGCCAACCTGGCTAGGCCATGATTCCCAGTCTTGTGTGATTATCCACCATTTTGTCATCTGATGTGATTTTCCTGTGTGTTGTAAATCCTACCTCTATGATGTTAATGAGGCAGGATTAGAGGTGGTTATGTTAATGAGGCAGGACTCAGTCTACAAGATTAGGTTGTATTTTGAGTCAAACTCTTTTGAGACATAAAAGAGAAACAAGCAGAGAGACAGAAGGATCACATACCAGGAAAGTAGTGCCAGGAGCAGAGCATGTCCTTTGAACCTAGGGTCCCTGAGCTGAGAGGATCCTAGACCAGTGAAAGATTGAGGACAAGGATCTTCCTCCAGGGCTGACAGAGAGAAGAGCCTTCTCCTGGAACTGGCACCATGAATTCAAACTTCTAGCCTACTAGACTATGAGAGAATAAATTTCTGTTTGTTAAAGACACTTGTGGTATACCCATTATAGCAGCACTGGATAACTCAGACACTTATCAAGCATGGTGTCCTTCTGATAACACATGCTAAATACGTGAGACGAAGTCTCATAATCGTGGCTTCCAAGGAACACTCTGGCTTTACTTCTTCCAAAACAGACTTGTTCATTCTTCCGGCAGTCCATGATATAGTCAATATTCTTTGCCAACACCATGATTCAGATGCATCAATTCTTCTCTGATCTGACTTATTCATTGTTCATCTTTCACATGCTTATGAGATATTTGAAAGTATCATGTCTTGTGCCAGGCACACCTTAGGCCTCAAAATGACTTCTTTGCTTTTGAACGCTTTAAAGTGATCTTTTGCAGCAGATTTACCAAGTTCAATACAGAGTTTTATTTCTTGACTTTTGCTTCCAGGAGTGTTGATTGTGGAGCCAAGTAAAATGACATCCTTGACAACTTCAATATTTTCTCCATGTATCATGATGTTGCTTATTGGTCCAGCTGTGAGATGTTTTTTTATGTTGAGATATAATCCACTCTGAAGGCTGTGATCTTTGATCTTTATTAGTAAGTGCTTCATGTCCTTTCATGTTGTCAGTTTGTAATGTTTTGTTATTGTTGTTGTTTTGTTTAGTTATTGTTGAGCTTTAAGTGTTCTTTGTACTAAACCAATTTTCTGTTAGTGTTTACCTTTTTTTTTTCTTTTCATGATGGGGTGTTCTAGTTTCAAGGTTTAGTATATTCTTGGCTTTTTGTTGAAAATACAAATTAGAGGAAAAAATCTTAAATATGTGTATTTTGTTTTGGTTGTGATTTTTTTTATTTTTAAATAACTTCCTGATTCTGTATTTTAGACCTATTTAACACTCAATATCATACATCCATCTAGATTCTTTTATGTTTATTTTTTGTACTCTTTCAAAGGAAATGATATGCTTCCTCATTGTTAAAATTTATGTAGTTTTACTAAGAAATCATGAATAAGACCATTAACTTGTTTTATCTTTAAGTAAAGGACTGTGAGAGAATAAATTTATTTATTGTACTTAAAATGAATTAGGACACTAAAGCACGTTGAGAATAGATTTCCACAAATGACCCCTAGAAACCTTAGCAGAGAGCTACATATCAGTCCAAAGATTTAAGCATTTCTGTTCATTGGGGTAGGATCTTCTTTCTACGTCTTGCAGAAACACCATTATTAGACGGCAGTTGTGAGAAATTTTCTGTTTTCTTCCTTAATCTCCAATGTCATGTAATTCAGAAGAGAATGGACAGAAAGATTCCCTACTCTATCAACACTCACCTATTTTCTAAATTTGCAAACATAATTGAGAGCCTGTCCACCCCCACTTTACTTCTCCAGTATTACATTTATTTCTGGAGCATGGGGTTATTAGCTCAGGGGAATTAATTAGATTTTACTGAGTACGTGTTTTTCTTCTTGAATAATCATAATCACCTTTTCCTCTAGTCTGGATTTACACATTGCCTTTTAGAAATCTGTTTAGTTTTCTTATATGTGTATATTATCATTCTAAATGCAGATTTTCCTTTTTAATTCCTTGATCACTGTATTGATAATTTGTAGATGTGCAGTTAGCTCATTACTACCAAAATGTTACATTATTTACATAAAATATTTCCTATCACATGTATGTATTTAGAATATATTGAAAGGCATCAACTCACTATCTTTTAATACCTTGATATGCTGTCTGGTTTATGTGAGATCCTGAAAGGGTGGTGATGTTTGCTAATGACCATCTTGGATGATTGCTTTTTAAATACTTTGTATTAAAGCTCTTTAATTGCAGGCTAAATGTTTGTAATTATTAATATAAAAAGTCAGCATGTATGTACACACACACACACAGTGTAGTTTGCTTTAGAAATGGTTCTTTAAAGTGATTCTGAAATATTTATTTTTTCAATTTTGGATGAAGTATATGAACCATTTCCTACAGATGTTTTAAGCGGTTCTCCACATCATACGTCTTAGTTAATTTCTATTTCTCTGTTATATGGAAATATTAATTGAAAGTCCTCTGTTTATGTAAAGAACGGTGAGGACCAGATTCAGTGTGTAATTATACCTACTTGCCCTCATGGTGACAATTGGACCAAAAAATCATTGCTTCACTTTTTAAAAATATTTAAGATTAAATTATTCTCTGCTTTAAATCTAAGAGAAAAAAAATAATTAACTTTAGGGCTGTCAAAATGAATATTAAGCAATCCCTTAGATTGATGTGTGAGATTAGCACATTTTTAGAAACATTTTCTAAGTATGCTCTCAAATGTTTAAATCTCTAAAATAATTTTATTTTTGAGAACAGTACAACACATATTTTTGTTACTTTCTAAAAACACTCCAGACTGTATTACATATTCTAAAATAACATTTTTGCTAATTTACATAGATTTCTAATGTACACATTGTCATCTGCATGGTTTTTCTTTTTAGTATTTGCCTACTTTTTTTTTTTTTTTAGTAGAAACCAGTATATTACATGGAAAACACCTCTGAAATGATTATTTTATCTGTGGGTTGCTTGCATAAAAATATTCTTTCAATATGTTAGAACACAACTTTTAGAAATAAAATCATAATTGGAATAAGTTATGCAAATAGATTTGTTGTAAGAATTGTAAAATTTGAACAATAAGTACACAGTTTTGTTTCAAACAAGTATATTTCATTTGGCTCAAATTTGCTAGTCTTCTTTAGAGACTGGAAACTATCAGGAACCTTTTTTAAGTTTCTTCTGATAGTATTTAAAATTAAAAAGAGACCGTAGTGATGGAAGCAAAAATATAAGCTATAACAAGTACATATTGAGCCCACATGAGAAAAAAATGCACATATAAAATATCAAGGTAAATGAAAATATTTTAAATTAAGGATATATAATCTACTGACAGAAAAGCATACAAATAAATACATATAGTATAAACTTAACTAAATGTCATCAAATAATAATAATTTATTTTTAATAAAAGACTGAAAAATATGTGGAGGTGTAAAACCCAAATCAAACCCATTGCCATTGAGTTGATTCCAACTCATAGCAACCCTCTAGGAAAGAGTAGAACTGCCCCATAGGGCTTCCAAGGAGCAGCTGGTGGATTCAAACTGCTGACACCTTTAGGTTAGCAGCCAAACACTTAACTGTTTTTGCCACTGGAGTTCCATGTGGAGGCATAGAGAGGATTAATTTCTACTGGTGGTGAAAATTGAGGGAGGCTCTTAAGAAAGACTTCAAGTAGAGGAAGAGGTTTGTGCAACAGAGATATGAAAGTACCTGCTACATATGCTTGGGAATGGCTAAAGCCAAAGGTGTACAAAAGAAAAAGGAGCTAATTGAGAAAGAAAAGACAGACTCATGGACTGGGGACAAGCTTGAAAGACATGCAAAGACATCAGGAAATGGAGAATCATTGCAGGATTTGATCAGGGGAGTGCAATATCTGTTTTTATGTTTAAAATATTGGGTCACAGTGTAGAATGTAAAAGCAAAAATTTTATTTTCTGTCCAACTAGATGCCTGGAAATTTTAGAATTCTTTTATTCATGCAGTCCTATACCCAGTACTTAGTACCATGCCTTTCATATCATAAGCACTCTTTCATTATGTATTGGGTGAAATAATAAATGAAATAATGGATTCATGAGGACAGTTAAGAGACAGAATGATGAATTATATTTCTGTCAGAAAAGTTAGTTCGCTGTTGGTTGGCAAATGAACACAGTTGTGGCATAGAGGATGAAAAGAAGTCAAAATTAGCAGAAACCGGTGACTAATAGGCAACTTTTTATTTATAGTTTCATCTGCTCAGAGTTGACATTCAATTGTCTAGAATGGATAAAAGTAAGATAGTTATGTCTCCTTTTCTCTTTGTCTTTCCTCCCCATCATCACTATGAAATACCTCCTGGGACATTTGCAGGAAATAGTTGGTTTGAAATGATGATTACAAAAAGAATCACATTTACAGTGGAAGAAAATAATTGGCCTTGATAAGAATATATTGAATTTGAATCACCTGCAATACATCTGCTTGGAGATTCCCTCTCAGGTGTTGAAAAGAAAGAAAGGTCATCTTTTTAGATCGGGGATTGATCTTCTTAGAGGCATTAACTGAAGTGGCAAGAATAGAACGGATCACCCAGAGAGAAAGAATAATGAGAGAAGACAGGCACAGAGCTGATTCATTTACTCATGCAATTAAAAACTTTTTTTAATGGAGTACCTGCTTTATATCTAACCCTTGGCTAGTAACTGGATATTCAAAGATGACTAAGTCATAGTTCTTATCCTTAAAATCTCACTGCATGATAAGGAAAACAGACCTTTAATATAGTATCAAAGGATCTATAAAAGGTGTATTCCAAGTGTATTGTTTACATAACAAAAGAATTTGCTTGGCAAATCCAAGAAATCTTTATGTTAGAAAAGGTGAACAAACTTTTTCTGTAAAGAGCCAATTAGTAAATCAACTACTGAGCTCTGCCAGTGTAGCATGAATTAAAACAAAAAACAAAACCAAAAACATTGCCGTCAAGGCAATTCCAACTCATTAGACCGTATAGGACAGAGTAGAACTGTCCCATAGGATTTTCAAGGAGCATCTGGGGGATTAGAACTGCAGATTTTTTGGTGAGCAGTGGAATGCTTAACCACTGGACCACCAGGGCTCCAGCAGGAATATAGCCGGAGACAATACAAGAAACAGACATAAAGCTGGGTTTGCACTGTGTACCAGCTTGCCAATCCCTGATGCAAGGGCTGATGGATGAGCTGCATCTAGAGGAATGAGTAGAAATTTCCCAAGCAGATAAGAACCAGGTACAGTAATTTTTTTTCTTCCCTGTCTTAGTAAATTCTGTGTAAGCAGTGATATCATTAATTCATTGGTCTACCTTCAATAAAATGAAAAGTACTTTTTTACTTAATAGATGTTCAGTAAATATTTTTTAAATAAATGAATGTTTTACCATTGAGATTGGTGTTTGCTACTGGCAGTCAACAGTGTTTGCAGAAGATTCATAGTATTATTAGCTTATTCTTTAAAATATGAATCAAGAATGAATGTTGGGTTTTATCAAATCTCTCCTCTATCCCTATTGAGGTGATCCTCTGTTTTATTTTCTTAAAGTCCTAAGATAAACCATTCTTGCACTCCTGAAATCATTTTTTCTTAAGCATGAGTGGTAGTCAAAAAAAGAAAACCTACAAATATTTGACATTATTCCCATGAAAAAATTGGGGGGGCTGGGTTTATGCTCCACTCCTTGAATATGGGAGGCTTATAACTGCTTTGACCAAGAGAGTGTAACGGAAGTGTTTCTGTGAGATTTTCATAGTTTTGTAATAAAAGACCATACGGTTTCTGCCTTGGCTGCTGTGGCCTTATTTTTTGATTCCTGAGCTACCATGTGAGAAGATTGACTGTACGGAGATCACCACCTTGGAGAGACCACATGGCGATGTTGAATTGACAGTTTCAGCAATGCTGCAGCTGGCAGACAATATCAACAGCCAAATGTGAGTAACTCAACTTGCACACCCAACCCAGCTGGAACACTAGATGAGAGTCACTCCAAGTGACATCTACCTGCAACCACAGGAGAGACCCCAAGAGAGAACTTCCTAGCTGAACCCTTTCTAAAATTCTGACCCACAAAATTATCAAGAAAATAAAGTTATTGCATTTAGCAACTAAATTTTGGTGTGATAAGTTATATAATAGTAGCTGTATTACTTTTTTATTATCTTTCAAGATATATTTGTTTGAGCTATACTGGTCTTATTTATTTTTCTATTTGGGCCAATTTTACTGTGAGGTTATATAAAAATAATTGGGTGTTTTGTGTCTTAAATACTTTGTAACATTTTGATATCTTAAAGTTTTGAAAGGACTTTCAGTAAAATGGGTATGAACTTTTACAAATGGTAAGGAGTAGATATAATAATAACAATATTAATTTATGTGCTACACAACTCACTAAAAACTTTATAGAAACCATTTTTATTTCATGCAACAAAAAAATAGCATTAAAAGACAGGTCTTGTTATTATAACAATTTTAAAGATATCAGAATTGGAACATTAAAAAAAAAAAAAATCAAAGTCACACAGTGAGTAGCAGAACCCAAACAAATCTGATTTCAATGACCATGACCCTTGATACTATATGTTGTTCTTAAAAATTTTTGATGTCTGTTTGTGGTCCAGTCAAGCATGTTGTTGTTGTTATTAACTGATTTTTTTTTGAGTGTATATTACTCATATGGGTTTTTCTAATAAAATGTTATTTCATTTTTTCGTATAATTTATTTTTGTTATTGAGAATATACACAGCGGAACATACACCAGTTCAACAGTCTATATTTAAAATTTGTTTATAAACATATAATATGCCCTTTTTTTTTTTTTAGATAAAGCTAATGTAACAAATTTCTCAAGTTTTACTTAATTGGCACTGATGTATATTTATATATTCTGTCATTATTTTAAAATTTAAACCCTTATAGCATCATAGTCTATATTATTTCCTTTCCCACCCTCATAGACAGATGTTTTGTACCTTCTCCCTTCTAAAATCTCTAACTTATCATCCTCTGTCTTCATTCCCTGCCAATGAGCTTACTTCTTATTTCATTGCTTCCATGGTTATAGCTACATAAGGGCCAAAATACTAGTCCTTCTTTTGTTTCTCTGGATGAAAAAGCTATGTTTAGAAAATCTCTTAATATACTAAAAACCAACTCTCTCACCAGCCATTTTCCCATGTCTTTTCTGTTACATTAAAAAAAAATCTTCCTTCTTTCTTTAATTAAATTCAGCATGCAACCATGCTACTATTCCTTCCAATTCACAGCAAAACTCTTCGAAAAAAATCATTTGTACTTGCTGTCTCACATTTCTCTCTTTTCCTTTTCTTTTAAACCTATTTCGATCAAGCTTTCACCCCACTTACCCTCGTGAATGTCAAAAGTCACCTCCACAGTGTTAAATACAATAGACAATTCTCAGTCTTCACCTTTATTAACCTATCCAAAAGATATAGATATTTATACCAAAATATCACTTTCCTTTCATTGAAACACATTATTGAACCCAGGACACCATACACTCCTGTTCTTCCCCTTTCTTGTCCAGTATTTATCAGTATCCTTTGCTGGACTAGTCTCACCTCTCTACATTTTAGAATGGTCTAGGGTATATTCAAAATATTGAATAACACAGAAAACATCAAAAGAAGGTGGAAGAAGTATGCAAAATCACTGTACCAAAAAGAACTGGTCAATGTTCAACCATTTCAGGAGGTAGTATATGATCAAAAACTGATGATACTGAAGGAAGAAGTTCAAGCTGCACTGAAGGCATTGGTGAAAAACAAGGCACCAGCATTGAACAACATACCAATCGAGATGTTTCAACAGTTGCAACTCTGGAAGTGCTCACTCATCCATGTCAAGAAATTTAGAGGACAGCTACCTAGCCAATTGACTGGAAGAGATCCATATACATGCCCACTCCAAAGAAAGATGATCCAACAAAATGTGAATATGATTGAACGATATCATTAATATCACACTCATGCAAAATTTTGCTTAAGACAATTCAAAAGCAGTTGCAGCAGTATATTGACAGGGAACTGTCAGAAATTCAAGCCATTCAGAAGAAGACATGGAATGAGGGACATCATTGCTGATGTCAGATGGATCTTGGCTTAAAACAGAGAATACCAGAAAGATGTTTTCCTGTGTTTTATTGACTATGCAAAGGCATCTGACTGAATCATAAAAAATTATGGTTAGCATTACGAAGAATGACAATCTCAGAGCACTTAATTGTGCTCATGTGGAACCTGTACATAGGCCAAGAGGCAGTGGTTCAAACAGAATGCAAAGATGACACTTTGAGGACTAAAGTGTACCTGACCCAATCCATGGTCTTTTCAATGCCCTCATATGCATGTGAAAGCTGGGAAATGAATATAATTGCTAAAGCCTTTAAGAGAAAGAATGAAGAGTTAGAGATGGATGTGAGATGTTAAAAAAAAAAAAAAAGATATTATTACTGATAAGGGAGTAAAATGACAACAATGAGCTTGTGTAACATACAGGCCTAATTTAAAATAAGAAAAAGGAAGGAAGAAGGAATGCTAGCTTTTCCAGAAAGTAGATACTCCATAACTTTTGAATAGCCTGCAATCTTTGACATATAATTCTGTCATGATTATATATTGTGCTGATGTATTAGTATTGTTAAAAATGCATGTATGTCTCATTAGTATTTTATAATAATTAGTGAGGGTTATTGTAATTAGAAGAGGTTTAATTTCCTACAAGATGAGGAATTGTGTCTGCAGATTTAATTCTTATCTTTTAGTATATTTGCTTAATTTATCATTTTAAATATGCTGTTAGACCTTCTTTGTAATTTGTTATTATGTGATATCCACTAAAGTAAATCAGTTGGTTGATTCCCTTTACATCTACTTATTTTAAAAGTCCATTGATATTGAATATTTTTTGTATAATTTCTAACATTTATAGGATTGTTTAACACCATTTCTATTCACTGCTTGATGATTATATAGATATTAGGTAATTTGTACCAATACTTCTAATCAGACACATACTTGAAAAGAGAAACAAAATACTAAACCCATAAATCAACTCTTTCCCAATTTTTATAATCTCAAAAATACAAATATTATATCCCCTTTTTTACCTAACTTTTTCCTTTATAACTTATATTGACTTTTATTTATTCTATCAATCGTCATTATCTACCCATGTCATTTAAAGATGGTACCTTATTATGATGACTTTTTTATAATATTGATATAGTCATTATTTGTTTTATATGAAATTGTTGTAGCTTCACCAGTGGGTGACCCATTAGCTAGCTTCTTTATTTTTTTACTATTATCTTGTCTCAGTAACTATTAGGTACCACTACTACAGTTGTTGCTAATGCTATTAGTACTATCATATTTTGTTATTATTAGACACAAGAGGGTATTTTAGAAATGGTTTATTTATTTTTTTATTCCAATATGTGGAATCAACTCTTCTTCAAATATTTTACAATACTTTAAATATTATTTATTTATTAGATTCCAAAGTCAAGGCTTAGGAAAATATAAAAATTTGGTGGTTGACATATGTGCTAATGCTGATGTGGAGTCAGTCTAGTAATAAAGGTAACTGGGAAAATATCTCTTATTTGGAGTTAGGGAATTTTATTGACACTTTCAATTTATTATTTTATGCAATGTCCTCTAATACTTTGAACGGTTTTATTGAGATATAATTCACATACCATACAATTATTCCATTTAAAATGTACAATTCAATGAATTTTAGTATTCACAGAGTTGTTCAACCATCATCACAGTCAATTTTGGAAAAAAATGTATGATCCAAATAAGAAATCCTGTAACCTATAGCACTCCCTCTTACCTCCAGCTCCCGGTCCTAGACAATCAGAAATCTACTTTGTTTCTACAGATTTGTCTATTCTAGGCATTTTATATAATGATTAGTTTCTTTTCACTTAGCATACTTTTTCCCCAGGAGCACTATGTTGTAGCATGTATTAGTGCTTTATTTCGTTTTATTGTGGAATGAAATTCTATTACATATATATACCACATTTTGTGTATCCATTCATCAGTCAGTGAATTTCCAGGATTTTCCATTTTTTGGCTATTCCAAAAAATGCTGCTATGAAAATTCATGTACAATATTTTGTATGGACATAATTTTTCATTTCTTTTGCATATATACCTAGAAATGGAATAGCTAAGTTATATGTTTAGTATTTTGAAGAACTTACAAAGTGTTTTCCAAAGAGAGTTGTACAATTTATATTCCCACAAACAGTGTGTGAGGATTCAGATTTCTCCATATCCTCACCAGCACTTATCTTTTTTCTTGATTATAGCTTTCTTAATGTGAGTGAAGTGGCATCTCATTGTGTTTTTTATTTTCATTTCCCTAGTGAATATGGTATATTTTCATGTGTTTATTGACAATTTTTATCTTTTTTTGAAGAAGTATCATTTCAAATTCTTTGCCTGCTTTAAAAAAAAATTATTATTTTTCATTTTATTTTTGTGTAGTAAGAGTACTTTTCATATTTTGGATACAAACTTCTTATCCTCCTCATTTACTTGACAGTGTCCTTTAAAGCACAAAAGCTTGAAGCTGAGAATTTATAACTTATATATATATATATTTTTTTTTCTTTTGTCACTTGTACTGTTGGTGTCATAGATAATACACCATTGCTTAATCCCAGGCTATGGATATGAAATTCTATATTTTAATAAGATTTTTTAAAATAGTTTTAGCTATTACATTTAGGTGTAAGATTTATATTGACTTAATTTTTGTAATGGTGTCCCCGGATAGTGCAAACAGTTAACATGTTCAACTGCTTACTGAAAGTTTGAAAGTCAAGTTAACTGAGAGGCTCCTTGGAAGATAAATCAGTTATCAAAAACCTTATGAAACAGTTCTACTCTGAAAAAATGTGGATGCCATGAGCCTTAGTCAACTCTATGACAATTAGCACTGGGTTAATATTTGTATATGTTGTGAGATAGGTGTATATTATATACCTTCTTTTTTTTTTTTTTGGCATGTGGATATTCAGTTGTTCTAAACCCTTTGATAAAAATGCTATTCTCTCCCCATTAAATTTACATAGGAAGTTTGTTGAACTCAACTGATCATAAATGTAAGTGTTTATTTCTGAACTCCCCAATCTGTTTCATTGATCTATGTGTCTATCTTTGTGCTAGTACTGAAGTGTCTTGATCAATGTAGCTCTGTTGGAAATTTTGAAATCAGGAATTGAGAGTTGTTCAACTTTTTTCTTCTTTTTCAAGATTGCTTTGCCTATTCTGGATCTCTTGAATTTCAATATGAATTTTCACATAAGCTTGCCAATGTCTACAAAAACTTGAGCTGTGTTTTTGTTAGGAATCACATTGATACTAATTTTAATGTAACTGATTATTTCAACAAGTTTTAAGCTCTTCCCTTACATTGGTAAATCAGGCTGCCTCGCAATCATTAATGGTATCATTTACCTTAATGCTATTTAGTTACTCCATCTCTTAGAACAATCACAAATCTAGTAATATTTTATAATGGCTGTGTAAATTATTTTTTATAGATAGCTATTGAGCTTTCATTGCTTAAATAAATTTTTCAATGCCTATTTTAAATTTCAGTGATCTGAGAAATGTACTCATTGAATTTTGTTTAAAAAAAAACTATGATAAACTCTGAAATAGTTAAAAATAAAATCACTAAGTTTTAAAATAGTATTTAGGATATAAGTATGTAATGAAAAGGAACAAAAGACAAAAAAAAGAGATAAGAGACATGAACAAATCTGTCTTAGAAGAAGTACAACTAGAATGCTCCTTAGAAGCAAGTATCTTACATACTTTGGACACGTTGTCAGGAGGGATCAGTCCCTGGAGAAAGACATCACCCTTGGCAGAGTACAGGGTCAGTGGAAAAGAGGAAGACCCTCAATGAGGCAGATTGACACAGTGGCTGCAACAATGAGCTTAAGTATAAGAATGATTGTAAGAATGGCTCAGGACCAGGCAGCGTTTCATTCTGTTGTGCATAGGGTCGCTATGAGTCGGAACCAACTCAACAGCACCTAACAACAACTAACAAGAGACGTGGAAGATTTTGAGTATCTGGTATTTTGCTATTAGGTCACAAAGAAGAAAATGAAGATCATAGTGGCAAAAATCCTTTGAAGATACTTCATTATCTTTTCTAGAATTGAAGAAAGACATGAATCTCCGATACAAAAGTGTATTCTGATTTTAGAGTAGAATTTATAAGCTAAACTTTTATCTAATTATACCTGTGGTATGTCAAGTATAAAGTGATGCTCCTGTATTAAAGAAGGAATAATAAACATAGGGGATGTCATTTCACTTTAATCCAACTCTTTACTGATATTATTGTACAGAGATTTAAAAAACAACATGTAGACCCAAGAAATTCCAAGACGGCACTGAGGAAAGTTAAGAACTACTCTTGTTTAAAATTTAGAATCTTCAGAAGTTTGAAGAATTGATGGTGCCATGTACCTCCTTTGTAGCCTTAAAATTCTGAATGACACTAACTAATCAATAGAACCTAAAAGCATAATTTATCTCTTATTGCATAATTCCAAGATAAAATGTACCAAAAAAAAAATAATAAAATAAAAAAGTAACAAATGGGAGACCATGTAAGGACGTTATCAAAGGACATGGTAGCTGTAACAGAGAATGTCATAAGAATCTGAAGAAAAAAGAAAAAAAAAAAAAAAAACACTCTAATATTTGGAATAAGAAAATCTGGGTTAAATTCATTTTACTAAGTAGCAAATTCACCTAAGTTGTCACTTCTAAAAGTGATGGCAATAATAAGGCAGGTCTGAAACTGAAATGAAATACATACATGGGTGCGGTTGTGTTAGCTATTATTAGCAAGATAATTTTAAAATATCTCCATACTAAAATATATAAAAAAAATTTTTTTGTAGTTACTATTTAATCTTACACCTAAAACTTTTTGTTAAAAAATAATTTGACCACAGGTAGAATTATTACTCTCCAAACAATAGAAATGTATTCCATTGGTTCATGTCGTATCTAGGTATGTAGCAGCCATGGAAAACTAAATCTGATTATTTTATATTTGCAGCTTCCGTAGAAAGCAAGTATCTATTTTAGCACTTACAATCAATTTTGAAGAATATATTTTTTTATTTGTGTTGCATTTCCTGAAAATATTTTGTAATAATTACTTACAATCTTATAAACAAGGTATATTGAGTTTTGTGTAACATTATCATAATCTTGTGTTTTTTTTTTTGTTACTGTAAAGGCATACTATTCTTTTTAATAAATATTTGGGGAAATACTGACATATATTAGTAGATACTTTTCACATATTGTGTTTCCTTTCATTTTTTTTCTGCAGAAATTTATTATCTTTTTTAAGGTTGCTAACCCTAATGTTGAATAGTTCTTCATCTTACTTACTGTAAAAACTTTCTGTATTATCATGTATTTATTTCTCCTGTGGGTGGGTATAAGTAATATTTTGAGACTTTTTAAAAAATCTGTTGATTATATATTCCTGAACAATTTACTCCATGAGTTTTATGCTTCTAAATAAGGCATCATTTGTATTATTGTGTTCAGGGTAACAATTTTACATATAGACTATCTTGCTCAATATTTTTATAGTTATAAAACATTTGGATCCTTTTTATTTTTTTAATCTTTCTTTAGTAAAGAAATTTTAATTTGATGATGCTAAAGAAAAAAATGGGTCTGATTAACATAGTTTAAAAAAGTGTCTTTTAAAATAGTTTTTAATAGGAGGTGTAGAATTATTCAAATTTTTAAAAATTGTTTGTAGCTGCCATAACTGGTATATTATCAACAGCTCATAATGATATCTTTAGTTTAAACAAATATAAAGCATGCTTCATTTTGTAAGCAAAGTTAGATTAATATACCAGAGTTGTGGTTTTAACTCCTGAGTTGAAGTACATGTTTTAACAATTAATTTTGAACACGGTGCTTTAATAACTTTTATTTTAATATCATAAAATCAAACCTGTGGCCACTGAGTTGATTTCAACCCATTCCAAACCTATAGGACAGAATAGAACTGACCTATAGGGTTTCCAAGGAGCAGCTGGTAAAGTCAAACTGCCAACCTTTTGGTTAGCAGCAGTAGCTCTTAACCACTGCACCACCAGGCCTTCGTTTAATATCATGGGCTGATAAATTATATAATCTTAATATTGCAATTCTGGAATCTACATTTATCAAGGACTGATTCTTTGTTAATTTTTGTCACCTGAATGATATTGTTTAATTCTAGTTGATAGCACAGAAGCCTATTTTTAGAGAGGCAAACTTTCCCTGCCCAGTGAACATCTATAGTGCAAATGAAGAATGGCTGCTACCACTCATAAAACAGCTTGATGTTGGTCATGAGGCAGTGAATTCAAATGGTAGTGTAAGCCTTGAGGGCAATGTTGTAGTCATCAATCTTCAGGTATGTTCTGCTTGTAACAAATATTGATTGCATCATAGACTGGTCTTTCCACTTATTAGTTTGGAACTCTAGTCCCCTTAGTTTTTATGTCATTTCTTGATTTAAGAAAAGTATTCATGGAGGAACATTAATTCTTTTCAAATCACTAACATGGTCACTCTTCCTATACAACTGCAGATGAATTTAGCCAATGATGGCAGTTGTCATCTAGTCTGATCTCTCATCTCACACTTCAATCTCACCTATATTCATCTAACTGAGCATGTCAGTAACCACCAGGAAATATTACAATAATAAGAAGAACTTATTTCCATCTGTGAGTGTGGGAATAGATGTAAGGATTGATGAAAGGATTTGTAAGTCATTTCAATCCAATAATACTTTCCCTTACTGGTTAATAACTATAGCCCTGCTTCTAAGGCCAGGGTACTGTGCTCTAATGTCTGGAAATAATTAATATTTTCACTGATTGGTGGGAAAATTTGGAAGAGTAAAGCAGAGGCATTATAAACGGCAAGGAAATAAGTAAAGACTAGGAATTTAGGTGGGGTGCACTGGCGCTAATTAAACTAAAGCAAGCATGTTTATTAGGAAATTTATCATGTTAATAAAACAAATATTTGAGAATACTAACACATGCTCTATGGTGATAATTATACACGTAATACTATGTAGCATTGGTATGGTAGGCTGAAAGTATACACCAAGTGGGATCGTTAATCAGTTTCCAGTGTGCTCTAAGCAAGTAACTCACTGTTTTACAACTGTGGGAGAGTTATGGCAATCTGCTTATGTCTTCTAGCTTTTTCCTATCTTTTGCACATTACCTCATCTACATTGGAAAGTCTGATTTTCCCCTCACGGTTCTTAGTAATTTAATTTTCAACTTCAATCTCCTGTCAAATGCGTGATGTTGCTGTTAGCTACTGTTGAGTCAGTTCTGACATATGGCAATCTTATGTACAACAACAGGAAATGTAACCAGTACTGCATCACCCTCATGATCCATCACCAGCATGTTGAGTCCATCATTGTGGCTATCGTGCCAATCCATCTCACTGAGGGACTCCCTTGCCATTGCTGGCCCTCTACTTCACCCAATGTGATGTTTTCCTTTAGCAATTGACTCATTCTCATGACATGTCCAAAGCAAGCAAGTTGGACAATGGTATGTTGATATCCATAATTTTCAGAAGTGGTCCCAGGTCTTTCTTCTTAATCTGTTTTAGCCTGGATACTCTACTGAAACCTGTCCACCATGAGTGACCCTTTCAGGTGTTTGAAATACCAGTGGTATAGCTTCTAGCATCATAGTAATACACAAGTCACCACAGTACTACAAACTTACAGTAAGATTGTTGTTAGGTGCCCTACAGTCAGTTCTAGTTGAGAGGGATCCCATGTACAACATAACAAAACACTGCCCTGTCCTGCACCAACCTCACAATTGTTATGTTTGAGCCAATTTTTGCAGCCACTGTGTCAATTCATCTCACTGAGAGTCTTCCTCTTCTTCACTGACCGTCTACTCTACCAAGCATGATGTTATTCTCCAGGGACTGGTCCTTCTTGATTACATGTCCAATGCACATGAGATGATATCCCTCCATCCTCGCTTATAGGAGAACTCTGGCTATGCTTCTTCCAAGACAGATATGTTTGTTCTTCTGGCATTCTATGGTATATTCAATACTCTTAATCAAAACCAGAATTCAAAGCTGTCAATTCTTCTTCGATCTTCCTTATTCACTGTCCAGCTTTCACATGCATACGAGGCCACTGAAAATACCGTAACTTGGGTCAGACATACCTTCGGCCTCAAAGTAACATCTTTGATTTTTAACACTTTAAAGAGATCTTTTGCAGCGGATTTGCCCAATGCAAAATGTCATTTGATTTCCTGAATGCTGCCCTGTTTGCACAGCGGCTAAAGCAATTGACTGTTAACTGAAAGGTTGGTGGCTGGAAACTACCAGTGGCTTCACAAAAACAGCTGTGACAGTTGGCTTCTGTAGGAATTTTCAGCCTTGGAAACCCTATGGGTTTGCTATGACTTGGAATGGACTTGACAGCAGTGGTCTTGTTGTTTTTTGGCTTCCATAGGTGTTGAATGTGAATCCAAGTAAAATGAAATTCTTAACAATTTCAATCTTTTCCCTGTTTATCACGATGTTGTTGCTTATTGGGCCAGTTGTGAAAATTTTTGTTTTCTTTATGTGGAGTTGCAATCCATATTGAAGGCTGTGGTCTTTGATTTTCATCAGTGAGTGCTTCAAGTTCTCTTCACTTTAAGCAAGCAAGGTTGTTTCATCTGTATAACGCAGGTTGTTAATGAGTCTTCCTCCAATCTTGATGCCCCGTTTTTCTTCATATAGTCCAGCTTCTTGGATTAGTTGCTCAGCATACAGATTGAATAGATATGGTGAAACGATAAAACCCTGAACACATGCCTTTCCTGATTTAAACCAAAAAGTATTCCCTCATTCTGTTGTGAATGGCTGCCTCTTGGTCCATGTCCAGGTGCCTCATGAGCACAATTAAGTGTTTTGGAATTCCCAGTCTTGGCAATGTTATCCATAATTTGCTATGATCCTCATAGTCAAATGCCTTTACATAGTCAATAGAATACAGGTAAATATTTTCCTGGTATTCTCTGCTTTCAGCCAAGATCCATCTGGCACCAGTGATGACCTCCCATATTCCACATCTTCTTCTGTATTGGGCTTGAATTTCTGGAAGTTTCCTGCACATGCACTGCTGCAACCACTTTTGAATGATTGTCAGCAAAATTTTACTTGCTTGTGATGTTAATGATATTTTTAGATAATTTCCTCATTTGGTTTGGATCACCTTTCTTTGGAATGGGCATAAATATGGATCTCTTCTAGTCAGTTGGCCAGGTAGCTGTCTTCCAAGTTTCTTGGCATAGGCAAATGAGTACTTTCAGCACTGTATCCTTTTCTGAAACATCTCAATTGATACTTTGTCAATTCCTGGAGCCTGATTTTTGGCCAATGTCTTCAGTGCAGCTTGGACTTCTTCCTTCAGTACCATCGATTCTTGATTATATGCTACCTCATGAAATGACTGAACCTAGAATATTTCTTTTTGGTACAGTGACTCTGTGTTCCTTCCATCTTGTTTTGATGCTTCCTGGGTCATTCATTATTTTGTCATTGAATGTTTCACTATTGAAACTAGAGGCCTGAATTTTTTCTTCAGTTCCTTTAGCTAGAGAAATGCTGAGAGTGTTCTTCCCATTTGGTTTTGTAACTCCAGATCTTTGCATGTTTCATTATAATACTTTAGTTTTTATTTATGAGCTGCTCTCTGATATCTTCAGTTCATCTTTTATTTTATCATTTCTTCCATTTGCTTTAGCTACTCAACATTCAAGAGCAAATTTCAGAGTACCGTGACATCCATTTTGGTCTTTTCTTTCATTCCCGTCTTTTTAAGAACCTCTTGCTTTCTTCATATATGATGTCCTTGATGTTATTCCACAACTTGCCTGGTTTTCGGTCATTAGTGTTCATTGCGTCAAATGTATTCTTGAGGTGGTCTCTAAATTCGGGTGGAATATGCTCAGGGTTGTACTTTGGCCCTTGTGGACTTGTTCTAATTTTTTTCAACTTCAACTTGCATGAGAACAATTAATGATCTGTTCCACAGTCGACCCCTGGCCTTTTTCTGACTGATGATATTGAGCTTTTCCATTGTCTCTTTTCACAGATGTAGTCAACTTGATTCCTGTGTATTCCATTGGAGAAAGTCCACGTGTATAGTCACTGTTTATGTTGTTGAAAAAAGGTATTTGCAACAATGAAGTCATTGGTCTTGCAAAATTCTATCATGAGATCTCAGGCATAATTTCTAACACCAATGCCATATTTTCCAACTACTGATCCTTCTTGTTTCCAACTTTTGCAATCCAATCACCAGAAATTATCAATGCATCCTGATTGCATATTTGATCAATTTCAGACTGCAGAAGCTGGTAAAAATCTTCAAATTCTTCATCCTTGGCCTTAGTGGTTGGTGGGCAAATTTGAATAAAAGTAATATTAACTGGTCCTACTTGTAGGTGCATGGATATTATCCTACCATTGACAGCATTGTACTTAAGGGTAGACCTTGAAATGTTCTTTTTAGTGATGAATGCAATGTCATTCCTCTTTAATTTGTCATTCCCACTATAGTAGGCCATATGATTGTCTGATTCCAAATGGGCAGTGCCAGTCCATCTCAGCACACTTATGCTGAGGATATTGATGTTTATTTGTTCCATTTCATTTTTGACAACTTTAAATTTTCCTAGATTCATACTTCCTACATTCCACGTTCTGATTTTTAACTGATGTTTGCAGCTGTTTCTTCTCATTTTGAGGCATGCCACATCAGCAAACAAAGGTCTCGAAAGCTTGACTCCATCTACTTCATTAAGGTCGCCTCTACTTTTTAGAGGCAGTTCTTCCCCTCTTTTGAATGACTTCCAACCTGGGGGCTCATCTTCTGGCACTCTATCAAACAATGTTCTGCTGCTTTTCATAATGCTTTCACTGGCTAAATTTTTTTCAGGATTAGGCTGCCAGGTCCTTCCTCTTAGTTTGTCTTTGTCTGGAAGCTCAGCTAAAACCTGTCCACCGTGGGTGGCCTTGCTGATATTTCACTACCAGTGGCATAGCTTCTAGCATCACAGCAACATGTAAGCCCCCACTTTATGGCAAACTGACGGTGTGTAGCTGAATAAAATCTCTGTCATCCCAAAGTAATGACATTATAAAAATAAAATTTACCAATCTAATTTGTTTTTATGATAAGTATAAATGGACATGTCAGAAATATCTTTCTTTAATAAAAATCTATGGAAAACAATCATCTTCTTTCTGGTTTTGATGTGTCATTGAAAGAAAATTCATAAACTCTGTTTACAAACTATTTCTAAAGAAAGGAAGTTATTTCTTTTCAACCACCAGGTTTGGTTTTGTTATTTTTTACATCTAAGGAAAGCTAAAGACACATCATTTTTCCTTTTTGTTTTAATTCAGGATGAAAGTCATAATTACATTTAGTCTCAACTGAATTTGAAAGCTTTAGATTTTTCTCCCCCTCACATCTAATTTTTTTTTAGTAGATTCTTGCAGTTTATATCAGTTTTTATTAAACTTCTAGCATATCGAATTTGTTTCTTTTATTATTTTTTTGTATTTGTTTTTGAAATAAAAGATACAATATTTACTTATCTGCTAACGAAATAAATAGAACACAGGATCCCTAGTTATATTCTCAGCTACAGTTTTAGGAAAGTCTCATTCGATGTTGAAATGCAGCATGGTGGCTTTTTTGCTGCACTTGTTTTACTACCTACCCAAGTCTCACAGTAGGCTTAAAAATAGTGTGTATCATTTTGTTTGTTTTTAGTTATCACTTTTTTTTTTTTTCCCATAAGAACAATTTTGTGAAAAGCACACATATAGGACAAAGGAAAATATGCTTAAAAATGGACTTGGTAAAAAATATTCTTAGGTTTTTTTTTTTTTTTTTGAATATTTGTAATTGGGGTATACTTCAGGGCAGGTGTTTTTATATCCCCTTACGTAGGCCCCATTTTATTCCTGTTGTTGTTAGTTGCAGTCAAGTCAGTTCCAATTCATGGCTACCCCAAGAGTTACAAAGTAGGACTACTCCATAGAGTTTTCTTGGCTGTAATCTCAATGGAGGTAGACCATAAGACCTGTATTTCATGATACTCCTGGATGAGTTCACATCACCAATCTTTAGGTTAGCTGTAGTCGTTGTTGGGTGCCATCGAGCCAGTTCTGACTCATACTGCATCTATGTACAACAGAATGAAACAGTGTCAGGTTCTGAGCAATCCTCACAAACTTGGTATGTTTGAAACCATTGTTGCAGCCACTGTGTCAATCCATCGCATTGAGGGTCTTCCTCTTTTTTGCTGACCCTCTACTTTATCAAGCATGATGCTCTTCTCCAGAGACTGGTCCCTCCTGATAACATGTCCAAAGTACGTAAGACGAAGTCTCACCATCTTCCCTTCTAAGAAGCATTCTGGCTCTACTTCTTCAAAGACAGATTTGTTTGCTCTTCTGGCAGTCCACAGTGTATTCAATATTCTTTGTCAGCACCATAATTTAAGTGCAGTAATTCTTCCTTGATCTTCTTTATTCATTGTCCTGCTTTCACATGTATATGAGGCATTTTAAAATGCCATGGCTCAAGTCAGGCTCACTTTTGTCCTCAGGGTGACATCTTTGTAGTTGAGTGCAAATCGTTTTGTGCCACCTATGGTTCTTCTATGTCTTCCTTTCTAGTTTAATATGTCAGTTGTATCTACTTTATATATTATGCTTCTGTATAAAATTTAATTTGAAAGAAGAAATTTTTGGCAAAAATTAAAAAAAAAAAACTAAATTTCCTATTTGAATTCTTTGGCATAAAACCCCAATTGTACACTTAGTAGCTTTACAAATGTGTATAGGATGATTAGCTTCCCTGATCCTTGATTTCCTCATCTTGAGGAAGTAGTAAGTCCTGCTACAAGAGCCCTTGTGGCACAGTGGTTAAGCACTCAGTTGGTGGTATGAACCCACCAGGTACTCAGCTATGGCTGCTAACCAAAAGGCCGGCAGTTGGAACCCACCAGGTGCTCCTTGGAAACCCTATGGGGCAGTTCTACTCTGCCTTTAGGGTCGCTACGAGTCGGAATCAACTTTATGGCCGCAGGGTTTTTTTTTTTTTTTTTTTTCAGTTTTGCTGTGTTTATTCTCAAGAACAACAAAATTAAATAGATGATAGATAGATAGACAGATAGATTGATGGATGATAGGTAGATAGATGATAGATAGATACATAGATAAATAGATAAGTAAATAAATAACAGATACCTTACTTGCACATGCCAGTTCTGACTCATAGGGATCGTATAGGGTAGAATAGAACTGTCCCATCTGGTTTCAAAGGCTGTAAATCTTTGTAGAAGTAGATTACCCCATCTTTCTCCCTTGGAGTGGCTGGTGGGTGTGAACCACTGACCTTTGGGTTAGCAGCTGAGCATGTAACCACTGCACCACCAGGGCTCCTTTTATTGCAACCAGGTTCAGTTAAATGTAAATCTAAATTAAAAATAATATCTGTAACTCTATAATACATAGAACCATAAAAGTGAAAACAGAAACATGTCAATATACACCCTATAATTAATTTTTAAAACAACTACTGTTTTTGGAAAGACAACTACATTTTTGAGGTGACATAAATTATTCTATGAAAAATCATATGCCTTATATATGCATTAACATATGGCTTTCAAAGAAATTATTTATGAAATTATTACTATTTTGCAAAATTCTTTGGGACACTAAGGTTGTCATGCAGAAACCAAAACCAAAAACCCATTGCCATCAAGCCCATTCCGACTCACAGTCAAGTTTTTTTCAGTGGCTGTAATACATATGTGTGTATATGTATGTGTGTGTGTGTATTCTTTAGTTAAATTTGGTTTTGTTTATACCACTTTAGTCATTTAAAGGCAATTATTCTGGAAATAGAGGGAGACCTGACGCATAAAATAGTTGATTGATCTTGGCCCATCATTTTCCTACTCACCATTTGATTTTCCTGCCTAGCTTCTTGGGAAATCTAATTTGTTTGCTGCTTAGGATTGATTCTATTACAATGTTTTTACTGTTTCTCTTTTTTAGTATCATTTTTCTCATAGTTCTTATGATAGCAGTTTTCAGGGATTTTTTTCCCCTCTTCTTTGTGTTCTGTTTTGTATTTCCCTAAGGCAGTGAGTCATTCTGAAAGTGTTGGGTAATTTGTTTTGTTCAGCAGATTTCCGGTACAGGCGGTCCCTGGATTATGAACAAGACCCATTCCTGAGTCTGTCTTCAAGTCGAATTTGTATGTAAATCGGAACAATTAAGAGCAGTTCATATCTAATGTCAGTCAAACGTGTGTCTTAGTATATAGTATATAGTGTACCTTTTTATGCATAAAATATTAAAGAAACACTTTCAGATACACTAAAACATCTTTAACATAATAATATAGTAATAATGATAATAATGTTTTGATGCACGCCACAAATTAGCACACGTTTGTTATTACGAATCATTGTATATACCTCAAATTTTTAATAGGTTTTATGGGGGTTGGTTCAAAATTAGGGGTTGTAGGTAAGTCAGACTTTCGAAGCCTGGGAACTTCGTGTACTGTAGCCATGCATATACTGTGTTTTTAGTTTTTTTTTTTTTTACTATCCATCCAAATGTTACTTTCTTCTGGTAATCACTTTCACCTTTTTCAGTTCACTGTGTGATATCTGAAGCTGGGATCTTTGTTCTGTTTTATTCATTGACATACTTCAAGTACCTGACACATAGTATGTGTTCGATAAAGTGGGCTTCTCTTTTCCTATTGCAATTTTCTCTGTTTTCATGTTTGTGATCACTTACCAAGATAATTTTGGTCAAAACTTTTGAACGTCTCTATTTGTACTGCTGCCTTTTATAGTTCTCTAAAACCACTGCAACTTCCTTTGCCTCTGTTATTAAATTTTATGAAAGAAACTTCAATTATGATTTTAATTTTCAATTAAAATATTGACATTAAAGAGTTAGTAAAATCTAAGAAAAAAGGTCATACAATGCCATATAAAATATACCAGATAATTTATAGCATGGTGCATCGGTCTGTAATTTTGTTCATTATCACTCTCATGACACCATTATAATTAAGTAACTTTTGTTTTCATCCACTCTTGTCTCTCTTAAGTCTCCATTATCCCAGCAGAATTAAAAATCCCAGAAAGAATATCATTTAAATAGCAATAGCACAAGTTATTAAAAAAGACATAAATAAAAAAAAAATTTCCTCTAAAGTGTGAGTAAAACACACACACACAGGCACACATATATAAATATGTAAAAACCCGTTGCCGTTGAGTCAATTCATATACATCTTAAATTTAGATAATTAGGATGTATTTATTTTTCCTGTAATAAATAATCTATCCTTTTAATATTGTTGCAATATTCCAGAAAAAAAAAAGAGACAGCTTCTTTTCTACTTGATTGGGGGGTGGAGGAAGCAGGTCTACTCTCCACCTGTACTGCTATGTATCAAGATAAGCTGGACTTAATTCTCTATGTTTTGTATCTGTGTATGCTCTCATCACAATTGATAGTATTCTTACTGGGTAAATGCAGAGACCACAATTACAAAGCTACCCTATGAAAATAGGGTAGTCAAGTTCCATGAACATGTGATTTTTTTTTTTTTTTCAAACTAATATTACCAACTAAACCCTGAACTCACAGGCCTTATATTGTGATGGAGGACAACAGATAAATAATAATAATAAATAAAAATAAAATAACTGTGTTATAAAAGGTTAAATGCTTTGAAGAAAAAAACAATGGAATATTTGAGTCCTGGAGCAGAAGGTATGTGTTTGAAGGGAAATTTGATTCTCAAAAGCATGGACATTAAAAAGCCTCAATGAAAGACCTTTTTTGATAAAATAATTGAAGTCAGTGAGTTACGTATGCGGATTTCTGGAATTGTAATGCTATAGGCAGGGTTGAGTACATAATTTGTTGGGTACAGTGCAAAATGAAAGTGGAAGTTTCCTTGTTGAAAAGCAGTAAAAAAAGCTTCACCTTTTCTTTCATGGGCTTTCTATCAATCTGTCACGGTATTTTTATTTGTTATTTAATGTTGAAATCCACAAGGATGAGGATACTTTCTGGGTCAGTGCAGACACTCACAAGTGCCTGGGGCTCAGTCTCATTAATTTGGATGCAGTGCACGTGCCCAACTCTAACCCTGCAGGTTTACACGAGGGGTAGAAGGTGGCAGCGGTTTCTGATAGGGGGCAGAGAAATGCATGATCAAGAGCCCATCACCCCAGGGAGATGAGAGTTTCCAGGAGGCAGGACTGTGTGAGCCAAGGCTCCAAGTCCCTGACATATACTTCATGTTCTGATCAGACTTTACTTATAAATCACACATTCGAAGATAAAATTATTAATAATGCCAAGACCATAGCCACAAAGCAATAAACCCCAAAGATGGTGCCCCAACCGAGTGTGGGGTCTTGTGGGACTGCACTGGTCACATGCCCATGAAGTTACCCTGGTTACAGGCAGAGGAAATATCAAGTACAAAAGCCATGGTGTAGAAGATTGCAGGAATGTTTTTATAACAGCACAGAAAAGAGTAATCAAAGATAGAAAAGTGAGAGAGCTTCAGATTGAATAGGGCCTGCTTTCATTGTAAGTGCTTTGAATTTTATTCTCAGTGGAACACGCAGTAGGTGATGATGGCATCTTGGACCAGAGTTGTAGTGATGAAAAGGGATTTGTTTTTAGATATATTTTGAAGACGGAGATCACAGGTTTTGCTGGCTAATTGCATGCGGAGTGTAAAAGAAAGAGGGCACCCAAAGATAAGTCCAAGCTTTGTCTGAAGGAATGTTAGAATTATCATACACTGAGTGTAATATGACCATGGGAGAAATAGGTTTTAGAATAAGGCTGGATCAGGTATTTGGTTTCAGGCATGTTAAATTTGGGAAGGCTGTTATTCATTCAAGTAGAGAACAATTTTGTTGAATAAATTGACCATTAATGAGTTGTTGAGCATGTGAGTCTGTAGATGCAGTTGGCTGGGTGAGAGACATATATTTGGGAACCATCAGCATAAGTGTACAGACAGTATGAAATTGGATGATTTCAGCCAGAAAGTGAGTGGAGTTAGAGAAGACTAAGCCCACAGATACTCCAATAATAACCATCCAAGAGGATGAGAACAAACAAACAAGAATACTGGTGTGGTGGGTAAGGTTGTGTGTCAACTTGGCTGGACCATGATTCTCAGTGGTTTGATAGTCATATGATGGTGTGATCAGATCCATGATGAGATTTGATATTATGTAATCACCTCCATGATAGGATCTGCTGTGAGGAGACAAACAGTTGAAAGGGGATTTCCTTGCACTTGTGGCCTGCATTGTATATAAGTGGATATTCTTTCAAGGCTTGTGGGATTTTGCTCCTTCTGGATCCTGTAGCTGACTCCTGTTTGTCTCTCCTCAAGTTCTTGTGACTTGAGCTAGCAACTTGCCTGCCAATTTTTGGGATTCATCAATCTTCACAGCCTATGAAAAGAGCCCTGCTTTACGACCTGCTGATCTTGGGTTCGCCAACCCCTGTGGTTACATGCATCAGGAGATACCTCTGTCCTGGCCCATGGACTTGGGGCGTTCCAGCCTCTGCAACCACGTGAACCATTTCCTTGATATAAATCTCTCTATATATTTATATGCTTTGTTGATTTTTTTTTCTCTAGGGAACCCGGCCTAAGACAACCGGGAAGGACCAGTGAATTAGATAGAAACAAGTAAAGTATAGTTTTCTGGAAACAAATACAGTGTTCCTAGGGCTACAGCAGTATATCTACAGGAAACTGCCAGAAATTAAAGCCAGATTCAGAAGAGGATGCAGAGCCAGCTATATCATAGCTAATGTCAGATGATGGATCCTGGCTAAAAGCAGAGGATACCAGAAAATTGTTCACTTGTGGTTTATTGACTATGCAAAGGAATTCAACTATAAGGATCGTAACAAATTATGGAAGACATTGCAAAGAACAGGAAATCCAGAACACTTAATTATATGAGGGGCCTGTACATAAACAGAACAAAAGGATACTGCGTGGTTTAAGGTCAGGAAAGGTGTGTATCAGAGTTGTATTTTTTCACTATTCCTATTCAGTCTGTATGCTGGACAAATAATCTGAAAAGCTGGACTATATGAAGAAGAACGTGGCATCAGGATTGGAGGAGGACTCATTAACACCCTGCATTATGCAGATGATACAACCTTGCTTACTGAAAGCGAAGAGGGTTTGAAGCACTTACTGATGAAGGTCAAAGACCACAGCCTTCAGTATGGATTACACCTCAACTTAAAACAAATTTCTCACAACTGAAGCAATAAGCAATATCATGATAAACAGAGTAAAGATTGAAGTTGTCAAGGATTTCATTTTAATCAGATCCACAATCAACACTCATAAAAGCAGCACTCGAGAAATCAAAAGATGTATTGCATTGAGCAAATTTGCTGCAAAAGACCTTTTTAAAGTGTTAAAAAGCAAAGATGTTACCTTTAAGTCTAAGGTGTACCTGATCCAAGCCATGGTGTTTTCAATCACCTCATATGCATGTGAAAACCTGACAATGAATAAGGAAGACCACTGACACCTTTGAATTACGGTGTTGGCAAAGAATATTGAATATACTATGTGAATATACTATGGACTGTCAAAAGAACGAACAAATCTGTCTTGGAAGAAGTACAACCAGAAAGCTCCTCAGAAGTAAGGATGATGAGACGTGTCTCATGTACTTTGGACATGTTATCAGGAGGAACCACCAGTCCGTGGAGAGGAACATCATGCTTGGTAAAATAGAGGGTCAGTGACAAAAGGGAGACCGTCAACAAGGTGGATGGACACAGTGGCTGCAACAATGGGTTCAAGCCTAATAACGATTGTGAGGATGGTGCAGCACAGGGCAGTGTTTATTCTGTTGTGCATAGGGTCACTATGAGTCAGAGCTGAGAACAACAACAACAGGGTAAAGAAGTGATCAGCTGTGTAAAATACTACTGATAAATACTTCAAGAACTTAGAATTCACCACTGTACTTAGCAACAAGGATGTTATTAATAAACTTCAAAAAAATATCTGTGGAATGGTTGGGAGTTCTGAAAAGAATAGGAGGAGAAATATTGGACACAGTGAGTTTAGACTAATTTGTTGTCGTTAGGTACCTTCAAGTCAGTTCTGACTCATGGCAACCCTAGGTACAACAGAATGAAACACTGTCCCACCCTGTGCCATCCTCACAATCATTCCTATTTTTGAGACAGACAATTGTTGCAGCCACCGTGTCAATCCATTTCACTGGGAGCCTTTCCCTTTTTCACTGACCCTCTACTTTATCAAGCATGATGTCCTTCTCCAGGGACGTGTCCCTCCTGATAACATGCTCAAAGTACAGGAGAGGAAACCTTGCCATCCTCACTTCCAAGGAGCATTCTGGCTATGCTTCTTCCAAAAAAAAAAAAAATTCTGGAAGTCCATGGCATGTTCAATATTCTTTACCAACACCATAATTTGAAAGTGTCAACTCTTTGATCTTCCTTATTCATTGTTCAACTTTCACATATATGTGAAGATTGAAAATACCATGGCTTGGTCAGGTGCATCTTCAAAGTGATGTATTTGCTTTTTAACACGTTAAAGTGATCTCCTGCAACATATTTGCTCAACGCAATTTGTCATTTGATTTCTTTTTTTTTTTAAAGGTTTACAGCTAATTTACTTACAAGTACACATTTAACAAAATGAAATTAAATTCTGATATATCAAGCTTAGTTTAGAATAGTGTAACAATAGGTATTTTGATGATTAAATTATTTTAAACAAATAAATACCCTGAAAAATTAATGCCGGTAATATTCTTGGTCAAAATATTATTAAGAAATACAATATATAAATTGAAAATACGAGTGCTTCAAATTTGAAAATGGAAGTGAACTCACTTGGACAGAGTCAGAGTTTAACATAATCTAAATGTGGGGGCAAGGGAAAACTGTGACCCGAATGATACCTTTCAGGTTAATAGAAGGGAAAAGAAGCATAGTTTGTCTTAAATGAAAATGGGCAGATTGCTTCTTCAGGTAGAATCTATTCCAAGATATTCCTTGTGAAGCTGTCTTGTGAATTTTTTCTGCCTGTAAAATTATCTTTCTAAAAACATCCACAGCAGCCTGATTTTCTTTAGCAGAAGATTCCAAAAAAGCTGCATTCCAAGATTCTGCTAAAATTTCCTTTCTTCATAATTGATCACCCTTTCTATATGTAGGTCTTTTTTATTTCCCACCAGCATAATAGATATTTAAACTTTCCCCACCAGATCCAACAATTTGCTATGGATAACTTGGGGCACTTAAAACTTTTGATTGATGTAACAGAGTCTGCAAGAATATAACCCTTAATATCTATAGAGTATGTCTGAGGAAAAGATGGAATATTCATCCTGCCCAGCTGTGTTCACCAGTTGATGATATTTCCTGTGATCAGTTTTGCAAAAGTGTCTTTTATGGTTGGATCATAGGAATGAACAAACTGGCCTTCAACAAATTTAATCCTCAATAAGGATTTCCCTACAGACTAGTAGCCCAGAATGGTGATCTTTCGGGAGGTGGACTGCGGCATCTTCTCAGCCTCCCAGCCCAGCCTGAAACTCACCACCTGTGGCGCTGGATCCTGCTGCAGCTACTGTGGAAGGCAGCTGGGAGCTACGTGCAGGGCGCATGTAGCTCTTGTGCTCTCTCCCTCATTTGGTTTCTTGCTGCAGCTTCCATGGGCTTTAATTGTGGATCCAAGTAAAATGAAATCCTCAACAACCTCTATCTTTCCTCCGTTTATCATGATGTTGCTTATTGGTCCAGTTGTGAGGATTTTTGTTTTCTTTACATTGAAGTTAATCCATACTGAAAGCTGTGGTCTTTGATCTTCATCAGTAAGTGCTTCAAGTCCTCTTCACTTTCAGCAGACAAGGTTACATCATCTGCATAACACAAGTTGTTAATGAATCTTCTTCCAATACTGATGTCCCATTCTTCTTCATATAGTCGTTTCGTGTATTTGCTCAGCATGCAGATTGAATAAGTATGGCGAAAGGATACAATTCCAATGCACTTTGACTTTAAATCAGGCAGCGTACCCTTGCTCCATTCCAACAACTGCCTCTTGGTCTTTGTCCAGGACAATTAAATGTTCTGGAATTCCCATTCTTTGCAATGTTATCCATAATTTGCTATGATCCACACAGCCTAATGCCTTTGTGTAGTCAAACTCTGAGAACTTCATGGGGTCTGAAGCTAGAAAATAAACAGTAGTTAAACAATATAAAAGAACTAAACCAGGATTCTGAATTTGGTAAAAAGTTTATGGGGAGTCAAAGGAAGTCAGAAATGTATTGGTAGTATATAGCTACTTGCACAAATGATTGTAATATTGAAAAAGAATGGGGACCTCAAGTGAAAATCAGTAGTTCTAACTAAAATATGTCCTATTTTATATAAGATGTTCACTGCAAGAAAATGTACAGAATATTCTTCAAACTGTCTCATATTAATAAATAGAACTGTCCTCTCCCCCGCCAAAAGAAAAATATAAAAGAAACTGAAGTGAGACAAAGAGTGTGCTTTATCTTGTGATAAAAACCAAAAACCACACCAGTTGCTTTCAAGTCAATTTGACTCACAGCAGCCCTATAGAACAGAGTAGAACTACTCCATAGGGTTTCCAAGGAGTGCCTGGTGGATTTGAACTGCTGACCTTTTGGTTAGCAGCCATAGCTCTTAACCACTAAGCCACCAGGTTCCCTATCTTGTTATAGACTTACTGAATTTCCCTGTGAAGATGTATTTTTGGTGATTTAAAACTAATTTCCTTCATGTTTCCATAAAGAGAATGTCCCTGGAGTATCACTCTCTTATTTCTTCACTCCATCCTCCTCTGGGATGGAATTCTGCTTGGGAAGTTGGAGAGAAGAGCTAGCTAGGCATATGTGACTCAAAATCCCACGATCTCTTTTAGGAGTAAGTCTTCCCAGAAGAAAAATGTATTCCCATCAGTTCTTGACCATTGTTAAACTTAGCAGTACTTGTTCAGTCCTTAAGTTTGAACATTTGCCTTTGCCTGGGTGGTTAAATTTGCCATATTGACAGGTGAAGTACTAGCAAATCCAGTTGTTTCAGAGCTAGCCACATTCACCAAAGAACTTTATTAATATGTAAAACAGTTTGTTTTACCACCATTTGTCTAACTTGTATAACTTTCTCTCACCTGTTCCAGTATCAACCCAGCCCAAACTTCAACCCTTTTTGACCCCTTATCTAGTGTGAGGTGAACACTTGTGGAATATTAACAGCTTAAATGTGTTCACTTGGGTTTCAAGCACCACAGAAGGTTCTGTTTCAAAGAAGACACCTATTCATCCCTGAGGCCAGTTATCTTTTACTCCCAGCCAGTGCAATTCTAAAATCTTTTTTGTCTCCACTCATGAGCATGGAACAAAGCAGAAACAGCAGAGAAAGGATGCCTGGAAGAGATAGCAGCATTATTACCCGTTTGCTCCCTGTGATAGCTCTTTTATCTATGATATCATTTTATGTATGATATTAACAGAGTTTAATTTCTGCTTCAATTCAAGGGATCCAACACTTAACATGTACTTAGCCTGAGTCTGAGTATTTTCAAAGTGATAGTTTGGGGTAATAGTGAATGTCAGAGGGGTTTCTCACCTAGTTTGGGAGAGAGTCAAAGGAACTTTCCTTAAGGATAATGATATTTCCTTCAAGACCTAAGTTATAAAATAAAAATTAGGGTGGGTATGTTGACTTTCCAGGAAGAAAAGACTATGCAGACGAAAGACATGGCAAGATCCAGGATCATAGAGAAACCCGTGGAGCTGGGGTCTGGAGAAACACAGGGAGATGGCAGAAGATGAGGCGTGAGGGATTATTAAAAAGTGCTGAGGACGACCATATAGTTTCTGGTGAAAGCTGAACATGTGTTTGAAATTACCCTTTACGTTTGGGAGAAAAAGGATTAATAGATCAAACATTCTAAATACATTTTGAAGGACAAGTATAATTTTCTAAAAGTACCATTGCCCTTTACTTCTTAGTTTGCAATGTTCTATAATTTTAAATAAGCTTCTCTGTCTAGACTGATAGCATATCCTCATCTATAAAACGTTGATCTATGACAGAGACTTCTAATCTTTAAATAATGAGTTTTAGTGACCCGTGAATCTAATTTGAAAGGTGCTATAGACTCTTTTTTTTTATAGCATTGCAACACAGTACAGTATTATGGTCTAGTTGAAAATATTCAGTATCATTATGCCTTTAAAATGTTCTTAGGAATTAGGTTGATTACACATGAGCATTTACTGAGTGAGTCCAAGAACGTAAAGGATTGCTTGAATGGCTAACTCTAGCTTGAATTATTTCAGAAAAGATAGACCAGAGGAAAGTGATGAAAAGTTAAAAATTTGCCAACCTGTAGGAAACCCTGGTGTCATAGTGGCTAAGATCTACATCTTCTGCTTACCAAAAGGTTGGCAGTTGGAATTCATCAGGCATTCCTTGGAAACTCTATGGGGTAGTTCTACCCTGTCCTACAGGGTCACTGTGAATCGGAATCTACCCGACGGCAATGGATTTGGTTTTTGTACAGGCAGCTGTTATTTCAAGGGCTGCCATTAGATAATGGACATTTAAAGTGAATTTCACTGCCTTGATGTCCTATGTTGATTTGAAACATTTCCGGAGCCTCTCCAATATTCTAAACACACAGCACAACCCTCTCATGAATTGAAGAGTTGCTGCTTATCACCTTTATATTCCCAATCAGTAAGGAACTGCAAAGAAGCATAGTACTCCATCATGGAAATATTTGAATTATATTTCCCTTAAGGAAAAATATTTTATCAATCAAATAAGACAAACAGCTAGATTCTGTTTTTTAATATACATATACATATAATTTGTACTGTGTTTTCAGTATCTTTTAAGTCACCTCTGATCCTTATTTTAACAAGGTTGCATACTATCACATGAATACAATGATAAAAATAAAGCCAACCCTGGCACAATCTTGTTTCCTCATTATTCAGTTCTCTCTATGTGTGGAGACAAAGTTTTAGAATACGCTCTGCATTGAAGTGAATTATAGGACATCTTTCTGCATTAGCATACAGTTTTAATTTTAAGTCTTAAAATCAAAATGTAAATGCCTCAGAGCCTTTTCTTGAACCAGTAACTTTTACCTGCCATTTTATTCCCTTGTGCCCATAAATAAATCCTTGTGCTAAAATAGCTTTGGCATAGGCTGAGAAATATTTATACCTAACTTCTGCAGAGAAATACCATTGCAAGTACTTAAGCACTTGAATACATGCTGTTGTTCTTGAAAGTAACATCTTTGATGAAGACTTGCAACTTGCAAATCCTAATAGTCTTAAATGAGTATTAATATGAATATTAATTGATGGATCAAATAACATCCTCAAATAATTATTCCATTGTTTGGTTTTCTAGGACTGGTTTTGCATTAACTCATTGATACAAGTTCTAAGATTCTTCTTGGTAACAGGGATTGGTCAATCCTAAGATGAGCCTTTTTTTTTTTTTTGACAGCTTTGGCCATTATACTTGGCTTTTTGGCCCCCACAGCTCATTTCCTAACACCAGATACAGCTCTGGCTTTAAGAGTCAATGCTCAACTTCTTCCTACTACACGTCAGTGACCAGTCCTTACTCAAGATGTCCTCCTGATGGTGCTCAGTGTCCGGCCTTTGCAGCACATGCCTACAGTAGTGCTGTGGTGACAGAATGCTTTCAACCAAGTTTGCCACCTGAGTAAAAAAAACATAGAAGGATGGAGGATGAGTCACTTCTCTTTCCAAATCATTTCATTGATGTCTTAGTTTTCCAGTGCTTCTGTGACACAAATATCACAAGTGGGTGGCTTTAAAAATCAGAAATTTATTTCTTCATAGTTCTGGAGGCTCAAAGTCCAAATTAGGGTCTTGATCACATGGATTTCTGCCTTACAGATAGCTCTGGAAATTACTGGATTCCTTGACAATCCTTACATGGCATTTGTCTTCTTCCATGTGTACAGATCTCCGTGTCTAATCTGTTCTTTTTGAGTGTAGCTACCTTCCAAGCAGTTAACCAGGGTTCGATTCCTGGCTGGCACAGTGGGCTGACATCTTGTTTCTCTAGTGATGCAGCAGTTAAATGATACGACTGCTAACCAAAAGGCGGCTGTTCAAATCCACCAGCCACTCCTTGGAAACCCTATCAAGCAGTTCTACTCTGTCCTATAGGGTCAGTATGGGTCGGAATCAACCCAATGGCACATTTTTTTTTTTTTAGCCTTTTCTTTTTATAACTCATAAGTGATTAGGTTTAGGACACACCCTACAATGGTATAAGCTCATTAACATAACAAAGAAAACCCTGTATCCAAACAGGACTACATCCATAGGCATAGGAGTTAGAATTCTGGCACATATTTTGAAGGGACACAATTCAATTCACATGAATAAGTTCAATGAGAAATGCCATGTGAGAAGCATGGAGTAAATGCCTTTAGTTTGAAGGCTTCACATTTGTTGTGCTCAGTTAAACTTGTGCTTTATTTATGTCGCTCTCCTCAGTTTTCCCAAACGTTCTCTGTTGCTCCCACCATCAGGAATTGGCTTTGAATGTGCCCCACTCCTATCATGTTAGACTCTTTTTAATGTTTCCCAATTCACCTTTTTTTTCAAGACATAATTTAGAAATCAGTATTTTAGGGCTCCTTCCCCTAACTTCTCTAACTCACACTATTTGGTTTTACTCATCTTTACAAATCATTTAAGTATATGGCACAGGTGATTACTGGGTTTTTTTGTTGTTGTTATGCATTTATTAATTTTTTGGAGTTTGCTAACTGGTTTCCACAATTAGCCTAGGGCTTTGTTTTTGCTTTAATGAAGTCTAATATACCTTTCTTGTATCTCCATATTTCAGTCAGTCACTATGGGATTACTTAGGTATTCAGTATTTGACTGGGTCGTTATGGTACAAGTTTTCTGTGCCATACTGACAGGGGAACCACATGACTTGTGAAAGTGAATGTTTTAAGAAGCATTTAATTAAGCTTCCAGACAACAACATAATTCACCTAAGCTATGCAGAAGTGGGTCATTGTGATTTTTTTCTATATTTAGAGAAAGGTCCAAGTGGTGATTTAATGTACTTTTATGTTCTGTTTATTTTTAACATGTGGCTAGGTAGAAGCCTTTCCAGAGAGATTTGTTAATTTTGAAAACATGTTGAGTCTGTGACAGATTATCTCCATTCCCTGGTTACTTGTTTAAAAGTTGTTTTTCTTTGAATATGCAACCTACTTCTGTGTGTATACACACACTATAGATAATGATTAATCATTGGACAGTTTTTCCAACAGTAATGAAAATTCAAATAGCTATATATGCAAAACAAACATGCAAGCAAAAAACAAACAAAAACCTATCAGTATTATATTTTGAGGAAAACAGCTTTTTGTTGCAGATGTTTTAAAACGTGTCTATAAATTCTTTGTGAGGAGCTATGATTTTGGCAATTTTTTCCTGTAGGATTTTAAGGGTTCTTTCTTTCTGATGGAATCTGTCAAGACAAAGTCAGATATCAGAATTCTAGCTTTGAAAGTAAACTTTAGATATTGCCTAGGTCATTATCAATCTTTAATTTGGGATATTACTGTATGCAGTAGAAGAAAGTGACAGAAGATATTAAAGAGAGGTTATCAGCCTTCAAATTACTGGGGAAGCAATGAGAGAATAAGTAACAAGGGAAAAACAAAAAATTATTTGGTGATACACAAAGTATAGAAAAAGAAAAGGTTTAGAAATGAAGGAAAAGTTTGACATAAATAATTACAGACTACGTAATTACAGATAAGATATAAACTGGTGAAGAAAATATATGATGAAAGAAAAAATTAACAAGCAGTAGATGATGGAGAAAGCACAAAACCCAGAACTCTAGCATTTCACCGAAGTCTGCATCCGATTTTTGCAATTCAAATATTCACATGATCACACACACACAATGCCAAAGTTGCAGAGAAAAAAAATGAGATTTTTATTATTAATTTTGTATTTTCAACTTGGCATAGCAGCGGTGACAGCTTAAATGACAGTATGAGATTTGAAGGAATGTATCCCGAAAGAACAATTTCTAAGAAAGCTTCATCATGCACCTAAGAGAAATTCTGATAAAGAGTTTTTCTTAAAAAAAAAAAAAAAAAGCATAACTACATACTGATACATACATATGATACATACATAAGCCCTGATAATTCCAATGGGATTTCCCTAGAGAAAAAGCTTCACAAAAGTTAAATATAAACAACGTACTCATTGTAATTAGGTTGGTTAACTGCTTTTCAGTTTATGAGAATTACTTTCTGTACCAGTTTGAACTTGGTGCTTGAGGAATATTCTAGTAGACACTGCTTGCAGGAAGCCGTTCCCTAAATTCACACCAGATGGCACCATGCAACTTTTCCATTTTCTTAAGAAAGGCCAAACTGAAATACAAGGGATGCAATACAATGAGAAACTAGCGTTGGCTTAAATTATCTCTCATTTCTGTTTCCTAAGGTCAGCTGGCTTTATTGTTAATACACAACACAGGAATATGCAGGTCTAATATGCTTCCCCTCCACAACCCTGTGAAGTACAGATAATTATAAGAATTGGAATCACTTTCTCTAAGAAGTCTGGACAGCCTTGGCTATAACTCATTTTCTGGGAAATAATGTAGTATTGTTTGTATTTCATGCCCACTTTATGGAACTCATAGAAATCCATCAGTAAGGTACGATCACTAATGTTTTCTTAGTAAGCGTATTCCTAGTATCATGCATGCATAGCTCAGCTAAACCTAATTGGACTAGTCATTATCTTTAAAGTTTCATCAGTATATTTCAGTTATTTTTACTTTCTACCTACAAAGATTATGCAGACAAGTCTGCTGACAGTATGTTATGACTGTAAATCTCCTTTCTTCACCTCATATGCTTTTATACATTTTACATTGTTATATTTTTCTACCACACTAGAGATGATATGAAAACACAGGATTTACTTATCAATTGCATTAAAGGAAACACTTGAAGTTATAGTATTTTGCAACTGGTGACACAAGAGTCACATAAAAGACGTTCTTCTACTGTTCTGCTTCCCTCTTTCTTATTTTGCAGCTTCTCTTTGGTGCTTTTGTTTAAAACAAAAAAACTCCTAGGCATAACGATACTAAAAAAAAGTCTATTTACAGTGCTGTGCCGTGCATTTAAATATTAATATTTAATTAGAAAAACATCCATCCTGTGCAATAAACAAACACACAAAAACATCTGCACTTTTCTGTAATTCAATTTTGTCCTTAAATTCATGCAACAGTCTATCAACTACAGGGTTTCAGTACACCATCAGAATGATAGTATTTTTAAGACATTTCTTAGCAAAACTTTAGTTCAAATATCATTTTGAATATATAAACATTTACAATAACTTTTTTATGCTTCGTATAGAAATAATATTATTAGCGTTTCCAACAATGCAGTCATAAAAGGGGCTATATGTAGATATGTGAAAACAATATTGTCTTTTTCAAATCTGTAATTATAAATTAACTAAGTGAAGAAAATATGTCAAATATGCATCCATTCACATCTAATGTAAGACTAAGCAACACAGAAATATCTTTGACTCCGATTTATGTGCCCTAAAAAGTAAGTCCTGTAAACATCTGTAAACCATAAAGAGGCATAATAAAATGGTTTTCCTTCCATTTGACTTTCTATAAATAGGGCTCTATAATGAGAGCTTTTTAACATAAAGGAAAAAGGCATATGTTTATGTGAATGTTTTGGTAGAATTGACTAAAGGTTATACAAGAAATAAGTTAATGGACTGAAGTTTATAGCTGTGTGTATAACTGTCAAATCTTTCTGTAAATTACCTTTCTCTTCTGCTGGCTGGAATGCAAAAATCCAATAAACTGTTAATAAAAATGGAAAGGTCATATGTAAATACCAAAGATCTTGAAAATGAACCAGAAAAGATGATAGTTTGCAGAAAAATATCATTTCCTATCCTGTTTCATTGTAATCTAAATGTGATTTGGGTTACAAAGTGTATTTGCAAAAAAAAAAAAAGAGTATGGAAAGTTTCTATTAAAAAGAGATTAGTTTCCCATCTGAAAAGAAGACTTTGAGCAATAATTGGCTGTTGGTTTCTGCAACTTCAGAAGAATTGCAAACAATTAAATGCTTTGATATTTCCTCTGATTAAGCAAACTCTTAATAGGGCCTCATGGACTTATTCTAGAAACACTAAGAGAGCAAAGACTGTGCAGGCTGTGTGCATGTGATGGGAGGTTCATTGCTTAGGGCCTCAGAGGCTCATCTTCTGTCTGCAGCCAGACACCTCACAATCCAACATCCGCTGGCCTGTTCTCAAGCCTGCAAAGAATTAGGGGTTGAAAGAACTGCAGCCACAGAAACTACTTTTTTCTGCCTTAGTCTATTTATCCAAAGACAGAATAGTTCTTTTTAAGCTGATTTGAAAGTTGCAGCCTCATAAAGGGAATGCATTTTGGCCTAGGGAGAAGGTGAGTTTGAACACATGCTACTTTTGATGAAGCTACGCATGATGCCTCTTGATCTTCAATGTCTGTATTTTAAGGGCTGTTCTGGTGTCTGAAAAGAATAGTTACCAGGCAGAAAGGCAAAAGATGGGTTTGGTCCCCTGTACATGTCCATGAAAGAGCAATTTCTTTCCTTTTGTCTTGCCATATTTTATTTTAGCCTTGTCTAAACTCTAAAATTAGTATACAAGGGTCAACATAAGAATCAAGTTTCACCAAGAATATGAAGTAATAAGTAGCACTGATTGCAAGTGATGTCTTTTAGCTGAGAGAATGATTAATCTGTATGATTTAGGCAGATACTCAGTTTTCCTTACATGCTTTAAATTATTCACCAGAAGCAATGAGTGAATGGATGAATTTACTTAGGCCAATGTTTCATGTTTTCCTTAAATGATCTAAATTATTCACCAAAAGCAGTGAATGGATAGATGATTTTATTTCAGTAGAAACATATTGCCATTAAGATACAATTTCAAAAGATATTTGCAATGCTTACACTTGATGTCAATAAATATGCTCATTTCCTTAACTATAGCCTGGAAAATGTTTAAATAAGAGTGAAAGAAACCCAGAAAGGATTTAAATGTATACTCCAGTGAGATTTGGAATTTCTAGAAAAGTTCCTTTCAGAACTCATTATTTACCATATTTAAATAACATTAGCTTAAGGTCAGATTTAAACTAAAAGCCCTTTCAATTTAAACATTTCTGATTCCTTGTGATCACTTTTCAATTAGACAATGAAAAACAATTTAGTGGATACTTAGCTTAATTGCTTTGCTTCTACTTTTTGACCTCCAGGGCTCTACTTACTTATTCTATGCAATATGTTCCTACAATCATTTGCCTCTTTAGGATGTACATTTACCCTGATTTTGTACAAAGCTGTCTGGTTCAATCACTGTTAACTATACTTTGCTTCTTTTTCCTTTTGGGAAAGTAGGGTTCAAGGCATTGTTTCTAAATTCTGGGATTACAAAAGACCAGTAGCTTTTTTGTTAATAGGAAAAATCATCTGAGTCATTAAATAATGTCATAAAGTAGTTTACCTGTATAGTTATGCCTAAAACAAACAAGTCTGCTGCCTTTAGTCGATTCTGACTCATAGCGACCTTACAGGGTTTTCAAGGCTGTGAATCTCTACTGAAGCAGACTGCCACGTCATTCTCCCAAGGGACAGCCAGTGGGTTCAAACTGTCAACTTTTGGTTAACAGCCAATTCATTTTTGTAGTTATAATTTTGCCTGTATTTATGCCTTCAGAATGTTAAATAGAACACCATTTACACATTAAATATAAATGATAAAATAAGAAGTTGTCCAATGTTTAATTCTTTCAAAACACTATAAATGGATCCAATTTAGTGAATTAAATGTTTTGTGGTAACGAGTGAGTTTTTTGTTTCTATGCGTGTTTGGGTCTGAGAGTGTATATTGTCCTTCTAAGCACCCAGGTTCTTTTGTCTGAAGTTCAAAGCATTTTTTTTTTTTTTTCCTAACACTGCAATAAGCTGTAAACCTTTCATGGGTGAACTGCATATGTATTTTGGGGATTTTTTGGTGATGCCATGTTTTTCCACTAATGGAATGGGTGTTGAATCATTGCTTGTTGGTAAGTTTTTTTTTTTTTTTTTTGAAAAAATGGAGTGCCAATTGCAAGCAAACCATAAGTTGCAAGCAGACCAAAAGTTGACAGGTTCGACCCACTGGCTGTCCCTTGGGAGAATGATGTGGCAGTCTGCTTCAGTAGAGATTACAGCCTTGGAAACCCTGTAAGGTTCCATGAAGTACATCGCACACACACGCAGTACATATCACTCTCATGGCCCAGGAAGTGCATCACAAACTATTTTCAGGGAGGCGAACACTTTATAAACAATGTCATCAGGGAGTCAAGAACTTTATAAAAGTGTCTTCAGGGAGATGACTAATGCAGTGGTATCAGTCCCATGTTCCATGAAGCACATCACGTACGCAATACATATGGGTACCATGGCCTAGGAAGTGCATCATAAACTGCTTTCACCCCCAAAATATCACATTTACTTGAATATTCCCTAATACCAGTAACCCTACCTTCCCAAAGGAAATAATAAACATACTTGCAAGTCTTATCTAGTTATACAGAAGCCAAAAGACACAAAAGTTACACACGATCACTCCTCTGGGAAGCAACTCCTCATACAAATGGCTTTCAACACTCAAATGTCGCACAAACCAACTTCTTTGTTTATAGGAAGTTGCACCACTATCCACCGTGAAGCCAGAACTTTCACTTAAGTGGCTCAAATGCCTACCAATAAGAAATAAGAAGGACCAAAAAAGAATTGATACCTTTGAATGATGGTGTTGGCGAAGAATATTGAATATACCATGAACTGCTAGAAGAATGAACGTCTGTCTGTTTTGGAAGAAAAACAGCCTGAGTCCTCCTTAGAAATGAAGATGGCAAGACTTCATCTCATGTACTTTGGACTTGTTATCAGGTTGGACCAGCCCCTGGAGAAGGACATCAAGCTTGGTAAAGCAGAGGGTCAGCGAGAAAGAGGAACACCCTCGATGAGATGGATTGACACAGTGGCTGCAACAGTGGGCTCAAGCATAACAATGATTATGAAGAAGGCATAGGACTGGGTAGTGTTTCATTCTGTTGTATGTAGGGTCTCTATAAGCTGGAAATGACTTGATGGCACCTAACAACAACAAGTGGTTTTATGACTATCCTTTTCTAACATGACAAAACTTTTATACAGCAGTTTCTGGCAGGCCTTTTTGTGACTAATTTTTGGTTTTGTAATTAAGAAAAACCTTAAAATCTAAGTAAGATGTCTGTTATTATCTTTCCTATTCAACAATGTGAATCTTGATCATAACTGGCCAAAATTTTCATGAGAGAAAATAGATTTGGTATCAATAAAGGAAGTTTTCTAAGGATCAAATTTCCCACTAGAGTAAGGCAGAGGGTGGTAAATGGAAACTCATTACATTGAAAATATGATTTTCAAAAACCTGATATTTATTAAAGTTTTACTTTTTAGTATCTTATTACCTCATTTGCATCAACCTCATTCATTCATTCACATATCCGAGCATTAAAAAGAGAGACAGATGAAATAGTGCCTCTCCTATGTTGTAGAGGAGAAAACAAAATTTCATCTAAACGAGAAACAACAATTATACAGTGTGATATGTCTACTCTACAAGACAAGTAAACTATTAAAAAAAAAAAGTTAAGGCTTAGCTTGAGAGCAAGATAGATTTAGTGCTTTGATACCTCTTTTATGGATATGATAATCTGAGTTCAGACAGATTAAGTAGCTCTGTACATAATTAGTAAAAAGATTTGAGGAAGTAGAGAAGTCGTTTAACTTTTACAGACCTCAGCTTTTCCATCTATAGAATGAAGTTCTTGGATTAAATTCTAAATTGACTTTAAACTTTAGACAAGTTATTTTTTGACTTGTCCAAATCATATAGTTAGTATACTTTAGAAGTCATAGTTTCTGGTTCTTAGGCTATTGTGTTAATTATTATTCTGTATTTCCCTTCCCAAATACACTCAATCTCTTCCTAAGCACTAATTTTGTGTCTGTAATTAGACTTAATTAACCACCTATTCTTTTTTTTTTATTCTTTGTATCTCATTATCTTTTATAATATTTAATGTCTGTATAGAAATGCTCTTTAATCTAAATGCCCATTTTATCATTTTAATAATGTTTCCCATTACACTGATATATCTACATGTTGTCTGTATAATTCTTTGCATGTGTATACCCTACTTCTATTTATTCCTGGGGTTATTTAAGTTCAGTCTGGATTATAGTTGACAGTCTCCATGTTCTACAAACAAATTAAACCTGGATTCAAATTCAAGGTAGCCCCTTCACAGGTTGTAGGATCTTGGACAAAGTTATTTAACTTCTCTAGGCCTGAAGAATGGAACTTCTGTAGTACCTACCTCAAAGGGTATTATTGTTGTTGTTGTTGTTAGGTGCCATCAAGCCTATCCTCTTAACTTAGGGGGTTCTTATTCCTTGACTCCTCATTGCTCTCCAGCCCAGGACAAACTACTTGCCTCTCCACACTTTGGTGAGTTTATCTGTAAACTAAAACTGGTCAAATCATTCTCACTAAAGCTTTTAGATCCAAAGATGATGGAAATTTGATACTAGTTATTTGGAAGTTTGGTTTAGAATGACGGTGCCTGAATAATTTACAATTAATTGCTGATGATATAAAAGAAAATTGGGGAAGGAGGATGTAAATGTAAACCTTCATTCTTGATTTGGTTTAGTTACAGACCAATAGCATATGAGCTCTTTTTTATTGAAGTAGAAACGTTAAAATCATAACACAAATAGCAGAAATGTATTCTTCCTTTTTAAATTTAGATCACTGGCATTAGGTGCTTTTTGAAAAGCAGAGGTGAGAGAAAAATAAATCTGTCGATTTGTTTGTTTGTTTGTTTGTTTTTTACACAGAATCTATAGACAATAAGAAGAAAGGGTACAATTATACTGAAGTACCAAAGTCAACCTGCTTCCTACATACTCCCGGGTGTGCCAAGTTTCAACTATATTTAGCAGCACTCCCGACAGAGAGCGATTGTCAGGGCAAGACAAAGAGATGGACGGGGAAAATGTAATGTGATTATATTTTGCTTTCCCCGGAAATTAGAGGAATCATCAGGTAATTTACGTCTCCTGGGACGTTATAGAAGCAAAAACTCTTACCGCTGGAAGGTGCCTAAGACTGCATTTTCCAGATGAAATCCGTGGTCGCATAGCTGACTAGTGATGACAGTGCAATAATATCAGTATTTTCTCTATCATCTATTCTATCTATACAATGAAGGGGAAGGAAGAAATTTGGAATAATTTTAAGGCATGACTTTAGGTCTACAGAATGCATTTTTACCTCTCCTTACCAATTTATTCAACCACGTAGTTCCAGAAGCTTAAGAACATTTCAAAAATCACAGCAGAGTATTCTAGAACAGAGTTATTAAAGGAAATACATGAACATGGCTTCTTCTTGGTTGCCTATAAGTCCAAGTTCATCTTCATTATCATTGGGTAATTTCCTTAGAGAAATGCGAAATATTTGAAAGGGTACTGGCAGGCTCAGTATAAGAAAAGCTGGCAACACTTACTTCCCAATATCAGGCTCCTGCATGTCCACAACTACACCTAAAATTCTTTGAAATGAGAAGTACCTACTCAGTCAAGAGTATTTTATAAGACAAAATAAAGTAAAATAACACCAGTAATCAGAAAAACAGTAATATCCTTTCAAGAGTATTCCTCATGGGCCAGCCATTGTTCTATATTCTACATTAGGGGTGCTGCCCAGCAGATACAATGGGAAACACACATGTAATTTCAAATTTTCTAGTAACCCTAATAAAAAAAGAGAAAAAGGTAAAATTAATTTTAATAAAGTCCTTATTTACTCAATACATCTAAAATATTTTATTCAATACATGACTCACGCAGAAATTATTTTACACTATTTTTTTGAAATAAATCTTGAAATCCAGTGCCTAGTTTACAGATGCAGCACATTTCCAATCTCCATTCAGAGTCTAAATTTTTGTCAGAAATACTAGATCTGTATTTGTTGTTGTTGTTGTAAGGTGCCATCGAGTTGATTCCAACTCATAGTGACACTTTGAACAACAGAACAAAACACTGTCAGGTCCTGGCACCATTCTCACAATTGTTGCTATGCTTGAGCCCATTGTTGCAGCCATTGTGTCAATCCATCTCATTGTGGGTCTTCCTCTTTTTCACTGACCCTCTACTTTACCAAGCATGGTGTCCTCCAGGAACTGATCCCTCCTGACAACAAGTCCAAAGTATGTGAGACACAGTCTTTCCATCCTTGGTTCTAAGGAGCATTCTGGTTGTATTTTTTCCAAGGCATATTTGTTCGTTCTTTTGGCATTCCATGGTATATTCAATATTCTTCGCCAACACCACAATTCAAAGGCATTAATTCTTCTTTGGTCTTCCTTATTCATTGTTCAGCTTTCACATGCATGTGAGGCCACTGAAAACACCACGGCTTGGGTCAGGCGCACCTTAGTCTTCAAGGTGACATCTTTGATTTTCAACACTTTAAAGAGGTCTTTCACAGCAGATTTTCCCAGTGCAATATGTTGTTTGATTTCTTGACTGCTGCTTCCATGGGAAATCTGTATTTAGATTTCATAAAATTTACAGTTGAAAAAATAGATTCACATACCCATGCTGTTCCAAATTACTTAGACCTTTTCCAATAATTCAATCAAAGATCAGTTAGCAAATGTAAATTAAAATTAATGAGAATGAAGTTAAATTAAAAATTCTGCCTCTCACTAGTAACGTTTCAAGTGCTCAATAGCTATATGCCAGTTAATGGGTATGGTACTACACATCATTTCCATACATGAAATATTTAGTTTAATGTAATTGATTTCAACACCAACTACAAGTAGCACTAAATTAAGGAGCAGTAAAAAGGAAATTGACAAAATTATATCAATTCCCAATATGTATGTTTTACTCCTTAAGGAAAATAGGGCAGACATAAGCATGGCTATGTACATTATATATGACCATCGGATATGTTTTGTTTGATCTACATAGTATATTCCTTTATAGTGCTTAAAAATTAAAAAAAAATAAATAAAGCTATTGTCATACTTTAAATCAGATTATTTCACTTGCAAATCTGGATATAGCTTCTAATTAAAATACAGAAACAACTAAAATATAGTCAAAATGACTAGAGCTGAGAAAGAGTTTTCCACTTTTGATAGGACTTACAGTTTCCAATTAGCTATGGTCTACACGTCTTCTTGAGTGGTGCAAACAATTAATGCCCTCAACTGCTACCCAGAAGTTTGGAGGTTTGAGTCTAACGAGAAGTGCCTCAGAAGAAAGGCCTGGTGATTGACTTTCAAAAATTCAACCATTGAAAACCCTGTGGAACACAGTTCTACTCTGATATATGTGGAGTTGCCATGACTTGAAGTCAACTTGAAGGCAACTAGTATACCTCTCCTTAGCATAGCAACTTTGTACCCTTACCTGCTGGAGCCTTATATACACATGAATTTTTGCAACCTTTTATATATACACCAATACACAGCTTAACAGTACATTTTCATATTTAGCCAAAAGAACATATTTTGAAAATAGTTCTATCGAAGTATGTGTGTGTAACCAAAGTTTTCAGTTGCAATCTGTCCATTTGTCTAGTTCAATGTTAGCCCATGATAAGTTCTCAATAATTCTGAAGAAGTTAGATCAATGGCTTTACTCTTCTTATTGAATTCATCAAAACACAGTATCAGTGCCTGGCTCATTTTCTGTCATTCACCAAGAATACCAAGTTTCCTTCAGAATCCCAAGGCCCTTGTCTGAGCAACTAGTAATAGAAAATGGCCTATCTTCCATCAACTTGATGCTATGAGAATGGAAGGAGGGTTTCTTTATGAATTCTCACTTGAGGGCTCTCTGGTTAGAAATCTCAGTTTGCAGCTGAGCCAAAAGAACAATAATTGGTAAATCGATAGCCATTGAGCCTTCAATAGTTTTCTGCATATGTATGGGGGTAAAGACAAGGACAGGGGAGAAAGAAGGTTGAAGTAACACTTAGAATTGACAGAGTAAGGCAACAATTATTATACTGTCTCATGCAGCCTGTGGTAGCTTTGAATTTGTCCAGCACCCTAGAAAAATGGACATACACAGCAACAGAGAAGACTACCTTAAGAGCATCTTGAGTTTCCTTAAGTATCCTGTAAGTGAAGACCAGTGAAATACTGATAAGAATTACCATGTTATGACATTGGTCTCTATCCATCTTTCTTCTAATATGAGGCTTCCAGACTACTCTTTTGGCACTTATACCAAAATCTTTCTGTTACCTTCAATACACACCCAATAAAAATACAGATACTGTGGTATTATTCTTGTATTAAAAAAAAAAAAAAGCCTTCAAGTCTATTCTAATTCCTAGCCTCATAGCCTCATACAGACCCTACAGGACAGAGGAGAACTGCCCCATAGGGCTTCCAAGGAGTGGCCGGGGGATTCAAACTGCTGGCTTTTTGGTTAGCAGCCAAGCTCTTCACCACGGCACCACCAGAGCTCTATTTTTGTATACTCAGAATATACTTAACAATTAGCATTTAACCTTGATATTTTCTGAGTGTTTCAGCTACATGTTTATGAAAGCAAATATTTTAATAAGAATTATATCAACATTGATCAATTTTCTTCCAGAAACTTTTTGGGGGCAAACTCTATTAAACGTAACTTATTTCTTAGTATTTTTTTAATATTCTAAAAACAAACTAGTCGCCATTGGGTCAAACCTGACTTACAGTGACCCCTGTGTTGCGGAGTAGAACTGCACTCCATACTGCTTTCAAGACTGTGACCTATTGGAAGCAGACCGCCAGGCCTTTCTTCTGAGGCACCTCTTGTTGCAACCATAAGCTTTTGTCTAGTAGTCAAGTGCTTAATCATTTGTACCTTGCAGGGATTCCTTAATTTTTCTACATAATACATTTACGATTTTGTCATTTTGTTCCTTTTAATTTTTAATGGGACCAATGGTTTTAACTGCACATTCAGAAAAAAATATATTTATTATTATTATTTGTTAAATTATTTACTAGTTATGCCCTCTGCCATTCTTAGGTTTCCATTGGGGCCTATTACTATATGACATTTTTCCAAGTACAGCTTTGTCTAGAAAATTTTATTATTTTGCCAATAGGATCAATTGTCAGTGAATATAACATCAATGTTCTTTACCATTTAAAAAAAAAATCCATTTTATTTGGGATCAGAAAAAAAAAATTCCATTAAAGTCAAGCAAAGATGTGTTTTAACCTTCTTTTTAATGATTAAAAAAACAACAACAGCAACAACAAAACATTTTCATCAAGTCAATTCCAACTTATAGTGATCTTAAAGGACAGTAGAACTGCCTCATAGAATTTCCAAGGAGCAGCTGGTGGATTTGAACTGTTGACTTTTTGGTTAGCAGCCTTAGCTCTTAACCACTGCACCACCAGGGCTCCATCTTAATGATTTGATATCACTTTTACATAACTGAAAGCATTCCTCATCTCTTTTTCAAAGAACGGTGCCACCATGCAGCCAGTCTTGCAACGGGACTACCAGGCAAGGTCTCTTCTTCTTTCTTCTAACTCAGACTTCCATATTTAATTCATCAGGATGTCTTTTAGAATTTGCCTCCAAGTATAGCTAAAGATGAGTCCACCTCTTACAGCTACACCTTATCATCTCAGAGTCCAACAGAATTTGTGTAAATTACAGAAATAGAACACTTTCTACCTTCCTACTTTTGTCGATTCCAGTCATCTTCCACTGTACCCAGTATTACATGTTTCCAAAATTCAAACTGATTACTGCATGGCTTAAAACACTCCAAAAGTCTGAGAAAATTTGGTATCAGCCATACATGAACTACCATACATTGTGGAATATACAGAGAAAAAGCTAAATAAAACACGCTATTGGATTTTATGTAAGAATGCCTTTATGGAAAACTTTCACTGTTTTCCTCAGTTTATTTTTCTGAAGAATCAAAAAAGAATTTTATTTCAGGCCTTCTTATAGATTGAAGCATGCCTGTTTCCTAAATAGGTGTTGAAATCCTAATCCCGTATCTGTAAATATGACCTTGTTTGGGAAGGGTTTTTCGTTTGTTATGTTAATGACATCATACCAAATTAGAATGGACCCTAAACCTGATCACTTTTGAGTTATCATAAAGGCAGAGCAAACTCAGACATGCACACAGGTGGGAGAGGAAGACAGACAAAGGAGACAGATGCATCAGCAAGCCCAGGAAATCCAAGGATTGCCGGAAGCTACTAGAAGCTCAAATAGACAGGAAGGACCACCACATGGAGCCACACACTGACTTTGGTCATCTGTCCTCCTTGAGTGACACAAATGGTTAAGTGCTTAATAAGCCGAAAAGTTGGCGATTTGAACCCCCCCAGAGGCACTTCAGAAGACAGACTTGGCTATCTGCTTTCAAAAGGTCACAGTCTTGAGAACAATATGGAGCAGTTCTACACAGTACACATGAGATTGTCATGAATCAGAATCGACTTGATGGCAACTAAGAACATCAGCAGCCTCTTGAACTGTGAGAAAATAAGTTTCTTTTCTTTAAAGTTACTTGTACTTAGATAACTAAGACAGGCCTCAATATCAATAATAATAATATTAATAAACTCATTGCCCTCGAGTTGATTCCGACTTACGGTAGCACAATGTGTCATAGAGTAGAACTGCTCTAGGGCTTTACTGCCTGTAACCTACAGAAGCAGTTCTCTAGGACTTTATTCTACAGAGCCACCAGATAAGTTCGAACCACAAACCTTTAGGTTAGCAGCCAGCTTGATACATATTGGTTTTTCCCATCAAACTTTGAATGCACTATGACTATTTTTATTGTTAACACAGAGGTGAACATAAATGACATTGAACATCTGTTATTAAGCATTTGTTCCCTCTGCTGGGAGCCCTGGTGGCTCAATGATTAAATGCTTGGCTGCTAACTGGAGATTGGCAATTTGGACCCATTAGTCACTCAACAGAAGAAAGGTGTGGCAGTCTGTCTCTGCAAAGATTACACCCTTGGAAACCCTATGGAGCAGCTTTACTCTGTCCTAGAGGGTTGCTATGAGTCAGAATCGACTGGATAGCAACAGGTTTTTTTTTTTTTTTTTCTCCCTCTGCTCTACCAACCTTGAAAAAAATAATCAAGTCTATGGATTATTCCTCTCTGACATCTCTGATATACAATATCTTCTCTTTTTCTCTATATACTTACTTTTTGGCTTGTGTGTGTGTCTGTGTGTGTATACTACTTTGATTAAAGTGTGGAAATCTCATTTTGATTTAGATTGCTTTACCTTCCCAATTTTTAAATATCATGGTCATCAGTATCAGGTAATTACATTTTTTGGTTTACTTATCAAATATGATTTATAAAGCTCTTGAAGAAATGGTTAGTCTATTGTATGTATTCATATTTCTGATCTTTCCATTATTCCTTCTTCCTTCATGTTACACCAAGACTCCTTCTTTTATCAATGTCTTCCTGTTTGAAGAAATTCCATTTCCTAATCTCTAGGGAAGTTCAGCTAGTGACAAATTATTTTAGTTTTCCTTTGTTTTGAAATGTTTTTCTTTCACTTTCATTCTGAAAGAAGAGTTTCACCAGATATAGAATTTGCAGTTGACAGTTCTTTTGTGTTAGCACTTAAAAGATGTTGTGCTACTTTCTTCCGGCCTCTATGGTTTTTGACGAGAAATCAGTTGTCACTGAAATTGATGACAGTTAATACGTTGTTTCTCTCTGGCTGTGTTCAATATTTTGTCTTTGAATTTGGCTTTCAGAAATTTATTATGTCTTGGCATGAATGTCTTTAGGCTTTTAATGTTTAAGATTGGATTAGATTCATGATTCTACAAGTTCGTGTTTTTTTGCCAAAGTTGGGGAGTTTTCAGCTATCATTTTGCTTAAAATTCTTTCAGCCCTATTATCTTGTTTTTTCATCTGGGAGATCAGTGATCCAAATATTGGATCATTTGTTATTGGTCCACTGAGGTTTTGGTGTTTTGTTTGTTTCAGTCCATTTTTTTCCTCTCTTGTTCAGATTGGAAGAATTCTATTGATTTGTCCTCGAGTTCAATGACTATTTGTGTAACCTCTACTCCAGTACTTGAGTTCCTTTAAACAAGGAATTTTTGTCTTTTTGATCACTTGCTCTATTTTTCATATCAGTGAGAGTAACACCTGTTCAGTAAATAATTTTGAAGAAAGGAAATAAATAAAAGTCAGGAAAGAAGAAAGGAAGGAAGGAAAGAATAAGGAAGGTACAAGGAAAGAGGAGTAAAGATGAAGGGTATTGAGATTATAAGTATGGAGACAGAAAAATACTTTAAGTTCTAAAGCTTAATATTCTGGAGCCTAGATTTTCTGACTTGTTGATATGCTGTTTGCAACTATACTTCAAGTTTTCACAAGCTTATATTTTATAATTTCAACTAGAAGAGAATATGGGATCAAGTGAGCACTGTTGTTATTGTGTTTATTTGGTTTGGTTCCCTGAAAACAGACTATGAAATTTAAACTTCATAGAAGGTTTATTAGTGAGATACTCAGGAGATTCACCTGTAAGGAACTGTGGAGGGAAACATCGGGAAGTGGGAGAAGTTATTTAATAATGAAAGTGCAACTTGGGCTTCAGCCAATCCACAGGCAGTTCTATAGCTGTGCTATTTTTTTAGAGTCCCAAATTGAGACAAGGATGCTGATTGTTTTTATTGCTGCTCCAGGCACTGACCATAGGCTTTCCTATGGGAAGAGAAATAACCCTGGGTGAGGCCCTCCCTGAGGATGAGGGCAATTCAAGATGGGTAGAGTTATAATTTAGCAGCACCTTATATTCCATTTAGCTATCAGATGAGTGTCAGCCCTGCAGAGTAAAGTTTGATACAGCAACACAATATCCATTGTATCGGGCTCTATTTTTTGTACCTTCCTTGGTTTTTGTCCTCTGAAGTCTCATTCTCTGGAACAGTTGTGGTTCTCAAATATGTTAATCATCTAGGATACTTATTAAAATACATATTTTGGGTTTCTAGAGAAGAATTACTAACTCAGAAATTCATGAGATCAAAAACAAGATCTTTCATCTGCCTCCCAACTGAAATTGATATAGTTGGCAAGAGGCTCTTGTGGTAGAGAAGAGTGAAATAGACCGTGAACTCATTGAAGGTAAATCGTAACTTACTGATCTCTTTTCTCAATTTTCTAACACATGTCGTTGTTGTTAGGTGCTGTCGAGTTGGTTCTGACTCCTAGTGATCCTATACACAACAGAACAAAACAGTGCTCAGTTCTGTACCATCCTTACAAGCATTGTTATGCTTGAGCTCATTGTTGTAGCCACTGTGTCAATCCATCACATTGAGGGTCTTCCTCTTTTCCACTACCCTGTACTTTGTCAAGCATGATGTCCTTCTCCAGGGACTGATCCTTCCTGACAACATATTCAAAGTATGTAAGATGCAGTCTTGCTCTTCTTGCTTCTAAGGAGAGTTCTGGTTGCACTTCTTCCAAGACAGATTTGTTCATTCTTTTACCAGTCCATGGTATATTCAATATTCTTCACCAACACCACAATTCAAAGGCATCAATTCTTCTTTGGTCTTCCTTATTCATTGTCCAGCTTTTGCACACATATGAGGTGATTGAAAATACCATGACTTGGGTCAGGCGCACCTAAGTCTTCAAGGTGACATCTTTGCTTTTCAACACTTTAAAGAGGTCCTTTGCAGCAGATTTACCCAATGCAGTGCATCTTTTGATTTCTTGACTGCTGCTGCCATGGCTATTGATTGTGGATCCAAGTACAATGAAATCCTTGACAACTTCACTCTTTTCTCCAATTAGCATGATGTTGCTTATCGGTCCAGTTGTGAGGATTTTTGTTTTCTTTATATTGAGGTGCAATCCATACTGAAGGCTGTACTCTCTGATCTTCATTAGTAAGTGCTTCAAGCCCTCTTCACTTTCAGCATGCAAGGTTGTGTCATCTGCATAAAACAGGTTGTAAATGAGTCTTCCTCCAGTCCTGATGCCCTGTTCTTCATATAGTTCAGCTTCTCGGATTATCTGCTCAGCGTACAGATTGAATAGGTATGGTGAAAGGATACAACCCTGATGCTCACCTTTCCAAACTTTAAACCAACCCATCTGACACATAGAAACTTTTTAATGAACAAGTACTTTTAATAAATACGTGTTGTATCAATGGCAATACATGAATCAATGTTAATCAACATATATTTTATTATTGGTTCATAATTATTTTATGATTAAGCTCATTTCTTTCATTCAGAATTAGAATTTCAGACCTTTGAAATTAGACTACATTAGTAATATAATATTATCAATGTTAAGCAATGTCTTTATGTTGATACAGCTAGGAAGACATCACTCTAACACCCCCGCCTCTACTTCTCAGGCCTTGTGCAAATGCCATAAATTCTCATTGGTTATTAGAAGTCATCATTATTTTAGCAGTAAGTTTTATGAGTGTTATTTCCTCTATTTGTTCAAAATCTTAGTAGAAGATGCTTGTGAAATGTAGATAGCTAACATAAAAGACTTACTTTTGAAAAAGAGACTGCATTTCCTATGGTGTTTATCCTTGCTGAAGCAGTTTGTAGCCCTATACTGTAGAGATGAGTAGAACCTTAGAAAGTCTTAGAGACCTTAAGGGCATATCTCTGTTCTAGGTCTCAGGTTTCAAAAGCAGCTAGTAGATAACATTAGGTGGCAAACTCAAAAGCTGCACTTCCAACATGAATTGAATATAGGCATATTTATGTTTTATTTTTGAAAACCTACTACACGTTGCCGTCGAGTCGATTCAGATGCATAATGACTCTATAGGACACAGTAGAACTGCCCCATAGAGTTTTCAAGGAGGGCCTGGTGGACTTGGACTGCCAACCTTTTGGTTAGTAACTGTAGCACTTAATGACTATACCACCAGGGTTTCCTACTAGAATGCCTGAAATCTAAGCCTGAATTTATTGGCTCACTGACATGAGTGAATTATTTGTATCTTCCATTTTAGTGGAGGGGCACATGAAAGAGGTATTGTTGTTAGAGCTCTAAATTAGGTGCTCTATTTTATTGCAGAGGCTAAACCCAGGATGTGGAACCAGGGATATCATTGCTGATATCAGATAGATACTGGCTGAAAACAGAGAATACCAGAAAGATGTTTACCTGTGTTTTGACTATGCAAAGGCATTGGACGGTGTGGATCAAAGCAAATTATGGATAGCATTTTGAAGAATGGGAATTCCAGAACACTTAATTGTGCTCATGAGGAAGCCGTACACAGATCAAGAGGCAGTTGTTCAAACAGAACAAGAGGATAATGCAGGCTTTGAAGTCAGGAAAGGTGTGCATCAGGGTTATAACTTTTCACCATGCTTATTCAATCTTTATGCTGAGCAAATATTCCAAGAAGCTGGACTCTATGAAGAACAGAGCATCAAGATTGGAGGAAGGTACATTAACAACCTGCATTATGCAGATGACACAACTTTGCCTGCTGAAAGTAAAGAGGACTTGAAGCACTTACTGATGAAGTTCAAAGACCTTGGCCTTCAGTATGGAGTACACCTAAATATAAGAAAAAAAAAAAATCTTCATAGCTAAGCAACATCATTATAAACAGAGAAAAGATTGAAGTTGTCAAAGATTTCATTTTACTTTCATCCACAATCAAGACCTATAGAAGCAGCAGTCAAGAAATCAAAAGACTCGTTGCACTGGACAAATATGCTGCAAAAGACCTCTATAAAGTGTCGAAAAGCAAAGACATCACCTTGAAGACTACTAAGGTGCCCCTGACCCAAGCCATGGTCTTTTCAATCCTATCATATGCATGTGAAACCTGCCTGGACAATGAATAAGGAAGACTGAAGAAGAATTGATGCCTTTGAATTGTGGTGTTGGTGAAGAATATTGAATATACCATGGACTTCCAAAAAAAAGAACAATTCTGTCTTGGAAAAAGTACAACCAGAATGCTCCTTAGAAGCAAGGACAAAGAGACTATATCTCACACACTTTGGACAGGTTATCAGGAGGGGCATTCCTTGGAAAAGGACATCATCCTTGGTAGAATAGAGGATTAGCACAAAAGAGGAAGACCCTCAAAGTGATGGATTGACACAGTGGCTACAACAATGGACTCAAGCATGACGATGATTGTGAGGATAGCGCAGGACTGGGGAGTGTTTCATTCTGTTGTACATAGGGTCGGCATGAGTGGAAAACACTTGGATGACACCTAACAACAACAACAAAACCAGTAAGGGAACTAACTCATCGGGAGCTGGGAACACAGAGAGAAGGACTTTTTAATGGGAGCTGGAATCATGGAGAAGAATCAGTTGATGACAGTGAGTTCACTGGAAGCAGAGAGAGCACAGAGATCATCTTACTTCTCCCCTACTGTGACTTTCTATTCTTCTTCTAGTGTTAATTTTTGGAGAGAGGGCAAAAGGTGCTTGAATAATGTTTTCCTACAATACTAAGCAGAGAGGGGAAATATTAGGAATGCACCCAAGAGTAAATAGTCAAATTAATGACACATATTCTCAGATAATAGATATTAAAAAATAAATCTCTCAAATACATCTTACTAGGTAATATAAGGTGAACACAAAACATTTGCATTTGCATCATTACTATGAAACAGTTTGGCAGCAACTGCTATAGGCAGTGGACTCATTTGTAAGTACTGTCCATTTAATAATAAATTTGTATCAGTACAGAAAAATCTATTTCTAAATCTTTATTCCCTCATTTGTTTTACACATTAGAGGGATAAAAGAAAATCCATTCTTTGTATCTGATTTAGAAAGAATAGTATTAAGATGGTAGAGCTCATTGACTTTTGAAAGCATAGAAAGAAATTGATTGAGCAATAATCTAGCCTCAGATCAGTGTTGGATGCCATTTTTAGTTTGAAATTACCCATTTGATTCTGCTACAGGAAAATGATGTTAGACAATTTAAGTAATAACAACCAAAATTAATGAATGTGTTTTCATTGAATTCAAATGCACTGAAAGTATTATTACTGAAATCATGTTTCCCTATCCAAAAGGAACACTTTATTTTCAATGTTTGTTTTTTTTCTCCATCAAGTTTTTTAGCTGTAATGGGAGAGAATAAGTCAAAATAACTCCAGTACGTGGGACCAATCATTTTCTAAGAGAGATTTGAGTTTGAGGCCATTTTGCTTTCACAAAAGGATACATCTGTTTAAAACTAGGAGGAAATGTCTTCAACTAAGCCCCATCACAGATGTTCTGATCATTATTGTTGATAATATTAAGCCCATTGCCATCAAGTGGATTCTGACTCATAGCCACCCTATAGGACAGAGTAGAACTGCCCTATAGGGTTTTCAACGAGAGGCTAAAGGATTCAAACTGCCAGCCTTTTTGGTTAGCAGCTAAGCTCTTAACCACTGAACAACCAAGACTCCATTGATAATATTAGTTGATAATATTAGTAGATATTTTCTTCCCTAAGCCCATCAGGCTCTTTGGTAAATAAAATTTTATTTTTCCATGTCACCGAACAAATAAAAAATGGACTGGTAGAGGATTGTGGCAGGAGCGGTATCAACTACTAAATTAAAGTGTACTTAAGCTTTCAACATCTTTTTGGGCTTAACTAGATTTTTCCAGCTCAAGAAATGATTGGCATGGGGCAAGGGATAGGTCGACGGTACAAACAGAGGAAATACCTTGCTCAAAAACCTAAGGCAATGAAAGCATACCACAATAAGGAATCAGGCAATACTTTTTGTTGTTAGCTGTCCTTGAGTTTGCGCCCAATTCATGATGACCCTGTGTACAGCAGAAAGAAATGCCATCTTGTCCTTCATCATACCTGTGATTGGTTGTAGATCTGACCTTTGTGATCCATAGGATTTTCATTGGCTGATTTCTGGAATTAGATCACCAGGGTTTTCTTCCAAGTTCATCTTATTCTGGAATCTTCTCTGAAACCTGTTCAGCATCATAGCAACGTGCAAGCCCCCACTGACAAGTGGGTGGTGCCTGTGCATAAGGTATATTGGTAGGAATTGAACCCAGGTCTCTAACATGTAAGGCAAGATTTCTACCAGTGGACCACCATTGTCTTCCAACCAATAGTTAAATGTGGATAAAAAATTGAATACTAATGGAAATGTGACAAAATATAAAACCAGAGTGCTAATAAGGATGATTAACATCATGACAGTACAGGAATTTTGGAAATTATCCTAAGAGCTATGGGATTTCACTGACTTTTTAAAGGTACAGACATGATTAAATTTTCATTTTAAAACATTCCTGTCTTTGTGTTGAGAAGACATTTATAGGGATATTAGATTAGACTGAAAGGAAAGAGAACAATTCAAATGCTATTTCAATCATCCTTGAAAATGATAGTAGTTCATGAACTTTATAGTGATCAGAGGGGTAGAGAGAATTAGGGTGATTTAAAGGCTGTAAGGAAAAAAGCAATGAAAAGTCATCGAATAGATGGAATATTTGAATTATATAAAAAAAGGAAGGGTTCAATATGAGTCATTAATATCTGACGTCCTGACTTCTGATTTTTGAATTAATATTCAACAAGGGTATTAATGTTTTGTTGGCCTCCATTTTAGGTCAAGAAAATAGTCTTTACAGGCATAAAACTCAAGTAATATTTTCTGGAATGAATCCTAAAATCAGGAATGACCTTAAATGTCATATAGCTCAATATCACATTAGATGTGAAAACGTTTGCTACAACATCCTTGTCAGAACGCTGAGCAAGCTGACCTTGAAGTAATTCTGTGAAAGAGATTTAGTTTCATCAGAAATAATTTTCCTTATGGGGCAGATTTGATTGTTTGAAATTTCATTTTGTTTTCTCTTTTTTTGAGGGGGTGCAAACCCCTTTTCCTCTAACTGCCTTCCACTGAGTTATTATGCTTGGTGGAATGGGGAAAATTGCACATGTTACCATTACTTTAGACTATGGGAGATGGGGAACTTAATACCTACCATTCCTACCATAATATATTGATGAAAGGACAAATAAAAAAAAATGCTTAAATTATTTAAAATTTTGAACGTACCTTACAATATCAGGTTTAATTATCATTGCCACATTCTCTTCCAATCCATCTCCCTCCTGCAGACAAAGAGGCCTTTATTGGGCATCTGTAGCGTGCAGGTCATTGCTAGTTGATTTACAGCATTAGTGATGAATGAGATTTTCATTCTACTAATCAAGGTAGGCAAGAAATTGTATTTTGTTTTTCTACAAATGAATATAGATTCTTTCCAAATGCTCTTTTTAGTTGGCAGAAATTTAATCTTTCCTTGTATTCTGTCTTAGTTCCTGAGGGCTTGTGAGGGTCAAAGTCAGAACATCAGGTAATTAAATCTAGTGGGTTTTTGTCCATACATAAGTTGTCTAGCCATGCTTATGTTTCTCGTTCATCAGGCCCTTCTGCTGTGTTAATTCTCAGTTCTTGTCTGTAAGGTCCCTTCAATTACAATGCTTCCCTCAGATACACTGATATTCATCTTGCTTCCCTTGTGCCACTGTAAGACACAACTTGGTGAGGTATCTAAGACCTATCTGCCTAGATGCATTAAGAGAGTTTTCACCCTGGAGCAATTAAAATTTCCTGAGGATCTGTAGGGGAGGAAACCTATATTCTTTCTTCCCTCAGCTGTCTCAAACTTACAAGGAACACATTCAGTCCCTGCTTCTCACCACCACTTGTTTCAACTATTGTGGTATAAACAGGTGTCTGAGTGACTCAATATAGGGTCTTACTCTCTTTCTTTCCCTTCTTAGTCTCTGCTTCCAAGGGTAGATATATAGATGCAATAGATATAGAGATACAGAGTGAGGTAGAGAGACAGACCTAGATAGAGATACAGATACAATGGCTGTGTGGGGAAATTCTTCCAAATCACTATCTCTTGCTCCCTTTATATTCTTTTTTGTTCTTTTTTTCTTCTGTTCTTTGCCAAATATAAACCAACATTCATTCACTGCAATGCTTATTCTATGCTTGTTCTCATAAATGACTTGCTCTCTACGTGACTGGAAGGAAACACACACACACACATACACGACATGAACTGGGTCTCATTTAATGTGTGTGTGGTTTCTTAATGCCCCCTGACTATCAAACTATATTTGGTAATTAATTTACTTTCCCACTGTCCAGGATCACTGTTTCACTCATTTTCCTCTCTAGGCTATTTCCCAACACTTTCTTTCACACCCTCATCCTTAGCTGATGACTTCACTGGGAGAAGCAAAAGCAATCACATGGACTCCCTACTATCATATCTACATACCTACCTGCACAAATGTCTACAAACACTTTCTTTTTGCTTAAAAACACATTGCTGTTGAGTTGATTCTAACTCGTAGAGACATTATAGGACAGAGTAGAACTGCCCCGTTGGGTTTCCTAGACTGTAATCTTTAGGCAAGCAGACTGCCACATCTTTCTTTCATGGAGAGGCTGATGGATTTGAATCTCAGAACTTTTGGATAACAGCTGAGCACTTAAGCACTGCAGCACCAGGGCTCCTCTTTGTGCTTAGTTATCTGTAATTCTATCTAAAATCTATCCATTTTCTGAGGCAGTCAGATCCCATATCTTTGTCTTCATACCTCTTTAAGAACTTTGACTTAGACATTTGTTCAACTCTCTCCACTAAGCAGTGCCATAAATATATATTTCCCATGTATTTTACAAAACCCTGGCGGTGTAGTGGTTAAGTGCTACAGCTGCTAACCAAGAGGTCGGCAATTCAAATCCACCAGGCGCTCCTTGGAAACTCTGTCGGGCAGTTCTACTCTGTCCTATAGGGCTGCTGTGAGTTGGAATTGACTAGATGGCAGTGGGTATTTTTTTTTTTTCATGTATTTTATATTGTTGGCCCCAGATGTCCTGCTAGACATCAATGCATTTCTTTGCTTCTTTTTAAAAGAAAATGCTTCAAAAATATTTTATATACTTTTTTTTTCTCTAATTACACTCTTTCTATTCTTTTTAAATTCATTTTGATCAGGTTTTGCTCCCATCATTCCATACAAACAGCTTTCAAAACAGGCCACTGATAACCATTACTTTCGTAACCTTTAAAATTTTAGAAAGCAAAATGTAACTTTGACTAATATGTTGCATCTGACCAAAGCTATGGTCTTTTCAAGTACCTCATATGCACATGAAAGCTGGAAAATGAAAAAGGAATACAGAAGAAGAATTGATTCATTTGAATTAAGGTGTTCAGGAAAAATACTGAATATTTTGTGGATTGCCAGAAGAATGAACAAATCAGTCTCAGAAGAAATAGAACTGGAATGCTCCATAGAAGTAAGAATGATAAGATTTTAGCTCGTTAACATTGGACACATCGTCCGGAAAGACCAATAGCTAGAAAAGGACATCATGGTTGATAAAGTAGAAGGTTAGCTAATAGGAGGGAAACCACTGATGAGATGAATCGACACAATAGCAGCAAAAGTGGATTAAAAAATACCAATAATCGTAAAAATGGTGCAGTACTGAGCAGGGTATTGTTCTGTTATACGTAGGGTCACCATGAGTCAGAGCTGACTTGGGTGCAACTGAAAATAATAAAATCAAGCGTTCTCGCTTGCTTGGTATATATCCTTAACTTAGCTTCTAGGAAACCACACTTGTTTCATTTATCTTTTCCTAATTGGCTGGTTCTTCCCCCTCTCTTTTGCTGATTTCTTTTTTAATTAACTAGTGTTTGTTAAGAAATTATGTAATAATGAACAACCCCAGAAATTTTGGCATTTTAAAACCATAAGCAATTACTTCTTCTTTCACTTTATGACAACAGGGTTGTGATGAGTCAGAATCAACTCAATGGTAAGTTTTTTTTTTTTTTTTTTTTTTTTAATGACAATACCTAGTTGGCTGTGGCTCTGCTGACTCTGCTCACTTCTACTGGATGCATCTTCTTCATTTTAGTTTTCATGCTAAATGTGCAGTCCCCATTTGGGACACACAATTCTCACATTAGTGGGAGAAAGAAGTGCCATGGTTCCATAGGATTTGGTTTAGATGTGGTTTACGTCCCTTCCACTCACATTTCTTTGGCCAAAGCAAGAGAAATGGCCAACTCTGTTGTTAACAGACAGACATGTATACTCACACTACAGAAAGGTGCTATAAGTTGTATAGAAAGGTATAGAGACTTTTATGTTTTTACAGGAATGACAGACTAAATTAGTGGAACCATAATATGATCTAATATACTTCTCTCCACCAAGTTAAGGTCAGAATATCACTCATCTGTTCAGGGATTTAATCATGTTTAGGACTTTAAATAATGTCTTTATATCCGAGACTCCCACCTATACAGTACTATATCCTGACATTCTTCTCTTTTTCAGATTTCCACTTGGATAGTTAATATATATTTTAAACTCAACATGGTCAACATAAGATTTCTGGTTTTGCTTCAAAAACCTGTTCCAGGAGGCGGGACCAAGATGGTGGATTAGGTAGACGCTACCTCGGATCCCTCTTGCAACAAAGACTCGGAAAAACAAGTGAATCGATCACATACATAACAATCTACGAACCCTGAACAACAAACACAGATTTAGAGATGGAAAACGAACAAATACAGGGAAGCAGCGACTGTTTTCGGAGCCTGGAGCCAGCGTCCCAGTCAGGTAACCTTGGCGCCGGGCTTCTGGGCCCAGGGGAGCTGAACTCAAAAATCTTGTGACGGCGCAAGCAAGGGCGCAAGCACGGGGCGCAGCCCTACTCCCCTGAGCTAACCCACAGAGGGGGCTCAGCCGGTTTGCAGAGACGGCGTGGCGACGCGGCTGGCGGGACAAGAAGTCCCTGGGAGGCAGCGACTGATTTTGGAGCCGTGAGTGCAGCGTCCCAGCCGGGGAACCTTGACGCTGGGCTTTGGACTGGCAGCGGAGGTTCTGACCATGACTTCAGCGGGCCAGACCCCTGGGGGCAATCTCCACACAGCCAGGACACATAGGAGACATGCCCCTCGGGAATCTCAGATAAAATAGTCATTCCAAGCAAGACAAGCAACTTTGGCTATACTCCGAGGTGCTACTCTCCTATCTCTCTGAACCCTCCCCCACCCTTCCCAGGCGGCTTCATTAACATTGGAATTTCCTGAGCCAGAGGGAGAACGGCTCCGGCTCCGTGGCAGCTTTGCTTTCCCCCCTCTTTTTTTTTGGTCTTTTCCTAACCTATTCTTCCGGCCTGAGAGAAGGAACCAAAAAAAAACCCAGGGACCAAAAATCCATCCCTAATTGGACTAAAAACACAGAACCAGCTACAGCCAAGCATATATGATCCAAATCTCGGACTTTCATCCTTACAGGGAACAAGGTGGCGGTTATAATCCAAAGGCAGTTCTGATAGGGATCTGAATGCATTTTTTTTTTTAGTGGATTTTCTGGAAAAACAAGTTTCCCAGGTCTGATATCTCTGCTTATACAACAGAGCCCTAACTGAGGGCTGAAGCTCCCCCCAGACCACGTAGCCTCTTGCCTTAGGGGTCTAAGGAGGGTGACACCTACCAATCAGTAGAGATACTTGCATTGGGGGCCTAAGGTACAGCTGCAGTGCCCTCCCACCAAGGTGCTACAGGAATAGAGACACACCTACCTCACTGACACTTGGGGGAAGCCTGTCAACACCCTGCCCCCCCGGACGGTGAACCCCAGCTGCTAATAGAATCTGGTGCACACAATTATCACCACTACTTCTCTAGGTGGATAGGTGTTAGGGAGCAGCACACACTTGATGACCCAAAATCAGATTCTACTCAAGCATAGTGAATAGACTCAGACATATATATCTGGCAACAGCCCAAACCAGCTGGTAATAGGTCATAAGTAAGTCAAGGGCTACAACAAACAAGACAGCACAATCTAGTAGCCCATCCATGTATATTGAAGGAAACAAAACAAGATAAGACTCAGTGAGCAATTATAGAAGAAACCACTACTATATCTTAGTGATGGCTCAGAGACAGCAGTCGATATCAAACCACATAAAGAAGCAGACCATGACAGCTTCTCCAACCCCCCCAAACAAAAGAATCAAAATCTTTCCCAAATGAAGATACAATCCTGGAATTATCAGATACAGAATATAAAAAACTAATTTACAGAATGCTTCAAGACATCACAAAAGAAATAAGGTAAACTGCAGAAAAAGCCAAGGAACACACTGATAAAACAGTTGAAGAACTCAAAAAGATTATTCAAGAACATAGTGGAAAAATTAATAAGTTGCAAGAATCCATAGAGAGACAGCATGTAGAAATCCAAAAGATTAACAATAAAATTACAGAATTAGACAACGCAATAGGAAGTCAGAGGAGCAGACTCGAGCAATTAGAATGCAGAGTAGGAAATCTGGAGGACCAGGGAATTAACACCAACATAGCTGAAAAAAAATCAGATAAAAGAATTAAAAAAAATGAAGAAACCCTAAGAATCATGTGGGACTCTATCAAGAAGGATAACTTGTGTGTGATTGGAGTCCCAGAACAGGGAGATAGGACAGAAAACACAGAGAAAATAGTTGAAGATCTCCTGACAGAAAACTTCCCTGACATCAAGAAAGACGAAAGGATATCTATCCAAGATGCTCATCAAACCCCATTTAAGATTGATCCAAAAAGAAAAACACCAAGACATATTATCATCAAACTTGCCAAAACCAAAGAGAAAATTTTAAAAGCAGCCAGGGAGAAAAGAAAGGTCTCCTTCAAGGGAGAATCAATAAGAATAAGTTCAGACTACTCAGCAGAAACCATGTAGGCAAGAAGGGAATGGGATGACATAGACAGCATTGAGGGAGAAAAACTGCCAGCCAAGGATCATATATCTGGCAAAACTCTCTCTCAAATATGAAGGTGAAATTAAGATATTTACAGATAAACACAAGTTTCGAGAATTTGCAAAAACCAAACCAAAGCTACAAGAAATACTAAAGGATATTGTTTGGTCAGAAAACCAATAATATCAGATATCAGCACAACACAAGGTCACAAAACAGAACATCCTGATATCAACTCAAATAGGGAAATCACAAAAACAATTTAAGATTAATTAAAAAAAAATGGTCATAACAGGGAATCATTGAAGTCAATATGTAAAAGATCACAATAATCAAAAAGAGGGACTAAATACAGGAGGCATAGAACTGCCATATGGAGAGTGATACAAGGCAATATAGAACAATACAAGTTAGGTTTTTACTTAGAAAAATAGGGGTAAATATTAAGGTAACCACAAAGAGGTATAACAACTCCATAACTCAAGATAAAAGCCAAGAAAAACGTAACGACTCAACAAACATAAAGTCAAACACTACGAAAATGAGGATCTCACAATTTACTAAGAAAAACATCTCAGCACAAAAAAGTATGTGGAAAAATGAAATTGTCAACAACACACATAAAAAGGCATCAAAATGACAACACTAAACACTTAATTATCTATAATTACACTGAATGTAAATGGACTAAATGCACCAATAAAGAGACAGAGAGTCTCGGACTGGATAAGGAAACACGATCTGTCTATATGCTGCCTACAAAAGACACACCTTAGACTTAGAGACACAAACAAACTAAAACTCAAAGGATGGAAAAAAATATATCAAGCAACCAATAAGCAAAAAAGAAAAGGAGTAGCAATATTAATTTCTGACAAAATAGACTTTAAAGTTAAATCCACCACAAAGGATAAAGAAGGACACTACATAATGATAAAAGGGACAATTGATCAGGAAGACATAACCATATTAAATATTTATGCACCCAATGACAGGGCTGCAAGATACATAAATCAAATTTTAACAGAACTGAAAAGTGATATAGACACCTCCACAATTATAGTAGGAGACTTCAACACACCACTTTCGGAGAAGGACAGGAAATCCAGTAAGAAGCTCAACAGAGACACGGAAGACCTAATTACAACAATCAACCAACTTGACCTCATTGACTTATACAGAACTCTCCACCCAACTGCTGCAAAGTATACTTTTTTTTCTAGCGCACATGGAACATTCTCTAGAATAGACCACATATTAGGTCATATAACAAACCTTTGCAGAATCCAAAACATCGAAATGTTACAAAGCATCTTCTCAGACCACAAGGCCATAAAAGTGGAAATCAATAACAGAAAAACTAGGGAAAAGAAATCAAATACTTGGAAACTGAACAATACCCTCCTGAAAAAAGACTGGGTTATAGAAGACATCAAGGAGGGAATAAGGAAATTCACAGAATGCAACGAGAATGAAAATACTTCCAATCAAAACCTCTGGGACACAGCAAAAGCAGTGCTCAGAGGCCAATTTAGATCGATAAATGCACACATACAAAAAGAAGAAAGAGCCAAAATCAGAGAACTGTCCCTACAACTTGAACAAATAGAAAGTGAGCAACAAAAGAATCCATCAGGCACCAGAAGAAAACAAATAATAAAAATTAGAGCTGAACTAAATGAATTAGAGAACAGAAAAACAATTGAAAGAATTAGCAAAGCCAAAAGCTGGTTCTTTGAAAAAATTAACAAAATTGATAAACCATTGGCTAGACTGACTAAAGAAACACAGAAAGGAAACAAATAACCCGAATAAGAAATGAAAAGGGCCACATCACAACAGAACCAAATGAAATTAAAAGAATCATTTCAGAGTATTACAAAAAATTGTACTCTAACAAATTTGCAAACCTAGAAGAAATGGATGAATTCCTGGAAAAACACTACCTACCTAAACTAACACATTGAGAAGTAGAACAACTAAATAGACCCATAACAAAAAAAAGAGATTGAAATGGTAATCAAAAAACTCCCAACAAAAAAAAGCCCTGGCCCGGATGGCTTCACTGCAGAGTTCTACCAAACTTTCAGAGAAGAGATAACACCACTACTACTAAAGGTATGTCAAAGCATAGAAAATGATGGAATACTACCCAACTCATTCTATGAAGCCACCATTTCCCTGATACCAAAACCAGGTAAAGACAGTACAAAAAAAGAAAATTACAGACCTATATCCCTCATGAACATAGATGCAAAAATCCTCAACAAAATTCTAGCCAGTAGAATTCAACAACATATCAAAAAAATAATTCACCACGATCAAGTGGGATTTATACCAGGTATATGCAAGGCTGGTTTAATATCAGAAAAACCATTAATGTAATCCACCACATAAATAAAACAAAAGACAAAAACCACATGATCTTATCAATTGATGCAGAAAAGGCATTTGACAAAGTCCAACACCCATTTATGATAAAAACTCTCAGCAAAATAGGAATTGAAGGAAAATTCCTCAACATAATAAAGGGCATCTATGCAAAGCCAACAGCCAACATCACTCTAAATGGAGAGAACCTGAAAACATTTCCCTTAAGAACGGGAACCAGGCAAAGATGCCCTTTATCACTGCTCTTATTCAAGATTGTGCTAGAAGTCCTAGCCAGGGCAATTAGGCTAGACAAAGAAATAAAGGGCATCCGGATTGGCAAGGAGGAAGAAAAATTATCTCTATTTGCAGATGACATGATCTTATACACAGAAAACCCTAAGGAATCCTCTGGAAAACTACTGAAACTAATAGAAGAGTTTGGCAGAGTCTCAGGTTATAAAATAAACATACAAAAATCACTTGGATTCCTCTACATCAACAAAAAGAACACTGAAGAGGAAATAACCAAATCAATACCATTCACAGTAGCCCCCAAGAAGATAAAATACTTAGGAATAAATCTTACCAAGGATGTAAAAGACCTATACAAAGAAAACTACAAAGCTCTACTACAAGAAATTCAAAGGGACATACTTAAGTGGAAAAACATACCTTGCTCATGGATAGGAAGACTTAACATAGTAAAAATGTCTATTCTACCAAAAGCCATCTATACATACAATGCTCTTCCGATCCAAATTCCAATGTCATTTTTTAAGGTGATAGAGAAACAAATCACCAACTTCATATGGAAGGGAAAGAAGCCTCGGATAAGCAAAGCATTACTGAAAAAGAAGAAGAAAGTGGGAGGCCTCACTCTACCTGATTTCAGAACCTATTATACAGCCACAGTAGTCAAAACAGCCTGGTATTGGTACAACAACAGGCACATAGACCAGTGGAACAGAATTGAGAACCCAGATATAAATCCATCCACATATGAGCAGCTGATATTTGACAAAGGCCTAGTGTCAGTTAATTGGGGAAAAGATAGTCTTTTTAACAAATGGTGCTGGCATAACTGGATATCCATTTGCAAAAAAAAGAAACAGGACCCATATCTCACACCAAGCACAAAAACTAACTCCAAGTGGATCAAAGACCTAAACATAAAGACTAAAACGATAAAGATCATGGAAGAAAAAGTAGGGACAACCTTAGGAGCCCTAATACAAGGCATAAACAGAATAGAAAACATTACCAAAAATGACGAAGAGAAACCCGATAACTGGGAGCTCCTAAAAATCAAACACCTATGCTCATCTAAAGACTTCACCTAAAGAGTAAAAAGACCACCTACAGACTGGGAAAGAATTTTCAGCTATGACATCTCCGACCAGCGCCTGATCTCTAAAATCTACATGATTCTGTCAAAACTCAACCACAAAAAGACAAACAACCCAATCAAGAAGTGGGCAAAGGATATGAACACACACTTCACTAAAGAAGATATTCAGGCAGCTAACAGACACATGAGAAAATGCTCTCGATCATTAGACATTAGAGAAATGCAAATTAAAACTACGATGCGATTCCATCTCACACCAACTAGACTGGCATTAATCCAAAAAACACAAAATAATAAATGTTGGAGAGTCTGCGGAGAGATTGGAACTCTTATACACTGCTGGTGGGAATGTAAAATGGTACAACCACTTTGGAAATGTATCTGGCGTTATCTTAAACAGTTAGAAATAGAACTACCATACAACCCAGAAATCCCACTCCTCGGAATACACCCTAGAGAAATAAGAACCTTCACACAAACAGATATATGCACACCCATGTTTATTGCAGCTCCGTTTACAATAGCAAAAATCTGGAAGCAACCAAGGTGTCCATCAACGGATGAATGGGTAAATAAATTGTGGTATATTCACACAATGGAATACTACACATTGATAAGGAACAGTGACGAATCTGTGAAACATTTCATAACATGGAGAAACCTGGAAGGCATTATGCTGAGCGAAATGAGTCAGAGGCAAAAGGACAAATATTGTATAAGACCACTATTATAAGATCTTGAGAAATAGTATAAACTGAGAAGAACACATATTTTTGTGGTTACAACGGGGGGGAGGGAGGGAGGAAGAGGGTTTTTTACTGATGAATTAGTAGATAAGAACTGCTTTAGGTGAAGGGAAGGACAACACTCAATACATGGAAGGTCAGCTCAATTGGACTGGACCAAAAGCAAAGAAATTTCCAGGATTAAATGAATGCTTCAAAGGTCAGCGGAGCAAGGGCGGGGGTTTGGGAACCATGGTTTAAGGGGACTTCTAAGTCAATTGGCAAAATAATTTTATTATGAAAACATTCTGCATCCCACTTTGAAATGTGGCATCTGGGGTCTTAAATGCTAACAAGCGGCCATCTAAGATGCATCAATTGGTCTCAACCCACCTGGAGCAAAGGAGAATGAAGAACACCAAGGTCACACAACAAAGAGCCCAAGAGACAGAAAGGGCCACATGAACCAGATACCTACATCATCCTGAGACCGGAAGAACTAGTTGGTGCCTGGCCACAACCAATGACTGCCCTGACAGGGAGCACAATAGAGAACCCCTGAGGGAGCAGGAGATCAGTGGGATGCAGACCCCAAATTCTCATAAAAAGATCATACTTAATGGTCTGACTGAGACTAGAGGAATCCCGGTGGTCATGGTCCCCAAACCTTCTGTTGGCACAGGACATGAACCATGTCCGAAGACAACTCATCAGACATGGAAGGGACTGGACAGTGGGTAGGAGAGAGATGCTGATGAAGAGTGAGCTAATTATATCAGGTGGACACTTGAGACTGTGTTGTCATCTCCTGTCTGGAGGGGGGATGGGAGGATAGAGAGAGTTGGAAGCTGGCAAAATTGTCACGAAAGGAGATACTGGAAGGGCTGACTCATTAGGGGGAGAGCGAGTGGGAGTACGGAGTAACATATATATAAACTTATATGTGACAAACTGACTTGATTTGTAAACGTTCACTTGAAGCTCAATAAAAGTTAATAAAAAAAATGTTAAAAAAAAAATCCTGTTCCATCAATACCTGCTCCTTAAATTTGTTGATGACAATTCCATCATTCCACTTGTTTGGATCAAATTTTTATAGCCCATATCCAATATATCAGGAAAGCTTATTCGTTCATCATTCAGAATACATAAAAAATCCAATCATTTCTCATCTCTGCACTATTACCAATATTGTCCAGGCCACAATGATTTATTCCCTGCCTTAGCTCAAAACCCTCCTAATAGATTTTCCTGCCTCCTGGCTTGGTCCCTAGAATCTATTCTTGATTCTTCCACCAGAGTTAGTGGATCGTGTCACTACCATGTACAATATCACATAGTGGTTCCTCATTCCGTAAATGCCAAGCCATTGCAATGACCTACAGGGTCCTCCTACATGATTAATTCTCTATTGCCTCTCTGACTCCCTCTCTTATTTCTTACTTCTTGATGACACATCTCTACCTACACTGGCTTTCTTCCTGTAAATAAAATATACTTGACATGGTCCTATTTTAGTGGATTTATTCTGACTGTTTCTTCTGCCTGTACCACTCTCCCTCCAGGTATTCATTAGGCTAACCCCATTACTTCCTTCATATTTTGGATCAAATTTTCTTCATAAGGCCTACCTCTGAATACTCTGTATAATACTAGAAGCTTCTTTCCACTTGGACTATTTTAAATCTCCTTTATCCCAGTCCCAACCCATATATTTCAATAAAATTAACATATTTACTATAGTTATTGGTTATTATCTAACTACCTGTCTCCTATCACTAGATTATAATATCTGTAGGTAAGATGGAGCCCTATTGGCATAGTGGTTAAAAGCTCAGTTGTTAACCAAAAGCTTGGCAGTTTGAATCTATCAGCCACTCCCTGGAAACCCTATAGGACAGTTTTACTCGGTCCTATAGGGTCACTATGAGTCAAATTGACTTGAAGGCAAAGGTTTTTTTTTTTTTTTGATATGGAAGCTTCCTCTACTTTTTTGTTCACTGATATATCCTAAATGACTAGAACAAAGCCAAGGGCATAATAGGTGATAAATATTTATTAAAGAATGCAATGATACAGTGTATTGTTTTTGCCCTAATTCTCGTAGGAGTATAACTGTTTAAACTGTAAACAACTTTTTTGTCTATAGCATCTTACCATAACATCATAGAGATTACTGTTGTTGTTAGGTGCCTTCCAGTTGGTTTTGACTCCTAACAAACCTGTACAATAGAATGAAACACTACCAGGTCCTGCACAATCATTGTTATGCTTGAGCCTATTGTTACAGCCACTGTATCCATCAATCTCATTGAGGGTCTTCCTCTTTTTTGTAGGTCTTCAACTCGATCAAGCATGATGTTCTTCTCCAGGGATTGGTCCCTCCTGATAACATTGCCAAAGTATATAAGATGAAGTTTCACCATCCTTGCTTCTAAGGAGCATTCTGGTTGTACTTCTTCCAAGACAAATTTATTCGTTCCTCTGGCCGTCCATGGTATATTCAATATTCTTCACCAACACCATAGTTCAAAGGAATCAACTCTTCTTCGGTCCTTCTTATTCATTTTCCAGCTTTCACAAGCATATGAGGAGATTGAAAATACCATGACTTGGGTCAGGATCACCTTAGTCCTTAATGTATTTGCTTTTTAACACTGTAAGGAGATCTCCTGCAGCAGATTTTCCCAATGCAATATGTCTTTTGATTTCTTGATTCCTGCTTCCATGTGTGTTGATTGTGGATCTAAATAAAATTAAATTCTTGACAACTTCAATCTTTTTCTCCTTTTTTTTTAATCATGATGTTCCTTATTGGTCCACATGTGAGGATTTTTGTTTTCTTTATGTGGAGGTGTGATCCATACTGAAGGGTATGGTCTTGGATCTTCATCAGTACGTACTTCAAGTCCTCTTCACTTTCAGCAAGCAAGGTTGTGTCGTCTCCATATCAGAGGTTGTTAATGAGCCTTCCTCCAATCCTGATGCCAGGTTCCTCTTCATGTAGTGCAGCTTCTCGGATTATTTCCTCAGCATAGAGATTGCATAAGTATAGTGAAAAGATATAACCCTGACACACACCTTTCTTGACTATATACCATGGCATATCTCCTTGTTCTTTTCGAATGGCTGTCTCTTGGTTTAAGTACAAATTCCTTATGAACACAATTAAGTGTTCCGGAATTCCCATTCTTTTCAATATCATCCATAATTTATTATGATCTACACAGTCAAATGCCTTTGCATAGTCAAGAAAACACAGGTTAACATCTTTCTAGTATTCTTTGCTTTCATTCATGATCCATCTGTCATCAGCAATTATATTCCTGGTTCCATGTCCTCTTTTGAATCTGGTTTGAACTTCTGGGTCTTCCCTGTTGATGTACCATTACAACTGCTTTTGAAATATCTTAAGCAAAATTTTACTTGTGTGTGATATTAATGATATTGTTTGATAATTTCCACATTCTGTTGGATCACTTTTCTTTGGAATGGGTATAAATATGCGTCTCTTCCAGATCACTAGTTCTAGCTGATTGAATGACAAAGAGACCACGGGTATAAAGAAAAACAAAACAAAACAAAATCTTAAAATTGTTCATTGGTATATTAAATATTCCCTATCAATGTTATTTTTTAAGTTGAGTCCTCATAACCATTTGAAGGTTATGTTATTATCCATATTTCGTATAGGAGGAATATGAAGTTCTGGAAAAATAAATAACATAGCCAAGGTCATACAACCAGTAAGTAGCATAATTACTCTTTGAGCCAAAATATTTTCAATTTTATCCCCTCCACTTCACACAGAGAGCCATTATCAAGTCTACTTTTTACTTTCCATCTCTTCTAAATGCCCTATTTATTCCTATATTTTCTACTTGGTCATCACTCTTATCATACTCCTTAGGCTATAAATTCAGTCAGAGATTACGGCCTGTCCCCAAAATCAAAGTGCATTCACATATCAAGTCTTGGTTTCAATTTGGGTGTATAAATATGGTAATATGTGTAGCAGGTTTATTTTATTTGAAGCAACTCTTGTTCATTCTCGGTAGCGTAATAGCACAGTGATATTTGTGTTTGCCTGGCATGCCCTGCATATTTAACTGTCTATGGTGACCTTGCGGAAGTATTAAAACATGTATTTTGTTTCTAGATTGCTATCTTGTGCTCTTGCCTTTCTGTCCCATATTTTTCCTCTGTTCTTGTTGTGTTCTTCCTTTCACACTTATTAAAGCCCTGCTAAGTATGAGATTAGGCATTAAAATCAAACCTGTTGCCATCCAGTTGATTCCAACTCATAGTGGCCCTATAGGTCAGAGTAGAACTGCCCCATAGGGTTTCCAAGGAGCGTCTGGTGGATTTGAACTGCCGACCTTTTGGTTAGCAGCCATAGCACTTAACCACTATACCAACAGGGTTTCCTTATTAGACATTGGGAAGTGCAAATATAAAGATAGGCATAAACTCTGTTCTCAAGGCATAAAAAAAAAAATTGGAGAGATTCCTGTATACAACAAACAATGATTCATTATTCGCTAAATGCTGTAATGGAGGTGAACACAAAGAATTCTGGGAACATAGAGAAGGACAAATTGGGTTTCACAAGCACCTCGTTATTTTTCTAAATATATGCTTTTTGTGTGTTCTTCTCTAAAACAATCACTTTCAACCAAGTCTTCAATTGTCATTACTTTCAATCACATCTCTGTATTTAAGTATGATTATATGAAAGATACAGGAAATACTAGTCACACTTTTTTTCCTGAAGATTTCAGATTTTGTATTGAAATACTATTGAAGATATTGTTATAGTAATTTAGTTTCAACCTTTGAGAAAAATATTACACGGAGACTGAGCACATTGTACGGTTTTTACAGGCTTAAACCAGAACTATTTTAAGGACAATTTAACATTAAGCTAGAAGATGCTTTAAATAGTAGTGGCATGTCTTTTGAATTTAATGGCTATAGAACTTCAATCACCAATACTTGCTCAAATGCTTTTTAAATCTGCAATCGAAAAAAGTGTTAAAGGCTCTAACCACATAAAACCTAGTCGAAACTTTTATTCCATACACTGTTGCATTTTTTTGGTTGGGTCAAATTCAATATTTCTGTGAATGTCAGGAGGAACTTGACATCAGTGCTGCAAATATTTTGTTTGAACTTGTATATTTAATCAACTGAGTCAACATAGCAGCATCTGTGCAACTTTTCACTAACAAGGGACCCAAAAAAAAAAATCCTCCAGTCCTTTGTACTAGCAAAGCTCACTGTGGCAAGTCCTGGGAAGAGTAAAAATTATGAATTCATCATTCTGAAGGGAATGCTTTCTATTGATCTTTGGGAAGAGATAAAAATGAATTCATAAAATGACAGGAATAGACATGCTTAATTGGAATTTGTCATGTGTCGATCATTACGCATCTTTTGAACTCTTTTTTTACTTGGAAATTTTTCACTATCATGATTTCTAGCTATCAATGTAGAAGCCAAAAAGTACTTTCTTAGCCATAAGATCAAAGAGATACACAGGCCTGTGATTCAGAAGTGAGCAAATAGATGCACAGAAAATTCATTGCTTCCTGAGGGGACAGAGGAATTATCCAGCTTTTGGAGGGCAATACTGTCCCCAAAATGTATCTTATATGTATCTCACATATAAGAGCAATAATGTATTTGATGAGCTATAGAATGCAGAATGATGGCAGCAGTAGTTGCATCCCTAAAGCAATTCGTACGTGCTAGTCTATGTCCTTTTCATGGTCCAGTAACTTCTGATGCCTAACTCTCTGGCATTCTTGGAGTGTCCATAAAGTATGTAATATCGCTTTAAGAAATTTTCTATCCGGTTCAATTCTGATGTTTGCAACCAAGAGTCTAGTTTGTTGCACTGTGCCTTCATTTCATGGCTCAGCTTTTTTATTGCTCCTTTTCCAATTTTCTCAATTATCTTGCCATTCTTTTTAAGTCCTAGCTTTTTGGGGGAAAACAAAAAACAAACAAACAAAAAACATTTTCATTAGGTTTAGGATTTCTCTTTGCCATCCTGCAAACATGAGAATTGATAGAGAATAGAACACAGACAGACTTAACGATACCACCATAAATTCATATTCATCAACCTCAGTTAGGCTATTCTTATTAGTATTTGAACATCCTCTAAATTCTAAAATGGAGCTCTGGTGGCCCAGTGGTTAAGGATTTGGCTGGTAACCAAAAGGTTGGCAATTTGAATCCACCAGCCGCTCCTTGGAAACACTATGGGGCAGTTCTACTCTGTCCTTTTGGGTCGCTATGAGTTGGATGCGACTCAATGGCAATAGGTAAGTTCCAAAATATTGAAAAATAAAAGAAAACAACTATATCTGCATATATACACTATATGTGTACACACATATAGATATATTCCCATTGCACCTTATTTCCATCTAACTATACTTACCTCTCCACCTTCCCTTTGAATTACTTTAACATTTATGGAAGACTTTTATAACTGTTAATCACTCTATCTTTTATAAACAGTCCTTTCCCGTCATTTTTCTGACACATAAGCTCTGAAATTCCTGCTGTATCTCTATTTTTCTTTCAATCTATTTTTCCTGTTCTGTTTCCCAAGTTCTTGCCTTAAGATATTCCTGTGTTTAAATTCCTCTTGACTAAGAGACCTGGTAGTACAGTGGTTGAGTGTTTGGCTGCTAACCAAAAGTTTAGCTTTTGGAATCCACCAGCCACTCCTTGGAAACCGTATTGGGCAGCACTCCTCTGTCCTATACAGTGGTTATGAGTTGTAATTGACTTGATGGCAATGTTTCTTTTCTTTTTCTTTTATATCAACTCTAAAATTTTCTCTGATCTACCTTAACCTCCCTGATAGTTTCATTTTTTATCTAAACACTGATAAATCCCAAGTGTACTTAACACATAGGTTTTTCTTCTGAGCTCTAATATTCAATTGTTTAAAAAAATGTTCAGAAGTTTCAATGCATCATAAACTCAACATATACAAAGATTGATTCTCTGTCATTTCAAAACATTTTTCTTTCTTCCTCTCCTCCTGTTCATCCATTCTATCCCCAATTTTCCATACATTTTGGTCACTGCACCAAAAAGAATTGGTCAATGTTTAACCATTTCAAGAACAAATATTACTGAAAGAAGAAGTCCAAGCTTGACTGAAGGCATTGGAGAAAAAGAAGTTTGCAGGAACTGATGGAATACCAATTGAAATGATTCAACAAACAGATGCAGCACTGCAAGCACTCACTCGTCTGTGCCAAAAATTTGGAAGGCAGCTACCTGGTCAACTGGCTGAAAGATATCCATATTTTTGCCCATTCCAGAGAAAGGTGATTCAACAGAATGCAGAAATTACTGAAAAAATATTATTAATATCACACAAGTAAAATTTTACTGATGATCATTCAAAAGTATTTGCAGCAGATCAACAGGGAACTACCAAAAATTCAAGCCAGATTCAGAAGAAGACCTGGAACCAGGGATATAGCTGTGGATGTCAGATGGATAATGGCTGAAAGCAGAGAATACCAGAAGAATATTTACCTGTGTTTTATTGACTGTGTAAAGGCATTCAACTGTACGCATCATAACAAATTATGGATAGCATTGCAAAGAACTGGAATTACAGAACACTTAACTGTGCTTAGGAGGAACCTGTACTAAGACAAAGAGGCAGTCGTTCAAACAGAACAAGACGATAATGTGTGGTTTAAAGTCAAGAAAGGTGTGCATCAGGGTTGTATTCTTTCACCATACTATTCAATCTGTATGCTGAGCAAATAATCTGAGAAACTGGACTCTGTGAATAATGGGTCATCAGAATTGGAGGAAGACTCATTAACAAACAACCTACCTTATGCAGATGACATAGCCTTTCTTGCTGAAAGTGAAGAGGACTAGAAGCACTTACTGATGAAGATCAAAGACCACAGCCTTCAGTACGGATTACACCTCAACATAAAGGAAACAAAAGTCCTCACATCTGGACCAATTAGCATCATCATGATAAACAGAGAAAAGATTGAAGTTGTTGAGGAATTCATTTTGCTTAGATTCAAAATCAACACCCATAGAAGCAGCAGTCAGGAAATCAAAAGACTCATTGCAATTGGGCAAATCTGCTGCAGAAGACCTCTTCAAAGTGTTAAAAACCAAAGATGTCACCTTGAAGGCTAAGGTACGTCTGGCCCAAGCCACGGCATTTTCAATTGCCTCATGTGTAAGTGAAAGACATACAATGAATAAGGAAAACTGAAAAAGAATTGATACCTTTCAATTATGGTGTTGACAAAGAATATTGAGTATACCATGGTCTGCCCCCCTTCACATGTCGGTCAGTTTTTTGTACTATGCGGGCTTGCATGTTGCGGTGATGCTGCTGGAAGCTATGCCACCTGTATTTAGATACCAACAGGGTCACCCATGGCAGACATGGTTTCAGCTGAGCTTGCAGACTAAGACAAAATAGGAAGAAGGACCCAGAAGTCTACTTCTGAGAATTAGCCAGTGAAAACCTTATGAATAGCAGCAGAACACTGTCTGATATAATGCCAGAAGATGAGCCCCCCCCGCCCCGCCGGTTGGAAGGTACTCAAAAGACGACTGGGGAAGAGTTACCTCCTCAAGGTAGAGTCGACCTTAATGATATGGATGGAGTCAAACTTTCAGAAGCTTCATTTGCTGATATGGCAAACCTCAAAATGAGATGAAACAGCTGCAAACATCCATTAATAATCAGAACATGGAATGCACTAAGCATGAATCTAGGAAAATTGGAAATTGTCAAAAATGAAATGGAACACATAGACATTGATATCCTAGGCATTAGTTAGCTGAAATGGACTTACATTGGGCATTTTGAATCAGACTATCATTTGGTGTACTATGACAGGAATGACAATGTGAAGAGGACTAACAGTGAACTAACCATAAAAAAGAACATTTCAAGATTTATCCTGAAGTACAATGCTGTCAGTGATAGGATAATATCCACACAACTACAAGGAGGACCAGTTAATACAACTCTTCAAATTTACACACCAACCACTAAGGCCACAGTTGAAGAAATTGAAATTTTTTACCAACTTCCGTAGTCTGAAATTGATTGAACATGCAATCAGGATGCACAGATAATTACTGGTGATCAGAACGCAAAAACTGGGAACAAAGAAGAAGAATCGGTAGCTGAAAAATATGGCCTTGGTGAGATCACATAATGGGTTTTGTAAGACCAATGACTTATTTATTGCAAATACCTTTTTTCCACCACCCAAAACGGTGACTATACAGGTATACCTCACCAGTGGAATACACAGCAATCAAATTGACTACATCTGTGGGAAATGGGAAGGCTCAATATCATCAGTAAGAACAAAGCCAAAGGCCACCTGCGGAACAGACCGTAAATTGCTCATGTGCAAGTTCAAATTGAAACAGAAGAAAATTAGAACAAGTCAGCTAGAGACAAAGTACGACCTTGAGTATATCCCACCTGAATTTACAGACCATCTCAAGAATAGATTTGACGAGTTGAAAACTGGTGACCGAAGATCAGCCGAGTTGTGGAATGACATCAAGGTCATCATCCATGAAGAAAGCAAGAGGCCATTAAAAAGACAAGAAAGAAATGACCAAAATGGATGTCAAAAGAAACCCAGAAACTTGCTCTAGAATGTCCAATTGCTAAAAGGAAAAAGAAGTGATGAATAAAAGAACTGAGTAGAAGATTTCAAAGTGTGACTCGAGAAGACAAAGTAAAGTATTATAATGACACGTGCAAAAAGGTGGAGGTATACACAGCATTTTTCAAGCTGAAAGAACTGAAAAATTCAAGCCTCAAGTTTCAATATAGAAGGATTCCATGGGGAAAATGTTAAATGATGCAGGAAGTATCAAAAGAACATGGAAGGAATACACAGAGTCATTATACAAAAAAGAATTGTTTAACGTTCAACCATTTCAAGAGGTAGCATATGATCAGGAACCAATGGTACTGAAGGAAGAAGTTCAAGCTTCACTGAAATACAAGGCTTCAGGAATTGACAGAATATCAATTGAGATGTTTCAACAAACAGAGGCAACTCTGGAAGCGCTCATTTGTCTATGCCAAGAAATTTGAAAGACAACTACCTGGTTAAGTGACTGGAAGAGGTCCATATTTATGTCTATTCACAAGAAAGGTGATTAAATCGAACACGGAAATTATCGAAGAATATCATTAATATCACCATTAAGTAAAATTTTGCTGAAGACCATTCAAAAGCAGCTGCAGCAGTATATAGGCAGGAAACTACCATAAATTCAGGCTGGATTCCGAAGAGGACATGGATCCAGGGATGTCATTGCTGATGTCAGGTGGACCCCGGCTGAGAGCAGAGAGAAATATGTTTACCTGTGTTTTATTGACTATGCAAAGGCATTCAACTGTGTGGATCATAACAAATTATGCATAACATTGCAAAGAATGGGAATTCCATGAATTAGTTGTGCTCATGAGGAACCTGTACATAGATGAAGAAAGAGGCAGTTGTTCAAACAGAAGAAGGTAGATACTGTGTGGTTTAAAGTTAGGAAAGGTGTACATCAGGGTTGTATCCTTTCATCATACCCATTCTATCTGTATGCCGAGCAAATAATCTGAGAAGCTGGACTGTATGAAGAAGAAAGGGCCATCAGGATTGGAGGAAAGCTCATTAACAACCTGTGTTATGCAGATGACACAACTTTTCTTGCTGAAAGTGAAGAAGACTTGAAGCACTTACTGATGAAGATCAAAGACCACAGCCTTCAGTATGGATTGCACCTCAACAGGAAGAAAACAAAAATCCTCACAACTGGACCAATAAGGAACATCATGATAAACAGAGAAAAGATTGAAGTTCTCAAGGATTTCATTTTACTTGGATCCACAATGAACACCCATGGAAGCTGCAGTCAAGAAATCAAAAGATGTATTGCTTTGGGCAAATGTGCTGGAAATGACCTCTTTAAAGTGTTGATCAGCAAAGATATCACCTTGAAGACTAAGGTGCGCCTGACCCAAGTCATGGTATTTTCAATAGCATCAAACGCATGCAAAAGCTGGACAATGAGTAAGGAAGACTGAAGAAGAATTGAAGCCTTTGAATTGCAATGTTGGTGAAGAATATTGAATATAAAATAGACTCCCAAAAGAATGAACAAATCTGTCTTGGAAGAAGTACAACCAGAATGCTCCTTAGAAGCAAGGATGGCGAGACAATGTCCTACATACTTTGGATATGTTATCAGGAGGGATCAGTCCATGGAGAAGGACGTCAGGCTTGGTAGAGGATCAGAGAAAAAGAGAAAGGCCATCAGTGAGATGGGTTGACACAGCGGCTACAATAGGCTCAGGCATAACAAGGATTGTGAGCATGGCACAAGACCAGACTGTATTTCGTTCTGTGGTACGTAGGGTCACTATGAGTAGGAACGGACTCCACATCACCTAAGAACAACAATAACATGGTCTTCCAGAAGAACGAACAAATCTGTCTTGAAAGAAATATAGCCAGAATGCTCTTAGAAGCAAGGATGGAGAGACTTCCTCTCACATACATTGGACATTTTATCAGGAGGGACCAATCCCTGGAGAAGAACATAATGCTTCGTAGAAAGTCAGAGAAAAAGAGAAAGACCTTCAATGAGATGGATTGACACAGTGGCTGCAACAATGTGCTCAAGCATAACAAAGATTGTAAGAATGGCGCAGGACTGGGCAGTGTTTCGTTATGTTGTACATAGGGTCACTATGAGTCGGAATGGACTTCAGGGCGCCTAACAACAAAAACAGGGAATGCAAACACCATCTATTGAATCTAAAATCCAGAAACATTTGAATTTCTGACTTCATTTTCTCCTGCAGTTTCTATATTAATTCAGTCACTAGTGCTCCAAATCTTACCAACTTAAGTATTGTCTCTAAAATCTAAAATTTACTTCCAAGTTACCTTCGCTTCTCATCTGCATTAGTACAAGTAATGTGTCAACTGAAAAACACGTCTATCTTATCCTCTCTCAGTCCATTTACCACAATACAGTGATAAAAATAATTCTAAAACATCAACAAATTAATGTCGTGCCCTATGGCAGGCGATCTCTCCAGGCTCATATTCCTCTCCTGCCCTCTTGTACTCTGAAATGTAAGCAGACTTTTATTAATTTCTTTAGGGCACCATTTTCCTCTTACATCTAGAGCCTTACCATATGCTGCTCTAATATTGCTAACTACTCCTCATCCTCCATGTCATAGTTCAAATACACTTTTTTTGTTGGGGGGGATTGATCTATAATCACTATAATAGTATATACATATATACCCACTACCGTCGAGTCAATTCCAACTCATAGTAATTTTATAGTAGTTGTCTTTTTTAGGGCTTTGCATAGCATCAAGTGTGTAATTCATAATAACCTTTATGATAAAAAATCAAAATTATTATTTAATGAAATATGATTTCTCGTTTATTGAAAGTCCTATAAAAGCAGAGATTCTCCCTAAATTTATCTGTTTTTATTCTCAAACCCTAGGTGCACAACATATAATAATAGTTGATACATATTTATAACATAAAAAATCTATATATTATTCATTGCAGGCTTATTCTTTTTCAATGCATATAATGATTTACAACTTTATTGAGGTATATTTGAAGTAAAATAAGCTACACATTTTAAATGTATAATTTGAGGAATTTTGTATATATACTTTTCTATGAAAGATTTGCTATAAATAAGGTAATAAATATTTCCATCACTCCCAAAAGTTTTCTTATGCCACTTGGACATCCATCTGTCCTTAGACCCTGTCCCTAGAAAACCGCTGTTATTTTTTGTAACCACATATTGATTTGAATGCTCTAGAATTTAATATAACCAGAATCACATAGTAGGGACTCTTCTTTCTCTGGCTTTTTTCACTTAGCATAATAAGTTTAAGATTCATGTATGTGTAACATAGTTTGTTTACTTTTTTGTAAGGTTGCATTCCATGGACATACCTCAGGTTGTTTATTCATTCACCTTTTGATGAACTTTTTTTCTTTCTTTTTTCCAGTTTTGGGCTATTACAAATAAAACTGCTATAAACATTCGATACAAATTTTTTTGTTTTTATCTCCCTTGAGTGCTTACTTATTCGTGGAATGACTGGGTTTTATGTTAAGCGCATGTTTAACTGTTTCATTACCTGCTATTCTACTTTCTAAACTCATTGTACCATTTCACACTTCCACCAGTAATATATGATAGCCCACACTGTATATTACTGATTTTGGTCCACACCAAAACCAATACCAACAATTGTTAGTCTTCTAATTTTGACCATTTTATTGGTGGCACAATGACATCACATTGTTTTGATTTGCATTTACCTATTGACAACTGATGTGGATATTTTTATATTCATGTGTTCTTTTTTTTTGTCTGTCCAAAATTTGGCTTATTTTTGGTAATTGAGCTGTTTATATTCTTATTATTAAGTTCCAAACACTGAAACACATGTGCTTGGGGCAAATCAAAACCAGAATAGCAACGGCTTAGATAGCTGAGATACAATTTGAGTCACCATTTATAGAAGGCAAGAGATAATGTACATTTAAGCTTAACTGGTTCAATTACTTGTTCAATGCTCCTCAGAATGCTATATACTAACCCAGAACCAAAGCAGCATATTATTCACAATCTTCAGACAATAACCCAGAGTTCCACAAGAAGATAACCAAAACGAAGAAACAAAGACCAATTCTCAAGGGAAGAGAAAAGTAATAGATGTAGTTCCCACAATTACTAAGAAGGTGGAACTGTCATACTATGATTTTGAAGCATCTACTTTAACTAGGCCTCATGTGGTGGGGGAAAACACAATAGAAGTTAATGAAAAGGTAAAAATCTCAGCAGAGAAGTAGAAACTATAAAAAAAAAGTATCAAAACTGAGAAAAAAAATAACTGAAATTAAAATTCACTGAGTGGGCTCAATAGAGAAATGGTGAAGACAAAAGAAAGAGTTAAAGAGTTTGTGATACATTGATAAAAACTATTCAATGAATAAGAGAATAATAATAATAAAAAAAGGAATAAAGACAAATAGCCAGAAGGACCTTTGTAACAATAATAAAACATCTAAAGTACATTAGGGAGAAGAAAGATATTGGGAAAAACAATCTTTTTTTAAGAAATAATGGAAAGAGTTTCGGGAAAACAATTTTTTGATATAATAATGTTTTGATAGGCAGAAGTCTTAAATTTTGATGAGATCCCATTTATCTAATTTTCATTTTGTTGCCCATGACTTTGGTGTCTCATCTAAGAATCTGGTACAGAAGCAGTACTCCAATATTTTCTTCTAAGAGTTTTTTTGTGTTTAGGTCGTACATTTAGATTATTGATCCATTTTGAGTTTGTTTTTGTATATGGTGTAAGATGTGGAAATAGAAGGGAAATTTCTCAATATAACAGTCATTTATGAAATTTCTAGAGCTAATACTCAATGTAGAAAGTCTAGAAGAATTCCTTTTAAGATCAGAAACAACAGTGGTGTCTACTCTCACCACAGCTATACAATATTGTACTGGAAGTTCTAACTAGGTATACTGTACATCAAAGGAATTTGTCAACAAAATGAAGAGACAACTTTCAGACTGGGAGAAAATTTTAGGGAACTATATAATGGACAAAGGTCTAATACTCAGAATATGTAAAGTACTCCTACAACTTAATAAGAAAACGACAATTTGATCAAAAAGTGGGCAAAGATCTTGAATAGACAGTTCACCAAAGAGGATATTCAGATGGCCAACAAACACATGCAAAGATACCTGATGTCTTTAACCATCAGAGAGATGCAAACCAAAATCACAATAAGATATCATTTCACTTTTGCCAGGATGGTTAAGATAAACAAACAAAACAAAAACGAGAAATGACAAATGTTGGCAAGGATGTGGGGAAATTGGAACTCTTATTCATTGCTGTTGGGAATGCAGAATGGTACAATCATTGTGCAAAACAGTTTGGCAGTTACTCAAAAAACTAAAAATACAACTGCCACATGATGCAGTAATCCCACTTCTAGGTATACAGTATGCTCAGAGGACTTGAGGATGGCGACTCTAACAGACATATGTACACCAATGTTCACTGCAGCACTATTCACAATAGTCATAAGGTGGAAACAACCTAAATGTCCCTCAATGGATGAATGGATAAGCAAAATGTGATACATACATACAATGGAATACTACTCAGCCAGAAAGGACAAGTCCTGATACATGCTACAACATAGATGAATCTTGAAGTTATTATGCTAAGTGATATAAGTCAATCGCAAAAGGACAAATATAATATGATCTCACTTACATAAACTGAGAAGACTAGGCAAATATGCACAGACCAAAGTTCATTGGTTAACACCACAGGTGGAAGGGAGGAGGGAAGGGCAATAATTGTTTGAGCATTAGTGAGTTTCTGTTTATGATGATGGGAAATTTCTTATTGATTAAAGGTAATAGCTGCTCAACTGTTTAATGTAACTGATATTCCTATGTGGTAAACTGAAAAAAATGTTGAGTTGCAAATGCAGTTTTATATATATATATATATATATATATATATATATATATATATATCACCCAATAGCTCCTAAATAAAGCAGCTGTTCAGATTTATTTTGTTTTATTATTATTATTTTTATTATTATTATAGTGGTCATTTTTTAAAAATTATTCTTTGTTCTTTGGAAAGTTGTTCAAGATGGATCTAGAATTGGGTTTATTTGAAATCATCCTTTTTGTGAATCACTGAGTTACAAATCACTGAATTTATGTCTGTAACCTAATCTGAGACGTTGTTGCCAATATTTCTTCCAAAAATTGTTTTTCCCAATATTTTCTCCTCACTAATTTTTTTATATGTATGTTACATTTTTTACTATTGTCTCAAGAGTTCTTGTGGCTGTTTGTTTTATTACTTTTCTCTGTTATTTAAATTTGATATTTTCTATTGATCTGTCATAAGTTCACTGTCTCTTTCTTTTGTCATCGCTATTTCTCTGTTGAGCCCACTCAGTGAATTTTTAAATTCAGTTGTTTTGTTCTCAGTTTTAATTTTTTTTTTTGGTTTGTTTTTTATAGTTTCTACTTTTCTGCTGAAATTTTGTATCTTTTCATTCATTTCTACTGTGTTTTCTCCTACCACATGAAGACTAGTTAAAGTAGATGCTTTAAAATCATGGTATGATAATTCAAACTTCTTGGTGATGTGGAAATTACATCTTTCTTTTTTTGAGAATTGGTCTTTTGTGTATTTTGGTTCTTTTTTGTGGAATTCTGGATTTACCTTCTAAAGATTGTGAATAGTTTTTTTGTTTTGTTTCTGGGTTATTTTATAATAATCTGAGGAGCATTGATGTTCTGCTTGAACAAGAAATTGAACTAGTTAGGCTTAAATGTACATTATCTCTTGCCTTCTATAATTGGTGGTTCAAATCGTATCTCAGTTATCTAAACCTTTGCTATTCTGGCTTGTTTTTTTGCCCCAAGCTCATGTGTTTCTATCTTTGGAATGAGTCATGTGTGGGTGAATCAATCTCAGTTCAAAGATCAAAGATTTTGCAGAGAAAAAATAATAAAAGAGTCACAAGGACTCTTGAGACAATAGCAAACATTACATTACATTAAATACATTACAGAGGAGAAAGATATTGGGAAAAAACAAATTTTGGAAGAAATATTGGAAATAGCCTTTGTTGTGTTGTTTTATTTCTGTTCTATGCATTCCTAGGTCAGAGGTTAGGCTAACGCTTGTGTTCGTGATTAAAAAAACAGTTAACTACTAAAAGATTTGCTAAGTTAATTTGGGGAGCCCTCGTGTCATAGTGGTTAAGAGCTTGGTTGCTAACCAAAGGGTCAACAGTTCAAATCTACCAGCCACTCCTTGGAAACTCTATGGGGCAGTTCTACTCTGTCCAATAGGGTCACTGTGAGTCAGAATCAAATTGATGGCAATGGATTTTAAGCTAATTTGTGTCTATGTAATGCATGCATATTTCTGAGATTTTGCTGAGACTTCTGCTGATGGCTCAGATCCCTTTCATAAACTAATTAAATTTTGAAAAAAAAATTTTTTTTTGATAATTTTTTTTTTCCAATTAATGGAATGCCTGCTGAATCATTGAGTGTGTCTGAATTAAGTAAGTCCCTATGAACTCTGGAGATAGGATCGGTGGGATGCATGTATCCTTCTGGACTCACTGGTGTGATACATATGTCTTATTTTCCTCTGGCACACAATGGCCCTGTGGGCTCAAGTACAGGTTTATTGGGACACATAGGCTCCTACAGAATGCATCATGATGTAGCACCTCATACAATACCCTGTAAAAACAGTAATTTGAGGCACACACCATTTCTTCTAGTTCAAACAGTTATTCAGGTCCCCCCCGATGGCTGCATATATTGTTAGTGGGAAACTAGCTTCCCATTAAACCTGAGAGGAAGAAAATGTAAGTGGGATATATCTGCCCCACTGACCATGAAGGGGTTTTATTAAGTTCTGAATGTCTTTTCTGCTTTAGTTAAGATTTCTGCATACATATATGATTCAGTAGTAGGCTGAGACTTGTGTGGTTGGTCCAAATCCCAGATAACTTTTCCATGCCTGTGCTATGTTTATATTAAATTTGAATACTTTCCCATTTGTGTTTGTCTTTTTTACAATGTCTCATTGCCATTCATTCATTTATTGATTCAGAAATTTAGTTCTTTCCAAATAAATTAGCTATTTAAATAATTAGTTGATTTGTTTTTTCTTCTACTAGTTACTGCATTTTTTCACTTTTATATTTGCTTTTATTTTGTTGTGAGTGTTTTATTTTTTATAATGTATTTTTTAAAAACACATACATCTTGTCTCTTATCTAGTAAAAGTTATAACTGTCCTTTGAGATAATTTTAATTTTAGAAAGTCTTTCTTTCACCAGGCAAGGGGGTGGTATTTAATTTTACTTATATTTTATAAAATTATTTTATTGTCTCTCTCTTTTTTTTTTTTTAAGATGATAACAATTAGGATAAAAGTGATTTAGTGAGTTCCCATATCTTACTAGTTGTTACTTGTGGTTAAAAAAATGGAAATGGGTCTTCTTTCTCACACGTTAGTTTTCCTTTATGTTTGCCGATTGGCAGGGTGAAATGTATACCTTTGGAAGAAAAAAAGCGATGTCCCAATTTGATACATAAAAGTTGTAGTTTTTGGCCAGCTACAAACTCTTTATTTTTCCTTAAACCGCTTAGCTTTTTCTCACTGTGGACAAAAATGAAATGTATTTGAGATGGGATTTTCTAAAAAAATATAAGTAGAAGATGTGTTATAACGTAGAAGATAAAAGACAAGAGAGATTCACAGGGAAGGCAGCCAAGTGAAGATGGAACCAGCGATTCAAATGATGCATCTACAGTTCAAGGAATGCCAAGGATTTCCAGCTCTCACTGGAGCTAGAAAGAGACAAGAAAGATCCTTAGAGCCTTTGGTGAGAGAATGGCCCTGCTGACACCTTGAATTCGGTCTTCCCAGCTCCACAACTGTAGGACAATACAATTCTCTTATTTTATGCCACTTTTTTTTTTTTTTTTAGTTTGTGGTACTTTTCTTTACAGCAATGGTAGGTCACTAATATACCTCCAGACTTGAAATTAAGAGGCTAATACTCCACCCTCTACAATATGGGATAGATGCAATAAAAACATAAACAAAACTTCAGATTTTCTTTCTGCAACTCCAACTCCTAAAAGTTTATATTCTGAAGTATGGGTTAGAGGGTTCTCAAAAATAAAATTAAAAAAAACAGAGGTGACCTAGTCCACATGTGCTACCTTCTTTTAGTATTCCTTCATGATAGGCTTTGGAATGTAACTTCTGTTTTCTTGGGGACTGCGTGGCTAGAATAATTCTGATTTATTAAATTGATACATTTATTTTAGCTAATAATATAGTTACACATAAACTAAAAAAAAAACAAAAAAAAACCCAGTGCAGTTGAGTCAATTCCAACTCATAGCGATCCCATAGAACAGAGCAGAACTGCCCTATAGAGTTTCCAAGGAGCGCCTGGAGGATTTGAACTAGCTGACCTCTATGGTTAGCAGTTGTAGTACTTAACCACTATGCCACCAGGGTCCAAGTTACACATAGCCCTATTTTATAACCATAAGGATGATTATTTTAAGAAAATTTGTTTACTTCCTTTATTTTGCTCCCAACCTTTCAAATGTAAAATTAAGACAAAAGGTTGAAGAGAGATCAGTAAGTAGAAAACAGAAAAATACAACCAGTTTGATTATTTGAGTATACGCTTCATTCTGCTGATATAACTGCTCTGGCTACGAAGCGAGTATATGTTTTGCTTTCACTCTGTAGTGTTTGTGGGACTTTAGCACTGGGCACAGAGGCTGAGCGAAAAATAAAACTAGATGAAACTTTGATCAAATTAGAATATTATTGGCTTCAATAATCAACAAAACAATATGAAATATAGGGAACTTCGTTAGCTCTTGTTAAGATTATAGTTATGTTTCTTTCAGGACTCAGGGTACATGCTTAGTTTGATTTTACATTAATTTTCCTTTATTTTTGCATGTTAAGTAGGTATCTAGTGGGAGTTTTAATATTACAATTAATCAGTGAGGCAGTCCATTAAGTGAATTTTTCTGGGAAACTGAAATAAACTTGAGAAGATCTGTATATCAGGTTAAATGTTGAAGGAATGAGAGATTATACAGTTTATTCTCTCTGGCAAGAAAGTAGTATAGCAAAACATAATGATAAGTACACCGAAACTGAAGACTGGTGACCTGAATGCTATCTTTTTAAACTCTCCCAAACACTATAGCAGTCTCTGTTCAGCCAGAAAAACAGAATAAAGTGGTTTAAAACAGGAATTAGGGCTTCTATGAGAGAGAGGGGGAAACTGGTAGAGCAAAGGTCAACAAGTTCACCAAAGGCCAGAATAGCTGCAGCCGGGTGGTTAAGGGTCTTCTCCCTGCCAGAGCAACGGTGGAAGAAGCTGCGTGCAGCAATGGTGAAGCCACAGGTTTAAAACAGCTAGCCCCGTGCTTTCACTACACCCTGGATAGTTGTCCTGAAAAGTGAATTAGGCTTGCAAATGTATTTGCATGATTGAGAAATGAACCTTAATTATTTTAAATCATTGTGATTTTGTCATTGCAGCGTAATAATGCCTATCTGGATCAAGGCCAAAATTGGTTCAGAAGTGAGGCAATGAATGACATAGAAAATCTAAAAATATATGGCTGGGCAGTGAGTGTTAAATAAACCAATACAAGGGGCTGGAAAGATGGAAATCTATGTTATGCAGCGGCAAAACATTCGCTAAAATTATTGCCTACACCATCATGGAAAGCAGGACACATTTTTAATGAAACAGTAGAGTGCTTTAGTTGTTATACACAACATTTTTACAAGCTATGAATTAAATCACCTTGGGAAAGAATTGGCTGGTCTGCATATAAAAAAAAAAACCTATTGGAAAAGGTGTACAGCAGAATTAATAATTTGAGGATCATATCACTATATTTATATTTACTTGAAGTAATGACTTACACGTATCTGACACTTCACACCGTATAGTTAGGGATTAGGTACCCTTTCCTAAGTGACCCCTGGCACTTGACTTACACCAAAAATTAAAAGTGAGAGTCCTTATGCTAAACAACACTATTTTTTTTTTTTTTATGTAGGATGTGGTAGATATGCTTTAGGGTGTCTAGATTAGGTCTACTTCATTTAAAACAGTGGTGAGCAAACTTTGGTGAATGGGTTAAATCTGGGCTAATGACTGTTTTTTGTAAATATCATTTTACTGAATCACAGCTATAATAATTTGTTTACCTATTGTCTGTGGATGTTTTTGGGCTGAAATGGCAGAGTTACTGGTCGTGACAGAGAAATTGTGCCCCCAAAGCCTAAACGCTTTACTATTGGCCCTTAACAAAAAATGTTTTTCCACCTTTGCTGTAAAGGATGTTAAGTTTAGCTCTCACGGGCAGTTGAGTCACCAACCTGTCAAGACTGATTTTATCCTTTGTTCTATTTTCTATTTCAGTTGTCTCCTTAGTCTTAGAATGTTGCCTTTGGAACATGGTCTTCATTGCTGAAGAAGTAACTTTTATGGAGTCTTGCCCTGGAGATACAGTGGTTAATAGCTGTGCTACTAAACAAAAGGTTGGGATTTCAAATCCACCTGCCACTCTTTAGAAACCCTATCGGGCAATTCTACACTGTCCTATAGGGTCGCTATAAGTCAGAATCAACTCGATGGCAGTGTGTTTTTATTTTGTTTGTTTGTTTATCAGAATACTAGAAATGCATAGTGAGGTTTCTCTATGCTAACTAGACTGGCATTATAATATATATCTGAACAGTGTGACTTACTGGAATTCTTTACTGTACATTTGCAGCCCCATTCTCTGCCAAGCACCCACAGAAAACCCCATGGAGAATTCTAGACCCCCACTTTGTGTAGCTCCTGCCTTTGGTAACCTACCCTGCAAATTCCAGCCACCTCAGCAGCCCTGAAAGCTGATCTCTGTTCCCTGAGTACCCTTAAGACCACCACACCCTGACTGATCTCTTTTTTACCATGGTTGAAAAGTGACCCAGGAAGAAAGCCAGTGTGAACGTGTAAATATGTGCTTCCCTTCTCTGGAAGAGTATAGTTCTGTGTGGGTTGTTGTCTAGTGCCTGAAAAGTTGTCTCACACATTTTGCCCAGTTTTATAGTTATTTAAAAAACAAATATACATATGCAAGTTCAAGTTGAAGATGAAGAAAATTAGAACAAGTTCATAAGAGCCAATATACAGCTTTGAGCATATATCATCAGAATTTAGAAATCTTCTCAGGAGATTTGACGCATTGAACACTAATGACCAAAGACCAGACAGGTTGTGGAATGACATCAAGGACATCATGCATGAAGAAAGCAAGAGGTCATTAAGAAGATAGTGAAGAAAAAAAGACCAAAATGGATATCAGAAGAGGCTCTCATACTTGCTCTTGAATGTGGAGTAGCTAAAGCAAATGGAAGAAATGCTGAAGTAAAAGAGCTGAACAGAAAAATAAAAAGGAGGAAAGTGCTTGGCGTTTCTCAAACCTAAAGAATTGAAGAGGAAATTTAAGTCATAAGGTGGTAGGATTCTACAAGGAAAATATTAAATGGCGTGGGAAGCATCAAAACAAAATGGAAAGAATACAGAGTCACTCTAGCAAAAATAATTGGTCACCGTTCAAACATTTCAGGAGGTAGTATATGATCAGGAACCAAAGTAACTGAAGAAAGAGGTCCAAGCTGCACTCAAGGCACTGGCATAAAACAAGGCTCCAGGTATTGATAGAATACCAAATGAGATGTTTCAATGAATGGGTGCAGCACTGGCTTATCTATGCCAAGATATTTGGAAGACAGCTACCTGGACAACTGACTGGAAGAGATCCATATTCATGTCTATTCCAAAGAAAAGTAATCCAATGGAATGCAGATATTATTGAACAATATCATTAATATCACATGAAAGTAAAATTTTGCTGAAGATCATTCAAACAGTTTCAGCAGTACATCCACATGGAACTGCCAGAAATTCAAGCTGATTCAGGATAGAACGTACAACTAGGGATATGACTGCTGATATTAGATGGATTCTGCTTGAAAGCAGAGAATACCAGAAAGATGTTTTCCTATATTTATTGACTTTGCTAAGGCATTCGACTGTGTGGATCATAACAAATTATGGATAATATTTCGAAGAATGGAAATTCCAGGACACTTAATTGTGCTCATGAGGAATCTGTACATAGATCAAGAGGCAGTGGTTCTAACAGAACAAGGGAATACAGCATGGTTTAAAGTCAAGAAAGGTGTGCATAAAGATTGTATCCTTTCACCAAATTTATTCAATCTGTATGCTTAGCAAAAAAATCTAAGGTGAACTATATGAAGAAGAATGTGGCATCAGTATTGGAGGAAGACTCGGTAACAAACTGGGGTATGCAGATGAAACTTGCTTGCTGAAAGCAAAAATGACTTGAAGCACTTACTGATGAAGATTGAAGACCTCAGCCTTCAGTATGGATTACACTTCAATATAAAGAAAAGGATAAATCTCACAATGGGACCAATAAGCAACATCATGATAAATGGAGAAAAGATTGAAGTTATCAAGGATTTCCTTTTACTTGAATCTACAATAAATACCCATGGAAGGACCAGTCAAGAAATCTAAAATCGGAGGTTAGAGAGGGTTAGAAGCTGGAGAAATGGACATGAAAAAGAGAGTGGAGGGAGGGAGTGTGCAGGCTCATTAGGGGAAGAGCAAATGGGAGTACGAAGAGCAATTGGGAATATGTAAAAAAAAAAAAACAAGGTATATATAAGTTTTTGTGTGAGAGACTGATTTGATTTGTAAACTTTCACTTAAAGCACAATTTAAAAAAAAGAAAAAATCAAAAGACACATTGCGTTGGGAAAATCTGCAAAAGACCTCTTTAAAGTGTTAAAAAGCAAAGATGTCACTTGGAAGACTAAGGCGCATGTCATGGATTGAATTATGTCCTGCAAAAAACTGTGTGTATCAATTTGGCTGGGCCATGATTTCTAGCATTGTGTGGTTGTCCTCCATTTTGTGATTGTAATTTTGTGTTAAAAAGGATTAGGGTGTGACTATACCATCACCCTAACCCAGGTCACTTCCCTGATCCAATGTAAAGGGAGTTTCCCTGGGGCGTGGCCTGTACCACCTGTTATCTCTCAAGAGATAAAAAGGAAAGGTAAGCTAGCAGATAGTTGAGGACCTCATACCACCCAGAAAGCTGTGCTGGGAGTAGAGAGTGTCCTTTGTACCTGAGTCCCCTGTGCTGAGATGCTCCCAGACCAAGGTAAGACTGACGAGAAGAACCTTCCTCTAGAGCCTAACAACCACCAAAACCCACTGCCATAGAGTTGATTCCAACTCATGGTGACCCTACAGGATAGAGTAGAACTGCTGCATAGAGCTTCCAAGGAGTGCCTGAAGGATTTGAACTGCCGACCTCTAGGTTAGCAGCTGTAGCACTTAACCGCTACACCACCAGGGTTTCCTAAAGAGAAAGACTTCCCCTGGAGCTGAAGCCCTGAATTTGGACTTCTAGAGAAAATAAACTTCTCTTTGTTAAAGCCATCCACTTGTGGTATTTCTGTTATGGCAGCACTAGATAACTAAGACAGTGCAAATGACCCAAGCCAGGGTGTTTTCAATCATCGCATATGCATGCAAAAGCTAGACAATGAATAAGGAAGACCAAAAAAGAATTGACACCTTTGAATTATGGTGTTGGTGAAGAATATTGAATATACCACAGACTGCCAGAAAAACCAGCAAATCTGTCTTGGAAGAAGTACAGCCAGAATGCTTCTTAGGCACACGGATGATGAGACTTCACCTCACGTACTTTGGACATGTTATCAGGAGGAATCACTCCCTGAAGAAGGACATCATACTTGGAAAAGAAGAGGGTCAGCTAAAGAGAGGAAGACCCTGAAGGAGATGGATTGACACAGTGGCTGCAAAAATGGGCTCAAGCATAGGAATGTTTGTGAGGATGGCTCAGGACTGGGCGGTTTTTCTTTGTGTTGTACATAGGGTCACTATGAGTAGCAGTCGACTGAAGGGCATCTAACAACAAACATAACATTTATTTAAATTGAAGATTATGTCCAGTACCAGTTACTCTGTCACCAATGGAACAGAAATATCTAGAAAATAAAAAATTAAAGTTGACCGATTGACAGTGGTAACGTCAGGCTTTGATGTAAAGCAAAAGTAGCTTAAGTAAGTGTCAGGAAACATTAACCCATTTACTCTTCCAATTCTGCAGGGTGTGAGGTTCTCTGCTCCCAGGCACCTTTCTGTTGCGCAGCCCAGAAAGAATAGAGTCCTCTGAAGCCCAGACAAGGCTAAACTCCGGCCCTAAAACACGGCTTCAAAATGAAGAAATTCTTTGATATTCTTTTGATGTTTCTTGCCCATGATGTGTGGTCTGAGCAGATTGCTGGCTCCTATTTCTACTCCCAGACTTCTGGCTAGTCAGATTCATTACCAACTTTAGTTTCTCTTTGATGTTTTTTGCGTAGAATTACAGCCCTCTCTCTTTCTCTGACAGCCAGTTCAATTCGACTTCGTCCAAAAAACTACAATATTATGATTAATCCCCAAACACTTGATGCTATTAATGAATGCTAATACTAATTTCAATAATAATAATGCTAATACTAATTTCAATAATAATAATGATAGACATTAATTTCCTCAGGCTGCAGAAAACCTGCATTTCTTGAGAATAGATAATATCTGAGTTTTTAAATATATTTTTTTTTACTCTATCTGAACCTTAAACGTGTAAGGAAAGTGGAAAGTTTCCCACCAAGAATCAATAGTGCAATATAAAGTAGCCATCAACAAGTGTGAGATTTCTTTGAAATTGCCCAGTTTAACTTTAAAAATCTTCCTTTCCATACCACGGTATCAGCATTTAATTTAATTTAATGCAAAATACTTTAACTTGCAATTTAAATCAATTAACTTCCTCTGAGTGCTACTCAATAATACTTCAGCCACAAGTAAAAAATATTGTTAGGTGCCATCAAGTCAGTTCTGACTCGTAGCAACCCCATGTACAGCTGAACGAAATACTGCTTGGTCCTTTGCCATCCTCACAATCATTATGCTTGAGCCCATTGTTGCAGCCACTGTCAATCCATCTTGTGGAGGGCCTTCATCTTTTTTGCTGACCCACTACTTTACCAAGCATGATGCCATTCTCCAGGAACTGGTCCCTCTTGATAACATGTCCAAATCACACGAGACTAAGTCTCACCATCATTGCTTCTAAGGAACATTATGGCTGTACTTCCTCGAAGACAGACTTATTTATTCTTCTGGCAGTCATTGGTATATTCAGTATTCTTCACCAACACCATAATTCAAAGGCATCAATTCTTCTTTGGTCTTCTTTATTAATTGTCCAGCTTTTGCATGCTTATGAGGCGTTTTAAAATGCTATGGCTTGGGTCAGGTGCACATTAGTCCCCAAAGTGACATATTTTCTTTTTAACACTTCAAAGAGATCTTTTGGAGCAGGTTTGCCCTATGTAACACGTCTTTTGATTTCTCAATTGTTGCTGACATGGGTGTTGATTATGTGTCCAAGTAAAATGAAATCCTTGTCAACTTCAAGCTTTTCTTCATTTAACAAGATGTTTCTTATTGTTCCAGTTGTGAAGATATTTGTTTTCTTTATGTTGAGGTGCAATCCATACTGAAGGCTGTAGTCTTTGATCTTCATCAGTAAGTACTTCAAGTCCTCTGCTTTCAGCAAGCAAGGTTGTGTCATCTGCATAACACAGGTTGTTAATGAGTCTTGCTCCAGTCCTGATGCTCCATTCTTGTTCATATGGTCCAGTTTCTCAGGTTATTTTCTAAGCATACAGATTGAATAAATTTGGTGAAAGGATACAACCCTGATACACACCTTTCCTGACTTCAAATCATGCAGTGTCTCTGTTTGAACCACTGCCTCTTGGCCTGTGTACAGTTCCTCAGGAGCACAATTAAGTGTTCTGGAATTCACACTCTTCACAATATTATCCATAATTTGTTATGATCCACACAGTCGAATGCCTTTGCCTAGGCAATAAAACATATGTCAACATCTTTCTGGTATTCTCTGCTTTCAGCCAACATTCTTCTGACATCAGTAATGATATCTCTCGTTCCACATCCTCTTTTGAATCTGGCTTGACTTTCTTGCTGTTCTCTGTGGCTGTACTGCTGCAACTGCTTTTGAATGATCTTCAGTAAAATTTTACTTGCTGGTGATTTTAATGATATTGTTCAATAATTTCTGCATTCTATTGGATCACCTTTCTTTGGAATGCATACAAATATGGATCTCTTCCAGGTGATTGGCTAGGTAGTTGTTCTTCAAATTTCTTGGCATAGTTGATTGAGCACCTCCTGTGCTGTATCCATTTGTCGAGCATCTCAGTTGGTGTCTTGTCAATTCCTGGAGCCTTTTTTTCACCAATGCCTTCAGTGCAGCTTGGACTTCTTTCAATGCCAACAGTTCTTGATCAAATGCTACCTCCTGAAATGGTTGAACTTTGACCAATTCTTTTGGTACAGTGACTCTGTGTATTCTTTCCCTCTTCTTGTGATGCTTTCTAGGCTGCTAAATATTTTCCTTGTAGAATCCTTCAATATTGCAACTCAATATTTTTTCTTCAGTTCTTTCTGCTTGAGAAACGCAGAGTGTGTTCTTCCCTTTTAGTTTTCTAACTACAGGTCTTTGCACATTTCATTGTAATGCTTTGTCTCCTCAAGGCACCCTTTGAAATTTTCTGTTCGGCTCTTTTACTTCACCATTTATTCTGTTCTCTTCAGCTACTCTACGTTCAAGACCAAGATTCAGATTCTTCTGTGACATCCATTTTGGTGTATTCTTTCTTTCCTGTCTTTTTAATGATCTCATGCTTTCTTCTTGTATGATGTCCTTCTGCAACTTGTCTGGTCTTCAGTTATTAGTGTTCATTACATCAAATCTATTCCTGAGATGGTCTCTAATTTCAGGTGGGATATACTCAAGGTCATAGTTTGGCTCTCCTTGACTTGCTCTAATTTTCTTCAGCTGCAACATGAACTTGTATATGAGCCATTGATGTTTTGTTTCACAGTCAGACACTGGCCTTGTTCTGACTAAAGATATTGACCTTTTTCATCTTATCTTTCCACAGATGCAGTCAAGTTGATTCCTGTGTATTCCATCTGGCTAGGTCCTCATGTTTAGCCACCATTTACGTTACTGAAAAAAAGGTATTTGCAATGAAGAAACCATTGGTCTTGCACAATTCTATCCTGAGGTCTCCAGCATTGTTTCTATCAACAAGAAAATATTTTCCAACTTCTGTTTCTTTTTGGTTCCCAACTTTTGCATTCCAATCACCAGTAATTATGTGTCTTGACTGCGTATTTGATGAGGTTTAGACTCCAGAAGTTGGTAAAAATCTTTGATTTCTTCATCTGTGGCCTTAGTGGTTGGTGAGTTAATTTGAATAAGAGTCTTATTAACTGGTCTTCCTTGTAGGTGTATGGATATTGTCTTATCACTAACAGAATTGTACTTCAGGTTAGATCTTGAAATGTTCTTTTTGACAATGAATGTGATGCCATTCTTCTTCTATTTGTCATTGCCTGCACAGTAAACTGTACGGTTACCTGATTCAAAATGGCTAATACCAGTCCATTTCAACTCACTAGTGCCTAGGAAATTCATGTTTATGTGTTCCATTTCATTTTTAATGACTTCCAATTTTCCAAAATTCATACCTCCTACATTCCATGTTTCAATTATTAATGGATATTTGCAGGTATTTCTTCTCATTTTGAGCCGTGCCACATCAGCAAATGAAGGTCAGTAAACTTGACTCCATCCATGTCATTTAGGTTGACTCTACTTTGAGGAGGCAGCTCTTCTTCAGTAGTATTTTGAGTGTCTTCCAACCTGAGGGACTCATCATCCGGCACTGTATCACACAGCGTTCCATTGCTATTTGTAAGTTTTTCGCTGGCCAATTTTTCAGAAGTAGAGTACAGGCCCTTCTTCCTAGCCTGTCTTAGCCTGGAAGCTCGGTTGAAACCTGTCCACCAAGGGTTACCCTGCTAGTATTTGAAATGCCAGTGACATACCTTCTAGCATTGCAGCAACATGCAAGCCACCACAGTATGACAAACTGAGAGATGAGTACCCAGTGCCGTCGAGTCGATTCCTGCTCATAGCAACCCTATAGGACAGAGTAGAACTCCCCCATAGAGTTTCCAAGGAGCGCCTGGCGGATTCCAACTGCTGACCCTTTGGTTAGCAGCCATAGCACTTAACCACTATGCCACCAGGGTTTCCAATAGATGAGTGCTGGGAGTAAATACTATTAGTATTAAAATTACAATAAAATTTAATAAACAAACGTTTTGTAAAGGCCATAAATTTCCACTTTTTCAATTTTATCTTGTAAATTTCTTAACTCATAGTTGCAGAATGCTAGCCATTGTATATCTTTGCCAAAAGCAATAAAAAAGATGAAGTTTTTGATACCAACGATAATTTTTTTTTTCCTAGAAACCCCTCCAGATATCATTTCACATTTTTTTTGTGCAGAGGTACTTCACGTAGCTACCCTCAGTCCTCTCTAGTATATATCAGAAAAAGGGAAAGGAGTTTGAAATGGTTGTTTTGTTCATCAGCCACCACCAATGTTTAATTGAAAATTCACGTTCCAGAAAGATGTGTCATGTTTCTCTCACAGCTTTTTCAAACTTCTGACATGTTCCTGGATCATACACCAGTGTATCAGGAAATTACACATAAATTATGTATTTGTCTGTACCTGCTAGCACATATTATGTGTGTACTACACATTGGTGACATATTTTCCTGTACCTAGGCATGCTTTGTCCTTCCTCAATCAGTCCCTTCCCAATCTTTACACATACACACACACACACACACAAATACATACTCTCTCTCTTTGTAAGAAAAAAAAAATCAGTAAGGCAACATAGACAGTGTCCAATATTGTAACATACTTTAAGCTGAATGCTGATAATATATTTTTCTTCTCTAAAGACTCACATGGCTTCGTGACCTCATGACATGTTCAGAACATGTCAGAGAGCTTATTTTCTCAGAGTAAAGGTACAGTTAGGTAAAATGAACTGGACATATAATTATCAGTATAATTATCAATATATCTTTTTTTTTTATTTAGAAAGTATATTGGTATTGAAATGAGCTGGAATATTTCTTTCTACCATGTTCCAGATCTGTGTGTATTTTTATATATTTATGTTACTGGCTAAATGAAATAATTCCCCTGCTCTATCCACTTGTTAAAATAAAGCAAACTGCTATTATCAGTGGTAAACATTTACTTGCAACTTATCTCAAAATTATTACAACACATTTGTGAGGACCTCTGCAGTATCCTGTGTTTTAGCTATGTTTTATGACATACTTTTATTCTCCTTTTAACGTTCTTTGAATAAATTATGCCTTGAGTCTTTTTTGATGTTTGTTGGTTTACAATGGAAGGAAAATACTTTAAGAGTAAATATAGGCTTAGCACAATCCATTTATGTCCCGAGAAATTAGAAGGAGCAGTGAAGTCCTGGAATATTGTCATTAATCTTGTTAATTTGATGTTGATATTTTAGAGTTTGTTACTTGAGTGAATAACAATGACCTGAGGTCTGTGGTGACTTGGTATGATAATATTAATATATGAGAATCCATTAGAAAAGGGTAGTGCAAAACATGTACCATACTGAAAAGTATAAAAATATAAAATTGAATTTCACTCTGTTCTGTTCTCAAACTTGTTATTCTGTTGCTTAGGGGAGGCTCCTGGGGACAATGACCACTGTGTTGCACATATTCCTTGATGTTGGGTAAAAAAATCCCCACGGGGAAGCTACACATCCCCCTAGTGCCAACACATTCTTGGCAGCTAGAGTTTTTGCATGATAAATGATGCAATTAAAGCTATTGAGTTGTGCATAAAATAACTTGTCTCGATCTTGCTTCAATTCTATCCGAGGGCTCTGAAAAGAATAGAAAAATAAGAAGTAAAATTTTCAAATAAGAAGAGTATATATCTTTTACAGATTTCATGGCTTAATCATATTAACAACAGAAATAATATTTTAAAAGGTAAACAAAAGGAAATTTTCTATTAACCAAAAAGGGAGTAAAAGATTTACTAGAATAAATTTACTTGATAGTTATTAAAACAGTCTTGCTTTAAAAATGTATATTTAGTAAATGGTATTTTTTTCCTACTGTTTTATAATACATTTAACCCTTGTTGTTTGGAAGCAGAAAACAATTCATTGATACTTAACCAAAAAACAGTAAAAAAAATGCTCAATGCCATCGAGCCGATTCTGACTCCTAGTGATCCCAAAGGAGAGTAGAACTGCCCCACAGGGTTTCCTAGGAGCAGCTGGTGGATTCAAACTGCCAGTAATTTGGCTGGCAGCCAGGCTATTAACCACTGTACCAGCAGGGCTCCATTGACACTTAGTGCTATGCTTTTTTTTTTTTTTTAATTTAGATATTTAATTTTTTAATTCTAATATATAGACACAGTTTCACTATAATGTAAAGTACAAATGTGATCGTATACATTCTTTATAAAATTGCTGTCCATCTTTTCCTTTTTGACTGTGCTGTGTTTACCCTGGCTTCTCTCTTATCCACCTTTATCAGCTCCACCTACACCCGGTATTATTCATGCATCATCTTAAAATGAACACCTTTACATGCTACTGGTATTCATATAATATTATACAGATGTGTATATGAAGGCACTAGTGTACATACACCCGTGCACACAAATACACCTATACAATGAGAAGCTTCATTTCTTTTTATTTGTTCCTCTTTTTTTTATTGAGTTTATGCAAACCGATCATGTGCTGTGCTACTAACTAAAAAATTGGGGATTTGTGCACATCCAGAGATGCCTCAGAAAAAAGGTCTGGCAGTCTACTTCCAAATAAGCAGCTGTTGAAAACCCTATGGAGCAATTCTACCCTGACACACATGGGGTCGCCATGTGTAGGAATCAACTTGATGGCAACTGATTAGTTTGGTCTCTTTTAGAAAACAGAATTCCGTTTTTCAGCAACTCTGTCATTCAACAATATTTCCTATAAGTCTCTCCCGGTCAATGGTACTTTATAATTCTTTTGAAAGCTGCGTATGGTATTCCATAGTATAGAGTCGTCATGATATATGGCACTATTCCATTCTTTTAAATAAGTTATGATATTGCAAAGTGAGGATATACCATAATATAGCCATTTCATATTGATGCGATTTCTCTTTTTGTCCTTCTTTTGTTTGTTACTTTTCCCCTAACACTATGGAAAATGCTGTAATCACACTTTTGTACATTTTGTAGAAATATCCTACTGGTGTTTGTCTACTGTTAAATAAATCTCAACAAGTAGCATTGCTGTAATTAAGTGTTTGTTTATTATTATTATTTTTAGTTTAATAGGCATTGCCAAGCTTTCCAAAAGTGCTGTAACCTTTCACATTTCTAACATGTAATAGCACTCATACATTTTCATCAGCAAAATATAAGAACATCTTTTACCTCCTACCCTCTTTAAAATGTTGTCCAGCTTATAGATGTGAAGCACTATTTTCTGATAAATACGTTTAAAATTTTAATTTGCTGATAAAAAAGGGAATTGAGCTATATATTTGTGGCTACTTTGAATTGTTGGTAATATGTTTTTTTCATAAATCCCCCAGACTAAGATCTTTGAGTCTCTATCTAAATTTTTGAAAGTATGAATAGAAACTAGGAAATCCTTCTCCTAAGATGTTTTCCCTGACAACTTCAATACTTTCATGATAAAAAAAAAAAAAAAATTTTTTTTTTTTGGCAGGAAATATTGAAGCTGGCCAAAGAAAAAGAAAGACAGAAGAAGAATTGATGCATATAAATTATGATACTGGTGAAGAATATTGAGTATACCATGGACTTCCAGAAAAACGGACAAGTCTATCTTGAATGTACAGCCTGAACGCTCCTTAGAAGCAAGAATAGCAAGATTTGTTCTCATGTACTTTGGACATGTTATCAGGAGGGACCAGTCCCTGAACAAGGACATCATGCTTGGTTAAATACAGGGTCAGTGAAAAAGAGGAAGACCTTCAACTAGATGGATTGAAACAGTGATTGCAACAATGGGCTCAAACATAACAGCAATTGTGGGGTTGGCTTAGAATCGGGTAGCGTTTTGTTCTGTTAGATATAGGATTGGTACGAGTTGTCACCTAACAACATTTTTATCAAGCTGCACTTTCCAAAGGAAGTCACTATTCGGGTTAACTAAAAGGAGCTCTTAACTTGGCCCTGTTTTATTATTATTATTGTTAACCCTTGAAGTTGAGGAAAAATGCTAAGCAAAGATAGACAGTTATCTATAAAGGAATTTAAACAAAAGCCTTAAAAGAAATCACTGCACCCAAACATACAAAATGTTTGGATAGATTCAAAATTGTTGAGACACCATTTATGCTTAGTTTACAATACTACACATTAACAACTTCTGTTTCCACTTAACTACCATTTTCTTTTTTTGAAAGTATTTTAGGTTTGTTGCCTAGCACTTTATACTGTTTCTGAACCTCAAAAAATAGCAAGTGTTCAATGTGAAAATCTGACTTTCTTTCCTTCAATTACAAACTTTTGCTTGTGTGTAGAACTAATAACACCACTTTTAGAAATGCTGAATCAGCACTCTTATTGATTAATTTTATTTCTGAAGCCCAAATTCAGGGGTAGAAACAGACACTACCTCTTGATAGGAGAAGAATCAAAATTAATTGAAAAAGACCATGAATACTGGTTTAGGAGAATTTATTGTAGCTAGATTTGAAAAAATCCACCTACAATCCTATGGTCTTATAAACTGCACCATTAAGATGAAGCTGCAAGACAATCTACAGAATCTTCTAGATGCCAAAATACTACTTAGCAGGTATAAATAATGAAACATATATTGGAGAAGCTTGAGTCTAATGAACAATTGCTTTAATTTCCCTACATTTCTTTGCAAGAAATAAAGACTCATTCACATTTAATTAAGTTGAGAGAATTTATTGTAAGGTGTAATACCCAGTGATTAAAAAAAAAAATCAATAAAAGAAAATGCAGAAGTACAGGGCTTTCCTGAGTATATGTGGCAAAAAACAGAGTTTTCCTGTGGGAGGAATAAATTTCCTGACCCCACTAAGTTAGTCATTTGTACAAATTACTTAAGCCAATGGAATATGAGCAGAAGTGATCCAAACAAATTTGGAGTGGAAAATTCAGTAGTCATATTATGTTTTGGACAGCCCTCACAAAGAGAAAATCATGTTCCAAATTATAGTTGCTTTTTTAGGCTGGATCCTTGAATGAAGAAGATTCATGGGGCAGAGCCAACATAGCCAAACAGAATCACAAATGACTGCAGTAGACAGAGCAGTTTCGGAGGAGAGCTGGTCCTAACACCCAACAAAAGCAAGAAGAAAAACTTTGTTGCTGTTAGCACATTGAGATGGTGGCTTACTTATAATGAATCAGCACATTCCATCCAAGCTGAATCAGAGTGGCAGATACTGGAATCTCAGGACTGCCCTGAGTGTGGTGGCAGAAATTCAGGGGTAATATGGCCCTGGTGGTGAGATGGTCAAGCGATTGGTTGCTAACCAAAAGTTTGGCAGTTCGAACCCACCCAGTGACCAATCCACCTCAGTATGGTGACCCACGACAGATGCCAATAGATGGTCCACTTCCCGTCACCAGGTCCTGAGGTATCCGGAGGGCCATGCTGTTCCATTCTGGCTACAACCTTAGTGAACAATCTTCTGGAGCCTGTGACATCATTTGGATCATTGCTGGAGGTTCACTCGGGGCTCCTAGTCTGGCATATGGGGGCTAAAACCCCAGTGAAAGCTGAATTTATCAACCTCAAAGCCTCAGGTAGCATCTTGGCCCACCAGGGAAGTCTTGCCTGGAAGTGTTCATATCAGTTGTTTCAGGACACCTTTCTTCTACATAGTTAGCTCACAGGCTACCACCCAACAGTCTATGCATGGGGTTAAGGGCCAGGGTTCATGGGTGATGACCATCCATGCAGCCCTTAATTTGGCCCATTGACTGCTTAGCCCTGAGCCAGTTTCAAACAAAATGTTATCCGTTTAGGCTTGCACAGCTACCACCATCCACAGTGGTGACATACCATACTCAGCTAGAGCCATCTGTGTACCAGGAGTCTGTTGGCATGGGCCTTCCCCTCTCTTAGAGGAAAAGGGAGGTGGCTCCTGTGGTGTGCTAGTCTGTGCTGGGAGTTATCTTGATATGTCACTGGACCAAGAACAGCCTGTAACTCTTGGGAAAACGGACTGGAAGAGGGGGCACTGCACCGTTGCAAGTATGCATGTCATTTGGTCAGTGTAGCTGTCTCTGCAATAGCTGATGATGGCTTGGAAATCAGCCCACTAACCCACCCATTTATTGGCAAAGCTGTGTGAAGGGCGACAGCTGCTACCCCTGTCAACAGCTCTACCTGGAGGAGAGCTTCATACGCTGCTAACAATTTTTTCTCCATAGAACTGTGTCTGTTTTCTCCCCCTCCCTGCAACCCACAGTTGGGACCAAAAACATAAGGGGATTTTAGTTCCAACCTGCTCTTGCCACAAAGCCCAGCCAAAGCCATCCTTGGTGCTGCTCATGTCTAACCAGAAGGGTAACCTTTCTTATATTGTGCCCAGAGCTTTCCCTTGTGCAACCAACACCTTTGCTTTCTCAAAAACTTGCTGCTATTCATTATTGCAATACCAAGAGGTACCCCTTTTTACCAGCCAACAGAGTGGTCTTACACACTGGCCAGATGGGGAATAAACACTCTCTAACACCCCAAGAGACCTACAAAGGCCTCCACTTTCTTTGGTTGTATAATCTTGTATCTTATCAGTTATGGCTTCAGGCAACACACGGGTCTTACCAGACCTGATAACCCCTAGGAATTTTATCGCTGTTCCTGGCCCCTGTAACTTCTGGGAATTTACGGCCTATCTTCTCCCCTGTAGGTAGATGATTGTGGTGACTAGACACTCCTGTAAGAAAGAAACATCTCCAGCAGTTAAAATGGTGTCATCAATGTAATGAAACCAATGGATAGTAGTGGGGTAGGAAAAGAGTCAGATCTCTAGCTACCGTATAATGGCAAATAGTGGGACTATGTAAATATCCTTGGGGAAGCACTTGAAATATCCATTTCCATCCCCCTCAGGACTGCTTTCACTATCCTCAGTCACAGTCAGAATTCTCCCACAAATGTGGACAAAGTCAGTCACATAAGGACACCTACCCCTAGAATATATTCTGGCATTGGGAAAATATAAACTTGATATGGTTTAGTAGGAGTGCATCCTAATTGCAGGGTAAGAAGTACCTGGCACAAATGAATGGACTTTCTGCATATCCATCAATTACCAAGAAGGTAGGTCCTTGAAATTGCTCAGGATTTCCAAAGATACGGGTGTACTCTACCCCAGTGTCAACCAAAGCTAGCACCTGCTGCTTGTTCTTGACCAATGTATTGTGACGTCTATGTGGGGTCACAGTCTCCCTCTAGGACCCTTACCTGTAGGTGACCTCTGCCCCACCCTTAGTCCCTAGGGGTGGGTGGGTTCCACCCAGAGGCAAGGGGCACTTCCTTGTTAGCAGTCCTAGGATTCAGAGGACAATACTATTGCTCAGGCTTCAGATCCTTCCAAAGGCTAACCAAAACTGTATTCCTTGGCTTTTCTGTCTTGTACACTGCTGTTCCAGCAGCCACTAAATCCACTCACATATGCCTTTGGGTCATTTTCACAGGTTTCTCAGTCTTTCTTTTATTTTTCTCCACGGCTTGCACCCTCTTCTCCCTAGCCTTCTCGGTTCCACCCAAATCAGCTATGGCTTGTCCCACCTGATACACTGTATGGCCTGCTGTGGGACTAACAGTAGCTAGTAGTATGCTGAACCGGAGGCAGGAGCTGCCTACAGGATTCTTGCCTTCATTTCTGCAGTAAAAATTTCATTGCCTGGCTCCTGGAAGTGCTCAGCATAAATGGAATGGCATGTACCAAACTCGAGAATTAACTGCTGTAACTCCTCTACCGAAGACCATTTCCTGACTATGCCAGGAAGATCTTCGTCATTCAGTCATGCCCTTCTGCAACACAAGATGATCCAATCTATGAGAGTGTGTATGCCCTGTGTGTTCTGAGCTGTGTGTAAATGCTGCTAGAGGGTGGGATGGGTGGTTACACTGCTCATTTTCTCAGCCTTGGCTCCATTTAAAGAGACCCCATCCTCCCCAATATCCCACAGATGTAGTTACCAAGCTGCAACAGTTTCCTTCCCTTTCTGTTGGAATTTCCCACACAATTCAATCAGCTCCACAGGGGTGCACTCTTGCGTTGCTGTGGAACCACCTGGTGGGATTTCGTGTTTGGGGACATTGGGTTCCTGGGTAACTTTCATCTTATGAGTAATGAGCAGGCGTGCCTGGGGTGGCCACTCTGCACAGTCAGGCTTCTCCTCCTCTATCACTTCCATGCCTGATTCACTACTCAATCCACTCGTCCGCAGATTCCACGTTTTCGCATCCCGGGAGCCTCTCATCAATACGGCCCTAATCCTTGTCTTTGACATTTCCTTCTTGGTGATAGAGGGCCCTAGGCTTAATTCTCAGTCTTAATTATTTCTGAAAGTCAGAAGCTCTGGACAAAGTTGGCAGAGACCGCAGTCATTTGTGGAGCCATGCCTCCACCATACCGAGTGCAAGCATGGGTTCAGCCCAGCTGACTAGTAACCTGGAGACAGGCCCTCCTGCTTTAGTTTTTCTCTTACTATTGCAGCTGCAACTATGTTGCTGTTCAGTTATCTTGGTGCGGGCAGTTACCAGAGAATTCTAGAAAGGACCTCTAAGGTCTCTTCAGGGCTGCTTAACACAAGCTATCTTGTACAGCTTTTACTCCTTTCTTTCCCTCCCCTGTTTAACTCTTGCTTTGCCCTGGGCATTATAGGGTATTCTCAGTGCCAGGGACCTGCTTAAGCCTTCCAACTATCTCTGGTCCCATTGTTGAAGGGCTTTGAGCAATGGCTTGGGAAATATTCCTCTAGCCCTTGAATCTCCCATCTTTACAAACCTGCAAGTGAACATTTCTTGTTGCTCATCCTGTCTGAGGATGAGGTGCTCAGCATGTTCATCATGACCTTACAGGACTGCCACACATTCCTTTCCAACTTCAATTCTTTCTGTATGCATACTGGCCAGACATCTCCACGTGGAGGTCACTAGGTCACCTGGTATTTCCCCTGAGGATGCCTCACTGTCACTTACCATTTCTTTGGTCTCCTGGCTGGCTCATCAATTGTCCAGGCATGAACCAGTAACATAAAATTTGTTTTCAGAATTGGAGGGTGTTAAGAGATTAAAAGAAAGAGGAGGGAAACTCCAGTGTGGCAATGAAGGAGTCTTTATTAGGGAGATTTACATACTGAGACAGTAGGCCCCAAAAGTAGGAGGACCAAGGCAGATCTCCATGCCTCGCAGCAGAAGGGTGGAGGTTTTATAGTGGTCAAGGACAAAGTCAGGTCCCAGGTAGAGGGTTATGTAAGACTGCCTCAGCCAGATCACGTAACAGGAGCTTAGAAAACAGCAGTGAAATAACAGAAAACAGCACTGAACTAACGGAAAGGATTAGGACAGCCATGTTTGGACTTTCAAAGCCTGTTTTCCTCTTTATTCAGTCAAGGACATATGTGTCAAAACCCTCCTTGAAATAATTACATAACCACCTAAATTCTTGCATTATATCATTCCTCATTAAAATAGCTAGACTGTATTTTTTTTTTTTTAATTTCCTGCACTGACCCAGGGGCCATACGGTCACAACAGATAATTTGACAATCTCTATAAAATAAACAATTAATCAAACATTCTTTTCATATCCAGTTATTATCTCATTGAAACACACTAATAATGCTCTGAGAAAAAAGCTTTTGTCAGGACCATTTGATAAATGCAACCAAATTTGTCACTGTGGGAGGAAAAACATGCAAATAGAAGTGGTGTATAGTCAGAAAGCTGTGTATATGAATTTTTGCTGTTATTGTTTCTGTCCAGTAGATTCTGACTCATGGAGACCCTGTGTGTGCAGAGTAGAGCTACTCCATAGGATTTTTAAGGCTCTGACCTGATGGCACAGTGGTTAAGTGCTCAGCTGCTAACCAAAAAAGTGTAAAGAGAGTCTAATTAAGTAGTAAATTTACTAGGAGAGATTTTCAGGAACAACATAGAGAGTGCCATTTGGCTTCTACTCTGGCTGCCTATGATAAAATGCAGAGGGAGATGAATTCAAAAAGGAATTATTAAGATTCTCAACATTTCGGGTGTTACAAGGGAGCAGTTTCTCATTTCTAGGCTCTTTAAGCAAATGATTTTTGAAGTAAGAAAAAATTTCAGGGTAAAGATTATACCTGTGTGTTAAATCCTCAAAAAAACCTGAGGCAGCTAGATTGTTTCTGTAGTTTAGAGGTCTTTGGAACCAAAATAACTGTCTCCCAGAAAACTTATTTATACTGCTCCTGATTTGGATGGTGAGATCTTGGATCAAAAGGCTGAGTTTGTTACTGTAATGCATTAAACTTTCTGGAGTCCTGGGAGAAGGGTGAATATTTTGTAGGTATGTTCTTTTTGTTAGTTGTCATCCAGTGGATTCTGACTCATGGTGATGTCATGTATGTGGAATAGAACTGAACTCTATAGAGTTTTCAAGGCTGTTACCATTGGCAACAGATCACCAGGTCTGCCTTCTCAAGATCTCATGGGTGGGTTCGCCTGCCAACCTTTCAGCTAGTAGTTGACTGCTTAGAGATTTGTGCCAATCAGGGGCCCCTTTGTATGCATAAGAAATGTAAATGATTTGTGAGCAGCATGTGAATTTTGGTGGACTTCATACAGCTTTATTGTTACTTCTTCATCTACACTTAGTATCTCTGTCCCTTTGTCTTTACTCTGGGCAGACTTTAAGATTGCCTTGATCAATAATAGCATGTGGCAGAATTGATGCTCTGTCACTTTCCACATCTAGGATAACTTCATGCCTCTTGAAATTTTTACCTTTGGAAATGGAGCTTATGTAAAGTGAGAAATTGACTTATGAGTGCTTCTTTAACAGCCACAGCTCTCTGCACACTGGCTCTCAACTTTCTAGAGTTTTTCTTACTCTAGTTCTTAAAACTATTACCAATTTTGTTGTCATTAAAAATAAGATCTTTATAATTGAAATCTATTGTTCTTGCCCTATTGTTATTGATCAAACATGCAATCAAGATGCATTGATAATTACAAGTGGTGGGAACTGGAAAGTTGGAAACAAAGAAGAAGGATCTGTAATTGGAAATACAGCCTCAGTGATAGAAATGATGCTGGAGATTGCATGATAGAATTTTGCAAGACCAACTACTTCTTCATTGTGATTTTTTTTTCAACAACATAAATGGAGACTATACACGTGGACCTCACTGGATGGAAAACACAAGAATCAAATCAACTACATTTGTGGAAAGAGACAATGAAAAATCTCAATATCATCAGTCAGAACAAGGCCAAGGGCTGTCTGCAGAACAGACAATTGCTTGTACGCAAGTTCAAGTTGAAGCTGACCAGAATTAAAACAAGTACACAAAAGAGAAAATACAACTTTCAGTATATTCCACCTGAATTTGGAAACTACCTCAAGAAAAAAAATTTGCTCATTGAACACTAATGCCTGAAGACCAGATGAGTCGTGGGAGGACATCATATGTGAAGAAAGCAAAAGGTCATTAAAAGATGGAAAAGAAAGAAAAGTCCAAAATGGATGTGAGAAAAAATTCTGAAACTTGCTCTTGAGTATAGAGTAGCAAGAGCAAACGTGAGAAATAATGAAGTAAAATAGCTTAACAGAAGATTTCAAAGGGTGGCTCAAGAAGAGAAAGTAAAGTATTTTAGTGAAATGTAAAAAGAACTGGAGTTAGAAAGCCAAAACAGAATAACTTTTGCTCATGATTTCTCAAGCTGAAAGAACTGAAGAAAAAATTTAAGACTCGAGTTGCAATAGTGAAAGATGCTATGGGCAAAATACTGAGTGACATAGAAAGCATCAAAAGAAGATGTAAGGAATACACAGAGTCACTGTACCAAAAAAAATTGGTTGATGTTCAACCATTTCAGGAGGTAGCATATGATCAGGAAACAACGGTGCTGAAGGAAGAAGTCCAAGCTGCCCTGAAGACATTGGAGAAAAACAAGGCTACAGGAATTGATGGAATACCAATGGAAATGGTTCAACAAATGGATGCTGCGCTAGAAGTGCTCATTCATTTACACCAAGAAATTTGGAAGATAGCTACCAGGCCAACCGACTGTAAGATTCATATTTGTGCCCATTCCAAAGAAGATCCAACAGAGTATGGAAATTAGTAAAACAATACCATTAATATCACACCGATGTAATATTTTGCTGAAGATCCTTCAAATGCAGTTGTAGCAGTACATCGACAGGTAACTGCCAGAAATTCAAGCCAGGTTCAGACAAGAATGTGAATGAGGGATATCAATGCTGATGTCAGATGGATCTTGGCTGAAAGTAGAGAATATAAGAAAGATGTTTACCTGTGTTTATTGACTATGCAAAGGCATTTGACTGTGTAGAGCATAAAAAAATTATGGATAACATTGTGAAGAATGAATATCACAGAATACTTAATTTTACTAATGTGGAACCTCTACATGGACCAAAAGGTAGTTGTTCAAACAGAACAAGGCAATAGTGTGTTATTTAAAATTATCGAAAGAGTGTGTCAGAGTTGTATCTTTTCACCAGACTTATTCAATCTATATCCTGAGCAAATAACCATATGAAGTGTATGAAGAACGCAGCATCAGAGTTGGAGGAAGACTTATTAGCAACTTAGAATATGCAGAACACACAACCTTACTTGCTAAAAGTGAAGAGGACTTGAAGCACTTACTGATGAAGATCAAAGACTATAGCCTTCATTAGGGATTACACCTCAGCAAAAAGAAAACGAAAGAAAAACAAAAATTCTCACAACTGGACCAATAAGCAACATCATGATAAATGGAGAAAAGTTTGAAGTCATCAAGAATTTCATTTTTCTTGGATCCACAATCAATAGGCGAGGAAGCAGCAGTTAAGAATGCAAAACACATATTGCATTGGGAAAATCTCCTTCAAAAGAACTCTTTAAAGTGTTAAAAAGCAATGATGTTACTTTGAGGGCTAATGTGTGCCTGACTCAAGCTATAATATTTTAATTTGCCTCGTATAAATGCAAAAGCTAGACAATGAATAAGGAATGCCAAAGAAGAATTGATGCCTTTGAATTATGGTGCTGGAGAAGAATATTTAATGCACCACAGACTGCCAGAAGAATGAATGAATCAATCTTGGAAGAAGTACAACCAGACTGCTCCTTAGATGAGAGAATTGCAAGCCTTTGTCTCATGTACTTTAGGTGTGTTATCCAGACGGACCAATACCTGGAGAAGAACACCATTGTTGGTAAAGGAGAAGGTCAGTGAAAAAGATGAAGACCTTCAACGAGTTGGACTGGCATAGTGCCTGTAAAGATAGGCTCAATGACAGAAATGGTTGTGGGATGGTACAGGACTGTGCAGTGTTTCATTCCATTGTTCAAATGGCCACTATGATTTGGAATGAAGTAGATGTCACCTAACAATTACAATTGTCCTTGTAGCAGGAACAGTAGTCAGCTATTGCCAAATAAATTCTAAGCAAAAGTAAACACACTCTTCTGATTTTCTATATTGTTGTTATCAGGTGCTGTTGAGTTGGTTCTGGCTCATATCGACCTGAAAATAATGACTCCACAAAATCTACGAAAACATCTAGAACCCTGATCTTGGTTAGTCAATACTATTAATATTAAAATAAACTACTCAAAATAAGGCTACTTAGATACTGTTTCTGGAACAGAGTAAAGAATGAGCCTGAAAAATATTGATGTGCCAGGAAGTAAAGATATGCTCAAATACTGATGAAATATGTAAAAAAGGAATATGAATAGGCTTAAAGATTTTTTTTTTTTAAAAGAGGTGCACTCTGGCCAAATTTGGTAAGTTTTGAGCATCAAAAAAAAAAAAAAAAATTCATGATAATAAAATATTAAAAAATCTGTGAATACATTAGCGATAATTTTATTGAATAAGTTTAGGAAGAGAAAATGGGAAGGCTATTCTACAGAATGGAAAGCCAGTAACAAATGTAAAATGGAGGATAGAATTACAAATATACCATTTTGTAACTTCAAAGGTGACAGTTGATTCAAACAAAATTTATCTTTGAATGCTGAAACTGTTGGTGGATAGCATATTGGAGAACTGGATATTCACGTGGGTTCATTGTATCACCTTATATTACCTAGTATTTAAAAAGAGCAAATGTGCATTTCCAAGTGCTCAAGCTTAGCATCAATGTCAGTGGAAGAACCTGGCATTTTGGAACAATGTGGCATTTACATATCTTTTGATGTGTTGTAGAGGGAGGGATAAAACATCCCTCGGATGATATTATCACTGAAAATAATTGACCTAAATAAGAGATAAGAAAACATTTAGAGAAATCCAGAATGTGGGTGTTCCGTAGGACAGTTGGCCTGGGCTCCATAAAGAATTCAGTATAATGAAGGTGGATGGGAGAGGCGTAATAGATAAAGACAAGATGTCAAACTTGATGGGATTCTGAATTAAACAAGAAAAAGAATTTAAATATAAAAAAATAGTTTGAGGAATTATATAGCAGGACATCTCAGAAGTCTCAGAACTCAAAATCAAAAGACATAAAACCAAATTAAAAAAAAAACAAGCAAAGGAATTGAATAGATATTTCTCCAAAGAAGATATACGAATGGCCAGCAACCATGTGAAAACGTAGTTAACATTATTAGTTATTTGTTGTTGTTGTTAGTTGCTGTTGAGTTGATTTTAACTCATGGAAACTCCTTGTATACAGAATACAACTGCTCTGTAGAGTTCTCAAGGCTGTGAACTTTTGGAAGCAGATCACCAAGCCTGTCTTCTGAGGCACCTTTGGGTGGGTTCAAACCACCAACTTTTAAAGAGCAGTTGAGTGCTTAAACATTTTCTCCACCCAGGGGCTCCTCTATTAGTCATTAGGAAAATGTAAATTGAAACCACAGGAGAGACTCCTTCACAGCCACTAGACTGGCTATTAGATACAAAACAAGACAGAAAATAACGAGTGTTGGAGAGGGTGTGAAAAAAAATTGGAATCATTGTACTTTGCTTGTCAGGTTGTAAAATGGTCAGCTGCTGTAGAAAACAGTTTAGCGTTTCATCAAAATACTAGACATAGAATTACCATATGATCTAGCAATTCTACTACTAGCTATATATACTTCCCAAAAATTGAAAACAGGTATCCAAACAATAACTTATGTAAATGTTTATAGCAGCATTATTCAGAGTAGCCTAAAGGTAGAAACAATCCAAGTGCCATCAACTAATGAGTGGGATGAACTACAGTGCTATATATCTACACACGCATGTGAAAGCTGGACAACAAATAAGGAAGACCAAAGAAGAGTTGACGCCTTTGAATTGTGGTGTTGGTGAAGAATATTGAATATACCATGGACTGCCAAAAGAACGAACAAATCTGTCTTGGAAGAAGTACAACCAGAATGCTCCTTATAGTCAAGGATGGTGAGACTGCATCTTACATACTTTGGACATGTTGTCAGGAGGGATGAGTCCCTGGAGAAGGACATCACAGTTGGCAGAGTACAGGGTCAGAAGAAAAGAGGAAGACCCTCAACAAGGTGGATTGACACAGTGGCTGCAACAATGAGCTCAAGCATAACGACGATTGTAAGGATAGCACAGGACCAGGCAGTGTTTCGTTCTGTTGTGCATAGGGTCTCTATGAGTCGGAACCAACTCGACGGCACGTAGCAACAACAACAACATATCTGCACAATTGAATATTATTTAGCCATAAAAAGGAATAGGGTTAACTTTGAGGGCATTATGCTAACTAAAAGAGGACAAACACAAAAGGTCACGTATTGTATGATATTTTTAATACGAAATATCTAGACTAGGCAAATCCATAGAGATAGAGGCAGGTTAGTGCTTGCCAAAGGGTGAAAGGGGAATGGGAAGTGACTTAGTGAATACAGGGTTTCTGTTGGTGGGATGAGAGTGTTTTGGAAATAGAGGGAATTAGTCATACAGTATTGTGAATTACTAAACGCCAATAAACTGAACACTATAAAATGGTTAACTTCATGTTACATGAATTTTATCTCACCTAAAATAAGTAGTAAATTGTACACATAATAATATTAATGTCTCATAAAAAATGTGTTTTGATTTTCGTCCTTATTCATTCCAGAAATGCAGAAGCAATACAGGCTGTATTATGAACATTCAGCTTATATACAACCTGTAGTTACAAACCAACCCCCATAAGGCTATTATATTAAAAATTCAAGGTACATACAATGGTTTGTAATAACAAACTGGAGTACTTTGTGACAGGCATCAAAACATTATTATTATTATTATTATTACTGTATTACACCTGCTCCTCACTTTTCAACTCTCTTGGTATCTGACATTTCACATTTACAATAGTAAAAAATTTACTGACTATTTTGCAAATTCATGACATACATCTGACAGTAACAAATGCTGAGGTGCTAGGTGAAAGTAACACTGGCTATGGTGATTAAGGATATGTGTCAACTTGGTTGGCCATGATTCTCAGTGATTTGGCAGTTACATAATGATTCAACTTGACAGTTATGTAATAATGCAGTCATCCTCCATTTTGTGAACTGTTGTGGTCATCCTTCATTTTCCTTTAATGCCAATTTTTGCATAATGACCTGGTCTTTGTAACCTAGCCGTGTCGATAAGTGAAGATTGTGTACATTATGTTGAAGATGTTGTAGTGTATCTGGAAGTGTTTCTTGAATGTTTTTTCATGCATAGAAAGATACACTGTATACTATGTATGAAGGCAAACATTTGACTGAGTTTAATACGAACCATACATGAGTATTCCAACTTACAAACTCTACTTAAAGACAGACTTATGAACAGAACTCATTTGTTATCTTCATACTGCCTGTATCTGAATTGAAGATAGCAGAGCAGGTAGAGAAGATCTTTGCTTCAGCTGTGCTTATAATTAGAGAGGGAGAGAGAAATGTACTATTGAAAGCCATTTTAGAGGTGTTCTCTTACGGTTAAATTCAGTCTTAACCAATTGCTTATCAAAAAAGGTTATATAAATTTATACAGAAGAAGTCCAGAAAAACATTTAAAAATTTTTGGCAAATAATTTTTGTTATTAAACCTAATTTAGCTCACTATTCATGTTACAACCAACATTAACGCCCACTTAAAATTTTGAATATGATTTCAAGAAAGATAGTTAAGGTATACATTGATAATAACAAAAATTTCATTATAGAACTATTGTTTGTGGATTTGCTACATGAGTTCTAATGCAGACAATTTCCTCCAGGTGTTGATGGCAACCAGTTGTTGCAGGACTGGTCAGAAATATATTCGTTTTGAAAGAAGTAAATAAAATTGGATGTAGTGAGTCAAACCACTTAATTCTCCAAAAATGTATCACTCTATTCCATTAATATTGTAAATTTTGTTAATTTTGTAATTTATTTATTGATTTTCTTCCATCCCTTTGTCTCTAAGTTCTGGTACATCAAAGACTATGTCTGCTTTATTATCTCCACATCAGGGTAGAATTGCCAGGTTCAGCAAATAAAAATACAGATCACCCAGTTAAATTAGATTTTTAGATAAATAACAGGTATGTTTTCAGTATATCACAAATTTGGCAAATTTCATTTTCATTATAAAAACACACCATCTTGTATCTGATATTCAGGTACTACTGGTCATTTTCTGTTTTAACTGCCAATCATCTTTAAATTGTCTGACATAAAAGAGGCACTCGGTATTTTATTTTAACAAATGTATGAATGAATAATAAAGAATTATACCCCACTCAAACTTAATTTACTTTCTCACTACCTCTCAAATGTCCATTTGTATTTCTATTTCTTTGAAACTTACCCAAGTATTTATCTCTCCACAACCCTCCAGTGCTCCTCTAACAACGGTGAGTTAAAAACCAAACCAAACCCACTGCCCTCGAATCGATTCCGACTCGTAGCGACCCTATATTATTCTTTCATCACTTGGTTTAAAACTATTCTTTTCAAATAAATTTTATCTAAATATTATAGAATATTGTGGTTTCTATATCCTAGATAATGTCTATAGTCTATTTTACTAAGTAATGATAATTTTTTTTTAATTTTCCTGCATTTTAAAAATGTTCTTCAATGTTATAACTACATAAAAAAAGACTTTTTAAAGAACTAGATAAAATGAGAGTGGTGTGTGTATTGGATTGTCTTTGAATGTTTTAATAAGCAGCCTTGTTTTAGCTCATATAATACAAGGAGTATTTATTTTGTTGGAATTTCACTACCTTTTATAATTACCATTACAAGTCCACAAAATTCAGAACCCCTAGTGCCAAACAATCCAATTGATTTATAGCCAAATTAGAACAAAAGACAAAGAATCCAGCCAACCAGCAAACCATGTCAGAAAAAGATAAGCACTTTCAAGTTGATTATGTGCTTGTCATGTCAATTAACCCAGTATCCCAATAATAAGCTACTCATGTGGCTTCAATTGCATCATGAGCAGCACAACCACCATTTTTCCTGCCAAAAATATTCATATAAGAGATTGTTTGAATTAGAATTTCATTACCCTAGAGGAAGTTCCCTTTTGAAATGTTCCTGTGAAAAATACGCTCAACATGATGCAGATTTTTCGTGTGAATTCTTGGAGCCAGGTTTTTTTTCTTCCCCGTTTTATAGAAGAGACATTTGACAAAACATTATTTGTGGAATACATTTATTTTAGAGATTCAGGGAAATTGATGATAGAAGTGGGGTATTTGTGCTAAATTTTGGTCTAAAGAAAGAAATAAAACTCTACTGTTATGGAAGACTTTGAGCAATCTTGGCCATATGGTAGTATACACAATGTAAGCTACAAAATTCTGCATACATATTTTATCATGACATATAGAGGCTCAGGTTGTTTGATAAAACTCTGTCAACACTGAAAGACACCAAAGCCTCTAACTTAAAACTTTTCAAAATCTTAAAGGTTGACTCAAGTTATAACAGACTCAGTTCTAGAACCTGAACTGTCAATCCTTTAACTTTTACAAACTTTTAGTTGTTCAGCAAGTGTTTTTTAATAAGTTTGGTTGTTGGTTAGACTGTATGTTTGAAAAAATTCATCCTTTTTCTTCTGGCTTAAGAAAAAAAGAAAGTGTGCTGAAAAATGCCTCCCAATGTATTAGTTTCCAAAGTATTCAGTATTTGCAGTAGAGATTTTTTTTTTTTAATCTCAACTGATTGCAATGTCAAGAGGTCAACATGTCATAAATACCCCAATCTTAAGGCTTTTGTGTAATTGATCCAAATATTACTGATGGAAAATATAAACTGGAGAAACTGTTTACATGACATACATAACCAAAACAAAAAATAAGGCATAGAAGTTTGTAGTAGTGGATTATCGAAATATTTCCCTTAGCTTGTGGTATAAAGTAATGCAACAGTAGTTCCAGAAGATTTCTCTGATGGACTTTACAACCCTTTACAAATAAAAACAGTAGTCTTGGGCTGATTAAAAGGCAGATCACATTGGCAATACGTTCAGAATTAGACAAACAAAAGGGTGAATCAATTCTAAAAGAAATGCAGCTTTCTATAGATGCCAAACTTACGTCACTGCAGTTTTACTCTGTGCATTTTAATTTGCAATACATTTACTACTATCTTTCACTTCCGTTTGTAAAGTTCTGTTGTCCTCTGACTGTTGCCCAGACAACCACAGTGTGTAAAATCCGTTACAAAGTATAAATGAAATGTCTTAGTCATCTTGTGTGTGTGCAGCCGTGTGGATGTATTTCTATGGGTCAACGTCTGGCTGGTTTCCTTCTTCTAAGTATGAATACAGAATGTATTTCTTGTTTTTCTGTCTCCTTGGGGTATCAGTGTTCATGCTTACACTACTGTTACAGTAAGATTGCAAATGAGGTTTTAAGAGAGAAAAGCATTGAATCTAAAAAATCATATTGAAATTTAACTCTTCAATGATAGGTGCCTATTCTGTGGCAATCTGGTTAACTGATCTAGAAGAAAATGCTAATCCAAACCAAAAAAATCCAGTGCCGTCGAGTTGATTCCGACTCATAGCGACCCTATAGGACAGAGTAGAACTGTCCCATAGAATTTTCAAGGAGTGCCTGGGGGATTCAAACTGCTGACCCTTTGGTTAGCAGCCGTAGCACTTAACCCCTATGCCACCAGGGTTTCCAAATGCTAACCCACTGGAGAAGAACTCACATTGGCAAGGCACTAAGCGATGATATAATAAAGCTTCTCTTACTTTTAGTTTCTGTGGAAGGCATAGTCTCCTGATGACTTGTAAAACACAAAGGTGCATATGCCAGGAAAAACTAATTCTCAAACACTTAGCTCTCCATATGGTAAAGCCAAGTGTAACTGATTTTTACCATTTGTAACTCCCTACCCACTATTGTGTTTTTTTACTCACTATTATATAAGAAATTGTGAAAACGCCCTTCTCTTCACTACACCAACAATGACATTTCAATTAAAAATTTAAAAACACCAACAACTTTAATATGCTCTTTGTTGACATCCAGGTTTTTAATGAGATTCCCTGTTATGTACATAATTACTGAAGGGGAGGGAGTTCATGAAAGGAAATGGAAGATTTCTCTTCTTATGATGCTTTTCTTTTAGATTTTTACCCTCCATTAACTTAAAATCCTGTTAAGTACTGAACTCTGTATATTCCTCTCTAGCTTTGTTCCTTCATGAATCATCTTGCATAATTTTATATCCTACTCAATATTCAAAAAAACCCCAACCAGAACACCCTCTACTTTAGTGCCTTACAATGTAATCATATAGATAATATGACTAAAAATGCTCTTAATCAACTGTTAATTGGTGGAACTAAATTTTCCTAGCGCTAAAACAAAATCCTAATCTTAACAAACTTATGTTTTTAATCAGAAATCTTTCAGTTGCAAATGACAGCAACCCATCTTAACTTAAGCATATAAGGTGACTAATGGGACTACATAATCATGAAGAGCAAGGGTACATTCAAGAAATACTTAAATCAAGGGCCTGGATGATCTAGGAGTGTTTGTTTTTCTTTTCCTTTTTCTTGCATTAGTTTCTCTTTGCATGAAAATTCATTTTTCTTCTATTGCTGATCAGATTTTTCCATGTTTCTGCATGTAGAAAAGTGAAGTCGTTAAAAGTTTGTTAGTAAAAGAAGTCAAAGTGTCAATGTAGTATTTTCTTTCATTCAAAATTAACATAGAGAGATTATACCTAGGCTTGGTTGTGGTTATAGGCTTACCCTTTGAATCAGTGTGGTAACCAACAGAGTAAAGCACTGTTATTGGGCCAGCCTAAGTCCCAGGAAAGTAAGTAAACAAATAAATAAAATTGCTGTGCAATAAAAATATAATAAAAGGAATTTACAACACTGGCTAGAGCTGCAATAACAGAAATTCCACAAGTGGATGGTTTTAACAAAGAGAAATTTATTCTCTCACAGTCTAGGAGGTTAGAAGTCCAAATTCAGGATGCCAGCTCCAGGGGAAGGCTTTCTTTGTCGGCTCTGGGGCAAGGTCTTTGTCATCAATCTTTCCTGGGTCCAGGAACTTCTCAGCACAGGAACTCTGGGTCCAAAGGATGCACTCTGTTCCTCGTGCTGCCTTCTTGGTGGATGAGGTCCCCCTGTCTCTCTGCTTGCTTCTCTCTTTCATATCTCAAAAAGACTGACTCCAGACACAATTCAATCTTGTAGACTGAGCCCTGCCTCATTAATATAACTGCCTCTAATCCTGTCTCATCAACATAATAGAGGTAGGATTTACAACTCATAGGAAAATCACATAGATGACAAAATGGTGGACCATCACACAACATTGAGAATCTTGGCCTAGCCAAGCTGGAACATATTTTGGGGGAACGTAACTAAATCCATAACAAGTAAAAAAAAAACCATGTAATAATTCTCAGAAAGTTAGCTGAGAGAAGTAATTGATTAGTTTAGTGTGTGGATTAGAAAATTCTCCATTCACGGGGGCTATCTTTTAAAATTTTATTTTATTGTAGTAAAAATTGTTGAAAATTATATATACACATATCTATATATATATCATTTATTTTTTTTACATGTACAAGTCATTGACGTCAATTGTGTTCATCATGTTGTGCAAACATCACCACTATCAAAAATTTTCCATCAACATTGACAGAAGCTCAGTGCTCACTAAGCAATGACTACCTCTTTCCCCTTCTATCCCATCCCTAGTAACCAGTAATAGACACTGGTCTCTATACATTTTCCTATTCGAGATACTTCATATAAGTGGGACCATTCAATATTTGCCCTTTTGTGACTGACTTATTTCAATCATTTTAATGTTTTCAAGGTTCATCCACATTTTAGCATGAAACCGGACTTCATTTCTCTTTAGGGCAATGTAATACCCGTTGTACATATGTACCATATTTTTGTTCATTCATCCATTGGTGAACATTAAGCTTGTTTCCACCTTTTGGCTATTGTGAGTAGTGCTATAATGAACATTGGTATATAAGTTTCTGTTTGTGTTCCTGCCTTCAATTTTTTTGAGTGTATACCAGGAGAGAAATTGCTAGATCAGGTAGTAATTCTTTTTTTTTTTTTTTCTTTTTAAGGAAACTCCTGTTTTCCATAGCAGATGTACCATTTTACAGGCCCACCAGGAATGGGTAATAGTTCCTATTTCTCCACATTCTCAGCAACATCTATTGTTTTCCATTTTACTGATTGTAGCCATCTTAGTTGAGTGTGTAGTGATGTCTCATTACGGTTTTGATTTGCATTTCAAAACCACAATGCTAATGACATTGTGTATCCTTTTATTTGCTTTACGGACATTTCTGCTTTGATGAAATGTCTCCTCACATAGTTTGTCCATTTTTAAATTGAATTCTTTGTTGTTTTATTGTTAAATTGTAGGAGTGCTTTATATATTCTAAATATTAAGCCCTTATCCAAAATATGCTTCCCTTATTTTTTCTTTTTCTTCTTTTTGTAGGTAATCTCATCACTTTGTTGATAATTTCTTTGAAGAACAATAGTTTTTAATTTTGGTGAGATCCCATTATCTATGTAGTCTTTTGTTGCTTGTGCTTCTGGTGTCATATCTAAGAATCCATTGTTAAGTACTAAGTCCTAAGGCATTACCTCTTTGTTTTTTCTAAGACTTTTATGATTTTAATTCTTACCTTTAGGTCCTTGATCTATTTTGTGTTGATTTTCATATATGGTATGAGGTTTCAGTCCAGTTAGGAAGACACTTTTTATCCGAGCCTAAAATATGAATAATTTTCCATCAGATAAATGGAAAAGGGAGAGCATTCGGAGACTGATGAGCCTCTCCAAAAGGCTGAAGGTAAAATATCAAGGAATGGATACATTTCAAGTGAAAAATCCATTGCTGTCAAGTCAATTCCGACTCTTGGCAACCTTACAGGACAGAGTAGAACTGCTTCATAGGATTTCCAAGGAATGGCTGGTGGATTTGAACTGCTAACCTATTGGTTAGCAGTTGAGCTCTTAACCACTGTGATATCAGGGCTCCGTATTTCAAGTATTTGTAGTTATTTAAAATATTCTCAAAATTTCAAAAAACAATTTAATGCGACAATTTGTACAGAAAGTAAAAAGTTTCCTTAAAATAATGAATATCAGTGAGATATTATATGGCATAATATCGCTTTGATTGGTATTTCAAGATACCATGCAAGATGAAGTTATATAGGTTCTAGCATATCTTTACAAAACCCAATTTTAGAACAGTCACATGTAAATATTTTGTATGACATATTATGTTTTCTTCAGACATAATATATACAAAATTATACTAAAATGCCATACTGATAGGACTTTTTTCAAAGTAAACTAATTATTCTTAAAATATTATTAAACACAATCATAGGTATGCTGTTTTAAATGGAAAATGAAAGATTAAGAGATATATAAGATATGAGAGAGCTATTTTTTCTAGCCTCAAAAACATACTTAAGTGCAATTTTTTTGTATGTTGTTATATGTTGTCAAGTTGATTCTGACTCATAGCCCTATACAACAAAATAGAACTGCTGCATAGGGTTTCCTAGGATGTAATTTTTAAGGAAGCAGGTCACAAAGTCTTTTCTCCTGTGGAGCCTCTGGTGAATTCAAACTGCTGAGCTTTTGGTTAGCAGCTGACTGCTTAATGATTATGCCATTAAGGATCCTTAGTTTTTTTCTATAAAGACTTTAAAAATAATTAGAAGAAGAAGAAAAATAAAAGCTTTGACATAGCTTGAGTGTAAGCAGGAAGTGAAATTCAATTTACAGCAGTAAATACTATGACTAAGTCAGCCAAAGAGGAAAGGAGATTTTTCTCCCTCAGCAAATAAGAAACAAAGGTAGTTATATTCCCAGAGGACATTTCTACTAAGTCTTCAACCATTCAGTAATGTAAAATACCGTTAGGGATCTAAAAGACTCAATAGGGATCTCATATATGTGTTTAATTCTGGCTCTCTTTATTTTCCTCTTAAGATCCTGAGATGTTATAAAACTTTTACAAAGTTTCAAGATAAGCTACCAGGGGATATTGGATAGATAGCAGTGTGAAGAGGTCTAAGATCCCAACCTTCCCCACATAAACACCAAGAAAAACAACTAGAAGCCTGTAATCAGCCTTTTCAGAACTCCAAAATGTTGAATAAGACCATATCAAGGACCTGCGAACGGAACCAAAACATGGGTGAATACCGTATGGAAGGAAAAGTGCTTATTCCACTGTCCTCATCCATTTCCCTCCCAATGAGACAGATGGCAGCAGAAAAGTCACAACTTTAATGCACCCTCAACCAACGCCCAGCTCCCTTGGCTCCTGATCCGTATCTCTGGGTCTGAAGGAAATAGACCTCCCTGGAAAGCATTTGGGTGTCCACGTCCCTCAGCCTCCTGGCACAGAAGACATACTCTTGCAGTAGAGCTGCAACCTCACCCAACCCCAGCCAATGCAAGGCTCTCCTGTGCACTGGGAAGGGCCCAGATACCTGGCTAGAAAACAAATAAAACACATCTTCCTAGTGAACTGTTCAGTGTGTACATTCTAAAGAATCTGGAGGTGGTCAAAAAGATTGAAACCATGGTCTTCACAGAGACAGAGCACTCAGGGAAGGTAGGGAGCCGTGATCATGGACGGAGGGTTATATGTGCCTGAAGTCAGTTTAATCAGTGTGTGCTTTCTGATTGGTTTAGGAGCCACTAAAAGGCTAAAGAAGCCCCAGCAATGTAGTGGTTAATCATTCAGCTATTAACCAAAAGGTTGACAGTTCAATTTCACCAGCTGCTCTTTGGAAACACTACTGGGCAGTTCTACTCTGTAGTATAGTGTCAGTATAAGTCAGAATCTACTCAACGGCATTTTTGTTTTGTTTCAGGACTATAACCTTTAGACACAGCCACTGTGTCAATACATCTTGTTGAGGATCTTCCTCTCTTTTGCTCACCCTCTGCTTTATCATGCATAATGTCCTTCTCCAGGGACTGGTCTGTCGTGGATAATATGTCCAAAGTGTATGAGATGAAGTCTCACCGTCCTTGCTTCTAAGGAGTAGCATTCTGGTTGTACTTTTTCCAAGACAGATTTATTCATTCTTTTGGCAGTCCAGGTATACTCACGGTATACTCAACACCACAATTCAAAGGCATACATACTTCTATCTGACTTATTCATTGTCCAGCTTTCACATGCATAAGGCAATTGAAAATGCTATCGCTTGGGTAAGAACTACCTTAGTTCTCAATGTAACATCTTTGCTTTTTAACAACTTAAAGAGGTCTTTGACAACAGATTTGTCCAATGCAATATGTCATTTGATTTCTTGACTGCTGCTTCCGTGGACATTGATTGTGGATCCAAGTAAAATGAATTCCTTGACAACTTCAGTCTTTTATCTGTTTATCAGGATGTTGTTTATTGATCCAGTTGTGAGGACTTTTTTTTATGTTCAGGTCCAATTCGTACTGAAGGCTGTAGTCTTTGATCTTCATCAGTAAGTGCTTCAAGTGCTTCCTTTCAGCAATCAACAGTGTGTCATCTGCATAATGCTGGTTGTTAGCCTTCCTTCAATCCTGATGCCTGTTCTTCTTCATATAGTCCAGCTTCTCAGATTATTTGCTCAGCATACAGATTGAACACAGCTTGAATAAGTATGGCCAAAGGATACATCCCTGACTCACACTTTCCTTACTTTAAACCACACAGTATGATCTCACTCTGTTTGAATGACTGCCTCTTGGACCATGTACAAGTTCCTCATGAGCATAATTAAGTGTTTTGGAATTTCCATTCTTCACAATGTTATCTATAATTTGTTATGAGCCACACAGATGAATGCCTTTGCATAGTCAGTACAACACAGGTAAACATCTTTCTGCTATTCTCTGTTTTCAGCCAAGATTCATCTGACATAAAAAATTATGCTGACCAAAATCAACCAATTACAAAAGAACAAATACTTTGTGATCCTACTTATATGAAATATCTAGAGTAGGCAAATGTATGGGAACCAAATTTTATTAGGGACGGGGAAATAGGGAATCATTTTTGAGGGAGCACTGAGCTTCTTTTAAGAGTTATGGAAGAGCTTGGAAATCAGTAGTGGTGATTGTTGCACCATGAGCCCTGGTGGCACACTGGTTAAGAGCTGGGCTGCTAACCAAAAGGTCAGTGGTTCAAATCTACAAACTGCTCCACAAAAAATTTGTGGCAGTCTGTTTCCGTAAAGATTTGCAGCCTTGGGAACTCTGTTGTACTCTGTCATCTAGGGTCACTATGAGTTAGAATCAACTTTAGGGAAATAGGTTTTTGGGATAGTTGTACAAAATGATAAACACAAGTAATGTCACCGAATTGTACATGTAAAAATGTTGAAATGATAATTTTTTTATATGTAGATACACCTTACCATAATAAAATGTAGCTAACCACAATAAAAAGGTAAGCTATCCATAGCATAATAGAAGTCACAGAATGTCTTTATTTCTTTTCTTGAGTAATATGTAAAATACTACCCCCAAACTCCAGATGAACCTGCTACTATAAATCACAATGAAATTCCATCGTTACATATTTGACCCACTGATTCTTCATTGTTGTTTTTCGCTGCTGTGTTATTTTCCATTGAGGTTTATTTCTTTAAAATAGCTTTCCATATATGGAATGACTGAGTGAAAGTCAATATTATACTGACAAATTACCTTCCAAAACAATTGTAAAGGATTGAGTATGTAGTAGTTCTCATTTCAATGCAATATTGCCATCTTTCAACGTTAGTGATAAAATCCAAACAAGAAAAAAAAAGTATCTTATTAAATAAAAGAATTTTTTTTCCTCAGGAAAGGCAATATATTTGTTTATTTATCTATTTGACCATATTTATTTTTTAGGTAGATTGCACTGGGGAGTGGGGAGGCTGATTGGTTATGGGACAAGGTGAAAGAGTCACAGACTGACCAGAGGAGGGCTCCCAACATGGCCCCACAGGTCTCTTCTCTCTGTGTATGTTTCACAGGGTTTGGCAAATGAAGGACTTGCTGGACATAGTCCCCTCTTGCTTACGGAGCTCAGAGGAAGCTTTCTGTGAGAGGCTAGATGGGTGGTCATCATTCCAGGAATATATTCAGACATGAGTTATAGCCAGGAACGGTGTTAGATGATGGCCAATATAAACGTAATCAGACATGGTGGTTATATCTAGTGAGGGATGCAGAGACTCATTCATTTTTCTTGGATAAACAGTTCTCAGATTGGTGCAAGCCTGTCGTTAATTTTCAGAATTCTTAAAAAAGTTGAATTTTACCGTTTTTGTCCTCTATCTCATTGCTTTTATGGAGGAACAGATTTTCAGAGGTCCTTAATCTACCATTTCAGAAGTAGAAACCTCATTGTTTCTTACATGTTTCAAATGAAGAGATGACTCCGTAAAGTGATTCACATCAAAAATATGCCTCGGTGTACCCAGATTTCGTTTTTCTCTAAGAAATCATGGAAACAATGATATACACACGAGAGAAATGCAGCAATTCTAAAGATGAGATTCATCATATATACATTTTTCAGATTCAATAATGGTTTTTCAAGAAGTTCTCTGGATTACTGGTCTAAATTTTCCCCCAGAAAGCAAGGTAACGAATGTAAACTATTGTTTTAAAGTAGTTGATAGTGTATTGGACCTGATGTAGTGGAGGTACAAATCCTAATGCATATAATATGATCAGTAATTGTTAGCTATTATTATTTTTTATTATATCAGACAAAAAAATCCATGAAGAGATGCTGGAAAATGTTTTAGAGTTAATATGAAGTATTAGCATGCTTAGTAGTATGAACTTTTGGGATATTGCTGTTAAAGGTATATTAATAATTCCTAGCTGTGTGGTTGCTGGAAATTTGTCCTCTATTTCTTCATGTGTAAATGCAAAAGGGTATTATTGGTGGTGACCTCATTAGTTTATTGTGAGAATAAGTGTAATAATACAATGGAAGTTCCTACCCTGTACTTTACACACAGTAATTACTAAATGAATGTTAGCTGTAATTATTATCTGCTCTGTGTTCTAAATTCTTGAACCTTCTGTGATCTCTCCGATTTTTTGTATCCTATCCTCCTTTCACTCACTCTTATAAGAGACTAATCTGTGTCTTATGGAATGTGAGGTTATTGGGTTATTTTAATTTTTTTTCATTTCTTTTTGAGAGAAGACTCATATTTAACTTGGAGTTAGAGGGCTGAAGTGATATATACATGTTTCTTTTAAGAGGTAAACATTCATTTTAAGAAGTGAATATTCCTTTATAACAAATGGAATATTCTGTTTAACAAGAGAAACATGATATTTCAGAGGGTATGTAAGGTATCAAACCTCTAAAAATTGCTACCTCTATAAAGGAATATTAGCATTTGCTGCCAATAGATTGAGTACCATCTTCAAAAAACAATAAAGAAGCTGAAGAGAGAAGTCAAAACCCCACGGCAAAACCATATAGAATAAGGAGAAATAGGACAGACTGAAGAGAATTAACAAAACTAAGAAAATACAACAAGAGAAGTTTCCAGATGGAACCTTGGTGAAGTCTACTCCCATTTTAATAATGTACAGTGTTCTTTAAGATTTACAACAAGTAGAATTGCTGCATGGGCAGGGAGTTTGGCTTAAATATACTGTGATGTTGACAGAGGAACATTAATGGATACAGGCAATGTGAAGAATGTTCAGAGTGCACTTGGCCTCAACAACAAAAATCAGGCTTAGTGAGACCTATGTAAGTAAAATCATATGTGTTCATCTCATTTTAATGGATGTGTTAAGCCAACATAGAGAGAGAGAAAAAAAATTTACTTACTATCAAAGATAATAATTTGGATAGGGATTTTAGTGTTCTCTTATGCATGCACAACCACAGGAAGTCTTTCAAACCTTCAAATAACTTCTGATTTAATTTACTCACTTGGGCTCAGACCAGTCACCCAAAGAGAACCAAATACAAGGACAAATGGTTCACTTTAGTTTCTTACTGCTTGTAGTCATAAGTTCATAATCATATCTAATATAATTTAATCGTTATGACAGCTAAAGGGAAATTTGAGGTGAAAATTAGCAGCTTTTAAACCTTGCAGTAATTCCTCACATACTCAGGCCTTTCAGTTTTCCCTAAAGTAGTCTTCCCTTTAAATAGAAATTGTTTAATTTTAACTCATTTTGACCTTTTGCACTTGCTCCATATTCTAGCTATTAAATCAATTTTGCTTTTGTCTTTTGGACCCTGAAATTTAGTTATGGTAAAAAAAAAAATTACTTTCATTAAAGCAGCCCTTTCTAATTCTTACAACTAATTAATGATCAAATAAACCAAAGAAGATAGGTCAAGTGATGTGAAGACATGTCATATAAATATTCAAACCTGGCACAATTAGAGTCTTTTCTCATTAGCTTCTTATAAGGTGTAGTGAGCCTGTTAGATTATATCCTTATCAAATTAGGCTGACTGTCAATAACCAGCTTTCTCAAGTTGTGGGTAGTGGAGATTTTTTGTTGGTGAGGGAAGCAGAACCTTTCTTCAATCTTAATGAATTGACAGCAGAAGAATTTTCCAAGTGGTGGTAAACAAGAGAAGAAATTCAATATATGCTTATTTGTGAGTTTAGTGTAAAGTATATTAAACTTGAAAATTTACAAACATGAACATTATAGTGCAGATCGATACAAAAAGCAATTAATGACCTGTAGCAAGAGCAGCTCCAGCTTTCTTTCATTCAGAGAAAGGGAAAAATAAATTCTGAATGTTCAGTGATATAAAGCATATTCTTTGAATAATAATATTGCCACTGCTAGTATTTCAGATATTGAGTTATCAGAGGAAAATTCATTAAAATAATTTTCAAATTAAAAGAATTTTACCCACTTGGGTTCTGGGATAGAACCCCTAAGGTAAATACATTCACGTCTAACCATATCTACGTATCGCTATCTATCTAAAAAAATAAAATAAAAACAGTGCTATCGAGTTGATTCCGACTCAGCGACCCTATGCTATCTATCTATCTATCTAATCTATCTATCTATCTATCTATCTATCTATCTATCTATCTATCTATCTATCTATCTATCTATCTATCTATCTATCTATCTATCTATCTATCAATCATCTATCTATCTATCATCTATCTATCTATCTATCATCTATCTGTCTCTCTCTCTCTCTCTCTATCTATCTATCTATCTATCTAATCTATCTATCACCTATCTAATCTATCTATCATCTATCTATCTCCATCCAGTCCATCCATGTATCTATCATCTATCTACCTATCTACCTACCAACCTACCTACCTATCTACCTATCATCTATCTATCTATCATCCATCTATCTATCTGTCTATCATCTATCTATCTATCTATCATCTATCTCTCATCTATCTCTCATCTATCGTCTATCTATCTATCTCTGTCCAGTCCATCCATGTATCTATCATCTATCTACCTATCTACCTACCAACCTACCTACCTATCATCTATCTACCTGTCTATCTATCATCTATCTATCATCTATCAATCCATCTATCTATCTATCTATCTATCTATCTATCTATCTATCTATCTATCTATCTATCTATCTATCTATCTATCTATCTATCTATCTATCTATCATCTCCGTCCAGTCCATCCATGTATCTATCTATCATCTATCTACCTATCTACCTACCTGTCTATCTATCATCTGTCTATCTATCATCTATCTATCTATCTATCTATCTATCTATCTATCTATCTATCTATCTATCTATCTATCTATCTATCTATCTATCCATCTATCTATCTATCTATCTATCATCTATCTATCTGTCATCTATCTACCTACCTACCTACCTATATCTCTCTCTCTCTGTATCATCTACTTATCTATCTACAGTTAAATAAATTAGGGTCTTTTCAATGCAGTCAGAGTTCATTCTTATTTTTATTGACTTATTCTTGCCCAAGATAGGTAGAATGAAACTCCATCCCATGATTCTTCTTTGTGATTATAGAAATAATTCAGACCTCAGTCCTCCCACATTGATACGTTGTTGTTGTTAGGTGCCGTTGAGTCAATCCCAACTCTCAGTGACCCAACATAACAACAGAACAAAATGCTGCTGGGTAGTGTGCCATCCTCACAATCATTGTTATATTTGAGCCCTTTATGGAAGCCACTATATCAATCCAACTGATTGAGGGTCTTCCTCTTTTTTGTGGACCCTCCACTTTACCAGGCATGATGTCCTTCTCCAGGGACTGGTCCCTCCTGATAACATGTCCAAAGTATCTGAGATGAAGTCTTGCCATCCTCACTTCTAAGGACCATTCTGCCTGTACTTCTTTCAAGACAGGTTTGTTCATTCTTTTGTCAGTCCATGTATATTCAATATTCTTCACCAACACCATAACTCAAAGACATAATTCTTCAGTCTTTCTTATTCATTTCCCAGCTTTTGTATTCATATGAGGCTATTGAGAACACCATGGGTTAAGGATTTCATTTGCTAATTTTTTTCAGAAGTAGACCTCCAGGTCCTTCTTCCTAGTCTGTCTTAGTCTAGAAGCTCAGCTGAAACCTATCCACCGTGGGTGACCCTGCTGGTATTTGAGTACCAGTGGCACAGCTTCCAGCATCACAGCAACAAGCAAGCTCCCACATTAGGGTGAACTGAAAGACATGTGGGGGCTTTTCATATATCTGTTTGAATCATCCAGTCTAGTCTAAAAATCAGGGTCCCCATATGCTTCTGCATAAGGGTAAAGGCTTTTTTTTTTTTTTTTTTTTCAAGATTGGCTGCTTCTTTACCTCAGTCTAACTGGTAAGATGAGACTTATAAGAATATTGCATTTAATAAATTACTAGACATACAATGATTGTAAACAAGGTGAAACAATTGATCAGTATGTCAAAAGTGATATGAATTCATTAAGTTCATCAACTCCCAAATAACACTGGAATTTTCATTACACTTCTATTTTAAAAAATAGATTCTGACTCATAGTGACCCTATAGGACTCAGTAGAACTGCCCCATAGAGTTTTCAAGGAGCTCCTGGTGGATTCGAACTGCCAACCCTTTGGTTAGCAGCCGTAGGACTTAACCACTACACCACCAGGGTTTCCATTAAAAAAAAAAAAACAGTTAACATGGAGCCTTGTTTAATTCAATTGCCTGGGGACTTCTCATGAGTGAACAGCTGTGCATGTCTAGAAACAGATTTTTGTTCATTTCCCTCGAAGTTGAAGAGCACCCATTCCTCTACTAGAGATGCAAGTTGAATGATTCTGCTATATTAGCACTTAATTCTCACTTCACAGAATGGAGACCTCACATTTGGAGATTACCATATGTCTGCCTTATCACTGGAATACGGCTTGATTCTCTTATAGTAGAAGAAAAAAAGTTACATTTAACTGTTTAGTTATTTTAATTCATTAAAATGTGTGTGGGGGGTATATTTACAGTTGGTTTAGAAATTTGTTTGTATTTAACTGTCTTCAGTGAATTATCACCACATCCTTTTACCTTTTCTTTTTCTTTTTTTTTTTTCAACAATTTCTTGTTGTTGTTGCTGTTGTTGGGGGCCTCTGAGTCAGTTTCTACTCATAGTGGTCCTATGTACAACAGAATCAAAGGCTACATGGCCCTGCATTATTCTCACAACCTTTGCTGTGTTTGAGCCCATTGTTGTGTCCACTGTACCAATCCATAACATTGAGGTTCTTCCTCTTTTTTTTTTTTTTTTTTACTTTACCAAGCATGATGTCCTTGTCTAGGTATTGTTTCCTCCTGATAACATGTCCAAAGTATACAAGATGAAGTCTCACCATCCATGCTTCTAAGGAGCATTCTGGCTGTACTTCTAAGACAGACTTGTTGGTTCTTCTGGCAGTCCATGGTATATTCAATATTCTTTGCCAGCATCATAATTCAGATGCATCGGATCTTCTTTGGTCTTCCATATTCATTATCCAGCTTTCACATGCATAGAAGGTGATTGGAAACACCATGGCTTGGATCCTGCGTACCTTAGTCCTCAAACTGACATCTTTTCAACACGTTAAAGAGGTCTTTTGTAGCAGATTTGCCCAATACAATATGTTGTTTGACTTCTTGTCTGCTGCTTCCGTGAGCATTGATTGTAGATCCAAGTAGAATGAAATTCCTTATAACGTCAATATTTTTTTTCCATTTATCATGTTTTTTGGTTATTGGTCCAATTGTGAGGATTTTTGTTTTCTTTTTGTTCAGGTGCAATTCATACCGAAGGCTGTAGTCTTTGATTTTCATCAGTAAGTACATCAAATCCTCTTCACTTTGAGCAAGCAAGATTGCATCATCTGCATATGTCAGGTTATTTATGAGTCTTCCTCCAATTCGATATATATATATATATATATATAGACAACACTGGGTTCTAGGTATAACGGTAAAGAAGCATGAGGGCAATTACTAGTAGTGGTGTTGCCCATGCTTTAAAAAAAATAACTCTTTCTATTACTTTCTTCAGCAGACACCCATGAATGCTGCATAGGTCTTCCAATCTGTCCCTAGAATCACAATCTTAAGCTGTAAATCCTATTATCTTAATCTTCAAAGGAAGACTGAATAGGAGAGGCCCAGACAAGTCACTGGAATTCTATTTATAAATGACTTGCACGAAAGTAGATATGTTCTGCTGTTATTGTGTGTCCTCATGTCAATTCTAACTCATAGTGACCCTATAGAACATAGTAGAACTGACCCACAGGGTTTCCAAAGCTGTAATCTTTATGAAAACCGACTGCCACCTCCTTCTTCCGTTCAGCTCCTGGTAGGTTTAAACTACTAACTAGCAGCTTAACGCTTAACCGCTGTACCTCCAGGGCTCCTTAGATATATTCTACTCTTCCTGTTCTGTCATAGAACTTTTTGATAAATGAATTATTTCACGTATCCATTTTAACTTTGCAAAACAATTGTTTTTGTTACTGGCTAATGTTCCTTTCCTGAGAGTAGGCTTTGTACAAGAGAATGTGTGTTTGATTTATATTTGACACCATTTTTATCAGGCACAACTTCAGCATTCAATGCATAACTGATCAGATATATGATCAAAAACAGTTCATCTAATATAAAGATTAAGTTTCAGAAGCATTATATTAACATGTGGGTTTGGTCCAATCTTTTTCTTTACATTAGATTCAATGGCGATTTGACTAGGTAATAATTAATTTCAAACAAACACCTCTGTTCTCTTTATTGATAATTCCACACCCCAACCTTTGAATTAGGGCAGTCCTCCTGTTTTATTTTTCTTTATCGCATACCCAGAGGGAAGAATTTAACATAACCTTAGAGAGTTAATGAGCCTTTTTACCCCTCATCGAGTTTTACGAAACATCTTCTTCTTGAATTTTAGACATTTGGTTTAGCCAACTCTTACTTTACGTCTTCTTCCATGATATAGACATATATATTTTCTCTCCAGTTGGTTTTCTGGTCAAATAGGTCCTCTCCTCAGAAATGATGCTGGAAGTACAGAAATGAGCTTGATCCTGAACATATGTGATGCTCCTCATTCTCTAGCAACAAGGCCTCCCCAACTTTGGAAGGCAGAAAATTAACAACTATAATATTAGTTCAATAATAATGCAATAATAAATTATAAAAACCTGAACTGCATATAGAAGACATTTAATCTTTGCAAGATCATAGAGCATCCCAGAATATGCTTAAAACATGGTAAATATTTTCTCTTCAAATGTGATATTATGGGCAACAATTGCAAAATCCTTCAAGCCACTGACTATCTTCTTGAACCACAGTTTGATTTATTTTCGGATAGACTTGAAATTATTTACCATGTTTAAAAAATAAGACACTTTATTTATCAAGTTACTTGACAGCAAAACCTTGAGAGAGGTAAGATGGGTTGGGCAAAGTGATTATATGCAATGCCAGAAAAAGTATGTTTGTTGCCCTGACAGAAAAGTCAAAATTTACATTTTGAAATTTGCTATTTGTAGTCCTAAATTAAGAGTTGGAAAATTTTAATATTGACTCATGACAGGGAGTCTAAAACACATTCTGCATATTTCATAAAGTTCATATATGTATATTTAAATTTGGGGGTTACCAATCATTTCTGCCAAAATTTATAGAAAGTAGAGATTGGAAAGACTTTCTTAGATATCAAAATTATTATGACTTTGATGGCATAACCTCAAGCTTGTCATCTACATGTCTGTTGTTTGAAATACATATGTACATTTCAATCACAAATATTAAAACATTAAATACCTAAGCAAGAAGTTTCCTGAATAAACTGAACGCTTTGAAGGCCAGTGTAGTAGTGGCAGGGGTTTGGGGACCATGATTTCAGGGGACATCTAAGTCAATTGGGATAATAAAATCTATTAAGAAAACATTCTGCATCCCACTTCGAAGAGTGGCGTCTGGGTTCTTAAACGCTAGCAAGCAGCCATCTAAGATGCATCAATTGGTCTCAACCCACCTGGATCAAAGAAGAATGAAGAACTCCAAGGACACAAGGTAATTACAAGCCCAAGAGACAGAAAGGGTCACATGAACCAGAGACTACAACATCCTGAGACCAGAAGAACTAGATGGGGCCCAGCTACAACCAATGACTGCCCTGACAGGGAACACAACAGAGAACCCCTGAGAGAGCAGGAGAACAGTGGGGTGCAGACCCCAAATTCTCATAAGAACAGACTTAATGGTCTGACTGAGACTGGAAGGACCCCAGAACTTCTGTTGGCCCAGGACAGGAGCCATTCCCGAAGCCAACTCTTCAGACATGGATTGGACTGGACAATGTGTTGGAGAGGGATGCTGGTGAGGAGTGAGCTTCCTGGATCAGGTGGACATTTGAGACTATGTTGGCATCTCCTGTCTGGAGGGTAGATAAGAGGGTAGAGGGGGTTAGAAGCTGGTGAAATGGACACGAAAAGAGAGAGTGGAGGGAGAGAGCAGGCTGTCTCTTTGGGGGAGATTAACTGGGAGTATGTAGCAAGGTGTGTATAAGTTTTTATGTGAGAGACTGACTTGATTTGTAAACTTGCACTTAAAGCACAATAAAAGTTATTAACAATAAATAAGTAAATACCTGTGTTCCACAGCACTGAGAGGTATATTGGAAATATATTGAAAACATACATAAAAAAGGTAATATATTTGAATTTTTTAAATTATATTTTGCATGACACATTACATACTATACATATTATATCTATACATATATATACACACACACATACGCAAATATCATGAAATTTCATACCTAAATCACATTTCCTTAACTCTCAGCAAAAGGGCCAAAGGGACCCTATTAAATTCGTTATATGATATGGGACAGTACTTGGCCTGAGGTAAACAAAATGAATATGATATTAACTCTGGTCTATAGGAATTTCCAGGCTGAAGGAGCAAACACTCCATCAAATTTTTATAGCATATTTTTGGGTTTTATAGAGGAAGCAAATAAAAATTTACCAGATGAAGACTATTAATGATTTTCTGAAAATTTTTGGTGAGAATAGCATCAATTGTTTAGTTCTTTATTATTTACATAAGGATATACTTGTTAGAATTTATCTCTAGAAAAATTTCACTTTCATAATTATATAGTTGCCTTAGTTATCTAGTGCCACTATAACAGGAATACCACAAGTGGATGGCTTTCAAAAGAGAAATTTATTCACTCACAGTCTAGGAGACTAGAAGTGTGAATTCAAGGTGCCAGGTCCAGGAGAAGGTTTTCTCTCTGTGTCAGCTCTGGGGGAAGGTCCTTGTCATCAATCTTCCCCTGGTCAAGGAGCTTCTCAGCTCAGGAACCCCTGGTCCAAAGAATGTTGTATGCTCCTGGAGGTGCTTCTTTCTTGGTGGTATGAGACCTCCCTGTCTCTCTGCTTGCTTCTTTCTTTTATATCTCCAAATAGACTCACTCAAGACACAACAAAATTTTGTAGATTGGGTCTTGCCTCATTAACATAACTACTTTTAATCCTGTTTCATTAATATCATAGAGGTAGGATTTACAACATATGAGAAAATCACATCAGGTGACAAAATGGTGGACAATCACACAATACTGGGAATCATGGCCTAGCCAATTTGACAGACACTTTTGGTGAACACACTTCAATCCATGACAATAGTAGAGATTTTTTTTCCCTTTGTTTTATAATGAGACCTGTGTCTTCTTTACATTTGTTCTATGACTTCAAGAGATTTAATAACTAATTATAATATTAATTTTTATAAATGGATTTGTCTATTCTATATGAATATATCATTTTTTTCCTTTAATTTCTCTGGTCGAGTATTATTTTTCAGCTTGTTATTTTTGGGGGGATAGAAACCCATTTTGGAAATAAATAAATAGGAAAAGAGGTAGACAGATATATTTCTGGATGCACAGGTGTGCTAGTAATGAACGTAACAGCTACCAATGGACATAAAGCATGTGCTTTAGGGAAAGATGATTGCCCTCTGAAGGAAATAGAGCTCTGTTAAGCTATCTTAGTGGGCTAAAGGGAGAAGTAATGATCCTGGCACCAGTTAATACAGAGTAGTCATCAGGAGATGGTCACCCACCCTAAACAGGGGTAATGAATGATGCCCATTGCCTGCAGGGGGCTTCTATTTTGAGTCTGGAGTCTTAAGGAGAAACTCCCTTAATGTAAATGTAATATTATTAGGTAATCTAATAACCATTGCATAAATAGACATAGGGCCACTAGGAGGGGATCCACCTCCTGGGGGTCGGTGAGGGGGAAATCTTCTCTTCCCAGAGAATTTTAGTTTTGATATTGTAGGTGCACTTTAAGATCAAGACACAAAATAGATTAAAGAAGCTTATTACTCACAGACTTTTGAGTGAGAGAGGGACAGCCTGAGAGGTACAGATAGCAGTCCTCTGTCCCAGGTCCAGACAGCCAGAGTGAATCAAGTAAGGAGGTGAGTTTTAAACTACTAGTGGGGTGGGGTCCTATAATTTTGTGGGCTTTGCTGCCATTGGGCCTTTTTGAATATTACCCTGGAAACCTGAGACACAAACTTAACTACCCTATCTATAGAGTCCAGTTTGAGCCAGGGTGGAGAAGATTTCTACAGGGGTGTGTCTGGGTAAGGCCTTGGCAGGGGCCAAGATAACAAACTAAAGTTGGAGAGGGGGCCTGGCTCATAACACACCTTCCACTTCTATTAATCCCTTTTAACCTTTTGTTACGTTTTAATTACTCCTTTTTACCTACCTGTACTCTGTACATGCTATTTGGCACAGAGACATGGCTGTACTGTTAGTATGTAACCCTGGGAGAGAGGTGTTTCTGCCCTCCTCTTCCATGGTGCAAAATGGGGCATGCGTGGATGCGATCATAACATCACCCTTGGACTGGAGATTAATTCAGGGAACCTTGATAGATGGTGATGTGTATGATGTTCTACTCATCCCTGCCCTATTTATTCTGTGATAAACACCTGTTATCCATGCCCTAGAAAAGTGTTTGGTCTCTGATCTGTGCTCTGTCCCAAACAGTCTTCACTAAGCATTTGTGAATACAGAACATTGCACATGTAATATTTGGTAATTTATCCAGGTACATAAAACATCTACTTTAGGTCAGCTTCATGAAAAAGAAAATCTGACTAGAATCAAAATCAAAATAAACATAAAAGTAAAACAAAAGTAAGCATATACTTGATGAGGACGAAACAAAATCATGCTTCAGGAAGAAACAGTAGAAATTCCAACGTAAAGAAGCCTGGGGGGGGTGGGGGTGGGAAATTGGTAAATTAGAAAGACTTTAGAATGTTTGGAGCAAAAGCAGTAATTGAAGGAAGGGCAATACCTGAAGAAATAAAGTATTTAAAAATGAATTGTTTTTGTACAAAGAAGGCAAGCCCAAATGTTATGTTACAAGAAAACAATGATGATATTTAGAGTAGAAATCCAAATTTCCATATGATATAATTGATAGCTTCTGTCACATAGTTGGAAAACCTGGTGGCGTAGTAGTTAAGACCTACTGCTGTTAACCAAAATGTTGGCAGTTCAAATCCACGAGCTACTCCTTGGAAATCTTATGGGGCAGTTCTGCTTTGTCCTTTAGGGTCATTATGAGTTGGAATCCACTTGATGGCAAAGGGTTTATTTTTTTGATCACACACTCATTGACACCAAAAACATTCCTCTAGTATAATCTTTTGCAAAAAGTATAAATTAGGGATTAATTACATGAGTCGCTCCTTACAAAAGAGTTTCTCATTCAAAGAATAGTTCCTTAACTCAACTGATATTAATATACCAATACAAATAGTTGCCAAGAATCAAGCCCAGAGTACTTGGTTATCTTACCAGTGTATCTATGATACACTGTCTATATTTTCTTGTAATGATGTTATATTAAAAACTACTTCAAAATCTCATTGACTTTCAACAAAAAACCTTTATTTTTGCTCATGAGTCTACAGGTCAGTCGCAATAGTCCTGCCTGGTCACCTAAGACACAGGCAATTCTCATAGTGGATGGTAGGACTGTAAGTTTCTAAGGTAATTCCCCGAGGACATGTAAAGTCTCTGTCTGGACATGTGGAACATCACTTCTATCACATTCCATTGACCCCACCAAGTTGTACATCCAACATTATCAGGGAAAATTATACTCTTTTCATAGAGAAGACAAATGGCGGATTATTTGCTAAACTACAACAGAATATATCACACTGACTAAACAGAAGAAAAATTCTACAAGTTTCTGGAATTAAATGCAGGAAGCAGGTAATATATTAAATGTAGGATGTTCACATACCATATTAAAATAAAAAAAACAGTTCAATAGTATGTTGTAATTGGCAGATCAACCAAAATTCCCAGAAACAGAAATTATCAGCTAGATTCCAATTCCTTTCTCTTAGAAGAAGAAGCTTATAGATGAAATATAAAGAAAAAAAGTTCTAAACTAAGGTCCCCAGAAGACAAACTAAAACATCAACCACAAAAAATAAATAAATAAAAACTGGTAGGGAAATGAAAAAGTAGGGCAGGTATAGAAGTAGGACAAGTGAAGGATCATACCAATCAATTTTCCTCAGAGGGTAACTTTGGCCGAATCCCAAAGTGGAAGCTCAGTAACTCACACCCAAAGTCAAAGAGAGCATTTATATACCCTTAACAGGACAGTCATTCTTTAGGGCCAGTGGGAAAGAGGATGGTGTTCATAAATCCCCAGTCACTTCTGGCTTTCTGTGAAAGTGCGTGCCCAGAGAGGACCTCCTACAAAGTGAAGCCTATACTGGCCGTTGGGAGTGAAAGCACGGGGCCAGCATGCACTAAAATGGTAAAGGGAACTGAGGAATATTGACAAAGCACTGACAGTGAATACTACATTTATTTAGGGAAAGTCTAAGAATGACCACAATGGTCATTTTAGGATAATAATGGTGATTTTTATTGATCCTGCTTTAATTTCCAATTTTCAAGAATGAATGTGAATCACTATTTTTATTAATAAAACATTATTTTCTAAGAAAGTGACTGAGAGCACATTCTCATTTCTCTTCTATCCTGGCTTACTATGCACTTACTTTACCATGAAATTTCATCTTTGAATTACTGTCAGGGGCACCACTTGCGTACCTAACACTTAACAGTATTATCACAGAAGTAAAAATAAAAGATCACAATACAATACAAAAAAAAAAGTCTTCATGACATTACACTTTTGACACATTTAAAGTTGTTTACCCCAGAATGGCTTGGTATCTCTTTCACTCTCTTTCATGGCCTCACTCTCTCTCACTTTCTGTTACAGATACACACACACACACACGCACAACTTAAGACTTTTTTTTTAAATAATTTTTATTGTGCTTTAAGTGAAAGTTTACAAATCAAGTCAGTCTGTCACATTTAAACTTACATACACCTTACTACATACTCCCATTTACTCTCCCCCTAATGAGTCAGCCCGCTCCCTCCTTCCAGTCTCTCCTTTCATGACTGTTTTGCCAGTTGCTAACCCTCTCTACCCTCCCATATCCCCTCCAGATAGGAGATGCCAATACAGTCTCAAGTGTCCACCTGATACAAGTAGCTCACTCCTCATCAGCATCTCTCTCCAACCCATTGTCCAGTCCCTTCCATGTCTGATGAGCTGTCTTCGGAAATGGTTCCTATCCTGGGCCAACAAAAGGTTTGGGGACCATGACCGCTGGGATTCTTCTAGTCTCAGTCAGACCATTAAGTCTGGTCTTCTTATGAGAATTTGGGGTCTGCATCCCACTGTTCTCCTGCTCCCTCAGGGGTTCTCTGTTGTGCTCCCTCTCAGGGCAGTCATCATTTGTGGCCGGGCACCATCTAGTTCTTCTGGTCTCAGGATGACGTAAGTCTCTAGTTCATGTGGCCCTTTCTGTCTCTTGGGCTCATAATTATCTGGTAACCTTGGTATTCTTCATTCTCCTTTGATCCAGGTGGTTGAGGCCAGTTGAAGTATCTTAGATGCCCGCTTGTTAGCATTTAGGGCCCCAGAAGCCACATTTCAAAGTGGGATGCAGAATGTTTTCATAATAAAATTTATTTTGCCAATTGACTTTGATGTCCCCTGAAGCCATATTCCCCAAACCCTGCCCTTGCTCCGCTGACCTTTGAAGCATTCAGTTTATCCAGGAAACTTCTTTGCTTTTGGTCCAGTCCAGTTGAGCTGAGCTTCCCTGTATTGGGTATTGTCCTTCCCTTCACCTACAGTAGTTCTGGTCTACTATCTAATCAGTAAATAACCCTCTCTCACCCTTCCTCCCTCACCCCTCTCATAACCACAAAAGAATGTGTTCTTCTCAGTTTAAACTATTTCTCAAGATCTCATAATAGTGGTCTTATACAATATTTGTCCTTTTGCATCTGACTAATTTCACTCAGCATAATGCCTTCCAGGTTCCTCCATGTTATGAAATGTTTCACAGATTCGTCACTGTTCTTTACCAATGTGTAATATTCCATTGTGTGAATATACCGTAATTTATTTAACCATTCATCCGTTGATGGACACCTTGGTTGCTTCCAGCTTTTTGCTATTGTAAACAGTGCTGCAATAAACATGGGTGTGCATATATCTGTTTGTGTGAAGGTTCTTGTTTCTCTAGGGTGTATTCCGAGGAGTGGGATTTCTGGGTTGTATGGTAGTTCTAACTTTTTAAGGAAACGCCAGATAGATTTCCAAAGTGGTTGTACCATTTTACGTTCCCACCAGCAGTGTATAAGAGTTCCAATCTCTCCACAGCCCCTCCAACATTTATTCTTTTGTGTTTTTTGGATTAATGCCAGCCTTGTTGGAGTGAGATGGAATCTCATTGTAGTTTTAATTTGCATTTCTCTAATGGCTAATGATCGAGAGCATTTTCTCATGTATCTGTTAGCTGCCTGAGTATCTTCTTTAGTGAAGTGTGTGTTCATATCCTTTACCCAATTTTTTATTGGGTTGTTTGTCTTTTTGTGGTTGAGTTTTAACAGAATCATATAGGTTTTAGAGATCAGGAGCTGCTCAGAGATGTCATAGCTGAAAAATTTTTCCCAATCTGTAGGTGGTCTTTTTACTCTTTTGGTGAAGTCTTTAGATAAGCATAGGTGTTTGATTTTTAGGAGCTCCCAGATATCTGGTTTCTCTTCGTCATTTTTAGTAATGTCTTGTATTCTGTTTATGCCTTGTATTAGGGCTCCTAACGTTGTCCCTATTTTTTCTTCCATGATTTTTATCATTTTAGTCTCTGTGTTTAGGTCTTTGATCTACTTGGAGTTAGTTTTTGTGTGTGGTGTGAGGTATGGGTCCTGACTTAACACTTTTAAGGAATGAATTTTCTTTCTTTTTTGGAATTTTTTGGTGATGCCATGTTTTTTCACAAACAGAATGGGTGCTGGGAAACCCTGGTGGCATAGTAGTTAAGTGCTATGGCTGCTAACCAAAAGGTCAGCAATTCAAATTCGCCAGGCGCTCCTTGGAAATTCTATGGAGCAGTTCTACTCTGCCCTATAGGGTCACAATGAGTCAGAATTGACTCAATGGCACTGGGTTTGGTTTTGGTTTTGAATGAATGCTGAATCATTGTTGGTAGTTTTTTTTATTATTTGAAAAAATGGGGTGCCAATTGCAAGTGGGCCATATCGGTTCCATGTTCCATGAAGTACATTGCAAATGTGACACGTGTTAGTCCAATGGCTCAGGAAGTGCACTGTTTTCACTCCAAAAATAACTCATTTACTTGAATATTTTTCAATGCTGGTCACTGTAACTTCCCAGTAACATGAAGGTACTAGTAAAATTGCTTGCAAGCCTCATCTTACTGTACAGAAGCCAAAGGACAGAAAAGTTTCACACAATCACTACTCCAGGAAGCATCCTTTCATACAAAGGGCTCTCAACACTTCAAATGTGGAACAGACCAACTTCCTTGTTTTTTAGGCTGTTGCACCAATGATGATGGAATGTACTAAAGTGGCTCTGAATCAGATGCCTGCCAATAAACCTCCAGGGGTGGAAAATGTAGCTGGAACATAAATGTGTCATAACCTGTTAAAGGGTTTTAAAGGAATATGCTTTTTTTTTCTTTAGTTGTAAACATAAATACGAGCACTCTCTTAAAAAAAAACAAGAAACTTCCTGCTATACTCATTTTTCTACAAAAATTCTGTACTGTTGTATGGAAAAAAAGTGGATAATAATAGTTGCAAGCCATACGTCTCACAAGCATTCAGCAAAAATTAAATAAGTTAAATAAGCAAATGTTTCTCAGGCCGAATTCACACATTTTAAAATCGGATTTTTGGCCAATTAAAAAAAAAAAAATTCTTGAAATGATTGGAACAACCTTTCAATTTTAGATCTGATCAAATTAATATATGTTTATATTTACTTACAATAATATAGAAATTTCTTCATTTTTAAATGATAAAACATACCAAGTAATGATTTTAAAATTAATTCATCTCTCTTTTAAGATAAAATAAAAATATTAGGAAACTAAATTTTAGAGGGTCAGCGAAGAAGAGGAAGCTCCTCAGTGAGACGGATGGACACAATGGCTGCAACTATGGCATCAAACATAGCAACAGTTGTGAAGATGGTGCAGGGCCTGGCAGTGTTTTGTTCTCTTGTATATGGGGTTGCTACGAGTTGGAACTGACTTGACAGCACCTAACAACAGATTTTCTTTCCAATAAGCAACAGACTTATTCCATGTGTTCAAAAATATAATTAGGACTTTATGAGAAAAGAATTTCAAAATATAGGAAGAGTGTTCCTTTCCTAAATGCAGTAAAATACAAGTTGTGAAACACTTTGGGTTTTGTTTTATTTTGTTATGCTTCCTCAACATATAAACTTTCATATGATTAAACTTTCTTTTATACCTTCTCTTTCATTGTAAATGAAAAGATTAGATTACACTACAAAAACACGTTTCATTTTATGGTGCCACCAGATTAAAATATATATATATATATATATATGTACAATGTAATGGTTTACAACTACCACATCCTCCACCAGACTGAATCCAGCACAACTAGATTTTGCCCAGTGACCACTACCAACTGCTCTAACAAGGATTACAATAGAGGGTCCTGGACAGAACTGGAGAAAAATGTAGAACAAAATTCTAACTCACCAAAAAAAAAAAAAAAGAAGACCAGACTTACTGATCTGACAGACTGGAGAAACCCCAAGAATATGGTCCTTGGATACCCTTTTAACTCAGTACCGAAGTCACTCCTGAGATTCACCCTTCAGCTAATGATTAGACAGGCCCATAAAGCAAAAGGAGAATAAATGCGCGTACCAGCCCAGACGCAAAGATGAGAAGGTAGGAGGGAATAGGAAAGCTGGTAATGGGGAACCCAAGGTCTAGAAGGGAAGAGTGTTGACATGTCATGGGGTTGGCAACCAATACCCCAAAAAAAGAGAAGACAAAAAAAAAAAAAGGAAAATATATGTAAAATGCTAACAATGCAAATTATTGCATTTTATTCTAAGGAGATATCTTTATGACAAGTTACTATATCCCAGGATACAATTTAGTACTTTATGACAGTGTATTTGATGCCAGAACATTTCTGAATAAATGTCAAAATGGTATTTTGAAACTTACGGGAGAAGATAAAAACACAAAATGCAAATGGTTATCATTCTTTTATTTCCAAATCCTATTTTCTTCTCTTTTCAGTAACTTATTTGTATAGAGAAGTAAATTTTGGTTGATTCTGTAACATGGTGTGCATTGTAGTTTAACATTTTTATGGGAATCACAATTACTGGACTTAAATATTCTACAAGCCACAGATTCTTCAAATGCCATTATGGAGAAAATATTGACATGGCATACATGTTAAAGTTCAAACATGAGGTGATTTCTTAGGATTTCACAGATAACAGAGGACATGTAAATAAATTAGATTATATAACTTCCCCAAGAATGTTACCATCAAGTGGTGTAAATGATGTAGTGGTTGGGTAAGAGCACTGAATATGGATGGAGTGAAAAACGAACATGTGAAAACATCCATGATACAAGAAAAGCACATTGAAAGACATTTTTTATTACAATCTACAGTGATAAGTGTTAAGTACATATGTGTAAATGTGCATTAGGGAAAATGGACCTATATCTCTGTCTATATAGCTGTTTATCATCTGTCTACCATATTTTTACACACAAAAAACATGTCTTCTGCATTTTTTTGCTGACTGAGCCCACTTCCTTTGAGACAACTTCAAAAGTGCCACCGTGCTAATCCTCTTCCATATGTTGCCGTAAAAAAAAAAAAAATAGCATTAGTGCACTTACAAAAACACTTCATGGGGGGAGGGTATGGCCCCCAAGCAAACACAGAAGGCATGACTTATTTTCGAAAAAATACTGTATCTATTTATATTTGGGCATCAGGATTGGAGGAAGATTCATTAACAACCTGTGTTATGAAGATGAGGCAATCTTGCTTGCTGAAAGTGAAGTGGACTTGAAGCACTTACTGACGAAGATCAAAGACTACAGCCTTCAGTATGCATTATACCTCAACATAAAGAAAACAAAAACACTCACAACTGGACCAATAAGTAACATCATGATAAATGGGGAAAGATTGAAGTTGTCAAGGATTTCATTTTACTTGGATTCATAATCGACACCCATGGAAGCAGCAGTCGAGGAATCCAACATCCGGCAAATCTCCTGCAAAAGCCTTCTTTAAAGTGTTAAAAAGCAAAGATGTCTCTTTGAGCATTAAGGTGTGCCTGCCCCAGGCCATGGTGTTTTCAATTGCCTCATATGCATGTGAAAGCTGAACTATTAATGAGGAAGACTGAAAAATAACTGATGCCTTTGAATTATGGTGTTGGTGAAAAATACTGAATATTCCATCAACTGCCAGAAGACTGACCAAGTCTCTCTTGGAATGAATACAGCCAGAGCACTCCTTAGAAGTGAGGAAGGTGAAACTTCTTCTCAAGCATTTTGGACATGGAAACCCTGGTGGCGTAGTGGTTAAGTGCTATGGATGCATGCTAACCAAAGGGTTGGCAGTTCAAACCCGCCAGGTGCTCCTTGAAAACTCTGTGGGGCAGTTCTACTCTGTCCTATAGGGTCGCTATGAGTCGCAATCGACTGGACGGCCCTGGATTTGTTTTTTTATCCGGAGACACCAGTCCTTGGAGAAGGACACTATACTTGGTAAAATAGAAGGTCAGTGAAAAAGAGGAAGATCCTCTATCAGATGGACTGACACTGTGGTGGAAACAATGGGCTCAAGCATAGCAACAATGATGACGTTGACACAGGATCAGGCATAAAACAAAGGTAAACATCTTTCTGTTATTCTATGCTTTCAGCCAATATCCATCTGACATTAGCAAGGATATCCCTGGTTCCAAGTCCTCTGGCTTGAATTCCTGGCAGTTCCCTGTTGATGTACTGCTGTAACCACTTTTAATGATCCTAAGCAAAATTTTACCTGCGTGTGATATTAATGATATTGTTGGACCATTTCTGCGTTTGGTTGGATCACCTTTCTTTGAAATAGGCATAAATATGAATGTCTTCCAGTCAGTTGGCCAGGTAGCTGTCTTCCAAATTTCTTGGTATAGATGAATGAGCAGTTTTAGTGCTGCACTTGTTTGTTGAAACATCTCAACTGGTATTCTGTCAATTCCCAGATCCTTGTTTTTGGCTAGTGTCCTCAGTGCAGCTTGAACTTCTTCCTTTGGTGTCATTGGTTCTTGATCATATGCTACCTCTGGAAATGATTGAACATCGACCAATTCTTTTTGGTATAGCGACTCTGTGTATTCCTTCCATCTCCTTTTGATGCCTCCTGTATTGTTCAGTGTTTTGGCCATAGAATCCTTCACTAGTGAACTGGAGGCTTGAATTATGCTGTAGCCAAGACCATTATATACATTATGCGTTCCTTGCTAATGGGTAGCCTCTGTGCCTCATTGTGGCTGATGGGTACCCATACTTTACTGGTTTTTAATTACATTTTGAAATCACTTTTTGTTAGGGTTCTATTCTGAAGGCCACTAATTGGAGAGTTAGGGGTCTGTGTTAAATTTTTTGTTATATCTATATCTACCTATCATCTTTCTGTACATATGTATTATATATATATATATATTTGTAAGAAGACATTAAAATAACAGTTAACAATATGGTATGATAGAAAGCCTGAGTAAGGAAACATCAGTTTGAGTCACATAAAATAGTAGTTTACATCCAGAAAAAAATGGTAACTCTAGAGGCAAATATCAGAACTATCATGCAAGAAAAATTTACATAATTTGTTAACTGATTTGAAAGGAGTTTAGAAAAATAATGATGCTTGAAAAGAATAGGAAGTGGAAACTCATATTGAAGAGACACATGAACATTTGGAATGACTAAATTGTGAGTTTATTGGTATTCTTCTTTCACTCTAAGCTCTTTATTAACTTTATTTATAAATGTTTTTATTTATAGTTTTTCTATGTCTTGTGATTTTTTATTCTGATACAATTATTTGTATTTCTGTTAGTTTTTCTAGTGGGTATCCTTTTTAAAGGCAATTTTAACTTATTGCAAGTGAGTGCTGTAACATAAAAATGACTTATGGATTGTCTCAGAAGAAGCTCATCAGGGTAGATAATCAGGTTGTACTTATCTTTCCACTGAGAATTATGAATGCAAAACTGTAAGAACTACAAATAATGGTAAAACTCCTGAAAACTAACCTCCATAAGCTAGTTATTTGTACAACTGTGAAATTGAATCATCTTGCTTATGTGCATAAATGATGTTGATCTTCCCTGGTGTGCACCCTTGTTAATTGCTATGGATCCAGGATAGTGTCCCTGGGTATACAAAGGAAGCAGGGATTTTAGAAAATGGAAATTACTATGGAATCAGCTTGGTGTTGATGAGCTTACAATTAGATTTCTTTACTGTTGTTTCTTTTCTGTATAGTTTCTTCATATAATTATGTTAGTAATCTCCAATTTATGATTTAGATTGCAAAGTCTCTCCATTTTTGACAAAGTTACTATGTGGAAAATAACATTTATAAAGAAGAGAGAGGAAAGTTTGAGCTTACATTGTAGAGAATCTCACAATAGCCTGTAAAACAAAGAATAAGTGGTTATAAAATAAGCAGGTTTGCCATGTCTTAAAAAATCTCCCTCTTGTTAACTTTTCTTTTTCTTTTATCTGATAAAGTGATAAACAGTATATAATTCCATGTTATATTGGTTAGTTTGATTGTGAAGTATATTAATGAGAAGTTTTGTGTGGAAAAATTAAGGAAATATTTTTTTATGTGTCTTTTTTTTTCAGAACTCTTCATAGGCAAATGATTATAAATTCATTTGATTGGTCATTTAAATATCAAAAATTTAGAGTTTTTCTATTTTCATTTATAATTTGTACAGGGAGAAACAGTTACAAATATATTTGAAATTATGAAATAGCAAAGAGAAAAAAAATGTTACATTTTCAAGCCTTCCTTCTTATTAAAGGTTAATGGGCTTCCCATTTAGAGAATCAATGGCCTGGTGAGTGAGCAGGTATGTATTTAAAAGTCTTGAATATAAATATTTTGCCATACATAATCATTTTCTATTATAAATGTCCCTGTTTTATTTTAATATCCATATAATATTTATAAATATAATTTCAATCTTCTCTCTGTTGAGATGCTAAACAAATTCAAAGCTAAATATATTCAAAATAATATTACGTTTTTGTATACAAATATAATTTCTACTTCAAGAGAATAGGTGAATAGTTATAGTATGACAACAATAATGATAAAGATAACTATGTAAACACAATAGCCCTTTAAAAGGTTATCACAATATAGCCAGTTCTTGGATTATGAACAAGTTCCATTCCTAAATCTGTCTTGAAGTCGAATGTGTATGTAAGTTGAAACAGTTAGATAAAATTCCTATCTAATGTCAGTCAGTCAAATATTTGTCTCAGTATAGAGTATGTAGTGTACATTTCTATGCATAAAAAACATTAAAGAAACACTTCCGAGTACACTGAAACATCTTTAACATGATAATACAGTAATAATAATAATATTTTGAATTGCATTTTAAAGTAGTGCCCATTTGTTATTACAAACCATTGAATGTACCTCATATTTCCAATGTAAGAGCTTTATAGGGGTTGGGCCATACCTACAGGTTATATATAATTCAGACATTAGTAACCCGGGGACTACTTTGTATATAGTCTTTGCTTTGCAAGAACATATCTGTGTGCATCATCCTGCATAAGATTTTTTTTTGGCTGTCACTTAATGTTCTCCAGTGATACCAAACCAAAAAAAAAATGGCAGTTGCCTTGAGTCTATTCCAACTTATGGTGATCTCATGTGTGTCAGAGTAGAGCTTTGCTCCACGAGGTTTTCAGTGGCTGATTTTTGGAAGTATACCTCCAGGCTTTTCTTTGAGGTCCATGTAGGTGGAAGTGAACCTGCGATCTTTAAGTTAGGCAGACAAGATCTCTAACAGTTTGCATCATCCAGGGACACCTCTCCAGTGATACACTGTGGCTAACTGTGGCTTGATTGCCTCAAGTGACTAAGTGGTTGCTTGTAAGTCAATACCTCCGATTAACATTAACAACTTCATTATCATCAAGCTGTTCTTTTAATATATTTTAAATGTAGGCTTACTGTGTACATAGAGATATGGTCCTTAAGAGGAGCCTCTAATAACTCTCCAAAGAGCACTGGTGGTGCAATGTTTAAGTGCTCTGCTTATAACTGAAAGTCCTGTGATTCAAACCAACCAGCAGCTTCCTGGGAAAAAAAGACCTGCCAATCTGCTCCTGCAAAGATTAAAACCAAACCCCCCCCCAAAATTACAGCCTAAGAAACCCTATGGGGCAGTTCTAGTCTGTCATATAGCATCCACTATGAGTTGGAATCAACTTGGGGGCACACAACTGCTAACAACTCACCACTAAAACACGATTTGAGTGAAATGGCATGATCTGAGAGCATCAACTTTGGTGAGTTGTTTCTTAATATTTAAATTAGAAAGTCCATTTGAAAGTGCCATTGAAGACTATCAATTTGTAATCACCAGAAAGGAGTCCCTGGGCAGGGCAAACTGCTAAGCACTCCACTACTAGCTGAAAGTTCAGAGGTGCCTTATAAGAAAGGTCTGGCAATCTGCCTCTGAAAGGTCACAGCCTTGAAAACACCTGGGAACAGTTCTTCTCTGCACACATGAGGTTACTGGCAGTCAAAATCTACAGGATGACTACCAACAACAACAACAACAACAAACAAAGAGCTTTCCCAAAATGGTTAAGCGGGATGATAGATAATATGTTTTCTTCCTACCACAAAATTTTAAAAAGATTATCAAGAGTCTTACGATACCCATACTCATCCTTAGAGTTAGGGCTTGGTTGTGGAGACTCAGCATTAAAGCAAGTGTTATTTAACCACTGTATCTAAGACAGCCGATATGCAATTACTATACACTGGTAAGGTCTATTCTTTTTTTTTTTTTTAATATTGAAATAGTTTCATAACATCAATCAAATAGAGAGGAACAAAAGATACTTATTGTTAATACATAAATATAAATGCTAAATCATTGCTTTTAACTGATTGCTGTAGAATGTATTGAAGGTCATTGATAACTGAGCCTTCTGTCATGAGAAAGGATTGCAGTCCCATCCACAGATCAGCCCACTCAATAATACACTATGGAGTGGTGCCAAAAAACTCTTCAGAAATGTCTTCAATTTAGGAGATTTGCCAGTGTATCATTAATCACAAACTATGTAACTACATTACTATATCTAAACAGTTTGGTTGTCGTAAACACCCAAAATGGAGACAAAAGAAAATGTGGATCTATTTCCATTCAGATATGAAGTTCCAGTCCAATAGAAAGATGATTCTTATGAGTCTGTGATAAAAGAAAGTTCAAATGGTTTCAATAATGTCGTCTGAAGCGTGGACTGGCATTGTGGTAAAAATCAGAGAAGCTTCAAAAGTCTTTTAATACTATGCAAAGAATTTGGACTAAATATAACAATTTATATGTCAGGATTGGAAAACAGTTTGATTGTAACAACCAAAATTAGTTACTGATTCCTGTCACATAAATATTTGATGCAACTTGTGCTCAAGAGTTGTATTATTAGAAGTTGAAAATGTTAAACATTTATATTTCTTATCAAAATGTCATTCACATTCTGTTAAACCTCATGACTGAAATGAGGACAATTTGTAAACACAAAAGAAGAGAAAATACATAAATCATTTCACACAATAAAAATTGTTAAAAAATAAAGCTCAGAATTATTTTATTAATTAGAGCTGATAAGGCAAAAAAATACATAATTCAACCTTTTAAAATTATCTGCAGTGTAGTTAAAAATGACTGAGAATTTTCGGATTTGAATTAGAGAATTCTAATAAAATCATAGCTATATAGGCACACCACAGCAATTTAATTTAGAACCTTAAAGTTGTGAAGCTTCTGTCAGCTAAAATTAAGAGTAATTTTGGGGGGCATTTATTAAATCAAGACAGTAAGATTTCACTAATTATTGATAAAGCTTTGACACTCCCTTATAATTTATTAAATAATTATTAATTTCAGAATATCAAAAATAACGTATTGTCAACTTTGTGTAGTCGAATGGGTTAATATTTGAAATTATGTGCACGATTCGCCATTGATTTTTGAAAAAAAAAATATCAGGAAATGGTTAAAAACTTATTGAATTTTGTACAAATGAAGCCAGTGATTTCTCAGGAAGGTGATCTGGAATCCAGAGGGAGGAAAAAATACTGATAACAATTTCCAGTTCATGTCCTCTGATACATTCTAAAACTAGAAGTTCAACTGTTTATAAATAAGGTAATCAAATAGCTAAATTAAATCAATTGATTGAAATCATTTTTCAAGAACCATCCTATGTATGAAGATAAATCAGGATCACCACAGATAATTAATCTATGTGTACACCAGAGAGTTGAGAAAATAAAACCTAGAAGAATATTGGATCTTGATAAGTAATCTCTTTTGCTAGAACTGAAAATGCAGTTTAGAAATTCCAGTAAAGCTTGAAAAGTGAATATTATATAACAAAACTATTAATATGAATTTGACCATTCAAAGAAAAAATATTTATTAATTAAATTAATACTTATCAATTAAAGCTGGCAGATTAAATAACAAAAACAGTTGCATATATAAAAATTGTGACTAACGTAAGTAGTGTTCCTAAATCGTATGCATAAAAAAATCTCAAATTGGCAAATGTGTTTATGTATTTACAAAAATGGAAGTTCAAATAATATCAATAATAATAATAAGGAATGGAAAAAGTAGACAAACAACTAACCTCTGCTGTTATATTACTTCTACTTCTTAAAAAAATTCTTAAATTTGTCCTCGAAATTGCAATATACATTTAAAATACTCTAAGTCCAACTTCAAATAATAAGATAACACTAAGATTTGCAGCTTTATATAGTTATCCGAGTTACTTCCTTTCATCCCTTTGACATTGCTGTTATTCATTTTGCATATATGTATGCTATCAACATTCAATCAAGTGTTACCATTATTGCTTTTAGCAAACAGTTCTCTTTTACATTACTCATGAAAAAAAATTAAATTATTTTACCTTCATTTATTCATTTCCCAATACTCTTATTTTCTTTGTGTATGTCCAAGTTTTTGGCCTATATCATTTTTCCTTGCCTGAAGATCTTCGTTTATAATTTCTTGCAATGGTAATTGTTGACAATGAATTCTCTCAGTTTTTGTTTAAGAAAATGTTTATGTCTCCATCACTGTTTTTAACAGTCTTATTAAGATATAATTCATACATGGTAAAACTTACCCTTTTAAAGTATACAATTTACCGTTTTTGGTATAATCACAGAATTATGCAACAATCACCCCTATCTAACTTTAAAACATTTCATCAACCTGTTTAGAAACCAATAAGGATGATTTCACTAGATTCAGAACTCTAGGATGGAAATTTTTTTTTCTTTCAACATTTTGAAGATTTTACTTTACTCTCTTCTTGCTTGCACAGTTTCTGATGATAAAAATAAGTAAATAAATAATCACCCCCATAGAGTTTCCAAGGAGCACCTGGTGGATTCAAACTGCCAACCTTTTAGTTAGCAGCTGTAGCACTTAACCACTACACCACCAGGGTTTCCTTCTAGTAGTAAGTCTTCTGTAATTCTTATATTTTTGCCACTGTAGTTAAGGTGTTCTTCCCTCTCCCACACTACCCTAACCTGGTTATCCTCAAGATTTCCTCTTTGTACCCAATCTTATGCAGTGTTCATATGATATAGGAAGGTGTTTTGTTCATTAGTGTTTTGAGAGGAGGTGGGGGGGGGGGCTGGCTTTTTTGTTGTTGTCATTTATTTGTTTGTATTTATCCTCCTTGGGTTTCTCTGAGCTTCTTTTGGCATTTGCCATTAGTTTTGGAAAGATCTCTGCCACCATTTCCTCAAATATTTCTTCTGCCAAACTTTCTCTTTCTTCTCCTTCTGGCATTCCAATTATGTGTTACACCTCTTGATACTCTTCCACAGTTCCTGAATGTCCTTTTTTTTCCCCCTCATAGTTTTCCTTGTAAGTGTGAGACATTTCTAATGACCTGTTTGCAAGCAGACAGGTTGTTTCTTCAGCTGAGTTGAGTCAACTGATGTGCCATCGAAGCATTCGTCAGCTCTCTTTATTTTCTATTTCTAGCTTTTCCTTTTGATTTTCTCTTAAAGTAGTATCTCCTGATATTACTCACCTGCTCTTTCGTGTTGTATACATTTTCCATTAGTTATAGTTGTTTTAAATTTCCAGTCTGTCTGGTAATTCTAATATATGCCTCATCTGAGTCTAGATTTGATAATTGATTTTCCTCTTCAAAGTGTGTTTATCTTTGCCTTTTAAGACATGCCTTACAATTTGTTCTTGAAAGCCAGACATGTGTTGGGTAGAAGAAACTGAAGTAAATATGCTTCTGTGTTAATGCAGTTTGTAGTTGGACTGTGTATAATGTTTGATTTTCACCATATATATATATATTTTCACCAAGTGCTTCAAATTCCTCTAGAGGCTTGCTTTTTCCTCCCCTCTTGGCTTTAGGGATTCTCTTGTACTGCTTCTAAAAAAGAGTCTGTGTCTTGCAACTCTTTTAGCAAAAATACATTCTTAATGTTATTGGAGGCTTGTTAGTGTGGCAGCAAAGTGTGGGGAAGGGAAGTATCCTCTAATATACTATTTAATTCTCATTTATTGGGACCATTTCTTGGGTAGGAGACTGGGAAATCCCATGAGGCAGTTCTGCTTTGTCCTGTAGGGTCGCTATGAGTTGAAATCGACTTGACAGTTTGTGTGTGTGTGTGTGTGTGTGTGTGTGTGTGTCTTGTGTATGTGGCTTTCGGGAGCGTTTCTGTCCCTTATCCAGGAGTAGAATTTTTTCCCCTGACCCCCAGTCACTTATTGGCTACAGTCTGTCTCATGTAAGGCTTCTTCCTTGTTGACAATGGCTGGTATTTATTTTACATTAGGTGAGAACAGAAAACCTGGATTTGGGTGCTGTTCCCTTCTCCAGCTGGGATAATTGCCTAGTTAATGGAGTATTCTCCCTGGAAATTAAATCTTTTTTTAGAGAGAAAAGTACAATGGGTTTCATGATTACTAGTCTTTCCCTTTCCTTACCAAGGTCCTATGTTGAACTTTTTAAGATTCTAGGATTCTCTCCATGATAACTAAGGGGAATTTCCAGAAGGAAAACCTGTGGAAGTATGTTCCATCCTCGATTCTGCACCCCTGGGAGCTTCTCTCTCTAGTCCAAATTCAGCCTCCAGCAATTCATCAGAATGACCTTTTGTATATTCCTATCTTCCTATGGTTTCTAGCTCCTTTTTCTCAAAGCAAATAAATTTTGAGGGATATGTCTCTGTAAATATGTCTTTCTGTATTTTTTTTTCCATGTGACTCATTTCTCTTATGGATCCAAAAAAAGTTTTCAGTTTTTCTGGGTTTTCGTTATTTAAGAAAGGGGTAACAATTTGCAATTTCTTTACGTATGTTGTTGTTGTTAGGTGCCCTCGAGTTGGTTCTGACTCATAGCAACCCTATGTACAACAAAATGAAATACTGCCTGGTCTTGTGCGGTGCTCAAAATCATTGTTATGCTTGAACTCATTGTTGCAGCCACTGTGTCAATCCATCTCATTGAGGTCTTTCTCTTTTTCACTGGCCCTCTACTTTACCAAGCATGATGTCCTTCTCTAGGGACTGATCCTTTCTGATAACTGTCCAAAATATGCGAGACTTCGTCTTGCCATCCTTGCTTCTAAGGAACGTTCTGGTTGTACTTCTTTGAGAAGGATTTGTTTATTCTTTTTGCAGTCCATGATATATTCAATATTCTTTGCCAACACCACAATTCAAAGCTGTCAATTCTTCTTTGGTCTTCCTTATTTGCTTTCACATGCATAGGAGGTGATTGAAAACAGCATGGCTTGGGTCAGGTGCACCTTAGTCTTCAAGGTGACCTCTTTGCTATTCAACACTTAATAGAGGTCTTTGGAGCACATCTGCCTAATGCAATGCAATGCATCTTTACATACAGGAGCTAAAATCATTTCCAGCTATTAAATAATTGAACTACAGGATAGTGGAGTTATGTATTATGCATTTCATGGATATGATTCAACATAAATCCAGTTCCCAAAATGTTAAGATTAATCAAATCCACACTTTCCCACTTCTCAATTATCTCTGAGATCAACCACCCACAAGGCACTTTCGCTCACCCTAGCCCCTCCAAAGCTAGGTCAGATCTTAAAACTTAGAAGGGAACCATCCTTCAGACTGCCAAATAGGCAGATGCCTGTTGCAAATTTGGAAGTTGATACAACACACTCACTTCTGACCTGTTGGCAAAAAATTTGGGTTTTCCTGCTAGCCCTTCATGATACCAAGCTCAAGGGCCACCCTGGGCTCCCTCACTTTGATCTGCTGGCTCTCACTATCGCTTTGAGTTTGATAATTCACTGGAACCACTCACAGAAATACTATACTTATGACTGTAGATTCATTATAGACCACTGCCGTTGAGTCGATTCCGACTCATAGAGAACCTAGAGGACAGAGTAGAACTGCCCCGTAGAGTTTCCGAGGAGCATCTGGTGGATTCAAACTGCTGACCTTTTGGTTAGCAGCCGTAGCACTTAACCACTGCACCACCAGCGTTTCCGTTCATTATAGCAAAAGACAAAAATCAGGATCATCATAAGGAAGAGACACGTGGTCAAGGTCTGAGAGGGTTCCCAAAATGGAGCTTCCATATTCCACAGAGAGTCTGTTGAGCCCCCCTCCCTTCAGCACCAGGAAGCTCCTGGAGTCTCCATGTTCAGAGCCTTTAGTGACCTCAATTATTATATAATCCTGATTGGAGGCATAATCATAATAGGTTAAGTGTTGCCTCCTGATGTTAGTCGATATTGGATACCAGGTGGTCAGCCCCCACTCATTAGTAGAAATCCTTAGGCATGGTCTGGATAACAAAGGTGCCTCAATTACTAAGGAAAATCCAAGCGTTCTAGAGTTATCTCTCAGGATTTGTTAGGTGCTTGGTTTCAACTCTTAGCAACACTATGTATAAGAGGATAGAACACTGCCTGGTCCTGTGCCATCCTCAAAAACATTGCTATGCTTGAGCGCGTTGCTGCGGCCACCGTGCCAGTTCTTCTTCTTGAGGGTCTTCCTCTTTTTCACTGACTTCACTGACCCTCTACTTTACAAAGCATGATGTCCTTCTCCAGAGACTATTCCCTCCTGATAACACGCCAAAATATGTGAGACCAATTCTCACCATCCTCACTTCTAATGAGCATTCTGGCTATACTCCTTCCAAGACAGATTTGTTTGTCCTTCTAGCAGTCCATGGTATATTCAATATTCGTTGCCAATAACATAATTCAAATGTGTCAATTCTTCTTTAGTCTTCCCTGTTCATTGCCCAGCTTTTGCGTGCGTATGTGGTGATTGAAAAGACAGTGACTTGGGTCAGGTGCACCTTCATCCTCATAGTGACATCTTTGCTTTTTAATACTTAAAGAAGCCTTTTGCAGCAGATTCTCTTAATGCAATGCTTTGTTTGATTTCTTGACTGCTGCTTCCATGTGTGTTGATTGTGAATCCAAGTAAAATGAATTCTTTGGCAACTTTAATTTTTTCTCTGTTTATCATGATGTGGCTTATTGGTCCAGTTGTGAGGATTTTTGTTTTCTTTATGTTGAGATGTAATCCTTCTTGAAAGCTATAGTATTTGATCTTCACCAGTAAGTGCTTCAAGTTATCTTTGATTTCAGCAAGCACGGTTTTGTCATCTGCATATCCCAGGTTTTTTTTTTTTTATGGATAATATTTTTTTTTATTAACTTTTATTAAGCTTCAAGTGAACGTTTACAAACCAAGTCAGTCTGTCACATATAAATTTACATACATCTCACTCCCTACTCCCACTTGCTCTCCCCCTCTTGAGTCAGCCCTTTCAGTCTCTCCTTTCGTGACAATTTTGCCTGCTTCCCTCTCTCTCTATCCTCCCATCCCCCCTCCAGACAAGAGTTGCCAACACAATCTCGAGTGTCCACCTGATATCATTAGCTAACTCTTCATCAGCGTCTCTCTCCCACCCGCTGACCAGTCCCTTTCATGTCTGATGAGTTGTCTTCGGGGATGGTTCCTGTCCTAGGCCAACAGAAGGTCTGGGGAGCATGGCCGCCGGGATTCCTCCAGTAGCAGTCAGACCATTAAGTTTGGTCTTTTTATGAGAATTTGGGGTCTGTATCCCACTGATCTCCTGCTCCCTCAGGGGTCCTCTGTTGTGCTCCCTGTCAGGGCAGTCATCGATTGTGGCCGGGCACCAACTAGTTCTTCTGGTCTCAGGATGATGTAGGTCTCTGGTTCATGTGGCCCTTTCTGTCTCTTGGGCTCTTAGTTGTCGTGTGGCCTTGGTGTTCTTCATTTTCCTTTGCTCCAGGTGGGATGAGACAAATTGATGCATCTTAGATGGCCGCTTGTTAGCATTTAAGACCCCAGACGCCACATTTCAAAGTGGGATGCAGAATGATTTCATAATAGAATTATTTTGCCAATTGACTTAGAAGTCCCCGCAAACCATGTTCCCCAGACCCCCACCCTTGCTGCGCTGACCTTTGAAGCATTCATTTTATCCCGGAAACTTCTTTGCTTTTGGTCCAGTCCAATTGAGCTGACCTTCCATGTATTGAGTGTTGTCTTTCCCTTCACCTAAAGCATTTCTTATCTACTGATTAATCAATAAAAAACCCGCTCCTACCCTCCCTCCCTCCCCCCCTCGTAACCACAAAAGTATGTGTTCTTCTCAGGTTTACTATTTCTCAAGATCTTATAATAGTGGTCTTATACAATATTTGTCCTTTTGCCTCTGACTAATTTCGCTCAGCATAATGCCTTCCAGGTTCCTCCATGTTATGAAATGTTTCACAGATTCCTCACTGTTCTTTATCGATGCGTAGTATTCCATTATGTGAATATACCACAATTTATTTACCCATTCATCCGTTGATGGACACCTTGGTTGCTTCCAACTTTTTGCTATTGTAAACAGAGCTGCAATAAACATGGGTGTGCATATATCTGTTTGTATGAAGGCTCTTGTATCTCTAGGGTATATTCCCAGAAGTGGGATTTCTGGGTTGTATGGTAGTTCTATTTCTAACTGTTTAAGATAACGCCAGATAGATTTCCAAAGTGGTTGTACCATTTTACATTCCCACCAGCAGTGTATAAGAGTTCCAGTCTCTCCGCAGCCTCTCCAACATTTATTATTTTGTGTTTTTTGGATTGATGCCAGCCTTGCTGGTGTGAGATGGAATCTCATCGTAGTTTTAATTTGCATTTCTCTAATGGCTAATGATCGGGAGCATTTTCTCATGTATCTGTTGGCTGCCTGAATATCTTCTTTAGTGAAATGTGTGTTCATATCCTTTGCCCACTTTTTGATTGGGTTCTTTGTCTTTTTGTGGTTGAGTTTTGACAGAATCATGTAGATTTTAGAGATCAGGTGCTGGTCGGAGATATCATAGCTGAAAATTCTTTCCCAGTCTGTAGGTGGTCTTTTTACTCTTTTGGTGGAGTCTTTAGATGAGCATAGGTGTTTGATTTTTAGGAGCTTCCAGTTATCTGGTTTCTCTTCATCATTTTTGGTAATGTTTTCTATTCTGTTTATGCCTTGTATTAGGGCTCCTAGGGTTGTCCCAATTTTTTCTTCCATGATCTTTATCATTTTAGTCTTTATGTTTAGGTCTTTGATCCACTTGGAGTTAGTTTTTGTGCATGGTGTAAGGTATGGGTCCTGTTTCATTTTTTTGCAAATGAATATCCAGTTATGCCAGCACCATTTGTTAAAAAGGCTTTCTTTTCCCCAATTAATTGACACTGGTCCTTTGTCAAATATCAGCTGCTCATACGTGGATGGATCTATGTCTGGGTTCTCAATTCTGTTCCATTGGTCTATGTGCCTGTTGTTGTACCAGTACCAGGCTGTTTTGACTACTGTGGCTGCATAATAGGTTCTGAAATCAGGTAAAGTGAGGCCTCTCACTTTCTTCTTTTTTTCAGTAGTGTTTTGCTTATCCGGGGCTTCTTTCCCTTCCATATGAAATTGGTGACTTGTTTCTCTATCCCCTTAAAATATGACATTGGAATTTGGATTGGAAGTGCGTTAAATGTATAGATGGCTTTTGGTAGAATAGACATTTTTACTATGTTAAGTCTTCCTATCCATGAGCAAGGTATGTTTTTCCACTTAAGTATGTCCTTTTGAATTTCTTGTAGTAGAGCTTTGTAGTTTTCTTTGTATAGGTCTTTTACATCCTTGGTAAGATTTATTCCTAAGTATCTTATCTTCTTGGGGGCTACTGTGAATGGTATTGATTTGGTTATTTCCTCTTCGGTGTTCTTTTTGTTGATGTAGAGGAATCCAAGTGATTTTTGTATGTTTATTTTATAACCTGAGACTCTGCCAAACTCTTCTATTAGTTTCAGTAGTTTTCTGGAGGATTCCTTAGGGTTTTCCATGTATATAATCATGTCATCTGCAAATAGTGATAACTTTACTTCTTCCTTGCCAATCCGGATACCTTTTATTTCTTTGTCTAGCCTAATTGCCCTGGCTAGGACTTCCAGCACGATGTTGAATAAGAGCAGTGATAAAGGGCATCCTTGTCTGGTTCCTGTTCTCAAGGGAAATGCTTTCAGGTTCTCTCCATTTAGAGTGATATTGGCTGTTGGCTTTGCATAGATGCCCTTTATTATGTTGAGGAATTTTCCTTCAATTCCTATTTTGGTAAGAGTTTTTATCATAAATGGGTGTTGGACTTTGTCAAATGCCTTTTCTGCATCAATTGATAAGATCATGTGGTTTTTGTCTTTTGTTTTATTTATGTGATGGATTACATTAATGGTTTTTCTGATATTAAACCAGCCTTGCATACCTGGTATAAATCCCACTTGATCATGGTGAATTATTTTTTTGATGTGTTGTTGGATTCTATTGGCTAGAATTTTGTTGAGGATTTTTGCATCTATGTTCATGAGGGATATAGGTCTATAATTTTCTTTTTTAGTAATGTCTTTACCTGGTTTTGGTATCAGGGAGATGGTGGCTTCATAGAATGAGTTGGGTAGTATTCCGTCATTTTCTATGCTTTGGAATACCTTCAGAAGTAGTGGTGTTAACTCTTCTCTGAAAGTTTGGTAGAACTCTGCAGTGAAGCCGTCCGGGCCAGGACTTTTTTTTGTTGGGAGTTTTTTGATTACCGTTTCAATCTCTTTTTTTGTTATGGGTCTATTTAGTTGTTCTACTTCTGAATGTGTTAGTTTAGGTAGGTAGTGTTTTTCTAGGAATTCATCCATTTCTTCTAGGTTTTCAAATTTGTTAGAGTACAATTTTTCGTAGTAATCTGAAATGATTCTTTTAGTTTCATTTGGTTCTGTTGTGATGTGGTCCTTCTCATTTCTTATTCGGGTTATTTGTTTCCTTTCCTGTATTTCTTTAGTCAGTCTAGCCAATGGTTTATCAATTTTGTTAATTTTTTCAAAGAACCAGCTTTTGGCTTTGTTAATTCTTTCAATTGTTTTTCTGTTCTCTAATTCATTTAGTTCAGCTCTAATTTTTATTATTTGTTTTCTTCTGGTGACTGATGGGTTCTTTTGTTGCTCAGTTTCTATTTGTTCAAGTTGTAGGGACAGTTCTCTGATTTTGGTTCTTTCTTGTTTTTGTATGTGTGCATTTATCAATATAAATTGGCCTCTGAGCACTGCTTTTGCTGTGTCCCAGAGGTTTTGATAGGAAGTATTTTCATTCTCGTTGCTTTCTAAGAATTTCCTTATTCCCTCCTTGATGTCTTCTATAACCCAGTCTTTTTTCAGGAGGTATTGTTCATTTTCCAAGTATTTGATTTCTTTTCCCTAGTTTTTCTGTTATTGATCTCTAGTTTTATTGCCTTGTGGTCTGAGAAGATGCTTTGTAATATTTCGATGTTTTGGACTCTGCAAAGGTTTGTTTTATGACCTAATATGTGGTCTATTCTAGAGAATGTTCCATGTGCACTAGAAAAAAAAGTATATTTTGCAGCAGTTGGGTGGAGAGTTCTGTATAAGTCAATGAGGTCAAGTTGGTTGATTGTTGTAATTAGATCTTCCGTGTCTCTATTGAGCTTCTTACTGGATGTCCTGTCCTTCTCCGAAAGTGCTGTGTTGAAGTCTCGTACTATAATTGTGGAGGTGTCTATCTCACTTTTCAATTCTGTTAAAATTTGATTTATGTATCTTGCAGCCCTGTCATTGGGTGCATAAATATTTAATATGGTTATGTCTTCCTGATCAATTGTCCCTTTTATCATTATATAGTGTCCTTCTTTATCCTTTGTGGTGGATTTAAGTCTAAAGTCTTTTTTGTCAGAAATTAATATTGCTACTCCTCTTCTTTTTTGCTTATTGTTTGCTTGATATATTTTTTTCCATCCTTTGAGTTTTAGTTTGTTTGTGTCTCTAAGTCTAAGGTGTGTCTCTTGTAGGCAGCATATAGATGGATCATGTTTCTTTATCCAGTCTGTGACTCTCTGTCTCTTTATTGGTGCATTTAGTCCATTTACATTCAGCTTAATTATAGATAAATAAGTTTTTAGTGCTGTCATTTTGATGCCTTTTTATGTGTGTTGTTGACAATTTCATTTTTCCACATACTTTTTTGTGCTGAGGCGTTTTTCTTAGTAAATTGTGAGATCCTCATTTTCATAGTGTTTGACTTTATGTTAGTTGAGTCGTTACGTTTTTCTTGGCTTTTATCTTGAGTTATAGAGTTGTTATACCTTTTTGTGGTTACCTTATTATTTACCCCTATTTTTCTAAGTAAAAACCTAACTTGTATTGTTCTATATCGCTTTGTATCACTCTCCATATGGCAGTTCAATGCCTCCTGTATTTAGTCCCTCTTTTTGATTATTGTGATCTTTTACCTATTGACTTCCATGATTCCCTGTTACGTGTATTTTTTTTAAAATTAATCTTAATTTGTTTGTTTTTGTGATTTCCCTATTTGAGTTGATATCAGGACGTTCTGTTTTGTGACCTTGTGTTGTGCTGATATCTGATATTATTGGTTGTCTGACCAAACAATATCCTTTAGTATTTCTTGTAGCTTTGGTTTGGTTTTTGTAAATTCTCTAAACTTGTGTTTATCTGTAAATATCATAATTTCGCCTTCATATTTCAGAGAGAGTTTTGCTGGATATATGATCCTTGGCTGGCAGTTTTTCTCATTCAGTGTTCTGTATATGTCGTCCCATTCCCTTCTTGCCTGCATGGTTTCTGCTGAGTAGTCTGAACTTATTCTTATTGATTCTCCCTTGAAGGAAACCTTTCTTTTCTCCCTGGCTGCTTTTAAAATTTTCTGTTTTTCTTTGTTTTTGGCGAGTTTGATGATAATATGTCTTGGTGTTTTTCTTTTTGGATCAATCTTAAATGGGGTTCGATGAGCATCTTGGATAGATATCCTTTCGTCTTTCATGATGTCAGGGAAGTTTTGTGTCAGGAGTTCTTCAACAATTTTCTCTGTGTTTTCTGTCCCCCTTCCCTGTTCTGGGACTCCAATCACCCGCAGGTTATCCTTCTTGATAGAGTCCCACATGATTCTTAGGGTTTCTTCATTTTTTTTAATTCTTTTATCTGATTTTTTTTCAGCTATGTTGGTGTTGATTCCCTGGTTCTCCAGATTTCCCAGTCTGCATTCTAATTGCTCGAGTCTGCTCCTCTGACTTCCTATTGCGTTGTCAAATTCTGTAATTTTATTGTTAATCTTTTGGATTTCTACATGCTGTCTCTCTATGGATTCTTGCAACTTATTAATTTTTCCACTATGTTCTTGAATAATCTTTTTGAGTTCTTCAACAGTTTTATCAGTGTGTTCCTTGGCTTTTTCTGCAGTTAACCTCATTTCATTTGTGATGTCTTGAAGCATTCTGTAAATTAGTTTTTTATATTCTGTATCTGATAATTCCAAGATTGTATCTTCATTTGGGAAAGATTTTGATTCTTTTGTTTGGGGGCTTGGAGAAGCTGTCATGGTCTGCTTCTTTAAGTGGTTTGATATGGATTGTTGTCTCCGAGCTATCACTGGGAAACTAGTTTTTCCAGAAAATCCGCTAAAAAAAAAAATGCAGTCAGATCCCTATCAGAGTTCTCCCTCTGGCTCAGGCTATTCGGATGTTAATGAAGCCACCTGGGGAGGGTGGGGGAGGGAACAGAGAGATAGGAGAGTAGTACCTCAGAATATAGCCAGAGTTGCTTGTCTTGCTTGGAATGACTATTATATCTGAGATTCCCGCGGGGCACGTCGCCTATGTGTGCTGTCTGTGTGGGGATTCCCCCCAGGGGGTCTGGCCCGCTGGAGTCAAGGTCAGATCCTCCGCTTCCAGCCCCACGTCCAGCGTCAAGGCTCCCCTACTGGGACGGTGCACTCTCAACTCCAAAATCAGTCGCTGCCTCCCGGGGACTTCTCGTTCCTCTAGCCGCGTTGCTGTGCTGCCTCCGAGAACCAGTTGGGCCGCCTCCCGGGGTTAGTTCAGGTGGGTGGAGCAGCTCCCTGTGCTTGTGCCGTGACCGAGTGTCCCGGCTGGGACGCTGTTCTCCCCGCTCCAATACCAGTCGCTGCCTCCCAGGGACTTCTCTTATCGGCTGCATCCCACGCCGCCCACGTGACCCAACTGGGCCCCCTCCCGGGGTTAGTTCAAGGGGGTGGAGCAGCTCTCCGTGTTTATGCCGTACCTGTGTCCAGTCCAAATCCCGGTGGGATGGTTCCCCGGCTGGGATGCTGCTCTCCCCGTTCCAAGACCAGTCACTGCCTTCCAGAGACTTCTCCTACCGGCTGTGTCCCATGCCACCCGCGGAACCGGCTGGTCCCCCTCCTGGGTTAGTTCAGGGGGGTGGAGCAGCTCTCTGTGCTTGTGCCGTACCTGACTGGTACACTGGTTCCAGGCTCTGAAAACAATCGCTGCTTCCCCGTATTAGTTCGTTCTCCGTCTCTAAATCTGTGTTTGTTGTTCAAGGTTCGTAGATTGTTATGTATGTGACCGATTCACTTGTTTTTCCGTATCTTTGTTGCAAGAGGGATCCGAGGTAGCGTCTGCCTAGTCTGCCATCTTGGCTCCGCCTCAAATTATGGATAATATTTTGAAGAATGAGAATTCCAGAACACTTAATAGGGCTCCTGAGGAGCCTGGTAACAGCTCTAACCATCTGGTAACAGGACATTAGTGCTTCGAAGCTCCAATAATCAAGTTAGTGCACTCTAGTAGCCCATCTGGGTATACTGATAAGATTTGAAATAGCCAGTTTGAGGACTGGGTGCAATCCTTTTTTGCTGGTTTCATTTTCACCTTAGCGGCAGCCGTTTTCCATACTGTTTCTAAGAGAGTAATGTCCAGGAATCTGCATATCCTAGGTTTTTAATGAGACTTCATCCAAACCTGATGCAGTATTCTTCTGCATATAGTCCAACTCTTCGGATTATTTGCTCAGCATACAGGTTGAATAAATATGGTGAAAAGATATAACCCTAATGAACACTTTTCTTGATTTTAAACCACTCAGTATCCCCTTATTCTGTTAGAATGACTGCCTCTGGTCTAAGTACATGTTCCTTACAGGTACAATTAAATGTTCTAGAATTCCCATTCTTCACCATGTTATTCCTAACTTGTTACTATCCACACAGTCGAATGCTGTTGCTTAGTAAATAAAACTCAGGTAAACATCTTCCTGGTATTCTCTGCTTTCAGAATCTATCTGACATCAACAATGATGTCCCTTGTTCCACATACTCTTCTGAATCCACATTGAATTTCTGGCAGTTCCCTATCAAATGTAGTGTTGCAAATACTTTTGAGTTATCTTCAACAAAATTTAATTACATATGATATTAATGGTGTTGTTTGATAATTTACATATTTTGTTGGATCACCTTTCTTTGGAACGGGCACAAATACAGATCTCTTCCCTATTTGGACATGATCAACCATTTCAGGGTATGATCAAGAACTGGTGGTATTTTAGGAAGAAGTTCAGGATACACTGAAGACATTGCCAAAAAACAAGGTTCCAGGAATTGACAGAATACCACAATGAATAGAAGTTACAATGGTTTAAATTTAGACTCAAAGTGAAGCAAAATATTCTTTTAATTTGAATAATCAATAATGACTATACCTCCCCACAAAACAATGAACTTCTAGTCATTCAGAAATTTTCCAAAGCCTTGGTGATCATCTTATTGGTTCCCTACATTTATGAAATAATTTGATAATAGTAAGGCAAAGTTAAACTTCTTCCTCCAATTTGAAGCAAAAGTTCTTTGCAGCACCTGTACTAAAAGAAAGAGTTAGTAGGCAAATGAGTGCCTCATTTACTGAACTTTCTGCTCTCAATGTTAGTATTAGAATTCATGTTATCACACTCATGCATATGAATTTTCCCTTTCCAGCTTTAATAGGCAGCATGGAATATTTTTGCAATATTTAGCCTTCTTTGCCCATGTCTTTACCAATAGACTTGCTTATTCTGTAATGTAATAGCAAGTGTTCTAATCAATGAAGAGTACATTTCACTCTATCCATTGAGATGGCAAATGTGTCTGCCTGTCTACCTGTAATGCTTATCTAGTGAAATATTAGCAGTTAAAAATGAGAAAAAAAAATCAATTAAATGGCCTTACAGCACAGTACACAGCCTTGCCAGCTGTTATGTGAGAGAACAAGATTAGATAGCTAGCCTTGTTTTCCTGTTCCTGAGTGATCTACCACTCTTAGGCAATAAATAGGAAACTACAACACCAATAACTAAATATGTGGTAGGATATTTAAAGTTTAAAGTTGAAGAAACATGATGGATGAGGAGAGATCTAAGATTGCATTGATAAAGGTCAAGGTTAGCAGGACAATGGTAGAATTTGATGAGATGCATGAAATAAATAGTGGTCTATAGGGCAATTGACATATCTAATGGGATAACGTGTCTGGATGGGAAAAGATGGGCAAATTGGATAAATTACAATCCTTCAGTTTTTGTGCTGCAAGCTTAAAATGGAATTAGCTCATTGGAAGAGTTGGAAGCATAAAGTGGTAGAAAAGGACTCAGAAAACTTATTCAGAAACTGACACTTCTACTTAAATATGAGCTTTGGAAAATGTTACATAAGACTACAATATAATTATTTTCTCATTTATGAAATGTAAAATTACATGCGTTTACTTTTCTCATAGGGTTGCTATGATAAGTAAAGGCAGTTAAACATTTTAATAACAGGTGAAGTTGTAATTTGTGTACGTATATATGTGTGTGATGGAATCCATGACACACTTTCCATAAGCCATGAACCATTTCCCCAGAGAATAAATAGAGGCTCAAATACACAGGATTTTACATACTACTTTAGCAAAATTGTACACATGGCAGCATTATGAGCCACCTAAAGCCAATTTTTGGAACTTCTATGAGTCTATCAACCCTAAGTTAAGAAATTCTGCAAAAGAGTAACACAAAGTGATTTCAAAGGTGAATATACTGCCATAGCTTGTGTCTCAGGACATCCTTTACTTTTATCTTCTCTTTTACTGGCTGAAAATAACCAAAGTTGTCATGTCAAGGAGGGCCGTTTAATTTCTAGCTGTCCTCCAAAGGAATGAAATGACTATGACTCAAGGCCTTTTCTTGAAAGAGAACTGAATGAGTCAAAGATATGCAGGGGTATGGGAGGGGATAAGGCCCTTGCTAATTCTTAACAGAGTTTATCTAGAAAGTCACTTTCAGATCTGAGATGGGTGAAGAGCACAGAGGTTCACCACAAAGGATAAAGTCATCCACCAATGTAGATACAACAGTGGGATTATTTGCGCACATGAAGAATTGGAAAATGTGTTTGGGCAGTTTGCAGTAGCAGTAGGAGCACTTTAAACAGATTAGATAAATCTCTGCATAGCTAAAAATTGAGGAATTTGTGTGACTGTGGGTCTGCCGAGAACTGTTGAGTACGTTGCACCCCAGAACAGGAACAGACACAGTGATTTAAAGGCAGACACTCATTAGCTTTTATCTCTAATCTGCACCATTTTCTAACATTTCTTAAATTGCTTATCTGCTCTTAGGGGAGAAACTGAGGCTTGGGAAATTTGACTTGTTCCTCCAAGGTTATACATTTATTGTGAGTAAGGGAGTGATAAGGGTCTTACAATTTTATCAGACATTTACAAATAAAATCATATAGAGTTTCTGTGGTTGCCTATCCAATACTGAATAGAGATTTACTGTGGATTTCTATGAACCAGTAGTAGCATTTTATCAATTTCAGGATATATCTTTGACAAATATGGGTATTCCTTCCCTTTGCCTTTAGTAATGGCTATCAGAGTTCAGAACTACATCAAGTAAACCCATCATTCTGACAGAAGAGAAAAATTACTGCCTTCAGATGGCAATGAAACATATCATAATGTGATAACCAATTAATGGAAAATTGAAAATTTCCTCACCAATAAATTGAAACTTCAAATGAAGAAAGCATGTGGCTATTGACATTTTCCATTTTTCCTATTAAGAAAACATCTCTTTAGATTTATGACCAAAACAAAATACAAACTGAAGGCCAGTCTTGGGAGCACAGTTAGATATTTCAGTTTCTTTTAACTTCTATGAAGTGGAAAACTTTCAGGAACTATTTTTAGCGATCAAATGGGAACCACTTTGAAAAGCTCAGCTTGATTAAGAACAGACAACACACATTTAGAGAATAAAAGGAAGCACTCACTACTTTTGTGAAATTCTTCAGGGACTTCACTCCAGGTAGACAAATGTGGGAAGGGAGTTAAAGAGAACTTTAAACTTAGATGTTTGGAAAGCCTTTGACAAAATTCTTTACAGTCATGAAAGATCAGTGGAAGGGATCAATGAAACTAGTAGTAAATTGGCTCACTGTTCTGAACAATGATTTATGGGAAGGAAACAAAGATACTAGGAATAGGTTTTTGTGCTCCAAGGTAACTTTTAAAATTTTGTTTCTTCATAGGTCAAAAACAAACGTCCAATTTTCTAAAAAAAAAAATAGATTTTTGTTATGAGATATTATTTTAGCATATATTTAATAATTAAATAAAACTGAAGTTTATATAACATTTAATTGATGACAGATAGGATGAGATGTGTTTATATTTGGAAGGTTTAGTTTTTTTAAGTGGCAGTAATTTTAGATAAAAGATTTTGGGAATATATTGAAAAATACATAGAAAGTAGCAGAAATTTTACAGAGAACTTCACTTGCCTTTACCTATTTACTTTGCAAGTATTTCTCTGCAACTGTTTATTGTTCATGATCCACAAATAAGGACACCTAGCAAGAGAGGTTTGGAAGTGGAATATATTTCTAACTTCTTTCTAACTCTAAGCATGTGATTTTGCCCTCTATGCTACTCTGCCTTGATGTTTTCTGTTAAATGAGGAGAAATCGTCACCAATAACATATCAGCTACATATGCACTTGTATGCACTACATGTTTTGTTTAACTCTTGAAAGAGTTTAGTAAAGGATAACATTGTCTTCAAAGAGTTGTAGCATTTAAATGGCTACTAGAAGAAGAGGGAATGATCATATCCTGGGAATCTTAAGGAAAATAAGCTTTACAATCTAAAGTCAAGATTATTTGTCGTGTCCTGAGACTGTTTGTATTTCTGATCCTTTTTCTATATTTTATTTTGCCCCATTGTTTTTCCCTAATTACTACATACATAACTACCTCACTGATTTTCATTTATTTTTCTTTCCTCCTTTCACAAAGTTTAATACAATTAGAGTACATTAATTTAGGCAGATTCTATTTGTTGGCTTAAGGTCCCTCTCTTCTTGTCCAGGATAACTATACCCACCCACAAATACATAAAAATAGGAGGGAAGATCTGAGAAGGTATTAGGCTTAGCTCCCGGGAAAAAAAAAAAAAAAAAAACTGTAACTGTGAAGTTTACCTGCTAAGATTCCTTTTATCCCAAGATTTCTCCACCCAGGCATTGCTTCCATCCCAACTAAAATCAGGTAGCTATCTATTTGTTTACTCATTCATCAATTCACTCATTCATCCTTTTTTTTTTCCAAAAATATGTTTATTGAACAGTAACTTACGCTTTGCACTATAATAGGTTCTGGATCTAAAATGGGAAGTAGAAATAGTTTCATTTTAGGCTCTTATAGTATTTCTTGATGCTTTAATTTATCAGTGGTACTGAAGCTGAGCAGATGACCTGATATTTGTTGATGACCAACTTGGCATCTCTCAAAAGATCATGATGTGTGGTGGAAGAACAGTTAGTGAAGACACAAACACCTGGTTCTGTTTTGTGGCTATGCCATTACTGTCTATATGGCCTTAAGAAAAAATTCTAAACAACTCCAACTTCCAATCTTCTTGTGTGTGAGATAACAGTTATATTATTCAGAATGCTGTGAAATAATTTATGTCAAGCATTTTTACACCATTATTACAGAAGTTATTCAATAAATTAGTGTTTTTATTTTCTCACCTATTCAGCAAATATATCATAAGTATCTACTAAGATTAAGGCACTATGGTAGCTCTGGAGATTAAAAAAAAAAGTAGAATGTGCAGATGTGATATATATTCTCATAGGCTCACAATCAAGGAGGCAGGAATTCAAAATAAAATAATATAAATAATAACTTATTTTATTTAAATTATGAAAAATGCTATGAGTTCATAAAGATGTTAAAAGAACTTAGGATTATGTGACCCACAGCTGGAAATATTGATCAGAAAAGGCTTCTTTCTCTAAATTATACTAAATCTGAAATCATAATGATGAGAAATATGGAATTATGTTATTGTTGTGTGCTATGGAATTGACTCATAGAGACCTATAAGTCAGAGTGGAACTATCCCATACAATTTCCTAGGCTATACTCTGTACGGGAGCAAAATGCCAGGTCTTCTCTTCCATGGAGTGGCTGGTGGGTTCGAACTGCCGTCCTTTTGGTTACCAGCCCAATGCTTAACTATTGTGCTACCTGGGTTTCCTATTTAAAACAAAACATTGCATCAAGTTGATTCTGACTCAAAGAAACCTTATAGAATTATAAAAGGTAAAATGTGGGTAGGGAAAGTAATGAAGATGGATTGCTTGGTTCTTAGGTAGTGTATTAGTTTTCTATCATTGCTATGACGGATTACTACAAAATTGGTGGCTTAAAACCAGGGCTTCGAATGGGTTTGAACCAGTCTTGATAGATAAAGCAAAACTGGAACAGACTTGAATTTTCAAAATTTGGGTGAACTGGAATGGAACGATTCTTTGGAATGATAACCAGAATGAGAAATCTTATGGGTCTAAGCCCTGGAATGGGAGACTCGAAGAGGCTTAGTGAGCTCTTTCAGGCACCTGATAAGAGAGATTGGATTATTGGCAGGATTGTGAAAAGTGACACAAGCTCAAAGCCATGCGGTCACGATCTTTGACTGGGGTCCTGCAGTTTCCTCCTCTGCTCAAAATCCAACAAGGCAAGAGATATGGTTGCTATACAATGTGTACACTACCCTTGTCTTCTAAGGGGGAGGTCAACCTTCTAGCAGGGCTTCAACCTATAATTTTTCTCCTGGTTGTCATTCTACTTTACCCAAATTTTAAAAATTGGGGTTTGTTCCAGTGTTGCTTCATTGATCATGACTGAATCAAGCAGAAACAGTTTGAAGCCCTGCTTCAAACAACACAACTTTATTATCCTATAGTTCTATAGAACAGAAGTCTGATACAGATCTCACTGGATTAAAATCAAGATATTGGCAGGGCTGCACCCTCTCTGGAAGTCCTAAGGGTGAATGTATCCCCCTGCCTTTTTCAATGTCTAGAGGGCACCTACTTTCTTTGGCTCATGGCCCCTTCCTCCACATTCAAGGCTTGCATTGTGAGGTATAGTCTTTGCCACGCTACCATCTCCCTGACACACTCTTCTGATTGCCTCTTTCACTTTTAATGGCCATTTTGATTATATTAAGCCCATTCCAACAATCCAGGATAATCTCTCCATTTTAAGGTCAGCTAATTAGAAACCTAAATACCGTCAGCAAATTATTTGCTATTATTTTGCCTATCACAGTAGTAATAAGGATGGGTTTTTTTGAAGAATGGAAAAAAATGTAGAGCGAGGAGAGTTTTTAAAAGAGGCTAGAAATCAATGTAAATATAAAGTCATATTTTAGAACAAAGAAATGGAAAGAAAATAATTGCAACCAATAGACTGAAATATATATATATATTTGACGTATATATTTATATACGTCAAATATATATAAATATATGTCAAATATATATGCCATATCTATGTCAAATATATATATATATATACACATACGCATATTTGAACTGCAGATCTTTTGGTTAGCGGTCAAGCTCTTAACCTCTATGTCACCAGAAAGTCCTGTTGGCGTAGTGGTTAAAAGCTCGACTGCTAACCAAAACGTTGGCAGTTCAAGTCCACAAGCCACTCCTTAGAAACCCTATGGGCCAGTTTTACTCTGTCCTATAGGGACACTTTGAGTCGGAATTGTCTCAACAGCAACGAGTTTGATTTTTTATATATATATTTAAAATTAATCTGACTGAAATATGGAAAATAAATTGAAGGAAGGCCAGTATGGACATGGCTACATTAATCATTGAGGCTATTGTAGTGGTACATAAAAGATAATTACGGCCTGGTTTAGAGGGTACAAGTGAAGTAAGAAAAACTAAGAGATCCAAGAGGTGTTTAGGAAGAAGAATCTGCAAGTCTTGGTAGCTGATTTGTTAGGGGCTTATGTTGATAGAAAAGAAGTGTTAACTATGAGTCCCAGGCTTCTGGCTTCAGCAGCTGAATGAGAGAAAAGTTTCACCACTGAAATACTGCCCTCTGCATATAAACCACATTTCGAAGGACGTATAAAAAGTTCAAACATGCATATGCTGAGTTTGACATGCAATTTAGACTAAATAAAAATGTTCAATTTGGCAATGGAATATATTGGTCTGGAACCAAAGGATATTACAGTGGGGATGGTTAATATAATGATAGAAATTGAAAGAGTAGAACTAAATAGGGTCACTTTTTTTTTTACAAAGAAGGTAAAGAGTTGAGAGTAGAGAAATTATTGTTGCTGTTGTTGTATGTTGTCAAGTCGGTTCAGACTCATAGTGACCCCACAAGATGGAGTAGAACTGCCCCATAGGGTTTTCTAGGTTGTAATCTTTACAGGAGCAGATTGTCAGGTTTTTTTCTCCCAAAGAGAGGCTGGTGGGTTCAGACTACTGATCTTTTGGTTAGCAGCAGAGGGGTTAACCATTGCACTACTAGGGATCCTTAGAGAAAGTATAGAACCCCCAAATATTTGTTAAGTACTTAAAATGTGGGTAGAAGTGTAAGAGGTGGGAGAAGAGACTATTATTAATTTGCAGAATCAAAAGGAAAAAATCAGGATATAGTGATTCCAAAAATGAGAAAATAGTACAGAGTGTGAAATCTTTAAAGCTCAAGGACAATAAAGACTTGAAAATTCTCTAGAAAGAATCTTCCTTTAATTTAATTCTATGGGTAGGAATTGACTCGACAGCAATGTGTTTGATTTTGGTTACAGGGTCACTATGAGTCAGAATTGACTTGATGACACTTAACAACATCAATAACAACAACAGTCCCTATTAGCTAAAGATTATTAGATGCTATTTACAGAAAGAAGAAAAAAAAACCATCAACCTGTGCTTGAAGAATTCATAGGGTTTTGAGAGGAATCTTTTCTAAATAGTAAATTTCAATATAAGCTGGTAAGCAAAGGCATGTACATAGGACACATGTTGTTCAGACTAAAGAGAAAAGCCAATCTATTTTTTAAAAATATGATAAAGCATAGTTCAGATAAAGAAAGTCATTTCTAGACAAAAGATTCAGCAAAGGTAAATACATGAAGTAACTGTGAATGGTCTAAAATTACCGAACATTAAAATTCCAGATAGGCAGAGGTAAAGAATGAGTTTGCATACTTAAGTCACAATATGTAGGACATTGCTCCCAAAGCCTAGGAGCTTATAGTTCATCCTTACATGATAGAGAATAATTAATGAATATTAACAATTGACATGAAATGGATTAGTCCAGCTGCAATGTGCAGATGGCTTTCAGAAGGACCACCATAGCAAGAATACATAATAGACTTTTGAAATAATCATGGCACAATAATATGAGAACACGGAAGAGAAAGAAGCAAACTTACAAAGTTTTACAAGGTAAAAAATAGTAGAATGTTCTTAATTTTATTTGGAGAGAGTGAAGGGAGAGGTTTAATCTCTCAATTTTCTAGATTGGAAAACAAGGTAAAGGGTGGTAACATTAAATGGAACAGAAAATAAAGAAGGAGGTCAAAGTCATTATGGAATGAAAAATGAGGTCAATTACAGAAATGTTGAATTTAGCATTTCTCTGGAAAGGCAAATTAGTGATATGTGGACATGTGGACATCAAAGTTTCAAGGGCAAAAATAGGGCTTGTGACAGGAGTAAATGAGATCAGCCAAACAAAACTTACCGTAGGAGAAGAGTAATGGGTAGAAAATAGAAATCCTGATAAACACTGTTCCAGTTACAGTTGGAGAAAGAGATAAGGAAGAAAAATGGCAAAATGGTAGGAGAAATTGAAAGACTAGCAAAGAATGGTGTGAAAAAAGCATTGGTAGAGGAAAGCTTCAGAGTGAGATGAAAAGAAAGGTCAGCAAAAGGAAACGTGATATCATTCAGCTCCCTGTGGTGATGTGGGGGGGTGGGGGGAAGAGACACAAAATTCTGAAGAATCTTACTTCAATGGTACCTCTGAGAACCTGAATAGAAAAACTGATTTAAGTATTAAATCAACTGTTTAAAAACAAACAAAATCTCCAGAAAACTGATCTTTTATAACTAGTTTTATAACTATTCTAAGTGTTTCAATAGAAGAAGCCCCATTGGTGCAGTAGTTAAGGATTCAGCTGCTAACCGAGAGGTTGGTGGTTCCAACACACACCAGCTTGTCTATGGGAGAAAGATGCAGCAGTCTGCCTCCATAAAGATTTGCAGCCTTGGAAACCTTATGGAGCTGCTCTACCCTGTCCTATAGAGTCACTATGAGTCAGAATTTGACTCACGAGCAATGGGTTGGCAAGTATTTTGATTATGGGCATACCTGGGAGATATTGCAGGTTTAGTTCCAGACCACCTCAGTAAGGAGACTCACATGAATTGTTTGGTTTCCCAGTGCATATTAAAGTTATGTTTACAGTATAATGTAGCCTATTAAGTGTGCAATAGCACTATGCTAAAAAAGTACATACTTTAATTAGAAAAATAATTAATTGCTAAAAATTCTAAACTTTACCAGAGCCTTCAAGGAGTTGTAATCTTTTTTGCCAGGGGAGGGTCTTGCTTCTATGTTGATGGCTGCTGACTGATCAGCGTGGTGGTTGCTGAATGATGGAGTGGCTACGGCAATTTCTTAAAGTAAGACAACAATGAAGTTTGTTTCATTGATTGGCTCTTCCTTTCATGAAACATTTCTCTGTGGCATGTGATGCTGTTTGATAGCATTTTACCCACAGTAGAACTTCTTTAAAAAATTGGAGTCGATCCTCTCAAACTCTGCCATTGCTTTACTAACTAAATTTTTGTAATATTTTAAATTGTTTGTTGTCATTTCAACAATGTTCATAGCATCTTCACCAGGAGTAGGTTCCATCTCAAGAAACCACTTTCTTTGCTTTTCCTTAAGAAGCAACTCTTCATCTGTTAAAGTTTCGAGATTACAGAAATTCACTCACATCTTCAGTCCCCACTTCTAATTCTAGTTCTCTTGCTATTTCCATGTCATCTGCAGTTACTTCCTCCACTGAAGCCTTGAACCCCTCAAAGATATCCATGAGGGTTGGAATCAACTTCTTCCAAATTCCTGTTGATGTTGATATTTTGACCTCTTCCCATGAATCATGAATGCTCTTAATGGCATCTAGAATGGTCATTTCTTTCCAGAAGCCTTTCAATTTACTTGGCACAGATTCATCAGAGGAATCACTGTCTATGGTATCTATACCCTTACGAAATGTACTTCTTAAATAATAAAACTTGAAAGTCAAAATCACTCCTTGATCCATGGGCTGCAGAATGGATATCGTGTTAGCAGACATGAAAACAAGGTTAATCTCCTTGTACATCTCCATCAGAGCTCTTAGGTGACCAAATGCATCTTCAAAGAGCAGTAATATTTTTTTTTCTTCTTTGTTTTATTGTACTTTAGATGAAGTTTTATGGAACAAACTAGTTTCGCATTTAACAGTTAAGACACATATTGTTTTATGACATTGGTTAATAACTCCTTGGCATATCAACACTCTCCCTTCTCAACCTTTGGTTCCCTATTACCAGATTTCCTGTTTCCTCCTGCCTTCTAGTCCTTGCCCCTGGGATGATGTGCCCTTTAGTCTCATTTTGTTTTATGGGCCTGTTCTATCTTTGGCTGAAGGGTGAACCTCAGGAGTGACTTTACTACTGAGCTAAAAGAGTATCTGGGGGGCCATACTCTCAGGGTTTCTCCAGTCTCTGTCAAGCCAGCAAGTCTGTTTTTTCTTTTTGAGTTAGAATTTTGTTCTATTTTTTTCTCCAGCTCTGTTCAAGAACCTCTATTGTGATTCCTGTCAGAGCAGTCAGTGGTAGCTGGGCACCATCTAGTTGTACTGAACTCAGTCTGGTGGAGGCTGTGGTAGTTGTGGTCCGTTAGTCCTTTGGACTAACCTTTCCCTTGTATCCTGAATTTTCTTCTTTCTTCCTTGCTTCTGAAGGGGTGAGACCAGTAGAGTATCCTAGAACACTAATATTTTGAATGGACTCTTTTTTATGAGCAGTGGTTCTCAACATTGGGGTTAAAATATTCAGTAAACCTGCTTATAAACAGATATGCTGTCATCTAGACTTTGTTGTTCCATTTATACAACACAGGCAGAATAGATTTAGCATAATTCTTAGGGGCCCTAGGTTTTTCAGAATGGTGAATGAACGTTGGCTTCCACTTAAAGTCACCAGTTGCATTGTCTCCTAACAAGAGAGTCAGACTGTACTTTGATGCTTTACAGCCGGGTATTAAATTCTCCTCTCTAGCTATGAAAGTCCTAGATGACATCTTCTCCAATATAAGGCTATTTCATTTACATTGAAAATCTGTTGTTTAGTGTAGCCGCTTTCATCAGTTATCTTAGCTAGATCTTTTGGATAACTTGCTACAACTTCTTCATCAGCACTTGCTTTATTTTGCATTTTTATGTTACAGAGATGTCCCCATTCCTGAAACCTAATGAACCAACCTCTGCTGGCTCCAAACTTTTCTTCTACAGCTTCATCACCTCTCTCAGCCTTTATAGAATAGAAGAGAGTTAAGGCTTTGCTCTGGATTAGGCTTTGGCTTAAGGAACTGTGGTGGCTGGTTGATCTATACAGACCTGTAAAACGTTCTCCATATCAGCAGTAGAAGTGTTTTGCTTTCTTATCATTTGTATCTTCACTGGAGTAGCACTTTTAATTTGCTTCAAGAATCCTTCCTTTGCATTCACAACCTGGCTAACTGTTTGGCGCAAGAGGCCTAGCTGTCAGCCTATCTCAGCTTTTGACGTGCCTTATTCACTAAGTTTACTCATTTCTAGCTTTTGATTTAAAGTGAGAGATGTGCAAACTCTCTTTTCACTTGAACACTTAGAGGCCCATTGTAGGGCTATTAGTTGGCCTAATTTCAATATTCTCCTGTCTCAGGGAGTAGGGAAGCCTGAGGAATGGGAGACAGAGGGGAAACGGATAATCTATGGAGCAGTTGGAACACATACAACATTTATCAATTAAGTTCGCCATCTTATATGGCTGTGGTTGGTGGTGCCCCAAAACAATTACAACAGTAACAGCAACGATCATTTATCACAGATCATCATAACATGTATAATAGTAATAATGAAAAAGTTTGAAATATTGCAGAAATTACCAAAACGTTACACAGAGACACGAATTAAGCATATGCTGTTGGAAAAATGGCGTCAATACACTTGCTCGACACTGGTTTGCCACAAACCTTCAATTTGTAAAAAACACAATATCTTCAAAGCACAATAAAGTGAAGCTCAATAAAACGAGGAATGCCTGTACAATCTACAAGCATGCAAGTTTTCACGAGAAGAGCATTGAGTGACCTGTTTGCCAACAGTGTATGAGAAAAAAAAGAGAAAGAGTGCAGGCGATCTGATCAAGTGCTTGCAGTGTGTAAGGAAGTAAATGAGACAAAGGCAGTGGGTGTCTTTTACCTAGATATCAGCAAGACATTTGATAAATTTTTACATAATATGCAACTAAGGAAAAATCAAGGATTTTGAATCAATGCTATAACAAGCTGGAAAAAAAAAAAAGATGAGTGGCTGTGGAGATTTATAGTAAATGGGAGTAAGCTGCATTTGAAGGAGGGAAGCAGCAGAAGTCCTCTGAGCGCGATGCTATTATGCATTTCATTTAATTCCCATAAAACAAATGTCAGAAAAGAACCACAATCAATGTTGGCACTAATTTGAGCCCTCACTGGTAACATCAAGAGTTGTGATTGATTGTCTAAATTAATTCCAATTAGACTGTTTCTGTAAACCAGTTCATCTTAAATTATAATATTATGCTTTTTTTATTTTAAGTATCATTAAGAATCCATAGAGTAGCTTAGTCAACTATTGCTCTCTTTTAATAAATAACAAGAAAACAATGGTATGCTTACAAATATTGTAGCAAAGGCATTTTACGACACTGGGTGCCATGTCCTGGGAGATTGATTCTGGAGAGAGCACAGGTATCAACTCAAAATACTGTGTCTCGGAGAGATGAGAAGGAACAATGACTGAATTAATCATTACTTAAGGAGTCTAAGCTAAAAAGGACAATGTGAGGTAAAGCACAAAGGACAGAAACTATGAAAACCAGTGGAAAGAGGGAAAAGCATTTCCATAAGGATTGTTGTTGTTAACTGCCATCCCCTCCAATTGGCCCCTGACTATGGTGATCCATGCACAAAGGACCAAACACTGCCAGGTCCTGTGCTATCTCCATGATCAGTTGGGGATCAGAGAGTTGACCATAGTGTTTTCATTGGCCGATTTTTGGACGTAGTCTTTCTAGTCTACCCTAGTCTGAGAACTGCCGTGAATCCTGTTCAGCATATCTGCAACATACAAGCCTCCATAGACAGATGGCTGGTAGCTGCACATTAGATTAATGAAGTACTAAACTTAGATATTTGCTGTCTAAGATCAATGTCTTTTCAAATACTTTACACTGATGTCCTGAATTTATATCCTAAAATATGGATTATTACTCCTGCATTTTAATTAAAAAAAAATTGCAGAACTTTTTTGACATGATCTGACACAGTGTAAGTTCTCCATCAAACTTGCTCCTGCCATCACCTTCCACAAATCTATAAACAGTATCACATAAACTCAACTGATCAACACGTTTTAGGCATATCCTAGTTTCATGTTTTCTACAAACTAAACACAATCCTTCCACTCATATATTTCCTTATTCATTACTTATTGAGAGCTTACCTTGTATAGGCACTATCCTATGTCCTGGGACTTCAGCAGTGATAAAATGAGTCCCTGTACTCATGGGTTTATACTCTAGTGAAAATCAAACAAGCAAAAGTGCAGATAAACACATAAATATATAAAAATGACTGGTACTAATATGTACCCTGATAAACAATATTTAGAAAGTAATATAAGGAGATTGTTGGTGGGGTGGCATGTATTTTTGATAGTGGCCAGAACAGACATCTTTGTTGAGGGAATATTTGAGCAGGGGTTGTATGCAGTGAGGGGGTAAGACAAATGAATATCTGAGGTAAGAACTGTTCAGTTAGAGGTAAATGTGCAAAGGCTCTGAGGTAGGAGTTTGTCTCATCTGCCAGGAGAAAAATAAGGAAGCCATTGTGGTTAGAGGAGTGACATGGTGGGAAATGACATCAGAGACATATTGGTGGGTGAGTGGGGGGGGGTGGTTAACTCTTGTAGAACTTTGTGGAAAACCTACCCCTAGGTCGAATTAACAATTCTCTCCCATCTAATATAAAAATCACATAGCTTATTAGCATGGTAGATGAGAATATGGGTCCTGTATTTTCTTTTCTATTTATTTGTTTGCCCATTCATTCATTCATTCATTCATTCTTGCAGAAAACATGAGGTTTCTGGATCAGAGAACATATCAATGATTTAATCATAGGACACCTTAGCTTCAGTTGTCTATACACCAATCCCCTATAGGCGATGAGATGAAGTTCAGATGCAGCTTGCAGGTGAGGAATCCCAAAACTATGAAACTGGGAGCTTACGTAGGATATGTCATGCCATGGTTCAAGTTTGCTACGAAGGCACAGATCACACATGTTCTATTAGTATGTTGGTAAACACTTTAATCACATAGAGAAGACACAGAGAGATCAGATTCACTGGTGGGCACCAGTCTTCCATGGCCACCGGGATTCCCTTGCATGTGGCCAGTGCAGGGCAGAAGTGTTACATTCACCCAATTTGTGCCATCAGCTGTAAAGACTTCATTAGCTCCCCACTGGGAACAGATGTAGAAGTGGAATTGGGCAGGTGCCATATGGTGCCCTTGCATTTGTGAAAGACAGGGAAAGTTACTGTATGCCTGGAACAAGGGGAAGGCTTCTTTGATAAGGATAAGGAACTGTGAGAGAGAGCAACCCAATCCCAAACTCCTTACCAGATAATATTTTGAGCCCAAGACCTTAACTTAGGTGGACCAAATGGAAGGTGTAGAGGCAGACCGTTTTCCCCAACAGGATGGCAGAACACTGTCCTTCATCCTCTCCAGAAAGTGGTAGAGAAATTTTGTTCTGCAATGTAAACAAATCCTCTATGTATAGAGGAAGGGCAGTCTGTGCATCACTACCCTGGAAGGTAAATATATGACTCTTGGAACAGGTAAGACTTGGTATTTTTTCTGCGGTCTCTAGTTCAGGGTTGTTATTCAATCAACCTAGGTGCCAGCGATCTTTGCTCGGAAAGCTCTGAACACGCAGAAGTGCAAAAATATCTACGGGCAATTGTTTTTTGACAGCCTGTCCACATCTTTGACTGCATTTCCTGCACTTCCCTGTCACTGTCTATGCACCAACCACAATGGCTGTACAGATAAGGGCCTTTGCAATTGCTGCACTCCTGCAAGAATGTTCTTTTCACCAGACTGTTTTTTGTCTTTCTGTCTGATTTCATTTAGAAAGGCAACCCTTCAGAGAAGTCACTACTGCTCATCCCACCCAACAAAGCCCTCACAGAGACTTTCTTCCAAACTCTGTTTATTTTATCACTACCTGAAATTGTTTTGTAGATTTTTTGTTTACTTTTGCTTACTCAAAAGATATAACTTCTATGCCCTGACCTGGAACACACCAGAGAATCCCTGACAGAGTAGGAGAGCAGTGGGATGCAAGCCTCAAATTCTCACTAAAAAAAAAAACAAAAAAGACCTGACTTAATGGTCTGACTGAGACTGGAGGGACCCCAGAGGTCATGGTATCCAGACACTTTGTTAGCCCAAGACAGGAACCATTCTTGAAGCCAACTCTTCAAACAGGAATTGGACTGGACTAAGATACAAGACAGAAAATGATACTGGTGAGGACTGAGCTTCTTGGCTCAAGTAGACACATGAGACTATGTGGGCAGCTTCTGTCTGGAGGTGAGATGAGAAGGCTGAGGGGGACAGGAGCTGGTTGAATGCACAGGGGGAATACAGGGTGGAGAGGAGGAGTGTGCTGCTAGGAGTACATAGCAAAGTGTATATGTTTTTGTGTGAGAGACTGGCTTGATTTTATAAACTTTCACTTAAAGCATAATAAATAATAATTAAAAAAGATGTAATTTCTAGGGTAAATAGATTTTACTACCTTATTCATATCTACGTCCCTGTCAAGTAAAAATATTAACTGAAGGAATAACCAGCTTCAATATGTGCATGCTGATGTTCTGTTGGACAATATACTAGGGACTACATATCTATTTTTTTAAACAAATTTCCCCACAATCTTATTAGTATGTCAGTGGTGGTACAACTTTACAAAATCAAGAAAATGAATGCTGAAATTAACTCATCCATATGAAATGCCCAGAACATGAAAAATATGGTACAACTAAGTCCTTCTGTCAGTGATGTTGTCTATCAACATTTGGTTTTACTTTAAATATATATATATACTTAGATACATATCTATAAATATCTATATCTGCATCTATTATCTCCATCTAAATCTATTTATCTAAATAAAGAGACAAAGAGATGATAGTGATTATAATTATTTATGATTATTATTAATATAATATATGAGGTCATCATATAATATCTTTAAATTATTTTAGTTAATTGTGAATATTTTTATACCACTATCATTAAATACATAAAATAAAATACCTGTGGAATATTTAATAATATTTTTGAAATATAATTTAAAACAACTTTTTGTTTGCTATTTGAGTTGTTTGATAATTTCTATATCAGCATAATATGAATATTTCACAAAAGCATGTATTCATACTTTCATCCCATCAATAACATCAAGATCTAAAAGAAATAACCTGAAATCAAAATCCACTGTCGTTGAGTTGATTGCTACTCGTAGCGACCCTATAGGACAGAGTACAACTGCCCCGTAGGGCTTCCAAGGCAGACTGCCACATTTAACTCCCTCAGAGTATCTGGTGGGTTCAAACTGCCAGCCTTTTGGTTAGTAACCGAGTGCTTAACTACTGCACCTCCAGGGCTCCTTGAAAGAAATAAACTGGGTTATAAATGTATGCTTTCCAAATAACTTTTGAATTTTGATCTTATATTCCATTTTGATTTACCTTAAGGGTGAAAAGGAAACACTGGTGGCATAGTGGTTAGGAGCTATAGCTGCTAACCAAAAAGTCGTAGTTACATCCACCGGGCGTTCCTTGGAAACCCTGTGGGGCAGTACTACTTTGACCTATAGGGTCGCTATGAATCAGAATCGACTTGAGGTCAAGGAGTTTTTTTTTTTTTAATGGTGAAAAAGAATTAGTCAACAAACATGAACATGCCAATCTATATTTCTCATTTTAATTAACGTTTTGGTATTATAATTTTATACAGCCTTGAGTGTATTACCCAGATTTCTGCCTGCCTTGATACTGGGTAGAGGGAAATGTCATTCACTGTAATAGAGAATATAGCATGTAGGGAAGAAGAAGACACATTTGACAGAAGCCATAATGACATTAGACTGGGACATGTTAATTTTGACGTGTCTGGTTTAGTAAGTGAATTCATACAAAATATATGTAGATATGTAATTCTGGAGTAGGTGAAAATCTGGATCAAATTATACCATTTATGATTTAGAGATAGATAGCTATTGTCAAGTCGACTCTGACTCATGACATCTTTATGTACAACGGAACAAAATGTTACCTGATCCTGTGTCATCCTCAAAATGAATGGCATGTTGGAGTCCATTGTTGCTGCCATCGTTCCAGTTCATCTGGCTGAAGGTCTTCGTCACCTCGACGGCCCTCTACTTCACCAAACATAGTGTCCTCCTCTAGCGATCAGTCTCTCCTAACGACATGTCCAAAGCAAGCACGAGCAAGTCAACGTTCTGTTGTGATGCATAAGGTTTTCATTGGTTTATTTTCAGAAGTAGACAGTCAGGCCTTTCTTCAATTCTGCCTGAGTCTGAAAGTTCTGTTGAAATTGTTCATCATGAGTGACTCTGCTAGCATTTAACATTCTGGTGGCATAGCTTCTAGCATCATAGCAACATGCAAGTCCTCAGAGTGCAGTAAACTAACAGATGGATGGTAGATTTATGATTTGTATAAATATTAATTAAAGGCATGACAATCAATAAATTTACCCTCAGGGAATATATACAATGAAAAGACAATTTTTTATTACTGAAAATTGTGAACATTAACAGTTGTGACATTAACAGAGAAGTAAATACTCTTGAAGGAGAATAAGAGCAGCAGCCTGAAAAATAGGGAAAGCCATGAGAACATGACCTTACAAAAAACAAGAAATGGAGTATTTTAATACAAATGAAGTGTCAAATAGTGTAAAAATATAATTAAGAGGCAAGTGATATAAAGATTGATAATTGTCTAATAATCTCAGTGGAAATATTATTCTTAATGACCTTGACCCACAACCATTTCAGTGGATTGGATGGGCGATATAGCAGACCACAAAGAATTGAAGATTAAATTGGAGGTGAAAAAATAAAGATAGTAATTGCAGGCTCTTTTTTTGAAAAAATTGTCTGTGGAGATAAAGTCTAATGCAAAGAGGAAGGACCTTGGAGTGTCAGGAGTAATGAAATCCAAAGGAGAGTGGATAGTATAGCTTTAGATGGAAAAAGGGAAACTCCCTCCATTCTAACAGGAAGGAAAGAATAGCAAATGTATGAGTTACTAAAGATTAAAGATAACAGTCTGAATGTTGTCTGAAAAGCAGCAGAGTGTATATTATAAAGCCTGTTGGCTGGATTCCATAAAAAAAAAAAAAAAAAAAATTGCCGTGGAGTAGATTGCAACTCATAGCAACCCTACCAGACAGAGTAGAATTGCCCCGTAGGGTTTCCAAGGAGTGACTGGTAGATTCAAACTGCCGACCTCTTGGTTAGCAGCTGAACTCTTAAACCACTGCACAATCTGGGATTCTATCACCCTGTGTAATCTCAGCATATGATGATCTCATTCTTCTCATGGAGCTTTTGTGAAGTAAACCCCAAGATACTCATGCATGAACAGGTAATAATAATAATAAAAAAAAAATTCAGAAAACTAAACCATCCTATCCTTATGAGCTGATTTTCTGAACTCTATGCTGTGGAAATAAGGAATATGAATGCATGGAGCCAATTAGAATCGGGTTTCCTTTCTGACTTCAGGGTTTACAGGGTATTGTGTCCTCCATCCTGATATTAAACTTCATTTAAAATGAGAATTCCATTCCCCACATCAACGTTGTCAAACTATTTTGTAAAGGGCCAGATAGTAAATATTTAGGGATTTGTTTGACACATGGTCTGTATTGCAATTACTCAGTTTTGCAATTGTAGCATTAAAGCAGTCATAAACGATACAGAAATGAATAGATAAGGCCATGGCCCAATAAAACTCTATGTACAAAAACAGGTGGCAGGCTGGATTGAGCCTCCAGGCAGCATTTTATCAACCCCTGACCTAAAAAAAAAAACTAAAATAGTAATTAAAATGATATATATGTTACCTTATAGAGTAGGGCTTAGCACATAATAGATCCTCTGGAAATACTGGATATTTTGAAATGTTTCACCGTGTTTGAGTTTTTCAATTCCTTATAACAGACAGGAAAGGAAGAGAATAACATTTTAGGGTTAGTTATTTTCTTCAGAACATTATATTAAACCTGCAGCAAATGTGTTTCAGTGTGCTGAAAGATATTGCTGTTTGTTCATTTTTTTATTCTCGTTAAAGTCATAAAATATTATTTTTAACTATAAATTTAGTCTACAGCAGTACGAATTACATATGGAATGGTTTGTGTTTGTCTTATCTAAACTTTATAAATTCATTAATTGGCATTTTTGTGTATTATAATTTATTCACGGCAGCAACACTAGAAAACTTGATTGCAACTACACTATGCTGCAAGAACCCTCACTTCCTGTTGAATCATAACATTTAGTGTGATTATTTCCTTAGTTGTGAATTGTTCCCGTAAGTAAAATTTTCTCTTTTGTCCACAGATGTAAAATTGGCAAATGTTTCTTTTCACTAACTTATTTTAATTTTTCTACAATGTTTCTAGCAATATATATGAAATACATTCTTATTTTCTTAGTTATTATTGGGATCATTGTTAGCTGATATCAAGTGTTACAAAATAGAAAATACAATTGATTTCTTAATTTTATTACTGGTGGCTTTTTAGTTGAATGAATGATTGATTACTGGCTTTTGATAGTAATAATTAAACCAAATGTGATTCTTCATGAATTTTCATAATGACAACTGTGATAACTTGATAATTTCTAAAAAGCACATAATGGGGTAAAATTTTAAGTGAACTCACAGAAGTGCATTTAGTCATTTATAGATTAGGACAAGTGATTTTACAAACATCTTGAAAATCCATGTGTATGGATGATATTTATATTTTATGAAATTTTCATACTTTACTTAAAATAAATTTTTTTATTTTACTTAAAATACTAAATATAAATTAATATTTCAATAACTATTTTAATAATTTTATCTGACATATAGTATTTTTACTATTTTGATTTTGTAATGTCATATGTTAGAAATGTTCCTAACCTTGAAAACTACCCCCAAACCTATTTGATTAAAGTCAGAAAGTTACCAGAGTCACAGGGCTCTGTCATCCTAAAAATCTATTTTTTTTTTTTTTTGGCCACTAAGAAATATAATGAGGATTACCTCACATTTGGATTCTTGTACCCAGTTATTATTCTTTTCTTCAACTTAACTTATTTGTGGGGAAAAGTTATCAAATGAAGCAAGAATGCCAAACCAACTGCCAAATCTTCACCACCAAATGTCTATTTTGTTGAAAAATAGCTGAAAATGTTTAGGATCTGCAAGTCAAATTAAAAAGTTATTTAGCAAGATCAGTTAAATCTCTCTGCCGTTTCAGAAATGATTTGTCAATACATCTACTCTGAAAAACATAGCTGTTCAAAATAAAAATTTCAGAGGTATTTTAATACATTTATGTAGAATCACATTTGATATCTGATGGTACACTGATGAAGCCAGAAACTTACAAATAAAGCAATATGAAAGATGTGGAATTTTATGTAATTCACAAAATTAATACTGAGGTATAAAATAGTTACTTGACCCAACGTTGATTCTTGTTATTTGACTAATACTTAATTTTTGAAATATCATGATCATATTAGTAATAACATATCCAATTGGTCATTAGTTAATACATGGCATCTTCTTTACAAAATAATGTATAATGAGTTCAACTAAAGAAGGATTTGTGGATCTAATCCCAGTTAAATTGGGAAATTTAAGTACAAGATTTAATAGATATGGTTTCCAGTTTACTCAACTGTGAAAGGAGGAATTTTCATTATATAATTTATTTTGTAAACTGAGCTCTGGAGGGATTTCTCTAGCTCAGTCAGGGCTGCCACTGGGAGGGAATGTTGATGAGGGAGGCTGAGCTCCTTTGGAACTTCTAAAAAACCCAAACCACCTTAAATTACAACAAGGCCTCTTTCCTATTTTGTATGTTGGGTGTTTCTTCCTCCAAAGTAATCTTTCTGCTGAAAACAATTCTTTGAAAACCACCTTGATGGTGATTTTGGACTCTTCTAACTCTAGAATTTTTTGATTCTATCTTAAATATTGTGTTTTAGCAACTTTTGATGAGAGGATGACAAATTAATGTATGATAAAAATAAGACAGTCTCTTTTTAATCTCCTTTGGATAAAAAACATACACTCTATTATGCCATGTTGACCTAATCATTATGCAGTTCTTTTCCTCTTTGTATGTTCTCAGTCAGATAGCTCACCTTGATCCAGTGCATCTCTCCCTGTCTTTTAAGTTCTGGTTTGAGAACCATCCTCTTCCATGACATTGACCTCTATTCAGAGCTGATCACTCTAATGTCACATTGATGCTCTCAGAATGATGCCATGACACATGCAAATTAGCAGCATATTGTTCAGCTTTTACCTCAATACAAGCATATTTCTTTCTATAAAAATCATGTTTACTACTGACTTCATGTAGTACATGTCAACTCTGCTTTTTCCTGTTTGTTTACTTGTGTGTACATAACTAGAATTACCTTTAATCAAAATTTTTTTTGTAACTTTTTCATGTCTCTTGTCCATCATGTGGTTTTTTAGATAAAAGTAGAAATAGCCTTGAATCTCAATATAGCAAAAGTAAATGGAAAAGCCAGGACATCCTTGTCTAGTGTTCCCTTAACCCATTGCCGACGAGTCAATTTTGACACACTGTGACTCTATAGGGCCAAGAAGGATTGCCCTGTAGGATCTTCAAGGTTGTGTCATTTTTACAGAAGCAGACTGCCACATCTTTCTCCCATGGACAGCTGGTGGGTTTGAACTACTGACCTTTCAATTAGCAGCCAAGCGTGTAACCACTTTGCCACAGGGATCCTCACCCTTCCCTTGTGTAGTTATTTGGTGACGTCGAGTCAGTTCCAACTCGTAGTGACCCTATGTACAACAGAACAAAACGCTGCCCAATTTTATACCACCCTCACAATCTTGCTAAGTTAGAGCCTGTTATTGTAGCCACTGTATCAGCCCATCTCACTGAGGGTCTTCCTCTTTTTGCGAAGCCTCTGCTTTATCTGTTTCATGGCTCTTGGAACAGAACGCAGCCACAAATATTTCCGGATTCTCAGGTTTCTTGGGAAGTCACTTGTTCTACTAGAAGTGTATGCTGCTCTCCAGTAGGGGCTTGTGTAATGGTGAAAAATGAAAGAAATGTTTTTTGGTGAAAATTCATGAAGGTAGAAGGCTTTGGTATGAGGCAGTGCATCCAAGAAGTGTGATTGGGTCAAACTTTTGTCTCTTTTGGTTTTTGTACAGCTAGATACTCCTTGTAAACATATTTATGGCTTTCAGTGTGATAGTTAAGGAGCCCTGGTGGGTTTTGTGTGTGTGTTTGTGTGTGTATGCACACATGTGACATTTGGAAAACCAATGTAACAAAATGAAGGCACTGCCCTCCAACAATCCTTGGGACAGATGGAACCCACTAAACATATCACCAGACTTCTGCCAGTGTTTTGTGGGAAAATGTATGCTCACATGAGATTTTTCAAAATCCATATTACCAACCAATAATTTGAGCACACTCAATTCCACTACTGCAAACACATGCTATCATCAAAAAATTCAAAGCACAAAAAATTGGAACTTAAAAGGGTTAAGGGTAAAATATTGAAAACGTAGGAAGCATCAAAAGAAGATGGAATGAATACAGAGTCACTGTTCCAAAAGAATTCGTTGACATTTAACCGTTTCAGGGGTAAGGAATGATCAAGAACCAAAGGTACTGAAGTAGGAAGTCCAAGCTGCACTGAAGGCATCGGTGATAAACAAAGCTCCAGGAACTGATGGAATACAAATTGAGATGTTTCAACAAACAAATGGAACACTGGAAGGAGTCATTCATCTATGCCAAGAAATTTGGAAGACAGCTAACTGGCCAACAGACTGGAAGAGATCCATGTATATGGAATGGAAAAATCATCAAACAATACATTAATATCACATGCAAGTAAATTTTGCTGAAGATATACTCTTCCCTTAGGATTTTTTTTTTTTTTTTTAGGATAGCTCAAATAATGTACCTGCCAGGTTATTGACCAAAATTCAGAGTATTATTAAAGCTTACTTTATTTCTACCAAATGCGTGTATATTCTATTGCATGCTTTCTCTATCACAGTGTACTGTGTTTTTGTAGTCCTCTGGAGTCTGAGGACCCTACTTTGCATCTTCCTTTTTATCATTATTTTTTTTACCATTATACTTATTGCTTTATATGTGTGTGAGTATCTTAAGAGTAGGTATTACGTAAACATCATCTTTAGACTACTCAAGCATTTTGGAGGTTATGTGAGAAAGCATCATAGATCAAATATAGATAGGTGCTTTACTTTGATGAGTTTATATATGTATATACATAAAAGTATATAGGTATCAAACCAAAGCCAAACCAAACCCAATGTATATATATATATGGTATATAGGTATATGTATACGTATTTATATATATATATACCTATTATATATATATATTATTACAAACACACATATACATAAAATTTTTACAGCTTAAGTTTTTGATATTTTTCCCAGACTTAAGTAAAATAGCCACATTTTCTGACAAAGAAAAACACACTTAGCTGTTCAGGTTCATTAGCTGTTAACAAACCATTCTCACTAGTTCCTGCCAATATGTGTTCCTTTGGTGAAACTTTCCATAGGCCTGTAGATTTTTTATAGACAAAAGGTCATTTTCTGCTGACTCTCATGGCCTAGCAGGGCATTTCATCTTTCATAAGCACATTTGAGTGCTATCACAACTTAGCCACCTACTTGGTAAAGCCTATGATTTTGTAGTTAGTAATTAAATATAACCTGTACACTTCATCTACTAATTTTGCAATCAACCTCTTGAACACAGTGCTACACAAGTCATCAGATAAGAATTTTTTAAAGAAACAATGTTTGCATGATTTCCTAAAGAAGATCAGTTCATCATTTCATATGTAATGATAACAATCAATGTTTATTGTTTGGAATAAAGTAGGGTATGTACATATATTTATTTATATATATATTTAAATTTGTCAAGATTTTAGAATAAAATCTTATTTTACAGTTGCCTCATTGATGTGATTTTAGCATTTTTACTATTTCCACGTAAATATTGTAATGCATAACATGGGATACTTTAGCAAATATTTAATTTTTAATATATTGCAATAGACAATGAATTGTGTAATTTAAATTACCTAATAAACTTTGGGCCTTGGCTCCAACTTCTATGTTTTTGTATACAATGCTCCCCAACAAAAACAAACAAATTTCATTGCCTTTTTTTTCCTGATTATAACACTAATGAAAGCGTTGTGGGGAAAATTAGATAAATAATGGAGAGTCAGGGAACAAGGTGACAATAATTTATTATATCAGCATCTAATTTGTTCATCCAGTGACTTTTCTGTTTATGTGTGTATTCATATTTCATATCTATGCTGTTTCTTTTTAATCTCTATGGTTTAGAGTACAAATACTAGCACTTTATGAATCATCAATTAATGCTGAGATTGTGGAGAGACTCCAAACTTTCATTATAAATATTGTATATATCTTCCCATCACATTTCACTCTGGTGAAGTCCAGTACTCTGACTCAGGAGAAAGAAGGAAGGGAGAGGGCAAGGAGGAGGTTATGCATTTTTAACAAGGGATCTGCTATGTAATTTTCTCTGACAAATACAATACTGTGTCTTCTGGAATTTTGCAAGAAAGACGTTTAGCCCAGTCAGCACTGCTGTAAATTTCTAAACATCAGCTAGACAGAATTGAATTCAATCTTTTATGTGCCTTGGGACACATCCAACACATTTCTGATTTTCCTCAGAAATCCTGCTGACTTGGAGCAGGTGTGTCTTAAAATAACAAGAACTCATCAAGGCACAATTGTTATCATTCTGATGGCTTCATCTTAACTCCTTCCTGTTGTGCACACCTGGCCACATAAGCACCATGCATTTTTTGGAGCATGCAACAAACAATTCCACGGAAAGGTATTTTTGTTGTGCTTGCTGTTGGAGATTAAAAGAGATTGTTGTATTAAGAACTGGTGATGGAACTGAACTAAAATGAGACGACTTCAGAGGTAGAAGCCTACCTGTACTTAGTTTAATCTACCTGGATCAGTTAAGTTTCTTTTTAGAATAACAGGTGTGTATTTGCTCAGTATAAAGAGATCACATAAGCTATGTCGTTATGACAAATTAGGTGATTTTTTTTTTTCTTAAATTGAAACACACAGAGATCTATTCAGTATCAACACCATGAAGTTATTACCTGCAACTGTCTAATTTTCTAATTCTGGTTTTACCTGAAGTAAACAGTTCTCAGTACTTACCTAATCATAACATGAAATACAAGTAAATGCCAAGCAACATATTTAAAGACAATAATATCTCTTTTTGACTAGACATAATTTTTACTTGAATTTTTTTCTCTGTAAAAAATATACTTAAAGTATTTCTCAAAACATAGAAAAAGCTAAATGTTCTATATTTTTTATTCCATAAAAAAGCTTTGCACAGTACCGTCAACACATTGAGTCAGTAAACATGGTAGATTCAAGAAAGTAAGGTATGTACTGGGGATTTATAGATGATACCAGAGGAAAACAAGAAATGCTATGTTGTTGCTGTTAGGTTCCATCGAGTCAGTTCTAACTCATAGCGATCCTGTGTACAATAGAATTAAACACTGACCAGTCCTGCGATACTGAAACATTGTAACAACAACAACAGCAAAACAAACTGTTGCTGTCAAGTCCATTCCGACTCATAGCAACCCTATAGGACAGAGTAGAACTGCCCCATAGAGTTTCCAAGGAGCACCTGGTGGATTCAAACTGCCAACCTTTGGATTAGCAGCTGTAGCACTTACCCACTATGCCACCAGAGTTCCCTGAAATACTATGGATAAAATTCAGATTGTTATCTGTCTGCATTATCCAGGGTTAAAACCTTACTTTAACTATTCCTGTTGGTCACTATTTTTCACCTTTCAATTAAATCCAAAATAATCTAAATAATTTAACCCCCTGTTTTTAAAAACAACATGCAAACCTCATAAATAACCATTTTTAGATTGAGTATTCCTTACAATCCAGTCCCTTCATTTAAATGGCACCAATAATGTGGGATACACTGTGGTTAAGAGCTATGGCTGCTAACCAAAAGGTCAGCAGTTCGAATCCACCAGGCCCTTCTTGGAAATCCTATGGGGCTTTTCTACTCTGTCCTATAGGGTCGCCGTGAGTCAGAATTGACTCGATGGCGACAGGTTTGGTTTTTGGTTTGGATAATGTGTGTGGTATGAGGGTGAGTGTATGTTAGTAACGAACACATAGTCAAAGAATAATTTCAAACTCAGTCTAACTGCTCTGGGCACTAGTAAGAGTAATTAAGTTAGTTAAATTATAACGTAAAATAAAAATATCTTAATTTATATCATAAATCCTAAAATAGAGGTGTCCTGGTGTAGTGGATAATAAAGGGTGGCTTCGTGAAAGGATTTAAATGGATGCCTTGAAGAAGTATAAGAATATGTGATGCCAATTTATAAGTTGGATTCTCCTTATAACTGAGGAGGGACAGTAAAAATGGCTCTATTACATGATAGGATGTCCATTACAGTCCTTGACGCCAGTATGTCAATTATCAATAAAGCTACAGAAAAAATTGGGTCAAATGTGGTAAAAACAAATATGATTATTTACAGTTGATGAATTAAAGAGCTAGGTAATTAAAGGTAGAACTTGGTGCTGTGATTCACGTTGACTTCTTAAATACTTTGACAGTGGCACTGAACTCCCTTTAATATATTCACAGACTATCACATATACTTCAGGATCCATTCCCATCAAACTTTTAAGTAATTTTGTTATTACACCAAATTTGAATAGATCATTACTTGTGAGTAATCAATTATTTTGTCTAACCAAAACATGGAAAATGATAAAAAATATTCAAAAGCAGATGTCATTAAGTTATGCTGTATTGTATGCCCTACCTCACTTGCATAGCGTTCATGGAAGGTGTTTTTCTTTTGTTTTGTTTTGCTTCTTTCAATTTACTTAATAAGTATTTTGATATTTATCCATGTTGTTGAATATATCAGTAGTTAATTCCTTTTAATTAAAGAGCAGTATCACATTTATGTATTTACACAAATATGCAGAAACCACAGTGACTTTATCCATGCCCCCATTGATGAATATTTGAGTCATTTTCAGTTTTTTGGAAATTGCAAATAAAATTGCAACAAACTTTCATTAACAAGTCCTCATGTGAATGTATCCTTTCATTTCTCTTGATAAAATGTCTAAAGTGCAATGGGTGGGTTATATTGTACATGTTGGTTTACATTTATATTAAAATGACAATCTCTTTTCCAAAGTGGATCTATCATTTTACACTCCCATCAGCAATGATTGTTAGTTTCAGTTCTCCACACATTGCCAAATCTTAATAATTGTCAGCCTTCTTAACTTACCCATTCTAATGAGTGTTTTAATATCTTATTATAGTTTTAATGATATTGACCGACAATAACTAATAATTTTGAGTATGCTTTTAAACTGGCCATTCCTAAAATTTTCTTTTGAAGTGTCTGTTCAAAAGTTGTTCCTTTATTTTTACAGATTATTTCATTGTATTATTGTTATTGAGATGTAAGAGATTTTCATTTATTCTCTATACAAAGTCATTTTTCAGATATATTTTTTGTAATCATTTTCTACCGTTCATTGCTCATATTTAGTTTTTCTTAGAAATAACATTTGAAGAGAAGTTTTCAATTTTTAATGAGTGCATTTTATCAATCATTGCTTTGTGTGTGTGTGCTTTTTTTTTAATTTATTTTTGTGTGTTATCTAAGACGTCTTTGAATACCTCTAGTTTTTTTCATCTAAAGTTCATGTTTTTTTATTCTTTATATTTAGGTCTCTGATTCATTGCAAATTAGTATTTGCAAAAGGTACAAGCTAATGGTCTCAATTCAGTTTTTTTTTTTTTTTAACATGGATATTCAGTTATTCCAGCACCATTTGTTGAAAAGGTTAGCTTTTCCACACTAAATTAACTTGTACCTTTGCCAAAATCTAGCTGACCATATAAGTGTGAGTTTATTGGACTCTTTTATTCCGTTCAGTTGACCTATTCATCAATACCAAAACTGCGTGATCAGTGTAGCATTATAGTGAGTCTTGAAATCAGGCATGTAATTTCTCTAACTTTGTTCTTCTTCTAAAAAAAAAAAAAAAGGTTTATCTATATCATATGTATTGTATTTTTATGTAAATTTTAATAACAGCTTTTTTATTTATTCATAAAAAGATAATAATAAAAAGCCAGCTGGGAGTTTGACTGGAATTGAATTAAATCTTAACAATTTTGAAATATTTGATCTGTGAATTTATTAATTTGGCATGTATCTCCATTCATTTATCTCTTATTTAATTTCCCTCAGCAAAGCTTTGTAATTTTCATTGTATGTGCCTTGTACAAATTTAGGTGAAATTTCCCCCCCGTATTTCACATTATTTGTACTAAGATAAATGGCATCTTAAAAATTTCCTTTATTTATTGCTAGTTTTTAGATATATACCAGGTAATGGTACACTGACATTCTAACCTGTGTGTGAGATGCAGAATACAGTTTGGCCATTTGTTCTGGCATCCTGAATGATGGACAATACCAGAGGCTAATGAATGCAGGCTGACCAGAACAAGAGAGACCACTGGAAGCCTGAAGCTGACTAAATCTTACAAGGAATAATATAATTTATCATGACCTTGTAGTGAGGCGAATAAAAGTCCTTCACCATTGGGTTGAAATGGAACTTTCTTGTTGTAAAGAGCAAACATCTGCTCTCAGGAAGGTAGCACATCTTCTTGGGACATGAAAGCTTTGCACTGGGACCTCTCTAGGATCTTGCCCTATGCATCTCTTTATTGGTATTCTTTTATTTATTTATTTATTTATTTTACATTAAAGTTATGCAGGTATGGTGTTTCCCCATGAGCTCTCTGAGTCATTCCAGTGACTGGTTGCTCTTAAGTGGAGGAAGCCATGTGGACTCCTGAGCTTGTGGTGGTACATGGAGAGGGTAGAAGAGGACCCCAAATTTGGAACTGGCTGGTCTGAAGTGGATGGAGTCATGTGGATTCCTGAGCCTGTTGCTGGATCACCCACTGATCAAGTTCTGGATGGTTAGAGACAGAAAGAACGGTGGCCTGAGCAGCTGAGGTCTGCACTGAACAGGGAAGGGAAGCTGAGATTCCCACAGGACACAGTTGGTATGTAGAGTGCGATTTGGCATCGAATGCCCAATATGACATCAGAAGTGAGTGATTTTAGCCTTCCTGGATTGGAGATTTGCACAATTGGCATAGTTGGCAGAATTTGTCCATGACCTCAAATTGTGATATTACTAACTTACTAGATCTAGAAGCTTATTTGTAGATTCTTTATGAATTCCTATATATACAGGAGCCCTGGTGGCTCAGTGGTTAAGAGATTAGGCCGTTACCTGAAGGTCGGCTGTTTGAATCCACCAGCCACTCCTTGGAAACCCTATGGGGCATTTCTACTCTGTTCTATAGGATCGCTATGAGTCAGAATTGACTTCAAGGCAATGGGTTTGGTTTATACTTACAATCATTATATCTGTAATCAAATGCAGTTTTACCACCTCCTTTGTAGTGGTTAAATGCTACGGCTGCTAACCAAGAGGTTGGCAGTTCAAATCTGCCAGGTGCTTCTTGGAAACTCTATGGGGCAGTTCTACTCTGTCCTCTAGGGTCGCTATGAGTTGGAATCAACTCGACGGCAGCGGGTTTTTTGGTTTTCCAACATACAGAGGTTATATTTCTATATTTTCTTCCCTAACTTCAATAACAAAGACTTCCAGTTCATTGATGAAGATATGTGGTGAGAGTAAATATCCTTGACTAGGTCAAAACATTCAACCTATCATAATTAAGTATGAATTTAACTGTTGAATATTAGTATATGTTCTTTATCAGGATGAGAAAGCACTCATCTGTTCCTAGTTTCCTGAGAGTTTTTAATCATGAAAGTATGTGTAATGATGTCAAATACTTTTTCCATGCAAGTGTATTCATGGAAATTGTGTCAAATACTTGTTCATATCTATTGAGATAATTATATGGTTTTGTTTTTATTCTTTTGATATAATACTGCAATTTTAGATTTTTAAAATTTCACACAATTCTTGGTTAAATACAAATTATTAAGAATGTGTTATGCTTTGTATTTGATGCTGGAATAGATGAACCAAAATTCAGTTGAAGATGGATTTTTGAATCTATATTCATGCAAGATTTTTGTATTGTCTTTTGTTTTTGTCTTCATAAGTGGGGGAATTCAATGAGAGGATTCATCTGGGCCCGTTTTCTTTGTTAGAAGGTGGTTCATTATGTATTCAATGTATTTAATAGAAATAACTATCCAGGTTATCTATTTCTTCCTGAGTTAATTTCAGTAATTTATGTAATTCAAGAAACATGTTTATTCACTCTAAATTGTCAGATATGTTCTTATAAAGTTATTTATTAACTTTTCTTTTTATCTTTTTAACTTCTGTAGTATTTGTAGTGATAACCCAACTTTCTTTCTTTATATTGGATCATCTCGATTTTCTTTATTGTTTTTGCTAGACTTCTACCAAATTTATTGATCATCTTAATGAACCAAATTGTTTTCACTGATTTTTTTGCTTTTTGATTTTCTCCTTCAATTTTATATATTTCTTCCTGGATGTTTATTATTTATTTCCTTCTGTCTGATTTTACTTCTCCCCACACATCTGTCATTTTGTCATACTGTGGTGGCCTGTGTGTTGCTATGATACTGGAAACTATGCCACCGGTATTTCAAATAGCAGCAGGCTCACTTGTGGTGGACAGATTTCAGTTGAGCTTCCAGTCTAAGATAGACGAGGATGAAGGATCTAATGGTCTACTTCTGAAAAAATTTACCAGTGAAAACCTTATGAATAGCACTAGAATATTGTCTGGTACAGTGCTGGAAGATGAGCTCCTCAGATTGTAAGACACTCAAAACACAACTGAGAAAGAGCTGCCTCCTCGAAGTAGAGTTGATCTTAATGATGTAGGCGGAGTCAAGCTTTCAGGACCATCATTTGCTGATGTGGTTTAACTCAAAATGAGAAGAAACTGCTGCAAACATCCATTAATAATTGGAACATAGAATGTATGAAGTAAGAATCTAGGAAAATTGGAAGTCATCAAAAATGAAATGGAACACATAAACATCAATATCATCGGTGTCAGTGAGCTGAAATGGATAGTGACTTGCAATTTTAAATTGGACAATCATATGATCTACTGTGCCAGGAACAACAAACTGAAGAGGACTGGAGTCACATTCACCATCCAAGAGAACATTTCAAGATCTATCCTGAAGTACTATACTGTCAGTGACAGGGTAACATATTTAAGCTACAAGGAAGACCAGTTAATATTATTATTCAAATTTATGCACTAACCACTAAAGCCAAAGATAAAGATATTGAAGATTTTTACAACTTCTGCATTCTGAAATTGATCGAACATGCAATCTAGGTGCATTGATGATTAGTGGTAATTGGATTGCAAAAACTGGAAACAAAGAAGAAGAATCAGTAGTTGGAAACAATGATCTTGATGATAGAAACAACATCAGAGATCTCCTTACAGAATTTTACAAGACTAATAACTTATTCATTGCAATTCCTTTTTCAACAACATAAATGATGATTATACACGTGGAGATCACCAGATGGAATACACAGGAATCAAACTGACTACATCTGTGGAACAAAATGATGGAGAAGCTCAATATCATCAGTCAGAACAAGGGCAGGAGCCACTGCAGAACAGATTGTCAATTGCTCAAATACAAGTTCAAGTAGAAGTTGAAGAAAATTTAAAAAAGGCAACAAGAGCCAAGATATGACCTTGAGTATTTTCCACCTGAATTTAGAGACCATTTCAAGAATAGATTTAACACACAGAACACTAATAACTGTAGACCTGACAAGTTGTGGAATGACATCAATGACATAATACATGAAGAAAGCAAGAGGTCATTAAAAAGACAGGAAAGAAAGAAAAGACCAAAATGGAGCAGAAGAGACTCTGAAACTTGCTCTTGAATGTAGACAAGCTAAAGTGAACTGAAGAAATGATGAAGTAAAATAACTGAAAAGATTTCAAAGAGTGGCTCAAGAAGGCAAAATAATTATGATGAAATGTGCAAAGACCTGGAGGTAGAAAACCAAAAGAGAAAAACACACTTGGCATTTCTCAAGTTGAAAGAAATGAAAAAAAAAAAAATCAAGTCTCAAGTGGCAATATTGAAGGATTCTATGGGAAATATATTAAATGACACAGAAACCATCAAAAGACTACGGACGGTAGGCAGAGCCAAACAGCGGAATAGACAGATGCTTCCTGTGAGCCCTTTTTACTACAACCCACTACCCACTGCCGTTGCAAAGACCCGAAAAAAACAAGTGAAACGAGTATATTTTTGACAAGCTGGGAGCCCTGAGCTTCAAAGGAAACTTAAAAAATGAACTGAGGGGCAGGGGGAGGAAGAGACCTTTCAGAAGCAGAGAGGAGTTACCGGACCTGAATTGCGGGGAGCCCTCAGGCACCATTCTGGGAGCAGCTGCAGAGGTGGGCTGATACTAGCGTTCGGCCGCAGTTTCCTCAGGGAGAAGCAGCCAGCCACACAGCCTACTCACACCTCTGAATCCTGAGGAGAATGGTGATCTCGGCAAAAGCTAAGTACTTGCATATATTTTAATGCACCCCCCCCCCCCGCCACAATCTGGCTTCAGTAGCTGAATTCCCTGGACCTGAGATAGGCACTGTTGAGCACCTAGAGCCATCCTCACGGCCTGGGGGAAGGAAAATTTTGCATTTGGTGGAAAAGATAATTTGCTAGCTCCACTAACCAGGGGAGCTCAGGACAGAAGCAACTCCTGTCCAGGCATAAACTGTCCATGGACTTTGAGCAATTTTCCCTTCTGCATGGACCTGTGTGGGCCTATTTCGGGAGAATAGGCCCTTGTAGGTAGATTCCAACCATTCCATCTGTGCAGTGGAGAGGTGGGTTTTGATGTTTGACATTGCTTTGCTTACCCACATCAGGGACCTAAGGACTGGTAGCTCCACTCAGGTCACCTAGCCACCCGTGACAGGGACCCAAAGACAACCGGTACCTCCCAGCCCTTACAACCAAAAACTTTGGGTGCCCATGGTCCATCTGCAGAATCAACCCACCTGCACACTCTAGGGAATAGGGATGTACTTTCCTCAGAGACACTCAGGGGTCAGTTCTCAGCCCCCTGCCTTGTTCAGAGTGTGATCCCCTGCTGAAATCAGATATCGGTATATACGCCAATCACCCCTGGCCTTCTAAAACTGTAGGACAGAGCCTGTACCACACACTAGATGATCAGCTACTTGGACACCTGAGCTGAATTCATACAAGAAAACCAAATGGACTCCTAGACTGATATACCTGATAACAGCTCTAGCCAATTGGGGACAGGATGTCAGAACTCCAAAGGTGAAAATAATCAAGGTAGCTCACTCAAGCAACCCATGGGGTGTACCAAAACAAAACAAAGCATCAATCTACAACACAGTAAGCAAGCATAAACTAATACAATAACTTATTGATGGCTCAGAGATAATAGTCAATATCAAGTTACATAAAGAAACAGGCCATGATCACCTCAACAGGCTCTCAAAACAAAGAACCCAGGCATCTTCTAGATGAAAATGCATTCTTAGAATTACCAGATGCAGAATACAAAAGTTGAATATACAGAACCCTTCAAGACATCAGGAAGGAAATGAGGCAATACGCAGAGCAAGCCAGCGAACACACAGATAAAGCAACTGAAGAAATTAGAAAGATTATTCAGGAACATAATGAAAAGTTGAATAAGCTAGAAAAATCCATAGACAGGCAACAATCAGAAATTCAGAAGATTAACAATAAAATTACAGAATTAGACAACTCAATAGAAAGAGGAGCAGAAATGAGCAAGTAGAAGCTAGAATTTCTGAACTCGAAATCATTTGGCACTAATATATTTGAAGAAAAATCAGATAAAGAATTAAAAAAAATGAAGAAACCTTAAGAATCATGTGGGACTCTATCAAGTGAAATAATCAATGAATGAATGGAGTACCAAAACAGGGAAGGATAACAGAAAATACAGAGAGAATTGTTAAAAATTTGTTGGCAGAAAACTTCCCTGATATTGTGAAAGATGAGAAGATATCTATAGAAGATGCTCATTGAACTCCACATAAGGTAGGTCTGAAAAGAAAGTCACCAAGGCATATTATAATCAAGCTAGCCAAAACCAAAGATAAAGAGAGAATTATAACAGCAGTGAGGGATAAAAGAAAAGTCACCTACAAAGGAAAGCCAATAAGAATAAGCTCGGACTACTTGGCAGAAACCATGCAGGCAAGAAGGCAATGGGATGACATATTTAAAAAAAATTGAAGGAAAAAAATTGCCTGCCAAGAATCATATATCCAGAAAAAACTGTCTCTTAAATATGAAGGTGAAATTAAGACCTTTCCAGATAAACACAAGTTGAGGGAATTCGTAAAAACAAAACCAAAACTCCAAAAATACTAAAGGGAGTTTTTTGGTTAGAAAATCAAATAATATCAGGTATCAACCCAAGACTAGGACACTGGGCAGAGCAACCAGAAGTCAACCCAGACAGGGAAATCCAAAAAAACAAAGCAAGATTAGACAAAAAAAAAAAAAAGCTCAAAACAGGTTAATAGCAATGTGACAATATAAAAGAAGACAACACTAGAATAACAGAGACTAAGAAATGTAATCATACAACTTCCATATGGAGAGGAAGATATGGCGATACAAAGAAATAAAAGTTAGTTTTAAAATTAGAAAAATGGGGTAAATAATAAGGTAACCACAAAGAAGACAAACTATCTTACTCATCAAAATAAAATACAAGAAAAAAATAGAGACTCAGCAGAAACAAAATCAACAACAACAAATATGAGGAAAGGACAATATATATGGATAATCTACTCAGCACTTAAATTTAAGTGGGGAAAAAGAAACTGTCAATAACACTAAAAAAAAAGACATCAAAATGACAGCACTAAATTCATACCTATCCATAATTACCCTGAATGTCAATGGACTAAGTGCACCAATAAAGAGACAAAGAGTGGCAGAATGGATTAAAAAACAAGATCCATCTATATGCTGCCTACAAGAGACACACCTTAGACATAGAGAAACAAACAAACTAAAACTCAAAGGATGGAAAAAAATATATCAAGCAAACAACAATCAAAAAAGAGCAGGAGTGGCAATATTAATTTCTGACAAAATAGACTTTAAAGTTAAATCCATCAGAAAGAATAAGGAAGGAGACTATATAATGATTAAAGAGACAATACACCAAGAAGATAAAACCATATTAAATATTTATGCACCCAATGACAGGGCTGCAAGATACATAAAACAAACTCTATCAGCATGGAAAAGTGAGATAGACAGCTCCACAAATAATAGTAGAAGATTTCAAGACACCACTTTCCATGAAGGACAAGGCATCCAGAAAGAAGCTCAATAAAGACACGGAAGATTTAAATGCCACAATCAACCAACTTGACCTCATAGACATATACAGAACACTCCACCAAACAGCAACCAAGTGTACTTTCTTTTCTAGTGCACATGGAACATTCTCTAGAATAGACCACATATTAGGTCATAAAGCAAGCCTTAGCAGAATCCAAAACATTGAAATACTACAAAGCATCTTCTCTGACCCTAAGGCCATAAAACTGGAAATCAATAACAGGAAAACAGGGAAAAGAAATCAAACAGTGGGAAACTGAACATTACCCTGCTCAAAAAAGACTGGATTATAGAAGACATTAAGGATGGAATAAAGAATCCAGTAAGAACAAAAACATTTCCTATCAGAACCTTTGGAACACAGTAAAAGCAGTGCTCAGAGGTCAATTTATATCAATAAATGCACACATCCAAAAAGAAGAAAGGGCCAAAATCAAACAATTATCCCTACAACTTGAACAAATAGAGAGCAACAAAAGAAACCCATAGGCACCAGAAGAAAACAAATTATAAAAATTAGAGCTGAACTAAATGAAATAGAAAACAGAAAAACAATTGAAAGAATTAACAAGACCAAAAGAGGGGTTTTTAAGAAAAATCAACGAAATTGATAAACCACCTACCAAACTGACAAAGGAAAAACAGGAGAGGAAGCAAATAACCCAAATAAGAAATGAGTTGGTTGCTATTATAACAGACCCAACTGAAATTAAAAGAATCATATCAGATTATTATGAAAAATTGTACTCTAACAAATTTGCAAACCTAGAAGAAATGGATGAATTCCTAGAAACACACTACCTAAGTAAACTAACACAAACAGAGGTAGAACAACTAAATAGGCTGATGAAAAAAGAAGAGATTAAAAAGGTAATCAAAAAACTTCCAACCAAAAAAAAAGCCCTGGTCCGGACGGCTTCACTACAGAGTTCTGCCAAACTTTCAGAGAAGAGTTAACACCACTACTACTAAAGATATTTCAGAGCACAGAAAAGGATGGAATAGTACCAAACTCATTCTATGAAGCCACCATATCCCTGATACCAAAACCAGGTAAAGACACTACAAGAAAAGAAAATTATAGACCTATATCCCTCATGAACGTAGATGCAAAAATCCTCAAAAAAATTCTAGCCGATAGAATTCAACAACATATCAAAAAAGTAATTCACCAGGACCAAGTCAGATTCATACCAGGTATGCATGGATGGTTCAACATTAGAAAAACAATTAATGTAATTCACCACATAAATAAAACAAAAGACAAGAACCACATGATTTTATCAGTGGATGCAGAAAAGGCATTTGACAAAGTTCAACACCCATTCATGATAAAAACTCTCAGGAAAATAGGAATAGAAGGAAAATTCCTCAACATAATAAAGGGCACTTATACAAAGCCAACAGCCAACATCACGCTAAATGGAGAGAGCCTGAAAGCATTCCTGTTGAGACAGGGAACCAGACAAGGATGCCCTTTATCACTGCTCTTATTCAACATTGTGTTGGAGGTCCTAGCCAGAGTAATTAAGCTAGATAAAGAAATAAAGGGCATCCAGATTGGCAAGGAAGAAGTCAAAGCATCTCTATTTGCAGATGACATGATCTTATACATAGAAAACCCTAAGGAATCCTCCAGAAAACTACTGAAACTAATAGAAGAGTTCAACACAGTTTCGGGATACAAGATATACAAAAATCAGTTGGATTCCTCTACACCAACTAAAAGAACATCGAAGAGGAAATCAGCAAATCAATTCCATTTACAGTAGCCCCCAAGAAGATAAAATACTTAGGAATAAATCTTAACAGAGATGTAAAAGGGTTATACAAAGAAAACTACAGTACACTTCCGCAAGAAAACAAAAGAGACTTACATAAGTGGAAAAACATAACTTGCTCATGGATAGGAAGACTTGACATTGTAAAAATGTCTGTTCTACCAAAAGCGATCTGTACATTTAATGCAATTCCGATCCAAATCCCAAGGACATTCTTTAATGAAATGGAGAAACAAATCACCAACTTCACATTGCAGGGAAAGAGGCCCCGGATAAATAAGGCATTACGGAAAAAGAAGAACAAACTGGGAGGCCTTACTTTATCTGATTTTAGAACCTATTATACCACCACAGTAGTCAAAACAGCCTGGTACTGGTACAACAACAGACACATGTACCAATGGAACAGAATTGAGAATCCAGACATAAATCCATGCCCATGTGAGCAGTTGATATTTGACAAAGGCCCCAAAACAGTTAAATGGGGAAAAGACAGTCTTTTTAGCAAACGGTACTGGCATAACTGGATATCCATCTGAAAAAAAATGAAACAAGACCCATACCTCACTCTATGCACAAAAACTAACTCAAAATGGATCAAAGACCTAAATATAAAATCTAAAATGGTAAAGACCATGGAAGAAAAAATAGGGACAACGTTAGGAGCCCTAATACTTGGCATAAAGAGTATACAAAACCTATTAAGAATGCAGAAGAAAAACTAGATAACTGGGAGCTCCTAAAAATGAAACACCTGTGCTCATCCAAAAGGCTTCACCAAAAGAGCAAAAAGACTACGTACAGACTGGGAAGAAGTTTTTAGCTATGACATTTCCGATCAGCGTCTGATCTCTAAAATCTACATGATACTGCAAAAACTCAACTACAAAAAGACAAAAAACCCTACTAAAAAATGGGCAAAAGATATGAATAGACACTTCACTAAAGAAGACATTCAGGTAGCTAACAGATACATGAGGAAATGTTCACAATCATTAGCCATTAGAGAAATGCAGATCAAAACTACAATGAGATTTCATCTCACTCCAACAAGGCTGGCATTAATCCAAAAAACACAAAAGAATAAATGTTGGAGAGGCCGTGGAGAGACTGGAACACTTCTACACTGCTGGTGGGAATGTCAAATGGTACAACCACTTTGGAAATCGATTTCGCGCTTCCTTAAAAAGCTAGAAATAGAACTACCATACGATCCAGCAATCCCACTCCTTGGAATATACCCTAGAGAAATGAGCCTTTGCATGCATACCCATGTTTATTTTTGCACTGTTTACAATAGCAGAAAGATGGAAGCAACCAAGGTGCCTATCAACAGATGAATGGTTAAATAACTTACCGCATAGTCACTCAATGGAATACTATGCAGATAAAGTACATTGAGGAATCTGTGAAACATTACATAACATGGAGGAACCTGGAAGGCATTATGCTGAGTGAAATTAGTCAGTGGCAAAAGGACAAATATTGTATAAGATCCTATTATAAGAACTTGAGAAATAGTTTAAGAAGAAAATATTCTTTGGTGGTTACAAGAGGAGGAAGGGAGGAAGGGTGGGAGAGGGGTATTCACTAATTAGATAGTACATAAGAACTACTTTAGGTGAAAGGAAAGACAGCACACAATACAGGGGAGGTCAGCACAACTGGACTAAACGAAAAGCAAAGAAGTTTCCTGAATAAATTGAATGCTTTGAAGGCCAGTGTAGCAGGGGCAGAGGTTTGGGGACCATGGTTTAAGGGGACATCTAAGTCAATTGGTGTAATAAAATCTATTAAGAAAACATTCTGCATCCCACTTCGAAGAGTGGCGTCTGGGGTCTTAAACGCTAGCAAGCAGCCAACTAAGATGCATCAATTGGTCTCAACCCACCTGGATCAAAGGAGAATGAAGAACTCCAAGGACACAAGGTGATTACAAGCCCAAGAGACAGAAAGGGCCACATGAACCAGGAACTACATCATCCTGAGACCAGAAGAACTGGATGGTGCCTGGGTACAACTGATGACTGCCCTGACAGGGAACACAACAGAGAATCCCTGTGGGAGCAGGAGAGCAGTGGGATGTAGACCCCAAATTCTCATAAAAAGACCAGACTTAATGGTCTGACTGAGACTGGAAAGACACCGGTGGTCATGGCCCCCAGACCTTCTGTTGGCCCAGGACAGGAACCATTCTCGAAGCCAACTCTTCGGACATGGATTGGACTGGACAATGAGTTGGAGAGGGATGCTGGTGAGGAGTGAGCTTCTTGGATCAGGTGGACATTTGAGACTATGTTGGCATCTCCTGCCTGGAGGGTAGATAAGAGGGTAGAGGGGGTTAGAAGCTGGAGAAATGGACATGAAAAGAGAGAGTGGAGGGAGAGAGCGGGCTGTCTCATTGGAGGAGATTAATTGGGAGTATGTAGCAAGGTATATATAACTTTTTGTGTGAGAGACTGACTTGATTTGTAAACTTTCACTTAAAACACAATAAAAATTAAAAAAATAAAATAAAATAAAAGACTATGAAAGGGATACAAAGAGCCACTCTACCAAAAAGAATTGGTGGACAGTCAACCATGTTTGGAGTTAGCATTTGATCAAGAACTGACAGTATTGAAGGAAGAAATCCAAGCTGCACTGAAGGCATTGGCAAAAAACAAGGCTCCAGGATTCGACAGAATACCAAATGAGATGTTTCAACCAACAGATGCAGTGCTGGAGGTGCTCACTCATCTATGTCAAAAAATTTGGAAGAGAGCTTCCTGGTTATTGGACTGGGAGAGTTCTATACTTGTACTCATTGTGAAGAACGTTGATCCCACAGCATCGAAAATTATCAAATAATATCATTAATACCACACACAAGTAAAATTATGCTGAAAATCATTCAAAAATGGAAGCAGAGATACATTGACAGGGAATGGCTCAAAGTTCAAGCCAGATTCAGAAGAGGACATGGAATGAGGGGTATCATTGCTGATGTCAGATGGATCTAGGCTGAAAGCAGAGAATACCAGAAAAATATTTACCTGTGTTTTATTGACTATGCAAAGGCATTTGATTGCATGGATCATAACAAATTATGACTAACATTGTGGAGAATGGAAATTCCAGAACACTTAATTGTGCTCGTGAAGAACTGTACTTAGAAGAAGAGGTAGTTGTTGGAACAGAACAAGGGAATACTGTAGTTGCTTATAGTCAGGAAGTCTGTGCATCAGGATTGTATCCTTTCACCATACTTATTCAGTCTGTATGCTGAGCAAATAATCCAAGAAGCTAGGTTATGTGAAGAAGAATATGGCATCAAGATTGGAAGAAGACTTGTTAATAACCTGTGATATACAGATGACACAACCTTGGTTGCTCAAAGTTAAGAAGCCTTGAAATACTTATTGATGAAGATCGAAGACTATAGCCTTCAGTGTGGATTTCACCTCAACATAAAAAGCAAACAAAAATCCTCATAAATGGACCAATAAGCAACATCATGATAAACAGAGAAAAGGTTGAAGTTGTCAAGTATTTCATTTTACTTGAATCTACAATCGATGCCTATGGAAGCAGCAGTCAAGAAATCAAAGGACATATTGGATTGGGCATATCTACTGCAAAAGACCTCTTTCAAGTGTTAAAAAGCAAAGGTGTCACTTTGAGGACTAAGGGGTGCCTGATTCATGGAACGGCATTTTCAATTACCTCATACACATGTGAAAGCTGGACAATCAATAAGGAAGACTGAAGAATTGGTATATTTGAGTTGTGGTGTTGGTGAAGAACCCCGAATATACCATGGACTACCAGGATAATGAACAAAGCTGTCTTGGGAGAAGTACAGACAAAATGCTCCTTAAAAGCAAGGATGGTGGGACTTTGTCTCACATATTTTGGGCAAGTTAACATGAGAGACTGGTCTCTCCAAAAATCCGACTCATAGTGACCCTTTAGGACAGAGTAGAACTGCTCCATTGGGTTTCCAAGGAGAGAATGTTGGGTTGGAACTGCAGAACTTGTTGGTTAGCAGCTATTGCTGAACCACTATGCCATCGGCAATAATGTTACGTGTCAGTGAAAAAGACGAAGTCCTTCAACGGGTTGGTTTGACACACTGGCTGCAACAATGAGCTCAAGCATAACAAAGATTCTGAGGATAGGGCAGGACTGAGCAGTTTTTCTTTCTATTTACATAGGTTGCTATGAGTCAGAATCGACTGTATGGCACCTAACAACAACAATTTTAATTTTATTTGTTATTTTAGAATGTATTAAGATGAATTCATTAATTGATCATTTTCTTTTTTTTTTTTTGGTTTCTAATATAAACCTTTAAAGCTATACATTTCTTTTTAGCCTCTTCACTAGCTACATCATATACATTTTTATATTTTTTTATCATTTTAGCTTCTAATATCCATTCTGTATTCATCTTTGACCCATAAGATATCTATTAATTTGTTGATCTTTTCAATTATCTAAAGATCTTCCTGATATCTTTGCTATTTATTTCTAATTTAATCTTTTCCTCTGGTCAGTGAAAATAGTCCGTATAATACTCTTTTTTTTTTTAATAACTTTTTATAGCCTAGCATATGGCTTATCTCTCTTTTTTTTTTTTTTAAATGTTCTATGGACATTATTAAAGGTTGTCCCTTCTCTTCTTGTTGAGTAGTGTTATATAAATATCAATTAAATCCAGTTTATAATATTGTTGTATCTTATATTTCCTGACTGATTTACCGTCATCTTCTTCTATCAATTACAAACAGAAATCTGGAGCCTCTAACATCATTAAACCTTCACACTTGGATGATGACAATTCATTGGAGATGCATAGATGTACTTTCAGAGACGATCAGGTTTTCTCTACCTCCCTTAATTTACTAAACTTTCCTGTCCCCTGTAGAAATCTGAGATTGTGAACCCTGTGATAAGCCTACTGATTTTCTCTAACTCTTGTACAGATATAAAAATCGTTTTACTTACTATACGTCTTGTGGTTACACTCCAGAAAGTGAATCAACCTTCCACCGAAACAGAATCAGGTTTTAAGATTGATAACTCTCATGCGTCAAGAGGATATCAAAGGATATATTACTCATCTAATAAGGATGTGATGGGCAGAACCCATTGCTGTCGAGTGGATTCTGACTCATAGCAACCCTAAAGGCAAGGGTAGAACTGCCCCATAGTTTTTCCAAGGAGCAGTTGGTGGATTTGAACAGCTGACCTTTGGCTTAGCAGCTGAGCTCTTGACCACTGCACCACCAGAGCACTGTAAAGAGTAGAGTAGGGTCTAAAACTGTTCTGAAAATGACTTTAGAAAACAAAGAGCAGAAAGGGGGTTAGGGAAAGGGTATCAAATATCAAAAATGGAGTCAAACTATTATGCCACTTACAATCTCTGTTAGAAATTATACAACTTCACTCAACAGAAAATAATGCCAGTCCACCAATTGCCAACTTGTTTTTTCTTCACCTCATCAAAATAAATGCTCTCTTGTTTCATTCCATGTAGGCCCAATTTTAGATTCCAAATTCTAGGGTTATATAATATGATGTACTGTAAAGAAAAGTTTAGATAGGAAACAAAGCTTTACCACTTTGAGTAATATGTGGCTTTCATAACTTAGGAAATATAATGAGATATTAATTATTATTAAGTTTACATTTTATTTGGCAGCTAAATAAAAAGCACATTATCATAGAAAATGACTGGAAATTTAGTCAGGATATTTATGTTATTTTTTGAGATTTTACAGAAACAAGTTACGTGGTCTTGATTAAGACATTTAATATCTTAGTACCCCAATTCTATCAGTTTCAAAATGAAAAAATCAATTATGTTAGGGTCTGTTACTTACATGTGAAAATATGAACTGAGAGACAGCTATTCAAAGTTGGTAAAAGTTTAGATTCACAAAAATTTTTAAAGGTTTTATATTCACATTATAGATCTAAGATTTTGAAAAAAATGAGAGGAAAAAGTAATACTTTTAGACTATTTTTAGAATACGCTAGTGAATAATTTCAAGCAAACAAAATGATTTTTCAGAAAGTAGGATGTATACTAAGGCAAGGAATTATAGACAAGCTAAACTTTCATTAGTTATGGAGAAAAATAGTGAAAATTTTTTTCTAAGCCATTTTGAAGACATACCTAAAAATGCTTTAATTAGAAATAATCAAAAGCAATTCATCAGAGGGAGAAGATGATTCTTCAGAGTTTACTGAAGTTATTTATATTCAAAGATATGGGACGATGATTATTTTCATTGTCGAGTACTTAAAAATAATTTGAAAAGCTAAGATTGAATCTGCTCAAATACAAATGAGAAAATGTGATTAAGAATAAGACAGCATTTTCAGTTCCCTCCACTGCCCCAGAGAACAAATGTATGATTCAATAAGTCCACAATAAGCAAAAATGTTAGCCTTCTGACAAAATAATTAGAATTAATGATATCAAATTTAGAGACTTGAAATCCTTCAGTTGATTTGCCTCTTATATTAATGCAATAAGAAAAATATGGAATGATAAAGTTAATGCAAAATTGATACTAGGGAATTTGTGCTGACCAATAGCAGAAATATATGTGATTAATGTTCATTTCCTTGTCTCCCTACCACAAGCTCAAACCCTCCCTCCCTCAAAGCATAACGACTATAATAATGTCTTCTTCACAAACAGAATATTCATGGGAAATTATGAGAGCCCACTGTAACAATGTATATTCTTTTCCTGTGTTAGTATTTCCATAATAGAAATAAAACAGCCTTAGAATGCAAAATAGGTCCCTGGGTGGCACAAATGGTTTTCGCTTAACTATTAGCCGAAAGGTCGACAGTTTGATCACACTCAAGAGTGCCCTGGAAAAAGGGCCTGATGATCTCCTTCTGTAAAGATCACAACCAAGAAAACTACATGTAGCAGTACTACTTTGTAACACATGGGGTCTCTATGAGTCAGAATCAACTTGATGGTGATAGGATTTTGGGGTGGGGGGCACTGGGGAGATTTAGGATAGAAAAAGGAGTCCCTGGGTGGCACAAATGGTTAAGCATATGACTACTAACCAAAAGGTTGGCATTTTGAAACTTCCCAGAGATTCTTTGGAAGATAGGCCTGGTGATTTGCCTCTGAAAGGTCTCAGCCTTGAAAACTCTACGGAGTGGTTCTCCTCTGTACACATGGGGTTTCCATTAGTTGGAATTGACTTGATGGCAACTAACAACAGCAAGGATACAAAATAATGCATAATTTGCATAAGGGTAGATTTATGCTTATCAATGAGATTATCAGGATTGAAAATAAGCTACCATTATGAGTTATTTCAGCCTGCCAATCCCATTTATGGGAAATAGGATTTAAAAAAATAAAAACAGGGCTTATAGTGAGTTTACAATGGAGACATTGATGCTGGTTCCTGGGACTCCAGAGGGAATAGGATTTTTTTTTTTTCCAAGGATAATATAGATACAAGTTACAGTCATTATAACAGTTACAGGGGCCTGTTTAATGTCAACATTTCATTTAAAACAAAGTGAACAATGAGCTAATTGCCCCAGTGAGTAAAATTGCTGTTTATTTATTTTTTTTTTCCACAAGAGAGAGGAAAGCAGTGGATATAAATGAAGTGGGAAAACAATCGCAGCTCTGAAATGCTAAGTATAAGATCCTCCAGAGGCCCCTCTTTGTTACCTGAAAACCTAAGGCTACTGATCTTGAGTTCACCATGGGAATGCTTTCTTAAAGTGTGAAGAGTACTCACTAATAGGCCTCATGGGGATGTTCATCTGGTTAGGATTTATGAAAATAATGCATGGAGGTGATAGCTAAGAATTCAAAAAAGGTGGCATTTTTTTTCAAAACACTATCTGTCCTTTCTTTTGTAATTGCAAAATCATCTTTGAAATGTACATCAGTTAAGTGGATTTCTAATGTTCAGATAAATAATTGGAAAATTAAAAGTAGAGGCCTTCAAAACCCAAGAGGAAATTTGATTTTATTCTCTTTTTCTTTGTCTTTCTCATTTTATGGGATACCTTGCATTACAAGAAAAGGCTTTCTTTTGAGGTAATTTTAGTACCTCAAAATCAGAATAATTTAAAAAGACTTACTTTAAGGATACTTATTGTCCTTAATTATAATAGCTTACATTTCTACATATTATAAAGTTTCGAGCCTCACACTGACCTGTGAAGTATGTTCTATTTTCATCCCCATTACATTAGTGAGTAAACTGAGATACAGAGAGTTTAAGATGCCTCCCTAAGGTATTCTGTAAGTGGTAAAAACTAGCAAATTTGCCACAGGGCCTAAGACTGTAAGAACTTTGCTCTACTTCCTGTCTGCTCTAAAATTGCTCCACATATTTTGTTAAATAACTTCCACTATAAACTGCTAAGGATAATGTCAAATTAAGAAATCATTTAAATAATAGCATGGTGTATATGGTTAAAATATAGAAAAATCAATTGTGTAAACTTGACAATCAGTAGTGCCAGTCATTGATTATATATACACAGATAGAATGCTTTCTTAGTAAAATCCTTCTATTTTACTTAATAAGTTTATATTACATTAGAAAATACTTGAGCTTGGATGATAGCAGTTCTAATCTAATTAAAACTCCCTACGGAGACCTAAAAATCCAATAGGAATTCTGTATTCATTTTTTAAAATTTATTCCTTATTCAGTTTACTGTGCACCAACTCTGTGCCAAATACTTCAATTAATTTTTGAAGGTGACAAAACAAATTGTTTTATCTTTTATGGTGTTTTAAATATATATCCAAAAATTCTACCATACTCCACCTGCATCTTGAATGTGGGCTGAACTTCGTGTGTCTAAGCAAAGAGAAGATGGCAGATGTAATGACCAGAAGTGTATGACTTCAAAAGGTAGGATATAAAAGATATTGTTGTTCTTGTTCTCTCTCTTGGATTGCAACTCTGGGGGAAGCCCTCTGCCATGTAATGAGGACATGCAAACAACCCTGAGACCCATGTGGGAAGACAGTGAGATTCCAGTCAACAATGAACACAAACTTGATAGCCATGTCAATGAGTCATCTTGGTAGCAGAAGCTCCAGACTCCATCAGACTTTCAGACACTTGTTATCCCATCTAACAGCTTGACTGAAACTTCTTGAGAGGACCTGAGACAGAACTGTTCAGTTAAGCTGAATCCCTGAACCACAAGAAGTATGAGACACTACATGTTTATTGTGTTTTAAGACTTCACATTTTGAGATAATTTTTTGTGCAGCTATTGATAATATATCTTGTCACTCAGCTCTAGAATGTTTTTCCAGGATATTATTAGCAGACATTTTAACAATGGTTATTTAGTAAATTATCTATCATTTTATGACTAGTTTTAAATATTTTTGTATAGTTACAAAAGAACGTAATCCTGCATTGTGAAACTGCTTAGAAACTAAGGTTTTAATAATATCCATATTCCCAAGATGTTTGGTATAATTTTGATCCCCACAAGCTTATTTATGCTTTAAGTACATTTCTTATCATAAAGTATATGGTCTTATTTTAAAAAAATGTTAAACTGGTAATGCTTAAGAAAAACATTTGTGAAATGTATCTGTAAATACCGTAATTTATTTTATATTTTCTTTGCTTCCCACATTGTTAAGGATTTTAATGCATTAGCATTTAGAAAACTAGAAAACCTGGGTTTACTGTACATGAATTTGGGTTATATACTCTGAATTTCAGAATTTCTAGGAAAAACACTAATGGTACTTTTATAAATGTGTGAACATATACAAAACTCATAAGACTGAAGAAACATGCTATGAAATATCAAAACCTCTGGGAAATACTCTGGATTATTATTATTACATTTAGTTAGTATTTTAGATATTGATTCACAAATGGACTATTTTTATTTACTATTGTTGGATACCACCACCACTACCCCAACTTGGTGAGTTAAAATAACAATTCGTTATTATCTCTCCTGTTTCTGTGTTTTGGCTGGTATCAGCTAGATGGTCCTCAATTGGGAACTGCGAGGCAATTTATTTTCATTAGGTTTTCACTGGCTAATTATTTTTAAAAGTGATGACCAGGTCCTTCTTCATAGTCTTAGTCTGGAAGCACAGCAGAAACCTGTCCACCATGGATGACACTGTGGGTATTTGAATACCAGTGGCATAGCTTCCAGCATCACAGCAACACTGAAGCCCCCACAGTACAACAAACTGACAGATGTGTGGAACAGCAGAACATTGTCTGATATAGTGCCTGAAGATGAATACCTCAGGCTGGAAGGCACTCAAAAGACAACTGGGAAGAGCTGCCTTCTCAAAGTAGAGTCAACCTTACTGACATGGATGGAGTCAAGCTTTCAGGACCTTCACTTGCTGATACGGCATGACCAGAATGAGAAAAAAAAAAAGCTGCAAATATCCATTAGTAATCGAAACATGGAATGTACCAAGTATGAATCTAGGAAAATTGGAAATTGTGAAAAATGAAATGGAACGCATAAACGTCGATATCCTAGGCATTGTTGTTTTGTGCCAACTCATAGTGACACTGTAAGTAGGACAGAGTAGAACTGCCCCAAAGGGTTTTCATGGAGTAGCTGGAGGATTTAAACTGCTGACCATTTGGTTACCAGCTAAGCTATTAACTACTGGATCACTTGGGCTCCTTTCTAGGCATTAGTGATCTGAAATGGGCTGATACTGACCATTTTGAATCAGACAGTCATACAGTCTGCTATGCCAGGAATGACAAATTGCAGAGGAATGGTGTTGCATTCATCATCAAAAAGAACATTTCAAGATTTACCCTGAAGTACAAAACTGTCAGAGATAGCATAATATCCATACATCTTCAGGGAAGACCAGTTAATATTTATTATTCAAATTTACGCACGAACCACTAAGGTCAGAGATGAAGAAAATGAAAATTTTTACCAACTTCTACAGTCTGAAATTGATCCAGCATGTAATCATGATGTGTTCATATTTACTGGAGATTGGAATGCAAAAGTTGGAAACGAAGAAAGATCAGTAGTTCAAAAATATGGCCTTGGTGATAGAAACAAAGCATGAGATGGCATGATAGAATTTTGCAAGACCAACAACTTCTTCATTGAAAATACCTTTTTTTTTAACAACATAAATGATGACAATACACGTGGACATTGCTGGATGGAATACACAATAATTAAATCAACAACATCTGTGGAAAGAGACGATAGAAATGCTCATTACCATCAGTCAGAACAAGGCCAGGAACCAAATTTGGAACAGCCCACTAATTGCTCATCTGCAAGTTCAAGTTGAAGCTGAAGAAAATTAGAAGAATTACACAAGAGCCAAAGTATAAACTTGAGTATATCCCACCTGAATTTAGAGACCAGCTCAAGAATAGATTTTAGGCATTGAACACTAATGACCAAAGACCAGACAAGTTGTGGGATGACATAAAGGACATCATGCATGAGGAAAGCAAGAGGTCATTAAAAACACAGGAAAGAAAGAAAAGACCAAATTGGATGTCAGAAGAACCTCTGAAGTTTGCTCTTGAATGTCAGGTATCTAAAGGGAACTGAGGAAATGATGGACTAAAAGAGCTTAACAAGATTTCAAAGGGTGGCTCGAGAAGACAGTGTAACTTATTATAATGACATGTGCAAAGAATTGTAATTAAAAGACCAAAGGGAAGAACAGTCTTGGCATTTCTCAAGCTGAAAGAACTGAAGAAAAAATTCAAGTCTTGAGTTTCAATAGTGGAGGATTAAATGGGTAAAATACTAAACGACTTAAGAAACATAAAAAGAAGATGAAAGGAATACACAGAGCCAGTGTACCAAAAGAATTGGTCAACATACGGTCATTTCAGGAGGTAGCATATGATCAAGAATTTATGGTACTGGAGGAAGAAGTTCAAGCAGTATTGAAGATATCGGTGAAAAACAAGCCTCCAGGAATTGACTGAATACCAACTGAGATGTTTCAACAAAAAGATGCAGTGCTGGAAGTACTCGCTCTTCTATGCCAAGAAATTGGGAAGATAGCTACCTGGCTAAATGACTGGAAGAGCTCCATGTTTATGCCTATTCTAAAGAAAAGTGATCCACTGAATGCAGAAATTATTGCACGATATCATTAAAATCACAAAGTAAAATTTTGCTGAAGATCATTTGAAAGTGGTTGCAGCAATACATAAATAACTGCCAGAAATTCAAGCAGTATTCAGAAGAGGACAGGAAACAAGGGGTATCATTCCTGATGTCAGATGGATCTAGGCTGAAAGCAGAGAATATCAGAAAGATGCTTACCTGTGCTTTACTGACTATGCACAGGCATTCAACTGTGTGGGTCATGACAAATTATGGATAACATTGCAAAGAATGGGAATTCCAAAACACTTAATCATGCTCATTAGGAACCTGTGCATAGATCAAGAGGCAGTTGTTCAAACAGAACAAGGGGATACTGCGTGGTTTAAATTCAGGAAAGTTGTGAGTTGTATCCTTTCACCATATTTATTCAATCTGTTTGCTGAGCAAATAATCCTAGAAGATGGACTGTATGAAGAAAAATGGGGCATCAGAACTGGAGGAAGATTCATTAACAAACTGTTATGAAGATGAGGCAACTTTGCTTGCTGAAAGTGAAGAGGACTTGAAGCACTTACTGATGAAGAGCAAAGACTATAGCCTTCAATATGGATTACACATCAATATAAGGAAAAAAAAAATATCCTCACAACTGGACCAACAAGCAACATTATGATAAATGGAGAAAAGATTGAAGTTGTCAAGGATTCTGTTTTACTTGATCCATAATCAATGCCTGTGGAATCAGCAGTTGAGAAATCAAATGACACATTGAATTTGACACATCTGCTGCAAAAGACCTCTTCAAAGTTTTAAAAAGCAATGATGTCACCTTGAAGACTAAAATGAACCTGATCGAAGCCATCGTGTTTTCAATTGCCTCATATGCACGCAAAGGCTGAGCAATGAATAGGGAAGACTTAAGATGAATCGACAGCTTTGAATTATGGTGTTGGTGAAGAGTATTGAATATACCATGGATTGCCAAAAGCAGGAACAAATCTGTCTTGGAAAAAGTATAACTAGAATGCTTCTTTGAATCCAGGATGGCCAGAGTTTGTCTCAAACACTCTGGACATGTTTTTAGGGGGGTTTAGTCCCTGGAAAAGTCATCATGCTTGATAAAGTGGAGATTCAGTGAAAAAGAGGGAAATCCTCATCAAAATGGATTGACACAGTGGCTGCAACAATGGGCTCAAGCATAACAATGATCATGAGGATGACACATGATGGGACAGTGTTTTATTCTGTGGTGCAGAGGGTCTCTGTGAGTCAGAACCAACTTTATGGCACCTAACAACAACAGGCAATTTATTTACATATCAGTTGTGGCTAGAGTAAAAGACTGTATATTCAAAATGATTTCTTCATCCACATGTATAGTGCCTCAGTGTTCCTTCACATGGCTTCTGTCTTTAGCACAGTACGGTAGACTTCTTACATAACCTCCATATTCAAGAGATAAGAGGCAGAAGTTTCTTGGCTAGTTAAGAGCTACACCCAGGATTGGCCCAGATTCATTTCCACTGTAATCTATTTGTCAAAGTGGTCAGTGGGCCTTCCTAGACTCAAGAAGATATGGACTCCATATCTTATTGGCAAGGTCATATTGCAAAAGAGCATATAGAATGAGAGATATTATTATGCTGATCTATAGAAAAACAATTTGACAAATGATATTCAATAAAATATATGAGAAATATATAAGAACAATAATTTGTGATGCTAAAAGGACAATAGTTGCCAACCCAATAATATCTATTTTAGAATTAAAAAGAAATCTGTTTAATGCAAATCTTCTAACAAAATTTGCCTGAAATTATTGATTCTCTTTATAGTAACAATAATAGTTGTTACCTAATCTGTTGGTCTTAATACAAGGAATTGCATATTTTTGTATTATTTAATATAACAGCCTTATTAAACAAAATAAGAGTAAATAAATATTGAAATTTAATATAGAAATAAATATAATCAAATATCAAATTAAGTAATTTGATAATAGTAATAAATAGGAACACTTTGGTAATTTTTTGTAGAGCTGAATGAGGATAGCCAAGGGCCTAATATTGTAAATCAACCCATGTATAACAAAGTCTTGCCTTGCATCATGCATAAAAATAAAACTAAAATATTAATGCAAAATTAGAGACAAAAGGTAACAGATAAACCCTCTCTGATGTTTTTATTAAAACATATAAGAATTGGTAACAAGCCAGAAGCAAAAGACAGGTATGAAACATACATGAAATAAATTATAAAAATTATTTCAATAAGTGGATAATTCATCTGGTATTATTACTAGTTTGGAGCCCTGGTAGTGCAGTGGTTAGAAGCCCGACTGGTAACCAAAAAGTCAGCAGTTCAGATCCACCAGCAGCTCCTTGGAAACCCTATGAGGCAGTTCAACTCTTTCTTACAGGGTCTCTATGAGTCAAAATCTACTCGACGGCAATGGGTTTTATTACTAGTTTAGTGGTCTGAGATAGTTTAAAAGTCATAATAGCCTAAAAGGCATAATTCATTCATTCTGGGTCTACTTCTTATCCGTGTTGTTTTTATTGTTAGATGCCATTGAGTGGATTCCAATTCATAGTGACCCTAAGTATAACAGAACGAAACTCTGTCAAGTTCTGCACCATCTTCACAGTTTTTGCTGTGTTCGGGTCCCTTGTGTCAATCCAGGATTTCCTCCTTTCACTGACCCTCTGTTTTACCAAGCATGGTGTCCTTCCCCAGGGACTGGTCCCTAATGATAACATGTCCAAAATACATGGAAAAAAGTCTCTTTACACTGTCTTCTAAGGAGTATTCGGCTGTCCTTCTTCCAAGACAGATTTTTTCGTTCTTAACTTCTTAAATACTTTGGGCCTATGTATGTCTTATTTTAATGGTAATAATAATTCTTAGAAAGTAAATGTAAATATCTATGCACGTGCATATATCTTACAGACAAATATAATACAGTTATGATCACAAAATATCTTTTGTAAAAGTCATGAAATGAACTTTTCCTAAATGTGTTTTCAGTGGTTTCTGCGAAAGACGAGTATACCTTCTATAGGAATCTTCTAGACCTCCTGTAATCTTGTATGTAGAAGAATCAGGTTCTAATAACTCTTCAGTAGTTTAACTAAATTCTGTTTATAGTGTCTTAGCAACGTGTGTGTATATGTTGTGTGTGTGTGCATTCATGTATGTGTACGTGTGGTGTGTGCTTTAATTCTATACTCCCCATTCAGGCAAGTTTAATAAACTAATTGTGAGATCACCTTGGGAAAGGGACATTCCAAAGTCCTGACTGACCTCTAATAACTTTGATTACAATTACATGTTGGGGTTTTCTATGGCCATTTTAAAAACCAAAATTTCAATAGAAGTTGGCATTGTTAAAATGCCAGACTGATGGTATCAAGTTCTTAATAATTCAACATTTTATAGTAGGAACCGATCAAAAGAAAGAGGTTAATATGACATTTGGCCAATACAGAAAACAATTCCATATAAATGTATGCAAATAGACAGTAAAACAGTGGACTGAAGAATAAGCTTGATAAAAGCTAAGTAAAGATTCTTGGGTTAAATCCTTAAGAAATGTTTGCAAATATATAATAAATACTAGATGTTTATCAAAAATCAATAAAGAATACTCTAACTGAAATACATCAGTATTTGTTATTTGAAGATTCCTAAATTTTAAATAACTAAATTGCAATAATATCCCAATTAAAGTTTGAAACCAAGGATTGATTAAATCTTCCCAAGCTCCTCTATCCCCCACAGAGTTTCTAGAAGTCAATCTAGTGCTTAATGTATTTTTCTTCACCATTTCTTCTTTTCAATGTAAATTTTTATATTTACACATGGCACATCTCTTTAATTTGCTCCCTTACTTTTAAACTTTGATGTTCAAGGGCTCTTCGCTTTAAGAGCCACAGCAGCACCAAGCAAAAACAGTGAAGAGATTTTGCCCAGGCAGCGGTGAAGAGCATCATGGTAATTAAAGGGATAATTGTGGCTCCCTGCCTTTGCTATAATTGAAAAACAAGTATACAGCCTTTTCCATTTAACTTTATTGCCTGAGTTCAAACCATTGTATAGAAGGGAAAGCAACACTAGACTAATTCCTCTAATGTTGCTTTCCTGTCCACACAACAGTTTGAAACCTAGCATTAAAGCTAAGCAGAAGAGGCAATTAGATTTATTCAATTACAACTGCGTGAAATAAGTACAATTATCAGTTTCGTTATTAGAAATGAAGTGCTTGCCAAATATTTTCTTGCTAGCCTTAGCTACTAGATTTCCTGCATCAGGCTGAAAACCTGGTAAGCATTTGATAGAATGGTCCAGTTAGGTAATTTATACTGTTTTCCAATGAAAACCTTGCTACACCGTAGTAATTGTAGTAGCTGCATCCGTGACCTTTGATGGCTGAATATGTACTATGCCTGCTTTGAATATTAGGCAAATTTCATAAACTGACAACTGTTTGGTGAAGTGTCATTAAAATCACTGGCAAAGTTATTTCAGAGAGTAAAGATGAGACAATCTAATAGGAAGAATACCATTCTATGAGTCAGGAATCTTGATTTTAATAAAGTATCTGAAACTTACTGTACTGCATTTGAAAATAAATGATTAATAATTTTCATGTGAATCAGATACCCTGGGACCATAGCTTCTCTCTAGTGCTGTAATCTTGGGTAAGCTACTTAACCTTTTAAGGTCTCATAATTTATATATATGTGTATATATATATATACATAATGTGTATATATATACATATACTTGTATACAAAATATATGTAAAATTGTAGACTTCTGCATCTGGTCAAAATGGAATAACAGGAACTGGATTTACCCTCCACCTGAAACAACTGAAATAATACATAAAATATAAGATTCTTTACCTAGACTATGAAAAACCAGAAATGGTAACTGATTGGGTAAGCATAATTTTTTTTTCATTATTTTTAAATTCTCCTGGCAAGACCATTGATTTTTTTTTTTTTTTAATTTTCCTTTAGGTAAAAGTTTGCAGCTCAAGTTAGCTTCTCATACAAAAATTTATACATACATTGTTATGTGACCCTAGCTGTTATCCCTATAATGTGACAGCACACTCCTCCTTTCCACCCGGGCTTTTCTGTGTCCATTCAACCAGCTCTTGTCCCTTTCTGCCTTCTCATCTTGCCTCCGGAGAGGAGCTGCCCATTTAGTCTCATGTATCTACTTGAGCTAAGAAGCACCCTCTTCACGAGTATCATTTTATGTCTTTTAGTCCAGTCTAATTTTTGTCTGAAGAGTTGGCTTCGGGAATGGTTTTAGCTCTGGGCTAACAGAGAGTCTGGGGACTATGTCTTCTGGGGGTTCCTCCAGTCTCCGTCAGGCCATTAAGTCTGAAGACGACTGATTTTTTAAAAGAAAAATAACAACAATGTAATACGGGGTTTAAAATCTGTATAAACAAAATATATGACCAGAGCACACAGGCCAGGAGATGGGAAATATGAGTATACTGTTGGGAGGTCCTCATACTTTACATGAAGTCTTATCACTTGAAGGGAGACTTTGATAAGTTAAAGATGTATATCATAAACCCAAAAGCAACAACTAAAATGACAAAATGAAAAGCCACATCCAATAAGCCAACAAAGGAAATGAAATATAATCATAAAAAACACTGAATCCAAAAAAGGAAAAATTCTGTGTAAAAATAGTACCTTTCTCAGGATATTTTTGAAGACTAAATGAGATGATGTATACATAGTACTTAACAGGGTGTCTGCTCAATACATTGTAAGTACTCAATATGTTATTGTGAGTTATTAGTTTTAAGTAAATTTTGTCACTTTTAAATTTTGGTTTTCTCTTCAGCAAAAATAAAGTGGTCCCAATGAAGATCTCTAAATTTTATCTCATTTTAAATATTTTACAATTATCAGTAAGTTGCAGTTTTATAAATGCCTTTTACAAACATCATAATTTACTAGTCTTATGTGTGTGTATATTAAGAAACAATCATGTGGGAAACCTCAATACTTGATTTTAGTTTATTTAAGCATATAAATGATGTGTTATAAGCTATACAGTAGGTTTCAGAATCATTGGAAAGACAAAATATTATGGTCAGAGAGCAGGGAGAAATCTAGGGATACTAGGCAGCAAACACCCACAAATTCACAGAAAGGATCAGTCTTATGGCATCTTCACCACCACGGGGTGCCTTTACTGGATGCTGGATAACATGCCATTGTACTTCCACAGGAAGAAAATCCCAGAATTAGGGGAACTTGCTTCTTTAAATTACTTGTTTCAGTTAAAAAACTAAGTAGGATCAACAGGTTAAGTCTGCTATTTGCTTATAGTTGTCTTGACCCTGTGTCGGTCTCTGTATGTGTGTGTTGGCGGGGTGGGGGAGGGTTGAGTTAGGAAAATATGTGGACTTTTCTTGAATTTTTGGTAAATTATAGACCTTACCTTTCACCAATGCGCTTTCTGTGGAGAACTGCTAAAAGGCACAAAAAGTGTATACATTTTTAAAGTCATAGCATATGGTATATTGAATATACCATGGATTGCCAGAAGATCAAACAAATCTGTCTTGGAAGAAGTACAATCAGAATACATCTCACATGCTTTGGACACGTTATCAGGAGGGACCAGTCCCTGGAGATGAACATCATGCTTGGTCAAGTAGAGGGTCAACGAAAGAGGAAGATCCTCAGTGAGATGGATTGATACAGTGACTACAACAATGGGCTCAAACATACCAAAGATCCTGAGGATGGTGCAGGACTGGACAGTGTTTCCTTCTGCTGAACATAGGGTCACTATGAGTCAGAACTGATTCCATGGCACCTAACAACAATATAACATTTCGTACTGATCCTTGACAGAATTAGGAGAGGCCTCAGAGGTTCCCTTTTGTTTTCTCTATACTTCTTCCTGCTGGTGTTTCAGCCAGACTATATCACTAATTTTAGTTTGATTCAGTCCCAGGAGACAGAACTAATTCCCTCCCCAATTTTAAAAATCTGTATTCAATGTATAAGAAGCCCAAAAAGCCTAGTGGAAGTTAATAAGACCAGTGTTGTGTTTACTTTTGGAAGCATTTCTTCCTTGGTTAGTAAAATATTTAATCCAATATCTCTGGGATTTGGGTAAGAAACTCAAAGGCTGATCTCATATCCATATGCAATTTTTTTTGTGTTGTTACTTTTGTATCGCATTGTTGTACTGCTAATTTATTTTCTTAGGAATAGTTAGTACAAAACCAAAATTATTGTGTCATTAGTTTAATGTGTTGTCTCTACTGCCTTTTGTGGTAATTGTTCCTCTTTTACCTCTAGGTGTTAACACTTTCCTTCTAACACTTTAGGAGCCTTTCCAATACTCATTTTTTTTTTTTTTTTATATAAATGTTTAGCAAATGCTTTGTTACACTATTCCCCAATTAATTTCTTAGAGTCTGGAAGAATATACAGTGAACTTCTTGGAGTTTGTCATCATCAGCATGATTATAGCTATCGTGGATTATAATATATTCCAGGCAATTCTCTTAACACTAATTTAATGGTATTAACTCATTTAATTCTCAAATTAATCCTATAGGTAATGCCATTAACCCATTCTATAAAATGGACACTGAGGCACAAATGGACACTGAGGCACAATGAACTGCAAAAAGTTGTATATTTAAGAAACAGTTGGACATGCCATATGAGTTACCCTAGCGCTCTCATTCCCCCTAGTCTTTGGATTCTTTAACAATCCCAAGGAATCTTTGGCATCTCAAATTTAATTTACGTTGTGCCACACGTGAATCTAGGTTTCAGTCAACCAAGCAAGCAAGCAAAAAGCAATTAAAACCACCCCCAGTTTCCCCAATTTGCTCATTAAAGAAAAAAAAAAAAACAAAAAACTCTGAGTCAGTAAATCTCTACTTCGGCTGCACATCATAATTATCTGGGGAGCTTGTAAAATTTACTGATGTCATGGCCACACCTCAAGCCAATTATATCAATGTGTCTTGAGTAAAGGCTTAAGCATAGGTTTTAACAGATTTTCTAGAAAGGTAAAAATGGCCTGATCAGGCAGGTAATAAATGGCTACTTGTAGGACATGGAATACTCATCGTGAGTTGGAATATGTGACTATACCAAAGCTTCGGAATCCCTCGAGAATGTAATTAAAATTTTAAGAATTCAGTTTTTTCGCAGTGCACGTTCTGTAGCATTAAACGTTTGGTAAGACTGTGAATTCAGCTATGTTATTGACCCATCAGTAGGAGCAGATTATGCATCTGTTTGTTGGTTAATCAGCCCAGTAGCTGCAAGAGCTAGAACGCTGTTCTAGCACAGACATAGAATGTCTCAAGTTTGCACTCCACAACATTTTAAAAGTTGTGTTTATCTTTTAAAAGTGGCCACCCTGACCCGTAGTCCTTGGATTCTTTGTATGCTTTATTCCCTATGGTAATAGACACTTGTTTCCCAGAGTCTTGGCGTTAATGGACACTTCATTTGAGTCCTATCTATTGGTAATAATTTATTTTGTTATTTTCTTACTGTATGTCATACTATGACAATCCCTTTTAATACTAATTTGGTTCCTACTGCCTTGAGCACTAAGCCAGAAAAACAAGTCCACATCTCCCCTGCTCCCCGGACACAGAGACATCCTTACCCCTAACGTGTTGTTGCCTGAAAATCCACTACATATGTTTTCCTACTCATCATGTTGCAAAAATTAAAAAGAGCCCTTCATTAAGTAGGTTGCTTTACACATATTACCTCTTCCTAAATGTCTTTCTTGATCAAATTTTCCAATAAAATTCTTTCTTTTCACTTTACATAATTTTATTCCTTTTTTTTTCTTTCTTGCTTATGAACAGTCTTTTCCACTGGATAATTTGCTCCATCAAGATAAGATAAATACATGAATTCTTTATCTCTACAAACACAGTAAGTACCACAACTAGTGCCACAACTAATGCTTACTCATATTTTTTGAATAAATGTATATATAAGAAATCTATTAGGTGGCACGGTAGATAGTCTCCAAAGATAGCCACCGACAATTCCTCCTGTCCCTATACCCACATGGTGCTTCTACCATCAAGAGATGGGGTATATTTCCTCTTCGTTAACTGGAATCTTATCTGGCTTCATGACTTGTTTTAACCAATAGATTGTGAAGGAAGTGAAGCTGTGCAAATTCCAGTCTTAGACTTTAAGATTCTTAATACCACTGCTTCTTTTCTCATGGAACCCAAACATCGTCCTATAAGGAGCCCAGGGTATTCTACTGGAGAGAGATATACCACATGGAGATAAGAAGATAGTAAATCTATGCTAAGTACAAATGCTATAATAGAGTACCCAAACATAAGTAAGAATTCAGAAGGGGGACATGAAAAGAAAAAAGCAAATGTCTAATATAGGTATACTTTGAAATATAAGTACATTTTTATATTATTATTTCATATATTAAATAGATTTTCTTCAAAACTTAAGTTGACAAAAATACATAAGGTAAAGTTTTTTTATAAATAAACTACTGAAATGTACTTTCCCATTTTCAGCAACTTTGTTCTACTCTATAATCTAACTTTTGGGATAATAAATTATTTCAGACACTGCAGAAGATATCTGAAAAGATGTTTTTTTGTTAAACTTTACTAATCACATTTTTTATAATTATTTTATGATTAATTAATTACATAAAAATAATTTGAATATGCCAACTTTATATAAGCAGCAACTGGGCCATGCACTGGGACAAGAACACTAGGTAAGGTATGATCTCTTCCTGAAGTTGTTGACTTCCTAATGTGGAGATACATGAGTACACAGCATTGGATAACATAATATAATGATTATATTGATTAGGCAGCTTAATGCATTATGAGATTCCTAAGAAGGGCACTTCAATAGGGTTTAGAGATTCAAAGAAGAAAACTAGAAGAGAGATCTAAGAGATTAATAGCAATGAAATAGGTGAAATAACTAAAATAGGTATGGGGGAGCATAAGGTAAATAATGTCAACCATTTATGCTAAGAAGCATAATGGTTGAGTTATAAGGCATGAAGTGTTGAGCCATATAAGTAGATCATATCATCAGGAACCCCTAAAACCAGTTGTCAGAATTTTGGACATCATTCAAATTGTGATGAGAAATTATTTGAGGGTCAGTCTTAGACAGAAGAAAGACATAGAAGTATCAACAAATTATGTATCTGTTGTTGTTAGGTGCCGTCCAGTCAATTCTGACACATAGCGACCCTACATACAACAGAATGAAACACTGCCCAGTGCTGTGGTATCCTCACGATCATTGTTATGCTTAAGCCCATTGTTACACCACTGTGTCAATCCATCTCATTGAGGGTCTTCCTCTTTTTCTCTGATCCTCTACCAAGCACGATGGCCTTCTCCAGGGACTGATCCCTCCTGATAACATGTTCAATGTATATGTGAGACATAGTTTCACCATCCTTGCTTCTAAGAAGCACTCTGGTTGTACTTCTTCGAAGGCAGATCTGTTTGTTCTTTTGGTAGTTAATGGTATATTCAATATTCTTCTCTAACACCACAATTCAAAGGAGTCAATTCTTCAGTCTTCCTTATTTAGCATGCATATGAGACTATTAAAAAAACCATGGCTCGGGTCAGACATACCTTAGTCTTCAAGGTGTTATCTGTTTTTTAACGCTTTAAAGAGGTCTTTTGCAGCAGATTTGCCCAAATCAATGTGTCTTTTGATTTCTTGACTTCTGCTTCCATGGGTGCTGATTGTAGATCCAAGTAAAATGAAATCCTTGACAATGTCAAATTTTTCTCCGTTTATCCTGATGTTGTTTATTGGTCCAGTTGTGAGGATTTTTGTTTTCTTTATGTTGAAATGTAAACCACACTGAAGGCTATAGTCTTTGATCTTCATCAGTAAGTCTTTAAGTCCTCTTCACTTTCAGCAAGCAAAGTTGTACCATCCACATAACACAGGTTGTTAATGAGTCGTCCTTCAATCCTGATGCCCTGTTCTTTTTCATACAGTCCAGTTTCTCAGATGATTTGCTCAGCATACAGATTTAGTAGGTATAGTGAAAGGATACAACACTGACACACACATTTCCTGACTTTAAACCATTCGAACAACTGCCTCTTGATCTATGGATAGGCTCCTCATGGGCACAATTAAGTGCTCTGAAATTCTCATTCTTTGCAATGTTATCCATAATTTGTTATGATCCACACAGTCGAATGCCTTTGCATAGTCAAAAAAACACAGTAAACATCTTTTTGGCATTCTCTACTTTCAGCCAGGATCCATCTGTCATCAGCAATGATATGCCTCGTTTCATGTCCTCTTGTAAATCCAGTTTGAATTTCTGGCAGTTCCCTGTAGAAATACTGCTGCAGCTGCTTTTGAATGATCTTCAGCAAAACTTTGCTTGCATGTGGTATTAATGATATTGTTCAATAATTTCTGCATTTGATTGGATCACCTTTTTGGGGGGTGGACACACATATAGATCTCTTCCAGTCAGTTGGCCAGGTAGCTGTCTTCCAAATTTCTTGGCAGGCAAGTGAACACCTCCAGCACTGCATTTGTTTGTTGGAACTTCTCAGTTGGTATTCCATCAATTCCTGGCATCTTATTTTTCACCAATGCCTTCAACGAAGCTTGTACTTCCTCTTTTGGTACCATTGGTTTCTGATCATAGGCTACTACCCGAAAAGGTTGAACGTCAACCAATTATTTTTGGTTCAGTGCCTCTGTGTATTCCTTCCATCTTCTTTTGATGCTTCCTGCATTGTTTAACATTTTCCCCATAGAACCCTTCAGTATTGCAACTTGAGGATTAAATTTTTTCTTCAGTTCTTTCAGCTTGAGAAATGCCAAATGTCTTTTTCTGTTTTGGTTTTCTATCTCCAGGTCTTTGCATATGTCATTATAATACTTTGTCTTCTCTAGTCACCCTTTGAAATCTTCTGTTCAGTTCTTTTACTTCATCATTTCTCCCTTTCACTTTAGCTACTCAACATTCAAGGGCAAGTTTCAGAGTTTCTTCTGATATCCATTTTGGTCTTTTCTTTCTTTCCTGTCTTTTTAATGACCTCTTGCTTTCCTCATGTATAATGTCCTTGATATCATTCCACAACTTGTCTGGTCTTCAGTCATTAGTGTTCAACACTTTAAGTCTATTCTTGAGACGGTCTCTAAATTCAGGTTTGATATACTCAAGGTTGTACTTTGTCTGTCTTGGACTTCTAATTTTCTTCAGCTTCAACTTACATAAGAGCAATTGATGGCCTGTTCCACAGTCATCCCCTGGCCTTGTTGTGACTGATGATATTGAGCTTTTCCATCTTCACTTTCCACAGATGTAGTCGATTTGATCCCTGCGTATTCCATCTGATGAGGTCCACATCTGTAGTCACCGTTTATGTTGGTGAAAAATGTTATTTGTGATGCTCTTGCAAAATTCTATAATGTTATCCCTGGCATCATTTCTATCACCAAGTCATATTTTCCAGCTACCAATCCTTCTCCTTTGTTTCCAGCTATTGCATTCCAATTGCCAGTAATTATCAATGCATACTGATTGCATGTTGGATCAATTTCAGACTGCAGAAGGAGAAGGTGGTAAATTTTTTCAATTTCTTCATCTTTGGGTATAGCGGTTGATGCATAAATCTGAATAATAGTCATATTAACCAGTCTTCTGTGTAAGCATACGGATATTATCCTATAGATGACAGCATTGTACTTCATCATAGATCTTGATATGTTGTTTTTGACCATGAATGCAATGCTATTCCTTTTCAAGTTGTCATTCCCAGCATAGTAGACCATATGATAGTCTGATTCAAAATGGCCAATACCCGCCCATTTCAGCTCACTAATGCCTAGGATATCAATTTTTATACATTCCATTTCATTTTTGATGATTTCCAATTTTCCTAGATTCATGCTTAGTATGTTCTGTGTCCCAATTATTAATGGACGTTTGTAGCTATTTCTTTTCATTTAGAGTCAGGCCACAGCAGCAAATGAAGGCCCCTAAAGCTTGACTCCATCTACATCATTAAGATTAACTCTATTTGAGGAGGCACCTCTTCCCCAGTCATATTTTGAGTGCCTTCTGACCAAAAAAAAAAAAAAAGAATTTTTTTTTTTTTTTTTCCTGACCTGAGAGGCTCATCTTCTGGCACCATATCAGATACTATTCCAATGCTGTTCTTAAGGTTTTCACTGGCCAATTCTTTTCAGAAATAGATTGCTGGGTCCTTCTTCCTGGTCTGTTTTAGTCTGGAAGCTCAGCAGAAACCCGTCTGCCATATATGTAGTTGTTATGTGCCATCAAGCTAGTTCTGACTCACAGTGACCCCATCTATGTACAAGAGAAAGAAACACTGCTCAGTCCTGCACCATCTTCACAATTGTCACTATGTTAGAGCCCATTGTTGCAGGCACTGTGTCAGTCCACCCTGTTGAGGGTCTTCCTCTTTTTTGTTGACCCTCTGATTTACCAAGCATAATGTCCTTCTTCAGGGACTGGTCCCTCCTGATAACATGTTCAAAGTACATGAGATGAAGTCTCACCAACCCTACTTCTAAGGTGCTTTCTGGCTGTACTTCTTCCAAGACAGATTTGTTTGTTTTACTTTTGATTTTGGAGTCTGAATTCAGAATGTCAGCTCCAGGGAAAGGCTTTCTGTCTCTTTCAGCTTTGTGGGAAGGTCCCTGGCATCAATCTTCCTCTGGTCTGGAAGAGTCTCAGCTCAGCCACACCAGGTCCAAAGGGCAAGCTCCCCTCCTGGTTCTTCATTCTTGATGGTAAGAATTACCCCTCCTCTCTGAGTCTCTCTTTTATATCTCAAAAGAGATTGACTCAAAATACAACCTAATCCTGTAGATTGAATTCTGCCTTATTATCCTAATTGCCTCTAATCCTGCCTCACTAATATCATAGAAGTTAGGATTTACAGCACATAGGATAATCACATCAGATCACAAAATTGTGGACAACTATACAATACTGGGAATCATGACCTAACCAAGTTGACATGTATTTTAGGGGGACAGAATTCAATCCATGACATCAGGCAAAATTATTTACTGTTTTATAGTCTAAACTCCCTTCCAAAATATGCAGGCCCATTTGCTTTCTTGCCTTTGCCACATTGGTCACACATTATCCATGCTGAAATCCTCAGCTTTCCCTGAATCTAACAAGTCCTATCACTTTTCATGAGAACGCAATTTCTATTTCTCCTATTGGAAAGTTCTTATATCTACTAAGTTGCCGGGGTATGTGGGTGAGGTGATGCCTATACCTTATTTAAGTTTCAATTCAATAACTTTCTGACACTCTGTTTTGAAGACTTTTATGATCCACTCTAATATTCTTTCCCCAAATTTCTTATTATATCATTTATTAAAACTTAATAAACCTCATTTGAATATTTTCATATATTTTAACTGTTAGAAAATACATATACACACATTTTTGGAGTTTTTGCTGGTACAATATTTTACTTATATATACCTATATATACACATTTAATATAATTATATATATCATGTTTCTTGAAATCAGAAACTTTTTTGTTTTTGCTATTTATTTCTGGTTATTGTTTGCACTCCCAGAACCCAATACAATGGCTGTCATATAATACGCCCATAAAATTTTTTAAATGAATGAATAAATCAATGAGTAAATTTCGACTTAATATCAATAAATGTTTACTAAACATTCAACTGATTTCTCCTCTTGCTTTATGGAATTGTATTTGCCTTAGTTACATAGCTGGTTCTTAGATGTGATTTATGCCCCATTAATTTTTATTTACATTATCTAGGGGGAAAACATAAACAATATCAACAACTAACCAAAAACTTTGTGACATATTGACACTCTATAACTGTCTCCACAGAACTTTAAAGCTAAACCAGGTCAAGTTCAGAGATAAGTGTTGATTTACCTGTCCATTGGATTCTACAGTTGTAGAATAGCTGGATCTGAGATTTATTATTCTTTACTTATTCTGTGTATTTTGCTTCTGAAATAAAACACAGATACAAATGAACACCGCTTTTTTATGTGACATTGTCACATAACACAGCTTCCTTTGATAGGGGTCGTGGAAGAATAGGAGGTAAAGGAAAATACTTCTGAGCTTGTAAGTTATAGCTTAATTAAAAACTGAGGAAGATCAATATTGATGAGGTCAGTGGTCCATATGGGACTCTGTTTACTCAAGTTAAAACAAGTTGGGAAAGTTTTGCAATTACTGCATTATTTATTCAAAGCTAGGTTGGTAGAGAATGAATAAACATTGGAAGTAAAAAGAACAAGGGCTCATGTGATAAAAATAAAATAGTAAAAAAGAACAAGCGTTCATGTGATAAAGAAAAATAAAATAGAATTTTTATAGAATCGTGGAATGCTAATAGGCTATGTAGAACTACAATAATGAAATGCCCAATTAATTTTTCATATAGTGTGTTTATAAGACACCACACTGGAGGAATCAAGGTTTATTAAGAGCTTAAAAGCAGAGAATACAAGTGACTGCCAGATAAAGCTCTCAAAAGACTTTTGGTGTTCTGAGTAGTTTGTGGAGCAATTTAGAGTGTTTCTGGATTTTATTGACCCTTCATATCATTATTATTCCTGCTTTATCAGTTCATACATATATGAACAATCTTTCTGAATAGCCATAACAATCATCTGCTTCCTTTTTTCTTTCTTTCCCTTCTCCTCCCTTCCCTTTATTTTCCTTTTCCTCTTTCTTATTTTCTTCCTGCCTACGTTTGCCCTGAGGGTCAGTATATCCCTCCTGGATGGTTGAAGGACCTAAATTTAGACAGTGACTATTTCTAAAAGAGTCTAAAAGTTGCCTCAGGTTCTATAGGAGACTGGGTATTTCTGGCAATGAAATTTTTGGAGTAAAAGAAATACTAAATAATTAACATTCTATGCCTCAATTTCTTTCTTAACAAAGAAAATCTTATTCTTAAATGGGATTACATCCTCATGTATTGGAATTAGGATTTCAACACATCTTTTTGGGGGACACAATTTAGTCCATAACAAGTCTCACCAAGAGGTCTTGTTCTTTTCCCTCGGTTTCTTTCTGGAGTCCTTATTTCTTGTCAATCTTTCAGTTTCTTTTTGAGAAGGGTATAGGGAGCCATTATTAACTCAACATATATCTTGAACCAGAAATGTCCAAGATCACTAGATTTGGAATCAGGAAAGTCGTTAGTACCTAATTTACAATTTCCTAGTAATATGATTTTCTGGGGGAAAAAAAAAAGACAAACACATTTTACTGCAATGGTAAAATAAAGTAAAATGTTGCAGTATGATGAGTAATTTTTATATGGCCTTTCTCATGATTTTTTAACTCCCACCCAAATGATTAGGTGGAACCATACAAATAAGGTAATTGTGGCCCACTGAACAGACTGGATAGCTTGCTAATAATGCAAATAAAGTTCATGGCACCTGTGTGATGTTGGGACCATGCAAATAAGATTATTGGAACTCTAACGAAGGGATTGGTCAGTTTTGCCATCCCAATAGGCTTAAAATGAGCCATCCCAGGAGTGAGAAGAGAGGATCTCATCACAATCAAGGAAGAAGAGTCAGGAGCAGAGCATGTCCTTTAGACCTGGGATCCTCGTGCTGAGAAGCTCCTGGAACCAGTAGACAGAGAGAGAGAGCTTCAGCACTAAAGATGGTGCAAGAAGCAGTGGCAGAGAAACGGTGACTGGAGAGACTGTTAGGAGACAGTGTGGTGGGTTTCTCAGCCCACAGAGCAAGCAAGAAAGCTGAGAGCCTTCAGGCAGGAGGCTTGCTGGCAGAGTAGGATGCCTCTGGGCACTTAGTTGGACCTAGGTTTGCTGACCCATGGAGAAAAAGCTAAGCGTCTTCAGGCTGAGTCTAATTGGAGGAGTGGAGTGCCTTGAGTCACTTATCAGCAGAGCTAAAAGAGATTTGTAACACTTGCCCTAACCAAGCAGAGTTCTGAAGGACAGACAGACGGAAGTTTGTTTGTAGGCAGGGCTGAGAAAAAGCTGTCCTGACAGAAGAACTCTATCCTGAGTGTTCCTGAACCTGAGTAGTAACCTGTTACTTCCCTAATAATCCCCATAATCGTGGGTATTGTCTATGAGTTCTTGTGGCCATTACAATGAATTATCAAACCCAGCAGAGAAGTAGAGATTGCTGTGGTAGGAACAGTTGGTGTTAAACTTTTTAAAGACGGTGGAGAGAAGAGGCATGCCTGACCACTTCATAGGAGTCAGCCTTAGGCTATTGATCTTGACCCTTCTTCCCCCTTGTGAAGTTAGAGGAGGTCCCCATGCCATTTTTACACATGTTGAGGGAAAATATAAGACAATTGAATTGTCTCCTCCCATATAACATATGTTGAAGCCCTAACTCCTGTACCTGGAAATATGACCCTATTTGGGAATAATAGTATTTTGTTATGTTAATGAGTTTAACAGAGTCTGGTAGGTAAAAGTAGAATAGATACAGAGACATATAAACAGAGAAGGACAAGGAACCTCAAGGAATGCCAAGGAATTCCCAAGGCTACCAGAAAGGAAGGAACCTCACCTAGAGTTGATCTGCTGATTTGGACTTCTAGCCTTCAGAACTCTGAAACAATAAATTACTGTTTTTAAAGCCACCCATTTGTAGTATTTTTTGTTATGGCAACCCTAGGTAACTAATACAACAATGTAGATATGGAAAAGGTTTCCAAACTATAAAATGCATGAGATACATGTATAAATTATAGAAATATGCTAATAATAATTTAATTTATTAATAATATTTTAATAATAAATAGATTTTAATAATTTCAAAAATGTCCTCCCTACAATATGTTGTCTTATAGACACTACACTACTAGCATTTCTTATCCAAATTGGACTTTTTCTTATCCTCGTGCCTATGCAGATGTTATTCTTTCTTCCGTAATGTCTCCTATACCTATTTAATAAACATTTTTTATCAGGTGAAATTTCACTCCTTGAGAAGTCTTCACTAATTATATCTTCACTATCTTCCTAAAGCACTATTTACATAATTCTTCTTTAGCATTTACCAAAATCATTTATAATTGGGTTTTATTGTTGTTCTTGTTAGTTACCGTCTAGTAAATAATTCTTCAGTAAGCTCCCTGATATTAAGGTTCATTCCTTATTCACATTTGTGTAGCAGTTTCCAGCAGAGGCACCATACACTTAATGGCTTAAATGAAATTTTTCTAGCATCTGTCATATAAAATATGGAGTACTAAGTATTGTGGGGATTTTAGGGAATACATTAAATTTAATTTTGCGTAATCACTTCTGAATCTCATCTCTGGCCTATGAAGTGTTAGTTCAGAGACTGAATTGTCTTAAGACAGATGTGCTGTTTTTACTGACTCTTTTCTACTAAATGAGATGAATCCAACGACCTTGATTTTTGCATAATATTACTCATACATGACATCTGTGTGGAGAAGGGTTTACTGGAGTATTTGGATCATGCAGCTGTTTTAAATAATTTTCTTGCCTCCTATTTTTGACCTCATGTTTATACTTCCCTCCTTGAACCTGTTCTTTCTTTATTATTCAGAATAGCGTAGTTCAGTGGTACATATTAGAATCTTTGCTTAACTCTGCAGCCAAACTTTGTAAATGTTCCACCTTTAACGCTGGGTCCTGCAAGGAGCATCACAAAACTTGTAGAGGTTTTGGAATCCACATGTTTCCGTTCTCTTTCCATTGACATGAAATATGCTTTCTTTCTTAGAACAGAGAAAATGCTACAATCAGTAGATCCTCCGCTAAAATATGCTGGACTAATGGGCAAGAATAGAAATGGACCCTCAGAATAAATATGCTTGAAGACTTAACATTTATAAATAAATAAAACTAACATATTGTTAAAGATCTTCTATTTTCTTTCCTTGAAAGCTATAGTGTCATAGATTTATGTATATAGCTTTTTTTTTATATGCTTTGAAGTTAGCAAATAGAGGTCTAAATTTCATTTTTCTTGTGCATGTGTGGGTGTTCTATTGACTGGCTGGTAATATTGGGAAGAATAATAAAGACATAAATATTTCATAAAACATTATGTTTTTATTCTGTGCATATTATTTTTCTTTTAACAAAGGCAGAAATTATTTTGGTGCAGTAAAGATTCTCACACAAATTGTGTTCAACTGACATTGTTGATATAAATGTTTAAAAGATAAAATACAATTTTTCCAAGATATACAAATATTTATTTTAACAAAAAGGCAAATTAAAGTGAAAGCTTAAGCCAAAATATTAAAAAATGATCTTTTTAAAAGTGATTTTATTCTAAAAATTTACAAAATTCTTTTAACACTAAAAACCAAATTGTAAATTCTAATAATTGAATTCCAAGCTTTCAAGTAAATTGGTTAAATAAAACCATTATATTTGAAAATTTAAACCTCATTAAATATTAAAAAATAATAAAATTAATAGCAGTACTAGTTCGATAATGCTCTAGTTCACAATGTAATTGGCATCATGCATATTTTTCTAAAAGTACATATATATAAATTTAAGAAAATTGTGACTTATTTAATGCTAGTAAGTATCCCTCAACTTTCATGTTAAACTTGCAAATGTGAAGTTATATTGTTGTTTACCTCCAGAACCATGAATTAAAACACAAAGATAAGAAGTAGAAGGAAGTGGAGAAGAGGAATAAAAGATGTCTGTCACTCCTGGGGGGTGATGGTGATTTTTTCATTATACAAGAAGGAATGCATTGATTAATTTGCCTTTTCACTCGTGCACCAGATACTTCTACACAGCCTTGCCCACACTTTGAAACAATGTGCATCTTCCAGATTAATAGTGACATAATCGTTCACCTTCATGGGCCTGAGAGCAGTAATCTTTTCTTTTGACCATGCAGGCTCAGAGCTGTAGAGTGTCATTTCACTGGGATTGAAATACTGTCAGTGATAACAGTGGCTGTTTAGAATTACAGTGTTTTTGGTACCAGAGCTGAGCTCCAGATTCTGAGTGAAAAAGTCACCCACTTGTTCTTTAATAAATGTATTTATATTTTGTGTTTGTGCTATGTGGGGAGCTCCAAGACAGGACAGACTGTCCTCTTGCCTGAGTCTAACCACAATGCTGAAAATCTTTTTTTTTTTTTTTCCTTTTTAAATACCAATTGTAACCTGAAGCATTCGTAACAATGCTCAGCACCTAAAGCAAAAAACCCAAACCTGTTTCTGTTGAGTCGATTCAGACTCCTAGCAACACTATAGGACAGAGTAGAACTGCCCCATGTGGTCTCTGTGAGTCAGAATGGACTTGACAGTAACTTTTTTTTTTAATAGGGTTTCTAAGGAGTGGATTTGTTTTGAACTGCTGAGCTTTTCGCTAACAACTGTACCTCTTAACCTCCACGCTCAGCACCTAGTATTTGATTAATACATATTTTTGAGCAAATGTTATTATCATCAGGTGATTTTAGGTATAGTGTCTAATGGACTATGTCTAGTTCTGATTTAAAATTTTGGACTTTTAATGTCTTCATGGGTCTCTCACATTTTTGCATGCCTTGCAAGCAAAGACACTGACTGGCATTTTCTTTTTTTCATTTTTAGGAATGGTTGTATAGTGAATAGCCTTAGAAGATAGACAATACATTTCTCTGGAGCAAAGGGTGAATTTTCTTACTCTCCAGTATAATAAAGATCATATCATCGTCAGAGAAAAAGGTAGATGTGCTAACTTTCCATTATAAAAAAAAATCAATTTCCCTAACCTCTGGCTTTCTCTCCTGTAATTCAACCTGATGTGCTAGTGTCACCTGGTCCTATCTGCATTGTCCTGTGGGAATTGGAGCTTAGGGAACTGGTGTGAAACAAACAAAAATCTGTTACTCTAATTACTACTATTGCTGTAATACTGTCTTTGACTCCACCCAAAAGTCTTGTTTCTGCCAGTATCCATGAAACTGGAAGGCTAACTTGCTAGCTTGGAAGTAGGGTGAAAATTTTAGACCATTCATAGTTCTTGAGAGTTTTGAGTGATAAAGAGAAGGATGGGATGCAGAGGCATGGCTTTCTAGAGGTTAAAAGATAAGGGTCTCAAATGTTGATTAATTGGATTTGAGGTTAATCTCATGGGAATCAGTAAGGAAAAACAGAATTGTTAAGTTGCAGCAGTATGTTAACAGGGAAAGGACAGAAATTCAAACCAGATGCAGAAGAGGACTGGGAACCAGGAATATGATTACTGATGTCAAAAGGATCCTGGCTGACAGCAGAGGATACCAGAAATATACTGCATAGTTCAAAGACAGGAAAGGTGTGCCTCAAGGCTGTACTCTTTCAGTATATTTCTTCAATCTGTATGCTGAGCAAATAATCTGAGAAGCTGGACTATATGAAGAACGTAACATCAGGATTAGAGGAAGACTCATTAACAACCTGCAATATGCAGATGACACAACCTTGCTTGCTCAAAGTGAAGAGGACTTGAAGCACATACTGATGAATATCAAAGATATATAGCCTTTAGTATGGATTACTCCTCAACACAAGCAATTTCATGACAAACAGAGAAAAGATTGAAATTGTCAAGGACTTCATTTTACTTACATCCACAATCAACAGCCATGGAAGCAGCAGTCAAGAAATCAAACGACCCATTGCATTGGGTAAATCTGCTGCAAAGGACTTCTTTAAAGTGTTGGAAAACAAAGATGTCACCTTGAAGACTAAGGTGTGTCTAACCCGGGCCATGGTGTTTTCAATTGCATAATATGCACGTGAAAGTTGGGCAACGAATAAGGAAGACTGAAGAAGAATTGATGCTTTTGAATTGCGGTGTTGGTGAAGAATATTGAATACACCATGGATTACCAAAAGAATGAACAAATCTGTCTTGGAAGAAGTACAACCAGAATGCTCCTTATTAGCAAGCATGGTGAGACTGTGTCTTACATACTTTGGACATATTATCAGGAGGGATCAGTCCTTGGAGAAGGACATCACGCTTGACAAAGTACAGGGTCAACAGAAAAGAGGAAGACCCTCAACAGGGTGGATTGACACAGTGGCTGCAACAATGAGCTCAAGCATAACAACAATTGTAAGGATGGCACAGGATTGGGCAGCATTCCGTTCTGTGGTGCATATGGTCGCTATGAGTCAGAACCGACTCGACAGCATCTAACAGCAAAGAACAGCACCTCAACATAATGAAAACAAAAATCCTCACAACTGGACCAATAAGCAACATCATGATAAACAGAGAAAATATTGAAGTCATAAAGGATTTCATTTTACCTGGATCCATAATCAAGACACATGGAAGCAGCAGTCAAAAAATCAAAAGACACGTTACATTGGGCAAATCTTTAAAGGGTCAAAAAGTGAAGATGTCACCTTGAAGACTAAGGTGCACCTGATCCAAGCCATGGTGTTTTTGATCACCTCATATGCATGCAAAAACTGGGTGATGAATAAGGAAGACTGAAGAAGAATTGGAGCCTTTGAACAGTGGTATTGGAAAAGACTCATGAATATACTATGGGCTGACAAAAGAACAAACAAATCTGTCTTGGAAGAACCACAGCCAGAATGCTCACTAGAAGTGAGGATGGCAAGATTTCGTCTCACATATTTTGGACATGTTTTCAGGAGGGACCAGTTCCTGGAGAAGAACATCATGCTTGATAAAGTAGAGGGTCAACAAAAAAGAGGAAGACGCTCAATGAGATGGATTGACACAGTGGCTGCAACAATGGGCTCAATGGGGATGGTGCAGGACCGGGCAGTACTTCTTTCTGTTGTTTATGGTGTCACTAGGAGTAGGGACTGACCTCACTGCACCTAACAACAATTTGATTGCCTATGAAAGAGGTGGAATTTAGGGAAGTATTTTCAACCTGAGAAACATTAGGCAGGTAAAACCACTCCCTAAATTGTTCCTTGAATGTTGTTAACTTTCACTTGGGGGGAAGGATTCTCTCTTCAATCTGTGTGTAGTCTTGAGTCTGTTCAATATAGGAAGAAAATGAAACAGAAAAGCTGAAACTACAACTATCTTTAATTGAAGGGCAAATAATTTTGAATATAGAAACTCCTAGGGAAAATATGAAAAAAAAAAAAAGGGCTAGTAGATTTAATGAATAATTTGCAGGGTAATCAAAAAGCCACTGAGAACCAGTGGATTCTGACTCACGGCCAGTCTATAGGACACAGTAGAACTGCCCCACAGGGTTTCCAAGGCTATAAATTTTTACAGAAACAGACTGCCATATCTTTTTCCCAGGCAGTAGCTGGTAGGTTTAAACTGCCAGCCCTTCAGTTAGCAGCCCAGTGCTTAGCCATTGATCAGCCAGAGCTCCTAAAATTGCAGGGTACATGCCAGTATAAAATATTCAATATAAGCCAATATAAAATAGTAACCAATTGTGTTACTATATGCTATTGAGAAACTACTGAAAAATAAGTTTAAAATACCATTTACACTATGCCTCAGAGTTCCACAAGAGAAACAGAACTACTAGAGGATATATATATATATATATATATATATATATATATATATATATATACACACACATATATATGTATATATATATATATACTTGTGTGTCTGTATCTAGGAAGTGATTTACACAATTGTAGAAGCTTTGCTAGGAAAGTCACATTTATAGCATAGGACATCAGAAAGGTTAGGCTGGAAACTCTAGGACAGGAGCTGATACTGCAGTCCTCAGGCAGAATTTATTCTGCCTCAAAGAATTCTCAGTTCATTTCTTAAGGCTTTTCAGCTAATTGGATCAGTCTCACCAGAATATTCAAGATAATCTCCTTTACGTAAAGTCAGCTGATTGTACATGTTAATGACATCTACAAAATGCATCCACATCAAGACATAGATTAGTGTTTGATTGAAAAACTGGGTACTATTGCCCCTGGTGGCCCAATGCTTAAATGCTGGGCTGCTAACCAAATGATCAGTGTGCAAACCCACCCAGAGGCTCCTCGAGAGAAAAGACCTAGCAATCTGTCCCATAAAGATTAAAAAATAAATAAATAAATAAATAATAAGGATTACAGCCCAGGAAACCTTATAGAGTAGTTATACTATGAGGAAGAATTAAATGGACTGTACACAACAACAACAATTGCCTAGGCAAGTTGAAATGTAAAACTGGTCATCGCATAATGACATCAAAAACAAAGTACTGAGTATATATTTAAAAAAAACAAAACAAAACAAAAAACTATGTACCATATCAATATGCTGCTAAAAACCATAAAACTTAAGATGGCTTAAATTAATGGAGATGTGATGTTGTTGTTGTTAGGTGCCATGAAGTCTGTTCTGACTTATAGTGACCCTATGTACAACAGAATGAAACACTGCCCAGGCCTGTGCAGTTCTCACAATTATTATGTTTGAGCCCATTATTGCAACCAATGTGTCAATCCATCTCATCAAGGGTCTTCCTTTTTTTCCCTGACCCACTACTTTATCAAGCATAATGCCCTTTTCCAGAGACTGGTCCCTCCTGAAAACATGTCCAAAGTGTGTGAGACAAATCTTGCCATCCTCACCCCCAAGGAACAATCTGGCTGTATTTGTTCCAAGAAAAACTTGTTCATTTTCCTGGTGGTCTATGGTATGTTGAATATTCTTTTCCAGCACCATAATTCAAAGGCATCAATTCTTCTTTGGTCTTCCTTATTCATTGTCCAGTTTTCCTACACATATGAATGATTGAAAATATCATGGCTTGGGTCAGATGCATCTTAGAGCTTGTAATTGTTAAGTGCCCTCAAGCTGGTTCTGACTTATAATGACACCGTGCACAACAGAACGAAACACTGCCTGGTCCTGCGCCATCCCTACAATCGTTATTATGCTTGAAGCTCATTGTTGCAGCCACTGCGTCAATTCACCTCATTGAGGGTCTTCCTCTTTTCTGCTGACCTTGTACTCTGCCAAGCATGATGTCCTTCTTCAGGGACCTATCCCTCCTGACAACATGTCCAAAGTATGTAAGACACAGTCTTGCCTTCCTTGCTTCTAAGGAGCGTTCTGGTTGTACTTCTTCCAAGACAGATTCGTTTGTTCTTTTGGCAGTCCTTGGTATATTCAATATTCTTTGCCAATACCACAATTCAAAGGTGCCAATTTTTCTTTGGTCTTCCTTATTCATTGTCCAGCTTTCACATGCATATGATGCAATTGAAAATACTATGGCTTGGGTCAGGCACACCTTATTCTTCAAGGCGACATTTTTGCTTTTCAACACTTTATAAGAGGTCCTTTGCAGCAGATTTACCCAATGCAGTGTGTCTTTTGATTTCTTGACTGCTGCTTCCATGGCTGTTGATTGTGGATCCAAGTAAAATGAAATCCTTGACAACTGCAATCTTTTCTCCGTTTACCATGATGTTGCTCATTGGTCCAGTTGCGAGGATTTGGGTTTTCTTTATGTTGAGGTGCAATCCATACTGAGGGCTGTGGTCTTTGATCTTCATTAGTAAGTGCTCCAAATCCTTTTCACTTTCAGCAAGCAAGGTTGTATCACCTGCATAACACAGGTCATTAATGAGTCTTCCTCCAATCCTAATGCCCCATTCTTCATTGTATAGTCCAACTTTTCAGATTTTTTGCTCAGCATACAGATTGAATAGGTATGGTGAAAGGATATAAGCCTGACACACAGCTTTCCTGACTTTAATCAGTATCCCCTTGTTCTGTGTAAACAACTGCCTCTTGATCTATCTAAATGGTCCTCATGAGCACAATTTAGTGTTCTGGAATTCTTCACGATATTATCTATAATTTGTTATGATCCACAGAGTTGAATGCCTTTGTATGCAAAAAAACACAAGTCAATAAAACACAAGTAAACATCCTTCTGGTATTCTCTGCTTCAGCCTGACATCAGCAATGATATTCCACATCCTCTTCTGAAACAGGCCTGAATTTCTGGCAGTTCCTTGTTGATATACTGCTGCAGCCATTTTTGAATGGTCTTCAACAAAATTTTGCTTGTGTGTGATATTAATGGTATTGTTCTATAATTTTCCACATTTGTTTGGATCACCTTTCTTGGGAATGGTCGTAAATAGGGATCTCTTCCAGTCAGTTGGCCAGGAAGCTCTCTTCCATATTTCTTGGCATAGACAAGTGAGTACATCCATTGCTGCAGCTGTTTGTTGAAATATCTCAATTGATATCCGTCACTTAGACCTTAAGGTGACATTTTTGTAATTCTTTAAAGAGGTTTAAAGAGGTGTTTTGCAGCAGATTTGCCCTATGTAATACCTTGTTTGATTTCTTTATTGCTGCTTCCATGGAGGGGGGGTGATTGTGGATCCACTTGATACAACCCTGACACACGCCTTTCTTGATTTAAGCCATGCAGTATCCCCTTGTTCTGTTTGAATGATTTCTTCTTGGTCTATGTACAGGTTCAGCATGAACACAACTAAGTTTTTTGGAATTTTCATTTTTCTCAATGTTATCCATAATTTGTTATGACCCACACAGTTGAAAGCCTTTGTGTAGTCAATAAAACACAGGTAAATATTTTTCTGATATTCTCTGCTTTCTGACAAGATTCATCTGACATTAGCAATGACATCCCTTCTTCTATGTTCTCTTCTGAATTTGGCTTGAATTTCTGGTCTTTCCCAGTTTATGTTCTGTGGTAGCTGCTTTTGAATGATCTTCATCAGAGTTTTACTTGCCTGTAATATCACTTACATCATTCAATAATTTTCACATTCAGATGGATCACCTTTCTTTGGAATGGGCACAAATACACATCTCTTCCAGTTGGTTGGCCAGGTAGCTGTCTTCCAAACTCCTTGGCATAGACAAGTAAGCACTTCCAGCACTGCATCCATTTGTTGAAACATCGCAATCAGTATTCTGTCAATTCCTGGAAACTTGTTTTTCACCAATGCCTTCACTGCAGCTTGGAATTCTTCTTTCAATACCATCAGTTCTTGATCATATGCTACCTTCTCAAATGGTTGAATGTCGACCATTTCTTTGTGGTACAGTGACTCTATGTATTTCTTCCATTTGCTTTTCATGTTTCCTGGGTCATTCAATATTTTGCCCATAGAACCATTCAAAATTACAATTCAAGGATTAAATTCTTCCTTCAGTTCTTTCAGTTTGAGAAATGCTGACTGTGTTCTTCCCTTTTGGTTTTCTAAATTCAGATCTTTGCACATTTCATTATAAATTTTACTTTGTCTTCTTGAGCTGCCCTTTAAAATATTCTGTTCAGCTCTTTGGCTTCATCATTTCTTCCTTTCATGATAGCTACTCTGTGCTCAAGAGTGAGTTTCAGAGTATCTTAAATAAATAAATGGAGACATATATTATATTCACGTATTGCAAGTCTCAATATTGTTAACATGCCAATTCTCTTAAAATTAACTTATAATATCAATGCAATACCAGTTAAATATCAAACAGACTTCCTGAAATTAACAGAATGAATCTAAAACAAATGAAAATGCAAGGTAGATTAGGAAAAACACTTGAAAAATATTGGAGAACCCACTTGACTCACATGGCCATATTTTAAGACATTATTTGCTATATTTATCAAGACAGTTTGGTATTGGTGACACAAATATTCTATACCTTGTTTGTGGTAGTGGAGGATATTTGGCAATGCTCATTAACTTTTTATTCTTAAATGAGGTTGTTGTTGTTAGGCACATTTGATTATGTTCTGAGGTACAACGGAACGAAACACTGCCCAGTCCTATGTCATCCTCACAGTTGTTGCTATGCTTGAGCCTATTGTTGGAGTCACTGTGTCAATTCATCCTTTTGAAGGTTTTCCTCTCTTTTACTGACCCTCTATCTTACCAAGCATGATCTCCTTCTCCAGGGAATGATCTCTCCCGATTACATGTTCAAAGTACGTGAAACCAAGTCTCACCATCCTGGCTTCCAAGGAGCACTCTGGCTGTACTTCTTCCAAGACAGACTTGTTATGTAGATTATACTCAAAAATTTAATTTTTAATATTAGATACATTTGTCAATAAAAATTCTAAAAAAAAAAATCACAATTTAGGAGTTCAGAGCTTATTTTCAATATTTTTTTTGCTTTAAATAAAAAAAGTTATATATAGTTTAGAAGAAACAAAAAACTGCTGTTACATAGTAATAAAGAGCAAAGTAGTGTTATCAATAAAAATTAGCATCCCTTAAAAAAATATACAACACATAGAAGAATGTAGGAAATATAGAATATAATGAGAATACCAACAAGCACATTTTGTTTATTATTATTTTTAGTGTTTTCCTTAATCTAGTGCTGCTGTAACAGAAATACCACAAGTGAGTGGGTTAACAAATGATACTCATTTTCTCATAGTTAGGAGGCTTGAAGTCCAAATTCAGTGCTCTGACTCCAGTGGAAGTCTTGCTCTCTCTTTTGGCTCTGGAGAAAGGTCCTTTTCTCTTCAGCTTCTATTCTTTGGCTCCTTGGTGATCTTCATGTGGTATGACATCTATCTTTCCCCATCTCTACTTGCTTCTCTATGCCTAGTCTCTTTTTATATCTCAGAGGTGATTGGCTTAAACCATATTGCTATGGCCTCTTAACTTCACAAAGAAAATCCATTTCCAAATGGGATTATTGCCACAGGTATAAAAACCCAGTGCCTTCAAGTACAGAGGTTAGAATTTACAGTACATATTTTTGGGGGACAATCAATTCAAGCCATAAAACCCAACCACCCAGTGCCCTCGATTCGATTCCGACTCATAGCAACCCTATAGGACAGAGTAGAACTGCCCCATAGAGTTTCCAAGGAGCGCCTGGTGGATTCGAACTGCCAACCCTTTGGTTAGCATCCGTAGCACTTAACCACTACGCCACCAGGGTTTCCATTCAAGCCATAGCATTTAGATTTTTTGTTGTTGTTAAACTACAATTATCTGATATCAGAAAACTATGTCATTGTCCCAAGTGCTTGGCACTCTAACACCTAGTAGGAAATCAAATAGCATTTTTTAACTGAATGAATATGTCAGAATCTAATTTCACTTCATTCAGAACACATGCTATTTATGGGTATTAAACACAGATTGTATTTTTGGACCAATTTTAAGATGGTTTGAGTTAAATTGTTTAAATTTACCTTTACTATGTTAGGCACTCAAGCTGCTAAAACTACTTCTGGGTCACTGCAGGAGTCCAAAGGCACTGATACCTCTTTCAGAGTGCTCCAATTTCATTTCTTTGACCATGATCCCAACAGAATTTCAAAGCAGTGGTCAGCATGTAAAACAATTGGCTCTCAGATGAGGTGTGCATTGGAGATAAACGTGCATATAATTACATTTTACCTAACTAGAGTTGATGCGATTATGAAAGAATTGTAAAACATGGTGAGGTCTTTCCATCATTTTTCTTGTTGCCACCATCACATCAGTGCTTGTTTTTTCACAAATTATAAAATTGCCAGAACATTTACCACAGATTGCATAGCTTTTCAGGATAGGTCATTTTGTGACAGCTTTCCTGAGTACCTGGTTGAGTTAACACAGAAAAAAAAAAAAAAGTGATAAGTAATATTTTCAGATTTGGCAAATTATCAAAAAAAAAAAAAAAAAAAAGTTTTGTACTGTGACCAGAAAGTGAAATGTAGATGAAATGCAAAAGCAAACAAACAAAAAAAACTCTATTAGGAAACCTAAGAAAATAGAAGGGGAGCTCTGGTGGCACAGTGATTAAGCACTCACCTGCTAACTGAAAGGTCTGCTGTTCAAACCCACCCAGTGGTTTCATGGGAGAAAGATGTGGCAACCTGCTTCCATACTTACAGCCTTGGAAACTCTAGTTTGTGAACTTGCAAGAGGTTTCTGGCACAATCATGAGTGTGATCGCCTAAATCCCTTCGTGAGTGACGGAATATCCTCCCAAGGAAATGAGGCTCCCAAGAAAGGACTCATATTAGATAATTATCATACTATGTATACATTCTGGGACAGGTGACTAGGTATTAACCTCATTTTTAGTAGCTCCATTTTTTTTTGACATAAGTTATGACATATAGGACTAATTATGAACTTACAATTAAGTAGAGATTCTATGAATTTAGACTGCCTTAGTGAAATCCTGGCGCCATCACTTCTGCTAATGGTGTGACCTTAGTTGCATTATTACATAAAATTCGTGAGTACAGAAACCCAGGGCATCATTAGGAAAATCTTAATCTACTTTCTTTAATGAACTTGGGTAGCAATAATACCCCCCTCACTGACTTGTGAGAATGAAATGTGCTAATCCGTGTGGGGTGTGCTACAAGTGCCTAGTACAGCCAAACACTGAGTCAATGTTAGTTGATTTTTCTTTTATTTTTACTTTTTTCTGGACAGAACGCATTTAATGCTGTGTGGAATGGTCACTGATGCAAGATCCTGGAAAACTGAGTCAACCAATGAAGCAAAACAACAGTTGAAAAGTACTTTCATACTCGTTATCCTTTGTAACCTTTACAAAACCATATGAGATATAAGTGCTTTTCATAGATGAGAAAACTTATTGAAGCTGGGTGACTCAGAAAAAGTCATGTGGCTAGTAATTAGTTGAGTCGTGACTCAAAATTGGAATTCCTAGACCAGTATATTTTCTTGTAAGCTACAGTCCCTACCTCAGACGTTTCTACCTTGCTGAGTTGGGGGTGAAGGAGGACGCTTCCTCCTGGCATAGCAAGGGTTCTAATGTGCTGAGCATACTGGACTTTGTTGAGGCACACCTTTGAACCCTCACTTTGGTGAAACCTCTGTGGCAATTGCAGGTTCAGTATGACTAAACCTTCAAAGAACAGTGAGCCAGTTACATACCTTTCTATGGTGTGCACTCCTAAGAATCACATTTAGATTCTAGCTGCAGTCAGAGAAAACTAAGTTAATAAGACATTACTAACCTCAAAACGTATCTGGGAAATTCAGTTAAACTTTGATGTGAAGGTTAAATTGACCTTTAACAGGACTGCTCTGTAATTTTTCTTCTTTCCCTTTTCTTTTGGTGCCTTGTCTCAATCTACCTTTCCATTTTTCATTGTCTAAAGACATTATTTTCATCTCTTTTCTAAGCCTTTCTCTCTTTCATCCTCTTCCTTTCAACCTAACCTTCATGTACCTGATTTTCTTTAGAATGTTTTTCTCTGACCTGTCTTCCCATATTTATTTTATCCTTTTAGTCTTATATTTCTATTATATCCCATGACCCTGAAACTGAAACATTTAGGAGCACTTGTCTAAGATGTATACAATTTTAGAGCTTGAAGTGTCCTTGGGAGTCATTTAAATTCACCCCTTTTTATCATCTATGAGACTATAAAGGTAGAGTAATATTTTTAAGGATAACTAATGTGTCCAGAGACGGATTGCCACTCATAGGCCTATAACCATTTACATATCTTGCCACTCTGGTATCTTCATCATGTTCGTGTCCACTTGAACTGCTTTGTTTTCAGTATCTGCTTCAGTAGCTACTGTTGTCTGTTTTATTTTTTGTATTTACTTATTTCACATTTCAGGAGTCATCTTACTGACACATATGCTTCTCTTTACTAAAAAAAATTACAGTCAAGTTTTTATGCATTTTTTCATATTTATATCACTCCTCTCATATTTATTTGGTGATAAATCTACAGAACTAAAAGGCATATGTTACAAACACATAAGTAAATATATTCAGTTGCATTTATTTTTATGTTTGTTTAAGGAAAAATGCAAAATGCTATGAGAGACAAGTACTACCACAGAAAAGCTCAACAATGATGTCGTAGAATATAACGAAAGGATTTCACAAGTTATGGCAATATGGAATCTTGTGGTGGTGGAGTGGGGTGTTAGAAAAGGGATGTGGCATTTAAAATGAAAATCTATGAATAAATATCAATTGAAGAAGTGAATACAGGAAGGACATTGTAAAACAATTCAAAGTTTTAAGTAGCAGAAATAATTAGCACATCCAAAGAGCACCCTGGCTTTTATTTAGTGAGTTAGGCAGGATGATACATAAGAGATAGACGTGAGGAAGATGGTACTAAGACAAAGAGTCTATGCTGAGGGTTTTGCATTACATCATAAGCAAAGTTGGGGGCCATTTTGAAGAGTTTGGTTTAGTGGAGTGAACTAATACGATATACTCATTTAAAAAAGATTGTTCCAGGCTCTCTGTAAAAAATGGATGGGGGTGGGGTGAGGAGGAAAACCACTAGAGTTTCGAATCCGTTTCCATGTATACCTATTGCTGTCAAGTCAATTCTTACTCCTAGGGACCCTATAGGACAGAGTAGAACTGCCCCATATGATCTCCAAGGAGCAGCTGATGGATTTGAACTGCTGACCTTTTGCTTAGCAGCTGAGCTCAACCACTGTTCTACCAGGGCTCCTATTTCCACCTATAGGAGCTAAATAATTTCCAGATAGAACAGCTCTCCTTTCAGAAATTTATTCAATATTGTTCAGCAGGATTTCAGCAAGCAGCATTTTTTCATTAGAAGACTCCTTTATCAATGGAAATGGTAAACAGCTGTGCAAATCTGTAGAAATAAAATGTTCACAAATTGAACATATTCCCAGAATTCAATTAAGCTCAGAATTATCAAAATATGAAATATTTTATCTAATAAATATGAATAAATCAATAGCTTAATTGTCAAAATATAAAATCTATTTAAATTACAAGGGTGATCTTTAAGAAATTAATCTTCCATGCCACTAGGTATTATCCTACAGTTGTGAATATATTAATCCAGTGAGTATCTTATTCTTTTTTCACTGGGAGTACTGAGTTCCTTGAACGCAAAAAAAAAAAAACACACACAGAAGGAACAAGAGAAATTAGAGGTTTCAAAATGGAAGTCATTCTTGCCAATAAAATGAACCAGCCTGAGCAACCGTCTTTGAGATAGTGTAGGACATAAGAGAATTAATATTCAATATCTACAGTTGTTCGTTACCATGATTGTTCACTTACCTGCTTACTCTGTTGGCACATTCAAAGTTTAACTTACAGATATTTTTGTTTACTTTCAGATCATAAGGATTATGTCTTGGCCTAGGAGAAGCAATGAAGCATGTACCTAAATTATTGCAGAGTTCTTGTCAGTAAGAGATATTGGTTCCAACGTCTGGTAATTCTGGCAGGTATTCTCCAAGGTAATTAATCATCATTCCTTATTTTTAGTAGTGACTAATTTACATTGTCAGAGATAGACTGTGCTTTAGAATGTGATAAAGTGATTTTAAACTATTCTTTCTGATACTGCAGGTGATTTCAGGTAATTACAACAGATTTTGTGAATCCAATTTAAAGAGCAGATGAAAGGACTGGCCCATACTAGCCTGAGAGACTACCTTATCTTCTTGTCATTTGGGTATTATATTGTTTCTATTAATGCTACTTTTGAAATTGCTAAACTAAATCATATTCTAAGAACTATGACTGTGGTTGTTTTCCTGCATGGTGTGTCTTTAATTTTTAATGTAGCTCAGCTAATTTAAGTTTATTATTAAAAAAAAAAAATGTTCAAGAGTAACCCAACAATAAAATACTTAGTGAAAGCTAATGTTTATAAACAAACTTTCTACTGGATTTTTATTTTATTCTAAGTGTCCTCAATTCCAGTTTGCATTATATAACCATCTAATTTAGTAACAAGATCCTCAGAAATGACTGGTTACAGGGAAGAAAGAAAAGAAAAAAGCATAATAGCATTGTTTTACAGTTGAATGCAAGTTCATTTCCAAGTACATTAATCTTTTGCTTTTAATTCAGTGAAATTTTTCCTCTGAGGCATTTGCAGTGTGTCAGATCTTCACTAAAGCAGATATATGTTGTGCAGTGTAATATGATTTCCTGACTGGATTTCAAAATTAACATTTTTCTATCAATACAAAAATGCAATACTTGACCACTAACGGTACCATAAACACCTCAAAAGTTCAGTGTGTTATTAAACTCAAAGCGAATCAAAGAAGTTCATATTAAGATCAGATTAGAGATTTACACTTGGTAAAAAGGTTAAGCAAATCTCCATGCTTTTTGATATTTTTAATTTGCATCTTTAATAAGCTGTAGCATCAACAGAACTGCTGGTTTCATTTCTACATACTTCAAAACAGGAAAACTTGTTCTTTCCCCACAGCATCAAATTATTCAAAGTCAGAATTGAAAAGTTTTAGGAGTGCCAACATGGTTAAACTCCCAAATCTTAATACTTTAAAGGGTTTTAGCCCTCAGAATGGTGCTGGAAGGAACTCTGTCATTTCTACCTTGCTACCTGATACCTACTCATCCACTGTTACTGACTACCCTTGTGTATTTTGGGCCAAGAAGCAGAAATCCTATTGACTTCCTTAGCATATAGGAAGTGACTCACAGGACTTTAGCAGAAACTTGAAGATTAACTCCTTCAGATCCCTAGGGTATTGTTTTGTGAATGTTTTCTACTGGGTTAATGCAGCTTTCAAAATTGTCAAGTTTGTCCCCTGGGAATGATTTAGACAATGGCACGGTCTGTGATTTAAATTTCCTTCAGTGGTTAAATTACTCCTTCCCACACTAGGTGTTAAAAAGATGCTCCTGAACAGAGACTTTTTGGGGTCACTAGGGCATCCTAGAGCCAGTTGGCAGCAGGAAGAGCTGCTATGCTAACTTTCTTTAGGCTATTAGGGTACCTATTAACTCTTCAGGCTATTAGGGTGCCATTTCACCTGCACAAGACTCAATGCACTCTCCAAGCTACCTAATTTTCTACCAGGGAATGTTGCCATTTAGCTGGGATAAAGAGTTAAATGAATGTTTCACTTTTTAAAGACTCTGAGAACCGAGTGACAAAGATGTGACTCCAAATGAAAGGTTTTAATAAGAAAGGTATTGGGGAGGTTGGGAGGAGGGGGGCTTCATGCACATGGGTGACTGCATGTGTTTGTATTAAGTTGCCTGTTCTTCAAATTCACTACTAGGCTTCTAGTTTCTAGGGCTTGTGGTAGTGTATATTTGGAGTAACAATTTCCTTTTAAGTGGAATTTGAAAATATGGGTTCAAAGTGAGGAGAGAAATAATGATTTAAATAGTTTGTTTATCTGGCATGCAGGGCAAGCAGTAGAACCTGAAAACAAAATTGGACAACCATATTGAGATATGTGGTGGAGGGTGTTTCTATTAGGATCAAATATAACGTGTGCCAGTAGTGATGAGTCAAGAAATGCTGTCTCACTCTGTGTATCCATTTACAACACTAGGCACCATGTTGATTCTAACATCTTTTTTTTTGTTTTGCTCTAGCAACAAATATTAGCTGGGTACCATATGTTAAAATATTTCTTTGTGTTGGATGACAGATTAAAAGATAAAATGACCATGGAAGTTATGGGTCCATAAGTTATAAAATAGGTAAAAAAGAAAAGGTAAACTGTCCAACAAGGAGCCCTGGTGGTGCAGTGGTTAAGCACTCAGCTGCTAACCAAAAGGTTGGTGCTTTGAATCCAGCAGCTGCTTCATGGGAGAAAGATGTGGCAGTCTGCTTCTGTAAAGACTACAGTCTTGGAAACCCTACGGGGAAGTTCTACTGTGTCCTATAGGGTCATTGTAAGTTAGAATCGACTCTACAGCAATGGGTTTTGGGGTTTATGTTTGTATATGTATATACACATATGACCCAAAAAACACATATTTAGTATATGGGGCCATACGCATGGGAGGCAAGAAGGTAGTAAAGGAGAAAAAAATACTCATGTCAGTTATTTCTTCATCTCCATCATCGCAGTGCTTTGGTTGGAAAAATGATAGTATCTAATTTAGCTTCTGTTGCTTCTTTAACCTCTGAAGACCATTCATAAATGAAATCCTGAAAAAAAAAAAAAAAAAACTGTGGACCATGTGTGCAGAGTAGAACTGCTCCATAGAGTTTTCAAGGCTGTAGACTTTTGGAAGCAGATTGGCAGGCCTATCTTTGGAGGGTTTGAGCCATCACCCTTTCAGCAAGTAGTCAAGCCTTCAACCATTTGCTCCAACCAGGGACTCCCAAAGCCAAACTACCAGGATCCAAAGCCCACTTCAGTGATTTAGTAACTGAGTGACTTTGCAGGTCTGCCGGTCTGTTATTCCTTCTGTGCTTAAATCTTCCTGTTTCCAAAATAATGATGATAGTAGGTCCCAACCAAACTCATAGCATTTTTTTGAGAATTAAATGAGAGGATATATGTAAAGCACTGAGTACATTGCCTGCCTGGCATATAAAAATTGCTCAGTTAAAATTAAGATATGAAAAATAAATGTTAGGGCAAAGTACAAATATTTTCCAATGTTTCTTATATTCTGTAATTATTATGCTTTCAGTGACACTCTAACCTTTTATGACATTATGCAGCCATCTTCTATGGCCCATAAAAAGTCTTGTGTGTTCCAATCTGTCATGGATTGAATTGTGTACACCACAGTATGTGTCAACTTGGCTAGGCCGTGATTCTCAGTGTTGTGTGGTTGTTCTCCATTTTGCTATCTGATATAATTGTCCTATGTATTGTAAATCGAAATCTCTGCCTGTGGTTAATGAGGCAAGATTAGATTACGTCCAAGAGGATTCGGATGGGATCCAAAACATTTACTCAGGTCAAAGCCCTGATCAAATGTAAGAGGAGTTTCCCAGAGGTGTGGCCTGCATCTCCTTTTATCTTACAAAAGATAAGAGGAAAGAGAAGGGAGCAAAGAAATAGGGGACCTCTTATCACCAAGGAAGAAGCTCTGGGAGTGGAGCGCATCCTTTGAACCCAGGGTCCCTGCACTGAGAAGCTCCTAGACCAGGGGAAGATTGATGACGAGGACCTTCCCCCAGAACCAACAGAGAGAGAAAACATTCCCCAGGATCTGGCGCCCTGAATTTGGCCTTCTAGCCTCCTTGATTGTGAGAGAGTAAATTTCTGTTTGTTAAAGCCATCCACTTGTGGTATTTCTGTTATAGTAGCATTAGATAACTAAGACACAATCCAAAGTAATTTTTCTTTCTCTAAACTTCTCTATCGTGTATAGTCTGTGCCACCCTTGGTTATACGATCTACTTTGTGATATATACCAAGCGTTAATATCTGCTACCATGGTAGTCTGTCTTGGATAGAACATTAATCCTTCTTGCTCCAGTGAAAGTCCATTTCTTCTTTTAATGAAACTTGTGAAAATGATGAACAATGGGTTACAGTCTTCTACATAATCATATGCTTGAAACTTGAAGCCAGTTACCTTGTGGTTTTTTTTTTTTTCTCTAACCTAATAATGACATCATAAAATATTAATCGGGAATTTTTCCCCAAAATATTTTTACTGGATTCCTTAAATATCAGCACCCCTCTCCCTTTAAAATGTCCCTACTAACATTCTCTGAGAGAGCTTTCTTCTCTCTTTCCCAATTCTAGAATCAGTCATCAAGGATTAATGCACTCTGTGTTAAACAATGCCTGCTTTTCTTTCTTGTCCAGAAATAGGACCTCATTTGATTTGCCTACGTATGTTGTGTCCAGGTAGGAGAGTAACATTATCACTTTTTTTCATTAACAGTTCTTCTAATAAAAACTTATGACCTTATTCTTTCCAAGAGCATTCTATTTACATTTTTTTCCCAGTAATGATGGTTTACCTATTGTATTAGCTAATAAATATCCAGAAAAATATTGTGAAATACATGTTATCATTTTTTTCTTTGGAGCAGTCTGTGGTCATTGCCAGAGTCAATTTAATATTTTAACAAATGGTATTCCCAAATGATAGTACTTTGTAACCTTTTTATACGATCTATCTGACAGTTATGGTATTTTTCCTCTATACAACATGTAAAAGATAATATATACCCACATTTTGTTGCTGTTGTCATTGATGTTTGCTTTTTACATAGTAAATGGCTCTAGTGGGATTCCTCTTGGGTGAGAATAATAAAATGACAGTAGTTTCCTTGTGTAAATAAACTATGATTTAGATTTCATGTTTCACTAAAAGGTAATATTAAATAACAATAATAAAAATAATTATTTAAAAAAAGAAAATGGGAGCAATTCACAAATCAGAAGTTGACAAAAAATACACAAACATATAATCTGAAGGATTACAATTTAATAAATAGGAAACAGTTCTAGTTTATTTGGTTTATTACATGAGTTCTTTTCTTTATAAATCTAGTAAATGGTGTTTTGTTTGAATTTGAAAAGATTTTGAAGCCTGAGGACAAAGTTATTGGACATTTATTTGCCCAGTCCCTGAGAAAAGGCAGATTTAGAATGCATGGTATGAAATGATCTAGTACATTTCATTGTCTAATGTATGAACACTGTGTGTTTCAAGGAACGCTATTTCAAAAGGATGTTAATAACAGTCAAATACATTTGAGACTTGCTAACCTGAGCACATTTAAACAGTTTTGTTTGTTTCTGTTTGCTTGTTTTTTTTTTTTTATTTATTTTACTTGAAGAATTTCTCAGAGCTTAGCTCTTAAAGAAGAATAAGATATACATTTTTTCCTTGAAGTAGATGACCATGGATATTTTTTATTGTCTTTCAGAACAGTGTCTGAAATTAATGCTAAGAGGTATTTAGCTTGGAAATTGATAATTTAGCCAAGTATTTCATCTGTAATTTTAATCAGGTTAAAATATTGCTAGAGAAATTTATGCAAGTAGCATATTTACTGGGAACAGAAAGTGAAAAGGACCACAATAAAAAGAAAAAAAACATGTTTTTTTGTTTTGTTTTGCTTCAGTTGAAGGGTGATATTTTTTTAATGGAAGATATGTTTTTCGTTCTTAAATATATAAAAATTAAAAAGATACATTCACTCTGAGTTGGCAATTAAATTATGAGAAATTTTTTCTACAAAAATGTTTCACATGCATGAAATTGTTGGTTGCCATCGAGTTGATTCTGACTCATAGCATCCCAAGTGTGAAGTGTAGAACTGCTCTATAGGCTTTTCAAGGTTATGACCTTTTAGAAGCAGATCACCAGGCTATATTTCTAAGGCACCTCTGGGTGGGTTTGAACCACCAAACTTTTGGCTAGTAGTTGAGCACTTAACTGTTTGCACTGCCCAGGGGCTCTTTGAAATGATGTATGTACAAGAATATTTGTTGTAGCATTGTTTGATTGGGAAATAAAAAATATTGCAAGCAACCTAAATATCCACCAACAAGTAAATACTTAGGCATACTATGGTAATTTCACATATGTAGTGGAATACTGTGTGACTTAAAAAGGACGACCCATTTCTTTATATGCATACTAGTGAATCGTGAATATTCTGATATATACATCAAAAAATCCATTGCAATCGAGCTGATTTCGATTCAGAGCGACCCTAAAGGACAGAGTAGAACTGCTCCATAGGGTTTCCAATGAAAGCCTGATGGATTCATACTGCTGACCTTTTGGTTAGCAGCTATATCCCCTAACTACTACGCCGCCAGGGTTTCCGAGATATATACCTAGAAATAGATATAAGCATAAACAAAAAAAAAAAAAACCCATTGCCATTGAGTGGATTCCAACTCATACCAACCCTGTAGGACAGAGTAAAAGTGCCCCATAGAGTTTCCAAGGAGCAGCTGGTGGATTCAAACAGTAGACTTTTTTGTTAGCAGCTGAGCTCTTAGCCACTGCACTGCCAGGGCTCCAGATATAAACAGACAAAAACATAATCAGATATTATATATTTATAATAGTGATAGATATTAATAATAAGACATTATATAATGATATTTTTATTTTTTATAAAATATATGCATTTATGTATGTTGGAAAATGTATGGAATATGTCTTCAAAATATAAGTAATAGTTACCTAAGAAAGAAAAAAATTAAAAATTATTTTTCTTTTTTTTGAGATTTCAGTCATTATACTATTTTTTTAATTATTTAAAAAATAAATAAAACATCAAATATTGTAACATTTAATAGGATAAAACAAAAATAAGCAATAATTCAAAACATTAAATAGTGATAAAACCACCATAATTTTGTTAGGATAATTTCTCATACACATTTCTGAAGCAAGAAGAGAGTCCCTCGAAAGTCAGGTGCTGTGCTTAACTTCACGCTAGGCATGACATGGGAGAGAACACTGAGAGTCATGGTTATTATTGTTTGAGATTAACTAGTGGTCTTAAGTTCCTTAAGAATGTCCTACGAGATCAGAGGCTAATGATGTAGAACTCAATTTCACTGTTTTTTTTTTTTAAGAGTAACAAATGGGAAGTACAATTCCATTGTTATTAGTTGCCATTAGGTTGACTCTGACTTATGGTGACCAATGAACAACAGAATGAAACATTACATGGTCCTGTGCCACTCTCATGATCCATGCTATGCTTGAGTCCGTTGTTGTGGCCACAGTGTATTTTAAGTGCCTTCCAGCCTAGTGAGCTCATCATCTAGCCCTATCTCAGACAATGTTTGGTTGTGATCCATAGGGCTTTCACTGGCTAATTTTCAGAAATAGATTACCAAGTCTTTCTTCCTAGTCTGTCTTAGTCTGGAGGCTCCACTGAAAATTGTTTACCATGGGTGGCCCTGCTGGTATTTGAAATATGGGTGGCATAGCTTCCAGCATCATTCCAACATTCAAGCCACCACAATACAACAAACTGACAGACAGATGGTAGATGGTTCTATCACTAGCACCATAAATAGTCTTTGAGAAGAATAAATATACCTTTGTATATTTTCTAATGTTTTCCTCTACTAAGATTCTTAGGTTATAATAATTGATTTAATTGTTCTGGCTATATCAAGTGTGATGTGGGCACAAAGAACTTTGAAAATTTGAGATGCTGCTATTGCTACAGTGCGTATTTTAAGGGAAAGAACTCTTGATTTAAATGCAGAAAGACTTAAACGAATTTTAGTCTAATCCTGTAATGAATTCAGTTTTGAATCAAATTCCAGGAAATTAGCTTTAATATTAACTTATATACTATCTGGAAGATCAAGGTGAGAATGAAATAGTGTAGAACATCTTGTAATTAGGGCATGATGATGACTGAGTTTGTGACACAGTAAGAAGTGTTGTTAGGTGCAATTAAGTTGCTTCCGACTCATAGTGACTCTGTGTACAACAGAACAAAACACTGCCCAGTCCTGAGCCATCCTCACAATCATTGTTATGCTTAAGCCCATTGTTGCACCCACTGTGTCAATCTATCTCATTGAGGGTCTTCCTCTTTTTCTCTGACCCTCTACCAAGCATGATGTCCTTCTGCAGGTACCGATCCCTCCTGGTAACATGTCCAAAGCATGTGAGACATAGCCTGGCCATCCATGCTTCTAAGGAGCATACTGGTTGTACTTCTTCCAAGACAGATTTGTTCATTCTTTGGCAGTCCGTGGTATATTCATTATTCTTCTCCAACATCACAATTCAAAGGTGTCAATTCTTCTTCAGCCTTCTTTATTCATCATTCAGCTTTCACATGCATAGGAGACAATTGAAAACACCATGGCTTGGATCAGGCGCACCTTAGTCTTCAAGGTGACATCTTTGCTTTCAACGCTTTAAAGAGGTCTTTTGCAGCAGATTTGCCCCAGTAAGAAGTAGGGAGACCAAAAGATATGATCCTTGGGGCCAAGGTCGGTTTGGGGAAAGGGGATGGAATATATTCTCAGACTTTTCTAAAACAAATGTTATGTAGTCTGTAATTTATTTAAAATATTTAACATACACAATAAGGAATATATGTGTATGTTGATTAGTTTATTCTACAATTATGGAGTGCTTAGTCTATAGTTGGTGCCCTGATGGCACAGTGGTTAAGAATTTGAATCTACCAGCCACTCCTTGGAAACCCTATGGGGTAGTTCTACTCTGTCATGTAGTGTCACTATGAGTTAGAATAGACTCAACGGCTATGGGTGATTTTTTAAGGAAGTTTACAATTGAAGTGTCATAGTCAGAGAACACACACTAGGAGTGCTTAGTAGCTTTTGAAAGATTGTAACTAGAAGCCAGAACTCTAGAGTTGCCTACTTAAAGTACTTCAGATAATATTAAATACGAACAATACTAGATGGTGCTCTAGGTAGCATGTTAGCCAGAAATGCCATACAGACTCCCCCATTCTTTCATAAGCATAATGTAAGAATTTAGTAGGCTTAAAATAGCCTGTATCTTTTAGAATGGTATCCTAAGTTTAGGATTCCAGACTAGTTCTAAGTGGAAGCAGTGTATCTAAGGATATTTTTTGTTTCAGCCTGAGTAGGTTACCCGAATCTTACCATTAGAATATTTTTGCATTTGCTCTAGATGAACCTATTCTGCAAGGCTGCCAGAACATCTAAAGGGGTAGATGGCTGGCACTGTGTGCCTGTATGACTGTTTCAATGGGTGCTTGCTATAAATATTTGCATTTATGTAGTACAATTTGCAACAACCCACCATGTATTGAGGTTGTGGGGGAGGAGTCCAATAGCATATACCAGCCTCTAACTTTTGGAAGCTATTAGTAACTATTAAGAAGAAACTAATGATTGTGAGCTGCCAGATAGGCTTAGGTCAATTTGCAACAAATGACCCCAAATATACATGTGCAATCTAGACCTCTTTCCCTTAATTTCCATATTCCAGGTTTACTTAGATGTTTCACCAAATAGAACCTAAACTCAACAGGTCCCGTTATTTCTTCAAAACCACTATTCCTTTAAAGTTTTCTGTATCTGAAAATTACATTCTTGCTTTTCTGTTTATGCAGACTTAAAAATCTCAATATTATCCCCGTCCTCCCTCCTACTTGACAAATTCACCTATCACCTTCCAGGGCCTATTTCTCATCAAGTCACTTCACCTTTGTACCATTATCACCTTAGTGTAGGCCTCCATCATTCATCAAAGAAACTCTTGAAATAATCTAACATTGATAGTTATTTCATGCTCATCCATCTTACTAAAGAAAAAAAAAAAAAAACTAAAAATCACCACCTCAAGAGATAACCGTACCTATTTAGATATACTCGCTTATATATGATGTTTGTCTAAAAGCTGGTTTTTCCTACTATTACTTGGGAAAGAATTTATTAATGTACATGGAGATAGGCCTATGCCTCCATGTATACCAGTTAACTATTTCCTAATTACTTGTATGATTTATTTCCTAATTTCATTCATGTTTTTATTAAATGACCAATGTCATCCTACAAGGGAAGTCTTATTTAAAATCCTATGGAATATATAACCTCATATTCTCCCTAATTTACTTTACTGCATAGACTGTGTCTATACACTATATAAACAAATTAAGAAAATTAATTTTTAATTATCTGATTTTCCTATTTACTACATCTTTGCATGCACACATACACACAAATGTATATGCTGTCATCGTTATGTGTCTTTGAGTTCTTTTCGACTCATAGTGACCCTATGTACAACAGAACAAAACACTGCCCAGTAGTGTGCCATCCTCACAATCGTTGCTATGTTTGAGCCCATTGTTGCAGCCACTGTGTCGATCCATCTCATTGAGCATCTTCCTCTTTTTTGCTGACCCTCCACTTTGCCAAGCATCATGTCCTTCTCCAGAAACTGGTCCTTCCTGATAACCTGCCCAAAGTATGTGAGATGGAGTTTTGCCATCCTTGCTTCTCAGGAGTATTCTGGCTGTACTTCTTCCAAGACAAGATTTGTTCTTTCTTCTGGCAGTCCATGATATGTTCAATAGCCTTCGCCATTACTAGTCTGTCAGCTTGTTGTACTATGGTGGCTTGTGTGTTGCTGTAATGCTGGTAGCTATGTCACTGGTATTTATATTTAAAATACCAGCAGAGTCACCCATGGGGGACACGTTTCAACAGAGTTTCCAAACTAAGATAGACTAGGAGTAAGGGTCTGGTGATCTACCTCTAAAAAAAATGGCCAGTGAAAACCTTATGAGTAGTCGTGGTATATATACATATATGCCCTTGTGGTGCAGTGGTTAATAACTTGGCTGCGAACCCAAAAGTTGGCAGCTTGAATCCACCAGCTGCTCTTTGGAAACCCTATGGGGCAGTTCTACCCTGTACTGTAGTGTTGCTATGAGTCAGAATCATTTTGACAGCAACAAGTTTGCTTTTCTTGCTTCCATATGTATAAGGAGAAAGATGTGGCAATCTGATTCACCAAAAACACTCAATGCCGTTGAGTCGATTCCGACTCATAGAGACCCTATAGGACAGAGAAGAACTGCCCCATAGAGTTTCCAAGGGGATCCCTGGTGGATGTGAACTGCTGACCTTTTGATTAGCAGCTGCAACTCTCAACCACTATGCCATCAAGGTCTCCCAATCTGTTCCAGTAATGATTAAATTATTACATACAGTTGAGTGAATTAATGAAAAATGAGTGGCCAACAGGACCCTGGACCAAATAGGAGTCAAGTCCAGTGTTATCACTAAGGTTATGTGTAAACTTGGCTGGGCCATGATTCTCAGTGGTTTGCAGTTATGATGTAGTTTGGCAGTTGTTTGATGATATGATCACTTCCATGATGAGTTTGATATAATGTGATCACCTCCATGATGGAACCTGCTATCAGTAGCCAATCAGTTGAAAGGGAGTTTCCTTGGGGTGTGGCCTGCATCAAATATATAAGTGGACTTTCTGGCAAGACTTGCGGGCTTTTGCTGGTTCTGGATCCTGCAGCTCCCTCCTGTTCATCTGACCTCCAGTTCTTGGGACTTGAGCTAGCAGCTTACTTGCTAATCTTGGGATTCATAGATCTTCGCAGCCTGTGAGCAAAAGCCCTGTTCTCTGACCTGCCCTTCTTGGGTCTGCCAGCCACTGTGGCTACATGAATCAGTAGAAGCTTCTATCTTGACCCATGGACTTGGAATATTCCAGCCTCTACAATTGCATGAGCAATTTCCTTGATATAACTCTCTCTATATATATTTAATTATATGCTTTACTGGTTTTGTTTCTAGGGAGAATATAGCCTAGGACTCTCAGTTACTGTAAATTGTTTCATATTGTAATTTCATACACAATTAATTTACCTATGGAGCTTCACATGTCTAGAAAGTACTCTTTTGGAAATTTTGGCTTTCTGTATTTTACAAGGTCTTTAAAGTCCATCTCCAATATCAACCTCATGAAATATTTTTGAGGTACTGTGCATTGATATTACTTCTTCCTCCTAATAATACTCAAAATGCAATTCTATAAATGTATTCTTGTTAAAGTTTCCATATCATATCTTATATTAGAGTTGTTTGTTGTTTGGCTTAAATGTCACTATGAAATTATAAGGTTCTTAAAGGCAAACAATTACTTTATATACCTGAAAATTAACTACAATGTCCATCACAGGAATTTGGCCATAGTTTTTGCATTGGATTGGATGGACCATCTGTAGGAAAATATAATTTCCTTAAAGAAAAAAAAAATTTTTTTTCTTTAAATTTCTCAATATTCTCAATATCCCTAGCATCCTGAGCCACTGAAAGATATCACTACAAAGAAAGGGAGCATTTATTTTTGCTTCTCTTATAATCATTTTCACATACTATGACAAACTCTGGTGGCATAGTGGTTAAGTGCTATGGCTGCTAACCAACAGGTCAGCAGTTCAAATCCACCAAGCACTCCTTGGAAACTCTATGGGGCAGTTCTACTCTGTCCTATAGTGTCGCTATGAGTCGGAATTGACTTGACGGCAGTGGGTTTTGTTTTGTTTTGTTTTTTTATGACAAATATAGATGTAGCCATTTTTCTACTTCTTTGGTTTGATTCAAAAGGAAAATAAAACTTCTCTGAATTCTCTTGGGGAGCCAAACATTTGCAGCCTGTACCTGGTCCCTTGGTTAAGTCTAAAGGTGCCAAGGAGACTAGAGTGTTACCCCTCTATGTATTTCATGTCAAAAGGAAAGAAACTCCATAACTTTTAAATATCTTCAGGTCATAAAAGTCAAGTTAACATGAGGATATCTGTTTTCTGGGGGAGATTTTATATATACCAAAGGGTTGGAGTGAGGAAGAAATACAGGAGACAGATGCCTTCTTCCTCTTCATGAGCAGAGGAGAAAAAATCTTGTCCCTCACTTCTAGAGTGTCTGGATACTCATGTGAGAAAAATCTCCATCAGTTCTCATAACGTCACCTTCTGGATAAAGACTGGGACAAGGAGGGGAACCACACTTATGTCTGGTAAAGTAATAAGAAATCTTCCTGTCACTCAGAATATCTTATGTGTTTGTCCAGAATGAAATTACTACAGATGAATATTAAAAAGCCAAAACCATCCCAAAAGGCCTTTAAAAAAGTGTTTACCTGAAACTCTTCCAAATAGAACTAGCACATAGCTACTTTTATTTTCCTAGTATGCTCTATTTCTTGATAGGCTTCATTTCTCTATTTATTGGTTGGTCATAATCTTATAACCTGGTCAGTTTGATACAAATGGGATTGAAGAGGAACCATGGGAGAAGGGTTTTTGAAGATAAATGAAAAATGTTTTACTACCACTAAAGTTTTTTTTTTTTTTTAAAGTATGTTTGGAGCCCTGATGGCATAGTGGTTAAATGTTTATCTGCTAACTGTGAGGTCGGCAGTTTGAATCCTCCAGCCACTCCTTGGAAACTCTACAGGGCAGTTCTACTCTGTCCTTTAGGGTCGCAATGGGTTGGAATGGACTCAATGGCATTTTTTTTTTTTTTAAACGTGTGTGGTGTACATTAACAATCATCATGTGGTTATAATTTACAAAAAAACCCATTGCCAACAAGTCAATTCTATCTTTATAGAAGCAGGCTGCCACATCTTTCTCCCTGGTGCTGCTGATGAGTTCAAACTGCTGACATTTCAGTTAGCAGCCAAGTGCCTAATCACTGAGCCACCATTAGAAGCAATTAAAAATAATATATTGAACTACACATTTTTATTGTTCATGAATTCATGAGCATTGGTGATCCTTTTAAAACTTAGTAGTGCTTGACAACGAATACAATCATATGAAACGTTTCCATTAAATGCTTTAATTGCTTTCCATCTTGGCTATTGCAATTAGCTCCTTTATTGTCTTCCTAAATTCTGACTCTCTGAACATCAGGGGGTCTAAGTGTTGTAGAAACGAACAGCTTTCTTTCTAATTCCAGGGCCTGGAATTGCAGCATTTTTTTTTATGTGTATCCTCTTATTAATTCAGTAACAATACTTGAAGTAAAGCCATCTCATTATATGACTTAAAGCAGTAATGCCTTTGCAAGGAAATCAGGAGGAAATAAAGGATTGAGAGAGCACAGAAGAGGCATAGCATCAAAAAAAAGAAAAAAAAGACGAAGAAAAAAATATGGGAAAAAGGGAAAAATTATGAGTGACAGAGACATGCACAAAAGAAAGTATATTTCAACTTGAAAAGATAAAGGTGGAATACAGTCTTATTCAGCATATTCTGTTCAGATGAGAACTTGAAGCTTGAAAAATAATAATTTGTAAGAAAAATGAAAAGGGATACTCAGAGTAAAAGCAGACATAAGAGATTTAATATACGTTTATAAAAGGTTGGTGAATATCTGTGAGCCCCAGATTTACAGTCTTTGCAGTGACAAAATGTATGTGGAATATTTACAGGATAACATGTACTTTTTCATGTTGAGGACGTAGAGGATAACTGACTTTTGAACAATTATTAGAGCAACATAATTCTTTAATATTCTTCTGAATCCATGTGGCTTTTAATTATTCTCTTAATTTTTACATATCCCCATTAAATATAACGCTAGTGCAAATTTTTGTCTGAGCTCAAGAATATTTCATTCTAAGCATAAAAGTACAGAAATTGATGCCTTGAGTATATAATTTTAAATTGTCTTGAGAATTTTTAATATGTGTATTTTACTAAGAAGTCCTGGTGATACAGTGGTTAAGAGCTTGGCTGCTAACCAAAATGCTGGCACCTTGAATCCACCAGCCTCTCCTTGGAAACCTTATGGGTCAGTTCTTTTCTGTCGTATAGGTAGCTATGAGTTGGAATCAACTCTATGTGTGTGTGTATATATATATATTTATAAATTATTCCATCTCATGGAGACCACATGTGCTACAGAGTAGAACTGCACTCCATAGAGTTTTCAAGGCTGTGATTTTCAGAAGCAGATCGTCTGACCTTTGTCTGAGGTGCTTCTGCATGAGTTCAAGCTGCCAACATTTTGGTTAGTAATCAAATGCCAAAAGACTCCTTTGTGGTTGTTGTCGTGTACCCTCCAGTCAATTCTGACTCATAGAAACCCTGTATGACAGAGTAGAACTGCCCCATACAGTTTCCTAGGCTGTATGGGAGTAGACGGCCAGGTCTTTTCTCATGCATAGCTGCTGGTGGGTTTGAACCACCGACCTTTTGGTTAGCAGGCTAGTGCTTATCCATTGTGTCCCCAGGGCTCCTATACCTGCTGCCGTTGAGTCAAGTCTGACTTATAGGGACTTTATAGGTCAGAGTAGAACTGCCCCATAGGGTTTCAAGGAGCGGCTGGTGGATTTGAACTGCTGACCTTTTGGTTAGCACACATAGCACTTAACCACTGTGCCACCAGGCCTCCTGTAGCAATGCTTAATTAGTTTGATTTTTTAAATTATGAATACCCTTCATTTTCACCATTGTTGCAATAAGCTATGCTTAATTTAATCTACTCTTAAGTTGAAAAATGAATTATATTAGTTTGATATTAAACAGTTGTATAATAAGATACATGGTATAACATCTTTCACTCTAAATTCCATTTAATGATTTTAAAATATTTTCCATGGACTTACTGCTTTGTTTTGTAGCACTTGCTGTGTGCTTATACCTACAACGCTGTAATCTTTTGCTTTGGTTTATTTATTAACTTTTCAAATTTAGTGAATATTTGTTTTCTTTTTGATGAGGTGATATTTGAAATAATTGGAAGATGGCTAATTTGGCTTAACTATCGAGAGTCTATAATTGGAATTTTGCATATATGAATTTCTTTTCTATACAAGAATAGGGCTCATTGATAAAATATTAGATTTTGAAAAGCTAAGTGGGCTTTGGAGCTCTTTTGGCTGTGATAATCTCAAGAAGATTTGGTTGCTTCTCTCATTCTCTGTTGCCTTGTAAATAATACCAGTAGAAGTTGCTTGAAATTGGGCTCATGCCATCTGAGGTAGGAAAAGAGCCCAGTATGATGATCCCTAGCCTGGAGTTATTAATTTAATTATTAATATTTCATATGTAACTCTTTTTTTATGTAACTCTACTTCATTGAGGGGAGTGTGGAATATGAGAAAAGAAATGTCTTCTTAACTTGTAATATATATAAAAGTGCTGCCAGTAATTCATTGCCTTACTATGGAGAAGGGAGAGGGAGTCAGAAAAAAAATATGCTTTAAATAATTATTTAGACGTTTGTGGTTGGGCAGGTTTTCACTTGGCCTTCTAGATAACAGTGCTAGTCTTGTTCAAAATATATTCATTGTTCTCAGCTACATGTCAGTGACTGGCAGTAATAAAAGATGCCACACAATACAATTTGTGTCATTCTGAGCAAACTAATTTGTGGTCAAAAGAGAGTCACGAAACATCCAAGTAGAATATAATTACTTCGTGATTATTGTATAAAGAGTCAGTTCAAGCTGAATCTATGCAACCCAAAGAGAAATGAAGATTTTATATTTATCAAACTTATTAGATGGATGTGAGAAAAAAAAAATTAACCTAAATATAATTGTTTTGTTTTGAATTATCTTTTTTAGTGATTATGTAGTTTATCTGATTCCGGCTCTATTGTGCATTGTTCTTCATTGACCAACATTACGTCTACATATAAACATATAAATAATTGGGGGGTGGGGGGCTATTTGTAATAACTTGCCCAAAAATCACTTTTGGTTTAAGAGATGAGAAAAATATCTGGGAATTCATTTATTTATTACTGGTGGCACAGTGGTTAAGTGCTATGAGTGCTAACCAAAAGGTCAGCAGTTCAAATCCACCAGCCGTTCCTTGGAAACCCTATGGGGCAGTTCTACTCTGACCTATAAAGTTCCTATAAGTCAGACTTGACTCAACAGCAGCAGGTATAGGAGCCCTGGGGACACAATGGATAAGCACTAGCCTGCTAACCAAAAGGTCGGTGGTTCAAACCCACCAGCAGCTATGCATGAGAAAAGACCTGGCCGTCTACTCCCATAAAAAAAAAAAAAAAAAAAAAAAAAAAAAACAGCCTAGGAAACTGTATGGGGCAGTTCTACTCTGTCATATAGGGTTTCTATGAGTCAGAATTGACTGGAGGGTACACGACAACAACCACAAAGGAGTCTTTTGGCATTTGATTACTAACCAAAATGTTGGCAGCTTGAACTCATGCAGAAGCACCTCAAAGGCCAGATGATCTGCTTCTGAAAATCACAGCCTTGAATTCATTAATTCATTCCAAAACAGATATTGGGTAAATAATATGTGCCAGCTCTGTCTTGAGTACTGGGATACATGATAAACAAAGCTGAAATAATCCCTGCATGACTGAAACTTATGAATCACATTAGAATGATAAGAATGATATGAAGAATAATGAAAGAAGAAAGTACTACAGAAGATCCAACAGCATAGATTTTAGGAATGAGTGTCTTCTACTATTTATAAAATTTCAATGTAAATTTGATGTATTGCTAAAATAATCCATCATATTCATTTTGATTTTGTTTACTGGAAGTATTCATTGTTTTGTTGGGTCAGAGAGCCAGTACCACTGACTTAGGGCTATATTATAACATATTAGGGGGCCAGATCACTAATAACTATATATCTGATGTGACTAAAACCAATTCTTGGAAAATATATCACTAAGACGACGCATTGTGAAATCAAGGATAGTGAAGCATAGTCCTTCCTATATTGCAGGTAAAAAAGTAGAACAAAGAGAACAGAGAGAGGGGTAGTGGCCCAAGATAATATTTGTTCTGATTGTTGTTTGAAGTTATTCCCAAAATAACTAAACAATGTTTCACTTGAAAAAGGAGTTCCATTTTCAATTCCATTTTTGAAAAACGTTAAAGGCAAAAACTTTCTAATTATAAAAGCTCTAATATAGGACTTCTCCTATCATTGAATATATGTTAAACAATGTGCATCCTGAATTTCCAAATGAGTACATAATATGCGTAGCTTACTAAATTATTACTCAGTAAAACGCACTTTGGTAAATGCTAAACCAGAGCAATTGACAATTAACTATTTGGCTCTATTTCTCATCCTACTCTGAGATTTAAATTGATCTTTGAGCATGTCCTTTACTGTGTTACAGAAGCTGAATCTGACCTGCCTTAAATTGCTGTTGAGATTGTGAAACACATGATAATTGCCTTGTTCCCTCTACCATTAGTTAGAACATGTGTAGACACAAGCAACGGCATCAAAACAGACAATATTTCTGCTATCATATAGACTTCATTCCAGTGAGAGTATAGAGATAATAAAACCAGTCAGCCAAGTACATGAACAAACAAATAAAATTATTAGATACAGGATAAGTTATAAAAATAATTAAAATGGGTCGTGTGGTAGAGAGTGACTAAGTTATTTTAGATTAGGTGTCACTTTTCTCTGAACAGATGACATAAAGAAATCAACTATGTGAAGGTCAGGGTATATCAGTCAAGGACCATCCAGGCACACAGATACACAACAACTCTTATTTTAACAGAAAGAATTTAATAAAAATAATGGGTAAAACAGGCATTGGTAAATGGTAAAAGCAGAAAGGAAACCCTGAGCTAACACAGAGAAAATAATTACAGGAAGGATATACCACCCTTACAGTTGGAGGAAAGAAGGAAAAAAAGGTTGTGATATTCAGAACCTAGAAACTTGGAGGAGGGACCCCATGAAGCCATAGAGGTTGACAGATCTCTGAGGAGAGAGTGCAGTACACTTGGTGTTGATACCACAGGAGCTTAAAGAAAGGGACTCACAGAGCTGAGACTCAGACATCTCAAGAGAGGACACTGTATGATTGCTGCTGACACCTAAAGGGAGTAATTATTTTTCTATTTCTTTGTAACAATTACCACAAATTTAATGACTTAAAACTATACTCATTTATTATCTCACAGTTCTATAGCTCAAAAGTTAAGGCAGACTCAGCTGCATTTCCTGCTCAGGTTCCCAGAAAGGCCAAAATCAAAGCATTGGCTGGCGAGGCTGTTATCTTAAGCTCCTACAAGTGGTTGGCAGAGTCCAGCTCATTGTGGCTGTAGGTGGAAGTTCCTGATTTCTAGCTTGCTATTTTTATCAGCTGGAGGCTGCTCTTAGCTTTTGGATGTGGCCTACATCTCTTCTCACTTCCCCTACCCCCTCAATCTTGAATCCAGCAATGGCATGCTAATTTCTTTTTGTTTTTCGAATCTCTGATTTGTCCTCCTACAGTCCTCTTCTGTGGCCCTCTTCTGCCATCAGCTTGAGAAAACACTCTGCTTTCAAAGTTTACATAATCAGATTAGACTCACCCAGAAAATTTCTCCTCCTTAAAGTCAACAATGCCATATAATATGGCACGATTGCTAGTGTGACATTTAATCACATTCACAGTTTCCAGAGTATCTTGAGAACCATTCTTAGAAATTCTGCCCACTACAGGGAGGGAAGAAGAGGAAAAGAAGCTGGAAATTAGAAACAAACAAAAAAAAAAAACAGTATTATTTAACAAACTAGGGTTAGGGGCCATTGCTGAAGCAATAGCTGATAAGAATTGGAAGCCAGTGGTAAGAACCCCATGGCCTCTTCTCCAGCACTCTAGCATCCATGTGGTACTTGCTGTTGTAAAAACACAAAAACACAATAGGAATCTTCTTGGCAAAAGAGAAATGTAGCTTTTCGTTGCTTGAGTTGAGCATTACACATCAAAGCACAGCTTGGTTAACTATAAGCTATAACTATAGCACCTAAAGCCAAGGCATGAGCTAATTTTAAAGACTGAATATGGAAGTACTTTGGCATGTGTGAGATAAAGAAAGTAGTGTATATAATGAATGATAGAGAGAAGTAGACTAAAGTCAGAATATTAGTTTCTTAGTGCTGCTATATCAGAAATACCACAAGTGGGTGGCTTTAAGGAGCAGAAATTTGCTCACAGTTTTGGAGAACAGAAGTCTGAATTCAGGGCATGAGATCTAGGGGAAGGTTCTCTGTCCAGTCTGGGGGAAAAATCCTTGTCTCAGCTATGTCTTGTTGTTCCTTGAAGATCTCCATATGGCATCTGTCTTATTTATTGTCTTGGTCATCTAGCGCTGCTATAACAGAAATACTGTGGTGAATGGCTTTAACAAAGAGAAGTTTATTCTCTCACAGTCCAATAGGCTAGAAGTTCAAATCCACGGTGCTGGCTCCTGGGGAACCTTTCTCTCTCTGTCAGCTCTGGAGGAAAGTCCTAGTCATTAGTCTTCCCTTGGGCATCTCAGTGCAGGAACTTCAGGTCTGAAGGATGCGCTCTGGTACCGATGCTGCTTTTTTGGTGAAATGAGGTCCTCGTGTGTCTCTGCTCGCTTCTCTCTTGTATATGTCAAAAGGGATTGGCTTAAGATATTATTTAATTTTGTAGATCTCATCAATATAACTGCCTATAATCCATCTCATTAAAATCATAGTGATAGGATTTACAACACATAGGGAAATCATATCAGGTGACAAAAGGGTAGATAATCATGCAATACAGAGAATCAGGACCTAGCCAAGTTGATGATATTTTGGGGGGACCCCATTCAATCCATGACAGCATCTAACTACCCCATTGCTTCCTTTTCTTTGTGCCTTATCTGCTTTTTTATATCTTAAAAAAAAGTTATTTGCTTAAGACATAGTCTACACTGACATGACTTCATTAATGTAGCAAAGAAATCCCTATTCCCAAATGGGATTGTATCCACGGATATGCAAGTGAGGATTTACAACACATAATTTTGAAGGGGTACAATTAAATCTATAGCACTAAGCTTTCCTGAGGAATATATATGTATTTTACAATAAATGCCAAGAGAAGCTTTAGGAGGATTTAAAGTAGGGGATTGCCATAATTTAATTTTTATTTCTATAAACTAAACTTGACAACTATTTACTAAATGAGTACCAAACCAAAAAACCAAACCCTTTGCTGTCAAGTCGATTCCAACTCATAGTAATATAGGTCAGAGTAGAACTACCCCCACAGGATTTTCAAGGAGCAGTTGATGGATTTGAACTGCTGACATTTTGGCTAGCATTTGAGCTCTTAATCACTACCAGAGCTCCAAATAAGTACCAGGAAGGCCAAAAAGGTAATTAGAAGACTATTTAGAAAGACAATGCAGTAAAAAAAAAAAAAAAAAAAAAAACAGTGCTTTTGGTTAGAGTAGTCATAATGCCAATGATGAAGAGATGTGATTGAGCTTAGAATAAATATTATTTGGAGGTAGAGTTGCTAATAAATTGGATGTGGAGTGAATGGAAGTGAGAAAAAAAGCTATAACCTAGATTTATGAATTGCACCACTTGGTAAATGCTGTCCATTTACTATAATAAATAATGCTTAAAGACTAGATTTAAACAAGATAATCATCAGTTTGCCATTGGCTTTATTAATTTTGAGATATACACTATCATTCCTATTTTTTTTTTCCTACTGTATACATCAGATTGATAGATAAGCAAATCTTGAGTTCTGGGGAGAATTCTTATATGGAAATAAAAGATGTTTTATATAAGTAGTAATCATAGTCATAAATTGAAATCAGTTCACTCAGGAAGAATGTTTAGAAAAAGGAAAAGGTAGCACAGGACAGAGCCCTGGAATATTCCTTACAACCAAGGATTTTAGGTTAGAAGATATACCTTCAATAGGGTCAGCAACAAGTTCCCCCAGTAGATGAGAAGTCCAGTGGATTTAGGCTTGGTCTCTATCCTCATTTATGCTATCTTCATCCATTATCTAGTCACAAACCTTGTTCTTGGGAACCCAGCTCAATGTGAGAATATTTTATCTCATTTATTTGTGCTCATATTTTTAATTCATATTTAATATAGTAAGTTTTTAAATTCCCTTTTCACATGAATATGTCCAGCACCTGATGGTAATTAATGATTTTATTCTGCATATTTAGATGCACTTGTTTTATCAATAAGTGTTTGAAGGGAATGTGCATTGGTACAGCATAGTCTCTGCAGGAATTTGATTTGAAAGGTAGGAAGTTGACAGAGGGGATTGGCAACAAAGGGGGCTGTTGAGCACAAACCAGCTCTCAGAGAAATAGTGCTACAAAGTCATTAAAGTAGCAGTAAACAGGAGAAGTCCAGACCAGACATACGGGACACTTACCAAGGCTTAAAAAGCTTATATGTGCCCTAGGCAAGATAGCTGGGAGGAAAAATCAGCAGAATGAAGTCCTCAATCTGAGGATTTCATGAAAGTGAACCATACAGAATCTGGCACTTGGCTGACCCTGGGAGAGGTGAAGAGGGAGCTCTGTGTATCAGCAGGAAACTGTCCTCAGCCTCCTCCTCTACATTCTTCTTTGTTTTAACATTGGAAGATCAATTGACAGCACTCACCCCGGCCGCCCACCTCCTCTGTTGCTGTTCATGCTCTGTTGAGTGCTTTTGAACAAACCAAATTTTAGACTGGACTCTTTAGAGCAAATTGATTCTTTTCCATTAGTTCAGTGAAAATTCTTTTAAAATGATGGTATTTCTATCAGTAGCCCGATAGAAAATCTCATCATCAGCAAGTAACTAAACTTTTACCACACTGCATTTCATGCTTAATTCTTGCAGAGATCTCTTTATTCAGAGTGTTACTCACTGGAGATTTTGATCATATTTCTTCTTTTCCCAATCCTTGCTACTCTCTTACAAATTTAATTTAACAAGGTATGCTGTACTAGAAGTAAGAATCGAGTTCTGGTCGCAGTTGAAACAATGCCATGTTCTTTGTCAATGAACAATAATGAATCTGCTTTTTCCCACTTGGTTTGAGAGAACTATACTACTTGCAATATTGTGTATTTGCTGAGAACATACTTTCATATCAGATTGCCTTGCTTTTTACGATGTCATTTGTTATTTATGTAATTTTGAGGCCTGAAACCAAACCAGACTACTTGGCATCAAGTTGTTTCTTACTCCTGGTGATCCCATGTGTTACAGAGTAGAATTGAGCTGCGTAAGATTTTCTTGTCTGTAATCTTTATGGGAGCATATTACCAGGTCTACATCCTGCTGGTTGCTGGATGGATTCGAACCACTAACTTTAAGCATTTATTTATAAATGCTATACCAATTGAAGTAAAACATATAAAGTGCACAACATATACGGAATGAAAAAAGAAATTGGCTATCTTTATAATTGTTATCCTAATATCGTTAACTAGCAAACACGGTTGTTAAAAAACCCAAAGGAATATACAATCCAAAATGAATGGAAAGGTTGTAGCTTTCTAAAAATGCTGAGAGTTATCAGTATATCATTAATTTCGTTTTAAAGCTTTGCTTTTCTTCTAGTGATTTATCAAGTTTTTCCAATGTAATTTGATCTAACGATAAGACTATGTAACCAAAAATAAACAGAGAAGAGAGCAAGGGCAAATGATTCTTCAATTGTATTTGAAAATGTAAAATGTGCATATGACACAAATTAAATTAAAGAGAAAAATGTTGCAGAGACCACACCCCTCAATTTATTACTGTGTTGTCATTGTTCATTACTGTGATTGGTAAAAATAGGTAGTAGGTCTTAAAAATCATGAATTAATCGATTTGGAAAGATTGGACAAGGAGAATATGAGAGAGCTTATTTCTAAAGATTTAGAAGAAGAACATACTTCTGAAAATAATTTACTATAGCAAACAGAAAAATAATTTGGAAAAAACTGAATGCAACAAGAAGAATAAAGGGATCACTTCAGGATCTAATTTATTACTACACATTAAAAAAAGAAAAACACATTAAGGCTCTTCCAAATATCTTTCTTAGTACATCCAATTAGATCCATGCTGTCTTGGTCATCTAGGGCTGCGATAATAGAAATACTGCAAGTGGACGCCTTTAATAAACAGAATTTTTTTTCTCTCACAGTCCACAGGCCAGAAGTCAGAATTCAGGGTGCCAACTCCAGGCAAAGATTTTCTCTCTCTGTTGGCTCTGGAGGAAGGTCCTTGTCATCAGTCTTCCCTTGGTTTGGGACCATCCCAGTGGAGGAACCTCAGGTCCAAAGGACGTGCTTTGCTCCCAGCACTGATTTTTGGTGGCATGAGGTTCCCGTATCTCTCCACTTGCCTCTCTCTTCCATGTCTCAAAAGAGAATAGTCCAAGACAGCATCCAATCCTGTAAACCTCATCAGTACAACTGCCACTAATCCATCCCACTACGTCATAGTGATAGGACCCACAACACACAGGGAAATCACATCAGAAGACAAAATGGCAGACAACCATACAATCACATAAGGGACCTAGCCAATCTAACAGACATCCCTGGGGCACACAACTCAATCCACTACACATATCAACAGACATAATCTCTTTTTCTCTCATGCCACTAGGCCTCATACATATTCACTCATCTAAAGCTATCGTAGGTCATTTGTCATATATTTAGTCCAATAAACTTGCTTTGAATAGAATGTTTTGGAATGATAGAAAATAGCTACCTTTTATACCCTACTTTTATATGAATTTCTCTTGATGAAAATGTGTAAAAGTAACGTCATGGTGTGATAGGCAGCTTAATGATCTATCAAAGATGTCTACATTCTAATCCTCAGAAACTGTGAATATGTAAGGTTACATGATGAGGAATTATGGTTGCAGATAGGATTATGGCTTCTAATGAGCTGACCTTAAAATAGGGAAATTGTCTTGGATTACTTGGGTCTTAAATGTGGAAGAGGGAATCAGAAATGGAACCTGGGAGATGGTAGTGTGAGAAGGACCTGGTTCAACACTGCTAAATTTGAAGATGGAGGAAGAAAGCAATGAACCAAGGAATGTGAATCTAGCCTTTAGAAAGGAATAAAATTGTGCTGACACCCTGATTTTAGTTCAAACTTATATGCAAATTCTGATCTACAGAACTCTAAGATAACAGATTTGAGTTGTTTCAAGCTAGTAAGCTTATAGTAATCTGTTACAGCAGCAATAGAAAACTAATACAGGTGGTTTCTAATTCCTAACTATTAAAATCCTTACATTCTTGCATTCTCTCCTGCAGAAAAAAAAAAAAAAGATTTCATAAAATGATAGTTGGTGGTATGGAAATTAGTGTATTCTATATATATTCAAAATACTCCCCAAATTAATAATATTTACCAAGCTCCTGATCTATTGAACTCACATTAAGTAAGCTAGGCACTGAAAGATTAACAGGTAGTATATTTACAACAAATGTGTTCAAGGTTTGTTTTGGAATATTAATAAAACTTCCTCCTCATAAAACTGCTATCTTATGTTATTTATTATCATAATATTCACCATAATAAATGTTCTAATGCCTTTAATATATGTGTCATAAGAACTAATAAGCAATGAACAGACACATCACCAAAGAAAATATTCAAGTGGTTAACAGACACATGAAGAAAAGTTTGCTATTATTAGCCATTAGAGAAATGCAAATCAAAACCGCAATGAGATACCGTCTTTCTCTGGCATTACTGGCACAATAATAATAATAAAAAAAAAAAACAGAAAATAGAGAGTCAGAGCCAAGATGGAGAAATAGACAAGACGCTTCCGTAGAGCCCTCTTTACAATAAAGACTTGAAAAAACAAGTGAAACGAGTATATTTCTGACAAGCTGGGAGGCCTGGGCATCAAAGGCAAGCTTAGACAATGATATGAGGGGCAGGGGAAGGAAGAGACCTTTCAGAAGCGGAGAGGAGTTGCCGGAACTGAATTGCGGGGAGCCCTCAGGCACCATTCCCTGAGTGGCGGCAGAGGAGAAGTAGCCAGCCACACAGCCTATTCACACCTCCGGAACCTGAGGAGAAGGGTGCTCTCGGCAAAGGCTAAGTACTTGCGTATATTTTACCATGCCCCCCCCACACCCCCAAGCCAGCTTTCAGGGGCTGAATCCCTGGGCCTGAGATAGACCCTGGTGAGCACCTGGAGCCGTCCTCCTGGCCTTGGGGCAGGAAAAAATTTCCAACTGGGGGGAAAAGATAATTTGCCAGCTCCAATAACTGGGGGAGCTCAGGACAGAAGTGGCTCCTGTCCAGGCATAAAACATCCATGGACCTTGAGCACTTTCCCTTCTGCATGGACCTGTGTGGGCCTATTTCAGGAGAATAGGCCCTTACTGAGACGCTCCAACCATTTCAGCTGTGTGGTGGAGAGGTGGGTGTTTGACATTTGACATTGCTTTGTCTATTAAACAAGGTCCTCACCTACCTACAACAGGGACCTAAGGACTGGTGGCTCCACTTGGGTCGCCCAGCCACCTGCGACAGGGATCCAGGGAAACTGGTATCTCCCAGTCCTTAAAAAAAATCTTTAGGTGCCCATGTTCCCTCTGCAGAGCCCACCCACTAGCACACTCTAGGGAACAGAGACACTTTTTCCTCAGAGATACTTGGGAGTCAGTTCTCAGCCCCCTGCCTTGTTCAGAGCGTGACCTCCTGCTGCAATCAGATACTGGTATATACGCCAATCACCCCTGCCCCTCTAAGACTGTAGGACACAGCCTGTACCACACACTTGATATCAGCTACCTGGAAACCTGAGCTGAATTCACACAAGAAAACTGAATGGACTCCTAGACCGATATACCTGATAACAGCTCTAGTCAGCTGGGGACAGGAAACCAGAGCTCCAAAGGTGAAAATAATCAAGCTAGCTCACTCAAGCAACCCATAGGGGTATACTAAAACAAAACAAAGCAAGCAGCTACGACACAGTAAGCAAGCATAAACTAATACAATAACTTATAGATGGCTCGGAGAAAACAGTCAATATGAAGTCACATAAAGAAACAGGCCATGATCACCTCAACAGGCCCTCAAAACAAAGAATCGAGAGATCTTTTAGATGAAAGTGCATTCCTGGAATTACCAGATGCAGAATACAAAAGTTTAATATACAGAACCCTTCAAGACATCAGGAAGGAAATGAGGCAATACACAGAACAAGCCAAGCAACACACAGATAAAGCAACTGAAGAACTCAGAAAAATTATTCAGGAACGTAATGAAAAGTTTAATAAGCTGGAAAAATCCATAGACAGACAGCAATCAGAAATTCAGAAGATTAACAATAAAATTACAGAATTAGATAACTCAATAGAAAGTCAGAGGAGCAAAACTGAGCAAGTAGAAGCTAGAATTTCTGAACTCAAAGATAAATCACTTGGCGCTAATATATTTGAAGAAAAATCAGATAAAAGAGTTTAAAACATGAAGAAACCTTAAAAATCATGTGGGACTCTATCAAGAAAAATAGCCTTCGATTGATTGGAGTATGAGAACAGGCAGGGATAACAGAAAATACAGACAAAATTGTTGAGGATTTGTTGGCAGAAAACTTCCCTGATATTGTGAAAGATGAGAAGATATTTATCCAAGGTGCTCATCGAACTCCACATAAGGTAGATCTTAAAAGAAAGTCCCCAAGACATATTATAATCAAGCTTGCCAAAACCAAAGATAGAGAGAGAATTACAAGAGCAGCGAGGGATAAAAGAACAGTCACCTACAAGGGAGAGCCAATAAAAATAAGCTTGGACTACTCGGTAGAAACCAGGTAGGCAAGAAGGCAATGGGATGACATATTTAAAAAAATTGCCTGCCAAGAATCATATATCCATCAAAATTGTCTCTTAAATATGAAAGTGAAATTAAGACATTTCCAGATGAACACATGTTGAGGGAATCCGTAAAAACCAAACCAAACCAAAACTACAAGAAATACTAAAGGGAGTTCTTTGGTTAGAAAATCAATAATATCAGGTATCAACCCAAGACTAGAACACTGAGCAGAGCAACCACAAGTCAACCCAGACAGGGAAATCTAAAAAAAAAAAAAAAAAAAGATTAAAAAAAAGCCCAACACAGGGTAACGGGGATGTTATTATATAAAAGAAGACAACATTAAAACAATAAAGAGGGACTAAGAAATGTAATCATACACCTTCCATATGCAGAGGAAGATATGGCGATACAAAGAAATAAAAGTTAGTTATAAATTTAGAAAAATAGGGGTAAATAATAAGGTAACCAAAAAGGAGACAAACTATCTTACTCATCAAAATAAAATACAAGGGAAAAATGCAGACTCAGCAGAAACAAAATCAACAACAACAAATATGAGGAAAGGACAATATATAAAGAAAATCTAAGCACATAAAGTCAAGTGGGAAAAAGAAGCTGTCAACACACACAAAAAGACATCAAAATGATAGCACTAAATTCATAATTACCCTGAATGTCAGTGGACTAAATGCACCAATAAAGAGACTGAGAGTGGCAGAATGGATTAAAAAAACAAGATCTGTCTATATGCTGCCTACAAGAGACACACCTTAGATTTAGAGACACAAACAAACTAAAACTCGAAGGATGGAAAAAAATATATCAAGCAAACAACAATCAAAAAAGAGCAGGAGTGGCAATATTAATTTCTGACAAAATAGACTTTAAAGTTAAATCCATCAGAAAGGATAAGGAAGGACATTATACAATGATTAAAGGGACAATACACCAAGAAGATATAACCATATTAAATATTTATACACCCAACAACAGGGCTGCAAGATACATAAAACAAACTCTATCAGTATTGAAAAGTGAGATAGACAGCTCCACAATAATAGTAGGAGACTTCAACACACCACTTTCAGTGAAGGACAGGACATCCAGAAAGAAGCTCAATAGAGACACGGAATATCTAAATGCCACAATCAACCAACTTGACCTTGTAGACATATACAGAACACTCCACCCAACAGCAACCAACTGTACTTTCTCTTCTAGTGCACATGGAACATTCTCTAGAATAGACCACATATTAGGTCATAAAGCAAGCCTTAGCAGAATCCAAAACATTGAAATATTATAAAGCATCTTCTCTGACCATAAGGCCATAAAAGTGGAAATCAGTAAGAGGAAAAGCAGGGAAAAGAAATCAAACAGTGGGAAACTTGAACAGTACTCTGCTCAAAAAAAGACTGGATTATAGAAGATATTAAGGATGCAATAAAGAAATTCATAGAATCCAATGAGAATGAAAACAATTCCTATCAGAACCTTTGGGACACAGCAAAAGCGGTGCTGGGAGGCCAATTTATATTAATAAATGCACACATCCAACAAGAAGAAAGGGCCAAAATCAAAGAACTATCCCTACAACTTGAACAAATAGAAAGAGAGAGACAAAAGAAACCCACAGTCACCAGAAGAAAACAAATAATAAAAATTAGAGCTGAACTAAATGAAATAGAAAGCAGAAAAACAAATGAAAGAATAAGACAAAAAGCTGTTTTTTTGAAAAACTCAACAAAATTGATAAACCGTTGGCCAAATTGACAAAAGAAAAGCAAGAGAGGAAGCAAACAACCCAAATAAGAAATGAGATGGGCAGTATTACAACAGACCCAACTGACATTAAAAGAATCATATCAGATTACTGTGAAAAACTATACTCAAACAAATTTGAAAACCTAGAAGAAATGAATGAATTCCTAGAAATATACTACCTACCTAAACTAATACAAACAGAGGTGGAACAACCAAATAGACCCATTACAAAAGAAAAGATTGAAAAGGTAATCAAAAAACTACTAACAAAAAAAAGCCCTGGTCCAGAGGGCTTCACTGCAGGGTTCTACTAAACTTTCAGAGAAGAGTTAACACCACTACTACTAAAGGTATTTCAGAGCATAGAAAAGGATGGAATACTACCAAACTCATTCTATGAAGCCAGCATATCCCTGGTACCAAAACCAGGTAAAGACACCACAAGAAAAGAAAATTATAGACCTATATCCCTCAGGAATGTAGATGCAAAAATCCTCAACAAAACCTAGCCAATAGAATTCAACAACGTATCAAAAAAATGATTCACCATGACCAAGTGGGATTCATACCAGGTATGCAGGGATGCTTCAACATTAGAAAAACAATTAACATAATCCACCACATAAATAAAACAAAAGACAAGAATCACATGATTTTATCAATTGATGTAGAAAAGGCATTCGACAAAGTTCAACACTCATTCATGATAAAGACTCTCAGCAAAATAGGAATAGAAGGAAAATTTCTCAACATAATAAAGGGCATTTAAACAAAGCCAACAGCCAACATCGCCCTAAATGGAGAGAGCCTGAAAACATTCCCAATGAGATCGGGAACCAGACAAGGATGCCCTTTATCACCACTCTTATTCAACATTTTGCTGGAAGTCCTAGGCAGACCAATTAGGCTAGATAGAGAAATAAAGGGCATCCAGATCGTCAAGGAAGAATGAATAGTATCTTTATCTGCAGATGACATGATCTTATACACAGAAAATCCTAAGAAATTCTCCAGAAAACTACTGAAACTAGTAGAAGAGTTCAGCAGAGTATAGGGATACAAGATAAACATACAAAAATCAGTTTGATTCCTCTACACCAACAAAAAGAACATCGAAGAGGAAATCACCAAATCAATGCCACTTACAGTAGCCCCCAAGAAGATAAAATACTTAGGAATAAATCTTACCAGAGATGTAAAAGACTTATACAAAGAAAACCACAGTACACTTCTGCAAAAAACCAAAAGAGACTTACATAAGTGGAAGAACATACCTTGCTCATGGATAGGGAGACTTAACGTTATAAAAATGTCTATTCTACCAAAAGCAATTGATACATTTAATGCAATTCCGATCCAAATCCCAAGGACATTCTTTAATGAGAGGGAGAAACAAATAACCAATTTTATACGGAAGGGAAAGAGGCATTACTGAAAAAGAAGAACAAACTGGGAGGCCTTACTTTACCTGATTTTAGAGCCTATTATACCACCACAGTAGTCAAAACAGCCTGGTACTGGTACAACAACAGATACATAGACCAATGGAACAGAATTGAGAACCCAGATATAAATCCATCCACATAAGAGCAGTTGATATTTGACAAAGGCCTCAAAAGAGTTAAATGGGGAAAGATAGTCTTTTTAACAAATGGTGCTGGCATAACTGGATATCCATATGCAAAAAAATAAAACAAGACCCATACATTACTCCATGCACAAAAACTAACTCAAAATGGATCAAAGACCTAAATATAAAATCTAGAACGATAAAGATCATGGAAGAAAAAATAGAGACAATGTTAGGAGCCCTAATTCATGCCATAAACAGTACAGAAAATATTATAAAGAATGTAGAAGAAAAACTAGATAACTGGAAGCTCCTAAAAATCAAACACCTGTGCTCATCCAAAGACTTCACCAAAAGAGTAAAAAGACTACGTACAGACTGGGAAAAAGTTTTTAGCTATGACATTTCTGATCAGCACCTGATCTCTAAAATCTACATGATACTGCAAAAAGACAAATAACCCAATTAAAAAATGGGCAAAAGATACGAATAGACACTTCACTAAAGAAGACATTCAGGTAGCTAACAGATATATGAGGAAATGTTCACGATCATTAGCCATTACAGAAATGCAAATCAAACCTACAATGAGATTTCATCTCACTCCATGAAGGCTGGCATTAATCCAAAAAACACAAAAGAATAAATGTTGGAGAGGCCGTGGAGAGATTGGAACACTTCTACACTGCTGGTGGGAATGTCAAATGGTACAACCAATTTGGAAATCGATTTGGCGCTTCCTTAAAAAGTTAGAAATAGAACTACCATACGATCCAGCAATCCCACTCCTTAGAATATATCCTAGAGAAATAAGCGCCTTTACACCAGCAGATATGTGCGCACCCATGTTTACTGCAGCACTGTTTACAATAGCAAAAACATGGAAGCAACCAAGGTGCCCATCAACGGATGAATGGATAAATAAATTATGGTATATTCACACAGTGGAATACTACGCATCGATAAAGAACAGTGAAGAATCTGTGAAACATTTCATAACATGGCAGAACCTGGAAGGCATTATGCTGAGTGAAATTAGTCAGGTGCAAAAGGACAAATATTGTATAAGACCACTATTATAAGAACTTGAGAAATAGTTTAAACTGAGAAGAACACATTCTTTTGTGGTTACAAGACAGGGGAGGGAGGGGAGGTGGGAGAGGGGTATTCACTAATTAGATAGTAGATAACAACTGCTTTAGGTGAAGGGAAGACAGCACACAATACAGGGGAGGTCAGCACAACTGGACTAAAGCAGAAGCAAAGAAGTTTCCTGAATAAATTGAATGCTTCGAAGGCCAGCATAGCAGGGGCAGGGGTCTGGGGACCATAGTTTCAGGGGACATCTAAGTCAATTGGCATAATAAAATCTATTAACAAAACATTCTGCATCCCACTTTGAAGAGTGGTGTCTGGGGTCTTAAACGCTAGCAAGCAGCCATCTAAGATGCATCAATTGGTCTCAATCCACCAGTATCAAAGGAGAATGAAGAACTCCAAGGAAACAAGGTGATTACGAGCCCAAGAGACAGAAAGGGCCACATGAACCAGGGACTACATCATCCTGAGACCAGAAGAACTGGATGGTGCCCGGGTACAACTGATGACTGCCCTGACAGGGAACACTACAGAGAACCCCTGAGGGAACAGGTGAGCAGTGGGTTGCAGACCCCAAATTCTCATAAGACCAGACTTAATGGTCTCACTGAGACTGGAAGGACCCCGATGGTCATGGCCCCCAGACCTTCTGCTGGGCCAGGACAGGAACCATTCCCGAAGCTAACTCTTCAGGTAAGAACTGGCCTGGACAACGGGTTGTAGAGGGATGCTGGTGAGGAGTGAGCTTCTTGGATCAGGTGGACACTTGAGATTATGTTGGCATCTTCTGCCTGGAGGGGAGATGAGAGGGTGGAGGGGGTTAGAAGCTGACGAAAAAGACACGAAAAGAGAGAGTGGAGGGAGAAAGCAGGCTGTCTCATCAGGGTTAGAGTAATTGGGAGTGTGCAGCAAGGTATATATGGGTTTTTGTGTGAGAGACTGACTTGATTTGTAAACTTTCACTTAAAGCACAATAAAAATTATTTATAAAAAATAGAAAACAAATTTTGGAGAGGGTGTTGGAAAATTGGAACTCTTATGAACTGCTTGGCGGAATGCAAAATGGTAACAGCTTGGAGGAATGCAAAATGAAACGATATCGTGCTTCCTTACCCAGAAAAACCAAACCCAGTGCTGTCGAGTGGATTACGACTCATAGCGACCCTGTAGGACAGAGTAGAACTGCCCCGTAGAGTTTCCAAGGAGAGCCTGGAAGATTTGAACTGCCGACCCCTTGGTTAGCAGCTGTAGCACTTAACCGCCATGCCACCAGGGTTTCCGGTGCTTCCTTAGAAAGCTAGAAATAGAAATACCATATGATTCAGCAATCCCACTCCTAGGAATATAGCCTAGAGAAATAGAGCTGTAATGCAACTAGACATATGCACACCCATGTTCACTGCAGCATTATTCACAAAAGATGGAAACAATCTATTTGCCCATCAACAGATGGATGGGTAAACAAACTCTGGTACTTACACACAATGGAGTACTATGCAACGATAAAAAACAATGATGAATCTGAGAAGCATCTCACAACCTGGATGAATGTGGAGGACATTATGCTGAGGGAAATAAGTCAATCACAAAAGGGCAAATATTGCAGAATACTGTTACTATAGAAAATCATGAAAAGGTTTACACACAAAAAGAAACAATCTTTGATGGTTAAGAGGGAGGGAAGGGTTGGGTATGAAAAGAAAAAAAAAACTAAAAAGATAAATGGTAACTTTGATGAAGGTTAAGACAGTACACAATACTGGGAAAGCCAGCACAACTTGTCCAAGGCAAGGTCATGGAAGCTCCATAGACACATCCAAACTTCCTAAGGGACCGAATTACTGGGCTGAGGGCTATGGGGACCATGGTATCAGAGCACATCTAGGTCAATTGGTATAACATAATTTATAAAGAAAATGTTCTACGTTCTACTTCAGTGAGTAGCATCTGGGGTCTTAAAAGTTTGTGAATGACAATCTAAGATACTCCACTGGTATCACCCCATCGGGAGCAATGGAGAACGAAGGAAACCAAAAACGCAAGGGAAAGATTAGTCCAAAGGACTAATGGACCACAACTACTACAACCTCCACCAGACTGAGTCCAACACATCTAGATCTTGACAGGCTACCACCACTAACTGTGCTGAAAGGGATCACAATAGAGGGTCCCGGACAGAGCTGGAGAAAAATGTAGAACAGAATTCTAACTCACAAGAAAAAAAAAAAAAAAATGATCAGACTTACTAGCCTGACAGAGACTGGAGAAACCTGAGAGTATGGCCCTGGACACACTTTCAGTTCAGTAATGAAGTCACTCCTGAGGTTTACTCTTCAGCCAAAGATTAGATAAGACCTTAAAACAAAACAAGACTAAGGGGGCGCACCAGCCCAGGGCAAGGACTAGAAGCCAGGTGGGGACAGAAAAGCTGGTGATTGCGAACCCAAGTTTGAGAAGGGAGATTGCTGACATGCTGTAGGGTTGGTAACCAATGTTACAAAAGACTGTGTGTACTGATTGTTTAATAAGAGGCCAATTTCTTCTGTAAACCTTCATCTAAAGTACCATGATAAAAAAAGAAAAAAGAACTACTAAAGAAACACATGTATAACATATGTTGTTGTTGTTGTTAGGTGTCCTCAGGTCAATTCAGACTCATAGGGACCCAATGTACAACAGAAAGAGCCTCTGCCTGGTCCAGCACTTTTCTCACTATCATCGATGTGTTTGAGCCCATTGTTGCAGCCAATGTGTTAATCTACCTCATTGAGGGTCTTCCTCTTTTTCTCTGACCCTCTACCAAGTATGATATCCTCCTCCAGGGACTTGTTCCTCCTGATAACATGCCCAAAGAACATAAGACAAAGTCTTGCTATCCTTGTTTCTAAGGAGCATTCTGGCTGTACTTCTTCCAAGACGGGTTTGTTCATTCTGCCAGTCCCTTCGACTCATATAAGGTCACTATGATATTCTTTGCCAACACTGTATTTCAGTTGCATCAATTCTTCTTCGGTCCCCTTTATTCATTGTCCAGCTTTCAAATGCATATAAAGCAATAGAAAATACCACGGCTTGGGTCAGGCACATCTTACCTCTAAGTGACATCTTTGCTTTTTAACTCTTTGAAGAGGTCTTTTGCAGCAGATTTGCCTAATGGAAAACATCAGTTGCTTTCTTGATTGCAGCTTTCATGGGTATTGATTGTAGATTCAAATGGAATTCTTGACAACTTCAGTTGTCATGATGTTGCTTATTGGCTCAGTTGTGAGGACTCTTGTTTCCTTTATGTTGAGGTGTAAGCTATACTGAAGGCAGTAGACTTTCTTCTTTAGTACTTCAAGTCCTCTTCAACTTCAGAAAACAAGGTTGTGTTATCTGCATATCACAGGTTCTTAATGAGTCTGTCTCTCGATGCTGTATTCTTCTTCATATTGTGCAGTTTCTCGGATTATTTGCTCAGCATAGAGACTGAGTAAGTATGGTGAAAAGATTCAAGCCTGACACACAACTTTCCTGATTTTAAACCTTGCACTGCCTCTTGTTCTGTTTGAACTACTGCTTCTTGAGCACAATTAAGTGTTCTGGAATTCCCATCTTCCAAATGTTATTCATAATTTGTTGTGATCCACTCAGTTGAATGCCTTTGTATAATCAATAAAACACAAACATCTTTCTGGTGTCCTCTGTTGTTAGCCAAGATCCATCTGACATCTGCAATGATTTCCCTCGTCTTACATCCTCTCTCATCTGAATCTGGCTTGGATTTTTGGCAGCTCCCTGTTGATGACTGCTGCAACTACTTTTGAATGATTTTCAGCATAAATTTCCTTTGTGTGTGATATTAATGATACTGTTTGATGATTTCCATATTCTGTTGGATCACCTTTCTTTGGAACAGGTGCAAATATGGATCTCTTCCAATCAGTTGGCTGGGTATTTATTTCCCAAATTTCTTGGCATAGACGAGTGAGCACTTCCAGGGTTGCATCTGTTTGTTGAACGTCTCAATTGGTATTCCGTCTATTCCTGAAGCCTTGTTTTTCTCCAATGCCTTCGATGCTGTTTGGGCTCCTTTCTTCAATACCATTGGTTCTTGGTAATATGCTACCTCCTGAAATGGTTGAACATTGACCAATTCTTTTTGGTAGTGACTCTGTATATTTCTTCCATCTTCTTTTGATGCTTCCTGCATTGTTCAATATTTTACCAACAGAATCAACACTTCAATATTGCAACTTGAGGCTTGAATTTTTTCTTCAGTTCTTTCACCTTGAGAAATGTCAAGTGTATTCTTTCCTTTTGGTTTTCTAACTCCTGGTCTTTCCACATTTCATTGTAATACTTTGTCTTCTGGAGCTGCCCTTTGAAATCTTCTTTTCAGCTCTTTTACTTTAGCATTTCTTCCTTTTGCTTTAGCTAATCTATGTTCAAGAGCAAAGTCTCAGAGTCTTCTGACATCCATTTTAGTTGTCATTTTCTGTTAATAACATTAAAATATAAAAAATACTAAGTTTAATAATTATTTAATTTAACACACTTTATTCAATATTCAAATTGTTATTACTTTATCATGTGATCGATGTAAAAAATATAATGTGATATTGTAGGTCATTCGTCATTCAAAATCCAGAGTTGTATTTTATACTCATAGCACAACCCAATCCAGAGAATCCACATTTCAAGAGCCCTATATACACATGGGGACACTGGTATTTCAGTGATAGAATTCTGGAAATTATTGAGGAAGACTCTGGTTCAATTCCTGGTTAATACACCCTAAGCAGAGCCACCACTCCTCTGCCAATGGGAATTGCATGTTGTAACAACATTAAACATGTTCCAGTGGATCTTCCAGACTAAGAAGAACAGCCTGGCATTTTACTTCCAAAAATCGGCCAATGATGATGGTTGGATTCACATCCCATCATGGGGATGGCACAGGCAGGGCAGCTTTTTGTTTCGTTGGGCATGGAGAAATGACAAGTTGTGGACTAATTCAGGGGCATATAATAACAACATCAAAGATACATGTGTCTAGCGGTTATCAAATTGGTCAACACAGTTACTGTCAATTAAAACAAGAGTAACAATTTGCTGTCTTACATTCTGTTTTTATAATTCCCAAGTATTTTAAAAAAGGTGTTGTTGTGCATCAAGTAGATTCTGATTCATAGTGACCCTATAGGACAGAGAAAAATTGCTACAGAGGGTTTCCTAGGCTGAAATCTTTATGGGAGGAGATTGATAGGAAGTAGATCATCAGGTCTTTTCTCCTGCAGAGTCACGTGATCCACAGACCTTTTGATTAGCAGCCAGCGTACTTAACCATTGCACCACCAGGACTCCTTGTAAAACATTATTATTGGGGGAAAAAGGAAGTTCCCTTCAAATTATTTAAAGACAGTGCAGTGGTTAAGAACTGAGAACCAGACTACCTCAGTTGAACAACCTATTCTGCTTCTTATAGCTATGTAGCTTGGGGCAAGTTACTCTTTGTGACTCAGTTTCTTGATTTTTAAAATGAGAATACCAATGGAATTAAGATTTCATAACATTGCTGTAGCACTAAACGATGCATGTCATTGTTGAGCAGCATTTAATTAAATGTGAGCATGTTAATTGTAAACCTATTTGAATCTTTTTTTTTTTAAATTAAGATATGGACATTTGATATCTCTCCATTTTCAGACACACAGGAGTAAGCTCTTCATCATACCATCCTAAAAGGTATTGAATGTGTCCTTTCTCTACCTCTCCCCTAACATGCTCAAAGTAATAACTGACTCTACCGCAATATTTTTTTTTCAGCCTGCAGAATCAAGTACCAATTCCAACTCAAGCCTTGCTGCCATAGTATAAGCACTGACTTTTAGTTTTCTCTTTCAAGTTCATTCTTTGCAAACTGCTCAGTACTGATTGTCCTCCTTCTGACAGCTTGACAAAAATAAAACTATAAGTTCATATGCTCTATGTAAAGACACTATGCCAGATACCAGGGATACAGCAATGATCAAGAAATTCACAGATTCAGTGTTCGAAGACCTTGAGGCCTTCTCTAACATACAGAATAATAAAGAGAATATTTCAATGTGTCTGAGAAATGCTCTGATAAAGGAAGTTTAGGGGACTAAGTGAGCCAATACAAAACCCATTGTCATCAAGTCGATTCTGACTCATAGCAACCCTATAGGACAGAGTAAGGCTGCTCCACAGTGTTTCTAAGGAGTGGCTGGTGGATTTGAACTGCCAGCCTTTTGGTTAGCAGCCAAGCTCTTAAACACTACATCACTTAATCCGTTAAACAAAACAAAGACTCTTTACTTCTTTTCCCTCAACCACTTTTTAAAATCAAGAACTCTGAGAAGCCCTTTACACAACCAATCTCTCTCACAACATTTATATCACCTCTAGGTTTCCATTTTTTCCCCTTGGTGACTATGTAATTGGATCATGGAGCCACTGATTTATTCAAAGCATTCTACTCTTTTCAATTTATACTGATTTGTTTAATCTTCCAACTCTTTCAACTATATTAAGTATGCCTACTTGTAATTGTAACTTTAGCAGTTAAAAATGAGTCCTGGTGGCACAACAGTTAAATGCTCTATTTGCTAACCTAAAATTGGCAGTTTGAACTCCCCAGTGACTACTCGGGTGAAAGACCTGGTGATCTGTTCCCATAAAGTTTACAGCATAGAAAACTCTATGGGGCACTTCTACTCTGTCGCATGGGGTTGCTAGGAATCGAAAATCAACTTGACACTCAACAACAACTACAGTTAAAAAACTGTGTATATTCGTTCAAAATAACTTATCAAGTGTCTGTTGCATACCCCAGAGTTTGGGTATATAGGACACTCATTGAATTCAAGTTACAAGTGTAACTTTGTAAATATTACAAGTGTTGAACCATGGCATGTTTTTCAGTACAAAAAATACTTGCCTTCTTCATGCCCAGTTGGCCTAGCAGCTTAATCTCAACCTGTAGGAAAGCCAGTTGATACTTTCTTAATTTTTATATGACAGTCAGAATTCCTTTCCTATGGTGCCTGCGATGGCTAGAGATTACTCACGTATATTAGTTTCTTAGGGATATTTTAACATGGCAAAAATGGAAGTAGAAGGAAGAGAAAAGACTTGCTCAACAAGAAGGATCTTCAATTGGATATGTGTGTGTGGGCGTTACGAGCCTAAGAAAATCAGGATCACTGATTGTGGTAGTGTGATGCAATAATGACCCTAATTAGAAGCTTTCCTATATCTCCACTAAAATTTTGTAATCCCCTCCCACCCAAACCCTGGGATTGTCCACGTAATTTACTTCATCCAAAGGGGGTTAGCAAACATGACAGAGTTGAATGCGAGATTGAATGCAGGATCAAGAGAGAGCAAGCTTTGCCAGAACATCCATATATATTAGATGCAAGCCACACTCCCAAGGAAAGTACACTTTCAACTGATTGGCTGCTTATATCAGATCACAAAATGGAGGATGATGATTATATAATATCTGCCAAAACACTGAGAATCATGGCCTAGCCAAGTTGACACATAACCTTTACCATCACAGGCCTCATAAAATGAGATACTAGGATTCGGTGAGAAACTGAGTAGGGGAACATGACAGAATAGTGAGCAATGGATTTTATGGAAGTTAGTTGATATGTCCAGCCTCCCATTCATGTCATAATGTGGTCTAAGATGAATATCCTACATGGTAGAAAATATGTGTAATAAAATATGTTCTATTTTGGAGAGAGATGAGGGGTGAATGATAGTTACTAGCTTTTGGAAAAAAGCCTCCAAACTACTTTTACTAAAGGTCAATTCTGTTTCTTTTCATTATTTGCATTCATCCTCTAAGTCTGCTTTTGTGCTATAAAATACAAAACTTAAATTCTCAGAAACAACCCTAAAGGATAAGCAGGATTAGAGAGATAGAGATTTCCCATGTATATTAGTTTCCTAGGATGGCCATAACAACAGCACTACAAATGACGTCACTGAGAAGAACAGAAATGTATTGTTTCATAGTTCTAGAAACCCAAATCAGGGTATCAGTCATATTTATTCTTCCTGAGGGCCATGCCTCTTTCCTAGCTTCTGGTAGTTCCAGGTGTTCCTTTGCTTGCAGCTGCAGTGTCCAAAGGCATCCTTCCTCTGTCTCCTCGTCTGCACGTATCTTCTCTTTTATAGGGACACCAGTCACATAGAATTAGGACCCACCTACTCCAGTATGACCTCATGTTAACTGATGCAATCTTCAAAGACCTTATTTCTAAGCAAGGTCACGTTCACAGGTACCTGGGGCTAAGACTTCAACATATGTTTTTAGGTAACACGATTCAATCCATAACACCAAGACAGAACCACCTATAAAAAGATCTTTCAGCAGAGAGAAAATGGTACAATTCTACTCTTGCTTGAGGTGAAACATCACTCTACTTAGGCTTAGTTTTATTTCTGCTACAGGCAAGGCAAATAATACCACATGCCTTTTTAGCTAAGCTGATTGTTTCTAGTTCCTTGTGATCGTTGGTCTAAGATATGGGCCCAGAGCAGTGGTGTGTGAACTTCAGAGCTATACCCAATTATGAAGCATCATCTGAGAGTTGTGAATGACCTCTACATGGGAATGTGTAGGGTTAATCTTGGCCACACAATTCTTGCATCGACAGGAATGATTCTTCTTCCTTGTCCATAAAAAGTTACATGTGAATTATGGTATATTCATTCCTAAACTCCCCACTGCAAAGAGGAAGAGAAGCATCAGCTTGGAAAGTAGAAGAGGATATTATTTATTTAATGTACATAAATAATTATAAGGTGAAAAGAAGGCTTCGCTCTCCAAAGAGAATATGACATATGGCTAACGGAGGAAGTGCCAAGATGCCACGGTAACATGGTGCAAATGTCAAGACATCATTCTCGAGCTCTGGCCTATTTCCTCCACCTTTTGCATTTATCACTTCTTTAGAGATTTATAGTCTTTGAATTTCAGCTTTTGGAAGTGTAGTGGCTATAACCATGAATAAAATATATTGGTGTACAAGTTATTAATCTCCTGTGCTATTCTGACACTTGCGTGGGGTCTAGCTGAATTTAGATGATAGCACATTCATTCTGAACTGCTTCTATTTAAAACTCTTTATCACAACTTTTTACAAATATACTTTCAGGTTCGTTTGGATACTTGCCCCAGAATTTAAGTATTTCCACTCCTTTTCTCGTTGATCTGAAAGATTGTAATGGGTAATAAGAAATGTTCATTTTTGAAATAAAATGTTTTGTTTAAAATGTTAAGAAATGCTGTTCATATGAGATGAGGAAAAGGATTATTACCAAAAGTTACAAAATACAGCAACACTTACTAAACTGATTTTAATAGACAGTAGAAGGAGAGATATAAATTCCAAATTATTTTAGGTACAGTGCATGTAACTTATAATACTCATAGTTTTCAACATATGATTAAATTTCAATAATATTTCTTTAAGAGTATGCTAGAATCAAACTTAAGATTCTGAAACTATTACAAAGATAGTTACAAGTTCTCCATACGTGTTTACTTATTGTCAGTTGTGAATTGCATATATGAATCTCTGCATATTTACTTTCCATTCCAAGAGTTTTTCATTTGTAAAGATAAATACAATTATAATACTATAATTATAGCACTATATATAAATTTATTGCACATTTTGAAAATATGACATATTCATTCCTTAATATCGTTTTGGAAATGCTACATAATGATACCTTCCTAAAATGCTATTTTGTGGTTTTCTCATACATTTTCCTAATTTCAATATGGTAAGAGTTTTTTTTTTTTTTTTTAAATAGCTAAAAGTAGCAAAAGAAAACCTGTGGAAAGGCACAATATTCATGAAAATATTAACATATATTATTTAAAGTGAATTCTATTTATTAATGAACTAGGTGATTATAGTCTGCAACTATATGTATTTTTCACCTGTAATTGGTGCTTTGTTGGTTAAATATTTATTTCCATTTCCTTTGAATAGCTTCTGAACAGACTTTCAGATAGTTTGTAGTAATCTTGTTTCAGTTACTGAGAAAATTGAAATCATCAGATCCAAGTAATTTCTTTCTATCATTGCTTTTGATTAGAAGGTAATAATGTTCAGAAATTGTGTTATAAGAAAACATCCATATTGGGTAGTGAAAAAAATAAAACATTCACCTGCCCTAAATATTTCAGAACCTCTTGTGCTATTACTCTTATTTTCAAATCTACCAATCTGTATTCTGTTTTGTTATGTGGAGACTAGAACGAGGCAAACCACACTTCGTCTCTGCCAGCTCTTAAGACCTACAGAATGGGGGCAGTGATGAGAAACTGGAAGCCCTGAGGAAGTAAAAGGGACTTAAACTATTCTGTTTCCTCCTTTTCCAGTAGCATCACTCTAGTCTACCAGTGCTTTTTCAACCCAGCAGCAGCAGCAACAGCATTTTGTTCCAGCAAGGGTAGAAACAGCCTCGTCTCACTCCTTCCTCTGAGCTGCGAGGCCACAGCCTCTTCTCCTCAGAGGTCTGTTCCCAGCTCCACAGGCCCATCATTTTAGCCCCTGAAGTTCGAACGTCTGAGTTTCAAGCACCAGGTTAATAGCAGTCTTCCTCAGAGAGGTCTGACTCTCTCTCTGTAGGAATCCTCCTCTAAGTTTTACTAATTTCAACCTCTTCCCTTTCTTTCTCCATCCCTGCTTTCTGCAGTTCTACCTCTATAATACCATAACCAACAGCCTTTAAGTAGATTCCAATTCATGGCTATATATATACAAATTATATTATATATGTAACATATATAAATTATACCTATTTTCAAAGGAGGCTTATATATGGAAAATACCTTACAGAAGGTAGCACATAAATTGGGACAGGATTGGAGCCCAGGTTTGGCTCGGGATTTTTCTCTTTCTTTTTCTTAACTGCAAATCTGTGTTTTTTAAAAGCATATTTCAATTTACTTTGCATTTATATGACTAACGGTAAATGGCTTTTTACTTAGATTTAAAAAGTCTCTTTGTGATTATTGTATTCATTCTGGTACAAAGGCCAAATTCTCTGTCAGAGTGGTCCAGTACTGCTTCTGTTGTTGTTGTTGTTGTTAGGTGCTGTTGAGTCGGTTCTGACTCATTGCGACCCCATGCACAACAGAGCGAAACACTGGCCGGTCCTGCACCATCCTTACGATCATTGTTGTGCTTGAGCCCATTGTTGCAGCCACTGTGTCAATCCACCTCGCTGGGAGTCTTCCTCTTTTCCGCTGACCCTGTACTCTGCCAAGCATGGTGTCCTTCTCCAGGGACTGATCCCTCCTGACAACATGTCCAAAGTATGTAAGACGCAGTCTCGCCATCCTTGCTTCTAAGGAGCATTCTGGTTGTACTTCTCCCAAGACAGATTGGTTCGTTCTTTCGGCAGTCCATGGTATATTCAATACTGCTTCTGTGTATTCAATACTGCTTCAGTACTGCTTCTGTTTATCATAATTTGCACCTGTTTTTGGCTTTCCTTTTTTTTCTGGGCAAAGTCTTCTCATTTTCAAAAGCTAATATTCCTCCACCCATTCTAGGGAGCCCTGTGTTTCATTATGTCCCTAACTCTAGAGAAGTGAGCAGCTGTCAAGAGAAGCTACAGTCTCTTGTGTGATCTAATCAAAGAGCTTAGCTGGAGTTACCCATTCATATTTTGGGTCCAAGGGACCTAACAGACCCCAGACTCCCATTACATTATCACCTTATTGTCATTACCGTTACTTATTACTATGCCTGCTCTGTTGGGAGAAATGTGAACACTAGTGTTCAAGTAATTCTCTAAATGATAAATTGTGTGAAAATCAATATAATTGAGAATGCCAAAGGTAGGTTTTATTGTTTTGTTTAGCATAAATTTGCCTCTATATAAATTAAATTTAACCTGATAGGTATAGATTATTCTACTGGGAACCATGCTTTATAGAACACAAAAGGAAACAATCATGTTTTCTAGGAGTTTACATTCAAATAGGGTAACAAATGCAGTAGCTAACAATGCAAAGCCAATTTTGCCAAATTACATACTGTCATTCTCTTGATATTATAGCTCAGTAAGTTGATTTTCCTCTTAGCATTTGTAAACATGGGCTTTTTTTCACCAAAATTTAACTACATTCTGGTAATTTTATATGACCAGGATATTTCTGATGTTGTAGATTGTTGTTTTTAGTTGCCATTATTTCAATTCTGACTCATGGAAACCCCATGTGTACAGAGTAGAACAGCTCCCTAGAATGTTCAAAGCTGTGACCTTCTGGGAGCAAATCACCAAACCTGTCTTCTGAGGCATCTCTGGCTGGGTTTGAACTGCCTGTTGGTTAGTAGTTGAGCACGTAATCGTTCACGCTACCTAGAGACTCCAGATGTTGTGGGAAACCACCCTAAAAGTGACCTGCAATCTCTTTTATTTGCTTGCAAATATACTGAAAACAATGGACCAGACTGCCTAGTTTTTATAGCCAAGATAATGGAGACACACTTGCACCCAAACACATACAAACACAAACTTACACATATCAGACACTCAGAAAAGATTTATAGGTGAAAGGTAGTAATATGTAAAAAAAAAAAAAACCCAGCAATTCTTCAAATTTCCTAATTTTACATAGACATATCCTAGGATAGGCCACAAATAATAAGGGTGTTTAAGTAAACTTGATGGTGCTTTTGTCTACATTTACTACACTTCTTACACTAGTGAGGATACAATATGCTTTTTCACCTAATTTGAAAATATAATAACACAGAAACTTCATGAATTGTCTAGTGTCTTGAATTCACACTTTTAAATGTGTTATTTGACGTGGTAGTTTTTATCTTAAATGATAATGCAAGCAAAGATGATCAGTAAAATGATTTCCAGATCTGTTTCTCTCAACTGTAAGTACAGATGGATGCCATATATTTCTCAACAAAGATAATATCAGTGATTTTCAGGGTTTTGATTTTTTTTAGTTTAATGTTTTACAAATATCTTACCAAATACTCTTTTTAATGGTTAATAATATCCAAACAACAATAATTAGTAAAATGAGAAACAACGAAAGCTGCTGTCTCTACTATACCCAGGACCAGAAACTAACACCCTTGCACGCTCTTTCTACCACTTCCCTCCCTCCATATTGGTGCAGACACATTTGTCTTGCTGGAATTCCTACTAATATCCATTTATGAACAGTTCTTCTGTGCCAAGTTCACTTGAAAGACTGTAAGATTAGAGCCTGAGGCTGAGCCTCTCCAAAATGTGCAAAGACACCTGGTTCACCCACATAATTGAACTGACCAAGTTTTCAGTTTTTCTGCTAATATTGCAGTGTTGTATTTCCATGATACATTCTACCAGTGGAAAGATTTGGTAGTAGGTTGAGGGTTAAAACAGGGATAGAGGAAATGTGGGAAGAATGACCAGCAAAATATTTCTTTCTACATGAGTATTAAGTTAAGTAGATCAGCTTTCTGTCTTCAGTTAACTCTGAATTCTTGTTATCTGTTTTTTTTTTTTTTTTTTTTTTTTGTACCTCATTTGAGCAACTATACAATGGAGTATTTGATTTATTGCCTTTATCCTTCAAAGTAAATATCTAGTAATAAACATATAAGATCTAAGAGATATGTAATCAGGTCCATTTTTCCCAGGCCTCCTCTTTCGACCACCTAAATTAGATAAAGTTGTTTTTAATTTCTTTTTTCACCCCAACTTGAAGGTAAGAATTAAGCAGTAAAAAAAAGAATTTTGATGCTGATAAGGCTTTGTGAAGAGGCCTCCACCCTTGTCCCTGGCAAAATGATGGGTAATAACATCAATTTTCCCTACAGTTTTCTCAATCAAACATCAGAAGGGAGCCTGCATCCTCTTACCAGAGTTTCTAGTGATGCAAAAAATATTCAGAATTTCCTATAGCTTGCATCATAACAAACTATTTAAGAAGACTGTGTAGACAAAGGGATTATTTCTCTATTTAAGTTAGCGGTACTACATTTCTGTCTTCTAACAGGGTACAAGAATCTCATTTTTGACTCTTCCCTGATTCTCTCATTCACATAGTCATCAGCCCCCAGTGAATGCTCTTTTCCCAAACCCAGCTCAGCCTTACAATCCCGATGACATCACCATGATCAAAACCATTATAAGCACTTGCCTCTTCTGTCCCTAAGCTTGCTAATGGTGTTTCCCATACCCAGCTCTTTCCTCATCACCATCAATATACCATCATTATTGTATTTTGAATTATTTATCTCACATGGTACTACCCTATATAAAAACTTACATGCATTCTGAATAAAATTTGTTCTCTTTGGCATTGTAATAGTTGTATTTTATCATCTGCTCCCAATCTACTTCTCCTATTCTATATTCCACCAATATCCTTGAAGTTAACTTAATTTCTATCTAGGTTTAATAAGACCCCTATGAAGCCACTTTAATTCTGTTCCATTAGCCAAGTATTTCAAGTATTGTCTCCTTCTTTTTCTATTGAAATCTAGTTATCCTTCAAAATGTAGATCAAATTCCTTCTCTTTCTTAAAACAGTTTTCTCAAACACTATCTAGTAAGTGATATATCTTTTAGCCATCATCATCATGATCACCATTATTTACCTCTTATCCTTTCTACTGGGAGGAGCCATGACAGTGAAGTGGTTAAGTGCTTGACTTTTAACCTAAAATCAGTGGTTCAAACACACCAGCCATTCCGCAGGAGAAAGGTGTGGCAGTCTGCTTCCATAAAGCTTTTCAGCCTTGAATACTCTATGGGGCAGTTCTGTTCTCTCCTATAGGGTCACTATAGTCTTAAGTAACTCGACAGCAATGGGTATTTTTTATCCTCCCTACCTTATGTACAAGTTTTCTTCGCAGAGCCTACACTTACCTTTTAGTAGGTGATTCACTTGCAAGATCCAAATGTCATGTTTTGAACAAAGGAGGTATTTGTACGTATTGGTTGACTCAATTAAAATCAATTGATTTTCCATTTTCAAAACACTTTAACACTTACAGATCTCAGAAATTAATGAAGAAATCTTCCCTTATATGAATAGGTATAACTTTGCTCTGTTTTTCTCCTCTTGAGGTACATCTGTGGCCGTCAGGGTTAGCAACAGCAAAAGCAGAAGCAGCAGCAGGTTTCCTGTGTTCAAGTTTGCAGGCAGCAGGTATGATCTTTGGCAACAAGTAGGCTCCAGTGGAGCTTAGAGTGGTGCTACTGTGCTGCTGAAATAGATTACCCATCAAAGTATCTTTCTCTTTTTCCATTTGGCTATTGTCAGCAATTGGCAAAGCTCCACACAGTAAGAACATGCTGTAAGAAGAAAGAAAGTAATGAGAAATAATTAAAGGTGGCTTAATGCCAACATATGTCTGCATTTGAGGAGAAGAGAAGCTGTTGGACACTATTAGGAAAACAACTCCATGCCCAAAATCTAAATGAATATTGCTGGGGAGGGTCAATCAGACAATACACTCAAAACAAAATCGTTCTTTCAATTGCCATTCACTAATGACTAGAGCATCTTTTCTAGGAGTCATAATACGGTGGGTTGGGAGCTAAAGAATTGACATATGGAACTAAAAACCATGAAGTCATTCCTTCTTTCCCTCTGACAATTTCCTCATTAATGCACAGCCAGGAAACCTGGAAAATGTGTGCTTTCACTGAGTTGGAGAGAGATGACAGTACCATCAGCTGCTGGGCTTTTGTTCCTTTGTTTGCCCGTATTAAAATGATAGAAGGGAAGTAAAGATGCACTTTCTTTTTTCTCTACCCCAGTGGTCTAAAGGATTTATTGGACATCTGCTTACCTATTGTAGGTTTTGAAAGGTTTCTTCTCATGTTCGAAAGCAGAAACAGACTATCACATCAGGTATCAAGGATATTAAATGATTAGCCAGTTGCTTCTGTGGATAAAAGATAAGTGGAAATAAATGAGACATCAGGAAAGGCACATCAAATACTCCTGTCACAGCAGGAGGATTTTGTTTAATAAATAAATTTTTTTCAACACTAAGGGTCGCCCCTTCAAGCCACATCAGGCACTTGAGAGGAAAACTCAAGTCATTTTTTAGAACTTTTAGGGGGTTTAGTGAGTAAACTGAAGGAGTTAAATCGTCAATGGACACTAGAAGTGTAAAATCCGTGGCTAGTCACGGTAAAAGTGGCTCACATACTCCTACTCCTTGGCTTTTTGCCCACCGGATTTGGAAAAAAAAAAAAAGACATTAGAAAGGACATCTTCAGATGTCTTTGTTTTAGCAAGGTTGTTGTAATCTATGAAAAGAAAACTAAGGAGTCCTAAAACTGAAGTAGTTTAAGGGCTATTTTATATTTATTTATTTATGTTCACCAGTATAAATATGACGGAAACAAAGGAAAACGGTTTGTGTATTGCTCTATTTATTCCTTGCCCTGAGTCCCTGAGTGGGTAACCTTCATTAGAACAGAGATATACTCAAATGGCGATTTCTTTGCACAGTGTCACTTCCTGGGTCATCGGCACAATCAAAAACAATTTGTAATTAGCATCTCAAATGATCTGAGAAATGAAGGCACTACGTAAATGAGAGTGACTCCTGAGGGACTTTTCTCCCCCTGGAGTGCACTGCCTTCCCAATCAATTCCCAAATATTTAAAGAGATAGAAACTAGTTTGTAACTTAGCTCCAGTGTATCAATTGTGTTGTTTATGAGATGGAAGGCCAGATGTAGCAAAAATTTGAACCCTAAAACTTAAATGCTCTGTCACATATACACACCACACACACACACACACACACACACGCACACACAAGCAAAACAACAATTCGCCTCCATATACCAATCAACCTTGAAACCTAGATAGGAAAGGAGAACAATATAGATGGAAGAGTTTTTAAATTATTTTTTAACGTAAGTTTTAATAGCATCAAGCGACGAAGCATGGAATGCTCCCTGATGAGGATATAATGAGGGAGATAAAAAATTAAATGATGAAAACAGCAGGTGAGTAGATGGACAAATTATGCAAGTAAAATTCTTGACTTTTAAATTTGTGTTTTCTTTTTTCCCTTAGCTAACCTCTCTCACAACACTTTTTTTTTTTCTTTCGGTATCATTCTCATTTGAATGATGCCATTTCCAAAGCTGATAAACTAAATCAGGGCTACTCTAGAAAACATTTGCTTCAGATTATTTCTCCAAATGCTGGTGAGACCTCCACTCCAAGGGTTGCTTTATTATAAAGGAAAATAGAAATCAGAGGTTGGTCAAGGTGCCCAGAGGCTAGAATGAATCATGGTGGAAATCTAGATCCCAGTTCTTTAATAAAAACAGGTATTAAAAGAAATTCTTCAGAAATTTTCCTGTGATTTATTGCCTTCTCATACTGGAAATAAACGGATTTATGGAGGCACATAAGTTATTGATTGTACACATTATTTTCTGAGTCAACTGTTCTGGATTCCATTTGAAGCCAATGAATCATTTAATTATTTTACTTTTTGTTTATCATTCTATTTCTTTCTTTTTGTGTGTGTGTGTGAGACAGGCATTGTGCTAAGTCTTTTACATTTGTCTCAGTTTCTTCTACATTAAAAACAAATGACATAGCTACTACTATAATCACTATTTTACAGGTGAAGAAAATGAGGTTGAGACACGTGACATGTCTTAGCCAAAGCTACCTCACTGATTTATTTTCCACCCTGGCATTGTGACTCCATAGCTCGTATGTTTGAGTACTATACAGTGTTCTCTGGATGATTTCATATTTTTTCCCTAACTTTTTACTTAATTGAAGGGAAAAAAAAAAAAAAGCTGTAAATGTGTGCTTCCAAATTTTTTATCTTATTTTTCTTAGGATTGCTGTCTTGATGTTTGATTATCATGTTATTAGTTATGAAGAATTTTCACTTTAATTATATACTTCAATAATTAAAGCAATAACAGAAAACTTTGAGTACTCATCGGTTACAAGGATTTAGGACTTGCAATGGAGTTTTTCTGTATCCTTTTCATATGGCTTTCAAGAATAACCACTTATAGAATAAATAACTTCTATTAATTTTATATGATTTTATTTTGGGGCTTTTATTTTGTCATTTATTTTTGTAGTCACTAAGAGACACACTTATACTGTGAGGACCACAATTACAAAGGATAGGTGCAACTAAAGTAGGGTGATACAGAGAATGGATTGATTAAATTAAGTCAGGTTCTTCATTTCTTTTACAGAAGGAATGCTTTTAAGCTGAACGTTCATGGCCATGGGTAGTGTGCTTGATCATTTCTGTCATTTCTGCTTCCACCACCTGGATAATATGCTTATCAAGGGTATATGACACTTATCCCAAAACTGTTTATTCCAATGTCAATTCACTTATTCTTATTAACTTTACACCAAAATGACCTAGCTGCTACTACTATCCACTGCTGTCAATTTGATTCTGACTCATAGCAACCTTATAGAACAGAGTAGAACTGCCTCATAGGATTTTGAAGATTATACTCTTTTTTTTTTTTTAATTGTGCTTTAAGTGAAAGTTTACAATTCAAGTCAGTTTCTTATACAAAAATTTATACACACATTGTTATGTGACCCTAGTTGCTCTCGCTACAATGTGGCAGCACTCTCCTTCCCTCCATTCTCTATTTCCCATGTTCAGTCAATCAGCTCCTTTCCCAATCTGCTTCTCATCTCACCTCCAGACAGGAGCTGCCCACATAGTCTCGTGTGTTTAGTTGAGCTATGAAGCACAGTTCTTACCAACATAATTTTATGTCTTATAGTCCAGTTTAATCTTTGTCTGAAAAGTTGGCTTTGGGAATGGCTTTAGTTTCGGGCTAACAGAGAGTCTGGGGGCCCTGACCAATGAAGTCCCTCCAGTCTCAGTCAGATCATTAAGTCTGTTTTGTTTTTTTTTTTCACTAGAATTTGACCTCTTCATCCCACTTCTCTCCTGCTCCATCAGAAATTCTCTGTTGTTTTCCCTGTCAGGGCAGTCATTGGTGGTAGCCAGGCACCATCTAGTTCTTCCAGTCTCAGGCTGATGGAGTCTCTGGCTTATGTGGCCCTTTCTGTTTCTTGGATTCGTAGTTTCCTTGTGTTTTTGGTGTCCTTTGTTCTCCTTTACTCCAGGTGGGTTGAGGCCAATTGATGCATCTTAGATGGCCACTTGCTAGATTTTAAGACCACAAACGCTTTCGCCAAAGTGGGATGCAGAATGTTTTCTTAATACACTTTGTTATGCCAATTGACCTAGATATCACCTGAAACCATGGTCCCCAGACCCCTGTTCCTGCTACTCTGTCCCTTGACGTATTTGGCTGTATTCAGGAAACTTCTTAGCTTTTGGATTAGTCCAGTTGTGCTGACTTCCCCTGTATTGAAGGCTATAATCTTTAAGGAAGCTGACTGCCACATCTTTCTCCCTTGGAACAGCTAGTGGGTTTGAACAGGGAAACTTTTGGTTAACAGTCAAGCTTTTTAACTACTGGGGCACCAGGACTCTTTAGCTGCTACTTCTATAATCACCATTTTACAGATTAAAAAAAAAAAAAAAAAATGAGGCTGAGAGAGTTTACAAGTCTTAGCCAAAGGTACCTAGCTGATTTATTTTGTAAATACGTAAAACATGAGCAGACAATGGAAAACAAATATGATTTTAATTAAAAACTAAGTTGAATAGTTTAGAAATATTTAATGAGAGATAGTCACTAAAAAATAAAATTTAAATTTTAAAAAATGCTGTCAAAATTGGGGAAGATATAAAAAGCTAAAAATACTTAAAAAATACAAAAAAAAAAAAAACAATTATTTTGATATTAAGTAGCTTTCCCTGTGTTTTAAGTTCATTCTACTTCATGGGGATGCAACTTCAAATTATAGATTATGTTTTATGAGTATGGTTTACAAATAATAATAACATTTTTCAAGCTGAAAGAACTGCAGAAAAAATTCAAGCCTACAGTTTCAATATCAAAGGATTCTGTGGGCAAAAAAATTGACGGATACAAAAACATCAAAAGAAGATGGAAGGAATACACAGAGTACTGTACCAAAAAGAATTGGTTGACATTCAGCCATTTCAGTAGGTAACAAATGATCAAGAACTGATAGTACTGAAGGAAGAAGCCCAAACTGCACTGAAGACATTGGTGAAAAACAAGGCTTCGGGAATTAAGAGAATACCAATTTTGATGTTTCAACAAACAGATGCAACAGTGAAAGTGCTCACTGCTTTATGCCAAGAAATTTGGAAGACAGCTACCTGTTCAAACAACTACAAGAGAACTCTATATAAGTGTCCCTTCTAAAGAAAGGTGATCCAAAAGAATGTGGAAATTATAGAACTATATCACCAATATGACATGAAAGTAAAATTTTACTGAAGGTGATTGAATAAATGTTGCAGAAGTACACCAACAGGGAAGTGCCAGAAATTCTAGTAGGATTCTGAAGAGGACATGGAACGAGAGATATCGCTGGTGATGTCAAATGGATCTTGGCTACAAGCAGAGAACACCAGAAAGATGTTATCAATGTTTATTTGACTCTGCAAAGGCATTCATCTGTGTGGATCATAACAAATTATGGATAACATTTGGAAGAATGGAAATTCCAGAACACTTAACTGTGCCCATGGTGATCCCATATATAGACCAAGAGGCAGTTGTTCAAACAGAACAATAGGATAATGTGTGATTTAAAACCAGGAAGGTGTGCATCAGTGTTGTATCCTTTCTCCATAATTACTCAGTCTGTATGCTGAACAAGTGGCCTAGTTGTCTAGTGCTTCTGCAACAGAAATACCACAAGTAAATGACTTTAACAAAGAGAAATTTATTCTCTCACAGTCTGAGAGGCTAGAAGTCCGAATTCAGGATGCCAGCTCCAGGGGAAGGCTTTCTTTCTTGTGGCTCTGAGGGAAGGTCCTTATCACCAATATTCCCCTTCTCTAGAGGCTTCTCAGGTGCAGGGAACCCAGGTCCAAAGAATGTGCTCTGCTCCCAACACTAAATTTCTTGGTTGTAGGAGGTCCTCTGTCTCCCTGCTCCCTTCTCTCTTTTATATTTCAAGAGAGATTTGCTCAAAACACAACCTAATCTTGTAGTTTGAGTCCTGCCTCATTAACATAACTCCAGCTTATCCCACCTCATTAACATCATAGAGGTAAGATTTACAGCACATAGGAAAATCACATCAGATTACAAAATGATGGACAATCACACAATACTGGGAGTCATGGACTAGCCAAGTTGACAAATATTTTGGGGGGACACAATTCAATCAATAACAGCAAGTAATCCAAGAAGCTGAAACTGTGAAGAAGAACAAGGCATCAGAATTGGAGGAAGGCTCATTAACAAATTGCAATATGCAGATGACACAACCTCGCTTGCTGAAAGAGGACATGAAGCACTTACTGATAAGATCAAACACTATAACCTTCAGTATGGATTATAGCTCAACATAAAGAAAACAAAAATCCTCACACTAGGCCAATAAGCAACATCCTAATACATGGAGAAAACATTGATGCTGTTAAGGATTTCATTTTACTTGGATCCACAACCAATTCCCATGGAAGCAGCAGTTAAGAAATCAAATGGTGTACTGCATTGATCAAATCTGCTGCAAAAGAACTCTCTAAAGTGTTAAAAAGTGAAGATGTCACTTTGAGGATTAAGGTGTTCCTATGAGTCTTTTTTTTTTTTTTTTATGAGTTGGAACCGACTCGACGGCACTGGGTCGGCACCTAAGCCATGGTATTTTCTACTGTCTTATATGCATGGGAAAGCTGGACAATGTACAAGGAAGGCAAAAGAAGAACTGATGCATTTGAATTGTGGTGCTGGCAAAGAATATTGTATATATCATGAACTGCCAGAAAGATCCCCCAAATGTCTGTCAGTTTGTCATACTGTGGGGGCTTGTGCGTTGCTGTGATGCTAGAAGCTATGCCACCAGTATTCAGATACCAACAGGGTCACCCATGGAGGAAAGGTTTCAGCTGAGCTTCCAGACTAAGACAGACTAGGAGGAAGGACCCAGAAGTCTACTTCTGAAAAGCATTAGCCAGTGAAAACCTTATAAATAGCAACGGAACATTGTCTGATATAGTACTGGAAGATGAGCCCCCCAGGTTGGAAGGTACTCAAAAGATGACTGGGGAAGAACTACCTCCTCAAAGTAGAGTCGACCTTAGGGATGTGGATGGAGTAAAGCTTTAGGGACCTTCATTTGCTGATGTGGCACAACTCAAAATGAGAACAAACAGCTACAAACATCCATTAATAATCGGAACCAGGAATGTATGAAGTATGAATCTAGGAAAATTGGAAATCATCAAAAATGAAATGGAACGCATAAACATCAATATCCTAGGCATTAGTGAGCTGAAATGGACTGGTATTGGCCATTTTGAATTGGACAATCATATAGTCTACTATGCTGGGAATGACAACTCGAAGAGGGATTCTTTTGCATTCATTGTCATAAAGAATGTTTCAAGATCTATCCTGAAGTACAACACTGTCAGTTGTAAGATAATATCCGTACACCTACGAGGAAGACCAGTTAATACGACTATTATTCAAATTTACGCACCAACTGCTGGGGCCAAAGATGAAGAAATAGAAGATTTTTATCAGCTGCTGCAGTCTGAAATTGATCGAAAATGCAATCAAGATGCATTGATAATTACTCGTGATTGGAATGCGAAAGTTGGAAACAAAGAAGAAGGATCGGTAGTTGGAAAATATGGCCTTGGTGATAGAAACAATGCTGGAGATCGAATGATAGAATTTTGCAAGACCAAGGACTTCTTCATTGCAAATACCTTCTTTCACCAAAATAAACGGCGACTATATTTTTTTTTATACACATGGACCTTGCCAGATGGAAGACATAGAAATCAAATTGACTACATCTGTAGAAAGAGATGATGGAAAAACTCAATATCATCAGTCAGAAAAAGGCCAGGGGCCAACTGTGGAACAGACCATCAATTGCTCGTATGCAAGTTCAAGCTGAAACTGAAGAAAATCCGAGCAAGTCCATGAGAGCCAAAATATGACCTTGAGCATATCCCACCTGAATTTAGAGACCATATCAAGAATAGATTTGACGCATTGAACACGACGAGTTGTGGAATGACATCAAGGACATCATCCATGAAGAAAGCAAGCAGTCACTGAAAAGACAGGAAAGAAAGAAAAGACCAAGATGGATGTCAGGGGAGACTCTGAAACTTGGTCTTGAGCATCGAGCAGCTAAAGCAAAAGGAAGAATTGTGAAGTAAGAGAACTGAACAGAAGATTTCAAAGGGCCTCTCAAGAAGACAAAGTAAAATATTATAATGACATGAGCAAAGAGCTGGAGATGGAAAACCAAAAGGGAAGAACACGCTCGGCGTTTCTCAAGCTGAAAGAACTGAAGAAAAAATACAAACCTTGAGTTGCGATAGTGAGGGATTCCATGGGGAAAATATTAAATGACACAGGAAGCATCAAAAGAAGATGGCAGGAATACACAGAGTCATTATACCGAAAAGAATTAGTCAATATTCAACCATTTCAAGAGGTGACATATGATCAGGAACCGATGGTACTGAAGGAAGAAGTCCAGGTTGCTCTGAAGGCATTGGCAAAAAACAAGGCTACAGGAATTGGTGGAATATCAATTGAGATGTTTCAACAAACAGATGCAAAGCTGGAGGTGCTCACTCGTCTATGCCAAGAAATATGGAAGACAGTTTCCTGGCCAACTGACTGGAAGAGATCCATATTTATGCCTACTCCCAAGAAAGGTGATCCAACCAAATGTGGAAATTATAGAACAATATCATTAATATCACATGCAAGCAAAATTCTGCTGAAGATCATTCAAAAACAGCTGCAGCAGTATATCGACAGGAAACTGCCACAAATTCATGCCAGTTTCAGAAGAGGACGTGGAACCAGGGATATCATTGCTGATGTCAGATGGATCCTGGCTGAAAGCAGAGAATACCAGAAGGATGTTTACCTGTGTTTTATTGACTATGCAAAGGCATTCAACTGCATGGATCATAACAAACTATGGATAACACTGCAAAGAATGGGAATTCCAGAACACTTAATTGTGCTCATGAGGAACCTTTATGTAGATCAAGAGGCAGTTGTTCGGACAGAACAAGGGGATACTGATTGGTTTAATGTCAGGAAAGGTGAGTGTTAGGGTTGTATTCTTTCACCAAACCTATTTAATCTGTATGCCGAACAAATAATTCGAGAAGCTGGACTGTGTGAAGAAGAACGGGGCATCAGGATTGGAGGAAGACTCATTAGCAACCTGCGTTATGCAGATGACACAACCTTACTTGCTGAAAGTGAAGAGGACTTGAAGCATTTACTAATGAAGATCAAAGACCACAGCCTTCACTATGGATTACACCTCAACATAAAGAAAACAAAAATCCTCACAACTGGACCAATGAGCAACATCATGATAAACAGAGAAAAGCTTGAAGTTGTCAAAGATTTCATTTTACTTGGATCCACAATCAACAGCCATGGAAGCAGGAGTCAAGAAATCAAAGGGCGCATTGCATTGGGTAAATCTGCTGCAAAGGACCTCTTTAAAGTGTTGAAGACCAAAGATGTCACCCTGAAGACTAAGGTGCACTTAACCCAAGCCGTGGTATTTTCAATCACATCATATGAGTGTGAAAGCTGGACAATGAATAAGGAAGACCGAAGAAGAGTTGACACCTTTGAATTGTGGTGTTGGTGAAGAATATTGAATGTACCATGGACTGCCAAAAGAATGGACAAATCTGTCTTGGAAGAAGTGTGGCCAGAATGCTCCTTAGCGGCAAGGATGGCAAGACTGCGTCTTACATATTTTGGACATGTTGTCAGGAGAGATCAGTCCCTGGAGAAGGACATCATGCTTGGCAGAGTACAGTGTCAGCAGAAAAGAGGCAGAGTCTCCACAAGGTGGATTGACATAGTGGCTGCAACAATGAGCTCAAGCATAACAAGGATTGTAACGATGGCGCAGGACTGGGCAGTGTTTCATTCTGTTGTGCATAAGGTCACTATGAGTCGGAACCGACACGATGGCACCTAACAACAACAGTCGGAAAGATGCACAAATCTGTCTTGGAAAAAGTACAACCAGAATTTTCCTAGGAAGTGACAATGGTGAGACTTCATCTCACGTACTTTGTACTTGTTATTGAGAGGGACCAGCCTCTAGAGAAGGACATCATGCTTGGTAAAGCAGAGGATCATCTAAAAAGAGGAAGACCCTCAACAAGATAGATTGACACAGTGACTGCAACAATGGGCTCAAACATAGCAATGATTGTGAGGATGGTACAGGACCAGGCAGTGTTTCGTTCTGTTGTACACAGAGTTGCTATGAACCAGAACCAACTCTATGGAACCTAACAACAACGTTCATTGAGAGAAGGTGGCTCCCACTCATGGTCCTTTTATGTGTAACAGAGTGAAAAGTTGCCCAGTCGTATGCCAACTTCATGATCATTGCTACATTGGAGCCCATGGTTGAGCCTATTGTGTTAATCCATCTTACTGAAGGATTTCCTCTTTTTTGCTGATCCTCTAATTTACCCAAAATAATGTCCTTTTGTAATGATTGGTCTTTCAAGATGATATGTCCAACGTAAATGAGTCCAATTCTATAATATCTAGATCTACATACAGATGTATCCCGTATATGTGAAAATATGGTCATTCTTTCTGTGCTACCAAATTTGAATATTTTTATGAGGCAAATTACATCAGCGACTATTCATTCTCGCTGTACTTAATGTATAAACTTCAAATTTTTTATTAATGCAAAGCTAAGTTCAAGAATCAAGCTGGCACTAGCAATAATGTACCCAGAATGATATACTGCAGGTAAATCAATTCTACTATTACATTAATTAGTTATAAAAATATCTGAAACAACCTGGAGCTTGATGGGAGCTGTAATAGCAGAGATCAATTAGCTGGATTTTACAGTAAATATGAACAGCTACTTTTTGTAACATGATCTTTTTTTTCTTTTCAAATAAACCTACATTCCTCATTTTTCTCATTTTCTGTAAAGTGAGTTAATCATAGTCCATAGACAGAAGTTGGAACATATTAATCATTATATGTACTGAAAATATTATTATTATTATTTGAATGCAAAATCCATATCAACCGATCAGCAGAGAGAAAAATCTCGGTTGAAAAAATTTAACTTCTATGCCTCCAAATATGCTGAATTCAATATTGAATCTCATGGACATGTGCATATAACAAAATGGTGAGTAGAAATGTAAATTTTTATAGCAAATCAAAGTTAGGATAAAGAAATCTCAATTTGTCTCCTTCTTTTAAGCTTAAACAGGTCTCATTTTTATTCTTCTTACTATGCAAATTTGGATAAGACCTAACTTTTTCTTTTCATTTTTAATATTCCTCATGGAATAATAAAACAAGCAAATGAACAAATAAATAAATAACAATTTGCATTTTGAATTGTCTTTTCTAATGCTTCAAAAAGATTGGAAGGCTTGTTAACCGAAATCATATAAGCAGGTAAGTTTGTCAATTCCTTTTATATATTTATGGTAAGAATATGGGAATTGTGCTGCTTTACTGCCAATTAGTTCTTCAACCCCTGTTTCTGAGTTGGATTGGAATTAATCTTTATAAAATTGTCTACTAGATTAGCCCTGTTGATGCTCCGTACATAATCTCCGCCCTATAAACTCCTGTAGTTGTAATCATTACTGTACCCTGGGAGTTGTGTACTTCACTTTCTTCTTGTGTTTCGTCCTTAAACAAAACTGTATTTTCTCAGTAACAGAGCCCTGGGAATTCCACAGCACTTATGGCATACATCCCCTTGTTGCCATCTTTGTTCCTTGTTGATATGTCTATGCCAAGTTACCTGTTGGGATTTAGGCAGAAAAAAAAAGGGAGGGAGGAAAATACTTTATAACTAGTCCAGGATGTATATAATAATTACATTTACTAAGTCGTCTGAACTTATCTTGTAATGCTTACTTCTCAACTCAAATTTTATGAGGTACTTCTTTTTATTTGATGGGTCATTAAACAGGTTTGTAGATATGTTTCCCCTTGTTATTGGATAATGATCTGTATGAAAATATACTTGAACCTTTAGCTACCTTTTTCCTAGAAGGAATTGGGTCTCAGAGGAAAAGGACTGCAATTTGGAGTCTTGTTCTCTTCTTGGGGGCCCTGGTGGAGCATTGGTGAAACATTTGGCTGCTAACCAAAAGGTTGGCAGTTCGAATCCACCACGTGGTCCTTGGAAACTTTACGGGGTGGTTCTACTCTGTCCTATAGGGTTGCTAAGAGTTGGAATCGACTCAACGGCAATGGGTGACAGGTGTCCTTCTCACGTCCAACCCCGATTTCCTCGTGAAATTATGCATAAACTATCACATCTTATATCTGTTCACTACTCCTGTACCACCAGTCCTGAATTGCTCAATCAACAGAATGTAGTAGATGGAAAAAAAAAAAAAATATATATATATATATAGTTAAAATCCTATATTATTCAAATCATACTAACCAATTAATTGTATTTGTCATGTGTTTACTGTGGTGGGCTAAAAGTGGCCCTTCAAAAAGCTATCCTCATGTCCTAAACCATGAAATCTGTAAGCATTACCTTATATGGCAAAAGATGTGATTAAGACAATGATCTTGAGAGGAGCAGCTTAACCTCAGTTATCCTTGTGAGCCTTAAATGCAATCATGGGTATCCTTATAAGAGACACACAGAGGAGAAGGTGACCTGAAGAAGGCAACAGAGACTGGAGTAATAAATGCAGCCCAAGAATGGCAGGGCAGCCACTAGACAGAGGTACAGTGAGGTGGGGGGCAGAGGGAAGTAATTTTCCGTGATGCAAGTACAAGTGGAGGACAGACAAGCTGCAAAATGACATCCTGAGGTGCTGCAAGTATGTAAAGCTCCTGACTGAGGCAGTGGAACAAGAGGGAGGAAGGCATTTCTGCTGACACAGGGCTGTTATCAATGTCTATTCACCTTGAAATAAGGGGGTGGTGCAATTTAGAGATTACCTATGGGTGCTGGCACCCTCACTTCACACTTCCCACCAGAATCTGGAAAAGGCAAGGAATGGATATTCCTCTGAAGCCCCTGGAGGTATCATGGCCCTGCAGACACCTAGATTTCAGTCATTATGGTGACACTGATTTGAATTTCTTGCCTTCAGAAATGAGTGAGAAAAGATTTTTTTTGTAAACCACCAAAGTTGTTCTTGTATTTGTTACAACAACTGTCAAGGATTGAATTGTGTCCCCCAAAAATATATGTCAGCTTGGCCAGGCCGTGATTCTGAGCATTGTGTGATTGTCCACCATTTTGTCATCTGATGTGATTTTCCTATGCGTTGTAAATCCTACCTGTATAATATTAATGAGGCAGGATTAGAAGCAATTATGTTAAGGAGACAGTGCTCAATCTACAAGATTAGATTTTATCTTGAGTCAATCTCTTTTGAAATATATAAAAGAGAGAAGCTAGCAGAGAGACAGGGGGACCTCATGCCACCAAGAAAGCAGTGCCAGAAGCAGAGCGTGTCTTTTGAACCCGGGTTTCTGCACAGAGAAATTCGTAGAGCAGGGGGAGACTGATGACAAGGGCCATCCCCCAGAGCCAACAAAGAGAGAAAGGCTTCCTCTGGAGCTGGTGCCCTGAATTCAGGCTCCTAGACTGTGAGAGAGTAGATTTCTCTTTGTTAAAGTCCTCCACTGGTGGTATTTCTGTTATAGCAGCACTAGATAACTGAGACAGCAGCCATAGGAAATTAATAAAGATACTAAGGGTTAAGAAACATACAACTAGACAGAGTCATCAGAAACAAAAGCAATGTGCAAGGAACTCACAGTGACAATAAGAGTTTCTGCAACATTCTCACCATTGCAGGAGCTGCCTTACCTTTCCTTCACGACCCAACAGTTGTACATGTGAACATTGCTTCTCTGCCACCTATAATTCACCTCAAAATCTTTACTTTTGCTTTTAGTATCCTTCTGACTCTTCCCATGTCTTCTGGAGCATCTGGGTAAGGTTTGCCTGTTGCCACATTTAGAATGATGAAAACCAGGCATATTAAGAAAAAAAAAAATTTTTTTTCTCTAAGGCTGGATCAAAGAATATAGAGTCAGTGTTTTTCATGTTCCATATTCCCAGCCAACCCAGATTTAGACCTAGATTAAACCCAGTTCTTCACCCGGGTTCAAATTTAAGACCTATATGACCTCCAGCAACTTAATTAACCTCCAGAATTGTGATTTCCTTATTCATAAATCCAACAAACTACTTCACCAGAGTTATGAGCACTATAGATTACATAAAATGTAAGGCAAACAGGTGGTATTTAGAAAATGGAAAGATTTGTTATTATTCTCCACATGTTGCCAAACCTTTCCGTGGCTTCACTCAGGAAAAACTACAGGTCTGGTATAAGCACCCATTTTGCTTACTTGAAGGTGGGCTTTAAGAGAATGCTTGGCCAGGGAAGGTGGCCTGCCACTGGCTAACTCTAAATGTGTCAATGTGTTCTTTCCCTTAGAAAGGAAATGAAAAGTTCAAAAGTTTAAAAGAAATGCAAGTATCAGAATCATTTTTAAAGATCCTTTATTATTTTCTATTTCATATAACATTGTTGTTAGGTGCTGTCGAGTCGATTCCGATTCATAGCGACCCTGTGCACAACAGAACGAAACACTGCCCGGTCCTGCGCCATCCTTACAAACGTTATGGTTGAGCTCATTGTTGCAACCACTGTGTCAATCCACCTCGTTGAGGGTCTCCCTCTTTTCCGCTGACCCTGTACTCTGCCAAGCATGATGTTTTTCTCCAGGGACTGATCCCTTCTGACAGCATGTCCAAAGTATGTAAGATGCAATCTCGCCTTCCTTGCTTCTAAGGAACATTCTGGATGTACTTCTTCCAAGACAGATTTGTTTGTTCTTTTGGTAGTCCATGGTATATTCAATATTCTTCGCCAATGCCACAATTCAAAGGCGCTAATTCTTCTTCAGCCTTCCTTATCCATTGTCCAGCTTTCACATGCATATGATGCGATTGAAAATACCATGGCTTGGGTTAGGCACACCTTAGTCTTCAAGGTGACATCTTTGCTTTTCAACACTTTAAAGAGGTTCTTTGCAGCAGATTTACCCCATGCAATGCGTCTTTTGATTTCCTGACTGCTGCTTCCATGGCTGTTGATTGTGGATCCAAGTAAAATGAAATCCTTGACAACTTCAATCTTTTCTCTGTTTATCAAGATGTTGCTCATTGGTCCAGTTGTGGGGATTTTTGTTTTCTTTATGTTGAGGTACAATCCATACTGAAGGCTGTGGTCTTGATCTTCATTAGTGAGTGCTTCAAGTCCTCTTCACTTTCAGCAAGGAAGGTTCTGTCATCCGCATAATGAAATATTTCATATAATATTGACTAGTAAACACACATTATCAGTATTGATTTCACAGCTACTACTGGTTAAGTTTCTTTCCTTGGATTGCTTCAAAATTCTAAGAAAAACTAGGGAAATAACCTCTAAAACTACCTCCACTCTGATTAGAGGAGGGTCTGACAAAGAAAACTCCACAAGCTGATTTCATGGACAAAACTTTGTCACTGTTCATTGTATTGTCTCATTTGTGGCTATGAGAGGCTGATTTTCTCAATCCTGTAACAGATTTTACAAAGTAACAAGTATTCCAAAATTATCAAATGGTAAGGTTAAAAGATAGCTTGTGCCTTTGTTAAAACTTAAATTATTATCCTCAGGATGAAACAGCTCCAGCTTTATGTTCTCCTAGCGGAGTTTATCAAGATCATTTTATTTCCCCACTGTGTGAAAGTATGGTTTCCACATGGGTAACGGCCTAGAGCTCCATTCACTGAGGAAAGATTGCCAATATTCTTCATGGCTAAACTTTTTGCAACCTCACATCAAGTCTTACCATACCAGACAAACCTCTTCTGAAGGACAAGTATGAGTCTTCTGCTATTCTCAGAATTTATTTCCTTTAATCCAATTTACCAACACAGCTCTTTAGGACTACGAATATAAGCCATAGAACTGCATTCCTAACTCTGAACACCCCCTGGAGTTGCACACTCACATTTTAACCTGAATGTCATGCAAACACATTAAACGAACATGTCCAAAATGAAACACACATATAAAGATAACTAACAATTTAAAGGAGAATAAGGAAATAAAAAATTCAGATAGAAGGCACAGAGTGACAAGTGAATTTTCAAAGAAGGGTTTCTGCTGACTGCGGTGGTTGGAGTTAGTTTCCCGTGAATGGCATTTTTGAAGTAAACGTTAGAAAAATAGACCTTGAGTAAACTGACAGATTTTATTCTTATCAAGCGAGGAGTAGTCAGTGCAAAGATTCAGAGGTAGGAATATTCGAGGAATGTTGGGAGAACAGTGACTATTCAATTTTGGATAGAAAAAGTATCAGTTAACATTGGATTTCATTAAACAGGAATAAAGTTTCAAATAAGCTTAACATTCAAGGTTCTCCAGAGTTTTGCAACTATTTTTTTGGCAAAAGTTTATTTCGGTTTTTGACTGTATTCTATCTTATTTATGTCCCTACTCTATTTTTTTCTGGGAATTCCAGAACACTTAATTGTGCTCATGAGGAACCTGTCCAGAGATCAAGAGGTAGTCATTCAAACAGAAGGAAGGGATGTTGCCTGGTTTAAAGTCAGCAAAGGTGTGCATCAGGGTTGTGTCCTTTCACAATACTTATTCAATCTGTATGCTGAGCAATTCCTCCATGTGTCTGTCATTTTGTGGTACTTTTGGGGCTTGTGTTTTGCTGTGATGCTAGAAGCTATGCCACTGGTGTTCAAATACTAGCAGGGTCAGCCATGGTGAATAGGTTTCAGCTGAGCTTCCAGACTAAGACAGATAGGAAGAAGGACCTGATGGTCCACTTCCAAAAAGAATTAGCAAGTGAAAACTTTATGAATAGCAGCAGAACATTGTCCGATATAGTGCCGGAAGCTGAGCCCCTCAGATTGGAAGACACTCAAAAAATATGACTGGGGAAGAGCTGCATCCTCAAAGTAGAGTTAACCTTAATGACATGGATGGAGTCAAGCTTTCGGGACTTTCATTTGCTGATGTGGCATCACTCAAAATGAGAAGAAACAGCTACAAATATCCATTAATAATCAGAATGTGAAATGTCCGATGTATGACTTTAGGAAAATTGGAAATCATCCAAAATGAAATGGCATACATAAACACCAATATCCCAGGCCTTAGTGAGCTGAAATGGACTGATATTGACCATTTTGAATCAGACAATCATACGGCCTACTATGCCGAGAATGACAACTTGAAGAGGAATGGTGTTATAGTCATTGTCGAAAAGACCATTTCAAGATCTCTCCTGAAGTACAATATTGTCAGTGATAGGATAATATCCATATGCCTACATGGAAGACCTGCTAGTATGACTATTATTCAAATTTACACAGCAACCGCTAAGGCCACCTACAACAAGAAGAAGTAGTGTATAAAGAGTTAAGGTTAATTTTGCTGAGTTGAATAGGCAGTCTCTGTGTGTCATGATGTATCGTAAGAAGTATCATACTGTCCCTAAATTGAATGTGAATTTAAACATAGATGATTATTTTATAGTTTTCATACAATTTACAATAGATAAAAAAGTGACATTATCTTGGTATAAACAATTCCCAATTTGAATACACAAAACATATATCATCAATTTCTTACTGATGGTATTAAAAGTTGCATGATATTTTATTGTGTTACTCTGAATGCATGGTAGTCCTATACTAAGAAAACTAGTGCCCTTAAGAATATTTTGATGATTATTTTTAATTTCACTATACTTAAAATAAACAGAAAAATTGTAAGGGAAAAGTTTTCATCAAGTGAACAATTATATATCTGTCAATAGAGATACATGTTCAGAAATACTGTGATTGTCATATCTTTATGGTTCACTTCATGTTTTGGGAAATTTTTTTTTTCTTTTGACAATGAGCTTCTCTGATATATATATATATATCACAATATTTTAGTTCATATTGTGCTGTAGGCATAAAAGTTTCAAATACTCATTACAAAAGGATGACATTCTAAAAGTCTTATTTTCTGCCTTTGAAATATACAAGAGAGATTGTCTTTGAAAACTGAGGCTCTGTTGAATGAGCAAGAGCAGTATGCCAGGGCAAGGTAAGGATGGTGAGGTTTTTCTTGGGCTCTCATCTGTCGTACTGCCTATCTAAGCATTTACCTACTTCATTCCAATAATGGAATATATGTATGTATATATATATATATAGGCTATTTATTCAAGAAGTCTATTCTCTACTTTTGTATACAGAAATATGAAAAAATACCAGGGGATGACTCCAAAGATTTTATATGTGAGTTAATTTAAACTGCAAACATGCAATCACTTTAAATAATATCAGTAATCATAATACAATATTGATTACAGTGTATTGCAAAACAATCGAAAGTTACTATTTAAGTGACTGCATTACAAAAATGTGTAAACTAAACCTACACAGTAGACAAATGAGCTCTTTAGAGTTAAATATTAAGTTAGTGGCCTAATGATTCATTTTTGCCCAATCAAGTATTTTGGCAAATAGTTGAATCCAATTAAATCTAATACCTACTAAAAACTACAAGACTATTTTTTAATGTGATGATGCCATAAGGATAAAGGCAGTCTTTTTTACTTATTTTGCATTATTTTATTAGCCCATTATTTTATTTGGAGCCCTGGTGGCATAGTGGCTAAGAGCTCCAGTGCTATCCAAAAGGTCAGCATTTCAAATCCACCTTGGAAATCCCATGGGGCAGTTCTACTCTGTCCCTATAGGATCGCTCTGAGTCAGAAATGAACCAACTGCACCTAACAACAACAACAACACTACTTTATGTACATATTGTATGTCTTTTTCTGTATTCCATATATGCTAAAAACAAGTTATATGCTAATTTATTCCAAATATCTTCTAAGAGCTTTACAGTGTATATTCTGTGTTCAAGATGGAAAAAATAAATTATTCACTGAGACGGCATCATTTCTAGAAAATTCAGTGGAATTTCTGTTTTATCATATGCAAGTGGGACATACAGAAATCCTTTGTTCATGGGAGTGCCGACAATCTGAAAAATTATTCTTGTCGTTTTGTGTTTTCCTTTTGTTAACTTTTAAGCATCCACCCAAATAAATTAAGGATCTTTCTCAACTGCTTCATTTGGCAAGAACAAGTTTGCATATCAATTAAAGTACAGAAGAAAAGAGGCTTTGTAGCAATAAGGTTAGAGTAGATAAATATTTTTATGGTATCAACATCTAAGTGCCGGTATCTTATTAAGCAGTCTAATCAGACCTTATTTCTTCTGCTACGTGACAATGACTTTTCATTGCTTTGTGTTCAGTTTAGTTTTAATTTATTGTTTATTTCCTAAAAAAAAAAAATACTTTTTTTTTTTTTTTGTATTTGCTCTCCTTATACTTCAACTGCCTATGACAACTAGAAAGGAAATACACCACGTTCATCTCTGCTACTCCTTTGGCAAATGTCCTTTGTTTGCGATATGTGATTTTTCGTTCTGCAGGCTGTGAAGGTGGATGAATGTGGATGATGCTTATTATGGCTCTACGCTTCATGTTGCTTACCTAACTTGCAAATGCATTGTGAGGATTAATACCTATTTAAACTGTCTTACTATTGCACTTTCCATTAGAGAGAATAGCTCATACACATTACAAAAATCACCCAGTGGAAATAAAATTATACAGACACTTACAATCCTCTGAACTTGCAGTAGGATTTAATGAGACACACATTTTCTACAGTTATGTTACAGCATTCTTAGTGATCAAAAAGAAGTTGTTGAAATGCCATGAAGAGAAGAATTTAAGAGAAAATGTAAGTTATTTTTCATAATTATGAATATTAGTCAAACAGCACTTAAAGAATGGTAAGTTATCTGCATTTAGATTGTATAATCAGTAAACCTTATAAAAACAAATTTTTTTTTAAGTCCATATAGCTAATTTCCCTAGATAATACTATCTTTCCATTATGAACAGCAAATTTAATAGATCATAAAACTACACTAATAATAAGATACTATGGCTTTTGGCCCTAGAATTGCCACCTAGTGACTATTAAAAATAAACAAATCTCATATGTAACAAAGTAAAAATTCTGGCAAACCCAGCATTCGTTTACTTATATTTGCTTCTTGCTATAAGGTACCCAATAAAATACATTTTCTTAATCCATTAGTCTCTATCCCAGGAATAAAGTCATTATTGTTTTATTAATATAAAATATTAGTATAGGTTTTGATAATGGTATGGACATTTTTATATGTTGAAATGCTGCAATTCAATGTTCCACAGTTTTCTGTTTAGATTTCCTGGCTGATATAACACTTTCATGAATCCCCTGGACCTCAACATGATCCAGCAACTAGAGGGTTGAAGTCTGGCATAAAGCCAATGCTACCTGCATCTATTCTGAGTGGTCACCAACCCAGTTGTGGAACAAGTTGAATAACCCAAGATTGTATATTTGATTTGCTTTGAATGGATACCTGAATTAAGCTATGAACATTAATCTCCTTTCCCAAGATCTCTGGATTTGGACAAAAGATAAAAGAGTGCTATATATCAGCCTCTGTCTGGTGACTGAAACAGTAAGATGTAGCACCCACCAGTCACAAGCAGCCATGTTTTCTCCTTTGTGAAGTAAATCAAGTGCAGTAAGAGACTGAAGCCAACACATGGAGTGAAGCAAAGATGATGCACAGAATGTGAGGGCCTACCCCAAGTTGTAACTGATTGCCAACCTGTGTTTTTCACAGCATGGTTGTTCCTTAACAGTTTGTTGTTGTTAGGTGTCATCTGGTTGGTTCTTACTTGTAGCAACAGAACAAAGCTCTGCCGTACCCTGTCCTGTGCCATCCTCACAGTCATTGTTATGTTTGAGCCTACTGCTGTAGCCACTATGTCAATACAGCTCACTGAGGGTCTTCCTCTTTTTCAATGACCCTCTACTTTACCTAGCGTGATGTCCTTCTCCAGGGCCTGATCCCTCCTGATAAAATGTCCAATGTATATTTGAGACATAGCCTCACCATCCTTGCTTCTAAGAAGCATTCTGGTTGTACTTCTTCCAGGACAGATTTGTTCGTTCCTTTGGCCATGGTATATTCAATATTCTTCGCCAACACCACAGTTCAAAGGTATCAGCTCTTCTGTGATTTTCCTCACTCATCATCCAACTTTCACATGCATATGAGACAACTGAAAATATGAAGACAATTAAAAATACACCTTAGTCTTCAAAGTGATATCTTCGCTTTTCAACACTTTAAAGAGGTCTTTTGCAGCAGCTTATGAACCACAAACTCCATTTTTGGTTTGAGCTAACTTCGATCAGTTGTTCCTCAAGACACTCAAGGGCATTTGGCATCATTATGAGTCATTTTTAAATTTTTATTTATTTTACTGAGCATATACACAGTAAAACATACACCAGTTCAACAATTTGTACATGTACAATTCAGAAAAATTGCTTACATTCTTCCAGTTGTGCAATCATTCTCACCCTCCATTTCTGAGTTGTTCCTCTCTTATTAACATGAACTCACTGTCCTCTAAGGTTGCTATCTAATGTTTTGAGTTGCTCTTGTCAATTTGATCTCATATAGATAGTTCTTAAAAGAGTATAATGCTCAAATCAAGGTAGACATTTTTTACTAGTTAAATGATGCTGTCATTTGGTTTTAAGAAGATTTCAGGGTTTTTTTTTTTTTTCTGTTTTAAGGTTTAAAGATTGTTTTATGGCAATAATTTCAGGAGTTCATCTAATCTTCATGGCTCCAGAAAGTCTGGAGTCCCTGGGAATTTAAAATTATGTTCTGCATTTTTCCCCTTTTGATCAGTGTTCTTCTATGGAATCTTTGATCAAAATGTTTACTAATGGTAGCTGGGCACTTATCTGTCTTGGAGGAAGTGCAGCCAGAATGCTCCTTAGAAACAAGGATAGTGAGTCTTCTTCTCTAGTGCTTTGGGCATGTTAGCAGGAGGGACCAATACCTGCAGAAGGACATCATGCTTGGTAGAGGGTCAGTGAAATAAAGGAAGACCTTCAAAAGATGAAATGACACAGTGGCTGCAACAATGGGCTCAAGCATAAAAACAATTGTGAGGATGGCACTGGACCAGGCAGTGTTTTCTTCTGTTGTACATGGGGTTGCTATGTGTCGAAACAGACGTGATGGACTCTAACAACAAAACCATGAATAATAAAGCAAAAGTATGCAAAAAAAAAGCAAGAAAAATTTTGTACCTCAATTAAACTTCAAAAACAACCAGAACAACTAAAAAAAAAAAAAAAAAGACCTCATATTTAACAAACATTTGAGATTGTTGCTTCTTCTGTGTCAGGCAGGGTTCTAAGAACTTCATACACTTTAGTTCACTTAATGTTCATGTTCATCTTACAAGTTAGTTGCTATTATTATCTCCATTACACACATGAAAACACTAGGAAACAGAGAGGTTAACTTACTTATCTAAGGGCAGAAAGGTAGAATCTGCCTGAGCAATAATTCAAACTAGGGCTATCTAACTCCAAAAGGCATTATTTGAAACATTATGTTATTCTTCTTCTCAGCTGGCTTTCTTCATTTCCAACACACAAATTGGTAAATAGTGATATCATTGTTGTTAGGCGCCACTGAGTTGGGTTCTGACTAATAGTGACTGTATGCACAAAGGAACTAAACTCTACCCGGTCCTATGACATCCTCACAATCACTGCTAAATTTGAGCTCATTGTTGTGCAGCCACTGTGTCAATCCATCTCGTTGAAGGTCTTCCTTTTTTTCTGCTGACCTTCTACTTTTTTCCTTCTCCTGGGACTGGTATTTCTGGTATAACATGCCCCGAGAATTTGAGAGTTTCACCTCCTCCCTCGAAAGAACATTCTGGCTGTGCTTCTTCCAAGGCAGATCTGTTTTTTCTTCTGGAAGTCCCTAGTATGTTCAATACTCTTTGCGAACACAAAAATTCAAATGTGTTGATTATTCTTCAGTCTTTCTTTTCCATGGTCCAGCTTTCACATGTATATGAGGCAATTGAAAAGACCATGGCTTTTGTCACACATACCCTAGCCTTCAACGTGACATATTTGCTTTTTAAGACTTTAAAGAAGTCTTTTTCAGCAAATTTTCCCAGTGCAATATGTTGTTTGATTTCTTGACTTTTGCTTCCATGAGCATGAATTGTGGATCCAAGTTAAATGAAATCATCCACAGCTTAATCCCTTGTCTGTTTATCAGGAAGTTGCTTATTGAACCAGTTGTGAGGATTTTTCTTCTTTATGTTGAGTTGCGATTCATAGTGAAGGTTATAGTCTTTGATCTTATCATTAAGTGCTTCAAGTCCCCTTCACTTTCAGCAGGCAAGAATGTCATCTGCATGTCACAGGTTGTTAATGAGTCTTCCTCCAATCTTGATGCCTCATTCTTGTTTATATTATAGTCCAGATTTTTAGATAATTTCTGCAGCATGCAAATTGAATAACTACGGTGAAAGAATTCAACCCTGATGCACACATTTCCTGACTTTACAACACACATTATCCCCTTGTCCGGTTCAAAAGTCTCCCTTGGTCTATGTATAGGTTCCTCATGAACACATTTAAGTGTTCTGGAATTACCAGTGTTGCAATGTTACCTATAATATGTTATGATTCACACAGTCGAATGCCTTTGCATAGTCAATAAAATACAGGTAAACATCTTTCTGTTATTCTCTACTTTTAGCCAAGATCCATCTGACATCAACAATGACACACCTCTTTCCAAGTCCACTTCTGAATTTGGATTGGATTTCTAGCCGTTCCCTGTCAATATACTGCTGCAATAGCTTTTGAATTATCTTCAGCAAAATCTTTCTTGCATGTGATACTATTGATATTGTTTGATAATTTCCACATTCTTTTGGATCATCTTTCTTTGGAATAGGCACTAATATGGATCTTTTCCAGTCAGTTGGACATATAGCTGTCTTCTATATTTCTTAATATAGATGAATGAGTGCTTCAAGCTTTGCATTTGTATGTTGAGACATCATAATTGGTTTTCCATCAATTCCTGGAGCCTTGCTTTTCCCCATGCCTTTGTTGCATCTTGGAATTCTTCCTTCAATACCATCATTTCTTGATAATGTTCTACCTCCTGAAATGGTTGAACATCTACCAATTCTTTTTGGTACAGTGACTATGTGTATTCCTTCCATCTTCTTCTTTTTTTAATTAATTTTTATAGTGCTTTAAGTGAAAGTTTACAAATCAAGTCAGTCTTTCATACAAAAATTTATATACACCTTGCTTTACACTCCTAATTACTCTCCCCCTAATAAGGCAGCACAATCCTTCCCTCTACTCTCTGTCCTCGTGTCCACTCGGCCAGCTTCTGGCCCCCTCTGCCTTCTCATCTCCCTTCCAGACAGAAGATATCAACATAGTCTCATGGTCTACTTGATCCGAGAAGCACATTAACACCAGTATCATTTTCCATACCATAGTCCAGTCCAATCTCTGCCTGAAAGAGTTGGCTTTGGGAGAATGGTTCCTGTCCTGAGCTAACAGAAGGTTTGGGGACCGTGACCTCCAGGGTCCTTCTAGTCTCAGTCTGACCATTAAGTCTGGTCTTTTTATGAGAATTTGGGGTCTGCATCCCACTGCTCTCCTGCTCCCTCAGGTTTTCTCTGTTGTGTTTCCTGTCAGGGGAGTCATTGTGGCTGGGCACCATCAAGTTCTTCTGGTCTCAGGCTGATGTTGCCTCTGGTTTATGTGGCCCTTTCTGTCTCTTGGGCTCATAATTACCTTGTGACTTTGGTCTTCTTCATTCTTTCTTGCTCCAGGTGGTTTGAGAACAATTGATGCATCTTAGATGGCCACTTGCTAGCATTTAAGACCCCAGACACCACTCTCCAAAGTAGGATGAGGAATGTTTTCTTAATAGATTGTGTTATGCCAATTGACTTAGATGTTCCCTGAAACTATGGTCCCCAAACCCCAACACTTGCTATGCTGACCTTCGAAGCACTCAGTTTATTCAGGGAACTTCTTTGCTTTTGGTTTAGCCCAGTTGTGCTGACCTCTTCTGTATTGTATGTTGTCTTTCCCGTCACCTAAAATAAAACTTACCTACTAACTATCTAATTAGTGAAAACCCCTCTCCCTCCCTCTCTCCTCCCTCTCAAAACCATCTAAGAATATTTCTTTTCTGTTTCAACTATTTCTCCAGTTCTTATAATAGTGGTCTTTACGATATTTGTCCTTTTGCAACTGACTGACTCAACAAAATGTCTTCCACGTTCCTAAATGTTATGAAATGTTTCATGGATTCATCATTATTCTTAATAGATTAGTATTCCATTGAGTGAATATACCACAATTTATTTATCCATTCATCCATTGATGGGCACCTTGATTGCTTTCAACTTTTTGCTATTGTAAACAGTGCTGAAATGAACATGGGTGTGCATATATCTGTTCATATAAAGGCTCTTATTTCTCTAGGATTTATTTCAAGGAGTGGTATGGCTGGATCATATGGTAGTTCTATTTATAGCCTTTTAAGGAAGTGTCAAATCAATTTCCAAAGTGGTTGTACAATTTTACATTCCCACCAGCAGTGTATAAGTGTTCCAGTCTCTCCACAACCCTTCCAACATTTATCATCCTGTGTTTTTTGGATTAATGCCAGCCTTGTTGGAGTGAGATAGAATCTCATTGTAATTTTGATATGCATTTCTCTAATGGCTAAAGATCATGAGCATTTCCTCTTGTATCTGTTAGCTAACTGAATGTCTTCTTCAGTAAAGTGCCTGTTCATATCTGTTGCCCATTTTTTAATTGGGTTGTCTTTTTGTAGTTGAGTTTTTGCAGTATGATGTAGATTTTAGAGATCAGGCGCTGATCAGAAATGTCACAGCTAAAAACTTTTTCCCAGTCTGTAGGTAGTCTTTTTATTCTTTTGGTGTCATGGAGGAAGGAGCTTCTCTGTTCTCTAGAGTGCTATTGTGGATGGGCTCTGCAGCTGTACCTCAGGCACCCAATGCTTATACCTGTAAAAGCTGGTCGGCACCACTATCCTCAGACCCCTTCTGCAGGTGGCTATGTGGAGTGGATGGAGTCTCCAGCCGTCATATCCCTGCTGTGGGTAGGTGAGAGATCTGTTTAGTAGGCAGAGTGGTATCGGTTCGCCAAAACCTGCCTCTCCACTGCACAGCTGAAACAACTACAGTCAGACCTGTAACAGATTTGGCCTTGCATTATAATAGTCATCTGGATCCCTGTAGGGGTGAAATCTAAAGTCTGTGGATTGCTTATGCCTGAACTGGATCCTTTTGCTCTGAGCTTCCAGATTAGGGGAGTCAGGAAAGTATTTTTTTCCCATTTGTTAGTTTGCTCCTTCCCCAGGCCAGGAGAATGGCTCCAAGAGGGTGCAGCAGGTTCTTTCTCAGACCCAGGAAATTCAACTGTTAATGAAGCTGGCTGGGGCAGAGGGGGGAGGGGTCAGGTAGACAGGAGAGGGTGCTTTCAGAAGAAGGAGCTATTTGATCTGTGCAGTAAATTAGACAAAATCACTTATCTTGTGTTGAGAGTGCTGTTTTATCTCAGATTCCAGAGGTATGTGTAGCCTGTGTGCGCTGGGGTCCCTGCCAAGATTGCCCCAGGAGGTTAGTGTTGCTTTCCATTCTTGTCTTCTTTAGCTGAAGCAGCTTTGTCCTAAACCCAGCAATCAGACCCACGGCCATCACACTGGGGGGTCAGAGTGCTGGCAATTTGTTTGCCTTCTTTCACTGAAGCAGCCACTTCCTAAACGTTGTGGCCAGCCCTGCTGTAGGCATGCCACGAGGTCAGGGGTGCGTCTCTTTGCTTGCCTTCTTTTGCTGAAGCTGCAGTGTCTCAGGAAAGTACCATCAGCCCCTTCACATTTGCACCAAAGAATAGCACCAAGGAATCAGATCTGAGGCACTGTGTGGGCTCAGCATCTCGTTGCTGCTTCTGCACCATCTCTCACTCACCAGTCACTCATATTGATTCCTTCAATTCTGCGTTTGATCTTCAGGGTTCATAGATTGTCATGTATGTAATAATTCACTTTTTTTTTTTTTTTTTCAGATCTCTGTTGCAAGAGGGTTCAGCAGAAGCTTCTGACTAGTTAGCCATCTTGGCCCCACCTTTCCATGTTCTTTTGATGCTTCTTGTGTCATTCAATATTTTGCCCACGGAATCCTTCAATATTACATCTAAAGACTTGAATTTTTTCCTCAGCTCTTTCAGCTTGGGAAATGCCAAGTGCTCTCTTCATTTTTGGGAGGGCTTATGCACATTTCATTTTAATACTTTGTCTTCTCAAGCCTCCCCTCTGAAATCGTTTCACCTCTTTAATGACATTATGTCTTCCATTTCCTTTAGCTAGTCTATGTTCAAGACCTAGTTTAGAGTCTCTTCTGAAATCTGTTTTGGTCTTTTCTTTCTTTCCTTTCCTTTTTTATGACCTTTTCCTTTCATCATATACAATGTCCTTGATGTCATCCCACAACTCATCTGGTCTTCAGCCATTAATGTTTAATGAATTAAATCTATTCTTGAGATGATCTCTAAATTCAAGTGGTATATACCACCAGTAGTCTGTCAGTTTGTCCTACTGTGGTGGCTTGCATGTTGCTGTGATGCTGAAAGCTATGCCACTGGTATTTCAAATACCAGTAGGGTCATCCATGGTGGACAGGTTTCAGGGGAGCTTCCAGAAGAAGAATGACTCAGAAGAAGGACCTTCTAAAAAAATTGACCTATGAAATCCTTATGAATAGTAGCAAGTAATGACCCATTGATAATAATAAGTATTTTCAAAATGTATAATGCAATTATACCCAAAAGGCAAAGTAAATGTATGGAAAACCATTTTACAGCTAGTTTAAATTGTACAGCCTCTCATATAACCTCATTAAGAGGATAATAAGAAGGTCCTAATGTTTTTATTTGGTATAAAGCACCAAAATATCTTTTATTAAGATGCACACATATAAAAAGCATGACATCCTTTCTTGGTAATACGGAGGAAAGAAGTCTATTTCTAGGTATATTAAATTCGTCTCTAACAATTTAGGTCAAATAAAAGTCAATCTAAATATAATTATTTGCCTTATTGAAGAAAATGAGGAAAACAAAGAAGAGATTTTCATGAAGCTTCCATTTATTTTGAAAATATAAGCCGATCTATGATATTTTTCAAGTGTTAGCAAGTATATTTAAGATTTATGTCTTAAGTTTTCTCTGCCCTTTTTAAACTATCTCCCTTGTTATTCACAAATAGAATAAAATAATTTAATTTCATATTAATAAGATTTATAGAGTGGATTAATCCAGGATATAATGTTAGATAAAAGTAGGACAGCTAAAGTGTGCTGATATTTCTCTGCAAAAATTGTGCTATTTATTTAAAGGATTTACAAGAATGAATATTTATGTACATATGTATATGTACATGCACATATATTTACATTTATAAATGCATACACATACACACACACATGCATATATGCATATGTGTATATTTATAAATGCACACATATACATAAATATATGCATATATAAGCATACTAATAATACCTGGACAAAAAAGATGCAGTGTATAGTACAGTAGTTAAGAGCATGAATTCTAAAGCTAAGCTGTTTGCCTTTAATTCTGCCTTCCCCCATTTCCAGCTATGTTAACATTTGCAAGTGATTTAAGTCACTCTGGTATTCAATTTCCTTATCTCTAATACAGGAATAATAATAATAAGATATAACACACACATCACTGTGATATTTTGAGGGTTAAATATGTTAATATACATGAAGTACTAAGGCACTTAGGAAAGTGCCTGGGTCATATTATGCTTCATATACCCATCAAAATTACGTTGTGTATAAACTCATAAATACATGCACAAATACATATGTATAGAAAGGTTTGTGCTTGTGTGTGTGCATTTGCACGTGTTCAAATGTATGCAACAGAGACTCAGGTACAACAGAAAACAATTTCATTTATTTCTCCCAGTCCCTCTTAAATTACTTGGGAACGCTGTTCCTCCTTGCCTTTGATAAAACTTAAAGTACATCCCCGGACTTCTCTGATAGTCTTAGGTAATGAAAAATATTCCAATGACTTCAAGTCAAAAGCCAGACTCATTTCAATAAAATGTCCAGAGTCTTAGAGATTTAGAACTCAAAACTTCAATTAAAGTTAAAGCTTCTCTCATTCCATACCTCTGGACTTTTTCAATATTAAAAGATCTGCAAGGGGAAAAAGGGAGATAAGCAAGTTTTATCTCTGTTCCCCCCACTTCTTCTTCCTCTACTAATGAGACTGCCTCTGGACCCACCAGGATGCAGTGGTGAAGTGAGATAAGCAGGGAAGAGAAGGGGTGAGCAAGGGTATTATAAGAAGCAGCCATGGCAGATAGCTGACTATCCTGTTAGAGTGTTTACTTCCTGTCTTCAGAAACCATCTCACTGGTGAATCTCTCACATGCAGTTACAGCCATGGGCAGCTTTTGGCGGATCACTTAGGAGGATCATTGTTCAACCTCTTAGGATATAACTGTATTTCCCTGCCCTTGTATCTAAAGTCTTTTTACCTTTTGGGGTGGTTTTTATGGCATGTAGGTGAAATAATCCTGTTTCACCATATCTAAACCATGAGAAAGATAAATTTGAATCCCTGGTCATTGTAAGTGGAGTTACTGTTAAATCAATGTCCTCTATTTTACTTGAGGCCGGTCTCTGATTCTCTGGAATGATAAAGTGTGAATCATATTACAAAAACCTTGTTCTACAAGTACTGAGGAACATATACAAACTTGGAGTTGTCCCCACCATCTTTACCCTATAGAGGCCTTGTTAAGACCCAAAACTCACCAACAGCTTTCTCTAATGACAACTTCTTTCTAATTTCCAGCCCATTTCATGGTTGCTTAAGGTCCTTTTTTTATACGGGTTTGGGAGAGTATATAGTTAGCTATACAAAAACGGCTGCAACATTATATTGACAGGGAACTGCCAGAAATGCAGGCTGGTTTCAGAAGAGGATGTAGAACCAGGAATATCATTGCCGATGTCAGATGGATCCTGGCTGAAAGCAGAGAATACCAGAAGGATGTTTGCCTCTGTTTAATTGACTATGCAAAGGCATTTGACTCTTTGGATCATAATAAATTATGGATAACATTGCAAAGAATGGGAGTTCCAGAACACTTAATTGTGCTCATGAGGAAACTTTACATAGATCAAAACGCAGTTATTTGGACAGAACAAGGGGATACTGAGTGGTCGACAGTCAGGAAAGGTGTGCATCAGATTGTATCCTGTCACCATACCTATTCAATCTGTACACTGAGCAAATAATCCAAGAAGCTGGAAGAATGGGGCATCAGGATTGGAGGAAGACTCCTTAACAACCTGCGTTACGCAGATGACACAACCTTGCTTGCTGAAAGTGAAGAGAACTTGAAGCAGTTACTAGTGAAGATCAGAGACCACAGCCTTCAGTATGGATTGCACCTCAACATAAAGAAAACAAAAATCCTCACAACTGGACCAATAAGCAACGTCATGATAAACAGAAGAGTTGTCAAGGATTTCATTTTACTTGGATCCGCCATCAACAGCCATGGAAGCAGCAGTCAAGAAATCAGATGACACATTGCAATGGGTCAATCTGCTGCAAAAGACCTCTTTAAAGTGTTGAAAAGCAAAGATGTCACCTTGAAGACTAAAGTGTGCCTGACCCAATCCATGGTATTTTCAATCAGATCATATGCATGTGAAAGCTGGACAATGAAGAAGGAAGACCAAAGAAAAATTGACGCCTTTGAATTGCGGTGTTGGACTGCCAAAAGAACGAAAAACCTGTCTTGGAAGAAGTACAACCAGAATGCTCCTTAGAAGCAAGGATGGCAAGACTACTTCTTACATACTTTGGACATGTTATCAGGAGAGATCAGTCCCTGGAGAAGGATTTCATGCTTGGCAAAGTACAGGGTCAGCAGAAAAGAGGAAAACCCTCAATGAGGTTGATTGACACAGTGGCTGCAACAATGAGCTCAAGCATAACAACAATTGTAAGGATGACGCAGGAGCAGGCAGTGTTTCACTCTGTAGTGCGTAGGGTTGCTATGAGTCGGAACCAACTCGATGGCACCTAACAACAACATAGTTAGCTACAAGTCACAGAAGTGATCTCACGAAATATATTTTCACACCTCACTTTAGATGGTCTACTGTATACCTCTTTTTGGAAACTTGATAAAACTTGTCATGCGTTGGTTTTGATCTTTGTCTTTGCGTGTCACTAAACGTGAGCCTAAAAATATTCCATTTAAATTTCCTGTTAAGATGTTCTTATATTTATATACAAACACACACTTATGTGCACGTGTATAATACAAAATATTAAAGCATTGATAGTCTGCAAAATATAGATCAGATGAGAGGAGAAAAAAGGCCTGAGAAAATATAAAGGAAATCAGATTATTTTCAATGGATTTTATTCATTGCATGAAACAAGAGTATATAGGTTGGAATGAGAAAAATAAGTTGTTGGAGTTATGAAGTTATAACTATAGTCTTCTTAGATCAATCCAAAAAAGGCTAAAACAAAGAAACAAACAAAAAATAAGTGCCAAAAATTGGCTGCTTTTGCATTTATTGAAAATACATGTGGTCAGGAAGTCAAAAAGATAATTCCTTTAAAATTCTAAGGCCATTAATTTCTACTGTCATTTATTATTCTGTTTTTTCTTTCTTGTTCTCCTTTCTCCCATCTATATATCTACTTATCTATCCATCATCTCTTCTATCACCTTGCTAAATGCCAGGCACTATTTAAAGCCTTCTAGAGCTTTGGAAACCCTGGTGGCATAGTGGTTAAGTGCTACAGCTGCTAACCAAAGGGTCGGCAGTTCGAATCTGCCAGGTGTTCCTTGGAAACTCTATGGGGCAGTTACACTCTGTCCTATAGGGTTGCTTTGAGTCAGAATTGACTCGACGGCACTGGGTTTTGGGTTAGAGCTTTATCATACTATCTCGTTAATTTTCACAACATCCTGTAAAGTATGTAGGTGAAAATTGTTTCTCATTTTATGGATAAGACAAGTAAGATACTGTAAACTTAGCAAAGAGGCTAGTAACCCAGTGCCGTCGAGTCAATGCTGACTCATAGCGACCCTACAGAACAGAGTAGAACTGCCCCATCGAGTTTCCAAGGAGCGCCTGGCAGATTCGAACTGCCAACCCTTTCGCTAGCAGCCCTAGCACTTAACCACTACGCCAAGAGGCTAGTGTAGAAATAAAATACAGAAAACCAAATGAGATATAATTTTGCAAAACATAGATTAATAGCTTGGCTAACTATTTTCTAACAGTAAACTTTATGTTACTTTTCTTTATGTGATGTAGCCTATTCAAAAGTGCCATAAAAATAGATAAAATTAAAGCTGTTCTTGTAATATGCTAACAAATGAGGAATCTCATCATATATAACAAATATATTTATAAAAATAGTCATTGATAGTATAGATAGAGCACTGATGCTGTGGCAGGTATTTCCTGCATTATTTAGTTGTACACTCACACCAATCCCCATACTAGTTATATTTTGCAATGTAATAAATTATCCCAAAACTTAGTGGCTTAAAACAACAAACATTTATTTTCTCACCCAATATCTGAGATTCAGAGATCCATGAAGAGCTTAGCAGTTTGATTCTGTCTCAAGGTGTCATACGAGTGTGCAATACAACTGATGACTGGAGGATACATTTCCAAATTAACTCAGTTGTTACTGGCAGAAATCAGTCCCTGAAAGATTGATGAAATGAAAGCCTTTGTTGCTTGCTGGTTGTTTGGTTGTTGGCCAGAGGGCTACCACAGTTGCTTGCCGCGTGGGCCTCTACATAGGAAACACCAACTTTTATCTTTCTGAGATCTTAACAAAGGATTTTACAGTCATATCCTCAGCTTCATCTTTGGACCAAGTTTTTCTGGCATTGCTCTGAATTTTATCTTTTCTCTGAAGCCGTTTTTTAGTTTTAGCATTTGCTGCCTTCTGGAGACACTGAGAATTGTCTAAACCATTGATTTGGGATCATCACCTTCAACTGTCTTTCTTTTAGTTTATCTCTTACCCACCCCCGCCCCCCACGTTTTAGCATAATCAACAGGAAGAAAGTAAGGGGGCACATTCAACATTCTGACTGAAAATATACTTAGCTAGATCCCCCTGTATATTTGGTACCTTTTCTACTTCCCACCTAACTGCAGGCCATTGTGTTGATAAGCCTTTGCTACTACATAACAGGATCCTCCTTCCTGCAATTTCAGCTGAGATTTACCTAACTTGCCTGCAAGCCCTCACCCAGTCTTTCAAAAAGTATGAGTCTTTTCTTACCAATATCTCTAGCACACTTTAGGTATTTACTAGCTCTCTCCTACAAGCTCACTTCTCAGTTCCAAAGCTACTCTCATATTTCAGGTTTTTCTTAGAGTAACATCCCACTTCCAGGCATCACAATCTGTATCTATTGCAAAATAACAAATTGCTCTAAAACCCACCAGTTCAACACAACAAATGTTCGTTATCTCACACAATTTCTGAGGGTTAGAAATCTTGGAAAAGCTTGTCTGGGTGTTTCTGACTCAGGATATCTCACAAGGTTGCAGTCAAGCCGTATGCCAGAGATGTAGTCGTATCAAGGTTTGAGTAAGCCTGGAGATTCTAAGTTCAACCAGATGGTTGCTGGCAGTCTTCAGTTTGGGGAAGGCCATCACTTGTAATAAGTATTTTAATAAAAATAGCTGTGGTAATACTCATTAAGCACTTTGCCAGGTATTTGTATGTTGTCTAATTTTTCACTCACAAAAAAGGGCAAACTAACCCTACTATGGAAACTGTGGTGTTATAGACATTAAGATCTATGGCTGCTAACCAAAAGGCCGGTAGTTCAAATCCAGCAGGAGCTCCTTGGAAACCATATGTGGCAGTTCTGCTCTGTCCTCTAGGGTTGCCATGAGTCAAAATTGACTCAATGGCAATGGTTTTGGTTTCTTCGGTTTTAACCCCACTGTGTTAATAATATTCCATGCCCATTTTATTCTTAAAGCTATCAGTAAGTTAAGAAAATGTTCATGGTCACAACAGAGATGGAGAAAATAAAAGTTTTATCCATAACAGCTTGGTGGTTCCCACTTTTGACAGAGGGTAGAGGGAAAAATACAAAGACAAAATGAGAAAAAAAGTAACTTTACTAAATTAGAAACATATGCAATAAAATCACTCTAAACCTAATGTAATATTTTTATGAATGACAGATGATTTTCAAGAAAGAGATATACAATAGAAAATAAAGCTACTAAAAATCTTCACACAGTCTATACCTTCGTGTAATATTTTGCTGTTGTTTTTAATATACAGCATGTTTTTCATTGGGTTTTTCTATAAATGTGGTTCTGCACATGTGTTTATTCCCTTGTACAAATGTGCACTGATAGGCAGACATAAAGTTGAGTCAGCGTGTGCATATGTATTTTATTGTTGTTGTCAATTGCCATTGAGTCCATTCCAACTCATAGTGACCCTGTGTAAAATAGAACAAAACTGCCTGGTTCTGTGCCATCCTCACAATTGTTGTTATGCTGGAGCCCATTGTTGCAGCCCCTGTAACAATCCATCTCATTGAGGGTCTTCCTCTTTTTTGCTGACCTTCTACTTTGCCAAGCATGATGTTTTTCTCCAGGGGCTGGTCCCTCCTTATAACATGTCCAGAGTATGAGACATGAAGTCTCACTATCCTCACTTCTAAGGAGCATTCTGGCTGTACTTCTTCCAAGACAGATTTGTTTGTTTGTTTGGCAGTCCACAGTATATGTGATATTCTTTGCCATCTTGTCAACTCACTCATTCTGACTCATAGCGACCCTATAGGACGGAGTAGAACTGCCCCATAGAGTTTCCAAGGAGTGCCTGGTGGATTCGAACTGCCGACCTCTTGGTTAGCAGCCATATCACTTAAAGTCGGAATCGACTCGAGGGCAGTGGGTTTTTTTTTTTTTTTTTGGTGCCATCTTGTGGTTGTTGTTTGTTGCCATCAATTAGGCTAAGATTCATGGTGACCTTATGTATAATGCAACAAAATTTTGTCCAGTCTTAAGCCATCTTTGTAATCAATGATATGTTTGAGTTCATTGTTGTGGCTACTGTGCCTTCCAAACTAGGGGGCTCATCTTCTAGCATTATATGGGACAACTTCTGTTATGATCCATAAGATTTTCTTTGGATAATTTTCAAAAGTAGAAAAGCAGGCCTTTTTTCCTAGTGTGTTTTATTCTGGGGAAGCTCCACCAAAACAAGTCCACCTGAGTGAGCCTGGTGGTATTTAAAATACTGATGGCATATCTTCCAGCATCATACCATAATACAAGTCACCACAGTAGAGCAAACTGACAAGTGGTGCAAAATATGCAGTAGGGAAAATGTATATAATTTTTAATTACTTAGGTGTTCAACAATAATTTTGTTGTTGTCGTTACGTGCCATCAAGTCGGTTCACACTCATAGTGACCCTATACACAACAGAATGAAATACTGCCCAGTCCTGCACATCCTCATAGTTGTTGCTATGCTTGAGCCCATGGTTGCAACCCCTGTGCCAGTCCATCTCTTTGAGGATCTTCCTCTTTTTCACTTACCCTCTACTTTACCAAGCATGATGTCCTTCTCCAGGGACTGATCCCTTTTGACAGAGTGTCCAAAGAATGTGAGAGGTAGTCACATTATCCTTGCTTCTAAGGAGCATTCTGGTTATACTACTTCCAAGACAGAATTGTTTGTTCTTCTGGCAGGATTGGAGTTTCCCTCCAATCCTGATGCCCTGTTCTTCTTCATATAGTCCAGCTTCTCAAATTATTTGCTCCATATGCAGATTGAATAGGTATGGTAAAAGGATATAACCCTGATACACACCTTTCTTTACTTTAAACCATGCACTATCTCCTTTTTCTGTTCGAATGACTGTCTCTTGGTCTATATACAGGTTCTTCATGATCACAATTAAGTGTTCTGGAATTACCAGAGTTGCAATGTTATCTACAATGTGTTACGATTCACACAGTCAAATGCCTTAGCATAGTCAATAAAACACAGTTATATATCTGTCTGTTATTCTCTGCTTTTAGCCAGGATCCATCTGACATCAGCAATGATATCCCTGGTTTTATATCCTCTTCTAATTCAGGCTTGAGTTATTGGTAGTTCCCTTTTGATATACTGCTGCAGCTGCCTTTGAATGATCTTCAGCAAAATTTTGCTTACATGTGATATTAATGATACTGTTCTATAATTTCCACGTTCTGTTGGATCACCTTTCTTTGGAATAGGCATAAATATGGATCTCTCCCAGTTGGTTTTCCAGGTAGCTTTCAGATTTCTTGGCATAGACAAATGAACACGCCCAGTGCTGCAAGCTTTTGTTGAAACATTTCAATTGGTATTCTGTCAATCCCCAGAACCTTGTTTTTCACCAATGCCTTCAGTGCAGCTTGGACTTCTTCCTTCAGTACCATCGGTTCCCAATCACATGTTACCTCCTGAAGTGGTTGAAGGTTGACCAGTTCTTCTTGGTATAGTGACTCTGTGTATTCCTTCCATCTTCTTTTGATGCTTCCTGTGCTGTTTAATATTTTCCCAGTAGGATTCTTCAGTATTGCAACTGGACGCTTGAATTTTTTCTTCAGTTCTTTCAGCTTGAGAAATGCTGAGCATGTTCTTCCCTTTTGGTTTTCTATCTCCAGCTTTTTGCACATGCCATCAAAATACTTTACTTTGTCTTCTCTAGCCACCCTTCAAAATCTTCTGTTTGGCTCTTTTACTTCATCATTTTTTCCTTTTGCTTTAGCCACTCAACGTTCAAGAGCAAGTTTCAGAGTCTCTTCTGACATCCATTTAGGTCTTTTCTTTCTCTCCTGTCTTTTTAATGACCTCTTGCTTTCTTCATATATGATGTCCTTGATGTCATTCCACAGCTTGAAGATTTCATAGGAAAATTTCTCATCAAAACTTAAATAACAAGAGTCCTCTTCTTTAAAATTAAAAAAAAAAAAAGATTTGAATCCTACATTTGTGTATTAACCAGTTTCCTTTGTCTAAATAATGAATATTTCTGAGAAAGTACAAATTATTATTAGTTGAACAAGCAAAGTCCAGTGATCACTGACATCTACCGTCACCAACACCATCTACTGTCTACCGTCACCACCACCAACAAAATTCTACATTAAATATTTTAATGCCAACCCAAGCCATTTTAGATAAATTATTACTTTTGTTCACCTATTTCCTACAATTAGCATAAAAGTTGGGTATTAGTTATATCTAATTTCATTCTCTTATGTGTTATAACACTGAAATGTTTGTACAATTTTGAGTCAGAAATATATGCTGATGAAGTGAAAAAATAGGTCACCAAAACAGTTTTTTATCCAAGGTTTACTATTATTATGTCTGCAAGATTGATGAACTGTCCTATGTTCATCAAATATTCAAATAAGTGACATTCAGTTATTTTACTGCCATGTATTTGAGTTGCATCTGCTTGTGCAAACTTAGACATCTGTATGATGTTTTGGAAAGTTCATTTTCCCTTCGTACATTGGGTATCTGCTTGCACGGTGTTCTAAAGAGACATTTCAAAAAGAGAAGAGAATTACAACTTAAAACGAATGGAAACTATTAGTATTTTTCTTACCTAAGTTATGGTTTTTATATAGATACTCATTTCTTATAGGAAAGTTAAAATACTATTCTAGAAATTTGAAGGACAGTATTCTTGATTTAACACGTGCAAGTTAAAGCAAGTGTATTATGAGCAAGAATAAAATTCTCCCATCTTTCTGCCCCTTAGTCACCGTATTCTGACCATCCTGTTATGTTCCTTGAACCCACCAACTCATGAACATGGCAATAGCTATACACTTGCTACTCCACTGGCTGGTCTGTTACTTTCCCCCAGACTCCTTTTTCTTATTTACTTCTTGACACAGGTATCACCTCCTTCCGAGACCTTCCATTACCACCTTAAAGAAGTAGATCTCTATTACCATTCACTTTTTATCCTATTTCATTGTTTCATTTTCTTCACAATATTAAATCATATTTCAAATTTGCTCATTTATCTATCACGTTATTATTATTTATTGTCTGTCTCACTTCACTAGACTATAAGCTTCATGATGCCGAGGTTCTTTTTTATCTTGTTCACAACCGTAGTCTCAGCTTCTAGCATGGTGACTAGAGAATATTAGGTATGAAATAAATGTTTAATTTATTCATGAAGAGGTGAAAGAATAAATACAATCAACAGACTTTTTTTGTATATACTGTAAAGTAGGCTCCACTATTATCATTCTTTTCTTACTAATTAAGAAACTAATACTTAGAAAGATTGAGTAAATTGCTAGGTACCTCAATAGGCTGTGAGATAAACAATAATCAAAAAGGCAGACCTAAACAAAAAACCCCTTGCTACCCAGTTAATTCTGACTTATAATGACCCTATAAGGCAGAGTAAAACTGCCTTATAGAGTTTTCAAGGCTGTAAATCTTTAGAAGCAGACTGCCACATCTTTTTTCCACCGAGTGGCTGATAGGTTTGAACAGCCAAGCTTTCAGTTAGCCGTTGAATGCTTTAATCACTGCACCAACAAGGATCCAAAGGCAAACCCACTGTCCTTAAAGAATTACATTCTAATGGGAAGAATAGACAAATAATCAGACTCTTGTGGTCCAGGGAGATTTGTTCAAAGACAGAATTAAGCACCAAGTGGTTTGCAAACCCTTAAAATTGTCATTAAAGTTAGTTCAGAAATTCAGAAATGGTAGTTCAGAAGACATTAGAGCTGAAGCAAGAGAAATGAGAGCAAAATACAAGAGATTTAAGTAAATATTGTTTTACTGAAAGTATCATGAGCAGGAATTGGAAGAAAAGAGAGTACAAGGAATTCAAAATAATACAAGTAGCTTAATTAACATGGCCCAAAGTGCAAAAGGCCAGGAAGATGGGGGGGTTGGGAAAGTATGAAGTACGAAGATAACTGTATGCAGTACCGAGAGTCTTAGCCTTTTAGTAATTAATTACAAACTTGTTTATTATTTACTGATTTATTTTTATATATTTTATTTTTATGTATTTTTATATTAATGATGAATAGTCATTAAAGCAATCAATCAAGTATTTATAGAGGGCTTTTTTTGTTGTAGTACCTGCAATATGGACTGAAAAACCTGTCCTCCAAATTGCATATGTATATGTGTGTATAATGATTTATAAATATATACATATATTAATACTGGAGTTCCTGGGTGGCTCAAACGGTTAAGCATTTGACTACTAACTGAAAAGTGGACAGTTGGAAGGCACTCAGATTTGCCTTGGAAGACAGACCTGGCAATCTGCTTCTGAAAGGCCAAACCATTGAAAACCCTATGGAGCAATTCTACTCTGCTACTCGTGGATTTGCACTGAGTTAGAATAGACTCAACAGTAACCAACAACAACAGCAATAAATATAAACACATCGAATATTATATATGTATACCTGTATGTATATGTGTGCATGTTTTTATATATATATATATATATATATATATATATATATATATATATATATATATATATATATAAACCAAAAACCAAACCTTTTGCCATCAAGTTGATCCTGACTTAGCAATCCTACAGGACAGAGTAGAACTCCCCCAAGGGTTTCCAAGGAGTGGCTGGAAGATTCAAGCAGCTGGTCATTTAACCATTGCATTACCAGGGGATGTATATGCATATATCTCCAAAAAACCAAATCTGTTGCCATTGAGTCAATTCTGCACATAACGACCCAAAAGGGCAGAGTAGAACTGACCCATAGAGTTTCCAAGGAGTGCCTGGTGGATTTGAACTGCCAACTTTTTGCTTAGCAGATGTAGCTCTTAACAACTAGGCCATCATATATATATAATTTTAGCATTAAATACAGAGAATTACATATATATTTGTTACTGTAATGGAAATTTTACGATTCTATTACTAAATTTGTAACAATTGTGATTTCCCAATATTCAGAAAAATGTCAAGGAAAATTTATTAGGAAAACAGTGATAATGATGTGCATTGTTACTGTAGCTTCAAAAAATGATATGTCATTCAAACTAAACTCTGTAAAATATTTTCAATAATAAAATTTAAATTTAGAACCTGATGAACGTGTAATTCCACCATATTTTGTATCAGAAGGAAAAAAGTGAAAGATGTAGTCTTCTGTAATAATGCAACACACACTCCTACTAAAGAACTTCAGGATAAAGACACAGTCTCCATATGAAATAATCAGAGTTTAGGCTAATACTGGCATTCCACAAGAGAAAACAGTGACATTTGAAAACTGAAATACATACATTATAACTATCAACCTGGAGATTTTACAGTTTAATATTCATTACTAACAGGCCCCCCACTTTGTACTTTTGACTAAACAGGAGAGAAAAGAGAAAGAGAATATTAGTTTCAAAATTAATTGAAAAAATCCACAGAAAAAATACTTCAAGTGGAAAAAATTTCATGGCTCAATTTTTTAATGATAGATGTTATACGTAAGAAGTTAGTCAACATTAAATTAGGAAAGAAAATAATGACTTCAGATTTCTGATATAAACATTTTCATAATAGGAAACAATGTTATATTCTCCACACTTCTAAGGCAATGATTAATAACCAGCCTTTGCTTTAGAATTAATTTGGGACTTTTGAAAAAATATAGAGTCTGACCCATACCTTAAAACAGTGAATCAGATTATCCTAGTGGTTTCTACGCTTGTTTAATATTGTAAAGTTTACACGAATATTTAGTTTAGAGTTAAGAACCACTGTTCTAAGGAGACCTTATTTCCAAAAAAAAGTACACAGAAGTGTATTGAAGGAAGAGCTTCTGTAATCTCTTTAGATACCTTAATGATTGATTTGTTCTTGATGATATTGACAGATTCATGGCCAAAACAATTTGGATTATTTTGCCTTTGTGTGATTACATAATTCCTGGAGACATAGCTAAGTTTCCACTTATAATCACTTAAACAATTACTATATAAACACTCTGAGTTAAGGTAATTTAGACTGAAAAAAAAAAGAATTTCAATTAAATTAATGTAATAAAACTCTTAGGATCATCACATGCTGTTGTGCCATCATATTTTTTTTTCACTGATTAAAAATAATCAGAAATACTCCATGAGGTTCCTCCCTGCTGAACTCCACAACTTGATACAGTGCAGTAGGCAACCATTAGGAATAAACCGGTATTAACACCTGAGATGAAAACTATACGCCACCTTAGGTCTATAGTTTTCATCTTCACCAACAGAGTGATTTATGATGGTTGTTTGTTAGTCCCTGAGCTGAGCTGTCAGAGAAATGTACAATAAAATAACAGCCACCATAGCTCTTTTCCAGACCCTTTTAAGTGTTTTACCTTCATTTTCTCAATTAATCTTCATAGCAACACTGCAAGCCATTTATTATCATCATCATTTTAGTGGTAGTAAAATTGAAGCTCTGAGGTACAAAATAACTGGCTCAAGGTCATTTAATTAGTGAGACTCAGGGATGTGATTCAAGCCAAAGTCTTTTCTTAAAGCCAATGATATCGGCAATGCGGTCCTAGCTTTATGACACAACATAGATTACAAAATGAGGGATTAGCATTTTTAAACGTGACTGTGAAAAATTCTCCAAGGAACACTGAAACAGTCCCACAAAACGCATCCTACAAAAATGGATATCCTTTTGGAACAGAAAGAGATGAAGGCATCCCAAATACGTGAGACAGATTGACAGCTCGTCACTTACTATCACAAGATATCTTACTCCTCTCCAGAATTTATAAAAAATGGTTTCTCAGTGGTTGTGTGGAGCAAAATCATAGCACTCTGGCCTTGTGCTTGCCACAGGAGTTGCCTATAAACTGATAGATTGATTTCAATTTTATTTTGGCAGCTTTTGTTACCCTCTGAGGAATTAGTCTTGCTCTGTTCCAGACCTTTTCCTTGAACTCTGCCTTTGGACACTACCTTCTTCTAAAGATTTGTCTCTGGGGCCCAAGGCAGGCTGTCAGTCATAACTTTGTTGGCCATGACCAGTATGGTGTGTCAAATTCTTTAGTAATTTTGTCAACTCTATTTTTTAAAAAGGTACCTTAGTTGTCTAAAAGAGTAATCTATATATTAATCACTTAAAAAAAAAAAGAGCTTACTCAATGACAAACAATGCTTTTACTTCTTGAAATAATAAGTATGTTATTAACAATACTGTTCTCCTACTTAGAAACACTAGATTTTTACACAGGTGATTCCAAATTCCATTTCATTCACCTAAACATTGTTACATGTACGTGTACTCAGACATGGGCAGGAACTTCGCAAATATTAAACATGTTCAAACTAATCAATTTTCAATGTGTTAGGAGGAATATTTTTAATTTAATAAAGTCTAGTCAATAATTGCCTAATTATTCTTATCATTATTTTTAGTAACAGTAGCATTATGTATTTATATATCTGTGCCTAAATTTACTCAGCTGCTAACCAAAAGGTTGGCAGTTCAAACCCAATAGCCCTTCTGTGGGAGAAAGATGTGGCAGCCTGCCTCCTTAAAGATTACCACCTTGGAAGCCTTACAGGGCATTTCTACTTCTCCTATAGGGTCCATAGGAGTCAGAATCGACTCTACAGCAAAGGGTTTGGTTTTGGTACTAAATCTGATCAAATATAGAGTTCCTCTTTTATTTCTTCTGCTTCTTTTTCATTTCACTCTCTGCTTGCCTGTTTCTACAAACTTCATTCACCTTCATAGTCCAATCTAGAATGATTTCTCAAAATAGCTATACCAAGAGGAAATGGGGTCTGACATTTTTCAATAAGAAATATATACACTGTGACATTTTGGTTAGCATCCTGACACAGGATGTTATCATGCATGTTGAAGTCCTGCAAGTTGTGTTTATTTCTTGTGGTAATTTGTTCCAGGCATTGTAGTTTTTGTATGATTTGATAACATTGATATTAACTTAACACACTGTTTTAAACAGTCACCAGGCCCAAACTGTAAAGTGAATACTGAATTAATTTTACATGGTGAAATGATACTATTATAAAGGCAACTGTTTTACTGCAGCAGTTGTTTCACTCTTCACATGTCACAAACAAGAAAAAATATTACCTCTAGATCTAGCTTTCCCATTAATTTCTAGAAACTGAGAAATAATAATTCTCCATTTTATATTATATTTATTTATATTAATAAATATATTACCATTGTCAAATACTAGAAAAGGTAATGTCACTGGTAAATATATGTCCCTAATGAATTGGTAATCAATATTAGAGTAACTGGGTGGCCCAAATGGTTAAGCGCTCCGCTTCTAACTGAAAGATCAGTGATTCAAATATACTTATACGTGCCTAGGATGAAAGTCCTGGCAATCTAATTTCGAAAAGATCATAGCCATTAAAAACCTTGTGAGTACAGTTCTACTCTGACACAGATGGGGTTGCCATGAGTCAGAATCAGCTGGACAGCAGCAGGGTTTTTGTTTGTTTGTTTGTTTTTATAGGAGGTTGTATAAATGCAGTGATTTTTTTCCCCCACAATCTAATATTAATATAAAAAAAAATTGCTGCAGAGTCAATTCCGACTCACAGCGACCCTATAGGAGCAAGTAGAACTGGCCCACAGAGTTTCCAAGGAGCGCCTGGTGGATTGAAACTGCCAGCCTTTTGGTTAGCAGCTGTAGCTCTTAACCACTACACCACCAGAGTTTCCAATATAAAAAAAAAAAAAAAAAACACCACCAGAGTTTCCAATATTAATATAGTACATAGTAAACCACTCATAAATAAAAAATTAAAAGAATGTTAGAAATTATAATCTACACCCCTTCAATTGACAGATATACTTTAATTCATATTAAATTTGTATTACTGTTCTATTTAAAGAGAGCATTGAATCAGAAATTTAAAATATATATATACCAAAGAAAGACTTAACAACGATAATAATATTTCTCCCTATCACGTGTGTATATGTATTTATATGTACAGTAAAATGAAGTTTTTTATATATATAAACTTAACCACTACGCCACCAGGGTTTCCATATATGGAAGTAGTGGTTAAGTGCTACGGCTGCTAACCAAGAGGTCGGCAGTTCGAATCCTCCAGGCATTCCTTGGAAACTCTATGGGGTAGTTCTACCTTGTCCTATAGGGAGCTATGAGTCGGAATCGACTCCACAACAGTGGGGTTGGGTTTGGTTATATATCCATATGTATACATATCACACAATTGTACATTCATCCTCAGGAAAAAAAATTAAAAAATAGAAGAGATTATTGGTAATTTAAGTACAGAAAATAGATTTTCTGTCACAAAGATCTTGGCAGTGAATATCAAAGCATTAAAAAATAAATAACAACAGTTTTTTATGTTCTACACTCTGATAATTTTTATAGTGCTCAACTGAAATATGGTAAAGTAACAATAAAGCTTTTCCTAAGAGACTGTGTACAGTGTAATTTGTCTTTTGTATGAATAGCAAAACAACTCTGTCTTTCTCCTTCTCTCCACAGGCACACGAGCTCACAATCACACGCACCCATATGTATGTGTGGATATACGCAATATAGACATACTTTTTATCTATTTTCTTTCTAAATTTTACCACCTCAACCTATTTTGTATAATACCCTATCTTTATGATAAAAATGTCATAATGAGAGTTCCAGAATTACTTCAATGCCCTTAACTAGATAATCATGAACGCTGCAAAGTATTTCAAATTATGTAACATTATAAACTTTTATATGTTTAGATTCTTAAATTACAGACTTAAAAGAATACAAAATAAAGCAAAAATAGAAATCTGTTTTAGTACATTACTGTTGCCTTAGCAACCTTAAAAAACACCTATACTGGGCCTGAAATAATTTTTCCCCATAAATTGGAGAATTCTGGTGAGAGAATTTTATCTCCTATTTCATGGCTTAGAATTAAAAAAAAAAAAAAAAAATCTAGAGATGTATTTAGTCCATTGTTTCTTTGCTAATGGAGTCCCTGAGTGGGTCAAATGGTTAAAACACTTGGCTGCTAAATTAAAGTTTGGAGGTTCGAGTCTACCCAGATATACCTTGGAAGGAAGGACTGGCAATCTATTTCTGAAAAAATTGGCCATTAAAAACGCTATGCAGCACAATTCTGCTCTGACACAGGTGGAGTCGCCACGAGTCAGAATTGACTGTACTGCACCTGGTAGGGAGGTAACTAGCTCTCACTAGCAGTGGCCCATATTTACTTTTTGGTAGTTTATACACACACAGAAACACATTTCTTCACCGTGCTTTAAATATGGAATAAAAATCTGCATTTCATTTAAATGGTTTTATACAGGCAAGTCACTCTTAGATGGGCTTACATAGAACACTTGCAAATTGAAGTCACTTAAATAAAAAGTAAAGATTCCCATACTTTTCAAAGGCAAAAAGTTTTCATTATTCAAGAAATACATTTCTATTGCCAACTGTTAATAACACATCCATTTAGACATTAGCTACATAGAAGTGAAAAAAGTAACATTATTTTCTGACAGAAGTTCTATTATAGGAAATATTAGGTAACAGGTAATAAACATAAATAAGAAAATATGATAAGTGGTAATGTATGAATAATGGCGAATAAACATGAAGGAGAACATAATGCAGTAGGGATGTCATTTTTTATAATTTTGTCCACAATACCATTCCAATCATGTGGCATTTGAACAGGCACAAGAAACAAAGGTGTCAACTGTGTGACTTTCTGGGAGAGGGACGTTTCAGGCCATGAAAAGAACAAATGGAAAGGCTTTGGTGCTGAGGTATGTTTGGAGCCCTAACAAGGACCATTGTGCTAAAAGTAAGGAAAGGAGTGATTGTAGATGATGTCAGAGAGAAAGTACAGAATTAGAGGCCTCAAGTTGTTGTTAGGTGTCGTCAAGTCAAATTTTGACTCATAGTCACTCCATGGGACAGAGTTGAGCTGCCTCACAAGATTTTTTAGGCTGTAATCTGTACAGAAACAGATTGCCAGGTCTTTCTCCTGCAGAGTATCTGGGTGGATTTGAACCACCAAGCTTTTGGTTAGTTGACATTGTGCTACCAGGGCTCCTTAGAGGCCTCATACCACTTGCCATTTCATTGATTCCAACTCAAAACTTTGGATTTTATTCTGAGTGCAATAGGAAGTCATGTAGGATTGGAGTAGTGGGATGACACCATCTGAAGCACATTTTTGAAGGATGATATTGGTTTCTGCAAACGTGAAAATCTTCAAATGTGGAAGCAGAAGAGGTGTTGGGAGACCATGTTTTGAATCCAGGTTAGAAATTACTGTGGCTTTCACTTGACTTCGAGCAGCAGAGATTATGGGACTGTTTGGATGGTGTTTCTTTTTAAACGTAATGTTGAAAGGATTTGCTAATGGATTGGCTAAACAGCGTGAGAGAAAGAAGGCAATCAGGAGTCACTTCAAGGTCAAAGTAGCCTAAACATTTTCTTCCCTCCTCCAAGCAAATTGATAATTAATGTTGAGGATTGCTTATCCTGACATATTGAGAGTTAACTGACACATGGGCTGACTACTTTCTGTTGTATTTTTCAAAGGTAATTAATATCAAAGAGACAATACTGGAGTCACTCTTGATAGGCTAATTGAAAGTACATGACAATGTTGATGATTTCATATTTTGTGTTAAAATTTTTAATATCAATCAACCTGATTTTGGAAACCACAAACTGTCTTGGAAACCCTGCTACTACCCAGTGCAGTCAAGTTGTTTCCGACTCATAGCGACCCTAGAGGACAGAGCAGAAGTGCCCCATAGAGTTTCCAAGGAAAGCCTGGCAGATTCGAACTGCCCATCCTTTGGTTAGCAGCCGTAGCTCTTAACCACTACGCCACCAGGGTTTACATACCTTTATTACTTAAATAGTAACTCATTCTAAAGAGGTATTCTGAGCTCAGGAAATGTTGGATCAACATGAGCCCTGGGTACTTGAAAATCTTGATCAAGAGTTTTTCCTTTAAATGAATTTAGTAAGAGACAGAGAGAGGAAAAAAAAGGAAATATTTACTTCAAATAAAACAGTTTGCTCATATGGAGGACAGCAGCGAACTGGACACCAGGTTACATTACAAATATTCATCCCACAAATACTCATATAGATTATGATATTCATATTCATGCATTTCACTCAAGGTGTTCACAAATACTTAAATTCTCTTCCAAAGAGCACTCTGGCTGTACTTCTTTCAAGACAGACTTGTTCATTCTTCTGGCAGTCCATGGTTTACTCAATATTTTTTGTCAACAACATAATTCAAAGTCATCAATTCTTCAGTCTCCCTTATTCATAGTCCAGAGGTCATATGCATATGAGGTGATTGAAAACAACATGGCTTGGGTCAGGCACACATTAGTGCTCAAAGGAACATCCTGGCTTTTCAACACTTTAAAGAGTTTTTTGCAGCGGATTTATGAAACAAAATAAGTCATTTGATTTTGTGACTGCTGCTTCCATGGACATTGATTGTGAATTCAAGGAAAACAAAATCCTTGGCAATGTCAATCTTTTCCCTGTTTATCATGATGTTGCTTATTGGTCCCAGTGTGAGGACTTTTGTTTTCTTTATGTTGAGGTGTAATCCATACTGAAGGCTGTGGACTTTGATCTTCATGAGTGTCGTGGATTGAAGTATGTCCCCCCAAAAATGTATGAATCAACTTGGTTAGGAGATGATTCCCAGTATTGTGTGGTTGTCCTCCATTTTGTGATTGTAATTTTATGTTGAGAGGATTAGGGTGGGATTGTAACACCACCCTTACTCAGGTCACCTTCCTGATCCAAGGAAAAGGGAGTTTCCCTGGGGTGTGGCCCGTACCACCTTATCTCTCAAGAGGTAAAAGGAAAGGGAAGCAAGCAGAATTGGGGGCCTCATAACACCAAGAAAGCAGAACCAGGAGCAGAGTGTGTCCTTTGGACACAGGGTCCCTGAGCCTGAGAAGCTCCTCAACCAGGGGATGATTGAGAACAAAGACCTTCCTCCAGAGCTGACAGAGAAGTAAAAGCCTTCCTCTGGAGCCCATGCCCTCAGTTTGGACTTTGCATCCTACTAGACTGTGAAAAAATAAATTTCTCTTTTTTAAAGCCATTCACTTGTGGTATTTCTGTTATAGCAGCACCAGATGACTAAGACAATCAGTAAATTCAAGTCTTCTTCACTTTCAGCAAGCAAGGTTGTGTCATCTGCATATCGTAGGTTATTAATAAGTCTTCCTCCAATCCCAATGTCACATTCTTTTTCATGTAGTCCAGGTTCTGGCATTATTTGCTCGGTATACAGATTGAATACAAATTGAATAAGTATGGTGAAAGGATACAACCCTAATGCATAGCTTTCCTAATTTTAAACTACTCAGTACTCCTTGTTCTGCTCTAAGGACTGCCTCTTGGTCCATGTACAGGTTCCTCCTGAGCGCAACTAAGTGTTCTGGAATTTACATTTTTGGCAGTATTATCCATAATTTGTCATGATTCACACAATTGAATTCCTTTGTATAGACAACAAAACACCGGCAAACATCTTTCTGGTATTCTCTATTTTCAGCAAAGATCTATCTGACATCAGCAATAATATACCTCTTTCCATAACCTCTTCTGAATCTGGCTTGAATCTCTGACAGCCCTCAGTCGATGTATTGTTGCAACTGCTTTTGAATGATCTTCAGCAACATTTTACTTGTGTGTGATATTAATGATATTGTCTGATATTTTCATGCTCTGTTGGATCGCCTTTCTTTGTAATCTACAAAAATATGGATCTCTTCCCTTTGGTTGGCCAGGTAGCTGTCTTCCAAATTTCTTGGCAAAATCAAGTGAGCACTTCCAGCCCTGCATCCATTTTTTGAAACATCTCAACTCGTATTCTATCAATTCCTGGAGCCCTTTTTTTTTCGCCAATGCCTTTAGTGCAGCTTGGACCTCTTCCTTCAGTACCATCACTTCTTGAGCATATGCTACTGCCTGAAATGGTTTTACTGCAACCAACTTTTTGTGGTACAGTAACTCTGTGTATTCCTCCCATCTTCTTTTGACGCTTCCTGTATCCTTTAATATTTTCTCCACAGAATCCTTCAATATTTCAATTCAAGGATTGAATATTTTCTTTAGTTCTTTCAGCTTAAGAAATGCTGAGCTTGTTCTTCCCTTTTGGTTTTCCAACTCTAGGCCTTTGCAAGTTTCCTTACAATATTTCACTTTGTCTTCTCAAGCTGGCTTTCAAAATCCTCTGTTCGGCTCTTTTACTTCATTGTTTCTTCCTTTAGCTTTAGCTAGTCTACATTCAAGACCAAGCTTCAGAGTCTTTTCTAACACAAATTTTGATCTTTTCTTTCCACTTTTTTCAGTGATCTCTTGCTTTCTACATGTGTGATGTCACTGATTGCATTCAATAGCTCATCTGGTTTTTGGTCATTAGTGTTCAAAGAGTCAAATCTATTCTTGAGATGGTCTCTAAATTTAGGTGGAATATACTCAAGGTTGTATTTTGGCTGTCGTGAGCTTGTTCTAATTTTCTTCAGGTTCAACTTGAACTTACATATGAGTAATTGATGGCCTGTTCAAGAGTCAGCCCCTGGCCTTGTTCTGACTGATGATATTGAGCTTTTCTATTGTCTCTTTCCACATATGTAGCTGATTTAATTCCAGTGTATTCCTTCTGGTTAGGTCCATGTGTTCAGCTGCTGTTTATGTTGTTGAAAAAACATATTTGCAATGAAAAAGTCATTTGTATTGCAAAATTCTATCATGTGATTGACATCATTTCTATTACCAAGGCCATATTTTCTAACCACTGTTCCCTCTTCTTTGTTTCCAACTTTCACATTCCAATCACCAATAATTACCAGTGCATCCCAATTGCATGTTTGATCAATTTCTGATTGCAGAAGTTGGTAAAAACCTTTGTTTTCTTTATCTTTGGCCTTAATGATTGATCTGTAAATTTTAACAATAGTCGTAATTACTGGTTGTCTTCGTTGGTGTAAGGATCTTATTCCATTACTGACAGTGTTGTGCTTCAGGATAGATCTTGATATGTTCTTTTTTGACAATTAATGCAACCCCATTCCTCTTCAATTTATCATTCCAGGCATAGGAGAACATATTATTGTCCAATTCAAAGTTGTCAGTATCAGTCCATTTCAGCTCACTAAGCTGGGATATCAATGTTTATGCATTTCGTTTCAATTTTGATGACTTCCAACTTTCCTAGATTCATACTTCATACATCCCACATTCCTATTATTAATAGATGTTTGCAGCTACTTTTTCTCATTTTGAGGTGGGCCACATCTGCAAATGAAGGTCCTGAAAGCTTGACTCTATCCATGTCATTAAAGTTAACTCTACTTTGAAGAGGCAGCCTAGTGGTCTCTTGAGTGCCTTCCATACTGAGGGGCTTGTCTTCCAGCACTATATCAGAAAATGTCCCACTGCTATTCCTAAGGTTTTCACTGACTAATTTTCTTTAGAAGTAGACTACTAGGTCCTAATTCCTAGTCTTTCATAGTCTGGAAGCTCTGCTGTAACCTCTACTCCATGGTTGATCCTGCTGATATTCTAAATACCAGTGGCATAGCTTCCAGCATCACAGCAACACACACGCCACCACAGTATGACAAACTGACAGACAACAAACTCCATATATATATGGAGCCCTGATGGCACATTGGTTAAAAACTTGGCTACTAAGCAAATGACGAGCAGTTCAAATCTACCAGGTGCTCCTTGGAAACTCTATGGTGCAGTTTTACTCTGTCCTATAGGGTCACTATGAGTTGAAATTGACAGCTACAGGTTTGGATTTTTGCTTTTATACATATACATGTATATCTGTATATATATATATAAAAATGAGTAAGAGTTTTAAATAGAAGGAAGCAAAAATGAACTCCAGGGGAAAATATAAGCCAATGAATAGAAATAAGAATGTGAATATATAATCAGAAGAGAATGAGCTATGCATTTTGAAGTAAATCAAATATTTAATAGTAAGTAGTGAGAAATTAGAAAAAAAAAAAAAAAAAGGGTCATACAGGCCAGACTCCAGAGAACTTTCAGTATCTAACAAAGGAAGTTGAGCCTTGGGTCTTAAGGAAGTGTCAAAAAATGAAGAATTTTGAAGAATGAGAGATCTAATCTCAGTAGTGTTTCTGAAAGATGAGTCTGATATTGATTATTTTGTTTGATTATCAAATGCTAGAAACAACAGCACAGTGCACTAATCCACCAGCCAAATTATAAAGATGTGAATGGGCAAGGAGGGCAGATTAAGAGAAATATTATAAATATCAAGTTGCAGAGAAAAAAAAAAAAGGTGTCAGAGATGACAAAAAGGTTTAAGAGTATCAGGTGAAAATAACATGAATAAAAAGAAGACAATGAGGAGTTCTGTATGTGTTTTGTATCATCTCCTAATAAATAGAGTGAAGCTGAAAATATAATTAGCTTCAAGAACATTTAAGAGTAATGTTTCCAAATGGTTTGATAGATGAATGACAGATCTGTCCAATGGCCCAATGAAACAATAGGACAATAATCAAGCTACCTCAGACAGTAATTAACTTAGTCTTAGAGTAGGTGACACTGGACAAGGAACTAAATATTGAAAGTCAGAGACAGAATAGGCACATAAATTCAGGTGTGTGGGAACATGTCAAAGAACGACCCCAATTAGCTACATGGAATCGATGGCTATAGTGAAATACAACTTGGAAGAAAGTGAGTATGTGCAAAGTGTTAAAATTGTGCAACTTTTATGTTGAAGGAAAAAAGTAGAAGCCAGAATAGCAAAAAATTAATATTTCATTCTTAGACTCTTTATGAATTTTGCTTGTTATATAGTTACATGAGAATACAAAATAATAGAATATATACTACTGGATATCAAACACAAGTCAAACAGCTCAAAGGAAATGTCGTGTGGTTTCATAGCAAGGTGTTGCTATACCATCTTTTTATCTTTACTTCTGAAAACAAACATACAACACTTTCTACTTTCGTGTGGCGTAAGTTTGCTTATTTATCTAGAATGGCAGCTAGGATCCCCTACTATCAAAAAATTCCTATAATGGTTAGATAATATTTAGAAAAGCCTACTTAAATATTCAACAGAGGTTACAATTTGTTGTATTTTCCCTACTTAAAGCTAGTACTGAAACTGGGTATCATAGGGACGAGATTCTAAGGCCGTATAATAAAAGGAGAAAAAAATGAGGTAAGTTTGGCTGGCAGAAATGGGACAGGCCATACAAGGCCTTGGATATTATTTTATTGATAAGTATAACCATTTATAGATTTTTAAATTTATTAGGGAATGAAAGATTTGCATTTAAATTTATTCTGGTTGCTAAAACCATCTTAATATATTTAAAAAAAAAAAGTGTCCTAGGCTAGGTTCTCTAGAAGAGCAAAACTAGTGAAGTGTATATATGTATATAGAGAGATTTATCTAAAGGAAATGGCTAGCGTAGTTATGGAGGCTGGCAAGACCCAAAACCATGTGTCTGACATCAGGCTGGAGGCTTCTCCTGCCTCATGTGGTTGCAGGGGCTGATGAACCTAAAATGGCAGTTCAAAAGGAAGGCTGCTGGCTCATGGTGCTGTGGGAGCTGTCGAATCCCAAACTCTGCAGGTCAGACAGTAGGCTGCTGGTTCACATGCCAAGAGCTATAGGTCAGAGAATGACAAGTTAGATGTAGGGTTGAGCGAAGGTGGGCTTATCCAGAACATCCATACATACTGGATACAAGCCACACCCCCAAGGAAACTGATTGACTGCTCATCACAAAATGGAGGATTATCTGCACAACCACTGAGAAGCATGGCCTAGCCAATTTGACACATAACATTAACACGCAAGTCCACCCCTTGTCAACTTGACACCTGTACACATCTCCTTAAACCATAAATAATCCCTAAATAAAGACAATTATAAAATCATACTTTGTAAAACATGATACAACTAACATGCATACAACTGCATATACTGACCTATTTACATCTTATATTTTATAATAAGTACTGGAATAAGGGAGAGAAGAAAACAAAGATATTTGCTATATATATATATATATATATATATATATACCTCCACACATACATGTATAACAAAACAAGGAGGATATACACTTATGAAAATCACAGCAATTACAGTCCTTATTTCTGCAACTAACCAGCTGGTATTTAGAATTAACTTCTTCCACCACCCATTCTGTATTCCCTTTGTCCTCAGCAAGCACCTCAGTTGATTATGATTCTTTGGTAGCGTGACCCAAACTTTCATTCCTGAAGGGTCTGGGCTATTACTGGTAATGTCAAAATTGGGTTGCTGTAGTTTTCCAATGACTTTAATCACAGAGCATGGTAGTATTAACAGATGTCCCAAGAGATCTTCTATATTCCAGACATACTCTTCTTTACCTCCATTATATAGTATCAATCCAAGTTCCCCTTGGTAATCAGGATCAATCACATCATCCAGTACAATAACTCCCTTCTTGGCCTGTTGATCAAGAGGCATAAGTAGTCAAAAGTGCCAGGGTGGCTATATTAACTTCCAGTTCAATGGAATCACTGTTGTGTCTCCTGGTGGAAGCATCCGTCCCTTTGGAACATTCTAGACCCAAAGATCACAGGATAATGGAAAAAAAAAGCAAAAATTTAGAAAGTTGGTCAGTAGGGTTAAGACTGAGTGGTGCCACTCCCATTTCCACCCCTTGATTCCTGGACCCTTGAATTCTGGCTATAGGAGAAACAGCAATGTATATTGGATGCTGTTTTAGAGCATATACAGCCTCCTCAGAATACTGACCCAACCCTACAAGGTATTGCCACCTAGCTGATGCAGTAATTGTGTCATTAGAAGGCCATTCCATTCTTCTAACAAGCCAACTACTTCAGAATGGTGGGGAATATGGTAATACCATTGGATTCCGTGGACATCACCCCATTGCTGCACTTCACTCACATTGCTGTGAAGTGAGTTCCTTGATCATAGGCAATGCTGTGTGGGATACCACGAGGGAGGATAAGGCATTCTGCAGGGAGTAGAGTGTGGTTTAAAATTGTAAAAGGTGTGTTTCAGAGTTGTATCATTTCACCACATTTGCTCAATCTGTATGGTGAGCAAATAATCTAAGAAGTGGACTATAGGAACATGACATCAGTACTGGAGGAAGACTCATTAACAACCTGCATTATGCAGATGATACGACCTTGCTTGCTGGAAGTGAAGAGGACTTGAAGCACTTACTGATGAAGATCAAAGCCTATAGCCTTCAGAATGGGCTACAGCTCAATATAAAGAAATCAAAAATTCTCACAACTCGACCAAAAGAGGCATCATGATAAAGGGAGAAAAGATTAAACTTGTCAAGGATTTTGTTTTACTTGGATCCACAAACAATGCTCATGGAAACAGAAGTCGAGAAATCACAGGACATGTTTCATTGGGCAAATCTGCTGCAAAAGACCTCTTTAAAGTGTTAAAAAGAAAAGATGTCACTTTCAGTACTAAGCTGCACATGGCCCAAACCGTGGTATTTTCAATCACCTCATATGCATGCAAAAGCTGGAAAATGAATATGAAAGACCAAGAAGAATTGACACTTTGAATTGTGGTGCCGGCAAAGAATATTGAATATACCATGGACTGCTAGAAGAACAAATTATCTTGGAAATACAGCCAGAATGCTCCTTAGAAGGGAGGATGGTGAGACTTAGTGTCAATTTCTTTGGACATCATGCTTGGTAAAGTAGAAGGTCAATAAAAAAGAGGAAGACCTTTAATAAGTTTGATAGACACTGTGGCTACAACAATAAGCTCAAACGTATCAACAATTGTGAGGATGGTGCAAGACAGGGCAGTTGTACATAGGCAGTTGTACCTAGGGTTGCTGTGAGCTGGAACCAACTCAATGGCAGCTAACAACAAAAACAACTCTGCTTTACTGGGATAGAGTAAGTGTCTGCCCCAGTAAGAGCAAAATGCTGCTCTTCCCATGATGGAAGTAATCAACATGCCACCAGATTGCTGGGTGATCACCCACGGGAATGATGCCATATTGGGAATTCAGTGATTTCTGCTGCTGGCAGATTGGACACTCAGCAATGGCTGTTGCCAAATCACTCTTGGTGAGTGGAAGTCTGGTTGCTGAGACCATGCATAATCTCCACCACTGCCACAGTGGTCGCTTTGTTCAAGAGCCCATTGGGAAATGATGAGTGGCTGGGGAAAGAGGATAACTGGTATTCATAGAATGTGTCATCCTATCCACTTGTTAAAATCCTTCTCTGCCAAAGCCACCCTTTAGTAAGCATTCACATGAAACACAAGTATCTTCACTTCTTTGGCTCATTCAGAGAGGTCTATGCACGTGCCACTTCCCCATACCTCCTTGTCACCAATTTTCCAATCCTGTTCCTTCCAAGCTCCTGACCATCCTGTTAAACCATTGTCCACAGCCCATGAATCAGTATACAATCATACATCTGGCTGTGTCTCCTTCCAAACAATGGACAACCAGGTGCAATGCTCTAAGTTCTGCTCACTGGGAGGATTTCCTTTCCCCACTGTCTTTTAGGGAGATCCTAGAACGAGCTGCAGTGCTGCCACTCTGCACTTTTGAGTGTTACTTGCATGTCCTGCAGAACCATCTGTAAACCAAGCATAAGTAAGTTTTCTCTTTCTCGGTCAATATATCTTAAGGAACTCCCCATGATACCACAGGTATGGACTGGGAGAAAGAAGGTAATGTGATAGGCGTGAAGACCATGGGCATTTGGGTCACTTCCTCTTGTGCCTTCAGGTCCTGCTCAAGCCCCAACTCGTATATACCACTTCCACTTAATAATGGATTGCTTCTGTGCACATCTGACTTTGTGACTCTGTGGGTCTGACAACACCCAGTTCATGATGGACAGCTGAGGCTGCATGGTGACTTGGTGGCCCATGATTAAGCATTCAGTCTCTACCGACGCCCAGTAACAAGCCAAAAGCTGTTTCTCAAAAGTAGAGGACTTATCTGCAGAGGATGGCAGAGATTTGCTTAAAAATCCTAAGGGTTTGTTCCTTGAATTGTCAATAAGGGCCTGCCAAAAACACTAAACTGCATCTCTATCTGCCACTGACACTTCGAGTACCATTGAATCAGCCCAATCATATGGGCCAAGTGCCAGAGCAGCTTGCAAGGTAGCCTGAACCTGTTGCAGAGCCATCTCTTGTTCTGGGCCCCCACTCAAAACTAACAGCTTTTTGCATCACTTGATAAATGGGCCAAAGATGAACACCCACATGAGTCATATGTTGCCTCCAAAATCCTAAAAGGTTCACCAGACATTGTGCCTTCTTTTTAGCTATAGAAGGAGCCAGATGTAAGCAGAGACTGATTACTCAGTAAGCAAGGTAAGAAGGTACTTCAGCTATCAACAAAACAGGAGCACCAGCTGTCCAAAGAAAAGGCCCATCCATAGGTGCCAGCAGACATGACACATTTATAGTTGCATTTAAAAAGAAGTTACATCATGGATAGCTAAGAGACTGACACACACACACAGACACACAGACACACATATGCTGTTGTTGTTGTTAGGTGCTATCCAGTCTGTTCTGACTCATAGTAATCTTATGTATAACAGAACGAAACACTGCCCAGCCCTGCACCATGCTCAGAATCGTTATGCTTTAGTCCATGGTTGCAGCCACTGCATCAATCCATCTTTTTGAGGGTCCTCCTCTTTTTTGCTGACCCCCTATTTTACTAAGCATGCAGTCCTTCTCCAGGGACTGATCCCTTCTGACACAGTCTTGCCATCCTTTCCTTCTCAGGAGCATTCTGATTGTACTTCTTCCAAGATGGATTTGTTCACTCTTTTGGTAGTCCATGGTATATTCAATATTCTTCGCCAACACCACAATTCGAAGACATCAATTCTTCTTCTGTCTTCCATATTCATTGTCCAGCTTTCACATGTATATGATGCAATTGAAAATACCATGGCTTGGATCAGGCGCACCTTAGTCTTCAAGGTGACATCTTTGCTTTACAACACTTTAAAGAGGTCTTTTGTAACAGATTTTCCCAATGCTATGCGTCTTTTGATTTCTTGACAGCTGCTTCTATGGGTGTTAATTGTGGATCCAAGCAAACTGAAATCCTTGACAGCTTCAGTCTTTTCTCCATTTATCATGATGTTGCTTATTGGTCCAGCTGTGAAAATTTTTGCTTTATGTTTAGGTATAATCCATATTGAAGTCTATGATCTTTGATCTTTATCAGTAAGTGCTTCAAGTTCTCTTCACTTTCAGCAACACAGGTTGTGTCATCTGCATAATGCAGGTTGTTAATGAGTCTTCCTCTAATCCTGATGCCCTATTCTTCTTCATAGTCCAGCTTCTCGGATAATTTGCTCAGCATACAAATCAAATAGGTATGGTGAAAGGATAAAACCCTGAAGTACACCTTTCCTGACTTTAAACCAGTCAGTATCCCCTTGTTCTGTGATCTGTGTATAGGGTGTTGATTGTATATCCAAGTAAAATGAAATCCGTGACAAACTCAATCTTTTCTCTGTTTATCATGATGTTGCTTATTGGTCCAGTTTTAAAGATTTTTGTTTTCTTTATGTTGAGGTGTAATCCATACTGAAGGCTGTGGTCTTTGGTATTCATCAGTAAGTGTGACCTCTGCAGCCTGTGAGCCTACCAATCTTGGGTTCATCAGCCCCCCCAGTTATATGAGTCAGGAGAAACCTCTAGCTTGACCCATGGAGTTGGGACTTCCCATCCTTTACAACTGCTTAAGCCAGCTCCTTGATATAAATCTCTCTGTGTCTCTATCTCTATCTCTCTCTTCTCTATCATCTCTATCTCTATCTCTATCTCTATCTCTATCTCTATCTCTATCTCTATCTCTATCTCTATCTCTATCTCTATCTCTATCTCTATCTCTATCTCTATCTCTATCTCTATCTCTATCTCTATCTCTATCTCTATCTCTATCATCTCTATCTCTATCTCTATCTCTATCTCTATCTCTATCTCTATCTCTATCTCTATCTCTATCTCTATCTATCTCTATCTCTATCTCTATCTCTATCATCTCTATCTCTATCTCTATCATCTCTATCTCTATCTCTATCTCTATCTCTATCTCTATCTCTATCTCTATCTCTATCTCTATCTCTATCTCTATCTCTATCTCTATCTCTATCTCTATCTCTATCTCTATCTCTATCTCTATCTCTATCTCTATCTCTATCTCTATCTCTATCTCTATCATCTCTATCTCTATCTCTACCTCTACCTCTACCTCTATCTCTATCTCTATCTCTATCTCTATCTCTATCTCTATCTCTATCTCTATCTCTATCTCTATCTCTATCTCTATCTCTATCTCTATCTCTATCTCTATCTCTATCATCTCTTTCTCTATCTCTCTCTCTCTATCTCTATCATCTATATCTATCTGTCTGTCTGTCTGTCTAGGTTTTGCTTTCCAAGAGAATCCAGCCTGAGATAATATGTAATATTTCATTTCAAATGTACTCACAAGAATGTTTTTGACTAATGGTACCCAGAGGAAAAAGAACTGAGGATGTTGTTGATGTAGTGTGAAAAGTAAAGTGTTATGAATATAGCGAAATTTTCACAAGTATGAGAAGCCAGGAGAAAACAGAATGGGGAGAAGGAAAGAGGGTTATATGCACCCCAGTTTGTAGACCAGTGGCTTTTTTCATACGATACAAACTCTTTTGTTTGACTTCAATGGCTCTTAACAGTAGCCTCCCATTCAACCTGTCAGCCATGTGTCCTGTGAATTTTACCCCTGCATTCAACATCCACCTCATTCCAATTGAATATCATTATTGAGATGTCCATGCATTTTCCAGCCTCCCCATAGTCTATTATACTCTTCCCCTCACCAGATAGTGATTTTTTATTTGTCCTTCAACATCCAACTCAAATGTCCATTCTATGACATCTTTCTGTTCTACCCCAAACAAAATTAATGTCTTCTCCCAATTGTTCTTCATGGAATATACTAAATAACTTAATCTCACAGAATTGTGGCTTCTGTTTTGATGCCTTTACAAGCAAAATAAAGCAACTTTGGGAGTGTGAGAATTAAAAACAAAAACAAAAACCTTGATGTCCAGTCTATTACAACTCCCAGTGAACCTATAGAACAGAGTAGAATTGTCCCATAGGGTTTCCAAAGAACTGCTTGTGGATTTGAACTGTCAACCCTTTGGTTAGCATCAGAGCTCTTATCAACTATGCCACCTGGGCTCTGTGAGAATTTACATTGTCTTTAAACCTTAAGACAAAACCCCTGGGCCTCTACACTCTGAATTTTAACCAAGCCAAAGCAAAATGTATTTGTGAAAAATAATCGTACAGAATTTGATAAGATTTTCTTCTAGTATTAATTTTACTTTTGTGCTTTTTGTTTTGTTTCGTAACATTTTGATGGAAAGAGGACTTCATACAAATTCAATTCCTGGTAACTTCTCCTTTTGATTCTGTAGCCACATGCTGTCTGGCTAGCTAAAGTGATTTTGAGTGCAAGAAATTTTTTAAAATGAGAGTCTGAAAATTACCTTTACAATCAACTATCTGGATTAGAATGTTATATTGAATTCATTATGATTTTGTATTGAGAGGCAAAAACAAAAAAGGATTAGAAGCCATATGTTGATATTCTTTTGATAATGTTAAGAAATATGCTGGGTTTGTTTCCTATTCCTTCTCTAATATTTTTAGAGGTTTCCCTGTACATTGGTTGACAAAAGCCTGTAATGTTGGTGTTTAAGGGCTGTTGATTGCTGGCAGCAAGAAATTCCAACTGTGCTACCACCTGAGATAGCATTTCCACATTTTCTTCCAGGATCATCACCTTTTTTCTAAATAGCTCCCTCATAAAGTGAACAGAAGTCATATGTTTTAGATTTTCTGCCTTGGAACCCAGGAAATCAGTATGATTGAGTAAACATATTAAGCTTTCCCTACATTTCCAGCCTGAACAGATGTTAAGTACAAGCTGATCCACCTACATTCAACCCGAGAGAGTCCACATCCAGAGACTTCATTTTCCTTTTTCAGTTTATATAGAAGCATGGAATTTTCCTGGCATGTGTAAATGTGCCATTTAAGGCAATCAAAAGTGGCTCCACATCTCACTTGATTTCCACAATTGTTGCTGTAATGATGGACTACTGAAGAGAGAAACTTAATTTCCATGGCAGAACATCCAAAGTTGAAGCAACATATTCGTGGAGAGCCACTATTCAGTAATTACAGCACAATTCCTAACAATCTCACAATTCAGTAACAGTATGCATTTTCACAATGTAAAGCTGATTTTCCTTTAACCAAATAAAACATGAAAAGAGTGCTGGAAGCAATGGCCGGTCTAGATCATTAGATGATTGATGTAAAATTAGAGGACATTTAGACTAGATTACAAACATCAGGGAGCTAAGTAACTTGTGAGCTCTATATTTTGAGCAAATGTTTTGCTGATGTTCTTGCAGATCTTGGTAGCAACCTACCAATCAAAAAAAAAAAAAAAAAAGACTCAAAATAATTTGCCTACTAAGTTACTTCAAGTTATTATTTGGAATTATTTCACATCATGCTGCCTTTTCCCAGAAGTTCTCAACATACTCATTCACCAAAATATAATTTTTACTTCTCATCTCATGCTTCTGTTTATAATATTTCTTTCACCTACTATACAATGAATCAAAACCAAGTAATCAAAAACATAGGAAAATAAACTTAATATGTTTAACCTGCTAATGTTGTAAGAAATGCCAATTTAAATAAGTTAAATAATATTTGATAGTCCATGTGAATAAGCGAAAATATACAGGAATGCTATACCAAGCCAATGTCATTGTAAGTTGTCATACGTGCTATTTTTAAATCTTATTATTTTATTTTAATGGCAATGAAAGCAAATATTTATTGAGCAATTAAGTATACATAAGTGCAATGCTAAGCTCCTTAGTATCCCAACAATCCATGATGTAAGTACTTTTACCTCCATCATCTCCTATTTTGTATTCTTAAGCATTTTGATGACAACAATGCAGCACCTTTATAGCAGGGGAAGATTAAAGAAAGGGGGAGAGTGAGATCAGAATGAAAGTGAAATAACGTGATTTGATAAATTATGTAATAAAGCTTTTCATAGCACATGGCATTATGACAATGTAGAACAGCGACTGGTGGACAAGAAGAGCCTTTCTATTTAAGTGGCGCCAAAATACTGACTGAATTAAAAAAAAATGATATGGGTTTCTTAGCTCAGAAAGAGAGAAACAAGTCAAGGTAAGGAAATAGCACATAAAAGCACACAAATTTATGAAACAAAATGATTACCTCTATTGCAAGGAATATGGAAAAATATAACCAGAAATAAAGTGTTATTATTAAATTAGTTTTATTGTGGGCTTGCTGATGTACTGCTGTATGAACCAAAAATAAAAAAGAGTCACCCAAAACTATACACTCTCAAGTGTATATACATGGAAACCCTGTGGCCTAGTGGCTAAGTGCTACAGCTGCTTATAAAAAGTTGATCTGTTTGAATGTACCAGATGCTTCCTGGAAACTCTATGGAGCAGTTCTACTCTGTCCTACAGGGTCGATACGAGTTGGAATCAACTCGAGGGCAATATATGTATATTTGTGTGTTTATGTGTATATATATTTATTTATTTGTTGTTGTTGTGAGGTGCTGTCAAGTCAGTTCCGACTCAAAGCAATAATATGTACAACAGAATGAAATACTACCCGGTCCTGCCCCATCCTCACAGTCTTCATTATGCTTAAGCCCATTGTTGCCACCACAGTCTTTCTCTTTCTTGCTGACCCTCTTCTTTACCAAGCATGATGTTCTTCTCCAAGATATAACAAGATATTGCAAGCTCAGAAGCCCTGAGTAATTAATTGTCTTGTACATTATCTTGGACTATCTGGGTGGTGCAAACAATTAACATTCAGCTGCTAACCATAAAGTTGACTGTTGGATTCTACACAGAGACACCTTGTTGGAATAAAGACCTGGTGATCTACTTCCAAAAATCAGTCATTGAAAACCTTTTGGAGTACAGTTCTACTCTGACACAAATTGGGTCAGAATCAAGCTGAGAGCAACTGGTTTCTTTATTTTTTGGTGCATTGCCTATGTAAAGAAATCGTCCAATAATAACAATGAGAAATGAGTAATGATAATGTTATTGTGAGCAGACAGAGAGAGCCATGAATTAGAGACCATGAGACCTAGAAAGTACTGGTTCTTTCACCAAATAACTGATGAGAGCAACATTTTTCTTCATTATTCATTCACATGTAACATTCTAAAAATCCATCTAATTTTTGTCTTGTCAAGTGATTTGGTCAAGATGATGGTATTTACATGTGTTTAAATAACATAGGAAGTATCGGCGCTATTTTGTGATTGATGAGGTAGACATTGCAGTTTCAAGAATGTTTAAGATCAAAGGGAGAGGTCTGTGGTAAAAAGAATGGAATGTTCCTACGATACGAAGACACAGAAAGATATGAATGATTTTACTTGGATGATAGATGCAAGAGGGTAGGTAATATTTAGCTAAAGCAATATGTACTCCCCTATTTGTCACAGCCCCCTTGCATTTAGGAAGGCCAAATGGAAATGCTGTGTTCCTTTGGGCCAGTGCAAAGCCCTCCAATATTCACTTTCCCAAATAAGACAAATATGAGACTTTCTGTTGAGACGGCAGAATGATAGAATGAAAGTAACCTCAGTCACCAAATGACTGCATGGTGGTCAGATACCCTGGAGAATGACAGATTTTGTGAAAGCAAGAAGTAAATGTGTGATGTTTTAAAACCACTACAATGTTAGAGTTGGTTGTCATCAATGCAAAGATGATCCTTCCCTGATCAATATAGTTTACCAAAAAAAAAAGAAAAGAAATAAGAAAATGAGATTGTCATCACATCATAATAAATAACTCTGAAGTAAAAAGTTATCTATCACATTTCATCCTGTACATTAGTGAAGAAGTTATGTTTGCCAATGTTTAGAGCAGGCTAGTTTATTTACATGGATTTCAACTGGATTGACCAATACATATTCATTTTAGTCCTCAAAGTGACATCTTTGCTTTTCAACTCTTTAAGAGGTTTTTTTGCAGCACATTTGACAAATGCAATAAGTCGTTTGATTTCTTGACAGCTTTTTTTTTTTTTCATGGCTTTTGATTATGGATCAAAGTAAATGAAATCTTTCACAACTTCAATATTTTCTGTTTACCATGATGTTGCTTGTTGGTCCAGTTGTGAGGATTTTTGTTTTCTTTTTTTTGAGGTACAATCGATACTGAAGGCTGTGGTTTTTGATCTTCATGAGTAAGTATTTCAAGTCCTCTTCGCTTTCAGCAAGCAAGGTTGTGTCATCTGCACAACACACGTTGTTAATGAGTCTTCCCCCAATCATGACGCCCCATTCTTCTTAGTATTCTCTAGCTTCTGGGGTAATTTACTCAGCATACAAATTAGATAAGTATAGTGAAAGAATACAACCCGGACACACACCTTTCCTGATTTTATACCATGAAGTATCCCCTTTTCTGTTTGAATGACTGCCTCTTGGTCTATGTACAGATTCTCATGAGCACATTTAAGTGTTCTGGAATTCACATTTTTCAAAATTTTATCCATAATTTGCTATGATCCCCACAGTCAAATGCCTTTGCATAGTCAATAAAACACAAGTAAATATCTTTCTGGTATTCGCTGCTTTCAATGAAGATCCATCTGACATCAGCAATGATATCCTTTGTTCCTCGTCCTTTTCGGAATCTGGCTTGAATTTCTGGCAGTTCCCTGTCGAGGTACTGCTGCAACCACTTTTGAATTTTCTTCAGTATGATTTTATTGTGTGTAATATTAATAATATTGTCTGATAATTTCTGCATTCTGGATCATCTTTCTTTGGAATGGGCACTAACATGGATCTCTTCCAGTCAGTTGGTCAGGTAGCTGTCTTCCAATTTTTTTTGACCTAGACCAGTGAACACCTCCAGTGCTGTATCCATTTGTTGAAACATCTCAATTGGTTTTCCATCAATTCCTATAGCCTTGTTTTTCACCAATGACTTCAGTGCAGTATGAACTTCTTCCTTTGGTATCATTGGTTCTTGATCATACGCTATCTCCTGAAATGGTTGAGCTTCAACCAATTCTTTTTGTACAGTGACTCTGTGTATTCATTCCATCTTCTTTTGATGTTTCCTACATCATTTATTATTTTGCCCCTAGAATCCTTCAAAACTGCAACTCGAGGCTTGATTTTTTTCTTCAGTTCTTTCAGCTTCAGAAATGACAAGCATGCTTTTCTTTCTTTTTTTTCTAACTCCAGGTCTTTGAACATTTCATTTTAATACTTTACTTTGTCTTCTCAAGCAACCCTTGAAATCTTCTGTTCAGCTCTTTTACTTTGTCATTTCTTCCATTCGAATTTTGCTATGCTATGAGTCGGAATTGACTTGAAGGCAATGGGATGTTCAAGAGAAAATTTCAGAGTCTTTTCCGACATCCATTTTATTCTTTCATTCTTTCCTGTCTTTTTAATGACCTTTCGCTTTCTTCAAGTATGATGTCCTTGATGTCATCCCATAACTAGTCTGATCTTTGGTCATTAGTGGAGATGGTCTCCAAATTATTATACTTAAAGTCAAGGTCATTCTTTGGCTCTTGTGGACTTGTTCTAATTTTCTTCAGCTTCACCTTGAACTTGCATATGAGCAATTGATGGTCTGTTCTAGAGTTGACCCCTGGCCTTTTTTTGACTGATGATGTTGAGCTTTTCCATTGTCTCTTTCCACAGATAGTCAGTTTGATTCCTATGTATTCCATCTGTCAAGATCCATTTGTATAGTCCCCATTTGTGTTTTGAAAAAGGGTATTTGCAATGAAGAAGTCTTTGGTCTTTCAAAATTCTATCATATGATCTCCAGCATCATTTCTACCACAAAGGCCACATTTTCCAACTACTGATCTTTCTTTGTTTCCATCTTTCTTATTCCAATAACCAGCAATTATCAGTTAGTCTTGATTGCATATATGGTCAATTTCAGACTACAGAAGTAGGTAAAAATATTCAATTTCTTCATCTTTGGCATTAGTGTTTTGTGAGTAAACTTGAATGATAGTCCCGTTAACTGTTCTTCCTTGTAGGCGTGTGGCTATCATTCTATCACTGACAGCATTGTACTTGAGGACAGGCTTTGAAATGTTCTTTTTGAGGATGAATGCTGTGCCATTCCTCTTTAATTTGTCATTCTAAGCATAGTAGACCATATGATTGTGTTATAAATACTTGCTTCCTATTTTCTTTCTCATGAAAGTTTATAAAACTTTGTGTATATCAAAATGTCTCTTTTTGTGTTGTTAACTTTTATACTAGGCTGTAAGTTCTAGGAGGCAATGTTGCATTTGGAAGGAAATATAAATTCCATGACCCCAAAGACCTAGAATCTGGTTCAGGAACATCATTTTAACTGCTTGTAAATTCATTACATGCTTGGTTGTCAGTTTTATTATCTTTAAGATGGATATAATAACACCTGCTTGATAGGTTTATTATGGACATTAAACATTATAAGGTATGAAAACAACCTAGTAAATAGTAATATCTCCATAAATGGCTAATAAAATTATCAAAACCGTACTTAATTATTAATACATAAAATAATATTAGATCTACATAACATTTTATCTGCATAGTCATTTGAAATGCCGTATCACACATACATTCATTTAATCACTCAGTTATTTCAATAATTTGCATTGCCTGAAATAGTATTCTAAGTACTGCTAGAGTACAAAAATAAGTGCAGCAATGGACTCAAACATACCAAAAATTATGAAGATTACACAGGACCAGGCATTGTTTTGTTTTGTTATACATAAGGTCACCATGACTCAGAGCCAACTTGATGGCAACTAACAAGACAACAGTGAACAAAACAAACAGAAATCCTTGACCTCAAATAAGCTACAGTGTAGAAAATTAACAAAGGATGAAGAACTTAAGAAGAAAACTACACAAAGTTTCAGAGGTTGAATGGTGTAAAGAATAAGGCAAGGAAGGGGATGCACATTCATTTTTATTTATTGATCACTTATCAGCACTAAGCATTGGAAAGACCCCACAAAATAACACTACAGTACTAAACATTTGCCCTGAGGATACATTGGGTTGGTAAGGCTGCTATAAGAAGAGATATTTTAGTGCATAGTGGTAATTATGGAAACATAGGACACCCAAATAATGTTCACATTTAATTATTCACAATGTCCAGCAAAAGAAATATGATTCTGATTCAGTGAATTCACACAATATTTAAATACACAAATCAGAGCTCTGGAGTGATTATTTTTTCCCCAATGTATTAATATCATTAAATATCTTGACTTCGAAATATATAGGAAACCCTGGTGGTGTAGTGGTTAAGTACTATGGCTGCTAACCAAATGGTCAGCAGTTTGAATCCGCCAGGTGCTCCTTGGAAACTCTGTGGGACAGTTCTACTCTGTCCTATAGGGTCACTATGAGTCGGAATTGACTTGACGGCACTGGGTTTGGTTTTTTTGGTTTTCAAAATGTATAATACAAAAGCAGAATAACATTTCCTCTACTTGATTTGACAGTAATTTTTTTTTTTTTAATATACAAAGAGCATTGATGAGGTTTGATATTTCTTTGTTTGATTCAGACATAACCAAAAAAACAAACCCGTTGCTGTTGAGTAGATTCCAACTCCTAGCAACCTTATAGGACAGAGTAGAGCTATCCCATGGGGTTTCCAAGGAACAGCTGGTGGATTCAAACTGGCAACATTTTGGTTAGCAGCCTAGCTTTTAACCACTGAGCCACCAGGGCTGCAGATGGTCTAGTGTATTTTACTTTATTCTGTGTTTATGTATGAATAGTCAAATACACTAGACTATATTGGCGTAAAAGAAGGAATCTTAAACCTCGTCAATGCTATTTGTGTATAAGTAATATCAAACCAAATAGAAGAAATGCTATTCCACATTTGCATGTATACATTTTAAAGTCAAGATATTTAATAATATATTGTTTGGGGAAAAATAATACCTCCAGTTCAGATGTGTATATTTATAAAATTTAAAAGACTCTGAGGAGGAGGTGGTAAGCCAGTAGTGATTTTTTTTTTTTTCAACCTAATCTGATAGAATATCAGCTAGGGTTCCTCTTTCAAATTCCCTATTGCAGAGATAAAGGAAATTTAGTGTAACAGTGGTTAAGAGCTTGGCTGCTAACTAAAACATTGACAATTCAAATCTACCAGCTGCTCATTGGAAACCCTATGGGGCAGTTCTACTCTGTCCTATAGGGTCACTATGAGTTGGAATCATCTTGTCGACAATGGGTTTGGTGTTTTGGATTAGGGAGGTAGAGAGGAGCCCTGAAGGCACACCAGTTAACCACACGGCTGCTATCTGAAAGGTTGGTGGTTTGAATCCACCCAACTGCTTTATGAGAGAAAGACTTGGTGATCTGCTCCTGTAAATTCTACAGCCTAGAGAGCCTTATGGGGCAGTTCTACTCTGTCACAGGGGGTTGTTATGAGTCAAAATTTGCTTATTGGCACAAACAACATCAAAAGTGGTCAGGAAGATGTACTGTTGGTGAAAAGAAAAATTAAGGAAGCTTTTCTGGAGAGCAAATTGAAAATATACATAATAATTCAAATATGATTTTTCTTTAGTAATACTATTTCTAAATTAAATAAAGATCATTATCCTGGAATTATTTATAATAGTAAAAAATTTAAAACAATCTAATTTCGCTTTAATGACTGTTGGCTATGTTAACCATGGTACATGCTTTAATAGCTATTTAGCATGTATTAAAAGTGACAATATCCATCTATATTAATGATATGGAAATACATTCATAAGTGTTAAGTTGAAAAACTGAGTAAATACTAGAAGATGTTATATTATTTTAAAATGCATATAAACAAGAACTATGTTTAAAATGTGTATGACTGGAATTTTATAGGATGAAGTGTTAACAGTAATTTATTTGAGATAATAAATTGCATATGACTTTTTTTCAAATAATTTGATTAGCTGTTTCAAATGTTTTTTAGATGGAATATATATACCCATATAAATGAGTATAAAAAAAAAAAAGACTTTGCTGTCAAGTTGATTCCTACTCATGGTAGCTTTACAGTATTTTTATAGAACTACCCCGTGGGGTTTCCAAGGGTGTACATCTTTAAGAAAGCAGACTGCCATATCTTTCACTTATGGAGTGCCTGGTGGGTTGGAACCACCAACTTTTTGGTTAGCAGTTGAGTGCTTAACCAATGCATCACCAGAGCTCCTATACACTTACAAACAATATTTGCATATTTTTGTTTTTATACATATATATATATACATACACACACATACATACCGGTAAAAAAACAAACCCATTGCCATCCAGTCAAATTTGATTCGTAGCGACCCTATAGGAGAGGGTAGAACTGCTCCACACGGTTTTCAAGGAATGGCTGGTGGATTCCGACTGCTGACCTTTTGGTTAGCAGCCATAGCTTGCCATAGCTCTTAACCACTGCACCACCAACACTTTTACATACATACAGGTGCAGATATATGCATATATTTACATATATGCATAACATGGCATAGTGTTTATGAGCTACAGCTGCTAACCAAAAGGTTGGCAGTTAGAATCCACCAGTTGCTCCTTGGAAACCATATGGAGCAGTTCTATTCTGTCCTATAGTGTCACTATTAGTTAGAATCAATTCCGTGGAAATGGGTTTATTTTTATGTTTTTTTTTATACACATACACATATGCATACACGTATATGTATTTTTACACAAATAATGCGTATTTTATGCTTTTTTGTCAACAGAGACTTCCCCCTTTGTGAGGTATTTTTGTAAGAGTGCTCTGTTAACTTCTTACATGTTGCTGTAAAAAATTAGCATAGGGCACTTAGGAAAATACCTTGTGCGAAGAGGGCATGGTTGCAAAAAAGACATATAATACACATGGTATTTGCATAAAAATATGTTAAATACATATGTCCTGAAGTAATTTAAAAATCTAACAAATAATAAAATGTACTGATGTCTTGTTGTTGTTGTTCGTGTTAGGCGCCGTCGAGTTGAATCCGACTCATAGTGACCCTGTGCACAACAGAACAAAATACTGCCTGGTCCTGAGTCATCCTTACAATCGTTGTTATGCTTGAGCTTGTTGTTGCAGCCACTGTGTCAATCCACCTGGGTGAGGGTCTTCCTCTTTTCCGCTGACCCTGTACTCTGCCAAGCATCATGTCCTTCTCCAGGGACTGATCCCTCCTGACAATATGTCCAAAGTATGTAAGATGCAGTCTTGCCATCCTTGCTTCTAAGGAGCATTCTGGTTGTACTTCTTCTAAGACAGATTTGTTCGTTCTTCTGGCAGTCCATGGTATATTCAATATTCTTCGTCAACACCAAAATTCAAAGGCATCAATTCTTCTTCGGTCTTCCTTATTCATTGGCCAGCTTTCACATGCATATGATGCGATTGAAAATACTTTGGCTTGGGTCAGGCGCACCTTAGTCTTCAAGGTGACATCTTTGCTCTTCAACACTTTAAAGAGGTCCTTTGCAGCAGATTTACCTAATGCAATGTCTTTTCATTTCTTGACTGCTGCTTCCATGGCTGTTGATTGTGGATACAAGTAAAATGAAATCCTTGACAACTTCAAGCTTTTCTCCATTTATCATGATGTTGCTTATCGGTCCAGTTGTGAGGATTTTTGTTTTCTTTATGTTGAGGTGAATCCATCCTGAAAGCTGTGTTCTTTGACCTTCGTTAGTAAGTGTTTCAAGTCCTCTTCACTTTCACCAAGCAAGGTTGTGTCATCTACATAACACAGGTTGTTAATGAGTCTTCCTCCAATCTTCATGCCCCGTTCTTCTTCATATAGTCCAGTTTCTCATATTATTTGCTCAGCATACAGATTGAATAGGTATGGTGAAAGAATACAACCCTGACGCACACCTTTCCTGACTTTAAACCAATCAGTATCCGCTTGTTCTGTTGGAACAACTGCCTCTTGATCTATGTAAAGGTTCCTCATGAGCACAAGTAAGTGTTCTGGAATTCCCATTCTTCTCAATGTTATCCATGATTTGTTATGATCCACACAGTCAAATGCCTTTGCATAGTCAATAAAACACAGGTAGACATCCTTCTGGTATTCTCTGCTTTCAGCCAGGATCCATCTGACATCGGCAATGATATCCCTGGTTCCACATCCTCTTCTGAAACCTTCCTGAATTTCTGGCAGTTCCCTGTTGATATACTGCTGCAGTCATTTTTGAATGATCTTCAGCAAAATTTTGCTTGGGTGTGATATTGTTCTATAATTTGCACATTTGGTTGGATCACCTTTCTTTGGAATAGGCATAAATATGGATCTTTTCCAGTCAGTTGGCCAGGAAACTGTCTTCCATATTTCTTGGCATAGACTAGTGAGCACCTCCAGTGCTGTGTCTGTTTGTTGAAACATCTCAATTGATGTTCCATCAATTCCTGGAGCCTTGTTTTTCGTGAATGCCTTCAGAGCAGCTTGGACTTCTTCCTTCAATACCATCAGTTCCTGATCGTATGTCACCTCTTGAAATGGTTGAACATTGACTAATTCTTTTTGGTATAATTACTCTGTGTATTCCTTCCATCTTCTTTTGATGCTTTCTGCATCATTTAATATTTTCCCCATAGAATCCTTCACTATTGCACCTTGAGGCTTGAATTTTTGCTTACGTTCTTTCAGCTTGAGAAACCCCAAGCATGTTCTTCCCTTTTGGTTTTCCATTTCCAGCTCTTTGCACAAGTCATTATATTACTTTGTCTTCTGGAGAGGCCCTTTGAAATCTGTTCAGTTCTTTTACTTCATCAATTCTTCCTTTTGCTTTAGCTGCTCAGCATTCTAGAGCAAGTTTCAGAGTCTCCTCTGACATCCAGCTTGGTCTTTTCTTCATGTATGATGTCCTTGATATCATTCCACAACTCATCTGGTCTTCAGTCGCTAGTGTTCAGTGCATCAAATCTATTCTTCAGATGGTTTCTAAATTCAGGTGGGATATACTCAAGGTCATATTTTGGCTTTCGTGGACTTGCTTTGATGTTCTTCAGTTTCAGCTTGAACTTGCATATGAGCAATTGATGGTCTGTTCCCCAGGCAGCCCCTGGCTTTGTTCTGACTGATGATATTGAGCTTTTCCATCATCTCTGTCCACAGATGTAGTCAATTTGATTTCTGTGTGTTCCATCTGGTGAGGTCCATGTGTTTAGTTGCCGTTTATGTTGGTGAAAGAAGGTATTTGCAATGAAGAAGTTATTGGTCTTGCAAAATTCTATCATTCGATCTCCAGCATTGTTCCTATCACCAAGGCCATATTTTTCAACTACTGATCCTTCTTCTTTGTTTCGAACTTTTGCATTCCAATCACCAGTAATTTTCAATGTATCATGATTGCATGTTCGATCAATTTCAGACTGCAGCAGCTGATAAAAATCTTCTATTTCCTCACCTTTGGCTCTAGTGGTTGGTGCATAAATTTGAATAATAGTCATATTAACTGGTCTTCCTTGTAGGTGTATGGATATTATCCTATCACTGACAGCGTTGTACTTCAGGATAGATCTTGAAATGTTCCTTTTGATGATGAATGCATCACCATTCCTGTTCGAGTTGTCATTCCCCGCATAGTAGACTATATGATTGTCTGATTCAAAATGGCCAATACCAGTCCATTTCAGCTCACTAATACCTAGGATATTGATGTTTATGCGTTCCGTTTCATTTTTGATGATTTCCAATTTTCCTAGATTCATACTTCATACATTCCAGGTTCTGATTATTAATGAATGTTTGCAGCTCTTTCTTCTCATTTTGAGTCATGCCACATCAGCAAATGAAGGTCCCAAAAGCTTTACTCCATCCATGTCATTAAGATCGACTCTACTTTGAGGAGGCAGCTCTTCCTTAGTCATCTTTTTAGTGCCTTCCAACCCGGGGAGCTCATCTTCCAGCGCTATATCAATGTTCTGCTGCTATTCGTAAGGTTTTCACTGGCTAATGCTTTTCAGAAGTAGACTGCTGGGTCCTTCTTCCTAGTCTGTCTTAGTCTGGAAGCTCAGCTGAAACCTGTCCTCCATGGGTGACCCTGCTGGTATCTGAATACCAGTGGCATAGCTTCTAGCATCACAGCAACACGCAAGCCCCCACAGTATGACAAACGGACAGGCACATTGGGGGCTGGTGTCTTACATAAACGAAATTATGGAAAACAGTATCTACTAAATAGGATTTTAAATATGGTAGATGGAATTGTACATAGAAATTCATATGGCACAGTTTTGCTGCATATAAAGTAGTAAATGTGTATTACAGAAATATGTGTACAGCAAAATTTGGTAATTTGAAAAGTGTTTATTATTTGATTAATAATAATTTGAACATTTTATACTATCTGAAAGCCATTCCTCGGCCTATCAAAAATCAATTAATTTATGATTGGGAAAAATTCAAAGTAGTAATATTATCACAATTATGTTTCTGCATAGTATGCTCTGAAGCACAGTTCAGGAAACACATCAGAATGATTCTGCCACAGAGGTACAATTATATATAGCACATCTCATATATTGAGTCTCTTATACGCATAGAGTAAGAGTTTAGGGAAATATTAATTAAAATGCAAGTAAAATGTTTTGATTATGAAAAAAGAATGTCAGGTGTTGACATCCTTCCATCTCTGGGTAGGATCTTGGGTTCCTTGGAGTAGATTCTCAATTCTGCTTCACATAGGTATCATACTTGGAGCCACTTTGTTGAAGTCATTTCTAAATATAGATCTTGGAAGACTTTCCTGTCTGGAGTTTAGGCTACTAGGGAAGCTTTATGCACTGTACATTAAAAATAAAATAAAATGCGGCTGTCAAGTCAATCCAGACTCATAATGACCCTATAGGACAGAGTAGCACTGCCCTATAGGGTTTCCAAGGAGCAACTGGTGGATGTGAACTGTTGACCTTTGGGTTAGCAACTGAGCTAACTGCACCACCAGGGACTCATAAATTTCAAGAGTGTCATTTTTTGAATTATTCTTTTTTTAATCTCCTGTTAGGGATATGATCTGTGATTACTACCTATAAAACTGCTACAATAATTCATCTGTGCTACATTACACTGCAGATTGCAAACCAAATGCTCCTCAAGGCCCATCTTCAATAAAGTGGAAATGGTTTTTGAGGAGGACTTCTCAGCCAGATTGGAGCTCATGGGTGTTACAGATTGAATTGTGTGCCAAGAAAAGTTATATTGAAATCCTAACCCCTGTACCTGTGAATGTGACTCTATTTGGGAATAGATATTTTCTTTTTTATGTTAGTTAGACAATACCAGAGTAGGGTGGGTCCTAAAACTAATGACTTCTGAAAAGTATCATAAAAGGAGCAAAACAGACACAGAGACACACAGAGCAGGCAGACAGAGGACATGTGAGGATCATATACAAGGAGGGGAACGCCAAGAATAACTGTCAGACACCAGAAACTTAGGAGAGAGGCCCACAGAAAGAATCTACAAGGCTCAGACCCTGACAACTAACTTTCAGCCCCCAGAAATTTGATGAAATGAATTTCTTTTCCTTAAAATCACCTACTTGTGGTATTTGTGTTTTAGCATCATTAAGAGTCTAAGACAGTGGGAAAGCATTCCTTTTTCAGCTAGCTATGTCTGGCACTGGGACCAATGTGGCCTGTGTGCCATGAATCTAACTAATGCGCTCCCAAGTGTCTAGACAGCCATTTGTGTAGTCCTTGGAAGAGCAAGTTACAACTTTCTCATGAAATGCTCTAATCTGGAGGATCGTACGTAAAGTTTTGCTATACAATTTCCAATTGTGTTCACTTTTCTTGAAATTCAAAATGTACTTTCTTCTTTTGAAGATTGAGAATTATCTTTTTTAAGAGCCTATTTCTAGGGTTTCTTATATCTTTGTTTCTATTTGCCTTTTTCCGTGCTTTGCCTATCACTCAAGGTGTCACTATTTTTAAGAAAAAGTTCAGAAAGGAACCTGAATGCAGAATCTGTGTGAAATTTTGTCTCCACATGGTAATCTGAAACTGTGATATGAGGAATCTTTTATATTTCAAAAATAAATTTTCCCTATTAAGCCTCTATATCTCTCCATAGGTACTCCGGTGAAGTATTATTAACACTTCTTCTGTGAAAAAGCTAGATTTAGAATGTTTAGGATATTTGGTGTATTTTCTTCAACTTTTTCAGGGGAAACAGTATAATTGCAATGCCAGAAATTCTTATGCCCTTTATGTTTTCTTAAAAATCTCTCTCTCTCTGTCTTTATGTGCGCATGCGCGCGCGCGCGCGCACACAAGTAAACACATCCACTACTTCCAAGAAAAAGCTGAGTGAGAGGAGTTTTGCCACACATTTTTATTTCAAGTACAAAAAATGACAGCTCCAGAAATAAGAGCACTTCTTTCTCTGGGGATGAATGAAATACAATTAATTAAAGAACATTCCATTTCTTAACTTGAAAATAATCAAAGTTGAGGAACTGATTTTTTTTTAGTTTCTCTTAAAGTTAAAAAAGAAAATGAGAAACAAATGTAGTATTAGAACATCTGAGAAATTAGAACCGTCTCTGAGAAAAAAAAAGATTTTTTAATGTTTATTATTTAGGAAGAATAGCTATTGGCATTTTTCTTCGGTAGAGAAGAGTTTTATTTGTGTGTGTTTGTGTGTGTGTGTGAGAGAGAGAGGCCTTCTAGTAAAAATGCTAGATGTAAATCAGAGGAAATATGTGAAAATAGTTTGTTCAGTGACTCAGAAAAAAATCAGCTACAGAACAAAATAATTTTTTAAAATTCCATATTTCTTGGTCAATATCAAAATTTAAAATTATTTCTTTAAGGTACAATATTTATTAAAGAAATTAATTGCATATTGCAAATTCATTTGTTTTTTTCATTAATTCAAGAACTGCTTATTGAATTTGGTGTAGATTTCTGACTATGTCATAGGCACAGGGGACAAAATGTTGAGCAATAGGAATGTATTCCTTGCTGTACAAGTGGGAAGAAACAGGGGAGAAATGTAATATGCATGAAATTAAGAACTTGAAAGGAAAGAAGCATAAGTTGAAAAATTACCAGGGAGGTAAATTTTCAGAGGACATGCTTTACCTAGTGTGGCATCAGAAGGGTCAATTGATTCAGGGCATTAAATTAAGACCTGAAGAATGTGAAGGAACTGGTCTTATGTAAACTAAGGTTGAAGAAGCAGGATTCATAAGGACAATCATAAAAGAATTATATTCTTTCCCACCTACTGTCTGCTCAGATCTCTAATGAGTACCTGGCTCTTCCCTAACACTTGTACTAAAGCTAGACTAAGAATCAGGACTTTTCTGGTCACTTTCAGATAATGTCAGGTGCTCCACTCTCTCGACACTCTCATAGGTTTTCAGTTTACTACTTCAAATATCTAGTGCTAATTAATGATCACATTGCTCAAATTCACTAAAGTTAAAACTTTCCCCTCTCCCAGCCTGTATTGGTAAAATAGGTCATAATGGGTGCTCATGTTTTACCTTTCACTCCATTATACATATTGAATCAAATCAGATATGAGATTTCTCTCCTCTCAATTCACATCATATATATATATATAAAATATGTATATATATTAACTTATGTGTTACCTAGAATACAAGAGTAGACTCAGATTGCAACAACCAGCCAATCACATTTCAGATGTTACATATGAGCGTGAACTCTCTCTAAATGTAAAAATGCTACATGGGATACCAATCCTTCATTTTTGAGTCATAATTCTTCTGGGAAACAGTGTATTTGCTATCATTTATCTCTAAAAAAGGTGGTTTTACAGTTTGTCATTAATGTGATAATCTTTATAAATGTTTTTCTTATTATGACATCAGCCAATTAAAACTTTGATGACTTAAAGATATTTAAGTGAAAGCATATAATATTGTGCTAAGAAAATAACTTTCTAAAGAAAGTTATGCCCCACCACTCAGATAATCATATGAGAGGTATATTACCTTGTTTTTGCATGAAATGCTAATGATATACTCATATATAACATGTAGAGTAAAAATGGAGAAGGGAGAGAGGAAGGAAAAAGAAAGGAAGGAACCAAAGAAAGAAAAACTAAATACAAGCAGGCTTATTTATGTTTACTGACAACTTTATTCTCTTGTGATGTTTATTTAAAAAATCTTCCAAATAATGTATACAGATATTCACTCCTCCATAAAGCAGAGTTTATTCCCTTCTTCCTCATGAGTCTGGGCTAGATATAGTGAAGCTCTAAATAGTAGAGTATAAAGAGGGAAAAATACTAACTTTACAGTTGAGAAACCTGGCCAACACTACTTTAGTCCTGTGTCCAGGTTAACATCACCATTGATGTCATGTGGGTGTTATATACTCCTTCATCTGGTGTAACCTCTGTAGTGTTCTTTCCAAAACCCCCTAATTCCAGTCAATTCATGAGAAAAACATTAGACAAACCTAATCTGAGGGAAATGTCACAAAATATCTGAGGAGTAATATTCAAAAATTTGAAGGTCACTAAAAACAAGAAAAGTCTGAGAAACTGTCACTGACCAGAGGCTATATAGGAGACATGATGAATAAATGTGATATTGTATTCTGCCTGGAATTCTGAATAGAAAAGGGACATTATTGGAAAAACTGGAGAAATAAGAATAGTGCATAGAGAATAATTTTAATTCACTTTTGAGTTACTTACTGTATCAGTCAGGTTTCTTGGGAGAAACAAAACCAATAGGCAATAAGTAGATGACAGAGAGATTGACAGATAGATAGATAGATGATAGATAGATAAATGATAGATAGATAGATGGATAGATTATAGATGATAGATAGATAGATAGATAGATAGATAGATAGATAGATAGATAGATAGATAGATAGATAGATAGATAGATAGATAGATAGATAGATAGATAGATAGATAGATAGATAGATAGATAGATAGATAGATAGATAGATAGATAGATAGATGATAGATGATGGATGGATGATAGACAGACAGATAGATAGATGATAGAGAGAGAGAGATGATAGATCTTAAGAAATTGGCTCACTCGATTATAAGGGCTAGCAAGTCTGAAATCCATAGGGCAAGACAGAAGCCTGGAAATTTAGGCAGATTTTCTGTATTAAAATTTTGAAGCTGAATTATTTCACCTTTGAGAAATCTTAGTTTTTGCTCTGAAGACATTCAACTGATCGGATGAGACTCACCCACATTATAGAAAATGATCTCCTTTATTTATTGTCAAAAGACTGTAAATGTTAAAGGTCTCAACACCTTTACAGCAACATACAGACTAGGCTTGACAAAACAACTGGGCACCATAGTCTAGCAAGTTGACGTGAAATCAGCCATCACACTTTCACATATATGTAATTTTTTTGTACTGTCTGCTATGCTTATTGACAGCATCTAGAAGACGGAATGCACATGAATCAAATCAACTACATCTGTGGAAAGCTACTGTGGAAAAACTCAATATCATCAGTCAGAACAAGGCCAGGGGCCGACTGTGGAGCAGACTGTCATTGCTCATACACAAGTTGAAACTGAAGAAAATTAGAACAAGTCCATGAGAACCAAAGTACAACCTTAAGCATATCTCACTTGAATTTAGAGACCACCTCAAGAATAGATTTGAAGCATTGAACACTAATGACCAAAGACCAGACAAGTTGCAGAATGACACCAAGGAAATCATACCCAAAGAAAGCAAAAGGTCGTTAAAAAGACAGGAAAGAAAGAAATAGATATCAGAAAAGACTCTGAAACTTGGTGTTGAACATCAAGTAGCTAAAGAAAAAGAGAGAAATAATGAAGTAAAAGAACTTAACAAAAGATTTCAAAGGGTGACTTGAGACAAAGTAAAGTATTATAATGACATGTGCACAGACCCGAAGGTGGAAATTCAAAAGGGAAGAACATGCTCAGCATTTCTCAAGCTGGAAGAGCTGAAGAAAAATTTCAAGCCTCAAGTTGTAAAATTGAAGAATATTATGGGGAAAATGTTAAGCAATACAGAGAGCGTTAAAAAGATGATGGAAAGAATACACAGAGTCACTATACCAAAAAGAACTGGTTGATATTCAGACATTTCAGGAGCTATCATACCATCAGGAACAGACGGTACTGAAGGAAGAAGTCCAAGCTGCACTGAAGGCATTGGCAAAAAACAAGGCTCCAGGAATTAATCGAATACCAACTGAGATGTTTCAACAAATGGATGAAGGGCTGTAATTGCCCGTTTGCCTATACCAGGAAATTTGGAAGACAGCTACCTGGCCAACTGTCTGGGAGAGATCCGTATTTATGCCTATTCCTAAGAAAGGTGATCCAACCAAATGCAGAAATGACAGAACAATATCATTAACATTACAAGTAAGTGAAATTTAGCTGAAGATCATTCAAAAGTGGCTGGAGCACTATATCGACAGGGAACTGCCAGAAATTCAAGCAAGATTCAGAAGAGGATGTTGAATGAGGGTTATCGTTGTTGATGTCAGGTGGATCCTGGCTGAAAGCAGAAAATAACAGAAAGATGTTTACCTGTGTTTTCTTGATTATGCAAAGCTATTTGACCGTGTAGATTATAACAAATTATGGGTAATATTGTGAAGAACGGGAATTCCAGAACACTTAATTATCATGAGGAACCTGTACATAGACCAAGAGGCAATTGTTTGAACAGAACAAGGGAACACTACTTGGTCTAAAGTCAGGAAAGGTGTGTGTCAGGGTTACTTCCTTTCACCCACACTTATTCAATCTATATGCTGAACAAATAATCAGAAAGGCTGGAGTATATGAAGAAGAACAGAGCATCAGAATTGGAGAAAGACTTATTAACAACCTGCAACATGCAGATAAAACAATGTTGCTTGCTGAAAGTGAAGAGGACTTGAAACACTTACTAATGAAGATTAAAGACCACAGCCTTCATTATGGATTACACCTCGACATAAAGCAAACCAAAATCCTCACATCTGGACCAATAAGCAAAATTATGATAAACGAAGAAAAGATTGAAGTTGTCAAGGATTTCATTTTACTTGGATTGACAATCAACATCCATGGAAGCAGCAGTCAAGAATTCAAAAGACACTTTGCATTAGACAAACCTGCTGCAAAAAAAAAAAAAAAAACTCTTTAAAGAGTTGAAAAACAAAGATGTCACCTTGAAGACTAACCCATGCCTGACCCAACGCATGACGTTTTTAATCAGCTCATATGCATGTGAAAGCTGGAAAATGAATAAGGAAGACCAAAGAAGAATTGACTCCTTTGAATTGTGGTGTTGGCAAAGAATATTGAATATACCATGAATGCCCAAAAGAATGAACAATTCTGTCTTGGAAGAAATACAACCAGAATGCACCTTAGAAGCAAGGATGGCGAGACTATGCCTCCCATACTTTGTACTTGGCATCAGTCTCAGTCCCTGGAGAAGGAGATCATACTTGGTAGAGTAGTGAGTCAGTGAAAAAGAGGAAGACCCTCAACAAGATGGATTGACATAAAGACGGTAACCACGGGCTCAAGCATAACAGTGATTGTGAAGATGGCACAGGTCCGGGCAGTGTTTTGTTTTGTTGTGCGTAGGGTCACTATGAGTTGGAAATGACTTGAAGGCACCTAATAACAAGAACGGAAGACTGATGGACACTGGATTTCAGTATGTCCTGATTTCTTCCCCAGCTCAGTGACTGAGATGATAGTCTCATTTCATTAGAGTAATTATAGGGTGAACCAAATACAAATACAAAATGTGTTGGTTTCTTGGTTGTGAGATATAGGTAATGTTTTGCAAAGGAGAGTTAATGATAATGATAAATTTATTTAGTGATAATATTAAATGTTAAACATTTTATTTGTGATTTTCCCATGAAAAATCTTTTTTTTTTTTTTTTAATTTTTATTGTGCCTTAAGTGAAAGTTTACACGTCAAGTCAGTCTTTCATACAAACCTTATGTACACCTTGGATATATTCCTGGAAACTCTGGTAGCATAGTGGTTAAGAGCTACAGCTGCTAACCAAAAAGCCGGCAGTTCGAATCCACCAGGTACTCCTTGGAAACCGTATGGGGCAGTTCTACTCTGTCCTATAGGGTCACTATGAGTCGGAATCGACTCGACAGCAATGGGTTTGGTTTAATGGGTATTTCTAGTTGCTGTCCCCCAATGAGACAGAACATTCTTTCTTTCCACCCTATGTTTCTGTGTCCATTCAGCCAGCTTCTGTCCCCGTCGGCCCTCACATCTCCCCTCTAGACAGGAGCTGCCCATATAGTGTCATGTGTCTGCTTGATCCAAGAAGTGCACTCCTCACCAGTATCATTTTCTGTCTTGTAGTCCAGTCCAGTCCTTGTCTGGAGAGTTGGCTTCTAGAATGGTTCCTGTCTTGGGCTAACAGAAGGTCTGGGGTACATGACTTCTGGGATCCCTCTGGTCTCAGTCAAACCACAAAGTCTGGTCTTTTTACCAGAATTTGGGGTCTGCACCCCACTGCTCTCCTGCTTCTTCAGGGGTTCTTAGTTGTGCTTCCTGTCATGGCAGTCATCTGTTGTAGCTGGGCACCATCTAGTTCTTCTGGTCTCAGGCTGATGTAGTCTTTGATTTATGTGGCCCATTCTGACTGTTGGGCTTATACTTACTTTTTGTCTTTGGTGTTCTTCCTTCTCCTTTGCTCCAGGTGGGCGGAGACCAATTTTTGCATCTTAGATGGCCACTGGCTAGCGTTTACGACTCCAGATGCCATTCTCCAAAATGGGATGCAGAATGTTTTCTTAATAGATTTTATTATGCCAATTGACCTAGATGTCCCCTGAAACTGTGGTCCCCAAACCCCCAACCCTGCTGTGCTGGCCTTCGAAGCATTTGGTTTATTCAGGAAACTTCTTTGCTTTTGGTGTAGTCCAGTTGTGCTGACCTCTCCTGTATAGTGAGTTGTCCATCCCTTCACCTAAATTAGTTCTTGTCTACTATCTAATTAGTGAGTTTCCCTCTCCCTTCCTCTCTCCCTCCCCTCTCTCATAACCAACAAAGAATATTTTCTTCTCAGTTTAGATTATTTCTTGAGTTCTTAAAATAGTGGTCTCATAGAATATTTGTCCTTTTGCTTCTGACCAATTTCATTCAGCATAATGCCTTCCAGTTTCCTCCATATTATGAAATGTTTCACTGATTCATCATTTCATAGTATGCCATTGTGTGAATATACCATAATTTATTTATCCATTCATCCATTGATGGGCATCTTTGTTACTTCCATCTTTTTCCTTTTGTGAACAGTGCTGCCATGGACATGGGTGTACATATATCTGTTCATGTGACGGCTCTTACCTCTTTAGGCCATATTTCAAGGAGTGGGATTGCTGGATCATATGGTAGTTCTATTTCTAGCTTTTTAAGGAAGTGCCAAATCAATTTCCAAAGTGGTTGTACCATTTTACATTCCCACCAGCAGCGTATAAGTGTTCCAGTCTCTCCAGAACCTCTCCAAAATTTATTATGCTGTGTTTTTTGTGTTAATGTTTTTTTTTTTGTTAGAGTGAGATGTAATCTCATTGTAGTTTTGATTTGCAATTCTCTAATGGCTAATGAACGTGAGCATTTCCTCATGTATGTTTTACCTACCTGGATATCTTCTTTAGTGAAGTACCTGTTCATATACTTTGCTCATTTTTTAATTCAGTTATTTTTCTTTTTGCAGTTGAGTTTTTGCGGTAACATGTAGATTTTAGAGATCAGCTGCTGATGGGAGATGTCATAACTAAAAACTTTTTCCTGTAGGTAATCTTTTTACTCTTTTGGTGAAGTCTTTGGATGAGCACAAGTGTTTGACTTTTATGAGCTCCTAGTTATCTAATTTCTCTTTTGATGTTTTTGCAGTTCTAGTAATGTTTTGTATACTGTTTATGCCACGTATTAGGGCTCCTAGTGTTGTTCTTGATTTTTCTTCCATGAACTTTATCATTTTAGATTTTATGTTTAGGTCTTTGATCCATTTTGAGTTGGTTTTTGTGCATGGTGTGAGATATGGGTCTTGTTCCATTTTTTTGCAGGTGAATATCCAGTATGCTAGCACCATTTGTTAAAGAGACTGTCTTTTCCCCATTCAACTGTTTTGGGGTCTTTGTCAAATATCAGTTACTCATATGTGCTTGGATTTATGTCTGGATTCTCATTTCTGTTCCATTGGTCTATGTATCTGTTGTTGTACCACTGTCAGGCTGTTTTGACTACCATGGGGATATAATATGTTCTAAAGTCAGGTAGCGTGAGGCCTCCCACTTTGTTCTTCTTTTTCAGTTACACTTTACTTATCCAGGGCCCCTTTCCCTTCCATATGAAGTTGGTGATTTGTTTCTCCATCTCATTAAAAAATGTCACTGGTATTTGGATCGGGATTGCATTGTATCTATAGATCGCTTTGGGCGGGATAGACATTTTTACAATCTTGAGTCTTCCTATCCATGAGCAAGGTATGTTTTTCATTTATGTAGGTTTCTTGCAGTAGTGTCTTGTAGTATTCTTTGAATAGGTCTTTTACATCTCTGGTTAGATTTATTCTTAAGTACTTTACTTTCCTAGGAGCTATTGTAAATGGTATTGATTTGGTGATTTCCTCTTTGTCACTCTCTTTGTTGATGTAGAGGAATCTAACTGATTTATGTATGTTTATCTTCTATGCTGAAGATCATTCAAAAACAGCTGCATCAGTATATCAACAGGGAACTGCCAGAAATTCAGGCCGGTTTCAGAAGAGGACATGGAACCAGGGATATCATTGCTGATGTCAGATGGATCCTGGCTGAAAGCAGAGAATACCAGAAGGATGTCTACCTGTGTTTTATTGACTATGCAAAGGCATTTGACTGTGTGGATCATAACAAATTATGGATAACATTGAGAGCAATGGGAATTCTAGAGCATTAGGTTGTGCTCATGAGGAATCTTTACATAGATCAAGAAGCAGTTGTTTGGGCAGAACAAGGGGATACTGATTGGTTTAAACTCAGGAAAGGTATGTGTCAGGGTTGTATTCTTTCTCCACACCTATTCAATCTGTATGCTGAGCAAATAAGCTGAGAAGCTAGACTATATGAAGAAGAACAGGGCATTATGTTTGGAGGAGGAATTAACAACCTGCATTATGCAGATGACACAACTTTGCTTGCTGAAAGTGAAGAGGACTTGAAGCACTTACTAACGAAGATCAAAGACCACAGCCTTCAGTATGGATTACACCTCGACATAAAGAAAACAAAAATCCTAACAACTGGACCAATAAGCAACATCATGATAAATGGAGAAAAGCTTGAAGTTGTCAAGGATTTCATTTCACTTGGATCCACAATCAACAGCCATGGAAGCAGCAGTCAAGAAATCCAAAGATGCATTGCTTTGGGTAAATCTGCTGCAAAGGACCTCTTTAATGTGCTGAAGAGCAAAGACCCAAGCCATGATATTTTCAATCACATCATATTCATGTGAAAGCTGGACAATGAATAAGGAAGACCGAAGAATAATTAATGCCTTTGAATTGTGGTGTTGGCAAAGAATTTTGAATATACCATGGACTGCCATCTGTCTTAGAAGAAGTACAACCAGAATGCTCCTTAGAAGCAAGGATGGTGAGACTGCATCTTACGTACTTTGGACATGTTGTCAGGCGGGATCAGTTCCTGGAGAGGGACATCATGCTTGGCAGAGTACAGGGTCAGTGGAAAAGAGGAAGACCCTCAACGAGGTGGATTGACACAGTGGCTGCAACAATGAGCTCAAACATAACAATTGTAAGGACGGCTCAGGACCAGGCAGTGTTTCGTTCTGTTGTGCCTAGGGTTGCTATGAGTCGGAACCGACTTGATGGCACCTAACACCACCACCACCTTGTACCCTGAAACTCTGCTGGACTCTTCTATTAGTTTCAGTAGTTTTATTAAGGATTCTTTAGGTTTTTAATGTGTATAAGATCATGTCATCTGCAAACAGTAATACTTTTACTTCTTCTTTGCTAATTTGGATGTCCTTTATTTCTTTTTCTAGCCTTATAACTCTGGCTAGGACCTCCAGCACAATGTTGAATAAGAGTGGTGTTAAAGGGTATGCTTGTCTGGTTCCTGTTCTCAGTGGGAATGGTTTCAACCTCTCTCCTTTTAGGATGATGTTAGCTGTTGGCTTTGTATAAATACCCTTCATAATGTTTAAAGATTTTCCTTCTATTCCTATTTAGCTGAGAATTTTTATCATGATTGGGTGTTGGACTTTGTCAAATGTCTTTTTGTACCAGTTGATAAGATCATGTGGTTCTCGCCTTTTGTTTTATTTATGTGATGGATTACATTGATTGGTTTTCTAATGTTGAGCCATCCCTGCATACCTGGTATGAATCCCACTTGGTTGTGATGAATTATTTTTTTGATATGTTTTTGAATTCTATTGGCTAGAATTTTGTTGATGATTTTTGCATCTTCATTCATAAAGGATATTGGCGTGTAATTTTCTTTTTTTGTGGAGTCTTTACCTGATTTTGGTATCAGGGTTATGCTGGCTTCATAGAATGAGTTTGGGAATATTCTGTTCTTTTCTATGCTCTGAAATACCTTTAGTAGTAGTGGTGTTAACTCTTCTCTGATAGTTTGGTAGAATTCTCCAGTGAAGCTGTCAGGGCCAGGGCTTTTCTTTGTTGGGAGCTTTTCAATCTTTTCTTTTGTTACAGGTTTACTAATTGTTCTGTCTCTGTTTCTGTTAGTTAGGTAGGTAGTGTGCTTCTAGAAATTTGTCCACTTCCTCTAGGGTTTAAAATTTGTTAGAGTACAACTTTTCATAATACTCTCTTATGATTCTTTTAATTTCAGTTGGGTCTGTTGTGACATTGCCTATCTAATTTCTTATTTGGGTTATTTGCTATGTCTCCTGTTTTTCTTTTATCAGTCTGGCCAATGGTTTATCGATTTTGTTAATCTTTTCAAAGAGTCAGGTTTTGGTCTTGTTAACTCTTTCGATTGTTTTTCTGTGTTTCATTTCATTTAATTCTGCTCTAATTTTTATTATTTGCTTTCATCTTTTGCGTGAAGATTTCTTTTGTTGTTCTCTTCCTGTTTGTTCAAGTTGTAGGGATAATTCTTTGATTTGGGCCCTTTCTTCTTTTTGGATGTGTGCATTTATTGATATAAATTGACCTCTGAGCACTGCTTTCACTGTGTCCCAAAGCTTCTCATAGGAAGTTTTTTCATTCACATTGGATTCTCTGAATTTCTTTATTCCATCCTTGATGTCTTCTATAACCCAGTCATTTTTGAGCAGGGTATTGTTCAGTTTCCAAGTGTTTGATTTCTTTTCCCTGCTTTTTCTTTTATGACTTCTACTTTTACGGCCTTATATTCAGGGAAGGTGTTTTGTAATATTTTGATGCTTTGGATTCTGTTAAGACTTGCTTTATGGCCTAATATGTGTTCTATTCCAGAGAATGTTCCATGTGTATTGGAAAAAAAGGTATACTTAGCTGCCGTTGGGTGGAGTGTTCTGTATACGTCTATGAGGTCAAGTTGGTTAATTGTGGCATTTAGCTTTTCCGTGTCTTTATTGAGTTTCTTTCTGGATGTTTTGTCCTTCGCTGTAAGCAGTGTGTTGAAGTCTCCTGCTATTATTGTGGAGCTGTCTATCTCACTTTTCAATGTTGTTAGAGTTTGTTTTATGTATCTTGCAGCCCTGTCATTGGGTGCATAAATATTTAAAATGGTAAAGCATCCCGTGTGTTGTCCCTTTAATCATTATATAGTGCCCTTCCTCATCCTTTGTGGTACATTTAAGTTTGAGGTCTCTTTTGTCAGAAATTAGTACAGCAACTCCTGCTCTTTTTTGAATGTTGTTTGCTTGATGTATTTTTTTTCCATCCTTTGAATTTTAGATTGTGTCTTTAAGTCTAAGGTGCACCTCTTGTAGGGAGCATACAGCCAGATCATTTTTTTTTTTTAATCCATTCTACTACTCTCTGTCTCTTTATTAGTGCATTTAGTCCTTTTACATTCAGCGTGATCATAGATAGGTATGAGTTTAGTGCTGTCATTTTGATGCTTTTTTTGTGTGTTGTTGACAGTTTCACTTTTCCATTTATTTTTTTGTACCGAAAAGTGTTTGTGAATTGTGTGTCCCTCTTTGTTTTTGCTGAGTCTTTATATTTATCTTGTTTTTTATTTTTCAGTGTAGGATTTTTAGTATTCTTTGTGGTTACCTTGATATTTACACTTAATTTTCTAGGTTTAAACTTAACTTATGTCTTCCTATATCGCCTTGATTTCCTCTGCATATGAAAGATCTATACCTACTTTACATATTCCCTCTTTATGGATTATTGTCTTCTTTTACATGACATCACTGATTCCCTGTTTTTTGTGTTTTTTTTTTTTTTATCTTGATTTATTTTTATGATTTCCCTATCTGAGTTGGTATCTGGTTGTTGTGTCCTGTGTTCTAGTGTTGGGTTGATATCTGATATTGATTTTCTATCCAGAGAATTCCCTTTAGTATTTCTTGTAGTTTTGGTTTGGTTTTTGCAAATTCCCTAAGCTTCTGTTTATCTGTAAATGTCTTAATTTCACCTTCATATTTGAGAGACAGTTTTGTTGGATATATGATTCTTGGCTGGCAATTTTTCTCCTTCAATGCTTTATATATGTCATCCCATTGCCTTCTTGCCTGCATGTTTTTTTCCAAGTATTCTGAACTTATTCTTATTGATCTTCCTTTGTAGGTGACTTTTTGCTTATCTCTGGCTGCTCTTAAAATTTTCTCTTTATCCTTTTTTTTTGGCAAGTTTCATGATAATACGTCTTGGTGACTTTCTTTTGGGATCTACCTTGTATGGGGTTCAGCGAGCGTCTTGGTTAGATATCCTTTCATCTTTCATGATATCAGGGAACTTTTCTGGCAACAAATCTTCAATAATTCTCTCTATATGTTCTGGTACCCCTCCCTGTTCTGGTATTCCAGTCACTCGCAAGTTATTCTTCTTGGTAGAGTCCCACAGGATTCTTAGGGTCTCTTCATTTTTTTTTAATTCTTTTATCTACCTTTTCTTCAAATATGTTGGTGTCAAGTGATTTATCTTCAGTTTCACAAATTCTGCACTCCAGTTCCTCAATTCTCCTCCTCTGACTTTATATTTAGTTTTCTAATTCTGTAATTTTATTGTTAATCTTCTGAATTGCTGAATGCTGTCTCTCAATGGATTCTTGCAGTTTGTTAAATTTTTCATTATGTTCTTGAACAATCTTTTTTAATTTCTTCAACTGCTTTATATGTATGTTCTGTGGCTTTTTCTGTTTGTTGCCTGATCTTGTCCATGATGTTGTTCTTTATGTCTTAAAAAGTTCTGTATATTAATCTTTTTTATTCTACATCTGGTAATTCCAGGAATAATCCAGGAGAGTCCTTGATTCTCTGTTTTGGGAGTTTGTTGAAGCAATCATGGTCTGCTTCTTTATGTGATTTGATATAGACTATTGTCTCTGAGCCATCTATAAATTATCGTATTTATTTTATGCTTGCTTGCTGTGTCTTAGTTTCTTGCTTTGTTTTGTTTCAATATAGCCACATAGGCTACTAGAGTAAGATAACTTGGTTAATGGAGCCTTTGATCCACTAATGTCTTTTTACCAGATGGCTAGAGCAGTTACCAGATATGTCAGCCTAGGAGTCCATTCACTATTCTTGCATAGAATCAGCTCAGGTGTCCTGATAGTCAGTCACCTAGTGTGTGGTGTAGGCTCTCACCTACTATCTTAGAGGAGCAGTGGTGATGGGTGTATGCACTGGTTTCTGGTAGCAGCAGGGGGTCACACTCTGACGAAGGCAGGGGGCTGACAGCCTTCCCCCATCTGTCAGTGAGTAAGGAGTGTCTGTTATTTAGAGTATTCTGGTGGCTAGACTCTGCAGCTGTACCTTAGGAACCCAGTGCTTATACCTGTAAGGACTGGTAGCCACCACTATCATTTTGCAGGTGGCTAGGTGGCATGGAAGGAGCCTCCAGTCCTCAGGTCCCTGCTGTGTTTATGTGAAAGCCCTGTTTACTAGGCACAGTGGTATCAGACCTCCAAAACCTGCCTCTCCCAGCACAGCTGACATAGATACAGTCAGATCTCAAACAGATTTGCCCTTGCAATATAATCGCCACCTGGATCTATGTAGGGGTGAGAGACAAGGTCTATGGATTAGTTATGCCTGGACTGGAGCTGCTTGTGCTCTGAGCTTCCAGGCCAGAAGAATGGCTCAGAGAGTGCAGCAGGTTCTATCTCAGGCCCAGATTAATCAACTGTTAATGAAGCTGACTGGGGCCGAGGTTGGAGGGATCAGATAGAAAGGAGAGAGTTCTTTCAAAAGAAGGAGCTATTAGATCTGCACAGGGCAAATTAGACGAAATCACTTATCTTGTGTCAAGAGTGCTGTTTTATCTCAGAATCCAGAGGTGTGTGTAGCCTGTGCATGCTGGCTGGATCCCCACTAAGATTGCCCCGGGGGTTAGGGCTGTATCCTGTGCTTGCCTTCTTTAGCTGAAGCAGCTGTGTCCTAAAGTCCACAGCCAGTCCCATGGCCAGCATGCCGGGGTCGGTATGCTGGCTCTTTGGCTGCCTCCTTTTGCTGTAGCAGCTGCTTCCTAAACTCTGCAGCCAGCCCCGTTGTAGACCTGCCACAGGATCAGGGGTGTGCCACTCTGCTTGGTTTGTTTCACTGAAGCTGCCCTGCCTCACGGAACTACCTTCAGCCCTGCTGCAGTTGCACCAAAGAATGGCACCAACGAATCGGAACTGAGGTACCGCACAGGCTCAGCAACTCATTGCTGCTTCTGCACCATCTCTCCCTCCCCCATCGCTCACACCGATTCCTTAATTTTGCCTTTGAAGCTCACGGACTCTAGCTTGTCATATATACAATCGATTCACTTGTTTTTGTAGGTCTTTGTTGTAAGAGGGATCAGTGAAAGCTACTGGCTAGTTTGTCATCTTGGCCCCACCTCCTCTTTTTTGTTTCTAATTACAAAAATGGTATGTTCTTATTGTAGTTAGGGAATATTAATGGCCTATTGTATTATAATGAAAAGTGCAAAGACCTGGAGTTAGAAAACGAAAAAGGAAGAACACGCTCAGCATTCCTCAACCTGAAAGAACTGAAGAAAAAAACTCAATCCTCAAGTTGCAATATTGAACTATGCAAGGAGCATCAAAATGATTGAAACAGTACAGAGAGTCACTATTCCAAAAAGGACTAGTTGAAGTTCAACCATTTCCAGAGGTAGCATATGATTGAAAACTGACAGTATTGAAGGAAAAAGTCCAAGCTCCACTGAAGCCAAAATTGTTGCCTTTGAGTTGATTTCCATTCAAAGCAAACCTATAAGACAGAGTAGAACTGCCCCATTGGGTTTCCAAAGAACAGCTACTTGATATGAACTGTCAACCTTTTGATTAGCAGCCGAGCTCTTAACCACTGTGCCACCAGGGCTCACTGAAGGCAGTGGCAAAAAACAAGGCTCCAGGAATTGACAAAATACCAATTGAGATATTTCACAGAATGAAAGCAACACTGGAAGTGCTCACTACTTTATGCCAAGAAATTTGGAAAACAGATACCTGGCCAACTGACTGGAAGAGATCTATATACCTGCCCATTCCAAAGAAAGGTGATCAAATGGAATGGGGAAATTATCAAATGATATAATTAATATCACACACATACAAAATTTTGCTGAAGAAAATTCAAAAATGGTTGTAGTAATACATGGGTGTAGAACGGTCAGAAATTCAATCCAGATTCAGAAGAGGACTTGAAGTATATCATTATTGACATCAGATGAATCTTGACTGAAAGCAGAGAATAGCATAAAAATGTTTATCTGTGTTTTTATTGACTTTGCAAAGGCATTCAACTTTGTGGATCATAATGAATTATGGATAAGATTACAAAGAATAGGAGTTCCAGAGTATCTAACTGTGCTCATGAGGAACCTGTACATAGACGAAGAGGCAATGTTTCAAACAGAACATGTGGATATTGCATGGTTTAAAATCTGGAAAGGTGTACAACAGGGTTGTATCCTTTCACCATACTTATTCAATCTGTATGGTGAGAAAATAATCTGAAAAACTGTACTATATGAAGTAGAACATGGCATCAGCATTGGAAGAAGACTCATGAGCAACCTGTAATATGCAGATGATGCAACCTTGCTTGCTGGAAGTGAAGAGGATTTGAAAAACTTACTGATGAAGATCAAAGAAGATCAAAGACCACAGCCTGCAGTACAGATTACTCCTTAACATAAAAAAAAAAAAGAAAACAAAAATCCTCACAACTGGATCAATAAGCAACATCACGATAAGTAGAGAAAATACTGAAATTGTAAAGGATTTCGTTTCACTTGGATCCACAATCAGCACCCATGAAAGAGCAATAAAGAAATCAGAGGACATGTTGCTTTCGGCAAATCTTCTGCAAAAGATCTCTTTAAAGTGTCAAAAAGTAAAGATGCCACTTTGAGGACTGAGGTGCACCTGACCTAATCCATAGTATTTTCAGTCACCTCCTATACATGTGAAAGCTTGACAATGAATAAGGAAGACTCAAGAAGAATTGATGCATTTGTATGTGTAGGCAAAGAATATTCAATATACCATGGACTTTCAGAAGAAGGAATAAATCTGTCTTAATAAATCTGTCGATGGCACTGGGTTTTTTTTTAAAGAAGTACAGCCAGGATGCTCCTTAGAAGCAAGGATGGTGAGACTTTGTCTCACATACTTTGGACATGTTATCAGGAGGATCCAGTTCCTGGAGATGGAAATCATGCTTGGTAAAATAGAGGGTCAGCAAAAAAGAAGAAGATCCTCAACAAGATGGGTTCACACTGTGGCCACAACAGTGAGCTCAAACATAACAATGATTGTGAGGATGGCACTGAACAGGGCAATGATTCCTTCTGTTGTACACAGTGTTGCTATGCATTTAAACCAACTCTAGGGCACCTAACAACAAAAACAATTGTTTAATCATGCACATTCCTTTCATGCCATTAAAAGAAATGCATGTAAATAATATTTTGCTTATTTTTAATTAGATCCCTTTTACTGAATTTTAATGTATTTAAAATATTCTTTTCCCTCTCTCTGTATTCTTAGTTATGGGGCTTGTCTAACTTGTGAAGCTACCAATGGCCTTTGTGAGTAATATCATGATTTCAACTTCTGGAAAATTATTGCCTTTCACATGGTGCAATCTTCCTAGACAGTCATATGAAGTTCTCTAATGGGGAAGAAAAAATTATATAAATCTAAAAAAAATATTTGCTCAAAATTTCGTATTTTCAAATCTCTTAATATGTGTTTGTTATAGAGTAAGTTCTGTTACTGTCAAAGGTAAGCTTACAATGTAAATTATTGTTATTAGCATATATTTTAAAAAACATTATTTTTGACAGTATATTTAATTTGAACAGTAGACATTTTTAAAGTTAACATTTTCAAGATGTATTGTGCAACCTGTGTCCCTTTATCCTTCTCTGCATCAATTTAAAATTAAGGCATTTTTAATTAATTCTAGAAAAACTAAATCAGGATTGTGTGAATTATTTCATTAAATTAACAATTTTAGATCTTTATATTGTATAAGATTAATGAAAGAACATTAAATGTAACAGATATTTCCCTCTGAGTGTAGCATTTAAGGCAGACAGAACGAAGACTTCCACTGGGAACCACTACTGGTTTGATGAATGGGAATTGTAAGAAGACAGACTGAAGAAGCTGTCACCCCAGTGGCTGTTGTCTGTGTAAATTAATCTCATGGCTCAGAAGCAGCTCCTGTGATGGTCAGGGGCAGCCGCAGGCTGAGAGAATTCTGGGGACTATACCTCTAATGGAGTTCGCTGGCTAATTACTGCATAGACCAAGCAAGTCCCTCCTTGACCCCCAAGTGTATTCTCCCACATGGTCCACCTCACTTTGCTGCCTGTCCTCAGAAAACTGTGTAGCAAAAGTAAGAACTCTTGGCTTCTGACAGACCACTTCTAGGTTGGTTTTGGCTCTACACCATGCCTTTCTACAGCAGAACCAAGGCTAAAGGAGAGTCCCTTTTGGGAACACGTTGATTTCATGGCAGAGGAAAAAAGAGCAAGAGAGGTGGTAGGGTCATGCAATGCTTAGAAATCGCACTGTCACTTTCACTCACGTGCATCTCTAAGGTCCTGGATGCATGGAAACAAGAGGGACTTTTATAATCGAGGTTTGAAGAAGTCCCCCAGGCAGCAGAAATCCATCTTGAGGTGAAATATGTTCCAACTGGCTCTGTGGTAGAATTTCAAGGCAGTCACTGGACCTACTCTTGGACCATTATGTTGCCTGATTCTTCTGCCTGGGAGAGAAGGACTGGGATATTTTGCCTTCAAAGAACAGGGAGGATATGGAGATCATGGAGAAATAGACTCAAAAACATAAGGCAAAATGTCTTCTAGGGATACTAACTGGCCCCAAGATAATAAGACTAAAATACTGGAACTAGTTATGTTCGACGATGTCACTGTGGTCTTCACAGAGGCAGAATAGAAGACACTAAGCTCTGTGCAGAAGTGATGCTGGAGATTTACAGGAATCTCCTCTCGTTGGCAGAACCAAAGCCAGGAATCTACCCCTGTTCCTCCTGCCTTCTGGCTTTTTCCTGTCAGCAATTCCTCAGCCAACATGTGCTTCAGATTTTCCCAGGCTTATGTGCAGAGTATATCACTTCCATTCAGGGGATTCTAAGCCAGGGCATCAGAAGCAGCAAGAGCAGCAGGATTCTGATCAAAGTTTCTGGAGTGAAAACACAGAAGGTTGAAAGAGAGAAGTCTCCAAATCCTTGTGTGGGGAACAGGGGAGAGAGAGACCTCAAGGGAATTCTCCAGCTCACCCCAAAGACAGTCAACAAGCCCTAGAGAAGGCAAAACAGTGGTAGGAACATAGCCCAACTCAGCCCAAATGGTAAACTCTGTGGAAACAGAAAAAGAGTTCAAAGAACTAGGAGCTTCAAGCAGTCAACTATACAAAGGATGAACCAGACTGCAGCCTGAAATCAAACTTCATCACAAACCAGGAGTCACTCTTACTGAAGAAGTGCTATGACTGTAGTGATTGTGGCCGAGGCTTCACCAAGAAATCTCTCCTCATTTATGCACTAGAGACACACATGGGGGAGAAGACACATGTGTGCAAGGAGCATGGAAGAGGATTTAGCCAGAAAGTAAATCTCATCATGCACCAGAGGACACACTCAGGTGAGAAGAAACCTTACCTATGCCTGCAGTGTGGGAGGGACTTTAGGCATAAGTCAATCCTCATCACACACCAGAGGATACACTCAACTAAGAAGTCTTATGTTGGCAGTGAGTGTGGGCGAGGCTTCAGCAGGGAGTCAGATCTCATCAGACACCAGAAGACACACTCCAATGAGAAGTCTTATGTTTGCACTGAATGTGACCAAGGCTTTTAAACAGAAGTCAACTCTCATCAGATGTCAGAAGGCACACTAAGATGAGAATTCTTATATTTGCAGTGAATGTGGCCTAGGTCTCATCAGACATCAGGAGTCACACACAGATGAGAAAACTTACATGTGCCTGGAGTGTGGGTAAGGCTTTAGCCAGAAGTCAAGCCTCCTTCTCTACCTGGGGCACACTCAGGGGAGAAGCCACATGTGTGCAAAGAGTGTGGGCAAGGCTTTAGCTATAAGCAAAGCCTCATTAGACACGAGCACACTCACTCACAAGAAGCCCTGTGTTTTCAGTGAGAGTGGCTGAGGATTTAACCAGGAATCAAACCTCCTTATACACCACAGGGCACACTCAGGGGCAGAGGTTTCTTTATGTTTCAAGTGAGTGTGGCTGAGGATCTAACTGTTCACGGCCCCTCCTTATTCACCAGAGGACACAGAATAGAAGCTATATGTGCAGGGAAAATGGGCAAGAATTTCAGAAAAATGTGCACTTTATTATACACCAGAGAACAGTGTTTTTTTTTTTTTAAGAAGCATTATGTGGTCAGGGAGAATGTGAGGTGCTCTTGCAATAAGTTATACCTCCTCTTGCACCAGAAGACATACTCAGGGAGAAGAGCTGTGTGGACAGCTTCCATGGGTGGAAGTTTACTCCACTCAAATGACTTAAGAGGACAAAATTTTGCCATCAAAACTCACTACTTCACCCACCTCTGGAGGAATTTTAGGAGAGTCTCCTAATCACCTACGCTCTGTATAAAGGTGACGGTGTCAGTAGGAACTAAATAGACAAAATTTTCCACATTCTGTAACCAAATGGAAAAGAAAATTAGAAGGCTTTACATAAGGAATCTAAGAATGGTTGACTTGTTTTCTTTTCATACACCAATTCTTTCCCATGTTTTGTTGTCCTTTCATTGCAGCAAATTTTTTCTTTAATAAACCAAGTAAATAAATAAATGTAATGGACATTATACACATACTATACAGTTTTTGTCAGGTACCATCTAGTGAGTTCTGACTCACAGCGACCTTGTGTACAACAGGAGGAGACACTGCCTGGTCCAGCAGCATTCTCACAATTGTTGTTTTGCTTAAGCTCTCTGTCGTAGCCACTGTCAGTCCATCTTGTTGAGGGTCTTACTCTTTTTCGCTGACCCTCTACTTTAAAAAGCATGATGTTCTTCTCCAGGGACTGATCCCTCCTAATAACATGGCCAACGTATGTGAGACGAAGTCTCACCGTCCTTGCTTCTAAGAAGCATTCTGGTTGTACTTCTTCCAAGACAGATTTGTTCACTCTATTGGCAGTCCATGGTACATTCAATATTCTTTGTTAACACCATAATTCAAAGGTGTCAATTCTCCTTCAAGCCAAGCTCATGCCCTTTGTCGAGCGGATTCTGACTCACAGAAGCCATGTGGGACAGAGTAGAACTGCCCCACAGAGTTCCCTAGGAGTGCCTGGTAGATTCAAACTGTCAGCCTTTTGATTAGCAGCCATAGCACTTAACCACTATGCCACCAGTGTTCCCAAATTTCCCTCAGTCTTCTTATTCATTGTCCAGATTTTGCATGTATATATATAGAACTTTTAAGTAATGTACGAAAACAGTTGAAAATACATAACTTAGATGATAAAACAAGAAATAATTTTTTAGCTTATTATTTTATTCTCACTTTTTAAAAAGAAGCAGGAACCTAAAATGCCCAAAACGTGTAAGAATTTCACTCAAATTGTGAAGAAAAATGCTAACTTAGTATATAAAAGAAAACTAAAAGCCTGCTTTACTTAAAGAAGAAAATGATTTAGCAGTTGTTTAAGAAATTTTTACAACCCACATAGAGACATTTTCTAGTGAAAACTGAAAAAGATAATTAAGTCCTACAGCCTCTAAAGTACTATACAGCCATATTTTTTTTAAACTTAGAATTTACTTCAAAATGCCCTGACTATACAAATATATTTATCACTAGAAAGTGATTCTATGCTGCCAAATGTAAACCGTATTATTATTTTTTAATGATAACCTACACGTAAGTAGTTTCCAAACCCTCGAATGCTGTCAAGTCCCAACACTAATACTGGTTGTTGTGCGGGTATGTGGATGTGCGTATTCATGGGCTACGGAGGCCTATGTTTTTCAGTGTTGTTGTTGTTATGTGCCGTCAAGTCAATTCTTGCTCAGAGCGACCTTATGTACAACAGAAGGAAACACTGCCCTGTCCTGCGCCACCCTTACAATTGTTGGTATGTTTGAGCCCATTTTTGCCGCCACTGTGTCAATCCATTTTATTGAGCGTCTTCCTCTTTTCACTGACCCTGTACTCTACCAAGCATGATGTCCTTCTCCAGGGACGGATCCCTCTTGATAACATGTCCAAAGTACATGAGACATAGTCTCACCATTATTACTTCTAAAGAGCATTCTTGCTGCCTGATTAGGGTCCGTGCCCTGGAGCAGTTGAGCCAATGAAACATACTCCAAGTCAGAAAGAGAAAGAAAGTTTATTAGGAGGTGACACCAACAGAAAAAGTCCAGCAGTAATGCAGTATTTCTTTATGGAGTCCCGGAAGGCAATTTTACAGTACAGCTTATATAATGCTATTGCAAGGGTTAGAAGGGTCTTTTTGGCAGGTAGCCCACCAATGGCATAGCTGGGTGAGTTATTCATTACAAGATAATTACAAAAGACTTCTTATCAGACTAAAGAGATATATGCTGAATATCTGGGGTTTTTTTATTTTTTAATCTTTATGTGGCAGGTCGTAAGTCACAGGTGGCTCGACAGAACAAAATGTAGTCAGTGACAAAAGTATGTGAAAAGGGGAAGGCAGTCAGAAAAAAAACTTATAGGTTCATCATGGCATTAGTTATGTCAAGCTCTCAATTGCCCATTTTGAAAAGGAGAAAACATGTTGCTTAGCATTAAGGTCACATTAGGGTTGTACTTCTTCCAAGACAGATTTGTGTGTTGTGTGTTCTTTTGGCAGTCCATGGTATATTTAACATTTTTCTCCAACACCAGATTTAAAGGTGTCAATTCTTCTTTAGTCTTCTTTATTCATCACATGCATATGAGGTGATTGGAAACACCATGACTTGGGTCAGGACACCTTAGTCCTCAAGTTGACATCTTTGCTTTTCAACACTTTAAAGTGGTCTTTTGCAGCAGATTTGTCCAATGAAATGTATCTTTTGATTTTTTTTAATTTTTATTGTGCTTTAAGTGAAAGTTTACAAACCAAGTCAGTCTCCCATACAAAAACTTATAAACTCCTTGCTATACACTCCTAGTTGCTGTCCCTCTAATGAGACAGCACACTCCTTCCCTCCACTCTCTATTTTTGTGTCCATTCAGCCAGCTTCTGTCCCCTTCTGCCCTCTCATCTCCTCTCCAGACAGGAGCTGCCCACATAGTCTCATGTGTCTACTTGATCCAAGAAGCTCATTCTTAACCAGTATCATCCCTGTCTGAAGAGTTGGCTTTGGAAATGGTTCCTGTCTTGGGCTAACAGAAGCTGTGGGGACCATAACCTCTGGGGTCCTTCTAGTCTCGGAGAGACCATTAAGTCTGGTCTTTTATTTGGGGTCTGCATCCCACTGCTTTCTTGCTCCCTCAGGGGTTCTCTGTAGTGTTCCCTGTCAGGGCAGTCATCCGTTCAAGCTAGGCAGCATCTAGGTCTTCTGGTCTCAGGCTGATGTAGTCTCCGGTTTATGTGGCCCTTTCTGTCTCGTGGGCTCATAATTACCTTGTGTCTTTGGTGGTCTTCATTCTCTTTTTGAGTTGAGACCAGGTGATGCATCTTAGATGGCCCTTGCTAGCGTTTAAGACCCCAGACGCTACTGTTCAAAGTGGGATGCAGAATGCTTTCTTAATAGATTTTATTATGACAATTGACTTGGATGTCCCCTGAAACCATGGTCCTCAAACCTCCACCTCTGCTACGCTGGCCTCCGAAGAGTTCAATTTATTCAGGAAACTTCTTTGCTTTTGGTTTAGCCCAGTTGTGCTGACCTCACCTGTATTGTGTTTTGTCTTTCCCTTCACCTAAAATAGATCTTATCTACTAATTAGTGAAAACCCCTTTCCTGCCCTCCCTCCTTCCCCCCCTCTCATAACCATCAAAGAATATTTTCTCCTCTGTTTAAACTATTTCTTGAGTTCTTATAGTAGTGGTCTCATACAATATTACAATATTAGTCCTTTTTCAACTGACTCATTTCACTCAGTATAATGTCTTCCAGATTCTTCCATGTTATGAAATGTTTCATGGATTCATCATCGTTCTTATCAATGCATAGTATTCCATTGTGTGAACATACCATAATTTATTTATCTATTCATCCACTCATGGGCACTTTGATCACTTCCATCTTTTTGCTATTGTAAACAATGCTGCAATGAAGATGGGTGTGCATATATCTGTTTGTGTAAAGGTTCTTATTTCTCTGGATCTATTCCAAGTGGTGGGGTTGCTGGATCATATGGTGGTTCCACTTCTAGCTTTTTATGGAAGTGCCAAATCTGTTTCCAAAGTTGTTGTACCATTTTACATTCAAATCAGCAGTGTATAAGTGTCCAAATCTCTCCACAACCTCTACAACATTTATTGTTTTGTGTTTTTTGGATTAATACAAGATTCATTGGAGTGAGATGGAATCTCATTCTAGTTTTGATTTGCATTTCTCTAATGGAATCGACTCGACGGCACTGGGCTGGGCTGGGAATGGCTAATGATCATGAGCATTTCCTCATGTATCTGTTAGCTACCCTGATGTCTTCTTTAGTGAAGTGTCTGTTCATATTCTTTGCCCATTTTTTAATTGGGTTATTTGTTTTTTTGTAGTTGAGTTTTTGCAGTATCGTGTAGATATTAGGGATCAGATGCTGATTGGAAATGTCAAGCTAAAAAAACTTTTTCCCAGACTGTAGGTAATCTTTTTTCTCTTTTGGTGAAGTCTTTGGACTGTTTTTCTTTTGTCAGTTTGGCCAACGGTTTATTAATTTAGTTAATTTTTTCAAAGAACGAGCTTTGGTCTTGTTAACTCTTTCCATTGTTTTTCTGTTCTCTATTTCATTTAATTCTGCTCTAGTTTTTATTTCCTTTCTTCTGGTGCCTGAGAGTTTCATTTGTTGCTCTCTGTTTGTTCAAGTTATCGGGATAATTCTTTGATTTTGGCCTTTTCTTCTTTTTGGATGTGTGCATTTATTGATATAAATTGACCTCTGAGCACTCCTTTCACTGTGTCCCAAAGCTTCTGATAGGAAGTGATTTCTTTCTCATTGGATTCTATGGATTTCTTTATTCCATCCTTGATGTCTTCTATAACCCAGTCATTTTTGAGCAGGGTATTGTTCACTTTCCAATGTTCAATTTCTTTTCCCTGCTTTTTCTGTTATTGACTTCTTCTTTTACGGCCTTATCATCAAAGAAGGTGCTTTGTAATATTTCAATGTTTTGGATTCTGGTAAGGCTTGCTTTATGGCCTCATATGTGGCCTATTCTAGAGAATGTTCCATGTGCTTTGGAAAAGAAAGTATGCTTGGCTGCTGTTGGGTGGAGTGTTCTGTATATGTGTATGAGTTCAAGTTGGTTGATTGTGGCATTTAGATCTTCTGTGTCTTTATTGAGCTTCTTTCTGGATGTCCTGTCTTTCACCAAAAGTGGTGTGTTGAAGTCTCCTACTATAATTGTGGAGCTGTCTGTCTCACTGTTCAATGCTGATAGAATTTTTTTTATGAGTCTTGAAGCCCTGTCATTGGGTGCATAAATGTTTATTATGGTTATATCCTCCTGGTATATTGTCCCATTAATCGTTATATAGTGTCCTTCCTTATCCTTTTTGGTGGATTTAACTTTAAAGTCTATTTTGTCAGAAATTAGTATTGTTACTCCTGCTCTTTTTTGATTGTTGTTTGCATGATATATTTTTTTCCATCCTCTGAATTTTAGTTTCTTTATGTCTCTAAGTCTAAGGTGTGTCTCTTGTAGGCAGCATGTAGACAGATCTTGTTTTTTTGATCCATTCTGCCACTTTCTGTCTTTTTATTTGTGCATTTGGTCCATTTACATTCAGTGTAATTATGAATAGGTATGAGTTTTTTTTTTTTTATGAGCTTAGTGCTGTCACTGTGCTATCTTTTTTTGTGTGTGTGTTGTTGGCAGTTCCTTTTTCCTACTTAATTTTTTGTGCTGAGTAGTTTATATATTGTCTTTTCCTTTCATTCATTGTAGTTGATTTTGTCTCTGCTGAATCTCTATTCTTTTTCTTTGTATTTTGATGAGTAGGATTGTTAGTCTCCTTTGTGGTTACCTTACTATTTACCCCTATTTTTCTAAGTTTAAACCTATATTTTATTTCTTTATATTGCCTTGTCTTCCTTTCTATGTGAAAGATCTATGACTACATTTCTTAGTCCCTCTTTATTGTTTTAATGTTGTCTTCTTTTATATAATGACACTGCTGCTTCCCTGTTTTGAGCGTTTTTTTCATCTTGATTTATTTTTGTGATTTCTGTTTCTGGGTTGTCATGTGGTTGCTCTGTCCAGTGTTCTAGTCTTGGGTTGATATCTGATATTATTGATTTTATAACCAGAGAACTCCCTTTAGTATTTCTTGTGGCTTTGGTTTGGTTTTATGAATTCCCTAAACTTCTTGTTATCTGTAAGTATCCTAATTTTGCCTTCATATATGAGAGAGAGTTTTGCTGGACATGTGATTCTTGGCTGGCAATTTTTTTTCCTTCGACGTTTTATATATGTCATCCCACCGCCTTCTTGCCTGCATGGTTTCTGCCAAGTAGTCTGAGCTTATTCTTATTGACTCTGCTTTGTAGGTGACCTTTTGTTTATCCTTTGCTGCTCTTAAAATTCTCTCTTTATCTTTGGTTTGGCAAGTTTGATTATAATATGTCTTGGTGACTTTCTTTTAAGATCTACATTATGTGGAGTTTGATGAGCGTCTTGGATAGATAACTTCTCATCTTTCACAATATCAGGGAAGTTTTCTGCCAACAAATCTTCAACAATTCTCTCTGCATGATCTGTTATCCCTCTCTCTTCTGGTACTCCAATCACTTATAGGTTATTTCTCTTGATAGAGTCCCATATGATTCTTAGGTTTTCTTCATTTTTTGAAATTATTTTATCTGATTTTTCTTTAAATATATTAGTGCTAAGTGCTTTGTCTTCAGTCTCACCAATTCTACCTTCCACTTGCTCAGTTCTGCTCCTCTGACTCTCTACTGATGTCTAATTCTGTAATTTTATTTGTTAATCTTCTGAATTTCTGGTTGCTGTTTCTACATGGATTCTTGCAGCTTACTAAATTTTTCATTATGTTCTTGAAATAACCTTTTCAATGTCTTCAACTGCTTTATCTGTGTGCTCCTTGGCTTGTTCTGCATATTGCCTGACCTCCTTCCTGATGTCTTGAATAGTTCTGTATATTAATCTTTTGTATTCTGCATCTGATAATTCCAGGAATGCACCTTCATCCAGAAGATCCCTTGATTCTTTGTTTTGAGAGCTTGTTGAAGAGATCATGTCTGCTTCTTTATGTGATTTGATATTGACTGTTTTCTCTGAAACCCTGGTGGCGTAGTGGTTAAGTGCTACGGCTGCTAACCAAAGGGTCGGCAGTTCGAATCTGCCAGGTGCTCCTTGGAAACTCTATGGGGCAGTTCTACTCTGTCCTATAGAGCCGCTATGAGTCAGAATCGACTTGACAGCACTGGGTTTGGTTTTTTGGTTTTTGGTTTTCTCTGAGTCACCTATAAGTTATTGTATTAGTTTTTTTTTTTTTTTTTATGTTTGCGTACTATATTCTAGCTTCTTGCTTTGTTTTGTTTTGATATGTCCAAATAGGTTGCTTGGGTGAGCTAGCTTGATTATTTTCTCCTTTGAAGCTCTAATGACCTGTCACCAGGTGGGTAGAGCTGTTACCAGATATATGAGCCTAGGAGTCCATTCACTTTTCTTGTATGGATTCAGCTCAGGTGTCCAGGTAGTTGGTCAAGTGTGTGGTACAGGTTCTGTCCTACAGTCTTAGAGGGGCAGGAGTGATTGGTGTAGATACCAGTATCTGATTGCAGCAGGGGGTCACACTCTGAACAAGGCAGGTGGTTGAACCATCCCTCGAGTGTCTGTGATGAGAGAGCATTCCTGTTCCCTAGAGAGCACAGGTGGATGGGCTCTGCAGATGGACTTTGGGCACCCAATGCTTTTGGTTGTAAGGACTGGGAAGTACCAGTTATCCTTGGACACCTGTCACGGGTGGCTGGGGGACCTGAGTGGAGTCATCAGTCCTTAGGCCCCTGAAGTGGGTAGGCGAGGACCCTGTTTAATAGGCAAAATCGTGTCAAACATCAAACATCCAGCTCTCCACCGCACAGCTGAAACAGTTGTAGTCTGCCAACAAGGGCCTATTCTCCTGAAATAGGCCCACACAGTTCCACGCAAGGGGGAAAGATATTCAAAGTCCATGGACTGTTTATGCCTGGACAGAAGCCACTTCTGCCCTGAGCTCCCCAGGTTAGTGTAGCTGGCAGATTATCTTTTCCCAAATTGTGACTTTATTCCTTCTCCAAGGCTGGGAGAATAGCTCAGGTTGCACAACAGGACCTATTTCAGGCCCAGGGAAATCAACGCTGACCCTGGCTTGGGGACTGGGGGTGCAGTTAAGTATATGCAAATACTCTGCTTTTGTCGAAAGCGCTGTTCTTCTCTGGTGCTGGAGGTGTGAGCAGGCTGTGCAGCTGGTTGTTTCTCTCTGAGGAAACTATGGCTGAATGCTACCACTAGCCCACTACAGCCTGAGGCTTCCCAGTGATTCAGGTCTGGCAACTCTTCTCTGCTTCTGAACCATCTCTACCTTCCCCTACTGCTCAGTCCATTTTCTAACTTTGCCTTTGATATTCAGGGCTTCTAGCTTTTCATAAATGTAATCATTTCATTTGTTTTTTCAGGTCTTTTTTATAAGAGGGTCCACCAGAAGCCTCTGGCTACTCTGCCACCTTGGCCCCACTGTCTGTCTTTTGATTTCTTAACTGCTGCTTCCATGGGTGTTGAATGTGGATCCAGGTAAAATGAAATCCTTAACAGCTTCAATATTTTCTCTGTTAATCATGATGTTGTTTATTGGTCCAGTTGTGAGAATTTTTGTATTCTGTATGTTGAGGTGTAATTCATATTGATGGTTGTGCTCTTCGATCTTTATCAGTAAGTGCTTCAAGTCTTCACTTTTAGCAAGCAGGGTTGTATCATCTGCATAACACAGGTTGTTAATGATTCTTCTTCCAATCATGATGCCCTATTCTTCTTCATATAGTCCAGCTCTTGGATTATTTGCTCAACTTACAGATTGAATAGGTATGGCTAAGATACAACCCTGATGCACACGTTTTCTGACTGTATTTTTCAATAAAAAAAAAAAATATTCACCTTAGAATCTAGGGTATTCCTTATGTATCTGAATTGTTGAAGAGTGGAGTCAGTATAGACCTTCTATATCAACTAAACCTCAAATTAAAGGAAAACTGTGAAAAAAAAAGATTATTCAGTACCATAATAATAACAATAATATATGATTCAATGTTTTTGCATTTAAGGATGTTCTACCTCAGTTATTTATATACACTAATTGATTAATAAGTTAAACACCTTTAAATTCCTTAAAAAAATAAATAAAAGATATAAAAGAACTTCTTTCAAATATCATCTTTATGCTATAGTATGTTGTTGTTGTTGTTAGGTGCTTTCAAGTCAGTTCTCATTAATAGGGACCCTATGCACAAAAGAATAAATTACTGCCTGATTGTAAACCATTCTCACAATCATTGCTATGTTTGAGCCCATTGTTACAGCCGCTGTGTCAATCAATCTCATTGAGGGTCTTTTTTACATATAGGCGAGGCATAACTTTTAAATAAGAAGTAAATCACTAAACTATGTCATTGTCTTAATAGTGTTAATAAGCACATCTTAAATAGAACGTGATATATGATACTTTTCTTACAAATTTATGAGTATTTTCAACAACAGAAACATGCTTATGTAGATAAAACTGATTATACTGTAAGCAACATTAAAATAAAATAAAACCCATTGCCATCAAGTTGATTCTGACTCATAGTGACCCTATAGGACAGAGTAGAACTGCCCTATGTGTTTCCAGTGAATGGCTGGTGGATTTGAACTGCTGATCTTTTAGTTAGCAGCTATAGCTCTCACCCACTTCACAACCAGTCCTCCACATAGGCAATATTTATTGGCAGTATTTATCACTTCACAGAACTGGGCAGTGTTTCCTTCTGTTGTACATGGGATCACTATGAGTTGGAACCAACTTTTCAGCCCCTAACAATAACAATTATCAAAACATAAAATATTGACATTATAAAACAGTAACTAAAAGAATCCTTCTTCCCAAAGTTTGAAACAATTATTCACAATTCCTGTTGATTAAGACAATCATTTACAATAGAAAAAATAAAAAATATATCATCTTGTCTCTTCACAAAAATCATGTTTACATGCACACATACATGTACAGAAAGAGAGAGAGAGAAGTGAATATCATATTGTAAACTGTGCCTTTTTGTGTTTTTCAATGTATTTTCTGCTCCTAGGTTATTGCTTGGGAGTCCCTTGGTGGTGCAAACTTTTAAGAGCTTGACTACTAAATGAAAGACGGGCAGTTCAAACCCATCCAAAGCCCTGGGAAGACAGACCTAACCATCTGCTTCTGAAATGTCACAGCCTTGAAAACTCTGTGAAGCATTTCTTCTCTGCATACATGTGGGGTCATCAGGAGTCAGAATCTACTCCACAGCACTCAAGAGCAACAAAGATATTCCTTGACACAGGGGAGTGCTCAATGATTTTTGTCTTTAACTTGCTAATGAATGGATAATTGTATGAAATACTGATACACTTACAGCTCTCTTTTAATATGGTTCAGAATGTAAAGTAAAAAACATAAAACCATCAGCAATATTTTTTTAATCAGGATTAACCCATTATTTTCATAGAAGCCATTTAAATAACAGCACTGCCTACTTGACAAATATGATTAAATTTTATTCTAATATCCTGTTTTCTCTGCTAGTAGGTATGTGGTATGTGAAATGATGATATCTTCATATTTAAAAAGTTTAGTATTTGAAATGTTCTTTAAATTGTACAAAGCTTTATGTTTGCTTTGGTAGCAGCATTGCTAATATTTTAACTCCTAAAATACAGTTAGATTATGCTTTTGAAAAATTACAGCTCATTCTATAAACATATAATTGTCAGGGAATGACTTTATAAGGAACCCAAATGCAATTGCAATTGAAGTAAAATTGAAATATTAAGGAAGGAACATACAATTTGCCTAGAGCAATTTCTACTGTCATTGTAGATAAACCACTTAAGATGCCAATTGAGGTCAAGTTCTTAGTCATCTTCATGCTCCACTAACAAAAATCTGTGCTTTGAGTCCCCCTCTGTGCTGATCCCATCTCAAGGACTCTCAGGGTATATTTCCTAAATTATACAGGCTTTTTAAAAAGTTTTTTTTTTTTTAACTTAATACTCTAGCAAATAATTTTCTGCACAATATCAATTTCTCAATATAACCAGCACATCACGTGGAAAGAATTGGTAGCACTGAAAGATGGACGTGCTGATTAAAATGATCCACTGTCAAGGCACATTTTGCTCTAAAAGAATGAATAAAAAGAGAAAGAGTGTTGTCTACAACTGCAGCCCAAAGCAGCTGGCCAGTGTAATGCACTGCTGCTGGCCTTTGTCACACGTGAACTGATAGCAAAGGAGACAGACAGCCAAGGTTATGCCATTGTTGCAGTGAGAAGCCATTTACAGGCGAACTTGATTGAAAGAGCAGCACATGGATTGCACGTTACTTGCAGCTCCCATCTGTCTATTATTAACACTTGTTCAGAAAATTTGTCCAAGCATTTACTTTTAGCCCACCGTGTCACTGCTCAGTGTCCTCCAAGGGCAAAAATATAATTACCCAGCTGAGAGAAAAAGGAAATGATTTTAAATAACTGCATGACACAAGATGGAGCTGTAGAATGCAGAATGGTGCTGCAATCCACCAGCAAGAGAATGCCAGTGAAACCGGTTGGGAAAAAGAAGGCTCTTAAACGGAATGGATTTGTGCAGATTCTTGAACTAGGTTGTTTGTCTCTGGTTTCATTTGAGAAATGCCCTGTTTACCTGAACAAATCGTATGAAATTAGAAAAGCAAACAAACAAACATGGTGGTGTATACATGACATGTAATCAAATACTGTAAATTAAGTTGGCATGCAGTTAAAAATATGAATTTTTTTGTTCAACAAATCTACTATGCAGTGAATAAAACTTGTATTTTTCTAACTGGTGACATTTCCACCCATCATTTGTGCCCTCTTTGATACTACCTTATGGGAAAACCTACCTGATTTTTGACTCATGTGCTTTGGGGACAGTTTTTCCAGTTGTTGGAAATGAGAAACGGCAGAGTAAGGATTTTTCTTCTCCTGGTAAACACCAAATGATCCAGTTCATTACTAATGTTTCTAAATTCATATTAATTTTCTTTTTACTTATTTTTGCTGAATTATATTAAAATACGAATAGTTTAAATAATTAATTTATACACTTTTATGCAATTAGGAAGTCTTTTCTAGAAATTTCACTCCCTCAGAGTTCAAGATGATTAGAATTCAGGATATTGATAATAACATGAACAAAGTGAAAGTACTTCCTGAAAAAAAAAAAAAAAAAACGCTTTCTATGAGGAGATATTAAATTCAAATAAAATCCTATTTTTCACTTCTAGTTTTCGAGCGACTACCTTTTTGTTAGAAATAACATATTAGCAAAATAATCTGGAAACATGTATGTTCCTGTCAGCAGAAATATTATTGAGGTAAAAAAACAACTATATCGTTGGAAAGTTAGAATAATACTAAACAGAGTGACTGCTAGTACATTTTTTTTTACACAAAAAGCAGCAGTTCTATTTTTTTTTTAATATAAAGGCTTTTACAGAAGACAAGGATGTGACAGAAATATATTTAGAAAAATAATTTTTCACAAAACTGTTAGAAAGCAATATTCTCTCTCTCTCTCTTTTTTTTTTCCTGAAGTTGATGTTGCTGAATTCAATATGCATGTGAAATCTCTTTATTAACAGGTTAAATTTTATGTTTTCTGCTTTCTGGCTAATGGTGCCTGCTATACAGACTGATTCTAGAATCATGAAAGGATGATAAATTTTAAACATCTGTGAATAGAAATTGACAAATACATATGACCACTATTAAACCAGTTTACTAACAAAATGACCTTAATCTTTTTGTCAGAAATTTATCAGTAGAAATAAAGTAAAATATAGCCTTTCCCTGATGCATGTATAATTTGTTTATTTTGCAGAGCCTTTTTGGCACACCTAAGAAAGCTATAAAAATAATAAATGGTGCAGAATAACTGCATATATTTATAGTATACAATGTGATGACTAGTAATACATGTATATACCCTGCACACATCAACAGAAGCAACACAATGAACAGTTCTTTTACCTCCTAAGTTTCCTAATGACATTTTACAATTCATCCCTCTTCCAAAATTCATCCCTAGGCCAACAATCATAGCGTCTGTCATTGTAGATCAGCTTTCATTTTCTGGAAGTTCATATAAGTGATACCATAGAGTATGTCTTCATTTTCTCTTATTCACAATAATAACTTTAGGTTTCCTCCACATTGTTGTGTATATGGCTATATGTATATGAATATATACACATATATATACACGGTGGAGTAGTGTTTTATTTTGTGGACCCATCATGGTTTGTTTATCTACTCACTTGTGGATGAAAATCCGGTTATTTCCAGTTTGGTGCTATCAAAAATAAAGCTTCTAAGAACACTTGACTGTATGTCTTTCTATGACTGTATATAAGTCTTTCCATCTTGACTGGTAGAAACACAAACTCTTCCCAGTCTTGAGTGAACTCTAAGGATTGTTACACCTATTTCTTTCCGGTGGTTCCTGTGCTGACCTTGCTAGTTGGTAATGGAATTCAATATAATAAGTACTCAACTAAAGACTTGGAAGGAGCCCTCTGCAGGCCTCCAGAGCCCTTTTTCTCTGCATCTTTATCCTCCCCCGGACTCTGCTCCATGAACGTCAGCTGCCTCTGTCTCCTTGAACCCTGTCTTCCCCACTGAGAGAGGTTGCAAGCTTTCTTTGGCTTTACCTCCACGTGCAGCAGCCTAGAAATTCTCTCCAGGTCAGAAGCAATTTTTTGTTTCCTTTCTTTCAGGGATCACTATTCTTTGCTGAAATGTCTGAAATCACTTCTTAATATTCTCATAATTTACCCAGTTGATTTCTTGTTTGTTTTATTTTAGATTTTTTTTTTTAAGAGAAACAGTAAGTTCGGTTCCTGTTACTCAAAATTTTTTAATATGCTCATAATTTCCCCAGTTTTTTTTTTTTTTAATTTTTTAAAAGAAATAGTCAGTGTGGTTCTTTTGACTCAATCACAGCCAGAAGCGTGTGCCATCTATAAATTCTGAAGTTAAAATAAAAAAAAAAAAAAGGCAGCATTGCAGAGTAGCAGTCTCTCCAGCTTGTAACCTACCCACCTTAGACATTTCAAGAAGTGTATCTGGGGTAGTTTTCACTACTTATCGACAAGTTATCAGTCTAAAACACCATCCTGAACTTTCATTCTTTCAAAGTTATTTCAATAAACCTGAATCCCACTGAAATCTATATTCTAATTCCTGCTGACTCCTCTGTCCAGGAGTCTTGGTGGCACAGTGGTTAAGAGCTTGGCTGCCAACCAAGAGGTCAGCAATTTGAATCCAGCAGCTGCAACTTGGAACCCCTATGGGGCAGTTCTACTATGTGCTATAAGGTTGCTATGAGTTGGAATTGACTTTTTGGCAACAGAGTTTGTGGTTTTCTTTTTTTTTTGGTCTCTGTCAAAGGATCAGGCAGTGATTGCCACATGATAATTAACAAAGTGTAAATAGAATTTAAAAATCCCCACCACTTTGTAGCATTTTAACTTTTTGCTAATTCAGGCTATATTCTCAGCCTCCCTAAGAATTTCTCAGTTTGTTGTTATTAATTTTTCCGGCCTGGGTAAATTTTGGTTAAGAGAGCAAAAACAATACTTCTTAACCATCTTGACAGGAAATATAAGTAAGTCTTGTTCTTCCTACTATACACAAATTTTTTTAAGGCAGGCTGTTACCTAACGATTCCCCCAAGAACTTGTAATCTTAACTCCCTTTAACAAATATTAATTTCATTTTTTTTTAAAGTTGAATGCAGTCAATATGCTATCACTATAAGATAGGAGTGTCATAAAGATGAGACTTGTTTCCTAGTGTCATGAAGCTCGTATCCTGGTTTGAGAGACTGGCATGTAAGACGCAGAGCTGATTTATATAATGAGAAATGCTAAGGAGTCATCAGAGAGGTGCTATCTTTGAAGGATTCAAACTTACATGCTGAATGGCAATGACATTTTAAAATATTAGCTACATTTTCATCACTTGCAAATCTTTTCGCTTTTGTTTCATTATCACAGATACATGTTCAATGTTACCTACTTCTTGCCCTTAAGTAGTATAATTCAGGAACAGCAATAATTTTTGAGAGAATAGAAAGTGTGTGAAATCTATCTAATGATGACCTTTGCCAGTGAATATTTTGAAATTTGGGTTAGTTTAGCTTTTGTGTTGTTTTAAGAAATTAATTGGAGAATAAAAAGATTTAGGCTGTAAGCCAAATGTCATTTTTTTTTTTTAAAGGCTTTACTTCTTTCAGTTTTAGAATAAAATTATCACAGAAAGTAGACATTGGTTTTGTGTGCAAATACTATGTCTTACTGGTTATTTCAGGCTTTAATTATTTTTGTAATAGTAATGTTTTTTACAAATTTTTTTCATTGATATTGAAGAATTATAAATTACATAGAAACTTCTTCAAAATGATGTTTGACACTAATATCTATTGAATAGGAGTTTGTGAGTTAGAATTTGAATGTCCTTAAGTGGAATTGTAATTTAAGATGTGAGAACATTGGTATCTTTAAATAAAATGTTATAGTCTTGACTACTCATATTGCCCTTAACTTGTTCAAATTCAAATGCTTCATTACTGAGAGAAGAATGGTCATGTGGTCGTCAAGGAAACGAAGTAGAAATGGCACAAAAAGTCGTGAAAAGTAACTCAGAAAAAAGAGTATGCAAACAAATGAAATGATTTCAATATTAACATTTTGTCCAATGACAACAAATAATTTTACTAGGGAGACACCTTAGTAAATAAACTATAATATAAATAAGTATACAATAAAAGTAAAAACAATTCTGTGTTACATATAATTTGATTTTTAATGTAAAGTCATATTGATATTATAGAAAAATAACAAAAATCCAATCTTTCTAATATATTAGCTATTGATTAATAGTGAAATATTTCACCGTCACTAAAAACATTGAATGGCCAATAGAATTATTTAAAATACTTACATTTCCAAAATATATTTTAACACATACATAATACCTAACATTATAATTTTAAACATTTGCTATTTTTAAAAAACTTTTTATACAAAGAAGTACCTTTTAAATATTTAACCATTGCTCTTTTTATTTACTCAGAGGACATATCAACTCTGTTAAAAAATTTGAAATGAACAATAGTTCTTGTTAGTGACCTGAGTCATATATTGCTATCTGATTTTGAATTTTAAAAATATTTTTATATTGCTTTTTATTCATTTTAGTAATTTCCTTGATGTTTTGATAACAAATGTGTGTTTTTTTTTTTTTCTATCAGAATTGTTACAGTTTAGACCCACAATGTGAAAGTATCTAGGACTTCCTCAAATGAATAAAATCTGCAACACAACTGAAAGACCTATAAGTTGTGAAATATTTTGAGAATTCTCAACATCGATTCCCACACAGAAGATGGCAGAATAAAAATACAACTTCTGGTATTTAAATTCACTGTCCTTTTAGATCCAGTCGCAGCAGCTCAGCAGCAGTCCCTGAAACCTGAAATGATTCCTGTCTTTTTGGATCAGGTCCACATGACTAATATGTTCGGGGACTTCAGACTGGCATTCACCTTCCCTGAGATTCTTCCTTCAAAGCAGGTAGTGGTGTGGTTAAAGGGGCGGTGCCCCCAGTAGCAGATTGAAGGAGGCAGGCTTCGAAAGATACTGGTAATGCCCATTCTCCCAGCATTTATCCAGGAGAATTGCTGATAAATACTGGCAGTGATGACAGACCTCTGTTCTTTTTATCTGCTATTCCTGGAAAACTGAGTCAAAAGTTCCCATGAGAAACTTGCTGTATTTGTAATCACTGCATTTTATCTCTTGGGACTCCTTCACAAGCTAGTGATTTTTTTTATTTAGAGACCAGAATAACTGTTCATTGAGCCTGTGGTGTGTGTGTGTAGTTTAATGAAAATGAAAGTGGGGCATAAATATGAGAGGCAATTTTCAGTGACATTACATAATACCTTGTGTTCATATTTCAATAATGCAATCAGCAAATATTTGTTAAATACGTACTCCGAGAACAAGTTACTCTAAGTCATGAGGATAAAGCAAGGGACAAAACACTGCTCTTTAGGCAAGGAGCTCATCTTCTAAGCATTTTTAGCACTGCAGTTATCCTAATCCATATTATACCAATAGGTTGTGTGTGTGTGTGTGTGTATGTCTGTGTGTTTGTGTTTTAGGTGAGTCTAAGTAAAGAATTCAGTCGCGAAAGCAACATGAGAGCATGTAAAAATCAAATTGCCAGTACGGAAATTTACAAAATTAAAAAGAAACTTTTTCTTTCACAACCAACCCAAGACCTTTACATACTTTTATAATAAATTGTTTTCTTCACCAAACAAAATAGCAAGGAAATGCTTCTATGTTATGAAAGAATTATATTAAATGGCCACTTAAATTTCCATCAGGTACGTGGATCAGGTACCCAGTTCTTTACTGAGTATTTTATATTGTTCTTTCATTTTTATTATTACAAACTCTGCTACAATGTCCATCATTGTAGGTCAGTTTTGGAGAATATTACATTTAAGACAAAATGAAACCTCAAAAAATCCTTATTTATAATTTTGGTTTATATTGTTATTCATTCATGTATTCAATAAAATGACCATTTAAAAACCCTGGTGGTGTAGTGGTTAAGTGCTACAGCTGCTACCCAAAGGGTCAGCAGTTTGAATCCACCAGGCACTCCTTGGAAACTCTATTGAACAGTTCTACTCTGTCCTACAGGGTCGCTATGAGTCAGAATCGACTCAACGGCACTGGGTTTTTTTTTTTTTTTTTTTTTGGTGATGTAACAATACGAAACCTTGATGGCTTAGTGGTTAAGAGCTACAGCTACTAACCAAAAGATTGGCAGTTCAAATCTACCAGGCGATCCTTGGAAACCCTATGCGGCAGTTCTGCTCTATCCTATAGGGTCGCTATGAGTCGGATTGACTTGACGGCAAGGGGTTATGTACCAATAGTGCTGTAGCCACTGGAGATACAGCTACAAGCAATAGACAAAGTCCACATTTTCAGGGAGTGGTGGGTTCATTTCTGTTGAGTTAGATAGAAAATAAGTAAACAAGAACATACACAATTTGTGAAAGGGAAATAAGTGTTATGGAGAAAAATGAATGATGGGTAGTCAGGAAAGTTCTCTTAGATAAGTGACATTTAAGCTGCTACTTTAAAATTGGAAGAGAGAGAGCCGTGAGTATGAATATGCAGCAGAACTGTGCTCTAGAGATAAGAGAACATCAATTGCAAAGGCTATGAAGTTGGGGCAGGGGTGTGTGTTATATTTGAAGAAGATGAAGGAGATCAATACAGCTAGGGATGACTTAGAGTAGGGGGAATGGTAGAAGGTGAGATGGGAGAGGTAGCAGGGTATCAGAGACTTGTGGGACACTATGACGACTTGTATTTTGAGTGGAAAAAAGGAATATGATCTGCTGTATATTTCAAACTATTGTAATAATTTCAATTTCTATGTTTCACAGGAAGTTTCCTGAATTTAAACCATCCTTGATAGTGATTTTGTCAGTAGGAGTTCAACAAGAGGTGCAGAACCAGTAGGATATATATATGTAAGTATCTGTATATGTATTTGTGTAAGTATACATACATGTATACATATACACATATGCATGTGCATATATATATATACACACACATAGATGTATATGTGTGATACATATGTATATATTCTTTGGGTTTAGTGACAGAGTGGCTAAAAGCTCAGCTGATAACCAAAAAAAGACTGGCAGTTTGAATCCACCAGCCACTCCTTGGAAACCCCAAAGGGTCCCTATGAGTTGCAATTGACTTAACAACAGTGACTGAAAGCGACCCTATAGGACAGAGTAGAACTTTCCCATAGAGTTTCCAAGGATTGTCTGGTGGATTCAAACTGCCTGCATTTTTGTTAGCAGCCATAGCTCATGACCACTATGCCGCTAGGGTTTCCATGTCCGTGTGTGTGTGTGTGTGTGTGTGTGTGTGTATAAAGCAAACCCATTGCCTTCGAGAGTGGATTCCAACTCATAGCGACCCTATAGGACAGAGTAGAGCTGCCCCATAGAGTTTCCAAGGAGCGCCTGGTGGATTTGAACTGCTGACTTTTTGGTTAGCAGCTGTGGCACTTAACCACTGCACCACCAGGGTTTCCATATATATGTATATATGTGCATATGTGTGTATGTGTATATGTGTGTATGTATACATATGTATATGTATGTATACGTGTATATGTGCATATGTATATATATGTATCCACACACATATATATGTATGTGTGTATGTATGTATATGCATATGTGTACAGAGCCCTGGTGGCACAGTGTTTAAGAACTTGCCTGATAACCAAAAGGTCAGCAATTTGGAAACACCAGTCTACCCTTGGAAACCCCATGGGGCAGTTATACCCTGATTCAGAATTGACGTGATAGCAACTGATTTTTTGTGTGTGTGTGTATATATATATATATATTTTTACTTATATATATATATGTACACATGCATACACATACATACACAACTATATATAGATATACACAACTATAGATATTCACAACTCTAGATAGATAAACACAAGTAAAGATAGATATATACAACTATAGATAAACACAACTATAGATAGATATACAACTATTTATATGTGTATATATATATACAAAAAGACTTTATACACTTTTGTTAATTTCATTACTAGGTGTTTATCTCTCATTGCTATTGTAAATAGAAAGTTTTGCCTTATTATTTCTACTCCTTGGTGATTACCTGTGTAGATGATGCCTGTGACAAACTGGGAAAAAGTAATATAATAAAGATCCTGCCTGTCAAAAACAAAATTACAATAGAAAGATGTAAACACCATAAATGCAGGGTTTTTTGTTTGTTTTGTTTTATCTTTTTGGTCACTGATATGTCTTCAACATGTAGAATAGAACCTGGAACATAGCTTTTGTTCAATGAGTTGTTACAGGAAGAGGAATACATTTGCAAATGACATGAACAATGAATGATATAAAAAAAAGAATGATAAATTTCTTAAACACTTAAGGATATCTATTAAAACCCATATTTCATAAGATAAATGTAAGTTATGCTACAGCTATGTACAATTTATCACCTAGGAGAATTAAAAAAAATACTGATTAAAAATTTAAAAACATGTTGGATTAAAAGGGAATTAAAAAAAAAAAAACTCATATCTGTGTGTGCATGTGTGTGTGTGAATGTTAATATAACTTTTATAAAGAGCAATTTGTTATTACCTCTCACATTTAAATGTACATTCTCTTTGATACACTTCTAGAAATTTGTCTTACACATATTAGTTACGTGCAAAATCATATATGCACAAGCACACCCTTTTTAGCAATATTTTTATCAATTAACTACTGAAAAAATAATTAAATGTCCACATTTAAGTGTCCATAAACAGGGGACTGGCTTATTAAATTTATATTTGTTCACTCAGTGGACCATTATTCAAGCATTAATGTAAAAAACCATCTCTGTATATACATGCAGACATGTATGCACACACACACACATCCAAAGTGTATTTTCAAGCAAATAAGCTACAGCACAAAACAATATTTATAGTATGCCCTGAATTATATAAATATATTAACTGTTCTAAAATGAATAAACTAATTTCTAAAATATATCCAAGATAATCCTTTACTGATATAACCTTATATTAATTCTAATAAATGAAAATAAATTATATAAATATTCTTTTCTACTTGAATTAGTCAAAGATACTTCAGTCTAAATTTTAGCTACTAGTCATTTCATTTATCTCATACTTTTTTTTTTTTGTGCATATCATGTACCAGGAATTTTACAAAGAGTTTTTCATATTTCAGTTAATTCAAACATGAATACTGACTTTTCTCTTATTGTCACTTGCACTTAACAGATGAAACAACTAAGAGACCAAGAATTTAAGAAACTTCTTCAGTTAATAAGTTATTTAAGCAGAGATGGAACCCGATAGCTCATGCTTCTAATTCACTAATCGCAACGCTTCTTCCACTCTTGGTCCTGATTGAGTTTTGGAGCATCAGAGTTTTTGACTCTTCTTTTTGTTCATCTATTGCTTGCTGAACTTGAGTGCATTCAACATGGACCAGAAGCTGTACCATTTCCCCAATGTGGCAAGATTAACAGGATTCAAATTTACTTTTTGTTTCTCTGATTTGCAAACCATTCAAAATGATTATTAGTCTACTCCTTTGCTTTTTCTTGATCTTTGTGTATTTGTACTCTTCACAAGTCAACTAAAGAAAAGATGATATACTCAGATGTTGTTTTTATGTTCATAATTTTCAGCTCATTTTTAAGTCTATCACTTAAATATCACTTAAAGGATATTTCCTTAATTCAAATAATGACCTACTCAAGAGGATTTCTTCTTAAATTTTACAAGATTTTTGCATCTACCAATAAGACAAATATCTAAAACTTCAGGTAAATCACAATTAAAGATAAAAGCGAAAATCGCAGTACAGATCTAGTGTGTATTTAAGTAAAATAAAAATAAGTAATTTTTAAAAATCTGTGAGAAAAACATGTTGACTCAAATTATGTTTATAACCCAAAACATTGAAAAGGAGTTGTGAAATTCTTGGTAAGCATAAAAAAAAAGTGCACTAAATATTTATTCTTATCTACATACCGATTGTTATCCTACAATTTAGCAAGAAATGAAAATCATGATTACACTTAAACTGGAATTTCACATATTTAATTAAAAACTTTTGTCAAGAGTAATTTGTGAAAAGTCTGTACAAATACTGAAGTGTATATGTGTGTAGGAAGATCAAACTTCCTGAAAAAGTGTCTGTTGATTTCTACCAGTGTCTGACATAGAAAAAAACTTGGAAGAGTTCACCGGTCTATGTTATTGAAATCAAATGGTCAAGTCTTACTATCAGAATTGCTTATTTTTGATCTCAAGTATTGTCCCTACAGGAAAAAAAAAAAAAAAAGTCTAAATGTTTTTGTATCTGAAAGGAAGTGAACAATGAACTTTCATAAAATTTAAATGAATGATTTCTACGAACACAGTAATATTTAGATAATTTACTTGTGCTAATAAATAAATGGAAACCCTGGTGACATAAATATGGTAAAACTTTTTATTAATATAGATATAGGTAAAAATATGGTAATGTAGCTATGTATTATACACCACTTTTAAACTCTATTATGTATTTAATTCAAAATACTAAAGTACCTCAGTCTTTTTTGTTGTGGTTGTGAACCCTAATGTTTGACCAGTTTTCCTTAAAAAATTTAAAAACAAATTGATAAGGTTTTACTCTCTCTGTGAAAGTGACCCAGTGAGGGAAAAAAAAAAAAGAGGTTTGACTTTATCTTCTCATGTGAAGATTTAATAAGATAAGCCTTTCTTTAATTAGTTATACAATGGAAATAGTGGTAAAAGAGAAAAGAAAACAAACTCAATATATATTCTAAAGGTTTTAGCATAAAATCCATTTCTTTGTATTTTCCAGCTGCTAGAGGCCTTTTTTTTTTTAATTTTTTTTTTTAGAGGCCTTATGACTCCTTTATCTTCAAAGCCAGCAAAGTTCTATTTCTCTGTGACCTGAGTTGAGAAATTTCTCCTTTTTAAATGAATCATATGGGTAAGTTTTTTTTACAAAGCATGAATGGAAAATATACATGTGGACCTTGTCAGATGGAATATACAGGAATTAAATCAACTATATCTGCAGAAAGAGACAATAGAAAAGCTCAGTACCATCAGTCAGGACAAGGCCAGGGGCTGACTGTGGTACAGACCATCAATTGCTCATATGCAAGTTCAAGGCGAAGTTGAAGAAAATTTGATCAAGTCCATGAGAGCCAAAGTACAACCTTGAGTATATCCTACCTGAATTTAGAGACTATCTCAAGAACAGGTTTGACGAGTTGGACACTAATGACTGAAGATCAAACAAGTTGTGGAATGACATCGGACATCAAACATGAAGAGAGCAAGAAGTTGTTAAAAATACAGGAAAGAAAGAAAAGACCAAAATAGACGTCAGAACAGACTCTGAAAGTTGCTCTTGAGTGTAGAGGAGCTAAAGTGAAAGCAAGAAATGATGAAGTAAAAAAGTTGAACAGAAGATTCAAAGGGCTGCTCAAGAAGACAAAGTAAAGTATTATAATGAAATGTGCAAAAGCATGGAGATAGAAAACAAAAAGTGAAAAATGTACTCAGGATTTCTCATTCTGAAAGAACTGAAGAAAACATTCGAACCTTGATCCGCAATACTGAAGGATTCCACAGGGAAAACGCTAAGCTATGCAGGAAGCATCAAAAGAAGATGGATGGAATACACAGATTCACTGTACCAAAAAGAATTGGTCGCTATTCAGCCATTTCAGGGGGTAGCATATGATCAAGAGGTAATGGTACTAAAGGAAGAGGTTCAAGCTGCACTGAAGGCATCAGTGAAAAGCAAAGTTCCAGGAATTGATGGAATACCAACTGAGATGTTTCAACAAACACACGTGGTACTGGAGACACTCACTCGTCTATTCCAAGAAATTTGAAAGACAGCAAGCTGGCCAACCAGTTGAAAGATATCCTTATTTGTACCCATTCCAAAGAAAGGAGATCCAACAGAATGTGGAAATTATCAAACAATATCATTAATATCACATGAAATTAAAACACTGCTGAAGATCATTCAAAAGCAGTTGCAGCAGCACATCAATAGGGAACTGCCAGAAATTCAAGCTGGATTCAGAAGAGGGTGTGGAACAAAGGTTATCACTGATGATATAAAATGGAACATGGCTGAAAGCAGAGAATACCAGAATGATGTTTATCTGTATTTTACTGGCTATGAAAGACATTCGACTGTGTAGATCCTAACAAATTATGGATAACATTGTGAAAAATGGGAATTCTAGAATACTTAATTGTACTCATGAGCAACCTGTACTTAGACCAACATACACTCCTTCAAACAGAAGAAGGGGATACTTTGTGGTTTAAAGTCAGGAAAGGTGTGTGTCAGGGTTGTATCCTATCACCATACTTATTCAATCTGTATGCTGAGCAAATAATTTGAGAAGCTAGACTGTATGAAGGAGAATGGGGCATCAGGATTGGAGGAAGACTCATTAACAACCTGCTTTGCACAGATGACACAACCTTGCTTGCTGAAAGTGAAGAAGACTTGAAGCAGTTACTGATGAAAATCAAAGACCACAGCCTTCAGTATGGATTATACAACATAAGGGAAATGAAAATCCTCACAACTGGACCAATAAGCAACATCACGATAAAGAAAGAAAAGTTTGAAGTTGTCAAGGATTACATTTTACTTGGATCCATAATCAATGCCCATGGAAGCAGCAGTTAAGAAATCAAATGGCTCATAGCATTGGGCACGTCTGCTGCAAAAGACCTCTTTAAAGTGTTAAAAAGCAAAGATGTCACCTTGAGGACTAAAGTGCACCTGACCCAAGCCATGGTATTTTCATTCACCTCATATGCATGTGAAAGCTGGTCAGTGAATGAGAATGATCAAAGATCCAATGCATTTGAATTATGGTGTTGGCAAGGAATATTAATATTCCATGGGCTGACAGAAGAAGGAACAAGTCTTGGAAGAAGTACAGCCAGATGCTCCTTGGAAGCCAGGATAGTGAGACTTCTCACATACTTTGGACATTGTATCAGGAGGGATCAGTCCCTAGACAACACTTTCATGCTTGGTAGAAGGTCAGCAAAAAAGAGGAAGGTCCTTAAGGAGATGGATTGACACAGTGAGTGCAATGATAAGCTTAAAGGTAGCAATGATTATAAGGATGGCCCAGGATGGGGCACTATTTCATTCTGTTATATATAGAGTTGCTATGAGTCAGAAATGACTGATAGCACCTAGCAACAACAACAACAAATCTTTACTGAAGTAGTTTCTCAGGTCTTTTGTCCTGTGTAGCTACTGGTGGGTTCTAACTACTGACTTTTGGGTAGCAGCTGAGTATTTAACCACTGTGCCACTAAGAGGATTTCCCATTAATAAAGGTTGTTTTAAAAAGAGTTTATAATTTGTGTTTTATGCTATAGGTATTAAAAACATACAAAACTATAATAAGAAATCTATATTGTTAAAATTACCAGATGACATCACATATTTATTTTTGTATTATCTGTTAAATTCCCATTGCCAGACATTCACCACTTGATCTCTCTACAGCCTCATGGTTCACTGCTGATTTTGCCATTCATTCTCTTCTTACCTCTGCTTTTTGGGAGATACGTCCTCCAAATTATTTATTTATTTTTTAAACTTGATACTGATGGTTTTCTAAAAATATGACTGAATTTCAAGATAGTTGATATGTTTTTGTGATTTTTGTCACTACTCTGTTCCTAATTATAATTATTCTATTTATAATAAGGCCAATTTGCAAGAATACTCTATTTTCTCATTTTATCCACTTCCTTTTTCTGTAACCTTTATTGGTATGATTTCCCTGTTGTGCTTTTCTCTTAATATTATTTTTTTCTTATTGTATTCAAATGAAACACACTGAAATAATTTATCCTGAACTTACGGTTTATTCTACTTTCTAGACTGTGCCTCTGCTCTTTCTTTCTCCAATACCTCCTCAATGAAAACCTCTATATTTTTCTTAATTGTAAATACTTTAGTTACAAATAAGTGAAAGCATGCGACTACTTCAATAGGTGTATTTTAGTCACGCAGAAGAATTTATAAGAATACTTCGTTATAAACTGGTTTGATTTTCCTCTTTTTCACTGACCCTCTACCTTACCAAGCATGATGTCCTTCTCCAGTGACTGATCCTTCCTGATAACATGTCCAAAGTACATGACAGAAAGATTCTCCATCCTCGCTGCAGAAGAAGAAGAAGACCTTAGACAAGATGGATTGACACCATGGCTGCAAAGACTGGCTCAAACATAGCAAGGATTGTGAGGATGGTGCAGGACCGGGCGTGTTTCATTCTGTTGTACATAGGGTCGCTGTGAGTAAGAACCATCTCAATGACAACTAGCAACAACAATAACAGCAGTAAAGAGGCTAAGGAAAAAAAAAAAGTTTTTAAATGGGGCTAGGGTTCTGATAAGATTTAGAACTATGGGCCTAAAATGTAGTGATAGTTAGAAATCAATGTATTTAAAAAAATAGTTTATAATTCAACACAATTTTACTGAAATTAGAAAGGAATGGGATCCTATGCAATCTGGAGGCTCAATTATAAATGAAAAACTGACTGCTGGGGAATATGATGAGAGAAGAAGGACACATTAGGGTAATATATTTTGCATGCTTTTATTGCATAATATTTAATAAGCATAGATTTTATGTCAGCTATGCTTCATAATAATGAATAAACATGATTACATTGCTACACCTTAATCCTAGAATACATCTTTCTCTGTGCTCCTTTTCAATTCCACCTCCTTCCCTTGCTCTCCAAATTAACCACTAATCTAAATCATTTTGTTTGCCTTTAAAAAAAAAAAAAAAAAAGATTTATCTGGGTGTCTTCATAGACTATTAATCTCTGTATTAGTTTCTTCATTTATAAAGTTGAGATATTAATATGCTTTTCATACAAGTAAACAAAATGGTGGATGCAGCCCTAAATGACATTTTCGTTTTTCCTTATCTATAAACTTTGTAAAGCTGTTACCATATGGTTTGTCATTTTCTGAAATTTGTTTTTTTTAACTTAATTATATATATAATCTTCATCAACTGTTTAAGGCAGTTATAGTTTATTCTTTCCCACTCATACATACCATCTGTTGTATGAATATATCACAATATATTTATTTTCCTACCAAGAAGCCTTGGGATTACTCCATTTTTTGCTTCATTCAAATACATGTATTGAGCAATTAATTATGTGCCAGGTTTTCTCTAGTTTCAATGAAATAAAGCAATGAAAAAGTACTTAAGCATTTCCTCCCTCATGTGGCTTACATTCTAATGAAGAAACAATCCTGAACATTACTGTCCATGAATATTCTCATGTGTCCTCTGAGTTATCTATGAGTACAAATATTCCACGTGTTCTAAAGATGGGTCCACAGATTGTTAAGGGTTCATGGATAGACTTCAGATGGTGCATGGATATGTATGTTTTTTGTTTTACTACAAGCCGTAATTTCTGCTACAGTGCTTCTGAATCAGCTCTAAGGAACAACCAACCAATCCCTTTCTTAAAGTCATCTTACACTCCCTCATTGTTCAGAGCATGTAAACCTATGATATAAACTCACCAAAAACACTCTTACTCATTTAGCTATTTTCTTTATGTAGTAATATTCATAGTTACTAATAAAATAAGTAAAATAATTATTTCCATTTTACTCAAACTTGATTACAGGACTTGAGAGGGGGATGAGACCTTAATGATTAACTGTTTCAATCTTCTCATTTGGTAAATGTAGGAATTGGATCTCAGTAAGTATTTTAGAGCTTGAAATTACAGATTTCCTTTTTTTTTTTTTTTAAATATTGTTATCTAGTTGTCTTCTTAGACTATTAATCTTTATATTAGTGATGTTTGAACATTGTCTCAAGTTCTTAGTGTGTTCTTGGACATTTAATCTCTGTATTAGTTTCTTCATTTATAAAGTTCAGATACTTACATACAAATTTATGGTAAGTAAATGTTTTTTGTTATTGTTGTTGTTAGGTGTCCTCAAGTCAGTTGCCACTGATACCCAATAGCAACCCTATATACAACAAAACAAACACTGCCCAGTCCTGCACCATCCTCATAATCATTGTTATGCTTGAGGCCATCGTTGCAGACACTGTGTCAATCCATCTCCTTAAGGGTCTTCTTCTTTTTCTCTGACCCACTACTTTACCAAGCATGATGTCTTTTTCCAGGAACTGGTCCCTCCTGAGAGCATGTCCAAAGTATGTGAGATGAAGTCTAACCACCTGCATTTCTAAGGAGCATTCTGGCTGTACTTCCTCCAAGACAGATTTGTTCAATCTTTTGGCAGTACAGGGTATTTTCAACATTCTTTGCCAACACCGTAATTCAAAGGCATCAATTCTTATTTGGGTTCCTTATTTGTTGTCCAACTTTCACATGCATATGAGGTGATTGAAAGTACCATGGCTTGAGTCAGGCACACATTAGTCCTTTAAGTGGCATCTTTGCTTTTTATCATTTTAAGGAGGTCTGTTGCAGCAGATTTGCCCAAATCTAATGTGTCTTTTTAATTTCTTAGCTGCTGCTTCCATGGGTGTTGATTGTGGATCCATGTAAAATGAAATCTTTGACAACTTCAATCTTTTCTCCATTGATCATGACGTTGCTTATTGCTCCAGTTGTGAGGATAAATCATAAGCATAATGGGAATTAATCACAATTCCTAGGGCAATTGGCATGCTAAATATTATTACTGCAACTATTAATAATTAAAGCACTTTATTTTATAATGCATACAATTATTTCAATTTATAGGGTTATTTAGAGCATTGCATAGTTATACTATAAAAAAAAATTTTATAGTATAAATAATAATTGGAGATTACCAAGAAGCATTATTTTTCTCTGTGCTGGTTCCTTGATCTGTCATATAATATTGAATCTCTCCTTTTCAAACTGGAATGTCTGAATATTGTGGATAACTTGGCTTATCTCAGAATTAAAAACAAACAAACAAACAAACAAAAAACTAACCTGCTGCTATGGAATTGATTCTGATTCATGGTATTCCTATGTATTTCAGAGTAGAATTACTCCATAGCGTTTGTGTGTGTGTGTGTGTGTGTGTGTGTGGCTGTAATTTTTACAGAAGAAGATTGTTGAGCCTTTCTTCTGCAGTGCTGCTGGATGGGTTTGAACCACCAACCTTTAGGTTGGTAGTCAAGCACAAACAATTTGTGCCACTCAAGGGCCTTCATAGAGGGGTAAAAAAAAAAAAAATGAAATTATTCTGCCAAAGAAAAGTGTTTTAAAGTTCATATTTTAGATAAACGGAATGATTTGAAACTCAGATGAGGAAAATATCTATGTAGTACTTCTGAGGTCAAAAAAAGGAAATATAAACTTAAATTCAAGCATAAATAATTAAAAAGAAAAAAAAAACCTCACTGCTGTCGAGTCGATTCCGACTCATAGTGACCCTATAAGACAGAGTAGAACTGCTCCATAGAGTTTCCAAGGAGTGCCTGGTGGATTCAAAATGCCAACCTCTTGGTTAACAGCTGTAGCACTTAACCACTACGCCACCAGCGTTTCCTAAATAATAATTTTAGCGATGTTTAATTAGTAATTTTCTAAAAGCACATTTTTCAATTTCAGATAAAAAGCACTAGTTCAGCTTTTTCCTTCAATCGTGTTTCAAAGTCGAAACAGAGAAAATAATTTTCAAAACGCTAGCAAGCCCAAGGAAAAGAAATCCAGAATGCAATTATATTGTCCTTATATTGAGGTCACCTCCAGAAAAAGTCACATTGCTCTAGTCATTTGTCTAATGTTTAATTAAAATGAATTCAATAAGTGAGTTCATTTGGGAGCAGCTTAACAAGATATGCAGGAAACTCTGAAGAAGTTAAGGCTTCTTGAAGCACTGATTTTCTTGTTTTTAAATTAAATACAAATGAACATTTCATTAAAAAAAATAAAACTTTACATCTGATTTTGAATTCATTAATAGCAAAATGTGAATAATGCCTGCTACTTCTTAACCAGATGAACCAGTTGCCGTGGAGTTGAATCTGGCTCATGCTGACCTCATGTCATAGAGTCCCTGAGTGGGACAAACTGTTAGGGACTCAGCTACTAATCACAAAGTTGGTGGTTCATACTCGCTAAGAGCTGGAGGTGTATTTCTGTAAGGTCACAGCCATGAAAACCCTATGGAGTGCCGTTATACTCTGCAATACATGGAGTTTCCATGCTACTCTTTACCACCCAAAAAAGGATCAATAAAATTACCTAATGTCATTGTGATCAATACCATGTGTCAGAAATATATTTAAATAATTTTATTGAAAAAGCATGTCAGGGAGCAGGAATGTGAATGAAAATTATGAACATAATATGCTCTATAAAAACAATTTATTTGAAAAGTTGCATTTCTTTTCTGGTTTTGCAATGAATTGATACTTTTTTTTATATAGCAGATAGGAACCCTTGTGGCACAGCGGTTAACAGATCAGCTGCTAACTAAAAGGTTAGCAGTTCCACCAGCCACTCCTTGGAAACCTCGTGGGGCAGTTCTACTCTGTCCTATAGGGTCGTTGTGAGTAGGAATCAACTTGATGGCAATGGGTTTGGTTTTTGGCTTATACAGTAGATAAGAAGCCCTGGTGGTGCAATGGTGAAGTGCTTGGCTGCTAACTGACCAGCGAGTGCTGGCAGTAACCTTAATTTTTAAAAATTATTTCAATTTCTTTTGTTGTAAGGGCAGGACCATTTCTCACCTGTTACGAAAAGAACATGCATTTTGCTTCAGATGCAGACTAATTTTTTTTCCTTCAAACTGTACTTTTCAATAGAGAGTTGAGATTTCTAAAACCTAATAATTACCAAAAAAGATATGCTGTATTCATCAAAATACACTAGACAGTGCAGGAAAATAAATTAATGAGTCAATCAAAACTCCTTTTGCTGATTTGAGTTTCCTAAGTTATTGTTTTCTGTGAGTGTGTGTGTTTATACACCTTTTTGCTTGAGTATTTTAAGAATTGTTTTGAAGAGAAAGAACTTATAAAAATATCTAATAAAAATCATGATTGAACAAAATGAAAGTAAATAACTAAATTGTGCATACTTTTTCATACATAAATCCTAAGTGTTCAGAGAGAAGTTGAGCGAATGTCACTGTGTCAATCCATCTCTTTGAGAGTCTTCCTCTTTTGCGCTGACCTTCTACTTTAACAAGCATGATGTCCTTCTCCAGGAACTGATTCCTCCTGACAACATCTCCAAAGTATGAGAGACGTAGTCTTGCCATCCTTGCTTGGAAGGAGCATTCTGGTTGTACTCCTTCCAAGACAGATTTGTTTCTTCTTTTGACAGTTCATGGTATATTCAATATTCTTTGTCGTTGCCACAATTCAAATGCATCAATCCTTCGGTCTTCTTTGTTCATTGTCCAGCTTTCCCATGCATATGAGGCAATAGAAAATGCCGTGGTTTGGGTCAGGCACACCTTAGTCCTCAAGCTGACATCTTTGCTTTTCAAAAGTCTAAAGAGGTCCTTTGCAGCAGATTTACCCAATGCAATGCTTCTCTTGATTTCTTGACTGCTGCTTCCATGACTGTTGATTGTGGATCCAAGTACAATGAAATCCTTGACAACCTCAATCTTTTCTCCATTTATCATGATGTGGCTCATTGGTCCAGTTGTGAGGATTTTTGTTTTTTTATGTTGAGGTGTAATACATACTGAAAGCTGTGGTCTTTGATCTTCCTCAGTAAGTGCTTCAAGTCATCTTCACTTTCAACAGGCAAGGGTGTGTCTTCTGCATAACGTAAGATGTTAATGAGTCTTCCTCCAATCCGGATGCCCTGTTCTTCTTCATACAGTGGAAGTTTTTGGATTATTTGCTCAGCATACAGATTGAATAGGTATACTGAAAGGGTACAACCCTGATGCACACCTTTCCTGACTTTAAACCATGCAGTATCCCCTTGTTCTGTTCTAACAACTGGTTCTTGACCCATGTATAGTTCCCTCAGGAGCACAATTAAGTTTTCTGTCATTTCCATTCTCCACAACGTTATCCATAATTTGTTATAATCCACACAGTTGAATGTCTTTGCATAGTCAAGAAAACACAGGTGAACATCTTTGTGGTATTCTATGCTTTCAGCCATGATCCATTTGACATCAGCAATGATATCCCAGGTTCAATGTCCTCTTATAAATCCAGCTTGAATTTCTGGCAGTTCCCTGTTTATATACTGCTGCAGCCACTTTTGAAGGATCTTCAGCAAAATTTTGCTTATATGTGATATGAATGACACTGTTCAATAATTTCTGCATTCAGTATGATCACCTTTCTTAGGAATAGGCATAAATATGAATCTCTTCTAGTCAGTTGGCCAGGTAGCTGTCTTCCAAATTTCTTGGCATAGACCAGTGAGCACATCCAGAGCTACATCCATTTGTTGAAACATTTCAATTGGTATGCCATCAGTGCCTGGAGCCTTGTTTTTCACCAATGCCTTCAGTGTAGCTTGGACTTCTTCCTTCAGTACCATCTGTTCCTGATCATATGTTACCTCCTGAAATGATTGAACATTGACCAATTCTTGTTGGTATAGTGACTCTGTGCATTCCTTTCATCTTTATTTGATGCTTCCTGTGCTGTTTAATATTTTCCCTTTAGAATCCTTTGGTGTTGCAACTCGAGGCTTGAATTTTTCTTCAGTTCTTTCAGCTTGAGAAATGCTGAGCGTGTTCTTCCCTTTTGGTTTTCTATGTCCAGGTCTCTAGCCGCTCTTTGAAAACTTCTGTTCAGCTCTTTTACTTCAGCATTTTTTTTCCTTTTTCTTTAGCTACTGAATATTCAAGAGCAAGTTTCAGAGTCTTTTCTGACATCCTTTTAGGTTTTTTTTTTTTTTTCTTGCCTTTTTAATGGCCTCTTGTTTTCTTCATGGATGATACCCTTGATGTCATTCCACAACTTGTCTGGTCTTCAGTCATCAGTGTTCAAAGTGTCAAATGTATTCTTGAGATAGTCCCTAAATTCAGGTGGGATATACTCAAGGTAGTACTTTGGCTCTTGTGGACTTGTTCTAATTTTCTTCCATTTCAACTAGAACTTACATATGAGTAATTGATGGTCTGATCTGCAGTTGGCTCCTGGCCCTGTTCTGACTGATGATACTGTGCTTTTCCGTCTTTTCTTTCCACAGAAATAATTGATTTGATTCCTGTATATTCCATCTGGTAAGGTCCCCCTGTAAAGTCAACATTTATGTTGGTGAAAAAGGTATTTGTCATGAAGAAGTTGTTAGTCTTGCAAAATTCAATCATGTGACCTCTGGCATGGTTTCTGTCACCAAGGCCATATTTTCCAACTACCAATCCTTCTTTGTTTCCAACTTTCTCAACCCAATCACCAGTAATTATCAATGCATCCTGATTACCTGTTCGATCAATTTCAGGCAGCAGAAGTTGGTAAAAATCCTCATTTTTTCATTTTTGGCCTTAGCAATTGGTGCATAAATTTGAAATTGTCATATTAACTCGTCTTCCTTGTAGGTGTGTGGATATTATTCTATCACTGACACGTTGTACTTCAAGGTAGCTCTTGGGATGTTCTTTTTGACAATGAATGTAACACCATTTCTCTTCAAGTTGCCATTTCCAGCATAATAAACTATATGATTGTCTGATTCAAAATGGCCAATACCAGCCCATTTCAGCTCACTAATGCCTAGGATATCGATCTTTACGTGTTCCATTTCATTTTTTGACAATTTCCAGTTTTCCCAGCTTCGTATTTCATGTATTCCATGTTCCAACTATTAATGGATGTTTGTAGCTGTTTCTTCTTATTTTGAGTCATGCCACATCAGCAAATGAAGGTCCTAAAAGTTTGACTCCATCCATGTCCTTAAGGTCGACTCTACTTTGAGGAGGCAGCTCTTATCCAGTTGTCTTTTTATTTAAATGTACACAATCTATACATATGCAAGACTTCAATTGCACGTTTAAATAAGAAGACTTACACATTAAAACCAGATATCTGAAATATAAACATCCAAATTAATAACATGAGTGTATTCACATATTTAATACACTGGTATTTACAGACTGGTATTTACAGACTGGTAAAGTTTAATCCACAGCTCTACAGGCAAGGAAATTTACCTGTTTTTTTCCATGTATAGCTCTGGTAGACAAAGTCACAAAATCAAATTCACGGAGTCTGGGATATATACATATATACAACTGTTGACTTAATTATTCACAACCAGAAATATCTTTTTTTTTTTTTTGACAAGATTACTTATATATGTGGAGTCCCTGAGTAGAGCAAATAGTTAACGGGCTCAGCCAATAACAGGAAAGTCAGAAGGTTGAATTCTCCCAGATGTTCCTCAGAAGCAAGGCCTGGATATTTACTTTTGAAAAACCAGCCACTGAAAAACCCTATGGAACCCAGTTCTTCTGTGACAAGCATGAAGTCACTGTGAGTCAGAATCTACTGAAGAGCAACTTTTTTTTTTGTCGTTGTTGTCTTTTTTAAAAATTTATTTAAATTGTGTAACCCAAGAGACCTCTGTCCCAGATTTTAAGGTTTCTGAAAAATTAAAATGATAACAACAACAACAAAACATTTGCAAGAGATGAAAGTACCAGGACAAAGAAAGGGTTTGTGTCTGGGTTATAAATTATAAAGATTATGGAACGAGAGTTTATGTAGCCACATCTGAAATTGTATATTATTCTATGAGAACAAAAAGAAGACAATCTGTCAAATACAATGATACTTGGAACTGAAGAAAAAAGAATAAATAATGGCAAATGCTAAATTTTTGTTCATATATTTTCCTAGACTCTATGTAGGGAATACTCTTAGTATCAACAAAAATTTACTTCAGATATGTTCAAATACCAAAATGTAATCTAGAGTTTATTTAATGTATCACCTTCGAGTGAAGTCTTACTGGGAATATACCCTAATTTATAAAAGGTATTTGAGAAGTCGTCCTGCTTCTTACACATTCATTTCTTTATAAATAGCACTGCAGATATCCAATCTCATCCATTTCTGTTATTTTATTGGTGACATTCTCTGAAGGTGACTGTTTCTGAAATTATTTCTATACTTGTAGTTTGGTTTATTTTATCCTTTTATATACTGATGTTTGGAAACCCTCGTGGAGTAGTAGTTGGCAGTTCGAATCCACCAGGCACTCGTTGGAAACTCTATGAGGCAGTTCTACTCCGTCTTATAGGGTCACTATGAGTTGGAATTGACTTGACAGCACTGGGTTTGGCTTTTTTTTTTTTTTTGGTTTTACCGATGTTATTCATAGATACATCTAATTCATAATAATAAATTAGATCAGGTTTTGAGAGAAGAAATTATTATTTAATGTGCCAGAAATACCTTGTTTATGGAAATAGAAATAAAAGTATTCACTTGCAACTCTACCAGATTCTTAGCCAACTGGTCCAAATTTCTCATTATTAGTTGAGGAATCTGAGCCTTATAATTACCTAAGGGAATATAGTTCAAATGTGGCAACACTGGGATTCCTACTCCACCGTGTCCTAAGATGTTAAATTCACCCTCTTTTCCTTTATTTGGTGAAAAATCATGAAAGTGGTTCTACACTTGCAAAGATAAGAGGCTCAACATTGTTGACCTCCACTGTGCTGCAACTCGAAGTGGATCAACTGAAGAGTCAGCAAGGCCCAGCCTCCTCTTTAAAAATGTAGATAACTGCTAATCAACCCTCCAAATTCCCTCCAGAGCATAGCTTGGCCTTCTATCTGGGATATTATTATGCAACCCATTACCCAATTGTTTGAGGTTCAATTTTGCCTCTTCCCTCATTTTGCTTGCTCTTGCTAAGGTTTTTAGGCTCCTGTTTTTCTTTGCTGTCACAATTTTCCCTCAACTCTTTGGACTTCCAGGCTCTTACTAGAACTTTTATACATCTTTCCAGTCTCTGCACATTCTATTCTAAGGAGCTGATATAGGTTTAAATTTGTAGATCAACCACAAAAAAAAAAAAAAAAAAAATTGACAGTATCTTTCGCTGAAGTGCTTTTGGAAAAATATATACAATATTTCATAGTTATTTTTATATATGATCTGAAATTTATTATATTAAGCTTTCTCTTTATTTGGCTTTCTAAGTCGGAATCGACTCAATAGCAGTGGGTTTTTTTGGGTTAACTAGAAATCACTGAAATCTTTAGTAAGAAATGACATGCTGACTGTGGTATTTTTGAAGATGGTGAAATAGTTTAAAGTTAAAAGTAAGCAGCTTAACAATGAGTTTGAAATTTAGACTCTCTAGATATATTTTTCTCCTGATAGCGTCTCAATTTATCATGACAGGCAAATGGCCAAATTACAGTTCTCCATTTAAAGGATTAAAGTGTCTTCATATTTATTTATGAAGCTTAAAGTTTTACATAGAAGCCCAATTAATGTTTTTGATGATTGGATGAACAAAGCTTGTTCTCATTTATTCACATATTTATTGCTGTAAAAATCATATCACAACTTACTGATTCTACAATAAATCAGAAGTCGTTTCCTTCCTAGATGAATTTACCTTGTGGATTACTATTTTCTTTATCATTCTGTTAATACACCTTTGTGGGGTGATCACTTCATCCTTTCTCTTTGATTTCTTGACCCCCAAACCATTTTCTGTTCCCTTAGTGACCTAGATTGTGTCACAATTTTTTAATAGTTCAAAAGAACTCTCTGGGGGTATTGTTTCTGCTTTGTTGTTGTTTGCTGGGGAGGCACTGATTGACTAGGAAAAAAAATTTTTTTCTAGAGAAGTCTGCATATTTTAACAGCAGCTGAACAGCTGTCTTAGGAAGGAATGTTTCTACATTTCACAGCTTGCAGCCACACTATTAATACCATTTTACTTCTCTAATGGAGGTAATTCTTAAACACCACAAATCCTAATTATTTGAACAGCAGTGGGCCTTAATTCATAACCACGTCTTCTGGAAAAAAAAAAAAAAAAAGACCATTATTGCTTGGAATAGAATTCCTGTGAGAGGCCCTCCCCTTTTATCTGATGATGAACATCATTTCCGGAAATAGTGCTCCTCAGAGGTGATAATTATCCCTGTGAGCAGCCTGGGAGCATCCCTGCTGCTACATGGCGGTGCCGTTAGCAAACTCAAACTATCTAGAGTCTTTCCGCTACTCCCATGTTCACATGTTCCCAAATTATCTAATCATTGCTTTATTTTGGGAGGGGAGATTAAGGGTGTGTGAATCATGTATACTCTTCTAAACTTTCTATCGTAAAGGGAACTACCTCACTGGTATGATGCACTTTTGTTTCTCTCCCTGCAACTGTAGTTCTGAAATAGAAGTCATCCTATTGTTCTAATTATTCAAATGGTTACACTTCCCATGAGTTCTAAAAAAAATCTGCAAGTAGAGAAAATACTACTAAAATATACTGTTTAGTATTTCTGTTTGCCCTCATCTGTTTTGTTTTCCCAGATGCATCTCATTTGAAACAGTTTGGAAATTTAGTGCCTGCTGCATACTTCTTTTTATCCCTTATTCCACTGTATCAGTGGTGTGTTTGTGTGTGTGGTGTGTGTGTCTGATAAATTACCATCGATATGTTTCCAAGGCCTTAAGAGCAGTTGGTATGTTGTTGTGTATCATCAAGTCAGTTCCGACTCATAACAACACTATAGGACAGAGTAAAGCTGCCCCAAAAGATTTCCAAGGCTGAAATCTTTATGGAAGCGATTGCCAAGTCTTTTCTTCTGCACAGTGACTGATGAGTTTGAACTGGTAACCTTTCAGTTAGCAGTTGAACACTTAACCATTTAGCCATCAGGACCCGGTTGGTATATGTATGTCTTAGTTATCTAGTGCTGCTATAACAGAAATATCACAAACGGATGGCTCTAACAAAGAGATATTTGTTTTCTCACAGTAAAGTAGGCTACAAGTCCAAATCCAGGTGTCAGCTCCAGGGGAAAGGTTTTTTTTCTCTGTTGTCCTCATCAATCTTCCTCCAGCCTAGGAGCTTCTCTGCACAGGGACCCTGGGTCCAAAAGACATGCTCTGCTCCCAGCACTGCTTTCTTGGTCGTATGAGGTCCCCAACTCTCTGCTTTCTTCCCCACATACCAGGGAAACTCCCTTTACATTGGATCAGGGAGGTGACCTGAGTAAGAGTGGTGTTACAATCCCACCCTAATCTTCTCAAAATAAAATTACAATCACAAAATGGAGGACAACAACACAATACTGGGAATCATGGCCTAACCAAGTTGATACATAATTTTTGGGGGGACATAATTTAATCCATGACAACACAATTGTACAATTATCACCAAATCCTACCCTAATAAAATGTAGGAATATACTAGACATTCATAATGAATGAATAAATGAATACATACAAAATACATGAATAAAGAGTGTTACCACCATGGTAGTACTATCTATCTAAATGTTTATATGCCTATGTACATACATATGTGTGTGTATCTTATAAGAACATTTGTATACATTCTTGATATTTTGGTAAATTAGAAAAAAAAATTAATAACATTTTTGTTTTCCCTAAGCCTATCTGTACTTATACTTTCTTAAGTAAAATGAAAAAGAACTGTGAGACAAACTCAAACCAAACTTCATTGCCATCTAGTGTATTCCGACTTACAGCGACCCTATAGAACAGAGTAGATTTGTCCCATAGGGTTTCCAAGGAGTGGCTGTTGGATTTGAACTGCTGACCTTTTAGTTAGAAGCTGAGCTCTTAACCACCACACCAATTCTCAAATATCATATACTGAATTAGGAAATATTGAATCAATAAATATTGAGTAGGAGAATCAATACATATGACCTATCAAAGATAGAAAGATTTATCACAGAAACCCTTGCTCTCAGTTTCAGGAATTGCCATTTCTATCTCTCAATCTGCCATGACTAATCACGTGATAACGGGAAATTCACTTAAATCCCCTTGTCCTTCTTTTCTCTATCTGTATAGTGAAAGAGATGTTCTAAATTACCAGCTGTGGCCTAAGTGGTCTAAGAAGTCTAAGTAATCTAAGAAATCTACACAATGCAAACTGAAAGTGCGTATTACCAGGAGCAACTCCTAGCCGACTGCCTATCTCTTGTCTAGTGTCAGAATTGATAAAAAGTTATATTTCTGAATCCTTGAGAAGTCCTTGCTCTGTCTGTTCCCCTAACACCAGTAGAGTTGCAGCTGCACCACAGCTGCTAATAATTAGCTCCTCGATTCATTACGGGCATGGTTTAATAAGGGGATTTATAGGCAGGGGGAGAAGTAGGTGCTCCACAAGTAGTTAATGATTTGTTGAAGCTCACACTGTGCCCATTATAGCTAATAACATGTCCCTTTAAGAGAAGTGTGAACTCAACCCTCCATTCAGTGATTATTTGCTAGAAAAGTACAATTGGCCTGACTTTTTGAATTCTTCATGTAATTTGAAACCTCTAATCAGATTTTCATGTTTATATTCCTTGAGCCTTGGCGTGCGTTTGACTGTCTTTACATAATTTCTCCATCCTCAAGGCAACAAAAAATATACAGTGCAGATTTCTGGGATGTTCAAAGTCTGAATTTATTAATACTCCTTCCAAGCATGCTATATCCACTGTTAGTGCATCTGATTGTCTGACCATTTAAACCTGTGTACCCTGAAGACGTCCTTTACAATATGTTTTTAGTGTATAACCCTGCAATATGCTTTTTAGAATAATCTCATTTGTAATTAATTTCATTAATGATTTTGCTATTATAATGGATCTTGTAAACATGCAAACAAAAGTGGGGCATTTCTAAATTAATGGATATTCTGCAGTAAAAGATAAGATTAAAGAGTTAAGGAATATTCTCAGACTTTGGTGTGTATATATATATATACACACACACATATATATACACTATATATATATGTGTGTATATATCAGGTTCCAGAGGCCAGGTTGTTAAGCAAAATTAAAATTATGTGAAAATGGAGATGACCGCATCAGATCACAAAATGGACAATGAATACATCTTTTCATAACCGCCAATTTACATCACTGCATAACTGCCAATTTATATTATTACATAACTGTAAATTTATATCATTACATAGCTGCCAAACTACTGAGAATCATGGCCCAGCCAAGATGACATATAACCTTAAGCATCAAGATAGTATCATTCTTGTCTCATATCTTAGCATTTGTTATTGCCAGACATATGTTGTAAATGCACAAAATAGTCAGACAGTAGATTCTTTACAATTTTTGTAAATGCAAAATGTTGGATAACGAGATAGCCTATAAATGAGGAGTAGATGTGTATATATATATATATATGTGTGTGTTTATGTATATATATATATATATTTCCCTAAGTCTGAGAATAAAAATATAATAAACGATAATACTAAAAACCAAGATGAGAGTTTTTAATTGTTGTTGTTGTTAGGTGCCCTTGAGATGGTTTCGACTCACAGTGACCCTACGCACAACACAACAAAACACTGGTCCTGTGCCATCCTCACAATTGTTGCTATGCTTTAGGCCGTTGTTGCAGTCACTGTGTCAACCCATCTCGTTGAGGGTCTTCCTCTTTTTCACTGACCCTCTACTTTACCAAACATGCTGTCCTTCTCCAGTGACTGATCCCTCCTGATAACATGTCCAATGTGTGTAGGACGTAGTCTTGCCATCGCCATCCTTGCTTCTAAGGAACATTCTGGTTATACTTCTTCCAAAACAGATCTGTTCATTCTTTTGGTAGTCCACAGTATATTCAATATTCTTTGCCAACACCACAATTCAAAGACATCAATTTTTCAGAGATACATTACCAGTCAAATGCAGAATATACTTGGCTTGATCAAAGTAACATGTATTCTAAGTTTAAACTCTCAAACCAAAAGTACTGAAATGTTTTATTTCATAATATACATGTGTGGTATACACACGCACACACACATTTGCAATTACCCTCCTACAATCAAAATAACTAAACCTCAGTTGGAGACCAACACAGGTACAATTACATCTGAAGCGTAATATTATCTTTCTGGGAAGTAAAATTAAATCCTCTATTTGGTTCAAAGTGTCTCTTGGATAGTTTCATTTCATCACACAAGAGACTGAGGAAAAAAGGAAACTGAATTCAAATTTACCAGGCTCAGATTATTTAATATGTTTTTTAGTTTCAAGCAGTAAATGCCTAGTCAGCTGGGAATGAGTTATCATTTTATTCATGTAATCTTAGATGAAATCTCTGTGGAATTTGTGATGTTTTACTCTCTAAAATCTGAATAGCAATTTTAAGTGCAGCAAGTGTATTTTCTTATGAGATGATTTGTATGTTTTATCCACAAATAACAACACAATTATAATTAAAATACTATTTTTTGTTTGTTTTCATTTAACCTTATCTACCTGCTGGACAATTGTATAAATGGCAAATTCAGTGATTTCTATTTCAATAAAATACATTCTCAAAAGCAGATCCTTAAGCTTGTTTTATGGCTCATTCTTAATAAAATTAGGAAGAACTGCCTAGAAATCTACTTATGAAAAATCAGCCAATGAAAACCCTATGGATCACAATGATTGAGTATGGGGTCACCATGAGCAACAACAGCTAACAACTACAACAATAACTTAATAAAATATGTTAATCAAATAAATTCTAGAGTTCATATCTTTTACTTGGACCTAGTAGGAATTGACTCATGATTGTATTCTTGTCCCATCCACTTTTTCCTTTGTCACGTGAGTATGTAAATGTTGATTAAATTTCCAAACATTTCAATAGATCCTGTTCTCTGACTGATCGCATAGTATTCTACTTTAAATTTAATAAAACCAAAACCAAACCCATTGCCATTGAGCCGATTCCAAATCATAAATTTAATAAGGAGTGACAAAAACATGAAATATCCTGATTGAATATCTTACACATTAAAACCCTAAACTCACTGCCGTCGGGTCAATTCCAAATCACAGCAGTCCTATAGGACAGAGTGAAACTGCTGCGAAGGGTTTCCAAGGCTGTAAATCTTTATGGAAGTAGACTGCCACCATCTTTCTCCAGGGGAGCTTCTAGTGGGTTATAACTGCTGGCCTTTTGGTTAGCAGCTGAGCACTTCAATCACTGCCCATCAGGACTCCAAAAAACTAATCAAGTAGAAATTAAAAAAAATATATACAGAAAATGGATAAATGATTAAAAATGAAAATGGCACATATACTTTGTAATTCTTTGGTATTACAGAACAAAACTGCAACTACCTTAGGGAGAGAAAGCAAACAAACCAAAAAAGGAGCACATTGTTTCCTAAAAGTCAAAGATAATTTCAAATCACAGGAAAGGCAGAAGTTACCTGGACCTCCGGAAGAATTGGAAACCAGGGCTCGCTAGCACAGGATTTTCTCTCCACCTCTCCTATCTGGTTTTGTCTACACCTTTGCTCCTTTCTCTCTCATTGAATTCAGGTTTTCTGAACAAGAGGGAAGTTTGGCTACAAATAGCTCTATGTTGCTTTCCCTTTTGAATACTGATATTTTAAGCATTTTAATTAAAATAAGTAGAAAAGTAAGTAGGTAAGTAAAGAAATAAATAAAGGTTTGAAGGAGGACACTGATCTTAAAGTGTACCTCTGGACTTCAGCAGGGCAAACATAGGAAACTATGATTTCTTTTGCTTAGATTAGAAATCTGCCCACTGACGAAACAACTGTCATCAATGATAGTTTTCACAACAACAGTATTTTTGGAGGAGAACGAACAATAGATGTATGCTACGGGATCATTGCATTTAAGATACTGAAATGATTAGATACATCTCAAGGTATTTTGTTGTTATTGTTAGGTGCCATCCAGCCGGTTCCAACTTGTAGCAACCCTGTGTACAACAGAACAAAACATTGCTTGGTCCTGCACCATTCTCACAATCATTGTTATGCTTGAGCCCATTGTTGCAGCCACTGTTTCAATCCATCTCATTGAAGGTCTTCCTCTTTCGCTGAATTTCTATTTTACCAAACATGATGTCCTCCTCAAGAGACTGATACCTCCCGATAACATGTGAGAAGTGTGTGACACGAAGTCTTGACATGTTTGCTTCTAAGGAGCATTCTGGTTGTACTTCTTCCAAGACAGATTTTTTGTTCGTTCTTTTGGCAGTCCATGGTATATTCAGTATTCTTCACCAACACCACAATTCGAAGGTGTCAATTCTTCTTCAGTCTTCCTTATTTGTTGTCCAGCTTTCAAATGCATATGAGGAGATTGAAAACATCATGGCCTGGGGAAGGCACATTTTAGCTATCAAGGTGACATCTTTGTCTTCAACACTTTTAAGAGGTCTTTTGCAGCAGACTTGCCCAATGTGTTTTGATTCCTTGGCTGCTGCTTTCATGAATGTTGATCACAAATTCAAGTATAAGGAACTTCTTGACAACTTCAGTCTTTTCTCCATTTGTCATGACCCTGCTTATTGGTCTAATTGTGAGGATTTTCATTTTCCTTATGCTGAGATGTAATCCATACTGAAGGCTGTGGTCTTTGATCTTCATCAGCAAGTGCTACAAGTCCTCTTCCCTTTCAGCAAGCAAGGTTGTGTCATGTGCATAACCCAGGTTGTTAATGAGTTTTCCTCCACTCCTGATGCCCTGTTCTTCTTCATATAGCCCAGTTTCTGGGATTATTTGCTCAGCATACGGATTGAACAGATATGGTGAAAGAATACAACTCTGACACACACCTTTCCTTAATTTAAACCATGCAGTATCCCTCTGTTCTGTTAGAACGACTGCCTCTTGATCTATGTACAGATTCCTCATGAGCACAATTAAGTGTTCTGGAATTCCCATTCTTTGCAATGTTATACATAATTTGTTATGATCCAAACAGTCAAATGCTTTTGCATAGTCAATAAAGCATAGGTAAACCACTTTTTGATATTCTCTGCATTCAGCCAGGATTCATCTGACATAAGCAATGATATCCCTGGTTCCAAGTCCTCCTCTAAATCCAACTTGAATTTCTGGCTGTTCACTGTCTGTATACCGCTGCAGCTGCTTCTGAATGATCTTTAGCAAAATTTTCCTTTTGTGTAGTATTGATTATATTATTGGAAAATTTCCACATTTTGATTGGATCACTTTTCTTGGGAATAGGCATAAATATGGATGTCTTCCAGTTGGTTGGCCTGGTAGCTGTCTTCCAATTTCTTGGCATAGCTGAGTGAGCACTTGCAGTGCTGCATCCATTTCTTGAAACATCTCAACTGGTATCCCCTCAATTCCTGTGTATTTCATCTGGCGAGGTCCAAGTGTATAGTAGCTCTCTATGTAGTGGAAAAAAGTTATTTGCGATAAGGAAGTGGTTGGTCTTGCGAAATTCCATAGTGTGATCTTCATCATCATTTCTATCACTAAAGCTATATTTTTCAACTACCAATCCTTCTTCTTTGTTTCCAACTTTAGCATGCCAATCACCAGTAATTATCAATGCACCCTGATCTAGTGTTTGATCAGTTTCAGACTGCAAAAGTGGGTAAAAATCTTCAATCTTTTCATCTTTGGCCTTGGTGGTTGGTGCTTAAATCTGAATAATAGCTATATTAACTGGTCTTCCTTGTAGGCGTATGGGTATTATCCTATCACTGACAACATCGTACTTCAGAATAGATCTTAAAATATTCTCTTTGCTGATGAATGCAACACCATTCCTCTTCAAATTGTCATTTCTGGTGTAGTAGACCAGGTGATTGTCTGATTCAAAAGGCCAATAGCAGTCCATTTCAGCTCACTAATGCCTTTTTTTTTTTTTAATGCCTAGGATACCCATCTTTGTGTGTTCCATTTCATTTTTGACAATTTTCAATTTTCCTAGATTCATACTTTGTACATTCCATGTTCCTGTTATTAATGGATATTCACAGCTGTTTCTTCTCATTTTGAGTCATGTCACATCAACAAATGAAATCCCTAAAGCTCGACTCCATCCACGTCATTAAGATGGACTCTACTTTGATGAGGCAGCTCTTTCCTGGTCATATTTTGAGTGACTTCCAACCTGAGGGGCTCATCTTCCGGCACTATATCAGACAATGTTCCGCTGTTATTCATAAGGTTTTACTGGCTAATTATTTTCAAAAGTAGATCATCAGGTCCTTCTTCCTAGACTGTTTTAGTCTCGAAGCTCAGCTGAAGCCTGCCTGCCATGGGTAACTCTGCTGGTATTTGAATACTTGTGGCATAGCTTCCAGCATCACAGCAACATGCAAGCCCCTACAGTATGACAAACTGACAGACATGTGGGGGCAGGGGGGTCTCAAGGTGTAGTGGGAAAAAAAAAGACTCATTTTTAGAAGCAGAGATAAGAGTTCAATTAGTAATTCTCTGTGTATCAATTGAATGACTGAATGACTTTGGGTAAATCATATATCTTTTCTGACTTTTGTTCCTTTGTGTATAAATTGGGAAATAATGGCACTACAGCCTTTCAGTAAAAATAATTAAGATAGCAACATGGTTAAAAAAAAAAAAAAGTTTTCATGACCCTAATGCCACAAAAGTTTGGTTCTCACAAATATTATGTGACAATAATCATAGACTGTCATGGAGCATACTTTGCTTAATTTAATTACCTAAAGGCAAAAACTTATGGAATCATGACAACTGCTACTGGTTACTGTACTAAGGGGGAAAAAAAAAGTTCTAAAAGATCTTGACCTGGCAGTTAAATATCATATCCTGGAATTGACACTTACCTGTTTTATGTTCACAAGTGATTGGACAGAACTAGTCACTTGGTCTTGTTCAAGCACAAGGGACCTATAAATAGAATACCATTGTTCCCAGATTATGGGAGTATTGAATGGTAAACAGAATAATCACTCTGACAGTTCACCTTTCTGGTCACCAAACTTTAGTTCACTCCCCACTCTACACACAAAATGCACTTAGCCCCTTCCAAGGGAAATGTCATTGAATTGCTCTCTGCTCCTAGCATCAAGTTCAAAGTCAGGGGATCTCTGTATTGTTTATTGATGTCTACGTCAGGGTTTCTTCTATCAGTCTTTACCATTCTCTGTGTGGCTTCACTTAATCCAGATAATTTATGAACTAATTTATGAAAAGTTGTTATATATTCTCATGGAACTAGATGATCTCAACAAATGTGCCCATTCCAAAAGACAAAAAATAGACAGCAGTGCAATTACATGTTTGTTTACCAATTATGAAATCAATGTGGGCAGTTATTGCAAGGGCCTCTACCCTGAGAGTGGAGAATGCTGCTTGATTAGGTCACAATTCTGCACCTTGAGAGGGGACCCTCAGTCAATTGTTCTTTTTGGTTCCATTTTCTGGCAAATTCTCTCTTCTCTGTTTTTTTGTTTTGTTTTGTTTTAACTTAGCCTCAGATGAAAGGGGAGGTAGATAAAACACTCTCCTTGGAAATTTAGCAATATATTCTAAGCCTGCTTCCTGTCCTTAGAAGATTATAGATCCAAGTGTTATTTCTGGTCTCAAACAACCACAAGTATTTTTAGTTCAAGCTGTGATTTCTTTGACAGTAAAAGTCTCTTCAAAATGGAGTAGTCTTTCCATCAATTTGATTTAGTCAGCAACTTGTGCCAGTGGCCTCACCTATATTTATTTTTAGGGGTACTTCTTAGATTTGCCACATTACTTTGCTCTTTTGACTCTGCCTTGCAGTCCTTTTTTACCTTTCTTAATTGCCAGTATGTTAAGTGTATCAGGCTTCTGTGGAGAAACATACTTTCAGTGTACTTTTTTTTTGAGTCATTATGTCCAATTGAGAGAATTTACTGGGAGTTAAACCTGAATTAAGTCTTTGATCTGAAACAACTAAATCGAATCAGAGCTTTTAAGAATGAATGTGGCAGCTGTGTCCTTGGCTTGATCCTTGCGACAAGAATGAGTCTCATTGGACTTTCTTGTTCAAAGTTACTCAAAATTAGATTTTTTTTTCTCCTGACTGCAGATGAAAAACAGTTTGCTTCTTTCGACCATGCAAGTTTCCAAATTTCTGGACTCTTTTTGCTCTGTTTTTTATTGTGCTCTATTCATCTTTATAAAGATAATTCCTGTAGTAACTTGGCAAATGTAGCCAAAGATAACTAATACGATTTACTGCTCTTACACTCAATTTCTTCTTCTGCAAATTAATTTGATAGCAGTAAGCCAGCTGTCCTCAGTATACCTGCCTCAATATTTAGATCAGCCATAAGCACCATATGGTTTCATTTCTATTCTGATGGCCACTAGTCAATGTCTAGTGTCCACAATGGCTATGAGTAAAGGATTGGATCGGCAGCTGCTAGCAAAATGACATAATACACATTGATGTCTAATGCAAAAAAAAAAAAAGAAATGATGCTATCAGATTGATTGACTTACTATGCCCCAGGTGTTACAGAGAAGAACTATGCTCCATAGGGTTTTCATGCTTAGCACTTTTGGAAGCAGATATCCAGGTCTTTCTTCCAAGGTGCCTCTGGGGATTATTGAACTGCTTATTTTTAGATTAGCAGCCAAGTTGAACCATTTGAGTCACCCAGGGACTCCTGATGTCTAATAAAAAAAGTCTAATAGAGTCTGTAAATAAGCAATGAAATCCTACGATTTCTTTAACTTATCACTCTTTATATATCTATATTTTTTTCCATCCACATCTCTGCCAGAGAAGAGAAAGAGAATCATGAAAAGCTAGGTATTTTTTATACCTATTTAAATAATTAGATAACAATGAACATATTAATAAGGTTTTAATTATGTAACCAAAAAGCAAAGCTAGCTATGCTATACTTCTAGATATGATTTAATTCTGTCTCTGGAATGAAAACAGACTAGAATATTTTCATGTCTAAGATTTTCTCTGAGTACTGGTCGAGGAAGTTTCTCTTTATAGGATTTCTTCTTTGATGAGCATTTCTTCTGGCATTCAGTTCTAGTCTGAAGGTCAATTATGCCTCTTGTGTTATTTTCAGCCACAAGAGTTTCTGGTGGAAATCTAATCATGTTTTATACTCTGTCAAAGTCTGTGGATATTTTAAAGTAACTACTCAATATCAGAAAAGTAAAATAAAATTTGACCATTTTGAAATTTATCTGGGCTCTTTCTTTTTCTCCTTTATGAATCTTCTACAAAATGTGCTATCATAACAGAAACATTAGAATAATGTAAGAATGTAACGTAATGTAATAATTAAGAATAATGATAAAGATTTTAATCACCCTAAATCTTAGCATCCTTGTTTTTCAAGGATGTCACTTCGAGGACTAAGATGTCCCTGAACCCACCCATAGTATTTCCTTTTTTTCATTATTTTATTTGATTTTCATTATACTTTAGATGAAAACTACAGAACAAGCTGGTTTCCCATTAAACAGTACACATATTGTTTCTTGACATTGGTTACCAACCCCACAATGTGTCAACACTCTCCCTTCTGAACTCTGGGTTCCCTATTACCAGCTTTCTTATCTCCTCCTGCCTTCCAGTCCCTGACCCTGTGCTGGTGTGCCCCCTTAATATCGTTTTGCATTAAAACCCGTGGTATTTTCAATCACCTCATGTGTATGCAAAAGCTGGGTAATGAATAAGAAAGATGGAAGAAGAATTGATGCCTTTGTAATATGGTGTTGGTGATGAAAACTGAATATACCATGGGCTGCCAGAAGAATGAACAAATCCATCTTGGAAGAAGTACAGCCCGAACGCTACTTAGAAGCCAGGATGACATGACTTTGTCTCATGTACTTCGGACATGTTATCAGGAGGGACCAGTCCCTGGAGAACGACATCATGCTTGGTAAACTGGAGGGTTATCAAGAAAGAGGAAGACCTCAATGAGATGGATTGACACTGTGACTGCAACAATGGGCTTATACATAGCAGGGATTGTGAGGATGACAAAGGACCGAGCAGTGTTTCCTTCTGTTGTTGCTATGAGTCGGAACTCTCTCGATAGCACCTAACAACAACTACAAATCTTAGCATACAGAGATTACTGCTGGTATAATTTCGGTGTATCTTTCCAGAATGATCTCCATTAGCATTATTCATGCAGAAATAGTATTAGAGTTTGTCATTATTTGTTATATTTTTATTCATTTAGCAGTATACCACAAACATGTTTCTCCATAAGCCGTCCCAGTCAATTTCTGTTCCTCTATCTCCAGTGGCAACCTCTGTTCTGATTTCTATCACAATAGAGAAATTTCCTGCACCTAATAATTTTTTTTTAAATAATGTATCTTACAATTCAAAACAACATAGTTTATTCTAATTCTTGAGGTAGGACTAAATCCTATCTATGAGTAAAAATGTAGTCTTAGTTTTCTCCTGTATAGTTAAAACCTTACCAACATTTGAGTTTGGTACTTGGTGATCAAAATTTAATTCCTCATGGGCGGGTGGACCTGCTAGTCAATGAATTGACAGAACATCTATTTCATATTTACTTTTGCATTACAGATATAGTCTAAAATGTTACATGCAGCAAATATTTTAATCACATTTAGTTAAGCAAAAGAATGACAATTACTTTTACCCTATAATATAATAACCAAAAAAAAAAAGCCAAACATGTTCTAAATAAAATGTGACTCCTGTAAAATAATATATGACTTACCATAATTGTTGAATAAAAACAGTATTCAATATTTTAGAGTATTTTCTTGAATGAATACAAATCACATTTCCTTTACAATTCTTATCACATTGTGCAAAAAAACAAACAAAAAAAAACTTTCAGCACATAATTAACCCAAATAAAACAAAATGTTTTATAGACATGAAAATCATACTCAGGACAGCAGTTAGTAGCTAGGGCATTCTCTATTCTAGCCACATTTCACAAGTAAAATTTAATCTTTCTTTTCCTAAAATTGTGTGTTGAAAGAGCAAAGGGTCAGGTTTCAGGAGACCTGTGTCATTCTCCTACTACAAAATAACTACCTGACCTTGGGTGAGTAATTCCAACCTCTCTGAATTTCAGGTGTCATATGCGTAAAAATGAGAAGTGCGCTGCATTGTTTCTAACGCCCATTCCAACTTTACTAGCATTGTGTAATATCTACAGCCTAACAGAGTAGTTTCATACCCACCTATTTTTCAAAAAAGTCTTTGAAGACAAATTACAGGTTCCAATCTGTCAAAAGGTTTTGCCAGGTTATCTAAGATAAAGATTAGATAGATAGACAGAGAGATAGATAGATATCTTAATGTGTGCGTGTTTACTTGGTGAGGATTGGTTATTGATCTAATCTATGTGCTGGTCTACTGATTTAATAAAGTATTAATTTGATGTTGATTAATTTCTTATAATTTGAAGAAACATTTAATTGTGATAAATCATTATCAGATTAATATAGATTCATGTATAACTCAAAGACATTCCACAGGATATTAGCACAAGTTAATGCCCATTTTTAGATGATAATTTAAAATTAATTAATCACCTTTCTAGTAAAATTCAGTGTCACAAATTTGCTACCTTAAGATGTTTTATTTTATTTACATTTATCTCTGTACTGTATTATGCTGAATGCATTGAATTGATAATTCTTGTTTCTTCAATTAGTCTTTATTTTGTAAATTCACTTAATATTAATAAACTCTAGCAAAAGAGACACTACTACCTTGTTTTCTTATATGAATTTATAATCTGATCTCATTTAGACCACCAGAAAATCAGGGTGTTGCAGTGAGAACACTCACAACCTTGGATTTTGGAGCATATCCTACATATTGTATCTCCTTTAAGGTATGTTAGGGAGAACACTAAACCAAAATTAGTCCCTCTGAAGGACTTGTCTGACACAAGAAAATCCATGTGAGAGACATCTGAGACCTGCGACACAGCTAATGCTCCTGAACCCCAAGAACACCAAAAAATTACAAAGAGGAGCATAGAGAGATTACCAGGAGTAAGACCATTGGCTTTTATTTTACATCTTCAAATTTTTTTTTTTTTAAAAGTGGGTATTCAAAAGTGGTATGCTGTTCTATTTATTTATCAACTGATTTTATGATATTTAGTATTAATTTTCCCCTCATAAATCATAAAACTAAAATGATATTAACCAGCACCAGCTTTCTCTGACCTATATTTTCTCAACCTTTCTGGTGGTTGTATAAATATGCAGTCCCCTGAAATGGAGTCCCTGGGTTTGGCAAATGGTTAATGTACTCTACTGCAAACTGAGAGGTTAGAAGTTAAGAGTCCACCCAGAGACACCTCAGAATTAAGGCTTGACTATCTACTTCTGAAAAATCAGCCATTTGAAAACCCTACTCTGACACATATAGGGTCACCGTGTGTCAGAAGTCCTTCAACCAAACTGCTTGTTCTTGAATTAAATCATTTCCAGCTTGCAATACTTATAGTGGTTTCTGTTTTCTTGCCTAGAACCTGACTGAAATAGGCATCATCTAGTAAATAGTGGAAGCAGAATTAAAAACCTAAGTCTAATTTCAGATTACCTTTAGTGTGCAAAATAGGGCTAAGCCAAGCACTAAGATACAGCCATCTTGACTCTAGCTAGGTCCAGTGATGTTTCTACTGAACCACATTAAAACCACATTACCACATAAGAAATACAGGCTTTTTATACAGAATTTCTTATAGAGATGGTCATATCTATACAAATTTAATTTTTGAGGGTTTTACATAATTATTTTGAGGGTACGCTATGGCATGTAGTTCCAGGATTTATAACTTCTGCCTTCATAACTTCAACAAATTTCATGCACTACTATCTTTAATATAATAATAATTTTCAATAAAAAAACTCACCTTAGTGATTCTTCTGCATATTTTTTTTTCAAATGTTCACAAATATCATTGATCACTTATAATTATTTTTGTTAACTGGGTGCCCTTAAGAGAGCAGGGAGAATATTGAAAGAGAGAGATAACAGCTTCAGGTATGGAACAACAACAAAAACAAACCCGTTACTGTTGAGTCAATTTCGACTCATATGTGTTTCATTAGTCTAGACCATCCCCTGTGGCCACAGGAGCAGAGTCATCACTGCCCTCTCTACTGCCATCAACCCTTTGCTCTCTGGAAGTTCAATCAGATCCTTACATGCTCTGCTTCTCCCTCTTATTACATCTTTTCTTTCTATTTTCTCATCTTAAAAACATCAGAGTAGAGATCCTTTGAGAATCAAAGAATTTTTAATATGGGAGAAAAGCATTTTTATCAGATTAAAATGTCAGCATCTATTCAACATTCCAGACATTTGGTAATATTTTTCAGTAAATGATTGCAAGTTCTACATGTTACCGGATCACTATATATAGGTGAGCATCCAGAGCTATTTGCGGCATATTATGTGAACTGACACAAAAAAATCAGCTACCTACCCATATTCACACTTCTACACCCATACTCTTTCCTTATTTTTAAATTTTGCTATAGACATTGATATTTAGTAGTCAACATATATATATATAAATATACATATATATATACACATATAATCATTACTGTAGAGCCGATTTTGACTCATAGTGACCCTATAAGAGAGGGTAGAACTGTCCTCTAGGCTTTCCGAGGAACACCTGATGGATTCGAACTCCGGACCTTTTGGTTAGCAGCCATATCTCTTAACCACTATACTAACAGGCTAAAAATTTAAAGGATGTTGAAGGATATAAAGTAAAAATATTGTCTCAACCCTTCCCACACCTTGGTTTTGGCCAAGTGATACTAATTTTGGAACTCTGGCCTCCTAAACAGTGAGAAAATAAACTTCTTTTGTTTTAAACCACAAAGGGTGTGATAAAATATTGTAACAGCTATAGGAAACTGATACAGAGTACATGTTCATTAAAGAATAATCTTGGTAGTTTTATGTACATGATGGGAACTGAAAGGTCCAGTCAAAACCTCAGCTTCCTTCTTCTGTCTGAAGTGTTTCATTGAGTGCATTATGGTTTTCTTGCATCACTGGAGTAGAATACATATCTACTGATTTGGAAGATATATAAACTTCCCACATGTGATCTCAACTAAATATAATATATTAAATTTTAAAAATAAATTGTATATTCCCATGGAGAAATGATACAGTGTTTTTACTGTAATTGTCCTTGTTGGTCGGAGAGTAATGTAATATTAGGTGAAAGCCACATACTAACTGTGTGAACTTAGAAAATTGCCTTCTAGGTCTGGATCAGCATGAAGATGAGAGTAACACCACCCAGCTCCTGGGCTATCGCCGGGTTTACATCAGATAGTCAAATGAACCTGCATAAGCAAGTATGGTAAAGTGTCTGCAATAGAGTGGGTTTTCAATAAGCGCTATTCATCTTTTTTTTTTTCTTCTTCTTTTCCTACAAACTAACTTAATATATTCCAAAAAGAATTAATCTGGCAGCAAACCAAAATTGCAAAGATTGCTGGTTTAAGAAGTAAGATTGCTTCAGTAGCCATTTTCTTTATAAATGGTTGGGTTTGGATATTTTGGAGATGGAATCTAATTTATCATCACTGTGAAGATGTCATGTAATATTGTATAGAAAACTGGCTTTTGTGAGTGCAAGGATGTTACAGTTCCCAATAAAATACTAAATATTTACTGCATCCAGAAGAGAGACTGTGTCTGATTTCAATAGCAGGTAAATAAAGACCTGTTCTCACAGCCTTAAATCATTGTCATCTCTGCACAGCCCTGTTATTCATTTCCAGACTAAAAGGCCCAGCACTATACACCTCTACTGAATGTAATTTTTCTTTTACTGAATTTTACCATCCAAAGCAAATAACAGTGGCTCAAAAGGAACAGTCAGAGAATTATTAAAACTCAAGTAAAATTTATTTAATAATGCGCTTTAAAAGCTCCAAAGTTAAAGCATTAATCAAATTTCTAAAATTCAATTAATCATACTATAAATGCTGTTAAAGCAATCTTTCCCTCGGGACAAAATCAAATTATCATACAACAGTTTGCTGACAAATGTTTGTTAAGCGAGCAACGTTGAGGTATGATGAGGGTTATTTTTTCTGCTCCAAATGATGTGACTGACAATTTTTAAGTTGTAAAAAGCAGCAGTGCTGCCAGTGAGCTCAGGACTGAATCTGAGTGTGTTCTGTCCAACTCTTGATAGAAGATGCCAGCTTTTTGCTATACAGGAGCAATTGTGGGCCAAGTAAGTAAACCATCGTTAAAGCTGACAATTCGGGTTATATGTGGCGTACGTACCCATTCAAAGTAAAACCTGATGACTGAATCGATTAGACCAATAAACTGATGGCAATTCCGTAAACTCAATCACGTACAAGTTGCTTTCAGAATTGCAGATCCACCCCTATTGATGTCATTATTTAATATTTCCCATATGTCCATCATTTATATCATATACCAGATACTCCAAAAGGATCGAATATTTAAATGCAAAAAAATGGCACCAAAAATGTACTAGAACAAAGCTTGACTGAATTCCTTTATATAAGGCTGTTGTATCTAAAACTCAAAATACAGAAGTCATAAAAGGAAAGATTGATAAAATTACCTACATACACAAAAGCGCCAAAAAAAACCCTACTGCGACAGTAGTGGTGCAGAATTTTTACCTATCCAATTAGCTCTCGATGCTGCCCATTTTATTTTACATAAAATAAGAGGTTGTATCATTTAATAACGAATAACCTCTAACTTGGTTATTTCTTATCGTATTCTTACCTAGACCTCAGTTTCTGTTAAGCATTTCTAATCATTGTTACCTTAATGTTAGCATGGCCATCATTCCACTTTGTGTGTGTTTCTAGTTTACTTTCATTTGACATTTTTTAAAAAATTCATTTTATGAACATGATTAGACAAGATATGTATCTATTTTCTTTCAACTCCAAGTTCATTATTTTTTATGCTGGTTTATGATACTGGGCTTGGGAGATGACACACTAAATTTTCCAAAGTCATTTGCCAGATAGTTTTCTCTTAATTTCTGTCAATGGGAGGCACTTGTGGGAAATTGCAAAGAGGGGGGAATCAAGAAAGGATTCTTACCCACTTTTCAGACTCTGCTTTCATCACTCTCATAGCAAAAGGCAGTTACGGTTCAGCTTCTAGTGCTTTTCAGCCCTCCTAGCACCAACTCTGCCATTCCATATCGGAGATATCAACATCAGCTACGCAGTAATTCTCCAAGCCAGAGGTCCCAGCACTTACTGTGAAGTAGGAAACTCAGGAGACCCCTTTTGGAACCTTTAGAGACTGAAAACATTTAGCCGCCCTCCCTTAGCTTTTAGATTTTGGGGCCGCTTCTTGCCTCTTAAATTCTTTGGTCTAAGGATAGTAGCTTTTCAAAAGCTATGCAACGCATGTCCTGTATTGAATTATTTCTGGGTGCAATGCTAACCATGATTTCCGTTTCTTATCATGACCCTAACTGATACTGCAAGTGATACAAGGAATGGTACTAGGAACCATGTCCTTAAACTTGCTCTTCAGGAATTAGTTCTGATGATAAAAACAGTTACTAGAAACTGACAGTCAGTAGCATGTACTGGTATCACAATTACTTAAATTAACACTCAACATTCCTTTAAGTTAAATTGTATTTTGAAGGCCGGGCTTCCGGATGTGTGGTGGCTGAGGTAAATTCGCCACTATTATATTAATTGTGATATCAAAAACTGAGGGATAGAGAAGCTATAGCCTGAAAGGCTTGCAGAAAGAAAACGACAAGTTCAAGGTCTTAAGCTCTTTGATCAGTCACAGCAGAGCATCAGAAAGTTACTACTGCATCAATTATATCTGATAGGGTCTGAATAGATAGAAAGGGAAATGAAATTCATACCCAGGATTTAATTATAAAACAAACAAAAACCAAACCCGTTGCTGTCCAGTCGATTCTGCCTCATAGTGACCCTATGTTGTTGTTGTTGGGTGCCGCCAAGTTGGATCTGACTCATAGCAACCCTATGCACAACAGAACAAAACACAGCCCGGTTCCGAGTCATCCTCACAATCCTTGCTATGCTTAAAATCATTGTTGCAGCCTCTGTGTCAACCCACCTCATTGAGGGTCTTCCTCTTTTTCCCTGACCCTGAACTCAACCAAGCATGATGTCCTTCTCCAGGGACTGATCCCTCCTGACAACATGTCCAAAGTATGTGAGACACAGTCTCTCCATCCTTGCCTCTAAAGAGCATTCTGGCCGTACTTCTTCTAAGACAGATTTGTTCGTTCTTTTAGCAGTCCATGGTGCATTCAATGTCCTTTGTCAACACCACAATTCAAAGGTGTCATCTCTTCTTCGGTCTTCCTTATTCATTGTCCAGCTTTCACATGCATATGATGTGATTGAAAGTACCATGCCTTGGGTCAGTCACACCTTAGTCTTCAAGGTGACATCTTTGCTTTTCAAAACTTTAAAGAGGTCCTTTGCAGCAGATTTGCCCAATGAAATGAGTCTTTTGATTTCTTGACTGCTGCTTCCATGGCTGTTGATGGCGGATCCAAGTAAAATGAAATCCTTGACAACTTCAATGTTTTCTCCGTTTATCATGATGTTGCTCGTTGGTCCAGTTGTGAGCATTTTTGTTTTCTTTATGTTGAGGTGCAATCCATACCGAAGGCTGTGGTCTTTGATCTTCATTAGTGTTTCAAGTCCTCTTCACTCTCAGCAAGCAAGGTTGTGTCATCTGCATAACACAGGTTGTTAATGAAACTTCCTCCAATCCTGATGCCCCGTTTTTCTTCATATAGTCCAACTTCTCGTATTATCTGTTCAGCATACAGATTGAATAGGTATGGTGAAAGAATACAACCCTGACACACACCTTTCCTGACTTAAACCAATCAGTGTCCCCTTGTTCTGTCGGAACAACTACCTCTTGATCTATGTAAAGGTTTCTCATGAGCACAATTAAGTGTTATGGAATTCCCATTCTTCGCAGTGTTATCCATAGTTTATTATGATCCACACAGTTGAATGCCTTTGCATAGTCAATAAAACATGGGTAAACATCCTTCTGGTATTCTCTGCTTTCAGCCAGGATCCATCTGACATCAGCAATGATATCCCTGATTCCATGTCCTTTTCTGTAACCTGCCTGAATTTCTGGCAGTTCCCTCTGAATATACTGCTGCAGCTGTTTTTGAATGATCTTCAGCAGAATTTTGCTTGCGTGTGATATTAATGATATTGTTCTATAATTTCCACATTCGGTTGGATCACCTTTCTTGGGAATAGGCATAAATATGGATCTCTTCGGTCAGTTGGCCAGGAAGCTGTCTTCCACACTTCTTAGCATAGACGAGTGAGCACTGCCAGCTCTGCATCTGTTTGCTGAAACATCTCAATTGATATTCCATCAATTCCTGGAGCCTTGTTTTTCGCCATTGCCTTCAGAGCAGCTTGGACTTCTTCTTTCAGTATCATCAGTTCCTGATCATATGCCACGTCTTGAAATGGTTGAAAATCGACTAATTCTTGTTTGTATAATGATGATGTATTCCTCCCATCTTCTTTTGATACTTCCTGGGTCATTTAATATTTTCCCCATGGAATCCTTCACTATTGCAACTCCAGGCTTGAATTTTTTCTTCAGTTATTTCAGTTTGAGAAATGCCTAGCTTGTTCTTCCCTTTTGTTTCTCCTTCTCCAGCTCTTTGCACATATCATTATAATACTTTACTTTGTCTTCTCGAGATGCCCTTTGAAGTCTTCTGTTCAGTTCTTTTGCTTCATCAATTCTTCCTTTTGCTTTAGCTGCTCGATGTTCGAGAGCAAGTTTCAGATTCTCCTCTGACATCCACCTTGGTCTTTTCTTTCTTTCCTGTCTTTTCAATGACCTTTTGCTTTCTTCATGTATGATGTCTTTGATGTCATTCCACAATTCTTCTGGTCTTCGGTCACTAGTGTTCAATGTGTCAAATCTATTCTTCAGATGGTCTCTAAATTCAGGTGGGATATACTCAAGGTCATATTTTGACTCTCATGGACTTGCTCTGATTTTCTTCAGTTTCAGCTTGAACTTGCATATGAGCAATTGATGGTCTGTTCCACAGTCGGCCCCTGATCTTGTTCTGACTGATGATATGGAGCTTTTCCATTGTCTCTTTTCACAGATGTAGTCAATTTGATTTCTGTGTGTTCCATCTGGTGAGGTCTATGTGTATAAAAAAATAGTCGCCCTTTATGTTGGTGAAAGAAAGTATTTGCAATGAGGAAGTCGTCGGTCTTGCAAAATTCTATCATTCGCTCTCCGGCATTGTTTCTATCACCAAGGCCATATCTTGTAACTATGGATCCTTCTTCTTTGTTTCTAACTTTCGCATTCCAATCACCAGTAGTTATCAATCATCTTGATTGCATATGTGATCAATTTCAGACTGTGGCAGCTGATAAAAATCTTCTATTTCTTCATCTTTGGCCCTAGTGGTTGTGCATAAATTTGAATAATAGTCATATTAACTGGTCTTCCTTGTAGAAGTATGGATATTATCCTATCACTGACAGCATTGTACTTCAGGATAGATCTTGAAATGTTCTTTTTGACGATGAATGCAACACCACCATTCCTCTTCGAGTTGTCATCCCCAGCATAGTAGACTATATGATTGTCCTATTCAAAATGGCCAATACCAGTCCATTTCAGTTCAGTAATGCTTAGGATATCGATGTTCATGTGTTCCATTTCATTTCTGACAATTTCCAATTTTCCTAGATTCATACTTCGTACATTCCAGGTTCCGATTATTAATGGATGTTTGTAGCTCTTTCTTCTCATTTTGAGTCATGCCCCATCAGCGAATGAAGGTCCCGAAAGCTTTACTCCATCTGCGTCAAGTTTGAGAACGCAGCTCTTCCCCAGTCATGTATTGAGTTGAAGTGCCCCATAGGGTTTCCAAGGAGTGGCTGGTGAATTCGAACTTCTGACCTTTTGGTTAGTAGCTAAGAAGTTAACCACTGTGTCACCAGGTCTCCAATGTTTAATTTTACAGGATGCAAATTAATCATGCAAGTTGAATTCCTACTTTCCGTGTTTGCTATGTGAAAGAAAGGGATTTGTATGACAATCAATAGGATCCTGATACTAGCATGCAGATATTGGTGTCTACCTGATAGAAGTTGGGATCCTTGAATATCCAAATCACTTTGAGATTCTTTTACCAGTGAAAGCAGCCCCACTACCTGTGGGTGAAGATACCAGTTTTTCCTCACTGGATAAGTTTACTCAAAGCAGTTGTTTTGCAAGAGGATGGCTTTTTCCTCAAGACCCAGCTGGACCGCATTTTACTGTCCAAAGCCTACAAATACAGCCATATTTCAGCATGTTTCAAAAAGACTGGAGCCATATTTGACCTAGAAGAATAATTTATATTCCAAAATATTTACAAGATCTGTTAATTTATTAAAAAAAAACAAAAACAAAATACCCAGAAAAGAAAGGATTCAAGGGAGTTAACACAAGGAAGTCAAAACATATCATTACACTGGGGAAAATATTATAATGGAGACACAAGAGTTTCTTGATTTAATGTGTTAACTCAAGCAACTGGGAAAGGTTCTAACTATTTGGTTGGTTCACTGAAATCTAGCCTTGAAAATGTCAATTATTCAAGGAGGTTGAATATATTACAGTGTGAGTTATCTGCAAGCTAATGTCGACATGGAGCTTGAGGCACAATATATTTATTGAGAATCAATTCCTATGAAAGGAAGGAGGAGGAAGAAGGATTGGACAGAGGGAAGAGATGGAAATACAACGTTACCCTTGCAAATCCTCTGCCAAATCAGTGGTAGGGAGCTCAGAAGAAAGGATTCCCATTCTGAGTTTTCCAGGATTGGGAAGAAATAGTTGAAACTTTCTAACACCTCTTCACTTAGTTGCAGGCTGCAGGTTGCCTTGGGAGGGATGTGACCTTGGTCGCAGAGCTGCCTACAACTGAGGTACACCCTGAAGGAGCTACCAGTTGGAGGCTGCTTGATAACCGTATATGCTCTCTTTAGCAGAGCAGCAAGTCTTTTCTTGAAGGGGGATCTACGTGGCTTGTATCTGTCTACCACAGAGGCCAGAATGTCCCTGGTGTGATAGATAAGAATAAATATGATACGTTGGGAGATAGGAAGGTTGAGGTGAATTGTTTATGCGTAACTTGGACATCACTTGCCTGTTACCCGAGGGCCCAAAAGACACTGAATTAAAAACTCCAGTATCATAAACTTTTTCAAATATGGTTCATTTAAGCTCTCCCCGCCCCCCAAGTAGTAGTCTATTCAGATGTTTCTGTATATGTGACTTTTAAAAAAAAAAAGGCAACTAGAAATTAAAGGAAATTTCCACATTGTCTTCTTTTATATAACCGGAAAGGCTAATATTTTTTAAACACACCTGCCTTTTTCTTCTCCCACGCTTTTGTTCATAACCACTGACATGCCCTTCCCTTTCTCTTGGCTGAAAAATGAGCTCATTCTCACTCTTTAATTTGTGCTACAAATATTATGATTCTTTAAAGCTTTCATCAACTTTTGTAGATAGAATAGTCTACCTCATTGCCTGTAAATACTAAGATACATATTACTGCAATTTGTTTACAAGTTAATCTTCTACCATGTGCTTTTAACATCCTTAAGAGCATGGGCTTTCATTGTATCATATCCTCCCATTAAGGTTTGCTAGAAAAATAGAGTGTGCTAAGGTAAATAAATAATGGTGTGATTAACTGAGATTATGAATCTGAAAAGAGGGGTAGACTTGTGAAGAACATGGGAAAATGATAACATGTTCAATTTAAGACAGAATTTGAAGTGGATAAGAGAGAGCCTGATCTAGAGGAGATAAAAATAGATATTTGTTTATTATACAATGAATGAAATAATAAATGAGTGAACAGACAAATCTGAAAAAGTACAATGGAAAGAGTCTTTAGCCATTCGAGCTAAAGATTAAATAAATCATTGTTTAGCAAGGTAAGTATGTTATTGTGTGACTGCCTCATCATTGCACAACAGAGAATAGGTATTGTAGGTTCTCCAAAAGTCTCAGAATCACCACATAAATGAAGAGCCTCAAAATTATTTTTAACAACATTGTTGAAGTATGACTGATGTTCTATGACCTATGCATGTTTAATACACATATAAAGTATACAATTTGATAAGTTTTGACATATGCATACACAAGAGATAGCGTTACTACAATCAAGAGGATGAACGTATTCATCACTCCCAGAAGGTTCCTCATGCCTTGTGGTAAGTCCTCCCCCACAGTCTTCCCCGTTCTACATCCCCTGACAATCACCTATTTGTCGTATCACTACATATTAGTTCTCCTTTTCTAGAGATGCATGTAAGTGAAACCAGACAATATATACTTTTTTTTTTTTTTGGTCTCGCTTCACACAGCTTTCATCTTTTGAGATTCATTCATCTCGTTGTATATATCAATAGTTCACTCATTTTTACTGATGAATTTTCATTATATGGATATACCACAATTGTTTCTTTGTCTGTAGATAGACATTTTTAGCAGTTCCCAGTTTTTGTCTGTCATAAATAAAGCTGTTATGAACATCTGTGTACAAGTCTTCAAATGGTTATATATCTCTTTTCTCTTTAGTAATGACCTAGGAGTGGAAAAACTGGGCTATATTGTAGGTGAACGTTAAATTTTTAAAAACCTGACCAACTTTTCCAAAGAGGTTGTACCATTTTACATTTCCACCAGCAGTGTATGACAGTTGCAGTGTGAAACTTGTACAAAATTCTTACAATAATCACATGAATGAAAAGACATATAAATATTCTCCATCCAGCATTGCAGATTTTTATCTTCCACTTGTGATACTTTTCACTTTCCTATCAAACCCACTCATACATTGATTTCATTTAAATTCTTCAACATCTTGTTATTCCTGGTTTACATTTCTTAGCATTCTCTCATTTTATTTTTGAACAATTTATTCATCCTTCTAAGCTGGTAGATGTGGTGGTTGTCGTCAAGTCCTCTCCTTCATGAAGCATACAAAGCAGCAGGCGTGAACCTTATAAAGAACTTTCACTCAGCCCTGTCAGGCAGTAATCAGGAAATATCTTTGGAATAGAATCTTCAATTTCCAAACTTTTTTTTTGTAAATTACAGATGTGATTTTCTTTTTTTGTGACTCTTTATAGTGGGTGTCTCTGTTTCCATCCAGACTACTTATGAAATTTTCTTTGTATGATCTCATATTTTTCTTCATTCATTAGGTCTAGAAAATTTGCTTGGTGACAATCACAACTTATCACCAATAAATTTTCATTAACAACAAACAATTATAACTAACAACTGGAAAGTAGGAAGAATTTTAGAACTTCATTATACTACCCATCCCCCAATTTTTTTTCCAAAACTCTGAATATTCTTTCCATCCCTTTTTGCCAATAATCTGCATAATTATGGAAGTTCATTTCTTATCTCTCAGCTTAGCTCAACGCAGTCTTTAATGAGAAGACGCTCCATCATTCTATCTCTTTACTCTGGTAAGTTAGCTGTGATTGTGTCTCCTTTTTAACTCTATCTGTGGGCAGTACAGTTTTCTATTACAGTGTCTCTCGTATTATTGGATTTATGTATTAGTAATTATGCTTTTTTATTATTATGGTGTTGAATAGGAAAATTAATAACAGACATTTTACTTTGATTTTAAGGTTTCCTTGAAACCAAATATTAACCATAAAAACCCTGACTCAAACTGCAAAAGCCTGCCAGAAATTGTTCTACAGCAATGTAAATTTGTCTTATCCTGCTAGAAAAGGATAGTTGTCAAACCACTACCTCCAGTTTTAAATCTCAAAAAGTCTCATGACTGCAGGTGGATCAAGGCCCAAATTATTAGCAGCCAGGCCAGAAGTAATCTATTATAAGTTGATTTCAATAAAGGGGGAAAGGCAGGATTCAGTGAATCAAGTTAAGATTAGCCAGTGGTTGATCTTCTCTATTTCCCCCTCCTTTTCTCTTTATAAGCCTCACCGTACCTAGCTTCTCCGAGCTATTCGCTTTTTCTGAACTCAAAATGGCCTCTGTATGTGCATATAGAATAACTGTTCAGAATAAACCTTATGCTCAAATTTTGGTGAGTTTTGATCGTTTTTAACAATGATAAGCCTCATAATGGCAGGACAAGTGTTATTAGTCTTTTTATCTGCATCCCAGATACTTAATTCACACATAAGCCTTTCAGGTATCACATGTATATGATTTATGTTTTCCTGATTCCAGAACTTGTAAGAGTTAGGCATCTAAAAGGCAATATTTAAAAATTTATAGATTGAAGGATCAATGAGGAGATTTATTCAGAACCATTAAGCCATATCTTCACTGATTGTGAACTAGCATGCACTCATGTGCCAAAATGATTTCTTTAAAATAATTCTTATTGACAAAGATCCACATGACATTCTTGTCTCCTCTTCATTATTCAAAAATATTTATGATTTCCAGTATTCTATAACTGTGGATGACAGTCACACTTTTATGTTCTCATTTATTTCAAATCTATAGTCCTACTTGAAAAAAACTAATTAGATGAGTTTCAAACATTAATTTAACATTTTATTTTACAATTAAAGATTTTTGCACATACCTTTTTCTGTTTTCTTCTCACCACTCCTTGTGTAGACAGGGTAAATGAGAAGAGCTACCTACGATTACAACCATTCAGGCTAAGATTTATGCAAAAATTGCCAGAGAGAAACACATCCATTAATCATGAAAATCAACGGGGAGGCTATAAAAGGCAAGAACATGTCTGTGAACAATAAAAATACTAAATAATGGCAAGGAAGTTGGGTCTTTTTGCCTGCCTTCACAATCAAAACCTATTTGTGAAAGCCAAAGCCATCTCAGCAGGACAGATGAGAGCCTTTAAATATTCAGAATGGAGATAATACCAGCACATTCAGTAATAAAGAGATAAATTTAAATTACAATGTTGACTCTGTTCTTGGTCATGAGCTATCTCATTTAAAGCAAGGTAGCACAAAGGCAAGGAACATAAGACAGGTATTCTTTTCTAATACTTCTTTTTCTTCCTCCAACACACTCTACCAATAACAAATGTGTTTACTCTAAAAGTTCCTCTTGTCTTAGTGTACCTTGGAGAGTTAAGTTTAATCATTGTCTTCTATTAACCAAAAAAACCAAACTATTTGCCCTCCAGTCAATTCCAACTCATATCATACAGAGTAGAACTGCCCCATTGAGTTTCCAAGGAGTGGATGCTAGATTCGAACTTCTGACCTTTTGGTTAGCAGCCGAGCTCCTTACCACTGCGCTCCAGTGCTCCTGTCTTCTATTAAAACCCCAAACCAAACCCAGTGCCGTCGAGTTAATTCTGACTCATAGTGACCCTATAGGACAGAGTTGCTCTGAGGACCAAGTGAGATAATATAAGTACAAGTGCTTTGAACACCCCAAGGCATATCTGAGCATAAGGTATTACTATTTTACTCATTGCTGTTGTTGTTTTTAGGTGCCACCGTGTCAGTTCCGACTCATAGTGACCCCATGTACAACCAACCAAAACACTGCCCAGTCCCACACCATCCTCATCATCGTTGTTATACTTACGCCCATTGTTGCAACCACTGTGTCAATCTGTCTCATTGAGAGCCTTCCTCTCTTTCTCTGACCCTCTACCAAGTATAACGCCCTTCTCCAGGGGCTGATCTGTCCTGACAACATGTCCAGAGTATGTGAGATGTAGTTTCACCATCCTTGCTTTTAAGGAGCATTCTGGTTTTACTTCTTCCGAGACAGATTCGTTCGCAATTTTGGCAGTCCATGGTATATTCAATACTCTTTTCCAACAACACAATTCAAAAGTATCAATTCTTCTTTGGTCTTCCCTATTTATCATTCAGCTTTCACATGCATAGGAGGAGACCGAAAACACCATAGCTTAAGTTAGGTTCACCTTAGTCTTCAAGGTGAAATCTTTGTTTTTTACTCTTTAGGGCATACCAAAAAAAGAAAATTCATACTCTTTGCTATCGATTCAATTCTGAGTCATAGCCATAGTGAGTGGAAAATAATTTTAGGAGAATAAAATTAAATTTAATATCTATGATAATCCCTATATTGTCTTCATCAAAATTATCTTACATTTCAAGTTTGAGCAGCTTCTGATTGACCTCTGTATATTTTTGATACTTTTTTTCCAATTAATATTTAGCCCAATCAGTATTAGAGCAGAGTGATTGTCATCAATTTTATAAAGAGAAAAAATGCTAATGCTGTTTGCCTTTTCTAGTAACAATTGTAATAAAATGTGTATTTACCTCCTATTTTTTAGGTGAGGTCATGTTAGTCCACACTGTTGCATTTTTTTTTTTAACTTCTATTTCTTTATGAGGATTATAAGGCAATAAGACAAGGAAATGCCTTGTTTTTTGCTGAACACACAAATCTGCCATATGGAAATGCATTTCCTTTGTATATCCTTGAATGAAATATGACAAGGACTCTATTTTGTTTTAGTGATATATATGCATATATAAATGTAAAGCCGTGTGTACACAAATTCCCCTTGATAGAAAGCAATGTCCCCCAAATCTATCATTCAGTATACTTCCATCGATAGTCAGATTATACATCTAAGTGACAATGTAATTCCCATTTCTTGAGCCATCTCTATTTTAAACGAGGAGTGATTCTGTCCTCCTTCTCTTCTAAGTATATATTAAAGTTTTCCTCATCATTCCTTGACCACCTCATCTCCCTGTTTCTACGTTCAGTGACATATAATCAACTTGAAAACATCTTTACCACAGTATCTTCAACAAAGAAAAGTAACCTTCGATCACTTCCCATTAAAGTGTTATATCCCATCATGTCATAAAAGGATGTATTTGAAAGTAAAGTCTTATTTAAATGAGAGCATCAATTTTAAAATTCCACTAGCATCTTCTGGAATCATTAGTAGTAAGGAAACAATTAGTAAAACTCACGTAGTCCCTAGACAGTTAAACTTAGGGAGCAGAAAGTTTCAGATCGGCATTAGCAAAGCTTAAAGATGCCACTTCATTGTATTTTCAGTGGTATCTTTTTCATATCAAAAGCGCAGTGCCCGACCTCACGACAGAGCAAGTATTCTATTTCGTATTCATTATCTGAAAGAAATAGTGATAATTAACTGTATCCACTGAGATGGCTGCTAATGACATGTGCTGAAATCAGGATGCTGATGTTGAAATATATTGCAAATTTTTTTTTTTTTTAGAAAAATGTTGATAAGACCTACCGTATAATAGAAATTACTAATTACTTGCTGGAAAGTTGTATCTGAGTGATGACTCATTGTTTAAGAGAGGGCATTTTGTTCTTTAAAATTTTAACTCTCTTTCTGAGAAATGCCAAACTCTCTCCAAGCTTTTGATCTGAAATGATGTTGCTAGATAGTCTCAAACATGTATAATTATGATAGCATAAAATTGTCTACATTTCCCTAAATTATCATTTTGAACAAAATGTCAATGGGATATACAAGGTTATGTTCTCTTTGTGGTTAATGAATGAAAAATAAAATGCAAGGGCTATTTGAATATGTAATACAGAAGAACTTGAGAAAATGCCGGGTCAGTGACTACAGATAGTAATTCCTGGGGAAAAAAAAATACAAAATAAAACAAAAAAACACTGTATGAAATAGAACCTTCGGCAGTCCAGAATGTCCCCAATCTTTCACAAAATTCAAAAGCTTATTTAGTGGTTCTTTCAGCCCCATACCTACTAACCCCCTTCCCTGGCGTGTGATAGTTTGCAACAAATGACAGTGTGCATCCTGAGTTATTTTAGTATGATTTACACAGGATTTATCTTCCACATTGCTTTGACTAGTATTAACTGAAAGGAGAATGAAGAAATCATATATAAATAACTTTTTTATCAATGTTTTTTAAAAAATATAATTGCATATATAATTAAATACATGTGTCAATAAACATAGACATATTAACATAACTACAATCTAAGAGGTTGTATTCTTATGGAAAGACAATGCTTGCTTCAAGGCTGGGTTTATTTCACTCATTCACTAAGTGATCTTTTTTTTTAATTGTGGTAAGTGTATACATAACATTTGCCATTTTACCAATCTGCATATGTACAGTTGAGTGACATTAATTATGTTCATCATTTAGTGAACATCTGCAATGGGCCAGGCATAGTGACAGACACTGGGAATACCTGGATACGTAATACCTGTTCAAGCCCTCAGAAGATACATGTTGTACAGAAAACACTGACATACTAGCTGTGCCACATTGCCAAGCATGGACCAAGAGTGGTAAACAGATACTGATTTTTAAACTTAATTTTTACAGTGGTCCTGACATGTGGCTACACTAATAAAGCACATATATGTTCACAAACAACTGTGAGAAAAAATATAAATATATAAATAGATATAGATCAGGCAAGTACAGAAACAAAAGAGATTGGTTTATAATATACACAGGTAGAAAAGCCTGCACCCTTTGACAAAAGTAAAATAAAATGAAATATAATGACCCCCCAACCAAAAAAAAAAAAAAACAAAAAAAAATACAGACAGAAAGACTTGTTTGCCTAGGTCAGCTTTTAGCATAGATTCCTGAATATCAGTTTTTCACATTTATTTTCAAATGGTCCAGTATGCTTTAAGCTATTTCTCTGATTTCTGAATATTACACCAAGCCTGGTTAGATTGTTTTTAGCACATAATTTTTTTTTCCAGAAAATGTTATTACAATGATTATTTGGGGGGTAAAGAGATATAAAGGGGGGGGAATCCATAGCCAAGAAGTTAAGATCTTGTCTTCCCTTCCCTTTTCTATTGCTCTTTCCTTTTCCAGCTACATTTGGCAAAACACGGGAGTGATAAGTAAAAGGCTTCTAGTGTGTGTGTGTGTGTGTGTGTGTCTGTGAACTCAGTTTGCTTTGTCACAGATCTACATTGAATAAATATAAGACTTTTCAAACTTGACTCTGATGTAGTAGATCTGTGTACCCTTCTAATTGTGCATAGGGAAATTTTACTTTTTTTTTCTGAAAACTTTTGTGTCTTCAACCATATAGGAATATTAGTCTGATTTTATATATGTATGTAAATAAATCCTTTGTCATCGAGTCGATTCCGACTCATAGCGACCCTGTAGGACAGAGTAGAGCTGCCCCATATAGTTTTCAAGGAGTGTCTGGTGGATTTGAACTGCAGACCTTTTGGTTAGAAACCATAGCTCTTAAATCAGATATATGTTTAACTTGAAAGTACAAAAAATAACAAACTTAGTTGTTTTTATTTGAGCCAGGATCGAGTAGTATTGATGTTGATTGTTGTTGTTTCACTTGTTTGTTCATATGTAATAAAAGCAGCAGCTGAAATCATTCTGCTGTTTTTAGAAAACAATGGAACAAAAAACAATCATGCTTTGTTTCCCTCTTTTCCCAGTAAATCATATAAAGCTAAACTCAGGGTATAATAGTACAGGATCATGAAAAATTTTCTCATGTCCATTATTTTTATTTCATAAAAAATATAGTTCTATTAAAATTGCATCAATTAAAATGGGAGTTTTTTTCTCAGTAGAATAACTTAATGCTGCTCAGTGTAAATTAGCTGAACAAGAAAATGATAGATTATTTAATAATTCTTTGTCTTTCTCTTAGTCTGTTACACACTTCTCAATCACTAAAAATACCTGCTTTCCTTGTTAAGTATTAAAAAGAAAACCAACAATTGTAAATGCTGATTATGTCCCAGATATTAAAATATATATATATCGACTGGGTTTTTTATATATATAATTTCATTTTATTATCACAACAATTTGGTGAAGTAAATACTATTATTATCTCCATTTTAGAGTCAGAGAAGCTAAATATTTTTCTTCTCCCCACCTACCAATTTCAGGCACCTATTTAGTTCTCTGCTCCTTGAGATAATGGGGAAAACAAACTAAATTCGAAAGTAGAACATTTAAATAATTTTATAAATTAGGAAATGAGCTTCTTGTTAAAATCATGATATCAGATTTCTACACGTATTTCAAAAGTCTTGCTAACATTTGTATCTAAATCTTTCACCTGTAACTGTTACAGAGAACAGGCTGAATTTTCTCCATCTGTTCCTTCCAACTGATCTGTGGCCTAGTTATTTCTCTGTCCATGAATGGTATTTCAGACAAGTTCTTCCTATGCATACAAATGATCTCATTTTCATTAATTAAAGCTCAAGCCACACTGTTGTAATGCTAAAATACTAAAAACTTAATTCCAAGATAAATTGTGTCCCTTCCACAAAAAAGACAGCTTCAGGCTAGGAAGCTTGCAGTGGGATAGTTGGGCATAGCTGCCTCTTTTTTTCACCCAGCTCTTCTAATCCTTCTCCTCCATTCTCTATAAATTTAGAGACATTTCGAGCATTTCAGAGAAAAAAAAAAAAGTTAATAAGTAATAAAACAGAATGTATGTTGCTCTGTTATTGGATGCTAGAGAAATTTCTTGACCCTTTCCCTGGCAGTATGCTTTCACGCATTAACTGGAGATTTCCTTCTCTCCCTGCTCTCCACTCCTTGATAAAATAAACACCCCCTGCAAAAAAAAAAAAAAAATTGCCATCCAGTGAATTCTGACTCACATAGGACAGAGTAGAACTTCCCCATAGGCGTTTCAAGGAGGAGCTGGTGGATTCAAAAGGGTTAGCAGCTATAACTCTTAACCACTGTGCCACCAGGGCTCCCCACCTCTTGCTTGGAACCAGAAATGCAATTCTTTTTTTTTTTTTTTTTTTTTATTAACTTTTACTGAGCTTCAAGTGAACGTTTACAAATCAAGTCAGACTGTCACATATAAGTTTATATACACCTTACTCCGTCCTCCCACTTGCTCTCCCCCTAATGAGTCAGCCCTTCCGGTCTCTCCTTTCGTGACAATTTTGCCAGCTTCCAACTCTCTCCATACTCCCATCCCCCCTCCAGACAGGAGATGCCAACACAGTCTCAAGTGTCCACCTGATATAATTAGCTCACTCTTCATCAGCATCTCTCTCCTATCCACTGTCCAGTCCCTTTCATGTCTGATGAGTTGTCTTCGGAGATGGTTCCTGTCCTGGGCCAACAGAAGGTTTGGGGACCATGACCGCCGGGATTCCTCTAGTCTCAGTCAGACCACTAAGTATGGTCTTTTTATGAGAATTTGGGGTCTGTATCCCACTGCTCTCCTGCTCCCTCAGGTGTTCTCTGTTGTGCTCCCTGTCAGGGCAGTCATCGATTGTGGCCGGGCACCAACTAGTTCTTCTGGTCTCAGGATGATGTAGGTCTCTGGTTCATGTGGCCCTTTCTGTCTCTTGGGCTCTTAGTTGTTGTGTGACCTTGGTGTTCTTCATTCTCCTTTGCTCCAGATGGGTTGAGACCTATTGATGCATCTTAGATGGCCGCTTGTTAGCATTTAAGACCCCAGACGCCACATTTCAAAGTGGGATGCAGAATGTTTTCATAATAGAATTATTTTGCCAATTGACTTAGAAGTCCCATTAAACCATGGTCCCCAGACCCCCGCCCCTGCTCCGCTGACCTTTGAAGCATTCATTTAATCCCGGAAACTTCTTTGCTTTTGGTCCAGTCCAGTTGAGCTGACCTTCCATGTATTGAGTACTGTCCTTCCCTTCACCTAAAACAGTTCTTATCTACTAATTAATCAGTAAAAAACCCTCTCCCACCCTCCCTCCCTCTCCCCCTCGTAACCACAAAAGTATGTGTTCTTCTCAGTTTATACTATTTCTCAAGATCTTATAATAGTGGTCTTATACAATATTTGTCCTTTTGCCTCTGACTAATTTTGCTCAGCATAATGCCTTCCAGTTTCCTCCATGTTATGAAATGTTTCATAGATTTGTCACTGTTCCTTATCGATGCGTAGTATTCCATTGTGTGAATATACCATAATTTATTTACCCATTCATCCGTTGATGGACACCTTGGTTGATTCCAGCTTTTTGCTCTTGTAAACAGAGCTGCAATAAACATGGGTGTGCATATATCTGTTTGTGTGAAGGCTCTTGTTTCTCTAGGGTGTATTCCGAGGAGTGGGATTTCTGGGTTGTATGGTAGTTCTATTTCTAACTGTTTAAGATAACACCAGATAGATTTCCAAAGTGGTTGTACCATTTTACATTCCCACCAGCAGTGTATAAGAGTTCCAATCTCTCCGCAGCCTCTCCAACATTTATTATTTTGTGTTTTCTGGATTAATGCCAGCCTTGTTGGAGTGAGATGGAATCTCATCGTGGTTTTAATCTGCATTTCTCTAATGGCTAGTGATAGAGAGCATTTTCTCATGTATCTGTTAGCTGCCTGAATATCTTCTTTAGTGAAGTGTGTGTTCATATCCTTTGCCCACTTCTTGATTGGGTTGTTTGTCTTTTTGTGGTTGAGTTTTGACAGAATCATATAGATTTAAGAGATCAGGCGCTGGTTGGAGATGTCATAGCTGAAAATTCTTTCCCAGTCTGTAGGTGATGTTTTAACTCTTTTGGTGAAGTCTTTAGATGAGCATAGGTGTTTGATTTTTAGGAGCTCCCAGTTATCTGGTTTCTCTTCATCATTTTTGGTAACGTTTTGTATTCTGTTTATGCCTTGTATTAGGGCTCCTAAGGTTGTCCCTATTTTTTCTTCCATGATCTTTATCGTTTTAGTCTTTATGTTTAGGTCTTTGATCCACTTGGAATTAGTTTTTGTGCATGGTGTGAGGTATGGGTCCTGTTTCATTTTTTTTGCAAATGAATATCCAGTTATGCCAGCACCATTCGTTAAAAAGACTATCTTTTCCCAAATTAACTGACACTGGGCCGTTGTCAAATATCAGCTGCTCATACGTGAATGGATTTGTATTTGGGTCCTCAATTCTGTTCCACTGGTCTATGTGTCTGTTGTTGTACCAGTACCAGGCTGTTTTGACTACTGTAGCTGTATAATAGGTTCTGAAATCAGGTAGAGTGAGGCCTCCCACTTTCTTCTTCTTTTTCAGTAATGCTTTGCTTATCCGAGGCTTCTTTCCCTTCCATATGAAGTTGGTGATTTGTTTCTCTATCACCTTAAAAAATGACATTGGAATTTGGATCGGAAGTGCATTGTATGTATAGATGGCTTTTGATAGAATAGACATTTTTACTATGTTAAGTCTTCCTATCCATGAGCAAGGTATGTTTTTCCACTTAAGTATGTCCTTTTGAATTTCTTGTAGTAGAGCTTTGTAGTTTTCTTTGTATAGGTCTTTTACATCCTTGTTAAGATTTATTCCTAAGTATTTTATCTTCTTGGTGGCTACTGTGAACGGCATTGATTTGGTTATTTCCTCTTCGCTGTTCTTTTTGTTGATGTAGAGGAATCCAGGTGATTTTTGTATGTTTATCTTATAACCTGAGACTCTGCCGAACTCTTCTATTAGTTTCAGTAGTTTTCTGGAGGATTCCTTAGCGTTTTCTGTGTGTAACATCATGTCATCTGCAAATAGAGATAATTTTACTTCCTCTTTGCCAATCCGGATGCCCTTTATTTCTTTGTCTAGCCTAATTGCTCTGGCTAGGACTTTTAGCACAATCTTGAATAAGAGCGGTGATAAAGGGCATCCTTGTCTGGTTCCCGTTCTCAAGGGAAATTCTTTCAGGCTCTCTCCATTTAGAGTGACGTTGGCTGTTGTCTTTGTATATATAAAAAAAAAAAAAAAAAATTCCCTTTATTCTGTTGAGGAATTTTCCTCCAATTCCTATTTTGCTGAGAGTTTTTATCATAAATGGGTGTTGGACTTTGTCAAATGCCTTTTCTGCATCAATTGGTAAGATCATGTGGTTTTTGTCTTTTGTTTTATTTATATGGTGGATTACATTAATGGTTTTTCTAATATTAAACCAGCCTTGCATACCTGGTATAAATCCCACTTGGTCGTGGTGGATTATTTTTTTGATATGTTGTGGAATTCTATTGGCTAGAATTTTGTTGAGGATTTTTGCATCTATGTTCATGAGGGATATAGGTCTGTAATTTTCTTTTTTTGTGATGTCTTTACCTGGTTTTGGTATCAGGGAGATGGTGGCTTCATAGAATGAGTTAGGTAGTATTCCGTCATTTTCTATGCTTTGAAATACCTTTAGCAGTAATGGTGTTAACTGTTCTCTGAAAGTTTGGTAGAACTCTGCAGTATAGCCATCCGGGCCAGGGTTTTTTTTTCATTGGGAGTTTTTTGATTACCGTTTCAATCTCTTTTTTTGTTATGGGTCTATTTAGCTGTTCTACTTCTGATTGTGTTAGTTTAGGTAGGTAGTGTTTTTCCAGGAATTCATCCATTTCTTCTAGGTTTTCAAATTTGTTAGAGTACAATTTTTCTTAATAATCTGATATGATTCTTTTAATTTCAGTTGGTTCTGTTGTGATGTGGCCCTTCTCGTTTCTTACTCGGGTTATTTGTTTCCTTTCCTGTATTTCTTTAGTCAATGTAGCCAATGGTTTATCAATTTTGTTAGTTTTTTCAAAGAACTAGCTTTTGGCTTTGTTAATTCTTTTGTTTTTCTGTTCTCTAATTCATTTAGTTCAGCTCTAATTTTTATTATTTGTTTTCTTCTGGTGCCTAATGGATTCTTTTGTGGCTCACTTTCTATTTGTTCAAGTTGTAGGGACAGTTCTCTGATTTTGGCTCTTTCTTCTTTTTGTATGTGTGCATTTATCGACATAAATTGGCCTCTGAGCACTGCTTTTGCTGTGTCCCAGAGGTTTTGATAGGAAGTATTTTCATTCTCGTTGCATTCTATGAATTTCCTTATTCCCTCCTTGATGTCTTCTATAACCCAGTCTTTTTTCAGGAGGGTATTGTTCAGTTTCCAAGTATTTGATTTCTTTTCCCTAGTTTTTCTGTTATTGATTTCTACTTTTATTGCCTTGTGGTCTGAGAAGATGCTTTGTAATATTTCGATGTTTTGGACTCTGCAAAGTTTTGTTTTATGACCTAATTTATGGTCTATTCTAGAGAATGTTCCATGTGCACTACAAAAAAAAGTAAACTTTGGAGCAGTTGGGTGGAGAGTTCTGTATAAGTCAATGAGGTCAAGTTGGTTGATTGTTGTAATTAGGTCTTCCGTGTCTCTATTGAGCTTCTTACTGGATGTCCTGTCCTTCTCCGAAAGTGGTGTGTTGAAGTCTCCTACTATAATTGTGGAAGTGTCTATCTCACTTTTCAGTTCTGTTAAAATTTGATTTATGTATCTTGCAGCCCTGTCATTGGATGCATAAATATTTAATATGGTTTTATCTTCCTGGTCAATTGTTCCTTTTATCATTATGTAGTGTCCTTCTTTATCCTTTGTGGTGGATTTAAGTTTAAAGTTTATTTTGTCAGAAATTAATATTGCTACTCCTCTTCTTTTTTGCTTTTTGTTTGCTTAATATATTTTTTTCCATCCTTTGAGTTTTAGTTTGTTTGTGTCTCTAATTCTAAGGTGTGTTTCTTGTAGGCAGCATATAGACGGATCGTGTTTCTTTATCCAGTCCGAGAGTCTCTGTCTTTTTATTGGTGCATTTAGTCCATTTACATTCAGCATAATTATAGGTAAGTGTTTAGTGTTGTCATTTTGATGCCTTTTTATGTGTGTTGTTGACAATTTCATTTTTCCAGTTACTTTTTTGTGCTGAGACGATTTTCTTTGTAAATTGTGAGATCCTCCTTTTCATAGTATTTGACTTTATGTTTGTTGAGTCGTTATGTTTTTCTTGGCTTTTATTTGAGTTATGGAGTTGTTATACCTCTTTGTGTTTACCTTAATATTTACCCCTATTTTTATAAGTAAAAACCTAACTTGTATTGTCCTATATTACCTTGTATCCCTCTCCATATGGCAGTTCTGTGCCACCTGTATTTAGTCCCTCTTTTTGATTATTGTGATCTTTTACATATTGACTTCAATGATTCCCTGTTTTGAGCATTTTTTTTTAATTAATCTTAATTTGTTTTGTAATTTCCCTATTTGGGTTGATATTAGGATGTTCTGTTTTATGACCTTGTGTTGTGCTGGTATCTGATATTATTGGTTTTCTGACCAAACTATTTCCTTTAGTATTTCTTGTAGCTTTGGTTTGGTTTTTGCAAATTCTCTAAGCTTGTGTTTATCTGTAAATATCTTAATTTTGCCTTCATATTTGAGAGAGAGTTTTGCTGGATATACGATCCTTGGCTGGCAGTTTTTCTCCTTCAGTGCTCTGTATATGTCATCCCATTGCCTTCTTGCCTGCATGGTTTCTGCTGAGTAGTCTGAACTTATTCTTATTGATTCTCCCTTGAAGGAAACCTTTCTTTTCTCCCTGGCTGCTTTTAAAATTTTCTCTTTATCTTTGGTTTTGGCAAGTTTGATGATAATATGTCCTGGTGTTTTTCTTTTTGGATCAGTCTTAAATGGGGTTCGATGAGCATCTTGGATAGATATCCTTTCGTCTTTCATGATGTCAGGGAAGTTTTCTGTCAGCAGATGTTTAAATATTTTCTCTGTGTTTTCTGTCCTCCCTCCCTGTTCTGCAACTCCAATCACACGCAAGTTATCCTTCTTGATAGAGTCCCACATGATTCTTAGGGTTTCTTCATTTTTTTTAATTCTTTTATCTGATTTTTTTTCAGCTATGTTGGTGTTAATTCCCTGGTCCTCCAGATTTCCTACTCTGCATTCCAGTTGCTCGAGTCTGCTCCTCTGACTTCCTATTGCGTTGTCTAATTCTGTAATTTTATTGTTAATATTTTGGATTTCTACATGCTGTCTCTCTATGGATTCTTGCAACTTATTAATTTTTCCACTATGTTCTTGAATAATCTTTTTGAGTTCTTCAACTGTTTTATCAGTGTGTTCCTTGGCTTTTTCTGCAGTTTGCCTTATTTTGTTTCTGAGGTTATCCCTGATGTCTTGAAGCATTCTGTAAATTAGTTTTTTATATTCTGTATCGGATAATTCCAGGATTGTATCTTCATTTGGGAAAGATTTTGATTCTTTTGTTTGGGGGGTTGTAGAAGCTGTCATGGTCTGCTTCTTTATGTGGTTTGATATTGACTGCTGTCTCCGAGCCATCACTAAGATGTAAGATATAAAAAAAAAAAAAAAGATATAGTAGTGATTTATTCTATATTTGCTCACTGAGTCTTATCTTGTTTTGTTTTCTTTCAATATACATGGATGGGCTACTAGATTGTGTTGTCTTGGTTGTTGTAACCCTTGACTTACTTATGACCTATTACCATGTAGCCCTTGACTTACTTATGACCTATTACCAGCTGGTTTGGGCTGTTGCCAGATATATATGCCTGAGTCTATTCACTCTTCTTGAGTAGAATGTGATTTTGGGTCATCAAGTGTGTGCTGTACCCTAACACCTATCCACCTTGAGAAGTAGTGGTGATAGTTGTGTGCACCAGATTCTATTAGCAACTGGGGTTCACCCTCCGGCAGGGGGGGCAGGATGCTGACAGGCTTCCCCCAAGTGACAGTGAGGTAGGTGTATCTCTATTCCTAAAGCACCTTGGTGGGAAGGCTCTGCAGCTGTACCTTAGGCCCCCAATGCAAGTACCTCTACTGATTGGTAAGTGTCACCTTCCTTAGACTCCTAAGGCTAGAGGCTAGTTGGTCTGGGGGGAGCTTCAGCCCTCAGTTCCCTGTTGTGGGTCAGTGAGGGCTCTGTTGAATAAGCAGAGACATCAGACCTGGGAAACTTGTTTTTCCAGTAAATCCGTTAAAAAAAAAAAATGCAGTCAGATCCCTATCAGAACTTCCTTTGCATTATAACAGCCACCTTGTTCCCTGTAAGGATGAAAGCCCGAGATTTGGATCATATATGCTTGGCTGGAGCTGGTTCTGTGTTTTTAGGCCAATTAGGGAAGGATGTTTGGTCCCTGGGCTTTTTGTGGTTGCTTCTCTCAGGCCGGAAGAATGAGGTAGGAAAAGACCAAAAAAAAAAAAAAGGGAAAAGCTAAGCCGCGGAGCCGGGGCGTTCTCCCTCTGGCTCAGGAAATTCCAATGTTAATGAAGCCGCCTGGGAAGGGGAGGGGAGGGTTCAGAAAAACAGGAGAGAGTAGCATCCCAGAATATAGCCAAAGTTGCTTATCTTGCTTGGAATGACTACTTTATCTGAGATTCCCAAGGGGCGTGTCGCCCATATGTGCTGGCCATGTAGAGATTGTCCCCGAGGGTCTGGCACGCTGAAGCCGTGATCAGATCTTCCACTGCCAGTCCAAACCCCAGCGTCAAGGTTCCCCTGCTGGGATGCTGCAGTCCCGGCTCCAAAACCAGTTGCTGCCTCCCGGGGACTTCTCCTCCCAGCAGCCGCGTGGCTGCGCCACCTATGCGGACCAGCTGGGCCCCCTCCCGGGATCAGTTCAAGGGGGTAGGGCTGTGCCCCGTGTTTGCGCCGTCACAAGATGTTGTGTTCAGCTCCCCTGCGCCCAGTCCTAAGCCCGGCGCCAAGGTTACCTGACTGGGATGCTGGCTCCAGGCTCTGAAAACAGTCACTGCTTCCCCGTAGTTGTTTGTTCTCCGTCTGTGTCACTCAAATCAACTCTTTAAATCTGTGTTTGTTGTTCAGGGTTTGTAGATTGTCATGTATGTGATCGATTCACTTGTTTTTCTGAGTCTTTGTTGCAAGAGGGATCCGAGGTAGTGTCTACCTAGTCAGCCGTCTTGGCCCCCCTCTCTACAAATGCAATTCTTGAAACATTAGTGCTATCTCCTTCAGGTGGTCTTTTGTGACTCCACCACTCAGACCTTGGCTTCTTGTGGTTCCTACACTGCTGGATCAGTTTACGTTTCCTGGCACACCTCTTGTGTAGATTCCACGAAACCTCCAGCCAGTTTTATTCTGTATGGCCCACTTTTGATCCATAGAATACAAGCATTTTCATACAGCTTATTATAAATGAAGGTATAGTTAACAGCTAATGACTCTTACAATTCTCTTAGCTAGTGTCAACCTGATCTAATGACCATCCATCCTCAGCTCTCCCTAGAGTCTTCGTGTTCCCCAACTCAATAGAATGTACTCTAATCTCTCGGAGAGCTCTCCTTGAAACCCCTGTCCTGTCCTTTAGCTTAAAATAAATTGCTGGCAGAAAAGATACTGATAAGTTCCTCCAAAGTCATAATATCTCCTTGACCCCATCAAGTTATTATAGGTGGATGACTTCTAATACTGACAAAACAGTACTACAATCTTTTAACATGTGCTTAGAAAAAAAAAAAAAAAATTTTTTTTTTTTTCTTTTTTTTTTAGGTAACACATTACCACACTTTAGAATCTGGGGTACTTGGTAGCTATTGGATTAATTTTAGCATCTGGTGGAAGTGAGAGAACATGAAAGTATCACATTACATATCTCAATATATAAGGATTTTAGGGTGTTGTCATCCTTGCCCTTCTCCCTCTCTGACCCTCAAACAGAATAAAAATATTCATAGTTTTTAGTTTGAAATCACTCAAAAAACTACAAATTTCTACGTAGTCATAGGATAATTTAGCAAAAAGCTTATTATAAAGTGTGTTGGCTCTACTCTGTCATCTTTCCTTGTGTCATATGGGTAGTCACAAAGTTGAGTAGTCACGTGTATAAGTTAGGGTGGTACATTTTCGATCACTACTTACTTCTGGTAATAACCTAGTTCAAAGACTTTGTAAACACTGGGAGATTATTAGCTATATAGTATTGTATTGTGCTCTTCAGATATATATAAAATCCAATTTTATATGACCTTGTGTCTTCCTATTGATTGTGAGTACTTTAAGGGTAGGACATGTCTTGCATCCTTAGCACTTCACCCACTGGAACACAGAGGACAAGCAATAATTGATTACGTGAGGTCAAGGACCTGAAGAGATAGTGGAGTTCTTCTCCTCTTGCCAACATTAAGAAGAGTCTTGGGATTCTAATAGAATAGTAGATCTGTTAGATTAAACAAACCTCTTAGCAAATAGCGGATGAAAAAAACAAAAAGCCCAGAAAGTCTCTATTCTGGATCTAGCAGAGAGCATGGAAAGGCAATTTTGATTGCCCAGAACATTATCTTCTGTTTGAGATATTCTATTGAAATTCAGATTTTGATAATAAAGCAAGTAGTCAAGATTCTATGAGGTTTGATCAGTGCCTTTGACATGAGTAACCAATGCCTCCATCAAGTGCTATTGACTAGACACCAAGCTCTAAAAGAGCAGGGTGCTCTCTGATGTGTCACTTTCCAGTCCCTCACTACTTGTCCCTTCTCCAGAATCAAACTTGTGAATTTAATAGAAAAAGTTGCCACATGCTTTGTACTTAATTATTGTGATAGCCATATCAGTGATAAAAACTGGCAATCATTAATATTTACAAAATTTTTCATTCTGATATTGTGGGCTGGATTTTTTTTTTTTTTTTTTTTTTAGCACACCATATAGATTAACTCATTTAACACTCACAGAAATACAAGAAGTTAGGTATGCTATTATTATTCACATAAAACCAGTGAAGAAATTGAGGCATATAGAGATTACGCTTCTTGCTCAAGGTCAAACATTAAGTGGTGGAGCTGGGACTTGAATTTTAAAAAAATGAAAAAGGCTTTAAATTTGATGTACTTAGCCACCATAGTCCATTGCTTCTCTGGAAAAATCATGTTAAAAAAAAAAAAAGTTTTATTTATTTGTTTATTTTTGGTAATGGTGTTCTAGAGGAAAAAATGAGGCAATGGTTGAGTTCCATAAATATAAAATTATAAAGTGACAGTAAATAATATCATATACAAGACCAATTCCTTAGTTTACAGATTTCTGTATGGACTCTTTGAAATAACTGAATTTTCATTGTTTGAACACCAGTTGTTTACCTTTATATGTAGTAAAGATATATATCATTGTAAGAAACTACAGCTTTTTAAATAACAGACAGAAAGTAAAGACAATAGAAATATTTGGAGAAGTTGAAAGACGTTCTTAAAAACCTAAGTGCCTTTTGCAGCAGATTGCATACAAAATTATCTTTATGGAGAAAATTGTCTTAGGTCCAATAAATTGACAATGAAATATGGTAGTGGATATTTCTTTCAGATTCAAATTAATCCCTAGATTATGTCGATGCCCTGAAGAAAAATAGAATTAATTATATTGTAATTAGTCTGCTTTGCTTTCCTGATGCAGCTAAAGAAAAACTCCTTTTACCTCTATATAAATGAAGTAAGAGCTACAGGAAAGGCCAGAACTGTAGGCACTTTATATTTCCTTTTAAAGGAAACACCACATTTTAGTAAAAAACACAAGAACAGGATCTTGGAGACATTGAATCTCCTTTCTTCATGCTCCTAACAGACAGTTTCCTACATTTTTTATAGCCCAGCTTCTCCTTTGGACAACAAAAGCATTGAATCATTTCACCCCTACGTTTCCTCTCAGTTTAAGTATTCCAAAATCAACTAAATGTTTAAAATGATGGAAAAAACATAGAAGAACATATATATATATATATTAAGATTGCTGTGAATCCTGGCTATGCCTAGTTATTGTGAATGGCATTTTGTCTCTTTAGTTTCCCACACTTCATTGAAACAAGACCTGTTCACTCTAATGAAATATTGTTATGCAATGTCCTCGTATTTTATTGAGTAAATCCTGCTTTGGGACAGAAACAACTTTTTAAAATTAATCATTATCATAAATAAAACTCAAACACTTAATTCTTGCCATGATTCTTATGCTTAATAACCTAAAAAAATCAGTTATTTCTATGTATTTCTGTCATTTCTTTCTTTTGTATTTTTTGTTTCTTTATATTTTACGTATATACTTTGTTCGGTTGCTGTTATGGCAGACTTAAGAGGAATTTTAAGAATAAAAGGGAAGTACTGAAAAACATGTTCTAACATTAAACAGAAAGCCAAGTACATTTAGAAAATACGCATTTCTTTTAATTAGTTTGTTTATCTAAAGCATATTGTTTACATTAAAGTGATTAGCATCTTGTAATTTTGTATATATTTTTCCTCTAATTCACAATTTTATTTTAATATTAGCACTTAGATAAAGTGTGAAGTTGTTTGTAGGTGCCTGAGGACTTAATGAATGACGACAAAATTATCCAGATTAGTATAAAAGATAATGTGTTCTAAATTTTAGATAGTCATGTTTTTCTTGAATTCATATCCACAATCATATATTTTAAACATGCTCTATGAATTCAATGCTCTCTTCCACAAATGTAATAATTGGAAGAGGAGATAATTTAAATAATGTGTCCAAATAATTATATAAAATCTCAGCCACTGCATGCAGTTGTAGTCTTCTATGAACGGCATTGCCTGGAATTGTGCAGTGCCCAGCCTGTGCAGTCATACACGGTGGCCCTGAATTTGCAAGAGGTTCACAAAGAAGTTATTTGAAAGTAAGTCATAACCCTCTGTCTTTTTTACCACACAGATTGACTTGTGAGCATACTAAGAATTGAATACTTAAAGATAAAGTAAGATACGTAGGAAAGTAGTTGTTGAGAATGCTTCTCAATATAATAAATTGGTGACTGTGGACAAAAGATTAATCAAGATGCTTTTTTTTCCCCCCTTTATGGTTTCAAACTATCTCATTAAAAAATATTGTTAATTATACTTGTCTGAAACAATTTGTTGTTATTGCATGCCCTAGAGTCGATTTTGACTCATAGTGACACCATGTAATAGAGTGGAATAGCCCGATAGGTTTTTCTAGGCTGTAATCTTTCCTGAAGTAGATCATCAGGTCTTTTTCCTGTGGAATGGTTGTGTACGTGCAAACTGCCAACTTTTTGGTTAGCAGCTAACCACTCGACCAACTGAAAAACAGAGGTTGGGTCTTGACCAAACTTATACATCCAGTGAGGTAGTGATGGCTGCAGTGAGGCAGAGGACTTTGGGTTCAAACATTTCTACCTAAGTTTAAACTCCATAATCATTTCACTCCTACCTGATTCCTATACTTGTTGGTTAGTGTATTTTATGCTAATTTTGTCTTAGTTTTCTCATCTGAAGATCATAATAATAATAATATCTGACTCACAAAGTTGTTAACATGACCAAATGTGTTACTTATATAAAGACCTTAGAGAAATGCTTGGCACATTGTAACTAATATTTTTGCTAATTTGATCATAATTATTATTTTTATTATTATTCATTTGATGTGTATTGACTCTTTGCTAAATATTTTTTTATCAGTTGGCAGTTCAACGTTTTACACCAAATTTTAAACCTCTTCTTAACATTGAAATCTTTTGTTTTGAAATATTTAAAACCAGTAAAAGGTAGAAATTGTCTTTTTTTTTTTGGTAGATTTGGGAGTGAGGAATTTGAGATAAAAGCAAAATAAGTTTCCTGGAAAAAACAGAGCTTAATAAAATAAAATTATCTCTAATTCAGTAGTGAAAAAAATAGATTTATTTTTCAATAAGGCTTAATTTTAGTTAAAGAACCTATAAATACACAATACAAATTGATCTACAATATGTTTGAATCCAAAAACAGACAATACAAGGAAGTCAAATTCAACACTGGTAAATTGGTGCAGATCACTTTGAAGACCACCTAAGGGGGGATAAAAAGACTACTGAATAATGAAATGATTGTACTGCAACAGAAAGACATCACAGAGCTTCAGTTTATTCCGAAAATTCACTGCAGTGCACTCTGCTGTCTAGTGTGTATTCATGAGTTTATTATCTTCACAGAAAATTTCATACGCATGTAATGTTCTTAGTAACAGCTTCTGCATTAGTTTGGGAGGAAAAAAATATATGCATTTGAGGGCATGCAATGTCTTCTTGCTACACACAAATTTTATGATGGAAACTTGCATTGACCAAGGGAAGAGTTGCACAACTGATTAATGTAATTGTTGTCAATATCTTGTTGTAAGGTGCCATCCGGAAGGTTCACACTCTTAGTGAATTTACTTACAACAGAATGAAACACTGCCGAGTCCTGCACCATTCTCAGTCATTGCTATGTTTCTGCCCATTGTTGAGGCCACAGTTCAACTCCTTGAGAGTCTTCTGCCTTTTTGCTAACCTCTACTTTACCAAGCATGATGTTCTTCTCTAGGGACTAGTCCTCTGGATAACATGTCCAAAGTACCTGAGAAAAGTCTCACCATCCTCTAAGGAGCATCCCATTTGTACTTCTTCCAAGACAGATTTGTTCATTCTTCTGACAGTCCATGATATATTCAATATTTTTCACCATCATCATGATTCAAAGGCGTCAATTCCTCTTTGGTCTCCTTTATTCAGCTTTCACATGCATATGTTGTTGTTGTTAGGTGCCAACAGATTGCGTCCCACTCATAGGGACCCTTTGTACAACAGAAAGAAACACTGCCTGGTCCTGTGCCATTTGCACAGCATAATCATTGTGCTTGAGCCCATTTTTGCAGACACAGTGACAATTCAGCTCCTCGAGGGGCTTCCTCTTTTTTGATGACCCTCTATTTTACCAAGCATGACGGTTGTTTTGGTTTCGGCTGCTTTTTATATCACTCAGAAGTGACCAGGTCTAGGACACACTTTACACTGATATGACCTCATTAATTTAACAAAGAAAACTATATTCCCAAAGGGGATTATAGTCGCAGGTACACGGGTTAAGATTCCAACACCTATTTTTGTAAGGAAGGGAGTACACAATTCAATTCATAACACTCATAAATCTGAACTCATATTTAAAAAAAAAAAAATTAAAAAGTTTAGCAGAAACCTGAGATGATATCTTGAGTCCTTGGCACGTATATAATAACACTGTTCAACAACACTGCAATGAGGTAGATGTTGTACCTATGCACTATCCAAAATGTTAACCACTAGTCACTTGAGGTTATTAAACACTTGAAATGTAGCTGATGTTATAGTGGAAATAATATTATTTATCTTAACTAATTTAAATTAAATAACCGTGTGTGGCTAGTAGCTACATACTGGACAATGCAGCTTAGAAGTAGGCCCACCACTGCCGTCGGTCGATTCCAACTCATAGCAACCCCATAGAACAGAGTAGAACTGCCCCATAGAGTTTCCAAGGAGCACCTAGAAGTAGGCAGTCAGTGTATATTGCATCCTAAGCACTGGAATGCATGGCAGTGGCAAAGAGAGATGGCGGTTTCGCTAAGAACACTGAGGCAAACATATTTAGTCAAGTGCTGACAGGGTAAAAATGTGTAACTAGACTCTAGGTTGAGTGAAGACTGGTATGAAAAAAAAAATTTTTTTTTTTTTTTTACTGGTATGAGGCCTCTCTTTTTTAGCAATGTTCTGTAACTATTTAGCAGTGCCTAATTTAGAGCTGGAGCTCTGGTGGCACAGTGGTTAAGCGTTTGGCTGCTAAGCAAAAGTTAGGCTCTTTAAATCCACCAGCTGCTCCTTGAAAACCCTGTGGGGCAGTTCTACTCTGTCCTGTAGTGTCACAACATGTCTGAATTGACTCATCGGCAACGGGTTTGGAATTTAGACCTGGAATACATACAAAAAAAACCTCTCGAATAAGAAATAAACAAAGAGAAAAAATATGTCTCAGAGTTGACAAAATAACTTCTATGAGAAAACTGTTTTTGGCAAAAAGAAAAAATATGTAAATTTGGCTATGGAAAGAGAGGTTTCTTATCAAAGGGCTATAAAACAGGTAAAAGATGAAAGCTAAATTTAAAATGAAAAAAAGGTAAAATGATGATTAAGCATATAGTTTAGAATTGAACCAGGAGACAGCTGAAGCACCAACCTTTTGGGTTAGAGGTAAAGCGCTTAACAATATGCGCCACCTGGGACTCCCGACTAAGAAATACCTGGTGAGACATTCCTAGCGGAAGAAGGATGACCAGAGGGTTTGGACAGGGAATGTTGGAGCTAATAAGGAAACGTTATGCTGTAATGTGCATATTCACATCATCTTTTTTTCTTGAAATTTATGGAAATAAATCCAAATATTGAATGTTTGTGTGCAGGTTTGTTACTGTCCTATTGTTTTTCTTTATGCTTCATAGGTTGGGCTTGTTATTCTTTTACTGGATTCATGAGAGGTAATGTATAAGTGTAGAAAATTCAATCATGAAACTTAGAAAGCAGCAACAAATCCAAACTACTGGCTACGAATATCATTACAATAGAATTTAGACCAAAATCAAGGAAGAACATCGTAGAAGAAAATATTTACCTCAAGAGTCATCAAACTGAGTAATGATCCATATGAGACTAAGAAAGAGACCTCTAGTAGGCCATCTTCTTGCCTTAACCACAGGATAATCTTATATAACCTGTAACCCATTGCCCTCACATTGATTCTGACTCATAGTGACCCTATCGGACAGAGTAGAACTGCCCTATAGAGTTTCCAAGGAGCACCTGGTGGATTTGAACTGCCAACCTTTTGGTTAGCAGCTATAACTCTTAACTGCTATGCCACCAGGGTTTACACCTTATATAACACATGAACTATTTTCGAAATTAAACAGAGAGCATAATTTGTCCCATAATTAAAACAATTTCTATTTTGTTTTACATGTACATGAGAGTAAAGAAAATGATCTAATGATAATCTCTTTTTAAAAAATACGGTCCCAAATAATCTGTGCATTCTTTAATTTTAAACAATACATATTCCGATTAAAATGTAGTCTTTTTTTTCCCACAGTGATCTTATCTGTTACATAATTGCCCTTTTTTATAACATGGAAAAATGTCAGAATAAGGTTCTATCTGGCACAAATGAAAATTCACTGCAGTGCACTCTACTGTCTAGTATGTATTCATGAGTTTATTGTCTTCATGGTAAATTTCACACCCATGTAATGCTCCTAATAACACTTTCTGCATTAATTTGTGAGGAAAAAAATATATGTATTTGAGGGCATGCATTGACTCCTTGTTACACACACATTTTATAGAATTTAAGAAAAACTATTCTGCTTAGGATAAAAATGGGTCATTAGAAATTGCCTATTATACTATATATGCCTGATATGTTTTATTTATTTAAAAATTCACCTATCCTAGATATAAGTAGGCATTCTCTTGACCACTCATCAGTGTATATTAAAGCCGTGAATTATAATGCATATCATTTCATTTTTTTGTTTCTTGCACAGAACAAAAGTACATTTGCAATTCTTGTTTTGCTTCCCTTGTTCCAGTTCTTCGTCTTGATGTACTTTCATGATGTACATTTATGATATTCTTCTATCCAATCTCATTACCTTTTTTTCCTCAGTCCTGTAATCTTATTAGAATCACTTAGCTTTCTTCAGAGAAGTATATCTTTTCTGTCTTCTTCCACATTTTTAACCTCTGCCTTAAATCTGGAATGCTCATTCCACCATGGTCTAACAAACTTAGAAATCTCACCTACTGACATATTTATTTATTTCTGTTTTCTAACACTGTTTGACATACACATGTGTTTGATTGTCTCTTTAAGTACCTAGGACAATAGCTTCATGGATGAGAATCGATATACAGCTTATTCCCAGAAGGTGAAGATCATTCATATCCTTGTTTTCCTACTTTTCCACCATTTCTGATATTAGCCACCCACATGACCTTCTCTGTCTCTGACAATAGCTACCCTGGGCTAGGTCAGATCTTACATGTTAAGAGGACATCATCCTTGGGTTTGTTAATTCCTTGGAACAGCCCACAGAGCTCACAGAAGATATACTTATGACTACCAGTTTTACTTCGTACTTATAAAGCAAGATGATCATAAGGATGCACAGGCAAGGTCTGGCAGGGTTCACAACATAGAGCTTCCGTGTCTCAAAGAGGGCACATCACCCTCCCTTTGCCAACCAGTAAGCCCTTTGAGACTTCATGTTCTGGGCTTTCACTTCCTAGTCATGCATGATAGGCTAAATCATGCCTCCTGATGCTAGTTGATACTGTCAGACCAGATGAGTTTTTTCTTTTTTGGTCCAGCCAGCCCCTACTCTCTAGAACAAATTCTCAGGTGTGGCCTGAAAGTTCCAGACCATGGCATCCCAATTCCTTAAAGGGTTATTTCTCAGGAACCAAGGACAAAAACCATCTTATTTTGATTAAAGCTAAATTCTTTATTCCCCAGCACCTACATGTTCCTTGAGGGCAGGAACTCTCCCTTAACCTAGACATAGACACTAGTGCATAATATAAGCCCAATAAAATATTTGAAAGGATAGAAAGTAAGTGTGTTTCTACCATAAAACATGTTGAAAGTTTTCTTGAAATGTCTGTTTGTCTCATTTTCCAGAGTCATTCAACTAGAACCAATCATGCTTGAACCCCGTCATGGATTGAATTATGTCACCCCCATAATGTGTGTATCCATTTGGCTGGGCCATGATTCCCAGTATTGTGTGGTTGCCCTCCATTTCGTGATTGTAATCTCATGTTAAAGAGGATTAGGGTGGGATTATAACACCCTTACTAAGGTCACACCCCCAATCTAATATGAAAGGAAGTTTCCCTGGGGTGTGGCCTGCACCACCTTTTATCTTACAAGAGATAAAAGTAAGAGGAAGCAAGCAGAGAGTGGGGACCTCATACCACCAAGAAAGCAGTGCCAGAAACAGAATGCATCCTTTGGATCCAGCATCTCTGTGTGGAGAAGATCCTAGTTTGGGGGAAGATTGATGAGAAGGCTGACAGAGAGAGAAAGCCTTCTCCTGGAGCTGACACCCTGAATTCAGACTTTTAGCCTACTTTACTGTTAAGAAATAAATTTCTCTTTGTCAAAGCCATCCACTTGTGGTATTTCTGTTACAGCAGCACTAGATAACTAAGACAAACCGCAAAAAGAATAAAAAGAATTCATCGCTTCTTTTGTACTCAAAAAAATCTTATTGGTCCTGTGGGATGTGTTGACTTTTAAGAGAAAGAAATAATCCACAACCTCACAGAATCTACAAGGTAGACAAATGAATAGTCATTTTACACTGAGGCAATGAATATGTATTCAGCAGCAAAGATAACTCGCATGAATTGTTATTCACATGGACGTCCTTACAATTATATTGTGTCAGAGCAGATGGTGCGCTTTTTACATATGCGGAATTACATATAACCCACTCAGAGAACTTTCTAAATGTTCGTCAGTATGAATGTGAAAAACATTAAAACAGAAATAAATGATAAAATGGTTCTATACATCTGCAGTCATATTATCTAAGCTATTTTAAGTTTATGATGTCTACTCTTGACAGTCGGTGGTGTGTGTCCTTGCTTAAGCAAGATAATAATTATTTATATTTTTAACTTTTTCTTATCTTCTTCAACACTGAAGGAACTTCAGAATGTACTATATCTTTTTTTTTTTAAGTAGGTAAAAAGTTTTAAATTGCTATCTTGCCATCTCCTCTTACACATTTACACAATGGAAATCACTTGCCCTTCATCTGTCCTATATTTATTGTACCGTGAATAGAAAAATATAACTACTTTCCACTAAGCTTAAAGTACCAGTTCTTTTCTGTGGTTCTTACTACTCTCCTAGAAATAGCATTTTAGAAAGTACTGTCTCTGTTCATAATTTTGCCTCCTCCACATGAGGAAACAAACCACCTGGACATCAAAATTAACCACAAAACATTTTTAAGGATGTGTGAAGCCTATAGAAATGAGTATCTTCACAAACTTGAAACAAAGCTTAACTTTTTTTTTTCCTAAAGAAGAATATATAAAATATTGTTGTAGATGAAAGAACGGAATCTTTCACATACAAGCGGTGAGAAAATATATTTATTTAAATTGTATGGAGGGCAAATTCACAAAAGGAAAATTGTTTAGCACAATCTCAAATGTGGAAATATAATCTGTACTATTTAATTTCAGAAATAATAGCAGATGTACAAAAGTTTATATAAAAATTAGTATGGCTGAATATATAATAAGAGTTAATAGTAATGTGGGGATTATAAAGTTCTAGACTCTATTCTGAAATCTTAATATCTTAACATATTTTAATCTACTTAATTTTTTACAAAAATTATTGAGATAGGTACTATTATTTGGAAACCCTGGTGGTGTAGTTGTTAAGAGCCACGGCCACTAACTAAAAGGTAAGTAGTTCGAATCAACCGGGAGCTCCTTGGAAATCGTATGAGGCAGTTCTACTCTGTACAATAGGGTCCTTTGAGTTGGAATTGACTCAAAGGCAACTGGTTTGGTTTGGTTTGGTTTATTCCTTATTTGGTCAGGTGCACCTTAGTCCTCAAAGTTAGGGGCAGTGAAAAAGTATAAGACCCCCAAAGAGATGGATTGGCACAGTGACAGCAACAATGGGTTCAAACATAGCCAACAATTGTGAGGATAGCACAGAACTGGGCAGTGTTTCATTCTGTTGTACATAGGGTAGCTGTGAGACGGCCCTGACTCAATGACCCCTAACAACAATAACAGCATTCTTTATTTGAGGTAACTAGGACACAGAGAGGATACGTAATTCACATTTAAAAAGTACAAAACCAAGTTTTAAACCCAAATAGGTTGACTCTGAAATACATGTTCTTATTAACCAATACACCCTCTTGACATTTGAATGTGTTGTCATTCATTTGATTAAATAACGTATTTGTACTGATACAGGTTTTTTTAGCATTTTTTTTAAGTTCTAAATTAACACAAAGTTGAGCATTCTAGTAACAAAATACATTCACCTATCTATTGTTATTTTCTGAGGTTAAATAGTACAGGCTACAATTTCACATTTTAGATTGTGCTAAATAATATTCCTTTGGTCAAATTGCTCTCCATAAAAAATGTACAAATATAAAACACATACCAAAACCAAACCCACTGCCCTTGAGTAAATTCTGACTCATAGTGACCCTATGGGACAGGGTAGAGCTGCCCCATAGGGTTGCCAAGGCTGTAAATCTTTACAAAAGACTTCCACATCTTTCTCCTGTGGAGTGACTGATGAGTTCAAACTGCTGACATTTTGGGTAACAGCCTAGTGCTTTAACCACTGTGACACCAGAGCTTCTCAATAAAATATATAATAACATGAAAATATTATTTTGAGGAAAGAGAACTCATGTTATTTGCTTGTTTCTTGAACAAACACCTTTTAGATTGGTCTCCTTTTATTTTTTATTCAAAATCAAGAACTTAATTTGTAAAAAATATTGGATGATAGCCAATATTTCACATATTACTTTTAATAACATATGATTTGTAAACTGAGATGATAAATAAATGTTTAGAGTGGAAGAATTAAAAAAAAATTGATTTTTGTTTATGATTATAGAGTGAATTTTAATATTACTAGCTCTTTAGCATAAATAAACCACTAAAAGCTTATTCAGACTATGTGGAGGAAGGCCATGCAATCTGTCAGAAGGACCTATATCAGAAATATAATGTTGTGAATAATGAGCCACCTTGTCATTTAATTTGATGTACTAACTAAAAAACGGAAGAAAACCTTTTGTTACAAACAGTTGAGCAGGCTATCAATACCCGTTGATTAAAGAATGTAACAACAACAACAAAAACCTGTCAAAAAATTAAAAGTAAAAGTCTCTAAGTATTGACTGGTATTGTGATTAATAATAGAACTCAGAGGTTCAACTCTTATACAGTCCACATAATTTCCTCATTCGTAAAGCAAACTGTATAAAGGTGATTCATGTAAAGGTGTATGGGTAATGATTTTGAGCTATTATGCTATTGTTTTACTTCTGAGTAAACCAGTCTCTCCACTTTTCCATGAGTATGAGTTATTACTATAACATAATTTCATTATTCAAATTCAGTACATTTTACAGTTATATACACTTTCAGGAGGGCTTGTATATGAGAAGAGAAGCCTAACTATATTTTCAAAAATTAAATTAGTAGAAAATCATTGCCACTGAATTGATTCAACTTATAGCAACCCTATAGGACAGAGTAGAGCTCCCCCACTTTTCCAGTCCCAGATCTTGACACTTTTGTTCAGAACCAATGGTACTGAAGGAAGAGGTCCATGCTGCACTGAAAAAAATGGCAAAAAACAAGACTCCAGGAGTTGACAGGATACCAATTGAGATGCTTCAACAAACAGATGCAGCACTGGAAGTGCTCACTCGTCTATGCCAAGAAATTTGGAAGACAGCTACCTGGACAACCACCTGGAAGGGATCTGTATTTGTACCCACCCCAAACAAAGGTGATCCAATAGAATGTGGAAATTATCAAACAATATTATTATATCATACAAAAGTAAAATTTTGCTGAAAATCACTCACAAGCAGTTGTAGCAGTACATAGACTGGGACCTGACAGAAATTCAAACTGGATTCAGAAGAGAACATGGAACAAGTAATATCATTGCTGATGTCACATGGATCCTGGCTGAAAGCAGACAATACCAGAAATATGTTTACCTGTGCTTTACTGACTATGCTAAGGCATTTGACTGTGTGGATTATACCAAATTATAAATAACATTAAGAATGGGAATTCCAGAACACTTAATTGTGTTTATGAGGAGCTTGTACTTTAGACTAAGAGGCAGCTGTACTAACAGAACAGGGGGATACTGCATGGTTTAAAGTCAGGAAAGGCATACATTGGGGTTGTATCCTTTCCCCACACTTATTCAATCTATTTGCTGTGCAAATAATGTAAGCAGTTATTCTATATGAAGAAGAATGGGGCATCATGATTGGAAGAAGGCTCATTAATACCTTGTGATATGCTGATGACACAACGTTGCTTGCTCAAAGTGAAATGGACCTGGAGTGCTTACTGATGATGATTAAAGACCATAGCCTTCAGTACGGATTACACCTCAACATAAAGAAAACAAAAATTCTCACAACTGGATGAATAAGCAACATCATGATAAATGAACAAAAGATTGAAGTTGTAAAGGATTCTATTTTACTTGGATCAATAATCATCCCCATGGAAGCAGCAGTCAAGAAATAAAATGACACATTGCATTGAGCAAATCTGCTACAAAAGATCTCTTAAATGTGTTCACAAGCAAAGATGTCTCTTTAAGGGCTAAGGTGCACCTGACCCAAACCATGGTGTTTTCAATCACCTGACATGCATGTGAAAGCTGGACAATGAATAAACAAGATTGAAAAAGAATTGATGCCTTTGAATTCTAGTGCTGGCAAAGAAGATTGAATGTGCCATTCATGGACTGCCAGAAGAATGAACAAATCTGTTTTTGGAAGAAGTACAGCCCGAATGCTCCTTAGAAGTAAGGATGGCAAGACTTCTGTCCCATACATTGGACATGTTATCAGAAGGAAGAAGTCTGTGGGGAAGGACATCATGTTTGGTAGAGTAGAGGGTCAGCGAAAATGTGTAAGACCCTCAATGAGATGGATTGACACAGTGGCTGCAACACTGGGCTCAACCGTAACGATTGTGAGGATGGGGCAGCGCTGGGCATTGTTTCATTCTGTTGCACATAGGGTCACTATGAGTCAGAACCAACATGATGGTACCTAACAACAACAACAGATAACTAAGACGAGAGTTTTCTGAAAACTCAAATATGATTAATGTGACCTTTTTGTGCTACTTGTTTAAATCTCCAGCAAACACTCATGATCACTCCATATTCCTTGCTGTTGGTATATTTTCCACCACAGAATTATGTTGATCTAAAATATAGCATATTTCAATTTGTTAATTATATGCTGGTTCAGTCTTAAAACTAAGAGAAGTATTCATGAGAGCAGGGTCCTTTTTTCTTTGTTCGCTTTGATTTGTTCATAAAATTCTTTTTATTCACTATTTTATTTCCATTGCCTAGTACAATACCTTGCACATAGTAAGTGTTCATTAGGTGCATGTTGAATGAATAAATATATCATTCAGGTCACACCACTTGTCTGTCACTTTGTCATGCTATGCTGGCTTGCATGTTGCTGTGATACTGGAATCTATGTGTCATTGATTGAATTTTGTCCCCCCAAAAATGTGCTGTATCAACTTAGTTAGGCCATGTGTGGTTGTCATCCATTTTGTGGTTTTAATTTCCTGTTAAGAGGATTAGGGTGGGATTATAACAACACTCTTACTCAGGTCACCTCCCTGGGGTATAGCCTGCACCATCTTTTATCTCTCAAGAGATAAAAGGAAAAGGAAGCAAGCAGAGAGATGGGGACCTCATACCACCAAGAAAGCAGCATCAGGAGCACAGCATGTTCTTTGGACACAGGGTCCCTGTGCCTGAGAAGCTCCTTGACCAGGGGCAGTCTTCCTCCAGAGCCAAAAGAGAGAGAAAGTCTTCCCCTGGATCCAACGCCCTGAATTTGGACTTGTAACCTACTAGAATGTGAGAAAATAAACTACTCATTGTTAAAGCCATCCACATGTGGTAATTCTCTTATGGCAGCACTAGATGACTAAAACAATCTGCCACCAACAATTCAAATAACAACAGGGTCACCCATGGTGGAATGGTCTCAGTGGAGCTCCTTGACTTAAACAGACTAGACAAAAAGGCCTAGAAACTACTCCCAAAAATTAACCAATGAAAACCTTATGGATCCAGGAGAACTTTGTCCAAATCACTTGTTTTAGACAGGTCATGAGAAAGGATCAGTTGCTGAAGAAAGACATCATTTCTGGTGAACCAGAGGGCCATTTAGGGATGAGAGAGCCCTGATGAGAAGGATTGACTTAATAGCCACAACAATGGTTTGGACATTCTGGAAATTGTGAGGATGACAGAGAATGGGGCAATGTTTCCTCAAAACCAAAAAAAAAAAAGCTATTGAAATCAAATGCGTATTATCTACTGAATTAAATCTTGATAATTTGTAGTTTGTCTTGTCTTCATGAACAGAAATTCGATTGCCTCTTAGTTCATTTTGCCCAGGTACCACAGTGCAACTGAGACAGTGTTATGTAAATATAGCCTCATTAGTATAATAAAATAGCAGAGGGAAAAAATAAAATCATAAAATTTTGAGGATAGTTATGCCTTTTGGAAGGAGCCCTGGTGGCTTAGGGGTTAGGCACTCAGCTGATAACTTGAAGGTTGATGGTTTGAATATACCATCCCACTCCACAGGGAGAAAATGTGGCAGTCTATTTCATAAAGATTACAGCCTTGGAAACACTATGGGGCAGCTCTACTCTATCTGGCCTTTAAGGCCACTATAAGTCAGAAATTAACTCAAAGACTGGATGACTGTGGGTTTTGTTTTGCTTTGTTTTGTTTTTTGGTTTTATGCCTTTTGGATTTATTTTGAATGAATAAAAGTAGTTGTGCCCATGAGAAAAATAATCAAGAAAACTGTGGGAAAGGGGGAATAAATACTAGAGATAAAGATCAAACATTGTTTTTTTTAGGGTTTGAATAGTATTATGATTTTTTTCCTAGGGAAAATATTATTTCCAGCATTGGACACTACCCTGAAAATGTAAGAGTTTGATAGAGTTAAAAAAAAAAAAAATCAGTACCCAGACGTTTTTATAACGACAAAAGGTCATTCAAAATGGTTGCCATTTTCAGAATGCAGTGTACTAAGTTAGAAATGAATCACCCTAAGACACTTTCTATCCAACTGTTTTAAAGGAATAATCAATTTGGGAACTGTTATGGACTGTATTGTGTTGTTGTTGTTCTTAGGTGTCATCAAATCAGCTCCAACGCAAATGAATCCTACGTACAACAGAAAGAAAAGTTGCTTGGTTCTTGCCTTCCTCACAATCGTTTCTATGTTTGAGCCCGTTGTTGCAGTCCCTGTGTCAGTCCATCTGGTTGAGAGACTTCCACTTTTTGGGCACACTCTACTTGACCAGGCATGATGTCATTCTCCAGGGACTAGTCCCTCCTAATAACATGTCCAAACTATGTGAGACAAAGTCTTGCCATACTTGCTTCTAAGGAGCATTCTGGCCATACTTCTTCCAAAACAGATTTACCCATTCTTCTGGCAGTCGACGGCATATTCAATATTCTTCACCAACAGCATAATTCAAAGGCATCAATTCTTCTTCAGTCTTACTTATTCATTGTCCAGCTTTTGCATGTGCATATGAGGTGATTGAAAATGCCAAAATTTGAAATCATGCCCACGTTAGTTCTCAAGGTAACATCTTTGATTTTTAACACTTTATAGAGGTCTTTTGCAACAGATTTGCCTAATGCAATATGTCAATTGACTGCTGCTTCTGTGGGCATTGATTGTGTATCTAAGTAAAAGGAAATCCATGACAACTTCTATATATTCTTTGTATATCACGATGTTGCTCGTTGGTCCAGTTGTAAGTAGTTTTTCTCTTTATTTTAAGAACGATGAATGGATACAACCTGATGCACATGTTTTCTTATTTTAAACCAAGCAACATCCCCTTATTCTATTTGAAGTATTGCCTCTTGGTCTATGCACAGGTATTCCACTTTGATTAAGTGTTCTGGAATTCCCATTCTTCACAATGTTATTCAAAATTTGTTATGACGCACATAGTCGAATGCCTTTGCATAGTCAATAAACCACAATATCTTTCTAGTATTCTCTGCTTTCAGTCATGATCTATCTGACATCAGCAATGATACCTCTTGTTCAGAGTCCTCTTCTGAACCTGGCTTGAATATCTGGGAGTTTCCCATTGATGTACTGCTGCAACAGTTTTTAAATTATCTTCAGCAATAATTTACATGTATTTGATATTAATGACAATGTTTGATAATTTCTGCATGCTGTTGGGTCATCTTTCATTGGAAAGTGCGTGTATATGGATCTCTTTGAGTTGGTTCACCTGGTAGCTGTCTCCAAATTTCTTAGCAAGAATAAGTAAGTGCTTCCAGAGTTGCATACTTTTGTTGAAACATCTTAATTGGTGATCCAGTCAATTCTTAGAGTCTTGTTTTTTTGCCAATGCCTTCAATGAAGTTTGGATTTCTTTCTTCATTTAAATCAGTTCTTGATCATATGCTACTTTTGAAATGGTTGAATGTTGACAAATTCTTTCTGGTTCCATGACTCTAGGTATTCCTTCCATCCTCTTTTTATGTCTCCTGCATTGTTTAATATTTTGCCCGTAGAATCCTTCAAAATTGCAACTCAAGGCTTGAGTTTCTTCTTAAGTTCTTTCAGTTTGAGAAATGCCGAGTGAATTCTTCCCTTTTGGTTTTCTAACTCCAGGTCTTTGCACATTTCCTTCCAATATTTTCCTTTGTCTTCATGGACCATCCTTTGAAATCTTCTCTCCAGCTCCTTTGTTTCATCATGTCTTCCATTTGCTTTAGCTAATCTATATTCAAGAGCAATTTTGGAGTCTCTTCTTACATCAGTTTTGGTCTTTCATTTTTTCATTGTTTTTTAATTACCTTTTGCTTTCTTCATGTCTGATGTCCTTGATGTCAACCCACAGCTGGTTTTGTCTTTGATCATTAGTGTTCAATGCATCAAATCTATTTTTGAGTTGGTCCCTAAATTCAGACGGAATATACGCAAGGTCATACGTTTACTCTTGTGAACTTATTTAAATTTCCTTCAGCTTCTAACTGAACTTTCATATGAGAATTTGATAGTCTGTTCCATGGTCAGTCCATGGCCTTGTTCTGAGTGATGATATTGAGATTCTCTGGTGTCTCTTGTTACAGATGTAGTCTGCTTGACTCCTGTCCATTCCATCTAGAATTGTCCACAGGTAGAACAGCTGTTTTTTGTTGTTGAGAAAAAGCATTTTTTCAATGAATAATTTGTTGGTCTTGCCAAATTTTATCATACAATATCCAGCTTCATTTCTATCATCAAGGTCATATTTTCCAACTACTGGTCCTTCTTTTTGTTTCCAACTTTTGCGTCCTAATTACCAGTAATTATCAATCCGTCTTGAGTGCATGTTCAGTCAGTTTCACACTGCATAAATTGGTAAACAATCTTCAATTTCTTTATCTTTTACATAAGCGGTTGATGTATAAATTTGAATAATACTCCTTGTCTTAGGCTGGGTTCTCTAGAGAAGCAAAACCAGTGAAGGCTATGTAAATACATAGAGAGAGGGAGAGATTTATATCAAGGAAATGGCTTACACAGCTATAGAGGCTGGAACACTACAAGTCTGTGGATCAAAATAGAGGCTTCTCCTGATTCACATAGCTGCAGGGGCTGGTGACCCCAAGATTGGCAGATCAGAAATCAGGGCTCTTGCTCACAGGCTGTGATGATCAGTGAATTCCAAGATCAGCAGGCAAGATCAGAGGTCGGACAAACAAGAGACAGCTGCAGGATTCAGTGCTGGCAAAAACTGGAACATCCTCTTATATTCCGATGCAGGCCACACACACAAGGAAACTCTTTTTCAACTTATTGGCTACTCATAGCAGATCCCATCATGGGGATGATTACATATCAAATCTCAACGGGGAAGTGATCACAATGTTAAATGACCATCAAAACACTGAGAATCATGGCTCAGCCAAGTTGACACACAATATTAACCATCACATTCATATTAATTGGTCTTCCTTGTAGACATATGGATATTAAACTATCACTGACAGTGTTGTACCTCAGGATAGATCTTGAAATGTTCTTTTTGATGATAAATGCGGCATCATTCCTCTTCAATTTGTCATTCTTTGCATAGTAAACCCTATGATTGTCTTCAAAATGGCCAATATCAGTCCATCCAGCTTTCTAATGCCTAGAATATTGATCTTCAAATGTTCTGCTTCAGTTTTGACAAATTATTTTTCTTGTTTTATAGTTCGTATATTACATGTTCTGATTATAAACAGATGTTTGCAACTGTTTCTTCTCATTTTGAGTCACACCACATCAGCAAATGAAGTTCCCAAAAGCTTTGCTCCATGCACATCATTAAGGTCGACTCTACTCTGAGGAAGCAGTTCTTTCCTGGGTATATTTTGAAAGACTGCCAAAATTTGTTGGGTTTGTCTTCCAGCACTATATCAGACAATGTTCCACTGGTATCCATAAGATTTTCACTGATCAATTTTTTTTGGAACTAGACCACCAGGTCCTTCTTCCTAGTCTGTCCTAATCCACCATGGGTGACCCTTCTGGCACTTGAAATATGAGAGGCGTAGCTTCCAGGATCATAGCAACATGCATGTTAGTCAGTTTGTCATACTGCAGATTGAATGTATCCTTCCAAAATATATGTTGAAGTCTTAACCCTTGCACCCGTGAATGTGTTCTTGTTTGCAAATAAGGTTTTTCTTTTGTTATGTTTTTGAGGCCATACCAAATTATGGTGGATCCTAAACCTAATCCTTCCTGAATAGTGTGTTATAAAGGAAACTACAGCCACACATACACAAGGGGAAGAGAGACACCACGTGAAGATTATTTACAACTGAGGAAATCCAAGAATTACCCTGGGCTACAGACGCCTAAAGATATAAGGATCTTCTCCTATAGTCAACAGAATGACAGCCTAATCCTGCAGAGTCCCTGAATTTGGATTTCTAGACTCCAAAACTATAAGGAAATAAATTTCTGTTCTTTAAAGCCACATACTTTGTGGTGTTTTATTATGGCAGCCCTAGGTAAAAGCGTCTCCAAGTCATGGAAATCAGTTTTTTCAAAAAATATTTTTAATCAACAAAAAGGGTGAAAAAGATAAAGAATGATTCAATTTTATTAAAGAACTAGACAAAGTTAATGTAATGTTGGGATTACAATTTAGGATGTCTTCATATAATTGAACTTGATTATGATCTTTACTTTCATATGTTCTGATTTGACAGATAATGGATTTTTTTTAATACATAAATAGGACAAATTAGAGTCAATGATTAGAATGTTGAAAATTTGACTTTTTGGTTATTTTTCATGATAGTGAGCGTTTTAATAAATAATGTAAAATTGAAATTATTTTTATATTGTCTTTTACCCACACAAATGCTGATGTATCCATCGAAACTGTAATAGAGTGCACTAAGGTGGGCCTGTTCACTGCAAGGCTGCTGTACGTACCTAGGCTTTTGTTGGGTGTGACCACGGGTATGTGTTTGTATTTTAGGAGAATTTTAGGACATTGCTGAAAATAATGAAGACTCATGGGAAAGACTGTTGAGAATTATATAAACGTACATACAAGAGTCCTTGGGTGGTGCAAAAACTTATGCACTGGACTATTAGCCTAAGGTCGGCAGTTCAAATCCACTCAGAGGTACCCAGGAGACAAACCTGATTAACTGCTTCCTAAAGGTCACAGCCTTGAAAACTCTATGGAGCAATTCTACTCTGCACACATGGGGTTGCCATGAATTGGAATCGACTTGACTGCAACTAACAACAACATGTGTATATGTATATATGTATGCATGTATATATATGTATTATGAAATACAAGTTTACCTGAGCTGATCTGCAATCATGAATAAAAAAAAAAAATACAAATCCTATCCGTTGTAGTTTGATGTGATGATCCTAGAAAAAGTTGTGGTGGAGTTAGGAAAGAGTCTTATCCTTTTTTTTTTTTTTTAACTTTAACTGTCCATGTGGAGTTTTATTTAAGTGTTTGTCATATTTTCTTTGATGATGTTTAAGCATAATTTGTCTATGTTCTGCAAAATTTTATTGCTATATGTTCTTTTGAAGTTTAGAAAAATTGCAATGATAAATTTTTATATACTACTGTCACTGACACTTTGTATTTATAATATAGTCCTTAGGATAGATGCAGCCTTATTAGAGTCTTATGTCAGTAATACACATTTAGTTATCGCAAAAATGTGAGCAATATGAGTCCTCTGTGGCTGTCATTTTCTCTGTTCTATTATAACAAGTATGCCCTAAGGTACAAGGATTTTATGTTTTCATATTTGAGGCACAGACTTGTATAACTCCCTGACTGTTAAGGTTCTGTGCTTTCTGAAAGGGAGTGTTATAGGGATATTTGATCAAACTATAAGACTTTGCCTAGAATTTACCCTACTAACATTAAATGCTACCAATGTCTTTGAATAGGAAATGGTGGAAGACAAATGTTTGCACCCAAACGCTTAATAACTATCTTAAAATTTATACCCAGAATCTTTCCTTTTCTACCCCTAAGAGTGAGTATTGGAGGCTAAACTAAAATATGTCAGTTATGTATTGCCTGATTAGATATTACAGAATGTGAATGGGTTTTACATATACCATATCAGATGTTCAAAGTTAGATTTTATATAAAATTTAAAGCAGTATTAGTTAATTCAAGAATTCAAGATGTATGCTTAATGTAAAATTATTTGGAGTAATAAGTATTTAGGTCACATCAATAGTCCCAAAATTAATAAAGATTTTAAAAGTAATTTTTTCATTCCTAAAATGTTCTAGATGTTAATTGAAATGTTACATTACCATTTTTTCATTGACTAATATTTTGGTCTATGCTTTGGGTTCAGTTATCAGGGCTGGAGGAGAAACATACGTATCATTTATATAGTTATGGTTCCTTTTCAAAGGCTTATTAAAATAAAAATTATAAACGTATTAAAGTGAAATTCCTAACATCTTTTATCTTCTTGAAATTCAAGCAGAAAATTGATTTTAAGAACAATTCTCATCTCTATTCATTAATATAAAAGTTAACATTGTAGCACTTGCTTTCCTGGGGATTATCTTAAGTATTTAAAGAAGATAATGCCAGTGAATAAACATGCAAAGTATGGTTAAAAAAAAAAAAAATTGAGCCAATTATCTAGATGGTAACGTCAGAGGAACATTTTAAAGCAGAGAAATAACCTGAGATATAAACTTTTAGATAAGCAAAACTGATGATTTTTGGATTAATCAAATTTTTAGCTTCTCCAGGGGTTCTCCATCCAAAAGAAATAAAGAGTCCCTACAATGAAATCACTAAATCAAAACAAACCAACACCTCCTGTATTAGTACATAGTGTATAGTACATAGTGAGATGGCCAATTATGCAATGTACATTCTGGCTAGGTTATTAATTATTTATGTAAATATATAATGAATATAGTTACTCCTGAGGCATTTAAATTATAATTGGAATATGTTTATAACAAAATGTTTTCTTTCTGAAAGAATTCTAATTGTTGCCCATAATTATATGAATAAAATTTAACATTAAAGAATTGTTTACCTTGCAGAATTCAAATAGTTCCTGACGCTGCTCAATAGATCCGTATCAATGATACCTATATGTAAGGGATTAAAAAAGGAGAAAGTGTGGAATTTAAAGGAAAATAATTCTGAAGCCTTGGAAATCCACCTTTTGAAAAATATTTAAGCAATATGCAAATCACTGATACCACTCTTTAGACTTACAGGAATTAATAATATATTTTTTTCATTTATTTCTGTCTTTAAACATCTACTAAAAATGTTGAACAGAACAAATGGGAGCTAATAGACAATTTCCTAAGCAGTCATAGAATAGTGAAAGATGACCCTTACCATTCTGGGCAGACAGCCATGACCAATCCATGGCTTTCTGCTCATTTCCCTTCTCATTAATCATAAATGAATCTTTCAAAACATGAGCTGATTAAATCATACTTTTTAGGTCTTAAATGTTAATAACTTAAGCCCATTTTCCCCTTGTTTATTTAACTGAAGTGAGTATCAAATACAGTTTATTAAATTTTAATTTTGTGACTCTAACTTTTAGTACATGGGTAACTATCTAATGTTGCATTATAATTACATTTTCCTTCCCAAACATACTAAGGCTGTGTGCATAGTAGGTGTGTGAACCTTTTCAACTATTGGATTTAATGTTATCTGTAAGGATCTTGTAAGACTCTCTAAATATACCAACTACATTAAACTGATAATCTATTTTTTTCTATATGCATTTATTGTTCTTGTTCTCATAAGCCACACTTTAGTATATATTATTTTATAACCAATAATTAAATACATAATGCTTAAAAATTAATTCCACATTTATTTACTATATTTCAATTAAATGCAAATATTTAATACAATTAAACATAATTTTGAAAATATGCTCTATGTTGGGTAGGAGCTTTTTGTACAAGTAAGGTATTAGTTTCACCCCTTGGTGTAGGCTCTAAAATGATAATGGTACTGGTTAATGTCAAATTCTATTAGATAATCTTACAAACTCTCTCCAATTTTTAAAAAGTCTTAATCTCTTCTAGCCCCCCTACTCATATAAAAAACTATCAAAAGTGCATTTTGATTAAACTATACTACGTTTTTTTTTTTTTATATACTACGTTTGTATTTCTTACATACATAAATATGGAACCTCTATATTTCTTAAAAAAAAAAAAATTTCTTAGCAAAGGATAATACCATCATTGAATACTTTGATTCGTATTTCTGAACACATTTCATAAAATAAGTCTAATTCTAAGGTGTCCATGCAATCCCAAATTCAATATCATTGCCAAGATTTAAATGCAGTGTATCTGACTTTAAATGTCAGGCTCTATTATTTGTGTGGAGCTCTGGTGGTTCAGTGAATAAGAGCTTGGCTGCTAACCAAATGGCCAGAGGTTCAAATCCACTTGCCACTCCTTGGAAACCCTGTGGGGCAGTTCTACTCTGTCCTATAGGGTCCCTATGAGTCGGAATTGACTTGACGGTGACACGTAGTGGTAATGGTGTTATTTGTGTAAGAGTGAATATATGAGTAATGTAGCATATGTAAGACAAGGCTGATTAATAATCTAGGAGCCCTAGTGGTACAATGGTTAAGCACTTAGCTACTAACCAAAAGATTGGTGGTTTGAACACAACAGCTGTTTCATGGGAGAAAGATGTGATAGTCTGCTTCCATAAAAATTACAGCCTTGGGAACCCTATGGGGCAGTTCTATTCTGTTCTACAGGGTCAGTATGAGTTGTAATTGGCTTGATGACACACATCAACAGCAACAGCCTAAATATTCTAATTAGAAAAATTGCAGGTACAACTGATCTGGGATACTACAATTAAACTGCAAAATGGTGAGTTATGAAAGTGTGAATTTTGACACCATTTCATGGAAAAAAAAAACTGTCGTATAATGAAATCAGAAATGTCTCTAACCATAATTGAATTGTCAGTGTGTTTTGCACATTGTTATTGCCTGCCACGATTTCTTGTATTCAAACATATTCAAATGATTAAAATGTTTTATTTTTGTCCAGGTCATTCTAGCCTCTGAAGAGATGAAAGAAAACACTGGTATGCTACAGAAAACTGCTTTGTGCTTATTTGTTTTTGTTCCAAGTCAGAAGGCTTATTTTGTGATCATAAATTACTAAACTGAAGCCAAATGTATGCAGAATAGTACTATTTTTCCAAAGAAAGATGATATACAAATAAAATAAGAACACTTTGAAACATTCTCCTAAGAGCCACCACAGAGCATATGCTGTGTGTTTGTGAGCCAATGGTTTTAACAATCCTTTAGTGCTTTTTTAGTTATTATTAGCTCATTTTTGGATGTATTATTCATACAAATATTTTTTCAAAATTATATACCTACTTTATTTAAACAAGAAAAAAGTGGCGTGCATAATCCAATTGTGGCACATTTATTATTTCTCTCATCATCTAGTACTTGAAAATTCTTTTTATTAACCTTTCTCACTCTTCTCAAAAATGCGAAAGACAACTGAATCCAAAGATTAAGCGCTGCTGGTTCTATGCTGAACTCTAACAAACAGAAGGTCATTAATGAGCTGTGAAAAGTCCTAGAGGTTCATAGATGAACAAACACTCATTTTACACTAACCTTTCTCCTGAAGAACTGTGACACTGTTATAGAATTTTCTTCTTTAAAACTTAATTTTGAAATGCTAAGTAAAAAAAAAAAGGTTTAAAGTGTTATAACATTCCATACTGGACTATCTTTTTCAAGCCCTTCTAACTACCTAAAGATAAGGATAGATAACTTGTTAGGATAACATTATAAGGTTATTCATTTTTTGCAAGTGACAGTAAAGTAATATTTCTGTATCACTGTTTATGGCTGGGTCGACAAGAGCAATGAAGATAAATAATAATAACTATTAAATGCCTACTGCAAGCCAGATGCATTATACCTATTCTTCACTCAGCTGACTAAAATGGGCATTTCCATTATCGTATAGATGATGACTATGATCCTGGAAGAGATTATTTGCCTTACCCAATGACTATGTAGTAAAGATCAGTTCTGTCTGTATTAAAAACGTGTCTTCTTTCCATTAATCTGCCTGCGGATGCTGAGTGCTAGTTTGTGAAAGAGGTCACTTCTGTGTCATTGGGATTTTGCTCTTGTCTAATGGGCTGCCCATGAGACAGTAAGAACTGGGAAGCATATCAAAACTGTGACCTTGCTATGTTTTCAATTTCATAGATATTATACGCAAAATGTAGATAAATGAAATTCTATTACAAAGGTACTTGTGCTTTCCACCTCTAAATTCTTTATTTGTTTGCTTTACATAAATATATATATATTTTTTAAATAACACACTATAAAATATGACTTTATGAGTAGTTGCTCGTATTATCTCATATCTCCCTGATCTAATTTTACTATTCCCATGCAACTCAATAACTAATAAGCTGTTCTTACGAACAAGAACTCTCTGAATGTTATTTGGGGGAATTAATAAAATATCATATTTGCTAATGTATCATTTTTATTTAGTATGTATGCTATTAAAATTGGTATTTTAAACTATGTATAAATAAAAGCATAAAAGAGATCTGTTGACAGAGCTGAAAATAAGTTAATGATATACAATATTCTTGTTCAGGCGTGCAGATTTAGTAGCAACCTCAAAAAGCATTGGGTATCTGCTATTCCTAGGGAACTGATTTGAAGATTATGTTCTCTTTCTTTACCAAGGTAGTAATCAAGCTGTAGAAAGAATACTTGCACAGAAAGTCAGTAATATAAAATTCTGAGGTAATAAATGATTGTGGCAAAAAGGGGGGATCTACACATGTTCTCCTGCAATACAGCAGAAGAATCGTGATCAGTGAGTGATGATGTGCTCATAAAAGGCATTGTTCGAAAGGTAAATTATTAGCTGTATTAGCTGAGCCTTGAGCTAAAAAGAAAAAATATATAAAAATTAAAATGCTTCATGTTCATAGTATATAATAATGTATATTATAATATATAATATATATAATACAGTGTAATTATATATCATGAAATCATTGTATATATAAGACATATATACTTTGTATAATATATATATAACATACAAATATATCATTTTAACTCTACAAACAATATAGCTAACAATTAATATATCAGAAGAAACAGTAATAGCCAACATTTATTATATATTTTCTTTACTCCAGGCAATGGTCTAAGTACCTTCCATGTATTAACCCAGTGATTCATTAAAAAAAAAAAAAATACTATGAAGCACATATATATGATTATTACCCACATTTACAGATGAGAAAATCAAGGTGCATAGAATTATGTAGCTTGTTTAGAGTTTTAAAGCAGGAAGTGAAGGAGCCCATGTTTAATATCAGGCAATACAGTATGCTAGATCAGTACCTGTAGAAGCCGGCACAAAGACAGGATTAGATGTGCAAATATTTATTGGAGAAAAGTTTTGTTAAAAGCAGAGGGAACCAGATAAGTCAGGTAGAGCCTTTAGACTGCAATGCAGAGTCACAGGGACCTGACACAAGTCTCCCAATGGGTTATTTGGAGAGGTGGTTAGAGTGTCCACTCCTGCTTCCTCTTTTTTGTTCCAGGACCAATGTATTCTTCCCACTGGTGATACAGCACCCTGTACAGGTATCTATTTAATGCAGACTGTATCCTAAAGGATGTTATCCAACTCTTTCAGACTATTGTTCCCCAGCTAAAACTTCATTTGTACCTTTAGGAGACCATTTCAGTGCTCTGTGAATCTACTGGCTTGTGGATGGTATAGTATATGATATGACAAGTGAATCCCAGGGTCTGCTGTGAAGGAGATATAATGGTCTGATGCTTTATTTTGTCAGACTCCATGCCTTTAGATCAGGTATTCTGTAAGTGCCTACATTGTATTGTTGATGAGGCTTTGTGTACAAGAAAGTTTACCCTTACCAGGTATAGGTATCTCTCCTTTGAGGATAAATTGCTGGCACCTCCAGGATAGAAAGATCTTGACATAGTGAACTTTCCAAGTGACCAACTGGTCTCCAAAAGAATAGTGCATTTTGAAGGATATATGTTGTTCCCTGTTGATGGATAGCTAAACATTCAGAAGCTGCAGTAAGTTGATAAGACTTTGGTTAGTGGATTTTTGTGATATTGGGCCACTTTGTTCATGTATTCATCACGTGTGTTCCAGAGTGGCTGATGGTAAGACACAGCTAAATACCACTACCCACAACATTTTATCTATTTAGGTGTTCACTGCCCCTTTCATGACAGATGCCCGTAAAAGTTCTCGGGGTATTAGCCACCCCTTGCTGCTCATTCCATTTAATCAACAATTTGTTACTGGCACAATGAATCAATGTGACATTCTGTGGGATGTACAGATGGTCTAGATCCCTTCAGACTATATTGTAACAGAAGATGGGAGAGAAAGCATAGCTCTGTGGCAAAAACATTACTAATTATTGCTGTTCATTCCCCATGAATAAGAACTGGTTCTAATTCTGCTTTTCTAATAAAAATATTAAAGAGTGCATTCACTGAATTAATGGCTGCATACAATGTGCCAGATGTCATATTAACTTCTTTTAACAACAATATCACGTTCAGTGTAAGAACTGTGATCATGGATACTACTTGGTTGAGATTGTAGTTGTATACAGTCATATCCCAGGATTCCCTCTGTTTCTGTGTGGCCCATCTTAGTAAACTGAACTGGATGAGGTAGGGGCAACAACCCCTGTGACTTTAGGTATTTAATAATTACAGAGATAGCTACCAGCCCTACCCTCCATACTCCCAGGATGCCATATTGTTTTTGATTTTCTATTTTGGGGAGGGAAGCGTTGTTTCAGAGATTGCCATTTAGACTTCCCTGCTATTATACCTATTATATAAAGATTCAATGTGGAGGTTACTCCAACTGCTAAGTATATTAACCCCAATTATTACTCAGATACAAAGGAAATGACCACTGGGTGGTTCCACAAACTCATGAAGGTACTATGGACTAGGCTTTAGCTTCAACTCCATTTACTGAGAATAAGCCACCACTTTAACAGGGGGAAGGAATCAGGATGATACTTTGGGACCCTGGGTATCAATGTCAGTAGAGACCCTTATAGCCATTAGTCTTAAAATCTCCAGGGCATTTCCCTTTCCATAGTATGAATAACTAGATTAATCTGGAAAAGAACTTGGGGGATTTGACAGTATTACCTGACATGGTGTTATGGGTCCTGCCACTAGGGATGTGGCCAGTTTTTTTTTTTTCCAGAGGGTACTGTACATGATAATGGGCTCATATCTGGGAACTGGAAAAGGGATCATGACTTGTTATTGGGGTGACTACTGTTAGACTCCTGATCCTCAATTCTGATTTTTATTCTGTTTGTAGGTATTAAGCATCGCTCTTATTGGCATGCTTTTCCCCCTATATATGCCGTGCTTTAATAAACATCTTTAAATCTTTTGTGAATCAAGAACTTTTGGCTGCCATTTTGCTTGGATTGTCCTTATGGCCATTGCATCCTCTTGCCTTTTGGTATTTAAGCACCTGTCATGGCTGGTATTACTTGGTGGAAGTGAGGTGGAGGAGGCTAGTGAGAGGGTCAGAAAAATGAATCATTATCCATAGATATGAATGTGCCAAGATATGTGGCCACCTTACATACTGCTATCCCTAGTTGGTAGAGGGAAGCCATCACTAAACTTCTTAGTAACACTAAAAAGTGGTACTCCTCTCATCTGCACTTTCCTTTGAGCTTTTCAGTAGCATATAATCTTTTTTCATTCTAGCAAGCCCACTTCCTCTTTATTACTTTCACAACTATATTAGATATCTATGGCTGTACAATTCAATATCCCAAAATACAGTGGTTTAAAAGAGCAAGGACTTATTATTTCCAACAATTCTGAAGGTCAGGAATCTGAGAGGGTTTATTTAGGTGGCTTTGGATTGAGGTCACTCAGGTTGCAGCCAAGATGTTCACCAGAGCTGAAGTCATTTGAAAGTTTAACTGGGACTGGAGGATATATTTTCTCACATGCCTGAGATGTGAGATAGGCTTTCGCACATATCTGGCTGTTTACTTCTGGTTGTTGGCAGAAAACTTTAGCAACTTTCCATGTGGGATTCTCCATAGCTTGTTTGAGTGTTCTCATGGCATGTCTGCTGGCTTCCCCAACAGCGAGCTGTCTAGTGAAAGTATTACAGAAGTCAAAATGTCTTTTCTTACCTAGCCTTGGAAGTTATATACCATCATTTCTGCAACATTCTATTGTTGACATACACAAATTTGTGACAATGTGAAATAATACTAATCAAGGGTATAAATATCAAGAGGGTTCATTGTGGGCCATCTTGGAAACTGGTCACCACAATCTACCTCTGAACCTCACTATTCACATTTTTTTTTTTCACATCACTCTCCCCTTCGAGTACTCTAACGTGTCATCCATTACAGCACTATTTCAAAGTCTAGAATTGCATCATCAAAATCAGGTCCAGGGGTAGATAAATCTTGTCCAGTGCCTTCCTTAAGCAAAGCTCTTCAAGCACAGCTTCTCTCAAAACAGAGACCTTTAACTAGCCCATAATGATGTATCATATGTTTGAGAAGAGATATATTTTTTCTAAAAATTTTATCCAAAATTGCCTGTCATTGCAGCAAAGAAGTTTTGTAAGCATTAATTCACTGTTTTATGTTTACTGGAAACCCAAATAAATGTTTGGAAATAAGATTGTTAAAGGCATAAACAGAATATAAGGAAATGCTCAAGTGAAACATAATAGCTGGCTTCAGATATTAAATATGTGGTGACATGAATGAGAACTTCTGAAGAGTCATAATAATAGTACAAATAATTGTGTAGAATGCCTCAAAAGAAGGTGCAAAGGAGAATATAGTAGCATATAAGTGGTTGAATTTGTGACCCTCCAACTCTGCCAGTGTGTTTTTATAATTATCTAACATCAAATATAGTATCTGAGCACCACACAAAATAAAAAGGCTAAAAATAATGGAGGGTTCTGATAGCTTACAAACGTGTTTTTGTAATAGCTGGAAATAATGAAAAGAACAGGCTAAATATTTAAATGACTTAAAATACACTCATATGATGAAAAAATTCCAAATTGTTGGTTCAAGAGTGTCCTTATTAGTCATTTATAGGCACTCAAAATCATCTTCCTTTGCCACAGAATTTAGTTCATGCAATTTCATATTTTTTCTCACTCCCTCGCTCTCTCTCCTTCCCTGAATTTCTTCCTCTCTTTCTTTCTCCCTTACCTACCTGATTTGTTTCTTTTATTTTTTCTGTCCATCAATTAATTATTCATTATATACATCATTATATATGTAAATATGTATAAAATGAAACAGAATTCATAAAGATCTGTATCCTAGGCAATAGTGATCTGAATGGACTGGTATTAGCCATTTTGAATTGGACAATCATCTGGTAAAGTAAGCTGTGAATGGCAAATTGAAAAGGAATAGATTCACATTCATCATCATCAAAAAAAAAAAAAAATCAAACTCTGTACTGAAGAATAATGCTGTCAGAGATGGATAATATTCTTACATGTACAAGGAAGACCAGTTAATACAACTACTATTAAAATTTACATATCACCCACTAATGCTAAAGATGAGGAAATTCAGACTTCTCTAGTCTGAAACTGATCAAACATGTAATCAAGATACATTGCTGGTAAGTGGGATGCGAAAATTGGAAACAGAGAAGAAAGATCAGTAGTTGGAAAATATGACCTTGGTGATAGAAACCAGGGATCACATGATAGAATTTTGCAAGACCAATGACTTATTCATTTGAAATTTCTTTTTCAAGAGCATGAATGTTGACTATATACATGGACCTCGCCAGATGGAATACACAGGAATAAAATCAACGACATCTCTAGAAAAAGGCAATGGAGAAGCTTAATATCATCAGTAAGAACAAGGCCATGGGCCAAGTGTGGAACAGATCACCAATTGCTCACATGCAAGTTCAATTTGAAGCTGAAAAAAATTAGAATAAGTCAATGAGAGCAGAATTATGGCCTTGAAAATATTCCATCTGAATTTAAAGGCCATCTCAAGAAAAGATTTGGTGCATTGAACACTAAAGACTAAAGACAAGACAGGTTGTGAGATGAAATCCAAGACATCAAACATAAAGAGAGCAAAGGCCATTAAAAAGACCAAAAAAAAAAAAAAACCAAAATGGATACAAGAAGAGAATATGAAACTTGCTTTGAACATGCTGTTGTTGTTTGTTGGGTACCATCAAGTCAGTTCTGACTCAAAGCAACCCTATGCACAACAGAACAAAACACTGCCTGGTCGTACTCCATCCTTACAATCTTTGCTATGCTTGAGCTGACTGTTGCAGTCACTGTGTCAATCCACCTCTTTGAGGGTATTCCTCTTTTCCACTAATGCTATACTTTGCCAAGCATGATGTCCTTCTCCAGGGACTGATCCCTCCTGACAACAAGTCCAAAGTATATAGGATGCAGTCTCACCATCCTTGCTTCTAAGGAGCATTCTGGTTGTACTTCGTCCAAGACAGATGTGTTCCCTCTTTTGGCAACCAAAAAAAAAAAAAAAAAAACTCAGTGCTGTCGAGTTGATTCCTATTCATAGCAACACTATAGGACAGAGTAGAACTGCCCCATAGAGTTTCCGAGAAGCGACTGGCGGATTCGAACTGCGGACCCTTTGGTTAGCAGCCGTAGCACTTAACCACTACACCACCAGGGTTTCCAAGGTATATCCAGTATTCTTTGCCAACACCACAATTCAGAGGCGTCAATTCATCTTCGGTCTTCCTTATTCATTGTCCAGCTTTCACATTCATATGATGCAACTGAAAATACCATGACTTGGATCAGGTTCACTGCAGTCTTCAAGGTGACATCTTTGCTTTTCAACACTTTAAAGAGGTCCTTTGCAGCAGATTTACCCAATGCAATGCATCCCTTGATTTCTTGACTGCTGCTTCCATGACTGTTGACTGTGAATCCAAGTACAATGAAATCTTTGACAACTTCAGTCTTTTCTCCATTTATCATGATGTTGCTCATTGGTCCAGTTGTGAGGATTTTTGTTTTCTGAATATGCTGAGGTGCAATCTATACCGAAGGCTGTGGCCTTTGATCTTCGTTAGTAAGCGCTTCAAGTCCTCTTCTCTTTCAGCAAGCAAGGTTGTGTCATCTGCATAATGCAGGTTGTTAATGAGTCTTCCTCCAATCCTGATGCCTCGTTCTTCTTCATATAGCCCAGATTTTTGGATTTTTTTGCTCAGTATACATATTGAGTAGGTATGGTGAAAGGATGCAATTCTGGTGCACACCTTCCTGACTTTCAACCAATCAGTATCCCCTTGTTCTGTAAAGGTTCCTCATGAGCACAATTAAGTGTTCTGGAATCTTCATTCTTTGCAATGTTCTCCATGATTTATTATGATCAACATGGTCTAATGCCTTTGTATAGTGGATAAAATGCAGGTAAACATCCTTCTGGTATTCTCTGCTTTCAGCCGGGATCCATCTGACATCAGCAATGATATCCCTGGTTCCACACCCTCTTCTGAAACCAGCCTGAATTTCTGGCAGTTCTCTGATGATATGCTGCTGCAGCCATTTTTGAATAATCTTCAGCAAAATTTTGCTTGCGTGTGATATTAATGATATTGTTCTATAATTTCCACATTTGTTTGGTTCACTTTTCTTGGAATAGGCATAAATATGGAACTCTTCCAGTCAGTTGGCCAGGAAGCTGTCTTCTGTATATCTTGGCAAAGACGAGTGAGCACTTCCAGCACGGCATCCATTTGTTGAAACATCTCAATTGATATTCTGCCAATTCCTGGAGTCTTGTTTTTCACCCATGCCTTCAGTGCAGCTTGGACTTCTTCCTTCAGTATCATCAGTTCCTGAATATATGCTACCTCTTGAAATGGTCGACTAATTCTTTTTGGTATAGTAACTCTGTGTATCTCTTCCATCTTGTTTTGATTCTTCCTATGTCATTTAATATTTTCCCCTTAGAACCCTTCACTAATGCAATTCGAGGCTTGAGTTTTCAGTTCTTTCAGCTTGAGAAACACTGAACGTATTTTTCCATTTTGGTTGTCTATCTCCAGCTCTTTGCACATGTCATTGTAATACCTTGTCTTCTTGAGCCGCCCTTTGAAATCTTCTGTTCAGTTCTTTTACTTCATCATTTCTTCCTTTAGCTTAAACTGTTCCACATTCGTGAACAAGTTTAAGAGTCTCCTCTGACATCCACCTTGGTCTTTTCTTTCTTTCCTGTCTTTTCAATGACTTCTTGCTCTCTTCATGCTTGATGTCATCCCACAACTCGTCTGGTCTTCGGTCATTAGTGTTCAATGCATCAAATCTAGGAGTATATAATAGTAATTGATTTCGCAATTATACTGCATTGTTGAGAATAGTGGCCATCTTCATTGAGCATTGTCTCCAAACTGGCACCACAGCTGTTCCTTCAACAGGTTCTTCACCACTCTATTTGGTTGACTCATTAATCCCATGGTTAAGGCCATTTTACTCCTTTGATGCAAAACATGTGACTTGATCTGATGCAGTAAATGTGGGATGTTGTTTTGCTGGATCAAACAATCTAGGAACCTCAGTTGGTGGTACTGGTTGAGGCACTGTGAGCAGGAAAGGCAAACCAAAGTGCAGAATAAATGGTGATTCCAGTGATAACAAATTGTGGTAACTTTTTAAAGTGGAAGATTTTCAATTTAATCAAATTTTCACCAACGGGCTGGTTGTTCTCCTTGAAGAACAATGCAGTATTTGGGATTCAGTGTTTATCTCTCTTCCTGGAGGATTGGACATTTGGCAATGTCAGTACCTTAATCATCCTTGTCAGTAGAAACTCACGTATAGCTATATTTCTGCCCCTTTGCAAACTTCATTTTTGTACCTATATTGTACCTGCTAATGGGTAGTTGATGACAGGCTGATTGATATCAACTGGCTGAGTCATTTTATTTGGTAATTTAGAACTTCTTCCATGACAGATTGTCAAGTACCAGGCAGCATTTTGTTCTGTGTTATAAGATTATCTTCAGTTGGAGCTCAATGGCAGTTAATAACAAGATCCAAGGTGGATGAACTCTGATAGGTATTAGCATATAGAAAAAAAAAAAAAAAAAAACTATAGCCTGTGACTACTACTGGTTGATTCACTGACCTTCCAATCTTTATTTTCCTAGGCCTCTGACCAATTTTGGAACACAAAATTGTGCTCATGAGGAACCTTTACATAGATCAAGAGGCAGTTGTTCGGACAGAACAAGGGGATACTGATTGGTTGAAAGTCAGGAAAGGTGTGCCTCAGGGTTGTATTCTTTCACCATACCTATTCAATCTGTATGCTGAGCAAATAATGTGAGAAGCTGGACTATACGAAGACGAACAAGGCATCAGGATTGGAGGAAGACTCATTAACAACCTGTGTTATGTAGATGACACAACCTTGCTTGCTGAAAGTGAAAAGGACTTGAAGCACTTACTAATGAAGATCAAAGACCACAGCCTTCAGTATGGATTGTACCTCAACATAAACAAACAAACAAAAAACCAAACCCGGTGCCATTGAGTTGATTCCAACTCATAGCAACACTATAGGACAGAATCGAACTGCCCCATAGAGTTTACGAGGAGCACCTGGCAGATTTGAACTGCTGAGCTCTTGGTTAGCAGCCAGGGTTTAACCACTACGCCACCAGGGTTTCCCTCAACATAAAGAAAACAAAAATCCTCACAACTGGACCAATGAGCAACATCATGATAAACAGAGAAAAGACAGAAGTTGTCAAGGATTTCATTTTACTTGGCTCCACAATCAACAGCCATGGAAGCAGCAGTCAAGAAATCAAGAGACATATTGCACTGCGTAAATCTGCTGAAAAGGACCTCTTTAAAGTGTTGAAGAGCAAAGATGTCACCTTGAAGACTAAAGTGAGCCTGACCCAAGCCATGGTATTTTCAATAGCATCATATGCATGCAAAAGCTAGACAATGAATAAGGAAGACCGAAGAAGAATTGGCGCCTTTGAATTGTGGTGTTGGCGAAGAATATTGAATGCCAAAAGAAAGAACAAATCTGTCTTAGAAGAAGTACAACCTGAATGCTCCTTAGAAGCCAGGACGGCGAGACTGCATCTTACATACTTTGGACATGCTGTCAGGAAGGATCAGTTCCTGGAGAAGGACATCATGCTTGGCAAACTACAGGGTCAGTGGAAAAGCAGAAGACCCTCAACGAGGTGGACTGACACAGTAGCTGCAACAACGAGCTCAAGCATAACAATGATTGTAAGGATGGTGCAGGACTGGGCAACGTTTCATTCTGTCTTGCTTAGGGTCACCATGAGTTGGAACTGACGGCACGGCACCTAACGCCAACAACTGACCAATTCACCAAATATTTGCAACTGTTCATGAGTCAGCAAATATTTTAATCTCGAACTACTTCATCTTCCCCACAAAGTGGATATCAGATTCACTACCCAAAACTCTATCCTTTGAAATATTTCCCCTCATTATCATCTTTCTATGCTACCCACGAGTGGAGATGTAGTACAACCACTATCTTCTTTGAGCTTGCACCCTTATACCAAGCTGACCCACTCATGAACTAAACTCAGCTTTTTTTAAATTTTATTTTCTCTCTTCATTGTCAGGAGATCATCAGTGGTCCGATAGGGAATCATAGCAGTGAGATGAAGGAGATATATTGGTGTAATCATTGCAGAGAGAATGGAAGTTTAGACTATCTGCTCCTGAAGCTTATTTGTGGGCTCTGCTGCTGTTTGTTATTGAGCATGAATAAGTACTTCCATCCTATAATGCATTGTCCCTGGGACAATTCAAACTTATGACTTGGTAGTTCTGATAGAACCCACCTTATGATGAGCTGCTCAGCGAGAGTGATAATTAGGTATTTTATGGTCAGGTATGCAGTTCCTAACAGGACCCAGAAGCCCACCAGAAACAGTTTTTTTTTTTTTTTTTTTAAAGGCAAGCCCCGGAACCCTAGGTTTCCGTGTTATAGTTGCCCACTGGGGCTTGCCATAAACTCTAGATCTTATTACTGTATAGCTTATTACTGTTTGTAGACTTTATGACATCTTTTACCACTAAAAATACTTCTAATATCATAGAGTCAGCAAGCTCTACTTACACCACCTCCTGTATCTGTACAGAACTCTTTCTTTCTCTTGGCATTACTTAAAGCTGGCAGCCGGTTATGGTACCTAGTATATGGGTTGCAGTAATATTCCAGGTATGGAGTATGCTGCCTCCAGAAGTAAAATGGTCTACAAGCTGCTTTGCTTCCTTCTCCATGGTAGAAAGCAGGAGATACATTATTTTATCCTTTACATCCTCTGGAAAGTATGTGAGGTGTTTGTGAGCTGTCTAGACATTCCAGGTTTCTTCAGATAATTTACATCTAAGAGTGGAAGAGTTAACATACCGCCATGGCAAGACCATAAATAAATACTGTTACTGCTCCAAGTGGATAAGAACTGGCTCTGATACTCCTTTTCTAAAGAAAAAAAGGAAGAACAAAATAGCTGGATCAATAGCCACAACTCAGGTACCTGAAACTGTGTTAATCTACTTCTAGAACAGTCACTACAATTGAGACCACTATTTGGTTGAGTTTTCTGTTGTACAGTGATGTCTTCCAGGATCCTTCTGCTTTTGCAGGAGATTGGGTGATGAACTAAACAAAATTAAACACCATTTCCCCTGGGATTCAATATTGGTTTCGATTTTATATCTTCGCAAGGGATGAGAGGACAGTTTTAGATTCTTTGTAGTGTCATTCTTTTTATTATAGGCATTCTGGTGGGTATGGAGTGGCATCTCATTGCATTTTGATTAACATTATTCCCAGGGATACTTTTGTGTTTTTCAATGTGCTATATTGTTACTTATATATCTTCTTTGGAAAAATGTCTGTTCAGATCCTTTGCCCATTTTTAAATTGTGTTATTTCTCTTTTTAGTATTTAGTTGTATGAGTTTTTGTGTACTCTAGATACAAGTTCCTTATTAGGTATCTGATTTGCAAATGTTTTCTTCACTTATGTAAGTTGTCTTCATTTTTTTTTTTTTATAATGTACCTTGATGCAGAAAAGCTTTTCATTTTGATGAAATCCAAATTTATCTGTTTTTTTTTCTTTCATTGCTTGTGATTTTGATTTTAATAAATCTTTGCCTTACCCATAGTCACAGAGTTGCCTTGAAATGGTTCTATACTTCTGTACTCCATTCAATTCCTTATTTTCCTAGGATATTCCACACTTTCTCCCCTTACTTCAAACTTTTAATACATCTTCCGCCATCCTATCTCTATAGGGCTGCTGTGAGTTGGAATCAACTCAGCAGCAATGGGTTTTTTCCATCCTATTTCAGCTGATAGCCTTGCTTCATTTGCATAAATAGAAGCGACAACAAGAGAACTTTTAATATACATTGAGCTCATACCAACACACCTACTCACTCCCAGAATGTATATCCATATAGTCTACATTTTGTACTTATAACTATAGGTGAATGTTGCTGAGACTAAGGATTAACTTTTCATGCTCTTGTACGAGTGCATCCTGGTCACTGGGCCACTAAAACCCCTCTCTTCTTACCAATCTAAGGCATTGTTCCAACAGTTCTCCAGTCTCTTCCCTTGTCTCATCAAGTATTTCTGTCAACTGAATCACATTCTTTAGCATATGTATATGATGCTATTTTTTTCTTATAATAAAGGTGAAACACATTTTCTTTGATAATATTTTTATTATTATTACCTTTTACACAAAACTGGAGACCTAGTGGTGCAGTGGTAAAGCATTTGGCTGTTTACCAAAAGTTCCACAGTTTAAATCCACCAGATGTTCCTTGGAAAATCTATGTTGCAGTTCTACTCTGTCTTATAGTGTCTCTATGAATTGGAATTGACTCAACGGCAATGGGTTTCTACAGGTTTACACAAAAGTTCTAAAGTGTTATCTACACTCTCTCCTATTAATATATATGCTAATATAGATGAAAGAAAAAACAAAAATACTACTAAACCAATAAGCAACATCATCATAAATGAAGAAAAGATTGAAGTTGTCAAAGTTTTTCATCTTACTTGGATCTACAATAAAGCCCATGGAACCAGCAGTCAAGAAATTAAAGGATGTATTGCATTGGGCAAATTGGTTGCAAAAGACCTCTTTAAAGTGTTAAAAATAAAAAAATGTCCCTTTGAGGATTAAGGTGTGTCTGATCCAAGCTGTGGTATTTTCAATAGCCTTATATGCATGCAAAAGCTGGACAAGGAATAAGGGAGACTGAAGAAGATTGATGCCTTTGAATTATGGTGATGGTAAAGAAAATTGAATATACCATGAACTGTTGTACATAGGGTAACTATGAGTCAAAAGTTACTCAACAGCATCTAATAATAACAATGTTGACAGATAGACATATAGATCAATGGATCGATAGATTGGTAGATTGATACTCTCTATTCATGAAAGCCTACAAAGTAAATGGAAAGAGAAAGTCTAGACTCAAATAACTACAGTTCTCAGCCACTTCAGAAAACAAGAGCTATATGAATTTATAAAAAGAGAGGACACTGACTTTAAAGATGATGGACCTTTGAGATCATTCTGGAATTACTGACAGTTTTTTTTTTTTTTTTACCAGAAATATGTGTGGAATTATTCCTGAGAAGAAAAGCCAAACTTATGACATGATAAAGCATTTGTTTCTAGGTTTACTGTTGGTAATTTGGAAATAGGATGAGAATGACAAGTCGGTTGTTGATTGTGGAGGTTAAGGAGTGGAGGCTACAATGGAAAGTGCTTGATGAAATTATTTTCCAGTGGTGAAGGAAGGTTGCCCTCAGATGGGAAGCTCCTAACAACTCATTGCTAGCTAGGAAATTATTGTATTACCCAAAGGGCGAAGGGTTCAAGCCTGCATTAGGCTTATACAAGGAAGAATTGATCGGAAAAAAATTAACCTGTGTGTGTGAAAGAATTTGTGTTTATCATACTTAGAATATTCTGGGATTAATGACAGTGGAGGCTGTAAGATTTGAAATACTTAAAACAAAAAAGATATATATTATTAAAAAAAAATCATGAAAATTATACCAAATTGATGTACCTTGAAAAAAAGTCACTCTTGTTTACATAATTCCTGTCATCTTCATAAACTCAGATCATGGTTGTAGGAGGGCATTTCCTCCTTTGGAGAACTGGCAATTTCATGTCTGGAATTCTCCCACCATCTCAACCCACCTCCATTTATACACAACACTTAGTTATATTTCAGCTTAAAGCACTCATTCAAGAGAACCCTTCTCAAGTTCCAGAGTAGGTCAGATTCCCTTATACATGCTCATAACTTGCTGTAAATTTCCTTTATATTGTATATTATGGTTTGGATATTATATTTAAGTAAAAAAAAATCAGGCATTCCAGTCTTCTCCATTAGAATATAAAGGTAGAGAGTGTGGTTTCATTCACCTTTGAATCGTATTCCGAGTGAATCCCTAGAGACAAGTCTTTCATGGAGTAAACACTTGAAAATATTTGATGACTAAATAAATATTGCTGTTTTTTTTAAGAGAAAATCACTTAAGACAATTTTATCCACACCCTCCCATACACAGTATTGCTGGGAGCACAAGTGAGTTAATGCACAGGAAAGTGCTTTGCATCTGTCATATTGTAACTGAATACAAGTTAAATATATCTTCATAAGTTTACAATAATAACCTGCCTTCATGGAAGCCAATTTATGGCTGTGTTCTTTTTTTTTTTCTCAACACAAATAGGGTGTCATTTACACCATTAGGTCTTAACTTACGTGTTGCCTTTAATTGTTTTCTACTAGTATCATTTACCCCCGCAGTAGGACAATGGTGCAGAACCAGGCAGGGTTTCATTTTGTTGTAGAATGGCACCTAACAACAATAAAAACTACAGTATCACTTACATAGAGCCCTGATGGTGCAGTGGTTAAAGCCCTCAGCTGCTGGCCTAAAGTGCAGTAGGTTCAGGTACTTCTGGCCTGTGCTATAGGGTCACTATGAGTTGGAATTGATAGGATGGCAGTGGGGTTGGTTTTTTGGTTAGCATCATTTGAATTGAATTACCTCCCTGACTCAATATATAACAACAGGAGGCCAAAATTGCTTTCTATCCTTATAAGAAGCTATAAAGCATAAAGGAGAAACCCTCACTGGCATAAGAGATGCATTGTTAAATAAATGCATGATTATATCCCTTATGTCACACTTAATTGAAAAAGCAACCCTGAGATTCAGCAGAACCTCACTCCAGGAAACAGAAACTCCAAAAAAATAAACATGCTTTGGTTTATGCCTTTCTGCTCTTATGACAGACTAGCCTGACTTAAACAGTCTTGATTTACTAAAACCTCTTGAGGCTCAAGTCACTAAAAAAAGTAGTTTAAGTCACTTCCACATTGCAGTAAAGGCTAGCACTTTGACTCAGCATGTGAACAAATTGGATCTTCACAAGAGATGTTAACAGAATTATAAATGGTATTTATCTTTGAGTTTGGGACTTAGGGTGAAATGTTCCACAACATGTTTCCTCACAGAAATCATAACAGTTCATGAAAGAAAAAAAACACCTTCCTTATTGTCAATGAAGATAAGGATGAGGAAGAAACAAAGACTTTCTAAAGGTTGAATTTTGCTCTTTTCATAAAGAATTTGTATTGCAAATCATATTCAACTTTCAAGTAATTAATTTTTTTCTAAAACATTGTAATGGACTTCCATTCCAGGCTATGATAAACTAGTATATAACTGAGTGGTATTTCTACTAAGAACAACTAACAAACAAACAGAAAAACAAAATGTAAATTAAACAAAGAAAGATATTCACATATCTTCTCTTTAGTGGAATTAAAAGCCTAGTGAGGAATATGGAACTTAGGGGACGAAAGCATAGACATAAGACAAATTTAATAAGAGATGCTAACATTCTATGCTACTGTTCCATTGAAGTGTTTATTAATTCATGTATGATACGAACAAAGTTGACGAGATGCCATGGCATCTCCAAAAAGGTCTCTATCATCCAATGAATCAAAGCCACACTTTTCCAGTGAATCTGAATCTCACACTAGGTTGTGGACAGGGTTTCACCCAAGTCAGCTATTTTCTTAGGTTCTAAAAAAAAAAAAAAAATTTTTTTTTTAATATCTCTATCCTACTGACTAATCTTAATACCTTTTTTTTTTCTTTATAGCTCTCTTTACCTCTCTCTAATTAAAACAAACAAATAAAATTTGTCTTCAGTCCGATCCCAAATTACGGAGACTCCATTACCTAACAGTTATTTATATCACGATTCCCTGTTCAAATCACTGGCATCATTTCTGTCTCCTAAGTTGACCTTGAATGACAGACACATCCACCATTTTCTTTTTCATTTAGCTTATCATCACCTTATCCAAATGCCTGTATTTTTATCAAGTTGTACCCAATCTACAGCTTGTTCCATAGGCCACTCATCTCAATATTTCTGCTAAGACAAAACCACACAAAATAATGCATTCTCACTTAGAGCAAAATAAATGTTTTTAATTATTGATCAGATTTCAACAGCACGTCATGAAGTGCGGAGTAACCCTATACGGAGGCACACTGCTTAAAAATCACCAAGGGGGGGGGGAACAGCCTAGAATCTCTAAAATCTCTTCAAAAACATGACATAATTCAAACATTCTAATTGGAGTTCATTCTTCAGTGAAGATGTCATTGAATTTGTTCCAAATTTGTGTTTTTGTCTTAACAATATCCTGATAAACAACTTTTTAAGGATGATTGACAGGTTGAGGGAAATTATACATATTATAATAATAAAATATTCCTCATAATTTTATAGATGATGGAAATGTTCATTCAGTCATAATAAATGAAGTGGTAGAATTCTTCCTAAAAGGAAATTTATGCAATTGAGTTAATTCTCATTTTTATTAGAAAAAATTTGATATGGCTTTCATATCAATGTTTTACTTAAGCATTAAGAAGCGAGTCTTAAAGCAACATTAACAAGGCAAGATCATCTTCATTTTTTTCTTGACTTCTAAGTCCATGTTTATAATGGAATATTTGATTCAAATAAAATGGCTAAAAATCATTAGTTTTCCCTAATGTTGAGAATGTCTCGTGGGTTTTTTTGTTTTGTTTTGTTTTACTTTTATTTCCAATGTGGGATCAAGTAACTTCTTCCACTTATTATTTTGTGGTATGTGAACAAGGGCATTTGAGTACATAGTGCAGTTTAGTTATTATTAAATATTACTATTCACACATGTGTAAAGTGTTTAAAGAGTAAAAACCAAGACCCTATGTTAATCTGGACTTCCCTAAGTCCCTTCTGGAAACACTAGTGGCATAGTGATTAAGTGCTACAGCTGCTAACCACAAGGCTGGTAGTTCAAATCCATCAGGCACTCCTTGGAAACTCTGTGGGGCAGTTCTATTCTGTCCTATACAGTTGCTATGAGTCAGAATTGACTTGACAGCAACGGGTTTGGTTTTGGTTTTTAAGTCTCTTCTACACAACTGAAACTACTAATAAGAGAGTTACAACAATAACAACAAAAAAGACTCATATTCCTGTATTGGCAGAAAGTTGAAGTGTTTTACAACACTTATTTTTAACCAATAATAATATTTATCATGAATTTACTCTGTGATAGTGTGGGGAAGTTCTACCCTGTCCTATAGGGTCACTATGGGTCTGAATCAACAGCACATAACAACATATATACCCCTAGGTGGTACAAATAGTTCGCATTCAACTATTAACTTAAGGTTGTCAGCTTAACCCACCAAATGGCATCATGGAAGTCTTGGTACCTGCTTCCATAAACTTCATGGAGCAGTCCTACTTACTCTGTAATAAGTGGGGTTGTCGAGTTGGAATCAACCCTATGGCAATGGTTTTTTTTTTTTTTTTTTGATAGATAGATAGATACATATACATATACATAGATATCCAAGCCAAAAAAAAACAAACCCAGTGCCGTCGTCGAGTTGATTCCGACTCATAGGGACCCTATAGGATAGACTAGAGTTGTTCTTAATTGCTGTCTAGTCGATTCTGACTCATGGGGATCACATGTGCACAAAGTAGAACTGTTCCATAGGGTTTTCAAGGCTGTGACATTTTGGAAGTGAATTGCCAGACTTGTCTTCCCAGGCAACTCTGAGCAGGTTCAAACCGTCGACCATTTTGCCTAGTAGTCAGCACTTAACCGTTTGTGTGAACCAGGGGCACTCTCTCTCCATACATATATACCTATCTATCTATATATATAGATATAAAATGGAGGAAGAGAGAGAGAGGGAGGGAGGAAGGGAGGGAGAGAGGGAGGGAGAGAGAGAGAGATGTATATATCAGGAGCCCTGGTGGCACAATGGTTAAAGTGTTTGGCTGCTAACTAAGGACAGCAGTTCGAACCCACTAGGCGCTCTGCAGGGGAAAGATGTGGCAGCCTGCTTCCCCATATGGGGAAGTTCTATTCTGTCTTATAGGGTCACTACGAGTCACAATCGACTCAATGGCAAATATCTGTTGTAAGTCAAACAGCCAATAAACAGCAAAACAATATGAAATTCTCCATCAATAAGCTGTTGTGGTTATCCCCGTGGAAAAACATTCCTTATAAATAAATTGAGTTTTATGGGCTACCCAGCCCCTGATTCTGCTCTTAAGTATCCATATTGATCACAGGCAAATTCAGCTTCTGCAAAAGTCAGCTGCCAATGTCATGGACAAAGAATTCATTTCCTCCTCCTGAGAAACACATGTTCATTTATTCATTTTTGGATATTTATTCAGTAAATATTTATTAAGCACTCCATACAGGAAAACAGTGACTGTTACCAGTTCGTTTGGGTTATTTTTTAAATGTTTTGCACATTCTTCCTGAGGTTCATTTCCAGATATTCTGTGCTTTATGCGGAGTTCTTAGAGAAGCAATTATGAGTGAAGTGTTTTTTTTTGTTACATTTCCTTACTTTGAATGGGACAAATTTTTATTATATTTTCTATTATTTGTTTACAGGAAAGCTGCTGGTTTAGTATTTAGCTGTCTTAACAAACATTACATCTAAAAGTGTTTTTGATGATTCAGATTTTTAGATAAACAAGGATATTGGATGCAAATAACTAACGTTTTAACACTTCCTTTTTTCTAGTTATGTTTTTTTTTTCTTTATATTTTCCAGGTCTCTAAGAGAAGTTAACAAAATACTCAGTTTACAAAAACTTTCCTAAAACTAGCAACTTCTAAGACTTACAAATAATGGACAGGCTTTCGTTCACCAGGAACCCTTTAGCGCAGTGGTTAAGTGCTTAGCTGCTAACCAATAAGTCACCAGTTTATACCCACTAGCCGCTCTATGGGAGGAAGAAGGGACAGTCTGCTTCTATAAAGATTACAGCCTGGGAAACCCTCCAGGGCAGTTTAACCCTGTCCTATAAGGCTGCTGTGAGTCAGGATCCACAAGAAAGTAATGGGTTTGGTTTTTCTTTCATCTACCTGAACTGATAAATTACAGTGCTCATGTAAATGTACCTTTCAATTTTTCACATGTCCTCTCTTTTATCCAATGTATACTTATCTATGGACTTATTTTAGCCTAATAATAGTGTTCAGTTTGTTGCTACAAAGCTAAAAAAGACAGATTATCCTCAAAGACTTCATACCCAGTAAGGCAGTCTTAAAAATACTTAAAAGTAAAAATAGCAATTTCAAAGAAGTGTGAAAAATGCTTTTACATGGGTATTCTAAATTATTTGGTCATTCATTTAAGAAAAATGTACATCTAAGAGCAGTAAAATTATTACTCCGATTCTGTCATTGACTTAGTTAACAAAAGACATATAGGTGTGCATGTTTTTTGGCAAAATCATTTTCAAACCCAGCCTGCAGATTTACTTTGGCCTAAACCTGGTATATTATTATAAAGCTTTTTATAATTTATCCTGAGGCTCTTACTCTGTAACACAATGCCATACATTTAAAACCTGGAAGAGTTTGTTTTACTAGTTGTTGAACAGCTTTCTTCTGCAGGAATTCCTGTGATTTCTTTAAATTAAATATGTTTTGTATCTCCAAAGAGCCCTGGTGGGAAGTGGTTAAGAGCTTGGCTACTAACCAAAAACGTTGGCAGCTCAAATTCACCAACCACTCCTTGGAAGCCCTATAGGGCAGTTCTAGTGTGTCCTATAGGGTCACTATGAGTCAGAATCGACTCGATGTTAACAGGTTTGTTTTGGTATATCTGCAAGGTAATTCTTGCCCCAGATACTTAGTATCTTGGAGGACGTTATCATTGCTTTGTCTTCTATATCCACGGTATCGAGCTAGAGTAGAAGCAATGTACCAGGAGGCAGAAGATGGGAGTTTGAAAGTGGATTTTTACTGTCCCAGTAGTTACTTGGCAGCTCTAGAGTAAGTTTGTTCAGGTTCAAATAGTCACTCCACCACTTCTTAGTTTCATGTCAGTGAAGATTTAATTAACCTCTTTGCCAATCTACCTTATAGGGTTGCTGTGAGTTGTGAGGAGTAGAGTAAAACAAGAAAGAAGCGAGCACAATGCCAACACATATTATATATGCAATAAACATAAGTTATGATGGTAATAATGACATCCGGTACATGTTATTCATTTGTATCTAACAATATTTCCAATTATCACCTTTCAAGACCCAGTGAATGCTATGCTGGAATTACTTATATCCAAACAGAATTTGAAACATGACCATAGTGTTTGTTTGTTTTCTTGGACATTTAAGACAGAGTGGATTTTTTTTTTTTTTTTTTTAAAGATGAGCTCATGTAACTGAAAGAATAGAGTGGGATAAAATATAATGCATTAATGCTGTTACTCTAGCACAACAAAACTTCAATTTTGAAATCTTGTCATTTAAAAAAGTAGCGATTTTTTTCCCCAAATGTTTTAGAATAAATATTTAGACACTGTTAAGAAAGAACATGGCAAATGGAAGCATTTTTTAAAAAAAAATTAAGTTTATGAATCTGAAACAATAAATCTTCAAAAAATATGTTTCTCCTAAATTGCAATTCCATTGATGATATAAAGCATTTTTTTATAATTTTCAACTCATTTTTTGAGATTTAATTTAGCAATAATTATTGACTATTGTTTCCAACTTAGCCTCCAAGACACAATATCAAATATAAAACTTTTATCAAAATAGAAACATTGGACTCCTGGTATCAGCTCTGACATGTAAAGAGTCATCACTTCACCCTTACAATAAGAAAAAGCTGAAAACCTAAGAATCAATGACCTTTTATGGACAGATCAGAGGGCTCTGTTTCTGGGGCAATCAACCACTCTGAAATCCACAGCAACAGGTGAACCTGGGAAATCACAAATGAGATCCAATTAACTGGAGCAGAAGCCACTGCAGCCCTAGACTGGTAAGAATACTTAGCTGGTAATTTTGGCAAAATATTATAGGCTGAGTGTAGACTAACATAAGAGTGAGTAACTTCTGGGTTCCACAGTCTTAGAGGGGCCTACATAATTTTGTTGGTTTTGCCTTCGGGAACACCACTATATTCTCATTTTGAACATCCGAGAAGGACCTCCATGTGGCTTTAACAGGGCAAGGGGAAGAGTAATCATTGTGAAATTTACCCAGAGCCTTCTCCATAACGAAGATCTACCATTTTTGTTAGCTGCAGTGAAGCAACTACCTGGGGAAAAGGCATCTCTCCAACATCCATCTGGACTTCCAGAGAGGAATCTGGACTGAGATAAATATTTGAGAGTTATCGATATACAGATTGCAATTATTGCTACTGAGTTGAAAGATATAGGTGGAGTGAATGTATAAAGTGAGAAAAAATAGAATAGAATGCTGGGAGTATTTAAAGAATAAACAATCTCTCCTTCCCTCATACACTCATCTCTATAACTGAACATAGAACTTATACTGAGGATACTACTTATCTGTAACATTCTTATACCTGGGCTACTCATTTTCTCACAGCTAATAGAAGGAAAGAAGGCATCCCAATTTAGGACTTCCTTACATACATTTCCACCTTTTTGTACATACTTAATTGTATATCCAACTCTCTTCCTTCTTTGAGGGTCAGGCCATTCATTGATAACATTTCTGCCTTGAACCTAGTAATCAATTTCCCAACACATACACACAAGTAAAAACAAAAAGTGTCTATCCTAGAATATTCATCCTTATCTTAATCACTATAACATCTCTTAAACTTCATGTTGTCTTTCATTTCTCCAATTTTTCCATTCTCTTTGTTCAACCCCTAAAATAAGGAAATCTAAAACGCCTAACAGAAACTTATCTGGTCAGAAGAATCAAATCATTTTCTTTTTTTTTTGACTTTTAGTCATACACTTCTTGCTGACTCCAACCTTAGATCAATCTTATATTGAGTCTTTTTGTTATTTTCTACGTGACTAAGAACCCCTGGGCACAACCAGAGAATTTAGAAGTTGCATGTCTCAAAAAATATATCATTTCTGATATCAACTCTGGACTTTCTCATCTTTTTTTCAATAATTCACTTAACCTCGCAACCCTCTCTAATGTTAACTTATTTCTTTTTCTGTTTCACTTTCCTTGAAAGAGTAATATCTACTGCTTTCTCCAAGTCTTTATGTCTTTCTATTCACTCTTAAATCTGCAAAGAATCTGGCTTGAATCCCTTACTTCTAAAGAAATTGCTTTTGGTAATTCAGCAATGTTCTGCTGGGGCCAATGGCTTTCATGAGGTTTGATGTATTGACTCTGGCAGAGTGAAGGTATCTTTCTATGAGTTTAGCCATGAAAATACCACACGCTCCTTCTCAACCAAATACATCCTCAGCCTCAGTAAACCTGATACAATTGACAAGACTACCTCATTTCACACACATCTCTGTGTAACAAAGCCCTATTCACTGCAAAAATAAATAATTTAGATTAAACAAAAAAAAAATGCAATTCTTGAGTAAAGAGAACACAAACTACAAGAGAAGACACTTCCAACAACGAGCATGAAGATTTCAAGAAACATGGCAGTCTTTTTTTTTTTTTAATTTCAAATTTTTATTTTCATAATACCAGCTATAAAGATCACTTAGTTTGTGATCTACCTTTGGAGATCTTAGTTTAAAGATAAACTAAAAATTATGCCAGCCTAGAGATATACAATACTCAACCAATAGATTATTGCTCCTTTTTAAAACTTAAGTCGGTTGAGTTTTTCTCTTTAAATTTAGTGCGAACATCAATGAGTCAAATAATTTATATAAACCAAAAAAAAAAAAAAAACAGTTGCCGTCAAGTCAATTCCGACTCAAAGCAACCCTATCAGACAGAGTAGAACTGCCCCATAGAATTTTCAGGGAGTGCCTCATGGATTTGAACTGTCAACCTTTTGGTTAGCAGCCATAGCACTTAACCACTGCGCCACCAAGGTTTAAATAATTTATATGTCTACCTTAAATGTTTGTTATAGAAATCAACTAACATGTTTTATCCTATTTTAGTTCACAAAAACTTAGACATAATTTTAAATAAATCATCAAATACAAAAAAAGATAGCTTAGTTCAATTTAAAAGAATAAAAATTACCTACTATTATAAAAAAATAAAAGAACAGATTCATTTCAAAACACATAGCCTTCATATGCCAGTTGAAGTGGAGAGTCATTGTTAGAAAGTGTTAAGCAGAGTATTGAGATTTAAAATATGCAAACACTTTCCAGATTTACTTAGTAAATAAAGTGAACATATAGATTTAAATCATTTAATTATATTATCATTTTAAAATACTATTTAATCCCAAACCAACCCAGTGCCGTCGATTACGTAAGTAAAATATACAAGTTATAAAACTTATTAACATTGTAATCACACGTGAACCTATCACCTGACTAAAGAAACATAGCATTACAGTAAACTGTGTTCTTTCCTCCACTCCCATTTCTTTGCCTTCTCTGAAGAATTATTTACTAAAATGTTCTGATAATCACTTCCTTGCTTCAACTTTTTTTATCATTCATGAATGCATTTTTAAATGTTATATTGTTTAGATTTGCTTATTTTTGAATTTTATAAAACAATATCACCTTATAAGTAATCTCATGGGATTAACAACACTATAATTAAAAAAAAAAACTATCCAGGTTCTTAGATGTAGATGCAATTCTGTCATTTACAGCTGTCACAATATATTTATCCATTGTCATGTGGATAGACAATTTTTTTTTTTCCATATCGATGTTGTTGTTTTTAAAACAAATAAAGCTACTATGAATATTACCACACATATCTTCTGGAACCAGTGTGGAAGAATTTCTCTAGGGGTTATACGAGCGCAAAGAATGTCTAGGGCATAAAGGATTTTAATGTTTAGTTCTAGAAGATATTATTAAATGTTTTTCCGAAATTGTTCAATTGCTTTACATTGCCAACAGCAATACATAGTAGTTCTCATTTATCGACATACTATACTCCAACATTTCTGATAATCTAATAGGAAAAATGTACTTTCTCTTTTTTTCTTGTTTAATATTTTCCTAATTCCTTATGAAACGGTATTTTTTTTTAAATTTATTGACCACATGTGCATGCTCTTCTGGGAAATTTCTGCACATGCTATTTGCCTTTTTTTTTTTGTTGTTGTTTACTTTTTTTTGTTTTTTAGGAATTAACTTGTATACTAATCCATCCTGAGCTTTTTGTATTGCTATTATCTTTTCATACAGGACTTGTCTTTTCACCTTCGTTATGGTACCTTTTACTTAACATATGTTCTTGAATTTTACATTCTGATATGTGTTAATATTGTTATTGTGGGGCTTTCTTGAAAACTTCATTCCTCCTCCAATGTTCAAATGTTAATATAATTTTAGGTTTTTTTTTTAATTTTACTTTTAATGATTAAATATTGGGTTCACCTTAAATTACTATTCGTTAAGGTATAAAGTAAGAATCAAAGAACTCTGGTGGTGCAAATGGTTAAGCACTCGGCTACAAACTGAAAGATTAGCAGTTGAATCCACTCAGAGACCTGGTGATCTGCTTCAGTAAAGATTACAGCCACAAAAACACTATGTGGCAGTAGTACTCTGTCACATGTGTTGCTATGGGTCAAAATCATCTGGACAGCACCTAACAACAACGTAAGGATTGTCCTTTCCTATTATTTTCCATGTCCAAAATACATTTTCTTAGCTCTATTTATTTTAATATTCTCTTTTCCTCCAGGAATTTTCAAGGCTATACACACACATATACATACATGCATGTTGTTGCTGTAAGGCGCCATGGAGTTGGTTCCAACCAATAGGGAACCTATGTAGAACAGAATGAAACACTTCCTGGTCCTGTGCCATACTCACAATCTTTATATTTGAGCCCATTGTTGCAGCCACTGCGTCAATTCTTTTTGTTGGCCCTCTACTAAATCTGATATCCTTCTCCAGGGGTTGATCCCTCCTGATAATTTGACCAAAGTAAATGAGAAATCTTGTCATCCTTGGTTCCAAGGACCACTCTGGCTATATTTCTTCCAAGACAGATTTGTTTTTTTTCTTCTGGCAGTCCATGCTGTATTCAATATTCTTCACCAACACCATAATTTTAATGCATCAATTCTTCTTTGGTCTTTCTTATTCATTGTCCGGCTTGTTTATACATAAAAGGCTATTGAAAATGCCATAGCTTGGATCAGGTGTACTTTAGTCCTCAAAGTGACTTCTTTAATTTTCAACACTTTAAAGAGGTCTTTTGCAGCAGATTTGCCCAATGCAATATGTACTTTAATTTCTTGGCTGCCACTTCCATTGGCATCGATTGTGGATTCAAGGAAAATGATACCTTTGATAACTTCAATTTTTTCTCTGTTTATCATGATGTAGCTCATTGATCCAGTTGTGAGGATTTTTCTTTCTTTATGTTCAGGTGTAATCCATACTGAAGGCTATAATCTTTGTTCTTCATCAGCGCTCTTCACTTTCGGCAAGCAAGTTTGTGTCAGTCTGCATGTCGCAGGTTGTTAAGAAGTCTTCCGCAAATCCTGAAGCCACATTCTTCTTCATATACTCTAGCTTCTCAGATTATTTGCTCTGCATACAGACTGAATAAGCGCGGTGAAAGGATACAACCCTGATGCACATTTTCTTGATTTTTAACCATGCAGTATCCCCTTGCTCTGTTTGAACGACTGCCTCTTGGTCTATGTGCAGGTTCAACATGAACACAATTAAGTGTTCTGGAATTCTCATTCTTCACAGTGTTATCCATGATTTGTTATAATCCACACAGTCAAATGCCTTGCATAGTCAATAAAACACAAGTAAACATCTTTCTGGTATTTTTAAAACATCTTTCTGGTATTATTTACTTTCAGCCAAGTTCCATCTCACAACAGCAATGATATCGCTATTTCCATGTCCTCTGAATCTGGCTTGAATTTCTGGCAGTTCTCTGTGTGCTGCTGCAATCATTTTTTAATTATCTTCAGTGTAATTTTATTAGCATGTGATATTAATGATATTGTTCAATAATTCCTGCATTCCATTGGATCACCTTTCTTTGGAATGGGCAAAAATATGGGTCTATTCTAGTCAGCTGGCCAGGTAGTCATCTTGCAAATTTCTTGGATAAACAAGTGAGAACCTCCAGTGCTGCATCTGTTTGTTTACCTCAATTGGTATTCCTGTCAATTCCTAAAAAAAAAAAAAAAAGCCTTGTTTTTCACCAATGCCTTCAATGCAGTTTGAACTTCTTCCTTTATTACCATCAGTTCTTGATCATATGCTATCTCCTGAAATGGTGCAATGTGGGCCAATTCTTTTTGGTATGGTGACTCTCCGTATTCCTTTCATTTGCTTTTGATGCTTCCTGATTCAATATTTTGCACATACCCATTACCTGTTGCCGTTGAGTCGATTCCAACTCATAGTGACCCTGTAGGACAGAGTAGAACTGCCCTATAGAGTTTCCAAGGAGCGTCTCATGGGTTCAAACTGCCGACCTTTTGGTTAGCAGTCATAGCTCCTAACCACTACACCACCAGGGTGGAATCTTTCAATATTGCAATTCGAGGCTTGAATTTTTTTTTTTTTTTTCTCTTCAGTTCTTTCATCATGAGAAATGCCAAGTGTGTTCTTCCCTTTTGGTTTTCTATCTCCAGGCCTTTACACATTTTATTATAATACTTTACACTGTCATCTCTAGCGGTCCTTTGAAATCTTTTGTTCACCACTTTTACATCACCAATTCTTCTATTTGCTTTAGCTAGTCTATGTTCAAGAGCAAATTTCAGAGTCTCTTCTGACATCCATTTGAACTTTTCTTTCTTTCCTGTCTTTTCAATGACCTTTTGCTTTCTTCACGTATGGTGTCCTTGATGTCATCTCACAATTCATCTGGTCTTCAGTCATTAGAGTTCAATGTGTCAAATCTATTCTTGAGATGGTCTTCAAATTCTGGTAGGATCTACTCAAGGTCATATATTGACTCTTATGGACTTGTTTTAATTTTCTTCAGCTTTAACTTGAACTTACATATAAGCAATCGATAGTCTGTTCCACAGTCGGCCCCTGGCCTTGTTCTGACTGATGATATTGAGCTTTTCCATTGTCTCTTTCCACAGACATAATCGATTTGATTCCTGTGTTCTCCATTTGGTAAGGTCCATGTATACTGTTGCTGTTTATGTTGTTGAAAAAAGGTAACTGCAATGAAGAAGTTGTTGGTCTTGCAAAATTCTATTATTTGATCTCTGGCATCATTTCTATCACCAAGGCTATATTTTCCAAATACCAATCCTTCTTTGTTTCCAATTTTTGCATTTCAATCACCAGTAGTGATCAATGCAACTTGATTGAATGTTTGATCAATTTCAGACTGCAGAAGTTGGTAAAAATCTTGAATTTCCTCTTCTTTGACCTTGGTGGTTGGAGAATAAATTTGAATAATGGTCATATTAACTGGTCTCCCTTATAGGTATATAGGTATTATCCTATCACCGACAACATTGTACATCGGGATAGATCTTGAGATGTTCTTTTTGATGATGAATGTAACTCCATTCCTCTTCAATTTGTCTTCCCTGGCATAGTAGACCATAAAAAAAAAAAAAACCCACTGCCGTATGATTATCTGATTCATAATGACCAATACCACCAGTCCATTTCAGCTCACTAATGTGTAGGATATGGATCTTAATGTCGATTTCATTTTTGACAACCTCTAATTTTTCTAGATTCATACTTTGTGCATTTCATGTTCTGATTATTAATGGGCGTTTGCACTTGTTTCTTCTCATTTTGAGTCATGTCACATCAGCAAAAATGAAGGTCCAAAAGCTTGACTCCATCCATGTCATTAAGGTCGACTCTACTTTGAGGAAACAGGTCTTTCCCAGTTGTAGTTTGAGTGACTTCTGAGCTGAGATGCTCATCTTTGGGCACTATATGAGATAGTGTTCCCTTGCTATTCATAAGGTTTTTACTGGCTTTTTTTTTTTTTTTTTTTTTTGAAGTACACTCCCAGGCCCTTCTTCCTAGCCTGTGTTAGACTGGAAGCTCAGCTGAAACCTCTCCACCAGGGGTGACCCTGCTGGTATTTGAAGTACCAGTGGCAAAGCTTCCAGTATCACAGCAACATGCAAACCTCCACAGTATGGTAAACTGACAGATGCATAGTGACATACATGCATGCATACATACATACACACGTATATGTACTTGTGTATATATATATATATTTTGTTTTTGTTTTTTTATATATATACAGGTAGTCCCCGACATCAAGACTTAGGATGTATTGGCATTCCCACGAACTTCACTTATAACCATCTTTTTTTTTTTTTTACTTTTTTTTTTTTATCGTTAGTAACATGTACTACATAGAATGTTTCAGCGTATAATTTGCTAATGTTGTCATTCTTAGATGTTCACTCACAGATGTTCAGTTATAATTTACTGACCATAACACTGTCATATAGCACCTAAAATAAGTCTGTAACAGTGTCAGTGTAGAGAGTCCTAATGGTCAAAATGTTGGGCAAAATTCAACTTTAACAACATAACACAATTAAACTGTGCACTTGCCTGACAGCCATTACAATTGTGATTTCGTTGTCATGACACTGCTTAGGACAAATAGAGATAGTGATAATAAAAGGCAATAGTAATGAAAACTGAGAAAAAAAAATTATTTGACTTATGTCAGAACTGACTTATAACCGTTGGAACAGAACTCTACAGTAAGTTGAGGACCATCTGTATATATACATACACATACATATATAAAACAAACCCAGTGCTGTCGAGTAGATTCCGACTCAGCTACCCTATAGGACAGAGTAGAACCGCCCCATAGAGTTTCCAAGGGGCGCCCGGCTGATTTGAACTCCCGACCCTTTGGTTAGTAGCCGTAGCACTTAATCGCTACGCCACCAGCGTTTGCACCTGTATATACACGCATATAAATTTACACATTTATAAATTTTATATATGTGATCTTCTATTATCTATGTAGTCTTTGTTTTTTCTTGGTCAATATGTTTTTTTTCCATGCTTGCACTTATACCACATTCTATTTTACTCTCATACCTTTATAACACTTGACGGCATAATAGGAAAATTGTCCTCTTTGCTCTTCCATTTTCTGTTTTAGAATTAGCTTGACACATTTTATACACAACCCTAATGAAATTTTGTTTGATATTATAATAAATCTATAGACCAGTTTGAAAAGAACTGATACTCTTATTACATTCATTCTTTTTTTATAAAAAACATGGGATAAGGCTCCATTTATTCAGTCTTTTTTTTTAATGTTTTAAGTGAAGTTCTATAAATTTCTACACAGAGGTCTTGCATATATATGATCAGATTTAATCTCAAGAACTTAAATTTTATTATTATTGTGACTAGTATATTTTTTCAAACTCTAACTTACTGAGTTATAGTATTAGAAATATAGACTATTTTTGATATGGAAATACCAATACCTATGGGATCTTAAGTTTTCTATTTTTCTTAAGTTACTTTTTATAACTTATATTTTATTAAGGATTTGACTATTCTGTCGAAGGTTTTTTGTTTTAACTTATTGCTAAAGAATTGTTTATAGTGCCTTAATCTCTTAAATAATATCTGAATCTGGCATATTTTTAGCCCTATTATATTCTGTTTGAGTTTACTGTTCTCTTTCTCTCTCTTTTTTCTTGATAACCCTCTGTAAAGGGTTGCACTTTTTTTTTTTTTTTGCCTTTTTAAATTTATCTTCTTTTTTTTAAATCTTTCTATTTTCCTCTTTCTATTTCTTTTTTTATTTTAATAGAGTAAAACATACAGGGAGAAAATGCACAAATCAGAGGCATTCAATGTACTGAATTATTCTAAATTTAGTCTGTTGTGTAATGCAGTACTCGCAAAGGAATAGGATAACAATAGGAACAACACATCTCAGAAATGTTCCTTGTGCTCCTAATGGGAAGTCTTTAGCTTGGCTTTAGGTCCCTAACTTCACATACAGGTGCTAAGATTAGGACCTTGCTCCGGAGCCTAGGCTGTGTTGACAGAGAAGTGCTACACTTGGCATCTGACCTCAAAGCAACTATTTTGAACTAAACATGGCTCCGACTTCAGTAGCTGCAGTTCATATTTTATGAGAGGGCACAACCTTGAAAAACCACATATATATATATAATAATTTTTATTGTGCTTTAAGTGAAAGTTTACAAATCAAGTCAGTCTCTCACACAAAAACCTATATACATCTTGCTACACACTCCCAGTTACACTTCCCCTAATGAGACAGCCCGCTCTCTCCCTCCACTCTCTCTTTTCGTGTCCATTTTGCCAGCTTCTAACCCCTTCTACCGTCTCATATCCCCTCCAGGCAGGAGATGACAACATAGCCTCAAGTGTCCACCTGATCCAAGAAGCTCACTCCTCACCAGCATCCCTCTCCAACACATTGTCCAGTCTAATCCATGTCTGAAGAGTTGGCTATGGGAATGGTTCGTGTCCTGGGCCAACAGAAGGTCTGGGGGCCATGACCACCAGGGTCCTTCTAGTCTCAGTCAGACCATTAAGGCTGGTCTTATGAGAATTTGGGGTCTGCATCCCACTGCTCTCCTGCTTCTTCAGGGGCTCTCTGTTGTGTTCCCTGTCAGGGTAGTCATGGGTTGTAGCCTGGCACCATCTGGTTCTTCTGGTCTCAGGATGATGTTGTCGCTGGTTCATGTGGCCCTTTCTGTCTCTTGCCCTCGTAATCGCCTCGTATCCTTGGCGTTCTTCATTCTCCTTTGCTCCAGGTGGGTTGAGACCAATTGATGCATTTTAGATGGCTGCTTGCTGACGTTTAAGACCCCAGACACCACTCTTCAAAGTGGGATGCAGAATGTTTTCTTAATAGATTTTATTATCCCATTTGACTTAGATGTCCCCTGAAACCATGGTCCCCAGAACCCTGCTCCTGCTACACTGGCTTTTGAAGCATTCAGTTTATTCAGGATACTTCTTTGCTTTTGGTTTAGTCCAGTTGTGCTGACCTCCCCTGTATTGTGTGCTGTATTTCCCTTCACCAAAAGTACTTCCTATCTACTATCTAATTAGTGAGTGTCCCTCTCCCACCCAGCCTCCTCCACCCTCTCTTAACCACAACAGAATGTTTTCTTCTCAGTTTAAACTATTTCTCAAGTTCTTATAATAGAGGTCTTACACAATATTTGCCCTTTTGCAAGTAATTTCACTCAGCATAATGCCTTCTAGGTTCCTCCATGTTATGAAATGTTTCACAGATTCCTCACTGATCTTTATTGATGCATATTATTCCATGGTGTGAATATACTGTAATTTATTTATCTATTCATCCGTTGATGGGCACCTTGGTTGCTTCCATCTTTTTGCTATTGTAAACAGAGCTGCAATAAACATGGGTGTGCGTATATCTGTTTGTGTAAAGGCTCTTATTTCTCTAGGATATATTCCAAGGAGTGGGATTGCTGAATTGTATGGTAGTTCTATTTTTAGCTTTTTAAAGAAGTGCCAAATCGATTTCCAAAGTGGTTGTACCATTTGACATTCCCACCAGCAGTGTAGAAGTGTTCCAATCTCTCCACAGCCTCTCCAACATTTATTACTTGTGTTTTTTGGATTAATGAGTCGGAATCGACTCGACAGCACTGGGTTTTTTTTTTGTTGTTGTTGTTGTTGGAGTGAGATGAAATCTCACTGAAGTTTTGATCTACATTTCTCTAATGGCTAATGATCGTGAACATTTCCTCATATATCTGTTAGTTACGTAAATGTCTTCTTTAGTGAAGTGTCTATTCATATCTTTTGCCCATTTTTTAATTGGGTTATTTGTCTTTTTGTAGTTGAGTTTTCGCAGTATCATGTAGATTTTAGAGATCAGGCGCTGATCAGAAATGTCATAGCTAAAAACTTATTCCCAGTCTGTAGGTAGTCTTTTTACTCTTTTGGTGAAGTCTTTGGATTTTTTGGATGAGCACAGGTGTTGGATTTTTAGGAGCTCCCAGGTATCTAGTTTTTCTTCTACATTCTTTGTAATGTTTTGTATACTGTTTATGCCATGTATTAGGGCTCTTAACATCGTCCCTATTTTTTTTTTCCAGGACCTTTATTGTTTTAGATTTTATATCTAAGTCTTTAATCCATTTTGAGTTAGTTTTTGTGCATGGAGTTAGTTATGGGTCTTGTTTCATTTTTTTGCATATGGATATCCAGTTATGCTAACACCATTTGTTAAAAAGACTGTCTTTACCCCCATTTAACTGTTTTGGGGCCCCTTGTCAAATATCAGCTGTTCATATGTGGATGGATTTACGTCTGGATTCTCAATTCTGTTCCATTGGTCCATGTGTCTGTTGTTGTACCAGTACCAGGGTTTTGACTACTGTGTCGGTATAATAGGTTCTAAAATCAGGTGAAGTAAGGCCTCCCACTTTGTTCTTCTTTTTCAGTAATGCCTTATTTATCTGAGTCCTCTTTCCCTGCCATGTGAAGTTGGTGATTTGTTTCTCCATCTCATTAAAGAATGTCATCGGGGTTTGGATCAGAATTGCATTAGATGTATAGATCACTTTTGGTTGAAAAGACATTTTTATAATGTTAAGTCTTGGTGGATTACATTAATTGTTTTTCTAATGTTGAACCATCCCTATATACCTAGTATGAATCCCACTTGGTCATGGTGAATTATTTTTTTGAAAAGTTGTTGAATTCTATTGGCTAGAATTTTGTTGAGGATTTTTGCATCTACATTCATGAGGGATATAGGTCTACAATTTTCTTTTCCTGTGGTATCTTTACCTGGTTTTGGTATCAGGGATATGCTGGCTTCATAGAATGAGTTTGGTAGTATTCCGTCCTTTTCTATGCTGTGAAATAGCTTTAGTAGTGGTGGTGTTAACTCTTCTTTGAAATTTTGGTACAGTGAAGCCATCCGGACCAGGGCTTTTTTTTGTTGGGATTTTTTTGGTTACCTTTTCAATCTCTTGTTATGGGTCTATTTAGTTGTTCTACCTCTGTTTGTGTTATTTTAGGTAGGTAGTGTCTTTCTAGGAATTCATCCATTTCTTCTAGGTTTTCAAATTTGTTTGACTATGATTGACTCGAGGGCACTGGGTTTTGGTTTCATAGTTTTTCATAGTAATCTGATATGATTCTTTTACTTTCAGTTAGGTCTGTTGTAATATCGCCCATCTCATTTCTTATTCAGGTTATTTGCTTCCTCTCCTGTTTTTCTTTTGTCAGTTTGGTCAGTGGTTTATCAATTTTGTTGATTTTTTTCAAAAAAACCAGCTTCTGGTCTTATTAATCCTTTCAATTGTTTTTTCGTTTTCTATTTCATTTAGTTCAGCTCTAATTTTTATTATTTGTTTTCTTCTGGTGCCTGTGAGTTTTTTTTTGTTGCTCTCTTTCTATTTGTTCAAGTTATAGGGATCAATCTTTGATTTTGGCCCTTCCTTCTTTTTGGATGTGTGCATTTGTTGATATAAATTCACCTCTGAACACCGCTTTTGCTGTGTCCCAAAGGTTCTGATAGGAAGTGTTTTCAGTCTCATTGGATTCTATGAATTTCTTTATTTCATCCTTAATGCCTTCTATAATCCAGTCTTTTTTGAGCAGGGTATTGTTCAGTTTCCAAGTGTTTGATTTTTTCCCTGCTTTTCCTGTTACTGACTTCCACTTTTATGGCCTTATAGTCAGAGAAGATGCTTTGTAATATTTCAATGTTTTAGGTTCTGCTAAGGCTTGCTTTAAGGCCTAAGGTGTGTTCTATTCTAGAGAATGTTCCATGTGCAGTAGAAAAGAAAGTATACTTGGTTGCTGTTGGGTAGAGTGTTCTGCATATGTCTACGAGGTTAAGTTGGTTGATTGTGGCATTTAGATCTTCCACGTCTTTATTGAGCTTCTTTCTGAATGTCCTGTCCTTCACCGAAAGTGGTGTTTTGAAGTCTACTACTATTATTGCGGAGCTGTCTATCTCACTTTTCAATGCTGATAGAGTTTATTTTATGTATCTTGCAGCCCTGTTGTTGGGTGCATAAATATTTAATATGGTTATATCTTTTTGGTATTTTGTCCCTTGAATCCATTCTTTCTGATAGATTTAACTTTAAAGTCTATATTGTCAGAAATTAATATTGCCACTCCTGCTCTTTTTTGATTGTTGTTTGCTTGATATATTTTTTTCCATCCTTTGAGTTTTAGTTTGTTTGTGTCTCTAAGTCTAAGGTTTGTCTCTTGTAGGCAGCATATAGATGGATCTTGTTTTTTAATCCATTCTGCCACTCTCTGTCTCTTTATTGGTGCATTTAGTCCATTTATATTCAGGGTAATTATGGATAGGTATGAATTTAGTACTATCATTTTGATGTCTTTTTTTGTTGTTGACAGTTTCTTCTTCCCACTTAATTTTATGTGCTCAGTAGATTGTCTTTATATATTGTCCTTCCCTCGTATTTGTTGTTGTTGATTTTGTTTCTGCTGAGTCTCTGTTTTTTTTCTTGTATTTTCTTTTCTTTTTTTTAGAGTTTTTTTTTTTAATAATTTTTATTGTGCTTTAAGTGAAAAGTTTACAAATCAAGTCAGTCTCTCACACAAAAGCCTATATACACCTTGCTAAAAAATATATATATATATATACACCTTGCTACACACTCCCAATTACTCTCCCCCTAATGAAACAGCCCGCTCTCTCCCTCCACTCTCTCTTTTCAGTGTCCATTTCACCAGTTTCTAACCCTCTCATCTCCCCTCCAGGCAGGAGATGCCAACATAGCCTCAAGTGTCCATCTGATCCAAGAAGCTCACTCCTCACCTGCATCCCTGTCCAATCCATGCCTGAAGAGTTGGCTTTGGGAATGGTTCCTGTCCTGGGCCAACAGAAGGTCTGGAGGCCAGGACCACCAAGGTCCTTCTAGTCTCAGTCAGACCATTAAGTCTGGTCTTATGAGAATTTGGGGTCTGCATCCCACTGCTCTCCTGCTCCCTCAGGGTTGTATTTTATTTTCATGAGTAGGATAGTTTGTCTCCTTTGTGGTTACCTTATTATTTACCCCTATTTTTCTAAATTTAAACCTAACTTTTATATCTTTGTATCTCTGTATCTTCCTCTCTATATGGAGAGAATATGATTACATTTCTTAAAAAAAAAAGTCCCTCTTTATTATTTTAATGTTGTCTTCTTTTATATAATAACATCACTGTTACCCTGCTTTGGGCTTTTTTTTAATTGTCTTGCTTTATTTTTTTTGGATTTCCCTGTCTGGGTAGACTTATGGTTGCTCTGGCCAGTGTTCTAGTCTTAGGTCGATACCTGAAATTATTGATTTTCTAACCAAAGAACTCCCTTTAGTATTTCTTGTAGTTTTGGTTCGGTTTTTACAAATTCCCTAAACTTGTGCTTATCTGGAAATATCTTAATTTCACCTTCATATTTAAGAAACAGTTTTCCTGGATATATGATTCTTGGTAGGCAATTTTTTTCCTTCAATTTTTTAAATATGTTATCCCATTGCCTTCTTGCCTGCATGGTTTCTGACGAGTAGTCTGAGTTTATTCTTATTGGCTCTTCTTCTTAGGTGACTTTTGGTTTATCCCTCGCTACTCTTATAATTCTCTTTTATCTTTGGTTTTGGCAAGTTTGATTATGTCTTGGTGACTTTCTTTTAACACCTATCTGATGTGGAGTTCAATGAGCATCGTGGATAGATATCTTCTCATCTTTCACAATATCTGGGAAGTTTTCTGCTAACAAATCTTCAACAATTTTCTCTGTATTTTCTGTTATCCATCCCTGTTTTGGTACTCCAATCACTCATAGGTTATTTCTCTTGATAAAATCCCACATGATTCTCAAGGTTTCCTCTTTTCTAATTCTTTTATCTGATTTTTCTTCAAATATATTAGTGCCAAGTGATTTATCTTTGAGTTCAGAAATTCTAGCTTCTACTTGCTCAAATCTCTTCCTCTGACTTACTATTGAGTTGTCTACTTCTGTAGTTTTATTGTTAGTCTTCTGAATTTCTGATTGCTGTCTGTCTATGGATTTTATCAGCTTGTTAAACTTTTCATTATGTTCCTGAATAATCTTTCTAATTTCTTCAGTTGCTTTATCTGTGTGTTCCTTGGCTTGTTCTGCGTATCGCTCATTTCCTTCCTGATGTCTTGAAGTGTTCTGTATATTAAACTTTTGTATTCGGCATCTGGTAATTCCAGGAATGTGCTTTCCTCTAGAAGATCCCTGGGTTCTTTCTTTTGAGAGCCTGTTGAGGTGATCATGGCCTGTTTCTTTATGTGACTTGATATTGACTGTTGTCTCTGAGCCATCCATAAGTTATTGTATTTAGTTTATGCTTGCTTACTGTGTCGTAGCTGCTTGCTTTGTTTTGTTTTGGTTTACCCCTATGGGTTGCTTGAGTGAGCTAGCTTGATTATTTTCACATTTGAAGCTCTGGTGTCCTGTCCCCCAGCTGGCGAGAGCTGTTATCAGGTATATCACTCTAGGAGTCCATTCAGTTTTCTTTTATGAATTCAGCTCAGGTTTCCAGGTAGCTGGTCATCAAATGTGTGGTACAGGCTCTGTCCTACAGTCTTAGAGGGGCAGGGGTGATTGGCGTATATACCAGTATCTGATTGCAGCAGGGGGTCATGCTCTGAACAAGGCAGGGGGCTGAGAACCGACCCCCAAGTGTCTCAGGTAAATGCATCCTTGTTCCCCATAGCTTGCTGGTGGGTGGGTTCTGTAGACGGACCATGGGCACCCAGAGTTTTTGGCTGTAAGGGCTGGGAGATACCAGTTATCTCTGGATCCTGTCACGGGTGGCTGGGTGACCTGAGTGGAGCCACCAGTCCTTATTTCCCTGATCTGGGTAGGCAAGGACCTTGTTTAATAGGCAAAGCAACATCAAACATCAAACACCCACCTCTCCACCACACAGCTGAAATAGTTGGAGTTTGCCAACAAGGGCCTATTCTCCCAAAATAGGCCCACACAGGTCCATGCAGAAGGGAAAGGTGTTCAAGGTCCACGGACGGTTTATGCCTGGACAGGAGTCACTTCTGTCCTGAGCTCCCCCAGTTAATGGAGCTAGCAAATACCTTTTCCCCCCAATTGCAAATTGTTTCCTTCCCCAAGGCCGGGAGGATGGTTCTAGGTGCTCAATAGGGCAATCTCAGGCCCAGGGATTCAGCCGCTGAAGCCAGCTTGGGGGTGGGAGGGCACGATAAAATATACACAAGTACTTAGATTTTTCTGGGAGCTCGCCGTTCTCCTCAGGTTCCGGAGGTGTGAGTGGGCTGTGTGGCTGGCTGCTTCTCCCTGAGGAAACTGCGGCTGAATGCTAGGACCAGTGTGCCACCACCGCTCCAGGAATGGTGCCTGAGGGCTCCACTCCATTCAGTTCAGGTAACTCCTCTCCGCTTCTGAATGGTCTCTTCATCCCCCTGCCTCTCAGTTCATTTTCTAAGCTTGCCTTTGATGCTCAGGGCTCCCAGCTTGTCACAAATACACTCGTTTCACTTGTTTTTTCAGATCTTTGTTGTAAAGAGAGCTCACCAGAAGCATCTGTCTATTCCATCATCTTGGCTCTGCCTCCCACCCTTATATTTTTGAGGCCAGTGAGGACTCACGGAGAGTTCCTTCTGCAGGACAAATTTCATTTGCAGGTAGTTCCTCAGAGCAACCTCAAATCCCTAATGCTGCTTGATATTAAAATAATATTTTAGTCATAGGGGAGGCAGCATGACATAGTTCTTAAGAGAAGAAAGCCTCTGAAGTAGACCACTGAATCTCAGCTGCATCATCTATTCTCTGTATATTAAAAACAAAACAAAACACTGCAGTCGAGTCAATTCAGATTCATTGTGATCCTGTAGGACAGAGTAGAACTGTCCCATAGGGATTTCAAGGCTGTAAATTTTTATGAAAATGGACTGTCACGTCTTTCTTCTGTCCAGCAGCTGGGGCGTTCGAACTGCTGAACTTCACTTAGCAGTTGAGCGATTTAGCCCCTGCTCATTTTTCTACCAGGGCTGGGCTCCTTAACCTCTGTATAACTGTCTACAAATTACATTCTTGTTCCTTACCTGTGAAATAGGAACAATAATAGTACCTATGACAAAGGGTTGTGGTATGGTCTAAGTGAGCTACTTTTTTATAAGGCAATTATAATACTTCCTGGAAACTAATAAGCAATATAGAAGCCTTTTCTATTATTATTAAATTGGTTAATTTAAAATATAGTTTTAAGTGACTTCCAAAAACCAAATTAAACTTGCTGCAGGCGAGTTGATCCTGACTCATAGTAAGCCTATAGGACAGAGTGGAACTGCCCCATAGGGTTTCCAAGGAGCAGCTGGTGGATTTGCACTGCCAACTTTTTGGTTAGCAGCCAAGCTCTTAACCACTATACCGCCAGGGCTCCTTATATGACTTAACCCTGAAAAATTCTTTTATAAAAACAACTTTGACCTAATATAATGCAATGCAGGGTGGGCGAGCCACTACTATAATTTTTTTTTATTTAATATTCTGATTTGATTCATATTTGATCCACAAATGGATTTTTTCTTTTATAAAATTTTATGATTGGATTTATAATCTTCCTGTCAGTGACAGTTTGAAAATGCTAACTTTGGTGTTTACAATTTGTCACTAAAACATTTTCTTAGGCAATGTTGTCAAAAGTTAGAGAACATTAAAGTAATAAATCCATGACTACATTTCCTTTTTAAGATTAAAGGCCTGTTTGAGACTAGTCTGTCTGCTCCTGAAATGCTTAATATGCACCAAAAGCATTTTTCCCCCCTCAGGACAGATGATTAGGAAAAAAGTAAATAAATTGTACTCCATTTCCTTAATTTCTCTATAATTATTCATGTTGTCATTCAACTTAAAAGAAAAATATATGATGTTAAACAAGTAGGAAATTGTAGAAAAATTTGTTTAACAAATGATTTATGGAATATACATTCAAAAATGTGATTTTGAAATTATGCCCCAGTTATTTTATGTTGCAAGAGTTGTCTAAGAGTTGACCAATATAAATATTCTGAAATTTATTCAGCCTGACACAGTGAATCCACAGTAAGTAGACACTGTGCTTTGTACCCTATAGTTCCATATAGTGTTTACTCTTGCGTAGTGTACACAGTCATAGCTCACACTAATGACATATTTTGTAGAGGTTGAGAATAATTAAATGAATCAGAAAATTAATACCTTTATAATATATGTAAAATAAATGCAAGTATTCTCCCTTTCTTTTCAAAGACACTTAGAAGTTAATATCTAAATATTTTATCCCATTTCATTGCTTAGATGACACGGTCAATGGATGGTTCCCTTCTTTTAAAAATCTTAATAGTAGAGTGCATTTAGATCATTTGGGCATGGCCTAGAAATCATCAAAAATTATGATTATTGGGCATTATTTATAGCAAACAAATAGACTGTTGTTTTAATAATAAAGGGTCTTTGGATATAAGATGTTTAATTAAACAAGAAACATTTTGTTGTTGCATGTGTTTGTCTATGTGTGTGTGTTTAAATAAGCATCAAACATCAGAGTTGTCACTGACATCACTGATTTTTATGGAGCAATTTCAGTTTGATTGCCAAAGTACAGAAGAATCACACTTAAGTGACCAGGTAATTGAAACTAGTGGAAATAGCCTTTGGCCACTGTCTGGGTCTAGCAGTCACAAGTGTTAATTTTGTTTGTTTGTTGGTTTGTTTACCACATCTAACAGCAAATACTTCAATTTAATCATCCATGAATAGCCCCCCCTAAAACTTTTTACCTTTTTATTTTAATGGATCAATCTGACAAGGGTGAGAAGAAAGTGAAATGGCAGGAAATAGAAGAACAGTCTAGAGAGCAAAGGAAAATACTTGTCTTTATTAAACAACAGTGGTTATGCCAATGCTGGGCTGAAAACAAAGAGTGTAAAAAAAGTAAAACTGACTTAAGAACGCCATAATCAATGTATAAGTCCAAATTTCTGAAAATTTAGCTTAATCTTTCCACATGTAAGAAAAATTCAAATGTCATTTTGGGACATGATATCAAATATGGAATAACAAAATGTCATCATTTTCCAATCAATTGCTTTGGTATATCAGATTTATTTCTGATATAAAAATAATCATAAATTAGATAAATAACACCTGATATATATAAATCCTGAATTACGTTGATACCTTAAGGTCTACTCCAAATTCACATGTATCATAAAACCTTTTCTTTTTTTTTAATCTGAGGAGTCTCACAACTTGAATGGTTTAAGAGAGAGAAATTTTCCCTGACCTAGTGCAGAGAAATGGAAAAATGAAAATGTAATATAGATACACAAAACTTTATAATTTTTCACTTCCTGCTAAGTTATATATTCAGTTGTGTACTAAAAAGACATGTTAAATAATTTAAAACCAATGTAAGCAATTCTACATTGTTTAGTATTTTGAATTATGGATTATACTGAATTATTCTAGTTTTTGGATAATATAGAATATTAATTATGATAATGACATACAACTTTAAAACCTATCTAGCAATAAAGAAAAAAGGGGTCTTTAAACAAGTTATTCTTTATTCCATGGCATTTATGTATGTATAAACCGAAGACTGGAAATTATTAAGCAGAAAAATATCTGTGGAGATTGTTCATAATGAAAATATTTAATTAATATTAGTTAAATATTGACAGTTTTTAATTAGTTACAGGATAAATAAGAAAACTGAGGAATAAAGAAAATAACATCTTTCACGATGGTCAGTGAATAAGGCTTTGGCATGTTCTGGGTAATTCAGTTGACAAAGCTACAGTGTTTTTCAAAGTTTACGGGAGTTATCGATGTTACAGGATTTAGAATAATAATAAATCCCTTTCTTGCCATTAGGCTTATTCTTAATTATTGGGCTAATCATAGAAATCTGACAGGTATAATTATACACTTTTGTATCTCTCCATAAAGTAAAAAAAAAAAAAAAGAAAAGAAAAATAATTTCCCGACAGAAACAATGGATGTCAGAAGGCAGTGAAATGACAAATTTAAATGCTGAATGTCAACCAAGAATTCTATATCTGAGAAAGCTATCTTTTTGAGTTCCTTGTCCCTACAAAGTCTTTTTTTAAAAAATTGAAAAATCAGTGTGGAAGAATGACAAAGAAGTCAATCAAGAGGAGGTGGATCCCTGAGTCTGAAATTCAGAGTAACATTCAAAACTAGAGATCTAAACATGTGAGTCATGGGAATATACACAACGTATTCATCTTTGCATCCAGAGCGAGATTATCATTGCAGAGGTGCACAAAGAAAAAGGAGAGAGATTGGCAATAACTCATCCCTGAGGCAAACAATATTTGAAAGTGGAGAAAAGGAGTAAGAGCCTTAAAGTTTGACTCAGAAGAAGACAGTGAAGTAGGAGGAAAACCAGGAGCATATCTTATCACAGAAATCAAGTGAATTTTTTACTTTAAAAGGGAAGGCCCGGTCATTTTTTTTTCAAATTCTTTTGAGAGATCATATAAGATGAAGAGAGATAAAGGAACATATATACATATTTTTACAAGAGAGGTCAGTAATGACATGGACATGAACAGTTTCAATGGAGTTCTGGGGGCATAATTTTACGATAACAGCCTGTACTTTGTCCTGTTGCTGTTAGGTGCCGTCCAGTTCGTTCAAACTCATAGTGACCCTATTTAAAATAGGAGGAAATTTAGTCCTATGTTAGCCTAATTATAGTGCAATTATTTGTTTAATACTTGATTTCTCTCGGTAGAATGTGAGCACTTTTACAGAAGGATTCTTGACTTTGATACTTGTACATCTAATATAATATTGCTTAAAGGCTAAGAGTGTGGTCTCCAGAGTTCTAATTCTTGGTTTGAATTCTATTCTCTCTCTGATTTGGGTATAACTCTGTTTAAGTTATTTAACATTGTTAAGACTCAGTTTGCTTTTCTCTGAAGTGAGCATAATATTAACATATACCTCATATGAGTACTCATATGAATACTCATATGAGGTATATGCTAATATGTAGTATTATGATAAGCTTTTAGCTTAGCGCTTAATAGATTAGGCCGTAATTTAGTACATGTATTTAGTACATACCAAAAAAGCACTGTCTTCAAATCGATTCTGACTCATAGGGTTTTGGTATGTACTAAACACAATCGTAGTCCTGGGATTATAATAATAATGTAAATACAATAGTATTATTTAGTACAGGTATTTAGTACGTACCAAAAACCACTATCTTTAAGTTGATTCCAACTTACGGGTTTTTATGTACTGAACACAGTCATAGTCCTGGGATTACAATAATAATAGCCAAATATATTGATCACTTACTAAATGAACTGAGCTAAAACCTTTACACTTGTTTATTATAATACGACTTGAATGATCATATGAGGTATATGCTAATATTATGCCTACTTTAGTGGAAAGCAAACTGAATCTTAACCATGTTGAATAACTTAAACAGAGTTATACAGCAAATCAGAGACAGAATAGAACTCATATCCAAGAATTAGAACTCTGGAGACCACACTCTTATCCACTAAAAAAAAAAAAAAAAACAGTATTATATTACATGTAAAAGTATCTAAGTCAAGAATTCTGCTGTAAAATTTCTTGTAATCTACTGAGAGAAGTCAAGTGTTAAGCAGATAATAGTGGACACTAAAAAACAAAAAAACTCAATTTAATAAGTGAAAAATGAAGGAATGAATGAATGACATCAGACCTGAAATCTCAATTCAGGAGTCATTAATGGACCAGAAACCAAAGGCAAGGAAGACGATCCTTGGAGCTGTGCTTCTGTGTGGGTGAATTTATTAGACTTTAAGGAGGAAGGGTTATAGAGGAGATGAATACAAGTAATTTGCATAAAACATGTAATGATGCAGCACCAAGGAGTCAAATTCTGAGGATTAAAAAGAAGGATGAGATGGGAGGATGTGCCAAGGGAATGGGAGGTCTTGCCTTGTTTCCTAAAGTGGTGATTCTGCATTGGGAATGGAGTCCAAGCAGACTTTGAGAATAATACAATTATTTTGCTTAATAGATTCTTTGGTGAGATCCCTGCTGCTACAGTTGTTAAATGCTCGACTGCTAACCGAAAAGTAGGTGGTAGGAGCCTACCAGATGCTTCTCGGGAGAAAAGACCTGGCTATATGTTCAATAAAGAATATAGCCTTGGAAACCCTGTGGGGCAGTCTACTCTGTCCTATATGGTCACTATGAGTCAGATTCAACTTGATGCCACACAACAATAAGAAGGACATTTTCTTCGGTAGCTATTTCAGGCCCAAAAAAGACTGTGTGATCCTGACAATGATAAAAATGTGAAATCTTGATCAGGGCAAGAGATGGAATACAGCTGCTTGGCAAGGAAAGGAAGAGATAACTGAGCCCGGGGTGTAGTAATGAGCTAGTGACTTGTATAGTTGGCTCTGGTATTGGGTTTAGAATACATTTGGGACTCCTAGGATGGAAAGATATGAATACCCTAAGGACAGATAACATAAAATTTAGGAAGCAACTATAATGTAAATGCTTACTTATCATTTTGACAAGTTATATTCTTTTTTGAAGAAATTGCATAGTTTCTTGGTATCTATAATCCCAATATGATTTAATTATGAATAATAAACTGACTTTGTGGTTCAAAAATGCTGTCATTGCAAGTTCTAGAGAAAAAGAGAAATTTTTTACAATGTAGTATCTGTTCTCTTTGTAAATATGTATGTGAGTTTAGTGATTCATGATAAAATTGCCTGAACTCACTTCTAAAAAGTTTAATTTCTAAATCTGTGGAGAGTTTTTAGTAACAGAACAACCATAATCCTCCAATGACTAGAAACTGTTATGGAATGTTGATTCTGTCTGACGAGCAATTAAGATTGAATTTTAAAAATAAATTGTTTCAAAGAAATGGACATACAAAAATAAGAAGACAGGATTGTGGCAAACGTGGAAAAGAAGGCTTAAAGTAGTTAACAGACTTTAAAAACAAACGTGTTTTTAGTACTTTCAGAATATATTTGGTAAATTCACCAAGGGATACAAAACTGATGAATTCCCCCTGGGCTTTTGCTTGAACAACAAAAAAAGGAATGAATTTCCATTTCCACAACAGAGATTATAAGAACTCCTTGTTATTTCTTTTTTTCCTAACTCAGTAACTTATTCTTTCATGTTTCCCATATAATATCATTGTGATCATCATTAGTTCTTTAAAAAAAAAAAAAATGTGCCTCTTTAAGCATGCGTAATTGAATCTAAATACTTTGGAGTTGGCTTGTATATTTAGTCTCGATCTATCCAAAAGCATACAAAGATTAACAAAAAAGTTGCATGCTCCCTGAAGCACTAGGAAAAAGCATGACCTGACTGCTATCATGGGGTAGCTCACAGAAGTCTGGGCACCAATTATTTCTAAGTAAATCACACTATTCGTAGGCACACAGTGCTGGTACAGGGTATGGCAGCAGGGTATCATTTGCTGGTTTCTCTTGGTTGTCTTCGCAAGCTCTATGAAGTCCATTAGGTTTTGGTAAATGATGTTTGTCTCACACTAAGAAAACGTATATTCCTTCAGACTCCTGTTCTTCATGTAGTGTTCAGGTATTGACTTGGAAATTGCTGTAAAAAAAAAAAAAAAAAAACTACATTATTCAGGGCAACTGGCCCTTGCTGTTGTTGTTGTCCTTCTTCTTCCTCTACTTCTTTTGGGTGTGGGAGGTGATCGTTGTTTCTTCGGTTAATTTTGACAATATATTTTGAAATGTTAGTTTTAGAAAACAAATCAGAAATGAAGTTGAAAAAATACAGGCGATAATTATGAGCCTTATTTTCATATATTAAAAAGCTTGCATTATTATATTGTAAATAGTTGAACATTTACGTGGTACCATGTCAATATGTTTTTTTTTTTAAAGTGATCAAATAAGACACTGTATGAACTTCTTTTGCAATAATATTTATTAAAGTAGAGCTCGATTTATATTAGTTATGGCATTTAGAATGTAAATTTTAGTGTGAATAATATTGGATTTTAAAAAATCTATTAAAAATTTACAAAATAAATGAGCACCTGGGTACACATTGAAAAACAAAATGCCCAAAGAGAAAATATGTCTGCTTTTACGGGAACAGATAAGTTTCTTTCATCTTCATGACATCTCTTTAATTTCTCATAGACAATCTGGGGCCCATTAACCACAGCTTTTCCTGTTCAGTTTCCTATCTCACCTTGGGGGTGTTGACACTTTATTTTCAGTCAGCAGATGTTCATTTGCTTTTCCCTCCCTAACCAAGTGCTCCATCATCCTCCTTTATAATGTAAAGTCCCAGCTCATTCTTCACCTGTCATATTATGTTATTCGTTGTCCTCTGCGTCTCCCTATCTCTGAATTGCAGTGCCCTAATTGTTTCCTACGTATCATGCTGCCCTAATTTTTAGCAGCTTATTTTACTGTCCTGTTTCTGGGGATTAGGACCCTTTTGTCCTTCATCCATCTCTTCATTCGCATGCCTATGTGCTTGGGGAAATTTATTTTAGCATCCAAAATTGAAAGGAAGTTGAAATGTTTACAAGGGCACAAAGAAACACAGGATAAGGTGTGTATTTCTTCTACTTTTTTCCTCAATGTCTTTCCCATTTTACTAAATGAATAATACACACTGAACTTGCAGGGCTTTAAATAAAATACAATAGTTTAGAAATATTTAGAATATGACAGGGAACTCTGAACTATCACGAAAAAAAGGTTATAATTTTTAATCATTCTACGGAAGAGGAGGCCATAATGTCAAATAATTAATTCACTCTGTTTTCTATGACTTCCTAAAGCAAAATCTGGCCAATAGATTTTATCAGTCATAAAAATTACTTTAAAGGTTCAAGATTAGGCTTTTTCTATATTTGTACAGATATTAACATACTTTTTTATTCTGGCATGAAATAATGAGCTAAGTTTAACATACTTTTTTATTCTGGCATGAAATAATGAGCTAAGTTTAAGAGTGGTAAGAGAACTTCTGGTAAAAGAAAGAAAAACTCTACTAATTTTAAAACCTGTTGTTGTTTTTAGGTGCCATTTAGTGGGTTTCGATTCATAGAGACCCTATATACAACAGAACAAAATAATGCCTGGTCTCGCACCATCCTCACAATGATTGTTATGCTTGAGCCCTTTGTTGCTGCCACTGTGTTAATCCATTTCTTTGAGAGTCTTCCTCTTTTTCTCTAACTCTTTATGTTACCAAGCATGATCCTCCTTCAGCGACTGGTCCCTCCTGATAATATGTCCAAAGTGTGAGAGACCAAGTCTTGCCATTCTAGCCTCTAATGAGTGTTCTGGCTGTACCTCTTCCAAGCCAGATTTACTCATTCCTTTGGCAATCAATGGTACATTCAATATTCTCCACCAGCATCATAATTCAAAGGCATCTATTCTTCTTCACACTTTCTTATTCATTACCAGCTCTCGTATACATTTAAGGGGACTGGAAATACCATGACTTGGATCAGGTGCACCTTGTTCTTCAAGGTGACATCTTTGCTTTTTAACACTTTACAGAGATCTCTTGCAGGAGATTTGCCCAATGCAATGTGTCTTTTGATTTCTTGACTGCTATTTTTTTTTATTTATATGAACATCGACTATGGATGCAGTTAAAATGAAATCCTTGACAATTTCAAACTTTTCTCCATGTATCATGATGTTGCTAATTTGTCCAGTTGTGAATATTTTTGTTTTCTTTATGTTAAGGTATAATCCATAATAAATTCTGTGATCTTTGATTTTAATCAGTAAGTGCTCCAAGTCCTCTCCATTTTCAGCAAGCAAGGTTGTGTCACCTGCATATTTATAGTTGTTAATGAGTCTTTCTCCAATCCTGATGCCACATTGTACTTCATATGGATCAGCTTCTTGGATTATTTGCTCAGCATACAGATTGAATAAGTACGTTGAAAGGATGAAACCCTGATAAACACATTTCTTGACTTTAAACCACACAGTATACCCTTGTTCTGATCAAAAGACTGCCTCTTGGTCTAAGTACAGGTTCCTCATGAGCACAATTAAGTGTTCTGGAATTCCCATTCTTGACAATGTTGTCCACAATTTGTTACAGTCCACACAGTCAAATGCCTTTACATAGTCAATAGAACACCAGCAAACATATTTCTGGTATTTTCTGCTTTCAGCCATGATCCACCTGACATCAGCAATAATATCCATTGTTCCATGTCCTCTTCTGAATCCAGCTTGAATTTCTGGCAGTTCCCTGTCGATGTACCACAGCAACCACTTTTGAGTAATTTTCAGCAAAATTTTACTTGTGTGTGATATTAATGATATTTTTCAATAATTTGTGCATTCTGTTGGGTCACCTTTCTTTGGAATTGGTAAAAATATGGATATTTTCCAGTAAGTTGACCAGGTAGCTGTCTTCCAAATTTCTTGATATAGGCTAGTGAGCATCTCCAGCTCTGCATCTGTTTGTTGAAGCATCTCAATTGATGTTCCGTCAATTCCTGGAAACTTGTTTCTTGCCAATGCCTTTAGTTCTTTAAATCCTAAATTTTTAAAATTCCTAGATACGAAGGGAAGGCTGACAGTTATTTAATCACAAATAAGAAAATTGTTTTCTCTGACAAGAAATTATTTCCACAAGTTATGCAGGAATTTGATGAGAACTAGGACTTTAGAATCTCTTAATTCCAGAATATATTCTTGGAGTTAAATCCTTGGTTAGACTCTTTTATCTTGTTACTCACATCCCAGAAATAAAAACACTGATATCACAGTTAATGTGAATATTTTGGTTGGTTCCATTTTACTTTCTGAGATGACATTTTTGAATAGAATATGCTCAGTGAATTTATTCATAAAACACAATGTGATCATGCTCAATTTGTAGATTATGGATCTCTCAAATGTTTTCTATAAAAGATCAAATAGCAAATATTTTAGTCTTTTCATGTCATGTGGTCTGTGTTGTAACTAGTCAACCAGGCCATTGCGTCACCAAAGCAGTCATATACCACATATGAGTGTATTTGTATTCTAATTAAATTTTATTTATGGATACTGAAATTTGCATTCCATATAATTTTCACTTGTTACAAAATTTTTTTCTTTTTTTTTTTATACAACACTGAAATATATAAAAGTTAGTCCTAGCTTGTATATAATACAAAATAGGCCACAGATCTGATTGGCCAAAAAACACGTCTTTTCTGAGCGAAATGCAATCATGATATTAATGAACTTGGGGTATGGTCAGAAAAACTAGGTGAAATCTTCTGTAAAAATATGACTGTTGATTTTTCTTTTTTTTAATTTAAGGTCAATTTGATCTGTATATGTACACAGAGTATGAGATAACAGTGGTACACTCATGGAGGATGTACACATCAGGAACTTTTTAGATACATTACAGGCTTGTGAAAGGAGCCCTGGTGGGGCAGCCACTAAGAGTTTGGCAGCTAACCTAAAGGTTGCTGGTTTGAACCCACCAGTCATTCAGCAGGAGAAAAATCTGGCAATCTGCTCCCAGAAAGAGTACAGCATAGAAAATCCTAAGGGGCAGTTCTGCTCTGTCCTATAGGGTCCCAATGAGTCAGAATCACTGGATGGCATACACCACCACCACCAACAACAACAATAAGCATGTGAGCAGGTGATTTTACCACAATCTATGAAGTGGGACTTGAGGATAATCAGGCTAATGGGAAGAGGTTAACTCATTTGCCCAGAAGCACTCAAGTATGAGGTGGTTGTTGAATCCAGGGTTCTAATTCAAGTCTGTTGGAATCTGAAACCTAGGTTCTTTCTACTAGGCCACACTGTAATAAAGTTCATGTTAAATAAAGAAAATATATGCAGTTTGATTCCCAAGAAAATGTGATAACGCCTTCAAACAAGCCTGAGATCAATTAGTGGTGGCAACATTTCAGATATCATTATGCAGAAAAGGCTGCTGAGAAATTCCCATGTAAAGAAGATAAAAGCTTTGAGACAAGGATAAAAGTACAAGCTTAGCCAAATCTGCTCAATAAAACTTGACTTGCTCTTTTATGTTTAAGCAGCTGGCAGCCACAGGGTGGTCTCAGTTCAAAATTGTTGCTTACCCCAAATGAAAAGCAGTCTTTAGTAGTGAAGGAATCCTTTGCACTTCTACAAGTCCTTGCTTATGACAGCAGAGAAGTACTGTTCTAGGAAACTAGTGAAAAAACATTTCCTTAGTTTTGCTGGCTCTGCAAAACATTGTACACAGCTGTACTAAAACCCATTAGCTCAACCTTTCAGAAAATTCTCTCTCTGAAATTGCTTAGAGGTACATAGGCTGACAGTTGCTGTGTGTTTTGAGAGTTTTACCTGTCGGAATCAGGCTCAGCATTCTTCTGTTAATTGGTCCGTAGAGACTGGTCATTTTAGAGAGAGAAGTTCCATACCTTAGAGAGAGTGACATCTACCTCAGCCCATAATCAGCTAATTTAAAGAATGGGAATACCACTGGCTCTGGGGGTGCTTACCCTCCACTCTATGTTGAGATGAGTTGAGGGGACTGTAGAAGGCATGTCAGGCAATATAAAATTAAGGGGATATTGGGAATAGAGAAAAACAGCTTCCAAAATACATAAACTCAATCATATCAAAACCCAGGCATGCAGTCACCTCTGAGGACATCAAAATTTTAAAATTTAAGACTGAATATCTGATTTTTTATTGCAGAATTCCTGAATTGTATTGTTTCACATTCAGTTAGAGTGTTGTCAATCACATAGGATGATTTTCCTAAGATCAATGGGTTTTGGTAGTGGCAAATGATCAAAAGGAGAGAGCAAATTAAAACTTGAATCATAGGATGTGCCAGACAACATCCTAGGGAGCCAAAACCAAACCCTTTGCTGTCGAGTCTATTCTGACTCATAGCGACCCTATAGCAGAGAAGGGAAATGCATACTCACTCCTAAGCGATTTATTAAGGGTATAGTTTATTCGAGTGGTTGTTGTTTTGTGCTTTTGTGTCAACTCCGACTCATAGCAACCCTATAGGACGGAGTAAAACTGCCCATAGGATTTTCAAGGCTGTAATCTTTCCAGAAGCAGATTGTCATAGTTTTCTCTCTCAGAGTGGCTACTGGGTTTGAACCACTGACCTTTCAGTTAGCAGCTGAGCATTTAACCATTACACTACCAGGGCTCTTTGGCCTGGTGGTTAAATCTTGGCTCTTCTTTCATAGCTCTGTATTAGATCCCTATTATACCACTTTCTAACAATGAAACTTTAGGCAACTTACTTTATTTTTTTCAACTTAAAAATAAAATTCAAGTGATTTACCTTTGATTACTAAATACAATTAAAAATTCTCATCCCCATTCTTATCGGTCTAATTTTTAAATCATGGATATGACAAGCCTGGTAAAGGTGCCTCTAGAGACAAATATAAAGCTACCATCGAGTCAACTGTGACTCTTGGCAATCTTATGTACAATAGAGCAAAACAGTGCCAGGTCTTGAGTCATCCTAACAATCTCTAGCATGTTTGAGTCCCTTGGTGCAGGTACTAGTGTATCACACTGAGCATCTCCCTCATCCAAGATGGTCCTCTACTTTACCAAATATCATGTTCTAGACCAGTAATTGATCCCTCCTGATGATGTGTCCAAAGCAAAGGAGTCAGACAGTGTTCCATTATGATTCATAAGGATTTCTTTGATTATTTTTTGGAAGTAGACCACCAGACCTTTCTTCCTAATCTGTCTTATTCTGGAAGCTTCTAACATCTTAGTAACACTCCAGCCACCACAGTATGACAAACTGACAGACAGGTGGTGGGAAAGTGCCTCTACAAGAGTTTTAATAACCATGGAACATACCATAACTAGTGATGAAAATTAAAAAAAAAAAAATAGTTACATTAACTATTATACCCTTACTGCCTTAAAATATAACATTCAAATCTCAATATTTTAAATTCAAAGTAAGAAATGGCTTTTCAGATATACTGGTGACAAATTGGTAAGAATGTGGCACAATGACTGATGTAGCCATAATTTACTTTAATATCATAAAAGCACCTTTCTTTCACTGGGTATTTATGAAAGATTCCAAAAATTGTTGTTATTCTATCATATTTTATAAGAAACAATTCTTTGAAGAAATTTTTTTTAAAAAAATGATAAACTTCCAAAGAAAAAAATTACCAGTAAAACTGTGTCAAATATATGACTGATTGTTTTCTTCAATTCTCATTTTAGAAAATATTATAAAAGCAATTTAAAACCCTAAAAGGACCTCAGAATAGTCTTTACAAATAAGGCCACAACTGTTAACAATTGAAATTGCCAGATACATTTATAAAATCATAGCACATAAGAGAAAAATAATGACCATCATTTCAGACTAATTGTGTGACAAAAACTGGTATGATAAAATATAGCAAATATGAAATGGCAAAATTCAGGACATACCCTATTAAACGACACGAGCACATTTAAAATGGAGGACACATGCTTAGCAAAAAATCCAGAAGACCTTTTGCTTGGCATAAAAATGATTACATTCAATCATGTGTAAAAATAAAATGATTTAGAGTTTTAAAGTAATATCCTACAGTTTTATATAATTTAGATAAAGAATATGCTTATACTTATTTAACCACTGCAAGGCAACCTGATATTATAAGATAGAAAATAATCTAGCAATAATATGAAATAAGAAATGATTTTAAAGAAAATGATGTCTTCATTTTTATTTAATAATTTAACAAGGAATTCAATTGGGAATTTTCAAATTAGGAGAGGAAAGTTTTAGAAGCCCTATATTCTATATTAACTTTTGTTGTTGGTTGTTGCCATTGAGTTGATTCCCACTCACGATGACCCCGTGTGTGCAGAGTAGAACTGCTCCAGAGGGCTGTTAACCATTTTGTGCCAGGTGGTACATACAGCGACCATTTACTTTTTCAGTCTCTGTGTTTATTGGGAAGCTGCTGCACCACTGACAGTGTGTGCTGCCACAAGGCACTGGCCTTTAGGACTGTTTGAAATTGAAAAACTGGGCATGTGCTGCAAATTACTGTTTTTACAAGGTATTGTATGAGGTGTCTGAAGTTTTGGCAGGAAAAATAGAAAATTTGAACATTTTTATTTGTTATACTTATGTACCAGTGGATTCTGGGGAGACTTTGGAGTAGAATTAGTGGTACAATATATGTACCTTGGGACACTAAGGGTAGGCTTGTGGGAAGGGGCAAGAAAAAAAAATTCATACTACCTACCAAAAATTCAGACACAATGAGTCAGCATGCTTCCTTTGGTGAATACAGATGGTTATCAACAAAAAATTCAAAGAGGAAAATAATTTGGTCATGAAAGGATTAAGGCTGTGACCCTTTGTAAGCAGATGGTCAAACCTGTCTTCTAAGGTGTCTCTGGGTATGTTCAAACTGCCAGCCTTTTGGCTAGTAGTCTAGTGTTTGTGCCACCCTGGGGCTGCTATATTTAGATTGTTGTTGCATGCATTCAAGTCAATTGTGGCTCATAATGACCCTTTATGACAAAGTAGAACTGCCCCATAGGGTTTACTAGGCTGTGGGCTTTATGGGGGTAGGTCAGTAGGTCTTTTATCTTGCTGAGCTTCTGGTGGGACTAAACTGCCGACTCTTCAGTTGGTAGCCAAAATTTAGTAATTGGGCAACCAGGGCTCTTTCTATTTAGAATACGACAGAGTCACTTGTCCAGACAGTAAGAAAGTGTAAATATTTTCTTGGAGAGTCCCTTATTATTCTAGAGATAGATACACATTTAGCAAGGACAGATTATCCAACAGGTAAGGTAAGCACAGTGCTTACCTTGCTTACCAGATAATCTGTAGTGAACAATTGCACATTTTTTCACCATATCAAAGACTCTGCTTCTTGGTATGGTTGGCATCTCTCTCTCTCCCAACTCCACAGCACCTTCCTACAGAATCAAAGCCTTTTTTCAAATTTACAATCCCTGTGAGGGGTGGATGATCCAGTAAACTAGGTAAGCATGGGCTTATTTTGCTTGCTTACTAATCTCTAGTGAACAATTTCATATGGGTTTCCCCACATTTTTGATAATCTGGTAAGCAAGGTAAGCACCCATGCTTATCTTGCCTGTTAGATAATCTGCCCCTGCTAAAGGTGTATCTATTGGATAATCCGTTCCCTGGGTTTTTTTGGGTTTTACCCTTAGGAAAGATACAATCAATTGATAGCAATTGTGAGAGCACATCTGAAAAAGAGGGCTGGCCAAAGGGTAGATTGAAGCTAATGCTAGGCTCAAGCCCAGAAAGCGATGGGCTCCAGAAGTCAGTTTTGAAAAGAAAGGGCAAGGGCAACTCCATAAATTAGAGGCAAATGTAACTAAGAAGGCAAAGCTGAAAAATAGAGACAGATAAATGTGGAAATAGGGGGATCTAAAAGTTATATGCAGAAGCATTCAATGATCTGGACATACTTTTGGAATAATTTACCTTCTAAAATCTCTGGGCTCTTTCATGGGAATCTACTAAATGAGCAGAATACCTGTATGCAGTTTCCCAAACCTGGAGGAAGTATTTACATGCTATTGGACACATTTAATCCTATTGGAATGATTGAAATGCCATTACTGTTTTACTAGATTGGGTTTTCCTCCCCCAAGGATATGAGAGCTACATTTTTAGAAAAGTGTCCTCCGGAAAAACACAGAGAAGAATTTCAAATTCTGCTAGAATACAGACTTTCTGGACACATGAAGGCTGGGTGAATCCCTAAAACTCTTGCTCCGAGATAATCTTTAAACCTTAAACCAAAAATATCCCCCAAAGTTCTCTTAAAACTAAACCTAGTTTTGCTTAACTAGTAATGAATGTCTGCCCTGTGCTCTGTGCTCTTATAAAATCTACCTATATGGGATCAAAATGACAACAGCAACTTGAAGGATTAGATAGGAAATTTAGGGGGCAGTAAGTTTATGTTTACGGAGGAAGAACAATTGGATAAAGAGTATAAGAATGATTGCACAACGCAAAGAACGTAATCAATGTCACTGAATTATAAATAAAGAAACTATTGAATTGGTATATGTTCTGCTGTGTATATGCTCATCAACAACAAGAAAAATAAAATAAATTATAAAAAATGTGGCCTGGGACATACAAACCTATTTATCAAAAAAACTTATCCTGTAGAAAGTTAATTTCCCTAACTGACTTCATATAAGAATGGCATTGGGGATTTATACTGACATAGAATTCTGGGACCTACCTCTGATTCCTGAATTACGATGTCTCAGTGCGATGCCTGAATATAATATTTATTTATTTATTCATTTATTCATTTATTTATTTATTTTTAATCACGTTTCTACCAAGATTTCAGCAAGGTTACATGCTGCAATTCAGAATTTAGGAATCACTGCTGCAGGCTGCCTAACTCCTCTGGCTCATGGAAAAGGAACAGGCTAAGGCTAAGGACTAGGTACTAGAAGTACATGTTCAAATCAGCTTCTGTCAAGACACTTGAGATTCTGACATGAAGTGAGATCTGTGTTAGGATATCAGTGTTACTGTATGTCAACAGAGTTAGGATGTGATGAGTCATTAAGTAAATATTGGGAGCCCTTTAAAAGGATGCTTATATATTATGGAAACCCTGGCTGCGTAGTGGTTAAGTGCTACGGCTGCTAACCAAGACATCAGCAGTTCAAATCCACCACACGCTCCTTGGAAACTCTATGGGGCAGTTCTACTCTTTCCTGTAGGGTCGCTATGAGTTGGCATTGACTGGATGGCCACAGGTTTGTTTTGGTTTTATATATTATCACAGTCCCTGTTCTACCCTTTACCTTAGCTGATCCCTGATCCTCTGCCCTCACTAGTAGGAATCTTAATCTTTCATGTTGGAACTATTGACCTCTCTATAATGAATTAGAACAACATAACTTAAATAAGCTGCAATTCAGTGGACGGTCAATCTGTAAGTTGTGGTAGGAATAACAAAACCAACAAGCTGTTGCTTCATAACTGCATACATGAACTTATAGGAAAAGACAACCTAAAGGGAAGAAAACTGGAGATAGTATATAAAACTAGACCTGGGATTATTTGCTTCTTAATATTGGAAGATAGCAAATATGACATATCCCGAGAGAGTGGAGTTTACTAAAATGTTGAAAGTTTTTTTTTTTAATATATATATCATATTATCAGTTATGATTTAACTAACCTAAATAATCTTTTAGAACCCGGTCTACAAAGATATTGTAAAAATTAGAGATTTTATACTAACATGACAAAATAACTTGCATCTGTTGAATCTAAAAATAATAATTTGAACTTACACTTTTTCTTATGATACATAAAGCTATTTGCCATGCTGGCTTGGAGAAAAAAATAAGAACAAAAAACTGTTTTATTAATAGAGATTTTTTTAAATTTATAGTTAATTTAATTATAATTCACAGTTCAAATAATGTCATCTGAAAGAAAGTGTATCAAAAGTAGGTTAATACTGTCTTTTTAAAATAATTTATTTCATTTCTTTGTTATTGAGAATATACACAGCAGAATTTGCACCAATTCAACAATTTCTATGTGTTCTGTGACATCAATTACATTTTTTGGGTTGCACAATCATTCTCACCCTCCTGTTCCTCACCCATTATCATAACCTCACTGTCCCCTAAATTTCCTGTCTAATCTTTGGAATTGCTGTTTTCTAATTGATCCAGATAGATTTTTTGAAAAGCACCACTCTAAAGAAAACGAGTCTATGTAATATAAGTTAGGGAAATCCTAGATTAAATACAAAGATATAAGCTTATTTCCTGCAGGACTTTTCAGATCCTTTACAGTAGAAATATGCAGTATGAATTCACAAGAGGAAAACTGAGTGGACAGCTTTCCCCCAGTGTGTTTAAACATAGACTATTTCTTCTTGCATAGCATCTCATGAGACTAGGATCCTTCAGAACAAAGGCATTATGTGTTTGTTGTTATTTTTAATTATTAGTAGATGCATAAATAATATTTTTGTTAGACCATAGACATGAAGTAGGAATCTTCCAGAAATTCTGCAAAGACTTCATTTTCTTGAGAAGGGGTGAATTAGGTATTGTTATTTTTGTTGTTTTGTGTGCTGTCCAGCCAATTCCAACTCATAGTAACTCTCCAGGACAGAGTAGATCTTTACTGAAACAGAATGCCACATCTTTCTCCGTTGGAGAGGCTAGTGGGTTCAAACTGACAACCTTTTAGTTAGCAGATGAGTGCTTAGCCACCCAAACCAAAAACCAAACCCACTGCCATCGAGTCAATTCCAACTCATAGCGACCCTATAAAACAGAGTAGAACTGCCCCATAGAGTTTCCAAGGAGCACCTGGCAGATTCAAACTGCTGGCCTCTTGGTTAACAGCTGTAGCACTAACCACTACGCCACCAGGGTTTCCACTGTGCCACCAGGGCTCCTTAAATTAGGTACTAGTTGGGGAGAGAAAAGAAAAGACAGTTAACTAAGTAATAAGGAAAGATTAAAAAATACATGAGGAAAAAACTGAATTTGCTTTACCCTGTACCTTGAAATTCTATTAATATGGGCTGCTGAAGACTGACTCTGTGCTACTTTCTACTCTTAAGAAGCTGTACTCAAAGAATAGCAATTTGAAGCAATAAGCTTACTTACACCATCCTTAATGGAAACCAGGTTGCTAATGGAAAATATTCCAAGTTTTACTTTGGAAGCATTATTATGTGCAAATATTTGAAAACGTAGTTTCTTTGTCTTTTATAACTTTGAAGATTCCTAGAAGACGATAAACTATACATACGTATTTTTTTTTTTCATGAAGAGACTAGAAGCACATTCACTTCAATATATTTTACACTCTTAATAGGATAGAAACAAAGACAATACATTATGTAAGAGAAAGCCGAGCATTACTAGAGCCTATTGAATAAGGATATTTTCAGTGCTGCCTGAAGGGCCTGAAGGTACTTTTTGTCTCAGAACAATTCTCTGAAGCACTAGCTTGTTTATTTCATTCATCTGCCTGTTAACTCAGAGTGAATCAAATCACTTTGCATTTCTACCTCATGAACCAAGCTCTTCAGAGAACTTTCTGTGGGCCATACTGATGCTTTACTGAATATCAAATCTCAAAAATGATGTTCCTCAATTATCACAATGTGTGTTTTAAACAACAGTAAGTGCAAACTAAGGAGCCCTGACAGCGCAATGGTTAAGCACTGGGCTGCAAACTGAAAGATCAACCCACCAGCTGTTCCTCAAGAGAAAAGAACTGGCAATCTGCTCCTGTAAAGATTTCAGCCTGGGAAATCCTATGGATCAGTTCTACTCTGTCCTGCAGGGTCACCAGGAGTAGCAATCAACTCCATAGCACACAATAATGACAAGTGCAAAGAAGAATCTCTAGGGTATCTAAAAAGGAGTGTCAAAAACTCTCGTTCAAGATATTTAATATGGTGGCATAGTGGCTAAGTGCTGTGGCTGCTAACCAAAAGGTCTGTAGTTCGAATCCACCAGGCACTCTTTGGAAACTCTGTGGGGCAACTCTACTCTGTCCTATAGAGTCACTATGAGCTGAAATTGACTCAACAGCAACAGGTTTGGTTTGTTTTGGTAACATGGGAAGAAAAGGAAACACAAAAGTGAAAATACACTTAACAGGATAATGTCAAGGCAATAAATAGATCTAGAGCATTATAAAGGAATATTGTCATTGAGTACATTACCTTCCAAGATTTAGCCAACCCTGTGGATTGTACTAGTTTGGGAAGGTTTCACAAAAGAGGAATTTCAAGTGGGCATTGAAAGATGAACAGAAATCAGAGAGAGTGCATTCTAAAAAGGAGGAATACGTGTGCAATAAGGCAGAGAGAAAAAAAAAAAAAACACAGCATATTCACTGCCTAATAAGTGGGCTAGAATGGCTGGTTCAATGATATAAACAAATGATAGGAAATACCTCTATCTACAAACTCACTAAGCTGGACTAGAGACTGATTTTACCCAAAAATATTAAGCTAAAGTGATTAGATGTTAACTTTTAGTTAATTCCATGTAACAGATGATTTTTAAATAACAAGATCAAAGCAGATTTTGGGAAAATTTAATAACTATGTCAATGTGAAGGTTGAAGAACAAGTACTTAGAGATACCATAAAGGAGATCTATTTATAAAAGTCATGCTTCAATTGATAAGAGACTAAATTGTAGCCTTGGCCATGGAATGAAATAGAAGGCTATTGTGGAAGTCATCATAATTATTGTTGTTAAAACCAACTGAACACTTTAATAGATTGGGGAGTAGGGTGGGAGTTAAATCTATTAGAATAACCACATTTCTAATAAAACTTAAAAAAAAATCTACAAGAGGATGCATACTGGTAGATGTTTAGACATATAAATAAGGCTATGAAGATGGAAAAGTATCTTATATATGTGGACTAGGCTGTATTTAAGAATGAGTTGAAACTTAGGAGAAAGGTCATAATAAAATATATTATTTATCCACAGCAATGAGATTATGTTTGAAGATGTGACAACCAAAAGTATATTCGAATAAATAAGTTAAAAAAAAATTAGTACATACTGAAAATTCCAACAAATTCTAGGGCTGCACTTTGGAACACAGTCATATTGAATGTGTGGAAATTATATGTTTACTAGTAAAGGAGACAGGAAGCCACTGGGTGGTGCAAATGATTAACACACTTGGCTGCTAACCCAAAGGTTGGAGATTCAAGTCTCCCTAAAGGTACCTTGGAAGAAAGGCCGATCTACTTCCAAAAAATCAGCCTTCGAAAACCCTATGGAACACAGTGCTAATGTGACACACTTAGGGCCTCTATGAGTCAGAATCAGCTTGATGGCAACTAGTTAAACTGGTTAAAGGAGACCGAATAGAAGTGCAGGTAAGAGAAGCTCTAGAATAATGTAATGAAAAAATGCAAATGAAAATAAGAATCAAAATTAAGTCAAGCTGAATGCACAAAAGTGATGACAGTATAAAAATAAGAAAGGAACCCATGTGTCAAAAGAAAATCAAGGTTTGAAAACTGAAATCAAATAATTATATGTCCCATGTTAAACAATTCTTGGATAAAGCATAATTTCCTGTTTCTTTGCTAAACAATACCAAAAACCAAAACTAAAGCCGTTGCCATAGTGTGGATTCCAATTCATCGAGACCCTATAGGACAAAGTAGAACTGCCCCATGGGGTTTCTACAGAGTCGCTGGTGAATTCAAACTACTGACCTTTTGGTTAGCAGCTGATCTCTTAACCACTGCACCACCAGGTCTCCAAACAATACCAAGACCGAACAAAATAACTCAAATGCTTACTTAAGGAAATGCATATTCCTAGAAGGTAAGACTCTGAACCAACTAAACAGCTTACTTATCATGACTCATTTCAAGCCACTCATCTTCCTGTGCCTATTAACCCAATCCTGTAAGACCCACCTTAAAATCATCCAACTCAGTGATACCATGACCTAATTTCTGATTGAAAGACATTACTAAGACTTTTATCATGATAGTGCTCTTTTGCTGCAATAAAACGAACAAACTGAGCGTTAGTTCATCAACTGGTTTCTCTTTATGTCTTATTAGGAGCCAACAGCTGACATTTCTGATGAAGAAACAAGAAGAGTTAGGGTATTTATTAGTTAACTTAAAAGATATTCAAACCATGTCCACTAGATACTGGGGTGGATAGCATGTGAAAATACAAAGTCTGTCCTCTCATAGACAGATGGTGGAATTGGAAAGTAATTATAAAATGGTAAATAAACAAGATGATGAAGGTGCTGGAAAGAAAATATAACTGGATAATGAGACTTACATTATATAGGGAGGCTTCTCTGTGGAGGTGACACTTGAGTATAGGAATAGAGATGCAAGGAAATTTTTAAAAAATGCTACATTGCAGATCCGTAACTCTACCATAAAATCCTGAAGCCGATAATAATAATAAGGGGCAGAAAGAGTTAAAGTGTGTTACATAGAAAGCCTTTGCCAACTGCTTTATGTGTGCTATCATTTTTTAATTTAAACAACTCTGAGAAGTAAAAAAAAAATATATATATTTTAGGCACTGTTAATTTCCCATTTTATAAAAGAGATAACTGAAGTTTAGCAGAGCTTAGTAATTAACCAAGTTACATAATTAGTGGTACATGAGCCCGAGCTGCCTGATTAAAAAGCCTATATTTTTAAGTTAGATGCTATAGTGCCATAAATGAATTGATACATAGAGATTTCTCTTCAGTATATGATTATTTCTTATAGATTAAGTTTTTCTTCTAATCGTCCTAGGGTTTTGTTTTTTGGGATTTTTTTTTAATAGGTTAGAGAAAGTATAAATTTATTCAATTATTTGGTTTACTATTTAATTAGTACATAGAGAAAATCTACATGAAATGGGAATACATTTTAAAGGTTCTCCTTCATTAGTAGTTTTTTTGTCGCACTTGCCTGACTTGAGCTATCAGGAAAAACAGCTTCAATCATTCACTTTTTTAATTGCAACCAAAATATAATCACTAGAGTGTATGGGTAACATTGATTCTATTGACAAGTCACATTAGCCACTCTCAGTGTCTGGTGACCTTAGGGTGATTGAAAACTTCTATCAGAGATACTAGTAAATATATTCATATTTTCATTTTTCTTTCTTCTTACACTGAAAACTATTTATGGCAACTTCTGCCTTAGGGGCTGTGCAGAGCAGTTGTGTTCATTGATTAAAGAAACTAGAGACATATCAAGACAGAGTGAAACAAGAATAAGGGCTTTCAAAGACATCTAATGATGAGATTTCTTCAGGGCACACACAGTATCTAAACTTCACATAAAAAGCCTTTAAATAATCTCAACCTCATTTAATTTTTAGAATGCACAATCACTCTTTGCAGGCTGCACAACAAAAAATAAAAAGTGGAGGGTTTTCAAACCTATACTGAACAAAGAAAGAATAGCCTAGTAAGAAGAAAGCAAGGGTTTAATTGGGTTTAACAAATACATATAAATATGGCTAATTGCAGCGCTTTTGTTGTTTTTATTGGTGACTGAATTGCCTCATTGGTTCAGACCATTGGATAAAAATTTCTGATCTTGAAAACTGCTATAAAAGTGAGACATTCAATCCACCCTTGTGCCTTATCCAAATCACAGGCTTGAATTAAAAATGACTTCATCAGTCTTGTAGACCCTCTATTACCGTTTAACATGGTATTCCAAGGTGGACTGATAGAGCAAGGAAGGATTCTTTATACCTTTTACTCATAGATATCAATACATCAAGTTGAGAAGCCGTCACACTGAGAAACATTGAAATATTTTCTGTCCACACACCTAAGCTCCCTTAATTGACTAAAGATATTTGCTTTAGGCATGTCCCAAAATAAGAATTTAAGAATTCTGGGTAGCCGAGAGTATGCATTTGTGCCATCTACAGCTGCTAACCAAAAGGTCAGCAGTTCGAATCCACCAGATGCCCTTTGGAAACTGTATGGGGCAGTTCTACTGCGTCCTCTAGGGTCACTATGAGTCAGAATCGACTTGATGGCAACAGGTTTTTTTTTTTTTTTTTTTTTTTGGTATTAAGGTCCTTAACTGACTTGTGAAGAGAAAATGTGAACCTAACTCACATGAGTCTCCTCACAGATAGACTTCTCTTACAAGATACCATAGTAACAGCATTGTAGAACGCTGAAGTTTGGAGAGTGGATGGGTCTTTGGAGATCTTTCAAATATGCTGTCTCACTTTCATTATTTCTTAGATAACAAAACTAAATCCAGAGAGACTAGATAACTTACCCAAGGTATATCAATTCCTCAAGAGCAGGCAGTATTAACAATAGCTAACTGCTGTGCTAGTTTTACTTCATAAACAGTGTTGGGAAGATGGGACTAGGAGAGCTGGCCATTAAAATTTCTAAACAAAGAAATTATATGATAAAATTTTTGACTTAGGAATGTTAGACAAAATGATGACATTTATCAGGAAAGAAAAAAGAATACTCTCTATTGGATGGTCATTTCAAGGGATGGCCATACTTCTGATAACTTACATGGGTTACATAAAGGCAGTTGTAGCAGTTTGAGACCTCTAGAAAAGAGACTGTGAGATCAAATACAGCGAGTTTACCAGACAGTACACAAATGGAAAGGAAGGGGAAGGAGCAGGAGTGGAGATGAGGAAAATTTGAGTTGCAATGTAGACCAAAAGATTCAGTCAACCCAAGAAGGAGATATGGAGCAAAAATGGCACATCAGAGTAGTCTTAAATTGGGTAAAAATGTTTAGCACTTTGTATTCTTGCTTCTATCCATGGGACACCCGAGAAGGCAACTTGGGAAAGGCAGCTCTTTATGCTGACACATCACTGAAGAGGCCGAGAGCCAAAGGTTGTCTTGTGACAGTAGGGACAACAACTGAAATAACAAGTTCTTCATTGGATGGGATTCTCCTGGCACACAAGTTCACCTCTTATGACACTCAGATTAATTTGTATATATGTTAATTTTAGTTTATGTTCAGGAAGCAACTCCTACTGGATTCTGTTAGGCTTCTCTTTCAGGGAAAAACTTAGAAAAGGAAGGGTAGAGGGATGAACTATGGTATTCAACACTATAAATAATTTCTGCACTACAACTGATACTTAGAATTCCCTTTCTCCACTATCCATTCAAGTTTCCCCTCTTTGGTCTTAGCCTACCAGTTAATGTGATCTGGACCTAATCCCCCAGGTGTCTGAGCCCTTGTTACTATGGCCTTCTAGGGTTGTTTCACTTAGTCATTTAATATTGCAATTGGGCAAAGGACTATCAAGAGGAATCCAAGAGAATTAGTTAGGTGACAGCATATTTTTTCTGTTCTTCATTGTGTAACAGCAAACCTAACCTTCTCTTGATTATCAGGATCAATTACTTCTGCCAAAATAATAACTCCTTTTTCTGCCCTTTGGTTTCTAAACACAAAGCATCTGTAGAGATCAGGTGGTAGACCCTGTTTATAGTTCAGTTGGAGTCTTGCTTACTCCTCTGGCAGAGGAATTCCTCCTTTGGGCACTGAGACCTTCAAACTGGAAGTGTATAGAATTGCAAAGTTAGAATATATTCATCTTACCACCATACTCATAGTTGGTCTCCTCAGGGATGGTACTGTATCAGGGGCTCAGCAGAAGTCTTTTTTCCTGGAAGATCAGATATGCAGCATCAGCAGGAGAATGGTGAATGGAATCCTTTTCTGTTGGACCCTTTCCTAACAGCTGTCTCTGCCTCTTTGGCCACCTCATTTATGTGCCCATCATACAAGCACTGGAGTAACTCAAGAGAGCTAGCTGATTTATTTTATTTCCTTGGTTTGTTAACACCTCTTTATTAATAGATCCTCTCTAGTCAATATTGACATATGATACAAAAATCTTCACACTTCGTGCCCACTTTCATATATCCACCACATGCCTCTACCATGGACTTTCTTGTCCCTAAAACAAAAACCCAGTGCCATCAAGCGGATTCTGACTCATAGCGACCCTATAGCACAGAGTAGAACTGCCCCATAGAGTTCCCAAGGGGTGCCTGGCAGATTCAAACTGCCGACCCTTTGGTTAGCAGCCATAGCACTTAACCACTACGTCACCAGGGTTTCCATATTCTTGTCCCTACTTTTCCAGTATTGCTTTTTCTGGGCTCCCTAATGAGCTGGACAGGCTATTTGCTACTTTTTCTGATTCCATATATATTCAAACATTGACTATGTTCTTACACATACAAAGTAGATGATCAAGTGCACTGCTCAAATTTCTGCCCTTTGGCAAAAATATTCCTTAGAAATGTCTTTAAAAGTGAAGCCAGAATTAGAATGCAGAGCAGCTACTTTGTATTTTCACCTTGCACAGGCATACCAAGATAACACGTGGTTAAGTCATAGTTGGCTTTTTCTCCCTGTCTTAGCTGGTCATAAGTCATTTCCTATTGAACCATGAAGGAGAGGTGTTGAAACAATGATTGTGGATTATGTGGGGCTCAAGACAACACTCTCACACAGGTTGCTTCTGCCCTCTGGTCTTATTGGTGCTATCTCAGATGTACTGATTACATCTTGTAGTGAAGCATTGCTTGCTTTACCTGACCTGATGGGTTGGTGAATCTGAAAGAATTCATATTAAGATAAAAAGTTCTAAAATCAAGGTCACTTGTAGCTGTATGTTTGTAGGCTACATCTCTACTTGTGCCCAGAACATGCCAGGAATTGTTTCTTTCAAAAGATGAATAATTTTGCACTATAGGTGACATGGTCTTACTCCAAATCCCCACGGTTCCACAGTGTTATTCTCTCACCAGGGTTTGCCATAATCTCCACACAGAATCTTTTTCCACCACTGATACATCTACTATCACAGCACTTGGCAATCACAAGTCCCAAACGTTAAGAGTTGTTTGCAGTACTGCCTGGCCTTTTCTACAGACCCCATTCTTGCTTTGGGTCTCATTCAAAACTGGCAGCTTTCCGTGTCACTCATAACATGGGCTGGATCAATTGTCTCATGAGTGGAATATGCTGCATTTACAAGGTCTAAAGTTGTACAGGCATGATACATCCTGCTCTGTAGTTACGGGGAAAGACAGAAAAATTTGTGTTTTATTTTATATGTCATGTTCTAGGATGCTGCTAACCACTGAATCCCTAAATATGTTAGGGCACTCGAGATTCAGTAGTAGAATTTTCACCTTCCATGAGGGAGACCCATTTTCAATTTCCAGCCAATGTGCCTCCTGTGCAGCCACCACCCGTCTATCAGTGAAGGTTTGCGTGTTGCTATGATGCTAAATACCAGAAAGATGTTCACTGTGTTTTATTGACTATGTAAAGACATTCAACTGTGTGGATCATAAAAAATTATGGATAACATTGCAGAGAATGAGAATTCTGGAACACTTATTTGTGCTCATGAGGAATCTGTACATGAATCAAAAGGCAGTCATCCCAACAGAACAAGAGGATGCTGCATGGTTTAAAGTTAGGAAATGTGTGTGTTGGGGTTGTATCCTCTTGCCATACCCATTCAATCTGTATGCTGAGCAAATAATCCAAGAAGATGGACTATATGAAGAAGAACGGGGCATCAGGATTGAAGGAAGACTCATTAACAACCTACCTTATGCAGATGACACAACCTTGCCTGCTGAAAGTGAAGAGGACTTGAAACACTGATAAAGATCAAAGACCACAGCCTTCAGTATGGATTATGCCTCAACGTAAAGAAAACCAAAATTCTCATGACTGGACCAATAAGCAACATCATGATAAACAGAGAAAAGATTGAAGTTGTCAAAGATTTCATTTTATTTGGATCCCAACCAATACTCATGGAAGCAGCAGTTAAAAAATCAGAAGACCCATTGTATTCAGCAAACCTGCTGCAAAAGACTTCTTTAAAGTGTTAAAAAGCAAAGATACCACCTTGAGGACTAAGGAACGCCTGACCCAAGCGATGGTGTTTTCAAGCACCTCACATGCATGCGAAAGCTGGACAATGAATAAGGAGGATCAAAGATGAATTGAAACCTTTGAACTGAGGTGTTGGCGAAGAATATTGAATATACCATGGACTGCCAAAAGAAGGAACAAATCTGTCTTGGAGAAAGCACAACCAGAATGCTTCTTAGAAGCAAGGATGGCGAGACTAAGTCTCACATACTTTGCACATGTTATCCGGAGGGATCAGTCCCTGGAGAAGTACATCAGGCTTGGTAAAGTAGAGGTTCAGCAAAAAAGAAGAAGACCCTCAATGAGATGGATTGACACAGCGTCTACAACAATGGGCTCAAGAATAGCAACAACTCTGAGGATGGTGCAGGACTGGGCAGTGTTTCGTTCTGTTGTGCATGGCGCTGCTATGAGGTGGAACCAAGTCAGTGACACCTAACAACAATAATAGTGTGATGCTGAACAGGTTTCAGTGGAGCTTTCAGATTAAGATGCAATAGGAAGAAAAGCCTGGTGATCTACTTCTGAAAATTAGTCAGTGGAGACCCTTTGGATCACAAGGATCTGACCTGCTGCTGATCATTGCAGTGATGCAGGAACAGGAAATGTCTTTGTCCTGTTGGATGCGGGGTCATCATGAGTTGAGAGCCAACTTGACAGAGACTAACAACAACAAACCTCTGAATCCTCATAAGATTCATCTCTTACCTTGTGCAGTGCATTTATCTACCAAGGCCTCCAACGTGCTATGCATTTTTTCCTCATCTAGCCCCATTAGTATGATGTCAGTGATATAATAGGTCATTTTAGTGTTCTCTAGGATGTCCAGATGGTCCAAATCTATTTGGAGTTAACATGGTTTTCGGGTCAAACTGAAAAAGTATTTTGTTGCCTTTTCCATGTGGAGTCAAACAGTTTATCCTTTTTATGAAAGGAATAGAAAAGAATGCATTCCTCTAATTAATGTTTACATGCAATGTACTGGAGATCATACACACCTGGTCTAGTAAAGATATCACATTCGATGTGGTGAATAAAATCAATGCTACAAAGTTGAGTATGTGGTGTGGGGAGGAGTTTGTGAAAATAAAAGTCACCCCTAAGTATAAAAAGAATGCAAGCTTGAGGATTCCTATCACATTTTCACTTAACTCATCAGGAGGGTTGCAGCAGTAAAGCTACACATGGCTACACATGTCATCGTCCAGCATGTGTAGCCATGTGTAGCTTTACTGCTGCAACCCTCCTGATGAGTTAAGTGAAAATGTGATAGGAATCCTCAAGCTTGCATTCTTTTTATACTTAGGGGTGACTTTTATTTTCACAAACTCCTCCCCCACCCCCAAGATGCATTTCTTTTTTAATTGACTATCTTGGCTGGTTAAGGGAGCAATTTCTGAGGCTCTCTCACTTGTCTTTCGCCACTATGACAGCTCTTGTACCACAACCCAACGCCCTAGTTGGTGGCGGGGACAAGGGGTGTTGAGTGAACTCACAAGTGTGATTATACATGTGGTATATTAGTTTTCTATCATTGCGTAGCAGATTATCACGAATTTAGCAGCTTAAAATAACACACATTTATTATCTCAAAGTTTTCATGGCTTAGGATTCCGGACTCGATTTAGCTCAATCATCTGCTCACTCTCACAGGTTATAATCAAAGTGTCAGTCAGACTACTTTCTCATTGAGAGGCTTGATTGGGGAAAAATCTGCTGCCAAGATCTTACAGGTTCTTTTTCTCTAGAGAACCCTAAGATACCCAAGTTTTCCCTTAAACAAACTCTTCACCATGTATTATCTTACACAAAAGCCAACATGTCGTGACTCTACCAATACTTTACTTCTTTCATGAATTCTTCCACTTACATCAGCTTTTCAAAATTGCTTCTTCTCTAAGTTACCATTACTATCTGTTGATAACACTCTAAGCATGAGACATGTATTATTTTTTTTTCCCAGCTTCCCCATCTGAAACAAATAGGAGAAATAATCTCCATCTCACAAATTTAAGAATTTTTGTAAATTAAGTAGTGTCTTTCATACATTAAATACTAAAAAATAACAATAGTTATAGTTCCCTCATCCTTTCTTCTATTTCATGTATCTCTACTAATCACAATAAAGAAAATGATATAAAGGACCAGCGAGTTAAGAGACACAAGAGTATGAAAAGGTATCACAGAGGTCAAACAAAAAGAGGAGAAATACAATTATTGTTTTTAGTGTCAACTGAAAATAAATTCATCTTAATCTTTGTATTTTGTGCACACTGATTTTCTTTACTGGTAAGACTACTAGATGTTTATTGCTTAAGAATGAATACATCTCTTTTATATTTAAATGCACTTGGCATTTGCAACATGATGATGAATTAATATTAAGTATCAAGATTATTGAATAAAATATGTTTTAAAAGAACAAATGGTTTCAATAAATTAGATGTAGCCTATGATCAATATGAATGCCAAGAATGAAATCATCTATAATATATTTCAGCTTCTTTTTACGGCTTCTCAGGTGATAATTTGTGGGAGGTAGCATCATCTGAAATTTAACAGTAGTCATTTATGTTAAAATAAAGGATTTATGATAGGCATATTTTTATTCATGAAATAAGATATATTGGAATTATCCATCATTACTGTCTAAAAGAGTTTGGATAATTAAAATTTATTTTATAGAGTATTCTGTAGGAAATAGAGTTGGCTAACTTACGTTTTATTATTAGATTCACATCATTTTTAATCTATAAGGATCAGCTGCCAAAAATGTAATATATGAAAGAGACGTGAAGGCTATTAAGGAATTAAAAAAAAAAAATCTTTTAATGTTTCCTTTATTATTTGGTGGTCAAATTTAAAATCTCAATTCGGAAAACAGAGATCAAAACCTGAATTCTTCTCTTTGTCATCACACATCTGATCATTTGAAATATCAAATCAGACCCTTGGTTACTACATGACAATGGCTAGATTCAAAAAGGATCTTTTCTAGATGCAGTAACTGGCATAGGATTTTTGACCTTATAACATCTTAGTAATTTAAACAGTCATATCTGAACATTTGTTATGTGCCTGAAACTGTCGTAGGAATAAACAAAGAAACAAAAAAGAACAAGCTCTTTTACTGTATTTGAGAAGATACCAGTCTAGTGGGATAGGTAAATATACTACACCAACAAACAAAGTTTATATGCACTATAGTTAAGGAAATATGTATACTACACAATGCACTGAGAACTCTCCTGGTTCTCCTAAAATAAGGTGAAATCTTCCAAACAGAGCAAGTGGAGATGGTAGGAAGGTAATATTCAAAGACAAGGTTCTAAGAAATGCAAGACATTCCATGTCCTTAGAGCAGGAAAGAGTGCTCGGTTTGGGATAAAAGAAGGAAGAATGCGGTGGCAAGTATCTGGAATAATCAGTAGTTGAAACAGATTTTTGAAGGCATTTGTTACCATGGTGTTACTTATAAATTATCATGTGTAACTGGAGATGATATTATGAAACTCATCAGATTATTCTGATAATGAAATTGAAACAGTATCCTTAGTTTCTTTCACCATGTTGGATACATACTGCTAATAGCTGCAGAGTAAATGCTAGCACAATTTACACGATTGTAAACCAAAAGTATCTTTTAGGCAAAACCAAGACAAGTATTGGTTTCGGAAAATACAGAAGAAATCATTCGTGGTGCAAGATGGGGTTGGGGGATGAACAGGGAGACAGTTTTGAAAACTATTGATGAAGACTAGTTTAGAAGAAGATGAAGATGTATGAAACCACAGCAGCATAAGTAAAGATGTGATATATTCAAGAGATGTGCAGGAAAAAATAAGAACAACAAGCACAAATTATTTCCTTGAGATCAAGTGAGTGAAAAAGGTCCTGGGAATCTAAATATTTTGATAGTAATGGCAGTAATATTTCATTAGCACTTTAAAAGCATTTATTAAAATACTATAATAATTATAGTACTGGGTTATAATAATTACAGCAACACTACCAATATCATTCTGGGTTGTATCTGTTATGTTATTTAACCCTTACAAAGACCTCCTACACAGGGTCTCCATTCTTAAAATGCAGAAATTAGAATCAAAGAAACTATTAAATAATGGAACCAGAATTCAAACCCAGATGTGTCATATTTTCAGAGCCTGAATTCTTAGCACCTACTTCACTGCTTTACTCCACACGCACAGAACACACACACACTTGCACACACAAAATGAGTTTAAACTTTAAAGACTAAAACATTCAAATTCTAATTAATTTTCAGCATTATTTATTAAGAAAACTATATTGAATCTGATTATATTTCTAAAGCTTAATTGTCCAGCCACAAATGTATATAAAATAGTGAAAATATGTCAAAAACTTTGAGCTAATCCTCTAAGGTTAAAGAATTAGTGAGCTAATACAACTATTACTATGTTAAATTAGTCCACTTATTGAAACTATCCTTATTATCCTGAATTTCATAATGCCATTGAGTCACAAGGAATTTTTGCATGTTTGCTTTTTGGTCTAAATATCCATAACTGCTTTCCTTGTGGGTAAATGTTGCTTCCTCATATATATCATTGTGTAGTTTATGTTTTCAATATCACTGTTCTAGGCCTCATTTTTTTTTTTCCTTTTTTTAAATTTTTACAACCGGAAAGACTTCACAACACTGTCATCCATTACTAGATGACGTTCCCTCTGATGGCCATTACCCTGCAACTTTCCTGGCATCCCCATGACTTTTTTGGAGAACCTGATAAGTTCCAAAGCAGGTAAGTAGAGTGGGAGTCATAATTCATTTGGCTGGAAATTCTGGTGTCAGATGTGATTAGGTACAATAGGGCAAAGATTCTCCTGCCTTTATAGTTTGCATAGAGAAATAGAGGCCACTAATTTTTAAAGCATGATTTTGGAAACCCTGGTGGCACAGTGGGTAAGTTCAAACCTACCAGCTGCTCCTTGGAAACTCTGTGGGGCAGTTCTACTCTGCCCTATAGTGTCGCTGTGAGTCAGAACCAACTCGATGGCAACAGGTATTGTGTGATTTATAAAAAGAAATATTAAGAATATTTTATCTTGAGATATCCTTGATTTCAGTGTATTTATAGAACACACTTGGTCTTAGAAGAAGTACAGCTGGAATGCTCCTTAGAAGCAAGAATGGCCAGGCTTTGTCTCACATAATTTGGACATGTTATCAGGAGGGATCATTCCTTGGGAAAGGACATCACACTTGGTAAAGTAGAGAGTCAGCAAAATAGGGAAGACCTTCTATGAAATCAGTTCACAGTGGCTGCAACAATGGGCTCCAGCATAGCAACAATTCTTGAGGATGGCACAGGACCAGGCAGGGTTTTGTTCTGTGGTACATAGGTTCACTATGAGTTGGAACTGACTCAGTGGCACCTAACAACAACAACATAGTGCATAATGCTCCCCCATCTCCTGGTAGTACACTAATTTCAGTGTCAGAAAATATTAATATATATTAAAAAAAAATAAAAAAGGAGTCCAAAGGCAAATGGCTACATTAGAGAAGCTTATTTGTTTTTTTTATCCTTTTGGTGGGAAGAAACACATTGCTATATTTCAGCTCAACAGAAGCCATCTGAGCTTATGAGGCAGTTTCTAAAGGTTTTCATTTGTCACGTGTTTAATCTGAGTGTCTTTGCTGCTCACCTTATGAATTCTTTATATCACTGCCACCACCCTCCCCGAAACTCCATATTCTCAAGATAGGTGTGAAGAGAAGGAAAGGGGCTTTGAAAATGCAACTCATGACAGAGAAGTAGACACTCTTATTATAATAATGTATGCAAGCAGTGATAATTGGAGTGTTCTTACCATCTTCTGGTATTCTACTATGAGGCCAGATCATGATGATGGTTTCCTCTCTCCATTCCTTCCTTCCTCCTTAGCATCTGAGTCTGTAAGCCCCAAACAGTAGAACCTGAAGGAACTGACAGACTGGCACTATCCCATGAGCACAAGGTAAGATGAAAACTGCAGCTAGGTGAGTATGGGAGAGGGCAGTTGTAGAGTAGAATAGACTAGTGGATCTCAAGGTTGGGACAGGAGAGGGAGTAATCAACAGAGTGAACATCAGGAGATACACAAGAAGCCACAAGAAGCATGCATAAGACATACACCGTGGATGAAAGCAGAATCAATCTCTATCTATCTTTCTTTCTATCTATATGCCTATCTGTCTATCATCTATCTGTCTGTCTGTCTATCTATCTATCATCTATCTGCCTGTCTGTCTACCTACATACCTACCTGCCTATCTACTTACATACCTAGCTACATATGCACGCATCCACGCATCCACCCATCCACCCATCCACCCACCCACCCACACATCCATCCATCCATCCAACCATCCATCCATCCATCCATCCATCCATCCATCCATCCATCCATCCATCCATCCATCCATCCATCCATCCATCCATCCATCCATCCATCCATCCATCCATCCATCCATCCATCCATCCATCCATCCATCCATCCATCCATCCATCCATCCATCCATCCATCCATCCATCCATCCATCCATCCATCCATCCATCCATCCATCCATCCATCCATCCACAGAATTGTGTTTGGATCATAAAAATTTAGAACAAAGTACCTCTGTTTTTATTCCAGCTTTATCACGTCTCAGTGTCTTTGGGTATATCACACAACCTTTCTTTGACACCATTTTCTTGTCCATAAATTGGGTAGAATGATAATCTCTTCCTCATACAGTCATTGGGGCAATTAAAATAGTTAGTGTAAGTAAGGAAACCCTGGTGGCATAGTGGTTAAGTGCTACAGCTGCTAACCAAAATGTCAGCAGTTCAAATCTACCAGGTGCTCCTCGGAAACTCTAAGGGGCAGTTCTGCTCTGCCCTCTAGGGTCACTAGGAGTTGGAATGAGCTCAACAGCAAAAGGGTTTAGTGTAAGTAAAATATTTAGAAAAGTGCCTGACATGAATAAACCTTATAAAATAAATATTACAATTATTATTTCTTGCTATTTTCCATTTGGGTGTATAGGATTTAACTTTTATCTTGCCCCACATATTTGGGATTTCTGCATATTTGTGGGAAGTGCTCTCAAATTCTGCTGCGTAAGTAGTCATCTCAGGTAGCAAGTAATGCTGCTTAGGGTCTGATAACTTTCAGGCAGTTTATCCCCAGAAATTGGATTCTCCAGGACCAAAAACCTTGTAGATGTGAGAAAACCCAGATAAATCCTCACAGTTTATAACTTTAAAGGACCTAAAATCTGTCAGTCTTTATATCTCTCTCACAATAGCTTTCCATTATATCTGAAACTTATCACTAGAGCCATTCTTTGGATTAGATGGGGTGGCCATTTAAATTTTTTGTCCAAACTGGAGCACTTTTGAGAGCAAAATGCTGCATTATTAATAATTACATTGAGACACCTGGAACTATAAACTGTCTTGGGGAAATTGAGATGGTATGGTGACGAAGGATTAAGTCTGCCTCCAGATGCCACAAGTCTGAATCAACTCAACAGCAAATGGTTTTCGAAGCCTTGGTCTGGAGTACGGAAGCTTGGGAAAATAAAGAGCAATGCCTTCGTGAGGAGGCAAGTTTGGATAAGGTGTTTATATGAGAGATCCTGAAAGAAAAGGCCTCAGTCAAAAATCAGGAAAAGTAGGAGGTAAGGGAACAATCTGAAAATAAGAGCAGGAATTCAGTTTCAAACACTTAACAATTTAGCCTAGAGCAGGTCCTCTGGTTGGCTGGCAACTCTCTGACCAAAATCTCTCTCTGAGGCCTGGCCTCACCCACGTATATTTCCAGATTCCTGCTTCTCAGTCTGTGTCTGAATGAGTTCTTTCCTAAGTGGGTTAACTAATTTGTATTTTATGCATCACATTTTAGGTCAGGTCTGAGAAACTCAAATTGCTTTCCTCATTTAAACTGCCTTCAGGCATGTACTCCTATGTATTTCCTAATAAACTTATGCTTCCCATAGCCTTTTTTAAAGATTAAAAAAAAAGAAGAAGGACTTGGTTTAATATAATGATGACTTAAAAAAAAAAAATTGTTCCATATATTTTACTTGATACTGAAGTTAAACCATCTGAGAATTAATCATCCCATATTAGGAAAATATGAAATAAATAATAAAAATAAGGAAAAAATAGAAATGGTGGTAGAATTTAGTATATTTCTTAGACTACTGATATTGCATTTCCTATAAGCTGTTTATTAAAAAAACCCGTTGCCGTCCAGTCGATTCTGACTCATAGTGACCCTGTAGGACAGAGTAGAACCACCCCATAGAGTTTCCAAGGAGTTGCTGGTGGATGCGAACTGTTGACCTTTTGCTTAGCAGCCGTAGCACTTAACCACTACGCCACCAGGGTTTCCTGACCTGATTATACTATGCTTAAATAATATACTGTTTATTGATCCATATGGCTTCACCTTTGCTCTTTGGTGGACTACATAAGTAGAAGTGTAGGAAGGTCAAAAAATGTAAATGAACATATAATCACATACACAATTATAGGACTATTAAACTTTTTTATTTTATTGTAACTCAATGCATTTCATGGCCATCTCCTACAATAGTTTTCCCTCTACAAGCTCCTGAATCAGGTTGTCAGTCACTCTCCCTGTATCCTCTATTCTTTACTACCAGCATGTCTGTGTTTACGAATGGATGTGAAAAATAAAGATGTACTACAGTGAACCTCTTAAAATAAAACTATTTGCTTGGCAAAAAACAACAAAAAAAAAACACACAGCAGACACATATTTCACTAAAAAGCACAAGCTAAAGCTTTCATTGTCTTTGAAAAGAACCATTTATAATTAATGAAAGAACTGGTAAGACTACAGAAAGGGAACCTAGCGTAGATAATATTCACAAAAAGATCTCAAAGATAAATTAGTAGATTGTTTCATATCTGGATGAGATTCACCTTGAAATCACACAGTGATATTGATTTTAATTTTGAGATCTCAGATGAGAATATTAGATCAGGAGCATATACTGTCAAATTTCAAATGTATTCAGTACTCGGAGTGCTAATTTTGTATTTAACATTAGTCAATTAATTTATGGCTGTAAATGTTCATCTTTAGTAAATAGTATGTTCTAGTATTTTTTATTTCAAATTTGCAAAGCATCAAGTATAAGGCCTTACATTTTATCTTTTTATCTGGAGAAAGGTATTAAATATTTAAGTACCTATTTTGTTCCCAGCTCTGATATAGGCCTTTTAGAGATAGCTAACTATGACAAACCTCTATTTCATACTGATCTTTTCTTATGATCTTTCAGTTGTGCTGGAAAAAGTAAGACGTATTTATTTATTCAAGACTTATTTAGCATTGAGCTATGAATTATATGCTATGAAAAATATAAAAGAGATTCAAATATGAAATGCTTACCATCTAACTGGGTCTGTATGATAAAATGACTGTTAAGTTCCTTCTTAAGTGATAAATACAGTTTGAATTCAAATTGTTATTGTGTTTCTGGTATATATAACCTATTGTGCTACAATCTGGAGATATGAATATTATCCTTACCTGCAGGAAATCTTTTATTTGAAAATGGATAATTCCATATAATACGATAAAGATAACAGACATCTAAGGAACATGGTCTTTGCACACAGAGTAGAGGTATCTACCTCAGATGGGGTGCAGGAAAGTGTTACAAAATGTTTCCTGACTGAAGTAACTGCTCAACTAAATTTTAAAGGATGTTCATGATTTTTGTCGAGGGTACAAGAGAATACATAAGTAAAGGAATAAAGTCTGAACAGCACAACTTAGGTACAACATTAGTCCAGAGGAAGAATCTGTCTTTGGGGATAAAGAGCCAGAATCTGCTGCCATGTCTGCTACATAATGAATATTCAATTAATATGCAATGACAGAAGGGCTACACTGATGCAAGAATGAATACAGGAATGACAAGCATCTTCAAAAAGCTTGAAGAAATGCTTTGATGGTAACATACTGTATGAGGCCGTTACTGGCAGTGATGATGATGGAGAGGAAGGTAGGAAGCAAACCACTGATATCTTCAGGTACCAAATTAAGGGATACATTTAGTTCAGAATTTGCTGGATAGGGGAAGACAATACAGAAGAGGGATATCTGCTGTCATGGTTAACGTTATGTATCAACTTCGCTAGGCCATGATTCTTAGCATTATGTAATTATCCTCCATTTTGTAATCTGATGTAAAGGGGCTTTCCTTGGTGGTATGGCCTGCATCTAATATCTGTGGACATCCCGGCAAAGTTCGTGCTCACTCAATCCTGCATTCAACTCGTCATTCTCTGACCCCCAGTTCTTGAGACATGAGCCAGCAGCCTGCTGCCTGATCTGCAGATTTTGGAATTCCTCAGCTTCCACAGATCCATGAGCCACCAGCCTTCTGCCTGAACTGCTGGTTTTGGGTTCGTCAGCCCCTGCAACCATGTGAGTCAGAATAAGCCCCCAGCCTGATGCCTGATCTATGGATGTGGGGCTTGCCAGCCTCCACAACTCCATGAGCCTTTTCCTTGAAATATCTCTCTCTCTATATATATTCATGTATATATGCTTCACTGGTTTGGCTCTCTTAGACGGCCCAGCATAAGACACCTGGGTAGTCTGTTCTCAGCTGATTTAAGTTTTAGTTAGGTGGATAAATTGGAGAAAGCACTTTACAACACGGTTTGAGAACGTAGTTTCTGTTGTTAACAATGCCGTCAAGTTTCCAGGGGGATAGAAGAGATTAAGGATCAGTGGTCAATGAACCAGGGCTAAACAAGTCAGTGCAGTTAGGTGTTGTATTTAAGATACTAAATGGTAGATGGAGGCAGGGAGAGGTGATACCTTCTTTTTCTTATTGATGGGAGTTACAAGTTAGAAGGTGTGGCGTAACTGATCTCTAATATCCCAAAAATAATGTAATTCTTTAATGTGAAAAACTAACAGTGATCAAGTCACAGAGGATGTTCAGTACCAGATGAGGGACTTAAGTCACAAATACCTTTGAATAGGAAATACAGGGTGAGAATTTAAAAAGCATTAAACAAGACATTACACAAACCCCTATAGCAACAATAGCTATGCTTACTTGGCATTTACTACATGCCATGCATTCTTTTAATTATTTTACACATATTACCTCCTATTATTCTTTTTTTTTTTTAATTTTTATTAAGCTTCAAGTGAACATTTACCATTCCAATCAGTCTGTCACATGTAGGTTTACATACATCTTACTCCCTTCTCCCACTTGCTCTCCCCCTATTGAGTCAGCCCTTACAGTCTCTCGTTTCGTGCCAATTTTGCCATCTTCCCTCTCTCTCTATCTTTCCATCCCCCCTCCAGTCAAGAGTTGCCAACACACTCTCCCGTGTCCACCTGATTTAATTAGCTCACTCTTCATCAGCATCTCTCTCCCCCCCACTGACCAGTCCTTTTCATGCCTGATGATTTGTCTTCGGGGATGGTTCCTGTCCTGTGCCATCAGAAGTTCTGGGGAGCATTGTCTCTGGGATTCCTCTAGTCGCAATCATACCATTAGGTATGGTCTTTTCATGAGAATTTGGGGTCTGTATCCCATTGGTCTCCTGCTCCCTCAGGAGTTGTCTGTTGTGCTCCCTAACAGGACAGACATCGATTGTGGCTGGGCACCAACTAGTTCTTCTGGTCTCAGGATAATGTAGGTCTCTGGTTCATGTGGCCCTTTCTGTCTCTTGGGTTCTTAGTTGTCGTGTGACCTTGGTGTTCTTCCTTTGCCTTTGCTCCAGGTGGGTTGAGACCAATTAATGTATTTTAGATGTCTGCTTGTTGGCATTTAGGACCCCAGGCGCCACAATTCAAAGTGGGATGCAGAGTGTTTTCATAATAGAATTGTTTTGCCCATTGACTTAGAAGTCCCCTCAAACCAAGTTCCCCAGACCCCAGCCCCTGCTTCGCTGACCTTTGAAGCTTTCATTTTATCCCGGAAACCTCTTTACTTTTAATCCAGTCCAATTAGGCTGACCTTCCTTGTTTTGAGTGTTGTCTTTCCCTTCACCCAAAGCAGTTCTTATCTACAGATTGATCAATAAAAAGCCCTCTCCCTCCCTCCCTCCCTCCCCCCTTTGTAACCATATAAGTATGTGTTCTTCTCCGTTTTTTCTATTTCTCAAGATCTTATAATAGTGGTCTTATACAATATTTGTCCTTTTGCAACTGACTCATTTCGCTCAGCATAATGCCTTCCAGGTTCCTCCATGTTATGAAATGTTTCAGAGATTCGTCACTGTTCTTTATCGATGCATAGTATTCCATTGTGTGAATATACCACAATTTATTTACCCATTCATCCGTTGACGGACATCTTGGTTGCTTCCAGCTTTTTGCTATTGTAAACAGAGCTGCAATAAACATGGGTGTGCATATATCTGTTTGTGTGAAGGCTCTTGTATCTCTAGGGTATATTCCGAGGAGTGGGATTTCTGGGTTGTATGGTAGTTCTATTTCTAACTGTTTAAGATAACGCCAGATGGATTTCCAAAGTGGTTGTACCATTTTACAATCCCACCAGCAGTGTATGAGAGTTCCAATCTCTCCGCAGCCTCTCCAACATTTATTATTTTGTGTTTTTTGGATTAATGCCAGCCTTGCTGGTGTGAGATGGAATCTCATCGTGGTTTTAATTTGCATTTCTCTAATGGCTAATGATCAGGAGCATTTTCTCATGTATCTGTTGGCTGCCTGAATATCTTCTTTAGTGAAATGTGTGTTCATATCCTTTGCCCACTTCTTGATTGGGTTGTTTGTCTTTTTGTAGTTGAGTTTTGACAGAATCATGTAGATTTTAGAGATCAGGCGCTGGTCTGAGATGTCATAGCTGAATATCCTTTCCCAGTCTGTAGGTGGTCTCTTTACTCTTTTGGTGAAGTCTTTAGATGAGCATAGGTGTTTGATTTTTAGGAGCTCCCAGTTATCTGGTTTCTCTTCATCATTTTTGGTAATGTTTTGTATTCTCTTTATGCCCTGTATTAGGGCTCCTAGGGTTGATCCTATTTTTTCTTCCATGATCTTTATCGTTTTAGTCTTTATGTTTAGGTCTTTGATCCACTTGGAGTTAGTTTTTGTGCATGGTGTGAGGTATGGGTCCTGTTTCATTCTTTTGCAAATGGATATCCAGGTATGCCAGCACTATTTGTTAAAAAGACTATCATTTCCCCAATTGACTGACACTGGTCCTTTGTCAAATATCAGCCGCTCATACGTGGATGGATTTATATCTGGGTTCTCAATTCTGTTCCATTGGTCTACGTGCCTGTTGTTGTACCAGTACCAGGCTGTTTTGACTACTGTAGCTATATAATAGGTTCTGAAATCAGGTAGGGTGAGGCCTCCCACTTTCTTCTTCTTTTTCAGTAATGTTTTGCTTATCCGGGGCTTCTTTCCCTTCCATATGAAATTAGTGATTTGTTTCTCTATCCCCTTAAAGTATGACGTTGGTATTTGGATTGGAAGTGTGTTATATGTATAAATGGCTTTTGGTAGAATAGACATTTTTACTATGTTAAGTCTTCCTATCCATGAGCAAGGTATGTTTTTCCACTTAAGTATGTCCTTTTGAATTTCTTGTAGCAGAGTTTTATAGTTTTCTTTGTATAGGTCTTTTACATCCTTGGTAAGATTTATTCCTAAGTATTTTATCTTCTTGGGGGCTACTGTGAATGGTATTGATTTGGTTATTTCCTCTTCAGTGTTCTTTTTGTTGATGTAGAGGAATCCAAGTGATTTTTGTATGTTTATTTTATAACCTGAGACTCTTCCAAACTCTTCTATTAGTTTCAGTAGTTTTCGGAGGATTCCTTAGGGTTTTCCACGTATACGATCATGTCATCTGCAAATAGTGATAGCTTTACTTCCTCCTTACCAATCTGGATAGGCTTTATTTCTTTGTCTAGCCTAATTGCTCTGGCTAGGACTTCAAGTACGATGTTGAATAAGAGCGGTGATAAAGGGCATCCTTGTCTGGTTCCCGTTCTCAAGGGAAATGCTTTCAGGTTCTCTCCATTTAGAGTGATATTGGTTGTTGGCTTTGCATAGATGCCCTTTATTATGTTGAGGAATTTTTCTTCAATTCCTATTTTGGTAAGAGTTTTTATCATAAATGGGTGTTGAACTTTGTCAAATGCCTTTTCTGCATCTATTGATAAGATCATGTGGTTTTTATCTTTTGTTTTATTTATGTAATGGATTACATTAATGGTTTTTCTGATATTAAACCAGCCTTGCATAACTGGTATAAATCCCACTTGATCAGGGTGAATTATTTTTTTGATGTTTTGTTGGATTCTATTGGCTAGAATTTTGTTGAGGATTTTTGCATCTATGTTCATGAGGGATATAGGTCTAAAATTTTCTTTTTTTGTAATGTCTTTACCTGGTTTTGGTATCAGGGAGATGGTAGCTTCATAGAATGAGTTGGGTAGTATTCTGTCTTTTTCTATGCTTTGAAATACCTTCAATAGTAATGCTGTTAAGTCTTCTCTAAAGGTTTGGTAGAACTCTGCAGTGAAGCTGTCTGGGCCAGGACTTTTTTTTGTTGGAAGTTTTTTGATTACCGTTTCAATCTCTTTTTTTGTTATGGGTCTATTTAGTTGTTTTACTTCTGAATGTGTTAGTTTAGGTAAGTAGTATTTTTCCAAGAATTTATCCATTTCTTCTAGGTTTTCAAATTTGTTAGGGTACAATTTTACGTAGTAATCTGAAATGATTCTTTTAATTTCATTTGGTTCTGTTGTGATGTGTTCCTTCTCGTTTCTTATTAGGGTTATTTGTTTCCTTTCCTGTTTTTCTTTAATCAGTCTAGCCAATGGTTTATCAATTTTGTTAATTTTTTCGAAGAACCAGCTTTTGGCTTTGTTAATTCTTTCAATTGTTTTTCTGTTCTCTGATTCATTTAGTTCAGCTCTAATTTTTATTGTTTGTTTTCTTCTGGTGCCTGATGGGTTCTTTTGTTGCTCACTTTCTATTTGTTCAAGTTGTAGGGACAGTTCTGTGATTTTGGCTCTTTCTTCTTTTTGTATGTGTGCATTTATCGATATAAGTTGGCCTCTGAGCACTGCTTTTGCTGTGTCCCAGAGGTTTTGATAGGAAGTATTTTCATTCTCGTTGCTTTCTAAGAATTTCCTTATTCCCTCCTTGATGTCTTCTATAACCCAGTCTTTTTTCAGGAGGGTATTGTTCATTTTCCAAGTATTCGATTTCTTTTCCCTAGTCTTTCTGTTATTGATTTCTAGCTTCATTGCCTTGTGGTCTGAGAAGATGCTTTGTAATATTTCGATGTTTTGGATTCTGCAAAGATTTGTTTTATGACCTAATATGTGGTCTATTCTAGAGAATGTTCCATGTGCGCTAGAAAAAAAAGTATATTTTGCAGCAGTTGGGTGGAGAGTTCTGTATAAGTCAATGAGGTCAAGTTGGTTGATTGTTGTAAGTAGGTCTTCCGTGTCTCTATTGAGCTTCTTACTGGATGTCCTGTCCTTCTCCGAAAGTGGTGTGTTGAAGTCTCCTACTATAAATGTGGAGGTGTCTATCTCACTTTTCAATTCTGTTAAAATTTGATTTATGTATCTTGCAGCGCTGTCATTAGGTGCGTAAATATTTAATATGGTTATGTCTTCCTGATCAATTGTCCCTTTTATCATGATATAGTGTCCTTCTTTATCCTTTGTGGCGGATTTAAGTCTAAAGTCTATTTTGTCAGAAATTAATATTGCTACTCCTCTTCTTTTTTGCTTATTGTTTGCTTGATATATTTTTTTCCATCCTTTGAGTTTTAGTTTGTTTGTGTCTCTAAGGCTAAGGTGTGTCTCTTGTAGGCAGCATATAGATGGATCGTGTTTCTTTATCCAGTCCATGACTCTCTGTCTCTTTATTGGTGCATTTAGTCCATTTACTTTCATAGTAATTATAGATAAATAAGTTTTTAGTGCTGTCATTTTGATGCCTTTTCATGTGTGTTGTTGGCCATTTCATTTTTCCACATGCTTTTTTTGTGCTGAGACGTTTTTCTTAGTAGCTTGTGAGATCCTCATTTTCATAATGTTTAACTTTGTGTTTGTTGAGTCGTTACGTTTTTCTTGGCTTTTTTCTTGAGTTATGGAATTGCTATTCCTTTTTGTGGTTACCTTATTATTTACCCCTATTTTTCTAAGTGAAAACCTAACTTGTATCCTTCTGTATCGCCTTGTATCCCTCTCCATCTGGCAGTTCAATGCTTCCTATATTTAGTCCCTCTTTTTGATTATTGTGATCGTTTATCTATTGATTTCCATGATTTCCTGTTATGTGTATTATTTTGTTTATTTATTTTTTAGAATTAGTCTTAATTTGTTTATTTTTGTGCTTTCCCTATTTGAGTTGCGTTGATATCAGGACGTTCTGTTTTGTGACCTTGTATTGTGCTGGTACCTGATATTATTGGTCATCAGACCAAACAATCTCCTTTAGCATTTCTTGCAGTCTTGGTTTAGTTTTTGCAAATTCTCTAAACTTGTTTTTATCTGTAAATGTCTTAATTTCTCCTTCATATTTCAGAGAGAGTTTTGCTGGATATATGATCCTTGGTTGGCAGTTTTTCTCATTCAGTGCTCTGTATATGTTGTCCCATTCCCTTCTTGCCTGCATGGTTTCTGCTGAGTAGTCTGAACTTATTCTTATTGATTCTCCCTTGAAGGAAACCTTTCTTTTCTCCCTGGCTGCTTGTAAAATTTTCTGTTTGTCTTTGGTTTTGGCAAGTTTGATGATAATATGTCTTGGTGTTTTTCTTTTTGGATCAATCTTAAATGGGGTTCGATGAGCATCTTGGATAGATATCCTTTCGTCTTTCATGATGTCAGGGAAGTTTTGTGTCAGGATTTCTTCAACTATTTTCTCTGTGTTTTCTGTCCCCCCTCCCTGTTCTGGGACTCCAATCACTCGCAAGTTATCCTTCTTGATAGAGTCCCACATGATTCTTAGGGTTTCTTCATTTTTTTAAATTCTTTTATCTGATTTTTTTTCAGCTATGTTGGTGTTTTTTCCCTGGTCCTCCAGAAGTCCCAGTCTACATTCTAATTGCTCGAGTCTGCTCCTCTGACTTTCTATTGCGTTGTCTAATTCTGTAATTTTATTGTTAATCTTTTGGATTTCTACATGCTGTCTCTCTATGGATTCTTGCAACTTATTAATTTTTCTACTATGTTCTTGAATAATCTTTTTGAGTTCTTCAACAGTTTTATCAGTGTGTTCCTTGGCTTTTTCTGCATTTATCCTAATTTCATTTGTGATATCTTTAAGTATTCTGTAAATTAGTTTTTTATATTCTGTATCTGATAATTCCAGGATTGTATCTTCATTTGGGAAATATTTTGATTCTTTTGTTTGGGGGGTTGGAGAAGCTGTCATGGTCTGTTTCTTTATGTGGTTTGATATGGACTGCTATCTCTGAGCCATCACTGGGAAACTAGATTTTCCAGGTAACCAGCTGGTATGCTGGCTCCTAGTTCTGAAAACGGTAGCTGTCTGCCCGTTTTTGTTCATTTTCCATCTCTAAGTCTGTGCTTGTTGTTCAGAGTTCGTAGATTGTTATGTATGTGATCAATTCCCTTGTTTTTCTGAGTCTTTGTTGCAAGAGGGATCCGCGGTAGTGTCCACCTAGTCCGCCATCTTGGCCCCGCCCCCCCCATTATTCTTGCCACAACTCTAAGGCGTAAAAAAAAAAAAGGTGTAGGTATTGTTATTTCTCCTGTTCTACAGATTAAGGAGTTTAATGTAGAGCTGATAAGCAACTTGTCCAAGTTCATACAAACAGTAAGTTTTAAAGAAGAAACTTTAAAAAGCCTTAATCTTTATTAAAAATTCAAATATAGTAAATAAAGACGGTTACTTCCTTCTACTGAAGCAAATGTTTTTGTTTCTTCCTAAGACTGTGTCCTGAAATATACAACTTAATTTTCTGTGTGAGTCTTTCAACCTGCAAAACACTTTTATTCTAACCATGTTTTAAATATTTTTCTACACATTACAGATCATACATGGAGAAAATATTTACTTACTTCATTATTAATACGAGCATTGCAACAGGATGAGCACTGGGAATTCTTGCCACTAATGGAAGATTTCATTACTAACCCCTACTCTCACATGCAATATGGGATATATTGTGCTTTAGGAATTTACTCTCTGCTGTCACGTATAGCACTTTGCTTGGGGTTATGTCAGTATATTATTATCAGCATTGCTGTAGTAGCTGTAAGCATAAAGTGCGTCTTGCTTTGCAATAAATTTTCAACACTCTGTGAGGAAATCAGCAGTATAGTTGAACTTCGACTGGAGGTAAAAGACTGGCATTGTCAACTGACTATGACAGGCTGTAAAACTAGAGCAAAGCTTTAGCCCATAGTACATGACATTTCCAAAAGCAAAGAAAACCAAAAAGACATAGCTTTCAAAGACAACATTGAGGATGACATCTGGCAATCTCTGCAATCCCGGAGATCATCTTTGCTTCACTCCTCTTCCTCCTTCTCCTGTTATCCATCTAAGTCTATTCTCTTTTTTAGCATGTTGCTTAAAACATCAGTTCACATCTGACTGTCATGTAATGAAAGAACTTACACAGATTATATATTAAAATTCTTTAATGTTAAAACTGTTTCTCCTTAAGAAGTTAATATTCAGTTGTTTTTGGTTTTGATTTAGTTATAATGTTGACATATTTTGTCAGGTTTCTCCATTTATAAGTAATAACCAGCCAGATTATAGCTCTTTTCATCTCAAGGTTTTGTTCAGCATTAGAACAACTTTTAAAGCATGCCTCACATTTTCCTTTGTGATTTACGAACAAAAAGAAGAGGCTAACTTTAAAAAAAAAAATCTATCCTTAACATCTGCTGACCTGCAAGGTACTAAACAATGCTAATTCGAAAAAAAGAAAATAATAAAACAGTTAGTATCAGTCAGTTTCTTAACAAGGTAGCCTCTACTAATCAGTTTTCATTTAAGAAAAATGTGTTTTTTAAAAGTTCAATACTTTAAACTTTCATACACACAAAGGAAATACGGTAGACAGAAGTCCGAATGGTCCCAGTCTTTCTCTTCAGGGAAGAGGTGCACATTTGTAAGAGTGATAATCCTCCTGTGATTTCTTTGCTGCCCCAGTTATAAGACGAAAGAAATGTGAATACATTTTAAATTTTATTTATGTTGTGTATGTGGTAATTGGGTTTTTTTATGTGGTAATTAGTGCTGCTCACCAGTACTTCACATCATCTTCTTCTTCTAGGCACAAAAGGGGATTACACTTCCCCACAGCCATGAAGTAAGTGTGGCCACACATTTTCCTTTGTGCAGTGGCATCTGCCCAAAAGTTACAGTCTTCTCCCTTCCCCTTTTGCAGTTATCATGGTAGCAGCTGTTATCGCAGTAGGGAGTTGCCACAAGGTTAAAACAGTCCAGAATGGCTTGCCATAAAATGAAGGCCAGCTTTTCTGAAGAATCACTCAAACTTGAGTTGGCATAGCATCAGTGGGAAATAAACTTTGGTTCCAGTGCTGCTGAGATCCTGGTGTTATTTGTTACCAAAACAACATAGTCTATTCTGAGATGAAAAAAAAAAAAAAAAATTCTGCCCTCAATTAAATGTTGCGTAAGAATCCAAAGTACGTGATAGACACTGGTGAAAGTTGGAAAGTGAATGGCTATGATAACTCTCTCCTGTAAGTCAAAGATTCAGTGATAAACACTGTGCGATATCATAAATTCAAAGCCCTGGTATGTGCGAACGTATATAAAAAGATACATACAGACCTAACTACATAAAGGGATTTTTGGTTTAAAATATTTAACAGATTCGCAAAATCAAAAGCAAAGCAGCAATAATCAAATCAACAATGCACTGAAATAAAAAAAAAATACACAGCTTATATTATCTGAGCAGCCCTCTTCCTTAAAGCGCTCTAAGGCTTCAGAAAAAGTGAATAGAACACAGAATTTATAAAAGAGAGGCATAGTTGAATAATAGCCTTGGAAATGTTGGAAAAAACAACAAAAACAGACCCATTTTTAACAAAGCATATAGAAAATTCAACTGAGCTGCTTGGGCATAAGCAAGGTAGGGAAAAATAAAAATATGCACATAGTAACTGTTAAAGGAAAGTACAGAACTCTGACAAAGTCTGGGAAAGAAAAGGAAAAAAGGTTACAGATATGACGGAAAAGGAACAAATGTTTCCATTATTATTAGGGCAAATAGAAAACCTGAACTAAGATTCCCAAGCATAAGACCAATGAAAATCAAAAGCCAAATGTGGCAGCTCTTAAAACATAAGGGAAACACACACACACACATCTTGCTAAATAATAAAAAAAAGAAAGCGGGAAAGAAAGAGCCGGAGAGAGAAATACAGTATAAATAAGGACAACAACCTTGTCTAAAAGAAAACAGAAACTAAGAGAAAAAAAAAAATCCAATAGCTCCTTCCTCTTATGAAATAACATAATGGGAATATAAAGTCAATAAATTAATAGTTTAAGGGATGAGATGGGGGGAAGGGGGACTCAGACTTAAGAAATCCAAATGATCACCAAAATGCAAGAAAGAAACAAAAATGTTTAAAGCAAAGCAGGGAAGTATATAAGAGGAAAGGCCAGTGGAAGAAAATTAAAAAAGCAGGGCCACAAACCTTGTAGAGACATCTGTAAGAGAAGCTCGTGAGTCCAGAGTCAAACATCTGTCTGGAACCACTCTTGGTTATCACAATCAGTTATCTGGGAGAAGCACTGGACGTAGAGTGACAGTATTTAAGTCTGCCTATCTCTTCAACTACCTATCTACACTTCAATGGAGTAATGGCTGCCACTTCTCTTCTACTTCTTAAAACTCTTACAAGTTTCTCTATAGTCCAATGTTCCACCAGACACTGATCAGGAGGAGAACTTTTGGAAATAGAGTTCCAGCCTAACTAAGTCCAAAATATAGCTCCAGTTTATGGTATTTTGCTACAACAGACTTAGGAAAGGAATACAAGTACATGTGCCCCTCCTTTCTGCTAACTTTTTTTTAAGTATCTTTTCCTTTGTTTATATTTGTTTTATAATAGATGTAGAAAATATGGGAACAGGATGCCCTATCATTATTAACAATAAAACCTATTGCTGTTGAGTCTATTCCAACTCATAGCAACCCTACAGGGCAGAGTAGAACTTCTCCATAGGGTTTCCAAGGCTGTAAATCTTTAAGGAAGCACACTGCCATGTCTTTTTCCAGCAGAACTACTGGTGAGTTCAAACCGCTGACCTTTTGGTTCTTAGCTGAGCACTTAACCACTGCACTACTAGGGCTTCATTTATTAATAATACTTAAAACCCACTAAAAAAAACCACTGCCTTTGAGCCTACTTAGTCAATTTATTTACCTAGTACTCTATGATTTCAAAATTTCTTTCATGCAAATTATTTTGTTTCTAACATATTTAGTGCGATGTGTCACAATACATATGTTTCCCCATATTTATTGATGATAAAACTGATGCTCAAAAAGCACAGTCCCTAACTGAAGAATATCCAGCCAAACAGTGGCAGAATTAAGATGGTATATTCTGAACCCAGAATAGCCAAAATGATCTTGGAAAAGAATAAAGTGGAGGGCTCACACACACCAATCCCAAAACTTACTACAAAGCTAGAATAATCAAGAGAACATGGTTCTGACATAAAGATAGACATATCAATCTGTGGAATAAAATTGTGAACCCATCCTCACATTTATGGTCAATTGATTTTCAACAAAGATGCCAAGACAATTCAACAGGAAAATAATTGTCTTTTCAATAAATAGTGCTAGTCCAACTGGATAGCCAAATGTGAAATAATGGGTTTGGTCTCCTACTTCAAACCATATGCAAAAATTAACACAAAATGGATCATATATCTAAATATAAATACTGAAACTACAAAAAACCTGGAGGAAAACTTAGGAGCAAGGCTTCCTGACCAGGAGTTGGTCAATGGTTTCCTGAAAGAAACAGCAAAAGGAAAAAGGAAAAAAGTAGAAGAAAAAAAAAAAAAAGATAAATTGAACTTCATCACAGGTAAAAACTTTTGTGTATCACAAATAAAAAGCAGTGAGACAACCCACATTATGGCAGAAAATATTTCCAAATCATATGTCTGGCAAAGGACTTGTACTGAGAATATATAGAGAACTTTTACAACTTACCAAAATAATAATAATAATGATAAAAAATAAGTAATATAGTGGAATAGACATTTCTTCAAATAAGATATGTAAATGGCCAGTAAGTATATGAAAAGGTAGACCACATCATTAGTCATTACCAGTTAAACAGCTGTTGCCTTCTAATCGATCCTGACTCATAGCAACCCTATAATACAGAGTAAAACTCTTCCATACGGTTTTCAAGGAGTGGATTCAAACTGTCGACCTTTTGGTTAGCAGCCTGAGCTCTTAACCAATGTGCCACCAGGGCTCCCATTTGCCATTACAGAAATTGAAATCAAAACCACAGAGAGTGTTATGGATTAGATTGTGCACCTCCCTCCCCCAATATACACTGAAATTCTAACTCCCACAATTATTGCTGTAATCCTATTTGGAAATAGGACTTCCTTTGTTACGTTCATTAGATCATACCCATATGGTGGGTTCTTTGTTGTTATGTTCACTAGATCGTACTCATTTGTTGGGTTCTAAATCTAATCACTTCTGAGTTATATAAAAACACTAGAACAGACACAAAGACACACACACATACACACAAAAGACAGAAGAAATGTGAGGACTGTCTACTAGCAAAGGAACACAAAATATCTCCAGGAAATAAAATAGACTAGGAGAGAGGCGCATAAAGAATCAACATGGCCAAGACCTGATACAGAATTTTTGCCTCCAGAACTGTGCGAAAATAAATTTCTCTCTTTTAAAACCACCTACAACTTGTGGTATTTATGTGACAGCAGTACTAAGTAAGTAAGAAAATGAGGTAACACTTACACCCACTAAGAGGGCTATAATGAAAAATACAGACAATAACATGTTTTAGAAACGTCATAAACCATTGGTGGGAAAATACAATGGTGCAGGTGCTTTGTTAAACAGTTTTGCAGCTTTTCAAAATGCTGAACACAAAAACTTGTACATGGATGCTCATAACAGCTTTATTCATAATAGCCAGAAAGTGAAGGCAATCTAAATGTCTACCAAATGATGAGTGAACAAGCAAAATGTTGCTGTGGTTGTTAGGTACCATCGAGTTGGTTCTGACTGTAGTAACCCTATGCGCAACAGAAAGAAACGCTGCCCAGTCCTGCGCCATCCTCACAATTGTTGCAGCCACTGTATCAATCTATCTCATTGAGGGTCTTCCTCTTTCTCGCTGACTCTCTTCCAGGCATGATGTCTTCTCCAGGGGCTTATCACTCCTGAAAACATGTCCAAAGTATGTAAGACGCAGTCTCACCATACTTGCTTCCAAGGAGCACTCTGGTTATACTTCCTCCTAGACAGATTTTTTCGTTCTTCTGACAGTCATTGGTATATCCAAAATTCATCACCAACACCACAATTCAAAGGCGTCAATTCTTCTTCTGTCTCCCTTATTCATTGTCCAGCTTTTGCAAGCATATGAGGCGATTGAAAACACCATGCTTGGATTAGGCAGACCTTAGCCCTCAAGGTGACACGTTTGCTTCTGAACACTTTAAAGAGCTCTCTTGCAGCCGATTTGCCCAATGCAATGTGTCTTTTGATTTCTTGACTGCTACTTCCATGGGTATTGATTGTGGATCCAAGTAAAATGAAATCCTTGACAACCTCCATCTTTTCTCCATTTATCATGATGTTGCTTATTGATGCAGTTGTGAGGATTTTTTTTTTCCTTTATATTGCAGTGCAATCCATACCAAAGGCAGTGGCCTTTGACCTTCATCAGTAAGTACTTCAAGTCCTCTTCACTTTCAGCAAGCAATTTTATGTCATTTGCATAAAGCAGGTTGTTAATTAGTCTTCCTCTAATCTTGATGCCCCATTCTTCTTCCTATAGTCCAGCTTCTCTGATTATTTGCTCCGCATACATATTGAATAGGCATGGTGAAAGGATACAACGACTCACACCTTTCCTGACATTAAACCATATGGTAACTCCTTGTTCTGTTCCAAAGACCACCTCTTGATCAGTGTACAAATTCCTCAGGAGCACAATTAAGTGTTCTGGAATTCTCATTCTCCCCAGGGTAATCCATAATTTGTTATGATCCACACAGTCAAATGCCTTGGCATAGTCAATAAAATACGGGTAAACATCTTTCTGGTATTCTCTGCTTTCAGTCAGGATCCATCTAACATCGGCAATAATATCCCTGGTTCCAAGTCCTCTTTTAAATCTGGCTTGAACTTCTGATAGTTCCCTGTTTATATACTACTGCAGTAGCTTTTGAATGATCCTCAGCAAAATTTTGCTTGCATCTGATATTAATGATCTTGTTTGATAATTTCCGCATTTGGTTGGATCACCTTTCTTGGGAATAGGCACGAATGTGGATCTCTTCCAGTCAGTTAGCCAGGTAGCTGTCTTCCAAATTTCTTGGCATAGGCGAGTGAGCAATTCCAGTGCTGCATCCATGTTTGTTGAAAAATCTCTATTGGTATTCTGTCAATTCCCCGAGCCTTGTTTTTCTCCAATGCCTTCAGTGCAGCTTAGACTTCTTCCATCAGCACCATCCATTCCTGATCATATGCTACCTGTTGAAATGGTTCAACATTGACCAATTTTCTGGTATAGCGACTCTGTGTATTCTTTCCATCTTCTTTTGATGCTTCCTGTGTTGTTTAATATTTTCTTTGTAGAATCCTTCCGTATTCCAACTCAAGGCTAGATTTTTTTCTTCAGTTCTTTCAACTTTAGAAATACTGAGCATATTCTTTCTTTTTGGTTTTCTATCTCCAGGTCTTTGCACATGTCATCATAATATTTACTTTGTCTTCTCGAGCCACCCTTTGAAATCTTCTGTTCAGCTCTTTTACTTGATTATTTTCTTTTCCTTTTGCTTTAGCTACTTGACGTTCGAGAACAAGTTTCAGAGTCTCTTCTGACTCTTGTTTCTCTCCTGTCTTTTTAATGATCTCTTGCTTTCTTCATGTATCATGTCTTTGATGTCATTCCACAACTCTTCTGGTCTTTGGTCATTAGTGTTCAACGTGTCAAATCTATTCTTGAAATGGTCTCTAATCTCAGCTGGGTTATGCTGAAGGTTGTACTTTGGGTCTCGTGGACTTGTTCTAATTTTCTTCAGTTTCAACTTGAACTTGCATATGAGTAATTGATTGTTCCACAGGTGGCCCCTGGTCTTTTTCCGACTGATGATATTGAGCTTTTCCATTGTCTCTTTCCACAGATGTAGTCAATTTGATTTCTGTGTATTCTTTCTGGTGAGGTCCATGTATAGTCACTGTTTATGTTTTTTTTATGTTGGTGAAAAAAAGGTATTTGCAATGAAGAAGTCTTTGGTCTTGCAAAATTCAATCATGTGATCTCTGGCATTGTTTCTATCGCCAAGGCCATGTTTTCTAACTACCAGTTCTTCTTTGCTTCCAACTTTCACATTCTTATCACCAGTAATTATCAGTGCACCCTGAATGAAAGTTCAATCAATTTCAGACTGTAGAAGTTGGTAGAAATCTTCAATGTCTTCATCTTTGGCCTTAGTGGTTGGTGTGTAATTTTGGATAATAGTTGTATTAACTAGTCTTCCTTGTATGTGTATGGATATTATCCTATCACTGACAGTATTGTACTTCAGGATAGATCTTGAAATGTTCTTTTTGACCATTAATGCAATGTCATTCCTATTTAATTTGTCATTCCCAGCATAACAGACCATATGACTGTCTGATTCAAAATGGCCAATACCAGTCCATTTCAGCTCATTAATGCCCATCATCAATGTTTGTGTGTTCCATTTCATTTTTGAAGATTCCTAATTTTCCTAGATTCGTACTTCCTACATTCTATGTTCTGATTGTTAATGAATGTTTGCAGCTCTTTCTTCTCATTTTGAGTCGTGCTACGCCAGCAAATGAAGATCCCAAAAGTTTGACTCCATCCACATCATTAAGTTTGACTCTACTTTGAGGAGGCAGCTCTTCCCCGGTGGTACTTTGATGGGCTCATCTTCTGGCACTATATCAGACGGTGTTCCACTGCTACGCGTAAGGTTTTCACTGGCTAATTCTTTTCAGTAGTAGACAGCTGGGTCCTTCTTCCTAGTCCGTCTTAGTCTGGAAGCTCAGCTGAAACCTGTATGCCATGGGTAACCCTGCTGGTATTTGAACACTGGTAGCATAGCTTCCAGTATCACAGGAACACATAAGTCCCACAGCAGGACAAACTGACAGACATATGGGTGGATAAACAAAATATAGTATATAAATAAAAAGGAATATTATTAGACAATAAAAAAGGATGAAGTACCATTACATGTTAACACATGGGTGAACTTTAAATATATTTAAATACATTATGCTAAGTGAAAGAAGTCAGTCACAAAAGACCACATACTAAAGTGAACCCTGTGAGAACCAGAACTCAGTGAGACTGCCTTGTTATACCAGTTCTCTCAAATTTTCTGCCTTTGACAGGGTGTAGTCGACCACCTTTCTATCACCCTCAATTAGTGAAAAGTATTTGAGTTTTCTTTCTCTGACAGATTTCTACCTTCACAGGTTCGGGCCTTTGCAGGTTTTACTGCATATTATTTCATTTATGTGAAATTTCTAGAATAGACGAATTCATAGCAATAGAACGTAGATTAGTGTTTGCCTAGAGCTGGTGGAGGGATGAGTGGTGGAGTGGGGAGTAAGAATGGGGAAAGACTGCTAACCGGTCCGAGTTTTCTTTTGGAAGTGTTAGGAATGTTTTAAAATTAGATCGTGGTAATGGTTGCACATCTCTGTGGATGAGTAATAACCACTAATCTGTACGTTTTAAGTAAGTGAATGTTCTGGTATGTAAAATATATACAAATAAAGCTGTAAAATATGTCATTCTATTATGATTACTAAAAATAAAATTGATCTATTTTGTTTTATATTTTTTTTTATCTATTTACCCTTTTCTCCTCTCAGTGCATGTACGTGTGTGTGTGTATGTGTGGGCGGGGCATATAAGAAAGAATTGACTTAGTGACTTGCACCTTACTATTATTTCCTATCCCTACCTCCGTACCTTATAAAACCTTTTGCAGAGAAAGTGCTTTAGCATTTTTAGATAAAACATTTCTGCTCTGTTTGTTTTATTTAGTATATTCATAATCATATTCTTTCTTCTTTAAAATCATCTGAAAATAGAAGGACATGCAAAACCATATCTAGTTACCATTAAGTTATTATAACCAGCTCTGAAAATATATGTATAACTCCTATGATCCTATGACCTGGAGATATTGAAGATTAATTTCTCTGATCATGTCCTGCAGGAAGAAAATTTTAGCAGCTCATGTTAACAGTACTCAGGTAAATCTGACCTTGGAATATGGTGAACCCAATGGAAGTTAGTACCAGAAGTGTGAAAACAGACTCATTACATCAAAATTTCACATGTAATCAACGTGTAACTAAGAGAAATAAAAGATAGCATTGAGTGTTTTATTTAACAACATATAATGTAGCTTTTTCATATCTGAAGAGATTATCATTAATTAAAAAAAAAACTGACATTATCTTCCATTATACATATGTGGTACAGAAAATCTGATACCACATTTTTTTGTCTCATTGATATTTGAAGTTAAGGTGGTTGCATACTTTATAAACTATAAGACTTTATTAAAAATTTAGAATAAGATACCCACAGTAGCATATTTGTCTGAATATATGTTTTTGTTGTTCTTAGGTGCTGTCCAGCCTATTCTCCCTCCCAGGGACCCTAGGTACAACCGAATGTAACACTGCCCAGCGCTACTCCATCCTCACAGTCGTTGCCATGTTTGAGGCCATTGTTGTAGCCATTGTGTCAGTCCGTCTTTTGAGGGTCTTTCTCTTTTTCTCTGACTTTATGCTTTACCAAGCATGATGTCCTCCTTCAGAGACTGGTCCTTCCTGATAACAAGTCCAAAGTACCTGAGATCAAGTATTGCCATACTTGCTTCTAAGGAGCATTGTAGGCTCAGTGTGTCTGCCTATATATAGACATTTCTAAAGTCACCTGAGTTGACTTATTATTTTTATATTAGTAAGTTATTCAAATCTGTAGGTTTACTATAATAGGTAAAATAGAATATTTAACTTACTATCCTTTAATTAAGATTGTACTTTAACTGATTATTTAATTTCTTGCCTTCAATTTCCTTCCAGTTTCTCCTCATTTTTTCAGCTAATCAACCACTTTTTTTTTAATTCATTTTGTGCATTTAGAGCTTAAACATAATTTATAACCTTTCCCATGTAGCCATCTTACAATCATAAGGTAGCAATTAATCTGCAGATTATTAATGACCTTGGATGCATATAACCTTAATTAAAAATGTTCTTTGGCATAGAGAAATGATAGTAATAAGAAATAGTAGAATTTCAATGAAGTTGAAAAAAAAATGAGTATTTTAGACTTCATGCAATTGTTCCTTCATTAAAATGAAGAGAAATTATCTTAAAGAAAACTAAAGAGTAATATTATAATATATATGTGTATGTATGTATGTATCTATCTGTATATATACAAATGCATGTATCCATGCACTCATGCATGCACATACATTTTTGAAAAGCAAGACATTGCATTGCAATTATTTTAATGCTGTAGAAGAATGAATGAATGCATGCAAATAAGTAGAATTTTTACCAAAAGCTTACCCCTTCAAAAAAAAGTATGTCCTTAAGAGTTTATCCTTGATATGAACTTCATGTACCTACACTGAGAAAATTTATGCACAGTACTTAAGTTTCTCACAATGTCTACCATTTTGAACAAAGATCCCAGGGTTTCTTGTCAATTCAGGTGGAACTATATTGGTTCAATTCTATGGATCCAGATCAGTCGAGGTTCTAAATCAAGTTCATAAAGAATGAAGACATCTCCTTTCTTGAAAAGAGTTTAAAACCTTATAGAAATATATGCAAATCACACCTAAGTGAACTAAGACAAAGGAAGGAATAAGCCTAAACTGATTTGGTTCAGCAAGAAGTGAATTTTTTTCCCCTAAAATCAAAGTATTGAGATAAAGTTCCCCCCCCCCAGCTATTTTAACACAATAGGGGTAGTAATTAAAATAAATCATTAAAACAAACAAACACACCGAAAAAACCCATGTCAATCCACTCATGACAATCTGGTCTACATTTTTCTTCCTATTGTCAGCATCCCATTAATGGCCAGGTCAGGAATCTAGAGAATGCAAGTTTCCTCAAACATTATTAGTTTTTAGGGAATACAGGAAGTCGATTTTGATTAGAGGCACCAGGATAATACAAGTCTCTCCTTAAGTAAGTCATTGATTTAACACTGAAGATGAATTAGCCTTGCCCTTTCTCATAAGACAATTTCTTCTAAGGAAAACCTGTTTGTATATGAGTTAATTTACCTTTTTTATTCATTTAAAAAGTAGTATTATTAATGATTTCTAAACATCACGTACAGTTGAATTAAAGTAGAATATGGTCTGCAAGGTTTTTTCTTTTTTCTGAGAAATATGAAGGAGAAATCTTTCAGCAGATGTCTCATGAAATTGGGCTCAATGAGTCTGAGGTCTCTCAAGTATCTTAAGTATTAATAAAAAAAATAGAATACATTGGAAAGAAATAGCAAGGGATGGGAGAAAAAGGAGGAGGGCTCGTCTGTATATACCTATCAACTCTCATAATGGAAATAATAACTTGACGATATATGTGACCAGGTAGCAATATTTAAGAGTACTGTGATCTTCTAATGTAGTTACTTTTGGTTTATTTGAGTTGCCTTGCATCATAATTCATTCATCGAAGATAAAATAATGAGAGAAAATGGACATATACTATCCCTTTCATTTTAAAAATAGAATAGAAGCCTTTTATTCCTTGTATAATTATTTAGTTAAATAGCCTGTACATATTTTCACCCTTGGGGAAAATCCATTTTTATGGAATGATCTTCATCCTGACCCACTCAGTAAAAATTGAATTTTATTGTACTGCTATTCACATTTTATAGATGCAGAAACTAAAGAGCAATTAAGTCAAATGGTTTACAGTTCCTGCTAAAAGTATGACTAGAAATCAGGTTATCCTCTCCTGATTTATAACTTGGAATTATAGAGAGACTGTGTAGCAGAAATGCTCATAATATATTATAGAAATATAAAATATGCTAATTGGCCATGCATGAACTGCACATTATGGAATAGAACCATAAGGCAAAGTTATAACTGCACATGGCGTACAGACATGTTTTTATTGTTTCTCTCACAGGCCAATTTTGTTGTTGAATGGGGGAATTTCTGCTTAGCAAAGCTTAGTTCCACTTCTTTTTGTAGAGTGACAAATCTAATATTCATGAGGACAATTTTTTTTCTATTTTTTTTCTTAATATTCTCCTAGTCCTAAAAAAAATGCCTGGTCCATAGTAGACACTCAATACCTATTAGTTAAATAAATGAGTAAGGGGCATATGACTGCCTTGTCTATTCTATTTTGTTCTTTTCTAGAGTGACAAAGAACAGAGTAGAAAACATGATCAATAGTGAATGCTTACCTCTTCTCAGCAGCATCTCCCTTCCCCTCCCCTAGGTTGCTACCCTTAACACAATAGTTACTCACCTCATCTAGCACAGTGTTGTTCTTACATATTTGTTTTGACTATCAGACACAAGGAAACCCTGGTGGCATAGTGGTTAAGAGCTATAGCTGCAAACCAAAAGGTCAGCAGTCTGAATCCACCAGGCACTCCTTGGAAACGCCCTGTGGGGCAGTTCTATTCCGTCCTTTAGGGTCACTATGAGTTGAAATCGACTCGATGGCAACAGGTTTTGGTTTACCAGACACAGTAAGGAAGGAAACAGGCAGATTTGCCTTCATTTTTATCCTCTCTGCATGCACACATCCACCCACACACATACACACAAAGACGCACACAGAATTTTACACCTGCAAGTATCTTCGAAAGAAAAAAACAGACCTCACACAGAAATTTTTGTTGTTGACTTAAATCCCTTTGTGGCTACTACACAGATTAGAAAGGATAAAAAGAGGAAAAAAAGTATTAATAATGCCCAAATTGTTATTTATAATATGAATTATTAAAAAAATCATAAAAAAATAATAATCACATTTCTTCATGGGAAGATTATTTTATCTCAAGATAACAAAAAAAAATAGCAAAAGCCTATTAGAACAAAATAAAGCTTATGTCAACCAATTTAACTTATGAATCAATATTCAAAAATGTGTTTTAATATTACTCCCTTTTTTGGAATTTCATTATTGCTCTATAGTTTGTATTTTTTAATAATATTTTAATATTACTTTCAGCAAAATATATGATGGTTCATTAAATGTAATGATGAGCATATATCTAGACTTAACCTTTTGAAATAACTTTTAGTTGTCATTATATTCATACTTTGTCTACTATCTTTCAATATCGTTGAAATGAATAAACAAACATTGAGGGACTATTTCTCCCCAAGGCATATTCTATTTGCCCTATTCAGAAGCATCACGTACTGATGCAATTAAAGGAAGCAATTGTTACCTGACTAAATAGATGAAACACAAACCAATGCTAAATGAGGTTCCAAAAACAGGTGGCCCAGTTTAATCAGCTTAAAGAACTCATCTAAAACCTTTGGCCAATCTTATCATTATCCAGCTTTGCAATCTGCATTATTTTGATACTGTAATAAAAGCAGTCTCTTGGGTGCTAAAGTTCATTAAAAGCAAACAACTTTTTATGCAAGAGGTTAAAATTTTAAAATCATTCCCAAAATTAAATCTGTTATACTAAATTATTAAAAAAAAAAAAAAAAAGGCACAGCCTGGGCATTCAACTTAGATTTTAAAAAACAAATACAATGAGGATTCAGAAATTTTCTCAAAGTTTTGTATTGATCCAAAGTAGATGGAGAATTAAAGAGATGAAAACATAAAATTAAAATGAAAGTATATAAAATAGTATTGGATATAAAATAGGGTCTTAGGCTGTGTTCTGTGAAGAAGTAAAACCAGTGAAGCATATATATACATACATATGCAGAGAGATAGATTTATATCAAGGAAATGGCTCACTACTTACTAGGTTGTAGAGGCTGCAAAGTCCCAAGTGTGAGGGTCAGCCTGGAGCCTTCTCCTGACTCACATAGCTGCAGGGGCTGACGAACCCAAGATCAATAGGTCAGATGGCTGCTCTCTAGCAGGTAAGAAGGCAGGCCACTGGCTCACAGTTTGTGAAAGCTTACAAATACCAAGATCCACAGGTAAGCTGCTAGCTCAAGTCCCAAGAACCGGAGGTCAGATGATGAGCCAGATGCAGGATCAAGAGTGAGCAAAAAAAAAGTGAGCTTTGCCAAAAAATCCACATATATTGGATACAGGCCACATCCCCAAGGAAATTCCCTTTCAACTGATTGGCTGCTTATAGCAGATCTCATCATGAAGATGATTACATCATATCAGATCTCATTATGGAGGTGATTACATCGTTACACAGCTGCCAAAATATATCATAACTTCCAAATCACTGAGAATCATGGCCCGGCCAAGTTGACACACACCCTTAACCATCACAGAAGGAGTGACGTTCAAGTGTGTTTTAAGTAGCATGAAACAAAATGTTAAGTATAAAAAACTAAATGAACAGAACTAGACATTTCTTTGTACCTTCCCTGGGCTTGCCCATCTAATGCTGAGACCCTGACTGCAGATTTAAAGTTCTGCACAGCTTCTGAGCCAGGATTGACCTGAGTAGTGGCTTTAGTGATGAAATCAGCCAAATCACATTTCATGTAGTCTTGGTGCTGTGGACCTATAAGCAGCTGTTCTGGGCTACTTTTGGGGCATTATCAGGCAGTTTATGGGCAGGTTTTCCTGTACAATTAGTCTTCTGCTTTGGCTGATGGAATATGCTAATTCTCTTGTGGAGTGAGGTCCTGGGCACTTATTCTTTCATTCATTTGGTAACTTATTAAGCAAATATTAATGAGCAATGACCACGGAGTAGACTCTATGAGATAAGAGATAATAATGAACAAGCCACCAATCTGGTTTTTAAGGACATTAGGAAGGCAGATTTGAGAAAACAGGTATTTATATTGCATTGTGAGAATAACTACAGTAGGGCTAAGCATAAAAAAGGTTTGAGAACCAAAATGAAAGACATTTAATCCAACTGCATGCATCAAGGGACCTCTCTTTCTAAAGTATAGAAGCTGAGACCTAGAGTAGAGGAATTTTTCAGGAATAAAAGGAGAAGTATGTTTAGAAGGCATCCCAGGCACAGTTAAATTATGTGCAATAATAGACTAGCTCTAAAAGTGAGATTTTAATTTTTGAATTTGCAACTGATTCAGGGTAGCTGTGAGATAGATAAGAGTTTCGCAAAATGTTAACAGGGTTGTCTGCCAACTGGAACGTTAGAGGTTTGAGTTCACCCAGAGACACCTTGAATAAAGAGCTTGGTGATCAAATTTTGAAAAATAAGACATTGAAAACCTTATGGAACACAATTCTGTCCTGACACACATGGGATCACCATGAGTCAGCATCAGTTTATGGAATACAACAAGAAGGCTGGGGAGACAAGAAAGTACCAGGGGAAGGAATGGTGAGGAAGATCTGTCGGTGGAACTGTCAAAGAAAAACAAACCAGATAGGTAAGGAGAGGTTTTTTCAAAAGTACTGTTTTAACAGGGAGAATATTCAGAATTTTTAAAGGTCTCAAAATAAAACAGAAAAGAGCTTTTTATTTTGTAGGGTAGGTTAAGGAGTGAAAACAGGAACTTAGAGGAGAAATTGGACAATCAGGTGGAAGCAAACAGACAGCATGGTGGAAGTGATGTATCGGTAAATGTTTCTATAGTCAGCCAATTCTTGGAATAAACTGTTAAGGGGGAATATCGTTCACCTTAGTGCTTACTTGATTAAACTTGAGAGCAAGCAAAGCTTCAGGGGTCTGTGGGGAGGAGAGAAGCTTGACTAAAGTTGGTCAAGGCAAGTTAGTAGATAAACCAAAAATACCAACCCATTGCTATCAAGTCGATTTTGACTTATAGCCACCCTATATGACAGAGTAGCACTGCCCCATAGGGTTTCCAGGGAGCAGCTGGTGGATTGAAATTGCTGACCTTTTGGTTAGCAGCCGTAGCTCTAAGCAATGGGCAATTGTGAAACACTTGGTCAGGACTCATGTAATCTGCCTACAAAGTATTTGCCACCAAATTCTCCTTGGGGACTGAGTCATATTTTCTTGCATTGTTAAGAGTGAGCTCTCCAGCTCTAAATGCACTGATTTTTCTTCTCCATAGGGGCACCTCTCACATGACTTTTATCATATTTCTGCCTGTCTCTGCTATAATTGGTTTGAAAAGTATGTATGCCCTTATAACCATGTGGGCTGATAATTGTGATATCCCCAAGAGCAGCTTCCCTTCCATATACCACCTAGCTTGATATGATCTTCCTTCACCTCCCTCCAACCTTTCCTGCTAAATTATCAGCCTGGCATGAGTTATGCCAAAAAAGTCCATGGTCAGACATGTCTTGTGATCAATTTTGAGAAACTTTTTGGAGGTTCTTTCTGGCTGCCAAACTATTGAAGGATTAGCAATTATAGGGACAGAGAGAAATTATTCTATGTTCTGAAACACAAGAGTTTCGTATTTCATATATGTATTTTACATATTGTTCTGGTTGATAGATGATAAGAAGGTCCAGGGAAATGCATCATAGTCCAGAGTAACATTTGTTGACATTATCTACTAACATGAAAGTATATTTAAATCTTAGTCAGACCAACTATGTATTTTGAAGGCATGTTTTCTTCAAAGCTGAGGCTATACCCCCAATTAAGATATTCACATTTGGTTAAATATTAAAAAAACCTTACAACTTGCAATTTTTTTAATGAAATTATTTTTTAAATAAATAGTACCTTGCAGAAAATAAGGTGTTTTTTAGGAGTCCTATTTATTTTGTATAATTCTAGCAATGTTCATTCTGAGTACGGGGGAAAAAAAATGACAGACACATAGACCCTATGTATAAAAATTCAATTTTATTACTGAATACTATGTCTAAACTAGGTTAGCAAAATATTGCCTAGCAAAGGGAAACTGCTTTAATGATCAAGCAAGAAAGAATTGTAATTATCTCTGAAAAATTTTTTTACGTTATTAATTTGGTTAGCAAAACAGTTCTTCCTAGCGGGAGGGGGAAATCTCAGTCTTTTACACTCCTTATCCCTCCTATTAGAAGTCCCAGATATTCTGCCAATTCAGTTAAGTGTGATGTATATTCAAAGACAAATAGAGAATGGCAAATATCAATTTGTTGCAATGATGATTAAGAATTGCTGATATCTTCCTTGCCTTTTTTATTTGAACCTGCTTGGGGAAAAAATATAAACTAGTTTTTCAAATTTCATTACTTGAAGGTGGTATGAGTAGTTTTTGCAGAACATCCAAAAAGAAAATTCATTTCAAGACAAGAGCCTGGATGAAGCCATCAATTCAGAGGGCAGAGACAAGAAGAGGTCAACCTTCAAGGGCAAGAGCAGAGCAGGGGACTGACCAAAAGCAGAACAGCAGGAAAGGCAGATGGAGGGAAAAACAAGAAGTAGATACTGCAACTTGCCTCTCTATGTCAGCAGCTGTCTTTTAAACCTCATCGCGAATAATAAAATGGTAGGATCAACTAAGAAACATGACTGGAGGTGCTGAGGTTAGCAATTAAAATTATAATAAGGGCCCATTTCCACCGTGATCCTTACAGAGCTGCTTCCCGATAGAGATATAATGTAAGCCACATATGTAATTTTACATATCTAGTAGTTGTGTTTTTAAAAAAGAAACAGAAGAAATTAATTTCAATAATTATTTTATTTAATTTGATATATCCAAAAATAATGTTTTCAGCATGTAGTCGATATAAAAATTATTGTGATATTTTACATTCTGTATTTTTTTTTTCCCTGTAATAAGCCTTCCAAAACCACTTTGTGTGTTATACTAGGTACACATCTTAATTTAGGGTGGCTATATATTTCCTGTAGCCACCCTAAATTAAGAAGACGCTCTGGTGGCACAATGGTTAAGTACTAGGCTGCTAACTGAAAACTTGGTAGTTAGAATCCAGAAGCTGCTCCAGGGGAAAAAGATGCTACAATCTGTACCCATAAAGACCATGGATATGGAAACCCTATGCGGAAGTTCTACTATGTCCCATAAGGTCACTAAGGTCACTAGGCGTAGAAATTGACTCCACAGCAACGGGTAATCTCTCCTGTGTTCAGGAAGCCATATGTAGCTAGTAGCTACCATATTGGAAACATTATGGAGTGTCAGCTAAATGACCACAAAGAGAAATATGAAAAGATTCTCCCATAGCTCTGTATTACATTAGACAGGATTGGGGGTTCAATTCTCCTTCCTTGCAGGAGAACCTGGTTTAATACCTGGCCAATGGGCCAATGGGCCAACGGGCCAATGTACCTCATGCACAGCCACCACTACTTTCGAAAATCAGCCAATGAAAATCCTATAGATAACAATAGCTCAATCTAAAACCAATCATAAGGATGACTTAGGACCAGGCAGAATTTCCTTAAATTGTGCCTAGGGTCCCCATGAGTTGGGGGCCCATTCAGGGGAAGCTATCAACAACAAATGCATTGCATCAGCAGGGGAGGATCAACCAGTAAGCACAGTAAGCACTGGGTTACCGTAAGAAAGGTACGCAGGAGCTTAATTGTGCTTACTTACTAATCCGCAGTGCACAATTTCACCTGGTTTTCTCCCCATTACTCAGGTGAAATTGTGCACTATAGATTAGTAAGTAAGCACAATTAAGCCTGTGTATAGTTTTACCTTGTTATGGTGTTGGTGAAGAATATTGAATATGCCACTGACTGCCAGAAGAACAAACAAATCTGTCTTGGAAGAAGTGCAGCCAGAACGCTCATTAGAAGTGAGGATGGTGAGACTCCTCTCACATACTTTGGGCGTGTTATCAAGGAGGGACCAGTCCCTGGAGAAGAATACCATGTTTGGTAGAGTAGAGGGTAAGCAAAAAAGAGGAAGGTCCTCAGCAAGATGGATTGACATAGTGGCTGCAACAATGGGCTCGAGCATTGCCAATGATTGTGAGGACGGCACGGGACCCAGCAGTGTTTCATTATGTTGCACATAGGGTGGCTACGAATCAGAACCAACTTGATGGCACCTAACAACAACAGCATACCTTACCTATTGGGGTAATCTGTAGTAAAATTGTTGGGTCGTTTCTAGAATGCTATTTAGACAACTGCTAAGAAAAAAACCAAGGTGGGACTGAAATTTGCTAAGGAGGTACTAATTAGCAAACTAATTAGACCAAAATTATCTTCTGTACTCTACATTGTTTCATAACTTTTTTCTTTTGCTTTTTTTAATTAAGAAATTGTCTCATTGTATTTGCATAAAAACAATTTTAAACCCTGTTATTTTTGCTCCCTGTGAATTTTTTTCCTTGTGTATCTCTTAATCTCTTCTCAGCTATAATTTTCTGCTAAAAATATATTTTTTTAAAAAAAGCTAGTGTTATCTGTGTAATTGTGAATTATTTTGCAAGAGAAAACATATTTATGTGATTTTTTTTTGAGAAGCGTGGGATTATTGACATTGTTCAAACTTAATGAAGCAACTCCACAAATTATGAACTCTCTAATTTGTCTATATTGTAAGAATTTTATAATATGCAGGAATATTATGATTTAGGATGTCATCTAACCCATCTCTCCTTAAGAAATTCCAAACCTATTTTAAAAGTGCATCTTTAAAAATAGGGGATTGGTATGTAATTGGAACCCAGACAATATTGGGCAAGGAGCCATTCAGTTATGTGTTCTGTTTACCGCTGCTTCTGTGAGATTGTTTAACAATGTAGCCAGTAAGTGTTATTGTAGCAGCGGTTCTCTCCAACAGGATATCTAATTTCCAATCAAATTCAAAGTAGGAAGTCTTTCTGCCAAAAGATGTTAATAATATTCCTCCTATTATCACCGCAGGAGAACAAGAATTTGCCAGAAAGAATTTGGCTGCCAAAGAGAGTATAAAAGAATAACAGAGTTCTTCTCCTTTTTTTTTTTTTTTTCCTGAAAACATACTGTCCTCAATCCACCTGAAAAAGTAAAGGAGAGGGCACCAGGAAGGGGTAGGAGAAGGAGAGAGGGAAGGAAAGGAGAAGAACTGAGGAAGGGAGGAGGAGGAAAGCAGAGGAGAGGGGAAAAATTATTCCTGGGCATCACACCAGAATTACTGAATCAGATTCTCTCGAGATGGGGTTCTGCAATTTGCATTTTAAATAAGATTCTCAATTTATTTTTATGTGCTTTAATGTCTGAGAACCTCTGGTTAAAGAGAATATTCAGGGGGATCATTTAGCCTTTTTTTTTTTCTTTCTTTTTTGCAGGTCCAGAGAGGGGGTTTAATTTAAGTAGGCAGCTGTAATTTGCAGAGCACATTAGAAGTTAACAAAGACTGATAATTGATTCTATACTTACAGTACTTAAGCACTTGCATAATCAACTAGAGAATTAAGTGGAGACACCATGGCATAAAAGAATGTGGAACTTGCCAAGAGAATCTCCACAGCCTTAAGGTAAATATAACTCTTCTTCTTCTTCTTATTGTTTTATTTTACTGCCATGATTCCCTAGCACATGAAAGTATTAGAAATAAGAAAGAAGAGCTGAACGTATAATAAAAAAATACTACCTATTATATACTGCAGAATATATAATATGTGATAATATATATGCATAACTGTGGCTGCTTAACAAATGCTTGCTGACTTGAGAGAACAGGACAGTATAGGAGGCCTCTGAAGTAAAAATACAGTCTATCTAAAGTCTTCTATGATTATTTATTGCCTGTATGATTTAAAACCAACCATTTTTGGAGGCCTGGTAGCCCAGTTGTTAAGAGCTCAGCTGCTAACCAAAAGGCCAGCAATTGGAATCCATCAGCTGCTCCTCAGAAACTGTATAGGGCAGTTCTACTCTGTCCTATAGGGTTGCAAGGAGTCAGAATCAACTCAACGGCAATGGGTTTGCTCTAACATTGACACACATTACCCACAACGAGGCCCCAAACTGTCTTCCTAGATATTTTTCTCATTATTTTTCTCCCATAACCCAGTCTCTTTCTAGCCACACTGGGGCTTGACCAGTCTCTTTCAACATCTTATGTGTCCTGTTTCTTTTACTTAATGTCATCTCCTTCTTTATTGACATATTTTAGTTTATGATACAGGATTTATTTTTTTTTCATTTTTCAAGTAGACTTTATTATTTAGAGCAGTTTTAGTGTACAAAAATATTGCACAGAAAGCACAGAGTTTCCATATAACCTCACTCTCCCTTGCACGCTATTACTAACATCTTATTAACATCTTGCATTAGTCTGGTCCATTTGTTACAATTGATGAGAACATATTGATAAATTATTATTAACTAATTTTTTTTTAATGTCCATAGTTTATATTAGGGTTTGCTCTTTGTGTAGGATGCATTTGTAACAATGATACAGCTTCACATATGTAATCTAATAATTCAACATTTAATGGCAAAAAGCAATCTCTTGTCATCCTTCCCTATTTCCTGCTCATCAGAAGCAGCCACTTTGAACAAGTTAGCTTTTTTAAAATCTCTATTTTAGTTCAACATTCTTAATTTTTTTTTTCACTTTTATAAACGGGAAGATAAGGACTTAGTGCTCCTTAGCCACCTTTTTCCCACTCCCATCACTACTCACTACATTTCTCCTCCATCATTTTCACAAAATAGTTGTATTATAATTTACAATTATGTAAATACTTTCTATGTTATGACTGAATTGGGATAAAACTTCCTATTTTCCACTAGTAACTAAATTGCACCACCCATTTAGTTCATGGTAAGTATAAACAAAATATTCAAAACCATCAAGAATTTATCACCATCATCATCTTACAGACATTTCTAGAAACCTCTTACCTCCTGTACCAGTTGCCCTCTGTGTTTGCTGCCCACTCCTTATCTTCCTAACTCTCTTCACCACCAGCCTAGAGATTGGTTTTGTTGCTGTCTTACATATTTCATCCCCTGATTCTATAGCTATGTGGCTTCTTTTTATACTCTCTCATTTTATTGCACATATACTCTTGTACCTTTTTGAAAATGGGAAATGTTTCACATCTTAACATATCTAAAAATGCCTTTATTCTATCGCCATTGACTTGGCAGCTTAGGTGGGTATAGCAGTCTAGATTGGAAATCATTTCCCTTGAATTTTGAAATCCTTGATTGTCTTTCAACTTCTTGCATAATTCCTATTATCGGTATAACCTCTTGTGATGGTTAATGTTATGTATGAACTTGGCTAGGCTATGATTCTTAGTGGTTTGGCAGACACTAAGTAATTACCTTCTGTCTTAGGCTGGGTTGTCTAGAGAAGCAAAACCAGGAAAGCATATAAAGATATATGGAGAGAGAGACATTTATATCAAGGGAACAGCTCATGCGATTGTAGAGGCTGGAACGTCCTAAGATTGTGGATCAGGATAGAAGCTTCTTTTGATTCATGTAGCCACAGGGGCTGTTGAACCCAAGATGGGCAGGTTGAGGAGAGTAAGGCTCTTGCTCACAGGCTGTGGAGATCAACAAACTCCAAGATTGGTAGGCAAGACTGAAAGGCTTCTCCTGATTTACGTAGCTACAGGAACCCAAGATTGGCAGGTCGGAGTTCAAGACTCCCACTCTCAGGCAGTGAAGATCCATGAATCCCAAGATTGGCAGATAAACTGATAGTGCAAGTTCCAAGAGCTGGACGCCAGACAAACAGGATCCAGAGCAAGCAAAAAAGCCAGAATGTCTGTTTATATTTGGATGCAGGCTACACTGCTGAGGAAATTCCTTTTCAACTGATTGGCTACTCATAGCAGATTCCATCATGTACGTGATCACATGTAAACCCTGAGAATCATGGCCTAGCCAAGCTGACACACAATCTTAACCATCACACTTACCATTTTGTTGCATGACATAAGCAGTCAATCAGTTGAAAGAAGAGCTTCTAGGCAGTGTGGCCTGTTTCCAGTATATAAATGGATCTTCAAATAAAGCTTGTTCACTCTCTTTCTCAACTTTGCATTCTTCTGGTCTTCTGAGCTTTGATTCATGGAGCATAAGCTGGCAGAAGTCTCTGGCCTGCTGCCTGACCTGTAGATTTTGGGGTCGTCAGCCCCTGCAACCATGTGAACCAGCCAAGGACTGCAGCTTGTTGCTTGACCCACAGATTTTAAACTTGGTAGCCCCCACAATTATGTGAGCCATTTCCTCACAATGTTGTGACCCATTTCTTTGAGGTAAATTTCTCTCTATACAAATATATATGGTTCACTGATCTTGCTCCTCTAGAGAAACCAGTCTAAGGTACCCCTCCAATATCAGGTATTACTAGAGTTTCCAATACAAAAACCTCTCTAAATTAACTATTGCTGAAAATAAATTTCAGTCTTCTACAAAGTGGGGGTGGGGGGAAGATCGATTGTCTAGCTGAGAATAGTGAAACTGAGTATCTGGCATTCCAACTCCTTAAGAATGCTTTGACCAGCCCTCTGCCTCTGAGCCCTCCCCTTCTACATTTTCAGAGATCAAAGTTCACCATATCTCTTCTGTCAAACAACTCTGAAAGCTGCATGTTCTAAAGTTTATTTTCTTTGTGTGATTTTGTGACTAGTTTGGAGCCAAAAATCAGGCCATATCAGACTATTCATGATCTTTCCTTTTCTGTCATACTGTGAATATATATACATTTCATTGCAGAAATATTAATGTGCATTGCATGTTATATACCCCCCTAAAAAAATACCCACTGCCGTCTAGTCCAATCCAACTCATAACAACTCTATTATAGAGTATGTGCAATATTTTTGTCACTAATCATGATGTTCCTTATCGGTCAAGTTGTGAGGATTTGTGTTTTCTTTATGTTGAGGTGTAATCCATACTGAAGGCTGTAGTCTTTGGTCTTCATCAGTACGTGCATCAAGTCCTCCTCGTTTTCAGCAAGCAAGGTTGTGTCATCTGCACATCCCTGGTTGTTAGTGAGTCTTCTTCCAATTCTGATACCATGTTCTTTTCATATAGTCCAGCTTCTTGAATTATTTCCTCAGCATGCATATTAAATAAGTAATAGATATACGACTTCTGAAATTTGATTTTTGAAATTTTAGACTTTAGGTTATATTCCTGCAGCTTTCATCAATGTTACATTCCAATGATTGAGGAAAAGCAGATCATTTAAATCATCTGCTGAATTTTAAAGATAAGAAATCAATGTCCAGAAAAGGTGGTGGATATACGAGTATTCATATTAAGTTTTAATGAAAATTCTGAAGGGAGTGTGTACTTACCTGTGAAGTATTAAATAACTGATGGCAGCACTGGTTCATTATATACGTCATTTTAACATTGTTGGACGTATCTATCAAGTTTTATAAGAAATGAAAATTTCCTATGTAGATTACAGCACATGGTTAGGATTTATTGTGAGGCAACTCAAGAAATTAAGTAGACATGTATGAAAATCTTGGTAGCCACATATGGAGGTTTTGTGGTAAATTGGACCTTGTATAGATTTTTTTTTTTTTATGGTGGAGTCCATTGTTGCAACCACTGTGTGGTCTGAGTTATTTTTAATCTTGGGGGTCATCTTCCAGCATTATATCAGAAAATATTCTGTTGTGATCCATAGGGTTTTCTTTGGCTAATTTTCAGAAGTAGATTGCCAGGCTTTTCTTCTTACTTCATGTTATTCTGAAAGGTCCACCAAAATATGTCTACTGTGGGTGGCTCTGCTGGTATTTGAAACACCAGTAGCATAGCTTCAAGCATCATAGCAACATGCACGTGTATAGGCATGAAAGAAACTAAGACTCTTGTGGACAATGAGATTCAATATATTACGTACCTTGTACTGCACAAATATAATCTCCCTTCAAATTCTGAAAATGTTGCAAGCTTTGCTTGTAGTGGTTAAGTGCTCAGCTGTTAACCGAAAGGTTGGTAGTCCAAACTCATCTGGTGTCTCTGCAGGAGAAAGACATGGAGATTTACTTCTGTAAAAATTACAACCGTAGGAAGCCTATGAAGCAGTTCTACTCTGTCCTACAGGGTCACTATGAGTCAGAATAGACTTGAGGGCAATGGGTTTAGCTTTTGTTTTTTTGCAAAAGAGATATTTTGTTGTTTTTAATATGGCAAAAGTATTAGAAAAACATGAGCTTTGGTGGTTCAGGAGCCCTGATGGCACAGTGGTTAAGAGCTCAGCTGCTAACCAAAAGGTCGGCCGTTCGAATTCACCAGCCACTGCTTAGAAACCATATGGGGCAGTTCTACTGTGTCCTATAGTGTCTCTACGAGTGGGAATCAATTCTGTGGCAAAGGGAGTTGTGTTGATGGTGCAAACTTAAGCACTAGGCTGCTAAATGAAAGGTTGGTGGTCTGAAACTTCCCAGCAGACTCTGCAAATCTGCTCCTATAAAGATTATAGCCCTTGTGGTACAATGGTTAAGAAGTTGGCTGCAAACCAAAAGACTGGCAGTTTGAATCTACCAGCCACTCCTTGCAAACCCTATGGAGCAGTTCTACTCTGTTCTATAGGGTCACTATGAGTCAGAATTGACTCGCTGGCACCTAACAACAAGTACAAACACTAGCTGTACCACTTGTACAGCTGCAGCATTTCTTCAAATACTGGGCTTGTCAAAGTACCTACTAAATAAGATCACTGTGTTTTTTTTTTTTTATTTTTATTGTGCTTTAGGTGAAAGTTTACAAATCAAGTCAGTCTCTCATACAAAAATTTATATACACCTTGCTATATACTCCTAGTTGCTCTGCCCCTAGTGAGACAGCACACTCCTCTCCACCCTGTATTCCCTGTGTCCATTCAGCCACTGTCCTCCTCTGCCTTCTCATCTCCCCTCCATACAGGAGCTGCCCACATAGTCTTCTATGTCGACTTGAGCCAAGACGTTCACTCCTCACCAGTATCATTTTCTGTCTTATAGTCCAGTCCAAACCCTGTCCGAAGTGTTGGCTTTGGGAATGGTTCCAGTCTTGGGCTAACAGAAGGTCTGGGGACCATGACCTCTGGGGCCCTTCTAGTTTCAGTCAGACCATTAAGTCTGGTCTTTTTACAAGAATTTGAGGTCTGCATCACACTACTCCCCTGCTCTATCAGGGATTCTCTGTTGTGCTCCCTGTCAGGGTAGTCATTGGTTATAGACAGGCACCATCTAGTTCTTCTGGTCTCAGGCTGATGTAGTCTCTGGTTTATGTGACTGTTTCTGTCTCTTGGGCTCATAATTACCTTGTGTCTTTGGTGTTCTTCATTTTCCTTTGCTCCAGGTGGGTTGAGACCAATTGATGCATCTTAAATGGCTGCTTGGTAGCATTCAAGACCCCAGGCACCACTTGCCAAAGTGGGATGCAGAAAGTTTTCTTAATAGATTTAGATCACTATGATTATTAATTGAGAAAATACAGGAAAATATTGATTAGGAAAAGCCACACGGTAAGAACTCAAAAATCTTAGGTTTTATCATTATGTCATTTAAAATACTTTTAATTTCTCATTATAGACCTTATATCAATGTAAATAAGTAAACGAACCCCTTGTCCCTTAAAAATATATATTTTTTAATTAATAACTTAAAATTCAGTGTAGAATTCTTGAATAATAAAATATAAAATCAGATAGGCAGTGTAGTATAATATCTATGACATGGATTTTGGTGAAATACAGGTTCAAGTCTTGGCTATTCAAGTGTGATATGTGTGACAGTGACTCATTCTCTCTGTGCTATAAAAAATATGTGAGGGGTAGATATTATTCATTCTGTGATTGGTAACTATTACATTTGGGAGGTATTTTTTTAGAGAATCAATGTAACAGTATAAATGGATATGAAAAGTACAGGAAAGTAAAAGAGTCCAAAAGAGAAAGATTTTTCATGCCTTTTAAAACTAAGTATGGAGTTAAGCAAGGGTTGGCAAACTGCAGCCTGTGTGCCAAATCTGGCCACAGAATATTTTTCTAAATAAAGTTTTCTTGCAACACAGCCTTGCCTATTCTTTTGTGTATTCTCTATGGCTGCTGTTTTCTTAAAACAGTAGTGTTGAGCAGCTGTGACAGGGACCACAAAGTCTAAAACATTTACTGTCTTATTCTTTATGGAAAAAAATTCCAATCCTGGCATAAGAGAAAGTATGGTGAGCTTGATTTTGTTCATGTTGTGAATAAAATAAATAAACAACATAAAGGAAAGTATGGTCTACTATCATGTGAGTAGAGAAGTGAAGTTGTATGAAGACTGAAGTAAACTCATTATTTGTTATTTGTAATTTCACTTTTGAGAGTGTAAGGGAATATTGTTAATAAAAAATAATATGCTATTTAAAATTGTGGATCTTAAAACCAGACTACCTTAGTTTAGTCCTAATCGCCATTTGCTGACCTTAAAACCATAGCCAACGTAGTGAACATTCTGTGTCTGAGGCTTCTCAAACAAAATTGGAATAATAATAATGGCATCTATCTTATGTTTATGGGAATTAAATTGATTTATGTATGTAAAGCTTAAAAACTTATTATGCCAGAAGCTCCTAGCTTTATATATATATAAACACATTTAATAATATTCAGTTATAATAAAACTATTATCGATCATATTAAATAATAATAAATCTAATAAAGCTATTCAACAGCAATAGGAACCCAGTGGATTGGGAAGCTTAGATTAGACTTAAGAAAAGTCAGTAAAGATTTTCCTAAATTAATAGAATGCTTTAAATAACACTCAATTATTCCTATCCTTTTTACAATTATCTTAGCAAAAGAGAGGAAGAAAAGAAAATTAATGATATTATTAATTTTGTTTTCTGAAGAGGGCAGAGGAAAGGTCAGGTACATGATATTACTCAAAAAAGTTCAGTTGAAATCCTGACTAAGGCAGAATAATGGGAAAAAAGTCAGAAGTCTAGAGAGAAAAATAAATTAATTTAGAATAGAAGGAATAGAAGAGGGATACAGCTCTTGTTTCTTTTGAAGTTAAGTATTCTTAAATGCTATTTGATCTAAAAAACAACATTTAAAAATGCATCTTAAGCATAAAATTATGTTCAGGACAACATTTTTTTTAAATAATGGAACAATGGAAATTAAAATGTAAATACATGAAAACAGAATAGGTTTAATATATTGATTTGACATCTAAAATCATTTTATTAAATACCTATCAGGTTGTAGTAACTATATTAGTCAATTACTTAGAATAAAATACTGTTATTTAGAATGAACTACTATAGAGAGAATAAACGATACATAATGAGATGCCTGCTTGTGGTTGGAATGTAGAAAGTTACAAGAAACCATTAATAATCACTAGAAGCAATAAGATAATACAAAGTCCAAGTTTTTGTGTTTGTTTTCTAACCTATAATGGGGTTGAAGATATGATGATAATAATAATGAGCACAAATTCAGAGAGTGACATACACTTACTAGAAGAGAGAACACCCATGGAAGCTTTTAATCCTGGTTGAGTGGTGGAAGGAGGAAGAACTCACCGAAAATGGCATGATGAAGAAACCAGCCAAACCATTACCCAAACTTTCGCAGCTACAGGTGAACTGATGTGATGGACTGAAATTCTAAGGAATATTTCCCATGGGCTTTCACAAGCGTATGGGAGTAGAATGTTGAACGTTGAGGTTTAGAAAAAGAGGGGCAATAGATCCCTCCTGAGGTTTTCAGGGCCTCCCCAAGTTGAAGACAGAGAGCTGTAGAAGGCTTAGGCAACTTGCCTTAGTGCAAGTCAACTGCTTGCAAAGTGCTGGAAGCGGGTTAGCAGTGCTGACAGAAGGCCTTCTCAAGCATAATGGCCTTTTACTGAGTATAAGGCAATGCATTCTGAAGGCTGAGTGAAGGGCAGAAGGACTCAGGAAAAAAAAAAGAGAGAGAGATTCTGGTCATTCAATGCGAGGTAGCAGCTGCCAATCCTGGAGCAAGACCCCCGCAAAAAATCCAAACCCATTGCTGTGAAGAGGACTCTGACCCATAGCAACCCTGTAGGACAGAGTAGAACTGCACCATAGAGTTTCCTGACGTATTCAAACTGTCCACCCTTTAGTTAGCAGCCATGGCACTTAACCGCTATGCCACCGTGGTTTCCTAGAACAAGCCAGGAGAGCTGAAAGAAATTCCTACAAGTCATCTGGGTCTTGTAGAATGAAAGAAGTAGGCTTCCAAGCCAGGGCTTAGTGCAGAACAGCTGAGAGAACTTTCATTTTATTTTCACTGTTTTTGCAGCTGGATTTTGGTCAAACTCTTGAAGGATAGGATTGGAACTTTCCAATCTTCAGAACTTAGAACCTGAGCATTAGAAGGGTTCTGGAAATTTCTTTGTGATTTACATCCCAAAGCCAACATGTACAGTTGTTAGGGAGTTCTCTTTGTTTTCCTGCTCTCCTTCAAGGTTTTGGTGCCTCAGGGGTTAACCATCTCCTTGTTACTCTGACCCAGCCTGCAGTAGACATTACCTTGCCCTAGAGGAAAGCCAAAGTATTTGAGGGATTTGTTTAATTTTTCTTCAAAGTATTTATCTTAGAGATTTGTCCACAGCTTTAATCATAATATCTCAAAACTGTAAACATACAAATATCCATAAAACGCAGAGTGGGATAAAAAATTGTGGTATTTTTATACCACAGAATACTACTCAGCAATAAAAAAAAGAACAATTGATAAATGGTTATAGATAAATTTTTAAAAAATGTAATAATAATAATGATATAAGAATGTATAATGGTATAGTAACGATGATGAAGCCAGAGAATGAAAAGATTACATCATAGTGTATCATCATATGTATGTTAAGTTTAGGAACAAACAGACCAAACCACAATGCTAGAAATCAGAACAGTGATTACGTTAGTGATGGGAGTGGTGAATAGAAAAGGCATGAGAAAAATTGCTGGACTGGAGAAAATGTCTACACCTTTGTTATGATGTCTAGGTAATTGTCAAAATTCATCAAAATGACCATTTATTATCTATGCTTTTTATTGTACAGTCTCTCTTCACTTAATGACATGGTTAGATTCCAAAGACTAAGTCATTATGCAAAATCAGTGTTATATTAAAATGGAGGATGATCACATCATGTCACAAAATGAAGGGTGACTACATCATTACCTGACTGCCAAATTTCATCATTACATAGCTACCAAATTACATCATTACATAGCTAGTAAGCCACTGAGAATCACGGCCCAGCCAAGCTGATAGATAACCTTAGCCATCAAAGCCTGCATTACTCTTGCCTTGCATCGCAGCCTTTGTTACTGCCAGATGTACATCATTTATACACAAAATAGTTGGGTAGCACATTTTTTAATATTGTCATAAAAGTAAAATGTCAGATGGCAAGATAGTTGATATGTGAGGAGAAGGTATACATTGTTAACAGTATTTTGAAGCCCACATTATAAACTAAAAAAAATTGCTACCCAGTCAATTCTGACTCATAGTGACCCTATAGGACAGAGTAGAACTGCTCCATAGGGTTTCTAAGGAGTGGCTGGTGGATTTGAACTGCTGACCTTTTGATTAGCAGCTGTAGCTCTTAACCACTGCACCACCAGGGTTCCACATTATAAGCTGCATTTGTGAAAGCAAAAATTCTTATTTGCAAATACTAGGGTTTGATGATAGAATTAAAGGCATTCAAAGTAATAATGGCATTATCCCACAATGCACAAAGTATTTGAAAGGGCTCATATATGTATCCAGGACCAGTGATGGTTCAGTGGCAGAATTCTTTCCTTCTTTTTTTTTATGTAGTATACCCAGATTCCATCCCTGGCCAATGCTACCACCTGTCTGTTAGTGGAAGCTTGTGTGTTGTTATGGTATTGAACAGGTTTAAGCAAAGTTTCCACACTAAGACAAACTAGGAAGAAAGGTCTGGCAATCTACTTCCAAAAATCAGTCAATGAGGTGAGAAATAGCACTCCTATGGATCACAATGGTCCATTCCCAACCAATCATGAAGATGGCAAAGGACAGGCCAGCATTTCGTTCTGCCGTGCACAGTATTGCTACCAAAAACAAATGTGTACCCTCAAACCCATATTCCATGTAGTCCCTGTGAAAGAGGTTAGATTAGGCATGGCTTTGAAAGAGGATCATGGAGCTTGAGAAAAGGGGATCTGACTTGGAGGGTGTGGCACACATGCTAGCAAGCAAATAAAGCACCAATACACTACCTAGAGTATGCTAAGAGTACCTTAGAACACAATAGGAGATCCCGGTTATATGCTTGATCATATATTCAAGCTCTCAGATCACTTCTAGAGAACAACTTCTACCACCATCCCAGGCTGTTTAAGCAAATGAGGATTTTTTTCTTTTTTTTTAAGGATATTAATGAGCTTTCAAAATATTGGGGATGGCTAAGTCGCATACCTGAGGCAGAGATTCCACTAATGACTCCCAAAGTCCATGATATACATCTGGGCCAGAAAAAGAGTTACTCCTTCTGCCAAACCAACCAAAACCAAACCCAGTGCCGCCGAGTCAATACTCACTCATAGCGACCCTACAGGACAGAGTAGAACTGCCCCATAGAGTTTCCAAGGAGCACCTGGCAGATTCAAACTGCTGACCCTTTGGTTAGCAGCCGTAGCACTTAACCACTACGCCACCAGGGTTTCCCTTCTTCTGCCAAAATCAGGAAATTACCTGCCCAAGCTGAGAGCTGCTAGAGCACTGGCCAGACCCAGAGCCATACTATTTCCACTCTTCGCTGAAGAGGCTGATGTTTCTAAGAAGTGAAATTGATTAGACAAAGCAAAATCACATCTAATATTTCAAGGGAATCTAGAAAAATGGTTTTTAGCTCTTTAGCCTCTTTAATATAAGAAACCACACAAATAAACAGTTTGGAATAGATGTTGAGAAAGCCAACCCATATATGTATATAAATTATCCACATTACTTTTCATAAACTTTCAAACAGCAAAGAAAAAAATGCTCCTGTTTAACCCGACGCAGCTATCCCAAGTTAAACAATATGCTCACCAGTCTTAAAGGGGAACAGCAAAACTCCCACTAGTTACTGCACTCATTTCCAAGTGAAGTTCACTCTTCCGCTAGTTCAATTACAATCCTTTTTTGACATTGTTTTAATTACCATCAAGACATTCTATGTAAAAGTATAGGAATGAAGGTTGAATAATATTTATAAAACAAGAAACAAACAAAAAAGAATGGCTAAGCCACTCCTTATTTTTGCAATTGGACACTAGTTCAGAGTCAATATTTATAATTCCCAGCCAAGGATGGTGCTAATGTGGAGTGTGCTAGCAGAAAGTTCACTTTGACAGGCAATTGAAGATAGTACTTGATGAAATTTACACAGTCCTTCTGCAAGATCCATTAAACTCTGCACAAGCCAAACTGATAAGTTAAATAGAGATATGATAGGTATCATCACCCTTATACAGTAAGTCCCCTCATTACAAATTTGTACTTGCTTTTTAATGTTATATATATTTGCCCTCACTTTGGAATAATTGAACCAACCCCTACTCGTAAAAAATTCTTTATCACAATCACCTTCACTTGTTGCCTGTGCAGCTTTTAAATCATTGGAAAGGTTTACAGCCTTTCTTTGTACAAAAGTAAGGTTAAATAAGAACTATATGTGCCCATTCCAGCTTCCCTACAAATCTGACTTAAACGTGCACTTGGGAATGGATCTCGTTTGTAACCCGGGGACTGTCTTTACTTCTTTCAAGATTTTGATAGTGTTATTAATCTTGCCAAATTTCTGAGGGATAATGCATTGTTTCCGGTTTACTAACTCGATTAAAAAAAAAAAAAAAAAACTCGATATGGAGGGGAAATTCCAGGTGGTACCATAATGCTCCCTGATCCTGTATGACAGAATGTCAATGAGGAGATTCTGCCAGTTTCCAAATGTTATGGATTGAATTATGTCCCCCCAAAATGTGTGTCAGCTTGGCTAGGCCATGATTCCCAGTACTGTGTGATTGCCTACCATTTTGTCAACTGATGTGATTTTCCTGTGTGTTGTAAATTCTACCTCTATGATGTTAATGATGCAGGTTTAGAAGGAGTTATGCTAATGAGGCAGGATTCAATCTACAAGATTAGGTTGTATCTTAAGTCAATCTCTTTTGAGATTTAAAAGAGTGTAGTGAGCAGAGACATGATGAATCTCATAACATGAAGGAAGAAGCCCCTAGAGTGGAGTGTGCCCTTTAGGTCCAGAGTCCATACACTGGGAAACTCCTAGATTAGGGAAAGACTGATGACAAGGACCTCCCCCAGAGCCAACAGAGAGGGTGTCCCTGGAACTGACACCCTGAATTTGGACTTCTAGCCTTCTAGCCTGTGAGAGAATAAATTTATCTTTGTTAAACCCATCTGCTTGTGGAATTTTTGTTATAGCAGCACTAGATAACTAAGACACCAAGTATAACAATTCCAATTATATATTCAGAAGCTATACAAATAACCACAAAAACCAAAAAGAAACCTGTTGCCATCGAGTCAATTCCAACTCTTAAAGACCATATAGGACAGAGTAGAACTGCCCCCTAGGAGCTACTGGTGGATTTGAACTGCTGACCTTTTGGTTAGCAGCTGTGCTCTTAATCATTGCACCACCAGTGCTTCTCAGGATGGTAGTATAATCCAACATGGATAAGTTTTATTTGGACTTTAAAACTACAGCTATCACTAGCCTTTCATTAGCTGGTTCTCTGACTGTTGTTTTACAGTGATGTTTTCGGTTTCCAGGTATTAGTATCACTGTCTAGTAAGATATGAAATGCCTAGATACTTCATTTTCCTCAATGGAGAGGACTCTAGTAAATGACCCCCAATTTCTAGGTTTTTCCTTTTCTTCAATATAGAGAACTCTAGTAAATGGCTTGGAAGGTGATTTACTATGAGTACTTGCAGCAATGATGTGTGGTCTTTCCTCAAGGGAAACCAGCCTCCCATGCAGTCAAGGGGCTTTAAATCTATGCCTTAACTCATGTCTATAACCTGAGTGAGAGAGCCATGACCCTCCACTGTGGTGACTAAAGTCAGGTTTTTATCTACTAAACCATTTGTCGTCAAGTTGATTTCGACTCATAGCGACCCCATATGTATCTAAACCTAGAGTTTTCCCTGTAACATAGGTTAAGCAATAATCTAGTAAGCTGCCAATGTATTTCATTTCTAGAGACACTGATTAATTAGATGCTATCGAAGATCTCTGCTGCTAGCATGTCATTCTTATTACCTTTATAGCCATACTGATGTTATGGTAAATATACCTACATTGTCTTCCGCAATTAACGTGCTGTCTCTTGGTGCCTGTTACTCAGAGATCCCATCATTCCAGTTGAAACCAGGAGGCTCAAGTCCATGGTGCCTTTCCCATAGTCATACCTGGTCTACAAAGGAGAGAAACCACAGAGCTTTTCAAGGATGTAGGAGCTCCCCGCCCCCGTCCCCCCCCCCGCCCACACACACACACACAATGTACTTCTTAATATCTTCAAGAAGCGAATGTGTTCTAGGCTTTCTTACAAAGTGAAGTTCAGGGCTGGATGTGCAGAAGGCGTGTGATAGATCCATTCTAATACTAGTGTCTCCCTACTACTTTGTGTTCCCTCTCCTGTATCATGCTAGGAACAGTCTTGGATCTCAATCTGCTTAACTTTTGTCACTGTTGAGAGCAACTTTCAGTCAACCAACTACACTGTGTGTTAGAACCCATTCTGGCCGCAAAAGCTAACACATCAAATCTATAGCCTCTATTAAATATGTCCACACCAATAATTTTTGTCCAATATATAGTTTGTATTCCACCCTCCTTGGACTAATGCACTGTCATGGATTGAATTGTGTCCCCCCAAAATATGTGTCAACTTGTTTAGGCCATGATTACCAGTATTGTGTGGTTGTCCTCCATTTTATGATTTTCCTATGTGTTATAAATCATAATCTCTGCCTGTGGTTAAAGAGGATTAGGGTGGGATGTAACACTGCTGCTCAAGCCACATCCCTGATCCAATGTAAGGGAGTTTCCCTTGTGTGTGGCCTGTGCCACCTTTTATCTTATAAGAGCTAAAAGGAAAAGGAAGCAGAGAGTTGGGGACTTCATACCACCAAGAAAGCAGCGCCAGGAGCAGAGCACATCATTTGGACCTGTGATTCCTGTATGGAGAAGCTTCTAGCACAGGGAAAGATTGATGACATGGACCTTCCTCCAGAGATGGCAGGGACAGAAAGCCTTCCCCTGGAGCTGACACCCTGAATTTGGACTTCTGGCCTACTAGACTGTGACAGAATAAATTTCTCTTTGTTAAAGCCATCCACTTATGGTATTTCTGTTATAGCAGCACCAGATTAGTAAGACAGGAACTTAAAAATCCATTCCCACTTGTGTTCCACAAAAGTCTGTTGATACACATTAGCAAAGTTTTGGAATTTTTTGGCATGTAAGCTGTTTCCTTCCAGACCGTGATCTGTTCCTTTCCCCTTAAAACATGCTGATATAATTGACACTAGTTATAGGTAAAACAGGAGGTGATTGGGGTGATTCTTAAAGATAATGAACTTCCTTCATCCAAGATATGATTCAGATAAGGTCATCATATGACTTTCAATCACAGGAAGGCTAGATTTAACAGGCACAGGAAGACAAGCTAATCCTGTTGGGGCAAGGAATGCTCAGTGTGACATGGAATTTCAAAATTGTCAGTTTTGTCTGGGTCCAGTCAGATGCCCCCTTTCAAGTTTCGGGATACCTTCTGCTCCCCCCACTCCATTGAATGCCTTAATTTTCACTGGAAAAATTTGTAAATTTAACTAAGATTGCAATTCAGCAATCCCTACAATTAAAATTTTATTTTATTTTTCTCAATATTATACCTGGAAGTGTAGCAGCCATTGCACTGCAAAGAAACTTGATTTAGTTGACCGTTTATCACATCAACCACAGGTGATATCTTGATTGCAATGCCACTGTATTCTACAAATTACTAGTTCTCTCTTTCCCTATGGCAAAGACATATCATAAATGTGCTCAAGCCCAAGGGCATGAATAAACCTATCTCCAAATTCCATCTTTTCATATTTATCTCCAGGAAGCACTTTACCTCCTTATCTCACCTCTGTATTTGTCAGGGTTTGATTAGGAGACAGAAATCACATAGTAATTTAAACACCACGGGAAGTTTGGTATAAAGAATTATTAACTTTCACAGAGTACAGGCTACTTTGGGAAAAACCCTGATTCAGGAAAAACATATATAGGGAGCAATTACAAGCATCATTGCTGAGGCAGAGCTTCCAAAGTCATAACAGATCATATAGATCCCCTCTTCCTCCCTTGCAAGGGTGTGATGCAGACCTCACTGGAGGAGGCTTACCTATGGTCTACTAGAATGCAGAGAAGTTCTTCAGATGCTACACAGTGGAAATTGTTTGGAAGCTACTCTCTGCAGTGCTAAAGGGAGCCATTTACATGAAGGTACTGTACCCTAGAACTTGCGGGGAAGTCACCTTCAAAGGTGGTGCACATGGAAGCTCTCTTTTGCTGTACCAGAGAACACTGCCTATAGGAAAGAGTCACAAATTTTTAGTACCTTAAACTGTTGGCCACCACATATTGTTAATGAGTATTTACTGTGGGAGCATGCTGAGAAGATCATACAGAAGCCATGAAGAACAGACTCTGTCATCCACAATGTCCTTCCAGTGCCCTCTTTTCATAATGTTTAGCATCATGCCACCTGGCAAAAGTAAAATTATTAGTGGGTTCAGATCAATTACTACAGATAAGACAATGAAGGATGGATTTGGAGCTGAGAAGCGATCAACTGATACTGAACCACTAGCTGAAGAGATAGCAATGATGCTTGAATGTCCAGGGCTTAGATGAACAACAGGAGTGTGAATATTGGTTTGAAGAAATATCCACCTTTTCCAAGCAGTAGCCAAATACTATTTACTTTGGGCAGGCACTAAAGACTTCAAATATAGTTTTTTTGTGTGTAACTAATTGCAGAAATGAATAAGTGGAATATAAGCCCATATATCACCTCTGATTTCTTCTGTGAAAGATGTTTCTAAAAGAAAGGGATCCCACAAATATTTGAAATAACAATGACTGATAATTCTTTATAATTAAAGACAGACACCAAAACAGAGATCCACGGAGCTCAGATAACAAGCAAGACAAAGATAAAAACATCTACACTGACAAATATAATTTTCCAACTGCAAAAAACAAAAGACAGAGAAAATCTTGACTAAAGTAAAAGGCAGAAGCACTTCATTTGTAGAGAATCAAGAATACGAATTATATCACACATCTCTTTAGAAACCATGCAATCAAGAAGACAATGGGATTAAATATTAAAGTGTAGGAAAAAAAAAAAAAAGACCTAGAATCCCTTATCCAATAAAGTTATCCTTTAAAAGTGGAAGAGAAATACTTTCTCATATAAACAAAAAAATTAATTTTTTTTTTTTGCCAGTAGAACTGCTTTGCAAGAAATGCTAATAAAACTAGTTCTTTAGAGAAAAGGAAAATGATTCATCTAAATAAAGAAAGAAGGTAATTATAGAAAAATAAAGGAAAGCAAAATAAAACCTTTTTTTTCCTAAATTGATCCAATATACTGTTCAAAATAATTATAGCAACAATGCATTGAGTGGTTATAACTTATGGACAAGAGAAATGATTGGAAGCAATGTCATAAAAGACAGGAGAGAGGAGAGTCCCTCATTAGCAGGGACCAGACACTAGAGATGTACATCAGGTTTGGTAAAGTGGTGGTAAACAAAGGCAGGGGAAACCCTCAGTGAGATGGACTCAGACATGCCAACTATCACGCAAGTGGTGCAGGGTTGGGCAGCATTTATTTCATGGACTCCCCATGAGTCAGAGTCTACTTAACTGCAACTAACAACAACAACGACGCAAGATGTTAGTAATAGGAAACTGAGTGGTAGAAAAAGGGGGTATATCATAACTACATGTACCATTTGCTCAATATTTTGTAACCTAAATTTTCTCTAAAGTTAAAACCTATTAATTTAGAATAATAAATCAAAGTTAAAAAAAAAGTATCATGAGCCTTAACTTCAATATTCTTTGAATTATTTGCATATTTGTTTTTTTTCTCTTCATTATTGAGTTAATGAGCAGATATTATGAAAAACCTATCTACGACAGATGTAGAAAATGTTAACTGCCTGCATAAATGCTGTGTGTTTCCATTCATTTGAAAGAATGCCCAAAATTACTTCTGGGACCACTCTAACCCTCCAGTGGATGATGATAATTGTTAACATTTATTGAGCAAATATTGTGTGTCAGGCAATGTTATTAGAAATTTACAAATATTAATGCATTTTATGTTCATAAGAATTCAGTGAGATAAAAATCCATTATTATCATCTCCATTTTACAGTTGGAGAAACTTGACAAGAATGACTTCCAAAATTTAAAAATGATGAATAATTGAAGAGAAATTCCATGAAAGCTTCTTCTAGAACTTGATATTTGTTATACCATGCTCTCTCCATAAAGAAAAAATAGCTGGAAACATTCTGAAATTACAGAATCAATGGTCTCGTAAGGTACTCATCACCACAGGATTAGGAGGCTAAGTTTTGTGATTGGTGATAAAATATATCAGGCATATGAACGAAGCCCACTTTTGTCTTTTGACCCCTGTTTTTGAGAATTAACAATTTTGATAGAAAGCATTTGGGGCCCAAAGCATTTGGCCTGAATTAATCTCTAGGCTGTGATTAGTATTTGAGGCACTGGTAAGTTGTATAACTGCAAACTCTTGATATAGCCTTTGCTGATTCTGTTAAATTTCCCTTCATTTCTTACATATAAAAGAACTATTTTTCACTAGTCATTTTAAAGTGGAATTCCAGAAACCAATGTTGGTATTTTAGTAAATCAATTAAAATCATCCTTTTATTTCCCTTTAGATTTTTGAAAATGAAAGAAAATACCAGTTCCCCACCAGTAGCCAGTTTTTATAAAATGATCAAAATGTACTTATCCTGAGGGATGATGGACTCTGAATGGGAAGACCCAGAAATACTGAACTCACGATGCTCTGTTTATTCTCCCAAAATTACCATGCAGATAATTCACTCCTGGAATATTTTCATAAAGCGCAAATTCCCTTCCCACAACAGAAAACATTGGATAAGGTTATAAGATTTCCCCTACAACACTTACAATTTTGAATTTCTGCTTCTCTTCCAAATATGGGTCAATACCAGCAAGATTTGAAGTATGCATATGAAATGTCTTTTGAATAAGGATAGGTAATAAACGTTTATACATGTACTTCCTGGAGCTAAGATAAATGATAGACAATGGTGGCTGACTACACTAAAAACACTAGGTCCCACTAATTTTAAAAATTTATTGCAGATCAGGACTCAAAAACAAGTTTGGTTGCCTTTTCCCAAGAGGATCATTGCAGTGTTGGAAGCTATTTTATTACAAAACATCAGCATAATCTATGATGTGAAATAGGTCAGAATATATTTCTCAAAGTGGTATGGCACAAAGTTTGAAATTGCTATCAAGAAAGGACATCTTGTACATTCAGAAATCATCACTTCAGCTAGAGTAGAGGATTACAGATAGCCCCGGTGGACTGGACACGAGCCAAAGGGACAGTAAGAGGAACAGACAAGTGCGCCTGGCCAAGGGTTGTCTCCAAGAGAGTCATATTTTTTGTGAGTCTGTAGCAAACTATGTCTTATTAATTAATGAGGTTCAATACTCAAGACTGACAATGCCCAATTTGAGAAGAGCAGAGATAATTAGTGTTTTCAGGAATGCCTTTGGTTAGTGGGGATAGAAAAGATCTCAGTACAAACTGAACCTAGTTTTTATGGCCCAGAATGGAAGAAAATGTCTACTCATGCTGTAGTTTACATGGAGAGTAATCAAAACAGCAAATCATGACTGACAGTATGTTTACACTCTCTGCCCTTGGAACTAGATGGCCAGAGGCTTGGAATATAAGTACTTGATCCAAGTTTCAGAACAAATGACATAGTCGCTGAAGAGTATTGGGGATGAATGAGAAAATCCGTTAAAATGTACTTAAATCTGTTGTGATATTTTAAATGCCACCTACTTTAGAACATATTCCACTTAACTATAGAATTGAAATCCAAACCTATCCCCTACTATCCACAAGGAAACATGGCTGTATATGTTAGCAACAATTTCTTAGACACAGAAAAGACAGAAAGTCATTGTGCAGAACTACAAGTTCACACTTACAATATTATGAGGACAGACATAACAGATTTTGCTTATTATTTTCTGAGGTCCAGGTTGTCTACTGGATTTTGTTTCATGGATCAGGGGGGTAAAATATGAAGGATCATTTTCATTCTTGGTATTTTTATGCTTTCTTCCTATTTTACTGTGTTGCAGCCTATTCAGTGAGATGATGAAATTTCTTAATTAAATCACAAGAATTATCTGGATGCAAAAAAATAATTCCCTTTCTTCCCACCAACCTTTGACTGACCCCGTGACCATACCATCATACTGCACAAGTAATGGAAGTACTTATAATATAAAAATTGGGAAATTTCAGAAAGAACTTATAAAGGAGAAGGTGCAATATTTAGTTTATAAAATTTTAGATTTTACTTCATCTTCTTCCTCCCTGGTCGCACAATGATTAAGTGTTCCACTGGTAACCAAAAGATCAGTAGTTCCAATCCAACAGCAGCTCCTTGGAAACACTGTGCGGCAGTTCTACTCTGTCCTATAGGGTTGCTAAGTGTTGAATCGACTTGACCGCAGTGGTTTTGGGCCTTTCAGTTTATCTACCTAAGTGGAACCCTGAGAATGCGGTGGTAAAGAGCTCACCTGCTAACCAAAAGGCTGGCAGTTCAAATCCACCAGCTACTCCTTGGAAACCCTATGGAAAAGTTCTATTCTGTCCTGTAGAGTTGCTGAGAGTTGGAATTGACTCTGTGGCAACAGTTTTTTTTTTTAATCTTCCTAAGTGGAAAACTACTGATTAGTTAGTCCTTTCCCAGGAGATTCTTTACTGTTCACACTAATTTTATAACTTGTTTCCTTGTTCTCAGGTGTATCCCCTTTTTAATCCCTGAGATAAACCTGACTACTGCAAACATTGAGAGACTGTCTAAAGTGATCATAGTCTAAAGCACTCAGTATAAATTAATATCTGTCCGCAATGGGTTTTTGGTTGAGATTATGATAACTATTGATGTCCAAGTCCAGCTAAAGAAGAGTCCTAGCACTCTAGATTTTTCCTTCAGTACAGTTATGGGACTTCCTGGTCAGATTAGCATTTCAATATTCCCAATATGAGCTTCAGATATGATACCATAATATGTTATTTTACTCCTGAGAATGCTAAAATAAACATGAAAATTATGGTGAGGAGGTGATTAAGGTCAGTCTAGACTAACTGATAAAGGAGGTATTTCCTTAATTAATATTCCTTATCCATTTGAACCCCCACATAAGTGTCTGTTGTACTGTGGGGACTTGAGTTTTTCTGTGATACTGGAAGCTACACCACCAGTATTCAGATACCAGCAAGGACAGCGATGGCTAACAGGCTTCCAGGCTAAGACAGATTAGGAAGAAGGACCCAGTAGTCTACTTCTGAAGAGTTAGCCAGTGACAATCTTATGAATAACTGCAAAACATTATCTGATATAGTGTCAGAAGTTGAGCCTCCCATGTTGGAAGGCACTCAAAAGACAACTGGGGAAGAGTTACCTCCTCAAAGTAGAGTCAACCTTAAAGATGTGGATGGAACTGAGCTTTTAGGACTCTCATTTGCTGATGTGACATGACTCAAAATTAGAAGAAACAGCTGCAAACATCCATTAATAATAGGAATGTGCAATGTATGAAGTATGAATCTAGGAAAATTGGAAATTGCCAAAAATGAAATGGAACACATAAACATTGATATCCTGGGCATTAGTGAGCTGAAATGGACTGGTATTGGCCATTTTGAATCAGACAACCATGTGGTCTACTATCTTGGGAATGACAACTTGAAGAGGAATGGCATGGCATTCATCGTCAAAAAGAACATTTCAATATCTATCCTGAGTACAACGCTGTCAGTGATAGGATAATATCCGTATGCCTACAAGAAAGACCAGTTAATATGACTATGATTCAAATTTGCCCATCAGCCACTAAGGCCAAAGATGAAGAAACTGAAAAATTTTACCAGTTTCTACAGTCAAACATTGATCAAACGTGCAATTAGGGTGCATTAATAATTACTGGTGATTGGAATGTGAAAGTTGGAAACCAAGAAGGATTGTTCCTTGGAAAATATAGCCTTGGTGGTAGAAAAAAATGCTGGAGATCTCATGATAAAATTTCATAAGATCAACAACTTATTCATTGCAAATATTTTTCACCAAAATAGACAGCGACTATACACATGGACCTTGCCAGATGGAATACACAGGAATCAGAATGACTACATCTGAGGAAAGAGACAATGGAAAAGCTCAAAATCATCTGTCAGAACAAGGCCAGCGGCCAACTGTGGAACAGACCATCAAGTGATCATATACAAGTTCAAGTTGAACCGGAAGAAAATTAGAACAAGTCGATTAGAGCTGAAATACAACCTTGATTATATCCCACATGAATTTAGAGACCATCTCAAGAATAAATTTGAGGTGTTGAACACTAATGACCGAAGACCACACGAGTTGTGAACTGACATCAACGATATCACACATGAAGAAAGCAAGAGGTCATTAAAATGACAGGAAAGAAATAAAAGGACAAAATGGATGTCAGAAGAGACTCTGAAACTTATTTTTGAACATCGAGCAGCTAAAGCAAAAGGGAGAAAAGATGAAGTAAAGGAACTGAACAGAAGATTTCAAAGGGTGGCTCGAGAAGACAAAGCATTATAATGACATGTGCAAAGAGCTGGAGATAGAAAACCGATAGGGAAGAACATACTCCACATTTCTCAAGCTGAAAGAAATGAAGAAAAAATTCAAGCCTCAAGTTGCTATAGTGAAGCATTCTATGGGGAAAATATTAAACGACTAAGAAAGTGTCAAAAGAAAATGGGAGGAATATGGAGAATCATTATACAAAAAGAATTGATCAACATTCAAACATTTCAAGAGGCAGCATATGATGAGGAACTGATGGTACTGAAGAAAGAAGTTCAAGCTGCACTGAAGGCATTGGAGAAAAATAAGGCTTTAGGAATTGACGCAATATCAATTGAGATGTCTCAACAAATGGATGCAACACTGGAAGTACTCACTCATCTATGACAAAAAAATTTGTAGACAGTTATCTGGCCAACTGACTGGAAGAGATCCATATGTATGCCTGTTTCCAAGAAATGTGATCCAACCAGAAATTATCAAACAATACTATTAATAACACATGCAAGCAAAATTTTGTTAAGATCATTCAAAAGCAGCTGCAGCAGTATATCGACAGGGAACTGACAAATTCAGGCCTGTTTCAGAAGAGGACATGGAACCAGAGATATCATTGCTGTTGTCAGATGGGTTCTGGCTGAAAGCAGAGAATATCAGAAGATGTCTACTTGTGTTTTATTGACTATGCAAAGGCATTCAACTGTGTTGTCCATAACAAACTGTGGATAATATTTCGAAGAATAGGAATTTCAGAACATTTAATCGTGTTCATGAGGAACCTGTACATAAATCAAGAGGCAGTTGTTCTGTCAGAACAAGGAGATATTTCATGGTTTAAAGTCAGGAAAGATATATGTCAGGGTTGTATCTTTCACCATAGCTATTCAATCTGTATGCTGAGGAAATAAACTGAGAAGCTGTACTATAGTAAGAAGAATCAGGCATCGGGACTGGAGGAAGATTCGTTAACAGCCTGACTATGCAGATGACACAACCTTGCTTGCTGAAAGTGAAGAGGACTTACTGATGAAGATCAAAGATCACAGCCTTCAGTATGGGTTGCAAATCAACATAAAGAAGACAAAAATCCTCATAAATGGACCAATAAGCAACATCATGATAAATGGAGAAAAGATTGAAGTTGTCAAGGATTTCATTTTACTTGGATCTGCAATCAACACCCATGGAAGCAGCAGTCAAGAAATCAAACGATGCATTGCACTGGGCAAATCTGCTGCAAAGGTCCTCTTTAATGTGTTGAAGAACAAAGATGTCACCCTGAAGACTAAGGTGAGCCTGACTCAAGCCATGGTATTTTCAATCTCATCATAAGCATGGGGAAGCTGGACAATGAATAAGGAAGACGAAGAAGAATTGACACCTTCAAATTGTGATGTTGGCAAAGAATATTGAATATACCATGGACTGCCAAAAGAATGAACAAATCTTTCTTGGAAGAAGTACAACCAGAGTTTTCCTTAGAAGCAAGGATGAAGAAACTGCATCTTACATACTTTGGACATGTTTTCAGGAGGTATCAGTCTGTGGAGAAGGACATCATGCTTGGTAGAGTCAGCAGAAAAGAGGAAGACCCTCAACAATGAAATGTATTGACACAGTGGCTGCAACAATGGGGTCAAGCATAACGATTGTGAACATGGCGTAGGGTCCACGTGTGTCAGAACCTACTTGATGGCCCCTAACAACAACAATATCTGTTTAAAATATTTTAAATTTCCAAATGTTATTGTAGATATAAAAGAATATTTGGATTTCAGTAACTCAAGTACCCCCACGTATCTGTCAGTTTGTCATACTGTGGTGGCTTGCATATTGCTGTGATGCTGGATGCTGTCACTGGTATTTCAAATGCCAGCAGGATCACCCATGGTGGACAGGTTTCAGCAGAGCTTCCAGACCAAGACAGACTAGGAAGGAGAACCTGGTGATCTACTTTTGAAAAAATTGGCCAGTGAAAGCTTTATGAATAACAGTGGAATATTGTCTGGTATATCACCAGAAAATGAGCCCTTAAGATTGGAAGGAATTCAAAATATGGCCAGAAGGAACTGCTGTCTCAAAATAGAGCAGACGTTAATGATGTGGATGGAGTCAGGTTTTCGGGACCTTCATTTGCTAATGTGGCACAACTCAAAATGAGAAGAAACAGCTGCAAACATCCATTAATAATCAGAATATGGGATGTTCAATGTATGAATCTAGGAAAATTGGAAGTCATCAAAAATAAAATGAAAAGTATAAAGATTGATATTCTAGGCATTAGTGAGCTGAAATGACCTGGTATTGGCCATTTTGAATCAATCACATGGGTTCCTATTCTGAGAATGAGAGATTAAAAAGGAATGGTGTTACATTCATTGTCAAAAAGAACATTTTAAGATCTATCTTGAATTACACTGTCAGTAATAGGGTAATATCCATAGACTTATAAGGAAAACCCATTAATATGACCATTATTCAAATTTACATACCAACCACCAATGCCAAAGTTGAGGAAATTGAAGATTTTTACCAACTCCTACTGTCTGAAATTGATCAAACATGCAAACAAGATGCATTGATAATTACTGGTGATTGGAATGTGAAAGTTGGAAAGAAAGAAGGATTAGTAGCTGGAAAATATGACATTGGTGATAGAAACAACTCTGGAGATTGCTTGATAGAATTTTGCAAGACTGATGACTTCTTTGTTGCAAATACATTTTTTCAGCAACATAAACTGCTACTATACACATGTACCTTGCCAGACTGAATACACAGGAATTAAATCGACTACATTTGTGAAATGGGATGATAGAAAATTTCAATAACATCAGTCAGAACAAGGCCAGGGAGTGACTGCAGAAAAAACAAAACAAAACTGCAGAACAGTCCATAAATTGTTCCTATGCAACTTTAAGTTGAAGCTAAAGAAAATTAGAACAAGTCCAAAAGAGCCAAAGTAAGACCTTGAGTATATTCAACATGAATTTAGAGACTATTTCAAGGATAGATTTGATACACTGTGCACTTATGACTGAAGACCAGATGAGTAGTGGAATAACGTCAAGGACAACACACATGGAGAAAGCAAAGGGTCATTAAAAAGACAGGAAATAAAGAAAAGGACAAAAGGGATGTTAGAAGAGACTCTGAATCTTGCTCTTGAACGTAGAATAGATAAAGGAAGAAGTGTTGAAATAAAAGAACTGAACAGAAGATTTCATAGGGTGGCTCAGGAAGACAAAGTAAAGTACTGTAATGATATGTGCAAAGATCTGGAGTTAGAAAACCAAAAGAGAAGAACACATGCAGCATTTCTCAAACTGAGAGCTCTAAGATAAAAAGTCAAGCCTCGAGTTATAATTTTGAGGATTCTATGGGGAAACGCTGGTGGCATAGAGATTAAGAGTTTGGCCACTAACCAAAAGATTGGCAGTTCAAATCCACCAAGTACTCCTTGGAAACCTAAGGAGTAGTTCTACTCTGCCCTATAGGGTCACTATGAGTTGAAATTGACTCAAGGGCAATGGGTTTTTATGAAGAAAATATTGGATGATGCAGTAAGCATCAAAGGAAGATGGAAGAAATACACAGTCATTGTACCAAAAAGAATTGGTTGACATTCAAACATTTCATGAGGTATCATATGATCAAGAACCGATGGTACTGAAGGAAGAGGTCCAACTTGCAAGCAAGGTAATGACAAAAAACAAGGCTCCAGGAATTGAGGGAACACCAGTTGAGATGTTTTAACAAACAAATACAGGGCCAGAGGTGCTCATTCTTCTATGTCAAGAAATTTGTAAGACAGCTTCCTGTCAAACTGACTGGAAGAGATCCGTATTTGTGCCCATTCCAAAGAAAGATGACCCAACAGAATATGGAATTTATTGAACAATGTCATTATTATCACATGCAAGTAAAATTTTGATGAAGATTATATAAAAACAATTGCATCAGTGTATCAACAGGGAACTGCCAGACCTTCAACTGGATTCAGATGAGGACTCGGAACAAGGGATATCATTGCTGATGCCAGATCGATCTTGGCTGAAAGCAGAGAATACCAGAAAGATGTTTACCTGTGTATTATTGACTAGGCAAAGGCATTCGGCTATGTGGATCATAACAAATTATGGATAAGATTGTGAAGAATGAGAATTCCAGAACACTTAATTGTGCTCATGAGGAATATGTACATACCCTAGGAGGCAGCAGTTAGAACATAACTAGGGGATACTGTGTGTTATATGTCAGGAAATGTGTGCCTCAGGGGTGCATATTTCCACTACATGTAAGCAATCTGTATGCTGAGCAAATAATCCTAGGAGCTGGACTATATGAAAAAGAATGAAGATTCAGGATTAGAGGAAGGCTCATTAGCAACCTGTGATATGCAGATGACACAACCTTGTTTGCTGGAAGTGAAGAGGACTTGAAGCACTTACTGATGATCAAGAAATACAACCTTCAGTGTATATTACGCCTTAATATAAAGAAAACAAAAATCTCCACAACTGGACCAATAAACAACATAATGATAAGGAGAGAAAAGATTAAAGTTGCCAAGGACTTCATTTTACTTGTATCCACAAACAATACCCATGGAAGAATTGGTCAGGAAATAAAATGACGTATTGCATTGGGCAAATCTGCTGCACAAGACCGCTTTAAAGTGTTGAAAAGCAAATATGTCACCTTGAGGACTAAGATGCATCTGGCCCAAGCCCTGGTGTTTTCAATTGCCTCATATGCATGTGAAAGCTGGACAATGAATAAGAGAGACTGAAGGAGAATTGACACCTCTGAATTATGACGTTGGTGAAGAATATTGCATATACCATGGACTGCCAGAAGAATGACCAAATCTGTTTTGGAAGAAGTACAGCTAGACTGCCCCTTAGAAAGAAGGATGGTGAAACTTGCCTTCATGTTCTTTGGACATGTGATCAGGAGGGACCAATCCCTGAAGCAGGACACGTACTTGCTAAAGTAGAGGGTCATAAAAAAGAGGAAGACCTTCAACAAGATAGATTGACACAATGGCTTCAACAATGGGCTCAAGCATAACAACGATTGTGAGGATGCCTCAGGACTGGGCAGCATTTCATTATGTTGTACATAGGGTCATTATGAGCCGAAACCGACTAAACAGCATCTAACAACAACAACAACAAACATGAAGCACACTATTTAGGTTGCTTATTGTTCTGTTTCGAGATCTGGGCATTGGGAAATGTAGTGATAATAGGTGGTCACGTAGTAAGTGTCAAGAATTCTAAGCTCAAGGGGAAAGATAGGCATCTGAATTACACCCGCCATTTTTTTTTCTAAATTTCATTTAGTTTGTCGTTGTTGAAAATATACACAGCAAAACAACACTATTCGACAGTTCGTACATGTACAATTCAGTGACATTGATAACATTCTTCAAGTTGTACAACTTTTCTCATCCTCTTTTTCTGAGTTATTCCTCCCTTATAAGCTCACTGCCCCCTAAGGTTCCTATGTAATTTTTTGAGGTGTTGTTGTCAGTTTGATACAATATAGATAGTTCTTGAAAGAGTATATGGTCAAGGTACACCTTTTTTCTAGTTAAGCTAAACTATTGTTCGGTTTTATCAGGGGATATTTTCGGTTTAAGGTTTAAAATTATCTCAAAGCGATAGTTTCAGGGGTTCGTTCACCCTCCATGACTCCAGTAAGTCTAGAGTCCATGAGAATTTGAAATTCTGATCTTCATTTCCCCCCTTTTGATTATGATTCTTATATCGAATCTTTGATCAAAAAGTTCAGTAATGGTAGTCAGGCACCATCAAGTTCTTCTGGTCTCATTGCAAAGGAGGCAGTTGTTCATGGAGGCAATTAGCCACACTTTCCCTATTCTCCTCCTATTCATGGCTGTCCTTCTTTCTCTGTTTCTCCAGGTAGATAGAGACCAATTGCTGACTCTCGGATGGTCGATTTCAAACTTTAAGACCCCAAGCACTTCTCAACGAATTAGGAGGTAGAACAGAACACTAAACACATTATTAGGACATTTGACTGGGATATCCCATGAAGCCATGACACTAAACTTTACCAATGAACCAAATCCCATGAAGTATTTGGTTGTATATAACCAATCTCAGCAGCTACTCTTTTTTGTTGTTGTTGTTGCTGTAAATATACCTATCACACGACTTTTGCCAATTCAGTTTTTTACAGGTGTACAGCTTATTGACAGCAATTACAATAATCGGCTGTGCAAACCTACCCTTAATCAAAGTGATTTTTCCATCACTGTTAACCACCCTTTTCCCTCTCCCTTCACCCCTGGTAACCACTAATAAACTTTGGCCTGTATACATTTGCCTTTTCTTGTCTTTTTATATAAGTGAGGTCATATAATTGTTGTCTTTTTGATTGACTTATTTCACTCAGCATATGTCAAGATCCATACATACTGTAGCATGTATCAAGACTTAGTTTCTCTTACTGGGTGAGTAATATTCCGTTGTATGTATGTACCACATTTTGTTTATCCAGTCATCTTTTGATGGGCATTTAAGTTTTTTTCCACTATTGTGAATAGCGCTACAAGGAACGTTGGTATACAAGTCTCTTTTGAGTCTCTGCTTTCAAATCTTTTGGGTACATAGCTAGGAGCAGAATTGCTGGGTCATATGGTAGTTCTCTTTTTAGCTTTTTCAGGAACTGCCACACTGTTTTCCACAATAGCTATACCTTTTCACATTCCCACTACCTATAGATAAGGGTTCCAATTTCCCCAGATAGTCACCAACAGTTTTTTTTTTTTTTTTTAATCTTAGCCATCCTAAAAACAAAACACAAAAAACAACAAACCCATTGCCGTCCTAGTGGGAGAGAAATGGTATCTCCTTATGGTTTTGATTTGTATCCTTCTGATGGCTAATGACCGCGAGCATCTTATCATGTGTTTGGTGGCCATTTGAATGTCCTCTTTGGTGAAATGTTTGTTCAATTCTTCAGTCCATTTTATATTTGGGTTATTTGTCGTTTTGTTGTTAACTTGTTGAAGTTTTATATACATTTTGGTTACTAGATTCTTGTCAGATACTTGTTTTCTGAAGATATTCTCCCAGTCTATTGCTTGTCTTTTCACTTTTTTTGGTAAAGTCTTTTGGTGAACATAAGTTTTTTTAATTTTCTTGAGATCCCATGTATTTATTTTGTCTTTTACACTTTGTTCTTTTGCTATTATATTAGATACTCCATTGTCAAAAGCTAGGCATGATAGTGTTGCCCCTGTTTGCTCATTTAAGAATTTTATGGTTTTAGTTTGCATATTTAGGTCCTTAATCCATTCTGAACTTGTTTTTGTGTATGGCATAAGGCATGGATCCTGTTTCATTTTCTGTAAGTGGAAATCCTGTTATCCCGGCACCCTTTATTGCATAGGCTCTTCTTTCTCCATCAAATGAAATTAGCACCCTTGTCAAAAATCAGTTGACCAAAGATGCATGGGCCTATTTCTGGGCTCTCAATTTTGTTCCATTGGTCTAGGTGTCTATTATTATACTAGTACTATGCTGTTTTGATTACTGTAGCTATATAGTATGTTTTAAAATCAGGAAGTATGAGTCCTCTTGATTTGTTCTTTTCTTTCAACATTGTTTTAGCTATTTGGGGTCTGTTGCCAGCCCACATGAAGATGAGGATTATTTTTTCTATTTCTCTAAAGAAGGCTGTTGGAATTTTGATCAGAGTTTCATTGAATCTATAGATTGCTTTGGGTAGTATTGACATCTTACCAATATTAAGTCTTCCAGTCCATGAACATGGAACATCTTCCAATTTGTTTCAGTCTTCTTTAATCTGTTTCAGCAGAGTTTTATAATTTTCATTGTATAAGTCCTTCACATCCCTGGTTAGATTTATTCCTATGTATTTTATTCTCTTGAATGTTACTATAAATGAAATTGTTTCCCTAATCTCCCTTTCAAATTTCTAATTGCTGGTGTACAGAAACCCAACTAATATTTGTTTGTTGATCTCATACCCTGAAACTTTACTAAATTCCTCTATTAGTTCTAGAAGTTTTCTCGTGAACTATTTGGGATTTTCTATATACAGAATCATATCATCTGTGAATTGAGATAATTTTACTTCTTTTTTTCCAATCTGGATATCTTTTATTTCTTTTTATTGTCTTATTTTTCTGGCTAGGTCTTCTAATTCAATCTTGAATAGAAATGGAAGAGTGAGCACCCTTGTCTTGTTCCCTATTTCAAGGCGAAAGCTCTTACTCTTCCTCCGTTAAGTATAACGTTAGCTGCTAGCTTTTCATATATGTTCTGAATTGTGTTGAGGGATTTCCCTTCTATTCCAATAGTCTTTAGAATTTTAATCATGAAAGGGTGTTGGATTTTATCAATTGCTTTTTCTTCATCAATGGAGATGATCATGTGGTTCTTTTCCTTTGTTCTATTACATTGTTTGATTTTCTGTTATTGAACCATCTCTGCATCCCTGGAATAAATCCCACTCGGTCATGATGTATGAGTCTGTTAATATGTTTTTGGATTCTGTCTGCTAGCATTTTGTTGAGGATTTTTACATCTATATTCATACAAGATATTGGCCTGTCATTTTATTTTCTTGTGTCTTTTTCTGGTTTTGGTATCAGAGTTATGTTTGCTTTATAGAATGAATTACGGAGTATTCCTTCCTTCTCTATCTTTTGGAAGAGTTTAAGCAGGTGCTGTCAAGTCAGTTAGCCACCCTGTGTACCACAGAATGAAACACTACCCCATCCTGTGCCATCCCCCTAATTGTTGCTATGCCTGAGCCCATCATTGCAGCCACTGTGTCATCAGTCCATCTCTAAATGTTTAGTAGAATTCTTCAGTGAATCCATCTGGTCCAGGGCTGTTTTTTTTGTTTTTTTTTTGGGAGGGGTGCGTTTTGATCATTGATTTCATCTCTTCACTTGTTATGGGTTTGTTGAGACTCAGTCAGTATGGGTAGATTATGTGCTTTTAAGAATTTGCCCATTTCATCTAGGTTTCATAGAGTTGTTTGTAATATTCTGTCATAACCTGTTATTGCCAAGTGGATTCTGACTCATAGCGACCCTATAGGACAGAGTAGAACTGCTCCATAGAGTTTCCAAGGAGCACCTGATGGATTCAAACTGCTGACCTTTTGGCTAGCAGCCATAGCCCTTAACCACTATGCAACCAAAAAAAAAAAAAAAAATTTTTTTTCAGGGTTTCCCATATTCTGTCACAGTTGTCATTATTTCTTTTGGTTCAGTTGTTATTTTTTATTTTGGTTATTTCTATTTTTTATTTTCTTTGTCAGTGTAGCTAAAAGTTTGTCAATTATTATTTATCTTTTCAAAGTACCAACTTCTGGTTTTATTGATTGTCTCTTGTTTTTTTTTTTTTTTCTGTTTTAGATTTTATTTATTTATGCTATAATATTTGTTATTTCCTTTCTTCTAATAAGTTTAGGCTTAGTTTGCTTTTCTCTTTTTACTTTCTAGAATTGTCCAGTTAAGCTGTTAATTTGAGAATTTCTTTTTTTTTTTTAAATCTAGGCATTAGTAGCTTTAATAAATGAGTACTGCCTTAGCCACATCCCATAAGTTTTGGTATGTTATGCTTTCATTTTCATTCGACTCTAAGAAATTTGTGACTTCTATTTTGATTTATTCCTTGACCCATTAGTAGTTTAATAATGTGTTGTTTGACTTCCATATGTTTGTGTATTTTCCAGTTTTTTGTTTGTTTGTCTGTTTTGTTTCTATTATTGATTTCTAGCTTCAGCGTTGTGGTGAGAGAAAATACTTTGTGTGATTTCAATCCTTTTAAATTTATCAAGGCTTGCTTTTGTGACCTGAAATGTGGTCTGTCCTGGAGAATGATTCACATGCATTGGCATAGAATGTATATTGTGCTGTTTTGGGATGGAGTGTTCTCTATATGTCTGATAAACCTAGTTGGTTTATTGTGCTTTTCAGGTCCTCTGTTTCCTTGTTGATCTTCTTTCTAGATGTTCTGTCTAATATTGAAAGTGGTGTATTGAAGTATCCAACTATTATTTTAGTGCTATTTCTTCCTTCAATTCTATTGGTGTTTCCTTTATATATTTCGGTGCCCCAATGTTGGGTGCATATATATTTATGATTGTTAAATCTTTTTGATTAATAACACTTTTTTCACTACATAATATCTATCTCTTCTCACAGATTTTGCCTTAAAGTCAACTTTGTTTGATATTAAGATTTCTACACCAGCTATCTTTTGGTTATTGTGTGAATTTTTTTTTTTTTCCATCCTTCCACTTTCACTCTATTTGTGTCCTTGGGTTTAAAGTGAGTCTCAGCATATAGTTTTTTTTTTTTTTTAAATCCATTTGCCACTCTCTGCCTTTGATTGGAGCATTCAGTCCCTTTACATTCACTGTAATGACTGATAAGAAGTGACTTACTTCTACCATTTTGTTTTTTGTGTGTCTTAAGCCTTCTTTGTCTATGTCCTTTAGTACTGCTTGCTTTTGTTTTTTGTTGATTTATTGTAGAGAGCCTTTTTGGTTCCATTCTCCTTTCCTTTTTTGTATTTTTTTAATATATTTTCTTAGTGGTTCCCATGAATATTACATTTAAAAGCTTATATTTATAACTTACCCTAGAATGTTATAAATATAAGCTTTTAAATGTAATATTCATGGGAACCATTAAGAAAATATATTTAAAAAAATATATACAAAATTGGGTTTTTAGGGTAAGTTGGTAACAACTAAACCTCAATAACATACGAGAAACTCTATGTCTATGCCACTTCCTTAAAGCTCAAGTTGACAGTCATAAATCTATTGATGCAAAGAATCTATGCAAAAGAAGCCTACAACTTCACAGTATGAATTAAGTGTGTGGTTTAATTAGGAAGTCAGTCTTTTATACTGGTGAAGAGTATGGTCTCAGGAATCAATCTGCCTGAACATAAGGCCTAGCTCTGCCATTCACTAGGTGTAAGATATTGAGAAAGTCAATTAATCTCCCATACTCCCATTTCTTCAACTATAGAATAGATGTAATAATGATACCTAGCTCATAAGAAAGAACTAAGAGTTGAGGTATTTAAATTATGATGTTGGTGAAGAATATTGAATATACCATGGACTGCCAGAAGAACGAGCAAATCTGTCGTAGAAGGATGATCCTTAGAAGTGAGGATGGTGAGAATTTATCTTGCTTACTTTGGACATGTTATCAGGAGTTCCTGGAGAAGGACATCTCACTTGGTAAAGAGAGGGTCAGCAAAAAAGAGGAAGAGAGAAAAGGAGGCAGAGCCAAGATGACAGAATAGACTGATGTTTCCAGAGAGCCCTTTTTACAACAAAGACCCTAAAAAACAAGTGAAACAAGTACATTTGTGACAAGCTGGGAGCCCTGAGCTTCAAAGGCAAGCTTAGAAAATGAACTGGGAGCGGGGGGAAGAGACCATTCAGAAGAGGAGAGGAGGAACCAGACCTGAATCGCAAGGAGCCATCAGGCACCATTCCTGGAGCTGCGGCGGCAGGCTGGTACTAGCGTTTAGCTGCAGTTTCCTCAGGGAGAACCAGCCAGCCACACAGTCTACTCACACCTCTGGAACCTGAGAAGAATGGCACTCTCTACAAAAGCTAAGTACTTGAGTATGTTTTACCATGTCCCCCCATCCCGAAGCCAGCTTCAGCGTCTGAACTGCCTGGGCCTGAGATAGGCCGTGTTGAGCACCTAGAGCCATCCTCCCAGCCTCGGGGAAGGAAAAAAATTGCAACTGGGGGAAAAGATAGTTTTCCAGCTCCACTAACCAGGGGAGCTCAGGACAGAAGTGGCTCCTGTCCAGGCATAAACCATTCATGGACTTTGAGCACCTTTCCCTTCTTCATGGACCTCTGTGGCCTATTTCAGGAGAATAGGCCCTTGTTGGCAAACTCCAACCATTTCAGCTGTGTGGTGGAAAGGTGGGCGTTTGATTTTTGAGGTTGCTTTGCCTATTAAACAAGGTCCTCACCTACCCATAACAGGGACCTAAGGACTGGTGGCTCCACTTGGCTCACCCAGCCACCCGCGACAGGGGCCCTGGGATAACTGGTACCTCCCAGTCCTTACAACAAAATATTTGGGTGCCCATGTTCCCTCTGCAGAGCCCACCCACCAGCACGCTCTAGGGAAGAGACATGCATTTTCCTCCGAGACACTTGGGGGTTGGTTCTCAGACCCCTGCCCTGTTCAGAGTGTGACCTCCTGCTGCAATCAGATACAGGTGTATATGCCAACCACCCCTGCCCCTCTAAGACTGTAGGACAGAGCCTGTACCACACACTTGATGATCAGCTACCTGGAAACCTGAGCTGAATCCATACAAGAAAACTGAATGGACTCCTAGACTGACATACCTGATAACAGCTCTAGTCAGCTGGGGACAGGACGTCAGAGCTCCAGAGGTGAAAATAATCAAGCTAGCTCACTCAAGCAACCCATATGGGTATATGAAAACAAAACAAGACAAGAAACTATGACACAGTAAGCAAAAATAAACCAATACAATAACTTATAGATGGCTCGGAGACAACAGTCAATATCGAGTCACATAAAGAAACAGACCGTGATCACCTGAACACGTTCTCAAAACAAAGAATCCAGGGATCTTCTAGATGAAAGTGCATTCCTGGAATTGCCAGATGCAGAATACAAAAGTTTAATATACAGAACCCTTCAAGACATCAGGAAGGAAATGAGGCAATATGCAGAACAAGCCAAGGAACACACAGACAAAGCAATTGAAGAAATTAGAAAGATTATTCAGGAACATAATGAAAAGCTTAATAAGCTGGAAAAATCCACAGACAGACAGCAACCAGAAATTCAGAAGATTAACAATAAAATTACAGAAGTAGACAACTGAATAGAAAGTCAGAAGAGCAGAACTGAGCAAATAGAAGCTAGAATTTCTGAACTCAAAAATAAATCACTTGGCACTAATATATTTGAAGAAAAATCAGATAAAAGAATTTAAAAAATGAAGAAACCTTAAGAATCATGTGGGACTCTATCAAGAGAAATAACCTACAAGTAGGATGGAGTACCAGAACAGGGAGGGATAACAGAAAATACAGAGAGAATTGTTGAAGATTTGTTGGCAGATAACTTCCCTGATATCGTGAAAGATGAGAAGATATCTATCCAAGATGCTTATCAAACTCCACATAAGGTAGATGTTAAAAGAAAGTCACCAAGACATATTATAATCAAACTTGTCAAAACCAAAGATAAAAGAAAATTATAAGAGCACCAAGGGATAAATGAAAAGCCACCTACAAAGGGGAGCCAATAGGAATACACTTGGACTAATCGGCAAAAACTATGCAGGCAAGAAGGCAATGAGATGGCATATTTAAAAAATTGAAGGAAAAAAATTTCCTGCCAAGAATCACATATCCAGCAAAACTGTCTCTCAAATTAAGACATTTCCCAAAAAAAACTCAAGTTTAGGGAATTCATAAAAACCAAACCAAAACTACAAGAAATACTAAAGGGAGTTGTTTGGGTAAAAAAATTAATAATATTCAGGTATCAACCCAAGACTAGAACACTAGGCAGAGCAACCGGAAGTCAAAGCAGATGGGAAATCCAAAAAAACAAAGCAAGATTATAAAAAAAAAACATCAAAATAGAGTAACAGTGATGTTATTATATAAAGGAAGACAACATTAAAATAATAAAGAGGGACTAAGAAATCATACACCTTCCATATGGAGAGAAAGAAACAGGGATACAAAGGAATAAAAGTTAGTTTTAAATTTCGAAAAATAGGGGTAAATGGTAAGGTAACCACAAAGGAGGCAAACTACCCTACTCATGAAAATAAAATACAAGAAAAAAATAGACTCAGCAGAAAGAAAATCAACAACAGCAAATATGAGGAAAGGACAATATATAAAGATAACCTACTCAGCACATAAAATTAAATGGGAAGAAGAAACTGTCAACAACAAACAAAAAAAGACATCAAAATAATAGCACTAAATTCATACCTATCCATAATTACCCCGAATGTAAATGGACTAAATGCACCAATAAAGAGACAGAGAATGGCAGAATGGATTAAAAAACTAGATCCATCTATATGCTGCCTACAAGAGACGCACCTTAGACTTAGAGACACAAACAAACTAAAACTCAAAGGACAGAAAAAAAATATATTAAGCAAACAACAATCAAAAAAGAGCATGAATGACAAAATTAATTTCTGACAAAATAGACTTTAAAGTTAAATCCATCATAGAGATTGAGGAAGGAAACTATACAGTGATTAAAGAGACAATACACCAATGTTAAATATTTATGCCCCCAATGACAGGGCTGCAAGATACATAAAACAAACTCTATCAGCACTGAAAAGTGAGATAGCTCCACGATCATAGTAGAAGACTTCAACACACCACTTTTGGTGAAAGAAAGGACATCCAGAAAGGAGCTCAATAAAGACACAGAAGACCTAAATGCCACAATCAATCAGCTTCTCCTCATAGACATATACAGAACACTCCACCCAACAACAACAAAGTATATTTTCTTTTCTAGTGTACATGGAACATTCTTTAGAATAGACCACATATTAGATCATAAAGCAAGCATTAGCAGAATCCACAACACTGAAATATTACAGAGCATTTACTCTGACCATAAGGCCATAAAAATGGAAATCAATAACAGGAAAACCAGGGAAAAAAAATCAAACACTTGGAAACTGAACAATTCCCTGCTCAAAAAAGACTGGATTATACAAGGCATTAAGGATGGAATAAAGAAATTCATAGAATCCAATGAGAATGAAAACGCTTCCTATCAGGACCTTTAGGACAGCAAGAGAAGTGCTCAGAGGCCAATTTTTATCAACAAGTGTGCACATCCAAAAAGAAGAAAGAGCCAAAATCAAAGAATTATCCCTACAGCTTGAACAAATAGAAAGAGAGGAACAAAACAAACCCACAGGTACCAGAAGAAAACAAATAATGAAAATTAGAGCTGAACTAAACGAAATAGAAAACAGAAAAACAATTGAAAGAATTAACAAGACCAAAAGCTGGCCTTTTGAAAAAATCAACAAAATTGATAAACCACTGTCCAAACTGACAAAAGAAAAACAGGAGAGGAAGCAAATAACCCAAATAAGAAATGAGAGGGGCAATATTATAACAGATCCAACTGAAATTAAAAGAATCATATCAGATTACTATGAAAAATTGTACTGTAACAAATTTGAAAACCTAGAAGTAATGGATGAATTCCTAGAAACACACTACCTACCTAAAATAACACAGAGGTAGAACAACTAAATAGACCCATAACAAAAGAAGAGATTAAAAAGGTAATTAAAAAACTTCCAACAAAAAAAAGCCCTGGTCCAGATGGCTTCATTTCAGAGTTCTACCAAACTTTCAGAGAAGTGTTAACACCACTACTACTAAAGGTATTTTAGAGCATAGAAAAGGATAGAATACTGCCAAACTCATTACATGAAGGCACCGTATCCCTGATACCAAAACCAGGTGAAGACACCACAAAAATAGAAGATTATAGACCTATATGCCTCATGAACATAGATGCAAAAATCCTCACCAAAATTCTAGCCAATAGAATTCAACAATATATCAAAAAAATAATTCACCATGACCAAGTGGAATTCATATCAGGTATGCAGGGATGGTTCAACATTACAAAAGAAATTAATGTTTACCACATAAATAAAACAAAAGACAAGAATCACATGATTTTATCAATTGATACAGAAAAGGCATGTGACAAAGTCCAACACCCATTCATGATAAAAACTCTCAGCAAAATAGAAATAGAAGGAAAATTCCTCAGCATAATAAAGGGTATTTATACAAAGCCAAAGCCAACATCACCCTAAATGGAGAGAGCCTGAAAACATTCCCACTGAGATTGGGAAACAGACAAGGATGCTGTTTATCACTGCTCTTATTCAACATTGTGTTGGAGGTCCTAGCCAGAGCAATTAGGCTAGATAAAGAAATAAAGAGCAACCAGATTGGCAAGGAAGAAGTAAAAGTATCTCTAGTTGCAGATGACTTGATCTTATACACAGAAAACCCTAAGGAATCCTCCAGAAAACTACAGAAACTAATAGAAGAGTTCAGCAGAGTATCGGGATACAAGACAAACATAAAAAAAATCAGTTGGATTCCTCTACACCAACAAAAAGAACATCGAAGAGGAAATCACCAAGTCAATGCCATTTACAGTAGCCCCCAAGAAGATAAAATACTAAGGAATAAATCTTACCAGAGATGTAAAAGACTTATAGAAAGAAAACTACAGTACACTTCTGCAAGAAACCAAAAGAGACTTACGTAAGTGGAAAAACATACCTTGTTCGTGGATGGGAAGACTTAACATTATAAAAATGTCTATTCTAGCAGAAGCGATCTATACATTTAATGCAATTCCGATCCAAATCCCAATGACATTCTTTAATGAGATGGAGAAACAAATCACCAACTTCACATGGAAATGAACAAGGGCCCAGATTAGTAAAGCATAATCGAAAAAGAACAAAGCGGGAGGCCTTACTTTACCTGATTTTAGAACCTATTATACTTCCACAGTAGTCAAAACAGCCTGGTACTGGTACAACAACAGATACGTGGACCAATGGAACAGAATGGAGAATCCAGACATAAATCCATCCACATATGAGCAGCTGATATTTGACAAAGGCCCCAAAACAGTTAAATGGGGGAAAAGATAGTCTTTTTAACAAATGGTGCTGGCATAACTGGATACCCATTTGCAAAAAAATGAAAGAAGACCCATACCTCACTCCATGCACAAAAACGAGCTCCAAATGGATCAAAGAACTAAATAAAAAACCTAAAACAGTAAAGATCATGGAGGAAAAAATAGGGATAACATTAAGAGCCCTAATACATGGCATAAACAGTATACCAAACATTATTAAGAATGCAGAAGAAAAACTAGATAACTGGGAGCTCCTAAAAATCAAACACCTGTGCTCATCCAGACTTCACCAAAAGAATAAAAAGACTACCTACAGACTGGGAAAAAGTTTTTAGCTATGAAATTTCCGGTCAGCGTCTGATGCCTAAAATCTACATGATACTGCAAAAAGTCAACTGCAAAAAATCAAATAACCCAACTAAAAATGGGCAAAAGATATGAATAGACACTTCACTAAAGAAGACATTCAAGTAACAGACACATGAGGAAATGTTCACGATCATTAGCCATTAGAGAAATGCAGATCAAAACTACAATGAGATTTCATCTCACTTCAACAAGGTTGGCATTAATCCAAAAAACACAAAATAATAAATGTTGGAGAGGCTGTGGAGAGATTGGAACACTTCTACACTGCTGATGGGAATGTAAAATGGTACAACCACTTTGGAAATTGATTTGGCACTTCCTTAAAAAGTTAGAAATAGAACTACCATACAATCTGCCAATCCCACTCCTCAGAATTTATCCTAAGGAAATAAGAGCATTTACACAAACATATATGCGCACCCATGTTTATTGCAGCACTGTTTACAATAGCAAAAAGCTGGAAGGAACCATGGTGTCTACCAACACACGAATAGATAAATAAATTATGGTATATTCACACAATGCAATACTATGCATCAATAAAGAACAGTGATGAATCTGTGAAATATTTCATAACATGGAGGAACCTGGAAGACATTATGTTGAGTGAAATTAGTCAGATGCGAAAGGACAAATACTGTATAAGACCACTATTATAAGAACTTTAGAAATAGTTTAAACTGAGAAGAACACACACTTTTGTGGTCACGAGAGGTGGTAAGGAGGGAGGGTGGGAGACGGGTATTCACTAATTAGATGGTAGATAAGAACTACTTTAGATGAAGGGAAGGACAACACACAATACAGGGGAGGTCAGCACAACTGGACTAAACCAAAAGCAAAGAAGTTTCCTGAATAAACTGAATGCTTCAAAGGCCAGTGTAGCAGGCAGGGGCAGGGGTTTGTTGACCATGGTTTCAGGGGACATCTAAGTCAATTGGCATAATAAAATCTATTAAGAAAACATTCTACATCCCACTTTGAAGAGTGGCGTCTGGGGTCTTAAACACTAGCAAGCAGCCATCTAAGATGCATCAATATGTCTCAACCCACCTGGATCAAAGGAGAATGAAGAACACCAAGGACACAAGGTAATTACACACCCAAGAGACAGAAAGGGCCACATGAACCAGAGACTACATCATCCTGATACCAGAAGAACTAGATGGTGCCAGGCTACAACCGATGACTGCCCTGACAGGGAGCCAAAAGAGAATCCCGGAGGGAGCAGGAGAGCAGTGGGATGCAAACCCCAAATTCTCGTAAGACCAGCCTTAATGGTCTGACTGAGACTAGAAGGACCCCGGTGGCCATGGCCCCCAGACGTTCTGTTGGCCCAGGACAGGAACCATTCCCGAAGCCAACTCTTCAGACATGGATTGGACTGGACAATGGTTTGGAGAGGGATGCTGGTGAGGAGTGGGCTTCTTGGATCAGGTGGACTCTTGAGACTATGTTGGCATCTCCTGCCTGGAGGAGAGATGAGAGGGTAGAGGGAGTTAGAAGCTGGTGAAATGGACACGAAAAGATAGAGTAGAGGGAAAGAGCGGGTTGTCTCATAAGGGGGAGAGTAAATGGGAGTATGTAGCAAGGTGTATATAAGTTTCTGTGTGAGAGACTGACTTGATTTGTAAAGTTTCACTTAAAGCACTATAAAAATTATTTTAAAAAAAGAGGAAGATTATGAGATGGATTGACACAGTGGCTGCAACAATGGGCTCAAACAGCAATAATTGTAAGGATGGCATTTCTGGGCAGTGTTTTGTTCTGTTGTACACAAGGCTGCTATGAGTCAGAACCTACTCGATGGCAACTAACAACAATAACATCTCATTGGCAAGTTTTATGTATTAAGTGAATTAACAAGTGTATAATATAATTTAGGATTGTGTTAAAAAATGCAAGAGATTCAAAGTAACAGCTGTTTAAAGAAGCAAACACACAGTGAGGTTTATTTATCTTTCATGTAAACATTTGGAATCATTTGAAATCAGGTGGTTCAGTGCTAATATAGCAGTTCTGATCCATAACATACTTTTACACTCAAGCATTTTTTCAGAAACAAATCATAATTTAACATGTCTTCTCCTTCTCCTGACATTGTGGCTACACTCTAGCTTATAGGAAGGAGTAAAGGATGAAGAAAGGGAACTAAGAGCCCATGCTGCTGTCTTTTAAAGATGGCTCCTGAAAGTTGACACGTGATTTCTGCCCAAACATACACCATTGTCCAAAATTTAGTCACATGTTATGCTTGGCTGCAAAAAAGCTGGAAAATGTGGCCATCATTTGAATGTGTATGTACCTACCTAACCATCAGTAGTTCAAACAGCATGGGCTACCAAAGAAAGAGATACGTGGGGAAAATCATTCTTTGCCATCTAACAGTTCCCAGTACACAATAAACCCTTGATGTGTTAAATGCACAGATGATAAGTATAAATTACCAGGACACGTCATTCTGTACTAACATGTAGTGGTTTCAACTATTTAAATCAATCCACTTTCCTAACTACATTAAGACAATTTGCTAAATGATAGAGAAAATAGGGTGCTTTTATTTATTTATTTATTTATTTTGTCTTAGACATACTAATAAAGAGCAGTCTCTCCCTCCAGTGATGAACATCTACTTAATTTTAGTATTGGCAGCATATTTTGTAAGGTAGTATCTATTAAAGTAATAAATACTTTACATGTATTGTGGAAACTACATTGCTTTCTAGAAGTCAAACTCCAAAGGAAAACTTCCTTAGGAAAAAAGGGGTAAAAATATATTCACACTTTTCATGGAGACCATCATGAACAGACCTATATCTTAGAATAAGGATCCAGTATATATCCTTAGGTCTCCTTATAGCTGTGACAATGGTTTGTAGCCTAAAATAATATCATGTACTTCCATCACAGTACTATCCTTTTCACAAGAATTTGATAATTTCATTTTATTTCCCAGAATACTTCCACCTGTATATTTTATACTGTGGATTGAAATGACTGACCCTCACTTGATGATTCTTTATTATCCTCTACCACAGCTGAGGAGGACAGAAAGAGACGTGATTAATGCTTTAGTCAATGAAATGTCAAATAACAAAGAGAAGTGCAGTAATTGTAAAACAAACTGTTATTTCCACCTCAGGCCTTGTATTCATTATTTATGTAAGATACGGGTAATCTATTAGCTTATTATTACTCAGAATTACTAAATGTTATTAATAATGGAAGATAATGAAACCAAGCTATGATATAGTTGTGTATATATTTTTAATGTATAAGTCAATATATACCCAGTGCCGTGGGTATAAGTCAATATATATGCATCATATATTGTGGAATGGTATAAATAATAAAAAAGAAAGAAGTAAAATAGAAAATATAAATCTCTCCAGCTGAGACTAAATTTCTGGTTTGAAAGTGAAGGTATTTAAAAAATTTAGTAACCAAGGCGTCTGCTATTGGAAAATGGAAGAATGAAAACATTTCTACAAAGTCATCATACAATATTAGAGGCTTTTTTTTTTTATATATAAGAAGACAAAAAGAAATGGCAGATTTCTTTCTCTCTATATCCGTTAAAACCCGTTGCCATCAAGTTGATTCCCACTCATAGCAACCCTATAGGACAGAGTAGAACTGTCCCATAGGGTTTCCAAGGATTTGCTAGTGGATTTGAACTGCTGATCTTTTGGTTAGCAGCTGATCTCTTAACCACTGTACCAGTTAAAATTTCAAGAACACATTTTGGGCAAAAAAACCTGTTTCCATAATTAAAGACATTGATAAAGTGAGAGTCAATGATAAAGCTTTCAAACTTATGGTATAAATAAAGTTAATCTGTTGTACTTAACCTAGTCTTAATAGGACAAAAGAGAAGAACATCTGGTAGGGCATCAGTTAAAGTCTGGATTTCAGTTATGAAAATGTTATAAACAAGTAGAATCAGAGATAACTGAGTAACTGTAAGCAATTTTCTAAATGAAGCTTCCTATAGTTGTCCTAACTTAATCAGAATATACTGGGTGCATCTTTGTGAAACCAAATACTTACCCAAATAAAAATGAGGGAAACCAAGTATGCATTCACTTCTAACATATACTGGCTGAAGAAATAAAATGTTTTAAGATTATCAGGACAAATGATATGCTTTTTGAAAATGAACTTTAGCATTCTGCTTACTTACTACAAATGTGTTTCACCAAAAAATTGCATCAGGATCAAAGAGAATAATATTTAAAAAAAAAAAAAAAGATTAATGATCCCCAAACAACCAGACCAAATGATTATATTCTCTTGGGTATAGGGCATTAAGCCTATATTTAAGTAAGTTTTCAAGGAGCTTCTCATGCTCATCAAAGTCTAAGAAGCACTCTCTACATTATAAGTATCCATTATCACTTGATATGAGCTTTGGTGGCACAAGAGGTATGCTCTCTGCTGCTAACATAAAGGTTGGGAGTTCAAACCCACCCAGCAACTCATCTAGGGAAAGACCCTGCAATCTGCTTCCCTTAACATTATAGCTTAGAAAACCTGATGGGGTAGTCAACTCTGTTACACTGGGTTGTTATGACTCCTTGACACCTAACAACAAAACATTTGGTATTGTGTATTTGTAATTAAATTCTTCCTCTTAATTACAAATCACTACCATAGATAGTTTTCATTTGTATTAGACAATTATTGCTGTAATCATACTGCATAACAAACTACCTCAATATTTAGTGGCTTACCAAAATGAGCCTTTATTTTTCATTTGATCGTATGTGTTCTCCTGAAAGATGAGATTCGCTTCAAAATATAGGTCACCTGGACTTGGTTCCAGGTTTTGGGTCAGATTGAAGTCTTCTTACCTGTGATCCATTATGGGGCCTGTACAGACGGGACAGAAGATCTTTAGCAAATGTTATTCTGGAGATCACAGACACACAAGAATTTGTGTTCACAAACACATTTAGGGTCTCTTCTTGGTTTATTTATGAGAACCATCACATTTCTGCATCTGTTGTTCTCTTTGCCTAGAATAATCTACCCCCAGATTTTTTCATGTTGACTCTATTTTTTTTTTTTTCCCTCCAGCTCTTAAATCATTTGTTATTTCCTCAGAGAAACCTGAGGTGACAATCTCAAACCTTCCAATTTCTTCTTTACCTTATCTTCCAATTCTCTTTTCTTTCTGTGACTTAAAATTACTAGCACTTTTCTTATTATGTTAAGCTTTATTTTGTTGCCACTATTATTTTATTGAGGTATAATTTACATATTTGAACGCACAAATCCTAAGGGTGAACTTCAAAAAAAATTGATAAATGTAAAAACACATGTAACAATCATAGCAAACCAAACAACAACAAAGACCAAGATGAAAACAAACCCATTGAATCAAATTGAGTTGATTCTGAATCATCATGACCCCATGTATTGCAGAGTAGAAGAGAACCAGAGGCAAGTCCCCCACCTGAGCCTCTGATTATAATGAAGGTGGAAGGGGAACCCATATGGTTCCCAATGTCCATTGTTGGAGTCTCACGTAAAAGGGAGTATCCTTCCTTCCTCTAGCCTCTAATTTGCTACATTCAAGGGAAGTCATTAATACATTTTTTTTTTTCTACATGCCCACCGTCCCATGCCCTTGCTGGTAAGAGATTTGTTGTGCAAACTGCAAGCTCAAGGACCATACAGATGCAGGTACCACCAGAAAATGGATGGCGAATGCAGATGGCCCTTACCACTAGATCACTCAACAATTATAGCCGGGAAGGACTCTACGCAGGATCTGTAGGGCCAGACATCAAGGATGTAGTAGTCCCGTAGGTATGGGCCAAAAAGGTGCCACGAAGCATCAAGAACATTCCTTCAGTTGTGGTGGAGCTCCTATTGGGCATAGATCCCACCCCCACCCCCAGACTTAAGCAATACCCATTCTGGGCAGAGACCTGAAAGGCACTGGGAAAAATCATCACAAGATACTTGAAACGTGGACTGCTCAGACCGCATCAGTCATAAGTCAACACCCCTATCCTATCAGTGAAGGAAAAAAAATGGAGAATTCTTCATTCAATATCTGTGAGCTGTCTACCAGGTAACAGTCATGATCCACCCTGTAGCTCTAACCCACATACCTTGCTGTTGACCTTGTCACCCAGTTTTTCAATATTCACTGTGCTATACCTGAAGGATGCCTTCTTTTGCATCCAAGTATAGGAGAAAAGTCAGGAAATCTTCACTTTTAAGTGGGGGGAGGCCCAAGAACAGGACAGAAACAGCAGCTGTGCTGTCAAGTCCTCCCACAGGGCTTTAAAAATAGTTCTACTCTGTTTGGATCAGCTTTGGCCCAAGAGCTGAGACAACTGACCCTGACCAATGGTGTCTTCCTATAATACGTCAAAGACCTCTTTATCACCAGTCACAGTGAGTTCGATTCAGTCCAGAACACCATAGAAGTTTTGAACTTCCTGGGAAACTCAGGGTATTGGGTCTCAAAAGAAAAATTCCAGGTCAACCTAAAGGAGGTAATTTATCTGGGTTTTAAAATCAGAAAGGGAGAGGGAGAGCTCCTCCCTGCCAGAGAAGACGCTGTCTATAGATTGGTGGCCACTACCAACTGGGTTTTTGGGAATGGCTGGCTTTGATGCATCTGGGTCCCAAATTTTGGACTTATTGCCATCCCTTTGTGCCAAGGCCTAGAGGGAAAAGACACAGACCCCTTAGAAGGGACCAGGACAGAGCAACAGGATTTCGATATCATTAAAACAAAGTTGATAGAGCCCTGGCCTTAGGACTCCCCGATGTGAATAAACTTTTTGACCTGTTTGTACATGAGTACGAAGGAGTGGCAGCCAGAGTACTTAACAAGACTCTTGAGACTTGGAAGCACTGGTGGTATATTTCTCAAAGCTCTTAGACCCGGTCACTGAAGGATGGTCAGAATGTCTTCAGGCAGTAGCAGCAGCAGTCAGGCAGTAGCAGCAGTATTAATCATCAAAGTGGCTGAGAAACTCACCCTTGGCCAACCTCTCCAGGTGACCATGACCCACTCGGTTCCGATCATCTTAGAGTAGAGAGGTTCACATTGGATTTCCCCAGGGCAAATGGCCCAGTACCAAGTGGTGCTGTTAGGCGACCCAGCCATCACCTTACGAGAAACCACTAGTTTAAACCCAGCCACCCTATTGCCCACCTTGCAAAAGTAAGAAAAGGAACATGATTGTCTAATGACCATTGGCTTGGTGTATAACAATTGGCCTGACCTCACTGACCAGCCACTCTAAAATCCAGACTTTGAACTGTTCACCGATGGAAGCAGTTACTTGAAACAAACAGAAAGAAAAGCTGGATATGCAGTGGTCACTTTGGAGGAGGTTCTAGAAGTTAAAGCTTTTCCTCCCCGGTACCTCTGCCCAGAAGGGGTCAAGTTCATTGCCATGATGCAGGCCCTTAAAATCACCAAAGGTAAGTGAGTAACTATTTATACTGATTCCAAGTACATATTTGGGGTATTGCACACACACAGGACAATCTGGAAGGAAAGCCTTCAGTATGGATTATACCTCAACATAAAGAAAACAAAAATCTCACAACTGAACCATTAAGCAACATCATGATAAACGGGGAAAAGATTGAAGTTGTCAAGGATTTCCTTTTACTTGGATCCACAATCAACAGCCATGGAAGCAGCAGTCAAGAAATCAAAAGACACATTGCATTGGACAAAATGTTGAAAAGCAAAGATGTCACCTTGAAGGCTAAGGTGCACCTGACCCAAACCATGGAGTTTTCAATCACTTTCTATGCACATGTTGAGGTATAATGTTATTATACCTCTTTATGTTGAGGTATAATAAAAAGCTGAACAATGAATAAAGAAGACTGAAGAAGAATTGACACCTTTGATTTGTGGTGTTGGAGAAGAATGTTGAATATACAATGGACTGCCAAAAGAATGAGCAAACCTGTCTTGGAAGAAGTAAAACCAGAATGCTCCTTAGAATCAAAGATGGTAACACTGTGTCTTACATAGTTTGGAAATGTTGTCAGGAGAGATCAGTCCCTGGAGAAGGACATTGTGCTTGGTAAAGTACAGGGTCAGCAAAGGAGAAGAAGACCCCCAATGAAATGGATTGATACAGTGGCTGCAAGAATGGAGTTGAGCATAACAATGATTCTGAGGATGGTACAGGACTGGGCAGTATTTTGTTTTGTTGTACCTAGGGTCCCTATGAGTCAGAACCCACTTGATGGCACCTAACAACAACAATGGTAGGAGATAAAGACATTAAATAATCTCAAGAGATCTTACAACTTTTACAAGCCATTCTCCTACCCACCCAAGTAGCACTAGTACACTGCAGAGGGCATCAGAAAGGAGACACCATGATGGCCAAGGTTAATTACAAAGCAGATGCAGCAGCATAGAAAGCCAGAGGTGGCCCTTCATCCATTCCAGCCCTGCAATGGGGTCCTTCTCAATCCATAGAAAGCCAACTCCCTTCAGGAGAAGGGGATCAGCCCCTTAGAGTTCCTTTTGGCTACCTCAATGGCTGTCAAAACCAGTGGACTCAAAGCTTGGATCCACCATACTCGAGTAAAGAAAACTGCCCCACCAGATGCCAATGGACAAACTCGTCTGAGCTGTGAGAGCTGGATTTGTGAGCCAGTAGAGGACCTTAAGGACGTGTTTCCCCAATACTTACCTTCGTGGGTGAGAGCCTCTAAAGACTCTTAACACCGCTAAGAGCCTTGGTGCTAGTGCTCTATTTCCTATACCTGTATACTCTATTTGAACATGTTCGATTGCTGTGGACCTTTGAATGAGCAGAGTCAATCATGAGCAGGGTAATGTGTTTTATTGTTTATTTCCATGTGTTTGAAGATTGCTAAATTGTTATAATTTCTAGTTTATCATTATTATGTTTAGATTACAATCTCTATTTGATTTTAGTCTATTGAAATGTATTTAAACTCATTTTAAAGCCCCTCCTATAGTTAACTTTGGTGAATATTCCCTGTGCACTTGAAAAGAATGTATATTCTGCAGTCATTGAATATAGTACTTCATAAATGTCAATTCAAATTTCTACATCCTTAATAACCTTTTTGTCTACTTGTTAAATCAGTTACTGAGAAATTAGTGTTAAAATCTTCAATTTATTTATTTATTTTTTTAGCTTATTTAATTTTTGTTTCATGTATTTTGAAGTTATCCTATGGGCTGCATCACATTTAGAATGTTAAGTCTTCTTGATGAATTGACCCTTCTGTCTTTGTAAAATATCTCTTTCTCTGGAAATGTCTACTTGATTTGATATTAATATAGAATAGGCTCTATAGCTTTCTTATCAGTATTGTTTGCATCATTAACTCTCAATTTCTCTGTGCTCTTAAAATAAATTTTCTCTCTTGTAAACACCATATAGTTGCATGTTGTTTTTACATACAATTTAAAAATCTGTCTTTGAATGATGGCTTAGTGCATTTGAATTTAATGTAGGAACTGATATGATTGGTATTAAGTCTACCATTTAGCAATTCATTTTTTATGTCTGTCGTATAACTTTTTTCTTTCAATCAAGTGTTTAGTTTTTTTTTCTAGTATTCAATTTTTTCTTTAATGAGATTTTTAAATATAACTGTACTGCATCTCTAGTGGTTGCTCTAAGGATTAAAATATGCATTTTTACCAAGTCTGTCTTAAATTAATATTTTATCACTGCATGCAGTATAAACCAGTAAACCAGCTGCCGTTGAGTCAACTCTGACTCCTTGCAACCCGTGTGTGTCAGATTAGAATTGTACTCCATAGAGTTTTCGATGGCTAAGTTTTGGGAAGTAGATCACTAAAGTGTTCTGCGAAGGTGTCTCAGGGTGGACTCAAACTTCTAATTTTTGGGTTAGCAGCTGAGCACATTAATCATTTGCACCATGCAGGGAATTCCTGTACAATTTAAAAATCCCATACCACGGTTTAAATGGCATGAGACACCAATAACACAGTTCAAATGTCAGATACGACAGTTTATTAACTGTAAGTAAATTACAAGTTTTGCTAGCCCTTGAGGCCACAAATCACTATATAAATAACAGATGTGCTTTATGATCAGTAGCCAATCTTGTAATTTTTTTCGAAGTCTATTGGTGATTGGTCCCTGCACATGTATTTTTCACTTCATGAACAGACAGCAAAGCATGTGTTTACGTTGTCTCCTTACTTTCCAATGATAAACCCGTGTGCAATTTTTCAAAAAGGGTAATCAAAGACGTAGTTAAATTGTCTAATAAAGCTGAAAGTGTGGCAAAGAGGGGGAAAGAAGTATTGCTACATGCAAATTTTGATTAAAATAGAAATGGCATTAAAGGAGAAATAGCCGTTTACGTAAATGTTGACATTGTCACTGGCTGAGAGACTCAATTTGCAATCAAATAAATTTATTGAAGGAGAATTTATTTACATACATGAGGAAAGTGGCTATGACAAAAATGACAAAGATGTCCCAGAGGAAATAACCTTGGATAAAAAAGTCTTTATATTTAAGACATTCTTGGAGATATGTCATGACGCTGAAAGCACAAAGGTAAAATGTTGAAAACTGATTCAGACTTAAAAAGGAACATCACAATTCTCCAAGGCATAGAAAAGATACTCACTCCATGGTATAAATTATACTACAAAAAGAAGGAAAGCACCATTAAACCTCTTTTGATCCATTTTTTTTTTACAAAGAAATAAAATGCTTTAGTTTTTTTTTTGTGTGTGTGTGCTTTAAGTGAAAGTTTACAAATCAAGTAAGTTTATCATACAAAAACTTATATGTAACCCTAGTTGCTCTCCCCCTAGTGAGACAGCACACTTCTCCTCTCCACCCTGTATTCCCCATGCCCATTCAGCCAGTTTCTGTCCCCCTTTGCCTTCTCATCTCCCCTCCAGACAGGAACTGCCCACATAGTCTCATGTGTCTACTTGAGCCAAGAAGCTCACTCCTCATTAGTATCATTTTCTGTCTTACCATCCAGTTGCTTTAGTGTTTTTAATCACAGGGCACTAAATAGTTTAGTCCTGCCATTCTTTTTTCATTATCTTTGTACATTTATAACTAGCAGTGAGAGAGTTTTAATGTATTGACATAAATTTTAAAGGTCACAGAACAACAGTATTTTTTTTTCCCCATTGAGAAATTCAGCTTTGAATAGATGGAGCTTGCAAAATTAAAAACTTGCCGTAGGGTCCATTCTGACTCATAGAGATCCTACAGGACAGAGTAGAACTGCCCCATAGGGTTTCCAAGGAAGGCTGGTGGATTTGAACTGCCGATCTTTTGGTTAGCAGTCTAGCTCTTAACCACCGAGCCACCACAGCTCAAAATTAATACTACCTTTAATTATTTTAACCCCACCCTCCCTGTTCCACATGCATTTTGTGCTGTTGCTGCCACTTATTTTTCTTCAATGTATGTTATATAGCCCACAGTGCAATGATATTGCTTTGTTTTAAATATGTAATATTATTTTAAAGAAAAATATTGGTAATAAGATTTTATATTTACTTGTTTGGTATTCTCTTCATTTTTTTCTTGAGATCCTGTCTTCTACCTGAAATCTATTCTCTTCAAATTACAGGTTTCTCTATGTGTACATATATTTTAATGAAACTAATCCAAAAAAATGTATTTTTATTTGGGTTTTTGAAGGGATTTTTCACGAAATATGGGTTTTTATCGTGACCTTTATTTTTTTTTCCTTTTGCTCTTTAAAGATTTTTTTTTATTATTTTGTTTTGCCCTCCAGTGTTTTTGATCAGGTGAGTGCCATTATACATAATTTTTTCCCCCCGTTGAGTATATCTTGTTTTGGAAGAGGTGTGTTAGAAGATTTTTTTCTTTATTTCTTTTTAAGCAATTTAGCTCTGTGACCAAAGTTTCAGTTGTTTTTCTGCTCCATTCAAATATTTCTGCTCGTTCTGCATTGTCCTTTGTCCAGGGCCTGAAAACAGTAGTTTTATGTATTTTTCACCATTTTTACATTTGCTTATATCGAGAAGTTATGTCTGATACTAGCTACTCCATCATGGCCAAAAAAAGTGTTTTTTGTTTTGTTTTTTAGTGGGCTTATTCTGTTACTAATTCCTTTAGAATATAAGGTCCATGTGAAAAAAAAGTTCATGTATCTTGTTTTCATTTTTTTTCTTGGCATCAATAGAAATGACTAATGAGTATTCATTGAATAAAGGGACTGTAAGTTAGGATTTGAAGACAATGTTTCATGATCTCATTGTCAAATGATACACAGTATCATCAGTAAAGATATTGGAAAATATATCAAATTCCTTAAAACCTAGCGCTGACATTCCGTTGGTACACTGAGCCATTGGTCTTGTTTACAGCTAGAATTCATTTTGATTGCATTTTGTATACAGCATTTTAGTCATTATTAAATATTCTGAATATCAAATTTGGCTGTTGCTATACCTAAAATATTATGCTGCAGTTCAAAACAGTTCATCGTAAGGAAAACCTCATGGGACTGGAAAAGACCATGACAAAAGAATTTCACAATCATAAATAAAGCATCAGGAGAGATTTATATCCAAGTAAACTAAATGATATTTACCTATAAAGTTGATGGCTTACAGAAATTTGATTAGTGGGAAAATATACTTGCACAATTCATGATTAACTGCCTATGATATAAATATTTGCACATTGTATCAAAACATGTTGAGCTTGAGCCATCCCATGAAGCCTCAAAAGGAAGCTCCAAAAAATTTAAGAAAACCCAGTGCAGGAATAAAGACCCTGGTTGGCACAAATAGTTTTCACTCAGTCTTTGCAACTAAAGGTTGGTGGTTGAGCACTCACTGGTACCATGGAAGAAAGGCTTAGCTATGTGGTTCACTAAAGATTATAGCCAAAAAAACTCTGTGAAATAGTGTTACTCTGTACCACATGGGGTCACCATGAGTAGTAATTGGCTCGATGGCAATTATTTTGTCTTTGGGTTAGTGCAAGAATAGTACAGTAAAAGAGAACAAGCCTATTATACCTTTTGGTATGTATGTAGTTACAATTTTTGATATATGAATAGTCTAAAATTTTATTATTTGCAATATTTAACTATTAATTATAGGGAATAAATAGAAAGTTAAAAACAGAATGAGACTGTCAGTCCACATATTTCAGCAAGAATTGCAAAGTGTATTTTGCACTTTGTAGTTGAAGGCTATAATGTATTTTTTTTGAAAATTATGATCCAGTGTTACATTTTCATAATTGTTTATAAATTGTAGAACACATATAGAGAAGCGTTATTTTCTATTTTGCATTGAATTGACTCAGCTAGTATATGTAGTAAATGGTATCAGAGATGATTTTATACACATCCATATTTATATATATATAATTTGAAATATTGTTAGGTAAGAACAAGGAACTCAGAGGAATTTATATCTTTCTTTAATTTCTGGTATTTCCAATAGGGATACATTTTTAAATAGCATAAGCTTATCAGTTTAAGGAGCCCAAACTAATTTTGTTACATTAACGCATTAGGCAGTGGTAGCAAAATAAATTCCAATTAATTACTTTTATTTTTCCTCTTGTGTCCTAATTTTTTGAGCCCCATAAACTTTTAATTATATATTGTTAGTTTTCATTAGGTCATTAGGAGTCTTTTGCAACTCATAGCTACCTTGTGTCCAACAGAACAAAACACTGCCCAGTCCTGTGCCATCTTTACAATCATTGTTATGTTTGAGCCCATTGTTGCAGCCCCTGTGTAAATTCATCTCCTTGAGGGTCTTCCTCTTTCTCATTGACCCTCTACTTTACCAAGGATGATGTCCAAAGTACGTGAGACAAAGTACGTGATAAAATATTCAAAGTACGGGAGACAAAGTCTCACTATCCTTGCTTCTAAGGAACATTCTGGCTGTACGTACATCTTTTGTCATGGATTGAATTGTGTCCTTCAAAAATATCTGTCAACTTGGCTAGGTCATCATTCCCAGTATTGTATGATTGCCTACTATTTTGCCATCTGAAGTGATTTCCCTATGTGTTATAAATCCTCACTATGATGTTGATGAGATGGATTTAAAAAAAAATTAGCAGTAGTTATATTGATTACATCTACAAGATTAAATAGTGTATTATACCAATCTCTTTTGAGATATAAAAGAGGGAAGTGAGCAGAGAGAGAGGGGGCCTCATACCACCAACGAAGCAGCACTGGGAACAGAGCATGTCCTTTGGACCAGGAGTTCCTGCTCGGAGAAGCTCCTCAAACAGGGAAAAATTGATGACAAGGACCTTCCACCAGAGCTGACAGAGAAAGCCTTCCCCTGGAGCTGATGCTCTGAATTTGGATTTCTAGCCTACTAGGCTGTGAGAGAATAAACTTCTGTTTGTTAAAGCCATCCTCCTGTGGTATTTCAGTTACAGCAGCACTGGATGGGTAAGACATCTTCCAAGACAGATTTGTTCTGGCAGATCATGTTATATTCAATATTCTTTGCCAACACCAGCATTCAAAGGCATCAACTCTTCGTAGGTCTTCTTTAATCATTGTTCAGTTTTCCCATGCATATGAGGTGATTGAAAATAACACGGCTTGGGCCACGCTCATGTTAGTCCTCAGACTGACATCTTTGCTTTTTAACACCTCAAAGAGGACTTTTGCAGTAGATTTGCTAAATGCAATATGCCATTTAACTTCTTGACTGTTGCATGCGTGGGTGTTGATTGAGGTTCCAAATAAAATTAAATCCTTGACAACTTTACTATTCTCCATTTATCATAATGTTGCTTATTGGTCCAGTTGTGAGCATTTTTGTTTTCTTTATCATGAGGTGCAATCCATGCTAAAGGCTGTAGTCTTTGATCTTTATCAATCAATGCTTCAGGTTCTCTTCACTTTCCGCAAGAAAATTGTGTCATTTGCGTATCAAAAGTTGTTATTGAGTCTTCTTTCAATGCCACGTTTTTCTTCATTTAGTCCATCTCCTCAGATTATTTGCTCAGCATACAGATAAAATATGATGAAAGGATACAACCCTGGAACATACTTTTCTTGATTTTAAACCATGCAGTGTCCCCTTGTTCTGTTTAAATGACTGCTTCTTTGCCTATGTACAGCTACTACATGAGCAAGATTAAGTGTTCTGGAATTCCCATTTGTCATGGATTGAATTATGTTCCCCCAAAATATCTGTCAATTTGGTTAGGCCATGATTCCCAGTATTGCATGCTTGTCTACCACTTTGTCATCTGATGTGATTTTCCTGTGTGTTGTGAATTTTCTCTCTATCATGTTAATGAGCTGGAACTGGCAGCAGTTATGTGGATGAGGCAGGACTCAATCCACAAGATTAGGTTGTGTTTTAAGGCAATCTCTTTTGAGATATAAAGGAGAGAAGCAAGCAGAGAGACATGGGCTGCCCATACCACCAAGAAGGCAGTGCCGAGAACAGAGCACGTTCTTTGGATCCTGGGTTCCTGCTTGAAGAAGCTCCTAGACCAAGGGAATACTGATGACAAGGACCTTGCCCCAGGGCCAACAAAGAGAGAAAGCCTTCCCCTACAGCTAGCACCTGAATTTGGACTTCTAGCCTAGTAGACTGTGAGAGAATATATTTGTTTGTTAAAGCCATCCATTTGTGGTGTTATAGCAACACTAGATAGCTAAAACATCATTCTTTGTAGTGTTATCCATAATTTGTTATGATCCACACAGTCAAATGCGTTTGCACAGTCAGTAAAACACAGGTAAACATCCTTCTGAAATTCTCTGCTTTCAACCAAAATCCATCTGACAACAATCATATTCCTCATTCCATGTTTTCTTCTGCATCCAGCTTGAATTTCTGCCAGTTCCCTGTCTATATACTGCTGCAACCTCTTTTTTCTTTTTTAATTTTATTTTAAGTGGAAGTTTACAGCTCAAGTTGGTTTTTCATAGGAAAATTATATGCACATTGTTATGTGATCCTAGTTCCTCTCTCTATAATGTGACAGCATGCTCCTCCTTTCCAGCCTGGATTTCCCATGTCCATTCAACCAGCTCCTGTCCCTTTCTGCCTTCTCATCTCACCTCTGGACAAGAGCTGCCCATTTAGTCTCACGTATTTATCTACTTGAACTAAGAAGTACACTCTTCACGAGTAGCATTGTATGTCTTAGAGTCCAGTCTATTCTTTGTCTGAAGAGTTGGCTTCGGGGATGGTTTTAGTTTTGGGTTAACAGAGAGTCCTGGGATCATGTCTTTTGGGGTTCCTCCAGTCTCAGTCAGACCATTAAGTCTGGTCTTTTTACTAGAATTTGAGTTCTGCACTCCATTTTTTTTCCTGCTCTGTCAGGGACTATCTGTTATGCTCCCTGTCAGGGACTCTCTGTTATGCTCCCTGTCAGGGTGGTATTGGTGGTAGCTGGGCACAATCTAGTTCTTCTGGTCTTAGGATGATGGTTTATGTTGCCCTCTCTATCTCTTGAGCAAATATTTTCCTTGTGTCTTTGGTGTTCTTCATTCTCCTTTGCTTCAGGTATGTTGGGACCAATTCATGCATGCTCACTAGCTTTTAAGACCTGAGACACCACTCACCAAAGTGTGATGCAGAACATTTTCTTATTAAACTTCGTTATGCCACTTGATCTAGATGTCCCCTGAAACCATGGTTCCCAGACCCCCAGTCCTGCTACTCTGTCCCTGAAAATGTTTGGTTTTATTCAGGAAACTTCTTAGCTTTTGGTTTAATCCAGTTGTGCTGACTTCCCCTGTATTATATGCTGTCCTTCCCTTCGCATAAGATAATTCTTGTTTGTTGTCCTTCTTTTCACCTGAAATAATTCTTGTCTACTATCTACTTAGTGAATACACCTCTCCCTCCCTCCCCACCCTCGTAACCATCAAAAATGTTTTTTTCTGTGTTTAAAACTTTTCTTGAGTTCTTATAATAGTGGTCTCATACAATACTTGTCCTTTTGCTACTGACTAATTTCACTCAGCATAATGCCTTCCAGATTCATCCATGTTATGAGATGTTTCAAGGAATCTTCATTGTTCTTTATTGTTGCATAGTGTTCCACTGTGTGAATCCACAATAATTTGTTTATCTATTCGTCCATTGGAAACCCTGGTGGCGTAGTGGTTAAGTGCTACAGCTGCTAATCAAAGCGTCAGCAGTTCAAATCTGCCAGGCGCTCCTTGGAAACTCTATGGGGCAGTTCTACTCTGTACTATAGGGTTGCTATGAGTCAGAATTGACCCGACCGCACTGGGTTTTGTGGTTTTTATTTGTCCATTGATGGGCATCTAGGCTGTTTCCACTTTTTGCTATTTTAAACAGTGCTGCAATGAACATGGGTGTACATATATCTATCCATGTGGTGGCTCTTATTTCTCTAGGATATATTCCAAGGAGTAGGATTCCTGGATCATATGGAACCTGTATTTCTAGTTTTTTAAAGAAGCTCCAAATCGATTTCCAAAGTGGTTGCACCATTTTACATTGCCACCAGCAGTGTGTAAGTGTTCCAGTCTCTCCACAATCTCTCCAACATTTATTATTTTGTGTATTTTGTACTAATGTAAGTATTGTTGGGGTGAGATGGTATCTCATTGTAGTTTTGATTTGAATTTCTCTAATGGTTGATGATCATGGGTATTCCCTCAGGTATCTGTTGTTTTTTTATCTGTTAGCCACCTGCATGTCTTCTTTGGTGAAGTGCATGTTCATATCCCCTGCCCCTTTTTTAATTGTGTTATTTGTCTTTTTGTTGTTGAGATTTTGCAGTGTCTTGTAGATTTTAGAGATTAGCCCTTGATTGCATATGTTGTAGCCAAAAATTTTTTCCCAGTCTGTAGGTAGTCTTTATTTTTTTTGTGAAGTCTTTTGATGAGCATAGGTATTGGATTTTTAGGAGCTCCCAGTTATCTAGTTTCTCTTCTGGTGTTTGTGCATTGTTAGTAATGTTTTGTGTTCTCTTTATGCCATGTATTAGGGCTCCTAGCATTTCCCCTATTTTTTCTTCCATGATCTTTATTGGTTTAGATTTTATATTTAGGCCTTTGATCCATTTTGAGTTAGTTTTTGTGCATGGTGTAAGGTATGGGTCTTGTTTCATTTTTTTGCAGATTGGATATCCAGTTACTCCAGCACCATTTGTTAAAGACACTGTCTTTTCCCCCATGTATTGGTCTTTGGGCTTTTGTCACATATCAGCTGCTCATACGTAGATGGATTTACATCTGGATTCTCAATCTGTTCCTTTGGTTTATGTACCTGTTGTTTTACCAGTACCAGGCTGTTTTGACTACTGTGGTGGTATGATAGGTTCTAAAATCAGGTAGTGTGTGGCCTTTCACTTTGTTCTTTGCTGCAACCTCTTTTGAAAGATATTCAGCAAAATTTTACTTGTGTGTGATATTAATGGCATTGTTTGATAATTTTTGTATTCTGTTGGGTCACATCTTTTTTTTTTGGAATAAGCATAAATATGGATCTCTTCTAGTTGGTTGGCCAGGTAGCTTTCTTCTAAATTTCTCAGCATATGCCAATGGGCACCTCCAGTGTTACATCTCTTTGTTGAAACATTTTAATTGGTGTTCTGTCATTTCCTAGAGCATCGTTTTTTCCCAGGTCTTTGTTGTAACTTGGACATCTTCCTTTAAAACCATTGGTTCTTGATCATATGCTACCTCCTGAATGGCCGAATATTGACCACTTCTTTTCAGTACTATAACTCTGTGTATTCCTCCCATCTTCTTTTGATGCTTCTTGTGGCATTCAATATTTTGTACACAGAATACTTCAATACTGCAACCTGAAATTCGATTTTTTTCTTCAATTCTTTCAGCTAGAGAAATGCCAATCAAGTTCTTCCCTTTCAGTTTTCTAAAGACAGGTCTTTACATATTTTATTACAATAATTTACTTTGTCTTCTCAAGCCACCCTTTGAAAATTTCTGTTAGTGTGTTGTTAACTCAATGCAAAAAAGAGCTGCATAACCACATTCTGCTTTTTTTAAAACTGTGAATTTGAGAAAATTTAACTAAAATGTAGGTAATATATGCACAAAGTATAACTACTGAGAAAATAGACAAAATTTCATAAAATGGTGTAAATAAAATAAATACATAAAATAATACATTTTCAACATCTCCATATTGCATTTTAAACTTGTCACTTGCCCTAAATGAGACTGTTTCCTTCAATGTTTGAGTCCTAAAATATTCTGAATTTTCCAAGTGGGTTCTGATTTACTTACTCATTCTCAAGTTGCAAATAGTTTTACATTTGTTTTTCTGATAATAAAACTATCGTATGGGGATTGAAAAAAAAACAGACATTAAAATACCATTTGCTTCAAAACTTAGAGATAACCACATTTAACATACTTTACTGGTATCCATAACTTTTTTTTCTATTTAGGTACACATATACTGATAACTCTTCATTTGTTTATTTATTCATTCATGTAATAAATATTTCTTGAGTGCCTACTATGTGACAACTGCTTTTAGTTTTAGGAATATAACATAAAGTTGTAACACTCATTGAGTACACATATAAAAGGAGACAGATTGAAAACAAATAGATATATAATAACAAATTCAGATTGTAAAAAAATGCCATGAATAAAGAATTAATTAGGAGATGGGTACAGGAGAGGAAACTACATAAGTGTATCGGTAGAAAGCTAATCAGGAAAGTCTTATGCAAGAAGGTAAGTTAAAAAGAGACCTGAAAGATGGGAGGGAGGGAGCATGTGGAAAATAGAAGACAGAAAATTTCAGTTAACATAGGTACCTATGATGTTATTATAAAAATGTCATATTAAACTGTTCTTATCAATACCCTTAGGACTCCCTGGTTGGCATAAACAGTGTCATGACTGTTAGCCTAAAGGTTGATGGTTCAAACTCACCCAGAGGCTCCTTGGAAGACAGGCGTGGCAATCTGCTTCCAAAAGCTCACAGCTTTGTAAACCCTATGGAGCAGTTCTACTCTGCACATATGGGGTCACACCATGAATGGGAATCTCCTCCTGAATGCAACTAACAACAACAACGTAAATACCTATATATATCAAACACATCTTAGTACATGACTATAGTGTTTTTATAGAATCAGTTTATAGGAGTGGTCTTTGTTGCTCAAATAAGATGTACATTTAAAATTTAAATACATTTTCCTTCAAAACCTTACACTAATTTTTAATTGTCATCTCTTTCAGACATACTGAGAAAATCAGTTTTTGGATAAATTACAGACTATATATATTACAACTTTTCTATTTATTGTTTAATCTGAAAATTCAAAACTAATTTCTCATTGGTTTAAATTTCAGTTATTTAATTATAAGTCAGGCTGGATATCATTTTTTGATTGCTGATTAAGAGTGTAGCCCTGGAGTCAGTTTGCCTTGGTTTCAATCTCGTTCTACTTACTTGCTGGGCAATCATGGGTAATATTCTTGTCCCTATTCCTTATTTTCATGATGTCAATATTAGAAAAGAAGATAAAATCATCTTTGCAAGGAAAAATAAAAGAATAACCTTAAAATATTGTAAATGTAACTGGCTCCTAGTAGGCTCAATGTTGGCTCCTATCATTGGTAGGAAGAGTAGTAGTAAAATTCATTGGAAATCTGTGTTTCTTCTTTTGTAAATTTCTCTTCATATTCCTTTTCATTGTTCCTCTGTATTTGATTGGCTTTTTAAACACATGTATTTCTAAGATCATTTAAAAATTCCAGTATATTAGCTTGCAGTCTGCCTTTTATGCTGCAGTAGTTTTCCCAGTTTTTGCTATTTGTGTGTATATATATATATGTATAATACATATACACAGATATATATATATTTTTTTTTTTACTTTAGTTGTGCAGTGTATATATATATATATATATATATATATATATATATATATATTTTTTTTTTTTCCATCAAATATCATCCTTGCAGTTTCCAATTATAAATAGTTTTCTTTATGGCATTGGTCTTTAATGTTGAGCCAACTAAGTACTTCTACACAGTATTTTTATTCAAACTCATCTTCACCTAAGCTTCTGTTTGATACTTTCATTAGCAAAACAAAACAAGGACAAAAACAACTCTACGATCTATACTGAATGTATTTTTCTACCAGCTCTGCCTCAACATCTCTGACAATCATTTCATATTTCTCTGCTTTTACATATTCCTATGATTAGTTTAGGGATGTCTTAGTAATTAATCAATCTCAAGTTTATCAGATGAGCCCTGGTTGTTTATGGCAGAAAATTCTTTCGAAATGCAGCTGAATTTCATTAGTAAATAGTTTATTTATGACTAATATATACATATATAGTCCTGAATTTTTATTGGTCTGTACTTTCCTTTTTTCATTATTTTCAATAGCTTTCTTTTTTTGATATTAGAATTCTACTAACTTGACAAACAGAAGAGTTGCCTTTATTATATGTTTTAAAACTGTCTAATAGTCTTGAAAAATATCCTCTGGAAGGTTTGAAAGTACTGTCCTGCCTTTAAATGGTTTCCTTTGCTTTCTTTTAAAGTATATTTGCTGTTGTTTAAATTTTTACTTAAAAAGTCAAAAAATGCCCAGTGATAAGTAAATATAATAAATTAATGGTCTAATCAATAATTATTTCAGTAAAATTCATTAGCACATTATTATCTTTAAACAACTGTAAATCCAGAAATACATTGTTAGCATTTTGGCAAATTAATCCATATACTTCAATCTTTCTTCTTTTTGGTAAAATACATACTGTAATTCAGACTTTTCATCATTCTGCACTAGTTCCTTTTCTCTTCTTTACCCACAGCTTGCTTGGAAGTATTACGAAGGCTTTACAGTAAATACATGTGGTAATATCTATTTTGGACTTTCTGAATAAAATCACCACAGCTGTGATTTATTTCTGGGAGGGTTTCATTTCTTAGCTTATGAAATTGTAGGGAAGATGATGAGATAAGTAGAAAGTAAGTAAAATTTCCAACTTCAAGGATGAGAAACATTTTGCTCATGCTCCCTGAAGATAATGATAAGAGAAAATTTGTTTTATCCCTGATGAAATGGAATTTTAAGACAGAAACAATAGCAAAGGTAATCAAACATGACCATCCATCATGCAAATTACTGACTTGAAATTAAGCAATTCAATAGCCATTTCTTACCAAGAAGTTCAAAGGCATGTGGGTTCCTGTAGCAGTACACATATTTTTAACAACCTTATATATTTTGGAACAACAAAGAATGGTTTGTGTGTCACTGTCAATTAATAAGTCAAAATGGCAATAAATACACAGATTCAGTAACCAAACCAAAAAAAACTAGGTATGTTATCCTCCAGAAGGAAAATACACGGTAGAAAATGTACATTTATAAAGATAGATCTACCTTGTGCCCTTGATTTCTTAGTTATCTAAAACTCGTTGCCATCGAGTCGATCCTGACTTATAGCAACCCAGTAGGGTAGAGTAGAACTGCCTCATGGGGTTTCTAAGGAACAGGTGGTGGATTTGAACTGCTGAACTTTTGTTTAGTAGCCTGAGCTCTTAACCACTGCACCACTAGGGCTTCAGAAATATCACTTTATGTCATTACATTTTAGGAGACTTGAAGTCTGAATTCAGGATGTTGGCTGTAGGAGAAGCCCTTCTATCTCCGTTGGCTCTGGGGGAAGATCCTTGTCTGTTTTCAGCTTCCATTTCTTGGTTCCTTGGAGATCTCATCTGACGTGGCATCTATCTTTCCCCATCTCTACGTGTTTGCTTGGTTTCTTGTTCAAGCTGTTCTTTTTGTATCTCATAAGAGGTTGACTTAAGACATACCCTAAACTAATAATATCTCATTAACATAACAAAGAAAACCCATTCCCAAATGGAATTATAACCATATGTATAAAACCCAAAATGTGTTGTTGTCGAGTCAATCCCGACTTATGTCAAGCATACTGAACAGAGTAGATCTGCCCCACAGGTTTCCAAGGAGCGGCTGGTGAATTCGAACCGCCAACATTTTGGTTAGCAGCCGAGCTCTTAACTACTATGTCACATAGGGTTTAGGATTTACAGCATATATTTCTGAGGGATGCAATTCAATCCATAACATTCCACCCTTTGCTCTCCTAAAATTTATGTCCTCCTACATGCAAAACACATTCATGCCAAGACATCATCCCAAAATTCTTAAATTGACTCCAAATCCAAAATCTCATCTTCTAAATCATCTACATCAAATATGGATGAGACTTTAGGCATATTCCTTGCTGGGGCAAAATTCTTCTTCATCTCTGAACCTGTGAGGTCTAGAAGACAAATCATTTACTTCCAAACTACAATGGTGGAACAGACAAAATATAGACATTTCCATTACAAATGGGAAAAATTGGAGGAAAAGAAGGGTAACTGGAACCAAACAAGTCCAAACCCCAGCAGAATAAATCTCATTAGCTCTCGAGGCTTGAATATAATCTTCTGTTCTCTGCCACCATATGGCCAATGGTCCTTCCCTCGAGACTCTGGGTGTTGGCCATGTTTTCTGGATTCTGAGTGTAGGCCACTTGGCCCTCTCTGGGAAGACACCTTACCTTCAAGTCCACTTTTATGAAAAACTCATCCCTTCGGATTTAGGAGGCTCCATTCTCCTAGTCCATCAGAGTGGTGACATCACCCCTTCAGCCCCAAAGATTTTGTTCTCCTGGCCATTGGGCATTGCAGCCTCTCACATTAAGCTTTGGGAAGCAGCTGTAATTTTTGGTCAACCTAAATGGCAGCCACACACTTCAAAACTGAGTTGGTGGAGATCTGACCATTTATTAAATTCTCGGATGTCATGGCTCCACGGATCCACCCTTTGAAACCCAAGAGGCTGTGGCTCTACACTTTGAGACCTACGACGCCCTTTGAAACAGTCAGCACTGCTCCCAGTCTTCCTTCCAATGTTCTGCTGATCTCTATGCTGCTCCAGGGATGGTCTTTTTCTTCTTTTTTTTTTTTTTGGAAGACAGCAGATGTAACTTCGATAGCCTGTTTCATGCCTGTAGAATTCTAAGAGCAGACAGCTTTCCTTCCTTTCATTCTGTATCTCCTCTTTTGTTTATGTTGATGGATTTTCTGCTATGGTAGTTGGTGAGATCCATCAGATACAGGCTTAATCTCTATAAGAAAAGATTGAATCACCAAGTCCTTGATGAGGGTTTTAGGACACATGGCCTGAGTTTGTAAGATGAAATTTTGTAAAGCTTTAAGTTCTGTTTTCATTTTGGACCATTCATTTTTAACTCCATCTCTTTCCTCTCACATTTTACTACAAGCAGAAAAGAGAAAGTATGCAGCTCCTTTAAGATCTTGCTCAAAAATATCTTCAGCCAAATATTCACGTTCATATCTTACAAGTTCTATCTTCCACCAAATATTTGAACATAATTCAGACAAGTTCTTTGCCATTGTATAAACAATCACCCTTCCTCCATCGTTCAGTCACATGTTCATCATTTTCTTTTAAAGCCTCAACAAAAACACATTTAATGTCAGTGTTTCTAGCAACATTTTGTTTCTAGAAATGTAGACATTACACACCATAAGTATTCTCTAAGAGTATAGGGACTTTTTCTATAGCTCTCCTCACTTTTTTCTGAGCTCTCACCAGAATAGCCTTTGACATCCATAATTTTACCTACAGTCTCTTCAAGACGATCTAGGGCTTTACTATGAAGCACATCAAAATTCTTCCCTAGGTACAATAGAAAGAAACACAGCCTGCTCCTCCTAAACCCTCACAATCATTGCTATGTTTGAGCCTATTGTTGTAGCCATTGTATCAATCCACCTAGTTGAGGTGAGGGTCTTCCTTTTTTGTTGTTGTTGTTGTTGACCCTCTATTTTACCAAATATGATGTCTTTCTCCAAAGACTGAGCCCTCCTGATAACATGTCCAAAGTAAGTGACATGTTCTAAGGAGCATTCCAGCTGTACTTATTCAAAGACAAATTTTTTCATTCTCCTGGCAACCCATGGTATATTCAGTTTTCTTTGACAGCACCATAATTCAAAGGAATCAATTCTTCGGTCTTCTTTATTCATTGTCTAGGTTTTGCATGCATATGAGGCAATTGGAAATATCATGGCTTGGGTCACACACACCTTAGTTCTCAAGTGACATTTCTGCTTTGTAACATTTGAAAGTGTTCTTTTCTAGGACATTTGCCCAATACAATGTGTCTTTTGATTTTGATGTTCTTGACCTCCACTTCCATAGGTATTGATTGTAGATCCAAGTAAAATGAAATCCTTGATGACTTCAATATTTTTTCTGCTTATCATGATGTTGCTTATTGATCCAGTTGCAACATTTTTTATTTACTTTATGCAGAGGTGTAATCCATACAGATGGATTAAGCTGCTTTTATACCTCTAAAAAGACTGACTTAGAGGGGGCAGGGCCAAGATGATGGAGTAGTCAGAAGCTTCCTATGTTCCCTCTTACAACAAAGACCTGAAAAAACAAGTGAATCAATTATATATGACAATCTAGGAGCCCTGAACATCAAAGGCAAAGTCGAGGAATTGGACTGAGTGGCAGGGGAAGGGAGAGATGGTTCAGAAGCAGTAAGGGGTTGCCAGACCTGACCTGGCAGAAACTGGCACCCTGCAGGCTGGATTGGCTGACGAGCAGTGACACAACCTTTGGCATTCAGGACATATTTTTTTCACATCAAGAGAGACTGAATGGTGGAGACTGCTCAACCTTCCAGAACCAGCAAGAAGTGGCCCTCAATATGCAAAAGATAAGTACTTGCATCTAACCTACTGTGTAGATCAAAAAACACCCCATTTGGGAAGAACCTCTCCACGATTTACCTGCTCCCTCCCTACTATGCACTGGGCCCAGGGCCAGCTTCAGTAATTGTTGCTTCCCCTCGGCTGGAATTTGGGCCCGTCAAGCTCCCTGAGCCATTTTCCCAGCCTGGGAGAGGGGACAAATTAACAAACAAGAAAAAAATGATCTGCCAACTCCCCTAAGCCAGGAACTCAGCGCAGGTACAGCACCTTTGCCTAGGCACAGGCATAAAGAATCCATGGACTTTGACTGCCTTTCACCCCTGCATAGACCTGTGTGGGCCCATTTCAGGAGTACAGGCCCTCGCTAGACAGTAGAACAGGGTATATACTGAAGCCTAAGTTCACTGTATCAGCTACATGGTGGAGTGGCAGGTTTGTGACATTTGACATTGCTCTGCCAATTAAGCAAGGTGTCACCTACCCACATCAGGGGCCTGAGGACTGGTGGCTCCACCTATGACACTGAGCCACCTGTAACAGGGGTCCAAAAATAAGTGGTGCCTCCCAGTCCTTACAGCCAACAGCACTGGATGCCCATACTCTGGCTGCAAAACCCACCCACCTAAGCACTCTAGGGAATATGCTTTCCTCACAGACACTTGGGGCAGCCATTAGCCCCATACCTTGCAAGCCCATGACCCCTTACTGCAGCCAGATACCTGTACCTACTCCAATCACCCCTGCACATCTGAGACTGTAGGTAAGAGCCTGCACCACACACTTGGTGACTGACTATCTGGACACATGAGCTGAATCCATATAAGAAAAGTAAAAGGACTCCTGGGCTCACGTATCTTGTAACAAATCTAACCACCTCGTGACAGGACATTAGAGCTTCAAAGAAACCAATAATCAAACTAGCTCACCCTAGCAGCCTATTTGGGCATATAAAAATGAAACACAACAAGAAGCTAGGACACAGTAAGCAAACATTAAATAAATAAATAAAATAATTGTTGATGGCTCAGAAACAACAGTCAATATCAAATCACATAAAGAGGCAGACCATGATGGCTTCATCAAGCTCCCAAAGTAAAGAATCAAGAAATCTTCCAGGGGAAGATAACTTCTTGGAATTAACAGAAGTAGAATACAAAAGATTAATATACAGAACTCTTTAAGAGATCAGGGAGGAGATCAGGCAAAATACAGAACAAGCCAAGGAACACAGAGACAAAACAATAGAGGAACATAAGGAGATTATAGAAGAATGAAATGACAAATTTAACAGGCTGCAAGGATCCATAGACAGCAAAGAGATATCCAGAAGATTAACAATAAAATTTCAGAATTGGACAACTCCATAGGAAGTCATAGGAGCATAATTCAGGCAGTGGAAGTCATAATTAGTGAGATTGAAGATAAAGCACTTTACACTAACTTATTTGAGAAAAAAAATCAGATAAAAAATTGTTAAAAATGAAGAAACCCTAAGAATTATGTGGGACTCTATCAAGAGAAATAACCTATGAGCAATAGGAGTATCAGAACGGGGGGATAACAGAAAATGCAGAGAGAGTTGTTGGCAGAAACCTTGCCTGATATTCTGAAAATGAGAAGATATTAATCCATGATGCTCATCAAATTCTACACAAGGTAGATCCTAAAACAAAGTTACCAAGACATATTATAATCAAACTTGCCAAAACCAAAGACAAAAAGAGAATTTTAAGAGTGACTAGGGATAAACAAAAAGTCATCTACAAAGGAGAGTCAATAAGACTAAACTCAGGCTACTTAGCAGAAATCATGCAGGCAAGAGGGCAATGGAATGACACTTATAAAACCTTGAAGGAAAAAAAAAAAAAAAATGCCAGACAAGAATTATATATCTACCAAAACTGTCTCCCAAATTTGATGGCAAAATCCAGTTTAGGAAATTTGCACAAACCAAACCAGAATTACAAGAAATACTAAAGGGAGCCCTCCAGTTAGAAAATCAATAACATCAAATAACAACTCAAGAATAGAATAAAGGACAGAGCAACCAGATAGAAACCCAGATAAGGAAGTCACAAAAATAAATTAAAGCTAAAATGCAGAAAATAGGGAAACAGATGGGTCAAAATGTAAAAAGACAACATTAAAACAAAAGAGAGGGACTAAAAAATGTAGTCATAGATCTTTCGTATGGAGAGGAAGTCAAGGCAACATAAAGAAATAAAAGATCGTTTTAAACTTAGAAAAATAGGGGTAAATATAAAGGTAGCCACAAAGGAAACTAACAATCCTACACATCAAAATAAAAAACAAGAAAAACATAAAGATTCAACAAATACAAATTCTACAATAATGAAAAACATGAGAAGAAAATACATAAAGAAAAATGGCTCAGCACTGAAAAGTAAGAGGAACAGGGAAACTGTAAACAAAACAAAGAAAGACATCAAAATGACAGCACTAAACTCGTACCTTTCAATATTTACCCTAGATGTAAATGGACTAAATACATCTATAAATAGAGAGTGGCAGAATGGATTTTTAAAAACCACGATCCATCTAAATGCTGCCTATAAGAGATACACTTTACACTTAAAGACACAAACAAAAGCTCAAAGGATGGAAAAAAATATCAAACAAACAATAATCAAAAAAGAGCAGGAGTGGTAACATTAATCTCTGACAAAATAGGTTAAGTAAAATCCACCACAAAGGATAAAGAAGAACACTATATAATGATTAAAGGGGCCATACACTAAGAGGACATAACCATAATAATTATTTACCCACCCAACAACAGGTCTCCAAAGTACATAAAACAAACTCTAACAGCATTGACAAGAGAGAGAGACAGCTCCACAATAATAGTAGGAGACTTCAACACAACACTTTCAGTGAAGGACAGAATATCCAGAAAGAAGCTCATTAAAGACAGGGAAGATCTAAATGCAACAATCAAGCCACTTGATCTCATAGACATATACAGAACACTCCAGACAACACCAGCCAAGAATAATTTCTTTTCCACATGAACCATTCTCCAGAATAGGCCGCATATTAGGCCATAAAGGAAGCCTTAATATAATCCAAGCATCAAAATATTGCAAAGCATCTTCTCTGACCATAAAGCCATAAAAGTAGAAATCGATAACAGAAAACGCAAGGAAAAAAAAAATGGAAATTGAAGAACACCTTGCTCAAAAATACCAGGTAATAGAAGAAAGTAAGGATGCAATAAAGATATTCAGAGAGTCAAAGGAGAATGAAAACACATCCTACCAGAAGCTTTGGGACATAGCAAAAGCAGGCTCAGAGGTCAATTTATAGCAATTAATGCACACATCCAAAAAGAAGAAAGGGCCAAAATCAAACCACTAACCCTACAACTCAAATAAAAAGAAAGAGAGCAGCAAAAGAAGCCCTCAGGCACCAGAAGAAAGAAAATAATAAAAATTAGAGCAGAATTAAATGAATTAGAGAATAGAAAAATAATTGGAAGAGGTAACAAGACCAAAACCTGGTTCTTTGAAAAGATCAACAAAATGGATAAACCATTGGCCAAACTGACAAAAAAAAAAAAAAAATGGGGGAGGACACATATAACCCAAATAAGAAATGAAATATCACAACTGACCCAACTGAAATTACAGGAATCGTAATAGAAAACTATGAAAAATTGTACTCTAACAAATCTGAAAACCTAGAGAAAATGGACAAATTTCTAGAAACAAACTACCTGCCTAAACTAATACAGAGGCAGAACAACTAAATAAAACTATAACAAAAGAAGAGATTGAAAAGGTAAAAAATAAAACAAAACAAACAAATAAAAACTTCCAATAACAACAAAATAAAAAGCCTGGGCCCCTGACTGTTTCACTGGAGAATTCTACCAACCTTTCAGAGAAGAGTGAGCACCACTGCTACTAAAAATATTTCAGAGCATAGAAAAGGAAGAAATACTCCCAAACTCATTCTATGAAGCTAGCATAACCCAGATACCAAAATCAGGTAAAGATACCACAAGAAAAGAAAAATCCAGACCAATATCCCTCAAGAACATAGATGCAAAATTCCATATAACAAAATTCTAGCCAATAGAATTCAACAACATATCAAAAAAGTAATTCACCACGACAAAAGTGGAATTCATAGGAATGAAAGTGAAGAGGACTTGAAGCACTTACTAACGAAGATCAAAGACCACAGCCTTCAGTATGGATTGCACCACATAAAGAAAACAAAAATCTTCACGACTGGACCAGTGAGAAGATCATGATAAACGGAGAAAAGATTTAAGTTCTCAAGGATTTCATTTTACATGAATCCAGAATCAACAGCCATGGAAGCAGCAGTGAAGAAATCAAAAGATGCATTGCATTGGGTAAATCTGCTGCAAAGGACCTCTTTAAAGTGTTGAAGAACAAAGATGTCACCCTGAAGACTAAGGTGTATCTGGCCCAAGCCATGGTATTTTCAATTGCATCATATGCATGTGAAAGCTGAACAATGAATAAGGAAGACCGTAAAATTGACGGCTTTGAATTGTGGTGTTGGCAAAGAATGTTGAATATATCAGGGACTGCCAAAAGAACGACAAATCTGTCTTGGAGGAAATACAACCAGAACACTCCTTAGAAGCAAGGATGGTGAGACTGTGTCTTACATACTCTGGACATGCTGTCAGGAGGGATCAGTACCTGGAGAAGGACATCATGCTTGGCAGAGTACAGGGTCAGCAGAAAAGAGCAAGACCCTCAACAAGGTGGATTGACACAGTGGCTGCAACAATGAGCTCAAGCATAACAATGATTGTAAGGATGGCTCAGTACCGGGCAGTGTTTCTTTCTGTTGTACATAGTAGGGTTGCTATGAGTTGGGACTGACTCGACAGCACCTAACAACAATAACAACATGCAGGAATGTCTCAACATTAGAAAATCAATCTACAGTAATCCAACACATAAATAAAGCAAAAGACAAGAACCACATGATTTTATCAATTGTTGCAGAAGAGGCATTTGACAAAGTTTGACACCCATTCGTGACAAAAACTCTCAGCAAAATAGAAACAGAGGGGAAATTCCTCAACATACTAAAAGGCATTTATACAAAGCCAAAAGCCAACATCATCCTAAATGGAGAGAGTCTGAAAGCATTACCCTTGAGAGTGGGAACCAGACAATGATGCCCTTTATCACAAACTTTATTCAACATTGTGCTGGAGGTCCTAGCCAGAGCAATTAGGCTAGAAAAAGAAATAAAGTGCATCCAGATTGGTAAGAAAGAAGAAAAAGTACCTCAATTTGCAGATGAAATGATCTTATACGCAGAAAACCCTAAAGAATCCACAAGAAAACTACTGGGACTAATAGAAGATTTCAGCAAAGCTTCAGGATACAAGCTAAAAATACAAAAACCAGTTGGATTCCTCTGCACCAACAAAGAGAACTTCTTAAAGGAAACCACCGAATCAATACCATTTACAATAGCCCACAAGAATATAAAATACTTAGGAATAAATCTAACCAGAGACATAAAAGACCCATAGAAAGAAAACTACAAGATAAAAAAAAAAAAAAACTGCTGCAAAAAGAGACCTACACAAGTGGAAAAACATAACTTGCACATATATAGGAAGACTCAAGATTGTGAAAATGTCTATTCTACTCTAAGCAATCTACAGATACAGTGCAATTTCCATCCAAATTCCAGTGGCATTTTTGAATGAGATGGAGGAACAAATCACCAACTTCATATGAAAATGCAAGAGGCACTGGATAACTAAAACATTACTGAATAAGAAGAATAAAGTGGGAGACCTCAAGTTACCTGATTTTAGAACCTATTATACCGCCACAGTAGTCAAAACAGCCTAGTACTGGTAAAATAACAGATATATAGACCAATGGAATAGAATTGAGAATCCAGACATAAATCCATCCACATCTGAGCAGCTTATATTTGACAAAGACCCCAAGTCCGTTAATTGGGGAAAGACAGTACCTCTAATAAATGGTGTGGGTATAACTAGATATCCGTCTGCAAAAAAGTGAAACAAGACCCATACCTCACACCATGCACAAAAATGAACTCAAAATGGGTCAAAGACCTAAATATAAAATCTAAAACTGAAAAGATCATGGAAGAAAAAATAGGGACAAAGCTAGGAGCCCTAATACATGGCGTAAACAATATACAAAATATTACTAACAATGCACAAACACCAGAAGAGAAACTAGACAACTGGAAGCTCCTAAAAATCAAACACTTATGCTCATGCAAAGACATACTCAACAGAGTAAAAAGATTACCTACAGACTGGGAAGAAATTTTTGGCTATGACAAATCTGATCAGCGTCTAATGTCTATAATCTACAAAATACAGCGGAGCCTCAACAACAAAAATGTGAATATTCCAATTAAAAATTAAAAATGGGCAAAGAGTATGAACAGGCACTTCACCAAAAAAGACATGTAAGCGGCTAACAGATACATGAGGAAATGCTCACAATCATTAGCCATTAGAGAAATGCAAATCAAAACTACAATGAGATTCTATCTCACCCCAACAATGCTAGCATAAATCCCCCCCCCCAAAAAATGAAATAATAAATATTGGAGAGGTTGTGGAGAGACTGGAACACTTATAACTTATACACGGCTGGTGGGAATGTAAAAGGGTACAGCCATTTTGGAAATTGATTTGGTGCTTTGGTGCAGCAATTCCACTCCTTGGAATATACCCTAGAGAAATAAGAGTGGTCACATGGATAGATATATGCACACCCATGTTCATTGCAGCACAGTTCACAATAGCAAAAAGATGGAAATAACCTAGGTGTCCATCAGCGGAAGAATGGAATAACAAATCATGGTATATTCACACAACGGAATACTGCACAATGATAAAAAGAAAGTGACAAATCTGCAAAACATCTCAGAATGTGGATGAATCTGGAAGGCATTATGCTGAGTGAAATTAATCAGTAGGGAAAGGACAAATATTGTATGGGACCACTATTATAAGTACTGAAAAAATGGTTTAAGCACAGAAGAAAGCATTCTTTGATGGCTACGAGGGTAGGAAAGGAGGGAGAGGGGTATTCACTAACTAGATAGTAGACAAGAATTATCTTAGGTGAAGGGAAGGACAACACATAATACAGGCGAAGTCAGCAGAACTGGACTAAAAGAAAAGCGAGGAAGTTTCCTGAATACAACCAAACACTTCAAGGGGCAGAGGTACAGGAGCAGGGGTCTGGGGACCATGGTTTCAGGGGACATCTAGGTCAACTGGCATAACAAAGTTTTTAAGAAAATGGTGAGTGGTGTCTGGGATCTTAAAAGTTGGCAAGCAGCCGTCTAAGATACATCAATTGATCCCAACCCACCTGGAGCAAAGGAGAATGAAGAAAATCAAAGACACAAGGAAAATATTAGCCCAAGAGACAGAAAGGGCTACATACACCAGACACTCCATCATCCTGAGACCAGAAGTAATAGATGGTGCCCAGGTACCAACAATGACTGCCCTGACAGGGAACACAACAGAGGGTCCCTGATGAGGCAGAAGAAAAGTAGGATGCAGAACTCAAATTCTAGTAAAGAGACCAGACTAAATGGCCTGACTGAGACTAGAGGGACCCCAGAAGACATGGACCTTGGACTTTCTGTTAGCCCAGAACTGAAAGCATTCCTGAAGCCAACTCTTCAGACAAAGTTTAGACTGGACTATAAGACATAAAGTGATACTTGTGAAGAGAGTGCCTCTTAGCTCAAGTAGATACTTGAGACTAAATGGGCAGCTCTTGTCCAGAGGCTAGATGAGAAGACAGAAAGAGACAGGAGCTAGCTGAACTGATATGGAAAATCCAGGGTGGAAAGGAGGAGTATACGGTCACATTATAGGGAGGGCAATTAGGGTCACATAACAATGTGTGTATAAATTTTTGTATGAGAAACTAATTTGAACTGTAAATTTTCACTTAAAGCACAATTTTAAAAAAAAAAAAGATTGACTTATGACACACTTTACACTAATATTGTCCATAGATATAGGAGTTAGGATTTAAAACACGTAATTTTGGGGGACACAATTCAATCTGTAACAATACCTAAGCTCATTTTGATCATAGATTCTATTTCCTTAACCACATTTTCTCCTATCAAAAGATTTCTTTCTTCCGAATACAATTATATATGTACAATTTATAATTTGAAAAACTAGTCACAATATTTCTTGTTTCACACGATGTTTTGAAACTTGTCACTTCTTGATCAAGAGATAGAATGCATGCCCCTCCCCCTTGAACAGGCCAACCTTTGTGATTGCCTCCATAAGAATATTACAGAAGTAAAGCTATATAACTTCCAAGGGTACCCAATGACAAAACGAAACTCATTGCTGACAAGTTGATTTGGACTCATAGTTATCTCATTGGTTTAACAAGCCTGTAAATCTCTCCAGAAGCAGACTGGTCTCCAAGGATAAGAAAAAAAAAAAAAAAAATTTTTTTTTTTTTTTCAATAGAGTTCCCACTTAATTTTTCTCTGTCTTGGGATACTTGTCCTTAGAACCAAGCCACCATACTATGAAGAAGTCCAGTCTGTGTGAAGAAGAACCCAAGTCCCAGACCTTCATCCCCAGCTGAGATCTCAGCTAATAGTCAACACCAACTTGCTAGCACCATGAGCAAGCCACTTGTGAAAATGGATCTTTCAGCCCTCAACTAAGCTACCTCAGTGGACACGGCATTCAGTATACAAATCTCCCTATCCCTGCTGTGTACAAATTACAGATTTGTGAACAAAATAATCATTGTTATCTTAAGGTGCTAAGTTTTGAGGTAGTTTGTTTTTAACAATAGATTTCCAGGGTATCTGAAGTGAGAAAGAATATTTTGCAAACAAGATATGCAAATAAAGGCTTAGAAATAAATTTATAAATAAGATGGCTGGAATTTCCCTATCAGTGCCTTAAATTTCTGATTTGTATTAGGAATCTGCTCATCTCCCATCATTATCCTGAACAATCCACCATCTAGGCAGTTGATATGTGAGATAAGAAGCTTTGTGAGGAGTTTTTCATCAAGAATAAAGAATCGCACTATGTATGAGAATAAGGATTTTGAGCTTGACCAGAGTTTGGGGGGGGAAAAAAAAAGCAACTAATGATATTGAACTTTATCTGAGCTCTGTGTTAGAGGAGAACAAGGATGATCAAGAAACTCTCCACGATTTTATTTTCCAGTAAAGTACTTACTGAAAAGAACCACCTTCCTCTATATAACTTACATGATACTTGCAGATAATCTCTGTTTACCCAGGATACTACCTGACAAAAACCCTCCAAATGGCTATTCTTTGTCTCAAACATGATTAGCTGAACTGTTTGTCTCCAATGACCAATCTAGATCAATTGCTCATTAAGCTGACTTGACCAAACTTTAATCAGGCTTCTCTCCTTCCCTCAGGCCTCTGAATTTTGGCCCATTCTTGGATGGTTAAGAGCCACTGTGAGCTATGGCTGCAAACCAAAAGTTTGACAGTTTGAATCCACCAACCTCTTCTTGGAAACCCTGTGGGGCAGTTCTACTTTGTCCTATAGGTCACTATGATTCGGAAATGATTGGACAGCAACAGGTTTGGTCTGTTTTTTTCTAGAGCAATGGATTGTTTAACAGCCCTTCCTTAATGACCCTTCTTAAGAATCAACTGAACTCAAGGAAAAATGTCCCCAGAGCAGCTGTCCAATCAAACCATCTCCTCGTCTCACTCCCCCTCACCCCATTCATTCTAGCCTTGCTTACACCTCCTCAGAATAGAACAGCCCTTTCCTGTCTGATCTTTGAGAAGTCTGCAGATCTTTCAGTAGGTCTGTGTTCTCCCCTCCCCCATTGCAGATGTTTTTTTGTTTGTTTTTGGGTTTTTTTTGAGTAAAGTTACATAAGTCTAAATTTTTAGGTTTTTTTTTTTTTTTTTTGGTAAATATATATGTAACAAAGCATTTGCATTACAACAATCATCATATGTACAGCTTAGTGACATTAATTATATTCATATTGTTCAACCATCGTTTTTAATTGTTCCCAAAAATTTCCATTATATTTAACAGAACTTCAGTGTCCCCTGTTTGTTTTTATTTGTAAGAACCAATTGAGATAAATTGATACTCCTCAATTTCTACATCAAGGAACATCAAATAAATCTGACACCTTACCTACTGCTATAACTGATTGTGAGGTTCATAAAGGCAGAAATGTTGATGTTTTTACCCCTTGAACAGAATTTTGGGATGAGTAATTCCAAGTTGAGTCTTTCTCACAAGATTGAGGAAAGAAAAACAGGTAGAAAACATAAACACGACAGTTCTCTAGATATTTCTGTCTACCAAAACTGTGGAAAGACCCTATCTATGGTTGGAGCTGCATTTTGCATTTTAGTAGAATAATTTTTCAAAAAAAAAAAAAAATTAGAAAACCACACACAAATGAGGTAGTAGTTTGCATAAGGAATAAATAGTGATCAACTAAGTATACTAATCAGAAATATAGTTAATGCCTTGAATAGTTTCTGTGAGATTCTAAATATGTTAAAAAATAATAATAATAATGAACTCTTCTAAAACAGTGCCTAGTAAAAGACCAATATGCCCTGGCATATGAGTGGGGAAAGTGTAATGATACTTTGCAGTAGGAGGCAAGACAGCATAGAAGAAAGTGTACTTACCCACTACCCACTGAAACACAAGTTTTGAGTCCAGGTCCATGAGTCATTACTTGCTAGATGTTTGAAATCAGAAAGGTCCTGATTTCTGTAGTCATTTCATATGACCATTAAGAAAAATGTTAAATCAGAACCACACACACATGCATATACAGAGACAAACTTGGTATCTACAGTGACATGCTAGTAATGTTTAACAACTAGTTGTATGAGGAAAAAAAAAAAAAAAGCCAACATGTATTGATTTGAGATGTTTGACAATTTCTATGATATAAATACTTCCAATATTGCTAATTTCAAGCTACCAACTGGAGATCAATAAGATTCAGCATCCCACCCAATACATAGGTACATTTATTGGTATGTGTATGTGCATGTGTCTGTAAGTGTAAACACACATACATATATATTCAGCATACATAATATAAAAAACCCAAATGTGTTGTCATCAACTGGATTCCAACTCATAGCAACCCTACGGGATAGAGTAGAACTGTTCCATATAGTTTCCAAGGAATGGCTGGTGAACTTGAACCGCCAACATTTTGGTTAGCAGCCAAGCTCTTAATCACTGAGCCACCAGGGCTCCATATATTCCATATGTGTGTGTATTTTATATATACAATACATATGTGCATGTGTGTGTATTTTAAAGCAAAAAAAAAAAAGACAAGAAGTCTGTCTAAAACTGGAAACACTGTGAGGCATTTTGCATGAAGAATTAGACAAGTTAAGATGCAGGGCCACAAAGAACTAACAATCTTTAAAAACACCGTATCACAAAACAACCAAGAAGAAAAGATATGTGATTGCTGTTCATTGAGGATATTTACCTGTTTAGATAAATTAATACTAAAACATATTTTGAATATATTAGTGTTTTTATTTCTAAATACATAAATGGACTAATATGAGCTCTTGCTGAAGTATCTCACTGATTCCACATTCTACTGAAATCTGTTTATTTTTTTCTATTATTTTAGTTGGGATGACTGTAGTAAATTTAACTGCATATAATGGCAACATAATCAGACAGTGATAAAAATGGCTTCTCTGCATTTGCCTTCCAGACAAATACATGCAGAGCTCACAAAAGCTGATAACAGGCTGCGGCCAATAGAGTTTTATTGCATGTAATTAAGTCAGCATTGCCATTACTATAGCCAAGTGCTTTGGGAAATTGAGTTGCCTTTTTTTTTTTTAAGGTGAAGAATCAATAAATCTTTGGGAGGAATATAGTAATCTGTGCTACAATAAAACATATTCCTCCAGATGATTGATTTTAAATGGATTTATAAAGAATGGCTGTAATTCCATTGCACAAAATCTGAGTAGAAGATATATACGGAATTATGATGACCCACGAAAATCTTACAGTTAGAATGGAAAAATCAAAGAAACAGTTGGCTTCTACTCTTTCTTTACAGATAAATTAGGAAAATTTGATAAATCTTTCTGAGTCTTTCAATATAAATACACTTTCGAAGGATTAATAACTAAAGTCCACCTCCACTTCAAAGAAGACAAAGGTGATCTGAAATAAAAGTAATTTTAAATTGCAAAATCACACAGAGAAAGCAGGAGCCAGAAGGAGTTCTTCAAAGACTACGTTTTGGAAGAAATGATCATTGCGCACACTCAGTGAATGCCAGAGGAAACATCCCTTTGCAATAACTTTTGGTTCACATATTTTATTTTAAAGGAGTGGAATGGGGCATGTCTTACTATATTCCTACTAATGTGTAGCTCTTACACTTTATTTTAATTTATTTCTTCCTTTAGGCTGCCTAAAATTTGTTAAATAAACCTAAAGAAAAAAACAAAACGAAACACTTCTTACCAAAAAAGAGAAAAGCCCAAATAGCAAAGAACAAAAGATATTAAATGCCTCTGTGAAAGCTTTAATGTGAGAAGGTCTCAATTTAAAACTGACCCCATAAAAAGAGGGTAGGCTGCCTTACATAGGTAGCAGTCCCTGAAAAATCACTTTGCATCAGCAGGATCAGCCCACTGCTATAAGAAATTTTACTTTCTGCCTCCCCTCTAGCACTCTAATTCGTTCGTATTGTTTGCTTTTTTACTGAGAAGTAGTGCTTTCCCTTTTATTCTGGTGGCAATAATTCAGAGTTCTTAGCTAATCTGACCGGGGGGCCCTTGGTAAACTCTCAAACAGATTTTGAAGTTAAAAGAACTGAATGACAGAAATATCTGCAAGAGCAGATGGAGCTTGACAACAGCCATTGGCCCGTGAAACTTTTGACCAAATATAGAATGAAATCTGAATCATCTCAGGTGTTTGACAATCTTATAACCTCCTTGGAAATGCCTAAATCATCTACTTCAGACCTTATTGGGATTAGATTTGGGACTCTAATTTTAGTAAATGCTTCAGGTGATTCTTAGGCGTATTAACGTTTGAAGACCACTAGCTTAGAGAAAGATTCAATCTACCTGTCCTGTACTTATTACAAATCTGTGGGAAAGCCTCATTAACTTCCTTCCTAAAACCAGCTTTAATACTAGCAAAATCCTTTAATTAATACAAAATATGGCATAGATGGAAGACTGTGTTTTTACCCACTTTAACTTGGAAGTAATTAATATTTAACTTTTTTTTTCCTGGTTAAAAAGCCTAATGAAAATGAAAATAGGTCATTTGCTAGAATGCAGCATAAGGAAATTAGTGAGTATTATAAGTATAAGAATTCCCGGAATTTAATCTTGACTTGAGCGCTAATTAGCTTATTCATCTTGGGCAATTCATTTAAAATTTTTTCTTGCTTAAAAATTAATTTTGAATATATAAATTATACATTAATATGTTATCCTGTTAAAAAAGGAAAATTCAAGTATAAAATATAAAGCTAAATTACCTTTTGACAACCACCTTCAATTTCAGTTCCTATTCTAGGGTTAACTACAGTCGTCGTTATTGTTGTTAGGGGTCCTTGAGCTGGTTATGACACATAGCAACACTATGTACAACAGAAAGAAACCTTGCTCAGCCCTGCACCTTCCTCACGGTCATTGCACTGCTTGAGCTCATGATTGCAACAACTGTGTCAAGCCATCTCATTGAGGGTCTTCCTCTTTTTTCTCTGACCTTCTACTTTACCAAAAATGATGTCCTTCTCTAGGGACTGGTCTCATCTGATACCGTTTTCAAAATACATGAGAGGAATTCTCCCCATCCTCACTTTTAAGGAGCATCCTGACTGTACTTTTTCCAAGACAGATTTGTTCCTTCTTCTGGCAGTCTATGGTACATTCAATATCTTTTGTCAACTCCATAATTCAAAGCCATCAATTCTTCTTTGAGCTTACTTATTCATTGTCCAGCTTCCCATGCATATGAGGTGATTGAAAACACCATGGCTTGGGTCAGGTGCACCTTAGTCCTCAAAGTGACATCTTTGCTTTCTAACACTTTTAGGAGGTCTTTTACAGCAGATTTTCCCAATGCAACATGTTGCTCGATTTCCTGACTGCTGTTTCCATAGGTGTTGATTGTGGATCCAAGTAAAATGAAGTCCTTGACAACTTCAACGTTTTCTCCTTTTATCATGATGTTGCTTATTGGTCCAGTTGTGAGGATTTTTTTTTTTTTTTTCTTTATGTTGAGGTGTAATTCACTCTGAAGGCTGTAGACTTTGATCTTCATCAGTAAGGGCTTCAAGTCCTTTTAGCTTTCAGCGAGCAAGGTTGTGTCATCTGCATATGGAGAGTTGTTAATGAGTCTTCCTCCATCCCTGATGCCATGTTCTTCTCCATATAGTTCTGTTTTTCTGATTATTTGCTCATCATACAGATTGAATAAGCATGATAAAGGTACAAATATGAAGCACATTTTTCCTGATTTTAAACCATGCAGTTTCCCCTTCTGTTTGAAGGACTACCTTTTGATCTATGTGCAGTTTGGGCATGAGAATAATTAATTGCCTTGAAATTTCTTTTCTTCACAATGTTGTCCATAATATGTTAAGATCCACAGAGCTGAATGTCTTTGCATAGTCAGCAAAACACAATAAACATTTTTCTCATATTCTCTGCTTTCAGCCAAGATCCATCTGACATCAGCAGTAATATCCCTTTTTCCGTGTTCTCTTCTGAATTTAGCTTGTATTTTCCGTGGTTCCCTGTGGATGTACTGCTGCAACCCCTTTTGAATTATCTGCAGCGAAAATTTACTTGCATGTGACATTAATGATATTGTTTGATAATTTCTGCATTCTGTTGGATCACCTTTCTTTGGAATGGGCCTAAATATGGACCACTTCCTGTTGGACAGGTAGCTGTCTTCCAAATCTCTTGGCATAGACTAGTGAGAACCTCTAGCGCTGCATCAGTTTGTTTGAACATTGTATTTTGTATCTCTTTAGTTACTATTGTTTCAATAATATACCAGCCACTTTTTATGCCCCTGGGCCTCATAGGTATTACATCATTCTGGTTCTAATTCATTTAGTGCCAAGGTATGTTCCTTTTGAAATGCGTGAAGCTCAGCTGACCTGAGTTGGAGACACACTGTTGTGTAGGTTGAACATTCTATTAGGTGATAATTCCTGGATGTGTTATTTCTGTAAACTTTTGCCTTTTTTGCTTTTTTTTTTTCTGTGTGATAAGGCTTGCCAGCATAATTATGGTTTTCCTGTGTGATAGGGGGATCTGATGGGCTTGTTTTGGTATTCCTTTACCATATTTGGAAAACCAGAGATTTCCCATGTAACCCAATTGAAACATGCCCACAATAAATTTTCTATTTAGTTCCTATTGATACATTGTCATACCACAGATCGATGGCACCAGATGTTATTTGCCTTATCAGTGGCTTGCATTACCAGATCACATTTCCCAAAACCCACATTAACCAAAAAAACAAAAACCAAACCCAGTGCCGTTGAGTCGATTCCGACTCATAGCAACCATTACCAACCAAAAATTTAAACACTCTCAATTAGTAAGCGTGCATTCTACTACTGAAAACATATGCCATTAAAAACTTTAAAAAAATAAAATAAAAATTTGATAACAAAAGGGTATTCCATGAATTCCTGGAGCATTGTTTTTAGCCAATGACTTCAGTGCAGCTTGGACTTCTTCTTTCAGTACCATGAGGTCTTGATCATATGATATCACCTGAAACGGTTGGATGTTGACCGATTCTTTTTGGTACAGTGACTCTGTGTATTCCTTCCATCTTCTTTTGACATTTCCTCTTCATTCAATTTTTTGCCCATAGAGTCCTTCAGTATTGCAATTTGAGGCTTGAATTTTTCTTCAGTACTTTCAGCTTGAGGGATTCCGCATATATCCTTCGTTTTTGGTTTTCTAACTCCAGGTCTTTGCACAATTCATTATAGTACTTTACTTTTTTTCTTGGGTCACCCTTTGAAATCACGTGTTCTGCTCACCACAGTCATTAGTTTGGTCTATAGCCATCCAAGTCTATATGTGTGTGTGCGCGTGGGTGTGTGTGTACATATATATATATACACATATATATACATGCATCTATACATTCATTTTTGTAATTTAATAGTATCAAGGAGACTCTAGGTGGTGCAAACTATTAACACACTTGGCTGCTAAATGAAAAGTTTGAGGTTCAAGCTCACCTAGAGAAACCTAGTGTGAAGGCCTGGCAATCTAGTCCAGAATAAAATCAGCCATTGGAAGCCCTCTAGAGAACAGTTCTTCTCTGACACATGTTAGATCACCGTGAGTTGGAGTCAACTTGAGAGCATTTTTCTTTTTCTTTTTATCCTAGCATGCTCTTCATAGAGGGCAAGTAAGCACACATCTTGCTTACATTTTGATTTTTAATCTAATAATATACTTTTCAATTTTTCTGTCAGTACATTTAAATCACATTTTTTTCTTCTTTACTACTATACAATGTATTTTAATGTGAATAATATTTAAGTTTTTAATTTACACATTTTCTTATTGGTAGCATTTAGGATCTTTATCATTTTGCTTTGCTTTGCTTTTTCATTGTTGTTTTTAATACAACTAAATTTCCATATAATATTATTGTATGTCCTTGCTTGTTAACATGTGTAAATTCTTCTTCAAAGTATATATCCTAATGTAGAATTAGTGGGTCATAGGGCATATAAATTTTAGGTTTGAATTAAAATATTCAAATTCTTTTCCAAAATTACTTTACCTAATGAAACTCCCAGAAGCACAACTCTATGACTGTATCATTCAAGCTTATTTTTAACTGGGTCGGACACTAAATTATTTAGTCAAACAAGCTACAATTCTATCGAGAAGTTTCACTGGTAGTTGGGGCCTACAGTTTTATGTAATTGATTTACAGCTCACTGACATGCATATGCCTTACCCCAGTAAGCAGTGTATCTGTCACTTCATGCTGTCCATATTCAATACTAAGTACTATGACATTGATACAGTGGACCAGTATAATAAGTTTTAAAACTGAGAAATATTTAAGATCTCTCTAAATTATGGCAGAGAGAGAGAGCTCATGTATGTCCAATGCAGCAAAGTAAAGGCATAATCTATCTCTACCAAATGAAACCAAAAATATTCAGGACATATCAGCCTAACTAAATGTTGTTTTTAGGTACAGTCCAGTTGTTTCTGACTCATAGTGACACTTGTGCAAAAGAAAGAAACACTGCCAGGTCCTGTGTAATATTCACAATCATTGCTATGTTTGAGCCCATTGTTGTAGCCCTGTGTCAATCCATCTCCTTGAGGGTCTTCCTTTTTTTTGCTGACCCTCTACTTAACCAATCATAATGTCTTTCTCCAGGGACTGGTCCCTTCTGGTAACACGTCCAAAGTACATATGTAAGACAAAGTCTTGCCATCCTTGCTTCTAAGAATCATTCTTGCTATACTTCTTCCAAGAAAGATTTCTTTGTTCTTTGGTAGCCCATAGTATATTCAGTATTGTTTGCCACATTCTTCTTCATATAGTTCATCTTCTCAGCTTATTCGCTCAGCATACAGATTGAATAAGTATGTTAAAAGGATACAACCTGATGCACACTTTTCCTGATTTGAAACCATCCAGTATCCCCTTGTTCTGTTCGAATGACTGCCTACTGTTTTATGTACAGATTCTGCATGAGCTGAATTAAGTGTTCTGGAATTCCTATTCTTTGAAATGTTATCCATAATTTGTTATGCTCTACAGAGTCAAATACCTTTGCATAGTTAATAAAACAAGGTAAATACCTTTCTGGTATTCTCTACTATCAACCAAGATCCATCTGACATCAGCAATGATATTCCTCATTCCATGCCCTCTTCTGAATCTGGCATGAATTTCTGGCAGTTCCCTGTTAATGCACTGCTGCAACTGTTTTTGAATTATCGCCAGCAAATTTTTACTTGTTTGTGATATTAAAAAAAAAAAAAAAATCAGCTAAAAGGATCCCTGGATCCTCACTGGAAGAACCATATGCAGAATCCTTGCACTGCTGAATTTTAGGGAGTGAAGACTTGGATTCACCTCTCTCAATTAAAGAAGACTACAACTCCTGTGTGGACTGTCCAACCGGCTGAGGGACTCAAATTGAAATTCAGGTGCTTCAGCACACAGAAACAGAGGACTACATGAGAACCAAACAGCTGACCCAAAAACACAGATCAAGACTCCAGTGCAATTCGCTTCCTATTGATTGTTACTGTTGCCATCGTGATTGGACTATTGCAGATTGGTAATGTTGTTCCTTGCTTTAAGGTTTTGTTCTTTCCCTGTGAACCTAAAACCTTTGCCTTTTTAATGCTAGTCATTAATTGCCTTAGTAACTACACTGTATTTTATTTCTTTATAAAATCCGTATGTCAAATGCCAATACAGGAGTTCTCATACACTTTTTTTGCTTTTAATATTTTAACTATTTTTCTTCTTTACCTTTTGTCTACTATTGTACCCTCATTTATGCCAACAACTGAAGGAACATATTTATCTTTGCTATAATTTATATACTTTATGCCCTTATACATTTTTTTGGACAGTTTTCCTACGTTATAAAGGTTATTTTAGGGTTTCTCTTTCTCATGTTCACAATTCCCACTGAAAAAAAAAATTTGAAGCCTGACATAAAAATGTCTTTGTTAAACTCAGTCAAGCAGCAGTCAAGTTATGTAACCTGTCTGACTACTGGATTTGCCATCAAATTAACAAATCTAGACTTCTGAATTCAGATCCATTAGCTTCTCCCATAGTGGGCTACAGTTTTCTCCCCTTTACTACCATCAACTTTAATATCACCTTTGGCAAACCATACATATGAAACTATGATATTTCTGCCAGGTTTTCAGCTACAGATCTGAAAATGGGTCAGTTTTTCTTCAAGGCCTTCTACCCCTTGTTGGTCTTCTTTAACTTGAAAAATCTATTCCCAATTTATCCACTAATATAGGGTTGCTATGAGTTGGAATCGACTCAATGGCAGTGGGTGGGTGGGCTGCTCCAAATAACTGATAAGCTTTCTGGTAGCATAGAGGCCCAACAGAAGTCCCTAAGTTCTTTAGTCAAAATTGTACTGGATAAAAGATTTGCCCTGGTTTTCTTCTAGCCCAAAAAGGAGGAGTCTGTACAGTTGCCAATACCTCCTACTGCACTTGGACAAATACTTGACCATAAGTAGAACAAGGTATCAGACAGGTCCAACAAAAGGCCACTTGGTTTCAAATACCCCCCGTATCAAATCCCTTTTTTCAGATACTTTCATCTGGCAACTTACAGGGATTGGATTGTAGATCAGACCGATATTGTTAAATGGTCTAATGATACTAACATTTATTGTTATTGTAACTAGAACAAGTAGATGCTATATGAAAATTACTGCTAATACTTTGAGCCAGAGAAGCAACATGCTACCAGTGAAGCAACTCAAGTATATTTACAAAACCTATTCCATCAATGGACTTGAGCCCTCATTCTAAGGATTTCCAGTTTACATAGAAACCAATTAGTTTCTCTAATGTGGCCCTGCCCCAGGCTGTTGTTGTTATTAGGTGCATTGAGTTCATTACCACTTAGAGTGATCAAATATGTATGACAGAACAATACTACCCCATGCTAAAACAGCTTCATACTAGTCTTCCCCAAAAGATCAGTGAAGACTACATGCTAAATCAAGGTGTGGTGAAGGTGGTAGATGGCACCTGGTCATTCAGAGAAGATGATGCCCAGTGTCTTAAAACTTACACTAAAGGAAAGTGGGCATTCAAAAGATAATTGGAATGAAAGAGTTCATGCAGAAAAAAGTACACAGTCTTGCGTGTGATCAAAGAATGTCATGAAAACCCTTGATCAAAAGGAAAAGATGTATGTGAAGTACTTGGTGTGTGTAAGTAGAGCAGACTGAAAGCAGAGCCTTAACTCCATCTTAAATCTTAACATCAGTCTGGAATCCATGTTGAATTTTTAAGTTGCCTTTTCTTTTCTAACAACAGCTTTTTCTTTCCTGTGCTTAAACTTTGGTTACCCTTTACTATATACCCTAAAGGAAATGTTTTTGTCTGTGATGTAGGATGTCCCAGAGTGTTTCCTCTAGAGTCAAGAAGATGCAGAATCCCACATCCCATCCCCAGAGGGTCTTGACACATAGCATTATTGGAAATCCTCCTTTACAATAAACTCCCAAGACATGCTTGAGAAAGCCGTGTTAATAACATGGTCCCAGAAAACATGCCCTACGATTGTCTTGTGACTATCCAATAATCACCTGAAAAGCACATATTCTTGCAATTATGTATCTGAACAATCATGTAACCACACATATATGTTACTCACCAATCCAAGGAAATGTGCTGCCTTTAACTACATCAGTTGCCTTTCAGCCAACCAGAATGCTGTAGTTTTAGTACCTGATTTGACTGTATAAGAATGTTTGCTTCTTTGTTGCTCTTCTCAACAACCATTTTCACCTTGTGATTTTGGACATCTTCCCAGTCTAGACTGTCTCTGAACTTTCAATACATCTCTTTGATTTTACTTTTACAGCTTGTACATTTTCACTCTAGGACAACTCTTAAATATCATAACTTGAGAAAAATAAAATCTAGGAGGTTCTGGGTTTTCTTTAGGAAAACAAAACAAAAACAAACAAAAAACTGTATGCTTAATTAAAACTCCCATATCACATTAAGAAAACCAAAGAGGATTGCACAATGTTTTTTCAAGATTTAAATTAAAATATGGTAATATGTTATTTGGTTTGCAAAGTATTCACGATATCTGGTCCTTTGTTTTCTTCTTTATTGTTTACCTTTAAGCCACTTTACAGTCATTATCTTCAACATGAAGAAAGGACATAAATTAAAAAAAGGAAATCTGAAATTAACTAATACTGCTGACTTTTGGAAGATGAGATAAATTTTTTAAAAGTCTTCTATAACTGGTGGATTACTTATCTATTTCCTCTCTCTTCTCGATCAGGATTAGTTCAGTTAACCACTTAACCATATTAATTCCATTAAACATAAAAACAAAAATAAAAAAATTACAGCACAACTTCACCAGAGAAGGGCAAGTTGAAATGTGTCAGAGATGGGTTTATTACCATTTACATTCCATGATAAGAAGCAAAAGTTAGAGGCCACTGAAGAGAAGCAGGTCAAATTATTAATAAGGTTGCTTCTCATGTGTTCTATCTTATATTGGTGGACTACCAACCACAGGAAACCCTGGTGGCGTAGTGGTTTAGTGCTACGGCTGCTAACCAAAGGGTCGGCAGTTCGAATCCGGCAGGCACTCCTTGGAAACTCTATGAGGCAGTTCTACTCTATCCTACAGGGTCCCTATGAGTCGGAATCGACTTGATGGTACTGGGTTTGGTTTGGTTTTACCAATCACAGCTTCCATGAAGTTCATCTAAATAATAAAGTACCATTAGCTAGATACAAAGTGAATTTTACTAATCATTTTCATATGATATGCACATAAATATAATTTATAATATACCTATCTTTACCAGAATAGAATATTCACTAGTCATGGAGAAAAATAAAACCGATCATGATCATCTGAATTAAATATCCTGGGCTTTGTGCATTTTTTCAAAAAATAGGACAGAATCTTGAACTGTACCATACTTCTAAATTTTGATGACTATGATGTAAAAATTATTAAATACATAAAACTCTATATTAAAGATACACTGATCTAAATATACAAAATTTAGAAAGTATTTTATGATTATCATACCCCATTTTAATTTCATGATATAGTGAATTAAATGTCAATTAAATCAGGTAATCATTTTTGGAAATTTTCCCAACCTTATTTTTTTCTTGTTTTCTACATTGTTTTTAGGTAAGATTTCTACATTGTTCTTAGGTACGATTTTACTTTTAAAACAGTTGTATTGGATAGTTATTTTCAAAGTATACATGCTCCTAGAAAATATAAATGTATCCCTTGTGTTGGAATCAGGGTATGTACCTCCTCAGATCTGCTCAGTCCCACCTGCTCCCCACTTTCCTGTTTCCTAGTAGGAACAGCCCCAGTGATGGTTCACAACCTTACAGAAGCTATTGCCCTCATAATGTCCTGGCTCTCATCTTTGCAGATATAAGAAGTCTCACACTCAAAAAAAAAAAAAAAAAAAACTGACAAAAAGAAACTAGTAAATTTGTACAATGAGATCATTGCAACTACCAGAGCTATGGTCCCTCCAATGGTGCCTGGAGAGAAAGGTACACAACCCAGAAATGTGAAGGAGTTACTGCCAAAGACAGACAGGAGACAGGAAATGGTTACCAGTTAAACTGTTTGGCTTTCTTCTCCCCATGCACTGTCCCAAGATAGATTCATTTCCTTTTAATCTCTTTAAAGCAATCCCATAAAATACACCCCCAGTTGTATGTGTTGCAAAGCCCTGACTAGCTCCACAGCTTTCTTGTATTTGTTCTCGCTACCTGCAAGCCTCATGTTCCTTTTGCTTCAAATGTAGCTTCTGTGGAATTGCACTTCTAATAAATTGGCAGCTTACAAACTTTTTCTTCAGGCTCTGTTCTCTAGGAACACAGTGTTGGGCAGTTTCCTCACTCCTGCCTCTACCCACCTATTGAGAAGAACTACCTTATGGAGTTGGATTGCAAAATTGATTTCAATAAATAAAATAATTTGGCAAAATACTAACATGACCTTCACTGTGCCTTTTTTTTTTCCTAATTCCACATAACTAGGAAATTAAAAAACAAACACCAAACCTGTTGCCGTCATAGTGAACCTATAGGACAGAGTAGAACTGCTTCACAGGATTTCCAAGAAGCTACTGGTAGATTCCAACTGTCGGGCTTTTGGTTAGCAGCTGAGCTCTTAACCACTGTGCTACCAAGTCTCCAATTATGAAATAAGAGCTTAAAATTAGAACCTGTGTATTCTTAATCAGATCACAAATCCAATATTGATTATATGAATTGGCATATATTAGGTGCTGTGACAGAAATATATAGCTTTGTGTAGACTGAAGGAAAGCACAACCATGTAAGGAGACATAGAACTATCTTACATGAAGTAATCTTTGAACAAAATGAAGTAATTAAGAACTGTTTTTAACGAAGTAATTATTAACATGAAATATTTGCTATAAATATTATGAGGGTTTAGATAAAGTAGTGATCATTTGACTCACTAGAAATAAATTAAAAGGGCCTGAAATGGTTCAAATTTTCCTAATTTAATAGTTACAAAACAATCAGACGGAGAATAGTTGAACTCCTTTACTTCCAGTGATAAGAGACCTGGTGAAGGAATGAGGATTAATAGGTAACAATAACTTACATGCAAGAATCCTTTAAATATGTGAAGTAACTGTGATCATTTACTTAAAATAGACAGTAAAAAATTATCATTCTAATAAAGTAGTTTAGATAAGCTGAAGAATTCAAACCACTGTTTAATATGATGTATTGATTCTGAAACATCTCAAATTGATTTATATATGTAAGTTCTGACCTTAATTATTATATTACCCTTAGAGTCTGTTTTATTTTTTTTAATTCAAAATACCTAGTCTTTAAGCAATAAAAGCAGATAATTAAATGTTTTTTTTTATTAATAATAATTAAGATACCATTATTTGAGTTCTAATTTTAGGCTTTTATTTAGACTAATTCACAAATTTTATCTTCTTGTTTAATTTTATAATACTTTCCCAGGATACTACTACTTTATCAAATGGAGAAACTAATGATTAGAAAGTTAACTACTATTCACATGGAAAGGTCAAGTTTAGATTTTAATTTCCAACTTATTCACTTCAAAACCTAAGCATTTTCATCAAAATTCTATTCAAATCAGAGTTCCCAATAATAGACAAACTATACTACCCTGAAACATGATAAAATAATTAATGTTCATAAATGAAATATATAAGTATCTTTAAGATATAGAGGAGAGATTAACAAAGATACAGGACACTTTAAATACTTTGTATGTTCAATAAGAAGGGAGTTCCTGGCTGGTAAAAATGGTTATTGTACTCAGCTGCTACCAAAAGGCACCTTGGAAAAAAGTCTTAGTGATCTACTTCCAAAAAACCAACAAATTGAAAACTTCATAGGGCACAAGTTCGACTCACACATGGGTCGCCATGAGTCAGAGTTAACTTGACGGCAACTGGTTACTACATGGGGAGTGCAGTAAAGGTCACCACAAATAACTTCGAAGAAAAACCAAACCAAAACCAAACTGGTTGCTGGTGAGTGAATTCTGACTCATAGTGACCCTGCAGGACAGAGTAGAACTGCCCTTAAGGTTTCCAAAGCTGTAATCTTTATGGAAACAGATTGCCACCTCTTTCTCCCCTGGAGTAGCCAGTGGGTTCAAACTGTAGACGTTTTGATTAGCAGCAGAGCACTTACTTGGAAATACAAATACCTGTTGTTGTTGTCGTTAGGTACCTTCCAGTTGGTTCTGACACATAACAACCCTATGTACAACAGAATGAAACACTGCCTGGTTCTGCGAAATCCTCACAATTGTTGTTCTGGTTGAGTTAATTGAAATAAATTATAAGTTTGTGCAGACATATACGACATTTTCTTAAAGAGACAAATATGGTATGTTCTAAGAACACAGTTAACTGGATGGGTTCCCTTGACTTCTACTCTCATTCTAAAATTATGTCTTATGAGATTCATGGGAATAAGCAGCTGGGTGCTTCTGAGTACATTTTTATGGAGGTCTCAGTATAGAGAACTTGCTAAAGGGCCATCAGGGGCTGGACTAATTATAGCAGAACAGCAAAAAGAACTCAGAGAGAAGGGTAGTAATTAATGTATCCTAGGAAAATGTTGACACTGAGACATGAGGGTCACCTAATAAAATTAGGCATAAAAACTGTACAAGTGTACACGACACTCCTTAATCACAAGACATAGAAAAAAGATGAACAGGCAAGCTTAGACTTACCTTTTTCTGAAGATGAAATTGTATTACTGAATAGACAGCAAATTTCTGCTGAGTGCTTTAAAAGAGTAGTGGATGATTTCCTGCTCCTAAAAACGTGTCAAGTTTAGTGACAATTTGCTTCCTAGTCTCTAAAGGAATTTTTCCTCTTTACTTCCAAACTAAATTAACCTCCAGTAACTTGACAACTTAAAAACTATAACCTTTATTTTATGGTGGCGGGGATAGTAGCCAATGAGAAATAGGTGAGTTAGAACAAAAAGGATAATTGCATAGCAAAGTAGTATATGAATGTGTGTGTATGCATATATGTCTGTGTTTGTGCTCCGTTCCGTTCAACGCCATCAAGTCAATTCCGACTCATAACGACCCTGTAGGACAGAGTAGAATTGTCCCATAGAGTTTCCAAGGAGCACCTGGTGAACGTGAACTGCAGGCTTTTTTGGTTTAGCAGCTGTAGCTCTTAACTACTATAATACGAGGGTTTCGGGTTTGTACTAGGACTCTTCAATAAAGACAACAGAAATATTTTAAGAGTTTCAAATGTTGCACAACACTTTCTTCAGCTAAAATTATGATTTTAAAATAAAGATCATTAAAATCTTATTAAAATTTACTAGATAGCAATTGTTCATACAATGAGTAACATACAATTGTTACTGTCGACACAAAACTTAGTGTCTGGAAAGGAACAGAAAGAGTTTTAATCAATAATCCTAAAATAATAACAATAAGAAAAAATAACAGAAGAATTAAATATAAATAATCCAATATCTATGAGCCGAAGAAAGACCTAAATCTACAGACTGAAATGGTATACCAGGTTCAAGGCAGAATTCATGAAACAAATCACAAAACTAGGCATAGCTTTAAAAATTACCTAAACTCCATGCTATAAAGTAGAATTATTGTAAACATCCTGGCATAAAAGAACAAACTACTTATAAATAAAATATATCAAAGATAAACAACAAAACACATAAAATGTAAGTTATAAGAAGAAGTAGTCATAGATACTAACAATAAAACTATGAAATGTAAATATTTTAACTCTTCAATAAAGACAACAGAAATATTTTAAGAGTTTCAAATGTTGCACGGCACTTCCTTCAGCTAAAATTATGATTTTAAAATAAAGATCATCAAAATCTTATTAAAATTTACTAGACAGCAATTGTTCATACAACGAGTAACATACAATTGTTACTGTCGACACAAAACTTAGTGTCTGGAAGTTAGTTAAAGTTGAAATTATTTTATTTCAAATAAAATAATTTGAAAGTGTTTTAATGCCAAAAGTTTCTGTTAACAAGTCAATAAACTAAGTTGACAACACACATTTGTTTATGTGCTTGGAAACACAGAAAAAGAAAAAGGCTTAAAATTTGTAATACATATAGAATTCATACAGACTGACAAGAAAAAGATAGACAAGTATAAACAGAGTAAAAACAAGTAATTTACAACAAATCAAATAACCAAAAAACATGAGAAGTTGGTCAAATTCACTAATAGATCCCATTTTTGTGAGACAATGATACACACTCAGGTAAGCACATATGTGTGTGAGTATGTATAAATCTGTATGTATGTACATATATGCCTGCATTTATATGTTATTAGCTGAACATGGATAAATTTGGAAAAGTATGTACTAAATTGTTAATATGATTATTAAAGCCATACCTTCCTAATTTTCATCTTTCATTTTTAGCAACTTGGGTTCTTTTGTTTTTCCTGACTAATTTGAATGTCTAAGTCCTTGGCCTTATCTTGCTCTGTATCTCCACTCACACCATGCATCTGTCAGTGTCATTCTGAAGCACAAGTTTCAGAAAATCTTCCAGACTGAGACAGACTAAGTGGAAGGAGCTGGTGGTCTACTTCTGAAAAAAACTGGACAGTAAAAACCTATGTATATCAGCAGAATCCTGTCTGAATGGTGTCAGAAGATGAACCCCTCAGGTTGGAAGGCATTCAAAGTATGGCTGGGGAAGAGCTGCTTCCTCAACGTAGTGTCAATCTTAAAAACTTGGTTGGATTAAAGCTTTTGGGACCTTGATTCGCTGATACTGCATGACTCAAAATATGAAGAAATAGCTGCAAACATCCATTAATAATCAAAATATGGAATGTAGAAAATATGAATCTAGGAAAATTAGAAGTTGTGAAAAATGAAATGGATTGAATAAAGATCAGTATCCTAGGCATTAGTGAGCTGAAACAGACTGGTATTGGCCATTTTGAATCAGACAATCATATATGATCTACTATGCCGTGAATGAAAAATTGAAGAGGAATGACGTCACATTCACTGTCAAAAAGAAAATTTCAAGATCTATCCTGAAGTACAATGTTGTCAGTGACGGAATAATATCCATATGTCTAAGAGGAAGATCAGTTAATACAAGTATTATTCAAATCTCCACATCAACCACTAATGCCAAAGATAGAGAAATTGAAGATTTTAACTATATTTCTGCAGTCTGAAATTGATCAACCATGCAATCAAGATGCTTTCATAATTACTAGTCATTGGAATGCAAAAGTTGGAAACAAAGAATAAGGATCGGTAGTTGGAAAGTTTGGCCGTGTTGATAGAAACAAGGCAGTAGATCACATGACAGAATTTTGCAAGATCAACAGTTCATTCTTTGCAAATACTTTTTTTCAACAATATAAACAACAACTATATACATGGACTTCACTGATGAAAAACACAGAAATCAAACCATCTACATCTGTACAAAGAGATGATGGAAAAGCTCAATATAATCGGTCAGAAGAAGGCCTGAGGTTGACTGCTGTACAGACCATCAATTGATCCTTTGCGAGTTGAAGTTGAAGATGAAGAAAATTAATACAAATCCACAAGAGCCAAAATATGACTTGAATAGGCCCCACCTGAACTTAGAGGCCATCATAGAATAGATCTGACACATTGAACACTAATGTCCGAAGACCAATCGAGTTATGAGATGACATCAAGGACTTGGTACATGAAGAAAGCAAATGAAAAAAACAAATTTGTTGCTGTGAAGTTGATTCTGACTCACAGCAACCCTATAGGACAGGGTAGAACTGTCCCATAGAGTTTCTAAGTGCTGATGGTGGATTTGAACTGCCAACCCTTTGTTCAGCAGCCAAACCCGTAACCACTGAGCAACCAGGGTTCCAAAGAAAGCAAAAGATCATTAAAAAGTCAGGAAAGAAAGAAAAGACCATAGTGGATGTCAAAGAGACTCTGAAACTTGCCTTTAAATGTCAAGTAGCTAAGGCGAATGGAAGAAATGATGAAGTAAAGGAGCAGAAACAGAAGATTTCAAAGAACAGCTCTAGAAGATTAAGTAAAGTATTACAATGAAATGTACAAGACCTAGAGTTAGAAAACCAAAAGGGAAGAACATGCTCCTCATTTCTCAAGTAGAAAGAAATGAAGAAAAATTTATGCCTGCAGTTGCAATTTTGAAGAATTCTATGGACAAAATGGAGCCCAGATGACACAGTGATTCAGATATCAGGCTGCTAACCAAAAGGTCAGCAGTTGGAATTCATCAGTCACTCCTTGGAAACCCTATGGGGCAGTTCTACTTTTTTTCTATAGGGTGGCTATGAGTTGGAATCCATTCGACGGCAACAGTTGCAGTTTATGGGCAAAATATTGAATGGCACAGTAGGCACCAAAAGAAGATGGAAGGAATACACAGATTCTCTGTACCAAAAAGAAATGATAGACTTTCAACCATTTCAAGAGGTAGCATATGAACCAGAATGCATGGTATTGAGGGAAGAATTCCGAACTGCACTGAAGTCCCCAGTGAAAAGTAAGGCTCCAGGAACTGAGAGAACATCAATCAAGATGTTTCAACAAACAGAGGCAATGCTGGAAGCACTCATTCACTTATGTTAAGGAACTTGGAAGACAGCTACCTGGTCAACCAACTGGAAGAGATTCATATTTGTGCCCATTCCAAAGAAAGGCAACCCAACAGATGTGAAAATTATCGCAAAGTATCATTAAAATCACTGACAAGTAAACTTTTGATGAAGGCAATTTAGAAACAGTTCCAGCAGTATATGAACACGGAACTGCCAGAAATTCAAGCAGAATTCAGGAAAGGACATGGAAGAAGGATATCATTGCCAGTGTCAGACGGATCTTTGCTGAAAGCAAAGAATACCCGGAAGATATTTATCTGTGTTTTATTGGCTAAACAAAGTATTCAGCTGTATTGATCATAACAAATTATGGATAACAATGCAAAGAACGGGATTTCCAGAACACTTAAATGTACTCATGAGAAAGTTATATAGTCCAAGATGCGACAGTTTGAACAGAACAAGGGGACAATGTACAGTTTAAAATCAGGGAAGGTGTATGTATCAGGGTTGTATCCTTTCACCACACTTATTCAATATGTATGCTGAGCAAATAATCCATGAGACTGGACTATATGAAGAAGAATGCAATATCAGGGTTGCAGGAAGACTCATTAACAACCTATGGTATGCAGATGGCACAACTATACCTGCCAAAATGAAGAAAATTTGAAGCACTCACTGAGGAAGTTCAAACACCACAGCCTTCAGTACAGATTATACCTTAACATAAAGAAAACAAAAATCCTCACACCTGGACCAGTAAGCAACATCATGATAAACAAAGATAGATTGAACTTTTCAAGGATTTCATTTTACTTAGATCCACAATCAAGTGCCTATGGAGGCAGCAGTCAAGAAATCAAAGGACTTATTTCATTGGGTAAATATGCTGTAAAAGAACCCTTTAAAGTGTTAATAACCAAATATGTCCCTTTAAGGTGCACCTGACCTAAGTCATGACATTTTCAATCACCTCACATGCATAGGAAAGCTTGACAATGAATAAGGAAGACCAAAGAAGAACTGATGCCTTTGAATTATGATATTGGCCAAGAATATTGAGTATATCATGGACTGCCAGAAAAACAAATCTTTCTTGGAAGAATACAGCCAGAATGTTCCTTAGAAGTGAGGATGGTGGAACTTCATCTCACATATTTTGGACAGGTTATTAGGAGGGACCACTTCCCAGAGAAGAACATCATACTTGGTAAAGTAGGGGGTCACTGCAAAAGAGGAAGCCCCTCAATGAGATGTATTGACAGTGGTTGCAACAATGGGCTCAAACATAACAACAACTGTGAGGATGATGCAGGACCAGGCAATGTTTTGTTCTGTTGTGCATGTGGTTGCTATCAGTTGGAACTGACTCAAGGGCACTAACAGCAACAACAACAAATGTAGATTTTCTTAAGTAAATTATCTTAATAGAGAATTTAAATCTATGACTCATTTAGGTAACGCTTCTAATACTGCATAACAGTGTTTAGACAAATGGTGACCATTGATGTATTCATATTGAAAACTATTGGTCATACTGATGGAATTTCTTAATTTCTCTGCACCAGTTTTTCTTTTTTTCTCTAAAACTAGAAAAAAAGAGAGAGAAAAAGAAGATACTGGAAGTAGCTATTTCATATGGTTAATGTGAGCGTTAAATTAGTTAATATATGTAAAACATTTAGTTCAGAGGCTGATATATTGCAAGACTCCCTAGATTTCCTATTACCATGAATACGACTTGCCTCACAATTCTCATTCCATTTGTCACTGTTCACATATTTAAGGCAGCCTCAAATCCAGACACTGTCTGAACAAAATACCCATTATTTAATACAAACGTTTAATACTATCCTAAACTATTAAATCTTGATCAGATATTAAAATGCATTTCTAACAGTTCCCCATATTTCCACTCTTTTTAGATATCCAGTGTTGCTGATTGAGAACGGAGATGTAACCAGTAGATTTGACAACATGTAAACCTGATATTCTACCAAAAGGTATTACAGTATAATTCACTGGTTTATGCAGAAAAAAAATCAGGTATATTGGTAATGTATGATACTTCTATTTTCTAAGTAAAAATTATGAGTTTTGGATATATTCTGATAATGAAAGAGAATATGGAAATAAGTAATGCTGAGGTTTTCATCACCCTGGCTCCACACTTTCAGGCCAGGCAAGGTTACTGATTCTATCCATCAAAATCCACAATTCCTCTGAGGTCGCTTGTTCCTCTATGATAACCATTTCTACTCTATTCTTTGCTCCTTCAAATTTAGGGGCAGTAAGTGCTCTACCACTGAACATCCTGGAATACTACCCTGTACTGTTTGCTTCCATTAATTCCAAACTTTCTTCAAATTGCCTATTTTGAATTTGTCACTGTGTTCCAGGACCTTGACTGATATAAAACAGTTTAAGAAAAATGGTAACCTCACTGGATTAGTCTCAGTTCAGTCTGATGAATGATAGACTCAGGGATAAGTGAACTAGTTAACATTTCAGATAATAAGTACTAAGAAAAAAAAATAAAGAAGGATAAGTGGATAAACAGGAACTGAGTTGGGTGAGACTTATCCTAGATAAGGTGGTCAAGGAAAGGCTTTCTGAGAAGGTGGCAAATAGAAAGAATGCTAACTTCTGAGAAGGAGTGAGTCATTAGAAATTCTGGGGCAAGAGTATTCCAGGCAGAAGGATTGACAAATGGTTTCCAAGTATTTAATTAATGATCTGGGATTTGACAGGAGAAGTTAAAAGGCCAGAGAGGCAGAAGCTTAGCAAGGGAAAAAGCTGAAGGCGATAGTCAGAATCTTAAACAGATAGGGTCAGAATCTTAAGCATAAGAATATCACGCAAGCTCGTTTTGGCCATAATAGAGTTAAGAATTCTGAGAGTAATTGGAAACTCTTTGAAGGATTTAATTAAGGAAGTTATGTGATCTGATCAGCATTTTAAACAGATAAAATAGCGGGCTGCTCTTTGGAGAACAGATTGAAAGACGGCAAGAACAGAAGTAAAAAAATAAGCTAGGATGCTACTGCTTTGGACAAGTGAGAACGGATGGTGGAATTAGGATGGTAGTAGTGAAGTGATAATTTTAAAATATGTTTTCATGATAGAACCACAGGACCTACTGATACAGGGATAGAAAATAAAAACTTACTAACTGGGTATGTGATGGAGCTGTTTGTAGGAAAAAAAAAAAGAATCAAGGGGAGAATAGATTTATGAGGGAAATTATCAAGAACTGTGTTCTGTTCATATTAATTTTGACTTAATGAGACTGGAATAGATAGGAGTCAATATGTGCCTTTGCTACATTTGGAAGAACTGCTTGACATGGAAAATGGAAGAAATTCTAGAGGAAACTCATTTAGAACACTAACTAGACTAAACTTAAGACTAAACTATAAGACCAGAATGTTGTGATTGGTCACATCTATGCATCCATCTAGCCCCTCTGGCAACCATACCAAGCATGTTGCCCAGGGACATAATCCTGGTTTAAGGAGACCCGCAAAACAGGAGGGGTAGAGTAAGCATGACTGAAGCTTCTTTCTCATGAAAGACATGCGTAAGACTAACTGCCCAGTGCTGCCCCAGCTAATGCCACTGCCACACCAAACAAGGGAAAGAGATTTTCAGCTCAGAGACAAAATTTTCTGATACTGCTTCCTCTTTTTCTAGCCTCTTTTCGGTAACCCCTCAGGATTCTAAGTTGCTGAATTACAAAGTAAAACTATAGTTTTTTTTTTAATCTTTCTATTTAGGTTTTCTTTGGGCTTCAAAGATTCAGAATACCATGATATCTGATAGAAGCCATTACAATTTCTCTGTTAAAGAATCTTAGACCAAAGCTTTCTGTAGAAAGGACTCGTGAAAAAAAACTAAGATGATATTTATTTCAAAAGGTAGGGTGCAACTCTGATATAATATCGTCTCTGATGAGAAATAGTTACTCAGGACTGGAGAGTATTTTACAAAATTTATAATATAATTTTCTTAACATGGATCGAGAAGAAACTATTTCGTTAATACTTGAACAGTGAAATATGAAAATTAAGTGTATGAGTAAAGCATTAAGTCTCATGTAGAAAGGGAACACCAGATTGACTCTTGTTCAAAATGTAACCTGATAACAAAAAGTATGTTTGGGAATTTCTACTACAGCTGAGGAGAAAAAGGCAGAAAAGGGAAATGTTGAAAGAAAAAAATAATAATCTGTGGGAAGAACAGCATCAAGAGTTCCTATGTGTAATAATGATCATAGGTATGCTTATTGAACATGGGACAAGTACTTGGAAATCCTGGTGGCTTACTGGTTAAAAGCTTCAGCTGCTAACCAAAAAGTCAGCAGTTTCAATCAACCAGGCACTCTTTGGAAAAGTATGGGGCAGTTCTACTCTATCCCATAAGGGTTGCTGTGAGTCTGAATCGACTCGACCACAACAGATTTGGTTTTGGGTTGGACAAGTACTTTACATGATTTACTGTGCTTGATCCTAACTGCCACCCTGTGAAACTGTTTTATTGCTTGTTTCAAAGTCAGTTCCTACTCCATGGCAATCTTCTTTACATAACAGAACAAAATGTTGCCTTGTCCTGTGCCATCCTTCATGGTTGTTGGTATGATATTTTTCAATTTTACAAATGAAGTACAAAGACATTAAGTTGTTTTTTTCAAAGCTTTACCATTTGTGAATTATAGAATGAAGATTTGAATGTAGACAGTTTATGTACAAAATCCCAAATATAAATATTCATTCAACAAGTATTTATTGAGGCCCCACTATGTACTAGGTAATGTTCTAGAACTGTTAAAAATTAAAAAAAAATTAATAATTTTTTTCTAATCTCACATAATTTATATAATGTTTTCAGGGGAAAATAATAAAATAAAGAAAACAGATACAATATGTTGTTGTTGTTGTTAGGTGCCATCAAGTCAGTTCTGACTCATAGCGACCCTATGCGCAGCAGAACAAAACACCACCCGGTCCTGTGCCATCCTTACAATGATTATTGTACTGGAGCTCATTGTTGCAGCCACTGTGTCAATCCACCTCACTGAGGGTCTTCCTCTTTTCTGCTGACCCTGTACTTTGCCAAGTATGATGTCCTTCTCCAGGGACTGATCCCTCCTGACAACATGTCCAAAGTATGTGAGACACAGTCTCACCATCCTTGCTTCGAAGGAGCATTCTGGTTGTACTTCTTCCAAGACAGACTGTTCATTCTTTTGGCAGTCCATGGTATATTCAATATTCTTCACCAATATCACAATTCAAAACCACCAATTTTTTTTTTTTTTCGGTCTTCCTTATTCATTGTCCAGCTTTCATATGCATATGATGCAATTGAAAATGCCATGGCTTGGGTTAGGCACACATTAGTCTTCAAGGTGATATCTTTGATTTTCAACACTTTAAAGAGGTCCTTTGCAGCAGATTTACCCAATGCAATGCATCATTTGATTTCTTGGCTTCTGCTTCCATGGCTATTGATTGTGGATCCAAGTAAAATGAAACCCTTGACATCAATCTTATCTGCATTTATTGTGATGTGGCTAATTGGTTCAGTTGTGAGGATTTTTATTTTCTTTATGTTGAGATGCAATCCATGCTGAAGGCTGTGGCCTTCAATCTTCATTAATAAGTGCTTCAAGTCCTCTTCACTTTCAGAAAGCAAGGTTGTGTCATCTACATAACACAGGTTGTTAATGACTCTTCCTCCAATCCCGATGCCCTGTTCTTCTTCATATTGTCCAGCTTACAGATTGAATAGGTATGGTGAAAGGATAAAACCTTGGCACACAACTTTCCTGACTTTAAACCAATCAGTATCCCCTGGTTCCTTCTGAACAACCTCTTCTTGATCTATGTAAAGGTACCTCATGAGCACAATTAAGTGTCCTGGAATTCCCATTCTTGGCAATGTTATCCATAATTTGTTATGACCCACACAGTTGAATGCCTTTGCATAGTCAATAAAACACAGGTAAACATCCTTCTGGTATTCTCTACTTTCAGCCAGGATCCATCTGACATCAGCAATGATATTCCTGGCTCCATATCGTCTTCCGGAACCAGCCTGAATTTCTGGCAGTTCCCTGTCGTACTGCTGCAGCCATTTTTGAATGGTCTTCAGCAAAATTTTGCTTGCTTGTGATATTAATGATATCGTTCCATAATTTCCACGTTAAGTTGGATTACCTTTTTTGGGAATAGGCTTAAATATGGATCTCTGCCAGTCAGTTGGCCAGGAAGCTGTCTTCCATATTTCTTAGCATAGATGAGTGAGCACCTCCAGCGCTGCATCTGTTTGTTGAAACATTTCAATTGATATTCTGTCAATTTCTGGAGCTTTATTTTTCACCAGTGCCTTCAGAGAAGCTTGGACCTCATCTTTCAGTACCATCAGTTCATGATCATATGCTGCCTCTTGAAATGGTTGAACATAGATTAATTTTTTTGGTATAATGACTCTGTATTCCTTCAATCTTCTTTTGATGCTTCCTGCTTCATTTAATATTTTCCCCATAGAATCCTTCACTATTGCAACTCAGGGCTTGAATTTTTTCCTTAGCTCTTTTAGCTTGAGAAACGCCAAGCATGTTTTTCCCTTTTGGTTTTCTATCTCCACTCTTTGAACATATCATTATAATACTTTGTCTTCTCGAGCCACCCTTTGAAATCTTCTGTTCAGTTCTTTTACATCATCATTTCTTCCTTTTGCTTTAGCTGCTCGACATTAGTGAGAAAGTTTGAGTTTCTTCTGACATCCATCTTAGTCTTTTCCTTCTTTCCAATGACCTCTTGTTTTCTTCATGTATAATGTCCTTGATGTCATTCCAGAACTCATCTGGTCTTTGATCGCTAGTGTCCAATGCATCAAATCTATTCTTTAGATGGTCTCTAAATTCAGGTGGAATATACTCAAGGTCATATTTTGGCTCTTGTGTACTTGCTCTGATTTTCTTCAGATTCAGCTTGAACTTGCATATGAGCAATTGATGGTCTATTCCACAGTCGTCCCCTGGCCTTATTCTGACTGATGATATTGAGCTTTTTTATAGTCTTCTTCCACAGACATAGTCAATTTGATTCCTGTGTGTTCCATCTATGAGGTCTATGTTTATGTTTATGTTAGGTGGTGATAAATGCTACAAATAAAGAAAAAGCATTGGCAGAATTCAGAGAGTGAGAAGAAAAGGGGCCAATATGATTAAGGCAGTGTAGTGAAGGGTCCCTTTGAGTAGGTGATACTGGATATCAGACTTTAAAATATGACAGAAAATGCTTGGAAATATATAATATATACAAGAAGTATGTTGTTGGGTGTCATCAATAAATTCCGACTCATAGCATCCATGTCTGACAGAGTTGAACTGCCCCATAGGAATTTCTTGGCTGTAGTCTTTCTGGAAGCATATCACCAGGTCTTTCTCCCATGGTGCTGCTGGGTGGGTTCCAACAGCCAACCTTCTTGTTAGCAGCTTAGTGCTTAAATATCTGAGCCACCATGGCTCTTTACGAGAAATAGATATAATAAGATTCCAGGAAAAAAAAAAATTGCAGATGTAATCCTTCAGATTAAAGAAGTTTTGAGTATATACTTCAAATATCTCACTACATACCAGGGGAAATACTTTAAAGTATATCAATACCGAGACATACACTGAGTAATTTTTTAGCTTTTACTATTAAAGACAAAATTCTAAGAGTACTTACTCTACATGGATTTTTCATTAGCAAAGAAGCGAAACTATGGATGGTCATAGACCTTACTTCTCCAAGATTAAGTGTGAAAAGCTTAAGGAGTTGTATTGATTCATTTTGGGTGAAGAATTGTGACTCAGGAAGTGCAAACCCAGTCAAATGCAAAGAAACAAAAACTAACCCTTGAAAATTATAAAGTCTCACTGAATATACTACCTAGGGAGGATTTTTTTTTAATTATAGAAAAAAAAAAGATTAAAAACAATCTCAAAGACAAACATGAGCCAACTGAGGAATGCATAAAAATAATACAAGAATAAAATCTTAGTAGTTATTGCCAATGTGAACATAAAATTATATATGTGTATATTTATCTTGATAAAGAGAATTAACGAAGTTAGAACTAATATTAACGAACTGAATCCAAAATCCCAAATCAAACCTATAAACCCTGAGACATGCAGTATAATTAAGGGAAGAAATTGAAAGTTTCTATTTCTCTATTTACATTGAAGGAATCAATGTGTACCATTTCTTTCATGGCTTTGATAACTGAAGAAATATAAATCACATGTGATATTTAATAATCTAATTTTACTATTATTAAAATGAACAAAAATCTTTATATTCTAAATCATTAGAAAATAAAATTGCAAAGGCATTATAGTAACCAAATTAAAGGGAATATAACGCATATAGATGTACACATAAACCAAAATGTTAGCAACAGGCATCTCTTGGTGATAATTATATTTGTGATTTTACGTCCTTCTTTGTATTTTCCAATTTTGTAAATAACTATATATTGCCCTTATAATCATTATGGCCTCTGGAGGAATTTTTAGTGTCTCTTTTCTTAATCCTGACATCATTTTGCTTATTTTCATTTAGGATGTTTTCCCTACTAACTCTAAAACTGACCTTGTTGTTCTTCATGGTGTTCTTTGCATATTAATTTCCATGTAACCCTTATAGCCAGGTCTGTTCTTACCTGCATCTCTGGGCCCAATCCACCAGCTAGAGGCCAGTCAATTCCACTTCTATATCCAGCCTTAGAACAAGTAGGTTATGAAACAGCTGCCGGCTCTAACCTTCTCTGATCCTATGATCTAAGCTATACCCCGGGGCATACTATGTATTATAACTAAGCTTTTTTGCTGTTATTTTTTAACTCCTGCCAATAAAGTTGACTAATTCCTTCTAAAAAAGACAAACTTCATTTTAAAATCTATACACTAAAATACTATTTTTCTATAAAGAAGTACAATTTGAACTTCAATTGAAGTATTTTTAATATAGGTACAAATTTTGATCTTGGTGATCTTTTCTTCTAAGGATTCCAGACAGTGATGTGAGATAAAGTTTGTTTCCCACCAAAGTCAAAAATCATCCTGTATTAAGCAATGTTCACATTTCAAAGTGAGAGTCAGAATATATGCGTTATGCACCCTTTGGTGCCAGAATTTTTTGTTTTTTTCCTTTTTTACACAGAATATAAAAACTAGCCTCAAAACACTGATCTCCACAGTCACTTATACACTGAGTATGTGAACATAGACACAACCCAAGGGTTGTTAATCAGTCACAACTCAGCATTTTATCAGCATCAGAGCACATTTTTAAATGTAAAATATACAATTTTAAATCTCATGCTTCCACTTGCTAGGATTAACACGTTTTACTGTTCTTGCTAATACTCCAATGTCATATAGAAATAAGAAGGCTGATATGCAGAAAAATAAGTAAATAAAAAGGAAAGAGGAAGCTAATAGAAGGTGAAAATAAATGGGTGGCCCTGGAAGAGTGAAATAAGAGACGCAAAGATAAAATATAAAAGACTAAGGGCTTCCCGGTTCCTAAGGGAAAAATGCATATATTCCTATCTGACACAGAGATTGAAGTCGAGGAGTTTCTCCTACTATGTGTTGTCTTTCTCTCCTGATTCTCTCATAAAATATTTCAGGATGACAAATTGCTCTTTTAAGTCAAATTTTAAACAGGTGTATTACTATCAGACACAGGCAAAGTCGATCCTAGGTAATACTGTAATGTAAGAGAAATGTGTTTGGGAGAAGTTGTCTTTCCTTCCTAATCTCTTCCGCCTACATGTTTTCATTTCCTCTTGATGCATGGAGCCCTAAGAACAATTCTGCTGCTTCACTCTTAAGGCACAAGTTAATATCCTCAAGGAAATCCTTCCTATCCTTAATATGCCATTTTATGGGGAGGCCGTAAAATCAAATGCTAAATGTGAAAGCTTGTGCATCTGCACATATGTAGCAGCTGTGGAACTATTCTGCCCATATCTGCCATGGGAAGTGTATTGTACTGAAGCTCCAGCTGCTTACCTGTGGATCCACCATCGTATGCACACTGAGGTCATGTTTCCCCTAGGCTGCACTCAGTCACTGAGTGCAACATAGATACTTGGGCAGAGTCATTTCCAACAGGGAACTTTGGCTCAAAGAATTCCTTTCAGCTTGGCTGACACTTTCCTGCAAATGTGCTCCAGTCTGAGAATCTTTATCCCCAACCCTTCTTTCCCATATTCCTTCCACAGTTCTCAGACCTGCTTTGTGATATTAAGACTGCCCTCCTTTTCCTTCTCCCTCTCAAAAAAAAAAAAAAAAAAAAAGATAAAATCTTGAATATTTAATTCTATCTTGGCATCTGCCACTCAATGGTTTTAAACTAATGCAAATGGTACTAAGATGTTTAAGCAAACAGTTTGCAAAATGAAGATTTGGAACTTTATCATGTACTGCCTGGTGGATGATGACATCATTCTGAATAGTAAGAGGAGTGCCACTAGAATGGACTTAAGATGGCAACTCAATTGTTAAATATATCTATTGTGGTTTCCTGGGGGGGGTGTTCCAGTGAAGACCTCACTCTTATAGGTACAATGACTCATGCACTTGAAATATTGAGTGGTGAGGTGCTAATAAAAATAGCAAATAGGGACAAATAGCTTTACATAGAGGGCGGAGCCAAGATGGTGGACTAGGCAGACGCTACCTTGGATCCCTCTTACAACAAAGACACGGAAAAACAAGTGAATCGATCACATACATAACAATCTACGAACCCTGAACAACAAACATAGATTTAGAGACGGAGAACGAACTAATACGGGGAAGCAGCGATTGTTTCCAGAGCCTGGAGCCAGTGCACCAGTCAAGTATGGCACAAACACAGAGATCTGCTCCACCCCCCTGAACTAACCCCGGGAGGGGAACCAGCCGGTTCCACGGGTGGCGTGGGACGCAGCCGGTAGGAGAAGTCCCCGGGAGGCAGTGACTGGTCTTGGAGCAGAAAGAGCAGCATCTGAGCCGGGGAACTGTCCCGCAGGGATTTGGACTGGACGCAGGTACGCCATAAACACGGAGAGTTGCTCCACCCCCCTGAAATAACCCTGGGAAGGGGACCAGCCAGGTCGCCCGGGCAGCGTGGGACACAGCCGGTAGAAGTCCCCGGGAGGCAGCGACTGGTATTGGAGCGGGGAGAACAGCGTCCCAGCTGGGACACTCGGTCACGGCACAAGCACGGGGAGCTGCTCCACCCATTTGAACTAACCCCGGGAGGAGGCCCAACTGGTTCTCGGAGGCGGCACGGCCACGCGGCTGGAGGGACGAGAAGTCCCCGGGAGGCAGCGACTGATTTTGGAGTCGAGAGTGCACCGTCCCAGTAGGGGAGCCTTGACGCTGGGCGTGGGGTTGGAAGCGGAGGATCTGACCGTGACTCCAGTGGGCCAGACCCCCCGGGGGCAATCTCTACACAGCCAGCACACATAGGTGACGCGCCTGCGGGAATCTCAGATATAATAGTCATTCCAAGCAAGACAAGCAACTCTGGCTATATTCTGAGGTGCTACTCTCCTATCTCTCTGTTCCCTCCCCCACCCTCCCCAGGCGGCTTCATTAACATCTGAATAGCCTGAGCCAGAGGGAGAACTCTGATAGGGATCTGACTGCATTTTTTTTTAAGCAGATTTTCTGGAAAAACTACTTTCCCAGTGATGGCTCGGAGACAACAATCCATATCAAACCACTTAAAGAAGCAGACCGGGACAGCTACTCCAACCTCCCAAACAAAAGAATCAAAACCTTTCCCAAATGAAGATACAATCTTGGAATTATCAGATACAGAATATAAAAAACTAATTTACAAAATGCTTAATGATATCACAAATGAAATTAGGATAACTGCAGAAAAAGCCAAGGAACACACTGATAAAACTGTTGAAGAACTCAAAAAGATTATTCAAGAACATACTGGAAAAATTAATAAGTTGCAAGAATCCATAGAGAGACAACATGTAGAAACCAAAAGATTAACAATAAAATTACAGAATAAGACAACGCACTAGGAAGTCAGAGGAGCAGACTCGAGCAATTAGAATGCAGACTGGGACATCTGGAGGACCAGGGAATCAACACCAACATAGCTGAAAAAAAATCAGATAAAAGAATTTAAAAAAATGAAGAAACCCTAAGAATTATGTGGGACTCTATCAAGAAGGATAACCTGCAGGTGATCGGAGTCCCAGAACAGGGAGGGGAGACAGAAAACACAGAGAAAATAGTTGAAGAACTCCTGACAGAAAACTTCCCTGACATCATGAAAGACGAAAGGATATCTATCCAAGATGCTCATCGAAGCCATTTAAGATTGATACAAAAAGAAAAACGCCAAGACATATTATCATCAAACTCACCAAAACCAAAGATAAACAGAAAATTTTAAAAGCAGCCAGAGAGAAAAGAAAGGTTTCCTTCAAGGAAGAATCAATAAGAATATGTTCTGACTACTCAGCAGAAACCATGCAGGCAAGAAGGGAATGGGACGACATATACAGAACACTGAAGGAGAAAAACTGCCAGCCAAGGATCATATATCCAGCAAAACTCTCTTTGAAATATGAAGGTGAAATTAAGATATTTACAGACAAACACAAGTTTAGAGAATTTGCAAAAACCAAACCAAAGCTACAAGAAATACTAAAGGATATTGTTTGGTCAGAGAACCAATAATATCAGATATCAGCACAACACAAGGTCACAAAACAGAACGTCCTGATATCAACTCAAATAGGGAAATCACAAAAACAAACAAATTAAGATTAATTAAAAAGAAAAATACACATAACCGGGAATCATGGAAGTCAATAGGTAAAAGATCACAATAATCAAAAAGAGGGACTAAATACAGGAGGCATTGAACTGCCATATGGAGAGTAATACAAGGCGATATAGAACAATACAAGTTAGGTTTTTACTTAGAAAAATAGGGGTAAATAATAAAGTAACCACAAAAAGGTATAACAACTCTATAACTCAAGATAAAAACCAAGAAAAACGTAACGACTCAACTAACATAAAGTCAAGCACTATGAAAATGAGGATCTCCCAATTTACTAAGAAAATGCCTCAACACAAAACAGTATGTGGAAAAATGAAATTGTCAACAACACACATAAAAAGGCATCAAAATGACAGCACTAAAAACTTATTTATCTATAATTACCCTGAACGTAAATGGACTAAATGCACCAATAAAGAGACAGAGAGTCACAGACTGGATAAAGAAACACGATCCATCTATATGCTGCCTACAAGAGACACACCTTAGACTTAGAGACACAAACAAACTAAAACTCAAAGGATGGAAAAAAGTATATCAAGCAAACAATAAGCAAAAAAGAAGAGGAGTAGCAATATTAATTTCTGACAAAAATAGACTTTAGACTTAAATCCACCACAAAGGATAAAGAAGGACACTATATAATGATAAAAGGGACAATTGATCAGGAAGACATAACCATATTAAATATTTATGCACCCAATGACAGGGCTGCAAGATACATAAATCAAATTTTAACAGAATTGAAAAGCGAGATAGATACCTCCACAATTATAGTAGGAGACTTCAACACACCACTTTCGGAGAAGGACAGGACATCCAGTAAGAAGCTCAACAGAGACACGGAAGATCTAATTACAACAATTAACCAACTTGACCTCATTGACTTATACAGAACTCTCCACCCAACTGCTGCAAAATATACTTTTTTTTCTAGCGCACATGGAACATTCTCTAGAATAGACCACATATTAGGTCATAAAACAAATCTTTGCAGAGTCCAAAACATCGAAATATTACAAAGCATCTTCTCAGACCACAAGGCAATAAAACTAGAGATCAATAACAGAAAAACTAGGGAAAAGAAATCAAATACTTGGAAACTGAACAATACCCTCCTGAAAAAAGACTGGGTTATAGAAGACATCAAGGAGGGAATAAAGAAATTCATAGAAAGCAACGAGAAAGAAAATACTTCCTATCAAAACCTCTGGGACACAGCAAAAGCAGTGCTCAGAGGCCAAATTATATCAATAAATGCACACATACAAAAAGAAGAAAGAGCCAAAATCACAGAACTGTCCCTACAACTTGAACAAATAGAAAGTGAGCAACAAAAGAATCCATCAGGCACCAGAAGAAAACAAATAATAAAAATTAGAGCTGAACTAAATGAATTAAAAAAAAAAAAGAACAGAAAAACAATCGAAAGAATTAACAAAGCCAAAAGCTGGTTCTTTGAAAAAATTAACAAAATTGATAAACTATTGGCTAGACTGACTAAAGAAATACAGGAAAGGAAACAAATAACCCGAATAAGAAACGAGAAGGACCACATCACAACAGAACCAAATGAAATTAAAAGAATCATTTCAGATTATTATGAAAAATTGTACTCTAACAAATTTGAAAACCTAGAAGAAATGGATGAATTCCTGGAAAAACACTACCTACCTAAACTAATACATTCAGAAGTAGAACAACTAAATAGACCCATAACAAAAAAAAGAGATTGAAACGGTAATCAAAAAAATCCCAACCAAAAAAAGCCCTGGCCCGGACGGCTTCACTGCAGAGTTCTACCAAACTTTCAGAGAAGAGTAAACACCACTACTACTAAAGGTATTCCAAAGCATAGAAAATGACGGAATACTACCCAACTCATTCTATGAAGCCACCATCTCCCTGATACCAAAACCAGGTAAAGACATTACAAAAAAAGAAAATTATAGACCTATATCCCTCATGAACGTTGATGCAAAAATCCTCAACAAAATTCTAGCCAATAGAATCCAACAACTATGCAAGGCTGGTTTAATATCAGAAAAACCATTAATGTAATCCATCACATAAATAAAACAAAAGACAAAAACCACATGATCTTATCAATTGATGCGGAAAAGGCATTTGACAAAGTCCAACACCCATTCATGATAAAAACTCTTACCAAAATAGGAATTGAAGGAAAATTCCTCAACATAATAAAGGGCATCTATGCAAAGCCAACAGCCAATATCACTCTAAATGGAGAGAACCTGAAAGCATTTCCCTTGAGAACGGGAACCAGACAAGGATGCCCTTTATCACCGCTCTTATTCAACATCGTGTTGGAAGTCTTAGCCAGGGCAATTAGGCTAAACAAAGAAATAAAAGGTATTCGGATTGGCAAGGAAGAAGTAAAGTTATCACTATTTGCAGATGACATGATTATATACACAGAAAACCCTAAGGAATCCTCCAGAAAACTACTGAAACTAATAGAAGAGTTTGGCAGAGTCTCAGGTTATAAAATAAACATACAAAAATCACTTGGATTCCTCTACATCAACAAAAAGAACACCGAAGAGGAAATAACAAAATCAATACCATTCACAGTAGCCCCCAAGAAGATAAGAAACTTAGGAATAAATCTTACCAAGGATGTAAAAGACCTATACAAAGAAAACTACAAAGCTCTACTACAAGAAATTCAAAAGGACATACTTAAGTGGAAAAACATACCTTGCTCATGGATAGGAAGACTTAACATAGTAAAAATGTCTATTCTACCAAAAGCCATCCATACATTTAACGCACTTCCAATCCAAATTCCAATGTCATATTTTAAGGGGATAGAGAAACAAGTCACCAATTTCATATGGAAGGGAAAGAAGCCCCGGATAAGCAAAGCACTACTGAAAAAGAAGAAGAAAGTGGAAGGCCTCACCTTACCTGACTTCAGAACCTATTATACAGCCACAGTAGTCAAAACAGCCTGGTACTGGTACAACAACAGGCACATAGACCAATGGAACAGAATTGAGAACCCAGACATAGATCCATCCACGTATGAGCAGCTGATATTTGACAAAGGACCAGTGTCAATTAACTGGGGAAAAGACAGCCTTTTTAACAAATGGTGCTGACATAACTGGATATCCATTTGCAAAAAAATGAAACAGGACCCACACCTCACACCATGCACAAAAACTAACTCCAAGTGGATCAAAGACCTAAACATAAAGACTAAAACGATAAAGATCATGGAAGAAAAACCTGGGACAACCCTAGGAGCCCTAATACAAGGTATAAACAGAATACAAAACATTACCAAAAATGATGAAGAGAAACCCGATAACTGGGAGCTCCTAAAAATCAAACACCTATGCTCATCTAAAGACTTCTCCAAAAGAGTAAAAAGACCACCTACAGACTGGGAAAGAATTTTCAGCTATGACATCTCCGACCAGCGCCTGATCTCTAAAATCTACATGATTCTGTCAAAACTCAACCACAAAAAGACAAACAACCCAATCAAGAAGTGGGCAAAGGACATGAACACACATTTCACTAAAGAAGATATTCAGGCAGCCAACAGATACATGAGAAAATGCTCTCGATCATTAGCCATTAGAGAAATGCAAATTAAAACTACGATGAGATTCCATCTCACACCAGCAAGGCTGGCATTAAGCCAAAAAACACAAAATAATAAATGTTGGAGAGGCTGCGGAGAGATTGGAACTCTCATACACTGCTGGTGGGAATGTAAAATGGTACAACCACTTTGGAAATCTATCTGGCGTTATCTTAAACAGTTGGAAATAGAACTACCATACAACCCAGAAATCCCACTCCTAGGAATATACCCTAGAGATACAAGAGCCTTCATACAAACAGATATATGCACACCCATGTTTATTGCAGCTCTGTTTACAATAGCAAAAAGCTGGAAGCAACCAAGGTGTCCATCAATGGATGAATGGGTAAATAAATTGTGGTATATTCACACAATGGCATACTACGCATCGATAAAGAACAGTGACGAATCTGTGAAACATTTCATAACATGGAGGAACCTGGAAGGCATTATGCTGAGTGAAATTAGAGGCAAAAGGACAAATATTGTATAAGACCACTATTATAAGATCTTGAGAAATAGTAAACCTGAGAAGAACACATACTTTCGTGGTTATGGGGGGGGGAGAGAGGGAGGGTGGGAGAGGGTTTTTTATTGATTAATCAGTAGATAAGAACTGTTTTAGGTGAAGGGAAAGACAACACTCAATACATGGAAGGTCAGCTCAATTGGACTGGACCAAAAGCAAAGAAGTTTCCAGGATAAAATGAATGCTTCAAAGCTCAGCGGAGCAAGCGCGGGGGTCTGGGGAACATGGTTTGCGGGGACTTCTAAGTCAATTGGCAAAATAATTCTATTATGAAATCATTCTGCATCCCACTTAGAAATGTGGCGTCTGGGGTCTTAAATGTTAACAAGCGGCCATCTAAGATGCAGCAATTGGTCTCAACCCACCTGGAGCAAAGGAAAATGAAGAACACCAAGGCCACACGACATCTAAGAGCCCAAGAGACAGAAAGGGCCACATGAACCAGAGATCTACATCATCCTGAGACCAGAAGAACTAGTTGGTGCCCGGCCACAATCGATGACTGCCCTGACAGGGAGCACAGCAGAGGACCCCTGAGGGAGCAGGAGATCAGTGGGATGCAGACCCCAAATTCTCATAAAAAGACCAAACTTAATGGTCTGACTGAGACTAGAGGAATCCCGGAGGCCATGCTCCCCAGACCTTCTGTTGACACAGGACAGGAACCATCCCCGAAGACAACTCATCAGAAATGAAAGGGACTGGTCAGCGGGTGGGAGAGAGACACTGATGAAGAGTGAGCTAATTATATCAGGTGGACACTTGAGATTGTGTTGGCAACTCTTGTCTGGAGGGGGGATGGGAGGATAGAGAGAGAGGGAAGCTGGCAAAATTGTTAAGAAAGGAGAGCCTGAAAGGGCTGACTCAAGAGGGGGAGAGCAAGTGGGAGTAGGGAGTGAGATGTATGTAAACTTATATGTGACAGACTGATTGGATTTGTAAACGTTCACTTGAAGCTTAATAAAAGTTATTAAAAAAAAATAGCAAATAGGCTGGTTACTGCTAATTCTAGTTGGCCATTAAAGAAGGACAATGAGAAGCTAAGGGTGATTAATAAGCAGTTCGAGGCTAAGTGTGAAGGTGAAAGTTCTCTTTGGTAGACAGCAGACATTCCAGAGTATTAGACTGAAAATCTGATAAACTCACAGGTTCTAAGAGCCAGAGCTCAGAGCTCCAGAGACATTTTAGTACTTAGTGAAAGCAAGTTTGTTATGCTAAAGCCAGGGTCCTGGCTCGAAAAACCCTACCGCATGGGATGGGAGCATCTGCTTGGAACCCCAGAGGATACTGGCTCTGCAGACTCTCTCCCACCAGCAGAGCTTGCAGATGCAGCCCATCCTGCCCTTGTTAACCTCAACATTTAACTGTGCTGGAAGATGCTGCAGAGAGTCCTCTGCCACTGGGCAACAGATGTCCCTCTAAGAAACTGCACCTACCTATAACTAGGGCTAATCAGAGCATAACCTGGCTGAAGACATGCTGAGCCTGATGAGGGAAGAAAGAAATCATATACAAAAGTAACTGGATTTTTAGAGTACTTGATTGTGAGCAACAGAATGTAAAACTGAACCAACATGAATTCATCAACTTCAGGGTACTTTATGAGCAAGGAACCCCAGGAGGTAGGGCAAACTCACCAAGCTGGAAGAAAGTGATGATTGATGTTGAGTGAAGTGGAAATGCCCAAGTGTTATGGTTAACAAGATAATTTTTTTTTTTTTTAACAAGATAGGAATAAACAGGCCAAGAAAAGCGGGCATGATGGAATTGCACATTATTTAAGGCATGAAGATCCACCACATGATTATGATTTACAGAATGGCCCAGAGGGCAAATCCTTCACTAAAGCCATCAGGAACGTTCTGGTGAGAAGGGCACGAGAACTAAGGAGGGTACCAAGAAGTTCAGTGGTTGCTATTCTCTACAGGCAAGGCATGAAGGCAAGTAAGAAAAACAGTAACAAAATGGGGCTCATTAATATCTATTGTGATGATAAGCCCTGAGATAATAGAGGCCAGGTGGCAACACTTAATATCTAGAAGATGGAATGGCCACAGTTACTGTAATAACCAGTCAAATTGGAGGGTAAACAAAGAAAAAAATAGACACAGGGGAGTTGGGGATGTAGTTATTACAGCGTTTCATCCATTGAAACAAAATAGACTGTGCTATTTAGCATTTAAAATCAAATGAAGGAGAGAATTTCCCTGATAAAAAGTCATAATCTTTTGCTCAGTTTCTGGACATGAGTTATTTCCAGAAATGGAACCCAATGACTGCAGAGGTTTTTGGATCCCTATAAGGAAGGGCTCTGCAACACTACAACAATTATATAGAGAAAATGGCTTCATTCATTTGCTTCAATATGTGAACACTGAGAGGAGGGAAATACACAGATATTTTATGGACTGTATACAGAGAATCAGAGTTGAAATTGATAACCTGAGACCTACAGTATTGTCATACCTTCTGTTATGGTGAGGACTATGGGGGCTAAGCCAAAAAAAAAAAAAAAAAAGAACCCTTTGCTGTTGAGTCGATTCTGACTCATAGAGACCCTATAGGACAGAGGAGAACTGCCCCATAGGGTTTCCAAGGAGCACTTGGTAGATTTGAGCTGCCAACTTTTTGGTTAGGAGCCAAACTCTTAACCACTATGCCACCAGGTTTTCTATGGGGGCCAGGAAAATAAAATAAATGGATTCCTGTCCAAAGTCTAGTTTAAAGTGAGATCACTGGTCCTGCAGACCCACCAGATAGCCCTAAGTTGTATAACTGAATTTGGCATACTGAGACATCAAAGTAACCTGAGTATTGGATCCTTATAATAAGGGATGCCAAATAGAAACCTCAGAAATGCTAGTTATGATAATAAATAAAAAATGATGTTACACTGTAGGGCTGATGGCCACGATCAATGACACCACTAAAATCCTAATAGATGCAGAGGTGATTCTCCCTATCATATTTTGATTTATTTTACCATTTTGAGGGCTAAAAAACTCAGATGGATCCTGGAGAGTGACTCTATACTACCAAAAACTCAATGATGTCATAGGCATGATATTAGCTGTGCCAGATGTCTTACTTGTCATACGATGATTTATTTAGGAAATGTTTCCTTCTCCATTCAATTATTAAAGAGGAGTAGGAAATAGCTTGCATCCATGTTATGTGAACAAAAATATTAATTTCCAGTTTTGCTTAGATCATATTAACTTTCCTAGTGTCTGTTATAATATGGATTAAAAAGATCTAAACCTCTTAGGCATATCACAAAACATCATACTGATCTCTTTATATCTAATCCTGACTCAGAGAATATGTATTGAGTGATTTGAACTAGAATTAATGCAATTTGTAATGTATTTTTAGCTGGAGAGGGTCCATTTATTGCCCTTTGTTAAAACAAAAATATAAAATGTTACATATTGCTTAAAAAAGACTTTGCAGAATTGGTCTAAATCAACTGTTCTTGTAAGATTTTGTTCATAGGTCCACTTTTCAGTTGAAAACAAATAAAGAAGAAAGGAAAATAAAGATTTTAATATGGAGAGACAGAGAGGGAGGTAGGAAGGAAGGAAGGAAGGAAGGAAGGAAGGAAGGAAGGAAGGAAGGAAGGAAGGAAGGAAGGAAGGAAGGAAGGAAGGAAGGAAGGAAGGAAGGAAGGAAGGAAGGAAGGAAGGAAGGAAGGAAGGAAGGAAGGAAGGAAGGAAGGAAGGAAGGAAGGAAGGAAGGAAGGAAGGAAGGAAGGAAGGAAGGAAGGAAGGAAGGAAGAGATTAGATCCCCATTTTAACCATGAGGAAATTGAGACTGAGAGAAGTTAAGTAATTTTTGTCAAGGTACTTTGTTTAAAGAGTATTGAAACTGTTACTTGATCCCTTCTCTGCTGATTCCAAAGCCCTTTCTCTACCCCATACACAACTAAGGCAAAATAGAAAATGATATTTATGAGATTTAAAAAATATATATTTTAATTAATTATGTAAGTTGACTCTTTTTTAAATATCGTTATACAATATAATCTGAATAATTGTCATGGATTATATTCTTCAACCTTTGTGTAAATGGAAAACTATTGATATGCTTCAGAATAAATTTATAGTACTTAATATTTTAAACTATTTAATAATGTTACAATCTATAGCTATTTTTCTTAGTAATAATTAAGATTTGACAACACAATTTAAAATTTATAACATTGGTAAAAATAGTGACTCATAGTCATGAAAACTATGAACATTGGCTTTTGACAAATGTTTATTTGTGGGAGGTTTCAAACAAAGATATTTCTGGATTTGGTTATGGAGTAACAAATATTCCAGCTCTCCATGATTAAAAAAAAAAAAAGAAGTATCATCATTTTGGTTTCCTTGTTTCACTAGCTTCAACCACTTTCTTAGATAGATTAAGATAAATATTTTCTCTTTAAAGAACGGAAGACATTGTTCTGTGTTAGTGGTTATTTGTGTAACCTACCAGGATCTCTTAATTCAGCATAAGTACAAGTGACTCAGATATATATCTACTGTGATAAAGAAATTGACAATGAAATTGTCACTGAGCTGCTCCAAGATTGATGATCCTTCTTAATCATAAGATATCATTATCAATTTGGGTACCCAAAAGGAAATCACAGGGCTGTTGAAAGTATGACACTATTACTTTTCTCAAAAGAGATATTACCTAAGATTTGCTCTGGTTAGTAAGTCCTTTTTTCCTTAATAAAAACTCTGTAAATATATACAATATTAAGAATTTATTTTTTTGTTTTATTTTAATTTTTAAAGTGAAAGTTTACAAATCTAGGCAGTTTCTCATACAAAAAATTATATACATCTTGCTCCAAAAAAACAAATGAAACCCACTGCTGCTGAGTCGATTCTGACTCATAGTGACCCTGTAGGACAGAGTAGAACTGCCGGGTAGAGTTTCCAAGGAGCGCCTGTCGGATTCGAGCTGCTGTCTTCTTGGTTAGCAGGAGTAGCACTTAACCACTACGTCTCCAGGGTTTCCATACACTTTGCTGTCTACTCCTAATTGCTCTCTCCCTAATGAGAGAGCACACTCCTTCCCTCCACTCTCTTTTCATGTCCATTTGAACAGCTTCTAATCCCCTCTGACCTCTCATCTCCCCTCCATACAGGAGCAGCCAACATAGTCTCATGTGTCTACTTAATCCAAGAAGCTCATTCCTCACCAGTATCATATTCTATCTCATTGTCTAGTCCAATTCCTGAATGAAGAGTTGGTTTTGGGAATGGTTCCTGTCTTGGGCTAACAGGAAGTCTGGGGACCATGATGACCAGCGTCCTTCTAGTCTCAGTCAGACCATTAAGTCTTGTCATTTTATGAGATTTGGGGGTCTGGATCCCACTGCTCTCCTGCTCCCTCAGGGATTCTCTGTTGTGTTCCCTGTCAGGGCAGTCATCCACTGTAGCCAGGCACTATCTAGTTCTTCTGGTCTCAGGCTGATGTAGTCTCTGGTTTATGTGGCCCTTTCTCTCTTGGGCTAGTAATTACCTTGTGTCCTTGGTGTTATTCATTCTCCTTTGCTCCGCATGGGTTGAGACCAACTGATGCATCTTAGATGACCACTTGCTGGCATTTATAACCCCAGACGCCACATTTCAAAGTGGGATGCAGAATGATTTCCTAATAGATTTTATTATGCAAATTGACTTAGATTTCCCCTGAAACTATGGTCCCTAAACACCCGCTCCTGCCACGCTGGCCTTTGAAGTTCTTGGTTTATTCAGGAAGCATCTTTGCTTTTGGATTAGTCCAGTTGTTCTGACCTCTCCTGTATTGTGTGTTCTCTTTCATTCACATAAAATAGTTCTTATCTAATATGTAATGAGTGAAAACACCTCTCCCTCTCTCCCTCCCTCCCCTCCTCATAACCATCAAAGAATATTTTCTTCTCTGTTTAAACTATTTCTCGAGTTCTTATAATAGTGGTCTTATACAATATTTGTCCTTTTGCAATTGACTAATTTCACTCAGCATAATGCCTTCCAGGTTCCTCCATGTTATAAAACAATTCATGGTTTCATCATTGTACTTTATTGATGCATAGTATTCCATTGTGAGGAATGTTTATCCATTCATCCATTGATGGGCACCTTGGTTGCTTCCATCCTTTTGCTGTTGTAAACAGTACTGCAATGAACATGGGAGTGCATATATCTGTTCCTGTAAAGGCTGTTATCACTCTAGGATATATTCCAGGGAGTGGAATTGCTGGATGTTATGGTAGTTCTATTTCTACCTTTTTAAGGAAGCACCCGATCAATTTCCAAAGTACCATTTTATACTCCCACCAGCAGTGCATAAGTGTTCCAGACTCTCCACATCCTCTCTAACATTTATTATTTTGTGTTTTTTGGATTAATGCCAGCCTTGTTGGAGTGAGATGGAACCTCATTGTAGTTTTGATTTGCATTTCTCTAATGGCTAAGGATCGTGACAATTTCCTCATGTATCTGATAGTTACCTGAATGTCTTCTTTAGTGAAGTGCCAGTTCATATCTTTTGACCATTTTCTATTTGGGTTGTCTTTCTGAGTTGAGTTTTTGCAGTACAATGTAGATTTTAGAAATCACGTGCTGATTAGAAATCTCATAGCTAAAAACTTTTTCCCCTCTGTAGGTAATCTTTTGACTCTTTTGGTGAAGTCTTTGGATGAGCACAGGTGTTTGATTTTTGGAGTTCCCAGTTATCTAGTTTCTCTTCTAAAATTGCTGGTAATGTTTTGTATACTGTTTCTGCCTTGTATTAGGTCTCCTAATATTGCCCCTATTTTTTCTTACTTGATCTTCATCATTTTACATATTATATTTAGGTCTTTGATACATTTTGAGTTCATTTTTGTGCATCGTGTGAGGTATGGGTCTTGTTTCATTTTTTTGCAGAAGGATATCCAGTTATGCCAGCACCATTTGTTAAAAAAAGACTGTCTTTTCCCCATTTAACTGTTTTGGGGGCTTTGTCAAATATCAACAATTCATATGTGGATGGATTTATGTCTGTATTCTCAATCCTGTTCCATTGGTCCATGTATCCGTTGTTGTACCAGTATTGGGCTGTTTTGACTACTGTGGCGGTATAATAGGTTTTAAAATCAGGTAAAATAAGGCCCCCACTTTGTTCTTATTTTTCGGTTATGCTTTACTTATCCAGGCCCTCATTCATTTCCATATGAAGTTGGGGATTTGTTTCTCCATGTCATTAAAAAATATTGTTGGAATTTGGATCAGAATTGCATTGTATCTGTAGATCGCTTTTGGTAGAATGGACATTTTTACAATGTTAAGTCTTCCTATTCATGAGCAAGGTATGTATTTCCACTGATGTAGGACTCTGGATTTCTTGCAGTAGTGTCTTGTACTTTCCTTTGTATAGGTCTTTTACATTTCTGGTAAGATTTATTCCTAAGTATTTTATCTTCTTGGGGGCTACTGTAAATGGTATTGATTTGGTGATTTCCTCTTCGATGGTCTTTCTGTTGGTGTAGAGGAATCCAACTGATTTTTGTATGTTTATTTTGTATCCTGATTCTCTGCTGAACTGTTCTTTTAGTTTCAGTCATTTTCCTGAGGATTCTTTAGGGTTTTCCATGCATAAGACCATGTCATCTGCAAAAGAGATACTTTTCCCTCTTCCTTACCAATCTGGATGCCCTTTATTTCTTTACCTAGCCTAATTTCTCTTGCTAGGACGTCCAGCACAATGTTGAATAAGACTGGTGATAAAGGGCATCCTTGTCTGGCTCCCAGTCTCAATGGGAATGCTTTCAGGCTCTCTCCATTTTGGATGATGTTGGCTATTGTCTTTGTATAAAAAAAAAAAAAATGCCCTTTATTATGTTAAGAAATTTTCCTTCTATTCCTGTTTTGCTGAGAATTTTTATCATGAGTGGGTGTTGAACTTTGACAAATGCCTTTTCTGCATCAATTGATAAAACCATATGACTCGTTTACTTATACAAAGTATCACATTACTTGTTTTTCTGATTTTGAACCATCCCTGCATATCTTGTATGAATCCCACTTGTTCATAGTGAGTTATTTTTTTGATATGTTGTTGAATTCTATTGGCTAGAATTTTGTTGAGTTTTTTTGCATATAAGTTAGTGAGGGGTATAGGTCTGTAATTTTCTTTTTTGTGGTGTCTTTTTACCTTTTTTTTTTTTTTTTTTTTACCTGGTTTTGGTATCAGGGATATACTGGCTTCATAGAATAAGTTTGGGAGTATTCTGTCTTTTTCTATGCTCTGAAACACCTTAGTAGTAGTGGTGTTAATTCTTCTCTTAAAGTTTGATAGAACTCTGCAGTGAAGCCGTCTGGGCCAGGGCTTTTTTTTTGTAGGGAGTTTTTTGGTTACTTTTTCAATCTCTTCTTTTGTTATGGGTCCATTTAGTTGTTCCACCTCTGTTTGTGTTAGTTTAGGTAAGTAGTGTGTTTCTAGGAATTCATCCATTTCTTCTAGGTTTTCAAATTTGTTAGGGTATAATTTTTCATAGAAATCTTATATGATTCTTTCAATTTCAGTTGGGTCTGTTATAATATCACCCATCTCATTTCTTATTCAGGTTATTTGCTTCCTCTCCTGTTTTTCTTTTTCAGTTTGGCCAATGGTTTATCAATTTTGTTGTTTTTTTCCAGCTTTGGGTCTTGTTAATTCTTTCAATTGTTTTTCTGATTTCTATTTCATTTAATTCTGCTCTAATTTTTATTATTTTTCTAAAGGTGTCTGAGGGTTCCTTTTGTTGCTCCCTTTTTATTTATTCAAGTTCTAGGGATAATTCTTTGATTTTGGACCTTTCTTTTTGTGTGTGTGTGTGTGTGTTTGCATTTATTGATATAAATTGATCTCTAAGCACTGCTTTTTCTGTGTCCCAAAAGTTCTGATAGGAAGCGTTTTCATTCTCATTGAACTGTATGAATTTCTTTATTGCATCCTTAATGTCTTCTACACCCCAGTCTTTAGTGTTCAATTTCCAAGTGTTTGATTTCTTCTTCCTGCTATTTCTGTTATTGATTTCTACTTTTATGGCCTTATGGTCAGAGAAGATGCTTTGTAATATTTCAATGTTTTGAATTCTGCTAAGGTTTGCTTTATGGCCCAATATGTGGCCTATTCTAGAGAATGTTCCACGTGCACTAGAAAAGAAAGTACATTTGGCTGCTTTTGGGTGGAGTGTTCTGTATATGTCTATGAGGTCAAGTTGGTTGATTGTGGCATTTAGATCTTCCGTATGTTTATTCAGCTTCCTTCTGCATGTCCTGTCATTCACCAAAAGTGGCGTGTTGAAGTCTACTGCTATAATTGTGGAGCTGTATATCTCACTTTTCAATGCTGTCAGAGTGCTTTATGTATCTTGCAGCCCTGTCATTGGGTTCATAAATATTCAGTATGGTTAATTCTTCCTGGAATATTGCCCCTTTAATAATTGTATAGTGCCCTTCCTTATCTTTTGTGGTGGATTTAACTTTAAAGACTATTTTCTCAGAAATTAATATTGTCACTTCTGCTCTTTTTTGATTGTTGTTTGCTTAATACATTTTTCCATCCTTTGAGTTTTAGTTTGTTTGTGTTTCTAAGCCTAAGGTATGTCTCTTGTAGGCAACAGATAGATGGATCAAGTTTTTTTTATCCATTCTGCCACTCTCTGTCTCTTTATTGGTGCATTTAGTCTATTTATATTCAGCTTAATTATGGATAGGTATGAATTTTGTGATGTCATTTTGAAGTGTTTTTTTTGTGTGTTGTTGACGGTTTCTTTTTCCCATTTAGTTTTTGGGGCTGAATAGTTTATCTTTATATATTGTATTTTTTTCTTATTCATTGTCTTTGATTTTGTTTCTGCTGAGTCTCTATTTTTTCTTGTATTTTATTTTGATGTGTAGGATAGTTTGTCTCCTTTATGGTTACCATAATATTTACCACTATTTTCTAAGTTTAAATCTAACTTTTATTTGTTTATATCACTTTGTCTCCCTCTCCATATGAAAGATCTATGACTACATTTCTTTGTCCCTCCATTGTTTTGATGTTGCCTTCTTTACATAATAACATAGCTGTTTCCCTGTTTTGAGTTTTTTTTTTTTTTTAATCTTGATTTATTTTTGTGATTTCCTTGTCTGGGTTGACATCTGATTGCTCTGTCCAGTGTTCTAGTCTTGGTTTGATACCTGATATTATTGATTTTCTAACCAAAGGACTCCCTTTAGTATTTCTTGTAGTTTTGGTTTGGTTTGGTTTTGACAAATTCCCTAAACTTCTGTTTACCTGGAAATATCCTAATTTCATCTTCATATTTGAGAAACAGTTTTGCTGGATATATGATTCTTGGCTGGCAATTTTTTTCCTTCAATGCTTTATATAAGTCATCCCATTGCCTTCTTGCCTTCATGGTTCTTGCTGAGTAGTATGTGTTTATTCTTATTGACTCTCCTTTGTAGGTGACTTTTCATTTATCCCTAGCCGCTCTTAAAACTCTCTCTTTAACTTTGGTTTTGGCAAGTTTGATTATAATATGTATTGGTGACTTACTTTTAAAATCTACCTTATATGGAGTTCGATGAGCATATTGGATAAATATCTTCTCATCTTTCATGATATCAGGGAAGTTTTCTGCCAGCAAATCTTCAACAATTTTCTCTGTATTTTCTGTTATCCTTCCCTCTTCTGGTACTTCAGTCTCTCTTAGATTATTTGTCTTGATAGAGTCCCACATGATTCTTAAGTTTTCTTCATTCTTTTAAATTCTTTTTTTCTGATTTTTCTTCAAATATATTTGTGCCAAGTGCTTTGTCTTCAGTCTCACCAATTCTGCCTTCCACTTGCACAAGTCTGCTCCTCTGACTTTCTATTGAGTTGTCTAATTCTGTAATTTTATTGTTAATCTTCTGAATTTCTGATTGCTGTCTCTCTATGGATTCTTGCAGCTTATTAAACTCTTCATTATGTTCTTGAAGAACCTTTTTTAGTTTCTTCAACTGCTTTATCTGTGTGTTCCGTGGCTTGGCCTGCATATTGCCTGATCTCCTTCTTGAAGTCTTGAAGAGCCCTGTATATTAACTTTTTGTACTCTGCATCCTATAATTCCAGGAAGGCACTTTCATCTCAAAGATCCCTTGATTCTTTGTTTTGAGAGCTTGTTGAAATGATCATGGTCTGTTTCTTTATGTGATTCAATATTGCCATCTATAAGTTATTGTATTAGTTTATTTTATGTTTGCTTACTGTATTGTAGCTTCTTGCTTTTATTATTTTGATATGCCCAAATAGGTTGCTTGAGTGACCTAGCTTGATTATTTTCACGTTTGAATCTCTGATGTCCTGTCCCCAGGTGGTTAGAGCTGTTATCCGGTATATCAGCCTAGAAGTACATTCACTTTTCTTGTATGAATTCAGCTCAGGTGTCCAGGTAGCTGATCATCAAGTGTGTGGCACAGGCTCTGTCCTACAGTCTTAGAGGGGCAGGGTTGATTGGTGTAGGTACCGGTATCTGGTTGCAGCAGGGGGGTCATGCTCTGAACAAGGAGGGGGCTGAGAATAGTCCCCCAAGTGTCTCTGATTAAAGCACATCTCTCTTCCTTAGAGTGTATAGGTGGTTGGGTTCTGCAGATGGACCATGGGCCCCCAATGCTTTTGGTTGTAAGGACTGGGAGGTACCAGTTATTCTTGGACCTCTGTTGCAGGTGGCTTGGTAACCTGAGTGGAGCCACCAGTCCTTAGGCCCTTGATGTGGATAGGTGAGGACCCTGTTTAATAGACAAAGTGTTGTCAAATATCAAGCACCCACCTCTTAACCACACAGCTAAAATAGTTTCAGTCTGCTGACAAGGGCTTATTCTCCCAAAATAGGCACACAGGTACTTGCAGGGGGGAAAGGTATTCAAAGTCCATGAACCATTTATGCCTGGACAGGGGCCACTTCTGTCCGGAGCTCCTCAGGTTCCTGGAGCTGGCAAATTATCTTTTTCCCCAATTGTGAATTTATTCCTTCTCTAGGGCTGGGACCATGGCTCCTGATGCTCAACAGGGCCTATCTCAGGCCCAGGGAAATCAACAGCCCCTGAAGCTGGCTTGTGGGCAGGGGGCACATTAAAATATACATAAGTACCTAGCTTTTGTGAAAGCACCATTCTTCTCTAGTTCCAGAGGTGTAAGTTGTACACCTTTCTGCTTCTCCCTGAGGTAACTGTGGCTGAACACTACTTCCAGCCTGCCACAGCCACCTGTGGCAGAAATGGTGCCTAAGGGATCCTGGCAATTCAAGTCAGGTAACTCCTCTCTGCTTCTGAACTTTCTCTCCCTCCCCCTGCTGCTCAGTCCATTTTCTGACTTTGTCTTTCATGTTCAGGGCTCCTAGCTTGTCATAAATATAGTAGTTTCACTTGTTTTTTTGGGTCTTTGTTGTAAGAGGGATTGTGGGAAGTGTCTGGCTGTTCTTCCATCTTGGCTCTGCCTCCAACATTAAGAATTAAAAAAAAAAAAAAAAAAAAACCTCTGATTCTTCTTAAGGAAGAAATGGCATGTCTTCGATCTTTCTTACATTTAAACTCAACACACAAAAAGGAATTGAATTTTTTATTAGTGTACTTTAGTTGGGACAGGGGCTATATTAGATTTGAACATTTCATAATATAATAATGCCTATCACATGGTGTATACACTTTATAAAAATGTTCAATTTCTATAGTTACAAATGCCTTCTTTTAAATATTTGGTATAATTAATTGTTTAATATTCATACCATTTACAAAGTGATTATATACATAGTACATTTACAAAATGATTATGTATATAATACACACACACATATTAATTTGAAATTAGAAATAAAGCAAATTTATTCAGTAAGTACATAGATCTATTATGCATGTATGGATTTTTTTTTTTTAAAAAACTGTTTTGAAGCAGATGCTAAATTCTGTCTAACTTTACTTATTTTTAGGGCCCCGGTGACTCAGTGGTTAAGAGCCACCCTATGCTATGACTGTGAACCAAAAAAGTTGGCCGTTCAAATCCACCAGCTAGCTACTCCTTGGAAACCCTATGGGGCAATTCTTTTCTGTCCTATAGGGTTGCTATGAGTCAAAATCAACTCAGTGGCAACGGGTTTTGTTTTGGTTACTTATTTTCAGCTCATAGATAATATGTATGGTGTGTGTGTATGTGTGAATTCCCAAACAGGGTGGAATTTAATTCATTCCAGGAAGAATTCGAAGTGTTTCCATCATAATACCATTGTTTCATCACTTATTATCAGTTAGATGTCCAAAGAGGTCCTTTTTAGATCATTTATAGCCAAATTAATATTGAAAGAACTGAAGTGCCAAGGGTAAAAAGAAAACAAACAAAAAGGTGATACTTAGTTCTAAGTGTTTGCCAGGAGTTGGTAAGATTTCTATGAAATTACACTAAATGTATTAGCTTGGAGCTAAGGAGAATTTTATGATAATTCATACCTGCTGATAAGTGAAGCATTGTGGAATTTAATTTCTTACCTCAGAATATTGTTTTAATTATGAGGCAGATGTGCCTTTAATCAGGAAGTAGTTACAAAAATGTTTTGTTACGTGTGTTATCAATGCTGCCACTTGAATGTGCTAATGATGGATTAACCAATAAGCAAGATTTGCACGTGGTTAATTGTGTTTACTTACTTATATGTAGTGCACAATTTCACCTGTTTTCACCACATGAAACTCATGTGAAATTGTGTGCTACAGATTATTAGGTAAACACAATTAAGCCTGTGTATACTTCGTTTACTGTAAACTGGTACATACAGTGTTTACTTATTAATCCGTCCCTTGTAGTATTCTAATTGCCTTGGAGGGGTCCCTGGGGGTACAAATGGTTAAAGTGCTTGGCTGCTAACAGAAAGGTTGGCAGTTCAAGTCCAAGAGATACCTCAGAAGAAAGGCATGGCAATCTACTTCTTAAATATCATCCACTGAAAACCCCATGGAGCACAATTTTATCCTGACACATTTGTGGTCACCATGAGTCAGAATCAATGCAATGGCACCTGGTCTGGGGACTGGTAGTGACTTACTGGATTTTCCTAATTTCTTAACACCTTGTTTTACTTGATGAGGTGTTGATCATGAAAGCACTTCTTGCTACTAGCTAAACTGAAGACCAGGTGGCTGTAATCAGATTCTGTTGATGAAGAGATGTCCCAAGGGATGATCTGACAATTTTGGTCCAGATATGTTTTCTACTTTTTTATTTAATCAGCCCTCAGAGATTGTTTCCTTTGTAAATTAATAAAAACAGAAATGGTTTTGCTTAAAAATAATCAAAATAGTGACTTTTGTTTTTTCATTCTTTTATTCCAATATTTAAAAAAAAAAAACAACTATTTTCTGGACAACTATTGCATACCAGGCAATAGAATAAGCGCAAGGTACTCATAGTCTGTTAATACACTGGGTCTCTGCACTGGAAAAGTGAAACTTAAATTATTGAATCACATACACAAGATTCTAAGGAGATAAATGGAATTGTTACTCAATTTTGTTACCAACAATCTGTAATACTTCCAACCACCCAGATCGCTACCATGGCAAAATCAAAGCAATCCAGCTTCATTTTGGAAAGAGAAGAATATTGTTTACGTCATTACTGCCTAGAGTTTTACTTATCACAATATATTTACTTAAATTTCTAACTCATAGTTAAAAAATACCATGAAAATAATGTGTATCTCAGTAGTTCCCAATTGTTCCTGAATACACATACACATTTTGTCCCCACCATATAGGTAACTGCCCTGTGCAGTATCCCATTTTATGGAAAGGAAACTGATGCTATTAAAGGTAGAGTGACTCACCTAAGACTCAAATTTTAGTAAGTGTTGTATGTAAAATATGAAATCATATCCTTTAATCCTTTGTCCTGGATTTTTTGATACCACAAAGAGATTACTAACAGCTACAAAAGTCTTGCTTTGTTTACCATGTGCTATTTAATTGTACAGATCATGGCTCTTATGTTTATAACTCTTAGAATATTTTATATATGAGATTAAAAATTTTGAAGGACTTATATCTAAGTGAATATTTTGATGTGACTCAGGGCTTGAAAGAGAAAAACTTGTATTACTGAGGGTGGGAAATAATTTGTTGAGTGTACCACACCAAACTTATCACTACTGCATCATCTTTACTCAGTCCATTACATATTATTTATCCCACCCTGGTAGCTTAGTACAGAAACAATTGAGAGCTTTTATTCCTGTAGTGAACACCCCATAATATACATATATATTGGTGTCTTATAATGTAGTCATTTGCCTTCTTTTCTGAAGAGAGTTTTCTGCTTGGGGAGTAATCTAATTACAGTTATCGAAATTACTATTCTCCTAATAGTGGGGGTGCTGGTTTGTTTTGCTTCTCTCTTGGGCCATAGAATGCTTTGTATTTGGGCCAGATAGATTAATCTTATTTATACAAACTATGCCTACCCTCTCTCTCTTATCAATAATTGTGGAGTTTTGGAAGCAGGAAAATGAATTCAGGCGACACTGCCACTATAAACTACTTCATAATATAGTCATCAAAGTTTTCCTTCTTTTTAACAAACCGCAGGGCTACAGTATGAATAACTGCTTTGGCAGGTTGTGTGGAGTCTTCTGATATTCCCAGGGCAATGAACTTTGATTCTTATTGATTGCCTTCTGTCAGCTCATCTCTCCTCTCTCTATACTCCTTCCTCCTTTACATCCCTCTACCACTTTGTCTCTTTGGTTATACCATATCATTGTATTGGGATGTCCCTGTCTGACTGAGGAGCCTTGCTAACAGGAGGGATTTGAAGAGATGGCTTTAACAGATCACTATCAACCTTGAGATATCATGGTACAATGTCAAAAAACTTGAGATTTTTTGAAGCATATTGCCTTAGTTATCTAGTGCTGCTATAACAGAAATACCACAAATGGATGACTTTAACAAACAGAAATTTATTTTTTCAGCTTTGGAGGCTAGAAGTCTAAATTCAGGGTGCCAGCTCTAGTGGAAGGCTTCCTCTTTCTATAGGCTCTGGAGGAAGATGCTTGTCTCTTCTGAGCTTCTGGTCTTGTACCATCTTCTTGTGCTTGGCATCTCTATTCCCTTGTCTCCCTTCTGCTTGCCTGTTTAATGTCTTTTATTTCTCAAAAGAGATTGGCTCAAGATACACCCTACGCTAATCCTGTCTCATTAACGTAACAAAGACAACCTTTTCCAAAATAAGATTATAAACACAGGCATATTTTGTGGGACACAATGCAATCCATAACAAATATCAACTGTCAAATAAAAATAACTTTTGAAAGTATATTGTGATAATACATTCATCTTTCTATAAGATCTCTTTGTTTGGTATTTATCCTTTCTGAAACCTCATAGTGTTGTTACCATAGAAACCATTCATGAGATAATTATCCATCATTTAAGAGTACTAAGGATAAGAGAAATTATTCAGGGAAAATATATGCCAAGCATAGTCAGTTAGGATTTTATGAAGATTGTTGAAGATCACCTACATTCTCTCCAAACATCATTTTTCTTAATCCACATATAGCAAAATTTTACATATGTCACCATAATGGTGCATACAGGTTTGTTTCCTCTACGTGAATGCCTTGGGCCTATTTTTTAAATAGCACTGAAGAAGCAGTATGTACATATTTTTACTTACTGGAAATCAATTATGATAAACTTAAAAGAAAGAACAAAAAGAAGGAGAGAAAGATGAGTCAGTAAGCATAAAATAGCAATTTAAATAGTATAGGCTAATTGCCATTTACTCAATAAAGTATTTGTCCCCTAATGAGCATGATAAGAGTTTAAGTAAACTTGCTATTCCCTCAGCCAGTTTCACACCCAATTTCCATAGTCAGCACAGACTTGGGAAGTGTTTGAAAATAATCTAAATCTTCTTCCTACTTCTTGGCTTCAAATACCTGAAAGTCAACTACGTCATTTGCTATTCATCTGGAGAAACAGTGATGAAAGTGGCTATGTTCTTCAGTTAAGAACTGATATTCAGTGTCACACTTTTCAGATGTTACAAAAGTCTAAGGACTTCTCTATTTGGGTTGTCAGAACAGCACCTCCATTCTCTGAGTCAAATGAGAAGTGACATTGTTATCAATATCTCACAGCTTCCACCTTCCTCTCGTCATTCAACCTCCTGACTTTCTTTTTTTGCAATGATCTTCCTGTATAGAGAACCACAGTGTAATTATAAAGTTCTCACTCCTATCGCCATGACTACTAAACGTATTCCTGGACTGATGATATTGCACAAGCTGGGAAAGGGAGTATTGGAATCTGAGGGCAACTTCAAGGCCCAAATACAATCTTATGTCTAAGGGAGTTAGAGGGCACTTGGCTTTGTGATGTTGCTTCTTCACTTGTACACCAATGTCACCAACCCAAGTTCTTCATCACCTAGAATACTGCCATGCCTGTCACCACGGTGTACTTTGAATTAAATGGTTCTCCCATACTAATGTAAGAAGTTATCCATATTAACACTGGAATGAACAAATCAATATTATTTATGTATTATATATATGTGTGTGTGTGTGTGTGTGTGTATATATATATATAGTCTGGAAAGTCTGGTGGAGTAGTGGTTAAGAGCTATGGCTGCTAACCAGAAGGTTGGCAGTTTGAATTCACCAGCAGTTCCCTGGAAACCCTATGGGGCAGTTCTACTCTGTTCTACAGGGTTGCTATACATATGCAATACATGAGTTCTCTTAAAAGCACTTGAGAAATAAATTTATAAAACAAAATTTTGTATATTAAAAAATATTATCTTCTGTAGTATTTTCTAAGATTTTTTCAATATCCAAACTTGACATTGATGATGTATTCTATACCTGAAGCTAATACAATAAATTTTATTTCAATAATCCAATGAGAAATATAAGTATACTAGATTCTGTGTGAAATATCACTGATTCTCATCACACAATATTAAATTATTCATATTATACCCATTGTGAAACAATCTTAAAATGAATTTTTCTTCTACATTCATCCTTGTCTTCTTTATTCCTTTCTCACTGTTAAATTGCATTCCTTACTCTCCTTAACTAATTTCTTCTCATGGTTTTGCATTCTATCTGCCTCTTGAGGGATCTTGTTGGGTAGAAAAGGTGAAAGCAATCCTGTAACTCATTATCTCTTTCTCTTGGGAATGGTGGGAGGAAAAAAATGACCCCAGTGAAACCCTCTTCTAACAAGATTTCTTGTTAAACACACTAACGATAGTTACTAGCAGAAGGATAACATACAGTCTTCAATATTGAAATACTTTTAACAGAATATGCCTGTTGTCTCTACATTGCTTTTAAAAATAAACTTGGAATTTATGGATTTATGGAGACATGACTGGTGCTAGAAGATGAGTCCATCAGTTTGGGAGGCATTCACAATAGTCACAGCACTGGACTCAAACATACCAATGATCATGAAGATGGCACAGGACCAGGCAAAGTTCCGTTCTATTATACATAAAGCCATGGTGAGTGGGAGACAACTCCACAGCAACAATTGGCTAGAGGTTGTGTAATTAATAGGGTATAAAATGGAAATGTACTAAAACTGAAATGGCCCAATACAGTGCCCCATATGCATTTCTTAGAATAATTCCTACATGCTATATCTACCCAGAATATATCCTAATGCAGGAGAGGAAGGACTTGCAACATGCTAGGTAGATGGTTTTTAAGTTTTCCAAGGTAAGAGTTTTTGCCTATGTGTTGACTGTATCCTTTGAATCATTAGTAATATTTGATAATGGCTAAAATACATAGTTCATGTCACTTTGATTTGACAATTCAACCCTTTGTCTTAACTCACCTTATATTTTTAATATTACGCCAGCGGTTATTACCCCAATTAACAATAACACATCACGCATCTGGGAGAAAAAATAAATAAATAAAAAAAATTCAAAGCCTCAAATCACCTTATTACATCATTCATTCCCTTTATTTACAAATGGCCTGAAAGTGCCATTTATGCTTGCTGCCACCCTTTCCTAATCTCTTGTTTATTAAAAAACCCAATATGTTTCTTTCTTCACTAGTCTCTCAGAACCCATGTCTATTTTATATGATTATTTTCTTTCATGTTTTTGAAGTTTATCTCTAGAAAAACATTTAAGATGCTTTTTTTTTTTTTTCTTCCCCCTATGTTTTGAAAAGTTTATGTCTAGGTTTTTTTGTTTTTTCTTCTTTTTAAAATCATCCTCAAAAGATAGTGATTTCTTACTCTCTAAAAATGTACATCCTAAACTGAGAAAAACATTTTATTTCCTCCATTTTCTTTTTTAGAGCTCTACTAAGTAATGTTAGACATTCTTAATTGATTTTCACATTGCTTAACTTTTACCTCATATGTTATTCAGCTTACATCTTATTAGCTCTTCAAATATTTTTTCTGCCTCACTTTGTCACTATTATCCTTCCGGAATCAAGTTTTTTAGAAACATATATTGTCCCACATTTCTTGGTTGCACTGTTCTTCCTCTTTTTTCACTCTTTGTGTTTTAGTTTAGGTAATTTCTACTGACTTATTTTCAAGTTCAGATTCCTTCTTCTGCTTTGTCCAGTCAGCTCATAAGCATGCTGAAGAAATTCTTATTATCTATTCTCAGAGAAATGTTACTTGCAATTCAGTTCAGCTGTTTTCCTGTGACCTTGGCTCTATATTCAGTTAAAAAAACAAAAACAAAAGGGGCTCAATAGATCTTCTAGGTTTTTCTTGTTGGTTAAAATGGGAACAGCTCTCTTGCAGCTTTCTGTAGCCTAAGTGTAAGTCGAATTACTTATTCTCTTTAACTCATGATAAGCTTCTTCCAACATTAGTGGAATTACAACTGCTGATTACTTTTCTTGAGATTCTCTTCCTCCATGTATTTATAAGATTAGGACACCCTCAGAACAAATATTAATTCCTGAGAGAGGAATTTATTAAAGCCTTCACCACCAATCCTCCCCTATGTCAATATTTCTACAGTATAGCTTACCATTATTAGAAATCATCTTATTTATTTACTTGTTATGACCTGTTAGATTACAAGAGGTTAGATGCTCTATTTGAGAAGGAGCTCCATGTTTTCTCTACCACTGTATTTTTACTGATTAAAATGGTGCCTGGTATATAGCATGCATCCAATATACATTTACTAATAACGAATAAAGGACATGCAATATTTGAGAAATGTAGATGAGAAAGGAGGTATTGAAAGTGCTGACATTCACAAAACTAGACAAAGACATTGCAAGAAAGGAAAATTGAAGACCAATATCCCTCATGGAAATAGTTGCAAAATTCCTCAATAAAATATATGCAAAACAAATCATGATTTAAAAAAGATAATACATCATGTCTAGTGGATTTTATCTCTGACCACATGCCAGTTCAACATTCAAAAATCAAATAATGTGCTTTACCGTATAATCCAGATACAAAGAAAATAGTATTACCTTTATAATAGACACAGGAAAAAAATTACAATATTCAACCTTCATTCAGGATAAAAGCTGTCAGGAAACCAGGACTAGAAGGGAACTTAGAATGATAAGGGACAGCTGCACAAACTACAGATAACAGTGTACTTAATGTTGAAAGATTGAATGTTTCCATTTTTAGCTCAGGAATAAGGTAAGGAAGTCCTCTCTCACCGCTCCTATTCAATGTGATTCTGGAAGTCCTAGTCAATGCAACAATGCAATAAGAAGACATACGCATTGGAAAGGAAGAAATAAAGCCATACCTATTCACTGAAAACATGTTTTTCCATACTAAAAACAAACAAGCTACAAGACTGCAACTAAAATTAAGTGAGTTTGGTGAGTTGGTAGGATATATGACTAAAATACGGAAATCGATTCTATTTTTATATAACAGGAAAGAAACTAAATTGTGATTAAAAATACAAAAGTATCATTTATAATATTAAGAAGGACAAACAAACTACGTGTAAGATTTGTATGCTATAATCTACATAATTTGGATTGAAGGAGTTAAAGAAGATCTAAATAAATTGTGAGAAATGTTTTTATGGATTGGAAAGCTCAATATTCTTAAGCTGGCAATTCTCTGAAGCTAATTTATAAATTCAATACAATGCTAGTCAAAATTCTGGTAGAATTTTTTTGTATTAATTTGCATTCTGATTCTGAAATTATATGTATGGAAAAGAGGATCTAGAGTGTTCAAAATTATTATGAACAAAGAAAAACAAAGTTTAAGGATTCGAACTACCAGCTTTCAAGATTTATTCTGTAACTACAGTAATCAAGACAGCAGCATTGAATAAAGCATAAACACAAATATGAATTGAACAATATAGAGTGTCAAATACATGCACACATATGTAGTCATTGGTTTTCAACAAGGGTAAAATGACATTTGAGTAGTGAAAGGATAAATTGTGCTGGAACAATTGGCTCTAGAAAAAATGATGCTGAAACAGCTGGACATCTAAATGAAAAGAACAAAAAAACGACTTGATCAAAAACTTACAGCATAATAATTAACTTAAAATGGATTATAGAACTAAATATAAACTAAATAGAAAATGTAGGAGAAAATGTCTGTGATTTTATGTTCAGAAAATATTTATGAGATTTTGTGGGACGATGGAACTGTTCTATATATCTTGTATCTATATATCTTCCATATGTTTTAAAAAACAAACAAAAAAAACTGTTGTGAATTCATGTGACCACATGTGTTACAGAATAAAACTGCTTCATAGGTTCTTTGGGGGGCTGTAACCTTTACAGAAGCAGATCACCGGCCTTTCTTCTATGGTACCGTTGGGTATGTTCAAACTACCAACCTTTAGGTTAGCAGCTGATCGCAAACAATTTATGCCACCCAGGTCCTTTATACATCTTCCGCATACATTTTATATGAATAAGGTCTGTACATTCAATAAACTGAATTCTATAGTACATAAATTATACTTCCATGTTTTAAAAAATAAAGTACTGTAGTCCAGCTGTATTCACTATAGAAAAAAAAAAAGCAAAAACTATAAATGAACCAAATTTCCATAAACAGGTAAATGGATAAGTAAATTACAGTATATTCACAATGGGGCAGTGGCATCACTAGGGTTGCTGTCACCCAGTGTGGTAACTCATGGTGTCACTCTGCCACCCCCATGGACCTCCTGCAGTACCAGGCCATGCAGAATCCTTAGTAATATTTTTTGCACTGTTACTCATGAATCATAACTCCTGTACATCAATTCTTTTTTTCTTTTAATTACTACTTCATTCTCAAAAAGGTTACTGATATAGGCTCACAAATACTAATTACTAGAACATGGTAGCTAAAATAACAGAAAATTTGACAAAATCAGGTGCTATAAAAACACAGCAACAAAAACAACAGCATGAGCTTGAAGCCACGTGTTTCAAAGTGTCATTATAATTAGGTAATAATGATAGCTTTGGCCAGAGCACATTACCTACCTACCTTCATGTCACAGATTGAATTTTGTACCCTAAAAATATGTATATTGATTTGGCTAGGCCATGATTCCCAGTAGTGTGTAATTTTCTACCCTTATCGTCATCTGTTGTGATTTTCCTATGTGTTGTAAATCCTGCCTGTATGATGTTAATGAGGGGGAATAGGAAGCAGTTATATTAATGAGGCAGAACTCAATCTACGAGATTGGATTGCATCTTGAGCCAATTTCTTTTGGGATATAAAAGAGAGAAGCAAGCAGAGAGACAAGGGGATCTAATACCACCAAGAAAGCAGCACTGGGAACAGAGAGCATACTTTACACCCAGAGTCCCTGTGTAGAGAAGCTCCTAGTCCGGGGGAGATGGATGAGAAGGACCTTCCTCTAGAGCCAACAGAGAAAGCCTTCCCCTGGAGCTGATAGTCTGAATTTGGACTTCTAGCCTACTAGACCATGACAGAATAAACTACTGTTTGTTATAACCATGCACTTGTGGTATTTCTGTTATAGCGGCACTAGAGAACCAAGACATTACCTGTTGCCACTGAGTCGATTCCGACTCATAGCAACCATATAGGACTGAGTAGAACTGCTCCCATAGGGTTTCCAAGGAGAGGCTGATGGATTCGAACTGCTGACCTTTTCATTAGCAACCGAGCTCTTAACCACTGCATCACCAAGGCTCTATTTAGAAGGTTCAAAAATTAAATTAGCATAGAGTTTTAGCCTTGTAGATATATTGACACATGTAAACTGGGCTTACATAAAAAAATGATTTTGTTGTTATAACTAACTACAGGAATATTTTTATTAAAAAAATTATAAATTTCTGCTGAAACACTGCAAAAATTTTATACACACTCATTTTAATGTCTCCGCCTTGGCAGTGTCACCTGGTATGCACTCAGCTAGTGATGCCACGGCAAAGAGAAATATTTTTCCGCAATAAAAATGGATGATCTTTGTATATGAGAGTGTACAAGATCTGGCCTTAATGTTGATTTACTCAAATCCATAAAGTCAGATGTGTCTCTATAAAGATTTCCTTTTTCTCTTGGATGAGTGTCTGCTGAATTCATAAGTTCCTTGCAGAGATATATCATGACATTTTGACTGAAGAAAACTTCTGTGATGTACCATCAACTAGGGATTTATTGAATAAGTCTGTAAGTCAGATGTAGTTAAACTTAGATTTTGTGACAATATAAATTTAAATGCTATTGAAAAATGTTTGAATTTTTCTTTATCATTACTCCAAGGTGCAACCTCAACTCTTGCTGATGGTAAATCTAATCAGATTGCAGGAAGAATTAAAACAAAATGAAAAAGAGCAACCAAAATAAAAATCCAGTAAAATGAATAAGCATAAACACTCTTTTCCTATATAAGTAATTTTCAGTCACTAATAGCTGCAGTGGTAGCATCATATGGTAGATCAATAACTGTCCTTTCATGTCCATATACTGGTTAGATAAAGGAAACCCTGGTGGCGTAGTGGTTAAGTGCTATGGCTGCTACCCAAGAGGTCAGCAGTTTGAATCCTCCAGGCACTCTTTGGAAACTCTATGGGCCAGTTCTACTCTGTCCTATAGGGTTGCTATGAGTCGGAATCCACTCGATGGCAGTGGGTTTTTTTTGGTTTGGTTAGATAAAGGACTGTTCTTTGGCCCGTGATAAAGCCACAGATGTCATCACAGAAAGCTTTAATTTAAAATACATTACAATACACGAGAAATCAAAGCTAAAATAAGTAGTACGTTAACACTTCTCAATAAATAGCAACTCTTTTTTTCCCCCCCTTAGCTTAATATTGTTTATCCTCGGCCTTTTAGATAATGCAGAAATCATGGGATTTCTAATGATGGCACAACATGTAGCTCTGCAGCTGCCCCTGTTTCCCAGCATTCCGCAGCTTTGCCATATGGTTAGGAGCACAACAGTGCCTTTTAAAACACATCTTCTAGCTACTCTGCCTGTAGTGGGTTCACCACCACCCTGCAGTCTGTAGATGACTAAGGGGCCTGCTGTTTTCACTTCTTCATATGCCCTCAGCACAGCAAATTTCCAATGCAGGAAGCATTACAAACCCAACATACTGGCTGCTTTCCAAAGTTTCAAATTTACTCCTCTGGCTCTATCAATTATGGAAATGGATTATTTCATTCATGTCTGGGTGGTGCTAGCAAGTCTCTGTGGAATGCAGCCAGAGGAATGGCATAGAAGAGATAATGAGAAAGGCAGAACAGTTGCATACGTATGGTAGCTACGAGAAAAGGGACAATTTTTTGTGAAAATGTCAAGCAGTCCTTTCATTTTATTCAGTCACTCACAACTAGTCAATATCAGACCGAGGTTTCCGGATTATGAGTCTAGTGTGTTTTCTAATATACCTTGATCACATTATCTAAAGGTGTTTCTGTTAAACATTATCATTACCATTATTTGAGTGAAATATCCAAACATGAGGTATCAAAGTTCATGACTTTCTGAGCCAACTTGACTTCAGATATTCATGTATGTGGTTAAAGCCATGGGTTCCACTCCCTGTGTAGTTGCACACAGTGCTGTCCTGGATAATGGGCAGAATAAGGAACAGGGTAATTTTTAGAAACGTTAAAGGTTACCTGGAGTTTCCAAAATGTTTTTCCTTCAAAACACTATTTATATTTATTTAACAACAACAAAAAAATATTCTAGGCAATAATTCATAGTCTCAGGTGAAGAAAAGTAAATGAAAAGTGACAATACAATATGGTCAATTCTAAGACTGAGTTAAGCGCAGACTGTGTATACATGGGCACTAACCTAGAAGACAGAGTCTCCGTGAGTTTTCTGGAGGAAGTGACATTTGATTTGCTCTCTCTTACCTCCAATTTCCAACAAATTATCAAGTTCCATCAAAACAGTTTAATCAGCACCTTCTTTCCATCTCCACTGCCAACATTCTAGTTCAAGTTATCATCATTTCTTACCTGGAGTACATTATAATCTCCTAATCAATCTCCCTATTTTCAGGTTTGCACATCAGAAAGCTATCTGTTCTACAGGCAATGTCTCAAAATATATTTTTAAAATTTATGTCTGTCCATGTCACACATTTCTTAAAGGTAAATAGAGAAGATTTCTTCTGATCTGAGAGTAATGACCATTTGTTTATTTTACTGTTTTTTTTTTTTTTCCCATGGCCTAAAAACTCCTGCATAATTATATCCTGGCTTATATCTCTAGTCTAAAGTCAGGCTACTCTTTCTCCTTTTTAGATTTATTTCCAGTTACTCTGGCCTTCAGTATGCTTCTCTGATTCTTAAAGTTTCAGCTTGATCATTTTAGTAAGCAGGTTCCTCTCTTAGGGTGTTTTTTCCCTCAACCCTTTTCGCTTTGGTGTTGTTAGCATCTATTCCATCCACAAGTCTCGTACTAAATGTTGTTTCTTCCTAGATACCTTTTTTGAATCTTCCCAAAGGGCTGAAACATTTTGTTTTTATGATACCCATATAATTTCCCCCCTTTATATAAGAAAAAAATTTTTTTTCTTTTTTTTCTTATAATATTGACAACTGAATTTCTATAGTTATTAACCTATAAATGTATCATTCAGTAGGCTATCAGTAACATAAAGGTGTGGATATTAACTGTCTTTTCTTCATTCTTTCACCACACCTAACATGGTACTTCATACATATACACCCTCTCTTCAAGTATTGACATGGTTAGGTTTCAAAGATCAAGTTGTTATGTGAAATTGGTGTTATTAAAAAATGGGGGATGACTACTTTAGATCACAAAATGGAAGTTGACTACATTATTACATAACTGTCAAATAACACCATTACATTAACTACCAAATTACATCAGTATGTAACTGCCAAAATACATTATTACATAACTGCCAAACAACTGAGAATTATGGCCCAGCCAAGTTGGTAAATAACATTAACCATCAAAGCCAGTGTTACTCTTACCTCGCACTTCAGCGTTCATTACTGCCAGACATGCATCTTTAATATGCAAAATATTTGGATAATAGATTTTTTCACTCTTGTCATAAATGTGAAGTATCAGTTAACAAGACAGTCAATAAGTAAGGAGAAGATGTATTTATTGGATAAGTGAATGAGTTGAATTCTAAAGAATGAGCTGGCCTGGAGAAGAAGGGGAAAAGGGGTGTACCAGGAAGAAGCAAGAGTTTATGTCAAAGTTTCTGAAACATGCCCGTCCATGAAACTGCAGATGTAATTCTAGAAGGCATGTCTCAAGGGAGGTATGGTAAAAAGTGGGTCCAGAGTGGCAGTAAGAGACTCATTAATGAAAGACCTTTTATTCCATGCAAAATAAATTGGATTTATTCTAAGGTCAATGAGGAGTTAATGACATATTTTACAACTTGGTAAGCTTTGTGTTTTATAAAGATCCTAAGGTAGTGAGTATATTAGAGAGTGGAAATATTTGAGCCAGAAAATGAAAGACAGTGTATGGTAAAAGAGAGTAGGAAGGCCAAGATTATCCATGTTCTTCTACATTGTAATCCCCATCTTGTTTCTTCTCTTAAGGACTTAAATTCCAAATTGATCCCCTATCACAAAACAATTAAGGACAAAAAGAAAAAGAAAGAAAAAAGCTTTTGTTGACACGTAACATCCATTTATCCACAGTTATGTTTTTCTCTTCCAATTAACTAATTAATTACATATATCTACATTCCCTACCTTGAATTCACCCCTCAGCTTATTTCAGTATTGTTTTCCACTCACAACTAAGGAAAAGAAGTCATTAGCATCATTCTTATACTAAATCCTGTGAACTATTCTCATCTCTTACCTTACTTCACCATTCAGGGTCTTTTGAAATTCTGCTAAGGTCCAGCACTGGACATGCATGTGAAAATGATTTTGCAAAGGCAACTGATAGTGACTCATCAAGAGAATGAAGCCACCCAAGGAAACAAAAATTTTCAAGGATCTGGGAAAAGTCAATAGTGTCATCTGTCATATATGTTGACTAATGATTGAAAAGCTTTGGTTAATAGAATGCAGTTGATGAACAACAAAGGTTGGTTTCCGAGGACTTCTGGGATGGCTAAGTGGAGATGAACTAGGATATACACGGAATGTGAGCAACTCATTGGAAGCTCAACTATGAATGGAAGGTGGATATAGGTAATAGCTAGATATTTAGAACTGGAGTTAGTGAACGATAATTATTTGTTGTGGCTATTATTATTACTACTATCATTATTTCTTATCCAAGAGAGAAGAAAAGATGAGATAGTAAAGTCCTCTGAGGAAATAGAAGCAAAAGGTCAGAGAATACATATAGTAACAGACCTTCAGTAAGAGCAGGAATTCTGCTTCCACTTCACCGTAAGCAAGGAGGCATGACTATAAACATAGAGAGCATTTTGAGGTTTACAGGAAAGTGATATATGGTTTCTCAATATACTAATTTCCAAGAGAAAGAAAAAATATATACATTATAAGAGAGTGGTTTGTTGGATTGTGAGAAGGGTGAAGGCAAAATAGTCTTGGGAAAATGGAATTTATTAGGAACACATGAGAGTTTCAAGGCTATACTGAGATCAAAGTGTATGTCGTTTGCTTTTTTAATAGCAGTGTTCAACCTTCTGCACGAAGAGAGAAGACGCGATAGTGTTGAGCTCAGGTTCATGTTTTTCTACAGAGAAATAGCAATAGATAAAGTGTAGTTTAAATGATAGGTCATAGGATCTAGGTAGGGCTAGGGAAGTGAAAAAGTGATCCACTTTTCCAGAGGAAAATGAATACTTCTCAGACACATCTACACTGTCTTTCAAAAAGTTCAGACTTAGGTATAGGTGAAGAATTTAGTTATATGGATTTTATCTTTTATTGTATGGAAGCTCAGAATCCTCTCTGAGGTTTTACCTGTTGCGTGGCTTCCAGGTGAGCAAGCAATAAAGTACATTGGTTCTTTACCTTCTTTTGAAAATGGAAACCAAACCAAACCCATTGCTGTGAAGTTGGTTCCATGTGTTTCAGTAAAGGATGGAGTTCCATAGAATTTTCTTGGCTGTAACCTCATTATTAAGATAATAATTATAGCATTGTGTGTTACAGAAAGCTAGAAGAGTTTGTGTGGGAGAAAGATGTGGCAGTCTGCTTCCATAAAGATTGACAACCTTGGAAACTATATGGGGCTGTTCTACTCTGTCCTGTAGGGTCATTATGAGTAGGAATCAACTTGATGGCAACAGATTTGGTTTAGTTTAGTCATGCCATAGGCCAGAGCTACAGGCAAAGCAGGAGAAATACATAAACGTTTTACATGTCTACATTACACTACTTAAGTGTAATTCCTCAGTTAATGAGGCAGAAGTGTATTATACAGAATAAGGAATTTCTATTCCCATCAACTTGTCTATTTTCAACATTTCATATAAATGGAATCATAAATATTATGGCACTTTATAACTCACTTCTTTCAATCTGCATAGTGTTTTTAATGTTCATCCCTTTTTTAACATGCATCCGTATCTCATTTATTTCTGAATACTATTCCATTGTATAGATATACTATATTTTATTTATCCATTCATCAGTTGATGAGCATTTGGGCTGTTTACACTTCTTTGCTGTTGTGAATTATGCTGCAGTGAACATTTGTATATGAGTTTTTGTGTATACATGTTTCCATTTCTCTTGTTTGTATACCTAGGAGTGGAACAGCAGGGTCATACGATAACTCTGTTTAAGCTTTTGAGAAATGGCCATACTGTTTTCCAAACTGGCTGCATCATTTTATATCCCCACCAGCAATGTATGAGTATTCCAATATCTTGCATGTGGCATTTATGATATTATTCAACATTCCCTTGGATTGCCTTTCTTTGGAATGGGCACAAATATGGATCTCTTCCAGTCAGTTGGCCAGGTAGCTGTCTTCCAAGTTTCTTGGCAAAGACAAGTAAGTGCTTTCAGCAATACATCTGTTTGCTGAGGCAAGTCAATTGGTATTCTGTCAATTCCTGAAGCCTTGTTTTTTGCCAATGCCTTCAGTGCAACTTGGACTTCTTCCTTCAGTACAATAAATACTTGATCATTGCTACCTCTTAAAATGGTTGAATGTTGACCAATTCTTTTTGGTACGGTGACTCTGTGTATTCCTTTCATCTTCTTTTGATGGATGTTTCCTGTGTCATTTAATATTTTTCTCATAGAACCCTTCAACATTGTAACACGAGGCTTGAGTTTCTTCTTAAGTTCTTTCAACTTCAGAAATGCCAATTGAGTTCCTCCCTTTGGTTTTCTAATTCCAGATCTTTGCACATTTTATTATAATATTTTACTTTGTCTTCTCAAGCCACCCTTTGAAATCTCTCATTCAACTCCTTTAGTTGATCATTTCTTCCATTTTCTTTAGCTACTCTACATTCAAAAGTAAATTTCAGAGTCTCGTCTGACATTCATTTTGGCCTTTTCTTTCTTTTCTGTCTTTTTAATGACCTTTTGCCTTCTTCATGTATGATGTTATCCCACAGCTCTTTTGGTCTTCTGTCATTAGTGTCCAGTGCATCAAATCTATTCTTGAGATGATCTCTAAATTCAGACTGGGTCTATTCAAAGTCATACTTTGGCTTTTGTGGATTTGTTTTAATTTTCTTCAGCTTAAACTTGAACTTGCATATGAGCAATTAGTAGTGTGTTCTGAAGTGGACTCCTAAGCTTCTTTAACTGATGATATTGAGCTTATCCATTGTCTCTTACCACAGATGTAGTTGATTTGATTCCTGGGTATTCCATCTGGCAATATCCACATGCAAAGTCATCATTTATGTTGGTGAAAGAAGGCATTTCTAGTGAATAATAAATTAAAAATTTTTTTTTTTTATTATAGAATTATATCATGTGATCTATAGAGTTGTTTCTATCACCAAGGCCATATTATTCAACTACTGATCCTTCTTCCACATTTCCAACTATCTCATTTCAATCACTGGTAATTATCAATACATCTTGATTGCATGTTTTATCAATTTCACACTGCAGGATTTGGTAAATATCTTTACTTTTTCATCTTTGGCTTTAGTGGTTGGTGTTTAAACTTCAATAATAATTATATTAACTGGTCTTCCTTGTAGGCATTTGAATATTATCCTATCACTGAAAGTATCGTACTTCAGGATAAATCTTGAAATGTTCTTTTTGATGATGAAAGTGATGTCATTCCTTTTCTATTTGTGGTTCCTTGCACAGTAGACCATATGATTGTCTGATTTAAAATTGACCATACAATCAATTTCAGCTCACAATTGTCTAGGATATAGATCTTTAAACATTCCACTTCATTTTTTAATGACTTCCAGTTTTTTGGATTCATACTTCATACATTCCACATTCCAATCTCATTTTTAGTCACACCGCATCATCAAATTCAGGTCCCAGAAGCTCTATTTCATCCTCATCATTAAGGTCAACTCTACTTTGAGGAGGCAGCTCTTCCCAGTTGTATTCTGAGTGCCTTCCAATATGAGGGGTTCATTTTCCAGCACTAAGATAATGGTCTGCTGTTATCCACAGGTTTTATTTATTTTTCAAAATTAGATTGCCAAGTCCCTCTTCCTAGTTTTTCTTAGTTTCCAATCCCCACTGAAAATTGTCCAGCATGGGTGACCCTGCTAGTATTTAAAATACTGGTGGCATGGCTTACAGTAACACAGCAACATGCAAGCCACCACAGTACAGTAAACTGACAGGTAGTAGATGAGAGAATATGAGATAAAGCTTTTATGAAACCTAGTTGCAGGGGAAAATTTAAGGCATAGAAGTAAGTGAGGTAATTTAAGGAAGCGTGAATACCGAGAAAAGGCACAAATAAAGTCAGACTATTATGCTGGTATGTGAAATATGTAATAAAGTATATACATATCCGTATTTAAATCCAGATAGTGTCTCCCCATGGGTTTATCAACCTATAAACTAACCTGGTTCACATCACTGTTAAAGGGCATAATCATTTATTTTATATTGTGTTTACTTAGTTTGCAGTGATACGCATTTTATTTATGTACTTATTTTTTTGCAGTATAAAACTACTCTTCATCAAAAGAAACACATTTTTACAATAGGTAGGCCTCATTTATCTGCATGGAAACCTATGAAAAAAGTCATTATTTTATAAAAATAATAATTAGCATTTAGTTGGCAAATAATTAAATCATCAACATTTTGTAACTGATAATAGTTTTTAATTTTGACTCTCAAGGCAGCAGCAGATTTCTGTATCCTAATAAAAAAAAATCCAAAATGTCTTTAGTGTTCTTAGAAAATATGTGTTTGCTCTGTTTCAGAGGTTCAAAGTGAAAGAAAATCATTCATTATAGATATATAAAACATAATTTAAACTGCAAAGAAGTTATAGTAGTAAAGAAAAAAAATGGCATATGATTTTGAACTATATATTTTATCATGCATTCATAGAAGACGGTTATTATATAATATAAAATTGTCAGCAATTTCAGTATCGACGACACCATAAAACTAGCCCACATTTTATTTTGGCCTATATTTTGCCTTCATTTTTTTTTTCATAAATGTGAAGTGGTTGGCATTCACATCAGTACTGTTTCTTTTAGAGCTCATTATTTCCAGTTTCAGCAATATCACCCAAAGACAAATGATAAAAAATTATTAATTTTACAAGTTCCTCTGGCCAAATGATCATTTAACATCTGAAATACTGCCCTGAGAAAACATTAAGAATATACAACTGAGTTATATGAAATAAACGGAGAGATTTAGGTGGTTATTTTTAGATAAAGATGAATGTATAGGTTATGTTTATGGATTTCAAAATTTTAGAAGACAATGAGTAAAGAGGAAAGTAAAATGAAACAATAATAATTTAATATTTAGAGTTCTAAAAGAGTAAAAAATGTTTCTCAGGAAGATATGTACAAAATAAATTGTTTAGGTGTTTAGGAGCATAGAATTGAAAAAAAACATATATTTCTGTCACTAGGGATTGGAAAGTGCGTTTTAGAATTTGTATAATTATTATAATCTAATTTGCACTGAAATAGCAGTTAATGCAAATGACAAAATCATAAAGTAAAATTTAACTAATATTTGTAATCCTAGAAAGTAAAGGCTGCTGTTATAAATGAGAAAAGAGACACTAGAACATAAATGACTTCACCAAAATCATTGCTCATAAGAATCTAAACTGGAAATAAAACCCAGGTTTTTCTGATTTTAAAGATTTTGTATTTTTTTTCCCCTACACTATGATCTCTCACAGCCTGTGACTTTCCTTCCTTGATTAACTTTACACTGTGAGATTTATTTATTAAAAATGGGGCTAGACATGTCTGAAAATGTAAGGCTAGAATATAGGTCTGTAAAATCCTTTAGTATTTTATATTATTGTTTTTCATAACTATAATTATTGCCATTGCATTTTTCTTTGCCTTCAGTGGTTTCTTCCAATATTCTATGCTCTCAAAACTAATCTAATTTTTTTCTTTTTTGCAGGTGATCTTTTTGGTAATTTGACTTCATTTTTTTGACTTACAACTTGTTATCAGGAAACAAAATGATTGTTTATTTGTTCTGTCAGGTTCTTCCTCTCTAAGTAACTAGTGTACATCAAGTTTAAGTGCTAAGGGTAAATAGGAAAAAAATTTTTTTTTTAAACATTCTAATCCGAACTCCCTCCCACAACATTCGACCCAAAACTAATATATTTAACTTGATGAGTGCTCCAAGCCTAACTTATTTTTTATTTCCCCCCAGGCTAGACCTTGCATGAATACAGAATAAGTACAGCATGCTTTGTTTCACTCATACTACAATGAAATGATCGAAAACCAGAATCTGATAAGGCAATGAAGAACTCATCATCACAAGGCCTTTATAAGGGATTTTATAAGGAACTAAGCGGCAATCACAGAAAGCTAATCAAACCATTCTGAGAAGGGTAGGAGCCAAGAGGATAGAGGGTAGTAGAGTATATTAACATTGTCTCTGAGTATTTTGAGATATGGTCTAATTACAATATAAGGATTTCATTCGGGATGAGGCTGTTCAAACCATTTGCTGCTTCAGGTTGAACCGTTATATCAAGAACATTTTTGTTATTGTTTTTTCTTTTATAATCTATATCAAATTTGCCAAATTATGCAAAAGAAAGGTACTCTAAATGTGGTATATATATTTTTGTAATTATGAATTATTTTATTAAATATATTAATACCTGTAAGTTTTTTATTAAAAGTATCAAACTGTTCTTTTCAGTATAGAATGCAAAGCCAGATAAGCAGGGCTCATTTCCCATAAACGTGTGTTGATTATATGAAAGTTCACAGGGTGTTGTTTTCTAAATTTTAATTAAAGGCATATGTATTAGGGTTCCTTTAGCTAACAGAGAGTGGTAATCTAATGATGCTTTCTATTATGTCCATTTTTGTATAGTATCATGTTTAACATAATGCTGTGTAAAATTTTATCATTACAGTATTTTAATTACAAAAATATGCAACTTTCAAGAGCAAACTACGTATCAACAATTCATGATACCACAATCAAAATACCAAGAAAATCAGTGTTATGTTTATATACCTGCATATAAAAGTAAATATGAACATTTTCTGATGATTCCTTTTATTATTTCTTCGCCCTTAATCTTTACGGTGTTATTTCAATACATTTGTGACTTTCAAAGCAGTAGTATCATATTTTTTAATATCTAGGATTATTATTTCTCACTGGAAACTTTGGAATGTAACTATTACCATCATAATGCCTATTTTAATCTTTTCTGTATTTGATTTAAAGTACAGGTGGAACATATCAAATATGCAAACCAAAAAGAATAAAGAAATCCTACTTTTTCAATTATTCTTCAGCTGGCAATTAAAATGGAATATTTGTTTAAATGTTCCCTCTAAATATATTCTCAGGTGGGGAGTCTTTGCCCAACATTGTGCAGATAATGTTATCTGCTTCATGCATGCTAATATCACACTCTCACTGCTGGATGCAAGCTATATAATCTCTCAAATAGGTCTTTGGTTTAAATCTGTTGTTTGGGATCAAAAAAAAAAATAGAGTCAAGTAATACAACTGAAAAATAGTGAATCTCTCCCTTTCTGAACAGTCGCCATTTATCTTGAAAATATTCCTGTGATTTGCCTCTTAAAATGTTAGTATCCTAAAATAACAAGCCAAACTCCAGAGTCTATCAATCAGGGAATTATAAATTCAAGAAGAGGCCCCTCACTCCATCATATCACTTTTTTTCTCAAGAAGTAAAAAATTATTTTTTTCATAGATAAATTTATTTTCTGTATAACTCCTTATGACATGGAGGTATTATTTCTTCCTAAGGGGCTGTACCTACAGAAAATACTTTCTTCACACATTACCATATATATGCATATATTCAAATTTCAAAATGGCCTAAAAATAATTTTGCTGTCCAAATCAGTTCAGACTCATAGCGACCTTGTAGTACAGAGTGGGACTGCCCTAGAGGGTTTCCAAGGCTGTAATCTTTAAGTAAGCATTCTGCTGCACCTTTCTCCCACAGGGCAGCCAACTGCCAATCTTTCGTGAGTAGCCAAGCTGCACCACCACTGTGCCACCAGGGCTCCAAAATGGCCATAAGGCCAAACCAAACCAAACCCATTGCCATCAAGAGGATTCTGGCTCATAGTGACACTGTAGGACAGAGTAAAATTGCCCCATAGTGTTTTCAAGGCTGTAATTTTTATGGAAGCAGACTGCCATCTCTTCCTCCCACAGAGCAGCTGGTACTGTCAAACTGCCAAACTTTTGATTAGCATCTGAGGGCTTAACCACAGGTCATCAGGGCTCCTTAAATTGGCCATAATAAGTCATAATTATAAACCATTAAGCTTAGAACTGTATTTTTCACAATGATACTAAAAGGCTAGATAAATATCAAAGTTATTCTATTCAAAATTTCAATCCTATACAATTTAAGATCATATTTTCTTCAATCCTTTTTTGGTTATCATTACTAACAACAGGATTAAAACATTTAAATGCCTTTTAGTCTTAAGTTGCATGAAAGAAATACACGAAATTGTTCCTACTATATTTAACTTGTCCCTGGGTTATGTATACATCTTGACTACCTATAGAAAGTCAAGAGTCTATCTAGAGGTGCCTTGGAAGAAAGACCTGGTGATCTACTTCTGAAAAATCAGCCATTGAAAACCCTATACCATTTTATTCTGACACACAGGCAGTCACCATGAGTCAGAATTGAATTGACAGCAACTACAGTTATTAAGCAATTGGCTGCTTACCAAAAAAGGTTGGCAGTTTGAATCTACCAGCTGTTCTTGGAAACCCTGTAGGATAGTTCTACTTCACCCTATAGGGTCATTAAGGGTCAGAATCGACTTGGCGGCAAGAGTTTGAGTTTAGTTTTGGTTACATTTAACTTATTACCTGCTTCACCCAGTTATAACCTGTCAGCTATAAAGCTGTATTTCTTATGCTACAGTTTGAGATCTAGTGAACTCAAAATTGTTTTACTTATTCACAGTTCTTCTGGTTTTACAGAATGACTATTGCTCCTTTTAGGCTTTTTCTTTCATGCCCAAGGATTTTGACCATTTTATCAAGACTGCTTCCTAACATGCTTTTCAAAAATGTAGTTATTTTGTATTGAATTATAACTACTTTCGTCATACACTTTTGAAATATTGCAACTAGAATTATAAACAGTATTCTACATGTGCCCACACTATGTTATTATTCAAGAATCAGTTAACTTTATTCTTCTTTTTATTACCCTTTTTGATAATGACAATTTTTAAGTTGACTTTTTTTTTGTACAAGATAAGCCACCATAATTTTTACTTCTGAAATAGTCTGTAATAATCCCTAGATTACTATTTATAGTTTACAAATAATAGCCCAGAGACTGTCGTCTTATAGGCTTTTCATCAGAAGTTGATTGGTAGCCACTAATTTAAATTGAAATATAATTTTTTTTTAATCACCAGAGTTTAATAATGAAATAAGTATCTTCTATTAAGTGCCTCCTTTACTTTCTAAAAAGCTCAGTTTAATGATAATAGAACATAGCTAATTCATACAAGAGAATGTATCACTATAATGGTATTAATACTATACTATTAACACTGTATTGGTATTGGAAACCCTGGTGGCTCAGCAGTTAAGAGCTACAGGTGCTAACCAAAATGTCAGCAGTTGGAATCCACCAGGTGCTCTCTGGAAACTCTGTGGGGCAGCTCTACTCTGTCCTATAGGGTCGCTATGAGTCAGAATTGACTTGATGGCAGTGAGTTTTTTTATACTGATACGGTATATTAATTAATTAATATACTATACTGATATTAATGAGCTAGAGCTCCATGGATTAATAATCCTCAAAAACAACATGTTAAGGGGTAAAAAAAGGAATGATTTTTAGGAGTAAAGATTTACCATTATTTGACCTTTGCAAGCACATACAATCAATCCTATGTGTTGTTAATATACGTATATGTGAGCAGTTATAAAATATTTATATATAAGCTATGTAAATTTTTTTTTTTTTGTAAATATTCCTATCACCATGAGGTTACTCATAAGAGAGCGGGAGAAGTAAACTACGGAGACTTGGACATTAGCTGTCATTTTGACTTTCTTTCAAATAAAAAAAGAAAAGCTGAAGCTAATAAATCTAAGAGTTAATATCTTCAAAGGCTGTGTGGTCAAAATATTAAGTATGTTTTGTGATATTCTGTATAGTTTTTTGGGTCTTTGAAAATTTTTGAAATAACTGAACTAGCAAAAATTAGTATAAAATTGTGGTTTTTGTTGCAAATATTAAGAAGATTCAGAATGTGACAGTTAATAAAAACACTGATATACAAAACTCACACTTAAGAAAGAACAGTTAAGTGCCTTTCCTCTCTACTTTCTGCTACCATCCCCGTAGAACACTTTATTGTTTATTTAAAAATCAGTTACTACTCGACAGAAGTCAGGGATGAAAGCAAAATTGCCTTGGATTTCAGCTCCAGAATCCATTAATTAGCAGCTAGGGATCCTAGACACTTTAATCAAAATATAAAGAGGCATCGACAATTAAAGAATCATCATCAAATGAAAGAAACCATTTTTCAAACCAAGGCAAGTATGAGAGGAGATACATGATTTTTAAAAATCTAATTTACATGCTTTTTTCCCTGCAATACAGAAAAAAAAAAAAAAAAAAAAAAAAAACTTTAGCAGTTATTTTAACATATGTGAACAGTTTCAAAAAAGCCTCATTTTTCAGGGATGGAACATGATGCATAATGTATAAGCTTGTATGTACTTATACATATGTGAATTTGCATGTATACTATACATATATGTATGTTCATGTATATGTATGATGTCAGATGGCTCTTGACTGAAAGCAGAGAATACCACAAAGTTGTTTGCCTGTGTTTTATTGGCTGTGTAAAGGCATTCCACTGTGTGGTTCATAACAAATTTTAGATAACCCTGTGAAGAATGTGAATTTCAGAACGAGAGGACACTGCGTGGTTTAAAATCAGGAAAGTTGTGCATCTGGGTTATATACTTTCACCATGCCTACTCAACCTGTATGCTGAGCAAATAATCTAAGAAATTATATGAAGAAGAAGATGATACCGGGATTGGAGGAAGACTCACTAACAGCCTGTGTTACGCAGATGACACAACCTTGCTTGCTGCAAGTGAACAGAACTTGAAGCACTTAATAAAGATCTTTGATAAAGATCGAAGACAACAGCCTTCAATATAGATTATACCTTAGTGTAAAGAAAACAAAAGTTCTCACAACTGGACCAATTAAGCAACATCATGATAAACTGAGAAAATACTGAAGTCGTCAAAGATTTTATTTTACTTGAATCCACAATCAATACCCATGGAAGCAGCAGTCAAGAAATCAAACGACGTATTGTACTGGGAAAATCTACTTCAAACAACCTCTTTAAAGTGTTAAAAAGTATGGATGTCACTTTGAGGACTAAGGTGTGCCTGACCTGAACCATGGTGTTTTGAATTGCCTCATGAGCATGTGAAAACTGGTCAATGAATAAGGAAGTCCAGGTAAGAATTGATGTCTTTGAATTATAGTATTGGGGAAGAATATTGAATACAACATGTACTGCTAGAAGAACGAACAAATCTGTCTTGGAATGTGTACAGCCAGAATGCTCCTTAGAAACGAAGATGTTGAGACTTTGTCTCACATATTTTGGATATGTTATCAGGAAGGGACCAGTTCCTGGAGAAGGGCTTCATGCCTGGTAGAGAGTCAGTAAAAGAGAGGAAGATACACAGCGAGATGGATTGACACAGTGGCGGCAACAATGGACTCAAACATAGCAAAGATTGTGAGGATGGTGCAGTACCAGACAGCTCTTTACAGTACTTTTGTGACATATAGAATTTTTGGGTTATTGAGATGCATCTTTTTTTTTTCCTTTTATTGTACTTTAGATGAAGGTTTACAGAACAAGACAGTTTCTCATTAAACAGTTAGTACACGTATTGTTTTACGACATTGGTTAACAACCCCACAACATGTCAACGCTCTCCCTTCTCAAACTTGAATTCCCTATTACCAGCTTTCTGGTTCCCTCCTGCCTTCTAGCTCTTGCCCCTGGGCTAGTGTTCCCCTTTAGTCTCCTTTTGTTTTATGGGCCTGTCCAGTTTTTGGCTGAAGGGTGAACCTCAGGAGTGACTTCATTACTGAGTTGAAAGGGTGTCCAAGGGTCATACGCTCAGGGTTTCTTCAGTATCTGTCAGGCCAGCAAGTCTGGTCTTTCTTTTTCAGTTAGAATTTTGTATTGCATTTTTCTCCAGCTCTGTCCAGGACCCTCTATTGTGACCCCTGTCAGAGTGGTCAGTGGTGGTAGCCAGGCACTATCTAGTTATACTGGACTCAGTCTGGTGGAGGCCGTGGTAGATGTGGTCCATTAGTCCTTTGGACTAATCTTTCCCTGTATCTTTAGTTTTCTATATTCTTCCTTGCTCCCAAAGGGGTGAGACCAGTGGAGTATCCTAAATGGCCACTCACAGGCTTTTAAGACCCCAGGCGCTGCTCAGCAAAGTAGGATGTAGAACATTTTCTTTAGAAATGCATCATCTTTTAATTCAGTGGTGATAAATTATTTTGATGAATGCGAAGTTCAGATTCTTTTATTCTAATAACATTACGAAACTCTAAGGGTCTGATAATGATAAGCATACTTAGAATTTAGCTAGCATAGTGAACAATCACACAAAATATTTTGCCTATAATGCTTACAATATAGTCTTCAAAATTGCCCCCGAAGAAAAAATAAGTTCGATAAGTAAAAGCCCAGGAATAATCTATGTTTGCTACTTCTACTAATACTAGGGCTTATGGAACACTTATGTTTTCTATGAATACGGAGGAGCATGGCAGAGAAAAAATTCAGGATAAATAGGTGCTAAGGAGTAATACAATATTTGAATCCATGTTCTTATTTACTAAACTTTAAAAGTGGCATGATTTTTAGTGTAACATTCTTCAGAGAATACATTTCATTGTATTTGCTTAGAAAATATGATTTGGTATATATCCTGAAATGATTTTGTTCCATAACATTAGAACACTTTATGTGGCAGCCACTCTGTTATGCACCACTTTTGATCTCTATTCTAGAAGCAACACGCCACAAGAGGCACACTTAGCTAACAGCCTCCAGTTGCTTTCAGGATCTACCTCAGCTTTTGAGCCATGGTACACAACAGAATGGTTGCCTCCATCCAGTAAAAGAGTGTTATGAAAATACAAGGGTTCAGCATTTCCAGCCTCCCCTGTTGGGTTAGCTAGAATTTTCTCAAGGCTACACTGCTATTGGAAGCCCTGGTGGTGTAGTGGTTAAGTTCTACAGCTGTTAACCAAAAGGTTGTCAGTTCGAATCTGCCAGGTGCTCCTTGGAAACTCTACAGGGCAGTTCTACCCTGTCCTATAGGGTCGCTATGAGTTGGAATCCACTCGACAGCAGTTGTTCTTTGGGACACTGTTATCTGAAACTCTCCCTATTCAATCTTCTTTCCTTTCTAGTCTCCTTTCACTGGTATCAGACCTGTACTGCAATTAGAAGTCTCTTCCTACTCCTACCTTTTTTCCTTTATCTTTCACCAACACTGTTCTCAGGGAATATCCTGTACTTCTAAGGAGTCCTTGTGGTGCAGTAGTTAAAGTGCTTGGCTGTTAATCAAAAGGTCAGTGGTTAAAACTTACCAGCCACTCCATTGGGGAAAGATGTGGCAGTCTGCTTCCATAAAGATTATAGCCTTGGAAACCTATTCAGCGGTTCTACTCTATCCTGTAGGGCAGAATTGACTTGAAAACAATGGATTTTACTTCTAAGAACATATTTGTATATGCATCATGGAGGACCCAAATGACAAGCATAAGATGTATAAGAAAATCTTAAATGAATTTTCTACATAATCATCTAAATTTAAGTCTTGAGACCCCAAACATTTTATGAAATTTTGAGCAATTTTCTCGGGGAAAAAAAAAAAGAATGAATGTAATACTTGGCACATTATCAAAAAAAAAAAAAAAAAAAACCCACAGCCATCAAGTCCATTCCAACTCCTAGTGACTCTATAGGACAGAATAGAACTGCTCCATAGGGTTTCCAAGGAGAGCCTGGTGGATTTGAATTGTTGACCTTTTGGTTAGCAGTTGAACTTGTTGAATGAGTGTCCTGCTTTCTTCAAAAGAGAATACTAATATAACTTGTTGGTTTATTAATGACTCTTCTCTATGACTAATCAGAGTACTGGATCAAAGGTAGTACTAGCAGTATAGTTGAATCCATCACCAACTTTTGACTGGATATAATTCTCCAGATGGTTTCTTTGAATTAGCTTTTGCTCCCTAAAATCACTACAGATTTTATAGTTTATAAAATAGTAGAACTAAAGGGATATTACAAATAACCCCATGCCAAAAATTTCAACAACCTAGATGAAATGGAAGAATTCCTTGAAACATACAAACTACCAAAGCTGACTTAAGGATAAATAACCTGAATAGTCAAGTGTCTATTTAAACAATTGAATTTGTAGTGAAAAACCTAAGCAAAAAGAAAACTACAGTCCCTGATGTTCTCATTGGTGAGCTATATCATTAAAAAAGAAGAAATACTAACAATTCTGCAAAAATTCTTTCAAATAATTGAATAGGGAGTATGTCCCAATTAATTCTATTTGACCAGCATTATCAGCATTATCTTGATACTAAAATCAGAAAAAAAAAAAAAAAAAGACTCTACAAAAAAAAAAAAAAAAACCTATGGAATAATATTTTTCATGAATGTAGATGTAAAAATTCTGAACAGTAGTTTATTAAATAAATCTGACAATACATGGAAAAAATGGTTTAATATTGAAAATTATAGAGTAGCACAAGAAAACTGTAGTTGGTGGATATGTTCATTTTCTTGAATGCAGTGATGGTTTAACGGCATATGCATCTGTCAAAATATCTTATCAGCATTTACGGGATGCAGATAAAGCACTGTTTACAGGGAAATTTATAGCATTAAATTCATGTATCAGGAAACAAGAAAGATCTAAAATTTGTAAATTTAATTTTACCTTAGGAAAATAGAGAAAGAAGATCAAATTAAACCTAAAGAAAGCAGAAGAAAATAAATACTAAAAATTGAAGCTTAAATAAATGAAATTGAAATTAGAAAGCAATAGGGAAAATCAATGACACCAAACACTGGTTCTTTGAAAAGATAAATAAAATTAATAAACCTATAGCCAGGCTATGGTAAATTAAAAGGCCCATAAAAATGAGGAAAACGCTCCCTGAGATGGACTGTCATGGGCGTTACAACAATGGGCTCAAATATAATAAAGATTACGAGGATGGCACAGGATTGGGCAATGTTTCATTCTGTTACATGTCAGGTTGCCATTAGTTGGAGCCTACTTGAAGGCAACTAACAACAACAAGCATAGGTAATCAAAGAAAAGAACTGAGAAGATAGAAATTACTGATATCACATATGAAAAATGGGTCGTTACTACTGATTCCCTGAACATTAAGAGGATAATTAAACAATACGACAAAGAAATCTATGTCCCCAAATTTAAAAACTTTGATGAAATGAAATAATATTTTCAAATTCACCAACTACTGAATGTCAATTAAAGAGAAATAGATAACCCAGTTACCCAGTTATAGCCAAGAGGTTTTTACATTCCTTAGTTTTCCTCCTGGTCACATACCCATACTTGATTTCTGTCAAATGACATTGAACTCCACTTGTTCTTCACTCTGATTGAAATCCCTTCCCAAAATATCCTGTTCATTGTGGTCTCTGTGAAGGTATTACCACCCCAACCCTCGCTATCTGAAATAACATTTCACCCATTCCATTACTCTGCCTCTTCTTAATTTCTCTCAAGCATTTATCATAATCAAACACTATGTTTTTATTTATATATTTACTTTCTTACCATCAAAGAGAAACAGATATGACCCATTTTCCACAGACACTTTTTCTAAAAGTAATAAAATATCCACCAATCCAAGATATCAACTATGTCTATTCTCTTTCCATCTCCATAATAAATGCTACACTAAAGTTGGTGTCTATTACTCACTTTCAAGTTTTAGAATTGTTACTTTCTATGTAAACAGATATAAGTAATATATAATATTTTGCTTTTTTAAATTTTATATGGTATTTTCCTACAGTATATATTCTCTTTGCAGTTTTTGCCTAATGTTTAAATTTGGAAATTAATCAATTCTGAGGCCTATATCTCTACTTTATTCATTTAACTACTATTTAATTTTCCATTATATGAGTGAATCACACATTTCTTTATTTCTTTACTGAAGGATAACTTTTTAAATATTTCCAACAGTGCTGCTATAAACATTCTTCCTACACATTTATGTTAAAGCTTCTCCAGAAGCTCAATTACTGAATTATTGGTGCTTAAAAGACATTAGCTTTAGCTAAAATTACGGGCATTTTTATTTCTATTTCTCTGAACACTAGCGAGATTTAGCATGTTTTTCTTCATTTGTCACCAAGACTTCTACTCCGGTAAATTGTTTATATTATTTATTCTGTTGTTTTTTCTTTTATTATTGATTTGAAGTGTTCTTTGTATATGTGTGACCCTAATTCTATGTCAGTTACTTTACTGCAAGTATCATCTACCTCCCTATGGTTTCTCTTTTTTGCCACCTGTTAGGTAATGATAATAGAAACAGCAAAAATGGAGTTTTTTGGCAGCATTTGTCCCACAGATTAGTTCTGAGTCAAATATTTGATAGTATATTGATCCACAGTTCGACTTTTGACCTGTAGGTGAGTTTTTTTGCATTAGCAACCTCCTGAATAGAATTCAAATACTATGACCTTTTCAAATTTCTGATTAAGTTACCTAAATTTCAAAAAACATTATAATCCATTATACCTCATTATTCTTGCAAAACCAAGCATTTGCAATTTCTTTTAGTCTAGTCGGATAGAATAATTATGCAGCTTACACTTGCTCCAATAATACCTGATGCCTGATTTTGTCTAGGGGAAGTACTGTTTCTCTAAATGCTGCTTCAGCGGAATGCCCTACATTGCATTCTCCCTAAGGTCGTCAGAAAAACCCAGCCACGAAGGCCTATTTGACCCTCTCCAATAGGTATTTTCAGTTTATTATTGTTCAGTTATTCTACCAAGGGGCTTTCTAAATATAGTTACCCTCAGGTACTAAGATTATTTTATATTAATCAACAACCACATGGCACAGCTATTAAAGGTTTTTTTGGTTTTTTTTTTTTTTTGCCTTTAATACTTACTGGGTCATTTAATTGAGCCATCTCACTTAACTTTTTTAAATCTGTTTTCTCATCTCAAGAATCTTTTGAAATATTTGTTCTAAAGGAAGGCCTTTTCACTCCCTAGAACTTCAAATTGAATAACAAAAAAAGCCTTTTCAAAGAGCAGCATCTTTAAAAATTATTTCAACTTTACAGACTGAAGAAAATCCTCAAAAAGAGCAGTTATGATCCAAAGAATCTTGTTTACTTGCAAAGAACATATATATAGTATTTGATGATATGCTATTTCACAAGAAAATAGAGTATCTTGTTTGCCAGGAAAAAAATAATGAGTTATTTGAAGTGGTGGAACAAATATGCATTAATTCTTAAATTCAAGATATATATTTAAGTATATATATATATACATATATATATGTATATATACACAGAGAGAGAGAGAGAGCCCTAAAATTAATTTCTCGGGGCACTTGACCAAAAGAATGTTGTTTCTGGGTATGAACTTAAATCCCATTTTGAAACAGCCTGCTGTACTTTAAAGAATTAAACTTTAAGCAGACTTAATCTGGTATCCAATGAAATGTTTTCTTTATAACCATATCAAGAACAAACACTGTCAGTTTTTTTCTCAAGGGGACTTTATATAACCTCGGCATTTCCAGAAAGGAATGTCTAGCAAAAGCCCTGTAAATTTCCTTCCTGTAAACCCACCAGGGTCATTAAACTGTAACTAATCAACAAAGCACATATCATCAAGCGGTAAGTAGTTAACAAAAGATCTTTGAACCAATCGTTATAAAGATCCCACTTTGTTAACCTTCCTTTGACTTTTAAGCCAATCAGAATATTGAAGTTCAAATCTAATAAACGTCTTTATTTTAATTCAATTTAGACCATGAGTTTTTCACTCTACAGCTCTACATACACACACATATGTGTGTGTTTTGTTCTGTTGGAATCAACTCGAAGGCATCCAACAACACGATATATATATTTGCTAAATTGCTCAGCATAATTAAAAGGAGAATAATTTGGAAGGGGAGGGGAAAATATTAGGTGGTGGTCCAGATAACTTGAAGTTTAGTCCTTGCAAAAATTAATTGTAATCGGGAGATTTACCCAATATCGGCATAAGAAACAATGAAATTGGAGATGAAAATGAAAATTTTTGGTGGAAACTATGTTCTCTGCAAAATATGCACACTCCAGGTAATCTCTCATAAATTACTCAAGATCCAATTATCCAAAAAATACTTGTTGTTTTTGGTCTCTAGTGGAAACCTACCGAGTAGCTTAATTCTACTACTTTGAGGACAATACGTATATAGCACTAATATATTGACTAGGGTCAAGTCAGCTATTACATTAATCAAGCGTATATAATATATTGAATTCATAAATAACCTTTAAGGTTATACCAGTTGTGGTGCCTATCTGTAGGTAGGTATGTAATATATTTGGGGCATAATTATTTCCTGAATTTTACCAAAATATTCAACCCTGTAAATATTTTGTCAATATTTTAGTCTTTATGAAGAATTTGACAGCCTAGTTGAGAATAGACACCGGATATGCACGAAACAACGTATTGTTTGTTAGTTGCTATCAAGTAACCTCTGACATATTTTCAGATTCTTCACTTGCTCTTTTGTGTAGAGTTCATCCTATACTATTCTGCACTGATATTAGTTGAAGTTGAGTTGGCTCTGACTCATGGCGACCTTATGTATAACATAAGGAAACTTTGCCTGGTACTGTGCCATCCTGAGAACTGTAAATATGTTTGAGCCCAATGTTACAACTATTGTGTCAATCCACCTCACTGAGGATTTCTCAAATTCTTACTTATCTCTACTTTACAAATTATGATGTCCTTTTCTAACAACTGGTCTTTCGTGATGACATGTCAGAAGTTAACGAGTCAAAGACTCACCTCCTCGCTTAAAGGAGTATTCTGGCTGTATATTCTCCAAAATTGGTTTATTTCTTCTTATTGCAGTCCAAAGTATATTCAATACTCTTTGCCAACACCACAATATTAACGTTTCAATTCTTCCACTACCCTTTGTCATGCTACGGTGGCTGGTGTGTTGCTATGATGCTGGAAGCTATGCCACAAGTATTTCAAATACCAGCAAAGTCATCTATGATGGACAGGTTTAGCAGAGCTTCCAGACTAAGACAGGCTAGCAAGATGATCCTGGTGATCTAAATTAGCCAGGGAGTATTAACCAACGAAATTCTTATACATAACAACAGAAATTGTCACCAGTGTACTTTAAAAGACTACACTGATATTGCGAATTAAAATATTACAGAGGGGCAGGGGATGAGTATAGCAAAGAAATGATCAGCGTGTGAGCCCTTTTTAAGAGATTAGGTTTTGATTAGAAAATAGACTACACGCACTTTTCACTCATCGACTATCTCATTATCTGACATTTTGCACTTATGGTAACGGTAAAAAATCTACTACCTGGCTATTTTGCACTTTAATGACACACATCTGGCAGTAATGAACACCAGGGTATGAGGCAAGAGTAACACTGGCTATGATAGTTAAGGTTATGTACCAATGAGACTGGGTCATGATTCTTAGTGGTCTGGCAGCTGTGTAGTTATGTAATTTGGCAGTTATGCAATGATGTAATTGGGCAGTTACATAACAGTGTAGTCATCCTCCATTTATACATAAAGCTGATTTTCATGTAAGAACCTAATTTTTGGTTCCTAACTATGTTGATAAGTGAGGAGTAAGTGTATATTCAAGTCAAAATGAATAGATACAGGTGCTCGAATATTAGTCAGAAAATGCTAGGGGCTAACAGAATGAAAGCTATTAAAAATGTCTATTTCCATAAGTATTTACCCTGAAAAATATTTCTGCTGGGGTTAAAATTTGTGGACTCTGCCTAGCAGTAGATTTCTTGAGCATCAGCAGTCAAGTGAACAGGCGGACACAACTCTAATCAGGTTATGCAGAGGAAATGTTTAAAGATTCTTTGAAGCACAAATTCAAATGACACAGCACAACTGTGTGCTACAGGGATGCAACAGCTGCAGTCGGGCCTCCTGGCAGTTACTTATGGCTCTGTCAAGCAGTGCTATCAGAAAAATTTGATTTGCTGCTGTTAAATGATGGTGTCAAAAGGAAAGCAAAGGTGGCTCTTGAACTAACAAGTCTAAAGACAAATTTCATTTAGAAAAAAGGCTATTTTTTTCTCCACATAGTCACTGTCTTTGAGATTTTAATACAGTGTCTTTTAGATGTTTAGCTCTTGTTACATTTCTCCTGTATTTAGGTTTCTTTCACATATGAAAATAATTATTTTATTATAAGGTACTAACCATTGTTGATTCTCTTTCTCTCTTTTTCAGTTGATCTACCTTGAATATTGTTTTCAAATATCATAACCACTGTTTGAATTCTCCTGTGGTCTGGTTGGAGCCCTGGTGGTGCCGTGGTTAAGCATTTGTATGCTGGGCAAAAGACTGGCAGTTCGAATCTACCAGTCGCTCATTGGAAACCCTATAAGACAGCTCCATTCTTCCCTATAGGGCTGCTGTGAGGCCAAATTGACTCATTGGCAACTGGTTTGCTTTTTTTTTTTTTGGTGGTCTGATTAGTCAAAAAAAAAAAACAGTTTGCAAGGTACATTTACAAGAATGTGAATTGAAGTGCCCTCCCTTGTAGTGTAAAAACACGTCATATTTTATAGGGTCTATAACAATCATTTGTCAATGTGTTTTTTAAGGAAAGTTTCAAAAATACAGCATTTTAAAGATTCTGCAAGTGACATGTCAAGACATAATGTGTTGGTAATAACTGAACATTTATATTGTATAATTTACAAAAACCACATCTATTGCAATGAAGCTAATGTGTTTGCTCGCCATACTCCAGTGGTCTCCATTGTTGTATTAAGCCAGGGATATATTTCTTATAGTTTGTGCCAGTGCTTTGTCTGTGCAATGCCCTTGAATAGTGTCATGTTTTCTTTATAGCAGCTGTGCCTTGAAAAGGGTCTTCATCAATTCTCAACAAAGCAGCTAGAGTGATAAGGTCAAAATTTGTCAGAAACTGTTATCCCTCCATTCTGAGTGAACAAGTAGCTTCCTATCTCACCTGCTTGTAAAGCCTCACCAAATCTTGCCCCCAGCCCCATTATATCTCTGAATTCAACTCTCACTCCTGTCCCCCTCCCTCCATTCTAGCTATACTGGCTTCCACAACATTCCCCCATCACACTAGGCACACTCCTGCCTTGGGAAGTTTAAGTCATTCTTCTCACTACCTGGCACGCTTTTCTTCCTGATATTTTTATGGTTTCCTTTTTCATCTCCTTCCATTTTATTTTCAAATGTAAAAGTTCAGCCTTCTCTGACCACACTATTTAAAATTGTAATCTTTATCCGTACTTTTTTCTTTCCTTCTTTATGTTATAATAGCATGTTCTTCTTTAGTTTTTTTATTGTTTTTTAGGATGACATAATGATTGAATATACATTAAGTAAATTAGAAATTAGTTTACATTATGGCTGCATGAATATCCAGAACATAGTGGCTTTGTTAGACTACTTAGCAACAGACACAAATCATTACGTGATTATAAATGCTTATGTGCTTCTGAACTATAGGATCTAAGAAGAGAAAGAAATCTGATACAATATACCATTGAATCCCCTTAATTGACATCTGATGAAACTGAGGCCTGAGAGACTGTGTTACTTGCCCAAGGTAATGACAAATGAATTCAGTAGAGATAGTACTAAAACTTGAGCCTTCTGATTCCAGGTGTGAGGGTCCACAAAACACCAAACTATAGTGGGTAAGGACTTGGCTGTCATGAGAAAATGCCCTGTTCCAATCCTCATTCCATCACTTATTAATCACCACTGACTAGTCATTAGGTTAAGTTACTTAAACTTCTTAAGTCTCAGTTATCTGTAAAACAGGTAAATAACAGTACCTACTTCATAGATTTGGGGTAAAAATTAAACAAGCTATTTTATATAAAATATTTAGGACCTAGTACATTACAAGTATTTGGATAAGTTAGTAAGTCTTGTGTTACTATGATATAAGATATATTGTTTATGCTAATATGTGCCTATATATTAATGGTACATATTTCCAATACCAAAACCAAACCAAACCCACTGCTGTCAAGTCGATTCCAATTCATAGCAACCACATAAGGTTACCAAGGATGTATATATTTACCGAAGCAGACTTTCACAATTTTCTCTCATGGAGGGGCTGGTAAGTTGCAACTGCTGACCTTTCAGCTAGCAGCCCAGCTGCTTAACCACTGTTCCACCAAGGCTCCTAAGGAAACTATAAACTTATTCATTTATACTGTGGTGGTATCTCTAAGGAAATGGAACTAGGGATGCCATTGCTGATGTTAGATGGATCTTGGCTGAAAGCAGAGAATTCCAGAAAGACGTTTATCTGTGCTTTATAGACTATGCAAAGGCATTCAAATGTGTGGATCATAACAAATTATGGATAACATTGCAAAGAGTGGAAATTCCAGAACACTTAATTGTGCTCATGTGGAACCTGCACAGAGATCAAGAAGAAGTTGTTAGAACAGAACAAGTGGATACAACATCGTTTAAAATCAGGAAATGTCTGCAGCAGTGTCTTATATTTTCACCATACTTATTCAATCTGTATGCTGAGAAAATAACTCGAGAAGCTGGACTATACGAGGAAGAACTTGACATCAGGATTGGAGGGAGACTCATTAACAACCTGTCATATGCAGATGACACATCCTTGTTTGCTGAAAGCAAGGAGTACTTGAAGCAGTTACTGATAATCATAGACTGCAGCCTTCAATATGGTTTACACCTCAGCATAAGGAAAACTAAAGTCCTCACAAATGAACCAATAAGTAACATGATAAATGGAGAATATATTGAAGTTGTCAATGATTTCATTTTACTTGAATCCACAATCAACTCCCGTGGAAGCAGCAGTCAAAAAAGCAAACAACATATTGTATTGGGCAAATATGCTGCAAAAGACCTCTTTGAAGTGTTAAAAAGCAAATATGTCATTTTTAGGACCAAGGCACGCCTGATCGAAGCCATGGGTATTTTCAATTGTCTCATACACATGCGAAACCTAGACAATGAACAAAAAGACTGAAGAAGAATTGATACCTTTGAATTATGGTGTTGAGAAGAATATTGACTCTACCACGGACTGCTGGAAGAAAGAAACAAATCTGTCTTGGAAGATGTACAGCCAGAATACTCCTTTGACTCAAAGACACCAAGAATGCATCTTACATACTTTGGACATGTCATCAGAAGGGACCAGTCCCTGGGGAAGGACATCATGTTTGGTAAGCAGAAGGTAAGCAAAAAAGAGGAAGACCCTCAATGAGATGGCTGCAACAATGAACTGAAACATAGCAAACACTGTGAGGATGCACAGGACTGTGCATTGTTTCATTCTGTTGTACATGGTATCGTTATGAGTCATAACTAACTTGATGGCACCTAACAGGAATAGCAACATCTCTAAGGAAGACCTGTCGCCAGAATCAAATGTTGCGTTAAAACAAGACAATTACTTATGTAAACAGTATCCATAAAGACAATGATAGTCCAGTCATACATATGTTCTAATTCTCCACAAACAAGAAGAGTAAAGCTTTCAACAGCAAAATTTTATTTCAGTAATGATACAAGGAGTGTTGGTGGAGCAATGGTGAAGTGCTCAGCTGTTAAGCGAAAGAGTGGAGGTTCCAACCCTCCCAGCATGTCTGTGGGAGAAAGACCGGACAATCTCCTTCTGTAAAGGTTATAGCCAAGAAAATCCTATGGGGTAGCTCTACTCTGTCACATGAAGTAGCTGTGACTTGGAACCAACTCAGTGGCACTCAGCAACACCAATACAGGCAATATTTTTGTAAGTAATATGGCTAAATATGATTTCACAAGACAGTTTTTACTATCTAGAGAGTTTTTAAGGGTTTCAAGACTTTTTTTTTAAATTAATTTGGGATGGAGGAGAGTTGTTCATTTATTTGAAGTTCCTGGATGGTTTGTTACATTCTCTGCACCTTGGAAGAAAGATCTGGCACCCTACTTCTGAAAAATCAGCCCCTGAAAATCCTACGGAGCACAATTTTACTTTGACTTACATGGGGTCCCCATGAGGCAGAATTGACTCAACAGCGAGTGGTTTGGTGTTTCGGTTTGGTAAGTTTATTTAATGCTTAAACATAATGAATATATCAAATAAATTTGTGACTTATAAATAAGTTTCCAAAACTGGCTGATTCTAGAGGTAGTTCATGAATATTTTATTGTTAGCACTCCTTTGCTGCTGAACTTGGATCTGAGAAATTGGCTGTTTTATGTCTTATACACATCTTGCCAACGACTTGGAGCTCAGTTTTGCAGTGCCCTTGATGGAGGGACAAAGAACTGCTGCAGGCACAGTTTTAGTTGGTGGGTCTTGAAAGGCAACCTTCATTGGCGTTAGATCTTTTAATTATTTTTACCGTGCAAGTATTGCACAGGCTGTGATTCTATAAACAGGGACTCCCATCATCATTGCCAGTGCATTGATCATAACATGCGGTTTAATAGATCAGTGCCCTCAAGCCAAGAATTCATGCTGTCAGCAAGAAACACACCATATGGGGCTTCAGTTGCTCAAGTTATTACCTTATCGGGCCAGAGTTGTTGTTGACTGTAACAAGGAAGTGTCTCGAATCAACTGCAGATGAAAATCTGAAAGGAAAAAATAAAAGCTTATCTTAAAGGCCTAAAAATATTATATTTTCTATTAGAATCAGTTGAAGCACAACTGATATACTTTCTGTTTTATACAATATTTCTAGTAATAGACATTCTAGTTCTTTCAACAATCATAAAAGATCCCATGACACATAAAAACCTAGATTGCAGTGTCACTGATCCCTACTCTTTACAAAGTGTAGCTTAGGGGTCCAAAAAGAATGATTCTTCTCATCTCTATAACACACAGATTTACAATGTCATATTCAATTATGAAAACTTCCTCTTCAACTACAGCTACAAAACACAAGTGTACTTTGTATGCATATATTTAATATACAACCCAACATATTATTTATAATCACATGTTCCATTGTTAAATCATTTGCTCCTATCAAGTATTGTCTTTATTATATTTGTGGTCTATGTTAAAGATATTGAAGAGAGCCTATTTATGAGAGAACAATAACAGTGGCCAAGGGAATATGTGGAATGAATATATATGTTTGGCAGTTAGTAAAATACCTACTTTGGTAAATTTAGAGATGAGAGGCAATATGGTAAAAATAAAATTGTTTGAACTTTGAATTAGACAAGTATGTGATAAAATTCTTTCAGCTGGAAATTTATGACCTTGAGGAAGTTACTTAACCTGTCTTTATCTCTCATGAACTAGTCACTGTATACAGACTCCCCCAAGGAAGAGGTAAAACTTTCATAGAGACCACTTTCCTCAGATTAGGGTAATTTCTTAGGAAGGAGTTAGCTCTCAACCTTTAGCAGGCTGCACTCCCAGCAGTCAGAGGGGAATAAGTACCTCTGTTCAGAAAGAGGAGCCCTAGTGGCACAGTGGTTTAGAGCTATGGCTGCTAACCAAAAGGCTGGCACATCCAACCCACCAGTAACTCCTTGAAAACCCTCTGGGGAAGTTCTACTCTGTCTCATAGTACTATGAGTTTGATCTACTCGACGACAATCAGTTTTTTGTGTTTTTGGTTCAGAAAGGGGATCTTGGCAGAATACCAGAGTATCCAGGATTGTCCCCTTAATGGTAACACTCGAATCAAATGTTTTAGTAACTCTCATCTCTTTTCAGCACCAAATATTTCAACCTAATAAGCCCTGTCATGGATTGAATCATGTCCCTCAAAAATATGTGCATCAATTTGGCTGGGCCACGATGCCCAGCATTGTGTGATTGTCCAGACTTTTGTCGTCTAAGGTGATTTGCTTATGTGTTGTAAAGTCTGTCATTATGATGTTAATGAGATGGGTTAGCAGCAGTTTTGTTGATGAGATCTACAGAATTGGATTTTGTTTTGGGCCAATCTCTTTTCAGATATAGGGGAAAGAAGCAAGCAGAGAGACATGGGGACCTCATACCACAAAGAAAGGAGACCTAGGAGAATAATGTATCCTTTGTATCCAGGGTCCCTGCACTGAGAAGCTCCTTGACCAGGAAAGATTGATGAAAAGGACCTTCCTCCAGTGCCCACAGAGAAAGCCTTCCCCTGGAGCTGACACCCTTAATTTGGACTTGTAGCCTACTAGACTGAGCGAATAAACTTTTCTTTGTTGAAGCCATCCACTTATGGTATTTCTGTTATGACAGCACTAGATAACTATGATAAGCCCTACCTCTCTAAAAAAAAAAAAAAATTTTTTTCTCTATCCCTTATAAATTTAAAATATAAGTAAAATGGCTACGAAATGCCCACCTTTATTGTGATTATTTTAATCTCTATTCTAATCATTGACTTCTACCATAAATAATATAGTAGAGACAGTAGCTGAGTGGTTAAGAGTGTGGGTTTTGGAGCTAAACTGTTTGGATTCTTGACAACCCCATACCCAACAGAAGGAAACACTGCTTAAGTAGGGTCTTATTAATTGCCTTGGTATTCCTAACCCTAGCCCAGCATCTGGATCACCTGCAGAGGGTGAGTTGAGTTGGGTTGGGATGGTACAGGGTGTGTGAATCTAGCAGAATCCTTCAAAAACAATTGGACCTCAGAAAAAGTTTTAAGATAAATAGCGAAGTAAACTTCTTTGCAAGTAAAAATGTTATCTTACTCTCCACCTAACTTATTAAAATTAATTTTCCAAAACTGAATTTTCAACAGTACTTCAAAATCATATCCTTTGTTTCGTTCAATAGCTTAGCACAGCCCTATGTAAATTTCACTCTGTATCTCTAATGACCCTTTTCCAAAATACATTCACACTTCAGTTTTTTTTTAATGTTTCTTATTAAAAATGACATAAAATCTTGTGTTAAAGGATGAAGACTATCTGTATCAAGTTTTTTATAAAATTATTTTAATTTTACATACTACATGCACACACACACAGATGATAATGAGTTCAAAATTAGTTGTGAAAAGGACTGAAAGAATAGTTTTTTGTTGTTTATTTGTTTTTACTTTGCATTTGCGATGTTGGTTGGAACTATGTAACTGGGTCAACCTCATTTCTCTTTTTTTTTAATTTTTTTTTATTGTGTTTTAGATGAAGCTTTACAGAACAAACTAGTTTCTCATCAAACATTTAGTGCGCACATAGTTCTAAACATTGGTTAACAACCCCATGACATGTCGACACTTTCCCTTCTCAACCCTGGGTTCCCTATTACCAGCTTCCTTGTTCCCTCCTGCATTTCAATTCTTGCCCCAGGGTTGGTGTGCACCTTTAGACTTGTTTTGTTCCATGGTCCTATTCAATCTTTGGCTGAAGGATGAACCTCAGGAGTGACCTTATTACTAAGCTGAAAGCGTGTCAGGGCCCATACTCTCAGGGTTTCTCCAGTCTCTGTCAGGCCAGCAAGTCTAGTCTTTCTTTTTGAGCTAGAATTTTGTTCTAAATTTTTCTCCAGCTCTGTCCAGGAGCTGTACTGTGATCTCTGCCAGAACAGTCAGTGGTGGTAGTCAGGTATCATCTAGTTGTACTGGACTCAGCCTGGTGGAAGCCATGGTAGATGTGGTCCATTAGTCCTTTGGACTAACCTTTCCTTTGTATCTTTAGTTTTCTTCATTCTTCCTTACTCCCAAAGGGATGAGACCAGTGGAGTACCCTAGATGGCTGCTCACAGGCTTTTAAGACCCCAGACGCTATAAGAATATGTAGAACATATTCTTTATAAAATATGTTATGCCATTTGAGCCAGATATTCCCCAGGTTCATGTTAACCACAGCCCTCAGCCCAGCATTTCGGTCCCTCAGGGAGTTTGGGTGAGTATATGGAGGTACCATGACCTTGACTTGTATAGGTTGTAGGGACTTCCCCAGAATTGTGTACTGTCTTACCCTTCACCAAAGTTTCCGCTTATCTATTAAGTGTTTTCCATCCCCACCCCTCCCCTCCCTCATAACCATCAAAGTTGTATGTACACCTTTTCATAAGTACTTATGGTAGTGGTCTCATACGATATTTGTCCTTTTGTGATTGACTTACTTCACTCAGCTTAACGCCCTCCAGATTCATCCATGTTATGAGATGCCTCACAGATTCATCGTCGTTCTTTAGCTTTGCCTAATACATCATTGTGTATTAGTTTGTTTATCCATTCATCTGTTGATGGACATCTGAGTTGTTTCCATCTTTTTGCTATTGTGAACAATGCTTCAGTGAATACGGGTGTGTATATGTCTGTCCATGTGACGACTCTTATTTCTCTAGGATATACCCATATGAGTGGGATTGCTGAATCATATGGGATTTCTATTTCTAGCTTTCTAAGGAAGCACCGTATCGTTTTCAAAAATGGTTGTATCATTTTGCATTCCCTCCAGCAGTGCATAAGAGCTCTGATCTCCCTGCAGCCTCTCCAACATTCTATATTTTCTATTGTGTTGTGGTTTTGATCTGCATTTCTCTAATGGCTAGATATCCTGAGCATTTCTTCATGTGTCTGTTGGCCGCTTGAATGTCTTCTTTGGTGACGTGTCCTTTACCCATTTTTAAATTAGATTATTTGTCTTTTTGTTGGAGAGGTGTTGGATTTTCTTGTAGATTTTAGATTTGTAATAGCCAATTTTTTTTTCCCAGTCTCTGGGTTCTCTTTTTGCTCTTTTGGTGAAGTCTTTTGATGAGCATAAGTGTTTTATTTTTAGAAGATCCCAGTTATCTAGCTTATCCTCTGGAGCCTGTGTGTCATTGGTTGTGGTTTGTATCCTGTTAATGCTGTGTATTAGGGTCTTTAGTGTTAATCATGTTTTTTCTTCTATGAACTTCATGGATTTTGTCTTTATATTTAGGTCCTTGATCCATTTTGAGTTAGTTTTTGTATATGGTTTGAGGTATGGGTCCAGTTTCATTTTTTTGCAGATGGACATCCAGTTTTACCAGCACCATTTGTTAAAAAAGACAAAAAAAAAAAAAAAACACAAAACTGTATTTTCCCCATTCAATGGACTTTGGGCCATTGTGGCCCCTGGGTGGATGGATTTACAACTGTGTTCTCAATTCTGTTCTATCAGTCAATGTTTCTCTTGTTGTACCAGTACCAGGCCGTTTTGACTACCTTAGCTCTATAGTAGATTCTGAGGTCAGGTAGTGCGAGTCCTCCTACTTTATTCTTCTTCAGTAGTACTTTACTTATACAGGGCTTCTTCCTTTTCCATATGAAGTTAATGATAAGTTTTTCCATCTCTTTAGAGAATGTTGTTGGTATTTGGATCGGTATTGCACTGTATTTGTAAATCGCTTTGGGTAGAATTGTCATTTTCACAATGTTGAGTCAACCTATCCATGAGCGTGGTATGTTTTTCCATTTATGTAGATCTCTTTTGGCTTTTTGCAGTAGTTTTGTAGTTTTCTTTACATAGGTCTTTTATATCCCTGGTAGATTTATTACCAAGTATTTTATTTTTTAGGGGCTATTACACATGGTATACTTTCCCTGATTTCCTTTTCATTGTTCTCTTTGTTGGTGTATAAGAATCCAACTGATATTTGTATGTTTATCTTTTATTCTGCAACTCTGCTGAATCTTTCTATTACTTTCAGTAGTTTTCTGGTGGAGTCTTTTGGGTTTTCTATATATAGTATCATATCATCTGCAAATAGTGAGAGCTTAACTTCTTCATTACCAATTTGGATGCCCTTTATTTCTGTTTCTTGCCTTATTGTTCTAGCTAGGACTTCCAACACAATGTTAAATAGGAGTGGTGATAAAGGGAATCCTTGTCCTGTTCCTGTTCTCAAGGGGAATATTTTCAGCCTCTCTCCATTAAGAATGATGTTGGCCATTAGTTTTGCATATACTCCCTTTGTTATGTTGAGAAAATTTCCTTCTATACCTATTACTGAGAGTTTTTATCAGGAATAGGTGTTGGGCTTTGTCAAATGCCTTTTCTGCGTTGATTGAGATGACCGTTTAACTCTTTTCTTTCTTTTTATTTATGTGGTGGCTTACATTGATTTATTTTCTAATGTTGAACCATCCTTGCATACCTGGTATGAATCCTACTTGGTTGTAGTGTATTATTTTTTTGATAAGCTGCTGAATTCTATTGGCTAGAATTTTGTTGAGAATTTTTGCATCTATATTCATGAAAGGTATTGGTCTGTAATTTCTTTTTTTTGTGGTCTCTGTGCCTGGTTTTGGTATGAGAGTTACGCTGGCTTCATAGAATGAATTTGGAAATATTGCTTCCTTTTCTATTGTTCTGAAATAATTTGAGCAATACTGGTGTAAGCCCTTTTCTGAATGTTTGGTAGAATTCTCCAGTGAAACCATCTGGGCCAGGGCTTTTTTTGCTGTTGTTGGGAGTTGTTTTGTTTTGTTTTGTTTTTTTAATTCCCTTTTTAGTCTCTTCTCTCGTTATGGGTCATAACAAGATGGGTCACATCATTTCGTGATAGTTTGGGTAGGTAGTGTGTTTCTAGAAACTTGTCCATTTCCTCTAGATTTTCAAATTTGGTGGAGTATAGTTTTTTTTTTTTTATTAACTTTTATTAAGCTTCAAGTGAACGTTACAAATCCAATCAGTCTGTCACATATCAGTTTACATACATCTTACTCCATACTCCCACTTGCTCTCCCCTTAATGAGTCAGCCCTTTCAGTCTCTCCTTTCGTGACAATTTTGCCATCTTCCCTCTCTCTCTATCCTCCCATCCCCCCTCCAGATAGGAGATGCCAACACAATCTCAAGTGTCCACCTGATATAATTAGCTCACTCTTCGTCAGCATCTCTCTCCCACCCACTGACCAGTCCCTTTCATGTCTGATGAGTTGTCTTCGGGGATGGTTCCTGTCCTGTGCCAACTGAAGGTCTGGGGAGCATGGCCTCCGGGATTCCTCTAGTCTCAGTCAGACCATTAAGTATGGTCTTTTTATGAGAATTTGGGGTCTGCATCCCACTGATCTCCTGTTCCCTCAGGAGTTCTCTGTTGTGCTCCCTATCAGGGCAGTCATCGATTGTGGCCGAGCACCAACTAGTTCTTCTGGTCTCAGGATGATGTAGGTCTCTGGTTCATGTGGCCCTTTCTGTCTCTTGGGTTCTTAGTTGTCGTGTGACCTTGGTGTTCTTCATTTTCCTTTGCTCCAGGTGGGTTGAGACCAATTGATGCATCTTAGATGGCTGCTTGTTAGTATTTAAGACCCCAGATGCCACATTTCAAAGTGGGATGCAGAATGTTTTCATAATAGAATTATTTTGCCAATTGACTTAGAAGTCCCCTCAAACCATGTTCCCCAGACCCCCGCCCTTGCTCCGCTGACCTTTGAAGCATTCATTTTATCCCGGAAACTTCTTTGCTTTTGGTCCAGTCCAATTGAGCTGACCTTCTAAGTATTGAGTGTTGTCCTTCCCTTCACCTAAAGCAGTTCTTATCTACTAATTAATGAATAAAAAACCCTCTCCCTCCCTCCCTCCCTACCCCCCTCGAAACCACAAAAGTATGTGTTCTTCTCAGTTTTTACTATTTCTCAAGATCTTATAATAGTGGTCTTATACAATATTTGTCCTTTTGCCTCTGACTAATTTCGCTCAGCATAATGCCTTCCAAGTTCCTCCATGTTATGAAGTGTTTCACTATAGTTTTTGTAATATTCTGTTATTATCCTTTTTTATTTCAGTTGGGTCTATTGTCATGTCCCCCATTTCATTTCTTATCTGGGTTGAGTCTACTTCTGTTTTTCTTTTGTCAGTTTGGCCAGTGGTTTGTCAATTTTGTTGATGCTTTCAAAGAACCAACTTTTGGTTTTCTTGATTCTTTCTATTGTTTTTCTATTCTTTGTTTCATTTATTTCTGCTCTGATCTTTATTATTTCCTTTCTTGTGGTGGCTGTGGACTTCTTTTGGTGCTCTCTATTTGTTCAAGTTGTGTAGCTAACGTTTTGATTTTGTCCCTTTCTTCTTTTTTGATGTGTGCATATATTGCTATTAATTGACCTCTGAGTACTGCCTATGCTGTGTCCCAAAGGTTTTGGTATGGTGTGTTCTCATTCTCATTTCATTCTAGGAATTTTTTATTCCATCTCTGAATTCTTCTATCACCCAGTGGTTTTTAAGCAGGATGTGATTTAGTTTCCATGGAATTGATTTTTTTTTTTCTTTTCTCTTCCTGTTGTTAATTTCTACTTTGATGGCATTGTGGTCAGAGAAGATACTTTGTATTATTTCAATTTTTTGGATTTTGTTGAGGGTTGCTCTGTGGCCTAAGGTGTGGTCTATTCTGGAGAACATTCCGTGTGCATTGGAAAAGAATGTGTACTTTGCAGCTGTTGGGTGGAGCATTCTATATATATATCTATGAGGTCAAGTTGGCTGACTGTGCTCTTTAGCTTTTCTGTATCTTTGTGGAGTTTCTTTCTAAAGGTTCTGTCCTTTACTGAGAGTGGTGTGTTGAAGTCACTTACTATTATTTTGGAGCTCTTATTTTCTCTTTTCAGTGCTGTTAGAGTTTGTTTTATGTATTTTGGAGCCTTGTCATTGAGGGCATAGATGTTTATTATGGTTAAGTCTTCATGACGGATTATCCCTTTAATCATTATATAGTGCCCTTCTATGTCTTCTATAGTGGATTTTGTTTTAAAGTCCTTTTAATCTGAGATTAGTATTGCCACTCTTGCTCTTTTTTTAGTAGTTATTTGCTTAATATATTTTTTTCCATCCTTTGATTTTTAATAAATTTGCATCTTTGCTTCTAAGATGTGTCTCTTGTAGACAGTATATTGATGGATCCTCTTTTTTTAATCCATTCTGTCACTCTGTGTCTCTTTATGGGTGCATTTAGGCCTTTTACATTCAGTGTAGTTATTGATAGGTGTGAGTTTATTGTTGTCATTGTGTAGTTCTTTCTTTTGTGGTGCTAATGTGTTCTTTGTTCCTCTTACTCTCCGGTGCTGAATTTCTTTTGCTTGGGGATTTCTTTTGTTTTTGTAGATTTTGTTTTTATTGAGACCTTATGTTTTTCTTCTTTATTTTGATGAGTAGGTTTGTTAACTTTCTTTGTAGTTACCTTGAAATTTACCCTTATCTCCCTAGGTTTCAACCAGTCTATTATTACTGGGTATTGGTTTACCTTCCTCTCCATTAGAAAGTTCTATACCTGCACCATTTATTCCCTCTTTTATTGTTCTGACTTTGTTGTCATTTACAGCTTAACCCCTCTGATTCCCTTTTGTCATTCTTCTGGTTTTGGATCGTCCTTGAGAGTTCATTTCCAACATTGGTATCTGGTACGATCTTGCATCCTAGGTTCAGGCTGTGATCTGGTGTTGTTTGTTTTTAGGGTGAAGGACTTCTTTTAATAATTTTTGTGGGTTTGGTTTGGTTTTTACATATGCCCTTAATTTCTGTTTATCTGGAAATGTCCTAATTTCATCATTATATTTGAAAGAAACTTTTTCAGGGTATATTATTCTTGGTTGGCAATTTTTCTCTTTCAAGGTTTTATATATACCATCTCATTGCCTTCTTGCCTGCATGGTTTCTGCTTAATAATCACAGTTTAGTCTTATTGTTTCTTTTTGTTGTTCTTTTTGTGACTTTTTGTTTTTCTTGAGCTGCTCTCAGAATTTTTTCTTTGTCTTTGGTTTTAGCGAGTGTGATTTTGAAATGCCTTAGTGTTTTTCTTTTGGGGTCTATCCTATATGGGATTCGTTGAGCTTTTTGGATGGTCAGTTTTACATCATTCATGATATTAGGGAAGTTTTCTGTCAGCAATTCTTCAATGATCCTCTCTGTGTTTTCCGTTTTCTCTCCCTGATCTGGAATTCTGATAACTTGCAAATTTTTGCTTTTGATTGTATCCCACATAATTCTCAGGGTTTCCTCATTTTTCCTCATTCTTTTTTCTGATTTTTCCTCAGAGTTGCCTCCAAGTGCTTGTCTTCAGTTTCACTGACCCTGTCTTCCATCATTTCAATCCTGCTCCTTATTCCTTCTGTGACACAGTCCGTTTCTCAAATCTTGTTGTTTATTTTTTGGATTTCTAATTGCTGTTTTTGTATGATTTCTAGTAGTGACTTTATTTTGGCATTTTGTTCCTGTATTATTTTCCTGAATTATTCCATTCTTAACCTGTATTTTCCATGAATTAGTCTTCCTTTTCCATAAATTTTTCTATTTTTTTCTGTCATTTTTCTCTGCTTTTTGCTTTAACTCTTGGATAGCTCTGAATATTAGAGATTTGTGTTCCCTGTCAGGTAATTCCAGTTTTCTTCTACTGGAATGTCATCAGGTGTTTTATTTTGGATGCCTACTGGAACCATCCTCTCCTGTTTTTTGTTTTTTTTTTTTATGTTTTTATATTGTCTGCTGTCTTCAGGATATTCTGCAGTTATTTTCTTCATTTCTTGATTGCAATTTGTTTGTTTCATCCTTTTTTTTTGTTGTATTTGGTTTTGTCTGAGCAGGCGGGTTGTGCATTCTTTATTGTTTGCTCATCTGTAGTCACAATACTTTTCACCTCCTCGTCCAATAGGTGGGGCCAGTCACTCACCTATGGTGCAGCAGGGCAGGTCCAGCTGAAGGGGTGGGGCTGGAATAGATTGTTTGTTGTACATACTAGGGCCAATATGGCGGGCCAAGGATCAGTGCCAGGCAGGTTCCAGTAGACCACGCCTATGCTGCTTGAAGGTGTGATTTTCATTGCACAGTGCAGGTAGGCAGGAAAGAAAGATGAGGTTGTGATGTGTAGAGATAGTATGGGTATGGGGTAGAGGTGAGAGAAACAGGAACCAAAAATAAACAAAGAAAAAAAAAACATAGAACCCCCTCCCCAAAAAAGTGCAAAGGGAGCTTACCATTGGAGTGGAGAGGTAAGAACCTGAGAAATGGACAGAAGCAAAAAGGAAAAAAAAAAAAAAAGAAATAGGAAAAAGAAAAAAAATAACTAAATAAAAATTTGGAAAAGTAAAAAAGAAAACCCCCCAGGGGTCCCACCAGTGTGGCCATGAAGACTGGGGAAGTCTCTCAGGTTGTGCACTATAGCCTGGCTGGAGGGGGTGTAGATGTCACACAACACTCGATATTCAGGAGACTGGAAGAGAAGGTCAGTATAGACAGATGAGAACTGAGAATTGAAGAAAGACAGAAATTGAAAATGAGAGAAAGAAGAAAAGAAAAGTACCCAGGGATCCCACCTAAGCTGCTGTACAGATTGAGGCAGTGGCTTCTAGGCTGTGCAGTGTAGCCTGGTTAGAAGGGGCTTCCAAGTGCAAAAAGAGAAAGAAAACAAATAATAATAATAATAATAAACAGAACAATGCAAAACAAGCAAAAAAAAAAAAAAAACCAGGGATCCCACCATCATGGTGTTGTGGGCTGGGGGAGTAGATCCCTAGTCGAGAGGTACTTCAAAGCCTTTTAAGAAGAAGCAAAGATGGCACTTGGAGCCAGGTGTTCAAGAGAAAAGGGAGAGAGTTGATGGGAGGCATGGAAGAAACCAAAAGATATGGAAAGAAGCTACACCAGCTCAGGGACCCAGGCAGTGTGAACGGGCCAAATCCAAGTAGCCTGGGATGGAAGCAGTTGCCTCCTGGCCAAGAAACTGCAGCTGGAGGGAAGCAGAAGAGGCTAAAAGGGGAAGGGAAGAAGGATGGGAGTTAGGAAAGTGTATATCACTCCTTCACTCCTTACCGGGTGCTCTGTCTCCTGCTGGGAACTTCATGTAGCTGCTTTCCCGTACTCCCTGCCCACCAATCTGTGATGTGGGTGGGGCAAATCCAGGCAGCAGGGACACTGCATTTCCCAGTCGTTCAAGTCACTGAAGCCAGTCAGGAAGCTCAGGGGTAGAGCAGCAGGAAGAAGATGTTGTTGTTGTTGTTAAGTGCCGTCAAGTTGTTTCCAACTCATAGTGACCCTACGCACAACAGAACGAAACACTGCCCAATCCTGTGCCATCCTTACAATTGTTGTTATGCTTGAGCCCATTGTTGCAGCCACTGTGTCAAAAGAACTCGTTGAGGGTCTTCCTCTTTCCTCTGACCCTGTACTTTACTAAGCATGATGTCCTCCAGGGACTGATGTCTCCTGACATGTCCAAAGTATATAAGATTCAGTGTCATCATCCTTGCTTCTAAGGAGCATTCTGGTTGTACTCTTCCAAGACAGATTTGTTTATTCTTTTGCCAGTGCATGGTATATTCAATATTCCTTTTGCCAACACAATTCAGAGGAGTCAATTCTTCTTCAGTCTTCCTTATTCATTGTCCAGCTTTCACATGCATTGATGCTATTGAAAAATACCATGGCTTGGATCAGGCTCACTTTAGTCTTCAAGGTGACATCTTTGCTTTTGAACACTTTAAAGAGGTTCTTTGCAGCAGGTTCACCCAATGCAATGTCTCTCTTGATTTCTTCACTGCTGGTTCCATGGATGTTGATTGTGAATCCAAGTAAATGAAATCCTTGGCAACTTCAATCTTTTCTCCGTTTATTATAATGTTCTTATTGGTCCAGTTGTGAGGAAGGAAGAAGATGGGGGTGGGAAAGGCTGTATTGCTGGTTACTGGGTGCTCTGTCTCCTGTTGGAAGCTCCATGAAGCTGCTCACCTGTGTTCCCTGTCAGATGATCTCCAACAGGAGTCCAAGATGGAAAATCTGTGCTGCCTTAGCTGATAAGGAACTTTGGCAAGTATCTCTCCTCAATCTCAGTCCTCTGTGAGTTTCTTATTCCATTGAGTGTTTGGCTGAGTTCTTTATCTCTTCATTTGACACTTTGGGTTTCAGGAATGACGTTTGTCTCTGTTTTACTTAGATTTTTGTATCCTTGCCATGGAGGGATGGCATGGTGCTTCTGTGTGTGGTGCAATGCTGGCCAGAAGCACTCGGCCTCATTTTTCTGAAGGCAGCTACAGAGTGAAAATAAGAAACTAGGACTTGGACCCATTACAGGTGTCATGTCAACCATATTTTGCTGTTGTTGTTAGTTACTCTCAAGTGAACTCTTACTCATGGTAACCCATGTATAATAGAATGAAATGCCACCAAGTCCTGTACAATTTTGACAAAGAAAAACATACTTTTTTTTGACAAAAAAACACAGTATTATAATAAATGTGTACAATTCTTTTAGATTTTTTTCTGCTAACTTTATGGTGGCTAATTTTTGGAATATGGCAATCACCATATCATTTAACTAGCAATGCTCCTGACCTCACATCTAACTTAAAATGAAGATTGAAATAAGAAAGGAAAAAATGCAAAGAATAATGGATCAAATTATGTTTTAATAATGCATTCTTTACTCTTCCTTGCCTTCCGTTGACTTTGCAGAATTAGGAGTAATGTATCTGGGTCAAGTGAATTTTCACATGGAATGTCTGGTAAATTTCATTCTTATTTAAACCATCATTAAACTGCAAAACTGAGCTATGCTTTTCTAGAGAAAAGTGGTCCAAGTTTTAATAAGTAAGGGTGACAATACCTCTAAATGACCCACACATATTTTTTCAGGAGTATAAGGATAATGATATTGCCCCTTACTTTAACAGTGATATGTAGTTCACTCCAAATTATCTAGGAGTAATTGTGCATGCTGCTCATTATTTATAACATTTACTTCTCTTTCTTCTCTCCTGGCCTAATATGTTTGGATTTTGCATTGTGCCAGCAAAAAATGGAGAAAAAAAAAGATGAAAGACAGAACACAAATGAATGTGATGTTGTCATTTCTAGCAATTTAAAAATGAAATATCAAAATAACTGAATATTTTTGATCAGTTAATTCAGCTTTGTTGAAGAGTTGCTTGTATTCCTCTTAAAAAAAAAAGGTTAAGTAAATTAATAAGATAAATATTCCAGTGGACAAAATTATATTCCAATGGACACAATTAAAGAAATGTATAATAATTTTAGCATATCAACTAAAAATTAGATGTATATCAATTAAAGTCATCCCCTACAAGGCTTCAATCTAAAATTATTTATTAGAAGCTAATTTAAGTTACTATATAAATTTAAAATTAATGAAATTGATACATTCTATGCTTATGACATGATCCTGTTTTGTAAAGGGACTCACTTCCAATTAGTTTGAACTTATGATGCTGTTTTATACTTTCTGCAATACAGTTTAGGTATTATTAAGTATCCTGTGACTATCTCTTATGCATGCACAGCATAAAGGAGATTTTTTTTCTACACACCAAAACTTCCTCCATAATGACGTGAAGTTAAATTCTTTACTTAAAAAAAAAAAAAATAATTAAAATTCACATGCACTTGAATCTCACAGATCAGTATAAACTGGTTCCAACATATTTGTCAAACCATGTATCACACTCTTCTCCAATTTTTACCCTCAGGTTCATTTAGGTCAGTGGTAGGATAATATTCATACCCCTCCAAGTAAGACCAGTTAATATGACTATTACTCAAATTTACACAAAACCACTAATACTAAAGATGAAGAAATTGATTTTTACCAACTTCAGCAGTCCAAAATTGATCAACATGCAATCAAGATGCGATGATAATTACTGGTGATTGGAATGTGAAAGTTGGAAACAAAGAAGAAGGATCAGTAGCTGGAAAATATGACCTTGGTGATAGAAATGACTCCAGAGATAGCATAATACAATACTGGGATACCAATGACTTATTTATTAGAAATACTTTCTTTCAACAATATAAGTGGTGACTAGACTATACGCGTAGACCCTACTAGATGCAATACACAGGAATCAAATCAATTCATTTGTGGAAAGAGAAGGTGGAAAAGCTCAATATGATTAGTCAGAAAAAGGCCAGGGATTGACTGTGAAACAGACCATTAATTGCTCATATGCAAATTCAGGTTGAAGCTGAAAAAAATAAGTCCACGAGAGCCAAAGTATCTCCTTGAGTATATTCCACCTTAATTTATAGACTGTCTCAAGAATAGATTTGACCCATTAAATATTAGTGACAGAAAACCAGACAAGTTGTGGGATGACATCAAAGACATTGTGCCTGAAGAAAGCAAAAGGTCATTAAAAAGACATAAACCAAAACCAAAAAACCAAGCCCAGTGCCATCGAGTAGATTCCGACTCATGAAAGAAAGGCCAAAATGGATGTCAGAAGAGACTCCAAAACTTGTTCTTGAATGTAGGGTAGCTAAATTGAATGGAAATATCCTCAGGACCGCAAAATTTCTTTCCTTAGAAAACATTAATGTACTTTCCCCTGAATAATATACAGTAAGGGGTATTGATAGAAGCCCCAGGTAGGCATGAGAGGCTGTTCTTTCTCAAGTGCAGATTGCAGTGCTTGATTTGTGTTCATATCTGGTGTTAAAACTCTTGTCTATATTTGAGGTAAAGTTGTTATAATTCTTATTTCAAAGGGGTTCTTTTTTGCCTAGGTAAACACGTTAATGGTAACTTGGACTTATATTTTATCAAAACCATATGTCTTGAATATTTCTGCAGGAAAAAGGTAAGGATAAAACTATCTCTAAAATTTAAAATAAATAGAGAGGTTCAAATCTTGAAATGTTCACTAAAAGTTTCCATTTGATTTTCGAAGTCAGAGACTGGTATGTTACAAATATTGAGTTCATATAACAAAATAAATAAATGGTATCATTTGCTTTAGACTTAGAAAATATATATGCACAATGAAAGATTTAAAGGTACCTGACCTGGGTTCTTCCTTTCGGAAAAAAAAAAAAAAATTATGTTAAAAAGAAGGGCATTCTACATGATTATTAACTTTAGAACCATTAAAAGTACTTGAAAGGAAGTGCATTATTTGAGAATAATACATAAAATGAGGCTGTCATGTCTTGGTGAAATTTTATTAATGACTCAGGTGATTAAATAAAACATTTTACCCACTGAAATCTCAAGACTTTTGGTAAAAATTATATTTTTGAATCAGAAATTAGATATTTCTGAGGACATTTTTGCTATTTTGAAACAGCTGCCTCTAGATATTAAAGCAATAAATCTTTCAGTATTAAATTAAATGTTACCAAATTCACTTGTACCCTAAGTTCTGTTTTAGAAGATCTCTGTGATTAGACGTGTAAGTGCTTTGTAAATATTTATTTTTATAAATTAATAATTGACTTTATAGATGAGATACCAATTTAAAAGAAATCTGACCATAACAAGAAATATATATTTCCATAGGAATATATTTAAAAGATAAATAAAATTTCTCCTTCAGTGGAATAAATATTTTGGTTCATCTCCTATATAGTCTATAGTTATAGTAATGATTTAAGGAACATGTGGTAGACAATATTCTATGATGACTGCAGAGATTCCCAACCCCTGAGGTATAAACCAAAAAACCATTGCCATTGATTCAATTCCAACTCATAGCAACCGTGGGATATAATCCTTGTAAAATCCCCTCTTCTGGAGTATGACAGATTTATTATGGGATACTTCAGTGTGATTGTGTTGAAGCCCTGGTGGTGCAGTGGTTAAAAGTTATGTTGTTAAAAAAAAAAAAAAAAGTGGGCAGTTTGAACCCACCAGCCACTCTTTGGGAACCTTATGGAGGAATTCTACCTTACCCTACAGGGTTGCTACTAGTGATTGTGTTACCTTATATGGAAAACAGATTTTACAGGTGTAATTAAGGTTCCTAATCAAGAAATGGAGCCCTGGTGGCAAAGTGGTTAAAAGTTCAGGCTACTAACCAAAAGGTTGGCAGTTCAAATCCACCAGTCACTCCTTGGAAACCCTATGCGGCAGTTCTACTCTGTTCTATAAGGTCACTATGAGTCAGAATCGACTTGATAGCACACAACAGCAAACACACAATCAAGAGACATTAATCAAAAGGAAGATTGTTATTAACTGATGTAATGTAATTGAGAAAGCTCTTACAAGATATAATGAGTAGCAGTAGAAAATTCTCTTATGGTCTTGAAGAAGAAAACTGCCATGTCGTGAAGAGGACCAACTGGCAAGAACCCAGAGGGACCCATAGGAGCTGAGATTCCCAAGGCCCACAGCTACAAAACAATGGGACTTTTGTCCCAAAGCAACAAGGAAAAGAATTCAGTACTAACTAAAAGAATTCACTATCAACTTTCCCTAATTGATCCTCAAACTGAGAACTCAGCTGGCAACAGCTTGATTTTAGCCTTGTGAGATCCTGAGCAAAAGGCCCAACTAATCTGTGTCAGGCTTTTGACTTACAGGGATTATGACATAACAAATTTATGCTGTTTTAATCCCATAACATTGTGGTAATTTTTATACAGTAATAGCAAACTAATATGAAATGTCATATTGAGTGTCCGATGGTGACATCAGACACTTAATATTTATTGCATACTGTGAGTTAGATTACAAGCAGTTGCCTTACATCAGCTACCCCTCAATTCATGACTTAAGAATTATTACCCTGTAAATATAACATATAACATTTCCAAGCTTCATTTGAAAAGTGGTGTGGCCAAACCCTGGACAATAAAATATGAATAGATATGAAATGTGCAACTTTGGTATCATGTTTTTAAGGAAGGGACATTCTCTCTGTTTCTTCTTTCCTAGAATATGGACATAATGGTGAGCCACCTTTGACTAGAACTACGAGCCTCAATGAAGAATTTAATATAGGAGACATTTTATTTCCTTAAATATCTTACAAACCTCTGGGCAGACAGAAATAAGAACAAAACAAACAATTCAACCTGGCATGTAACGAAATTCTATAGAAAGTATATATATTGAGTGACAGACTATCAATAGTTATTAATGAAAACCTGAAAGCTATTATGTCCAGATTGTATTCACACTAAAATATCCAAATAAATTATGTGTATTTTAGAAATATTTTCATCAAAAATTTTGAGAAATTAAGCCTTTCAGTTAATCTTAATTTACCAGACAATTCAATTACTCAGAATAGTCTGTGTATTTTGGTTAATCACGGTTTTGTAACAATCCATTCATTTCCATATCATATGCTGAAAGGCATAAATCTGACTAATGTCTCAATAACCAATATATTCATTCCCATTCATAGCCACTTATTAAGTACTACTTTGTGCAGAATTATAACAAAATGAATAAGGAATACTTCCTATGCAAATGAAGCATGTATTCCAGTACTAGAGACACACAAAGAGAATAATTTAATATAACATGCAAAAGCTACTGTAAAGAAGATTAAAGGAAGGACACTCACCCCAACTCAGGAGGTCAGATAAAAATCCTGGAGGAGGTCATGCTTAACCATTGCTTGATAAGGAAGAAATGGGAGTGGGAAAGGGCATTCCAGTGAGAGAAAAACAGATGAAAAAATAGGAAACATAATGAGATCTTTGGGAAAATGTATGCAGTTCAGTTTTATTATAATGTAACCCTTTTGTTACCGTTGGGTTACTGGTAAAACAGTCACTTTTTATGCCTCTGCATCTCAGAGGTAAGGCATTATTCTAGTTCTAAAACATTTATCATCAGAGTGGGTCCCTTTTAAGATGCGTGAAGCTCAGCTGACTTGAGTTAGAGCCTCCTTGTTGTGTAGGTTGAGTGTTCTATTAGGTGATACTTCCTGGATGTGTTAGCTTGGCAAACTTTTGCCTTTTTTTCTCTTTATTTCTGTAAAATAAATCTTGCCAGCATAATTATGGCTTTCCTGTGTGATTGTTAGGAGCCTTGATGAGTTTGTTTTGATTTTTCTGTGTCATATTTGGAAAACCAGAGATTTCCCCATAAAACCTAATGGATAGGTGTCCATAGTAAATTATTTATATGGCTTTCATTAGTGTATTGTTATATCACAGATTGGTGGCACCACAGTGCTATTTGCCTCATTAGTGGCTTGTACTACCAGGCCAGGTCACATTTCTCAAAATCCATATTATCAACCCAAATTTTAAACACTGTCAATTAGTAAGCATGATTCCAATATGAAAACACATGCCATCAAAAAAATAAAAATAGGAGAAAAAAAATGGAGTAACAAAAGAGATAAGGAAGAAGGTGCTAAAGATAAGGATGGAAAGGAAGATCAGAGGCTAGATAATGTTGGCCTTCTGAGGAGGGAGAATTTTATTGTGCAGTCAGTGGGAATAGAGTGAGGCATATGAAATGGGACTAGAGGGGAGAACAGTAAGGAATCTTGCTTGTACTTTATTTTAACAATTACTACACCTTCTGTTTGATACTAAAAGGCAGTTTTTGGCAACCTACATACCATATTTCCCATGAGCCTGTCAGTTTTTCCTACTGTGGGGCTTGCCAGTTGCTGTGATTTTGGGAGGTATGTCAGTGGTATTCAAATGCCAGCAGGGTCACTCATGGCAGACAGGCTTCACCTACCTTCCAGACTAAGAAAGACTAGGAAGAAGGACCTGGCGGGGTCTACTTCTGAAAAGAATTAGCCAGTGAAAACCTTATGAATAGCAGCAGAACATTGCCTGATATAGTGCCAGAACACTAGCCCCTCAGATTGGAAGATCAAAGACCACAGCCTTCAGTAGGCATAACACGTCAATATAAAGAAAACGAAAATCCTCACAACTGGTCCAATAAGCAACATTATGATAAGTGGAGAAAAGGCTGGAGTTGGCAAGGATTTCATTTTACTTGGATCCACAATCAACACCCATGGAAGCAGCAGTCAAGAAATCAAAGGACACATTGCATTGGACAAATTTTCTGCAAAAGACCTCTTTGAACTGTTGAAAAGCAAAGATGTCACATTGAAGACTAAGGTGTGCCTGACTCAAACCATTGTGTTTTCGATCATCCCGTATGCATGGGAAAGTTGGAAGACCAAAGAAGAATGAATGCCTTTGAATTGTGGAGTTGGCAAAGAATCTTGAGTATAACATAGACTGCTAAAAAAAAGAACAAATCTGTCTTGGAAGAAGTACAGCCAGAATGCTTCTTAGAAGCAAGAATGGTAGAATAAGTCTCACATACTTTGGACATGCTATCAGGAGGGATCAGTCCCTGGAGAACACCATGCTTTACAAAGCAGAGGGTCAGTAAAAAAGAGAAAAACCTTCAACCAGGTGGATTGATACAGACTATAACAATGACCTTAAGTATAACAACGTTTATGAGGATGGTGCAGGACCAGGCAGCGTTTCATTCTGTTTTACATGGTGTTGTTGAGTGGTAACTAACTGAAGGGCACCTAACTACAACGACAACGTGCCATATGATAAGAATGGGAATAAATAGACTAGGCTGAGAGAGGAGAAACTGTAAACATTTAACCTGTGGCATTTAGATGTATGTTTAGTATCATTTTTGAAGCTACTATTGAAAAGGAGAAAGCAAATACTAATATATTAGTTAGACCTTGCAAATCTAGTAGGTATAGGCTGTGTACTAAGGAATAAAGTAAGAAGGAATAATGTCATTAAGTGGAGAAGGAAAAAGTCTGTAACTGAAGTCAACTCAAACTAATAATTTATTTGGGAAGTGGGCATCTCACAGGATCTTGATTCAAGATTGTTTTATTTCAATTCTTTATAACTTGCCACTTATGAGACCATGGGAAAACATGTAAGTTTACCTAGCTTATTGCTTACTTTATAAGGAATATAGGGAAATTTAGCATTCAATATTGAAATACTTATTTGGCAAAAGTTGTAATCACTCTATATTAATATTCATTGAACTCTCAAAACAAAAGTTAAAAATCTACTTATCTGTTTAATAAAGTTATTGTATTTCACAAGAAATCCACTTTTAACCTCACAGCTTTATATTTCATAAACAAGCTTCTCCTTATTACCTGAATGTATCTAAATACAGTTTATATAAATAATGTTGATAAAAAGTATTACATTGGTGAAAAATATTATACTGCAGGAATGATGTGCTGATTTTTATTTACCTCCACCTTAAAATGTTCACATGGCATATAAAGCATCCGTAAGAGCAGCTCCTTTCTACAGCTTTGAATCTGCAAGGAAGTGGAAGTAGTGATTTGACCTGGATCACACAAAGAGCAAGAATGATAAATCCCAGTTGAAGGCCACGGCAGCTTCAAACTTAATCCACTACTCTGTATAGTGAATCATCGGACCTTTGAAGAACTTGGCTAATTCCTTGGGAGCTTTATATTATGCTCCTTTATGTAATTGGGCCTGCATAAAAGACTAAAATACTTGATGGCTCAGCACTCTGCAGATCTGTGGGCATTGTATTATCCTGGATAATTGCATGAGAAATAAGAAAAAGATGAGATTTCCTTTTCACTCTCTCTATAAATTCACTTAAGCAAAAAAAAAAAAGTCCAGCCTGTTGATAAATAAAATAAAAATAAGATAGTTCTAAAGGAAAGCATTCTTCAAGTTTACTTTTGAAATTGAGATTACAAATTCAAATAAACAGATCTTCAAATTATTGCATTTTAAAAATTTGCTAGGTAATTACCTCAATTAAAATATTTGCCTATATGAAAATAATAAAAGGACACATACACATATATGTACATAACTATGTGTCTTTTTAGAAGTTATTGTATATGTATTGGCTGCTTTTTGCATTCAGTTCTAGCTGACATCTAATGGGGAGGTAAATGCTCCTATATTATACTAAGAGCAAATGATTTGAAGATAAAATTTTGATAGCTGCAATTATTTTTTTTTACATATAGTGTTTGTAAAATATGATCTCATCTAATGTGTTATAGATTTTTATACATAAAGATATAAATCTGAAACTGATGATAACAGATTGGAAGGTAAATTAGTTGGTTTTAAAAGAGAGTTGTATTTTTTTTGGAAAGTAAAAAAATAAAATTTAAAAAATGATAGAATTGCAACTGAAACTCATGTAAGTCAAAAATAGTGCGTATATATTTAGAAAACAAATGTAAATGCTATTGACTTTCCATAGAACTAGAAATTTCAAAGCAAAGCAGGCATACACATAACCACATCAAATTTACAGGAGAAGTTTGAGAGTCATCTCTTTAATGGCTTTTAAGAAAATGGGAAAAATAAAGTAAAAGGCTGGAAATTTCATTTGTCTCAATCTCATTTTTATAATGCAGACAACATGATGATACTCTTGAACAATTTTGTTTCCTAGGCTGTAAGTCAAAATAATGAATTATTATGATCCCATTGCTAAATAAATGTAGTCCTTACTACAGTAAGCTGTACAAAGTTTTGGATTTTTCTCCTTTTTTTTTTGGTCAGTAATTGTATTTAGTGGATCATTACACTGGTTATTTTGACTTCTAGGTTCAAACAATCTGAGATTTGTACTTAGCACAATGAATTTCTTTACAAACGTAAACACATAGAACTAGTTATTTTGGGATCACAGATGAATAAATTGACCTTTTTATATTCATTTTTATAATTTGTGTGTGTGTGTATGTTGGCAAACTATTCTATGTTTTGTTGTTGTGTGCCTTCGAGTCAATTCTGGGTAGAACTGCCCCATACAGTTTCCTAGGCTGTAATCCTTACAGCAGCAGATTGCCAGGTCTTTTGTCCCACGTAGCTAAAGGTGGGTTCACTCTTAAAGACTCTCTCAAACAGTGCCAAGTACTCAGCTATAAATTTGATTCTCACTCATAGCAACCCTATATGACAAAGTAGAAGTGCCCCAGAGGGTTTCCAAGGAGCAGCTGGTGGATTCGAACTGCAGACCTTTTGGTTAAAAGCCAAACACTGAACCACTGTGCTACAAGGGTTGCTCCGTATCAAATGAAGTAGGGTTCAATTTGGTAAAACACACTTGGTGAAAAGGAAGATGGTGGGAGATAAGAGCAGAGATGGTTTTAGAAGTTTCTGTAAAGGAAGAAATCAAGGTTAGTGCTGACATTTGCACCCAGAGGCATTGCTTCCATCAACAAAAACACACAAATGTTTATTTAACTCCCAGATGTTTAATAAAATGAATTTCAATTTGAGTTGTTTGTAGAAAACTGTGCCAGGTGTGTAGGGTATTCAGGTATGAATCTGTAACATACTGCTAATTATAATTCAAGGAAAGAAAGAAAGAGAAGCGGGGGAGAGAACAGAGGTGAAGGAAAAGGGAGAGAGAGATTCTGCAGGAACTGAGTTAAAAGCACAGACAATAACAGCACTTTGCTTTTACATTAGTGTTGTTCTCCTTTGGTTGTTTCATGACCACAAAGCTGCAGACTGGCTGTTGTCCCTTGGCAAAATCCCTAGGGGACTGAGTCGCTGGGCATTTTCAGAATGATATAAACTAATTTCAGTTTATCAAAATTACAAAAAAATTGAAAATCCTAGTGGGAGCAACACAACTCCGTATGATTTGTACCAGAGCCTTTGTTATTGTTGTTGTTAGGTGCCATCGAGTTGGTTCCGACTCATAGAGACCCCATGCACAACAGAACGAAACACTGCCCGGTCCTGAGCCATCCTTACAATTGTTGTTATGCTTGAGCTCACTGTTGCAGCCACTGTGTCAATCCACCTCGTTGAGGGCCTTCCTTTTTTCCGCTGACCCTGTACTCTGTCAAGCATGATGTTCTACTCCAGGGACTGATCCGTCCTGACAACCAGAGCCTAGATCATAAAATACATAAAGTCAGATTAAAAAAAAAAAAAAAAACAACTGAACAGTTTAGTTATGGATCAAGAAACTCTACGGAATAGAAGACTTTTGTAAATATCAAAATTATAAAAATGGAGCAAATGAATGAAATAAAGGCAGTGAGTGTGAAGGCTTTAATAAAACTCTGGTTTGATCTGACTTGCCATAAATGTCAAAATGGGTATCAGCCAAAGATATTTTATTACCAAGACCCTACAGATCATATAAAATGTGCTAACTATTGTTCTTTGAACAATAACTAAAAAAAAAAATAGTTATTCCAATCTCAGTTATTCTAGAGTCATAGATTATAGAAGCTAAACACAAAAAAGTTGTCTTACCTACTATTTTCCAAGTGCAAAGGTAGGGAGAAAGAAAGCTTTTATTTTATTTTTTTTTTTACTTCTCTGTGCTTTGAAGAGACACACTCTCTGAAATATGTCACAGATGGTTGTGTATGTAGTTCTGTAACTACTGGGTGTAAAAACATATAATCTGCAATGGCCTAAATGGGCATGTTTCTTTTCATAAGTTAAAAACTTATTGCTCTTTGTTAAGTCCCTGATTAATTAGTGTAATCCGGTTTGCCCGTATTTCTGGATTAAGCAATGGATATAATGTACATAAAGGTGATGATTTTCTTCTCTAGTTTCTGTCATAAAACCTGTAGTAAAACGAAGGAATAACATGGAAGAAGGGTGTGCACCTACTTCAGAATTCTACCAAAGACTTTAAGGAGTCTATAGAAAATGTTCTAGAAGAACATGTGTATTTGAAATACAGACTAAATCCAGACAGTGTGAGGGAAGTGTTTTTTAGCCTTCTATGTTTGAATCTGTTTCTTAACCATTTTAACAGGTTGAATCTATTTCTTAACCATTCTAACAGGATACATTAATTACTGTTTAGTCTATAGCTCTACATGGCTGAGCTATTAAGAAATAATTTATAATTATTCTTATTATCTGGTCATTACTAAGAATTAAATTATCATTCCAAAAATTATCATTCCAGGTAGTAGTAATTAGGTTAATACCATTTTAAAAGTCATAGAAAAAGCCTATAATTTCCTGGTTTTAATTTTTGCTGACTTTTCACAGAGGCAATATTTATGCACAAAAATTTGCACACAAAAGGCAGAATATACACCTAAAACCAAACCAAAACTAAACTCAGTGCCTTGGAGTCGATTCCGACTCATAGTGACCCTATAGGACAGAGTAGAACTGCCCCATAGAGTTTCCAAGAAGTGCCTGGCTGATTCGAACTCCCGACGCTTTGCTTAGCAGCCTTAGCACTTAAACGCTATGCCACCAGGGTTTCCAAATATACACCTCCTCCTCACTTATTGACTATCTCGTTATAGGACATTTCATATTTACAACAATTAAAAAAAAAAAAAAACCACCATCTGAATATTTTGGGCATTAACGAGGAGCGAAGGGGAGAGAAAGAGGATCAGGAGGAGGAGAGGTTTATTAGAGAGAGCAAGGTTACCAGGGCTGCTTTGAGTTTATATTACTCAGGTTGGGAGGAGGAGCTGGCCGGCTGAGCTCGCTATGAGCATGGGGCCAGTAAGTAGAGCACAGGAGGCAGGGATAACCGGGCCACAAGGAGGCATTGGGAGCTGGGGTCGTAGGAGCCAAAAAAGACTCACTGCCACGAACTCAGCCTCTGCCGAGCCCAAGTGGCTGGACCTCACCTGCCTGCAGGCCCAGGAAGTCAGGCCCACCAGCCACCCATTGCTGGTGCCCTTCTCTGAGACCCCTGAGAGGGAAGGTGGAGAGGCCAGGCACGGGTGTCCACATCGAAGCCTGGGGTGTGTCCAGGTGATTTTGGGCTTCTGCTGCTCTGGAGGTGGTGGACCACACCTGGCAACCACCACTACCTTCATCAACCTACACAGGCTCCCTCATGATTGGGGAAGGCTGGTGAGGAAGAGGGTGAGGGGTGCGTGCCGTGCCAGAAGTATCAACGAGAAGTGCTAGAGATGCTCAATGGGTGGTGAGCGACCAGGGGTGGGGACACTGGCGCCAAAGACTCTTGTATTACGTCAACTATTGCATAACTACATGGTCTTTGGAACCTTGCCATTTCGATTAATGAGGAGTGGCTGTACTTTATTTTCCTTAAATTACACTTAAAAAGTTGTCATTCATTAGAGAAATTCTTCATCAATATTAATATATCCTTTCTTGCCAATATTAAAAGCGAATGCTGTTCCTTCTCTCTTATGTTAGGTGCTAGACTTCGTTCTAAAGGTAATATATGTAGCACATCTAAAAATGCCTGTAGCTATCCTGTCTGAAATTCTACTTCAGGAAGTTAAGTGTTTATTGCTGAGCTTGAAATGTACTATGTAAGGTCTAGCATTTACTTTTGGGAAGTAGGTGCCTAAAGTGTATAAATTTAAAATGACATGGGGACACATACTGCTTTGGACAAAGAATGTTAATTATCTTACTAATTGTTGTTGTTAGGTGCTGTCCAGTCGATTCCAACTCATAGGACTGTCTTAGTCATCTAATGCTGCTATAACAGAAATACCACAAGTGGATGGCTTTAACAAAGAGAAATTTATTTCCTCACAGTAAAGTAGGCTAAAAATCCAAATTCAAGGTGTCAGCTCCAGGGGAAGGCTTTCTTTCTCTTCCAGCTCTGGATGAAGGTTCTTATCCTCAATCTTCCCGTGGCCAAGGAGTTTCTCAGGTGCAGGAACCCAAGGTCCAAAGAACATTCTTCACTCCTGGTGCTGCTTTCTTAGTGATATGAGGTCCCCATTCTCTGCTTGGTTCCCTTTCTTGAGAAATAAAAGGCAGTGCAGGCCACACTGCAGGGAAACTCCCTTTACATTGGATCAGGAACATGACCTGGGTAAGGGTGGTATTAGAATCCCACCCTAATCCTCTTTAACATAAAATTATAATCTTATAATGGAGGACCACCACAGGATACTGGGAATCACGGCCTAACCAAGTTGACACATATTTTTGGCAGGGACGCAATTCAATCCATGGCAGTGACCCTACATGTAACAGAACAAAACACTGCCCAGTCCTGTGGCATCTTCACAATCATTGCTCTGTTTGAGCCCATTATTACAGCTTCTTTGTCAATCCATCTCCTTGAGGGTCTTTCTCTTTTTCATTGACCCTTTGCTTTACCAAGCATGAAGTCCTCCAGGGACCATTCTCTCCTTATAACGTGTCCAAGGTATGTGAAATGAAGTCTCGCCATCCTCATTTCCAAGGCAGCACTCTGGCTGTGCTTTTTCCAAGACAGATTTGTTGACACTTCTGACAGTCTAAGGTATATGCAGCATTCTTCACCACAGCACAATTTGAAAGCATCAGTTCTTTTTTGGACTATCTTATTCACTGTCCAGCTTCTGAATGCAAACGAGGCAATTGAATATACCATGGCTTGGATTAGGTACATCTTCGTCCTCAAAGTGGCATCTTTGCTTTTTAACACCTTAAAGAGGTCTTTTGCAGCCCATTTGCCCAATGCAATAAATAACACCCTTTGATTTCTTGACTGCTGCTTCCACCGGTGTTAATTATAAATCTAAGTAAAATGAAATCCTTGGCAACTTCAATCTTTTCTCCATTTATCATAATGTTTCCTATTGGTCCATTGTGAGGATTTTTGTTTTCTTTATGTTGAAATGTAATCCATACTGAAGGCTGCAATCTTTGATCTCCAACAGTAAGTGCTTCAAGATGTCTTCAATTTCAGCAGACAAGGTTTTTTCATCTGCATAATGCAGGTTGTTAAGGAGTCTTCCTCCAATCCTGACGCCATGTTCATGTAGTCTGTCTTCTCAGATCATTTGCGTAGCATACAGATTGAATAAGTATGGTGAAAGGATATAACCCTAATGCACACCTTTTCTGACTTTAAACCATGCAGTATCCCTTTGTTATGTTCGAATAACTGCCTCTTGTCCTATGTACAGGTTACTCATGAGCACAATTATATATCTAAAGGAAGGGTAATTAGCCTACTCCCACTCCGTCTAGCCTTTCTGTCTCACATAAAGGGGTGAAAAAAGCAATCTAAAAACACTACAGGAAGTTAAGCTTTTATTGCTGCTCAGAACCCTGGTATTCAAGAGCAGTTAAAAATTGAGATACAATCATGAGATTATAGAACACTCCTCCCCCGCCCCCTGCACACGCACACACACACTTTACAACCAAATCAACAAGCCTCCAGCATAATAACTGTGAAATACAACTGAAAGAACTACAAGACACAGTTTCAGTTGAAGATGGATTTCTTCTCCAAACCACAAATGACAGGGGGAGGGGGAAAAGACACTAAAGCAAACTAAAGCCCCTGGCATCTAAAGCTACAACAATCATTTAGCACAGCTCAGTCCTAGCCAGATTAACATAAAACTGCACACTAAGGCATATTTATCGTACTTGTTATTACTTGATAGATCAGTTTGTTATTTCAAAAAATATTATTAGTCCTGCTTAAAGACCAGGAAAAACACAGAATAGACAAAGTAAACATCTTAGGCACAGACTCATATGTGGCACAGACTTTGGAATTATAAAATAGTGAATTTAACATAATCACAATCAATATAAGGTGCCCCAGTGACACAGCCGTTAAGCACTCAACTGCTATCCAAAAGATTTGTAGTTTGAATCCACCAGCCTGCTTCATGGGAGAAAGACTTGGCAGTCTGCTTCCATAAAGACCTACAGCCTCGGAAACCCTATTGAGCAGGTCTACTCTGTCCTGTAGGGTCACTATGAGTTGGAATCAACTCGATGGTAATGGGTTTTCAGTGTGATCGATATGTTAAGGATTCTAATGAAAAAGGAGAAAACACGCAAGAATAGCTGAATAATGTAAGCAGAGAAATGGAAACTCTAAGAAATAATGAAAAAAAAAATCCATGAACAGAAATGAAGAAATGCTTTGCTGGATGGACAGTAGACTGAATGGACATGGCCAAGGAAAGAAGCAATGATCTTGAAGATAGGTCAATAGAAACAACCCAAATTGAAATCCAAAAAAGAAACAACAACAAACAAACAAAAACAAAAGAACAAAACATCCAAGAAATGGAAGACAATTTCAAAATTAATGACAGACACCAAATCACAATTCCAGGAAGGTCAGTAAACAGCAGGAAGGCTAAACACCAAAAAATCTGCACATAACCATATCATATTCAAACTGCAAAAACACAGAGACAAGAGAAAATCCTGAAAGAAGCCAGAGGGGAAAATAATTTTACCTCTAGAGGAACAGGATAAGAATTAAAATGTGATTCTCAACAGAAATTATGCAAATGAGAGAAAAGAATGATAAAATTAAAGTGTTGAGAAAACAAAAACAAACATCAACATAGACTATCAAACCCAAAGCCATTGCTATGGAGTCAATTCTGGCTCATAGCAGCCCTACGGGACAGAGTAGAACTGCCCACAGGGTTTCCAAGGAGCACCTGGCAGATTCCAACTGCTGACCTTTCGTTAGCAGCCGTAGCACTTAGCCACTACACTACCAGGGTTTCCATAGACTATCAAGCACAATTATAATCCAAAAGTAAAGAAATAAATATTTCCTCAGATAAACAGAAACTGAGGGAATTTGTCTCTAGTGGATCTTCCCTAGGGAGAAAGATGTGGCAGTCTGCTTCTGTAAAATAGTGCAGCCTTGGAAACCCTAGGGAGCAGTTCTTCTCTGTCCTATAGAATTGCTGTGAGTCAGAATTGACTTCATAACGACAGGTTTTTTTTTTTGGTACAGATCATCCCTGCAAGAAATGTTTAAAAAGCTTCTGTAGAGGGAAAGAAAATGAAATTGGTCATAAATTCAAATGTAAAGAAAAAAAAGAGTAAACTAAAGTAAAATAAAATCATTTAATTTTCTGATTCTTAGCTGATATAATAGAAAACTGTGTTCAAAGTAATAACTGTGTTCAAAGTAATAATAGTAACAATGTATTGGGTGATAATAGCATATGAATAAATGAAATGAATGACACCAAGGTAAAACAAGATGGGAGAAAGATAATTGGAATACTTTATTATAAGATACCTGCACTACCCATGAATTGGTGAAGTGTTATTTGAAAGTGAATTTAGATTTGGTAAAACTGTATATTGCAAACTGTAAGGAAACCACTGAAAACTTTTTAAAGGGCCATAATGGATATGCTATGAGAGGAAAGAGAAATCATGAAATATTCAACTAAAATGAGAGAAGGCAAAAAAAAAAAAAGGAGGGGGGAGATAGAAAAAAAGAACAAGTGCAATGAAGAGAAAACAATTACAAACCTGAATATTAATCCAACTATATCAATATTACATTAAATCCAAAGAGTCTGATTACCCCAGTTAAAAGACAGAGACTGTCTTTACAGTGGATAAACAATCAAGACCAACCATATGCTGTCTACAAGAAACCAACTTTAAATACAAAGACACAGGTAGGTTAAAAGTAAAGGGATAGAGAAATATATAATGTTTATACCAATGAGAAGGAAGTGAGGAAGCTGTATAAATTTCAGACAAAGTAGACTTAGGAAAAAGAAAAATTATGAAGGAAAAGAGAAGCATTAAATATAAAGAAGTCAATTCTCCAAGAAAATGGGACAATCTTTGATATATATGCATCTAACAACAGTGTGTAAAAATACATGAGGCAAAAACTGACAGAAATGCAAGAAAAAGTAGACTAATTTACTATAATAGTTAGAGAATTCAATACCCTCTTTTAGTAATGGATAGGTCTGGCAGCTCAGTAAGGATATATTTGAACCGAATAGAACTATCAATTAAGGTCTAATGGACCTTTATAGAATACTTCATTCAATAATAGCCAAATAAACATTCTTCTCAAGCTTGTGTGGAACATTTATTAAGACAGACCACATTCTTGGCCATAAAACGCACCTTAACAAATTTAAAGTAATAAAATTATGCAAAGCAGGATCTTAGACCACGTTGAATTTAAAATAGAAATTTTAAAATACGTAGTTTTAATTCCCAAATTTTATTTTACACAACATACTTCAAAATAGCATATGGGCCAAAGAAATCAAGCAGGAAAAAAAAAAAAAAAAAACTAAAAATTAGAGCAGAAATGAATGAAATAAAAAATAGGAAATCAATAGAGAAAAACAAAGAAACCAAAAGATCCTTCTCTGAAAATATCAAAAAAAAAAATTGATAAACCTCTAGTCGGATGAACCAAGAAAAAAGGTACAAATTAATAATTTCAGAAATTAAAAAAGCATCATCACTACTGATCCTATGAAAACTGGAACCAACTTTGATGTCTTTCAATAACTGAATGAATACACAAACTGCCCTACATCCAAAGACAGAAATATTATTCAACATTAAAATAAAATGAGCTACCAAGCAAAAACACTCGGAACATTGAATGCACACCACTAAGTGAAAGACCGCCACACGTTTTTCAGTTTGCCTTACTGAAGGGCCTTGCATGTTGCTGTGATGCTGGAAGCTGTGTCACCTGTATTCAAATACCAGCAGGGTCACCCATGGCAGACAAATTTCAGCTGAGATAACAGACAGATTAGAAAGAAGGACCTGGTGGTCTACTTCTGTAAAGAATTAGCCAGTGAAAACCTTATGAATAGCAGTAGAGCAATGTCTGATACAGTGCTGGAAGATGAGCCCCTCAACTTGGAAGACACACAAAAGATAACTGGAGAAAACCTGGCCCCTCAAAGTAGAGTTGACCTTAATGACATGAAAAGAGTCAAGCTTTTGGGTTTCCTGATATGGCACAACTCAAAGGAGAAGGAACAGCTGCAAACATCTGTTAATAATTGGAAAGTGGAATGTACAAAGTATGAATCTAGGTAAATTGGAAATCATCAAAAATTGAAATGGAATATCTAAATAGCGGTATCCTAGGCATTAGTGAGCTGAAATGGACCGGCATTGGCCATTTCGAATTGGATAATCATACGGTCTACTATGCTGGGAATGACAACTTGAAGAGGGATGGCACTGCATTCATCGTCAAAAAGAACATTTCGAGACCTATCTTGAAGTACAACGCTGTCAGTCATAGGATAGTATCCATACGCCTACAAGGAAGACAAGTTAATATGACTATTATTCAAATTTACACACCAACCACTCAGGCCAAAGATGAAGAAATTAAAGGTTTTTACCAAACTCTGCAGTCTGAAATTGATTGAAAATGCAATCATGATGCATTGATAATTACTAGTGATTGAAATGTGAAAGTCGGAAACAAAGAAGGATTGATCTTTGGAAAATATGGCCTTGGTGATGGAAACAATGCTGAAGATCACATAACTGAAATTTGCAAGACCAACTACTTCTTCATTACAAATACCTTTTTTAAACAACATAAAAGGGGAATACACACATGAACATTTAAGATATGTCTAGGACCTGCTATTGATAATTCCAAATTGAACTTTTACCTTTATTACTTCCTAGCAATGAAAATAAGGAAGGTTACTATCATTTCACTCAATTGCCGAACAACCATGTTTTCCCTTCTGATAATAGGCATCTCCTGGTAGACTAAAAGTAAATTTTCTACATTTAAAAAACTATATAGCCAATAATTAACATAACCATAGTGAATCAGTCCTAAATATTTGAGAAAACTTTCCCACACCTAGTATAATAAAGAAATAAGTACCATGAGCACGTTATTATCTCCTTGAACTGTGTAAGATGGAATAAACTAAAATCAAATCCACTACATCTGTGGAAAGAGATAATGAAAAAGCTCAATATCAGTCAGAGCAAGGCCAGGGTCCTACTGCGGAACAGACCATCAATTGCTCATATGTGAGGTCAAGTTAGAAAGCCAAAGTATGACATTGAGTATATTCCACTAATGACCAAAGACCAGACGATTTGTGGAATGACATCGAGGACATCAGATATGAAGAAAACAAGAGGTCATTAAAAAGATAGAAAAGAAAGAAAAGGCCAAAAGGGATGTCAGAAGAGACTGTGAAGCTTGCTCTTGAACACTAAGTAGCTGAAACAAATGGAAAACATGAGGAAGTAAAAGAGCTGAATAGAGAATTTCAAAAGGCGGCTTGAGAAGACAAAATAAAGTATTATAATGACATGTGCAAAGATCTGGAGTTAGAACATCAAAAGGGTAGAACGGACTAGGCATTTCTCAAGCTGGAAGAACTGAAGAAAGCATTCAAGCCTTGAGCTGCAACATTGAAGGATTCTATAGCTGAAATATTAAATGACACAGGAATCATCAAAAGAAGATGGAAAGAATACACAGAGTCATTACACCAAAAAGAATTTGTCGACATTCAAACATTTCAGGAGGTAGCTTATGATCAGGAACCAATGGTACTGAAGGAAGAAATCCATCCAATACTGAAAGAAGAAATCCATCCTGCACTGAAGGAATTGGCAAAAAACAACACTCCAGGAATTGATGGAATACCAGTTGAGATGTTTCAACAAAACAAACACTGGAAATGCCCAGTCGTCTATGCCAGGAAATTTGAAAGACAGCTACCTGGCCAATTGACAGGAAGAGATGCCTATTTATGCCTATTCCAAGGAAAGGTGATCCAACCAAATACAGAAATTATAGAACAATATCATTAATATCACACACAAGTAAAATTTTTCTGAAGATCTTTCAAAAGTGGCTGCAGCAGCACATTCACAGGGAATTGCCAGAAATTGAAGCCAGATTCAGAAGAGGACATGGAACCAGGGATATCATGGCTGAAATCAGATCATGACTGAAAGCAGAGAATACCTGAAACCTTACCTGTGTTCTATTGACTATCCAAAGGCATTTCACTATGTGGATAGTAACAAATTATGGATACCATGCAAAGAATGGAAATTTCAGAGCACTTAATTGCTCTCATGAGGAACCTTTACATAGATTAACAGGCAGTAATTCTAACAGAACAAGGGGATACTTCGTGGTTTAAAGCCAGGGAATGTATGTGTCAGGATTGTTTCCTTTCACCATACTTATTCAATCTGTATGCTGAGTAGATAATCCAAGAACTATATGGACTATATGAAGAAGAATCAGGCATAAGAATCGGAGGAAGACTCATTAACAACCTGCGTTATGCAGATGACACAACCTTGCTTGCTGAAAGTGAAGAGGACTTGAAGCACTTACTAATGAAGATCAAAGACCACAGCCTTCAGTATGGATTGCACCTCAACATAAAGAAAACAAAAGTCCTCACAACTGGACCAATAAGCAACATTATGATAAATGGAGAAAAGATTGAAGTTGTCAAGGATTTCATTTTACTTGTATCCACAATCAACACCCATGGAAGCAGCAGTCAATAAATCAAAAGACACATTGCATTGGGCAAATCTGCTGCAAAAGACCTCTTTAAAGTGTTAAAAAGCAAAGATGAACCTTGAAGACTATGGTGCACCTGACCTAAGCCATGGTGTTTTTAATTGCCTCATATGCATATGGAAGCTGGACAATGAGTAAGGAAGAACAAAGAAGAATTGACGCCTTTGAATTGTGGTGTTGGCAAAGAATAATGAACATGCCATGGACTGCCAAAATAAAGAACAAATCTGTCTTGGAAGAAATACAGCTAGAATGCTTCTTACAAGCAAGGATGGCAAGACTATGTCTCACATTCTTTGGACATGTTATCAGGAGGGATCAGCCTCTGGAAAAGGACATCATGCTTGTTAAAGCAGAGGGTTGGCAAAAAAGAAAAAGACCCTCACTGAGATGGATTGGCACAGTGGCTGTGACAATGGGCTCAAGCTAACAATTGTAAGGATGGCACAGAACCTGGCAGTGTTTCATTCTGTTGTGCATAGGGTGGCTATGAGTCACAATTGACTGAATGGCACCCAACAATAACGACAAGTGAAAGAAGCCAATTTGAAAATACTTACTGTACATTTTCAATTAAATGACATTCTGTAAAAGGGAAAGCAATAGAGACAGTAAAATGATCAGTGGTTGGGAAATGGATGAGAGAAGGAACTGGTGAAACACAAGATTTTTAGGATGGTGATAGTTTTTATTTTTTATGACACTGTAATGGTGGATACATGATATTTTGCATTTGTGGAAAAAAAAAAAACTATAAGACGTTACAACACAGAGTTCTAAACCTTAAGGTGTGTAGATTAAAAAAAAAAGTAGATGGTTCAGTGATACTGAAAAAGAATACATACTATTACAAGAGAATCTAACATCCTCCATAAAGGACATGGAGGGAAAAAGTGCTGACCTAAACAACTTTATAAGTATATTTAGTCTGTAAGATACAGAAGGATCTACAAATAAGTACTGTATTCTAATTGATACAGTTGTTTCTCCATGGCGGTATGTGTTAACAATTCAGTTACTGGTATACACGTCAATTGTAATTGAGCAATTAAGAAAAAGGATGGTGGTTAAGTCGGGCAAGTGTTTCACTGTTGGAGTGGTAATTTACAGATTAGCAAGGGCAGAAGACTAGAATATTCCATGTGGTAATGGATTAGAGTTGATGACATCAGTTAGAATTTATGGTTAACGGTTTACCTGATGTAGATATAGATGGTTATAAAAAAAAAAAAACAAAAAAAAAACAACCTCGTTGCTGTTGAGTTGATCCTGACTCATAGCGACCCTATAGGACAGAGTAGAACTGCCCCATGGGGTTTCCAAGGAGCAGCTTGTAGATTCTACCTGCCAGCCTTTTGGTTACCAGGGAATTTCTTAACCATTGTGCCACCAGAGCTCAAATATACCTGTGCCCCAGCAAAAAACCCACAGTAGTCTTCAAAAATTGCCAAAGTCATCAGTAAGAAGAAAAGTCTGAAAAACTGTCATGGCCAAGAATAGTCTAGAAGACATAATGAAAAAATGTAATGAGGTACTATGAATAGAATTCTGAAACAGAAAAGTGACATTAGAAAAAAGAACTAAGAATATCAATAAATGATGATGGATATTTATATTATATTCATTTAATAATAATATATCAATATTTGTCCATTGTGACAAGTATGCTATACTAATGTAAGATGTTAATAACAGGGGAAACTGTATGTGTTTGGGGGAAGGTATATAGAAACTCTGTATAGTATGTGCTGAATTTTTCTGTAAAATCCAAAAATATTCTAAAATGTAAATTCAATTAATATGAAAAAATCTAAGAAAACTATATTCATATGTGAAATTAACACTAGAAGCGTCTAGGATAAATCAATTAATAAGTGTCTCAGATCAGTTAAGCTCCTTTAAAAAAAAAAAAGGGTTTATTTGGAATTTTAAGAAGTATCTGGAGCCATTATTAATAATTCCAAATTGATATTTTCTCTTTATTACTTCCTAGCAATGAAAATAAGAAAGGTTGCTATTATTTAACCGAACTACCATGTTTTCCCTTCTGATAATAGGCATCTCCTGGTAGACTATAAGAAAATCTCCCACATTGTTTTCATTTAAGAAAAAAAAACTATACAGCCAATAATTAACATATTTTTTTTTTTAGGTAATTAGTCCCACCTATTTTTTTTTTTTTTTTTTTGTAAGGAGTTTCCCTCACCTAATATGATAAGGAAATAAGTGCATTGAGCGTGTTATCATCTCTTTCAACTGCGTAATTCTAGACTTTGGGTGCACACCTAACATTCACCCACACACTTTGAGATCTGAAGGCAGAATAAAAGGAGAGGATAGATGTTTTCCTAACCCTGCCTAACAGGCAATGGAAAAGGCATTGCCAATATGCATAGAGAAGTCCACAATAAGGGTAACCGGCCAAATCTGTTTCCCTGAATTTCACCACCTGTGTTCACCTAAACAACTGCGTCTCCTACAACAGCACTATTCGAAGCATAGTGTTAATCAATTTTTCTGCGAACGGCAGATTTACATTTACATGGCATTTTCTCTTTATCATAGCTGGAATATAATTGTCTCGTCTGAGAAGCTGATACACTTCCTTATGTTAGATAACTATGTTTTTATTGTCATCAAGAAGCTCATTCTAAAAGTTTCCTATTTTCCCCTTCAGTCTTTTTTTTTTAACAAAGTTTTTATTTTTATTTTTACTTAAGTTTCTTGGAATAATTTTCAGAAATAAATAAACTGTAAGGCAGTTTATTAAAAATAAATAAATAGTCAAGGTAAAAAAAAAAACAGTTATTAAACGGCAGGTTTACCAGAGAGCCCAGTATTCTTACATTCAATTCTGGTTCTGGCATACTAACCCATCAGGTCAAAGAGAATTACCTGTGATAAAGGGTAAAGTAATTGGTAAGAAAAATGTGTCTGGTTCTCTTGTAATTTTCTGTTGCCATTGGTAACCAAAAAATGAGAGATTTCATTCGATCTAAATTTTTATCTAAAATTTGATTCAATAATTTAAACCAGGACCCTTGGAAGCAAATTTTCCCTGCCATTGGTTGGCAATTTTGATATGATTCTTCTTCAGGAGACAAAACTGCAAAGCATGATTCAGCTTCATTGTCACCCAGTGTCTAAGACGATGGCAGATATTCTTCTCTAATTTCACTACAAATAAAACAATTGATTATTCTGTCTCAAATGTTTTCTGTTTACATAACTTAATTGACTCTTTCATTAATCTATTTGATCTGAGAGTTCCTTACTGTCAACATTTATTAGAATTTGTAGGAACCCAGAAGGTAGCTCCAAAGAAGTCTGTCCATCCAGCCTTAATCCAACTCAGACCTTTACAAGAGTTTAAATGTCTTTCTATCAACTTGGTAACAGAGTCATTAATTTTTTTAAGTTGAATTTATACAGCCTCAAAGAAAAAAAAAAAAAAAACACTTCCTAAAACTGTTCAGTTTGATGAAAATTAAGGTCAGAAACACAGTACTCAAAACCATCAGTTCAGAGAAAGAATTGAATTCAAACTGCCTGAAAAGATATGCAGCAGGATTTAATTATGACTATTTCTAAATTTCTTTATGTCAAATGATACCAAATAAATCTATTCATTTTGACGTATCTAGCCAAGCAAATTTCACCAAATCAATATGCTGGTGGTAATCTCCATGTTTCCAAAGATATCTCAGAACATCTGGTCAAGTTGAAAGCATGTATATGCTAACTGCAATTTATGTACATCCTGGATTAATGTTTAAATCTGGGTTTGGTAAATGCCTTATCCTTATATTTAATTGTGTAAACTTTTAATGATTACAGTGTATCACAACAATTAACAACATTTAACCTGAAAATGTAAAGAGATGGAAACAATGAAGAACATTTCCAAAATTCTGACTACTATTCTTTCTTTTTAAAATCCAGACCCACAAAATAATGGATGAATTCAAACATATCTGCAGTATCTTATAAATTTCTTTCCCTCTTCATACAGAAAATAATTTATGAGTGCTCATTCCTAGGAAATCATCCTGTGAATCTAAAGACTAGCTATCCCAGATGTCCAATTATTTTAACGTCATTCATTCCACGATTAAAAACATAATAAATATACTTAAAGGCATCAATAAATATTTTATGGAAGGCACCATCAAATTGATGAAATGAAGTGATTAATGAAACCTATAGGGAACGCTGATGGTGTAGTAGTTAAGAGCTATGGCTGCTAACCAAAAGGTCAGGAGATCAAATCCAGCAGGTGCTCCTTGGAAACCTTATGAGGCAGTTCTACTCTGTTGTATAGGGCTGCTATGAGTGGAAATCAACTCAACGGTAACTTTTTTTTTTTTTTTAAATAGGCTGAGCACTAGCACTCCGAAAGGTGGAGAGAGCTCAACAAAATAGTAGACAAGCGTCACTAAATACAGCTTACCAATATTTTATACTTTTGCTTAGAATTAGTCCTTTAAAAAAAATTCATACCCGTGTTAATGTCATGCATAGGGAAGATTTTTATGTGCATATGTATACGATTATGGAAAATAACCACAAAGACCTCAGAAGCAAAGGAAGGGTGCACTCTGTTCCAACCCTGTTCTTCCTTTATACACTTCCATTTTGTCCAGGGGTCAACACATAACTGAAAGAATTATGCACAGAGCTATATCCATGTGCAAAGTGGCAAGGTTCTAATTAATTCATTCATTATATTCAGTCAGTCAACAAATCATATTTTGTGCCTCCTGAGTAGGAGCTGGAGATAAATTGGTGAGTTAAAAAGATATGTGTTTCTTGCCCTTGTAGAATGTAATCAAGGAAGTAACCATCCTCAGGCAAGCACATGCATGCTGTAAATTTATAGTTCTGGTCTGTGATCATTGCTACAAAGAAAAATTAGAGAATGAAAAGAAAGGGGATATCCCCTGTACCTTAATTTGGCCAAGGGACTGTGCATAATAGAGGCTTACTCAAACAACTAAAATTTCAGTGGACATTTAAAAAAATAGAAGTTATTTCATTTCTAAAATATGTAAGAGGTGTATTTGCAGAGATTTTATGCCAAGTTCCCCCCCCCCCGGAAAAAAAAAAGGAAATTTAGATCCATTTATTTCATTGCTCCATGAGCAACCTGTGGTGTTGGTGCGCTGAATACATACGAAGTCGATTTCTTTGGGCAGGCTACTACAAGTCTATTACAGAAGATTTGTTTCCCCTTCTCTTTTTATTTCATTTTATGTTCTGTTCTTCCTGTAGCCTGGATCTTAAGGCTCTCACCTAATCTCACAGCTTCAACTGTTATCCCTACATGGCTGATCTTAAATCTATCATTTCAGTCCAAACCAATTTCCTTGATTTCACACTTAAACTTACAGCTGCCTGATGGATATTTTCACTTGAGTATTCTACTTTTTCCTCAAATATAAAATATCCAAATAAAAGTGTCTCATTTATCTTTTCATCTCCATTCCAAATACAGTTGTCACATGACATGTCCCCAAATATTTAACGGTAAAAAAAAAATACTCAGATACGCTTGAAGTCTGGAAAAGTTAGAATAATATTGTTCTCTCTCATATTCATTCTGTGTGTGTGTGTGTGTGCGTGCACATGTATTTCTGCATGTGTATATAGGTGTGTATGGGTTTATATTAGCTTCCATAGTCAATAAATATCCAAGTCACACTAATTCTTCCCTCATGATATTTCTTATACCTATTCATTATTTTTCATACCCCTGGTGTTATCCTTCCCAGCCCTAATAATACTCTTCGATGTTACAGGTTGAATTGTGCCCCCCCCTCAAAAGAAGCCATGTTGAAGTCCTAAATCCTGTACCTGTCAATGATATTCTGTTTGAAAACAGGGTCTTTGAGGATGTTATCAGATAGGATAACATGAGGTCATACTGGAGTAAGTTGAGTCCTAATACTACATGACAGGTGTCTTTAAATAAGAGAAGAAGATATGAAAGAGACAGACAGACAGACAGTGGAATGATGTCATGTGATGCTGCAGGTGTAAGCCAAGGAATGCCCGGATCTACTAGAAGCTAGGAAAGTCATGGAATAGATTCTCCCTCAAAACCTCAAAAGGAATAAAAATGGCTGACATGCTGATGTTAGACTACAATCTTTCCCCTGACAATTCTCTCCCCTCACCTCTTTCTCCTTTATTCACTATGTCTCTCACTCTTCTCATTCATCCAACATTCTCAGTTTCTGCAGGGTTTGGTCAGTCGTGCTAACTGAAGCACTTGGGGTAAAATTTAAAATCCCAGTGAGCTAGATTATTAGCAACCCCTGAATATAGACTGGTCTCCATGGTTCTGGGATGTATAACCAATAAACACCTGTTGCCATTGAGTTGATTCTGACCCATAGCAGCCCTATAGGACACAGTAGAACTCCCCCATAGGGTTTCCAAGGTTGTAATCTTTACAGGAGATTGCCATAACATTCTCCTGCAGAGCTGCTGGTAGGTTTAAATCACCAACTGAACAATTAACCCCTGTATCACCAGGGATATATGGAGCCAGGAAATTCAGAACTTACTAGTCCTGAGTACACCCAGTTCTTAATATATCAGTGGGCCTTGTGTTGCTCCTAAATGCTACTTTATTTTCCAAGCTAATGAAACTCATACTAACTCCACAGGCTCTGTCTTCTAAAAAAGGGGTTCCTTAAGCAAGAACATCTATTCAATCTGAAAAAAATCATGTTCTTAAATTCCTTGAAATTTAATCAGCCTTTATTGTTACTTTTTAATAGTTTGTATTATTGCTTTGAAAACATTATTGCTTTGAAAACTCTCTTTCACTGAGAGTATAGCTCTATCCATGTTGGGTTTGGATATGTGACTTGCTTTGGGTAATGTACTTGGTTATATAGGCTTTCAAATAGAGTCTTAAATACTCTTTTGATTTGGTTTTATGTTATGAGAAGAGAATTCTCCAGGTAACCACTACCTCTTCAGTCTAAAACCCAAAATAAAACCAACTGCATTCTAGGACAAGGCAATTCATCCATAATCTGAAGCAGGGTCACTCACTCAAAGCATTCCTAGATCAAGTAAACCACAGTCAGCCTGCAAACCTGTGAGCCTAAGAATAAATGCTTGTATTATAAGTCATTGAGATTCAGGACGGTTTGTTATGAGACATTATTGTGGGAAGCACTGACTAATATATGCCTTGACTTGGTACAATTATATCTATAGATTCTGGTTCATTATTATTACATATGTTTATCTGTTTTGTTTGTTCTATTCTTTCTTAGTACTGCCCTATTCTTTCCCTTAAACCTTTTTAGTTTGTATGTTTGTTTCTTATAAAAAACTCTGCAGATGAAGATGCTTTGATTTTTTTTTCTACTTGAAGAGGAAACACACATGCACATGCAATATATATAAAATATGGATATTTTATACATATAAAATACAAAATATGCAAATAGTTGTATGAAAGCACAAAACACATATTGTTCAAACAAAGCCTGATGTTTTAACCTGCTTTTGTAGGATATTTGTACTTGAGGAACTTAGTTTTGAACTTGCTTGTTAGACAGTTACCTATTTTCTCCTCCTTTTTTGTTTTTTCAATCTGAGTCCCATTTTAAAACTTTTAGCCTCACTAATTGTTGTCGGGTATTCTAAATGGAATTCCTAATCTTTCCTTCACAGATCTGTCCAAATCTGATAAAGGTACCAACAGTAACCATTCCAGGCATGTAATACAATTTTTCTGCTTATTTGTTCTATTATTGACTTCCTCTCTTAGCTTTAAGAAATTGCGTCTCGGTAGCTTTTTGGGTATGGTTTTCCTCTAGGGAAACATTTTGTTTACTGTCTGGGATCCTCCTTTTCTTCCTGTTAGAGTTCTCTGAGACCTGGTAATACTCACTGATTTTGTCCTGAATAAAATATTTTCCTCTGTCCTAGCTCCACATTTCAAAGCAGGTATTTCCAGGTGTATCTTTCTGGGTACATTTCTCTTACCTTTCATATAACATAATTTGGTCTCCAAGATCTTAAAGTAGCTCTTGGTCTTCCTCCATTCTCTGTTATTTTCTGGTTTTCTCAATACCGTTTCTAAATCTAGATTATGTGTTATGCAACAGTTCACTGTTTATGAGATTCAGTAAAGAATAATATTCAATAGGGGAGGTTATGGCATGAAAATGTCTTAGAAGTAATAGCTGTGTGATCTTTGGCAATTTAATTAATTTTCTATGCCTCAGTGCCCCACCTGCTAAATGGAGATAATAATAGTATTTACTTCATATGGTTCTTCTGTGAACTAAATATGGAAGTTTATGTAAATCATTTAAGGCAGTTCCAGTACATCAGAAGCACCCATTAAAAATGTATCCTTATTCAGAAGTTGTGAGAAGTAATGAGATAACCTATGTAAAGCATTTAGCATAGGACCTGGCCTATGGTAAGCACTCTGAATATTAATTATTACTATCATCATAATTAAAAATATGTTGCCTGACTGTCAAGGTCTGTGACTATTTCCACATACTTCTGGTTCTCAAAGCTAAAACTCTGCAGTCTTAAAATAAAACACACACACACACATTCAATTTTACATTTGCTCTCTCAAATGTCTTCCCTAGTAAATTGTGCTTTGTGATATAAACCTCTCATGCTCCCCTTGTAATTAAGAAAATATAGAGAAAAAAAGCATAAAGTCCAACAAGACACAAACTCTTAGCTTTAATAATATAGGCAAAATTATAATAATCTCAAACTTATGGGGCTTTTTGATAAAACAGGTCAAAAATCATAGTCTGATAAAGCCTGTTACTCCATGCCTGAATACATCCCATGGGAAGTGGAGTGAACTGGATCTGTGTTGTAGACTTAGTCCAGTACAACTTCTTGGACCATTGACAGCATACAATTTTTGACAGAAGCTTGATTAGTATACTGCTACCTGCAGAAGAGGTAATACAGTAGAACTCGTGACCTTCCAAATCAGTGAGTCTATCTCCTGATAAACGTGTCCCAGCAAACATCGTAGAAACTGATCAGTCAGATTAGTACCCTGTCTGTTATGTGGGTGAATAAGGAGGTGGAAAGTGTATGATGACGTTCATTTTGAAACATCCGTTGTGGAGGAAGAACCAGATTATGTCCCTTTTAATAACCTGGGAAGGAAATTAGCATTCCCTGCAGCACTTGTCAATTCATTTTGCAATTCTTTCTTTAAATAACTTACACTATTGTTTCCTTTTTTATTATTCTTAGTAACAAACATATGATCAGGCATATAATAAACTCAATGAATATTTGTTGAGGAATAAATATATTTGTTAAAAATGCCTGGTGAATTAATTGGGTATTATCTTTTCAGTTTTGGTAATTTTTTTTTTTTAATTATTTGAAATCCTCTGCTCTTTGTCTTAACACCAAAATCTGCAGTCATGAACAATAGCTTTCATATGTCTCACTGACATTCATTTAACCTCCTTATCTGCTAATAGGTGAGAAAAATGGCTCAGATTTTCCTTCAAGAATACTGTGAATTCATATGATTAACACTAAAAAGGGACAGCAAGAAGTTAGATGGCTCATATACCAGTGACATAATTTTTTTTTCTTATTACGCTTTCTTTATTAAAAAAAAAAATTTTTTTTTTTTTTAATAGGTTTCATAAATCCACACTAACAAGGTACTTTGAATCAAAATGGAGAATGTTGAAAATACAGTTTCAGTGCTAGGGAAAAAGGAAGAGCTTTCTTTCTACTGAAAAATATTTGTACACACATTGCTATGCATTCAATCACATTTCCTAAAAAGCTCTGTTGAAATCCTAAACGCTGTACCTGTAAATATGACCATATTTAGAAATATTGGGTTTTTTTATGTTAATGAGGTGACACCAGGGTAGATGGGTCCTAAACCTAATCCCTTCTGAATGGTGTCTTAAAAAAGAGCTTAATGGATCCAAAGACAATGGGGGAAGAGATATTGTGAGGAACCCTTTACAAAACAAGGAATACCAAAGAACACCTGAGAAAACTGACAAGAAAGAACCCTCCCCTGGAGTCAATGTCCTGCTTTGAACTGCTAGCCTCCAAAGCCAGGAGACAATAAAGTTTTGGTCTTTAAAGTCACCCACTTTGTGATATTTTTTATAGTAGCTCTAGCAAAAGTAAGACATACACACACAGAAACACACAAGGTTGTACTATATCCTTCATGTTCCATGTAAAAGAACTTCACTGGAATCAGACTCTTGGACTTCCTCAACCTTTATTCTATTCTTTTACTGGGGATGTGTGAACTACCTGAATTACGTAACTGGGTGAAGAGAATGCGTATGCTCACCAGTTGTTGTGGAATTGACTCTGACTCATGGCAACCTCATGGGTGTCAGAATAGAACTGTATTTTCAAAGGCTGTTTCCAGAAGTAGATTTCCAGGACTTTCTTCCAAGATATATCTGCATGGACTCAAATCTCCAACTTTTCAGTTATCAGCCAGGTATGTTAACGGTTTATACCACACAGGGACTCCAAGAAAAGTTTTCCTGTTTGAAACGGAAGCTCTGGTCTGCTCCCCACAACTTATAAATGGATTAGCAAGTCCATTTAGCAGTAACCTGAGTCACGCCTTTCAGTCAAACTTTGACTAGTAATAAGGATGATAATTTGATCTCCTTTGTCTACATTTGCACGCCTCCCTCAATTGATTCCGAAAAGGGGAAAAGGGGGTGAAATTCACAAACACCTAGTATCTGGAATGTGCGTGTGTGTGTGTGTGTGTGTGTTCATGATACATAAACACTTTGAATGGATTTTACTATTTTTAGTCATAAAGCGATATTCTACACATAGTTAAAATATCTCCCCTTGGTTTAATAATTTGTTCTGGAAATTAAAAGGTTAGGTGACCTTTTTTTTTTTTTTTTTTTTTATCCTAGGATATTTTCTTTTGCTTTCTTCTGTAATTTTTATTGCTTAAGCTATATGATATCAATGTTAGTTACTTAATTTGATTTCAAAATTTCTCGTAATACCTTATAACTTAATTTTCTAACTGGCATAACAAAGAACACAACTTTAGGTCCCAGAGGAATTGTTGTGAATGCTTAGACAGTTTGCCTAATTTGGTACATCCTTCCTGAGCTTTTTATCAGATAGACTTTATTCTCTCAGATTGGTCCCAGATGAGATTTCAAGTTCTTCTTCTAAGGTCTATTCTGCTTGGCAGATTCAGCTTTAGATGTTCCTTCTAGGTATTATTCTTGGAGTTTTTTGATATATTATTAATATTTCACTATAGAAATGCATTATTGTGTTCAATAAATTAAACATGCCAACTAAGATCCTGTCCCAACAGGACATAAACTATAGCAGAATACTTTTGCTGGGAGAACGTAAAATCAATCAAAAAAGTTTTGCTGAAAATTGTAACTAAATCACATATAAAGTTGTATTATCAGCTAAAATATTCTTCCCTTTGTTATTTAAAACATTCAATCCTTCAATTTTGTTAAGAGAATTGTCAAAGAGAAGGATAGAAAAACAGATAATATTTTAAATTATAAGTAGAAATTTTTATACCTTTCAAGATTGGCAGTCTCTTTTGGTGTTTAAGAGGAAGTTGTGTTTTAAGTGCACAGAGAAATTTTGGTTTATTCAAGAAATATATAAGCATTTATATGTGTATTGTTTATTAAGAAAGAAAAATTCAAATTTTGCTCGGGTTCCATCACCTTGATTCCACCATATATTTATTAGAGCATTTATTCCAGGTCAGGTACTTACTGATTGGATGACCTGAATGAAATTACTTAACCTCTCTGGGTTCCCCCCCACCCCCCGCCAAAAAAAAAAAAAAAAAGAGAAGGAAAAAGAAAATAGAAAGACTAACAAGTATGTTAGAATTGAATGATAAAATGCATACCTGCAATAATCAATAAGGAGACTTATATGAAACCATCAACAGCTGGATAAAATGATGCCACTGTAGCTTTAAAAAAGTATATAGTTCAGTTTTCAAACAAAGATTGGACAGGCCTATAAAAGAAACTATAACACATATGAGGAAAGTGCTTCTTAGTTCAATCAAATAGACGAGACCAAATGGGCAACTCTTTCCCAAAAACAAGATTAGAAGGCAGGAAGGGACAGGGACAGGGATCGGACTAATGTACCCAGGGAACTCAGGGTGGAAAGGAGGAGCCTGTTGCAATATTCTGGTGATTGCAACCAATGTCACAGAATGACACATATATAAATTTTTGGATGAAAAATTAACTTGAGCTGTAAACTTTCACCTAATACAAAATTAAAAAATTAAAAAAAAAACTTTGTGGTTGGCCTCAGTAGAAAGGCATGAAAATAGATGGGGAAACTAGACCTTAAGATTGAGTAAGTGATACTAAGATGCTTTACTGCTGGGAGTCAAAGTATATCAATCATATGGACAGATGGATGATGGCAACAGAGTAGGCCATATGTTGGATTCCCTGGGAAGCAAAATATGAGATAGGGTTTGCCATGGAGGTTAGATGTTAGGCGTTATCTATGGATTTATCTTCCAATACCTGTGGAAGGGAGAAGGAGGTAGGATTGGACAAATGGAGAAGTCAAGCAGCAATAATAACAGCCTCGGCCAAAAGCACACGGAGTAGTGGAGCTAAAATGGCCCTTCAGAGTAAACCCAAGGAGGGAAAAGATGGCCGAATGTTTATAACCCGAACTTTATTAAATGTGGCTGCCCCAAGAAGACAGCTTGGCATTAGCCAAGGCAGCACTCTGCACTGAGCAATTCTTGAAGTGACTGACAGTTAAGGGTTATCCGCCAAGAATATAGCCACCAGCTGGGTGAAAGTTTTTCTGAATAGGAAGCTGGACACAATGTACAATGTGCAATCATAGTGTAGATATAAGATTCTAGTCTAGTTTTCTATGGAAATCCTATACCACATAATTTCTCTTATTGCAGGGTAACAGCAGACACATTGGAAACAGATCAGTAATAGAATCTCCTTAATTTTGTATGCAAACAATGGAAATTTTCCAGTAACATTGACAGTAAAACTAATAGATCAAAAATAAACAGCTATTGGGGACATGGTCTTGGGCAATATCTAACTCAATTTGCATAATATAGTTTATAACAAAAATGTTCTACATCCTGCTTTGTGAGTAGTGTCTAGGATCTTAAATGCTTGTGAGGGGCTATTAAGATACTCCACTTGTCTCACCCCATCTGGAGTAAGGGAGAATGAAGAAAACCAAAGACACAATGGCAAGATTAATCCAAAAGTTTAATGGACCACAACTACCACAGCCTTCACCAGATTGAGTCCAGCACATCTAGAGGGTACCTGGCTACCAGCACTGACTGGTCTGATAGGGATCTGGACTGAGCTGGAGCAAAATGTAGAACAAAATTCTAACTCACACACACACACACTAAGACCATACTTACTGGTCTGACAGAGACTGGAGAAGTCCTGAAAGCATGGCCCCTGGACACCCTTTTAACTCACTTCTGAAGTCAGTCCTGAAATTCACCTTTCAGCCAAGGATTAGACAGGCTCATAAACTAAAACAAGACTAAAGAGGCACACCAGCCCAGGGTCAAGGACGAGAAGGCAGGAGGCGACAGAAAGGGAAACCCAAGGTCGAGAAGGGGAGTGTTGACATGTCTGGGAGTGGCAACCAATGTCATAAAACACTGTGTGTATTAGTTGTTTAATGAGAAACTAATATGCTCTTAAACCTCCATCTAAAGTACAATTAAAAGAAAAAGTTATTTTACCATATATAATTTAAAATGTTTCAGTATAAAGTGTGTGTATGTGTATGTATAGACATAGGCAGACATATAGATGTAGATGTAGATATTGATATCATTTCCACACTCTTGTGATTCAGCATTTCAAAAGGTCTAATGATAAACTTTATTCCAGAAATAACCGCTAGAACGGCTTTTATATCCACGCAGCATTAGAGCGCTTGTTAGTTAGCATAATTGATATTATAAATATTTTTTTTTGTCGGTAAATGAGAGGTTAAAAGAAAAAAACAAAAAACAGTGTCTAGTTGATTCTGGCTCCTAGTGATCCTATAGGACAGAGTAGAACTGACCCATAGGGTTTCCAAGGCTGTAAATCTTTATGGAAGCAGACTGCCACATCTATTTCCTGAGGAGCTGCTGGTGGGTTCAAACTGCAGACCTATCGGTTAGCAGCTGAGCACTTTAACCACTGCACCACCAGAGCTCCTAAACAAGTAGTTGTAAGCATGAACGAAATATTGGTAGGAACCTCCGTCCTGATATAAAAAGGTAAAAGAATGTAGTGAACACAGCCATCCCGTTCAGAATGGATGTTGCTCCTACTTTGTTCAAAATAACAGAAGAGTTTGTCATCTGATCCTTTCCGAAGATTACCTAAATCCTGCCAAGTTGCTTTTATACAAGGTGGTTATCTGGTTATCTAAAAGGCAGATTTTGGACACTGGAGACTTCACCAAGGTTGCAGACAAGGTTTTATGCCGTGTGTTACATGGGTGCTTGGTTTGTAATAAGTGTGACAGAATTTGATCTGAGACTTGTTTTCATGGTAATATACCTCCTGGTGGTAATATTTTCAGAGAGATCTGCAGCTCCCATTTATTTTTAGCTAATGGAAGCTACCAGTATTTACTTCCTCCACCAGAAAAGCTTCACAAGTCTGAAATATAAATTAACTTAGGTGAGTTTGTAATACCAACTAAATAAAATTAACTTAGGCCTTCAATAAGCTGAGTTAACATTTGAATAGTAAAATTAAGAGTTATTTTATGTAAAAACTGATGTCAAAACGTTCATCATACCTGCCTCTGTAAAAATCACAGGGCTAAGCATTGCTGCCTTCCAATAAGAAGGATTATAAGGGGAAGACGCAGCAAAGTTAAACACCTTGTAAAAAACTGATTAGTGAAAAATAAGTGAAATAATATGACTGCAAACTATAACTAAAGACTGTTTCTACTTTTATAAAACAGGGTATAAAAGTGCTCATGTTTTTCAGATGAGTAGAAATAACCATGCAGGATCAAACCTCGAGATGTTAATGTATGTTATATTTCAGAAATGAGATTATGACGGATTGTTATTTTTGATCTTTGTGATTTTTTCTTATAGGTTTTTTTGATTGAACAACTATTCTATTTTTTTAAATATTGAAATTAAATAAAGCTCATTTTTATTATTAACTGTTATCATTTGTTGCTCTCCGCTGTTGACTTCATTAATGTTCTCATAGTTCTTATGGACTTCATCTAATGTTTGTCAATTGTTTCTTTTTAGTAAGGAGCAACATTCATCTTCAGAACTTTCTAGCTCACTTTAGCCATCTTCTACTTCTTCATATGGACCCCTCTTGTCAAAACTGACCAATCACCTTTTATCCCATTATTGTCCTTTTTCACCAATCCGTACAAAACTTAAAATTTTTCAAAGTACATTAAATTTTCCTCCATTGTTGAAAGTATTCCAAAAATTACACTTCCTCATCAAAGCATTCAGTCTGAATTTGGGGATATTCACTCTTATTGCTCTCCCTATTAATGTTATCTTTGGGGAAGGATATTTGAAAGTTACCCCATCTTCTATTCAAATAAGTTATGTATCATTTAAAACTACTTGCTGGCACTTTATTTTTTATAGAAGGGTAAACTGAGGTCCAAAGAAATTATATGACTTACTCATGTTATTTTCTCTTCATGTAGATTTCCTCCTCAAACGGATTAGTACCAATACCAAAATATAAATTCTCATCTGGCACCCCAAATACAAGATGTTACAACATATTAAATCTAGAGTTTAACACAGCAAAATAGTCCAATTAATTCATGGCCAAAATATAAAGCATTAACAAAAAAAAAATATATTGGTAGTAATGTCCACTTTTGTAGCTTTTCTATAAGGTATTTTTTTTTTTTTTTTTTTTGCTATAATGGCCTTACTTGATTTCATTGGTGATGTCACATTAATTTCTTAGTATCTATTCATTCCAAAAACACTAGCATAATTAATGAAGTATGCAATGAAGTATGTATTTAAATATTGAATGACTGAGTGAACAAAGAATGAATAAATTGTTATGCAAGAATTATATTGAACAAACTCAAATATTCTGGGTTTTCATAGATTTCTATAAATCCATTTTTAAGGGACTACACTGATGTCTAAATTCAAGGTATTTTTTTAAAAATTAATTATATCAAATAATTCCATTTACTTAGTTGATCTAGAAAAAAAGAATTCAATAAATAACTGTCTTTTCATATTTCTTGTTGTGTCATGAACACAGATATTATTATGTTTAATTATATGCTCAGTGTTTCTTATTCAATGGTTTGACCTCTGAATATGTGTATGGTTCCAATGCATGTTGTAATACCAATATCTCCTTTGATTATACTCCCAGAGAGGATCCTATGGGAAATAGCATGTCACTGTTTGATAGAAGAAATTTTATCTGAGACAAAATGCCAAGTGAAAAGCTTTTTGAAATGGGAAAACGAAAATCATTAGATGAGTCATGGTTAATAGAACATGTAGAATGCATCTGAAGTCAAGTTAGTACATTATCATTGATTTCACTATCATTATTCCTTAAATTAGAGAACTCTACTCGCTAACCAATAGACAAGAATTGACAGATAAATACAGAAAATATCCACAAAACTACGCTTTGTAATGAAATCAGAAAATTAAAAAAAAATATTTTAGTTTAGAAAAGCTCATCCACATAAATTATGGCTGTATATGTTTATTACTGCATAGACCATTCTGAACAAAATATTTGAATCAGCAGCCCATGTAGACAAAGTCTATTAATTTATACTAATTGTATAAATACAAGGCAGACTATATGAAGAAGGACGAAGCATCAGGATTGGAGGAAGAATCAATAACAACCTGCAATACACAGGTGACACAACCTTGCTCCCTGAAAGTAAAGAGGACTTGAAGTACTTGCTGAAGAAGATCAAAGCTATAGCCTTCAGGTATGGACCAATACACCACATCATGAAGTTGTCAAGGATTTCTTTTTACTTAGATCTGCAATGCTCATGGAAGCAACAGTCAAGAAATCAAGCAAACATACTGCATTGGACAAATCTGCTGCAAATGAACTTTTTAAACTGCTCAAAAGAAAGATGTTACTTTGAAGACTAATGTGCGCCTGACCAAGCCAAGGTATTTTCAATCACCTCACGTGATTGTGAAACCTGGACAATGAATAAGGAAGACCAAAGTGGAATTGAGGCCTTTGAATTATGGTGGTGGTGAAGAATATTAACTATACCACCATCTGCCATAGGAATGAACAAATCTTTTGAAAGAAATACAGTCAGAATGCTCCTTAGAAGCAAGGATAGAGAGATTTTGTCTTATGTACTTTGAACATGTCATCAGAAGGGACCAGTCCCTGGAGAAGTTCATCATGCTTGCTAAAGTGGAGGATCAGTGAAAAAGAGGAAGATCCCGGACAAGATAGATTGATACAATGGGTGCAACAATGGGAGCAAACATAGCAAGGAGTAGTGTTCAGTTCTGTTATACGTGGGTTCGCTCTGAGTTGGAACTGACTTGACGGCACCTAACAACAACAAATTGAGTAATATTTTTAAAATAATTCTAGTAAACATACAAACAGCTACTTCTTCCGTTTCTGGAAACCATCATCCTTGTTTTCCATATTTCAAGGATACCGGAAATATCTTCAGATGGGAGATAGACATACACAGTAATTCAGTTTTTATTAAATTGCTTATATCTTTTTTTTTAAGTACCTCTAAGGGTTTGTTTTCTTTGTAGTGCAATTGTGTGAATCATCTCAAAATTATAGCCCACGCAAATCATAAGTGAATGAATAAACTAGAAAATCTAACATTTTCAACTGCAATATTACCAGAGCATCCTGAATAGCTCTTTAGTTATTATTAGGTGTTATTCATTTAAATGCACATCATTGAGAGAGTAAAGTAGCAGAACACAAAGAGGAGAAAAAACCTTCTGAAAATCTTTACAAATAATGGACATATAAACTTCATACTCTTACTTTTTTATGATCTTTACCATTGGACATTCAAAAGCCATGTGTACTGTTAAAGAATACTTTAAACTGTGACTGGTTATAATGGTTGACTATCTATTCTATCTAAAGTAATGTTTCTGTAGTGGGTAGTGATAAAGTGTACATCCCTCTTATGTACACATTATCATTATCTGTGCCACAGTTCATTTTTATAATTTCTTAAGTTACTTTCATAGAACACCAATGCCTCAGATAGTCTCCAACATCCAGCCTAGTGCCATGTATTTATTGGAGCTCAGAAAACATTCGTTGAATGAAGGACTGAGTAAAAGAAATAATTGTGAATGCCTTTGCCACATTTTCCTTCATTGCTTTATAAAATTTATTTTGTTCATCAGTTTATTTTTTGCAGATACTGTTACCGTCAAGTTGATTCTGACTACTAGCAACCCTATAAGACAAAGTAGAACTGCCCCATAGGGTTTCCAGGGCTGTACTCTTTAGGAAAGCCTGCCACATCTTTCTCCTGCAGAGCAACTGGCAAATTAGTACATCTGGCCTTTTAGTCAACGGCACTGGTTTTTTTTTTTTTTTTTAGTTAATAGATGAGCACTTAACCATTGTGCCACCAGGACTCCTTTTACTACAGATGGGGAAAAGCAATACTGTGAATTCTAAAATGAGAAACTTTCTTCTTTAAATTACAAGTTTAATCCTTCGACTGTGTTGAAGGATTTACTATTTAGAAGATTTGCAGGTTTTTTTTCCCCCCCAGGCATATTGTGTGAACTTATATTCTAAACTGTGTATCTGTTCTAGGGCAGGCATACCAATGAATACATAAAAGAATCTATAGCCTCATCAAGGAACCCTGGTGGCTCAGTAATTAAATGCTCAGCTGCTGAACAATAGGTCAGTGGTCAAACCCACGAGCTGCTTTGCAGGAGGAAGATGTGGCAGTCTGCTTCCATAAAGATTACAGCCGTGGTAGCCCTATGGAGCAGTTCTACTCTGGCCTATAGGGTCATTATGTGTCAGAACGACTTCATGGCAATGGGTATATAGCCTCATCAACACTGTTGTTGCCCAGATTTTCCGTGGCAGAAGTAAAGATCACACTGAGGCATACTAAAACTCCAAACTGATAGATTATTGGTCTGATGGAGACTTTCCATTGTCCCGTAGCTCTAATTTATCCTCAGTTTCAGGGAATGAAAGATTATAAAGATATAAATGACAAACACATTCAGGATAAGGAATAATGGCCAATCCACTACGAAGGCAAAATGTAGAGTGTGAGTAAGTAAAATTGGATCATGTGAAAAACGTAGACTAAGCTGAAAGTGAGTGTAAGATAAGATAGTTCCCAGAAATCAGATAGCTATATAAACCTCAATTAATTCACGTGTTAACTGTGTTGCTACGGAGAATTTATTTAAAATCCATGAAACTCAGTTCCCTCCACTGTAAAATGGGGTAATTTATAGTACCTGCCTCTTTGGATTTGTTGGTTTGTTCAATAGCTTGTTTTTATCTTACTTTCAAGATTATATAGACCAGGGCATTACATCATAGGGTTTATCGTGGAAACATAGTGCTTGATAAATATGCAATAGGTCTTGGGAGCCAAGTTTTAAATTAAGTACAATTATAAATGTTGTGGACATCAACTGAAGATTTGTATCATCTTGTAGAAATGGTTGAATCTATCTACACAATGTTGGAGAAAACATTGTTCTTGGACCATCTGCCCATGACTTCACTAGATGTAATAGCAGGAGTGTACTGATCCCATGAACCCAGATGATGTGGGCATAGCTTATGGATAGATTAGAACACAGACAGTAAATTGGGTCTCCTACAAGCTCCTCAGAGTATTAGTATGTTTCTCAGTACCCTGGAACATTCACACTGGTAAGTTTCATTCTGTATTTTCATATGCTGTTTCACTCACCTGAAGAGCTACCCTTCATTCTTGCCATGAAGAAAAAATGAACTTCTACAATATTCTCTGATATTGCCTCTCCATATAGTTTCTTTCTTCAAGAAAGATAATCCCTGAATTTCTACAGAATAGCAAGCTTCTAAGTGTTATCTGTAATAAATGATGGGTGGTGAAGGAACAACCCACTCACAACTGTCTGCACATTTCCTGGGCTCCAGCAAAGAACATCTTCTCACAGGAAGATAGCTTAGTTTGAACTGGGCATTCTGCCTTACTTGGTGATACCTTCCTATTATGGGCCTAATTAGTAGTTCTTTGTTCTGTATATGTATGTGTGTGACATGGTACCTGAACAACCCCACTGTTATATCTATTCATGGTAGGGAGGGAACAGACCCTTCATCTGTAGCACAAGAAGACTGTGTGCAGCCCAGATTCAATGTTTGCCTGTGGGGAATGACCACTGGCTATGGGGGACCAGTGCCCACTATTGAAACTGACCTTACTCTGCTTCTCTTCCCTGTAAGCAAATGCTCTACTGTACAGTCTTTGGGAAGTGTATTTTTCTTGGCGACCTGGACACTCATTCTACAGTTGGTATAATGTTCTACATTTTGTCTATGAATCTGGTGATGTGAAAATAGTAAATCCTCACTCCTTCCTGGAAATTAAAACAAACAAGCAAACAGCAACAACAAAAATAACTAGTGTCTGTATAACTTTTCAAAAGAGCCTTTGCAAAACAGAGACTATGATGACCATATAATAAGGACTCTACAATAATTTTTAAATGAAAAAGAAATTGCTCATTTAATTTTTGAATAAAAATATGCAAATACATATACTTATGTATCTATATCCATACTGTGTTAATTTTACTTAGATTTCTAGCAAAAGAAATGTATTTAGCCTATCTCTTTTTTTTGTTTGTATCAGTGTTTATTATTATTATAAAACTATGCAGCAAAAAATGAAATACAAGGATCATTATGCAGGAAAAAATGAAATGCAAGGATAAAATTTCTAGCAAAAGAAATGTATTTAGCCTACCTCTTTTTTTTTGTTTGTATCAGTGTTTATTATTATTATAAAACTATGCAGGAAAAAATGAAATGCAAGGATCATTATGCAGGAAAAAATGAAATGCAAGGATACATCTCAAAAAATAAAATGAAAATATTAATTCAATGAAATGTTATTCAAGATACTAGAACTTGTCAAAAGCCACCAAAATGATTCAAACAGGTCTGGAGAAATTTTACAGGTCATAAGACCCAAGGCAACTCAGATACAAGTAACTGCATCTGGGAGCTTGCCTCCAAAGGGAGCTGAGGATGTAATAAGATTTCATAAGTTTATCAATTACACATTACTCACAACAAAACCTATTTTTAAAAAGAAAATTTCTTATAATTACGTTTAAAATATACACGTGAGCATACTTAAATAGAAATGCGTATATATATGTAATCTGTGTGTGTATCTAGCTTGTTTTTTACTTTATATAGTGATAATTGGTTCTATTTATGCATTTTATAGCATGTAAATATATGCATATTATATATGCATATATGTATATATGGAGAAAAGGGACAGAAAAGAATAAAGGATAAAAATAGAAGTTATTTTTATTTCCATGTGTTATTTAATTTTCTATACTCAGTATCTAATTATCTTCAAAAAAGTTCTTGAAAAGTTGAACTTGAGGTTACTTTTTTGCTTTCCTTTAGGGTGTGATAGATATAATTTATTTGCTAACTTGTTTCAAAAGTCATCACCACAATGATCAGTCACTATGATGAAATGGTATTTCATGTGCCTAAAGATAAATTATTGCTTTTTACATTAGGGTTTACACTTCTATGAATACCTGAAAATAAGTACACAAATATACTAGCAAGGATAAAATGAATTCTTAGCAATTTCTTATTAGGTAATGTTGTCTGACTTGTTCATCTTCTCAAGGTATACCCTTCCCAACTGGCCCCAGAACACTTTTTTTTTTTAAACAAGATTAATAACCGAAACTTCCACAATTCAGTGAATCAGCAATAATAACAATCCAAGTTTTCAAGAACATTGCCTAAACTACTGAATCAGCCAGAATTTATTGAGGCTATGTAGTTGAAACGCCCCAGACATTGTTTAGTAGATAGCTTACTAGTCCTTACTTTGGTGTTTCCTCTTCAGTTGCCATGGTAGCTATTGGAATACTACCTATTCAACTTGCCTTTGTTTTTTCTAAATACTCAGGAACACAATTGATTACTACATTGCCTGTTATTTTTTAAGCCACGTGTTAAAACCAAACCAAAGCAAACCTGTTGCCACTGAGTCCATTCTGATTCATAGCAACCCATAGGATAGAGTAGAACTGTCTCATAGGATTTCCAAGGAGCTGCTGGTGGATTCAAACTTCTGACCTTTTGGTTACCAGCCAACCTTTTAACAACTGTGCCACCGAGCTACATGTTAAAGCAGCTGTAATACACTAACAATGGCTTCTATTTCAAGCCTAACCACTAAACTTAGTACTATGGTTAATTATGTCACCTATTTTTTTTTTAACTTTTTAAAAGCATTCATTTCTCTGTTTGAGACCTGTCTAAATGATACATTCAATTAAAATGATTAATACCTGAAATCGATACACATTTGAATTCAAATAACTCGGTTAATCTTTGTTCAACAAGGATTATATGTTTCGTTGGGAACCAGACAAGGATGCCCTTTATCACCACTCTTATTCAACACTGTGCTGGAGGTCCTAGCCAGAGCAATTAGGCTAGATAAAGAAATAAAGGGCACCCAGACTGGTAAGGAAGAAGTAAAAGTATCTCTATTTGCAGATGACATGATCTTACACACAGAAAACCCTAATGAATCCTCAAGAAAGCTACTGAAACTAATAGAAGAGTTCAGCAGAGCATCGGGATACAAGATAAACATACAAAAATCAGTCAGATTCCTCTACACCAACAAAAAGAACATGGAGGAGGAAATCACCAAATCAATATCATTTACACTTAGGAATAATTTTTACCAGAGATGTAAAAGGCCTATACAAAGAAAACTACAAGACACTACTGCAAGAAACCAAAAGAGACCTATGTAAGTGGAAAAACATACTTGCTCATGCGTAGGAAGACTTAACATTGTAAAAGTGTCTGTTCTACCAAAAGCGATCTATAGATACAATGCAATTCCCATTCAAATTCCAATGACATTTTTTAATGAGATGGAGAAACAAATCACCAGCTTCATATGGAAGGGAAAGAGGCCCTGGAGAAGTAAAGCATTACTGAAAAAGAAAAACAAAGTGGGAGGCCTCATTCTACCTGATTTTAGGAACTATTATACCACCACAGTAGTCAAAACAGCTTTGTACTGGTACAACAACAGATATATAGACCAATGGAACAGAATTGAGAATCCAGACATAAATCCATCCACATATGAGCAGTTGATATTTGACAAATCCCCAAAGTCAGTTAAATGGGGAAGAGACAGTCTCTTTAACAAATGATGCTGGCATAACTGGATATCCATCTACAAAAAAAAAAAAAAAAAGAGGCAGGGCCCATACCTCACCCACGCACAAAGACTAACTCAAAATGCATTAAAGACCTAAATATAAAATCTAAAACAATAAGGATCACGGAAGAAAAAATAGAGACAATGCTAGGAGCCCTAATACATGGCATAAACAGTATACAAAATATTGCTAACAATGCAGAAGAGGAGCTAGATAACTGGGAGCTCCTAAAAATCAAACACCTATGCTCATCCAGACCTCACCAAAAGAGTAAAAAGATTACCTACAGACCAGGAAAAAGTTTTTAGCTATAACATTTCTGATCAGTGCCAGATCTCTAAAATCTTCATGATACTGCAAAAACGCAACTACAAAAAGACAAATAACGCAATTTAAAAATGGACAAAGGATAGGAACAGGCACTTCACTAAAGAAGACATTCAAGTATCTAATAGATACATGAGGAAATGCTCACGATCATTTGCCATTAGAGAAATGCAAATCAATACTGCAGTGAGATTCCATCTCACTCCAACAAGGCTGGCATTAATCAAAAAAATACAAAATAATAAATGTTGGAGAGACTGGAACGTTTATACACTGCTGGTGGGAATGTAAAATCGTACAACCACTTTGGAAATCTATTTCGAGCTTCTTTAAAAAGCTAGAAATAGAACTACCATAGGATCCAGCAATCCCACTGCAAGGAATATATCCTAGAGATATATGAGTCTTTACATAAACAGATATATGCACACCCATGTTCATTGCAGCATTGTTTACAATAGCAAAAAGATGGAAGCAACCAAGGTGCCCATCAACACATGAATGGATAAATTATGGTGTAGTTACACAATGGAATATTACGCATTAATAAAGAACAGTGATGAATCTGTGAAACATTTCATAACATGCAGTAATCTGGAAGGCATTGTGCTGAGTAAAATTAGTCAGTTCCAAAGGGACAAATGTTGTATAAGACCACTATTATAATAACTGGAGAAATAGCTTAAACAGAGAAGAAAATATTCTTTGTTGGTTATGAGATGGGGGAGAGAAAGAGGGAGAGAGAAGGGTTTTCAGTAATTAGATAGTAGACAAGAGTTATTTTAGGTGAAGGGAAAGGCAACACAATACAGGTAAGGTCAGCACAACCAAACTAAACTAAAAGCAAAGAAGTTTCCTGAATAAATTGAATACTTTGCAGGCCAGTGTAGCAGGGACAGGGGTTTGGGGAGCATGGTTTCAGGGGACACCTAAGTCAATTGGCATGATAAAATCTATTAAGAAAACATTCTGCATCCACTTTGGAGGGTTGCTTCTCGGGTCTTAAACGCTAGCAAGCAGCCATCTAATATGCGTCAATGGGCTTCAACCCACCTGGGGCAAAGGATAATGAAGAACACCAAAGACACAAGGTAATTATGAGCCCAAGAGGCAGAAAGGGCCATATAAAGCAGAGACTACATCAGCCTGAGACCAGAAGAACTAGATGGTGCCTGGATATAACCAATGACTGCCCTGACAAGGAACATGACAGAGAACCTCTGAGGCAGCAGGAGAGCAGTGGGATGTAGCCCCCAAATTCTCATAAAAAGACCAGACTTAATGGTCTGACTGAGACTAGAAGGACCCTGGATGTCACGGACCCCAGACCTTCTATGAGCCCAAGACAGGAACCATTCCCAAAGCCAACTCTTCAGACAGAGACTGGACTGGACTATGGTATAGAAAATGGTACTGGCGAAGAGTGAGCTTCATGTATCAAGTAGACACATGAGGCTATGCTGGCATCTCCCGCCTCATCTCCCGGAGGGGAGATGAGAAGGCAGCGGGGGTTAGAAGCTGGCCGAATGAACGTGAAAATAAAAGAGTGGAGGGAGGGAGTGCACCATCTCATTAGGGGGAGAGCAATTAGGAGTGTATAGCAAGGTGTGTATAAATTTTTGTATGAGAGACTGACTTGATTTGTAAACTTGCACTTAAAGCACAATAAAAATTAAAAAAAAAAAAAGAATTATGTGTGGGCAATTTGCTTATAATCTCGATGCTTCTGTTTCCTCATCCCACCTGTAAATATGAATAACAATAACATTTATTGAGAAAAATACTTATAATGTGCATTGTACAGTACTTAATAGTTGCTTAAGTGATGTGAGGTCTTGTAGAGTCTGAAAGATCAGACGGATCAACACCTGTTTATTTCTTTATTTATTTTATGCCCACTTCACAGGTCATATTCCTGGCTGCCTGGCTCATTATCTCACAGGATACAAGTGACCTCCTACTCCTATATCAATAGATAGATAAGATGGAGATAGAATGGGCATAAAGAAAAAAAAAAAATCAATAATCAAGCTAATGTTACTTCAAAATAGGAAGAAAAGGCAATAAATAATTCATTTTTTTTTAACAAAAGCTTTGACATTCACACCAGACTCTTTCCAGACCATGTTTATTCTAGAGGAAAGAGCAAAGGGACTGATTGACATTGAGAAGTTTGAAAACTGTCTTCAGCATGGCTTTATAGCCTGTTACTTTTCCAACACTAGTGGCTATTTGAAGAAAGAGCAAGTTTATATATTCTATCTAAGATTAATATTGTTCACATATTCATTGAATAGAATGGTAGAAAGCTGTCTTTCCCTCAAGAGAAATTTTTCAATATCCAGATAATTTGTGCTACAATTTTCAAACACAGCTATTTTAAAATTTTTATTTATATAGTTATAATTAAATAAATAATATTTTGAAAGTGCATTAAGTGCTGAAAACTCAGCATTTCTCCATTATTTTACCACATTTTAATTTTGTCTGTGCTTTTTGACTTACATCCCTTGCATCTTAACACCTGTGTGCTTTTCCCAGCTCTGTGCTCAGCAACATTGCCTTGGAAGCTTGAAGGGGTTGTGTAAGAGTATTTATGCCACAGAAACCTAAAATGCTACAAATCAGGGCCTGGTGATCTTCCAAAAAGTCAGCAGTTCAAAATTCTATGAAGCACAGTTCTACTCTGAAATGCACAGGGTCACCATGAGTCGGAGTCGACTTGGCAATTGGCTTTTAGTTTTTAAAAATACAGCTGTTGTTAATAGAGTCATTAGAGGAAGCCGATAAAAACCTGATAATAATCATCAATTTAAGGGAAAATGTGAAAACCAGAAGGACTGGCTGGAAGAATATAAAGAGACAACTATCTCTTTAGCAAGACGACAGAAAGAAAATGAGGATCAATCCCAGGGTTTTTTAAAAAAGGTAACAGAGCTCCAATGCAGTTTAAATTCTCAACTCTAGAAAGTTGGTTATGCCAAGATCAGTTGTCTTATAGGGAAAAATGAGACTCAGAATTAGGAGAGGTGGAACAAGAATTCAGGCACTGGAAAATTATCTATCCCCAGATTCCTCTTAATACTTTGGGACTTTTTTTTTTTTTTACCGAAGTAGACAACTGTTAGTGACTAGCTATCCCTCCTTACTTAAAGAAAGTACAAAGTCTCTATTTCACAATAAAATGTGAACTCATCTATTCCTACCTCTTGACCACCCGAGAAATAACTGGGGTCAATACACAATAGAATTCAGATGTGCAAGGGCATAGCCTGATAAAGGAAGGAAGGGGCTAACTGATGAAGAAGGTGCAGGACCTAGTCCACATGTTCTGGCAAGATCTGGAGGAGGATTTATAAGATGGGATCCAGAGTTTCAAGAGGATGTAATGTAAAGTTGGGTATATTTTTTGATATGAAAGCACTCTTCCAAAACACAGGATTTAGCACCCTGACAAAGATTTCAGGTGATGTACTAACTTGCTGCTGGAATGACTCTTGAAAGCTTGAAAGAAGCAATATTCTACAGTTAAGGTGATATGCCAGAAATGCATGACAGATGGTAGAAGCAGTGCTCAACAGGCTCAAATAAGTAAGCATGTTAGAACAGATATACTCTTAAAATCCACCAGCCTGCTCTGTTCCATGGGGTTTGTAGTTTTCAGTATTTGGATTCTGTACATATTTTGTTAAATTTGTACTTATTTCATTTGTTTTGGTGCTACTGTAAATAGGTTTTTTTTTTATTTCAAATTCCAGTTGCATTACTGGTAAACAGGAGAACATCTGGCCTTTGTGTGCTAACCTTTCATGCTGTAAATTTGCTATACTGGCACAGTACTTCCAACACACTTTGTTGTTGTTGTTCATTGTTTGAGATTTTCTACACTGACAGTCATGTCAACTGAAAAGAAAGATAGCTTTCTTTCTTTCTTCCTATTCTGTATTCCTTTGTTTTCCTTTTATCATCTTATCAGCTTCCAGCAATTAATCAAATATTTGATTGTTCCTAACAATTTATTATGAGTCAAAATTGACTCGACAGCACTGGGTACTGGGTTAACAATTTATAGCTTCACCACCTTTTGCTCCAGTTAAACAAATCTCGTCTGTCACTATCTAGATTAACCTATCTCTCAGATTAGGGTGGCATTTTGTTCTGTGACCTTTTGCCTGAAGGGTTTAAGAAGAGTCTTGAATTTTTACTTTGTTCAGGTTTTACCAGTTGTAGGAAGGGAGTGGTGACTACTTACCTCTTTACAAGTCATATCTGAAATGAGAACTCTTTTCATGCTCTTTTAATAAACTATGGTTTGATTAAGATCTGTAGTGATAGGCCTTTTTTTTGTTGTTGTTCTAATTACACTCATCTTCTTTGCACTCATAATTTTCCCACTATCTGACTTTCCAGTATACCACCTAGACATAACATTTTTCAGATATAGTTCTTTTCCTGGATGAGATTATTCCTAATGGAAGATGGTGGGTAGCAAACATGGAGTAGGATTGTATTACATGTTGCTATCAATTTAGAGGTGTCAAAAGTCTGTACGAATGATAAAGGAAGATACAGTAATGCTCAAGGTTCTGTCCCTTTATTCAGACCTAGAGATAGTCCACATGTACAGCTAGTTTTGGACAGACTGTTCTTATGTTATGGAAGCATAGCTTTTCCTTCCAAATTAAAAAGAGGATTAGCCTGGGAAATATATAAAGAGTCTTTATATTAACTAACCTGTTGGCATTGAATTGACTGAGTTAATAGTGACTCTACTGGACATAGTAGAACTGCCCCATAGGGTTTCCAAGGAGTGGCTGATAAATTCAAACAGCCAACCTTTTGGTTAGTAACCAAGCTCTTAACCACTGAGCCTCAGGGCTCTTAGGAATCCTTAATCATTTGAATCTTGATGGAATGTAGAGCTTAGGTTTCTACTACCAAAAGAGAAAAGGACAAATATTTTCTCTCCCTGGTTAGCTAGGTCACAGGTATATGTCCTAAGCTTGACCACTAAGATGCCTACTGTGAATCTTGAGGACATGGTTCAAATACCCAGGAACAAGGATTCAGTTTTGACTAAAGAGGAGAGCAGTTACTGCCATCAGGTAAAGATCTAACCAGTAATTGGATTTGAACTCCTCTTTTTTTTGTTTACTTGCACGGGGCCCCAGTGGTGTAGTGGTTAAGAGTTCAGCTGCTAACCAAAAGGTCAGTAATTTGAATCCACCAGCCACTCTTTGGAAACCCTATGGGGAAGTTTTACTCTGTTTTATAGGGCTACTAATGGGTTTTGTTTGTTTGGTTTGGTTTTTGGTTTGGTTTTACTGCAGCCAACTCTTCCTTAGCCCCTGTCTATTTTTCAAGATTGGTTTTCCAGCCATCCTATGATTTTTTTGAACTATCCAAATATCATTTCAATACCTCCATTTTTTTTAAGCTAACCAGAGTTAGTTTCCTTTGCATATAACCATAAAAACTAACTAATATGGAAGAATTGTATTCAAAAGAATAAAATTATTTATTTTGTCTGTCTATTGAAAACATCCACCACTTGTCTGTCAGCTTATTGTACTGTGGTGGCTTGCATGTGGCTATGATGTTAGAAGCTATGCCAACAGTGTTTCAAATAATACCAGGGTCACTCATGGTGGAAAGTTTTCAGTGGAGCTCCCAGGCTAAAACAGAAAAAGGAAAAATGGCTTGAGAATCTACATCTGAAAATAAGTCAATGAAAACCTTGTGGATTCCCAAAGAATACTGTCCAATTTGTTCGCTTTGGGCATGTCATCAGAAGTGATCAATTGCTGAACAAAGACATCACATTTGGTAAAGTAGAGGGCCAAGGAGGGCAACAAAGACCATGAATAAGATGAATCGGCAGTAGCAACAACAATGGACTCAAAGATGCCAGTGATCCTGGGAATGATGAAGGACCAGGCAACATTTCATTCTGCTGTACCTGGGGTTACCATAAGTTGGAGTCAAGTCAACAATAGCTATCTACAAAAAAAAAAAAAAAAAAAATTAACTACCCATTAAAAAAATAAAGCCCATAATAATATCTTCAACAAAGGTTATTTCTTTTTACTTTACTTTTCTGGTAGGAATAATACAAATAATATACTCAAAATCTATTATTTATTGAATGCTTTACAATCTAGTACATACTATGACCTAATAGAATTTAATTTACAGTTTAAGTTATTCATTACCCACAGTGTCTCCAGTAAAAAAGTTTTTTAATGACAAAAATAAGTACTTTACTGGCAGTTATAACTAGAATTAGTTATTAAAATGCATTATTAAAGTATTCACTGACAGAATAGATCAGTCCGTGAAATATGAATTTCCAAAATATAGTAAATTGATATTCATTTCAAACTAAAGCTATTTCTCTTGAGATTAATTTCATGTATACATAGATACACAAAGAAAGGCTTTCCAATATATATTATATAAATGTAATATACCTAATTGATAGTTTTGCAGAAAGTGAAAATTAATGAGAAAAGAAAACATTTTGAATAAAAGTCCCTGCTCTCCAGTTGACACACATTTATTATATTAAAGTTTTAAAATAGTTTCCTTATGTTTACAATCTGGATGAACAGAAAAATGCATTAAATACTCAGTGGTATTTATCATTAAATAAGAGAACAATACTCAAGAATTAATGTCAAAAGGAAGTGTTTTTAAAGTAGGATATCCATGAGCACTATTCTACAAATCACAGTTTATTAATTATTAGGTTTATTCTCGGCTTAAATTTGCCTGTGAGTTAATTCATAGTAATGTCAGCTGCTTGAAAATGTCTAGGAAGACAATGGGGAACTCCTTAGGGATATAATGAAAAAAAAAACCTCAAAGACAGAAATTCTTATCAATATCTTTTAGCTAACCTAAAACATTCAAATAAGTACCATGTGATCAGTGAATTTTTTTCATTTTTTTAGACATTCCTATTTCATTTCACTTTGTTTTTCAGGGCACAGACATCCATACATAAACACGCAATGCGTTTTCTCTTTTTTTTTATATTATGCTCTAGGTGAAAGTCTACAGTTCAAGTTAGCTTCTCATACAAAAGTTCTTACACACATTGTTATACAACCCTAGCCACCATCCCTAAAATGTGACAGCACACTCCACCCCTCCACCCCAGATCTCCTGTGTCCATTCAACCAGCTCCTATCTCTTTCTGTCCTCCCATCTAGCCCCCGGACAGGAGCTCCCCATTCAGGCTTGTGTATCTACTTGAACTAAGAACCATACTCTTCACAAATATCATTTTATGTCTTATAGTCCAGTCTAATCTTTGTCCAAAGAGTTGGCCCCGGGTAGTGGTTCCAGTTCTGAGACAACAGGGAGTACAGAGGCCATGTCTCCTGGGGTTCCTCCACTCTCAGCCAGACCGTCAAGTCTGGCCTTTTTACTAGAATTTGAGTTTCTGCTGCTCTGTCTCCATTGTGCTCCCTTGTCAGGGTGGTAATTGGTGGCAGCTGGGCACCATCCAGTTCTTCTGGTCTTAGGCTGATAGAGTCTCTGGTTTATGTGGCCCTTTTTTGTCTCATGGGCTAATATTTTCTGTGTGTCTTTGGTGTTCCTCATTCTCCCTTGCTCCAGTGGGCTGGGACCAATTGATGCATCCTAGATGGCCTCTCACTAGCTTTAGAAACTCCAGACGCCGTACTCACCAAAGTGGGATGCAGAACACTTTCTTGATAAACTTTGTTATGCTAACTGATCTAGATGTTCCCTGAAACCATGGTCCCCAGACCCCTGCCCCTGCTACTCTGTCCCTCAAAGTGTTTGCTTGTACAATGCATTTTTAAGAATAACTACCTATGTATGCCTATATCATTGCTGCTGTTGTTAGCTGCCACCATATTGATCTGATTCATGGTAACCCCATACACAATGGAATTAAATGCCATTCCTATGGTATGTTACTGATAGTACAGTTGTAATCCATAGGATTTTCATTGTCTGATTTTCAAAGCAGATTGCCAGACCTTTCTTCCTAGTCCCTTTTAGTCTGAAAGTTCTAGTGGAACCTATTCACTAGCATAGCAACACATAAGTCACCACTAGTGGTTACACATGTGCTGCACTGGTCAGAATCAAACCCAGGACTCCTGCATGGAAGTCAAGAATTCTACCCCTACACCACCACTGCCGCATACCTATTTCATTGGGCATCTATACACAGTCATTAGTCTTTTAATGTCCACTCTACATTCTGTGAAATAGAACGTTATATCATTTAGACATTTTGCGAGCATTGCATTTTATACAGGTAGCCTTTAGGTTATGAACATCAGACTTACATACAATCTGTAGTCATGAAACAACCCTCATAAAGCCTACTATATTAAAAATTTGAGGTATACCCAATGTTTTTTAATAATAAACAGGTACTACTTTAAAACTGACATCAAAACATTATTATTATTATTACTGTATTATTATGTTAAAGATGTTTTAGCATATGTGGAAGTATTTCTTTAATATTTTTTATGCCTGGAAAGGTACCCGAAACCATTGCCATTGAGTTAATTCCTACTCACACTATGTCATGAATTGAACCATATCCCCCCAAAAATGTGTGTATCAGTTTGGCTGGGCCACAATTCCGGGTATTGTGTGATTTTCCTATATGTTGTAAATCCTGCCTCTATGATGTTAATGAGGGAGGATGGGCAGAATTTGTGTTAGTGAGGCAGGACTCAATTAAAAGATTGGACTGTGTCTTGAGGCAATCTCTTTTGAGATATAAAAGAGAGAAGGGAGCAGATAGACAGAGGGACCTCATACCACCAACAAAGCAGTACCTGGAGCACGGTGCGTCCTTTGGTGCAGAGAAGCTCCTAGTCCAGGAGAAGACTGATGAAAAGGCTGACAGAGAGAAAGGCTAAATTAGGACTTTTAGCCTACTTTACTGTAAAGAAATAAATTTTTATTTGTTGAAGCCGTCCACTTGTGGTATTTTTGTTATAGCAGCACTAGATGACTAAGACACACTATACGCTATCCATTAAGACAAACATTTGACGAACTGACACTAGATAAGTCTGCTATGCCCCATTCTTCAACTGGGATTTCTGAACTCTATTATAGTCTTACGGGGCCACAGACTTACATGTGGTCAGATGTTGCCTGAATGGATGTTATGAGGTGCATGACTGTATTAATTTGTCAAAGCATAATCCTTATATAATTTAATCATAAGATTGACAAACGAAATTAGAAATAGTGATTAAAACATAGACATTCAGTAATTACATATGATACTATGTTGCAAATTCATGAGCAGTTATCAATAGGATTTAGAATTATTTTAAGTAAAAAATAAATTTATACAACATAACAATTATGCAAGAATACTTTGAATTCATTTTAAAGTCTGAAAATCAGGTATAAATTAAAACTTACAGACCTGTCAAGCATTTCTACAAAGTTAGCTGATCTGGCTTCAATGTTGGGAAGTCTCCTTTTGAATGTGTAAATGTTCACACAGTCTGGATATCAGTATTCTTAGGGACAGTTCTTAAGTTTTTTTTTTTTTTTTTTTGAAATGATGGTGTTGGTGTGTTAATGAATAGGGAGACTTGACAGAGAAAGAAAGCTAGGTTACGTGAAAAATAGTGGGATTTTTTTGTTTGTTTTTATCTCTAAGTTCATAATTTGTGAAAGATCATACATGTTGTATAACTCTTAGTATGTTTTTTATTTTTGGATTTTTAGATTCAAGCCAATGTCATACCTAATTTACTTTAATTAAGTCACATTGCCCTCTAACCCATCAACACTTCTTTCCCGTTCATTATTTCTTTACACACTTTTGAATTTTCAACCTTCGGCCTCAAATCTCATGGTCAACACCTACATCAGCCATTAATTCTCAGAGTTAACACCTACATCATTCATCGAGTGTCACAGTCAACATCTACATCAGCCACAAAATAACACTGGATTATAGTAAAATTTCCCCAAGTGGCTTCACTGCTCCCACTTTCTAACTCCTTTAATATTCCAGATACTGTATCCCAATTAATTTTCTTAATTTTTTTTTTAATTCAGTGCTTTTGTTAAACCTTTCACGTGACTCATTGCCTAGAGAATAGTCGTTCACAATGGTACAAGGACCGTTAGTCTAAAATGCATTCAAAGTGACTGCTTATAATCCTGAAATGCAATTGGTGGTGTTTCTTTTCTTTTGTTCTTTTATGCTATTCCCTAAATTCTAGAAAAAGTCACCTGCCCTCCAAATCTGTTCAGATATTTATATAAACTTGACTTGGACTAACTTAACATTTTTCTATTTCTAATTGAGATCTTTTGATTTTTGTTTTTTCTGGGTATCCTAGATCATCTCACCTTATGGGTGAGATTCTCCTACAACCTTGTATGTCTCTTTCTGTGGGTTAGTACTTAGCAAAAGTAGTACAGTGAAACCTGTGAGAACCAGGGCTCCAAGGGACCACTTTGAAACAAATTCTCCAGGTCTCACAAGATTTTCACCTTTAACAGGATGCAGTCTTACGATTTTTCTTTCAATCTCTAGTACTGGAAAATATTTGAGTTTTCCTTCTGTGACAGGTATCTACCTTACACAGGTTCTGGATTTCACAGGTTTTACTGTAAAACCTTTTCATATAATAGCTGTCGATTGGATATTTAGTGAATGATTATTGAATAAAGAGACAAACAAGAAGCATAGAAAAATAGTAATTGTCTTAGTCAAGAAAGTAAATCAATCCTCAAAGTAGAAATAAAACATTTCTTGCTTGTGTATTCCATCAGCATTGTTACTTTGTATCTTCAAAGTATGCTATTTCTTATACCTCTTATAAGCCAGAAATTTTTCAGACCCTTCAATTTTAAATACACCTGTCTCAAAATTTCCCACACTCCAGCTTTATATGAAAATGATTATTATGTGATACAAACTTTGGGCCTCACACAGCAAATTTCTCTAAAAGCTGAAACTTTGTAGAACTTTAAAAATACAATGCATTATTGACCTGATTGTCTAATACCCAACAGATTGTGTTTTCTAGGGCTTAGTTCCCACTTTATCTTTTGATGTTCCCGTGGAAGAGGTGGGTACTTACAACACCAGCAGCCTAATTAAGAACACTTTTGTCACTAGGGCATATCTCAGACCTTCTTCATACTCAATCATTATGTCCTGAAATATACAGGGTGGGGTAATGCATCTTATAAATGCCAATTTATTTAGGTTCAAATCACAGATATTTCATCAACTGACAAAAGAAAAACCTCAATAGGTGTACCACTTCAAAATCTGGGACAACTTACATGTAATTTCAGGAATCAGCAGGAACACACAGCTGGAGAAAAATAAAAAAGCTTGGTGTAATTGAAAATTGCTTTGCAGCTTGTTTGTGATTAAAATGAAGTTGGGTTCTTTGAAATCTTGTTTAGCAATTAAATCTGTTTTACTTAGGCAATGAAATATTGTCTACTGTCCTGGAATGATCAGACTGGCACAGCCACGTCTTAGCATCGGATGTTATATGAAAATGTGAATTTAAGAAAATGTGGCTGAATTGATCGCCACAAGCAGAGTACAAAATGCGAGGAATAGCCAGCTCAGTTAAATTATCCATCTAATTTGAAAATTCTAAATTAAACTGGATCATTCTATTAGCAGGAAAGGTTAATAACGACAGAGCTGAGTGCCATACCAGGAATGAAATCTTCTCAGGGATTCCTGGCCTGTACAATCACTTCTTTTGTTCAAGTTTTTCTGGTTCACTAATTTCCCTTGTGGGTCTGTTACAAAAGTATATACAAATAAATTTGTGGCTAATAAAATCTATTATCTTCAACTAGGCTCCTAGTTTCATTGTTTCCCAACAGCTGCTTCAAATAAATAAAATGAAGGTAAAACAAAGAAAAGGAAATATTTCCTGTTCTTCTGAAAGACTTCACTCTCAGCAACTAAATAACAAAGTAAATTTATTTGATTCACTTTGCAGCTCTGGGAACCTGCAATCATCCTCCAGCTTCTTGGGAGTACAGTTTTTGACAGCTTTGTTTTTGTTTTTTTAGTTAATATTTTTTCACTGTTGAAAGGCTTATGTACCTTTTCCTCTACTTTAATCTGTTTTTTCCATAGAGAATGTAATAAATTCCCCTGCAAATATTTGCATATCTCTGCATGTCTCTTGGTAGCCTGTTTGCATTAAGGCTCTCAGATCAGATGAGCTCACCACGGTGCTGCAGCTTCATTATGAACATAGGCTGCCTGGCAGAGTTCAAAATACAGGTTTCCCAGGCTGTCCAAAAGGAGAGCATTCCCATGAAACCTTTTGCAAGCCGAAACGGTGTAAAGTGACGAAGCTCTTACCGTTAATTTACACGGAAAAATTTTTGAGGGTTCCCAGACCCAAAAGATAACCTACCAAATCATACCAAACAACACATACAATATAAAATAACACTAACATACAGCCTTCTCAGACACAGTTCAATGCTATGGCAGCTTGATGCTGAGATGCTGAGATGCTGAGTGTAGGCCCTGGGGAAGGAGCGTGGCGGCTCCACTCTCACTGCTTGGGGTATGCATTGCCTCTTCAAAGGCTGGATGCAAAATCAATTATAAGTTCTAGTTTCATTTTTCACCTTTTTCCGTATAAGCAAAAATTCTCCTTGGATTTCTTTCAGTTATCCAAAATAGGTACTAAAGAAGGCCTTTCGTAAAAGTAAAGTGGAGTAAGGAAAAGTTTTGAAATGCAGAGGATAACTGTACTTGAAGGAAAAATCGTTTATCATCTCTGTTACTCTAAGACATAACTGAATGATTATTGCCAATGCATTTCGAAATAAAATAAACCTGTTGCCGTTGAGTCAATTCTGACTCATAGTGACCCTATAGGATAGAGTAGAACTGCCCCATAAGGTTTCTAAGGAGCACCTGATGGAGTCCAACCGCCGGCCTTTTGGTTAGCAGCCGTAACCCTTTACCACTAGTCACCAGGGTATCCTCAGAATGAAATAGAAGGGTTCATTTAAATTGGCTCTCTTAAGAGGTGAATTGATCTGGTCTGGTTTCACAAAAACTTTTTGAATCATTTTCCTTTCTGCAAGGGGAGGTTTCTAGCTGATGTTTGATTATCGTCATTGATATGCTTAATTATAAATTATAAGTGGACTAGCTGACTTCTGAACCACAGCTTTTCTGCTTGTGCTCACTGGGTATGTTCATGCTGAGAGCTAGTTTTAATATTTTGATGAAGGAAAAATATAAAGAAAAATATAAATATATAGGATACAAAAACAGCCAGGGAATTAGCATTTCACTGTGTTCATTAAACTTAAAAAGGGTCATATGCACTGGGGGAGATAAGGCAGAATCTTAGGGTTCAAAATGTTTGGTACATTTCAGTCTTCTCTTTTCAAAACACAAGAGTTCAGGATACCCTTATCCACTTCCTCCCTGTCTAATGCAATAGCAGTATCTTAAAATTAGAAGGAAATGCAAGTTGTAGTTTTCAAGCATTTTGGTTTATATACCACTTAAAATAATTTTAGTTAAATATGCAGCCATAGGAAATTTTGAGTTAAAATATAAATATTTCATCATAAATTTTAATGTTTGCAAAAAGTAGAATGTACATTTTTATATGCTTTAAATATATTGTCATCAAAAACTTGGAAATGCAGATCCAGCTAGGATTTCAGTAAACAAAGCCAGTTCTTAAGGCCACTCAGTCAAATCAAACTTATTTTCTTTCAGAAAAAAAGCATGACGTTCTTATTTCTAAAGAACATGTTAATAGATGATCCCATGACAACCATCTCATGTCTACTGTATGTACTTCTCAGAATATTTCATAGATTAGGCTAGAAATTTGCTGAATGTCTTGCGTGGAGGATAAGATAAGGAGCTGACCCCTGCAATATGTCTTGTTTTGCTCTTATTAGACCCTCAATCAAATGCAAGCTACTGTCAAATCATCTGTTTTTACCTTCTCCTCAAAAAGAAATATTAAAAAAGGAGGACTAAGAGACACAGTCTCTTTGTGAATAACTGAAAAAATAATTTTCTTAAATTTTTTATGTCTTTGTTTTTCCTAGAGAGTCTTCAAGCATTCACAGGAGTATATATATGCTCTAGTTTAAGACTGAAGACCCTTGCTTGGGACAGCATGTAACTGTTGCTGCTGGTTGCCATCGAGTTGGCTCCAACTCATGGCAACCTTATGTATAACAGAACAAAATAGTTCCTGGTTCTGCACCGTCTTCATGACCATTGGTATGTCTGAGTCTATCATTATAGTTATTATGCAGTGCCTTTTGACCTACAGAGCTCATCTTCTAGCACTACATTGGACTACATTCTGCTGTAAATCACACAGTTTTCATTAGTTAATTTCAGAAGTGTATCACTGAACTTTTCTTGCAAATTTGCCTAGGAAGCTCCACTGAAACCTACCTACCGTGGACAACCCTGACAGTATTTGAAGTACTTGTGGCATAGCTTCCATAATCATAGCAACATGCAAGCCACCACATTATGATAAACTAACAGGTAGATGATTGATCATGTAACCAACATGTTGCCATTGAGTTCATTCCAACTCATAGCAACCCTATAGGACAGAATAGAACTGTTCCATAATATTCCCAAGGAGTGACTTATGAATTTTAATTTCCACCTTTTGGTGAGCATCCACTGTGAAAAAAAAGCTAAAAATCAATTACTTACCTATATTAAATCTAGAGTCAGAAAAGTCCTTGTATTGTTTTCTTCTTGAAATCTTTCTTGTCTGATCCTACTATATATATACTGTTTCTTGGTATAATGAACCATTGTTTGCTTTATTTAGAAGTTGAAAAAAAATAATGAACCATTGTTTGCTTTATTTAGAAGTTGAAAAGGCTACTATAATTAGAGGCTGAAGTAGAGAAACTAGTAATTATGGAGCATAGAATCTAGCTTTTAAAGTCTAGATTGTACATCATTCATGATGCTGGAATAAGGTCTGGAATCGTATGATTTTGGGGGATTTGAGTACATGTTCAAAAGTATATACTGGCTCAGACTCACTTTGCACAGACACTACATAATTTGTCTACTTTGGGGGCTAAGAGCTGAAGAACAAGTTTTAGGATTTATATAACAAGAATAACTTAACCTGCCTGTTCCTTTGTTCTATCCAAACACACACACACACATAGTATTAAAGTAGTGTCTACAAGAGAGCCCCTGGGAACAAGAGATATCTATACTGTTAGTTTCTAAAAGTTGAGGGCTTACTTACTAGCTGAAAGTTTGGTGGTTCGAACCTACCCAGAGGTGCCGCAGAAGACAGGAATGGCAATCTTCTGAAAGGGCACAGCCTTAAAAACCCAATGGAGCGCTTCTATCCTTCACACTTGGAGTCATCATGAGTTGGAATCTATTTGACAGCAACTAACTGCAACAAAGAAGCCCTGGTGGTATGGCATTTAAGCAACTCAGCTGCTTACCAAAAGTCGATGGTTCAAACAGACCAGACACTATGTGAGGAAGGTGTGGCAATCTGCTTCCTTGGAAACCCTATGGGACAGTTCTAATCTGTCCCATAGGGTCACTATGAATTGGAATCGACTCAATGGCAATGCGTTTGGTTTTAGTTTTTAATTTCAATAACTTTAAATTTATTTAAATGAGACTTTGTCTTTTTTTTTTTTTTTTTTTTGGTTCCTCTATCTTATTAGGTAGGTTAGCATGATTGGCAGATAATTGAAATTTAATAAATATTGAATGACTTCTTTTAGCAATTTTGATATTAAAGCTATAGACCCAAAGGTAATTATCAACAGGGAAATCTCGCTTCAAGATACTCACTTAAAATGTTGATTATAATCCGCATAAACAGAGAATACAGTCAAAATTAAATAGTAGATGCATACCACAAAGCAAAAGTAAACTCTGTTTTCACGCATTTTCCTCATTTAGAAGTTCCCATTGCTTGAAGCTGAGCAGGGAATCCTGAAACATCCAACTAGTTACAAAAAAAAAAAAAAAAAACTAGTTACATAAACATGAGTAAATTTCTTAAATCCACTCTTCTAAATTTCAACATCTGTAAGAATAACGACCTACGTGATAGAGAACAATTCTTTCTTTGTATGTTTACTTTTTTTTGCCTTTGTGACTTTTTCTACAAACATCCATCCACTTCCATGTTTTGACAGAAGGATGTTTTATCCTTTGCACATTTTCCCTTAACATTTTTTTTCTGTAGAGATTAATACTTTTTTACTCTTAATTTACAAAACAGGAGAAGTAATTATTGTCCGTAATAAACACTTCTCTTTTTTTTTTTTTTTCTTCCTATGGCTCTATGGTCATCATTTATTTAAGCAATTATTCATTCTAAAAAATCAAAATTGAGTGACTCCCATGTGCCAGAACTGGGGATACAACATTTGCCAAGACAGACTTAGTTCTTCATGCTTATGAGGACATAGTCTAGACAGGGGAAACAAATAAGACATTACAACAAAGTGTGGTAAATGTTCTCATAACTATAAGTACCACAGAAACACAGCCTGGATTAAGTCAACATCATCTGTGACATGCCCTTTTTTTCCTTATCATTCATGGGATTTTTATGCCACTTGTAACACCTTCAAGGATTGAAATAATTATTATCATTTACTTCACCAATCCATGACTTTTTACTCAGTTTTGGGTACATCCATAGGAATGATTATTATCTTAATCTGCATTCCACTCAGTTCCGTGACAGTTCTGTGATGAACAAATATATCTTAGGCCTCAAGTACTCTTGGATTGGTTCTAATTCCAAGATATCATTTTATGCATTGTTGCCTATTTGGTAGGTAAAATTTTTTGCATCATACACATATATATGTAATCCTCTCCCCCTCAAAACAGAATTCAATAATGTAGTATGCAGTAAAGAATAAATCTTACACAAAAAGAAGTTTGGCTCTTGTCCTCCTCTCCTATGATGTGATCTCAAGGCCCTCGTAAGAGTGTCATTGTTTACCTGGAGGCCTTTGACTGCACCAAATAATCTATGGTAACAATATGATTTTTGGTGGGGGCTTTGGATCACACAGGCTCAATTGACCTCCAGAGGGGCTAGAAATTAATGTTAATCATACAGGCAGTCAACCATGTATGCATGACCAAGGTCAATAAGATCTCTGGACCACTGAATGAGCTTCCACGGTTGGCATACTCCATGCTACAACATAATTATTGGGTGGAGTTAGTGCTGCCCATGACTCCACTGGGTGAGAGCAACTGGAAACTTTACACTTGAAACTCTCCTAAACACAATCCTCCCTACCCTTGGCCAATTGAAATCTACATCCTTTCAGTATAAAACACCATACTTGTAAGTATTATAGCTTTCAGTGATTTCTGTGAGTCCTATGGAATTATTGAACCCAAGGGTGGTCTTGGGGACCCCATAACTTGCAATTGTATCAGAGGTGAAGGTGGATTTAGGGTTTTCTCAAACTCTAGGTATAGATACCATTTTATGTTGGTCTTTTCTGAGGAAAAATTCGAGAGCAACTTTTCAATGGACTAAATCAGGGATCAACAAATTATGGCCTACAGGTCAAATAAGACCAAACAACTGTTCTTGTAAATAAAATTTTGTTGGAACACAGCCAACATACATTCTATGGCTTCTTTCACACTACAATGGCAGAGTAGTGATCATGGAGAACTCAAGGCCTTCAAACCTAAAATGAGTACTATCTGGCCTCTTACAAGAAAAAAAAAAAAAAAACTTGCCAACCCCTTGAGTAAATGATGGTATTTCATGAGTTTTTGTACAGATCCATGAAAGATTAGACAGATGTGTATGGAAACCTAGGACAGCATTCCTGAGTCCACATCAATTTTCTGATAACATTATGATTTGTTTATTTGCTATACCTATGAACCTTGGCCCACACAAAGTATCCCTACTCTTCACTTATTGACTGTCTCATTATCTGACATTCTGCATTTACAACAATAGTAAAAAATGTACTACCTATTTTCCTCATTAACAACATACATTTTGCTGTAACGAATGTTCAGGTGTGAGGTGAGAGTTATGCTGGCTGTGATGGTTAAGGTTATATGTCAACACGGATGGGCCATGATTTTCAGTGGTTTGGCAGTTTTGTAATGATGTAATTTGGCAGATACCTAATAATGTAGTCATCTTCCATTTTGTGATCTGATGTGGTTATCCTCCATTTTCGCATAACATCAATTTTCACATAACAACTTGGTCTTTGAAACCTAACAACGTAGATAAGTGAGGAGTGGGTGTACTCAATAAATGTTTCATTGATTTGAAGAACATATTTCTTACTAGGCTTACTTTTATCTACAGAAGAAAGTTCAAAATTATTTCCAAGTCATGCAAAACTCTCCATGACTTGACTCCAAACCTCCTCTCTGATATTTTCTACACCTACATTCATCCATAGTCCCCCTTGTTTCTACTACACTGAACATGAAATGAATTTTCAACTAAATTTCTATGCCTTTGTCCATACTGATCCCTATGTCTAAGCCTAGCATTTCTTTTCCTACTTTTCTTTCTACTCCCTACTGCTCTTTTAAGGCTGTACTAAAATATCCTACATCCTGAATGTTTTGTATCTCCTCCAGTGTTGGGGCAGTTCTACTCTGTCCTATAGGGTCGCTATGAGTCGGAATCGACTCGACGGCACTGGGTGTGGGTTCCTCCAGTGTAAATAGCTCACTACTTCCTTCCAAATTTTACACTATTTATACGTCAACAAAACTCATGAAACTACTTTGCAATGATATTATAGGTTCTTAAAAAACATGATGAATGAATAAATAACCCTCAAGGAAAATGTCATTAAAGATATGCAAATTACTATTCACCTAAGTCTTAATGTCATGTGTCCTAAAAATCTGATGGAAAAATGCAATTTGTTTTACTCAACTTTAAAGCTGTAACAGAACATGTGAAGAATAGCGTGCATAGTGTTAAGAACTTGACCTTTTAAAACTTTGCTTTATTACTTACTAGTCTGTGAATTTGGACAAGTTATTTAACCTACGACTCTAGGCCTCAGTTTCCTCATGTGTATAATGAAGGTAGTCATACTATCTGCCTCATCTGAGGATTAAATCAGTCAATACATGGAAAGAATTTACAGTAGGGCTGGCTCATTGCTATTGATCAATACATGTAAGCTGTGAATAAGACAATTTCTTGACATGGGTCATCTACATGGCATACTCATAGTGAGGACCTGTAGAGTCCCTGCTATCATTCATTTGCTAGTGAAATAGCTACTTTTACACAGTGTACTTTTTTGAAAAATCTGATGCTTCAAAGTTAATCTTTAGGAGCAAGAGGTAGATAATAATGTGATTTATATTTTTGTACCAGCTGTCTAAGTAAATTCCTTGTCTCATGTATTGTAGGTAATCTCTTCTTTATTAATATATTTAGTAAATATAAAGGTATGTTTAAACTCATGTTATCTACTAATTAAAACATGCTGACGACTCTTGTTATAATTAAGTGAAGAGTTCAAAATTCTCAATACACTTGCTGTGTTTTTGCCCCAGCTCGCCTGGCTGACAGCATAATCTTCAACTGCTTCTCTAACACATCATGATCTAACAATAGCCAACTATTAACTATTTTTTTTATTTCTTCTAGCCTGCATTATTCACTCTGCTTAAAAACCCTACCCCATCTGCCCACATGAAAAATTAATTTCAAAACAATACCGAAGTATTGCCATTTTTCTCAACCTTTCTTTTCCATATCCTCTCCTATTCTCAAGGTAGAGTTAATGCTTCTCTTCTCTATACTTTCATGAAGTTTTATTATTGGATATGTTGGAATATGTGGGTGGCACAAATGGTTAAGGGCTCAACTACTAGTCAAAAAGTCGGTGGTTCGAGCCTGCCCAGAAGTACCATGGCAGAAAAGTCTGGCTATCTGTTCTCAAAAGATCACAGCCTTGAGAACAGCTCTACTCTTGAACAGCTATACTCTGCACATATAGAGTGTCCATGAGTCGCAATCTACTGTACAGAAACTAAAACCAACATTGCATATTACCGTTCATTTTACATTTTGCTTCCGTGTTCTTTCTTCACCACGAAGACAAGATCTTCTATGATCAGCCAAGTATTAATAAAAGAAAATATTCAATAAATACTGGTTCATCAAATTTGTCAGTTTCTTAGAGAATTGGTTTTGTTGTTGGGTGTCTTCAAGTTGCATCCAATTTACAGAGACCTTCTGCATAGCAGAATGAAATGTTGCCCGATCCTGCGCCATTCTCACAATTGTTGCTGTGTTTGAGCCCACTGTTGCTGCCACTGTGCCAGTCCATCATGTTGAGAGTCTTCCTTTTTTTTCGCTGACCTTCTACTTTGTGAAGCATCATGTCCTTCTTCAGACTGGTCCTTCCTGATGATGTATCTAAAGTAAGCAAGACAAAGCTTCACCACCCCTGGTTCTAAGAAGCATTCTGTCTGTACTTCTTCCAAGACAGATTTGTTCATTTTTCTGATGAATTATGGTATATTCAGTGTTCTTCACCAACACTGTAATAAAAATGTGTCAGTTCTTCTTTAGTCGTCCTTTTTCTTTGAAAGCTCTTCCCCATATATATAAGGCAATTTTTCTGTGTGTGTGTCAAGTACACTTTATTCATCAAAGTGTTATATATATATAAAACTATATATATATATATATATATATATATATAAGCTTTAAAGAGGACTTTTGCAGCAGATTTGCCTGTTGCAATGTGTCTTTTGATTTCTTGAATGCTGCTTTCCCTGGGTGTTGATTGTGGATCCAAGTAAAATGAAATCCTTGACAACTTCAATCTTTTCTATGTTTATCATGATGTTGTTTATTGGTCCAGTTATGAGGATTTTTGTTTTCTTTATGCTGAAGTGTAATCCATACTGAAAGATGTGGTCTTTGATCTTCATCATGAAGTGCTTCAAGTCCTCCTCACTCTCAGCAAGCAATATTCTGTCATCTGCATAATGCAGGTTGTTAATGAGTCTTCCTTCAATCCTGATGCCCCGTTCTTCTTCATATAGTCCAGCTTCTCAGATGATTTGCTCAGCATACAGATCGAATAGGTATGGTGAAAGGATACGACCCTGACGCACACCTTTCCTGACTTTAAAACATGCAGTATCCCCTCGTTCTGTTTGAATGACTGCCTCTTGATCCATGTACAGATTCCTCATAAGCACAATTAAGTGTTCTGAAATTCCCATTTTCTACAATGTTATCCATAATTTGTTATGATCCACATAGTTGAATGCCTTTGCATAGTCAATAAAACTCAGGTAAAGGTCTTCCTGGTATTCTCTGCTTTCAGCCAGGATCCATCTGTCATTAGCAATGATATCCATGGTTTCATGTCCTCTTCTAAATCTGTACTGACTTTCTGGCAGTTCCCTGTTGATACACTGCTGCAGCCTCTTTTGAATGATAGTCAGAAAAATTTTTTCTTGCATGTGATACTAAAGATATTGTTTGATAATTTCCGCATTCAGTTGGACCACCTTTATTTGAAATAGGCATAAATATGAATCTCTTCTTTGTTTTCTACTTTTGCATTCCAATCGCCAGTAATTATCAATGCATCCTGATTGCATGTTCAGTCAATTTCAGATTGCAGAAGTTGGTAAAAACCTTCAGTTTCTTCAACTGTGGCCTTAGTGGTTGGTGTGTAAATTTGAATAATAGTCATATTAACTGGTCTTTCTTGTAGGCATATGGATATTACCCTATCACTGACAGCATTATCCTCTCACTGACAACAGCATTGTCCTTCAGGATAGATCTTGAAGTGTTCTTTTTGATGATGTTATGAAAATTATATAATTACAATAAGCTAACAGGTTATATTATTTCCTTGTAATTAGTTGGATAACTAATTGAGGGAAATATGAACTCAGGAAATTGGAAAACAAATTACTCTTATATACTTTTTTCACTTCGAAAATATCTTGGCATATTTCAAAGTTACGTCCTTTGACTTTTAAAAGTATTTATCTTATTTTTCAGAAATATATTCTAAGCCGTAGTATATAAATCTTTGATGGATGTGTTCTTTTTAATTTCACAATTGAACATTTGTCATTGTTCCATATGAGAAGTTTGTTTAAAAAGTATTAAAATTTTAAACTTTTGATTGGGAGATTATGCTGAGTCAAAGAAGCCAGGTATCAAAGAATAATTAAAGTATGCTGTCATGTATATATAATTCAGAATTCTAGAGACAGAATGTATCAGTGATTGGGACAGAATTTTTGTGAAAAGGAAATAAAGTCTATAGGTGAATGAAATACTCTGTTGATTTTATAGATGGTTACCTAGATTTATGAATTTGTTAAAACCTTTAAACATTTAAAATATAAGTATTTGTTGTATGCAAATTTTCCTCAATAAAATTTATTAAAAATAGCTAGACGGAGGGAAGCAGCCAAAAGGAATTGAAAGAAAAATATAAGGAAGAGAAAATATTATCAGTGCATGTAAATTGTCTTTGATCAAGTCAGGTTCGTTCTCACCTCCTCTTCATTATTTTTTAATTTTTGTAAATGTTTCATTTCTTTTCTATGTCTTCCATCACGTCTTATATTCTTATATACTTTAATGTATGTTTATAATAAGTTAGGGGTATCTTACACTTGAATTATAAGCTCTGTGCTTACCTTTGGAGAATGCTTGGGAGTGTGGTTCTGACCCTAGGCAAAGATAAGAATGACATCTCCTAGCTATTGATTTTAAATTGTTCATAGTCTGAAGCTTCCCAGAAGACAGCCAACTAAAACTTGTTTACATAATTTTGGGATAGTTTGATGTTTTATACAACTTGGCTTGAGTTATATGAACAGCAATGTGTAAAAGATCCCCTTGTAAATTTTTGCCTGGATTTCCCAAAATCGTGATTGTTGTTGTTAGCTGCTAATGAGTTGACCCTCTTCTCACAGAAACCCCATGCACAAAGAAACAAAGCATTGCCCAGTCTTGTGCTATCCCTGTGATCAGTTGCAGATTGGATTGTTGTGATCAACAGGGTTTTCATTGGCAGATTTTCAAAAGTGGATCTCCAAGACTTTCTTCTAGTCCTTCTTAGTCTGGAAGCTCTGATAAAACTGATAAGTTTCATAGCAGCTGACAGAAGGGTGGTGGCTGTGCATGAGATGTATTGGCCAAAAATGGAATCCAGCTCACTTGCATGGAAGGTGAGAAGTCCTGGGGTTTCATAAGTCAGAGAGAAAGTATTTCCTGTGAGAGTGAGATAGGACCCTGGGGATGAGGGGAGGCAACGCTGTTGTAAGGAGATTGGGACCCTCAATAATCTGTGTTTTTCCTGTTGTTCTACATACTAAACTTCATTAAACAACAACGGGAATCTGTACAGTAGTCTTTTGAGTCCTTTTGATTTGCTGACTCTTTGTAATTGGAGCAATGGCTGTGAAGTTATTGTCGTCATGTAACTAATAATATATTTTTTTGCATCAGAGTATTTTGTTTTTACACTGAGGCCAAGCTTCAACATTATACATATATATATATACATATATATTCTGAATCATAATTTTTGGGGTTCTTCAGACATGTCCTTTCTCTGCCCACTCCTATGCCCCACAGATCTCTGTCAAGACTAAAAGCAATCTCAAAAAGGTAACACCTTCAGACTGGGTGTTTTTACCATTTGTTCCTACTGTGCAAAACACATTAAAAAATAAAAGGAGATATGTTAAGATGATACCGTTTTAGGTTGACCTCTGGTATTCCAAATACGAGTCTAGCTTCAGATCAATACCCTTTCAAGGATGACGGAGATTAGCAAGTGACTATTCTATTAAATTCTGTTTAATTATATTGTCTGATCAGTGTTTAACATTATTTCTTTTCATACCTGCTATTTTATTTGAAAGTACAGAAGCCTGTTTTGATCTAAGCAAAAAAGAAGTGTTATCAGTTCAGTAAATCAAACACCAGACAAGGCATTTGTGGATCTGACCTCAGGGAAGATTTTAAATAGGTACTCTAAGGCTGTCCATAGGATCTGGAACTCTCGTCTCTTCACCTCTCTAAGCATCAGCTTCATTCTCATTTCAGCTTATTTCTTGTGGCACTGGCAAATATGGGCTCATCTTTCCATCTTTACCATCAGGAATAAAATCTTTTCACTCTCCAACCCCTTTCAAAAATCTAAGAGATGCTTTTTGATTGACAATTCTCAGGTTATGAATCTATTTGTTGGTTCAAAAATTGTTGCACAAGGAGGCAGAGGCTATAATCTTCTCTGACAGTGTTAGAATCTCAAAGTTGGAGTGAGGAAGGAGTAGTTCCCCAGTGAGCTGATACCACAGATGATGATACTTTCAGGGAGTTTTTTGTCATCTATGCACTTTTTTTTTTTTTTATGCACATGTGACTTCAAGTCCCCTACATCTCTACTCACCCGTACTTTGAAAAATAAGCAAATTCCTGCATATATAGAATCATACACAATACATGTATGGCTTTTGAATGAAAACTGTAATAAAAATATTTCATTTAAGTGAACAGATACTGCCACTTTTTAGGAGATAGTTCCACATGAATGATCTTTACTATTGGGTGTTGCGTTGTTGTTAGGTGCTGTCAAGTAGTTGCCGACTCATAGCGACCTTATGCACAACAGAACGAAACACTGCCCGGTCCTGCGCCATCCTTACAATTGTTGTTATGCTTGAGCTCATTGTTGCAGCCACTGTGTCAATCCACCTCTTTGAGGATCTTCCTCTTTTCTGCTGACCCTGTACTCTGCCAAGCATGATGTCCTTCTCCAGGGACTCATCCCTCCTGACAACATGTCCAAAGTATGTAAGACACAGTCTCGCCATCCTTGCCTCTAAGGAGCATTCTGGTTGTACTTCTTTCAAGACAGATTTGTTCGTTCTTTTGGCAGTCCATGGTATATTCAATATTCTTCGCCAACACCACAGTTCCAAGTTGTCAACTCTTCTTCAGTCTTCCTTATTCATTGTCCAGCTTTCACATGCATATCATGCAATTGAAAATACCATGGCATGGGTCAGGCGCACCTTAGTCTTCAAGGAGACATCTTTGCTTTTCAACACTTTAAAGAGGTCCTTTGCAGCAGATTTACTCAATGCAATGCTTAGTTTGATTTCTTGACTGATGCTTCCATGGCTGTTGATTGTGCATTCAAATAAAATGAAATCCTTGACAACCTCAATCTTTCTGTGTTTGTCATGATGTTGTTTATTGGTCCAGTTGTAAGGATTTTTGATTTCTTTACGTTGAGGTGCAATCCATACTGAAAGCTGTGGTTTTTTATGTTCATTAGTAAGTGCTTCAAGTCTTTTTCACTTTCAAGGATCAAGGTTGTGTCATCTGCATAACACAGGTTGTTAATGAGTCTTCCTCCAATCCTGATGCCCCATTCTTCTGCATATAGTCCAGCTTCTCAGATTATTTGCTCAGCATACAGATTGAATAACCAAAAACCCAAACCAAACCCATTGCCGTCAGGTTGATTCCGACTCATAGTGACCCTATAAGACAGAGTAGAACTGCCCCATAGTTTCCAAGGAGTGCCTGCTGGATTTCAACTGTTGACCTTTAGGTTAGCAGCCATAGCACTTAACCACTACACCACCAGGGTTTCCACAGATTGAATAGGAATGGTGAAATGATACAACCCTGACGCACACCTTTTCTGACTTTAAACCACTCAGTATCCCATTGTTCTGTCCAAACAACCACCTCTTGATCTATGTAAAGGTTCTTCATGAGCACAATTAAGTGCTCTGGAATTCCCATTCCTCGCAATGTTATCCATACTTTGTTATGATCCACACAGTCGAATGCCTTTGCATAGCCAGTAAAACACAGGTAAACATCCTTCTGGTATTCTTTACACTATTGGGTAGACACAAACAAAATAAAAGAATACCAGACTTTTAAAACTGTGAAACGACTATCCAGAATATTTATTAGTAAACTTTTGTGTTGTTGTTGTTAGGTTCCGTGCAGTCAGTTCTCACTTATAGTGACCTTATGTACCACAGAAGGAAACATGGCCCGGTCCTGCCCCCTCCTTACAATTATTGTTATGCTTGAGCCCATTGTTGCAGCCACTGTGTCAATCCATCTAGTTGAACTTTTATGGCAAACTTTAATAAGTTAGTAAGTTCAAAAAAGTCAGTAACTTTTAAGTAATGATTATCCTTTTTTAATTTGCAAAATAAATATAATAGCTCAAAATTATATCAGCATATAAAGTCAATATTAAATAGTATTTGTAGGCAAAATCATAATTGAAAATAGAGTTGATTATCTTAAACATGCAAATGTTGTCTAATCAGGAACATCCAAGCCACCTTACAGCCAATACTTCACAATTAGTCTTTGACAAATTCTGTGAACTTTTCTAAAGCCATGCTCTCAGCAATATAAATGTACAAATGATGCTAAGACTGCAAATAGCCACTTATTCATCTCCTGGAGTTAGGTACAATAGTGACTGCATTTTTAAAAAATTATCAGGGTCATACAGACATTAGAGCTTATGGATAAGGCCCAATTTTAGAGTAATCTGTAAAACTCTAAGCCACTCTACTAACACATATATCAACCATAATAATTAGCATCTTGAGTGATGATGCTCTGAAGACAAAGGAACACTGCATACCTAAAACAAAACATTTATATGACTCCAAACCAATTTGATGAAAAGAAGCCAATCTGTGAATGAAAATTTCTATCTTTCATATTTCTTTTACTCTGTAACTCAGATTTTTGAATAGTGTTTAATTAGAAGTGTGATCATGACAGAAAAACAAAATAGCAGGACGAAAATCCTGACATTTTATAATTAATATCTGTGCACATAAGTCTAGCCTTTCTCTGATGATCTTTAATTCTTAAATCTTGAAAGCTAGGATTAGGCAAAAGAGGAGTTATAAATGCTTGGCTACTCAGAGACATGAAGTATAATTTCCCTAGTTGTCTTACTGCTAGTAGACCATGAGTCTCAGCATTTCCTGTTCAGATACCTGAGTATTAATCCAGATTTTATTAGGAGCAAACTGTTGCTGTTGTTGCTGTTAGCTGCCTTCCAGTTAGCCTCCAATTCATGGGGACCCCACGAACAACGGAACAAAATCCTGCCTGGTCCTGAACCATCGCCATGATTGGTTATGGATCAGGCCACTGTGAGTCATAGGATTCTCATTGGCTAATTTTTGGAAGTACCTTGCCAGGCGTTTCTTTTCTGAGTTTGTCTTAGTCTGGAAGTTCCATAGTTCAGCACCGTAGTGACAGACAAGCTTCCACCGACTGACAGGTGGTGGCTGTGCTTGAGATGCATTGGCCAGGAATTGAACCTGGGTCTCCCACAGGGAAGGTGATAATTCTGCCACTGAATCACCACTGCCCTCCCAGAACTGGATGTTTCAAACCAGGATAATTACCATAGGAACTGAAATATTCACTTGAAATTGTCAAAAATGATCTCTTTATATAGGCAAAGCTGCATGAGGATCCAAAAGAAGGAAATTGAATTATATAACTTTAGCGTTTTCTTGGCATCAGTTTAAGGACACATGTTATAAGTTAGAATACCACTACAAAAGGGGAATTGAATTCATTGACCTCCTTCATTACAAATCCAAAAATGGTGTTGATAATTCTATTTTCCAACGATGGGTTCCCCCAACCCAACTACCCCTTCTGACTGGTAATGTAATTTCATTCTTGTTGGCCTTGAATCCATGTATCAAAAAATGACTTTTGATCACATGTTTATATACCTGACTTAAAATTCAATAGACAATATTATCCCTCAACATCAACACGATGAAATATCTCCAGGTATTATTCAAGGAATTTTGGTACCAAAAATTTGGAGGCATTTTAACTCATTAGGACATCAATAGAGAAAATGAATCTCAACATAATTTGCTTTCATTAGTTAATGTAGTAATGCATTTTATTTTATATTTTTCACATAAATATTTAATATATTTTAAAATTTTAAAGTTGAGTATACACATGATATCTGTTGTTAATTATTAATGTACAATCCATTATCTTATTTCAGTCATCTTCCATTTTCTTTTGATTATAGTTCTTCCAAATTTTTTAAGGTACTTTGAGTTGCACTGCCTAGCAGATGTGTTTGTCTAATTATTTCTCATCTTCTTTTTTTTTTTCCTGCCTCATAATTTTGTTCACATTTGCTGTGGAGATTTTAGAAATCATCTAGATTGTTTGGCACAGGAAGGAAATCAACCCTGGGCTCCCTAATTACTTGCAATCTCCCTGTATTTCCTTTGGATACATTTTCATCCTTACATGTGCTAGGATTTTTTAACCCTCTCTGCATACTGTTCAACTGTACTTCTCTTCATAGTTTGATATATATTAAGTCAAATTATTTTTTTGTTGAAAACAGATAAAATAAGCCCTGGTGTTCAAGAAGAAAATACGTTTGATTCTGCATTTAAAAAAAAAGTAATAGCTTGAAACTTTTACATGTAGTCATAACAGAAAGTGGGAAGTAAGAGTAGAGATTTACATGAAAAATTGAATTTATATTCATCTTGATCAATTGCTTATATATCTCAACAATTTTTCTGCTTTAAAAATTGGCCTTAACATTTTGCTACATTCACTTCTGTTTGATTCACTTCTACACAAAGAAGGGGCAAGGGAGCACAATGAAATATAAGATGTGACTTTAGAGAATACAAGTCCTTGCAAAAGTAAAGAAGCACAAAATATGAAGAGTAATTGAGCATCAAAATATTAAATCTCACCAAAATATTTAATCTCTGATTTGGGCCAAAGCCTGATGTTCATTTCCCCCTTGCTTTTTATCTTCTCGTGATTCAACTTCTCAGAGCAGGGTTGTTCAGGGGATGGCTACAAGACCAGTGCTTGAGCCATAAACCAGAGATTTGGTGAAATAAAATATTTTAACCTTCAGATTGATTAAAAAGGTCTTAATAAGCCAATTAGACAACAAAAACTATAGTTTATGCTTATATAATTATTTTATTTTTCTCTTAAGTTTCTTCTTTTTGTGAATTCAAAGCTATCAGAAGAAAATGTGATACAAATAAGAGAAGGACCCTTATGTTTCCTAGGTAGGTAAAGGTACTAATTTATACTGAACTCACTGCCGTCAAGTTGATTCTGACTCATAGCAACCCCGTGGGGTTTCCAGGGCTGTAAATCTCCACAGAAGCAGACTGCCACATCTTTCTCCCTCAGAGCCACTGGTGGTTTTGAACCACTGACCTTTCAGTTAGCAGTTGATTGCTTTAACCATTGCGCCACTAGGGTTCTTATAGTTTACACTACTAACAATTTTTTTTTCCATTTTCCTTTATCATTAATCTAAGTTATTTATAAATTTTATCTCTTTGTTTTTAATTTATACCTCTACCTTCTTTAATTATCTAAGAGGTACCACGGGAGTAACTGTCAGCGAAATCTGAGTTAATTTGATATCTGTTTAATATGTGATATTTTCCAGTTCATCTATAATATTCCAGTTAAGTATATAGATGCCACTGACCTCTTTCTCCTCTGTGCTTTAGTGTTCAGACTTATCTCATTAATCATCTGTACACCTAAAAATTCTGTTCTTTTCTAAACCTCACATCAGACTAAAGCTTTAGAGACTCGATAAGCATTGGATACTTTTTCACGTTCAGAAGAAGAATCAAAATATCTCATAACTATAAAATAAAGTTTAGGTGAAGAATATTATTAAGACAGGCTTTGTATAAGAATAAAATAATAATAACAATTTGTCCAAATAATCCAGTGACTAATTTCAAATAAAAAAGTAAGCTTTTTCTGTTGATAGAGTTACTTATCCTAATTTAAATAGATAATGCATGATAAGTAGACATTTTGGTATTTTATGTATAATTGGATGGATTAATAATAGATTTTACAGAAAATCTGCTCATTTATCTCTTGAATGACATGAGATGGTAGAGTTAGCTCTAGAAAATTGAAAATACTTTGATTTAAATATTTTACTTAAATACCTCTTTGGGGTATTTCATTTTTTAAGGAACTTGTTTTGATGAGTGTTAGGCATATGATAAAAGCAAACATACACTTAAAATTTGTGAAGTGTCACATTGGCTTATGGATTGAAACATTCACAAGGTTACCATGTCCTTCATTAGAAAAACCTGAATAGTTCCTCACTAACTAGAACATTTTGGCTTTTTTTTTCATTTGAAAGTCAAGAAAATGTATTTCCTATAGAGGGAAAATAATACCACTTTGAATTTTATCAATATATGAAAATTCTATTTGAAACTCTTAGTGAATTATGATGTTTGGTTTATTAGATAAGGTTTTTTTTTTTTATTTTAGCCACACTTCCTGACTTTTATTAATTTATTGATGGTCTGTGCAGTCATTCATTCATTTATAATTATGTATTAAATTAGAAGAATACTCAAAAATGAAAAAAAAATATTGTTATCAAAAGTAATACAGTTGTCTGACTTAAAGAATCATTCAGTAAATGTTACCGCTGCTGGTCTCAACCCACCTGGAGCAAAGGCGAATGAAGAATACCAAAGACATATGGTAAAGATGAGCCCAAGAGACAGAAAGGGCCACCCAAACCAGAGAGTACATCAGTCTGAGACCGGAAGAACTAGATTATGCCCAGCTACCACTGATGAAGGGAACACAACAGAGAATCCCTGATAGAGTGGGGTGAAGACTTTAAATTCTCATAAAAAGGCCAGACTTACAGGTCTGACTGAGACTGGAGGGACCCTGACTGAGTTCATCTTCCACAGATCCTTTGTTAGCCCAAGACTGGAACCATTCCTAAAGCCAATTCTTCAGAAAGGGATTGTGCTGAACAATAAGTCAGAAAAAGATACTGGTGAGGAGTGAGCTTCTTGGCTCAAGTAGACACATGAGACTATGTGGGCAACTCCTGCCTGCGGGAGAGGTGAGAAGGCAGAGAGGGATAGGAGCTGGTTGAATGGACAAAGGGAATAAAAGGTGGAGAGGAGAAGTGTGCTTCTCATTAGGGGAGGGAGGTTAGGAGTACATAGAAAGGCATGTATAAGTTTTTATGAAAGACTGACTTGATTTGTGAACTTTCACTTAAACACATTTCAAAAAATGTTATAATTGCTATCATGGAAGCTATTGCTAAGTATTAAAGTGACACAAATTGGACTTGAGTGATAAGCTCTACTTAGACAGTAGAGGAAGACTGCAAAAAAGACATGAATTGGATTTCAAAGATTGAAAAAGTTGTCTTTAGGAAGATCAGGAAGGTTGAAAAGGCATGTACAAAGCGAGAAATGTGTAACTACATGGAGAATTTGCAGAAATTGGCACAACTAATTAATTTGATATGATTTTAAAATCAGATAGTAGTGGAGATCAGTGTCAGATCTGTACGTCCAACTAAGGTGGTTTAACATTATTTCTTGAGAAAAGGGAGTCACTGGTGGTTTTCAAGAATATAAATCATATTAATAGATTTCTGTTTCAGTAAAATTATCCTAGTAATAATGTTAAGCATGACTGACTTCATGTCGGCAAAACCGGAGGCAGAGAAACAAAGTTAGAATAATTCAATAGTGTAGATACAGGGTGGTAAGAGCTGATCTAATACAGGAATTGTGTAAATGATAAGAAAATAATAAATATGAGAGATTAAAATATTAGAACCATAGTGCTTGCTTTGTGGGTAAATAGAAATGGCAGATAAGGTAAAGGAAGCAATTTTAATAAATGACAGTATTCTACCCAAGGAGAGTTGCAGTGCATATCTTTAGTTTATGTACCTGTAGTTTTTTCAGGTGGAGATGTTCACTTGAACATACAACCCTGGAAAGACTCTAGGCTATAGGTACACAGTTAACAATTGTCACTGCATAGGCTCTGATGCAGTTTGACTCTAGTAGAGGGGTATTTTGTACACAAGGTATACTAATATTAGGAGTAGGAATGTGCTAAAGAAATACACTTCAGGACATATGTTAATTAATAGTTTCACAGTGGGAGTACATGTTCTGCATTTAACCAGGAATGATTTTTCAGAGAAATAGATTTTCAGTGAAAGTTACATTTAGCAAAGAAAAATGAATGAGTGGTTGATTACCTAGAATCCAAGAAAAAAAAAAGAAAACTCCTCTGGGCACCATTTTTTCTTCTGTCAAGGAATACTTTATTCTTAGTGGAGGCAATATTGACCCAAAGGGACAAAATCGGCAGTGTGGATGGTGTGTAAAAAAATCTTACTATTTTTATGTATAAAGTAGAAATGTATAGAGAGTATATAAACAAATATACAGTATATTTGTGCCATTTAAATTTCAGGTGGGATAGTGCTTTGGAGAAATATATGTAAAAAGACTCCTGAACTAAGTGTTGGGGAAGGGAAATTAAAAAAAAAAAAAAAAAGAGTGAGAAACACTGGGGTGATAGAGGGTGGTGTCTTCCATGATTTTATGAAGATATCTTTGAGTGTCACATGTGATTTATAAACACTTGGATGCAAATTCTCATACCAAGAATAATTTACTGTCCACAAAATCACAAGGACTAGCAATCTCCCTCTCTTACCTTCTTTCTCCAATTTCACAGCATGACATTTTGACAGATTTTGCCCCCTCAGCTGCTGTGGGGTTGAACTGCTGCCTGCTTAGTCCATGTCCCTGAGGAACCATAAGCTTTTGTTTCTTGAGCAAGTCAGGAACTTAGTGCCAAAATAATTAGCATTATTTATTAGAAAACCATTACTGGCATCCATCAAAAATCACTCCAAATGTGGGCTCTCCCTTTCTCCTCAGATGCTTACACTTACTTCACTACTTTTCCCCTTAACATGACTGTCAAAATGGGTTGTATTTAAAACGTTGTTTTTTGAGGTTTATGCACATTTGATCTGATTTTCTATTTTAGGGAAAATTTTTAAATTATATTGTTAAACTTTACATTTTTCAATAGCAATATGAAAGTCTACGTAAAGAAGCAGTGAAGAAATTTGTAATCATATAATTTTTTCCCCTCTGATACTACAGCAGGAGCCCTGGTGTCACAGTGGTTAAACACTCAGCTGCTAAGGAAATGGTTGGAGGTTCAAACCCACCAGTCAGCCGCTCTGGGGAAGAAAGATGTGGCAGTTTGGTTCTGCAAAGATTTATAATCTTGAAAACCTTATGGGGCAGTTCTACTCTGTCCTATAGAGTCACTACAAGTCCCAATCCATGGAAATGGGTTTTGTTTCTATCACATCAATAATGGGTTGTAAACAAACTTAAAGAAAAAGAATGTTTCCCTGGATGCATTGTGTGGAAAAAGCCAGTAGTTTCTCTGCCTAATGTATGCATGAGGCAAGTTTATGGGATTTGTAATCTAATTCCTCTCTTGCAGAAAGGCAGTTTGGACAGCAGTTAAGGGCAGCCTAAACCCTAGCTGAGGTGGGTGAAAAGGGGTTTGCACACTAAATACCTAAATTCTAAGAAGCATAATATTTGAAAGCCAAGGTATCATGAAATAAGTTTCTGACTAAGTTGTACCTTTGCTGAATTATTTTATGAAGAAGTGAATTAAGAACATTTTAAAAGAATTTATGATGTAATATTTTCATCAAATACAACAAATGATTGTGACTTAGTGAGAACAGTTACCTCCAAGAAAAGCTTTGTGGTCTTGTCCTTAAAAATCTCAGCCCTTTTTATCTTTCTATCTTTTCCTTTGGTCTCAGTGGATATCTAGGTCTGGGGAAGAAAATGCAAGGTCTTTCTTTCTATCATTTTATTTTCTCATATTTGGCAATTGTTACCTTGGAGTCCATGAATTGGCTGTTAAGCTCCTAAAACGGTAGAAGCATTATTAATGTATGTTCTTTTGTTTATTTTCCCCTTTAGGAGAGATTTCTAAAGGAGTTCTTGACCTGCAAACACTAACAGTGCTTTATCTGGTGCTTTCAGTTTGTCTCTTCCCTCCATGTTTAGAGGGAATTGGTAACATATTTTACTTGGCAAGAGAAAGAATAAAATCACCTCCATCACACATTTCCGTGGTTTCCCTTTAGCCAGGCTTATGTCTCACACAGTGACGGCCAGTTTCACCTACTCAGCACAGAAGGATGCAAGCTGACTCTTGTTGGCACTTCTCTCTCCAAATCCACTTTTCAGCTCAATATATCTTAAAAATGAAAATAAAGCCCAAAATTGCCATCCAGTGGATTCCGACTCATGGAGACCCCGCATGTTAAAGAGAAGAACTGCTACATTGAGTTTTCTTGGCTGTAATCTTTATGAATGCCCATTGCCAGGTCTTTCTTTTGAATTGCCACTGGGTAGGTTCAAACCACCAAAGCGTTCAGTTAGTAGCCGAGCCAAACCATTTGCCACTGCTAAAGTCTCCTCTTTGCCTTTGGAATCCATGATGTCTCATATAACCTAGCAAGTGATGTATAGTTTTAAGCAGGCTTTATAGTCATAATAGGATATTTTAATGTCACCTGCATTATGATAAATTTCAGAAGCACATCAGAGATGAGATGATTGAAAAATAGTTATGGGTCCTATGTTTTTTGCTTAAGAGTACATTAATAAGATTACTAAGGAATGTTATCATAAATTCATAAGGAAACATAAAGCAAGCAAAGCATGATATTAGAACTTATCCCTTTGTGTATTTCAATATGGACTGGATGCAGCAAATAAGTTTAAAAAAAATTGCAGCAATCTTCTTTGGCAAGAAAGAAAGCATGTCCTTTTTCCAAATGGCATAATACATTTGCCTCATAACAGCCCAATACCTGTATCTTTTATAACCCAGAGAAGTAGAACACCTGTGTAATGTCACTTTGTAATAAAGAGTAAATATTCTGAATGTAGAGAGTTCACCTTGAGAGTGGATAGTAGCTAGAGCCAAGTAAATTAAATGAAGCAAAGGACAAAAATATATGAATAGACAACAGTATGTTTTCCCTTGAGGAGAGGAGTAATAGAATATTCACAGAAAAGTAATTACTATGAAACTTAGAGGTATATGGAGAAAAAGTGAAAGACAAGTTAATGAACTAAAAAGAAAAAGGGAAAAGGTGAAAAAGGAAAATAGATTGCTAAAATGGCAAAATGATAAACAAATATATATGTATAAATAAAATCTGTAAATCATATGAACAAGGCAGAATTATGCAAATTCTGTCATGTATCACTTCTTTTCTTAGTTATATGCACCTAGTTACATACATGTTTTATCACTGCTACAGGATTTGTGACATTTTCAATTTAAAATTACCTACGTCTTCTATTAGAATGCCTAACCCAGAGCTAGGAGCTCAGATATATATTGGTTGGACAAGAAAATTCTCATGGTATAACTACAGTCTGTCTGGAAATCCAAATCCCACAAGTATAAGGTGTCTGGGAATGTTTCCTGAACTAAGCCTCAGCCTTCTTTTCTCAGTTTTCACTTAGAGTTTTCTGAACTTAAGAATCCAGATCAGAAAGGATTCTATACTTCTTTATGTATGTTCCTCTAGGTTCAGACATCTAGGTCCTAAAGCTTAATGATCTTATTCAAGCAAAAGATGTTTCAAAATTTTAGTCTCCATACTATCCTGCAGCAAAACCTTCCCGATAAAAGTGATATTTACAGAAGGATGTCTACACCCTTGACTAATCTAAGTTTTAAAAACCTATTGCATTCCTGAATTGTAAGGTTCCTGAATTGTAAGGTTACCTGGCTCACTATTTGGGTTTAATCCCTTTAAAAATTGCCTTGATATTTTGTTCTAAGCTATGGTTGAAGATCATCAGAAAAAGGAGTCGTATGAAATTGGATTTGCATTTTCCCTGTAACTGTCGCAAAATCTATTATTTGTTTTATTACTCAGGGATCTCAAGGTCAGTCCCCACATGTAAAATGTCTTTCACACTATGGTGACAGTTAAGTTTTTTTTTTTTTTTTTAAACGTGTTTGTTTATTGTTTTATTATTTTTTTTCCAATGGAAATACTGAATATTGTTGAGTTATTGAGAATACATTGAGATGGGCTTTGTCTCAAACCACTGTAGAAGTATCAATAGATACTCTTTTCTGGGGAGTGATTTGGCAACAAGTATCAAGAACCCCAACACGTTCACACCATTTGTTCAAGTAATTCCAGTTCTAAAAGTTTATTTTAAGAGAGTAATCAGAGATTTTCACATTTCCAATATGTATAACTATAAATACTGATAAAATTTAAACAAATAAGGTAAATTATGATGTATCTAGAAGAAGCAATTATTAAACAGATATTAAATAATATTGGAAAGCAATATTTAATGGAATGCACTCAGAGATTATCCTTTTGTATTTTAGGGCCAAACTAGGGTAGAAAGAGATTTTGTTTTGACCACATGCTAACCGTGTCAAAAGAAATTATATAAGTAGAAAATAATTTCAAAGGATCAAAAAGAGTAGACTTAGCTATATCAGTGAACTAGACACAGTAATGAATAGCTTTGTTTTCAGGAAGTAGCTGGTGGTGAAGCCCTTAAGGTCTTGACTACTAACCTAACGGTCAGCAGTCTGAATCTATCAGCTGCTCCTTGGAAAACCTGTCGGACAGTTCTACTCTGTCCTATAGGGTCACTATGAGTTGGAATTGACTGAAAAACAGTGAGGTTTAGCTGTTTGAATAAAGCATCTTACCTGGAATACATCATCTCTCAGGCAGGGTTTTGGAAGTCTGCATCCTCCTAAAATAGCATGTAGAAAGTTTTTAAACCTTTATGCCTTTTTCTGGGCAAGGGGTTCTTAGATTTAATCAGGTTCTCCAAGGATTCAACGACTGGCACAAATTTAAGAAAAAGCACATTAGAATTAATAGAACATCTTTCATATTAGGTGAATTTTCAGCTTTTCTAGCAATGATATAGGCAGTATTTTTAGCCATTCCTCTGTGCATGCACAGCTTCCTAGTAAATGTAGCCCCATGGTTTAAATATCATTAGTTAAAATTGTAAATAGTAACGAGAATATTGAATTTATTAAACAGTTGTTCACCATTCCATCAGCCAATGCTGCTTTCCTCGCTTAATTTTACACAAAAAATCTGCACAATGTTACTAAGATTTACAGAGATTAATGGAATCAAAAGTTATCTCTCAGTCATGCAGGTGCAAACTGGATTTCAAATTATGTAGTTATTTGCTTTATTCTAGGGATACCTGTTTCTTCAGTCACAGCATTTTACTTTCTATGGTAATTGAACTTTCCTGAAGCAAACTGCTTCTTTTATTATGTTTCCTTTGTCAAAACTTCTGCTGAATGTATTAAGAGTTCTTTTCCTTTAAAAACTTTCACATGTTACCTTATTTTTTTTCTTCATATATAGTACAAGAAAGGAATAAGAGGAACTCATTAAATCTTATTTAATTGTGAAACAAACTATAACATTATAAGAACTATTAGTGATCAGCTGTTCAACATTTTAAAGGTATTAAAAGCAATATTCAACCATTAAATCATTCATTTATTTGAAACAAATGTACCAGCAGCTAAGCATATTTAAAAGCAAAAGGTAGACATTGATCTCTGCCCTTGGTCTGATGAAACAAAACACACAGAGGCAAGGTCAGTAAGAAAACACACATTTGACGAGTTCCAAGAAGTTCAACAACACTAGAATATACATTTATAACTGAATCTTTGGAAAACAAATGAATGTACATATTAAGCCCTGAAGCAAGAAAAAGGTTGTGACAGGATTACTTGGAATGTTAGTATCATCGTATTAAAAATAAGCTTTATAATCTTTTTAAAACAGCAGTCCTTTTTAAAACTGTTTTTCTCTGCCAGTTTCTGGCATTTTGGAGTTTCTCAAATTGTTTATATCACAGAGATACGTGTGTGAAGGCAGCAAGGTTGACTCCAACTTTATATTAGTCACAAGTGTGCTTGTATTTCAGTTCTTCTAATTACAAGTGGCCCCTCTTCAGACTATTTTGTTTGCTATGAAACACAACGGAAAGCTACAAATTAGGGGAAAAGAGTGGCTCAGGCTGCCCCAAGCAATTAAATGAATTAAAGAAAATTACTAGTGAATGCTTTATGTACAGCAGGGGCTCTGAGGATAAAGAAATATAACTGCTAGTCACACCTGTGCTGATTTGCACAGTGGAATTGAAATTATCATGAGTAAATATAATTACTTAGCAAATTTAATAAATGTTGTTTGAGGTTCTGAAAATGGCACTGGGATATACAAATTACATAGTGATAAATGTGGCAGCATACAGTCAGTGGTACCTGAAAACAATAAAATACGTAGAACATTCTGGAATGTAGCAGGAAGAGTCTGATTAAATAAAGATAATGAATTAATATTAAGTCACTCATAGTTGCCCAAGTTCTCACGTACTTTCTTTGGTTATTTAATTTTGTCAAAAAACTTTTTTTTTCGTAATTCTCCAATAGCTTAAATATTTAGACAGCCCTCCTGAATTACAAATAAGTTTCTTTTTTCTGGGTAAGAAATTGGTAAATATTTGTTAACACTTGAAATGAAGTGTCCTAAATAAGCATTTAATTAACAAATAAAGCAGTTATTGCTCTTGGGCTGTAATGATTGGCAATAATTGCTTTACAGGATTTAATAATTAAGAACGTAACAGAGGTAAGTAAAAAAAGGAAGAAATTAAGCTAAGCTTTTCATCTTAACTTTAACTTGTGTGCCTTTAAGAATCATAAAAATGATAGGTCTTTTATTAAATGAGTATTAACACAAACATTTATATAAGCAATCTTATCTTTGAAGACATACTTCAAAGTACGGCCAGAATGCTCCTTAGAAGCAAGGACTCCGTCTCACCTACTTTGGACATGTTATCAGGAGAGATCAGTCCCTGGAGAAGGATATCATGCTTGGTAAAGTGGAGGGTCAGCAAAAAAGAGGAAGATCCTCAATGAGATGGATTGACACAGAGGCTGTAACAATGGGATTAAGCAAATCATCGGTCACGAGGATGCCATAGGACCAGGCAGTATTTTTTTCTGTTGTACATAGGGTTGCTATGAGTTGGAACCAACTGGACAGCACCTAACTACAGCAATAGCATCTTTGGAGACATATGTTGACCCACGAAGTCATAACTGAAGATTAAAGCTCAATAAAATGTATTGTTATCAAAAGGGAATAAAGTATTTATTTATTTTGTAAACTTGCCATATGTTGCAAGACTATTCAGAGTGCTGGGTCTCTACTATAATACTAATAACCATTAGTCTTCTATTTTAGACCAGTAAAGTGTTAGAAAAAAATTTCAATAGTTTAAGCATGCTTAATCATTTGATGAAAGTGATTTAGTACACTAAAATGTCAGAAATCATATTCTCGTTAATTCTGAAAGTGACTTTCCCTGGTCTGTAAGGGTCCTACAAGAAACATAATTCTTTTCTAATGCTATATTGCAGGGATTAGCAAAAAGTTTTCTGTAAAGAGTCAAGTAGTAAATATTTTAGGCCTTGTGGGTCAAATGGTCTTTTCTACTACTCAAACCTGTGCTGTTATAACACAAAAGTAGCTGTACAGAATTGGAAAATTAATGGGATGGCTGGTTTTGGCCACAGGCCATGGTTTTGTCCACCACTGCTTTAATTGAAAGGCACTTTTATTTTATTTAAGACAGCACATTAAAAAAGATAAAGATTTAATACCTTTTCACTCAATGTATTGACAAGTGTTTAAAACACTGTGTTTATATTTTAAACATTACCAAAAGTGAGAAAAAATAATGTATTTAAAAATCAAATTATAGAAAGTATAGAGGAAGACTAGAGAAAATAATGTGAATATCAATGAAGAAATTGAAGATTTTTACCAACTTCCACATCCTGAAATTTTGATCAAACATGCAATCAGGATGCATTGATATTTGATAGTGATTGGAATGTGAAAGTCAGAAACTATTGGGAAATATGGCTATGGTGATAGAAATAATGCTGGAGATCGCATGAATTTTGCAAGACCACTGATTTATTCATGGAAATACATTTTTTCAACAACACAAGTGGTGACTATACACATGGACCTCACCTGATGTAAAACACAGGAACCAAGTTGAATACATCTATGGAAAGATACAGTGGAGCAGCTTAATGTCATCAGTCAGAACAAGGCCAGGGGCCAACTGTAGAAGACATCATCAATTGCTCCTACGCAAGCTTAAGTTGAAGCTGAAGAAAATTGAAACAAGACCATGAGAGGCAAAACATGACCATGAGTATATCCCATCTAAATTTAATGACCATCTCAAGAACAGATTTGACACAATGAACACTGATGACTAAAGACCAGATGAATTATGTGAAGATATCAAGGACATCATACATGAAGAAAGCAAAAGGTCATTAAAACAACTGGAAAAAAAGGAAAGACCAAAATGAATATCAGAAGATACTCTGAAACTTGTCTTGAGGGTAAAGTGGCTAAAAAGAGCAGAAATATGATAAAACAGCTGAACAGGAGATTTCAAGAATGGCTAGGAGGTATTATAATGAAATGTGTATTGACCTGGAGTTAGAAAACCAAAAGAGAAGAACACACTTAGCATTTCTCAAGCTGGAAGAACTGAAGAAAAACTTCAAGCCCTGAGCTGCAATCCCTATTGAAGGATTTTATGGGCAAAATTTACTGATGAAGATCAAAGCCTTCGATATGGATTAAACCCCAACATAAAGAAAACAAAAGTCCTTACAACTGGACCAATAAGCATAACATGATGATAAACAGAGAAAAGATAGCAGTTGCCAACGATTTCATTTTACTTGGATCCAAAATCAATCCTCATGGAAGCAGCAGTCAAAAAAGTAAACAACATATTGCATTGGGCAAATCTGCTGCAAAAGACCACTTTAAAGTTTTAAAAAGCAAAGATGTCACTTTAAGGACTAGGAAGTGCCTGACCCAAGCCATGGTGTTTTCAATCACCTCATATGCATGCAAAAGCTGGACAATGAATAAGAAAGACCAAAGAAGAATTACTGTTTTTGAACTATGGTGTTGGCAAAGAATATTGAATATACTACGGGCTGCCAGAAGAAAGAACAGATCTGTCTGGGGATACTCCTTAGAAGCAAGACGGCAAGAGGCCACATCTCACATAATATGGACATGTTATCAGGAGGCACCCAGTCCCTGGAGAAGCACATTTTGATGGGTAAAGAGCCAGCAAAAAAGAGGAAGACCCTCAAGGAGATGGATTGACACAATGGCTACAACAATGGGCTCAAGCATGGCAATGATTGTGAGGATGGCGTAGGACCAGGCAAGATTTCACTGTTGTACTCAGGGTCGCTGTGAATCAGAGCTGAAATGGCAGCACCGAACAACCACAATAAGTTGTCTTCTAGATTGGTTATTAAAGGATATTCCTAAGTTTCAGAGTTTTCTTGTATTATTACCTTCTATGCCTGTCATGGTACTGTTCCCTTTACCCAGATTTCTCTTTGATCTCCCCATATATGCTTAATAATGGTCTATTCATCTTCCAAGGACTAACTCAGATACCAGTTATCACCATTGTAATTATGTCTCTACACTTCCACCCTAAGGTCAGAATATTTTCCTCCTCCTTTGAACCATTAGTTATCACTAATAATTTTGTATTGAGTCTATTTCCCATGTTTGCAAAGGTAGCATCTTGTATCATGTTACAGTCTTTCAAAATTTGTCACACTGCATCTAATATAAGTGCTTCATATGTTGAATGAATCTTATTTATTTAGTAAGTAGGATATAGAACAACAATATCTTCAGACTTCAATTTTTAACCAAGGTGTCCAACATACTTTTCCATTATTACTGATCAATGGATTATAAAATAATAACCTAACTCTGAAGTTTGTGTGTATTTATTTTCAAACATTTGTTTGAATAGAGCAGCTAAAAAAAAAAAAATTAAGTATATTTCAGAGATATAATAGTATTGAAATAGAAAACAATGAAACTTACTCATATCAAAACCAAACTTTTATAGAGTAACCCAATAACTATTGCATATATAACCACAGACTACTTGGTCAAAATAACTGAGAAGCAGTTAAGTGTTTCTCTAAGAGACGTAAATGTTTTTTGACGTTAGTTAACATCATTTACTTAAAGTTGTCATGTGTTTAATCATAAAATGTGGGAATGGCATCAGAAAAAAAAAGGAGACATATAGAAAATGCCTCAGAAATATGCAGAAAAATACACATTTATTTTCCACATCTTCAAAGGAGTCTGAAATTTCACTCATTAAATAATCTGCAAATTGTCTGTCATATATATGAGTGGTCATACTCACCCTACTGGGAAAAAGAAAAGGAAACCTTATAAAATCAAGGAAGAAAATATAATCAGTTCATTAAACTCAGAGTAAAGGGTTAAAATGAACTTTGGGAGCCAGCCTGATTTAAAGCAGCTTTTACTAAGCTTTGCCTTCAAGTGTCTGAGCCCAGTAAGTCATCTTTCTTCACATGCCCTCTTATCACCACAGTCTCATTGTGATATTGTAAATTATTTCACTAAGGGAACTGAAAATTGACTTGTTTTAATGTGAAAATATATATGTGTATATATACATATATATACTTTTCTGGTTATAGTGGGACATGATAATATTTTGAGGTTATGCAATTACAGACGTATTTTTTAGTCTTAAAACAGCTCTCATTTTTAAAATTTAATATGCAAAGAAAATGCTAGAGTTAGATTGTGTTGTCTAACAAATTTTTGGATTACTTCATCAATATATATTAAGTGGGACAATGTCTTACATTGTTTAAGTAACAAGATGCAAAAATAATTTCATAAAAATGAAAGCTTAAGGTTAAATGTCTATGTTGTCTACAAGACCTCAAAAATTAGCTTCCTAATTCCTTTTGAGTGAATCGAAGAAACTGAAATGTTATATTAAATTTTTTGTGGAAGAATACTCTCTGTTTCCTAGCCAGGCACATTATTAATAAGATAATAGAAAAAGAATCTATATATTTGTGTTAGTTGTTAGAAAATTAATTCCTATAGACACTTAGACAGAGCTAGCATTCCAAAAAAAAAAAAAAAACTCATTGCTATTGAGTCGATTCTAACTCATAACTCATAGTGACCCCATATGTAAATGAAGTTATTGTTTTCTATTTATCTGCTTCCACGTAAAACCCAGTAGATCAAAATCAATGAAGAGAGATTAAAACCATTCAGATTTTTTTTTGTTTTCATCTCAGCCACGGCAAATATCAAAACTTCACCTTCTTTCACACTTCTTCTGACTCTTACAATTCCCTTTACCACATAATTAATGCATATATCTAGGCTCTAAAATATGAGAGTCATCCTGTGTTGCTTTCTTTTTAATTAATACCTGTAGATTTTTTATTAGGTTTTATTAAAAAAAATTTTCTAGGAGAAGTGCAGAGCATAGTTTGGAGAGAGTACAGACTAATATCAGAGGATATCCCCCAGTGCCGTCAAGCCGATTCCGACTCATAGTGACCCTATAGGACAAAGTAGAACTGCCCCATAAAGTTTCCAAGGAGTGCCTGGTGGATTTGAACTGCCAACCCTTGGGTTAGCAGCTGTAGCACTTAACCACTACGCCACCAGGGTTTCCGTATCAGAGGATAGATAGTGGCATATTTAGTGTTTTAGGAGAAAACATAAAATAAGGCAGGGGTTTAGGAATGGTGAGACTGGTCAGAGTAAATGCAATCAAGCAAAAATTACTGAATGGATGCAACAAGTTTGGTGACATTTTAGTTGTAATTATGCTTATTAATTCAGAATAATCTAGTATAATTCACAGGGAAAACTTGCTCAGGCTAGGGGATGCTAACTCAGAAAATCTGAGATTCTGGGAATGATATAAACTATTTTTTGTACAAATCATAACTTTCAGGATATCCCCTTTTCAGCAAGATTTATGTATGCAAAATGACAGTTAGATAAGGTTAAAATAACACCCCTGAAATAAAGTTTATTCATGTTAAAAAATAACATATTATTATTATTTTCATCTCCTCTTATCTTTAACATTAGTGGTTGGCGGGTAAATTTGAATAAGAGTCTTACTACCTGGTATTCCTTGCAGGCAGGTGTATGGATATTATCCTGTCACTGACAGTGTTGTACTTCATGACAGACTTTGAAATGTTCTTTCTGGCAATGAATGCAATGAATGCCATTCCTCTTCGGTTTGTCATTCCTGGCATAGTAGACCATATGATTGTCTGATTCAAAATGGCCAATACCAGTCCATTTCAGCTCAAAAATGCCTAGGATTTCGATTTTATGAGTTCATTTCATTTTTGACAACTTCTAATTTTCTTAGATTCATACTTTATATGTTCCACATTTTGGTTATTATTAAGTTTGCAGCTGTTTCTTCTCATTCTGAGTTGTGCCACATCAGCAAATGGAGATACCGAAAGCTAGGCTCCATGAAGTCATCAAGGTTCACTCTACAACGAGGAGGCAGCTCCTCCCCAGTCATATATTGAATACCTTCCAACCTGAAGGGTTCATCTTCCGGCACTATATCAGACTATGTTCCACTCTTATTCATAAAGTTTTCACTGCCAATATTTTCAGAAGTCTACTTCCTAGTCTGTCTTAGTCTGGAAGCTTTATTGAAATCTGTCCACAATGGGTGACTCTGTTGGTATTTAATATACTAGCTGCATAGCTTCCAGCATCAAGACCACACGCAGGCCACCACAATATGACCAACTGACAGATAAGTGATGTATTAGAAGACTTGATATTCTTTATTCATCCTAAATGCATATACTCAGTTATTAACCTCATTGAATCCACTTCTAAAACACCTTTTGATGTTATTAACTTCTTCCCATTTTCACTGTTGCTGTTCTAAGACAGACCTTTATTAACTTGGCAGTGCTCAACCTATGGTGAATTTTTCCTCCAAGGGAATATTGGGCAATGGGCACACAAGGCACAACTGGATGAATAGGAGGATACATGCTACCCTTTGCTTTTCCAATGGATTCCAACTCATAGAAACACTACAGGACAGAATGGAACTGTCTCGTAGGGTTTCCAAAGCTGTAAATTTTTATGGAAACAGGCTGCCACATCTTTCTCCCACAGAGCAGCTGGGGGTTCAAACTGCGGATGTTTTGGTTAGCAGTTGATCACCTTAACCACTGTGCCACCAGGGCTTCTCCTGAAGGCAGATGGGGGAGAAACTACTGGCATCTGATGAATAGATCCCAAAGATGATGCTAGATATCCTGTAATGCATATGGGTAACTTCCACAACAAACAATTGTCATGCCCAAAATGTTAAAAGTACCAAGGTTGAGAAACCTGATCTAAATCATTGTAATAAATCCCTAAACCTATTCTTGCTTTAGGATTACCCCAGCCTAGATTAGAAATGATTTAGTCATGTCACAGAATTTACCTGAATAGAGAAATACTAGGTGCTACCTGCATAGGCTGTTTGAGTTGTCTATAAAATACTCTAGAAAAGATATTTATGAGGCAGATAAAAATCTAATGTTTGGAACAGAAGAGAAATCACTTCTGAAGGTACACTTTAGACATAAATAAAAAGGAGATGGTGAAAATATAGAGATGACCTATACCTTCTTGAGAAAATCTTTCAAAGGACAGGAGAAAGAAAACAATAAAATGTTTATATGTAAGGGGCGATTGAAGATAAATGAGTCAATTAAAACAAACAAGCAAACAAAGAAAGAACAAATATTAAGAAGGTAGAAGGAGAAAAAGAAGAAGAAGAACAACAACAAAAAAACAAGCCTGTTGCCATCAAGTCAATTCCGACAGAATAGAACTGGCGCTGAGGGCTTCCAAGGAGCACCTGGTGGGTTCAAACTACTGACCTTTCGGTTAGTAGCTGTAGCTCTTAACCACTATGCCACCAGGGTTTCCAGGAAAAAGAAGAGCTCTTTATAAAATATGTGGCTTTAGTCCTTGGTCATTTTCAGGAACTCAGCTGCCTTCTCCAGTGTGTTTTTGTTTTCTAATAGGATCAGTAATAATTACTTTTCAAAATATGTGTTTATTGTAAACATTTTTTGAAAAGATATGTTTGTTATTTGATTGCCTGAGTGGTACAAACAGTTAAGCATCCAATTACTAGCCAAAAGATGTATTGTTTGAACCCACCCAGAGGCATTTAGGAAGGCAGGCCTAAATTATCTTCTTACTATCTTACAGTCCTCTGTGTATTCTTATTAAAAAAAGGAGTGGGGGAAGCTGTTTAAAGTTATAGAGCCAAGGGAGAAACAACCAAGTGCACTCAGAAAAATGATAAGCTGGGAATTAAAGAATAAAAGGCAGGGGATCCATTAGTGGATAGACGTTCTAGCTGACTTCTACCCCCTCTTGATTTTTCACCCTTTCATTTTACCTCTTGATGCACCAAAGATGTTCAGAGAAATGAAAATAGCACTATTTCATCAATCATTTCCAGAAAGCTTTAAATTCTTCCCAGTGAAAAGTAGTGGGGCAATGCTCCTTACATAAAAAGAAAATTATCTTGGCAGAAGTTAAACTTACACATTTTGCCCATCACAACAATTTGGCGGTTTTAAATTACAAGATGGTTGCATTATATATGCTTATTATTATCCGGCTTTTCAAAAGCTTTGAAGTGGCTCTACTGGGTGAAGAATCTCTTTCAATATATAGCCCAACTTTTCCCAGGTGGGAGGGGAAAGTCTTAATTTGTATTAGATTCTGTCTACATTAAAATGTTGTTTAAACATTTTTACTTCATTGATTAGTTAAAACTATCACATGGTTTACTGAGTAAAATAAATATTTAATTCAGAATACAAAATAAACCAATTACTGTCTGTAGATACAGCTATTTAATTGGAAAGGAATAGGTCACACTCATTTAATTGCTGAAATAAATGTGAAAACTTTATTTTTTATTCTCTCGATCACATTTCCTTTTGTATTCCTGAGACTGTGCATCACAAATATAGGTATGGGGGGGGGACAGGAGAGGTTTTAGCAAGTTTTAAAATTCAAGGAAGCAAAACCTAAAACAATTGAGAAAAACATTATTTTATTTATGAATTTCTCCTGTCTATATTCCTCATATTCCTCAGCACATTTAAGGAATAAGGTATTATACTATATAGGTTTATGATTCCAAATGAGGATAATATTAAATATTAATTAGATATTTATTTGTCACATATGAACTGAGTTCCTACTGTTTGCAAGACACTAAGCTTGTCACTGAGTTTTCAGCTCTGAACAAGACAGAGAAGCATTTTTATAAGCTTAGAACATAGAGGAGACAAATATCAAAGAGCCAATTTTACAATTAACTATTTTTACTAAAATGTCAAAAAAGGGTGTTTAAGAAAATTACAAGTTGCTATGAGAGCATATTCCATGGGGCATAACTAAGTTTAGCGATTTGGATGTAGCTTTGTCAATGAGATTTTGAGTAAACTGAACTATGAAGAATTTGTGACAATTAGATAACTGTAGAGAAAGGGGAAAATTAATTCCAAAAAGAGGAAACAGCATGACAAATGTACTTAAGAGGAAGGAGGTACGAACATTTAAGTAACTGGAAAAAATGTTGGTGTAAACTGTTATGAATTGACTCATGTCCATCAAAAAGTTCTTTTGAGTTCATCACCCCTGTACCAGAATATAGAACCCTATTTAGAAAAATAGATTTTCTTCGTTATGTTAAATTAATAAGGTCATACTGGAGTAGGGTGGGTCCTAAACCTAAACTTTCCTGAGTGGTTTCTTAGAAAAAAGAGCAGAATAGACTCAACATGGACAAAAATAAGAGACCATGTAAGGATTATATATAAGCCAAGGAACACCAAGAAAAGCCAGGGATAAACAGACTGAAAGGACAAAATATTCACTTAAAGCAGATAGAGAGAAAGCCTAGCCCTGCGAATGCCCTGCATTAAAACTTCTAGGGGCCAAAACTGGGAGAAAATAAATTTCTTTTCTTTAAGGCTACCCTTTTGTGAATTTTTTTTGTTAAGAAAATACTAGGTAACTAAGACAATCACTGTGGAGTAGATAAGGGGATGAGGTCAGTATATGAATGTAGTAGACTGAACTGTGCCCTCCAAAAAAATATGTTGAAGTACTAACCCCTGAGACCTGAGGATGTGACCCTATTTTAAAATAGGGTCTTTGAAGATGTAATCAAGTTTGAATGAGTTCTTGCTAAATTATGGTGGACTCTCAATCCAGTATGACTGGTGTCGTTATAAAAAGACACAAAGACATACAGGGAGAACTCCACGTGACGACAGAGACAGAGAATAGAGTAATGCATCTACAAGTGAAGGAGTGCCAAGGACTGCCAATAACAGAGCAGAGAGAAATGGAACAGATCCTTCTTCGGAGATGCCAGAAGAAACAATTCCTGCTGACACCTTGATTTTGGATTTCTAGCCCCCAGAACTCTGAGGAAATAAAATTTTGCTGTTTGAAACCATCAATTTTGTAGTACCTTTTTGGCAGTCCTAGGAAACTAAATGTATGTGGATTAAGAGGTAGTAGTTAAAACAAAGCAAGGGGATATAGCATAGTTCAGCATTGGTAAAGATGTGTGAAGTGTTGTAACCTTTAAGCTTACTTACTGTATACTTACTATATAAATTATATGCTGAACAATAGTATGAGAAACCATATTATATGAAGAAGAACATGGCATTAGGATTGAAGGAAGATTCATATACAACCTATGATATGTAGGTAACACAACCTTGCTTGCTGAAAATAAAGATGACTTGAAGCACTCACTGATGAAGGTAAAAAACCACAGCCTTCAGTATAGGTTACACTTGAACTTAAAGATAAAAAAAAAAATTCTCACAGCTGGATCAATACATGATATTGGATAAATGCAGACAAAATTGAAGTTGTCAAGGGTTTAATTTATTTGGATCAACAATCAATGCCCATGGAAGCAGTCAAGAAATCAAATGATGTATTGCATTAGACAAATCAGCTGCAAAAGACTTCTTTAAAATCTTTAAAAAAACAATTATGTTACTTTGATGACTAAGGTGTGCCTGAAAAAAACCATGGCTTTTTCAATAGCCTCAAATGCATGCAAATGCCAGGCAATAAAAAAAGAAGACAGAAGAATTGATGCATTTGAATTGTGATGTTGGCAAAGAATATTGACTATAACATGGACTGCCAGAAGAACAAACGAATGTCTTAGAAGAAATACAACCAGGATGCTTCTTAGAAGTTTGGATGGGGAGACTTTGTCTTTCTCAATTTAGAAACATCATTGGGAAAATTCATCTACTAGAGAGGGACATCATGTTTGGTAAAGCAGAGGATCAGTGAAAACGAAAACATTCAATGAGATGGATTGACGTAATAACATCAACAATGTGCTAAACCATAATAAAGATGCTGGAGTTGCTGAAGGACCTGGAAAAATTTATTCATTCTGCGATATATAAGGTTGTCATGAGCTGGAGCCTGCTTGATGGCAACTAACAATAGCAACAACAGAGAAAAACAGATGACATTAAGATTAAAAAAAAAAAAAAAAAGGCAAGAGTCATATAAGGCATACTTTTAAGCCATATTAAAGATAGCGTTCTTTATCCTTTATGAATGGAAAGTTGTTAAAATTTTGAAGCTGTGCATGGGTAGGGGACATTTTCATTCCCATTGCATGAATGGTACTTTGGCTGCAGTGTGGAAAACATATTGAACGGGAGAAGATTGCATTTAGGAAAAATCTACAAAAGAAAGCAGCGGCTCAGGGAGAAGCTAGGTAGAACAGAGTAAGTTGATATCGGTGGAGATATAGAAAACTTAGATATTCAAAATTATTCAGTAATTAAAATGAGCAGAACTTGAAAATGCACAGAATATAAGCTGTAAGGAAAGAAAAGTAAGATGTATGACATCAAGCTTCTAGATTTGAAAACTAGGTGCCTGGAAGTACCATTCAATAAAGCAGGGACAATATTTCACTCTAAAACAAATGTTATTGCAGGTGCAGGTTTATGGTAAATTGTAGATATTTTAAATTTTAGATGCTAATTAGATATCAAGATGCTATTAGGCTGAGTTCTCTAGAGAAGCAAAACTAGTGAAGTGTCTATATATATGCATAGACACATTTATAGAGAGATTTATATCAAGGAAATGACTCACGTGGTAGTAGAGGCTGGAAAGTTCCAAGTCCGTGGGTCAGGCTGGAGGCTTCTCCTGACTCGGGTAACTGTGGGGGCTAGCGAATCCAAGTTCATCAGGTCAGACAATAGGTCACTGGCCCACAGACTGCAGACACTGACGAATCCCAATATCTGCAGGTAAGCTACTAGCTCAAGTCCCAAGAACTAGAAGTCAGATGAACAGGAGTCGGCTTCAGGATCCAGAGAAAGCAAAAGTCCACAAGACTTGCCAGAAAGTCCTCCTATACTGGATGCAGGCCACATTCGCCAAGGGAACTCCCTTTCAACCAATTGGCTACTCACAGCAGATCCCATCACAGAGGTGATCACATTATAACAGGTCTCATCACGGAGATGATTACATCATTATATGACTGCCAAACAGCATCATAACTGCCAAAGCACTGAGAATCATGGCCCAGCAAAGTTATCACACAACCTTAACATTCACAGCAAGTTAGAGATGTGAAAGTATGAAGGACAATGTGGGATGTTTAATAGGCTTTCAGTAAAAATTAGCTTAATAAATGAGTAAATGAATGAAGAAAAAAACATAATATTTGCTTGCTGTCATGAAAAGTAGAAAATACTTAAAAAAAAAAAAAAAAAAAAGTGGAACCTGAAGAGAAAATTGAGTTACTTGTTAAAGCTTGTCTGGAAACATGAAGAAAAGAATTAAAATAAAATTGAAAAGAAACACAGGCTTATATTAAATTATGTTGAGACCAGCAGCTATTTATTTTCAAAATTGGAACACTTTTCTCTGAACTTAAGATACATCAAAATTCATTGAAAATATTATTCATACACATATCTAAGTCAAATATATAATCTACCAAATGCTTTTTGGCATATATTTTCTTTTCAGTCTTTCCTCCCAAACAGATCATGAAAATACATGAGATAAATGGATTTATAAGGTGAGATTTAGCAATCTTTTTAAACATACTATCTTGAATAAATGAATAAGAAATAAATGTCTAAGTTAAAAACATATTACAAGACTAACTTATTTGTTATTTATTCAAAGTGCATGTTAGTAGATCAGATAGAGATGAGACTGCTTCTTTTAAATATCAACTTCATTTGTTAACAATGTTGTCCATTATCCACAATTATGTCTTATTAGTTGTGTCTGTAAGATGTTATGTTGGTTATAAATTTAATTTCAGTTAAAATAAATAAGTTTTGCAAGCTTACAATCAACTATGTTCCACCATAATTTAATTTATTAGAAATCTGGAACATACTGGCAGTAGTTTTCAGTAATTGGAAATCTTTTAATGAAGAAAAAATAGATTTGAGTTTGAAAAATAATATTTGCAAGACTAAAAGCATTGTTATGTTCGTAGATCATCAGGTAGTTATTCTGTGCTACATTTTTAGGTTTGCAACTTTATTCAATGGAATATGAAGAGAAATCTACATTCCCATATCAGCGATGGGATGTACATTTTAATAATTACCTGTGATAACATAAGGCAATTTAAGTTTTCTATTGCTTATCGCAAACAATTGGCTGATTAATATGTTGTTTTTCTAACGATTGGGTCCTACACACCAAATAACACTTCATTTATTTGTTCATTCAATGAACTGTTACTTAGCTCTTCTTTTGCCAGAAACTCCAGTAAGCACTAAATCTTCATCACCATCTTATATTTACTGAGCAGTATATACCTTTTGTGGCTTTGCCTCCAGTACTTCATGTACAACACTTTAAGAATGATAATAAATACATTATAGAAGAAACAAACAGTTTAAAGATTATAAACTACTGGAACTAATAGAAGATTTCAGCAAAATATCAGAATACAAGATAAACATACAAAAATCAGTTGGATTCCTCTACACCAACAAAGAGAACTTCGTAAAGGAAATTACCAAATCAATACCATTTACAACAGCTCCCAAGAAGATAAAATGCTTAGGAATAAACCTAACCAGAGTCATAAAAGACCTATACAAAGAAAACTACAAGACATTACTTCAAGAAACCAAAAGAGACCTACATAAGCGGAAAAACATACCTTGCTCATATATAGGAAGACTCAACATTGTGAAAATGTCAATTCTATCCAAAGCAACCCACAGATACAATGCAATTCCTATCCAAATTCCAACATTTTTTAATGAGATGGAGAAACAAATCACCAACTTCATATGGAAAGGGAAGAAGCCCAGGATAAGTAAAGCATTACTGAAGAAGAAGAACAAAGTGGGAGGCCTCACACTACCTGATTTTAGAAACTATAATTTCTACCACACTAGTCAAAACAGCCTGGTACTGGTACAACAACAGATACATAGATCAATGGAACAGAATTGAGAATCCAGACACGAATTCATCCACCTGTGAGCAGCTGATATTTGACAAATACCCAAAGTCAGTTAAATGGGGGAAAGATGGTCTCTTTAACAAACGGTGCTGGCATAACTGGATATTAATCTGCAAAAAAATTGAAACAAGGCCCACACCTCACATCATATACAAAAACCAACTCAAAAATAGACCAAAGACCTAAATATGAAATCCAAAACTGTAAAGATCATGGAAGAAAAAAGAGGGACAAAACCAGGAGGCCTAATGCATGGCATAAACAGAATACAAAACAAACAAAATAAAAATGCACAAACACCAGAAGAAGAACTAGATAACTGGAAAAAAACTGGAAGCTCCTAAAAATCAAACACTTATGCTCAATAAAAGACTTCACCAAAAGAGGGAAAAGAGAACCTACAAACTGGGAAAAAAAATTTTGGCTACAACATATCCAGTAAAGGTCTAATCTCTAAAATCTACAAGATGCTGCCACACCTCGACCACAAAAAGAGAAATAACGAATTAAAAAACGGGCAAAGAATATGAACATACACTTCACCAAAGAAGATACTCAGGTGGCTAACAGATACCTAAGGAAATGCTCATGATCATTAACCATTAGAGAATGCAAATCGAAATTACAGTGAGATATCATCTCACTCCAACAAGGCTCATGTTAATCCAAAAAACACAAAATAATAAATTTTGGAGAGGTTGTAGAGAGACTAACACTCATACATTGCTGGTGGGAATGTAAAATGGTACAACCTCTTTGGAAATTGATTTAGCATTTCCTTAAAAAGCTAGAAATAGAAAGTGCCATACAATCCAGCAATCCCACTCCTTGAAATATATTCTAGAGAAATAAAAGCCATCACACAAATAGACGCATGCACAACTATGTTCATTATAGCACTGTTCACAATAGCAAAAGGAGGGAAACAACCTAGGTGCCCATCAACAGATGAATGGATCAATAAATTATGGTACATACTCACAATGGAATACTACTCAACAAGAAAGAACAATGATGAATGTGGGAAACATCTTACAGCATGGATGAATCTGGAAGGCCATTATGCTGAGTGAAATTAATCAGTTGCAAAAGAACAAATATTGTATGAGACTACTATTATAAACCTCAAGAAAAGGTTTAACCACAGAAGAAAACATTCTTTGATGGTTTTGAGGCTGGGGAGAGTGAGGGGGGGGAATTCACTAACTAGATAGTTGAAAGAATCATCTTAGGTGAAGGGAAGTACAACACGTAATACAGGAGAAGTCAGAACAACTGGACTGAAACAAAACAAAACAAAAGCTAAGAAGTTTCCTGAACACAACGAAACACTCTGAGGGACAGAGTAGCTGGGATTGGGGTCTGGGGATAATGGTTTCAGGGCACATCTATGTCAACTGGCATAACAAAGTTTATTATTATTATTATTATTATTATTATTATTATTATTATTATTATTATTATTATTCTGCATCTCACTTTGGTGAGTGGTGTTTAGGGTCTTAAAAGCTAGTAAGTGGACATCTAAGATGCATTAAGTGGTCTCAACCCACTTGGAGCAAAGTAGAATGAAGAACACCAAAGACACAAGGAAAATATTAGCCCAAGAGACAAAAAGGGACACATAAACCAGAGACTCCTTCAGCCTGAGAGCAGAACTAGATGGTGCCCTGATGGGGAACACAACAGAGAGTTCCTGACAAAGCAGGAGAAAAGTGTGGTACAGAACTCAAATTCACATAAAAAGACCAGACTTAATGGTCTGACTGAGACTGGAGGGACCTCCAAAGCCTTGGCTCCCAGATGCTCTGTTAACCCAGATCTGAAACCATTTCCCAACCCCACTCTTCAAAGATTAAACTGGACTCTAAACCGTAAAATAATACTCATGAAGAATGTGCTTCTTAGTTCAAGCATATACACGAGACCACGTGGGCAGCTCCTGTCCAGAGGCAGGATGAGAAGGCAGGAAAGGACAGGAACTGGTTAAATGGACACAAAAAACCAGAGTGGAAAGGGAGAGTGTGCTATCACATCATAGGGATTGCAACAAATGTCAGGTAACAATATGTGTATAAATTTTTGTATGAGAAATTAACTTGAGCTATGAACTTTCACTTAAAGCACAATAAAAATAAAATAAATATTATAAACAATTGTAAAGATTATAAAGATAAAAAAAAACACAAACACTTTTTAAATTATTTATCCAATATCCCAAAACCAGTTATTCTAGTCCAGGTGATAATTTTTCTATGTCTAAAATGTACAGACAGTGTTTGGACATGAATTTTTTTATTCATAGTTTATCATGCATACAAAGATATTCACAGATGAGCACTAATATAATTGTAAAGATATTTTTAATAATCTTTAAAATAATCATTCTTTTTTTATTATATGACTGCTTCAAAAAAATTTTTTTTTCTCTTAAGCTGTAATCTAAGTAAGAAATAATTTATACTAATTTTAGTGACATTAAACCTCATTGATGCTAAAAAAATTTAGCTATTTCAGGTGTTTTTATTTATACAATCCTTATTTCTCACTTTAGCTCCAGGAATGGAATGAGAGATTGTCTCTTACTAAAAGAATTTTAGAGGAGACAAAAAACAAAAAGTTAGTTGTTCAACAAATAGACATTCTTTCTTCTTAGTGTTGTTAAAACTGGAACAGATGAGCCCCTCCCTGGGGCTCTTCTTCAGAAGTTACCACAATTACAAAATTATTTCAGAACATGCCTGCCCTTTTTTCTTTCAGTATCCCTTGTTTAGTGCTGACACAGCACCTCTCCAGTGACAATACCGCTGTAGGCTCCAGGGAAGCCCTTTTTTATAGGTTTTGCCCCATGTTCTCAAAAAAGGGCCATCTACACCCTAAATTCTTGGAGGTGGTTGATTGCACACCTCCTGAAGTCAGAGCTTTGAACTTTAGCACTGCTTTGCAGAAAGGCTGAACCACTTGGCAAGAAAAAAGAGAATGTAATGGATTTGTGAGGTCCTTCTCTTGATAACCTAAGTGCAATGAATTCTTGAATAGCAAAGCATTTTTCCAAAGCATAGAACATTCACATTTGCTTTGTTTTGTTCATTTTCTCAACTATAATTTTGCAGGTGCTCATGATTTAGTACACTTTTTTGCCATAGTTACACATGGCCACATGGTCATGAAGGAATATTTTTAATATTAAACAATTCATATAACGCCTAAATATACATAGCTACATGACTAGCCATAACACACATAAATCCTAATAGTGTTTTTACATCGACACATTGAACATTAAAGTTGTGAATGGTTTTATTCCTATAAAATATAACCAGATGTAGTTAAATTTTTAACTAAAATCCTGAATTCAATTGTTGATTAATTTTTGATATTTACTAATCATAGTGTAGAGTAGATTCTATGTTTTAACTTATTAGATGTTTTTTAACATTTCAGACAAAAAGTTTTTTGAAAATATGTATGAAAAACAATACAATTATTTACATTAATTTGCATATCCTTGAAAATATATTCAAATTTTATTCACTTTCAATATGATTATAGTTTTTTTTTTTTTATTCAGTGGATATTTGAACCAAGTTTGGGAGGAAATTGAGATACATTTAGAAAATATAAATAGAACAAGGAAAGTAAAAGCTAAAAAAATAAGAAAAAACCCACAAAAAAAGTTCTATTTACATTTCTAAAAATGCAAACAAGAAAAGTTCATAGAACTGCAACAAATACGACCCTAACAAAGTTCTCAAACAGAACATTACAAATTCTTCATTTATTATTTTATAATAATTTTAACACCATAAAAATGGGCAAGAAAGCTGTCCTCATGAAATCTCTAACGAAGACATCAGATTACATCTGTATTGGACATACAAGTTGCCTCAAAGGCAATTCTAAAAACCGAAACAGCCATAAGACTACTAAGATGAGAACTGCCACCTGTAGCAGTAATCCCTCCATAGGTGCTATGTCATTCTGGTCTGATTGAACCTTATATCAGAGAAACTTACACAGTGCTGGCAAGAGTGAAAGCTGTGCATTTCTCACAGAAAGCAGCTTACTTTCATTTACAGATAACATTGACCAAGTCGACCAACCAGAAATCAAAGACCAAAGTAACCATTCAGAAATAAAAGCCCAAAGTAACCATACAGAATCCCTAGCCTGTTTATCCTTTCTCTTCCAAAACCTCAGACTTCCTTAAGTCAGGAGTCATTGCATTGGATCCCACTTCTATTGGCATTAATTTGTGTTATCATACCAGTCCAGGGAAATCATAGCTTGCCTTCCCTGGTCAGTATAGTCCCCAGATGCTCCACACGGGCCTTTTCTCACTCAGGGCTAGGTCAGGAGGTGTTGTCCATCAGCTAGTGAGCCCACACAACTCAACCCCAGTTCAAACCAACTGGCACCAACTTTGGGATTTTCCTCTACCCTCTCAGGGTACCAGCCACAAGCTAGAAAGTCCACATAACTCCTTCAGTACAGCTGGCCCCACTACCCCCTTAAAAAAAAAAAAAAAAACTTAGGCTAGAAAATTTGTTGCAATGACTAAGGAACTTCTGGAAAAGGGCTAACTTTACCTGAGCAAAGACAAGATTCAAACACAAAAAGGGCGATAGGTCTGGAAAGGATCACCACATGGAGCTTCACGTCCCCAGAAATGTGAGGTGCTCCCCCATTCCATCATCAATCCCAAAGTTCCAAGGAAGCTCCAAGATTCAGTGTCCTTTATAATGGTCATGGGGCCTCAATGCATAGTCATGATTGGGGCCTCAATGAATATGCATGGTTGATTACCTCATGCCCTCCTCCCTTCCTGAAGTTATTTGCCAAGTGTGGTCTTTGGGGTTCTCAGTACATTTACACATGTTCGTGTTGCCTGAATATTTTATATAATAAAGGCACTTCAATTACTGTATCAATTACTAGCAAATTCCAAAGGTTAATTTCATAAAACTAGAGACAAAGGCCAAACCAAGTTCTTCGTCCCACAAAATCTCTCAAACTTCTTATATATATATGTTTTTTTTTTTTTTCCTTAAAGGGATTTAGTGACTGATTAAAACAATGAAAGTGAGAAAGAGGATTTTTCCTTTCATATGCATAACTCCCCCTACATCTGTCAGTTTGTCATACTGTGCAGCTTGTGTGTTGCTGTGATGCTAAAAGCTATGCCACCAGTATTCAGATACCAGCAGGGTCACCCATGGAGGACAGGTTGCAGCTGAGCTTCCAGACTAAGACAGACTAGGAAGAAGGACCTGGCAGTCTACTTCTGAAAAGCATTAGCTAGTGAAAGCCTTATGAATAGCAGCAGAACATTGTCTGATACACTGCTGGAAGATGAGCCTCCCCCGTTGGAAGGCACTCCAAAGATGACTGGGGAAAAGCTGCCTCCTCAAAGTAGAGTCGACCGTAATGACGTGGATGGAGTAAAGCTTTCGGGACCTTCATTTGCTGATGTGGCACTACTCAAAATGAGAAGAAATAGCTGCAAACATCCATTAATAATTGGAACCTGGAATGTATGAAGTATGAATCTAGGAAAATTGGAAATCATCAAAAATGAAATGGAAGGCATATACATCAATATCCTAGGCATTAGTGAGCTGAAATGCACTGGTATTGGCCATTTTGAATCAGACAATCATATAGTCTACTGTGCTGGGAATGACAACTCGAAGAGGAATGGTTTTGCATTCATCACCAAAAAGAACATTTCAAGATCTATCCTAAAGTCCAACGCTGTCAGTGATAGGATAATATCCATACACCTACAAGGGAGACCAGTTAATACGACTATTATTCAAATTTAGGCACCAACTACTAGGGCCAAAGATGAAGAAATAGAAGATCTTTATCAGCTGCTGCAGTCTGAAACCGATCGAACATGCAATCAAGATGCATTGATAATTACTGGTAATTGGAATGCGAAAGTTGGAAACAAAGAAGTATCAGTAGTTGGAAAGCACGGCCTTGGTGATAGAAACAATGCCGGAGATCGAACGATAGAATTTTGCAAGACCCACAACTTCATTGCAAATACCTTCTTTCACCAACATAAACGGCAACTATACACATTTTTTTTTTTATACACATGGACCTCACCACATGGAACAAACAGAAATCAAATTGACTACATCTATGGAAAGAGACGATGGAAAAGCTCAATATCATCACTCAGAACAAAGCCAGGGGCCGACTGTGGAACAGACTCTTCAAAGTGTTGAAGAGCAAAGATGTCACCCTGAAGACTAAGGTGCACCTGACCCAAGCCGTGGTATTTTCAATCACATCATATGCATGTGAAAGCTGGACAATGAATAAGGAAGACCGAAGAAGAGTTGAAGCCTTTGAATTGCAGTGTTGGCGAAGAATATTGAATATACCATGGACTGCCAAAAGAACGAACAAATCTGTCTTAGAAGGAGTGCTCTCAGAATGCTCCTTAGAGGCAAGGATGGCGAGACTGTGTCTTACATACTTTGGACATGTCAGGAGGGATGAGTCCCTGGAGAAGGACATCATGCTTGGCAGAGTACAGGGTCAGCGGAAAAGAGGTAGACCCTGAACAAGGTGGATTGACACAGTGGCTGCAACAATGAGCTCAAGCATAACAATGATTGTAAGGATGGAGCAGGAATGAGCAGTGTTTCCTTCTGTTGTGCATAGGGTCTCTATGAGTCGGAACCAACTCGATGGCACCTAACAACAACAACACAACAATGTATACCTCAGAAGTAGTAAATTCTATTTCAGTCTCTCCATTAAAAGATAAAGTGTAATACATTCATTAAATTGGCAAATTTGTCAAGAAAAATGGACAATGATGCATTTCTATGTTCATTGTGCATAATTACAGATCATTTACACAAAAAAGAATTAAAATTTGAACACCTTTGCAGCCCCCTTACCTCCACTAATATTAAAAAAAATATATATTAGTTATGGATTATTTCAGTGGAAGGGAAGAGTTGAAAAGAAATGGGAAATAATATGATTGGATAAATTTCAGTTGAAAAGCAGTTATTGAAAAACCTTATTACATGCAGAAAACAACATGAAACAAAAAACCAGGACCAAAAAAATTAGCCATACCAAAATTCTCTGGCATAGTCTTGGTTATAACAGCCATGTCCTTTATCGCTTTTGTTCTTGAGTTGCTTTTATGACTAGGCTGTGTGCAGTGAAAATTATTTAACTAATTAACCTCACTCATACCCATGTTTGGAGCCCAGGTAGGTAGTGAAGTAGTTAAGAGCTCAGACTGCCAACCAAAAGGTCAGCAGTACAAATTCGCCAGCAGCTCCTTAGAAACTCTACGGGGCAGTTCTACTCTGCCTTATTGGGTTGCTATGAGCCAGAAACTACTTGATGATAATTTTTTTTTTCCTTTGTTTACACCCATGTTCTCTTTCTGGGTTATAATCAAGTGACGTTGGCAGCTCTGTAATTACCCCTTTAGTGAGCGAATAGATATATAATCCCAGGATTGTAAAAAATAAAAGACTTAGGTTTAATTTGTGATATTCAGAAATTAATAGTTTTTTGTCATTGTTGGATTTTATGTGCGTTCAGTTTGTTTTATAAAATGTTTGACATTGGAGCTACTAAGTTTATAAATCTGAGTTAATATATGCACTTGTGTGGACTTAGATTTTAGTTTGTAAAAGAATAACTCTTTACTCAGGGGTTTGAAATGTTTGATAAAATTAGCTATATTAAATTTTAATTTTAGTTTTAAAGGCTTAAAGTAATTTGATAAATTAAATATGTAGATGGGTTAGATATTTAATGAAATTTTATGTTAGATTTATCTATTAATTGAATAATAATCATCAATCATATTAAAAAAGTGATTAAATTTTTATATACAAATTACTTAAATACATGGCTAATATACAGAAGTTACATGTTGTACTTAAGGGGATTAAGAAATAGAATTTTCAAATTCCATTTATTCTATTAGGCTAACCAAATACAAAAATAGTCAACTTTTTTTTTTTTTTTTACTAGCCTGTATAAGACTATGCATCATTTTTGTTACGTGAAAAGAACAACAGGATGTGAGGAAACTATATATGGTTATAAATTTTCAACATACAGAATTGATTAAAAGAAGAGTAAACGCTGCTTCAGACATTAATACTCTACCGTTCATAGATAGTAATTTATGTAATCACTGTGTCAGGACAGAAGTTAGCATATGAGACACACCAGATACTTTGCCTATCCGTTAAAGAACATCTGTGTTTCCTCAAGCATAGGCTTTTTGTTCATTTGTTCCTTCTCCCTAAGTTGGGTAATTTCTTTGAGTTTTGTGTTGGATATTGGGGGCATTGGATAGAGGGAAACAGAAATGGAGAAAAAATAAAACGGAAGATGAGAATAACATATGGGTGATGCTATAGGTACACTTTTGATGTCTTCTGAGGCAGATCTGTACAGAAGCATCTGAGGGATGAGATAAAGTCAGTTAAAAAAGAGTATTAAAAGTTTTTTGCTATGTCCCTTTTAGAATACTTGACAAGAAAGTAAACAACAACAAAAGAGCTAAATTAAGATTACCTTTGTGTTGCTGGACTGCTTTTTGTACTACACAGTTACTGTAAGCCTGGACCACGTGGTCACTCACAATTTCAATAGATTGTAACACCTTTGTAGAGGATGGGTGAGAGAGAACATTAATCTGATTATTTGATTTAGGGAGCCTAGCCAGGACAGAAGGAAGACAATAGCATAAGGCTAACTTTGCTAGCTAAGTTGCATGTCCCCCATTCAACTCTCAAAAATGCCTGAGACTTATGAGCTCTGTCATTCTCTGTGCCCACACCCTGAGAAATAAAATATACCAATTTCCGTCTCTACATAAGAATATTGGTCTGTCTATATGTAAGAATATTGGCCACAGGGCTACTATGAATCAGAATTGAAATGGAGGCAACAGATTTATTGATATGCTAGGCCAGACTACTTTAGGTGTACTCAATTTTCTTGTCTTTTCCTCTTTAACTTTTACATAAAAAATAGAGTTAAAATGCTTACTATTTAATTCAAAAGTAGACATGTATGAATAAGACTATTACAGAAATAAAACCCATAGATATTTCTAGACAGTTTTTTATGAAGACATAGCTAGTAGTTCACATAAGGCTATGCATCATTTTTGTTATATGAGAACAACAATGTGATGTGAGGAAGCTGTATATGTATTATCTATTTAGACATCGAAAGCTGAAACACACCTAGACACACATTCACAATTACATGAAATACTTTTATTTAAACATGGAAATTAGAAAGCAGATTTATTTTCATTTTTTATGATTCCTACCAACAGGATTGTATTTGATATTAACAATCATCTGTATTCTGGCATATTTGTGCTGCTAATTTGATGCTGATAATCAGACTTATTATGCCTCTAATAAGTCCAAATTGATACAATTGACATATAATATCTAAATAATTTAAATGTGACATGCTTTCTGTCTGTTTCCTTTAAAATGGAAGTTTCTTGCCCCTGTTATTCTATGATCGCTCATTAGAAAAGATACTTAGTTCTGGAAACCCCCACAAAATCAAGATATATATAGACAGCTAAAATTGAGAAAGAGCTTAGGTCATTTGTTATTATTCAAAAGCCCAAGTGTGTATGCTCAAATTCTGTTTGTTTTTAAGTAGCCCTTGGGTGGCACAAAAGGTTGTGTACTCAGATACTAAACAGAATCCACCCAGAAGTGCCTTGGAAAAGGACTTGGAGATATACTTCTGAAGGTAACAACCTTTAAATACCTATGGAGCACAGTTCTACTCTGAAACACATGTGTTTGCCATGAGTAGAAATCATTCAAAGGCAACTGGTTATATTATTTTTAAAAATTACCAACTAAAACAGAGAAGGTATAATATTTGTTTGTTGCAATTATGAAAAATAAAAAGTCTGAAAAGAAAGATGCAAAAATGAGTAATTCAAAAGATGAAAATTTCACATCATGAAATATGTCTGGGTAATCAAACAGATGCCATATGTATAAATTAGAACAAAAGAAGTAATTGTAAGCAAATCCACAAATATATATACATAAAGAGTGTGTGTGTGCACACATGCATGTATATAGGCTACATACCTACAACAAGAATGCATAAAATATAGTGGCCAACCACGCACACACACTCACGCACACACACGCACGTGTGGGGAAATGTGCATACATACCATATAACAGTTTGCTTTAGGGCTGTGTGACAGGTTAGAGAGTTCAGGAACTGAAGATCTTTCCATCTGATTGCTCTTCATCTCTGGGGTTTATCTTTGTCCAAATGATGAAAGATGACTCACCATTACTCTAGTATTTCATCATGCAAATTGGGGAAAGAAGAAAGGTATATTTCATTCTTTTAAAAATCTTGGCCCTTAGCTAGCACTACTGTAACACATATACCACAAGTGGGTGACCTTAAAGAACAAAAATTTATTTTCTCACATTACAAGATGCCAAAAGCCCAAATGAGGGTCATGGCCATATCAATTTCTTCCTTGTCAGTGGCCCAGAACATTCTTTGGTTACTTGGCTTTTAGACAATACTCACATGGATCCTATCTTTCTCTTTTTTTGTGTGTGCCCCATGTGTCTAATCTAGAGCCCTAGCAAAGCAGTGGTTAAGAGTTTAGCTGCTAACCAAAAAATCGGCAGTTCGAGTCTACCAGCTACTCCTTGGAAACCCTATGGGGCAGTTCTACTCTGTCCTGTAGGGTCCCTGTGAGTCAAAATCCACTCAATGGCAACAGGTTTTTGGTTTTGTATCTAATCTACTTCTTTTTTATAGCTCAGAAGTGATTAAGTCTAGGATATAATCTTCACCGATATGGCTTCATTAACTCAACAAGGAAAACTAGATTTTCATATGATTATATCCACAGGTATAGGCAGTAGGATTCCAACACATATTTTGAAGGTCATAATTTAATGTATAGCAATACCAATTTACAAACATCACTTGTGCTTATAACCCATTTGCCAAAACCTAGTCCTATGGCCATATCTAGCTTCAACAGTGGTTAGGAAAAAAAAAAAAAATTAGCTGATCAGCCACGGGCTCTGCAAATATTTAACTGCAATAGAAAAAAAGAAAAGTAGTAAACGATTCCAGGAGGAAAACTAGCAGCCTATTTCCCTATAAAATTGACCTCCTTCCATGTTTTTGCTTAGTTACTTTGTTAAATGGACATTATTTTCAGGTAAGCAGTTAAAAATATGAAATCAGGAATCATGAAAAAGTCCTGCATTTTACTCTAGTAATTCTCATTCTGTGTATCTATCATAAAGAAAAACTGAAAAAGGAAAATGTGGAAAGGATCCATAATATCTTTAATGGAAAATTGTAAGCATTCACACATGCAACAATAGGGAGTGTCGATGTGTCACCAGATACATAAATGGAAGACAGTATGCTGAAATAGTTGGAGCCCTGATGGTGGAGTGGTTAAGAGTTTGGCTGCTAACCAAAAAGTCAGCTGTTCAAATCCACCAGGTGCTCTTTGGAAACCCTATAGGGCAGTTCTACTCTGTTCTACAAGGTCGCTTTGAGCAGGACTTGATGGCAACGAGTTTGGTTTGCTTTTTACACTAACGTAGAAAATCGTGAGAATTTTAGATTATATGGACCTACAATAGAACTCTGGCTTATTCAATATGTGACTTCAAGTCAATTCTGTATTCTTCCCACGCCTCAGTTTTCTCAGTTTTAAAAAGGGAATATAGTCGTTTCGGTGTGAGGATGAATAAAGTTAATGAATGTCAAGAATCTAATGAACCATGTATACACAATACACTTTCAATTTAAATCAATAGTTCATAAAAAAAGCTAATCATGATATAAGATTTAGAGAAAAATATACAGAACTGAGAGTTAAGTTTGAGTTAACTATCTAAAGTATATATTAAAAATGCAAATTATATTGCTTCTAGATCTTTGATTCTAAGAAATACACACAAAAAAATGGTATCGGTTTTAGATTATTGGTTTCCGATAGTGAGATTGTGGTTAATTAATTTACTTTTCCTCATTTTCTAAATTTTTCAAATAATTTGACAATTAAAACAAACTTGAACAAGAAAAAATCTAATTTCTTATAAAATTAGCTGAGAAGAACAAATGTTTCCTTTCACTAAATGTTTATACTTTTCTAATGTATTATATAACCTATTGCTGTCCAGTCGATTCTGATTCATAATAACCCTAGAGGACAGAGTAGAACTGCCCCATAGGCTTTCCAAGGAGTGCCTGGTGGATTTGAACTGCCAATTTTTTTTGATGAGCAGTCGGTGTCTTAATCACTGCACTACTAGGGATCTTTTCTAATACATACTTGCTCCAATTTTCTTCCATTAATTTGATATTTGTCATTGCTGATTTTCCTATTTTGAAATAATTTCTCAAAACAAAATATTTTGATCATAGTTTTGTTTTTTTTTTTCCCTTAAGTTTATCAAACCAAAAAACCCATTGTCATCAAGTTGGTTTCGTAAAAAGTATTATCCATAAAGGATACAGCATTGGAAACCCTTTGGGGCAGTTCTACTCTGTCTTATAGGGTCACTGTAGGTTGGAATCAACTTCATGGCAATGAGTTTTTGGGGAGGAGCTGTGGTGGCGCAGTGGTTGAGAGTTCAGCTGCTAACCAAAAGATCGGCAGTTCGAATCCACCAGCCGCTGCTTCAAAACACTTTGAGGCAGTTCTACTCCATCTTATAGAGTCGCTGTGAATCAGAATTGACCCAGTGGCAAGGCTTTGGCTTGGCTCACTCTTTATGAAAGCAGACTACCACATCTTTCTCCTATGGAGTGGCTAGTAGATTCAGACCACCAACGTATTGTAGCTTGTAACCACTGTGCAACTAGGGTTCCTTTTTTAAAACACAATCCATTGTCCTTCCATCAATTCTGACTCATAGCAACCTGACATGACGGTAGAACTGCCCCATAGGATTTCCAAGGAGCAGGTGGTGGACTCAAACTGCCGATATTTTGGTTAGCAGCTTTAGGTCTTAAGCACTGCACCACCAGTGTTCCTTTTAAAACACAGAGATATAAAATTTGATATACCTTAAAAAAAAAAAGATGTTTTAAACAAATTACAATATTAGCTGCTATTTTCTGTATATGCTACTATTCTATATGCATTCTGCATGCTCTGTAATCATGCATTGTTTCATAATTTTGACAATAAATACTTTTTTAAGTAAGCAAAGAAGAAAAAGCTTTGTTTTTTATAAAAGGGATTATCACTATCAATAGATTAGTGTTTTTCCATTTCTAGTAGAGTTTAGGCTGATGACTTCTTCCAAAATGACTAAAGTTTATAATGAAAACAGTAAAACTTCATATTCTAGAAATAAAGTTCGAATACTGGTAATTTTCATAAAGCAGTTTGTAAAGAAAGTGTAGTTTGTTTTTATTTTGTTTGTGTGGAAAACAGGATTGATAGAGAAAAACAAAAACTCCCCAGATTCTAGGAATCATACTTACTCTCTTATTTTATTAGCAAAAAGGCTTGATGTGGGAAGGAGGCATAGGCATATAAAATATCCATAGCTATTGAAATGGAGTATTCTTTTCTAATCAAACTTTAATTTTTAGAACAATCAATATACATATATGCTCTAATCAGGTATCAAAAATGCATGATTCTCATAAAATGCACTAAAACAATGATTTCCCTAAAGTTGTGGTCCGTATGGAAGAGTCATCCTTTCACTCAATTACTATAATCCTAAAGCTCTTTTGAGTCTTAATTGACTGAATTCTTAATATGCTGAAACCTGAAATTTCTAAGCATCCTACGCATGGTTGCTTCTGATTTTTTCATTAGTGTCAATATGAAATGCTTCCCATCAGACCCCATGAGACTTTATCAGTACTAATCTACTATTTCTTCCCTGATGCCTGCAGACTACTGAAAGCTCCTAATTTGCAATAATTAATCTCCTGAGAATAGCAACCACATCATTCTGTGCTCAGTTTTGCAATCTCATAGACAGGTTATTTTTGGTCTATATTTCATGAACCAGTTAAATTATGCAGTAATAAACACTGAGAGTCTTTGTAGCAAAAGCCAAAATTATATGGACAGTACGTGACATGTGGAAAGGCAATTTGCTGTGGAGATCAGACTCAGAGCTTTAGAGTCAAAAGCAGACAGCCTGGTTTTGAACCTGACTCTACTTAGTAGCTTATGTGATGTTAAGAAGTTGTATAATTTTTCTTGCCTCTGTTTCCTTATCTGTTACAACCACACAAGGTTGTGAGGATAGGATTTAATATCTATGAGGTGTTTACAATACCACCTGAAACACAAATATAGAAATCTCTAGATAATAAGGCTAACAAATTATAAAATTTAATTTAGAAACTGTAGATATGAATAACATTTCTATAGAGGAGAAAAGAGGGACATCAATAGAAGAAATAAGTAAATAATTTCCCAATATAGGGAGGGCATTTTTGAAAAGGAATGGAGATCCAAAGTGGGATGGCAGGGTCAAGGACAAAGACAAAAAAAAAGAAAAACTGTTTCATATTCACAGACTTAAGGAAAGCATAGATTACACAGTGCATTTTAATATGAAAATTGAGGTGCTTCATATTTTCAGCAAAGTTGCCCTTTGCTCCAATTAGAACAAATTTTAAAATTGGTATTATTGGCCTGTAAATACCAAATGATAATATGCCTACATATGTGTGTATGTGTTCTTGTTGTTGTTAGGTGCCGTCAAGTTGGTTCCGAATCACAGCAACCTTATGCACAACAGAACGAAACACTACCCGGTCCTGAGCCATCCTTACAGTTTTTGTTATGCTTGAGCTCATTGTTGCAGCCACTGTGTCAATCCCCCTCATCAAGGGTCTTCCTCTTTTCTGCTGACCCTGTACTCTGCTAAGCATGCTGTCCTTCTCCAGGGACTGATCCCTCCTGACAGCATGTCCAAAGTATGTCAGATGCAGTCTCACCATCCTTGCTTCCAGGGAGCATTCTGGTAGTACTTCTTCCAAGTCTGATTTGTTCAATCTTTCAGTAGTCCAAGGTATATTCAATATTCTTCGCCAACACCACAATTCAAAGGCATCAATTATTCTTCGGTCTTCCATATTCATTGTCCAGCTTTCACATGCATATGATGCGATTGAAAATACCATGGCTTGGGTCAGGTGCACCTTAGTCTTCAAGGTGACATCTTTGCTCTTCAACACTTTAATGAGGTCCTTTGCAGCAGATTTACCCAATGCAATGCATCTTTTGATTTCTTGACTGCTGCTTCCATGGCTGTTGATTGTGGATCCAAGTAAAATGAAATCCTTGACAACTTCAATTTTTTCTCCGTTTATCATGATGTTGCTCACTGGTCCAGTTTTGAGGATTTTTATATATATATATATATATATATATATATATATATAATATTTATAATAAGTATATGGAGTCCCTAGGTGATGCTATGATTAATTTACTCAGCTGCTAACAAAAGGTTGGCGGTTGGAGCCCACCCAGAGTCTTTTTGGTAGAAAGGCCTATTGATCTACTTCAGAAATATCACCCATTGAAAACCATATGAAGTACAGTTCTACTCTGACACACGCGGGATCACCGTACTCAGAAATGACTTGATAGCAATTGGTATGCTCCACTTACATGCTCAGAATTCCATAGTTAAAAAGGTAAGATCTTTGTGCTCAAAGATCCTATAATTTAGTGAAGGGAAATCAGATCGTTAACAAGAAAATGGCCAGGGGAAGAAATGTCATTCAAATAGTTAATTATGTTTACATATTCAAATTGTGACTAATGAATAATTGAGTAAAATCACTAATTCAACAAAAATTGGTATTGAGTGCCTATAATTTGCCAGACACTAAATACTGGAACAACTACAATAACCAAAACAAAGAAACTTCCCTAAGGGAACACTCAGTCTAGATTAGTGATATAGAAAATAAAACATGGAAACAAAATGTAAATTTGCAAACACATCGTGTGTTTGATGGTTTTAAGAGCCTTTAATATAATGAAGGAAAAAAAGAGGAGAATGCGTGTTCAGTGTTTTACAGGGTGATCAGGGAAAATCTTTCTAAAAAGATGATAAAGGATCAGAAATCTGAAGAAATTGAAAAATAAATGGATCAGGAATATTCCAATAAATTGGAACAGTAATTACAGAGACCTTTTTTAGAAGGGGCATGTTGAACATGTTGAGAAAATCCGAATGGCTGCAGGCGGGAGGTGGGCAACAAGTTACAGAAGAGCAATAAAAGATGAGATCAGAGATGTAGATGGCACCTAGATCATGAAAGACCATGCTGTTATACTTGGTTTGTCTTGTTGTTAGGTGCCGTCGAGTCGTCAAGGTACCCTATGCACAACAGAATGAAACACCACTCAGTCCTGCACCATCCTTACAATCATTGTTATGCTTGAGCTCATTGTTGCAGCCACTGTGTCAATCCAACTCCTTGAGGGTCTTCCTCTTTTCCGCTGACCCCATACTCTGCCAAGCATTATGTCCTTCTCCAGGGACTCATCCCTCCTGAAAACGTCCAAAGTATGTAAGACACAGTCTCACCATCCTCGCTTCTAAGGAGCATTCTGGTTGTACTTCTTCTAAGACAGATTGGTTTGTTCTTTTGGCAGTCCACGGTGTATTCAATATTCTTCCCCAACACCACAATTCGAAGGAATCAACTCTTCTTTGGTATTCCTTATTCATTGTCCAGCTTTCACATGCATATGATACGATTGAAAATACCATGGCTTTGGGTCAGGCGAATCTTAGTCTTCAGGGTGACGTCTTTGCTCTTCAACACTTTGAAGAGTTCTTTTGCAGCGGATTTACCCAATGCAATGAGTCTTTTGATTTCTTCACTGCTGCTTCCATGGCTGTTGATTGTGGATCCAAGTAAAATGAAATCCTTGACAACTTCAATCCTTTCTCCGTTTATCATGATGTTGTTCATTGGTCTAGTTGTGAGGATTTTTGTTTTCTTTGTGTTGAAGTGTAATCCATCCTGAAGGCTGTGGTCTTTGATCTTCATTGGTAAATGCTTCAAGTCCTCTTCACTTTTAGCAAGCAAGGTTGTGTCATCTGCATAATGCAGGTTGTTAATGAGTCACCCTCCAATCCTGATGCCCGTTCTTCTTCATATAGTCCAGTTACTCGGATTAATTGTTCAGCATGCACATTAAATAGGTATGGTGAAAGAACACAACCCTGATGCACACCTTTCCCGACTTTAAACCAATCAGTATCCCTTTGTTCTGTCCAAACAACTGCCTCTTGATCTATGTAAAGGTTCCTCACAAGCACAATTAAGTGTTCTGGAATTCCCATTCTTTGCGTGTTATCCATAGTTTGTTATGATCCACACAGTCGAATGCCTTTGCATAGTCAATAAAACATAGGCAAACATCCTTCTGGTACTCTCTGCTTTCAGCCAGGATCCATCTGACATCAGCAATGATATCCCTGGTTCCATGTCCTCTTCTGAAACCGGTCTGAATTTCTGACAGTTCCCTGTCGATATACTGCTGCAGCCATTTTTGAATGAGCTTCAGCAAAATTTTGCTTGTGTGTGATATTAATTATATTATTCTATAATTTCCACATTCAGTTGGATCACCTTTCTTGGGAATAGGCATAAATATGCATCTCTTCCAATCAGTCGTCCAGGAAGCTGTCTTCCATATTTCTTGGCATAGACGAGTGAGCACCTCCAGCACTGCATCTGTTTGTTGAAACATCTCAATTGATATTCCATCAATTCCTGGAGCCTTGTTTTTCACCAATGCCTTCAGAGCAGCTTGGACTTCTTCCTTCAGTACCATTGGTTCCTGATCATATGCCACCTCTTGAAATGTTTGAATATCAACTAATTCTTTTTGGTATAATGACTCTGTGTATTCCTTCCATCTTCTTTTGATGCTTCCTGCATCATTTAATATTTTCCCTAGGGAATCCTTCACTATTGCAACTCTAGGCTTGACTTTTTTCTTCAGTTCTTTCAGCTTGAGAAACACCGAGCATGTTCTTTCCTTTTGGTTTTCCATCTCCAGCTTTTTGCATATGTCATTATAATACTTTATTTTGTCTTCTCAAAAGGCCCTTTGAAATCTTCTGTTCAGTTCTTTTACTTCATCAATTCTTCCTTTTGCTTTAGCTGCTTGAAGCTCAAAAGCAAGTTTCAGAGTCTCCTCTGACGTCCGCCTTGGTCTTTTCTTTTTTTTCCTGTCTTTTCAGTAACCTTTTGCTTTCTTCATGGATGATGTCCTTGATGTCATTCCACAACTCGTCTGGTCTTTGGTCACTAGTGTTCCATGCATCAAATCTATTCTTGAGATGGTCTCTAAATTCAGGTGGGATATATTCAAGGTCATATTTTGGCTCTCGGGGACTTGCTCTGATTTTCTTCAGTTTCAGCTTGAACTTGCATATGAGCAATTGATGGTCTGTTCCACAGTCGGCTCCTGACCTTGTTCTGACTGATGATATTGAGCTTTTCCATCGTCTCTTTCCATAGATGTAGTCAGCTTGACTTCTGTGTGTTGCATCTGGTGAGATCCATGTGTATAGTCACCTTTTATGTTGGTGAAAGAAGGTATTTGCAATGAAGAAGTCGTTGGTCTTGCAAAATTCTATCATTCCTTCTCCGGCATTGTTCCTATCACCAAGGCCATATTTTCCAGCTACTGAACCTTCTTCTTGGTTTCCAGCTTTCACATTCCAATGGCCAGTAATTATCAATGCATCTTGATTGCATGTTCACTCAATTTCAGACTGCAGCAGCTGATAAAAATCTTCTATTTCTTCATCTTTGGCCCTAGTGGTTGGTGCATAAATTTGAATAATAGTCATATTAACTGGTCTTTCTTGTAGGCATATGGATCTTATCCTATCACTGACAGCGTTGTACTTCGTGATGGATCTTGAAACATTCTCTTTGACGATGAATGCAACACCATTCCTCTTTGAGCTGTCATTCCGAGCACAGTAGACTATATGGTTGTCCAGTTCGAAATGGCCAATATCAGTCCATTTCAGTTCACTAATGCCTAGGATATCGATGTATATGTGTTCCATTTCATTTTTGATGATTTCCAATTTTCCTAGATTGATACTTTGCATATTCCAGGTTCCAATTATTAATGGATGTTTGTAGCTGTTTCTTCTCATTTTTAGTCATGCCACATGAGCAAATGAAGGTCCCGAAAACTTTACTCCATCCACGTCATTACGGTCGACTCTACTTTGAGGAGGCAGCTTTTCCCCAGTCATCTTTGGAGTGCCTTCCAACGGGGGAGGCTCATCTTCCAGCAGTGTATCAGACAATGTTCTGCTGCTATTCATAAGGCTTTCACTAGCTAATGCTTTCCAGAAGCAGACTGCCGGGTCCTTCCTAGTCTGTCTTAGCCTGGAAGCTCAGCTGCAACCTGTCCTCCATGGGTGACCCTGCTGGTATCTGAATACTGGTGGCATAGCTTCTAGCATCACAGCAACACACAAGCCCCCACAGTACAACAAACTGACAGATATGTGGGGGTGGTTTGTCTGACTGCTCTCAAATTCACCTTTCACACTTCAGTACATTGATCTGTATAAAACGTAAATTTGACTGTGGCATTTAGCTGCTTAATACTTTTAATGTTTTTTTTTTATTATTATTGAATATACTATCCATTATCTACTGTAAATATACTAATCAAATTTCTGAATATAGCATGCAAAACCTTGATAGACTGACTCAACATAATTTTTATCTAAACCCATCATATCACAATGTATATTGGATGCTCGACAAATATTAAAGGCTATATTATTGTCCCCGGTATGTCTTTGCCCCTCAGTGAATCTTATTTTCAGATTTTTTTTTTTTTCTTACCTGGAATGGTCTTCCCATCTGTTCTCAAACTTTTTTCTCCAGGAAAATGTCTGAGAATTTAAATGAGCTAATAATATTAAAATATACAGAATACCCCCCACAGCAGCAGCCAATTATAGTTTCTTTTCTAATGCACACGAAACAGTTTCCAGAATAGACCACATATTAGGCCATAAAGCAAACCCTAACAGAATCCAAAGCATCAGATTATTACAAAGCATCTTTTCTGACCACAAAACCATAAAAGTAGAAATAAATAATGGAAAAGCAAAAAAAAAAAAAAAAAACAAGCATATGGAAAGTGAACAACACCTTGCTCAAAAACTAATGGGTTATAGAAGAAATTAAGGACGGAATAAAGAAAGTCACAGAATCAAATGAGAATGGAAACACATCCTACCAGAACCTTTGGGATACAGCAAAAGCACTGCTCAGAGGTCAATTTATAGCAACAATTATGCACATCCAATAAGAAAGGGCCAAAATCAAAACATTATCCATATAACTCAGACAAATAAACAGCAGCAAAAGAAGACCACAGTCACCAGAAGAAAACAAATAATAAAAATTAGAGCAGAATTAAGTGAAATAGAGAATAGAAAGTAAATGAAAGATTTAACAAGACCAAAAGGTGGTTCATTGAGAAGATCGACAAAGTCAATAAACCATTGGCCAAACTGACTAAAGAAAAACAGGAGAGGAAGCAAATAACCAATTCAAATAAGAAACAAGATGGGAGATATCACAACAGACTCAACTGAAATTAAAAGAATCACAATAAAATACTATGAAAAATTGTACTCTAATTTGAAAAAACTAGAGGAAATGGACAAATTTCTAGAAACAAACTACTTACCTAAACTAACACAAACAGAGGTAGAACAACTAAATAAACCTATAATAAAAGAAGAAATTGAAAAGGTAAGTTAAAAACTCCCAAGAAAAAAATAGCACGGACACTGTTTCTCTGGAGAATTCTACCAAACTTTCAAAGAAGAATGAACACCACTACTAGTAAAGGTATTTCAGAGCATAGAAAAGGATGGAATACCCCCAAACTCATTCTATGAAGCCACTATAACACTGAAACCAAAACCAGGTAAAGACACCACAAAAGAAAAAGAAAATTATAGCCCACTATCCCTCATGAACATAGATGCAAAAATCCTCAACAAAATTCTAGCCAATAGAATTCAACAGCATATCAAATAATAATAATAATTCACCACAACCAAGTGGGATTCATACAAGGAATACAGGGATGGTTCATCATTAGAAAAACAATCAATGTCATCTATCACATTGATAAAACAAAAGACTAGAACCACATCATCTTATTAATTGACACAGGAAAGGCATTTGACAAAGTTTAAAACGTATTAGTGATAAAAACTCTCAGCAAAATAGGTGTAGAAGGAAATTCCTCAACATAATAAAAAAAAACTTCAACATAATAAAGAGCAATTATATACAGCCAACAGCCAACATCATCCTAAATGGAGAGATTCTGAAAGCACTTCCCTTGAGAATGGGAACCAGATGAGGGTTTATTGCCACTCTTATTCAACATGGTGCTGGAGGTCCTATTCACAGCAATTAGGCTAGAAAAAGAAATAAAGGGCATCCAAATTGGTAAGAAAGAAGTAAAAATATCTCTATTTGCAGATGATATGGTCTTATATACAGAAAACCCAAAAGAATCTACAAGAAAACTACTGGAACTAATAGGAGGGTTCAGTAAATTATCAAGATACAAGACAAACGTAAAAAATCAGCTGGAGTCCTCTACACCAACAAAGAGAACTTCAAAGAGGAAATCACCAAATCAATACCATTTACAATAGCCTACAAAAAGACCTACACAAAGAAAACTACAGGGCATTACCGCAAGGAACCAAAAGGGACATACACAAGTAGAAAAACATACCTTGCTCATGGATAGGAAGACTCAACATTGTGAAAATGTCTATTCTACATAAAGCAATCTATAGATACAGTGCAATCCTGATCTAAATACCGATGAGTTTTTTTATTGAGATGGAGAAAGAAATTACCAACTTCATATGGAAGGGAAAGAGGCCCCAGATAAGTAAAGCATTACTGAAAAAGAAAAACAAAGTGGGAGTCCTCACACTACCTGATTTTAGAACATATTATACTGCCACAGTAGTCAAAACAGCCTGTTACTGGTTCAACAACAGATACATAGACCAATGGAACAGAATTGAGAATTCAGACATGAATTCATTCACCCATGCACAGATGATATTTGACAAAAGCCCAAAGTCTGTTAAATGAGGAAAACACAGTCTCTTTAACAAATGGTGCTGGCATAACTGCAAAAAAAAAGAAACAAGATCCATACCTCACTCCATGCACAAAAACTAACTCAAAATGGTTCAAAGACCTAAACATAAAATCTAAAACGAAAAAAGATCATTGAAGAAAAATAGGGACAACACTAGGAGCCCTAATGCATGGCATAAACAGTATACAAAACATTACTAACAATACACAAACGTCAGAAGAGAAGCTAGATAACTAGGAGCTCCTAAAAATCAAATACTTATGCTCATCCAAAGACTTCACCAAAAGAGTAAGTAAAAGATAACCTACTCACTGGGAAAGAATTTTTGCCTATGACATATCTGAACAGGGTCTAATCTCTAGATCTATAAGATATTGCAAACCCTCAACAACAAAATGACAACCCAAAGGATATGAACTGACAGTTTGCCAACAAAGACATTCAGGCAGCTAACAAATACATGAGGAAATGCTCAGGATCATTACCCATTAGAGAAATGCAAATCAAAACTACAATGAGATACCATCTCACACCAACAAAGCTGGCATTAATCCAAAAAACACAAAATAATCAATGTTGGAGAGGTTGTGGAGAGTCGGGAACACTTATACACTGCTGGTTGGAATGTAAAATGGTTCAGCCACTTTAGAAATCGATCTGGTACTTCCTTAAAAAGCTAGAAATAGAAGTACCATAGTATCCAGCATTCTCAATGCTTAGAATATATCTTAGAGAAACAAGAGCCTTCGCACTAATTGATATATGCACACCCATATTCATTGTAGCATAGTTCACTACAGCAAAAAGATGGAAATAACCTAGATGCCCATCGATATATGAATGGATAAGCACATTATGTTATATTCACACAATGGAATACCAAGCATTGAGAAAGAATAATGATGAATTGGGGAAACATCTAATAACATTAATGAATCTGGAAGGCGTTATGCTGAGTGAAATCAGTCAATTGCAAAAGGGCAAATATTGTATGAGGCCACTATTATAAATGTCAATGAAAGATTTAAACACAAAGGAAAACATTCTTTAATGGTTACAAGGATTGAGAGGAAGGGAGAGGGGTATTAGCTAACTAAATAGTAGACAAGAACTATTTTAGGTAAAGGGAAGGACAACTCACAATACAGGGGAAGTCAGCACAACTGGACTAAACCAAAACCTAAGAAGTTTCCCGAATATAACCATACACTTCGAGGACAGAGTAGCAGGGATGGGGGTCTGGGGATCATGATTTCGGCAGACATCTAGATCAACTGGCATAACAAAATTTTTTAAGAAAATGATCTGGATCCCACTTTGGTGGGTGGTATCTGGTGTCTTAAAAGCTAGCAAGCAGCCATCTAAGATGCATCAATTAGTCCCAACCCACCTGGAGAAAAGGAAAATGAAGAATACCAAAGTGTCAAGGAATATATATGAGCCCAAGAGACAGAAAGGGCCACATAAACCAGAGACTCCATTTTCCTGAGACAAAAAGAGGCTAAATACTGCCTGGCTACCACCAATGACCGACTGACAGGGAACAAAATAGAAGGTCCTTAAATGAGCAGGAGAAAATTGGGGTGCAGAACTCAAATTCTAGCAAAAACATCAGGCTTAATGGTCTGACTGAGACTGGAGGAACCCTGGAAGACATGGTCCCTGGACTCTCTGTTAACCCAGAACTAAAACCATTCCCAAAGCCAACTCTTCAGGCAAAGATGAGATTGGACTATAAGACATAAAATGATACTTGTGAAGCATGTAATTTTTAGTTCAAGTAGACACATGAGACCAAATGGGCAGCTCCTGCTTATAGGCAAGATGAGAAGGCAGAAGGGACAGAAGCTGATTGAATGGACACAGGAAATCTGGGTTCGAAAGGAGGAGTGTGCTGTCATATTATATAGAGAGCAACTAGGGTTACATAACAATGTGTGTATAAATTTTTGTATGATAAAAAAAATATGCCTCTTGGAACAAAAAAAAAGTTATACAAGTGTGTTTTTTTTCATCTTTACATCCATAGTGCACCTATGGTTCACGACGATGCCTTGCATCTACATGGTACCTGGTACAGAGGAGATACTCAATACATCAAAATTATATTCAAAATCATGACTTAACAAAAACTACACATTCTAAAATTATAAAATTGGAAACACTTTATTTAATGAAAGTCTTTGCAACAATAATAGTTAAGAGCTTTCAAATACTTAATATATTTTAATATTGTTTATATTATTTACGTTTCCAACTTTTTAAATCTGGAAATTAAAAAAAAATGAAATGCAAAAGGAAGAACAAAAGATACTTGTTTGTCTGCAGCACAGTAAGAAAGAAATACAAAAATAAGAAAGCAAGCAATACCAAAGCTAAAACTTTAATCAACAAAATTTCTGTCTTTAATCTAACTGCACTACATTTTCAATCAGGAACTTATCTTGGTGCTTCATGAACATACTAAATTAGAAAAGAGATGAATGTATATCTGAAAACAAAATAATGCATCATTTTACTGAGAGAGTTTACACAGCTTCAAAGAGCAGATGTTTTGGTTTTACCAAACTGTAGCTGACAAATTTGCTAGCAGTGGGAGTGGAAAATTAGTTTTCATTTTTAGAAATTATTTGTTACCATTTACAGACCTTTGCTATTTATCACACTGATTAAAACCTGTCATTTGCAGCATTTATAGTCTTCAAGTACATGTCAAAACTGTTTCTAGCCAATTCAAATATTCTGAAAAGGTATTTTAAACCAAACCAGGGTATATATCTTTTCTTTTCTTAGGCAATACATCAGAATGATGCAGTAAGGTACCTTCTAACACAGTACTGAGAATTTCACTGATTAAAATTTGGAAAGATTCTTATCTATCGCTTACAAACTTGGAAAGATCTTTAAAATCAAAGGTAAATACGACGGGAAGAAATACTGTCTTGGAGAGGTGTGATAAAATGAGTGTAATTTCCATAAAAGTAATAATATCTCATACTCACTTATCCCATAAGAACAAGTCATCATTTCATACAAAACAAAATAAACAAATAAAAACAAGATCATTCGCTGAAGTTTGTGAATTGGTAAGTGACTTGTGTTAAGAATTTCTCATGATCACCCTAGAAATATAAGAAAAGAAAAACATAGGAAAGGAAAGGCTCCACTCCCCCTCAATCATTTAGGCTCATAGAATTTGTCGTGAACTGACATGTGCAAAAACATTCATTTTAGATAGAATTTTTTTAAACACATTGTCTTCCCCATCTAGTGCTGCTATAAAAGAAATACCACAAGTGAATGGCTTTAATAAAGAGAAGTTCATTCTCTTACAGTCAAGTAGATTAGAAGTCCAAATTCAGGGACTAGTTCCAGGGGAAGCCTTTCTCTATTGGCTCTGGAGGTAGGTTCTTGTCGTCAATCTTCGCCTGGACTATGAGCTTCTTTGTTCAGGGACCCTGGGGCCAAAGGACGCCCTTTGCTCCCAGCACTGCTTTTTTGGTGGTATGAGGTTGCCATGTCTTTCTGCTTGCTTCTCTCTTTTATCTCTCAAAACACACTGGCTTAAGACACTATCTGACCTTGCAGATCTCATCAATGTAACTGCCACTAAGCCATCTCATTACATCATAGTGATAGGATTTACAACACATAGTGAAATCACATCAGATGAAAAAATGGTAGACAATCATACTATACTTGGAATCATGACCTAGCCTAACTGACAGATGTTTTTGGGGTACACAATTCAATGCATGGCACACATAGTATATTTTCAATGTCTCTTTATTTAATTAACTAAATTATTTATATTTTGAAGAAGGATCTGTAACCAGATACTACTGATAAATCCATAGATAATTACCAGTTGCTTAACAATTTCAACTTACATAGGAGGATCCTTTTCCACTGATTCTTAAGAATATTTTAAAATATACAGTACTATTTTTACGTATTATTTTCTTATGACATTATATTTAACTAGACATAGAACTCACTGATCCTAAGAAATAAGAGTTATCATTGAAACACATTACATAGCTTGAACTCTGACAATTTTGCAATAAATGTTTAGGTGGGTTCACTAATCAAGCTTGTGTGATGAGTGAATATAAGTTTATATGTGTATGTTTATAAGTGTTTGCTAAATTAGATACAAATGTAAAAAATAATATAAAGTGTATGTCCTTACAGAAACAAAATCTGAAAGATCAAAGATATAAAACAGGGGTGGGGAGGCTATGGCAGTATTGGAGAAGATTCCCGGGATGAATCAAACTGGAGATTTCTGAGATGAGTTAGCCTTATGTTGGGTTTACTGATATTTTTAGGATCAGCTTTCATAATGGATCATATATTCTTTTAATTTCCTTTCTTTTTCTTGCCTTAAAAAAAATACCCCTGCTTACTTCAAAATTGTTCTATCAGGGCCTTAAAGCTTGTGAGCGGACATCTAAAATAATCCATTGGTCCCACCACATCTGGAGCAAGGGAGAATGTAGAAAACCAAAGACACAGGTGTCATGGATTGAATTCTGCCTCCCCAAAATATGTGTCAACATGTTAGGCCATGATTCCCAGCATTGCGTGGTTGTCCTCCATTTTGTGATTGTAAATTTATGTTAAAGAGGATTAGGGTGGAATTGTAATGCCTTTACTAAGGTCACATTCCTGATGTAATGTAAAGGGAATTTCCCTATAGTGTGGCCTGCAGCACCTTTTATCTTACAAGAGATAAAAGGAAAGGGTAGCAAGCAGAGGGGGGACCTCATTTCACCAACAAAGCAGTGCCAGGAGTGGAGTGTGTCATTTGGACCCTAGGTTTCTGTGAAGGAAAGCTCCTATTCCTATTCTGTGAAGGAAAGCTCCTATTCTCTGTCAGCTCTGGAGGAAGGTCCTTGTCATGGACCTTCCTCCAGAGCTGACAGAAAGAAAGCCTTCTCCTGGAGCTGACACCGTGAATTTGCACTTCTAGCCTACTGTGAGAAAATAAATTTCTCTTTGTTAAAGCCATTCACTTGTGGTATTTCTGTTATAGCAGCACTAGATGACTAAGACACAAAGGACTAATGGACCACAGCCTCCACCAGATTGCATCCAGCACAACTAGATTACACCCAGCTACCATCACAGACTGTTCTGACAGGGATCACAAAAGAAGGTCCCGGAAAGAGCTGGAGAAAAATATAGAACAAAATTCTAACTCACAAAAAAAAGACCAGACTTACTGGTCTGACAAAGACTGGAGAAACCCTGAGAGTATGGCCCTCAGACATCCTTTTAACTCAGTACTGAAGACAGTCCTGAGGTTCACCCTTCAGCCGAAGATTAGACAGGCCCATAAGACAAAATGAAACTAAATGAGCACACCAGCCCAGGAGCAAGGATGAGAAGGCAGAGGGAACAGGAAACATGGTAAGGGAGGAACCCAAGGTCGAGAAGGGGAGAATGTTGACATGTCAGGGGGTTGGCCACCAATGTCATAAAATAATATATGTATTACTTGTTTGATAAGAAACTAACTTGCTCTGTAAATCTTCATCTAAAGCACAATAAAAAATAAAATGTTCTGTTAATATCTAATGGTTTAAAATAGTTGAAATAATTTTAAAATACACCTTAATTTATTTCGTCAATGAGGCTAATAGGGCTTACCCTGTTCTTGCTTTCACATTGCCTTTCATCATAGGATATACAGTTTTAAAAATATGGGAATATTATGGGAAATACAATTAAAACGTCCTTGTATAAACAGGTATTAACATTAGATACTATATACATACATGTAAACATTTAAATATATATATTTAAATCCTAAGTAGAAATATAATGGGTGTCAATATTATAACTAAATCTTTATCTCCATTCAGGAAATGTTATTAAGGACAATATTTTTAAGGTGAAATGATGAATTACTATAAATATTTCCTAATCTATAGAAATATATTTATAGGTCTATGTATATGTCTTGGTGGAAAATGCATTAGCAATCTGTGATATGCACGTGGCACAGCCTTGATTGTCAAAAATGAAGACGACTTGAAACACTTTCTGATAAATGTCAAAAACTATAGAGTTCAGTATGGATTACAGCTCAACATAATGAAAATGAAAATCCTTGCAACTGGACCAATAAACAGCAACATAATAAATGGCAAAAAAAATTGAAGTTGTCAGTGATTTCATTTTAGTTGGATCAACTATCAATGCCCATGCAAACAGCAACAAAGAAATCAAATGACATATTGCATTGGGCAAATCTGCTAAAGACCTCTTTAAAATCTTAAAAAGCAAAGATATCACATTGATGGCTATGGAGCGACCGATGCCGTTGTATTTTCAATTGCCTCATATGCATGAGAAAGCTGGACAATGAAAAAGGAAAACCGAAGAAGAATTGACACATTTCAGTTATGGTGTTGGCAAAGAATATTGAATATACAATGAACTGCAAGAAGAACGAACAAATCTATCTTGGATGAGGTACAGCCAGAATGCTCCTTAGAAGTGAGGACTTTTTCTCAATTATTTTGTACATGTCATCAAGAAGGACCAATCCCTGGGTAAGGATATCATGCTTGGTAATGTAGAGGGTCAGTGTAAAAAAGGAAGAACCTCAACAAGATGGATTGACCCAGTGGCTGTAACAATGAGCTCAAGCATACCTACTATTATTATGATGGCAAAATATCAGGCAATGTTTCCTTCTGTTATATCTGAGGTTGTTACGAGTGGTAACCACCTGGAAGGTGCCTAAGGACAACGTAAGTGTGTATATGTATAAATATGCTGACATATATATATGTAAGTAGTTGGACAAAGTTAGGTTTATAGGACCATTGCAACAAAGGAACAGTACACCATGTAGAACAACTCTGGATCATCTCAGCAAGAGGATGTTTGTTGTTGTTATGTGCCTTTGAGTCAGTTCCAACTCATACAAAAGATTACAGTATTTGGGCTTGTGTTAGGTCATATGGGAAATTATTCAAAGAAGTGTAATTTTACTTTGGATTGGCGACTATCAGAAAGCGGAGACAATTCTGTGATTAAATATAACAATTTAGAAGGTGAGAGGAATGAAACAGGTATAATTGGTAAAGAAGAAACAATCACTCATATCAGCTGAAAGACTGGCTTATTTTAAGGTTTGTATAGTGTTTTTATTTTAGTCTATGCTTACACATGACTATGAGGTGGATTTTTTCTGTCTTGCTCTGTCAAAATCACAGAGTGGCCTCAAATAGTGTTGATGTTCTGTGAAATTGTTGATTTTTACAGGTGAACACCATTTCCTGGCTGTTAGGCCAAGGCCAGCTCCCAGTTGACACCGGGCAAAGGATGCTTCTGTGTGTCTAGCTGCTTCACACTTCCTCTCACTCTGTGTATAGACACAGAGACACAGACATTTTTTGTTTTTTCAAAGCACATGTAAGATAAAGAATACATTTCAGTAGTAATAGGGTCAAGAACTCATTTACAAGTAGAGTGAAACACACATGCCCTCTCTTGTACCTCTCCAGTATGTTTTTTTTTCCCTTATAATCCATGTTCCTACTCATTTTCATATACACATCAAATCAATCTATGCCAACGTTTTGTTTTAAAACTCACCAAATGGTGGGTATTTGGGGAAATTATGCTGCAATAACCATCAACATTGATACTGAAAGCCCAGACTCTGAATGCAGCATGCCTAGGTTTCCACCTCACTACTAAACATATAACAATTCTCTGTTTATTATAAACTCTATGCCTCAAATTCCTCACTGGTAATGTGATTATGTCTGTCTTGGAAGAAGTACAACCAGAATGCTCCACAGAAGCAAGGATGGTGAGATGCCGTCTTGCATACCGTGGACATCTTGTCAGGACAGATCAGTTCCTGAAGGATATCATGCTTGGCAAAGTACAGGATCAGTGGAAAAGAGGAAGACCCTCAACAAGGTGGATTGACACAGTGGCTGCAACAATGGGCTTAAGCATAGCTACAATTCTAGGAATGATGCAGGACTGGGCAGTGTTTAGTTCTGTTGTGCATACGGTCACTATGACTTGGAACCGACTTGATGGCACCTAACAACAACAACCCAAATTTTGAGATTGTTATGTGCCTGGGACATCATAAGAACATTATTGCAAGTTGTTTGTTTTGTCCTTTACCTACAGGTTTCAGACCACGTGTGTTTAAAAATTTTCAAGCTATACCTAGACATAGAAATGCAGGGTTACTGGACACTTCAAATTTTGATAGTTTCATTCAGATTTCTTCTAGAGATACTATACCAACTATTACTTCCACCAACCATATAGAAAAACACTTCCTTTATTACTTCCGAGAAGCCCAGGTGATGCAAACTGTTAAGTGATCAGCTGCCAACAAAATAGCTGGTGATTCTATCCCACCCAGTGGCTCTGAAGGAGAAATGCCAGGGTATCTGGTCCCTTAAAGATTATAGTCTAGATAACCCTGTGAGGAAGTTCTAATCTGCCACATGGGGTCGCTATGAGTCAAAATTGACACGATGGCACAAGACAACAGCCAAGGATATTTATTAAAATACTCTTAATTTGATGTTAATACATGTTTATATTTCAGTTAAATCTATGTTATTTTTTGCCATCATCCCAATTCCCTCTACAATAAAGGAATAGTGAGAAAATACCAAAAATCAACTGGGCTGCCTAAACTAATTAAGATTGGAACTTCTGGAAACATGTAGGCAATATGGCACCTGCCAAAAATCATGTCCACTTCAGAGCTTAATCAGTCTCTACAAGGAAAAGATACAAATTCTCATAAGAGAATTATGTTAGCATTATATTAGGACTTGTCCATCAGGAAGATACCCACTGCCATCAAATTGATTCTGACTCATGGTGACCCTATAGGACATAATAGAACAGTCCCAACGGCTTTCCAAGGCTGTAAATCTTTACAGAAGTAGACTGCCACATCTTTTTCCCACAGAGTGGCTGCTGGTTCAAACAACCAACCTTTTGGCTAACAGCTGAGCTCTTTAGCCACTGCACCATCACGGAACCTCATTCAGGAAGATAGTTACGTTCAAATTTATTTATTTTTTTAAAGTACCAATATATTGATGTGGCGACAAGATGGTGGAGTAGCCAGATGCTGCTGGTGAACCCTCTTACAACAAAGACCCGAAAAAACAAGCAAAACAATTATAGTTATGACAAGCGAGGAGCCCTGAACATCAAAGGCAAAGTTAGAAAATGGATTGAGCAGCAGGGGGAAGGAGAGAAGGTTCAGAAGCAGAGAAGAATTTCCAGACCTGAATTACCGGAAAATCTCAGGCACCATTCCTGGTAGTAATGTCAGTGCACTGGTGGTAGCGTTTGGCTGTAGTTTCCTCAGGGAGAAAATGCCAGCCGCACAGCCTACTCACACCTCCGGAACTGGAGAAGAACAGCACTCAAGGCAAAAGCTAAGTACTTGTTTATATTTTACTGCACCCCCAGTCCTCAAGCTGGCTTCAGTGGCTGTCAATCTCCCTGGGCCTGAGATAGGTTCTGCTGTGCATCCTGAGCCATTCTCCTGGCCTGGGAGAAGGGATAAATTCACAACTGGGGGAAAAGATAACCTGTCAGCTCCACTAACTGGGGGAGCTCAGGACAGAAGCAGCTCATGTCCAGGCATAAAAGGTCCATGGACTTTGAAGACATTTCCCCCCTGCATGGGCCTGTGTGGGACCATTTCAGGAGAATAGACCTTTGTTTGTAGACTGCAACTGTTTCAGCTGTGCAGTGGAGAGGTGGGTGTTTGATGTTTGACATTGCTTTCCCTATTAAACAGAGTCCTCACCTACCCATATCGGGGGCCTAAGGACTGGTGGCTCCACACAGGTCACACAATCACCCATGACAGGAGTCCAAGGATAACTGGTACCTCTCAGTCCTTACAACCAAAAGCATTGGGGGCTTATGGTCCATCTGGAGAACCCAGCCACCTGTATGCTCTAGGGAAGAGGGATGCACTTTCCTCAGAGACAGCTGGGGGATGATTCTCAGCCCTCTGCTTGTTCATAGCATGACCCCCTGCTGCATCCAAATACTGGTACCTACACCAATCACCCTTCCCCCATAAGACTGTAAGTCAGAGCCAGTACCACACACTCAATGACCTGGATACCTGAGCTGAATCCATACAAGAAAAGTGAATGGACTCCTAGGCTGATATACCTGATACAGCTCTAGCCAGCTGGTGATAGGACGTTGGAGCTTCAAAGGTGAAAATAATCAAGCTATCTCACTCAAGCAACCTATCTGGGCATATTAAAACAAAACAAATCCAGAAGCTAGGATACAGTAAGTGAACATAATATAAACTAACACAATAATTTATAGACGGCTCAGAGGAAACAGTCATTATCAAATCACATAAAGAAGCAGAACAAAATAAAGGATCTTCTGGATGAAGGTGAATTCCTGGAATTAGCAGATGCAGAATACAAAAGATTAATATACAGAACTCTTCAAAACTTCAGGAACAAGATCAGGAAAGAGATCGGGCAATACACAGAATAAGCCAAGGAACACACAGATAAAGCAGTTGAAGAAATTAAAAAGGTTATTCAAGAACATAATGAAAAATTTAACAAGCTGCAAGAATCCATAGAGAGACAGCAATCAGAAATTCAAAATTAGACAACTCAATAGGAAGTCAGAAGAGCAGAATTGAGTTAGTGAAAGGCAGAATTGGTGAGCTTGAAGTAAAGCACTTGGCACCAATATATTTGAAGAAAAATCAGATAAAACAGTTTTAAAAAAATTAAGAAACCCTAAGAATCATGTAGGGTTCTATCAAGAGAAATAAACTATGAGTGACTGGAGTACCAGAACAGGGAGGGATAACAGAAAAAACAGAAAGAATTGTTGAAGATTTGTTGACAGAAAACTTCCTTGGTATAGTGAAAGGTGGGACGATATCTATCCAAGATGCTCATTGAGCTCCACATAAGGTCAATCTTAAAAGAAAATCATCAAGACATATTATAATCAAACTTGCCAAAACCAAAGATAAAGAGAGAATTTCAAGAGCAGCTAGGGATAAATGAAAAGCCACCCACAAAGGAAAGTCAAGAAGAATAACCTGGGGCTACTTGGCAGAAACCATGCAGGCAAGAGGGCAATGGGATGACTTATATAAAGCATTGAAGGAAAAAAAAAAAACTGCCAGCCAAGAATTGTATATCCAGCAAAACTGTCTACCAAATATGAAAGTCAAACTATGACATTTCCAGATAAATAGAAGTTTAGGGAATTCATAAAAACCAAAACAAAACTACAAGAAATAATAAAGGGAGGTCTCTGGTTAGAAAATCAATAATATCAGATATCAACCCAAGACTAGAACACTGGACAGAGCAACCAGATGTCAACCCAGATAGGGAAATCGCAAAAATAAATCAAGACAAATAAAGCTCAAAACAGGGAAACAGCAATGTCATTATGTAAAAGAAGATAACATTAGAACAATAAATAGGGACAAAGAAATGTAGTCATAGACCTTTCATATGGAGAGGAAGGCAAGACAATATAAATAAATAAAAATCAGGTTTAAACTTAGAAAAATAGGGGTAAATATTGAGGTAACCACAAAGGAAACTAACAATACTACTCATCTAAGTAAAATATAAGAAAAAATAGAGATTCGGCAGGAACAAAATCAACAACAATGAATACAAGGAAAAGACAATATACAAAGATAAACTACTCAGCACAAAAAATTAAGTGGGAAAAAGAAACTGTCAACAACACACAAAAAAAGACATCAAAATGACAGCACTAAACTCCTATCTGTCCATAACAATGCTGAATGAAAATGAACTAAATGCCCAATAGACAGAGAGTGGCAGAATGGATAAAAAAAACATGATCTGTCTATATGCTGCCTACAAGAGACATGCCTTAGACTTAGAGACACAAACTAAAACTCAAAAAAAAAAAAAAAAAAGTTGGGAAAAAAAATGTATCAAGCTAACAACAATCAAAAAAAAGCAGGAGTGGCAATATTAATTCCTGACAAAATAGACTTTAAAGTTAAATCCACCACAAAGGTAACGAAGGACACTATATAATGATTAAAGGAACAATATACCAAGAAGATATAACCATATTAAATATTTATGCACCCAATGCCAGGGCTGCAAGATACATAAAACAAAGTCTAACAGCATTGAAAAGTGAGATAGACAGCTCCACAATAATAGTAGAAGACTTCCACACGCCACTTTCGGTGCAGGGCAGAACATCCGGACAAAAACTCAATAAAAAAACAGAAGATATAAATGCCACAATCAACCAACTTGACCTCATAGACATATACAGAACACTACACCCGAGAGCGGCCAACACACATGGAACATTATCTAGAATAGATAACATTTTAGGTCATAAAGCAAGCCTTAGCAGAATCCAAAACATCATAATATTACGAAGCATCTTCTCTGACCATAAGGCCATAAAAGCAGACATTAATAACAGAAAAAGCAGGGAAAAAAATCAAACACTTGGAAACTGAACAATACCCTGCTCAAAAAAAGACTAAAAAAAAAAAAAAAGACTAGGTTATAGAAAATATCAAGGATAGAATAAAGAAGTTCGTAGAATCCAATGAGAATGAAAACAATTCCCCTCAGAACCTTTGGGACACAGCAAAAGCAGTTCTCAGAGGACAATTTATGTCAATAAATGTACACACACAAAAAGTAGAAAGGGCAAAAATCAAAGAATTATCCCTACAACTTGAACAAATAGAAAGAGAGCAAGAAAAGAAACCCTCAGGCACAAGAAAAGAGCAAATAATGAAAATTAGAGCAGAATTAAATGGGAGAACAGAAAAAAACAATTGAAAAAGTTAACAAGACCAAAAGCTGGTTCTTTGAAAAAAAAATGACAAACCATTGGTCAAACTGACAAAAGAAAAACAGGAGAGGAAGCAAATAACCTGAATAAGAAATGAAACGGGTGATATTACAACAGACCCAACTGAAATTAAAGGAATCATATCAGATTACTATGAAAAATTGTACTCTAACAAATTTGAAAACCTAGAAGAAATAAATGAATTCCTATAAACACACTACCTACCTAAACTAACACAAACAGAAGTAGAACAAAGAAATAGACCCACAACAAAGGAAGAGATTAAAAAGGTTATCAAAAAAACTCCCTGGAAGTCTTCACTGCAGAGTTCTACCAAACTTTCAGAGAAGAGTTAACACCACCACTACTAAATGTATTTCAGAGCATAGAAAAGGATGGGATGCTCCCAAACTCATTCTATGAAGCCACCATATCCCTGATACCAAAACCAGGTAAAGACACCACAAAAAAAGAAAATTACAGGCCTATAATCCTCTTGAACTTAGATGCAAAAATCCTCAACAAAATTCTAGCCAGTAGAATTCAACAACATATCAAAAAAAAAAAAAAAGAAATTCACCATGACCAAATGGGATTCATACCAGGTATGCAGGGATAGTTCAACATTAGAAAAACAATTAATGTAATCCACCACATAAATAAAACAAAAGACAAGAACCACATGATCTTATCAATTGATGCAGAAAAGACATTTGACAAAGTTTAACACCCATTTATGATAAAAACTCTTAGCAAAACAGGAATAGAAGGAAAATTTCTCAACATAATAAAGGGCATTTATACAAAGCCAATAGCCAACATCATCCTAAATGGAGAGAGCCTGAAAGCATTCCCCTTGAGATCAGGAACCAGACAAGGATGCCCTTTATCACCATTCTCATTCAACATTGTGCTGGAGGTCCTAGCCAGAGCAAATAGGCTAGATAAAGAAATAAAGGGCATCCAGATTGGTGAGAAAGAAGTAAAAGTATCTCTATTTGCAGATGATATGATCTTATACACAGAAAACTCTAAAGAATCCTTGAGAAAACTACTGAAACTAATAGAAGAGCTCAGCAGAGTATCAGGATGCAAGGCAAACATTCAAAAAGAAGTTGGATTCCCCTACACCAACAAACACAACTCCATAAAGGAAATAACCAAATCAATACCATTTACAGTAGCCCCCCAAAAGATAAAATACTTAGGAATAAATCTTACCAGAGACTTAAGAGACCTATACCAAGAAAACTAAAAAACACTACTGCAAGAAACCAAAAGAGACCTACATAAGTAGAAAAACATACCTTGCTCATGGATAGGAAGACTTAACATTGTAAAACTGTCTATTCTACCAAAAGCCATCTGTAGATATAGTGCAATTCCAGTCAATAATAGTCTGACATTTTTTTTATAGTTTTTTTTGTGCTTTAAGTGAAAATTTACAAATCAAGTCAGTCTCTCACACAAAAACCCATATACACCTTGCTACACACTCCCAATTACACTTCCCCTAATAAGACAGCCCGCTCTCCCCCGCCACACTCTCTTTTCATGTCCATTTTGCCTGCTTCTAACCCTCTCTACTCTCTCAACTCCCCTCCAGGCAGGAGATGCCAACATAGTCTCAAGTGTCCACCTGATCCAAGATGCTCACTCCTCACCACCATCCCTCTCCAACTCATTGTCCAGTACAATCCCTGTCTGAAGAGTTGGCTTCAGGAATGGTTCCTGTCCTGGGCCAACGGAAGGTCTGGGGACCATAACCACTGGGGTCCTTCTAGTCTCAGTCAGACCATTAAATCTGGTCTTATGAGAATTTGGGATCTACATTCCGCTGCTCTCCTGCTCCCTCAGGGGTTCTTTGTTGTGTTCCCTGCCAGAGACATTTTTTAATACAATAGAGAAACAAATCACCAACTTCATATGGAAGGGAAAGAGGCCCCGCATAAGTAAAGCATTACTGAAAAAGAAGGTCAAAGTGGGAGGCCTCACACTACCTGATTTTAAGACCTATTATACTGCCACAATAGCCAAAACAGCCTGGTACTGGTACAACAACAGATACATAGACCAGTGGAACAGGACTGAGTATCCAGACATTAAGCCATGCACTTAGGAGCAGCTGATATTTGACAAAGTCAGTTAAATGGGGAAAAGACAGTCTCTTTAACAAATGGTGCTGGCATAACTTGATATCCATCTGCAAAAAAATGAAACAAGACCCATACCTCACTCCATGCACAAAAACTAACTCAAAATGGATCAAAGAGTTAAATACTTTAGAGTAAAATTTAAAACAGTAAAGATCATGGAAGAAAAAAATACGGACGACACTAGGAGCTGTAATACATGGCATAAACAGTGTACAAGACATTACTAACAATACAGAAGAAAAACTAGATTACTGTGAGCTCCTAAAAATCAAACACCTGTGCTCATCCAAAGACTTCATCAAAAGAGTAAGAAGATTACCTACAGACTGGGAAAAAGTTTTTAGCTAAGACATTTCTCGTGAGTGTCTGATCTCTAAAATCTACATGATACTGCAAAAACTCAACTACAAAAAGATGAATAACCCAATTAAATAATGGGCAAAAGACATGAACAGGTACTTCACTAAAGAAGACATTCAGGTAGCTAACAGATACATGAGGATATGCTCACTATCATTAGCTATTAGAAAAATGCTAATTAAAACTGCAATGAGATTCCATCTCACTCCAACAAGGCTGGTATTAAGAAAAAAAACACAAAATAATAAATGTTGGAGAGGTTGTGGAGTGGCTGGAACACTTATACACTGCTGGTGGGAATGTAAAATGGTATAACCACTTGGAAATTGATTTGACACTTCCTTAAAAAGCTAGAAAAAGAACTATCATAAGATCCAGCAATCCCACTCCTTGGAATATATCCTAGAGAATTAAGAGCCTTTACACAAACAGATATATGCACACCCATGTTCACTGCAGCACTGTTTACAACAGTAAAAAGTTGGAAGCAATCACAATGCCCACGAACAAATCAATGGATAAATAAACTATGGTATATTCACACAATGGAATACTACACCTGGAATCAGAACAATGATGAATCCTTGAAACATTTCATAACATGGAGGAATCTGGACAGTATTGTGCAGAGTGAAATTAGTCAGTTCCAAAAGGACAAATATTGTATGAGACAAATATTATAAGAACTCAAAAAATAGTTTAAACAGAGAAGAAAATGTTCTTTGTTGGCTACTAGAGTGGGGAGGGAGGGCAGGAGGGGGCTTTCATTAATTAGATAGTAGTTAAGAACTATTTTAGGTGGAAGGAAAGACAATACACAATACAGGATAGGTCAGCACAACTGGACTAAACCAAAAGCAAAGAAGTTTCCTGAATAAACTGAATGCTTTGAAGGCCAGCATAGCAGGGTCAGGGTTTTGGGGGCCATGGTTTCAGGGGACATCTAGGTCAATTTGCATAATAAAATCTGTTAAGAAAACATTCTGCATCCCACTTTGGAGAGTGGAGTCTGGGGTCTTAAGTGCTAGCATGTGGCCATCTAAGATGCATCAATTGGTCTCAAGCCACCTGGAGCAAAGGAGAATGAAGAACACCAAAGACACAAAGTAATTTTGAGTCCAAGAGACAGAAAAGGCCACATAAACCGGAGACTACATCAGCCAGAGACCAGGAAAACTAAATGCTGCCAGTCTACAACTGATGACTGCCCTGACAGGGAACACAACAGAGAACCCCTGAGGCAGCAGGAGAGCAGTGGAGTACAGACCTCAAATTCTCATAAAAAGGCCAGACTGAATGGTCTGACTGAGACTGGAAGGACCCCAGAGGTCATGGTCCCCAGAACTTCTGTTAGCCCAAGACAGGAACCATTCCCAAAGCCAACTCTTCAGACAGCAATTGGACTGGACTATGCTCGATGGCACTGGGTTTGGTTTTTTTGTTTTTTATGAAATAGAAAATGATATTGGTGAGGAGTGAGTTTCTTGGATTAAGCAGACACATGAGACTCTATTGGCATCTCTTGTCTACAGGGGAGATGAAAGGGCAGAGGGGGTCAGAAGCTGGCTGAATGGACACAAAAATAGAGAGTGGAGGGAAGGGGTGTGCTGTCTTATTAAAGGGAGAGCCAAAAAAAAAACAAAAAGCCAAACCCAGTGCTGTCGAGTCGATTCCGACTCATAGTGACCCTATAGGACAGAGTAGAACTGCCCCATAGAGTTTCCAAGGAGTGCCTGGTGGATTTGAACTGCCAACACTTTGGTTAGCAACTGTAGCACTTAACCATTACACCACCAGAGGGAGAACAACTAGGTGTATATAACAAGCTGTGTATAAATTTTTGTATGAGACTGACTAGATTTGTAAACTTTCTCTTAAAGCACAATAAAATTGTTTTAAAAAATTTTAATGTAGATACAGACATTAATATAGATACAGAATTCATTGCTAGATAAAAGTATGAATAAATGTCAGTAAATAAATAAATATATATCAATATATTTTAGAACCTGTACCATGATGCCCTAAACTTAAACTTTCACTTAAAGACAGTATAAGATATGTGGTACTAGCAAACAGCTGCTTGCTCATTCAGTGAAGAGCTAGTCTTATTAATCTAAGAGCTAGGCTAAGCAGATAAATGAATGCAAAGAGGCAAATGTAGTATACTAATTAGCTCTGACTCTTAGGAAGCGTACGTACATCCATGAGTAACACTAGGTCCAGGAGTATAGTCATGTCTGTAGATATCGTCAGGATAGAAACACATATGCTGACTGCATAAACATTCATTCATGTGAGTTCTTTGCTTTTTCTCCATAATTATTTTTTCTTGCTCATTCTCCCTAGCATGTACAGAAAGCAATGCTCTCTTCTGCTCTACCGTGATTTTCTAATATCTTTGTAAATAAACTTGTTTATTGACATCCACTTTATACCACTGGCCTGCAGAATATGAAGATGATGAAAAATAATTATTTCATTCCTTTATGCATTCATTCTACCAGTATTTATTGAGTGTTTACTTTGCACCACAAACTGTGATAGGTGCTGGGAGAGAGTGTTGATCATAATAGAATGAAGTCTAGTAGGGGAGAGTAAAATGAGATCCATAAATCCAATAAGACGTGTATGTTTTGATACAACTTTAGGAAGGTATGAACTTGGGAACATAACCTATCCTAAAAGTCAAGGTAGTCTTTCCTGAAGAAGTGACATTTAAGCTTAGAGACAAGCCATGAACAGGAAAACTCATATACAAATTTGTAATTTATAGTATCTCTTCTACTCTTCTAAAACCTTCCATAGTTTCACAAGTGAATCAAGTGTGTATGTTTTGGAGTCATACCAATTCTGTTTTGACCCTATTTATCTTACTTGGCTGTACGATCATAAATAAAACCAAAATCCATTGCCGTCAAGTGAATTCTGTCTCACAGTGACCCTGTAGGAATAGGACAGAGCAGAACTGCCCCATAGGGTTTCCAAGGAGTGGCTGGTGGATTCGAACGGCCAACCTTTTGGTTAGCAGCCAAGCTCTTAACCACTGTACAATCACAAACAAGCTAACTTATTATTTGAACCAACGAACATAATTGAACCCTTACTTTGTGCCAGCTTCAGTTTCTTTTTCTGTAAAATGAGAGAATAATTGTACATATCTTTTCTGAGCATTAAATGAAAGAATACAAGGAGAACTCCTAGCAGATCCATACTGTCATGGACTGAATTATGTCCCCCCAAAAATGTGTGTATCAACTTGGTTACACCATGATTCCCAGTATTGTGTGGTTGTCCTCCATTTTATGATTATAATTTTATGTTGAGAGAATTAGGTTGGGATTGTAACACCACCCCTACCCAGGTCACCTCCCTGATCCAAGGTAAAGGGAGTTTCCCTGGGGTGTGTCCTGCACCACCTTTTCTCTCTCAAGAGACAAAACGAAAGGGAAACAAGCAGAGTTGGGAACCTCATACCACCAAGAAAGCAGCATCAGGAGCAGAGCGCATCCTTTGGACAAAGGGCTCCTGAGCCTGAGAAGCTCCTCAGCCAGGGGAAGATTGAAGACAAGGACCTTCCTCTAGAGCTGACACAGAGAGAAAGACTTCCACTGAAGCCAACGGCCTGAATTTGGACTCGTAACCTACTAGACTGCGAGAAAATAAATTTGTTAAAGCCATCCATTTGTGGTATTTCTGTTATGACCACACTAGATGACTAAGACACATACCCAGGATACTACTCAAAACAGTTGAGAACTTTGCCACAGAGTTTATCAGGAACATGATGCAACTTTGTAGACTCCTCAGCTCTGTCATTTTTACATTATTCCTATTTGCTGGGTCGGTGTACTACCTCTCTGGTAAGTATGATGCTGATAATTTATTCTCAGGACTAGGTAGAGCCCCACACTGGAGGGTGACAAATCATTCTGCGGTGATCTGCAGAAATAAATGAAGAGAAGACTTAAAGCCAGGGCCTACTATTAGGATAATGTAATGGGTACCCATTTAATTCATCCAATCTAGAAGTAAGGACTCCAGGTTGCCACGTGTTTGTATTTAGTAATAATATTCAATCCCTTCGTGAGAAACTCCAGAACAGACCTCATGAAGGAAAAATAAATAAATCATTAGAATGGAAGAACAAAACCATTGTTAAATAGCATCATTGCAAGCTGAGAATCTCTATGGAAAATAAAGTTTCTGGGAAGCCTGCTTCTCCAACTGGAAGTGAAACTTCATCTCTTGCTGTCTGTAGCCATCCTCATATAATTAAGTTCTTCCATCTCTTAACTTCATCAAAGGCACTTGTTACCTCTGTTTGCTAGTGTCTTTCCTTCAAAGTCAACCTTGTGACAACTACAGGGGAATAAACAGAGAAACCAACTCATTTCAGCATATAATGGGGGGACATGATAAATAAAAGCAAGAAGCAGGCTACTTATGTGTATGATAATGCATTGCTTCAGAAATCCATTTGTATTGTACACGATTGATACAGCTATACAAAATGTAAACCACCGCACTGGCCTATGTCATTGTTGTTAGTTACCCTGGAGTTGACTCCGATTCATGAAGGCCTCACGTGTAACATAATGCAATGTTGCCCAGGTCTATGCCATCTAGTCTTTGGTACGTTTGAGCCATTGTTGCAGCTATTGTGCCAATTCATTTCATTGAGGGTTTTCCTCCATTTTCTTGCCCCTCTACTTTACCAAACATGATGTCCTTTTCCTAGCGATTGGTCTTCCCTGATGACTATCCGAAGTAATGTAGCTGAACTCTCACCATCTTCATTCTAAGGATCATTCTGGTTATATTTCTTCTAAGACCAATTTGTTCTATATTCATGCAAAATCAGATTCAGGCATTAGACTGATAAATCTCCCTGAATGGCACTGGGAATACAGCAGTGGACTAGACAAAGCTTCTATTCTCATGAAAAAGATGTTCTAGTGGGACAGAGAGATGGTACTTTAGTAAACAATAAATATATAATACTGTTGCATGTGGGATGTAGTAAGCAAGGATACAGGAATTTTGTAGCTTGTCTCCTAGAAATGTTCCCAGTGAACCACGCCTGTTGGTATGCATGGCCTTATAGTGAATCTACGCTGGCTTGTGAATGTGATGATTGAACACAGTAACAATGATTATCCTGGCACTAGGTTTTAAGAAACCTGGCAGCTTCCCCTTGCTATCTCTTGGAACACTCGTCTTTGGAAGCCCTAAGTTTCCATGTGAAAATTTCATCTACCTGCTGAAAAGACCATGTGGGAAGGCCTTGTGAGGAAGAGAAGCCATGAGCCTACATGGAGGAGGAGTAGGTGAAGTTTAATTATCTCAATATCCCAGTAAAACCTAAAGATGACTCCAGCCCCCGCCAACACCCAGGGCCAGCTCATGGGGATGTGACCTGTGCACTTGGACAAGGTTTCGAGCTTAGAAAAGCCCCATGTTCAGAAGGTCCCTGCCTTTGGTTAAAAGCTCTGCTGTCACTGTCTCGAAATTATTAACAAGTTTTGAAGCAGGGGACACGCATTTTTATTTTGCCATGGGCTTCACAAATTTTGTAGCTGGGCCTGCCAAAAACCTCATTCGCCTGGATACTTCAAGTGAAACAAAAGAAAGAATAGCTAAGCTGAACCCATTTAACCCACAGAAATCTGGGAAAAAGATGCTTCTTATTTTAAACCACTATGTTGATGGAGTAGTTTGGTGCCCAGGAATAAATAACCCAATGGGGAGGTTTAGAAATATGACAAAAATTTTGAAAATTTTTGTTTGGAAGAAATGAAGTTTTGGAAACTGCTCCTGATTCTCAGGACTTCAGAAGAGTGAACATGGGAAGAAGTAAAGCAGTCTTAAATTCACCAGTCATTAAAAAATAAAACATATAATTCACTTAAAACTGTTTAAGAATGTAGTTAAAAGAACATTAAAATCTTAGCTTTATAGAGTCAGAGTTAGGAAAATATATTCTAAGCTACTAGAAAAAAGATTACTGTCCAAAGGTCAGTTTTTGCCTAGTGCAAAGATGGGTACTGAGTTGGAATTCATTAGTGCACACAGAAAAGATGTATTCTGTTATTTAATCTGGATTTTTTTGATATTCCTTTAAGACAGAAAAGTTGATCATATTATGTATCAGGATTCAATATAGCCCTAAAATTTCATAATCTTTTATAAGAAGTAGAATACCTCATGGTTACCTCCCCTTTTCATTAAGATAATTTATTATTTGCTTCTTATTTATTTTCCTGCCTCTTCCTTTTTGAGACCTGCATCTGGATTATTTAAAATGTATTCTTAGATTTGTAAGTCTATCAAAAGAATTTATATATTCTTTTACTCCCCTGTCAAATCACTTAATCTTTGTCACTGTCTGTGGAGGACACGTAGTTTATATTTCTGTCAAGTAAACGTGTTCACTTACAGATATCATGAAAGGATCTTTTATGGCTTGTCAAGAGCCCTGAAGTGCTCAGTGAACTCTTTATGTTCAGTGTATATTGATTAAACAAAAGCTTAACTCAGGAACTGTAGTGTTTCAGTTCTCAAATACATTGTTCTACATATCACTGTAAAAATTCCACCTATCCAATCCGATAACAGCATTCTTTGTAAGCCGTTAAGTATATTTTAATTATTTATTTCAAAATATGTTATTTGGTATTTTCAACAACATACACTGATCGTTAATTCAAGGACACTAAGAACTGGTCCAATAAAGAAATTATGTTAGCATATTTGGGCCTCAATTTCTTCATATGTAAAATGAATATAAGTATATACCTAACATGAGGGATGATGCTGAAGATTTAAAGTACTTAACACAGCGAGTGCCATGTAGTAAATATTCAACAAATATTATTTGACAGATACATATATATGTCTATATATCTATATAGAGAGAGAGAGAAAGAGAAACTCTGGTAGCGTAGAGGTTAAGCGCTACGGCTGCTAACCAAAAGGTCGGCAGTTCAAATCCACCAGGTGCTCCTTGGAAACCCTATGTAGCGGTTCTATTCTGACCTATAGGGTCACTATGTGTTGGAATCAACTTTGTGGCAATGGGTTATATATATAAGGGAGGATGGATATTATGCATCCCTAGAATTATCTTATAAAAATTCAGATTTGATTATAAATTTGTATTACTTTGAACATACAATGACTTCTTATCACACCCCATATAACTCTATTCTCTATAACTAACCGTCAAGAGCCCCAGTAATGTGACTTCAACAACCTTTTTATTTCTTCTCCTCCAACCGTCTTCCTTACTAACCTCCCTATAGTCATTGAGGCTGGAAATTGCTAGCATCACCCCAACCCATAGGTCTTACGCATGCTCTTCTATCTGCCTGGAAGACTGTGTCCCCAAACCTTTGCATTCTTTTACTCTATTTAGTCCTTTACTCTAGTCTTTCTTCATTATTTTATTCCCCCTAGAGTCTTATCATAACCACCTCTCTGTTCCAGGTTTATTTTTCCTCATTGTTCATATAACTCCTTCAAATTGGAATTTATTTTATTTTTACTTGTTTACAGTGCTTCTCCTTCATTAGAACAGGGATGCTGTCTTAAGGTCAGCGATGTCGTCTTAAACCCTGCTGAATCCACTGCCTGTAGAACTAAGTCTGAATAAATATATTTCATCAGGTAGATGAATAAAATAGAGGAGCGAGAATATACAGTACAGTTAAATAGCTCTTGAGAGTGATTGCATTCATACCTGTAATTCTTTACTCCTCCCTGTATCCATTCCCTTTGCCTTGTAACTCTGAAACTCTGCATGGGATATTCTAACTCATTACATGTCATGGAGTCAGCCTTGGACTTCATTGGCCAGTGGGATGTTAACAAATGTGACAAGTAGAAGCAGGAAAAAAAAAAAATCACTTGCTTATTTCAGTTGGTACTTTTGCTCCTCAGATTTTGTTGTGAGAACAGACTCACATGAACTAACCTGATAAAATATATGTGGAACAGAAATGACCCTTCCCATTATTTTAACTGAGACCCTACTAAGTTAAGTGACTCGAGGCTGCTGCCCAAAGTAAGTCAACCCAGCCAAGAAAAGAATTGTTCAGTTAAACTCAACTGCTGACCTACAGACTCATGAGCTCAATAAATATTAATTGTCATCTGTTACCGAGGTTTGATTTTTTTGTTTTGTTTTGTTTTCAACACTATAGTGGCAACTGATAATTGATATAAGTCAACACATTTTTAATTTTTAAAATTCTTTTATAATTTCATTACAAAATTAATACATGCCTTTTGTAGCATGTGAAAAAAAAAATCAAAGAAAACGTGAATTCTCTTGGCTTCTCTCCACCTCTTTCATTTGAGGAGACTAATATTAGCAGCTTGATATGCGTTGTTCAGCATTTCTTCCAATAGTGAATAGATCTTAAAATCAACCAGAATAATAAATGTATACTATATTCTGTGGACTTTGGGAACCTATTGAACATATATGTGCAGGAAAGGAAAATGATCCAATGTCTCCTTTAGAAAGCTTACTCTGAAGTACCAGAATGATGAGAATTTATACAGAGAAAGTAGAGGAGAAGTGATTCTAATAGGCCATGAAAGAGGTAATGAGGGCTGAGATAAGGGTGGGAGGACTAGAAGTAATAAGGAAGGTGGAAGATGAATAAATCAAAGACTCCATTTTTCAGGAATTAAAAAAAAATGTGTGGGTGAGATGAAGCACAGAGAAAAAGCTATGACTTGTCAATATGTGGTTGGTGCTTTAGAGGTTGAAAAATAGCACTTTAAATTAAAAATTCACATCAATGAGAAACTAAAAACACAATAAAAAGGCATTTTTGATTTGCGTAAAGAGAGATTGTAATCTCTCTATTTTTAATTTGGATTTTTTTTCATTTCATTTTTGACAATTTCAAATTTTCCTTGATTCATAATTCATGTCTTTCATAGTCTAGTTATTAATGGATGTTTGCGGCTCTCTTTCTACTCTTTTTGAGTCATGCCTTATGAACAAATGAAGGTTCTGGAATCTTTACTCAATCTACATCACTGAAGTCAACTCTACTTTGGAGAGGCACCTCTTCCCCAGTTGTAGTTTGTGTGTCTTCCAACTTGAGGAGCTCAACTTCTGACCCTATATCAGACAATCTTCTGCTGCTATTCATCAGGTTTTCACCAGCCAATATTTTCAGAAGTAGATCACTCTGTCCTTCTTCCCAGCCTGTCTTAGTCTAGAAATCCTATTGAAATCGGTCAACGATGGGGGACCCTGCTGGTATTTGAAATACTGGTGGCATTACTTGCAGCATCTCAACAACACACAATCCCCCACAGTATGTCGAAGTGACAGATAAGACAAATAAAAATAAGACAAAGGAGCTAGCTAATAATTTAAGGCCATGTTTCTCAAATGTTCCAACCAATTTCTATCAAGCTGATCCAACTCAGGGAGACCCAATGTATGTCAGAGTAAAACTGTTCTCCATAGGGTTTTCAATGGCCTGAAGTTGATACCCAGACCTTCCTTCAGAGGGACCTCTGTGTGGATTCTAATCTCTAATATTTTGATTAGTAGCTGAATGTGTTAACAATTTACAGCACCTCAAATATTACTGGTCCTGAATTTGAATAAGTGCAGATTCTGATTCAGTAGACCTGAAGTATAACTCAAGATTTTGGGTTTCTAACAAGTTTTCATTTAATGTCAACACTACTGATGTATGCACCATATTTTGATTATCAAACATATAGGGAATCAAGGAAAACCTTCCAGAAAAAATCTTGTGTATTATAGGCCCCAAGAATGAAAAAGAGCTAGCTTTCTGAAACAACAGTATAAGAGTGACAAGTATAGGGAATGGGCTACAAAGCAGCAGTTTTTACTGGGAAGGTGGCAGCAGGGCTTAGACTGAGCTAAATTTTCATCCCATCCATCTGCAAAGAAGTGGTATAAGTGATTCAGTTTTTAATCAAAAGTAATACATTCTACTAAGAACCAGAAAAATGACAATGTGAAGGGGAAAACAATAATAATAATAATAAAAAGTTAGATGTTGGAATTATCTGACAAAGAATTAACATGGCTGTTACAAAAATACTTCAGCAAATGCAAATAGAAATTCTCCTGAAACAAGTGAAAAAAATAGAAAACCTCAGCGAATAAATAGAATTTATATAAAAAAAAACAAATGGAAATTACACAACTGAAAAATAACAAACTTGTAGAGAACTGTAACAAAACAGTTAACCTTCCTATCTTCCAAGTCCCGGAAGAAGAGGAGAGAGAGATTGAGTGGATTGGAAAAATATTTGAAGAATAATGGCAAAAGACACAAAACTACAAAAGAAATCCACATGAAGGCATACCATAATTAAACTTTTGAAATCTCAATGCAAAGAAAAATTTTGAAAGCACCAAAGAGAAACAACACATCACTAATATGGGAACATCAATTTGAATGACGGCAGACAGGAGGAAATAGGACAATATTTTCAATTTTTCATATAGTGAAAGAAAAGAATTTTCAACCACAAATTCTTTTGTATATCCAGAAAAATACATCCTGCAGGAATGAAGCAGAAATAAAGGTATGCTCAGGCAAAGGAAAACTAAGAGAATTTGTCGATATTAAACTTGCCTTTAAGAATGACTAAAGAAAGTTTTCTAATCGAAAAGAAAATGAAAACAGAACACTTGGAATGCCATACAGGAAAAAAGAACATCAGAAAAAATAAAAATAGGGTACAATATAATAAACATTTTCCCTCTCATGAGTTTCTCAAATTATATTTGAGGATTAAAGCAAAAATTATAACATCATACAATATGGTATTCAGTGTAAAAAGAAGAAATACCTGCGACAGTTACACATTTAAAGTGGGAAAGGTAAAGAGTCCTAAGTGGAAGGTTTTTACATGTCACAAGAAATAGCCATTAGATATGATAAGTTACATGCATGTAATATGTAGTACAACTATGAAGAAAACTATTAAAAAAAGTACACTAAAAATAAAACTATAAAACCAAACCCATTGCTATTGAGTCGATTCCAACTCATAGCAACTCTATAGGACAGAGTAGAAGTACCCCACAGAGTTTCCAAGGAGCACTTGGTGGATTCAAACTGCTGACCTTTTGGTTGGCAGCCGAACTCTTAAGCACTATGCTACCAGGATTTCCATACTAAAAATAACTACATGTAAATCAAGATGTAATCCCAAAAAGTGCTCAAATAACGAGAAAAAAATAAAGAAAAACAGAGAAACGATCAACAGAGGAAAAAAAAATTAAAACAAATAGTAAAAATAATAATTAAAAAAACCCTAATATTTCAGGACCATCTGGCTTGATGCTACTGTGCTTTATGTACTCTTGTGATCTAGTAATTTTAATGTTGTTTTGAAACTCTGTATTTCATTTGTAGTTGCTAAACTCCTAAGAAACAGGAGCCACTTTTTTTTTTTTTTTTGATCATCTTTTTTATTGTAAATGCATGCTACATAGTGTCATTTATGCATCTGGGAAAATGGCATTGCCATAGGGTGACTGCTAGAGGCAAGATTTAGCACCCTTACATCCCTATCACCCATCCGCTCCCAAGCCATTTCAATTTAAGTAAAATTGTTGTGCATTATATACAAAGACAATTTCAAGAAAATTCTCCTAGTTTCTCCCTTATTCTCCCAGCTAGTCACACATGGGAATTCTCATATAGGAAATCTCAATATATGAATGTTACCAAGCCCTAGAAGGTGGGCCCTTGTCCAGTGCACTCAGACTTGCCAGTTATCTGGATACTGGTCTTTGTGAAAGAGAAAGTAACTTCATTGCAATGCACAGAGCAAGGAGCCAGGAGCAAGTTCCTCAGGTCTGGCTGTCTGAGCTACAGGGAAGCAAGGTTTACATATGATTTGGGTGTCAAGATGGCAGCTGCACAGATGTACTAGTGAGGGAAAATTCTAGAAGGTGGCCAGGAAACAGGAGGTGATGTGGTTCTTATCAGACCTCTTGCTTTGGAATAGGGTCGAGGTGATGATTTTCCTACTAATTTGTTCCTTCTGTTGCCGCATCCTCTGTTGAGGTCAATTAGCATCACAGCTGGTCCTTCTGCACATGCAGGGTGGGCCAAATCTGGATTGGGCTAGGTTAAGGACTAATGGAAATTTACTGGCATTTGTAGGGTCAGGTTACAATCACCCCTTGAGTCGTAGCAATTCCTTAATCTTAAGGGATAAGGGTCAGTGACTCATCTGGCTACTTCCTGCTGACATGGGGCAGAGTTTTTAACTAGGAACAGGCAAGGAATAATTAGGTCCTGGCTGTAGCAGGCAAAGAAGATTTAAAACCAAAGACACAATGGAAAGATTTACAAAACAAAATGAAAACAATAGACAAGTAGTACACAATACGGGAGAAACCAGCACAACTTGTCCAAAGCAAGGTCATGGAAGCTCCATGGACACATCCAGACTCCCTGAGGGACCAAATTACTGGGCTCAGAGCCTTGGGGACCATGGTCTTGGGGAACATCTAGCTCAATTGGCATAACGTAGTTTATAAAGAATATATGCCAGGCAATGAGCTAAGAGGTTTTCAATTTATGTTATCTCCAGATAACCTTATGAAATGGCCATTATTGCTTACTGCTATTTTGCAGATAAGGAAACTGAGCCACCTGGAAGTAAAGCCCCTGACTAAAAAATCAAAAGCTGGCAAAGCCAAGATTTGAACCCAGGCAGATGGTCTCTAGGACCTTTCTGTTATACTGCCACGAGAAACTTTATTGGCTTCCTCCTGCTGCCAGGCCCTTTCATACACTTAGAGGTTTTCCCTTCAATCCAGTTAACAAGCTCCCTATAAACACTGTAAATGGAGCAGGGAACAGGGAGCACTATTACTCTCATAGCAGATAAATTTGGAACATTCAAGTGGAAGCATAATGCTTAGCAGCTTTCTGAGTTACCGATAGTGACCTACGATACCTGTAAACACTAATTTCATGGACTACTTAAGCATCATCTGCAGCACCACATCTCCAGGCTGCCTGAAGGAAAGGTCTCCCACACAGCATTTCACAGGGCTCAATTGGAGCCTGCTTCGAGGGGCCACCCAGGCTCTCAACAGGGCAATGCAGCAGCTTGATCCAGGGTAGGGTAGTATTGTGGTCTCCAGGGAGCATGTAGCTTCCCCTGAATTCCTAAATGCCCTGAAACTTCTTGGGTAACTGTATACAAAAGCTCTCCCTTTATGGCTTGGAATTGAGACCCAGCTTAGGGATGGTTTCAGTCAGAAGAGTTTTGCTTACCTCTGATGCCCTTTCCTTCCCGCAGGGAAGGCTTCTACCCACCTGGTGAAGGTGTAAACATCCTGTAGCCATTGGCATAACCATTAAGTCTACTTGCCAGTCCTCTCTGGGTTGGGTCCCACAGGATAGTACTCCCAGGCATAGGAGATGGCGGGTCTGTTTTTGGTTTGTTCGCTACTTTCTGAATAGTCTTTTGCAGATTAGGTCCTTTAATCAGTTTGGCTAGCCAGTGCAAACTTACCACCCCGACCATAATATGTGCTCTCATGAGTTGCCTTTATTAAACTGTACTCATCTTCTGCTCTGTTATTAAGGTCTAAGCCCCATTCACAAGCTGTTTATCACTGGGGGTTTTCCAGTACCTGAAGAGACTTTCCCTTCTCATGCCTGGGGCAGTGTATAACTGCCACCTCTGTTGACCATAGTGCATTATCCAAAAAAGGCATCTCTAGTAGGCTTTCTTTCCTCCAGTCCCACCAACTGAAATGTGCTTTGTTGTCATAGGCCTACCAGGGTTTGGGACAAGGTAAAGATGGTGACTGTCTCACTAGGCCCTGAAGCTGTTTGCTACCTCTACCTGTGTTTGACAGCTCTCCACCCTGCTAATGAAGCTGGTCAAGAGCTGGGACTGCAGACTTGTCCCTGTCTAGGGGTGGCTAGAGGGTCCCCTGTGTGCCTGAGACATCAGCAGAGGCCATGTTCTTCAGCTTTCTGGTCTGTTTTGTCAGTAAGTTGTCCTTCCACTGTTATTGCAACCCGGGGCTCCTTGTGGGTTGCAGGGGAGTCCCTGAGCCCCATCAGTCCTAGTCATTGGCTGGTAGCTGTGTTACGGGTTTTCTGCTTGGACTGAATTGGCTGCGAGGGGCACTCTCATTTCCAGTGGCCTTCTTGTTTGCAGTAGGCACACTGTCTGGAACCTAGCTTTAGGGCACCTTGGGTTGGCCATGGGCCCATGAAAACTTACCGCACACAAGGTCTGCCTGGGTGGCAGGTTACTTCCCAGAGCTGCTGCCAGAGGGTGGCCTTTTTCCTTGTACCTGGTCTTGATTATTGAAGGTATTCAGTCCTAGACCTCCTTCTGACTTTGGAAGTTTCCACCTGATGTCAGGGGTATCCTGGCTGATGAGGGTCATATTGTTTAGCCTGGTATTCTCTGGGTCTTCAAGATTTAAATAAGTATGCTTCATCTACCCATTTGAGGAAGCTGGAGGGATTTTTTGGGGGGCCCTGTTGCACATCCTACGTTTTTTCTGTTTTGGGGAAGCCTGCTGTAAACCAGCCATCAAACAGTTTTTTATAATGTTCTAGCTGTCTTGCCCCCAGCCAATATCTGTGGCAGGTACAGCCTCGGCTCCCGTGAGTCTAATACCATTTTGAGGGTTGAGGTTATGCAACCTGTTGGCCTCTTGGCGTGCCTTTTCTAAGACCATCTTCCATTCCTCCTGAAGTTAAAAGAATAGTCCAATTATATAGGTCAGAGGTGGATAAACCCTCTAGGATGAATATTGTGGTCCAGTACAGCAGGCATTTGTCTCAGCAGAAATTGCCCTGAGGAGACTTAGGTGGATCCCTGGCCAAATTACACCCCAGTATAAATTTTTTTTTTTTTTTTTTTTTTTTAATGGGTGTGTGCTGGGGAGACTATTCCCTGGGCAGGACTGGGAGTTTCTGACTCATGAGGGGCTGGTGAGCAATTCACTGGTAGGGTGGTAGAGGGTTCTGCCAAAGGGCCAGTGAGGCAGCAAAGTGGAGGCCTCTGGGGTTGGGGCTGGTGCTGGGCCAGGAACAAGGCCTATACCTCCAGGTAGAAGGGGTATGGATAAATAAAATAAAAAGCCTGTGTTTCTCCTGGGCAAAACCTTTTTAGTATACCTAATTAAGTATCGGGTGAAGGCAAGTTACATGTTTTCTATAGTACATTCAGATAAACGCGTAATCCTAAACACATAACCCTTTTTAAAAGATTCCAGATTTGTCTTCTCTTCATGCCCTATCTTCCTATTTACATGCATATGGCCTTGGGCTTCTGGCTGGGTGGAACAAGAAAACCCTGGCCCCCTATTCCCTTTATTCGGCCTAGCTTTGGCCCCAGGCCTCTCCAGGTAGGTCTTTTCTCCCCTTCCTTTTTCCCCTATACCATTAGCTTACGTTGTTTTTGTAGGTTTTTATTTTGCCAGAGAGACATAAAGTTTTGTACGTAAGGGATTTCATCCCATTTTCACTCTCTTTTGTCATAGTTTAGTGACCCCAAACAGAAATTAGAAACCACATGAAGGAAGAAAGCACCAGTAAATGTACACTACGTTGGTTTCCCATATTTCACACACACGCTTACTCAGACACTTAACCAGAACCTGAACTTAACCAAAGTCAGCAACCATAAACTAGGCTGCCCATTCTCTGCCATTGACTAGGGGGAGTGGTGGGGCAAGATAACAAGGATGATCTTAGTAGGGCTTCAATCCTCCCTAATGGGGATGTCTTAGTCCTACTTCAGTCCTCCAAATACTTCCCCACCTCCAGTCCCCAGCCCTTATACTTAACAAGAGAAATTCCTAGGGCATTTACCTAGTAGAGTCCATACCTGAGTTAGTTTCTAATTCTCAAAGAAAAAGCTGCCTTAGTTTCAGTTAGGAGGCCCGCTAGATCCTCCCAAACAAGGGGAGATAGGAATCCTGAGGCAATGGGATGAGCCCTATTGTCTAGTCATTGGTTGTGGACAACCTCTGTGGAGAGTAACTTTAGGAAATGTGCCTTTCTTCAGCCAAGGGCAAATCCTGGGAGGCACTCAGCTTTGAACTTTCAACAGCTGTTTTATCTGTCCACTGATGAAATCAGTGCTTGGTGCCATGAAAGGGCAACATACCCAAGAATTTGCTGTACTTCCTTCAACAAGGATTGAGATTACACTGGTGATCCAATGAATAATGGAGTCACTAGACCAAAGAAAACTGGGTATTTGGATTACTTCCTGAAGGGAAGCTACCCAGGACTATGGGCAGAAAATCAAGGCTAATGTATTTTGACTGCTAAAAATTCAGATTCTAATTTTTAATCTAATATATATGTTACAGATAAATTTTGTCAATTTTATTCAGAGTTTCCTGTTTTCTAATATTCTCTTTGGTTTCTTCTTTTTTTTTCCTTTACCTCTGCCTTTTAAGTTTAGAAGAATGAAAACTACATAAAGTAATTATACAGATGGTATAATGTTTACCAGTGTTGCTGGGAAACTCCTGTGAGAGGCTGTATTTCAGAAGCATAATATCTGATGTCATGGATTCAAAATTATTCACCCCCGAGGGGTCTTAAACTATGCAGCCTTCTTTGTTGCAACTGTTTTCATGTGAGGTGTTCAAATCTAGTAATTCCATATATGTGTTCATTATGAGAATACATTTGCAGGAATGTTTAGTACTAAACACAACTTATTTTAATTTGAAAGTAAAAATTTAGCCTAAAATCATTCTAACATTAAGGGAAACAGTATATACAAGTATACATAAGTGGCTCTTCTTGACAAATGTAATCCCAAATTTCTACAATTTCACATTGGACCACTAGAGAAAAATCTAGGGCTAAAGGAATAATATGTCAGAAACACTGTTCACTGTACAAACACGATTCAAGAAGCTGAGGTTAGTAATCACCTTGGTTGCTTTGTCAGATATAATTCTGAATATGATATGTTTCTGCACCTAGGCCAAGTTAATCAAATGATTCAGAGCTGAGTCTTTAGTACATGGAAATTTTGGGGGTTAATATTTATGATTCAGTAATCAGCATAGATTTGCTTTTTAATATAAATTATATGGCTAGAGGCCTAAAATGTATGAATACACTAAGAAATTTTGGGAAACTTAGAGATCGAATTTGGTAATCCATCAACCCCAATTCAACCCCAACTGTACTACAGTCTTTGGAAACAGTAAGTCTTACTTAGCATTGGCATAAACACATGGATTTGACATTAGAGTGGCACTGGACTGGAATCTTTGATTCAATCCTTATTAATTGTGTGTGACTATGGAATTGTCACTAAGACTCAATTTTCTTATTAGTCACGAGGGAAATAATGCCTATCTTTTTCTGCTGGGTTTGTAAAGATTAAAAAATATACAAGCGATGCTTTTAACACCGTAGACTATAGGGAGCGAGCACTCAAAAGGTAATTGCTTTTGTTATTTTTATTATAATTATTATTTAGGTACATATAAGAGCAAGGGTTCATTTGAGATAGTTATTCACAAAATGGCATGTGTGTTTTTGTTTTTTGCTTTTCTAGTTTCCACACTTTCAAAATATTTTGGACATGCTATAAAACATGGAGTGGCTAAGGAGTCAATCATCTGATACCAACGAATAAACAATTGTTGATATGGAAAAAATACACGTTTTTGTTTTTGTTAAGTGACTTCAAGTTGGTTCCAATTCATAGCAACCCTATGTACAACAGAACCAAACGCTGCCCAGCCCTGTGTCACCCTCACAATTATTTCTATGTTTGAGCCCATTCATGCAGCCATTGTGTCAATCCATCTTGTTGAGGGTCTTCCACTTTTTCACTGACCCTCTCCCAAGCATGATGTCTTTCTCCAAGGACTGGTCACTCCTGACAACATCTTTAAAGTACTTGAGAAAAAGTCTCACCATCATCACTTCTAAGGAGTATTCTGGGTGTATTTTTTCCAAGACAGACTTGTTTGTTTTTCCAGCAGACCATTGTATATTTGATATTCCTGGCCAGCACCTTAATTCAAAGGCATCAGTTTTTCTTTGGTTTCCCTTATTCATTGACCAGCTTTCACATGCATATGAGTCAATTGAAAATACTACGGCTTGGGTCAGGTGCACATTGGTCCTCAAAGTGACTGTCTTAGTTATCTAGTGCTGCTATAACAGAAATACCACAAGTGGATGGTTTAACAAATAGAAATTTATTCTCTCACAGCCTTTGAGGCTAGAAGTCCTAATTCAGGGTGCCAGCTCCAGAGGAAGGTTTTCTCTCTGTGTTGGCTCTGGGAAAGGATGTAGTCTCACCATCCTTAGTTCTAAGGATCATTCTGGTTGTACTTCTTCCAGAATAGATTTGTTTGTTCTTTTGGCAGTCCATGGTATATTCAATATTCTTAGCCAACACCACAATTCAAAGGTGTCAGTTCTTCTTCAGTCTTCCTTATTCATCATCCAGCTTTCACATGCATATCAGGTGCTTGAAAACACCATGGCTTGGGTCAGGCACACCTTAGCCCTCAAGATGACATCTTTGCTTTTTAACACTTTAAAGAAATCTCTTGCAGCCGATTTGCCCAGTGCAATGCATCTTTTGATTTCTTGACTGCTGCTTTCATGGCTGTTGATTGTGGACCCAAATAAAATGAAATCCTTGACAACCTCAATCTTTTCTCCATTTATCATGACGTTGCTTATTTGTCCAGTTTTGAGTACTTTTGTTTTCTTTTTGTTGAGTTGTAATCCATACTGAAGGCTGTGGTCTTTGATCTTCATCAGCAAGTACTTAAGTCCTCTTGACTTTCAGCAAGCAAGACTGTGTCATCTGAACATCTCAGGCTGTTGGTGAGTCTTTGTCCAATCCTGATGTCTCATTCTTTTTCATGTAGTCCAGCTTCTCAAATTATTTGCTCAGCATACAGATTGACTAGGTATGGTGAAACAGTACAACCCGGACACACACCTTTCCTGACTTTAAGCCACGCAGTATCCCCTCGTTCTGTTTGAATGACTGCCTCTTCATCTAAGTACAGGTTACTCATGAGCACAATTAAGTGTTCTGAAATTCCCATTCTGTGCAATATTATCCATAATTTGTTATGATCCACACAGTTGAATGGCTTTGCATAGTCAATAGAACACAAGTAAACATCTTTCTGGTGTTCTCTACTTTTAGTCATGATCCATCTGACATCAGCAATGATATCTCTTTATCTTAGTCATTTAGTGCTGCTATAATTTTTTTTTTTTTTTTATAACAGAAATACCAGAAGTGGATGGCTTTAACAAAGAGAAACTTATTCTCTCACTGTCTAGTAGGCTACAAGTCCAAATTCAGGGCATCAGCTACAGGGGAAGGCTTTCTCTCTCTGTCAGCTATGGAGGAAGGTCCTTGTTACCAGTCTTCCCTTGTTCTGGGAGCATTTCAGCACAGAAATTTCAGTTCCAAAGGATGTACTGTGCTCCTGGAACTGCTTTCTTGGTGATATGAGGTCCCCCAACTCTCTGCTAGCTTCCCTTTCCTTTTATTTCTTGAAAGATAAGAGGTGGTATAGGCCACATTACAGGGAAACTCCCTTTACATTGGATCAAGGAGGTGACCTGGTAAGGGTGTTACAATCCCATCCTAAGCCTCTTTAATGTAAAATTACAATCACAAAATGGAGGACAACCACGGAACACTGGGAAATGTGGCCTAACCAAGTTGATACACACCTTTTTAGAGGGACATAATTCAATCATGACACCCTTGTTCCACATCCTCTTCTAATCATGTTTGAATTTCTCAAAGTTCCCTGTAGCTGTTCCACTTTTGAATAATCTTCACAAATTTTACTTGCGTGTGATAGTAATGATATTGTTTGATAATTTCTGCATTCTGTTGGATCACCTTCTTTGGAATGGGTACAAACATGGATCTCTTCCAGTCTGTTGGCCAGGTAGCCGTCTTCCAAATTTCTTGGCATAGATGAGTGAGCACTTCCAGGGCTGCATCCATCTATGGAGACATCTCAGTGGGTATTCTGCCAATTCCTGGAGGCTTTCTTTTCATCAGTGCCTTCAGTGCAGCTTGGACATCTTCCTTTGGTATCAGTATGATATATTATGATCATAGTTATAAAAATACAATTTGTGTTGGTTGCATTTTTTGACTTTTTAATAAATATAGATTAATTTTGTTTTAATATGTATGTACTTTATATTACAAAATTATTCTAAAAATATTTTCTTAACATTAATAAACAGGATCTTGTTGCAGTATCAGGCAACTTAACATTTGATACCTTGTATACTGCAAAAAAAAAAAGGATATTTTCTTTTAGTACTTTAAGTAAAACAGAGCAAAATATATCTTATTCTCCTTTATATATCATGCCTAATTTTATTTACATTTTAATTGTTATTTTCCAGTATTTCTTAATTTTAGAAGTGTACTCTATGCAACTCTAGATTTGGAAGAGTGTCTGTAATTTAGCATACGACATTGATTTCCCAATTCTATTTCAGGGAAACTGACAAAGTAGAGTCAGAGTTTAGTAAAGCAAAAAAAATTCAGTGTAATTTGGGATAATATGGTCATGTAATTGGTGCCCTGTCATTGACGAGATCTTTGTTTCATGTATACAAATTTCTATTCTATTTCAAAAATCACAATTGGTTATCATTTTTTGTTTTCTTTACAGTATATTATAAAATTATAATATATAGTATATATATGCAGTGTATTACAAAAATACTTTAAATGAAATGGATAGTGCGATAATATTTTATTAATCTAAGTCAGGGTGTTTCAGCCTAGGGCTTTTTGACATTTGGGGCTGGATAATTTTTTGTCGGGAGGCTGTCTGTGCACTACAGAATATTTAGCAGCATTCCTGGGCCATACATTCTTGGCCACTAGCATCTCCCTTCCACTCTAACAATGGCTATTAAAAATATCTCCAAACATTGCTGAATGTTTCCTTGGTGGCCAAATTACCCTTAGTTGGAACAACTTGGCTTAGGAGAAGGAAAATCTAGTAAAACTACTCGAAGTTATATTTCAGAACTGAAATAAGTATTTATAAATATATAATATCTAATTTTCAGTCATGTAAATTAAAAGTGTTAGTTGTGGTACCATTACGTGAGTGTGGCCTTTCTAGCTATATCTTGTAACTCCTACCCAGGTGATTGGGCAGGACTGTGCGATAGGCTAACTGTGGCCCACCAAGGGGATTGATCAATTTTGCCTTAAGAGAACCAATTCCAGAACAGAGAGGAGGATTCTCCTACCACCAAGAAGAATATCCAGGAGTGGAAAACATGCCTTTAGACCAGGGAACCCTGTGCTGAGAAGCTTCTGGAAGCAGGAGACTGAGAGAGAGTAAGCTGTAAACCTGAAGACTGTGAGAAGCAGTAGCAGGAGAGACCTGGCAGCAGGAGATGGCATGATGGGCTTCCTGGCTCACAGAGAGAGGAAGCTGAGTGTTTTCAGGCAGAGGTCTAGGGAGAGGGAGAAATGTGCATGGGAGCACAGCTGGGAAGAGGCTATCCTTATGGAAGGACTGTATCCTGAATGTTTCTGAGCCTGAATTGTAACTGTTACTGCCCTTATAATAAACTCCATAATCGTGTGTATGATCTTTAAGTTCTATGTGGCCATTGCAATGAATTATCGAACCCAGCAGAGAAATAGTGCTGTGTGAGGGATGGTTTGTGTCACAATTGGTAAAGATGAGGGAGAGACAAGGCTTGTCTGATTTCTGCCTCATGGGAATAAGCCTTGGGCTGTTGATCTTGATTCTTCTTTCCCCTTATGAATTTAAAGGAGGTCAGGCACTGCCCCCACATCATTTTTACATTAGCATTGAAGTATGTTGCTGACCTTCCAAGGTCTCTGCTTTTTCCATTTATAATTCATATATGCTTACAAAGTCTCATTCCACTTAAAAATGGAAAAGTCCAGTTTGGTTTCTATTATTCAGCCTTTTCTTTGATTAAAAAAGGTGCCAGAAATTTACAAGTCTCCCATAGACCCAATGTATTGTATAAAATAGTAATATTTTACTTTCCATTTTTTCAAAATAAAGTGCCAATAAAACTAGAAATTTCATTACCCAGCACAGTTATGTCTAAGGAACTTATCACTTTGTTTGCTGTCTATTTAATTTAGTTTCACGGCAACACAGACCAAAACTTGTACTTGTACATGGAACCAGTTCCAGTGCCTCATAGCCATATTTTTTCCCCTTATTATATAAATGTATCATATTCATTTGTATACCAAATACTTATCAGGATAGAGGATATTGCTTCCTACATTTTTGGATAACCTGATAAGATTTAAATGTACTTTTTGCCTGCTAGCTTGTTTTCAAGAAAGATTAAGAACATAGAATACATGTTTAATATATTTTAGCTGAATTCAGGGATTGAGTCAACTGAATCTCTAATATACCCTCTGTCTAAAGATCTTCTCACTTTATAACAAGTATTGATTGGTGTCAGAGCAAGACCTCCCTCTGATCAGTTTTGAAAAACTTGTGAAGAGTAGAATGGAAGAGTTAAATGAGAAAAAAAATTGTAAACATTTAATATTATTGTTGTTGTTAGGTGCCATCGAGTTGATTCTGGCTCATAAAAACCCTATAGGACAGAGCAGAAATGCCCCCATAAGATTTCCTGGGTTGTCATTTTTTCAAAAGACGACTTACACATCTTTTTCCCTTGGAGCAGCTGGTGGGTTCGAACCACTGAACTTTTGGTTGGCAGCTGAGTGTTTAACCATCTCACCTCCAAGGCTCCTTAAACTTTTACTACTGGCAGGGAATTTGAAAAGTTATAGAGAGTCAGCCCACTTTTCAAATTTTAATATGAGGCTTAGAGAGACTAAATGGCATATTTAATGATCCACCTAGCTAATTACTTTCAAAATTGGAATTTGAATCATCTTTCAAAATCATAGCTTAGCACCAATTCCCACTGACCCAACAGGGGATTGGGGTAAAATTTATTGTAGTTTTAACTTTAATACTTAGATGCTTAGACAATTACTTGAAAGGAAATCCCCCATGGCAATATGTAAAACCTTAAGAAATCAAGCTATTGGGTAACTGCTGACATGACGTAGTAAAATAACAGTCAAAACACTAATAAATATACTCTTGTCTGACACAGTGATAGGCCTAGTAAATAAATGAGTGTCTGTGTGTATTTATACAGTATGTGTCTATGTCTGTTTTTACAATATATATGTATGTATATTTGTTTAAGACCTCAGGCTGCTAACCAAAAGTTGGCAGTTCGAATCCATCAGCCACTCCTGGGAAACCCTATGGGGCAGGACTATTCTATCCTATAGGGTCACTATGAGTCAGAATTGACTCAAAGGCATACTATATATATATATATATATGCATACACATACACATACAAAGGCATACTATATATATATATATATATGCACACACACACTATCCTATAGGGTCACTATGAGTCAGAATTGACTCAAAGGCATGCTATCTATCTATATATATACACACACACATACATATACATATGAAGGCATATTATATATATATACACACACACACATGCATATACACACACACATAGAGAGAGAGAGAGAGAGAGGAAGAGAGAGAGCCGTGGTGGAGCAGTGGTTAAGAGCTCAGCTGATAACCAAAAGTCTGGCAGTTCAAATTCACCAGCTACACCTTGGAAACCCTATGAAAAAGTTCTACTCTGTCCTATTGGGTTACTATGAGTCAGAACTGACTCAACAGAAATGAGTTTGGTTTGATTTTTTTAATATATACACCCACTCCTCACTTATCAACATGTTTAGGTTTCAAGGACCAGGTAGTTATACAAAAATTGGCATTATGTCAAGATGGAGGCTGTCAAATTACATCATCACATAACCACCAAACCACTAAGAACAATGGACTGCCAAGTTGACTCATAATATTAACCATCACAGCCAACGTTATTCTTGCCTAGCATCTCAGCATTCATTACTGCTAGGTGTCCACTGTTAATATAAAAAATAGCTGGGTAGTAGACTTTTTTACTATTGTCATAAATGCAAAATGTCAGCTAATGAGATAGTTGATAAGTGAGGAGTAGGTCAGGCACCTCCCCCATACCATTCTCACAAGTGTTATGTTACATTCTGTATGTCTTGTTATACAACATAATAAAAAGTATATCATATCATAAAATATCATTAAAAAATTAAGTGAACAATTGATGTAGAGATTTTAAATTAAATAGCTTTTCTGTGTCTTTCAGGTTATATCATGTATATCTACACCTGCCTTTGCAGTCAACTTTATATGGTTTTTTGCACAGAACTGCAAATCCAATATACGAACTTCATCATTTTATGAGTTATTAAGAAGTCATACACTGATTGGCAAATCTGTTTGATAAAAATCTGATTGTAGAGTCATTAAAAACCGAGGAGCCTTATACAACATATATTGCCCCCCCTTCAGACTTTTTTCTTCCTGCTAAACCCTCCATAGCACTCCATACTTTGTAGCCTTGGTCACCACTTAACTGTTTATTTTGTAATTTTTATTCATGTCTTCTTTCTTTCATTAGTATGTAAATCCATAAGAACAGTGTTTATGTCTGCCTCAAGCCTGCAGCGCCTGATATACAATAGACCTATTGACTTGATGGTAGTTCTTTCTTTTTTTTTTTTTTAATAGTAACATAGAGTAAATGAGTAAATAACTTGTTCCCTTTATTAATGACAATAAACTATACATTGAATTACTGAAAAACATACTTAGAAGAAAGGTAAAACTCTCATTTCATTTATTTCCATTGATAAACTTAATCTAAAATAAAAATAAGTATTAAAAAAATTTGTGTACACTCAAAGGTGAGTATCATTACATAAAATCTATCCTATCAAATAGTTTTCAATCACCTCATATGTATGCAAAAGCTGGAAAATGAATAAGGAAGACCAAAGAGGAATTGACACCTTTGAATTATGGCATTGGTGAAGGGTTTTGAATATACCATGGACGGCCAAAAGAAGGAACAAATCTGTATTGGATAAAGTACAACAGGAATGATCCTTAGAAGCAAGGATGGAGAGACTACATCTCACATACTTTGGGTATGTTATCAGGAAGCAACAGTCCCTGGAGAAGGACACCATGCTTGGTAAAGTGGAGGGTCAGTGAAAAAGAAGACACTTAATGAGATGGATTGACACAGTGGCTGCAACAATGGGCTCAAGCATAGCAATGATTGTCAGGATGGTGCAGGACCAGGTAGCATTTCGTTCTGTTGTATGTAGGGTTGCCATGTGTCAGAACTGACTGGACCACACCTGACAACAACAACAACAGTTAGGCTGCTTATCCATAAGAACAGTCACAGGTACATTTACTTAGGGCGTTGTTTATCTGTTTGTTTTTTTTCTTTGAAGTTACAAAGATGTTTACAGTGTAGGAATCTCTAGGTCTGACATAGAGCCTCCCAGGTTCTGATTTTTTTATTAAAATCTTCCTTGATCATCTCTCCTATTTAAAACACTTTGCACCCCTGGGTTCTTCAAACTCTATTGTTATTTTTTTTTTTTTCCTAATGAACTTTCATTTGCCTCTTTTAATCAATCTTTTTTTAGATACATTTGTTTCCAAAAATCTAAACATGTATCAACACACTTTCTAACTATGGAAACCCTGGTGGCATAGTAGTTAAGTGCTACAGCTGCTAACCAAGAGGTCAGCAGTTCAAGCCTACAGGCTCTCCTTGGAAACTCTATGGGACTGTTCTATTCTGACCTATAAGGTCGCTATGAGTTGGAATTGGTGGCAATGAGTTTCTAACCATAGGTCTCCCCCAATTTTTCCACAGTACCTCAAAACACAACCTATTCCTTTCAAAGATTATATCTTCTTTTCTTCCATGTGAGTAATTATTATAAATATTACTGAATGACAGTAGCAAATGGGATATTAGAAGGAAAAACTTAAACTATACTCCAGTGGAAACTCTTAAATGGATGCTATACATATTAGTTAATTGTCATACAAATCTCTTCTCCATTACACTGACGTTCTTTTAAACCAATTAAATGAGGGCATGCATTAAATGTTTACATAATTTAATCTAGGACAAATTCTCACCTGGTGTAAAAACAAGAAAATAACAAAGGAAAACACACATTTACCATCTCTATGCCTCAGTTTCTTCATTTATAGATGAGAGGGTTGAATTCAATTATTATGTTATATGATTTCTTTCAGTTATAGAATACTATGTATATCTGTATATAAAAGTCATCCCTTTCTACACCAAAGCTATATAGTTTTGTGGTTCAAGTTTTAATCCAATAAATAAATTAGCCTGGATATTCCATTGACTAAATTTTTATGGACAAGTAAGTGCGAAACTTCTGTGATCCCGGGTCTAGTTTGTTTTCCCTTAGCCTCTATCTGCTTGTAGCTTTGTCACTCTTTTATAAAAATAAATAAACACAGCAATGACTTGGATTTCCACTGGATTTGAAATAAAACTGAAAATCATTGTTATCACATAACTGGTCAGTTTGCCAGATAACTTTTGAAGACTATGCCTTGACTTTTTCTGTATCTCTGTATATCCTTCATTCACAGCTGCTTCCTTTCTTTCTACAGCACCAAGCCCTTGCCACTTCTAACGCACTTGCTCTTTTATCTCATTAGCGTCCTTCAGGCCTTAATGTAAATGTCACCTACTCAGGGAGCATTTCCTGTGTCAACAGAAAATAATTAGTGAGAAAATGGGAAGTTTATTTTGGTTTGTGTGCTATAAATTTCATGATTACCCCTTGAATGACTTTGTTTCTTGAACTGAATGTCAATGACTGATGTTTTTCATCCAAATAATTCTCAACCATTTTTGGCAATAAATTATAAAGCAAGAGGAAATTTGATGTGATGCCAAAAACTGATTCAGTTGAGCTTTGCATTTGCTGGAATGGAAGCTCTAACTTCTGTAAATCATAATTATATAGATCCATTTTGTCTTTAAAAGTTCATTTCAAATCATTATTAATTCCTTAAACAAACGGCATCAGAGTTAAGCAGAGATTAAACCTTCATTTTTGAGATAAATTCCACGTGAATTTATGACAGTTGCTCAAAAACTGTTTTACTGGTTGAGGTTTGAAATTATGAGCTTCATAAATACTTGCATGTGTAAGTGGAAATCCTTCTATATTTACAGATAACTTTTATGACTCAGTTTCCACTTTTACTCTTCAATTCAAGTAGCACACATGTTCTGCATGAATTTCTATTTTTCTAATGGATTAATAAAAATCAAAATACTACTAGGTTAATAAAAATACTGAAAGGAAATTTTATTTTCCTTTTTAAAATAATTCTATTGCTATATTATGATTTTTAGCCAGTGTTGCTGGGCAACATTCCTGAGAATTGTTTTATTAGCTTATATCTGCCATGTGTCAGAATCAGCTTGACAGCAACATTTTTTTTTTATTGCATTCATTTTTTTAAATGATAATAATTGTTTTTGTTATCATTAGTTAATACAATATGTTAAAATCTATAAGTAGATGTGCTTACAGAGCAGCCTTTTGATGTGACTTGAGGGCCATGATGGTTTGCCACGTAATGCCTTTCTCCCCCTCTAAGGACCATAGCTTGTGATCACTGTCAGAGCAGTCGGTGATAGTAGCCAGGTACCATCTAGTTGTGCTAGGATCTGTCTGGCTGAGGCTGTAGTACTTGTTGTGCAACAGTCATTTTGACTAATTTTTTCCTTGTGTCTTTGGTTTTCTTCATTCTCCCTTGCTTCAGATGGGTAGAGAACAGCAGAGTATCTTAGAGGTCTGCTTACAAGCTTTTAAGACCCCAGATGCTACTCACCAAAGTAAAGTGTAGAACATTTTCTGTATAAATTGTTATGCCAATTGATCTAGATGTCCCCCAAGACTATGGTCCCTATAGCCCTCAGCCCAGTAATTCAGTCCCTCAGGGAGTTTGGATGTGTCTACGAAGCTTCCATGACCTTTCCTTGGACAAGCCTGGCTTCTACATAATTTGATTTCTTGACTGCTACACCCATGGGCATTGATTGTGGATCCAGGTAAAATGAAATCCTTGTCAACTTGAATCTTTTCTACTTATTACAGGATGTTGGTTATCAGTCCAGTTGTGAAGTTTTTGTTTTATGTTACGGTGTAATACATACTGATTGGAGCCCTGGTGGCACAGTTGTTAGGAGATCGGCTGCTAACCTAAAGATCAGCAATTTGAATTCACCAGCCACTCATTGGAAACCCTATAAGACAATTCTACTCTGTCCTATTGGGTCGCTATGAATCAGAATAGACTCCATGGCTTTGCATTTAATTTTTGATTTGAATCCATACTGAAGGCTGTAGTCTTTGATCTTCATCAGTAAGTGCTTCAAGTCCTCTTGCTTTCAGCAAACAAGGTTGTGTCATCGGCATAGCGCAGGTTGTTAATGAGTCTCACTCCAATCCTGATGTCCTATTCTTGTTCATATAGTCCAGCTTCTTGGATTATTGCTAAGAATACACATTGAATTATTACGGTGAAAGTATACAACCCTGATGCACACCTTTTCTGATTTAAACCACGTGGTATTCCCTTGTTCTATTAGAACAAGTGCTATTGGTCTATGTACAGGTTTCTTGTGAACACCATTAAGCATTCTGAAATTCCTATTCTTGTCAATATTGACTGTAATTTGTTATGATCCACACATTCAAATGTCTATGCAGAATCAACAAAAGGCAAGTAAAAATATTTCTGGTATTCTCTGCCTTCAGTCAAGGACCATCTGATACCAGCAATGATATCCCTTATGCCAAGTATTCATCTGAATCCGGCTTGAATTTCTGGCAGTTCTCTGTGGATGTACTGCTGCAACTGCTTTTGAATGATCTTCAACAAAACTTTACTTGCATGTGATATTAATTATACTGTTGGATAATGTCTGCATTCTGTTGAATCACCTTTCTTTGGAATGGGCACAAATATGGATTTCTTCTAGTCGGTTGGCCAGGTAGCTGTCTTCCAAATTTCTTGGCACAGACAAGTGTTTCTGGCATTGCATCCATTTGTTGAAGCACCTTAATTGGCATTCCTTCAATTCCTGGTGCCTTGTTTTTCATCCATGCCTTCAGTGCAGCTTGGAATTCTTCCTTCAGTAAAATTGGTTCTTGATCTATGCTACCTCCTGAAATGGTTGAAAGTCAATCAGGTCTTTTTGATGCAATAACTGTGTGTTCTTTCCATTTTCTTTTGATGTTTACTACATTGTTCAATATTTTGCCCATACAATCCTTCAATACAAAATCCTGAGGCTTGATTTTTTTTTTTTTTTTTTTTTGCTTCAGCTCTTTCAGTTTGAGAAATGCCAAGTATGTTCTTCCCTTTTGGTTTTCTAACTCCAGGTCTTTGGACATTTGCTGCCCTTTGAAATCTTCTGTTAAGCATTTTTACTTCATCATTTCATCCATTCACTTCCACCTCTACATTCAAGAGCAATTTTCAGAGTCTCTTCTGACATCTATTTTGGTCTTTTCTTTCTTTCCTGTCTTTTTAACGATCTTTTGCTTTCTTCATGTATGATGTCCTTGGCATCATCACACAACTAGTCTTGTCTTCAGTCATTCATGTTCAATGCCTCAAGTCTATTCTTGAGATGGCCTCTAAATTCAGGTGAGATATACTCAAGGTTGTATTTTGGCTCTTATGGCCTTGTTTTAACTTTCTTCAGCTTCAACTGGAACTTGCGTATGAACAATTGATGGTCTGTTTGGTAGTTGATCCTTGGCCCTGCTCTGCCTGATATTGATCTTCTCCATCGTGTCTTTCAACAGATGTAATAGATTTGATTCCTATTTATTCCTTCAGGTGAGGTCCATGTGTATAGTCACCGTTTATGTTGTTGAAAAATGTATTTGCAATGAATAAGTCATTGGTCTTTGAAAATTCTATCATGCTATCTCTGGCATTGTTTGTATCACCAAGGCCATATTTTCTTCTTTGTTTCCAACTTTTGCATTCCAATACCCAGTAATTATCAATGCAAGTTTGACCATTTTCAGACCTAAAATACCAGTTCCATAATAATATCCATTACTTCTTCAGTTGAAAGAATCAATCTGCCAAGGAAAAAAAGTAAATGCTGGAATAAATACCAATGATTTATAATCATGTCAACTGATTGAAATTAATAGGTATTTTGCTAACAATTTTTCAAGTTGGTTACAAGAGCTATCTATTTCCAGGTAAAGGACATAGTCCCATGAAAAATTCTGATTCAGAAATAAAAATGTAAATACCAAGCGAACCAGTGATACGAAGATTTCTATCATATAGTTCTTTTCTGTCAGAAATCTATACATTAGAAATAATCATATCAGTGGTTAGAGTGATATTTACATTTTTATTTCTAAATCAGAACTTTTCATAGGAATATGTCTTTTACTTGGAAATAGATAGTTCTAGTAACCAACTTGAAAAATTGTTAGCAAAATACCTATTAATTTCAATCAGTTGACATGATTATAAATCATTGGTATTTATTCCAGCATTTACTTTTTTTCCTTGGCAGATTGATTCTTTCAACTTAAGTAGCAATAAAAAAAATAAAAATAAAAATTGTCATTGAGTTGATTCCAACTCCTAGTGATCCTATAGGACAGAGTAGAACTGCCCCACAGGGTTTCCAAGGAGCCCTGGTGGATTTGACCTGCTGACCTTTTTGGTTAGCAGCCGTAGCACTTAGCCACTACACCACCAGGGTTTTGGAGGTAGTGATGGATATTATTATCTGACTAGTATTTTCAGGTTCATTCTCATTAACTTTGGGGTTGAAAGGAATATGGTCATAATGTCCTTATTACCCTAGCTTTGTTAAACAAAAATAGCTTAAAAATTTTAAATTATTTCTCTACATTTGAACGATTTTCTTCATCTTTCCTTTAGTGTTGTATGAATAATCATTTTAAATTGAAGAAAACTTTAAGTATCCCTTGAATTAAGTCTTTAGTAATTAGATTTTTACTGATTATATATCCGTCAGACACAGCCATAATTGGTCATAACAGATTTGGCCCAACAATTTTCATTATTTTTTTCAATCAATTTAGAATCACTGTGAGAGGTTTGTCAAGATAAGTTTAAATTTTCTTAAAGCAAAATGTACAATAATATAATTATAATATTTTATATTCAGGAAACAAGATGATGTTGCAAACAGTTCCCAATAAGCTCTCACCTTTTTCCATATTCTACTTTATCTTAGATCACTGTCACCAAGTGAGTTTTGGTGAACAATATTAAAACACAAGCATAATGGACGGGGAATTCCAGTCTTATATGATTAAAACCTAGAATATGTTTAGAGAGAAACAGCAACAACAACAACATAAAAATTAGTAAGAAAAAAATGTTAATACGGTAAAATAAAAGAGGAAGAATTAGCATGAAGAAATAAAACACACAATACTTCTTTTGAAAAAGCAACAAATCTGGAAAAATACAACATGGTGCATGGATCTATTGAACCATGTACCACTTGATTTTATCCACTCTTAGATCCTTCCCAGGAAGTCCTAGACTTACCCTCAGATTCCTTTTGAAATAATCATGAGTTTAGTACACCCTCCACAGTCCCTGGCATGCGTTCATTTTCATTATCCTATTTGTGTACTTCACACAAAAGTGAAATTTGGCTTTCACTCCTCATTGATCTTCACCTTCTGATAGATGAGACAGCACTCCTCTGCCCAACTGAGCTCTCTCCTGAAAAGAGAGGCATTGTCACTACTGTTTTTTCTTTGGTTGCATTCTTTCACTTTCTGTCATTTATACCATAACCTCAAAATAAATCAAATGTAACTGTTATGGACCTTGCCAAAAATATAGCACTATTAAGAATACCTGCCTTTGAATTTGCTATGTTTCATGAAGTATTATATCTACCTGTAAAACCATGAATTCAGAATATCACGAATATGAGTATTTTTCCCAAATGTCTACTATTTCAAAAGTCAGCATTATTTTGTAATGTCTGGACTACCCATTTAATTTCTGATGAATAACTGAGGTGAGGTGATTTTTTTTTTATTCAGATACATTGCAAATAGGAGGTATGACACATTTTAGCATTTTTTTTAATTGAATGCACTACTTGCAGCAAATTATTGCAATTAGCTTAACTAAAAACAGCAGAAGTAAATACAAAATTGAACATATACCTTCCTCTTATGCAGTAATTATTTTTAATATTTTCAGATTTATATATAATGATCATATAGTGATTTTTTTCTATTGAGTAAATCAGAACAATTAATTTTTCTTACAACTAATGGAAAGAGGTGGATGGTCTCATGTACATTTTTGGTAAGTGTATGATTCCACTATAAATTCTCTCTCTGCTTTAGATATCTTGCTAAAATCTTTCTCTCCATCTTGACTCTTTAAAAATAGTAATTCTTTAATAGTAGTATTACTCTTTTCAACCATTTTTCTTCTCCAGAGATTTTGAAAAAAAATTACCTTGCAATCAAAACAGATAATACTCTGGCTAAAGAACTATAAATAAGATCAAAAGAAATTAACAATTAGATAATTGTTTAGGTCTTAATAAGTATTTCCTCTTAGGAAAGGAAACATGAAGTCAAAAATATGAGATTAACCTTTATATAAAGAATGGTATTCAAAACGCTATTAAGTCATTAACTTTGGTAAATAGGCATTTAACCTTTGTCAAAAAGCAACAGTGTTTAACCTTTGTGTTTAAAATAGTGCTTCTATTAGGCATGCTTCAGTTGCTGCAGATCAAATAGGAAGCAAGCTGCCTCTTGACCTGAAATTTAAACTAATCCCGATGTGACCTTTGTAGCAAGTTAAACCAAGTTTGGTGAACTTTATTTTCAAACAGTAAGGTTTTTTTTGTTTGTTTGTTTGTTTTAAGTTTCGCAGACCTGTGCATATATCTTGCTTCCTGCTGGGAGGGGATGGTTCCAAAATGCTGCAATGAAAAGGTATTGCTGTTGTATTTGCAGTTTTTTTTTTGTTTTGTTTTGTTTTTTTAGAGGCAGGAAGCAAAGACAATTCTCTTGAGAAAGTATGTTTTAATAGTAGCTGCAGTCAAATTTTGCAAACTCAGGAGATTCAGGTTAACATTTATATTTTTGCTTATGGAAAAGTAAAATATAACATCTTGCCGTTTACCACAGTTAATTTACAGTCAGGGAGGAAAAAGACATAATTCAATTTACCTATTACAGCACACAAGTGGTATAGGAAATATTATTTTAAAACAGAAAGAGCTGTTTCCCTCCAACCATTTGCAACAGCCACTCTTAGTGATCCACTGATATATTTCAAGTAATTTTCCTCTCTAATTTAATTAGAGCACACAGTACTGTCTTCTGTGTGTTCTACAACAGATGCGATATTTGCAAGCAACTCAGGGGAAGATATGTTTTCTGAAAGATGCTCACCTGTACAACCAAAAGGTTTTTAAGAGCCTCTAAAAATCAGAAGTAAAAAACACAACTTTTCCATAAACAGGAACAAGTGGAACGTGAATGAACTGAGTCCTGCAGTCCTAAATTGCCCTTTTTGCTTTGATAAGAAGATCTCCAAACAGACATTGTGAAGTGATAGATAACGTGGCCTTCCAAAGTGAAATGATAAAAATTGTAGGAGGAAATGTCCACATTTTAAAGGAAAATATGCCTCCCTTTCAGAATGTGTCTCTATAATGTAGTTGTGGCTATGTAGGGACACCAAATAGTTTATTTATATTCTATAGAAGTTTAGATGTGAGAGGTTCTAAACACCTCAATTTCCAGAAAACAAGCAAAACTTTTAGGCAAGAATATAACTCAGATGGGCAGGGAAAATGATAGAAATCCTCAGTGAGATGGATTGACACAATAGCCATAACAATGGACTCAAACATATCAAAGATCTTGAAGATGGCATGGAAAGGGCAACACTTCCTTCTGTAATACATAAGATTGCCATGACTCGATGACAACTAGCAACAACATAAAGCTAGAACACATGTGCTAAGCATGGCCTGCTCAAAACATTTTTAGGTAAGTGAAGTTAGATGTGGGTATTAAGTGGCCTGCGCCCTCTGGGTTTGAGTAAACCATGCACTGCCAAAAGAATGAACAAATTAGTCTTAGAAGAAATACAACCGGAAGAAATACAACGAGGATGCTGTTTGGAAGCCAGGATGATGAGACTTCATCTTGCTTACTTTGGGCAAGTCATCAGGAAAGACCAAGTGCTAGAAAATGGCATCATGTTTAGTAAAGTAGAGGGTCAGCAAAAAGTGAGGGAAATGCTCAGTAAGATGTTGACACAATAGCCTCAGCAATGGACTCAAACACACCAAAGAACATGAAGATGAAGAAGAACTGGCAACACTTCATTCTGTTGTACATAGGCTGCCAAGAGTCTAGCCAACTTGACGGCAACTAGCAACAGCAACCCTCTGGGTGTCTGCTCCCCTCGATATCTAGCTCTTTAAGGTCTGTTAACTGTCCCTGTCTGTCTTAACCTGGTATTGGACTGTTAATTATTTAAACAGAAAAGTTGCCATTCAGGTCTGTTTTGTTCATGTTTATATTCTCAACTTTTAAAGTAATGTTTGGAAGATAGGAGTAGCTTAATAAAAGTTCCTTGATGAAATGAATAGATAAATGCAGCAATTACTGAATTATTGACTCACGATGTTACCTTTTCCAGATATATTTACATTAAAATTGGCCAATCAACCTCCAAAGCTAAAGAAATGAAGCATTTATTAAAGAATGCTTGGGGATTTAACCAATGTGTAAAAGATAGTAGATTTGGTGTCAAGAGGAGAAAATTAAAGCAGAGAAAATTGGAGGAAAGGTATTTTTAATGCTTGAATTAAAAAAAAAAAAATGGAGTAACCCACTTTGGGATTAAAATCTATTTCACAGATGCCCGTTTTTTCCTCAGTAACTGGCAAATGGAGGATTATGAAAATAAAAAAGCCTATTTTTCACTCTCTCATTTTAAGGATGATTTAGGGTTTGTTTCCAAAGATACTTATTTTGCAGAGGTTTCTCTGGAAAGCTGCTTGAAGACTGTGATTTTTATACTATGTAACAAATGTTAGCTATAGGCCTTCAAAGCAAGATTTCATAGGTACTTAATTTGTACCCACCATGGGCTGGTGTGCGGGGGGATTCCTTATATAACTCTCACTTGTAGGTGCTTTTGCACAAAATATACAGATAACTGAAAAAGCAATAAATTATATAGCCCATATGACTCATGTATTTTCACTTGTTTTTCCTTAGCCACATTTGCTTGATTCTTACCATTTTTTTAAACCTTTCTTTGTAAGAATATCCCTGTTTCTTGAGAAACAAAATTTTAATTCTTGTGTAATTCAGGTTCCTAGATTCCAATGAGGTGGGGTAACCCACCCAGGCCGTTGCCCTGAGATGTTCTTTGGACCTTGATCCTTGAGGAAGCTGGTTTCCTAAAATTACCTTTAAGCCAAACAATTGTTGTTTTTAGACGCAGTGTAGTTGGTTCTGACTCATATCAACCATATGTACAGCACAACAAAATACTGCCTGGTGCTGCACCAACCTCACAAAGCTTGCTATGTTTGAGTCCACTGTTGCAGCCACTCTGTCAATCCGTCTCCTTGAAGGACTTCCTGTTTTTCGCTGATCCTCTACCAAGTATGATGTTCTTCTTCAGGACTGATCCCTCTGATAACATGTCTGAAGTATGTAACACAAAGTATGTCTCGCCCATCCTCACTTCTAAGGAACATTGTGGGTGTACTTCTTTCAAGACAGATACATTCGTTCCTCTGGCAGTCTATGGTATATTCTATATCTTTGCCAAAAACCGTAATTGAAATGTGTCAATTCTTCTCTGGTCTTCCTTTTTCAATCTGCAGCATTCACATGCATATGAAGCGATTGAAGATACCATGACTTGGGTCAGGCACACTTTACTCATCCAAGTGACATCTTTGCTTTGTAACACTTTAGGCAGGTCTTTTGTAGTGCAGTGATTAAGAGTTACAGCTGCTAACATAAAATGTTGGCAGTTCAAATCCACCAAAACCTTATGAGGAAGTTCTACTCTGTCATATAGGGTCGCTATGAGTAGGAATTGAATTAATGACAACAGGTCTTTTTATTTATTTATTTTAGCAGATTTGCCCAATGTAATACAGCCTTTGATTTTTTGACTGTTGTTCCCATGAACATTGATTGTGGATCCAAGTAAAATGAAATCCTTGACAACTTCAATTTCTTTGACATTTATCATGATGTTGCTCATTGGTCCAGTTGTGAGGATTTTTGTTTTCTTCATGTTGAGGTATAATCCATACTGAAGGCTGTAGTCTTGCTCTTCATTAGTAAGTACCTCAAGTATTCCTCACCTTCAGCTAGCAAGGTTGTGTCATCTGCATAACGTAGATTTTTGCTGAGTCTTCCTCCAATCCAGATGTAGCGTTTTTCTTCATATAGTCATATAATCATATCTCTGATTATTTCTTCAGCATACTGGTTGCATAAGTATGGTGAAAAGATACAATCATGATGCACACCTTTTCTGATTTTAAACCAAGCAATATCCTCTTATTTTGTTCAAAAGACCACCCCTCGGTCTATGTACAGGTTCCACATGAGCACGATTAAGTTTTCTGTAAATCCCATTCTTCGAAATGTTGTCAATAATTTGTTATGATCCACATAGTGGAATGTCTTTCTATAGTCAATAAAACACAGATAGACCTATCTTTCTGGTACTGTAATATCTTAGGCATTAGTAAGCTGAAATGGACTGGTGCTGGTCATTTTAAATCTGACCACCGTATGTTCTAATATGATGGGATTGACAAATTGAGAAGAAATGGCATCCCATTCATCATCAAAAAGAAAAAAAAAAAAAAAAAAATTCAAGATTTATCCTGACTCATAATGCTATCAGTCATAGAATAACATCCATACTCCTACAAGGAAAACTACTTAACCTTTTAGTTACCAAATTTAATTAAAAAAAAAAAAAAATTGATGACATTTGTTTTCAGTATTGGAATGCATACTTACTAATTGAGTGTGTTTAAGTTTTCAGTTGGTGTTGTGGATTGAACTGTGTCCCCCAAAATTATGTGTCAACTTGGCTAGGCCATGGTTCCCAGTATTGTGTGGCTATCCTATCCTATATGTGGCTATCCTACCCTGTGTGTTGTAAATCCTAACCTGTATGATGTTAACAAGGCAGGGTTAGAGGCAGTCATGTTAACAAGGCAGGACACAATGTACAGGATTTGGCTATATCATGAGTCAATCTCTTCTGAGATATAAAAAAGAGAAGTGAGCAGAGAGAGCAGAGACCTCATACCACCAAGAAAGAAGCGTCCATTGAACATAAAGGGAGAAGCACCTAGACCATGGGAAGATAGATGACAAGAACCTTCCCCCAGAGCCGACACAGAGAGAAAGGCTACCCCTGGAGCTGCACCATGAATTCAGATATCTAGCCTCCTAAACTGTGAGAGAATAAACTTCTGTTTGTTAAAGCCATCCACTTGTAATATTTCTGTTGTAGCAGCACAAGATAACTAAGACAGTTGGCAATATGTATTTTGAGAAATACGATCTGGTTATACCGTCCATCAATAAGGTGAGAGGCACTCTGGTGCCACTCTGGAGCCACCTATCTGTGGTATGACAATATATTAATTAGAATTAAATAGAAAATTTGTTGTGGGTGCTTTTCCATTAAGTTACATGAGGAACCTTTGATTTTCCAAATATGACAGAAAAAAAACAGAACAAAATCATCAGAGTTCCCTAACTATCACACAGCAAAAGCCACAATTATGCCTGTAAGCCTTATCTCACAGAAATAAAAGGGGGAAAAAAAGGCAAATATTTACAGATTTATAAAGCTAACACATCCAGGAAGCGTCACTTAATAGAATGTTCAACCTACACAACAATGAGGCTCCAAATCCCACTTGCTGAGTTTCACACCTTACAAAATGGACCCGCCTTGATGCTAAATTCATTAGAACTGTAATAATGTATTTCCTACAAGGTCCAGAGGCATGAAAAGTGGCTGGTAAATGGTTAAACCAATAGTAACTAAAGTGTTTAATATGACTTTTATTCAAATTTATCCAAACTAACCACTAAAGCCAAAGACATAGAAATTGAAGATTTTTGCCAACTTCTGCAATCTAAAATAAATTAAATATGCAATCAAGATGCATTGATAAATACAGGTGATCGAAAACAAGGAAGAAGGATCAGTAGTTGGAAAAACTTGGCCTTCATGATAGAAACGACATCAGAGACCACATGAAAGAATTCTGCAAGACCAATGACTTATCCACTGGAAATATATATATATTTTTTTTTTCCCCAACTGCTTAAATGGTGGCAATACACATGGATCTCACTGGATGGAATACACAGGAATCAAATCAACTACATCTGTGGAAAGAGACAATGGAGAAGCTCAATATCGTAAATTAGAACAAGACCAGTGGGCCAAATGCAGAACAGATCATCAATGGCTCATAAACAAGTTCAAGTTGAAACTGAAGAAAATTAAAACAATTCCATAAGAACCAAAGTATAATCTTAGTATATCCCACCTGAATTTAGAGAATATCTCAAGAATAGATTTAATACACTGAACACTGATAACCAAAGCCAGACTAACTATGGGAAGATATCAAGGACTCATACATGAAGAAAGTGAAAAGTCTTTTAAAAGATTGGAAATAGGGAAAAGGCCAAAATGAATTTCACAAGAAACTTTGAAATTTGCTCTTCAAAGTAGAGTAGCTAAATTGAACAGAAGAAATGATAAGTAAAAGAACTGAACAGAAAATTTCAAAGGGCAGTTAGAGAAGACAAATTAAATATTATAATGAAATGTGTAAAGATCTGGAGTTAGAAGAACTAAATGATGCCCAGCTACCAACAATGACAGCCATGGCAGGGAACACAACAGAGAGTCCCTGACAGAATAGGAGAAAAGCTGGCGGGGGGACAGAACTCAAATTCTAGCAAAAAGACCAGACTTAATGCTCTGACTGAGACTAGAGGGACCCCAGAAGACATGGCCCCAGGACTCTCTGTTAGCCCAGAACCAACTCTTCAGACAAAGATTAGACTGAACTATAAGACATTAAATGACACTTGTGAAGAGTGTGCTTCTTAGCTCAAGTAGATACCTGAGACTAAATGAGCAGCTCCTGCCTGGAGGTGAGATGAGGAGGCAGAAAGGGACAGGAGTGGTTGAATGGACACAGGAAATCCAAGGTAGAAAGGAGGAGTGTGCTATCACATTATAGGGAGAGCAACTAGGGTCACATAACAATGTGTATATAAATTTTTGTATGAGAAACTAACTTGAACTGTAAACTTTCACTTAAATCACAATAATAAAAAAAAAAAGTCAGGGAAACTAAAAAAAAAAAAAATGTTGCCATTGAGTTGATTCCAACTCTTAATGACCCTATGGGACACAGTGGAGCAAAAAGTAAGCCCAGGTGGAACTATATACCTTTATGCACTATAAATGAGTAAACACTCAAATGATAATTTTAATTTCAAATTTTGGATTTATCATGTCAAACCAAACCAAATCCGTTGCTGTCAAGTCAATTATGACCCCTAGCAATTCTATAGGACAGAGTAGAACTGCCTTGTAGTGTTTCCAAGGCTATAATCTTTATGCAAGCAGACTGCCACATCTCTCTCATGGAGTGGCTGGTGTATTGGAGCCCCCAACTTTTGGTTAGCAGTTGGGTGTTTGATCATTGTGTCACCAGGGCTCCTTACATATGTCACCAGGTATAGAAGTATCATTGATTTCTATACAATGACTTTTTTATCCTGTATGTATATATATCATAAAGAGATGCAAAGCACATAGCTTAAAAAAGGAATTGATGGGGTGAAAGTAGTAATTTTTTAAATGTGAATATCTTTTCAACAGCAGCATATCCTTCCAACTTATATATTTGCCATTAACTTTCCTAAGAATTGTCTTATATTGTATGCCAGAGAGTCCCTGGGTGGCACACCTGGTTAAGCACTTGTTGTTGTTGTTATTAGATGTCATCTAGTCGGTTCCAACTCATAGCGACCCTGTGAAAAAATAACTGCCCAGTCCGGCACCATCCTCACTATCATTCTTATGCTTAAGCCCATTGTTGCAAACACTGTGTCAATCTATCTCCTTGAGGGTCTCCCTCTTTTATGCTGACTCGCTACCTAGCTTGATGTCCTTTTCTAGGAACTGGTCCCTCCTGATAACATGTCCACAGTATGTGAGACAGAGTCTTTCTATCCTTGCTTCTAAGGAGCATTCTGACTGTACTTCTTCCAAGACAGACCTGTTTGTTGTTTTGGCTGTCCATGGTACATTCAACATTCTTCTCCAGCAACTTAATTCAAAGTCATCAGTTCTTTGTCAGTCTTCCTTATTTATTATTCAGTTTTAGCATGCATATGAGGGGATTGAAAACACCATGGTTTGAATCAGGCACACCTTAGTCCTCAAAGTAACATCTGTGCTTTTCAACACATTTAAAGAGGCCTTTTGGAGCAGATTTGCCTAGTACAATGCTTCATTTTATTTCTGGACTGCTTCTTCCTAGTGCGTGGATTGTGGATCAAAGTAAAATGAAATCCTTGACAACTTCGACATTTTCTCCATTTATCATGATGTTGCCATGAATCAGAATAAACTCAAAGACAACTTGTTAGGTCTTTTTGGTTATATTTTATGCCACTTAGATTGTGCTGGTTTTTATTTGTTCATTCTATTATAAACATTGCTTTACTGGATGTATTTATGCATTCATCTTTTGTGCTGTTCTGATTGCTCCCTTTGAATAAAATTTCAAGAAATGAATTACTAAATCAGTGGTGTACATATTTTTCACCATTTGGTATAAGTTGCCAAAGTGCCCTTTAGATGTTACTGTTCAGCAGTATCTTTTTTCCTTGTAGAACACTTTTCATGAATCCTTTCATTAAGAGTCCCAAGCCTGGCACATCATAGCACTCAATGCCCATTTATTTAATATATTATTGGTTATACTTCTTGTCAGGATAATCCATAGGGTTTTCATTGGTGGCTGATTTTCAGAAGCAGATCACCAGGCCTTTCTTCCTTGTCTGTCTTAGTCCGGAAGCTCCACTGAAACCTGTTCAGCATAATAGCGTCACATAAGTCTCCACCCACTGACATGTGGTAGTTGTACATGAGGTGCATTGGTCTCCCACACAGAAGACAAAAATTCTACCACTGGGCCACCAATGCTTAAATAGGAGGCTTGTATTGTATAAATGTGTCTGCATTAATGAGGCATTCAAGGCTAGTATTTTATTCCAAGATTCTATATTTTATAAAAAAAAAAAAAAAAATTTTTTTTTTTTATAAAATAGTATACAGTGTAAAAACCAGAATAATAAGTAAACGTCAAACTGTTATGTGTTTAAACTATGAGCATATATAATAAAGTGTGTTTTTAGCTGAAGCGGGGGAGGTCTTATATTCAGATTATATGACCACATTTGAGCTATTTAACCTCTCTGTGCATTGGCTTCCTTAACTAAAAAATGAGGATAATAACTACTTCATGAGATTGTGCAAACATTAAATGAGTTAATACATTAAAGAAGCTTGGGAAATGATTGAGTATAAGAGGACATTCTTAAAAAAAAAGATCCAAACCTGGAAATAAAAAGGCAACTGCATATCTCTTCAATATTTATTAGAGTATTGTCTGATAGGTTCTAACCAAGAATTATTTACTTCTGATACTCTGGAGTCTACTATAGTGTGTGCCTTTATTTGAATTTCAATTTATAATTGATTAGGACCCAAAGTTTAAGATGGATGTTTTTGAAAAATTTTATTCAGAAATAATTAAAGTAAATGTGCTCATTAAAGGATATAATCCCCAAAATCATGTTTTTGTTGCCCTTTAATACATTAACGAGTTTTGGATCTAACCAATTAAATTAATTTCAGCATCCATTTCCTGACTGACTAGTTAATATAAACCTATTTTAAAATTCTCCTTTTAACTAGCTCTACTTTCCTGCTGGTTTCCTCATTAGCAAATTAAATAAATGTTTGATACATGTTCGTTCTATGTTAGTATGAGTCACACTTTTTAAAAAGAATATACTTTGACATATTCAGTAAATATTAGCTATTTTATGGGAATAAAATTTTATTAACAAAATATCTGATTTTGTCTTTCTGTTAACTGTTATGTATTTGTGACATTCATCCTAAAGAAAATTATCAGATAATTTTTTTTTAAGCATAACAACCTCAGGGTTGAGAAGAAACCAAAAATGTTAACTCTTCTTAAAAGCTAGTATCTCCACATAAAAGTTGTATTTCCAGATAAAAAAGAAAGTGTGCTAACGTGATAAAAAATAAACTGAAGTCAAATTTACCTAGAGGGTGTAAAAATGAGTTGGAATACATATTTTTGTTAGGATATGTTGAAAGTAATCTTTGAGCCAACGTATGAAATTTGGAAATAATAGCTGTAAAATATATGAACTAGATGTGTATGCTCATTTTAATGGTAGAAAGTTTGTTTAGAGATACTGTCCAAACCGGAAGTTCTATGTTGCTTTGACAAGTGATAATAACATATAGGTAGCAGGCTCGGCAGCATAAAAATTAAAGATTGAAAATTTAGCACATGGTTTCATATAACTGTCAAAATTATCTAGTCTCCCTTTTGAATTAAATTGGGTTAGTCTTTGATATTTTAAACTGTTGGTAATAAAAACAAAAAACTCACCTATATGTAGTTTCAAAAAATGAAAGGAAATATATCCAATGCTCAGCTACACTAGTCTTTGGATTTAATGACTAAAATGTGCATTTTTCATTCTAGCTGCAGTTCTCTGATTTTGGTGCTGTTGTAATGAATGTACATGAGTAAATTAAATTTTATTTAATGTAGAGGTCTATACTTAAAAATTTGGGAACTTCTGTAATACATTTTGATTTGAACATGTTTAAATTCCCTACCATACATATATATAGTTGATATATTTTACTGATAACGTGCGATGCTGGAAGAGTTCACTCATCTATCCAAAGAAATTTGGAACACAGCTACCTGGCCAAATGACTGGAAGAGATCCATATTTGCACCCATTCCAAAGAAAGGTGATCCAAATGAATTTGGAAATTATAGAACAATATCATTAATATCACACACAAGTAAAATTTTGCAGAAGCAGTTACAGCAGTACATCAACAGGAGACGGCCGGAATTTAAAGCTGGATTCAGAAGAGTGCATGGAACAAGGTATATCGTTGCTGGTGTCATCTGGATTATGGCTGAAAAGCAGAGAATATCAGAAAATGTTTACATATGTTTAATTGACTATAGAGGCATTTGACTGTGTGTATCATAACAAATTATGGATAACATTGTGAAGAATGGGAATTCCAGAATGCTTCATTGTACTTGTATAGACAAAGAGTCAGTTGTTGGTTTAAAGTCAGGAAAGGTGTTTGTCAGGGTTGTATCTTTTCACCATACTTGTTCAATCTGTATGCTGAGCAAACCTTCCGAGAAGCTGGAGTACATGAAGAACAGGGCATCAAGATTGGAGGAAGACTCATTAACAACCTGCGATATGCAGATGACAGAACTTTGCTTGTCGAAAATGAAGAGGACTTGAAGCACTTACTGATGAAGATCAAAGACCACACACTTCAGTATGGATTACAGCTCAATATAACGAAAACAAAAATCCTCACAATAGGATCAATAAGCAACATCATGATAAACTGGGAAAAAGATTGATTTTGCCAAGGATTTCATTGTACTTGGATCCACAATCAACGCCCATGGAAGCAGCAGTCAAGAAATCAAATGATATATTGCACTGGGCAAATCAGCTGCAAAAAGACTAAAGTGTTGAAAAGCAAAAATGTCACTTTAAGGACTAAGGTGTTCCTGACCCAAATCATGGTGTTTTCTATGTCCTCATATGTCTGTGAAAGCTGGACAATGAATAAAGAAGCTCGAAGAAGAAGGCTTTGAATTATGGTGTTAGCAAAGTGTTGACTATACCATGGACTACCAAAAGAACCAACAAATCTGTCTTGGAAGAAGTACAGCCAGAATGCTCATTAGAAGCAAGGATGGCGAGGCCTCGTCTCACATACTTTACACATGTTATGAGCAAGGACTAATGCCTGGAGAATATTATCCTCAATAAAGTAGAGGGTCAGTGAAAAACAGGAAGACTCTCAACGAGATAGATTGACACAGTGGCTGCAACAACGGGCTCACACATTACAAAGATTATGAGGAAGGCGCAGGATCAGTGTTTTGTTCTTCTGTACATAGCATCGCTATGAATCAGAACTGACTCAATGGCACCTAACAACAACAACACTTGATATTGTATATAACCTTCACAAAATAAAACTCTCATTCCTTCTTTTTGACATTACACATTAAGCCTGGAGTAGAGGGTGTAACCCATGAGGCACAAAATTACATATTATTTTTGACCCTTATGAACAGTGATACTGAATGCCTTACTTCTACTCTAAAGCAACACTGTACCACCCTATATACTTTGAGGTTTAATGTTTCGGTATCTAGTAATATTACTCTTTCTGCCTCCCTGTGAGACTCAATCATTTAGTATTGTTGTTGCTGTATTAAGTAATAGAAATTGAACCTGGACTAATTCCATTTTGCTCCTATATAACAAAATAAGATTGATTACAGTAAAACTGATAACCCAATTTGCTCTTGAATATTGAATATTATATATTTAATTGATTCAAAATAGCTAATATACAATTGTGCATGGTTTCTGAGCTAAAATATTCTTTACTGAAATTTTTCATTTAGAGGATCCCAATGTCCTTTCATTTTCCAGCAGATAGAATTCAAAATTGCCCATCAAAGCCTGTGAGGTTCTAGATAAAATAGCTTTTGCCTTGCTTCCTCTCTGACTTCAAGTAAATCTCTAACTTACTCTTTAGTATTTAGCAAAATTAAGAAATTTTTCAATCCTTTTAGTTCTCAGAATGTGTCAAGTTCTTTCATGCTCCCAAGTTTGGCTCTCATGTTCACATTGCCTGAAATGGGCATCTCTTCAATCTATGTAGTGCTGGTTTTCTCTTTATTCTTGATATCTTAGCTTGTATGTCACCTAGTGAGTACGTTTTCTGGGCCTTTCTGTTTCAACCTCCTCTAATAAATATCACCTTCTGCATTTCCTCCATAGTCTTCCACACAACTCACTGTTTGTGTGGTCTTTGTCTTTCGCCCCCCAACTAGAGGTAAGCTCTGAATGATAAGATGCCTTGTCTCTCTTGTTTATCATTTTTTCCTCAGTGTCTGGTATATACTAGTTAATAACTAATTACTGAATGTTGAATGGATTTAACAAAAGGTCTTATAAAAACTACACGTTGTTGTTAGTTGCCATCAAGTTGATTCTGACTCATGTCAACCCCATGTGTGCAGAGTAGAACTGCTCCTAGGCTGTGACCTTTCAGAAACAGATTGCCAGGCTTGTCTTCTGAGCACCTGTTGATGGATTTGAATTGCCAACCATCTGGCTAGTAGTTGAGTGCTTAACTGTTTTTGCCACTCACGAATGCCCTTCATATATATGACAGTGATTTAAAAATTGTTAATTTTTTCTGTAAGTTTTAAGAATATTTGCACTGATTCTATTTATAATAGTGTAAAGATTATTTTTTATAAAGTAAGTTAAACCTGTTACCATCAAGTTGGTTCCGACTCATAGAGACTGTATAGGACAGAATAGAACTGCCCGTATGGTTTCCAAGGAGCTGGTGGATTTGAACTGCCAACGTTTTGGTTAACAGTCAAGCTCTTATCCACTGCACCACCAGTCTGCACATAAAGTAAGTTACGCACATCAAATCAAAGAATAATGAATAGACTGTAACTTTAACCTAATCGCAGAACATGTATAAGTCTTTTTCACTATGTCCAACTTAAATGAAGGTAATGTTTTGTTTTCAGTAGTCATAAATTTTGATGTGCTAAATTTTATTATTGACAGATTTGGAGTTTTTACTGTTTTAATTCACTTAAGAAACTGTTTTGATCCAAACTAAGTTCAGATTGGTAAGGAAATTTAGGGTTCAAATTTTCTTTGATTTATTTTCCTGACTATATAGGAGTACGAAGGATACTTCTTTCGCTTTAGTGATAAATATGTTCATGTTTAATATCTGTCTCTCACTAGTTTCTGAACTCCCTGAGGGCAGGCCTAATATTTATTACCTGTACGCCAGGCTCAGTTCTCATCACACACACTACCTCATTCAATTTTCACAGATGTCTCATGAGATAGCTGCTATTTTTTACCATCTAGTTCTTTACAGAGGAGGAAACAGGCTTAGACAATAATAAGCAACTTAGTCAAATCCAGGTATACATTAAGATTTGCCTTTTTTTAGTACATGTTTCTGGCACATAACATCTACTCAGCAATCATGGTAATATTTAATCAGAAATATGGCTCTGTGTGTGTGTGTGTGTGTGTGTGATTGGCTGCCTGTATATCTCAGATTTGTATGTTTTGTTTTGAAAATGGAATATACACGGAGGCCCACGGGGGCTTTATTCTATACCTAAGTTTCCTAGCAAATGAGTTCCTGTATACTAGGAAAAGAAGCTTCTTACTCCAGAACTCAGGAGAGTAAAAACAGAGGAGTTAAAAGAGCAACAAGCTGAGCTGACACTAAACTAGGAAACCAGATTAAAAAAAGCCACAATATTTCAGAAAATGAAGACTTTGAGTTAAGTTGAAATAAAACAAAAGAGATAACTATTTGATAAAGAGCAAATCGAAGATAACCCATGGTTCTGTTCTCATGAGCTGAAGACTTATATACCCCCCCAAAAAAAAAAGTTGCCATCAAGTCGATTCTGATTCATAGTAACCCCATAAAAACAACAACAACAAAAATCAAACCCACTGCCATCGAGTCGATTCGGAGTCATAGCAACCCTATAGGACAGAGGAGAACTGTCCCATAGTTTCCAAGGAGGGCCTGGTGGATTTGAACTGTTGACCTCTTAGTTAGCAGCCATAGCACTTAACCACTATGCCACCAGTGATCCCATAGCACTTATTATATTCCAGGCATTTTTTTCTTTCTTTATTTTTTAACTCATTTAATTTTTTTCATCACTTTTGTGCAACAAGTACTATGAATGTCTCTAGATAAGAAAATAGGGCAACAGAGAGGGGAAACATGGATGGCTGACAGTTACTAATTATACTGAAATTTCTCACAGAGTGAAATATTGTATATAATCCAGCAAAAAAAATTGAGTTATTGATATAATTCAACAACTTCAGTGTTACACAATGTCTTTATGAAGGAAACAAAAACACACTGTCATTAAATAAGATCAACTTTAGTGATTTAAAACTAGAAATTGTATTCAAGAAATTAATAAAACAGTACAATGGTCAAATGCAACTCTCATGGCAAAGAAACAAGAACAAATAAATGCAGAAAAATAATGTCTTTACCCATGTTTACTGGTTTAGATCTTTCCAGAGAGTTGAACTTTATCCAAACATTTTATCACTTCATGATTATGACTTCTCAGTCAAATGTTTGGGAGAAATAATAGATTAATTGATTTATAGGGAAATTAGTTAATGACTGGCATGGAGGAAAAAAAAAAAAAAAGCTCTGTTTTAAAGTCAACACATATATCTGACTCCTGAGAACATTTGAGCTACTAGACTGATTAACAGAATAAATTTCAGTGGTGGTGGTAGTGGAGGAAACAACAATGGTTTTCCAGAGCAAACTATTATACAAAACCTAATTGCCATTGAGTCAGTTCCAACTCATGGTGACTCCAAGTGTGTCAGAGTAGAACTGTGCTCCCTAGATCCTAGAGCTTCCAGTGGCTAATTTTTCAGTGGTAAATCGACAGGCCTTTTTTCTTAGATGCGTCTGTGTGGACTTGAGCCTCCAAACACTTGGTTAGCAGCTGAGCTGAATTTGCATCATTCAAGGATGCTAACTTATTATATATAAAGATTTATTTTCTACAGTTCACATAGATTCTATTAGCAAAGCAAGGTTCAAAGGCATTTTGATATAGTTGTAAGATTTCCATGATAGATGGGAAGTTTTCCAGATCTCTCTATAAACATATCCTCTAAATCTGATAAATTTCTTCTAGCTGTGGAAATAATATAGGGTCTTTCACACCTTTCTGTGCTAAGAATTTAGACTACAGACAATTTAAAGGCTAAATCTTTATGTGAAGGTATTTATTCTAATCAAATTATTTGATCTCATTTAGTATACTGGATACTGATCATTTAAAGAACCAGTTGGGGATACGATAATTCTTTATACTTGATTATTGTCTGTGCCATTTAGTCCACATGCAATAGAAAGAAAAATACGTAAATGACCTTTATCATGCTTTCCGTTAAGTCCAATGTATGCTAACAGAGCACACGGAAGTCAATTTTTATGAGGAAAATTGATGCCCCTCTTCACTAAAAAGTATCTAGTAAATGAAATTATGGTTCAACAAGTGCAGCACTAGTGTATTTTAGCTTTATATTGGAAGGAAAAAAAAAAAGGATGATTCTCAATTCACACCTCTTTGGCTAAAAAGCCGAGACTTCACAATCAATGCATTATTTTTGTGCTTTTGTTGCTCTTTCTTCAGTTATTGAAGGTCTGATCATCACAGCACATAAAGAAGACATTACGCTAATAAAGCTAAGCAACCGATGTGCTAACTTAGCAGTTTATAAGGGAAGAAAGGCTTTACGTTAGGCTTTGGAACATTGCAGCCATCTGGAGTGTCAGCATGAAATTTGGTCTCCATATTTGCATCGTTGCAAAGGTTAGCCGTCTTTTCTGTTTCTAAACTTCCTCTCACGGGGAATTTGATATACACATTTTCTGTAATCTTTTCCCCTCTTATGCTATGCATATAGTGGAATAACATAGGGGGGTGGGGAAACATGATAGTAAAAGCAATTATTTGTGTCTTCTGTCTTCATGTGCAATATGAATGGTGAATGAAACATAAAGACTAAGCCAAAACCATGCAACATCCATTTCTTTAGCATGCTGATTATTTTCACAGGATTATCTTGCTGGAGTGCTGTTATGGCTCAAACATTTCGATTCTCAATTCCTCAGGATAGTGCTTCTCAAAACATCTGTGGGAAAGGGCTATTGAAAAAAATTCCAAGCCATCAGAAACAGATATATTTTTAAATTACAAAAAAAGCAAATTGCTAAATATAGTGAGAAAAAAAAAAAAAAACCCACAAAGACATACAAAATATAAGCCTCATTTTGTTAATATTATATTCAACAGATAGGAAATTATTTTGTGAAACTGTTCTAGAAATTTCTAAATGCTTACTCTTAATTTGGACATTTACTTCAACTATCAGAGCACTGGTGGCATAGTGGTTATGAGCTAAGGCTGCTAACCAAAGGTTGGCAGTTCAAATCTACCAGCCACTCATTACAGTCCCTAGGGGGCAGTTCTACTCTGTCCTATAGGGTTGTTGTGAGTCGAAATTGACTCAACTGCAACGGCTTTATTGGATATGTAGTAATATCTCATTGTGGTTTGAATTTGCTTTTCTGATAGCATATATTGTTAAGTATCTTGTCATGCACTTCTTAGACATCTGTGTATCTTCTACTGAAGTATTTATTCAATTTTTTTTTTTAATTTTAAGTTTTACTGTGTTTCGTGTTATTGTGAAGTTTAAGAGTTATTTCTACATTCTGGCTACATGTACTATGTCAGATACATATGTTGTAAATATTTTTTTTTTCCTCAGTCTATGGCTTGTCTTTTAACTTTCTTAATAGTATCTTTAATAAAGAAGAAGTTTTTAACTTTGTTGAAGTCCAGTTTCTCAAGTTTTTATATTTTGTGCCCTAAGAAAGTTTTGCCTAACTCAAGACCAAGAAGATTTGCTTATGTTTTCATCCATACATTTTATAGTTTAGATTTGTATTTAGGTCTAAAATTCATTTCAATTTAATTTTTGTGAAATATTTTCAAAAATAAAGATTAATTTTTCTATATATATATCCAAGTTTCCAGCATGAATTATAGATGTAACTATCATTTCTCCATTATATTATGTTGCCAAATATCAATTACCATATATGTGTAGGTATATTTCTGAACTCTCTGTTCTACTCCATTTTTCTATGTCTATTCCTATGCCCACACCAGACTCTCTTCATTATTGAGATTTATGCTAAGTCTTTAAATCAGGTAGGAGAAATCTCCTGTAATAGATTGAATTGTGTCCCCCTAAAATATCTTCCAACTTGGCTAGGCCATGATTCCCAGTATTGTGTGATTGCCTACCATTTTGTTATCTGCTGTGATTTCCCTATGTGTTGTAAATTCTATCACTATGATGTGATGAGATGGATTAGTGGCAGTTATATTGATGAAATGTACAAGATTAGGTAGTGTCTTAAACCAATCTCTTTTTGAGATACAAAAAACAGAAATGAGCAGAGAGACACGAGAACCCCATACCACCAAGAAAGCCGTGCCAGGAGCGAAGTACATCCTTTGGACCTGAGGCTCCTGCATTGAGATGCTCCCAGACCAAGGGGAGACTGATGACAAAAACCTTCCTCCAGAGCCAACAGGCAGAGAGAAAGCCTTCCACTGGAGCTAGCACCCTGAATTCGGACTTGTAGCCTACTGGACTGTGAAAGAATAAACTTCTCTTTGTTAAAGTCAAATGCTAGTGGTATTTCTGTTATAGCAGCAATAGATGACCAAGACATCTCCCAAATGATTTTTTTTTCAGAATTATTTTTGTTATTCAATATTGTTTGCATTACTGTATAAATTTCCGAATCATTTGTCAAATCCTACAAAAACAAAAAATTTCTCCTGGGGCTCTGATTGGATTATGCTGCACATATGGGTCGTGTGGAGGAAAATTGAAAACTTAATGATTTTGAGTCTTCCAACCCATGCAAGTGATTTCTCCATTTATTAGGTCTTCTTTAATTTCACCCAGCAAACATGTGTAGTCCTCAGTATAGTCGTATCATACATAAACTAATGCCTAAGTATTTCCTAATTTTGTATGACATAGTGAATTGTATTTTAATTTTACTTTCTAATCATTCATTGCTGGCATATGGTGACACATTATTATACATTGACCAAGTATACCTTGACCTAGATAAATTCACATTTATCAGTTTTAGTAATTTTTTATAGATTCTTTTAGATGTTCTATGCATTTAATTCCTGAGTGCTCTGTGTATTGCTGCCCATGACCTGCTTCAGTGAAAGACTTCCTGCCTAACTACTGGTTGTGCTCTCATCAATCAGTCTGCTGCTGTCAGCCCCTTTAGGGTTACCTCAGCTGTAGACAGTCAATTTTCCAAAGTTAACTCCTTTTATGGGCTACCCATGCCCAAAGACTAATTAATATGGTAGTGTAAAGGGTCACCTTGTCCCAACTTTAAAATGCCATTCTAACTCCAGAAATTCCATGGGGTAACTTGAGGCTATTGTTGATATTGCATCATAGCTTGGTTTCTCCCTCTACCCAGTTCTGTTTCTTTATCCTCTACTTCACAGATACTGATTCCAAAGGCACTCCTAAAAAAAATTAAAATAAAAAAAATCCTGCCTGCTAAATTCTATTTCATAGTCGGCTTCCAAGGGAACCCAATCTTGACAACGATTCTTTCTTTCTACACATGAATTTTTTTTTTTTCCTTTTGAAGCTCTGTGCCTTGTAGTTCTTTTTCTTGCTTTATTGCACAGGCTAGAACCTCGAATCTAATATTTAACTGAAGTTGTAAGAGGGAATATACTTGGTTTGGTCCTGGATTTATGGGGAGAATTTTAAGCCCTTAATCATGGATGATGTCAGCTGTAGGTTCTCAGTAGATGCCTTTATCAAGTTGAGAATGTCCCCTTATATTCCTTATTTGTTAAGATATTTCAACATTAATGAGTTGTTCAAAATACAGGTGATTTGCATGGTTCCCAGCAGTTATATTCCATAAAATCCCTGCAATCACTGTATTATCAGATACAGAACTATCCTATTGGCCATAGCTGGAAATTTTTCATTTCTCTGTGTGTATGGGGGTAACCGTAAAGATGCTGAAAGTGATTTTAACAAAGAGAGTAATTTGCAAATACAGGAATCACAAATAATGAACATGAATTGTATGTTGTTTAGTTTCTAAATATTGAGGAATTTTCCAGGTTTATTTTAGAAATTTATTGGATCCTAGACTTAGAAAATGTTATGCTGTTAAATGTCTGGATTATATTATATTCATTAAAAATGTGTTGTCTTTTGTTTTGAAAGCTAGTTAAGTTACTCATGGATCAGTCGGAGCATTTCAAAGCTTTTTTTTTTCTCTCTCTTTTTTTTTGAGGCTTGCTTTGGAGAGGTCAAAGTAACTTTTACTCCTAGGATAGTTTAATCTTACTAAAAAGCTTACCCTACTGGATTTTGGTCAAAATTTTAAGTCAGTTCTTAAATAAATTCTTTATCAGTTCTTTCGTCAAAATGGAGTGTTAATTTTTTAATGGCCTTTCTTTTTCAAGTATCAGTTACACAAAAAGAAGATGAATATTTTTATTGTTGTTATTGTTATTATTGCTCTTATATGAGATTCTTTCATTAGTCCTATTTTATTTTTTCTTACCCTTTTCATAAATCTCATAGGGCACATTTATTTTATTTTTAACACTTTTGACAAGCTCTAATTTCGTCAAGACACAGAGATACAAAAGTTATGACCCTCAGTTCTAGAGTCTAAAATATAGTCTACATGAAAGAACACATAACATACCTCAAATGTTAGATTTTTTAAAGCTAGCTTTGTTTGATTCCCAGCTGAGTTCTTCAAGTGGTTCAGAAAGAAGACAAATTAATTGGTGCTTCTTTGAACCAAATAGCAGCACCTATGGCTAGTTGCCCTTCCCAGATTATTGTGGCATTGAGCCTTAGGACACCATTATGTGAGTGTTCTCTGATGGTGGCTGTCCTGGGTCATAACCTGATTTTGATAGTTACAATTGCGAATTCTTCAAAAGTCAAGATTTGGACCTCACGTATTTTCTGACATTGATGTAGTATCGAAGAAAAGCTTCAGGGAACAATCATGAAATATGTTTTATTTTAAATAATAGTATATACTGAAAATCCTGTTTACTATTTAGAAATACAATTGAAAGTATAATCACCTAAATGAGGGGGTGACGATTTGAATCAGTTTTGTATATCTTTCTATAAAACAGAAAAACCAGGTGAATTTTCTTTCACAGACTACCCAAGTCTGGAGGTAAGACTAGGATAATATAAATATTCACAGGATAATATTTATATGGCTCCTCTGTCATCAACCCTTCAAAAGTCCTAGTCCTCTCACAGCAATGTGCTCCAGAAGTCCCAGAAAACCTCTTAGTTTCTTGTGAGTAGGGTAGAAGAAAAGGGGAAAGTATGTCACGTCTACTCTAGAAGTTTCTTTTCAGAAATCTCTATCCTTCTTAAAACTGGCCTTTGACACAACTGCCAATTTATTCTTAGACAAAAATATTATAGGTTCATAAAATACATAAAAATTAAAAATAGAAAAAAATTATGAGTTTAAAAAGAACTATATTATCAATAGAAATGCATGATAGCATTTTATGTCTTTATATTTAACTAGTGGCACATCCTGAATGAAACCCATGGTGGAATAAGTAGAATAAATTTGCTCTCTAAAGTTGTCTGGGGAAATTATTACTTGCTGTGGTACCAAGAGAATATTCCTTTGACTACTTTAACTCTTAAATTTACTCCTCTTCAATTCCTTTCCTTCTTCAATATTCTCTTACTTTGCTTTGACTGCTGCTTCGTATAGTTATAGGCTTGCTGCAACCATAATGTTCTGTTTCCCTGTATCCACATCAGTTTTTGCCTGATATTTACAGCATTGGAAATACTCTATCTAATTCCTGCTCTTTTCCCTAAATCAAAAGGAATCCATCATTTTTCCTACGGTTTTACTTAGCCCACCAAGCTTAAATGGACAACTTTTGATAACCTCTGGCATTTCTAAATAAAAGATATATATGTTTGTATTAAAAAGAGATATTCTACCACTGGTCATTTCTAATCTTATATATCATCCATTAACATTTAAACATTTGTTTTTCCTGTTTCCACCACTAACTCCTAGTATTCTTTAAAGAAGGAACAAACGGTCCCTTAATTCTCTCATCCACATTGAATATTTTGAAAAATCATTTGGATTCTACCTCTAAACATCTTTTGCATTTTTATTCCTACTACTATTTTCCTAAAACAGCCTTTTATTAACTAATAATCCAATTACTAACAAATTTGAGGTTGTAAAAGGTGTCTAAATGAAGTCATACGTATTAGACCAAATTTAAGACTAACTGGTTTCTAACCTCTGACATCCTGAGCTTCCTGAAGAAATTCCATTCAGAGACAAGGTAAAACAGTACAAAAAAGTTGCTCATTACATCAAGATTTTGAACCCAAACAAAATATAGATGTTTGGTGGTCCTGGTTGAGCTATATGAGGGAGCCCTTTCTACTTGGACCCTAAAGCCCCAATAGACTAGGACCAAATCCAGCAGAAAAGTTACATTTGCCTACTTCTAAGTCAAGCCTCGAAGAGAGTATTACGCTTTACCAGTCAAAGTAAGAAATGGCATAAGAAGAATGAGGATGACAAGGAAGAGCCAAGGAGAAATGAAAGAGCTGGCCCAAATGCCTTCAACACAACTAGTTTAGGCCACTTACTTTAGGTGTTTTTGAGATGGGAAATGGCTACCTCAAAGTTACACCTCAGATTGTCATCTCAGTCATGTCAGAGTGGAGAGAAGAACTTAAGGGTCATAATTAGATGTGCTGTTAGCCTCCAATTCCAATGTGAAACAATAGAGCTTGACTGAACAACACACATAGATTTTCTTGCCTGGGTTTTAGGCAGAGAAAGCACTAAATTTGTTCCTCAAACTTACAGCTAAACTACAGGAGAACAACAAAAGTAGCCCTCCTAGAGATAAATATTATTTTTTCTCCTCACCTTTATTCTTTTGAACTTCTGTTGAATATAATATCCATGCTATATATAGATAACTTATCATTTTGATTTCATTAAAGTGTATTGAATTCTTCAGTATACCAGGCTTTGCACTAAAAAGGTACTGGGAAATCAGAGATAAATAAAAATTCGTCTTTGCCTTTGAGCAGCTTAAAATTCAGTGGCAGGCTCCCAGTTAAAATGGCAGCTTAGACAGACTCACCTTAACATCTCCGTGCAACAAGGGCTCGTAGTGTGTATAATAAACCACACAGGGGACACACCTACAAATACTTCTTAGACATAACCAAACACCTTGCAAGATTGGTTTTCTGGGTTTGAAGACTTAGGACCATAGTCTCGTGGGACAACTCAGGTAAATGAAATAAAATAGTTCATAAAGTGTAGGCTATACATCTCAATGTGGTGAGTAGTATCTGGGGTCTTAAAAACTTGTGAGCAGTCATCTACGATACGACTATTGTTTCTTTACTCGTCGCGAGCAAAAGAGAAAGAAAGAAACCAAGTATTCATAGAAGAAAGTAGTCCACAGAACTAATACTCAACACAAACCATGGCTTCATCTACCCTGAGACCTGAACTAGATGGTGCCAGGCTACCACTACTGACTATTCTGATCAGGCCCGCAAAAGATGGGTTCTTACAGAACAGGACAGAAATGTAGAATAGAATTCAAATTCTTAAAAAGTCTAGACTTACTGGGTTGGTTGAGACTAGAGGACTCTCCAAGACTAACATCCTGAGAGTCACTTTAAACCTTAAACCAAAAATATTCCTTGAGATCATCTTTTAGCTAAGTAATATATTGGCTCATAAAATAAAGAACATCACCCACGAGTAATGAGTTTTTTTAAGAAAAATAATCTATAGGAGACCAAATGGTCAAAAATCACTCTAATGCAAAGATGAGACGGTAAGGGGCAGAGAGAAACTAGCATACTGGAAATGGCACAACCAGAATGGAATTAATGAGAATAATGACACACAGTGAAAAATATAATGAATATCACTGAATAATTTGTGTAGAAATTGTTAAATGAAAAACTAATTTGCTATGTAAACTTTTACCTTAAACTCAATAAAATATTAACTAAAAAAATTCAGTGGTAGAATTTCATAAGCAAACTGCTAATTATAGTATCATGGATCAAATAATATGATAGCAAAAAAAAAAAAAAAAGAAAGAAACTGGTTGCCATCGAGTCATTTCTAACTCACAGTGATTGTACAGGACAGAGTAGAGCTATACCACTGGATTTCCAAGGTGGATTGGAACTGCTGACCTTTTGGCTAGCAGCCATGCTCTTAACCACTGCACCACTGGGGCTCCGGTATTACGATACACATAAGCATATACTGATAAAAGAGGAATTTAACTTAGATTTACTTTGGGAGAAGGATAGAACAGGGTCAGGGTTGATATGCCCAATAACTTCCCACTTGTTTATGACATTTTCACTAACTAGAATATCCTTCCTTCATGTATAGGTCGAACTTCTATCTCTTCATATCTTCCAGAAAGTGGGTTGTATTATCCACATCAAATTACATTGCATAGGAGGTTGTTCCTCTGCTTGGACTTTCCACTGACTTTCATAACGTGCTTATGAGATTTTTTGACTCTTTCTGGGACTAACTACTCTCCTTTCCCTATGAAATCAGTTGGAAGGGAAAAGTCTTTTGTATTAAAATCTGTATTTATTATATTATGAATAGTGTTGATTTGCTCTATTATAAATTACAAATGAATGAATGAACACTGCCATCCACTTGAGGGCAAAGTCATTGTTTTATTCACTTTTGCAAATTATCAGATGCTGACAGAGTAGCTGAATGGATTGATTTGTATTCCTCCAAAAGAAATATTAAAGTCCTAACCCCTGCACCTACGAATGTGCCCTTGTTTGGAAAAATGAGGTTTGTCTGTGCAGATGTTATCAGTTAAGAATGTCATACTGGAGTAGGGGGGGTCCTAATTCTAATCCCATCTGAATTGTGTTTTACAGGTGAGAAAGATAGGCACAGAAATAGAGTCACTCACAAGGGGAAGAAGGGCCAGTGGCAACCGAGGTAAATGCATTTACAAGCAACGGAGGAATGTCAAGCCTTGCCTGCAGCCATATGTTGAATCAACATTCCCCTCCCTGCTTGTGCTCTGAGGACCTCTAACTTGTATTTAAATTCCACCAATTCAGGGGTTAGTGGTGTAGATTGAAGAAGCTTTAATTTACCAAAATGGATTAAAAGAAAATACAGCTCATTATAGATTTTTGTTTCTTTTTTTTTTTTTTTAGTAGCTTTTCATCATTTTGCACTTTTTTTCCATATCCATGGGAGGTTTAAAGATTAAACAAACAAACGAAAAATCAAATGACTCACAAAAAAAAGACTCACCTGAGAGCAACAGTATAAATAAATAAATAAATAAATAAGCAGTGTATAATCCCAGAAATTCTGGAAGATTCAAATATTTGCATATTCTTAAAATGAGTGAGATAAATCCAAAGTTCCCTTCCTGTTGGGGGTTCTCATAGATGCCATTTCAGGCTCTGGTTTTACCACTCATGACAAAAATCCTGAAATGACTGATCATAAGACAAGAGCGAAGGAAGTGACTTCTCGATGTTTCTATTTTTGTCTGTATTTCTAATGACAAGGTTCGCCTTAGGCTTTTGTTTTGGGAGAGTGATAGCCTCAGGGCCAGGACCAGCTGCCTGCTTGTATCACAGCTGACGCTTATCATTTTCTCTGGTTGGGTGAGATATCATTGCACCTAGCACCTCATATTCCTTTTATCTCTCATGCATATGCCCTAAGGATAGTGCAGCACATTTAGCAAAATGATCTTAAAAAGGTTTAGTAAAGAACAGAAAGGGGAAAATAATGTACATATATATAAAATATTATATTTTTATATATTAAAATAATATATATATGTGTTTATCATCAGAGGCTTGGCTTTGATAATGCAATATGAATATAAACAAATAATAATAACATTCCCAACTAAATTATGTTGTGTTATTAGTTTGAACTTAATTCTTTTTCATTTTATGGGTAGATGGGAGACAGTTATTATGGTACTCTGTTTTTCCAAAAGGAGTTAATATTAACCTTACAGCTCGGAGGAGATAAAATACAGTTGCTCAGAAATAGAAATTATGAAAAGAGATGTGGATGGTGCTAAGAACATGATGCAAATATTGTATTTTATCATTTTAAAGTAAATAAGAAATCACAGCCAAATCCTAGTGGAAGAGAAAATTGTATATTGCAGCAGAGCTTATACTGTGAAAAGCAGGTCCACCAACAGCAACCTGGAACTAACTTCTGGCAATAATTGTCAAACTAAGTTTGACTACAGAGTTGTCAGTTTCCTTAGCTAGTTTGAAAAAATAGTAATCCAAGACAGAATAATCTTATTAAACTCAGTTTAGCATTTAAAAAAAGCTGGACTCATGTTAAAGATCAATAAAATAAAAATTGGTTTAAAAAGTGCGTACGCAAATATTATTCTATCCACAACCATTGGGGTAGACTTCTACTGTTAAACATGAAAGTTGTGAAAACAGCTGTCAAATACTACAATCCATTCAGAGTTAATATTAACATATATATTTAACTCATGAGCATAAGAATGAAGATATTATTTTCACAGAACATGTCAGTTTCAGTAATCGATCTTCTGGATGTTTTATATATCCAACAGTTTTAGTCATAATACTTTTTGAAATTTGAGATATTTAGGCTCGGAAATTCATTCAAGTTTTTAGTAAGATAGATTAATAAGTAATGGCGTATTCTTGTTGAAAGTACATTGATCATCTATAAGAATTCAAAACGTTATATCATTGTGAATAATGTTAAATGATGTTTTCTTTGACCCGCATTCCAAATATGAGAAAAAAAAGCATGTTATGGATGATAATTATTTGTTAATACTATAACTTAAATGCAGTACAATATTTTTTCCAAAGGTGACTCTTAATATTTGATGTCTTTGCCTTCAGACAGAAACCCTGGTGGCATTGTGGTTAAGAGCTACAGCTGCTAACCAAAAGATCAGCAGTTCAAATCCACCAGATGCTACTTGGAAACTTTATGGGACAGTTCTTCCCTGTCCTACCAGGTCACCATGAGTCAGAATCGACTCGACGGCGAATTTTTCCTTTTTTTTTTTGGTTCCTTTAAAACATAATTGCAATACAGATTTTTTTGCATTATATTCGTCTGCCACCCTACAACCTATAATTTTGTAATTTTGAACCAATACTACCATTAGCCACACTACAAATCAAGTATAAGGGAGAGAGTCAGAAAGTGACATTAATACCATATAATTAATTTGATTTTCATGGAATCATGATATCTTCAATGGAAGTATCAACAAATTATAACTTAACAAATCTGTTTCTGCAATAAGTTATCCCTTAGTTGTAATTTCTGCAATAAGACATTCCTTAGTTATAAGTCTTCTCTAGGCCTTTATGATCCTTACAATGAAATGGTTTTGTAGTCTGTTAGTAGGTATCTGGAGCCCTGGTGGTACAGTGGTTAAGAGCTTGGCTGTTAACTCAAAGGTCAGCAGTCTGAATCCACCATATGGGGCAGTTCTACTCTGTCCTATAGGGTAGCTATGAGTCCTAATCCACTTGAGTGCAATGGGTTTATTGTTGTTTTTAGTAGATATCTGCATAACTAAAGTGTCGATATATTTGAATATGCATAGCAATACTGAGCTGAAATATATTTTAAAAATAGGCTGTAAATAAAAAGCTACATTTACCAAATTATCAAGCCAAGTCTATATCCCTGACAATAGTGTGTTATAGGAAATGGTTCTCAGCATTCAAGGACACCATCACACCTGAGTCCAGTACAAAGTGCTGAATCAACAAAACCACCTTCTTCACAAATCTGCTTCGATTTTTGAAGGACATTGCAAAAAATATGGATTATGGAGGAGAGTTTGTATGAGGCCAAAGAGGGATAAATATAAATACGTAGAAAGAGAAAGGAGAAAAAGCAACTGAAGCCAAGCCATTGTCTCAATCCTTTCATGCTTATCCACCTACACCAACACGACAAAAAGAAAAAAAAAAAAAACTGAAAATAAGAATTTGGATTTAGATTTATGATGAAATAAATAAAGTAAGGAAGAAAATCAGTGATGTTTAGAATTGCCAGGCTAAAGTCTAGAAATATATACATATTTATACATATAGTTTTGTAATTTGAAGAGTCCTGGAAATGTCTGTTTCCATGAGTTTTTAAAAGATGACAAATGCAACTGAAAGACCACATATTTACTATTAATATTAAAATAGAAAGAAAAGAACATTTTGTGATAAATTTATAACATAAAATAATTTGAAATTTTCATGTACTTTCCCCAAGAAACCAAATGTGACAGCAACTTGAAATCTCCATTGATAGAAAATAAATAGTACTGATTTACCAGGAGGACAGGTGGTGCATGTTACAGTCAACTTAACGATGAAGAGAAAAGGGGTAGCAAGAGCTAGGTAGGGTGTCAGGCCTTGAGATGAGACTGAGACAGCCTTCAGCACATCCAAAGGAGTCCTGGTTGCACAATGGTTAAACACTCAGCGGCTAACAGAAAGGTCAGTGTTTTGAACCTACCAGCTGCTCCATGGAAGAAAAGACCTGATAATCTGCAACCGTAAAGATTACAGCCTAGGAAACCCCATGAGACAGTATTACTCTGCCACATTGGGTCCCTGTGAGTCAAAATTGACTCAACAGCACCTAAGCAACAATTAGCACATCCACAAAATTACCTCACTGCAAAGAGTTACTGAGGAGAACCCCTTTGTCTGGACTTTGCAGACATGTCAGGTGATAGGAATAAGAAGAGTCAAAGTTGGCCCAAGGTTACACATTTGTCTTGAAACATTCTAGGAACCTAAATTATACAATAAAAAAAAGGCTACATCTTAGTTCTTGGCGCAGTGTTAGTGCAATCTCTCCTCTGTAACCAACTCACACTGATTCTTTAAGAAAAGAAAAAAAATTTTTTTTTTTCCAGTGGACTTTTATTCTTTAGAGCTGAGCCAAATAGAATAGTTCTGCCTGCAGTTGCACAAATAGATTTAAAAGGCCAAACAATCATTAAATTGCTGGGAACATTTTATTCTCCTCTAATCCACCAATGTTTTAACCAATGAAGAAATCATACATTCCAACTACGCTCAGCCCTGCCATAGAAGATTACTCCTTCGAATGACAAATGTTGGCTGTTTTTCTCTTCCTTCCATTATATTATCATGGTACCATTTGGTTTTGTGTGTATTCATGCTGAGAGAAATGCTGAGTAATTTTTTATTTAATAAATGACCCACAATTCCAAGACAATCACGTATCTGCTAAACAAACATCACATTTTTCTTTCTTTCAAAAATTATTTATTTAGCATATGCTACATCAACGCTCTGGACTTTGTGTGGCATTAAGCAGAATACGTTAACCAGGATAGTCTAGGTTATGTTGTGTTATCAAACATGCAAACAATCTCAGTGGCTTAAAGCTACCTTAGTTTATTGCTGACTTCCACACAAGTCCATCAAAAGTAGCCAGAGGGGGCCTACTCATCATAGTGATGCAGCAAATTGGGCTGACTAAGCAGCTTTCGTCTCAAATTTTGCTCATTGTTGTGCTACAGGGAAAAGTGCTCTAGAGTTTTACCTTGGCAATTAAGTGCTTGCTCACCGAAGTGACACACATCACTTACACTCACAAGACACTGGTTCTAATTAATCACATGGCCATAATGACCGCAAAGGGACCCAAAGCCCCAGTGCCGTCCAGGAAGTGCAATATTACTGTGTGCTTGGAAGCCAGAGAGCTGTGAATATTTGGGTTAACAGCACTCATGATTACTACAATAGGAGGGAACCAAACTGGCCTGGACTTTGTCTTCCTGAATTTTACAATTTCAAAAATAAATAGTAATCAAATTTACAATTCCAAATTATTATGAGCATTATGAAGCTAAATAAAAGGGTTAATTTTTAGAATAGAAATAGGGACGTTTTCAAGTTAGCTAATATCTCTAAAAAGTGGCACTTAATTTGAAATCTAAAGCATGACAAGGAGTAACAGGAGTGTATTGAATGGAAATAAGACATAAGCTGTGTAAGTGATAAGGAAGTAATCCATATAAAATATTAAACACAATGGTAAATAGTAAGATTTTATTTCAAACAACATAGAAGGATTTTAAGCAGATACACTAGGCCAGTGCATTGATTAGAGATAACGATATCCATCAAAATTTAGCATAACCAATAAAGATTTGAGGGCTGGAATATTTAGAAGCTCGATGATGTCAGAGTTCTGGATTGACACATTTCCATTTCTCTTGGATTTTTCCTTACATTGGAGGTTTGTGATGTGCCATCTAATATCCCCTACAGGACTGAAAATTTTATTTCTCCATCAGCTCAGCCATCTGTCCTCTCTGGAAATAACAATGGGCTGAAGTAAGTTAACATTTCTTAAGGCCACAGCACCTTCTTGGGGCAGCCTACAACTAATGACTGATCAATAATACATAGGTAAAAATCCCTAGCCTCTTCTTTCCAACTGGGAAAACTTTACATGACCATTTTAGCTTCAGAGTTCCCCATGGGGTTGGCTGAGGCCTAATTGTGACTGGCACACACCCAACTTCTCCCTCTGCCCAGTTCTGCTTTCATCCCTTCTGTCACAAGTGCAGTTTCTTAGAAGGGTCCCAATAAAACTCCTGCATGCGTATCTCCATCTCAGAATCTGTTTTCTCAGGACCCACTACTGCATTGGTATTTCCAGTGTCAATGACTGCTAAAGTTCTAAGATTTTTAACCCATCTACCCACCAACCCACTGCTGTTGAGTCGATTCTGACTCATAGCGGCCCTATAGGACAGGGTAGAACTGCCCCATAGAGTTTCCAAGGAGCACCTGGAGGATTCAAACTGCCAACCCCTTGGTTAGCAGCCATAGCACTTAACCACTACACCATAAGGGTTTCCTTTAACCCATCTACAAGCCAGTCATTTAGCCTACCAAAGTTCATAGATGTTGGCAGAAGACATATGACTACTAGAGCAGAAACAAAGGGAAGGGATATAGCAGTAGCAAGAGTATCAACACTTGTGCTGATTTTCAGAGCTCAGTTCTCACAAAGCAACATGATGAAGGTAAGATGATATCTGAACTCATTGTGGTGCACTACAAAAAAGGACCCCATGATTAGTGTATCCGAATCTCATAATAAGCAGTTAGCCTGGCTAAACTATGCCAGAGAAGGACATTATGGTATATTCATTATAAACCAAAAACCAAACCCAGCGCCATCGAGTCAACTCCAACTCCTAGTGACCCTATAGGACAGAGTAGAACTGCCCCATAGAGTTTCCAAGGAGCACCTGGCAGATTCGAACTGCCAAACCTTTGGTTAGCAGCCGTAGCACTTAACCACTATGCCACCAGGGTTTCCATATTCATTATGCTGGATAGTAAATCAATTCATCCTTTGCTCTATAGAAGATATTATCTCTATCTTCCAGTGCTATTTTCCATACAAGCATTGTAGAAAATACAAACTAAAACAAAGGCAGTCAGTGGAGAATTTCTTACAACTGCTGGGACGACACCCAGAAAGAAGATGCTAAAATGGAATTTCAAAGCTGGATTGTCTGACAACTGGCTGGCAATAAAGACCATAGCACTGGGCGTAAGAAAACAGTGCAATTGTTAAAATATTCACCAGTCATAAACTGGGATGTTATACTGGTTAAGGGAATTGTATTAGCAAGTACAGGGTATCTAGTGTTATAGAAAAGTGAGTGAGATAGTAATTATAAGGACAAAGAAATTGGATGCTTTTGGCTCAGAGCACTTAACGCTCTAGATAAATATAATGTAGGGGTGACTGTGATAAATCATCAATTGAAAATTAAGTGTGGGAGCCTTAGGGCCTCCTTGGGAGTATATTAAGAAATGCTTGTCTCCTCAGAAAAAAAAAAAAATGAGCTGAATGTTTAAATCATAAGTGTAGTAGAGCTCTTGGACAGGCATGCTATGCCAAGGTCAGGATCCTAATTGGGAAAAATGAGACACTGTGATATGGGATTAGGACATGTGAGTTGAGGAGCTTAAAAATCTTGAATCGGCAGATTCTCCTAAGCTCACAAAAATGTTCCAACAATATCTATTAACAGCTGGCAGTACTCCTTTAGCTGAAGATGATTCAAGACTATAAATGTCACTCCCCCCAGGCCCCGCACCCCAAGTATCCTTATAACTAAGGTTAAGCCACAATCAAGGGAGCACTGAAACTGTTAAGAGAGGAAATGGAAAGTGGGTACTGTATCTTGAAGGAGGCACAGTATACAGACAACATATACCATCAGAATCCAGAAAAGCACATACACAACTGTATTCTGAGGATGCTGAATTGAGTGAGGGAAAAGGGGTAGAAGATAAGATTGGATAAGGGAGAGCTTATTAATAGGAACATTTTTCTGGAATTCAGAATTTATCAATAGGAACACTTTCCTGGAATCGTATTCCGGCAAGGACAAGGAGCAAATATTGTGTCAAATGGGGCAGGCATGGCACTAAGATGGTTCTTAGAAGCTTAAAAGATTGTATGGGCCAAGCAAGTGAAGTAGATGTGATATAAAGTTAAAGAAGAAAACAAGAAACTCAGAGAAGTGGCATACCAGATGGTGTATAGTAGGTAAAATTGAAAAATTTACCAAAAAATATAATTCACTAGTGGGCCTGGAGGAGATCCTTTTACCAAAGCAATAAAAAATGAACTGTTGAGAGGGATACCAGTATTGCTGAGAATCTCAGCTCTGGCTCTCTTCTGTAAGCCAGTGCTGATGGTAGATGATGCTGTGACAAAACTGGGCTCCCGGACAGCAAAGTGTATGAAAGAATTCCAGGAAAAAAAAAAAAAAGGCAAGGAAGTGGTATTTAATTGTCAGAAGTAAGGTAAGCATGAATATCCTAAGGAGAAGCAAGGTCGTTGTGCCACCCAGGACTGCCTGACCATCAGAGAAGTAGAGAGATAGTTAATAGAACATAAGACATGGTAAACTTAGAGGCAAGACAAATAAGCAGTGAGTATCAGTGCTGCTTACTCACTTCTTCCACAAGAAAACAAGGAAGCTGAGGGCACAATAAAAAATTCACAATCTGTGCCCATTTTCTGAATCCAAGTATATTTTCAGACTCATAACCGATTGACAAAAGAAGAAAAACACCAGTGCGAGGATATACAGTAAAGATTGAGTGAACTTCCTCCCCCCACCAAAAAAAATACAATAAAATAAAAGGACAAATACATTTTCCTGTGTAACTACACATTGGGCGACAGGGGATATCCAAACATTTATAGCACTATTACACATGGGATCCAAATTTGTATTATTATTTAGAGATCCAACTTGTCAACATCACCTGTATGTTATAGTGTTTGGGGACAAGGAAATAGAGTAATGCCTACATTTGGCTCAGGGTGGGTTTAGAGTAGCTATTAGTAAGAATCAACTTGATGGTAGTGGGTTTGGTTGTTTTGGTTTGGGTCCAATGGATTTACCAACTTGGCCAGTAGTCATTTCCCTGATTCTTTAACATGAGTCAGAATTGACTTGATGGCAAAAGGTTGATATGTAGATGGAATAGGCATATTTAGTAATTGAGTCTCTGGCCTTTGGACCTCTTGGGGCTATTGTAGTGAGGAAGGACAAGTAGAAGCCTCTTTTATTCACTGCCATGCCTCCCCTGGGTAAGGCAGTGAATAAAAGACAATTTGACATTTCTGGGTAAATGGCAGAGGTTATTACCACCCTTGAAAATTTAATGGATGCAGTGATGGTGGTCCTCATTATATCTCCATTTAATTCACTAGTCTGGTCCCTAAAAAAAATAAATAAAAACAAAACAAAACAAATAAAGAAAAAAACAAGACCTAAATGAAAACCTTGGACTGCCTCAAACTCAAGAGTAGCCCAATTGTACTGCTGTGCCAGATGTTTTATTTTTGCTAAGCAGATTACCAAAAGCTCCTGTACATGGCCTCTAACCATTATCTTGCCAAATTAATTCTTTTCATCCCTCTGGGAAGTATAAAAAATATATTGTGTTCACTTAGAATATTCTTTTATACACTTACGGTCATTTCCCACGACTGTGCTCTCCGTCAGAATAGTCTGAAAAGACCTAGGTTATCTGAGCATACTGGAGAACATAATACTTGTCCATTATACTGATGATATCATGCTAATCATATCAGCTGAAAAAAAGTAATTTCAGGCTTTAGAAAAGCACATGTATGTAACAGGGTAGGAAATAAATTCTGCAAAGACTTGAGGGGAGAAATCGTTGGTGAAAAGTTTAAGGGGTCGAGTGACTTGGGAGTTAGTAATATGTAAATGAAAAAAGAAGAGAACACATAAGTTGCAACTTGTAGCTCTACCAGGAAGAAAGATTTCCAGTGCCTAGGAGGCTTCTTTGTGGTTTGGTTACATATCCCACATATGTGGCCACATGTTACATGAGGGGAATAATGCTCTGACCCATACACCAAGTTACATGAAAAGTATCAAGATTAAGTGGGGCCCATACCAAGAAGGGTGTTACTAGGAAGAGCCTCTAGTATAAGCATCCCTATCGCTTAGGCCATATGACCTAGCAGACCCTATGGTATTCGTGATACCAGCAGAGAATAAGTTGTTCTGACAACTTATTCTAAGAGAATAAGCTCCAACAGAAAAATCACCATATTGATGACTATGGTTTCTGGCATGAGGCCATAACATCTATTGCAAGAACTGTCTATGCTTTCAAATAATCTCCTGTCATTGTCCTAGACCTTGTTGGTAGAAACATGACATCTAACTGCATGGCACCATGTGCTATGTGGCCAGAAGTGCCCATCATAAGCATGGTTCTGCTAAACCCACTAAATCATAGGGTCAGTCAACCCCATAAGCAGTACACTAAATTATAAAAGTAAATTCAGGTTTGGGACAGGCAGTGCAAGGACCATGGGTAAGCTCAAACAGCAGGTGGCTCATAACCCTCTGTCATGTAGCATAATTGCACTAATTCTCCCCCAACAGCTCACAACCACGGCCACATGGGAGGCCCCATGGGGCCAGCCAATAGAGGAAGAAAAATACTGAGCTTATTTCAGGGATTGGCTGTCTTAGTATGTGGGTGCAAATTGAAAATGGAATATGAAGCTCTATAAAACCCTCCAGGGTAATATTTAAAGAAAGCCCTTGAGGAATTCTTCCAAAGGATCAGAATTTTGGGCAATATAACTGGTTTCCCAATTTGTGTGAAAGAGGAAATGGGGTGAGGTTCAAGTATCTGTGAACAAACGGTTTGGGTATTTAGTCAAAGACTTGGAAGTGGAAAGGTTGGAAGATCATGTTTGTATGCATGTCTTTACGTCTGTCTATCTGCATTGCACATGAGACAGGTTGTGCCTCAAACTTCCAGACCTATTAGACTACTAGAAATGAGACACGTACTCCCTCTAGCATCAACCATTCTATGGGTACTGCATTCTTCTGTAATCAAGCTGGACACATAAGACACTTACACAGTATTGACAAAGTGAAAGCCATTTTGATTACTTATAGAAAGCAAACAGGAAACAATAACAACAAATGCAAAAACGGGAAACATTTACTTTTCTCCAGATTCCACATGTTCATTCTTATGTTGCTGGGCAGGCATGCTGTGGTTCAGGTCTGATGCTGTGTTCATGTCACTACTACCTCAGGCTATCACCATGCTGCCCAAAACTTCTACTCTGCCACTGGGCCTCACTCATCTCTGCTGATGACTCTCAGCACTCTACCCAGGCCCATGGGACATTCTTGCCATCAAGCTACTCAGCCCATGCTGCCTGGGTGATGGGTGGCTGCGCAACCCCTGCACGGGGCACGTTCAGGCCTCTCCTGACCTGCACAAGCAAGTGTTACAGCCCCTTTAGCTCTGCTAGCAGGGATCCTGCACAGAGGCATCTGGCTCTGCCCTGCTGTAGGAAGACCCTTGCTCAAGATCCTCTGAGGCAACCCCTGTATTGGGCACACTCAGGCCTCTACCCTGCATGGACAGTGTTACAGCTCTTTTAGCTCTACTGTCCAGTCTCTTGCCGGAAGAAGCTCAACTCTCACACTGTGGGCCAGCAAGTACATCAAAATCACTTTGCTCCATGGGCCCGCAAGCCCAGTGCCTCTGTCTCTGGCTATCTTGCCCCACCTTCAGCGTTACAAATCTCTGTTCTGGGTCTAGAAGGTTCTCAGTGCAGGGACCCAAGGACCAAAGGATACTTCAGACTCTTATTGATGGTAGTGAGAGCCCCCCTGAGCCTCTGCAGGGTTAGCCCTTATATAGGCAAACCATTTATCAATTTCAAGGCATGACCCTCCCTCCAGGAAAACAAACTTACCGATATCCTTGCTAGACAATAAGTTACTCAATTTGCATAGTCAAAGTCAATCGTTTCATGGAAGTGACAAGACCATGGCTAGAAAGTTTATATAGAAGCCATTCGTTGTACATCAATATATATTTTTTTAATTAACTTTTATTAAGCTTCAAGTGAACATTTACAAATCCAATCAGTCTGTCACGTGTAAGTTTACATACATCTTACTCCCTTCTCCCACTTGCTCTCCCCCTATTTGTACATCAATATTTTGTGGGGGTAGAGGAATTTGAATGGATTTATGTGAGTGGGCAGAAAGAGCAAAGATTTTTCTATTGTACCAAAGATCATCCTAAACAGTCAATCAGAATGACTCATACAGTTGATGACAGAAAATCTTGGTCCTTGCTTACTACGGTACTAGCCCAATGGGAGTATAAACAGAGTAGTCATGATGGCAGGGCAAAAGGATGTGTATGGGTCCCATGGCATGGGCTCCTACTTCTGATTTGGCTATAGGTGCTATTGAATGTGTGACATGCCAGCAACTGAGACACTGCTGAGCTTCAGCCACAGTCACAGTATTATCTCTTGAGGATAACTTCCAGTTGTTCGGTGGTAATTTAACTACATTTCAAGCTCTCTATTCTGGAAGTGATATAAATTTATTTTGAAAGGAATGTTCATATATTTCTGGTATGAGTTTTCCTTTCTTGTTTGCAGGACCTCAGCTTATGTTGCTTGGCAGGCACGCCCAGCCTGGACTTGCAGGCCTATGAAGCAAAGTGGTTTTGATGTACTTGCTGGCCCACAGTGTGAGAGTTGAGCTTCTTCGGGCAAGAGACTGGACAGTAGAGCTAAAAGAGCTGTAACACTGTCCATGCAGGGTAGAGGCCTAGAGTGTGCCCAATACAGGGGTTGCCTCAGAGGATCTTGGGCAAGGGTCTTCCTACAGCAGGGCAGAGCCAGATGCCTCTGTGCAGGATCCCTGCTAGCAGAGCTAAAGGGGCTGTAACACTTGCTTGTGCAGGTCAGGAGAGGCCTGAATGTGCCCCGTGCAGGGGTTGCACAACCGCCCATCTCCTAGGCACCATGGGCTGAGTAGCTTGACAGCAAGAATGTCCCATGGGCCTGGGTAGAGTGTTGAGAGTCATCAGTAGAGACAAGTGAGGCCCAGTGGCAGAGTAGAAGTTTTGGGCAGCATGGTGATAGCCTGAGGTAGTAGTGACATGAACACAGCATCAGACCTGAACCACTAAGAACATTACTGGTTTTTTAATCTACCAGCATGGGATGCAATATAACATAGCATCATGACACTGAAAGACCACACTTTACTGCAAAGGAGGTGAACGAGGGAACACATAACTATTTGGTTCACTGGTTCTATCATATACTACACCATCCAGAAGAGGCTGGTCTGCAGGAGAACTGGGATGACCTGACAGAAGCTAACAGGTGACAACTTAGAGAGATGCTAGGCAAAGATGGAATGACATACTCCAAGATACAGTACACATTCTAAATGAACAACAGTTAAATGGCATTGTCTCTACAATATGTAGACTATGAGTATCCAGGAAACGAGATGGAAACAGGGTTGATTTTACTCACTATGGCTCCCAGTGATCTACTTGGAGAAGTTGTTCTTCCCTTTCCTAAAAATCTAGATTTTGTTAGTTTCAACTACTGGTTCTCAAAGTGGAAAACCTACACCATGGGAAACAGCCATAGCCCTTTTGAACTTTAAACTGTGGCAGCCATCTGGACATTCTGTATGATGTATAACAGAGGACACAAGAAGAAAAGTTCTAATCCTGGCTAGGATAATTAACCCTGATTATCAGGAAGATGTAAGGATGCTAATAGACAATGCAGATAAGGTGGAATATATCTGAAACTTAGATGACCCACTTCAGTGTCTCTTGAGCCTAAATTATATCAATTTTGATATAATTCCATAAGTTCAGTTGCCACAGCCTAAGTATATCAGGGAAACCAGCAGATCAGACATCTCAGGATGAAGTTCTTGATCATTCTACTAGGTAAGCCAACCAGATCAGCCAGTGTGTTGAGACTGCAGAGAATCTAGAACGGGTAACCGATGATGGAGGCCCTGTGTATCGCGGTAACCTCAAGACTAGGAATTGTTGTGTGCTGAAGACAGCCTCATCTTCCAAGGTCATGCCCCCTCCCAGAGAGCATCCTGAATCCAATGACTGGTCATTGTAGGATTATTAAGGGCTAGCTTCTTTGTCCTAATTACAAACAACTCTGAAGTGCCATGTCAGCTTCAAAGCTGGGGCTTTTGTGAAATAGCATTTCGTCTCAACTTTTTCATCTACCCAATTCTTTCTTCCCTTATCTAAACTGTTATTCTCCATATCATTTCCCAATTTTTTTTTTTTTTTTCTGCATGTGAATCTTTATATCAGTCTGCTTTCCAATGACTCCAACCTGAAATAACATAGATGGACAAAGAATACCTATGAAAACTCCAAAAACCACCTCTTCATACAATAATTTTTGAAGAAAGGAAAAAATGGAGAAGGAGTGGTAGAGGCAGTGGGGGATCAGATATAAGACTATTGTAATAGTCCAAAAAAAAAGAAGCAAACCCATTGCCATTGAGTCAACTCCAGCTCATAGTGACCCTATAGTACAGGGTAGAACTGCCCTATGGGGTTTCTAAGAAGTACCTGTTGTATTTGAACTGCCGACATTTTGGTTAGCAGCAAAGCTCTTAACCACTGTACCACCAGGTTTCCTTGTAATAGACCTCATGAGAATGAAAGTGTAGCTTGGAAGAGACCAATGTAGTTGTAACTGTATAGATCAAAACTGTGAGAATGGACATTTTAGGTTTAAATATTAAGCAGGTACCCCTGATAGATTAGATGCTAAGTAAAAGAGAGTGATAAGGTGGTGGAAAGTGAAGTGTACATTTTCAATTAAAGGGAAAAATTTTATTGAAACAGTTCAGTTCCTATTTTTTGCCCTTTCTTTTGCTGATAAAATATTTTCTTGTCAAAAAACAACAGTAGTAGTAATAATGTATAAATTCAGAACTTTTCAAGATATACCTGTATGTCAGGAGTTTACATGTCATGCCCATATCAGAGTATTCTTCCATGAGTTCTCAAAATAATTAGTTTCATGGAATATTGCCTTGTTGGCATATCATTCTCTTCCAATACTCCTGATATTAGGTGAGAGACATGCCTGACAACCCTTTTATTAGCAACCTCCTTACGTATGTTTCAGTAAAGAAATTCGATTAACAGGAAATAATGTAAAATGAGCAGAGAGCCAGGAAATTCAAATTATCTGTGTTGAACAGCCTTTAGAGTGTTGATGCTTTTACTTCACTCATGTTATAGAAAAGACAGAGACCTAAGTTAGGATCATAACTGATGGTCTGCTTTTATTTTTTGTTAGTTCGTTTTTGTTGTTTTAGCACTTTACTGCACTAATTCTTCCTTCATGTGAAAGTTCAATATTAATGACGAACTGTGACTTTTCAGGATTGCATCTATTTATGATCTACTTAAATTTATCCATAGATTTAAATTTCTTTTGGAGGATGAGTGACCTATAAAGTTATACTCTGAATAACAAAAATGGGTCCACGGAATGTTGATGATTATACTTTGTTATTACAATTAGGGTTCATGGTTAACTGGTCCATAATTCTGCTGCATTATAAGTCAAGTGTTTTGAAATCCAAGTCACTTGATAGTCATAGCTTGCAACTAAAATAACATTAATTTACTAAGTGAATATTTTATGTGTATTGACTTCAATACAACACTATTATTGAAATTACCCACTGCCGTCAAGTTGATTCTGACTCTTAGTGACCTTATGGGACAGAGGGGAACTTCCTCATAGGGTTTCCAAGGAGCGTCTGGTGGATTTGAACTGCCAACCATTTGGTTAGCAGCCATAGCTCTTAACCACTAAGCCACCAGGATTTCCTTTATTCAAATTAATTATAAATTAGCCAATTAGAATTTATTTTTTGATTGATAAGCAGGATAAAATATATGGAATATCACAAGACAATGCTCTAGGAAATGCATTAAACAATTGTATTGTCAGTGGTACTGTAGCCTACTGGCATCTGGGCCTGGGGCTGTGATTTCATCAACTGAGACAAGGAAATAAAAGCAGCCACTAGGGTTGTTAGCAGAACAATGAAATATAAATAATTATTTTGAGCTAATGTTTTTAAAAATGTTTGGCTATTTAGTTCATAAAGATGGAGGGAGACTACAGGGGTAATGACACCTTACTGTTTAATTTATAAGATTATGATTCATAGAAAAATTACAAAATCACACTGAGATTTTCAAAAAACAAACTTAATTTTCCAAAAGATGTTTTTGGTATTATGGATTCAATAAATGTCTCCAAAAAATAGGTATTGGGATCTTGGTCCCTATACCTGCAACTGTAATCTGTTTTGGGAATAAGGCATTCTTTGTTATGTTAATGAGGCCGTATCAGTTTAGGGTGTGCAAACCTAATCACTTCTGAGTAATAGCGAGCAGCATAGACACAGAATCAAGCACGCACAAATGGGGTGAAGATAGATGCATATGAAGATTTCCAAGAACTGAAGAAAACTACAGCTGCTGAAGTGGAGACAAGGATCTTCCTCCACAGCCGACACAGACAGAGCCTTCACCTATAGCCAGTACGTGAAATTCAGACTTCTAGCAACTTAAACTATGAGAAAATAAATTTTTGTTATTTAATGCCACACACTTGTGGTATTTCTGTAACAGAAGCACTAGGTAACTAAGACACTTAGCATCCTAAATTAAGGAAGGAAAATTAACAAAGAAATCTCTAGGAAATGTCCCTTTTAAATCAATTTAGCATTTTTATCAATATATAGTGGCATAGTGGTTAAGTGTTACAGCTGCTAACAAAAAGGTCGGCAGTTCAAATCCACCAGGCACTCCTTGGAAACTCTATGGGGCAGTTCTACTCTGTCCTACAGGGTCACTGTGAGTCGCAATTGACTCGACGGCACTGGGTTTGGTTTTTTGGTATATGTGTAGGATAACACAATAGTGAATTTGGGGGCAGGTAATCTTGGTCCTCATTTAAATTTGCAGGGTGAGGGAAATGAATATTTCAGCACTTCTAGTCTTTGTCTGTTCCCTCACTTATTCCGGCTCTGGGAAGGAAGAGTGAATTGGCATTTGAAGATCTCCAGAACAAATTCTGAACTTCATCTTCATTCCATATGTGTTGCAAAGCCAGCTGAGCATTCAGCCAACTCTGCTGTAAATAGGAAAACTTTCTTAATTCTGTGGTTTAGCACTAGAATGCCCATGATCGCCAAACAGCTAAATCATGGTCTCAACAAGTAAGAAATTTGACACAGTATTTTGATCTTTACTGGCATACATTCTGAGTCTTTTCTTATTGGTTTTCATATTCTGGAAGAATATGTGTATAGATTGAGTTTGTCAATAAGCCCGATGCCGTTGAGTCAATTCCAACTCATAGGGACCCTACAGGACAGAGTAGAACTCCCCCATCGGGTTTCCAAGGAATGCCTGGTGGATTCGAACTGCCATTCTTTTGGTTAGCAGCCAAATACTTGACCACTATGCCACCAGGGTTTCCAAATTCTGCAGTAGTACCTGGGAACATAGCTACTAAATTCAGATAGCCAGGTCCAAATCCTATCTCTATGACTTACTGGGTCTTAGAATTTAGACAACTCAACTACATAATTTCTATTAGTTCCCTCATTTGCAAACTGAGTTTTGCATAACACTTTAAATTCCCAGGCGTATAAAAAGTACTCAATAAATGTTATCTATATCTATATTTATGTCTATGTAGTATATTTTATTACCTCTGGTGTACATATATAATATTCATAAATTAAATTCATTTTTGTTTTGCTGTAGCAGGGGAATGGACTAAACTCTTCAAAACATGATTAATACATATTGGAATACAAAGTAATTCCTGGATGTGCTGTAATTTATTGCAAAGTGTAATTTGGGGGAAAGAAACTGATTCTCAGTAATCTTAAATTTGTATGCTATTTCAAATGTAAGTAAATATAACGCTCTGGGATTAGGTAAGGGATCATGAAGCAATATTGCTTTCTAGTTAAAAGCTTGCAAAGTGGCAAAACCCAATTTACCTTATCATTGTGTGGGTTTTTGTAGTAAGAAGGAATGGAAATTGATTTTTTTCTCTAAAATAACAACAATGCTTTTAATAAACATAATGTGTGAGAAATTTTGTGGGTTTTAAATAGAATATTTTCACAGTAAAATCTAATCTCTTCATCATTTTCACACAGCAGAAGGTATTTAGAATATATGCTAAACATGCTTAAAATGGCATACTGATGAATTAATAACAATGTCTTTCAATTATTTTTTTTTCCAAATTTGGTATGATTTTTTGGAAGGTTGATTATATTTTTTTGATAAAATTTAAAAAAGTAAGTTTATGCAAAGACTAGGTATAAATATTAAACAAAAAATCCCATTCCAAAAGAGCTAATTATTTTCAATGTTTTTATTTATATTTCAAACTTTTTGCAAATGTTTCGTATTTTAATAGAATTAAAATGAGTTCTGTTTTATTCAAACTGAAATAAAATAGTTGATTTTTTTCTTTTTACATTAGAATATTTATTTCTCATAACTTTGTAAGGCTTTCCCTCCTCATGCCCTTTTAAATCAATACTTGTTTTATTTCTGGAGATTTTTTAATGCTCTCTCTTCCCCTCTGGCCCCACTTTAAAAGAATACTCAACCAATTTTCTCAGATTCAAAGTTAGAGCAACGTTTCTGGAACCAGGTTGTAAAATTTAATATGTTAATGTAACAACCACTTGTCTAGCTTAAAATTAAGAATAAACTAAATTTTCCAAAATATTTTTTTAATGGCAAGAGAAACTAAAAATCCTTAATTCCATTTCACAAATTTAATGATGTGATTGGACCATTCATAGTTTTACCATTAGGAATTAATGCAATGTCTACCTCTCTAACTATGTATGTGTCTATCTGTCTGCATGCCTGCCTGTCTTTCTATCTATCTACCTATCTATCTATAAATTTAAAATCTCCAGTATAACTTCTATCACACTGTTGCCCTAAAAATGTTAATTCAATAAATAGTCAAATAGTTTTGCTTCTGAGAAAGATAGAGTAGTAAAAGAAAGTCATCATTCCCCCTGGAATTTATTGGAAAAGTTAGATAAATCAAGTAAACTATCTTTTTTTTTTTTTTAATTTTTATTGTGCTTTAAGTGAAAGTTTATAAATCAAGTCAGTCTCTCACACAAAAACCCATGTACACCTTGCTACACACTCCCAGTTACTCTCCCCCTAATGAGACAGCCCACCCTCTCCCTCCACTCTGTCTTTTAGTGTCCATTTTGCCAGCTTCTAACCCTCACTACCCTCTCATCTCCCCTCCAGGCAGGAGATGCCAACATAGTCTCAAGTGTCCACCTGATCCAAGAAGCTCGCTCCTCACCAGCTTCCCTCTCCAACCCATTGTCCAGTCCAATCCATCTCTGAAGATCTGGCTTTGGGAATGGTTTCTGTCCTGGGCCAGCAGGAGGTCTGGGGGCCATGACCACCGGGGTCCTTCTAGTCTGAGTCAGACCATTAAGTCTGGTCTTTTTATGAGAATTTGGGGTCTGCATCCCACTGCTTCCCTGCTCCCTCAGGGGTTCTCTTGTTCCCTGTCAGGGCAGTCATTGGTTGTAACCGAGTACCATCTAGTTCTGGTCTCAGGATGATGTAGTCGCTGGTTCATGTGGCCCTTTCTGTCTCTTGCACTTGTAATTACCTTGTATCCTTGGTATTCTTCATTCTCCTTTGATCCAGGTGGGTTGAGACCAATTGATGCATCTTAGATGGCTGCTTGCTAGTGTTTAAGACCCCAGACGCCACTCTTCAAAGTGGGATCCAGAATGTTTTCTTAATAGATTTTATTGTGCCAATTGACTTATATGTCCCCTGAAACCATGGTCCCCAAACCCCTGCCCCTGCTACACTGGCCTTCAAAGCATTCAGTTTATTCAGGAAACTTCTTTGCTTTTGGTTTAGTCCAGTTGTACTGACCTCCCCTGTGTTGTGTGTTGTCTTTCCCTTCACCTAAAGTAGCTCTTATCTACTAATTAGTATTTACCCCCCATCCCCCCTTCTCCCCTCTCGTAACCACAAAACAATGTTTTCTTCTCAGTTTAAACTATTTCTCAAGTTCTTATAATAGTGATCTTATACAATATTTGTCCTTTTGCAACTTTTGCAACTGAGTAATTTCACTCAGAGTAATGCCTTCCAGTTTCCTCCATGTTATGAAATGTTTCACAGGTTTTTGATAGCAACAAGAACAAGAACAGGGCTAAAACTACAAAGAGGTGGGAACTTTGAAGAAATAGTCTGAACTCATCAGTCAATATTGCCCTAGGTGTATTTGCTGAAGGCCTTGAGAACTGCCTCTGTTAAGATTACAGCCAAGAAAACCCTATGGAGTAGTTTTACTCTGTACCACATAGGGTTGGAATAAGTCAGGGACTAACTCGACAGCAGATAGCAACAACAACAACAAAGGGAAGGATAAGAGTCAAAGTATACAAGATGTTATTTCTTAGAACATAAAAAATCAGCTGAGCCTTTGAGAGACACATGGTATGGGGCCATATATAGTCATTTTTTTCCTTAAGATATCTGCTGAGTTTTGGGCTGCAGAATTTGGGCAGGAGGCTAAAATAATACGTGAAAAGACTTTGAGTGTTAGAGCAGAGCTTTTTGCAGATTTAGATAGCAAAAAATTAGAGACCAAGAAGAACACTTAAACCTCTCATTTGAAAACTCTCGAAATCTAGGAGAAACTCAGATGTAAAGTGGGCATTACCAGTGCTGCAACCCAAAGGAGAAACATCACAGAACCTGACTGGGTTAAAAATATTATCTACCACTCTATCAGCCTAGTAGAAGAAAACATAAAATCTCTCTGGAAGAATATAACATTATCAGGGGTCTTTATTTTTTCGAAACAAAATATCATACAATCAATTAAAAACAAACACTTAGCTATGTAAAAGATGGGTCCACCTGGAAAAAAAAATGAGAAAAAACAAATCCAAAAGAAACACATTTCCACAGATCACCGAGATATAATAGATTCATGACAAGGACTGTAAAATAACTATGATTAATAGAGTCAAGAAAAATTACAAGAAGATGGTGGAAATAGTTGAAAATTATTTTTTTGGAATAGAAATGGAATATATAACAAAAAATCAAACAGATATACTAAAAATAAAAAACTAAAATATCTGAAATTAACAATTCAGTGGATGGGTTTCAAAGCACATTAGACACCACTAAAAATGGGAACAGTTAACTGGAAGATACATCAAAATCAATTATATAAACTGAAACACAGAAGGGAAAAAATCAGAACAGGAAAGAGTATTAAGCACATGTGGAACACAAGGCAAATGTCTAATGTACATTTGTTTGTTGGAGTCTCAGAGAGATAGAAGAGAGTAATTGGAACTAAACATTATTTGACAATATAGGCCACTTGTCAGCATCAAAATAGACCTAAATTTACTTGATAGGAAACTATACAAGCTATCTGGATTCCAACAAAGAAATTATAGCACTTTGGCCACTCACTCTTAAATACGTCATACATGTATAGTCCAGTTAGTGGGGTATTGCTCAAACAGATTCAAATAGTCAAATCAGTGGAGTGCTGCTCTAACAGATACCTACAATGTGGAAGCAGTTTGGGAACTGAGTAATGGATAAAGACTGGAAGGGTTTTCAAGTGCCTAATAGTAAAAGCCACTGCAAGTTGGTCATTTTTTTCCCATTGTGGTGGCTTGCACATTGTTGGGAAGCTGAAAGCTAGCAACTGGCATTTCAAATAGCAGCGCAGTCATTCACGATGGGCAGGTTTCAGTGGAGCTGACTAGGAAGAAAGACCTTGTAGTCTACTTCTTGGAAAAATTGGCCAGTGAAAAACTTGTGAATAGAAGCAGAATATTTTCTTGAAAAAGTTCTGAAAAGATGAGTGCTTCAGATTGGAAGGTACTCAAAATTCGACTGGGAGAGAACTGCCTCCTCAAAGTAAAAAAAAAACTAAAACTAATCCAGTTGGCTTTGATGCATAGCGACAGTATAGGACAGAGTAGAACTGCCCCGTAGGGATTCCAATGAGCACCTGGTGGTTTTGAGCTGCCAACTTTTTGGTTAGCAGCTGTAGCTCTTAACCACTATGCCACCAGGTAGAGTCAACCTTAATGATGTAGATGGATCAAAGTTTTTGAGGCCTTCATTTGCCGATGTGGCATTATTCAAAATGAAAAGAAACAACTGCAAACATCCATTAATGATCATGATGTGGAATGCACAAAGTATGAATCTAAGAAAACTGGAAGTTGTCAAAAATGAAATAGAATTCACAAAGATCGATACCCTAGACATCAGTGAACTGAAATGGACTGGTATTCGCCTTTTTAAATCAGGCAATCATATTATCCACAAATTGGCAAATTGAAGAGAAATGGTGTCATATGTTTAGTCAAAAAAAACATTTCAAGACCTATTTTGAAGTACAATACTGTCAGTGATAGCATAATATCCATACACTTATAAGGAAGACAAATTAATATGAATATTATTCAAATTTACACACTAGCTATTAATGCCAAAGATAAAGAAATTGAAGATTTTTCTAACTTCTGCAATCTGAAGTTGATCAAACATGCAATTGAGTTGAACTGATAATTACTGGTGATTGGAACACAAAAGTTGGAAAGAAGAAGGACCCGTGCTTGAGAAATATGGCCTTGATGATAGAAACGATGCCAGAAATGGCTTGATAGAATTTTGCAACAGTAATGCCTTATTCATTGCAAATACTTTTCTTCAACAATAATTGCTACTATATACATGGACCTCACCAGATGGAAAACACAGAAATCAAATTGACCACGTCTGTGGAAAGAGATGATGGGAAAGCTCAATATCTTCAGTCAGAACAAGGCCTGGGCTCGACTGAGGAATCGACCATGAATCAGTCATATGCAAGTTGAAGATGAAGAAAATTGACACAAATCCAGGAGAACCAAAATACAGCCTTGAGTATATTCTGCCTGAATTTGGAGACCTTCTCAAGAACGGATTTTACCCATTGAACACTAATGATCAAAGACAGGAAAAGTTGAGGAATGATGTCAATTACATCATATGTGAAGAAAACAGAAGATCCTTAAAAAGACAGGAAGGAAAAAAAAAACAAAAACGGATGTCAGAAGAGACTCTGAAACTTGCTTTTGAACATAGAATAGCTAAAGCGAATGGACGAAATAATGAAATAAAAGAGCTGAATGGAAGATTTCAAAGGGTGACCCAAGAAGACAAAGCACTATAATGATATGTGAAAAGACCTGGAGTTAAAAAAGCAAAAAGGGAAGAACATGCTCGACATTTCTCAAGCTGGAAGAACAGAAATAAAACTTCAAGCCTTGGTGGCTATTTTGAAAGACTCTCTAGAAAGGCAAAATATTGAAGGACTCGGGAAGTATCTAATGAAGATGGAAGAAATACACTGAGTCACTGTACCAAAAAGAATTGGTCGACATTTTAACATTTCAGGAGGTAGCATATGTATTATCAAGAACCAATGGTGCTGAAGGAAGATGTCTAAGCTGCACTGAAGGCATTGGTGAAAAACAAGCCTCCAGGAATTGACAGAATACCAATTTCAACAAATGGATGCAGTGCTGGAAGTACTCATCTAAGACAAAACGTTTGGAAGTCAGCTACCTGGTGAACTGATTGGAAGAAATCTATATTTATGCCCATTCCAAAGAATGGTGATCCAACAGAATGTAGAAATCAACACATAATATCATTAATATAACACAAAAGTGAAATTTTGTTGAAGGTAACTCAAATATGGTCACAGCAGTACATTGACAGGAAACTGTCAGAAATTCAATTGAGATTTAGAAGAGGCATGGAAGGAGGGATATCATTGCTGACGCCAGATGGATCTTAGCTGAAAGCAGAGAATACCAGAAAGATGTTTTCCTGTGTTTTATTGACTATACAAAGGCATCCGACTGTGTGGATCATAACAAATTATGGATAATATTGTGAAGAATGGGAATTCCAGAACTCTTGATTGTACTCATGTGGAATCTGTACATAGACCAAGAGGCAGCCTTTTGAACAGAATAAGGAGATACTTTGTTGCTCAAAACTCAGGAATGTTGTGTATCAGGGTTGTAGCTTTTCACTGTAGTTAACCAGTCTGTATGATGACCAAATAATCAAAAAAGCTGGACTTTAAGAAGAAGAATGTGGTATCACGGTTGGTGGAAGGCTCATTAACGACCTACGATATGCAGATAAAACAATCTTGCTTGCTGAAAGAGAAGAAGATTTGAAGCACTTGATGAAAATCAAAGACTACAGCCTTCAGCATGGATTACATCTCAACACAAAGAAAACAAAAATCCTCACAACTGGACCAATAACAACAATTATGATTAATGAAGAAACGATTGAAGTTTTCAAGGATTTCATTTTACTCAGATCCACAGTCAATGCCCAGGGAGGCAGCAGTCAAGAAATCATTGGGCAAATCTGCTTCAAAAGACCTCTTTAAATTGTTGAAAAGCAAAGATGTCACTTTAGGGACTAAGGTGTGCCTGACTCAGGCCATGGTATTTTCAATTGCCTCATATGCTCTCAAAATCTGAACAGTGAATAAGGAAGAACAGAGAATAATTGATGTCTTGAATTATGGTGTTGGTCAAGAGTATTGACTATATCAAGGGCTGCCAGAAGGGACAAGTCTGTATTGGAAGAAATACAGCCAAAATGTTCTTTAGAAGCAAAGGGTGGGGAGGCTTTGTCTCGAGTAATTTGGACATATTATGAGGATGGACCAGTACCTGGAGAATGACGTCATGCTTGGTAAGGTAAAGGATCATGGAAAAAGAGGAAAAGCCTCAAGGAGATGGACTGATACAGTGGCTGGAGCAATGGGCTCAAGCAAAAGAATGATTGTGAGGATAGTGCAGGACTGGCAGTATTTCCTTCTGTTGTTCATAGGGCCTCTGTAAGTCAGAACCAACTCCATGGCACCTAACAACAACGACATAGTCGATTCATCTGAAGATTTTAGTAAATATTAAGGTTTTGTACTTTGGTTAAAAATTTAGAGTTTACAGATACTTTCAAAAAATTTATTTGTATATATTTTTTTATTATTCCATTAAAGAGCAATTGTTTTGTTTCCACTCAGTCAAGGGGATAAAATTTACATGTTTTCCATTTGAAATTCTTGTTTTCTTTTAATGGGGGAGAGGTAGATTTTGCATCGTATTAATTCATTTATAATACTAATTTTTTTGTGTGTTTAAAAAAATGCCACTAGCTGTATTTAACAACCTCCGAGCCCCAAACAAAAAAACCAAGCCCAGTCCGCTTTTAATTCTTTTCAAAATCTATTTGCATACACATGTCTCAAAACCAGAGCATCTTACATCATTTTAACATGACTTTTTTTTTTATGAGTTATCTAAGTAAAAGTAGCACTGGCCTAATGTTACTCAGCGTGATCTAATTAACATAACAAAAGAAAACTATTTCCAAACAGATATATTTTCAATGGGAATTGCATGCTTTCCTTCTCCGGGCCCTTTAAAAGTGCAGTATTTTTGCCTGAGGCTGAAAACTGAACTCTATGCTTTTTAAACTTCCTTCATTGCTGGCAATTCTATTTTTTATTTTTAATCCAATCAATTTAATTCATTAAATCAATAGTTATTCAATAGCCTGCAGCACTCTATGTTACTTCGCCATTTTAAAGGCCTTGCTGTCTGAAGGGAAGAGCAGATGTATTTATTTTCACATTACTTCAATTAATTGTTTTCATAATTTCATTCCATTCTTCTTTCCATCAATTTCTTCCTTTCTTCCTCTCAGTCTCTTATCCTACTTTCATTTCTTTATTTCTTTCTTAACTAATTTTATGGCTCTACCTCATTTTAAATCAGTGGAAAGAAATATTTTATTTAAAACAATCTTGATATTCTGGATTGTTTTGAAAATGTCTCAATAGTGTTTGAAAATATACATTGTCTTAGTCACCTAGTGTGCCATAATGAGATACCACAAGTGGGTGGCTCTAAGGGAAGGTACTTCCTTGTTGGCAGCCCCCGGAGTTTCTTGGTTGTTTCTTGTGCTCTTTAACATCCCTCGGTATCTGTCTCTCCTAGAATATGTCTGTCTATTCTGATATTTTCACAACTCTCAGAAATTATTAGTTTTAGGACTACTCTACTCTGATATACTCTACTCTGATATGATCTTATTAGGATAACAAAAGAAAACTCCTATTTCCAAACAGGATTATATTTACAGGCAAGGGGTTTAGAATTTAAACATGTATTTTTGGGACACATTCAAATCTGTTTAAATGACCATTTTGAATTTATGGTTTATCATCTAATAAAAAGTGAGATAAGGACATTGTCACCTAAGCTTATTCTGTTGTTGTTGGGTTCTGTTGAGTAATATTAAATAAAATTGTTGATTCTTTGGGAGGTCAAGCATCTTTTCCAGATTGTCTGGTGATCCTTGTGTGCTTTTTTCTCGTAGTCACTTCTGGAACTCAGTTCATGCGTTCTATTTCCTCTCAGCTGATAAGGTTATTCTTTTATATTTGCTCCATGTTGACTCAGAAATGATTATCTGCCTGACAAAACACGGTTGTGGTCACTCTGCAGAAGAGTGATTGGTACCCCACCAAAATTTAGTTTGAATGCCAAAACTGGTGACTACACACACACACACACACACACACCCCGAGAAAGCACGCTAAGAACTCATATCACGAAGCTTTCTCAGAAGAGCGGGGAGGGATTTCATGCAGGTCTGAAAATGGCTTGGGAACTGATTGGGGTTTTTTCATACATAGGGAGTTGAAGCTTGTATGAGTGCCCCTTCAGGGACTGTATAGTTTGAACTCCCCTTCAGTGCCAAGGTAGGGAGTGCTAAGGTTTCTTTTTGGCTTGCCCAGATGTGGGGGAAGAGGATAAAAGGGAGGGGTGGGGATTAAAATCTGTCAACAGTCAAACATAAAAAATGGATTCAGACCTTCAGAGAGAGAGAGAGACAAAGTAAGAGAAAGGTTCATACTTGTCACTATGAGAAAGAATCGACTAGATGGCAATGGGTTTGATTTGGTTTTGGATGGGTACAAGAGACTTAAATAAACTTTTGAAGCCATGGAGGAAGTTTATATCACATAATGTCAAATAAAATTTAATATACCCTTTTTCTTAAGGTCATTTGACTATCATTCCACAAAAAATTTCCATTATCTACCTTTTTATTTTTATTTTTGCTGCACATACCTCTGGTTCTGTGACTTTCTCTCTTTCCCTTTTGTCTCTTCTTTTCCCTGAACTTGTGTCTATTTCTTTTTTAAAAATAAATTTATTGAGATATAATACACATATCATGATAAGCTTATCCTAGCTGATATTTAAATAAAACTGTGTTTAATTACTGCCACAGAATTGTTTGTGAGGTCACTGATTCACCCATTTAAAGTGTACAACTTAATAGTTTTAGTATGATCAGAGTTGTACAATCATCTTCACAACAAATTTTGGAACACTTTTATTACCCTAAAAAGAGAACCTTTATATATTAGCTTTTATATATACATTAGTTTCTGTTTTAAAGTCTATTTTGATTGTGTGTGCATCGCTTTATATTTATCCTAGTTAGAGCTCATTGAGCTTCTTGGATGTGTAGTTTAATGTTGTTTATCAAATTCAGGAAAAAATTCAGGTAATATTTCTTTGAATATTTTTTCCTCCCATTTTCTCTGTCTCCTTTCCTTCTGGAACACCTACGACACATATATTTGTGGGTCACATGGTATCCCTTATTTCTCTGACGGTCTGTTATTTTTTTCTTTTTCATTCATTTTCTCTCTGTTTTTCTGTACCTATCTTTGAGTTTACCAATTCTTTTTTTCTGCCAGTTCAAATTTGCTTTTGAGCCCCTCTAACAAATACTTAAAAATAGAAAGAACAAAATGAATAGATGAATTTTATTGCATCTTAAATATACCACCCATAAGTTTTAGGAATCATCCAGGCTCATTTCTGCAGCTGAACAACTCTTAGATCTTTAGATCTTACTCATCAGTCTGTTGAACTGTTTTCCTTTTTTTTTTTTAAACTGTTATGGCTTCCTGAGTTAAAGCAGCTGAACTGATACAAGTTCATTATCGTTGCCTTAAAGAATTAACTCAAATCTTTTTTTTTTTATGGGCTCAAAATACTGAACAAGCAGCACCTACCTTCTTCTGAATCCTATGGATGTATTTTTCACCCAGGAAGTTTCTAATTTCAACAAGAGACCTATTCTCCTGAATAATGACATTAATGGGGAACTGAGCATACACAGACTTCATCTCGTAATGGAAGCTCAGCATAACACCCTTGATCATGTTCTATACATAACGACAAATAGTGTGAATTCTAGCCAGTTCCTTTTCCTTTCTATTTCCCCACCATTTGTCAACTCACAAAGTCTTTTTATTTACAAGGAAACTGAGTTCTACACTGATGTGATTGAAGTCCCTCTGCAAAGTTCCTCTGAGACCCATCACAATAACTGTTCATCCCTTCATAGTGCAGTCAACATTTTCTGAAATATCAACATTGTGGTTGCTAAGAATGACCTTCATTATTGCAGTAGATGCAGCAAAAAGCACTCCTAATGGATTTTTCATTTTAGTTATTTTACTTTTCAACTCCAGAATTTCCACTTGGTCTTTGATTATTATTTCTGTCTCTTTATTGATATGGACTTCATACCTTTTGTTTTTACTCTATAAACATGGTTTCCTTTAGTTCTTCGGATACATTTATAATAGCCACTTTAAAGTCTTTGTTCTAACAACTGGTCACGTTCTGTTTCCTACCTTTTTCTCTGTGTGGGTCACATTTTCATATTTCTTTGCCTAGCTCAATTTAATGTTGGAAATAAGTACTTTAGATAATATATTAGAGAAGCTTAGGTGGTACTGGTCCCCTTCCAGGGATCGTTATTGTTGTTTGTTCACTGGCTGGATTATTTTACTGAAGTGTATTTCCCTAGAGGCATGAATTCTCTGCTATTGCTCCTCAGAGAGTGCAGCCTTAAGCATGCACAAACTCACTCTGGGGTGGGTTGTCTAAGTATGGTTTCTTTGGCCATCTCTTTCTCTTACCACATCCATTTAATAAATTCTATTAATTGATTGATAATTGATTAATATTTTCAGCAATGCCCAGAGGCATAAATTGCTCCACAGGTTGATACAGTTAAATTCTTTTTTTTTTTTTTGCAGAAATATTGTTTGAAGTCAGCGTTTGATATTTGTTATGACTCCAGAAGGGCTGTTCTTAGAGATATGACTTCTTTGTTCTTTCTGGAATACTAGCTGACCTAATATTTACCTTATATCTCTAATGAAGCTACCATTCTCCTTTCCATTGCTTTTCACCAAAACCTCCACTGTTTTTAGGATCTGCTTAGGTTTGAAGTATTCCTCATACTTTCTTTGGGAAGAGCTTTAGAGCTCTGTGTTTTATGGCCTGTTTCTCCTCAAATCTCTGACCCTCAGCTCTGGAGTTGGAGGTAGAGACAGTGGCACACTTCTCTCTGAGTGACATAGTGCTTTAGGAAATGGGCACTTGGCAAGGAAGAGGGAGGCAACAGCCTCTGAACTTCTTAACTTGGTCATCTTCTTTAGGTACAAGCCAAAGTAAAGGCAGCTGGGACCCAGTGTTCTTACTGTGCTGCACTGATGGTAGAGTTTCTGTCTCATGAGTGGGGAGGGGTAGGAGGAAGAAAGTGTCCCCACCACTTCTCCACACTCTCTTATTCTTTGCAACAAGTATTGGGGGGAACTGAAAGACAAATGCTAATGCCCTGGCCCACCTAGGATGATACTATACACCTCAACTGAGAATTGGAGGGAGAGAGAGCCCTGGATTCTCGACTGCACCTACCTCAAATGGGGTTTCTATCACACTAGTGGGTGAGAGGGACAGTGAGTTGTGTTTCAAACACCACAGACTCCAGCTGTTCTAACGAAGTTTTAATAGATTTTCTTGAATAAATGTTTTTTCATTTGTTGTATGCCTTTAGGACCATTTTGAGAGACTTTAAATGGTTGTTTTTATAATTTTTTTAAATCATTTTCACTGAGAAGTGGTCTACAGAGCTTCTCACATTGTCATTCCATAATTAGAATCCCTATGTTTATTTCTTATGTAGTGCGAGTCAGCTTCTGTTTTGTTTTGCTGTCTCCTACCAAAGTGTGCCTTCAGAGCTTCACTGTCTAGATTAAATCAGCTTCTCGAGGCATTTAGTTCCCCAAGAGAAGTCTGCCAGATATTTTTTTCCTGTGTTTTGCTGTAATATCTTAAAGACTGTTTCGATTTTTTAAAAAAGTAAGCAATATGAATATCTACAGGAATCATGATATTCATTTTATGAAAATTTTACTTTTGCTAAGAAAGGTCAAGATACATTTGCGTGCACATAAAGCTTTTAAAAGTAGTGGCTTGGGGGGCCAAGATGGCTGACTAGGCAGACGCTACTTCAGATCTCTCTTGCAACAAAGACTCAGAAAAACAAGTGAATCGATCACATACATGTCAATCTACGAACCCTGAACAACAAACACAGATTTAGAGTTGACCTGAGTGACAGAGACCCAGAACGAACAACTACGGGGAAGCAGAGACTATTTTCGGAGCATGGAGCCAGTGTCCCAGTCAGGTAACCTTGGCGCCGGGCTTAGGACTGGGCTCAGGGTAGCTGAACACAACATCCTGTGACAGCGCAAACACGGGGAGCAGCCCTACCCCCCTGAACTGACCTCGGGAGGGGGCCCAGCTGGTCAGCACAGGCGGCGCGGCGACGGGGCTGGTGGGAGGAGAAGTCCCGGGGAGGCAGCAACTGGTTTTGGAGTCGGGAGTGCAGCGTCCCAGCCGGGGAACCTTGGTGCGGGGCTTTGGACTGGACGCAGTGGAGCTGAGCAGGATGTCCTGTGAAGGTGCAAACACGGGGCGCAGCCCTACCCCCCTGAACTGACCCCGGGAGGGGGCCCAGCCGGTCTGCGCAGGTGGCGCGGTGACATGGCTGGTGGGAGGAGAAGTGCCCGGGAGGCAGCGACTGGTTTTGGAGCCGGGAGTGCAGCATCCGAGCCGGGGAACCTTGATGCTGGGCTCTGGACTGGCAGTGGAGAAACTGACCACGGCTTCTGCGGGCCTGACCCTCGGAGGCAATCTCTACCCAGCCAGCACACATAGGCGACACGCCCCTTGGGAATCTCAGATAAAATATTCCAAGCAAGATAAGTAACTTTGTCTATATTCTGGGGTGCTACTCTCTCCTGTTTTTCTGAACCCTCCCCCTCCTTCCCAGGGGGCTTCATTAACATTGGAATTTCCTGAGCCAGACAGAGAACTGCTCCACAGCTTTTCTTTTCCCTTTTTTTTTGGTCTTTTCCTAACCCATTCTTCTGGCCTGAGAGAAGCAACCACAAAAAACCCAGGGACCAAAAATCCTTCCCTAACTGGACTAAAAACACAGAATGAGCTCCAGCCAAGCATATGTGATCCATATCTCGGGCTTTCATCCCTACAGGGAACAAGGTGGCTATTATAATGCAAAGGCATTTCTGATAGGCGATCTGACTGCATTTTTTAGTGGATTTACTGGAAAAAAAAAGTTTCCCAGGTCTGATATCTCTGCATATTCAACAGAGCCCTCACTGACCCACAACAGGGAACTGAGGGCTGAAGCTCCCCCCAGACCACCTTGCCTCCTGCCTTAGGGGTCTAAGGAGGGTGATACCTACCAATCTGTAGAGGTACTTGCATTGGGGGCCTAAGGTACAGCTGCAGAGCCCTCCCACCAAGGTGCTTTAGGAATAGAGATACATCTACCTCACTGACACTTGGGGGAAGCCTGTCAGGATCCTGCCCCCCCTGGAGTGTGAACCCCAGTTGCTAATAGAATCTGGTGCACACAACTATCACCACTACTTCTCAAGGTGGATAGGTGTTAGGGTGCATCACACACTTGATGACCCAAAATCAGATTCTATTCAAGAATAGTGAATGGGCTCAGGCATATATATCTGGTAACAGCCCAAACCAGCTGGAAATAGGTCATAAGTAAGTCAAGGGCTACAACAATCAAGACAGCACAATCTAGTACCCCATCCATGTATATTGAAAGAAAACAGAACAAGATAAGACTCGGTGAGCAAATATAGAATAAACCACTACAATATCTTATTGATGGCTCGGAGACAGCAGTCAAAATCAAACCACATAAAGAAGCCAACCATGATTGCTTCCACAACTCCCCAAACTAAAGAATCAAAATCTTTCCCAAATGAAGATACAATTCTGGAATTATCAGATACAGAATATAAAAAACTAATTTACAGAATGCTTCAAGACATCAGGGATGACCTCAGAAATGAAATAAGGCAAACTGCAGAAAAAGCCAAGGAACACACTGATAAAACAGTTGAAGAACTCAAAAAGATTATTCAAGAACATAGTGGAAAAATTAATAAGTTGCAAGAATCCATAGAGAGACAGCATGTAGAAATCCAAAATATTAACAATAAAATTACAGAATTAGACAACGCAATAGGAAGTCAGAGGAGCAGACTCGAGCAGTTAGAATGCAGAGTCGGAAATCTGGAGGACCAGGGAATTAACACCAATATAGCTGAAAGAAAATCAGATAAAAGAATTTAAAAAAATGAAGAAACCCTAAGAATCATGTGGGACTCTATCAAGAAGGATAACTTGCATGTGATTGGAGTCCCAGAACAGGGAGGGATAACAGAAAACACAGAGAGACTAGTTGAAGATCTGCTGGCAGAAAACTTCCCTGACATCATGAAAGACGAAAGGATATCTATCCAAGATGCTCATCGAGCCCCATTTAAGATAGATCCAAAAAGAAAAACACCAAGACTTATTATCATCAAACTTGCCAAAATCAAAGATAAAGAGAAAATTTTAAAAGCAGCCAGGGAGAAAAGAAAGGTCTCCTACAAGGGAGAATCAATAAGAATAAGTTCAGACTACTCAGCAGAAACCATGCAGGCAAGAAGGCAATGGGATGACATATACAGAGCACTGAAGGAGAAAAACTGCCAGTCAAGGATCATATATCCAGCAAAACTCTCTTTGAAATATGAAGGTGGAATTAAGACATTTACAGATAAACAAAAGCTTAGAGAATTTGCAAAAACCAAACCAAAGCTACAAGAAATACTAAAGGAAATTGTTTGGTCAGAAAACCAATAATATCAGACACCAGCACAACACAAGGTCACAGAACAGAAAATCCTGATATCAACTCAAATAGGGAAATCACAAAAACAAATTAAGATTAATTAAAAAAAAAAAAACACTCAAAACAGGGAATCATTGAAGTCAATATGTAAAAGATCACAATAATCAAAAAGAGGGACTAAATACAGGTGGCATAAAACTGCCAAATGGAGAGGGATACAAGGCAATATAGGACAGTACAAGTTAGGTTTTTACTTAGAAAAATAGGGGTAAATATTAAGGTGACCACAAAGAGGTATAACAACTCCATAACTCAAAATAAAAACCAAGAAAAACGTAACAACTCAGCAAACATAAGGTCAAATACTATGAAAATGAGGACCACACAATTTACAAAGAAAAACATCTCAGCACAAAAAAGTAAGTGGAAAATTGAAATTGTCAACAACACACATAAAAAGGCATCAAAATGACAACATTAAACACTTATCTATAATTACGCTGAATGTAAATGGACTAAATGCACCAATAAAGAGACAGAGAGTCTCAGATTGGATAAAGAAACACGATCCGTCTATATGCTGCCTACAAGAGACACACCTTAGACTTAGAGACACAAACAAACTAAAACTCAAAGGATGGAAAAAAATATATCAAGCAAACAATAAGCAAAAAAGAAGAGGAGTAGCAATATTAATTTCTGACAAAATAGACTTTAAACTTAAATCCACCCCAAAGGATAAAGAAGGACACTACGTAATGATAAAAGGGACAATTGACCAGGAAGATATAACCATATTAAATATTTATGCACCCAATGACAGGGCTGCAAGATACATAAAACAAATTTTAACAGAACTGAAAAGTGAGATAGACACCTCCACATTTACAGTAGGAGACTTCAACACACCACTTTTGGAGAAGGACAGGACATCCAGTAAGAAGCTCAGTAGAGACACGGAAGACCTAATTACAACAATCAACCAACTTGACCTCATTGACTTATACAGAACACTCCACCCAACTGCTGCAAAGTATACTTTTTTTTCTAGCGCACATGGAACATTCTCTAGAATAGACCACATATTAGGTCATAAAACAAACCTTTGCAGAATCCAAAACATTAGAATATTACAAAGCATCTTCTCAGACCACAAGGCCATAAAAGTGGAAATGAATAACAGAAAAATTAGGGAAAAGAAATCAAATACTTGGAAACTGAACAATACCCTGCTCAAAAAAGACTGGGTTATAGAAGACATTAAGGAGGGAATAAGAAAATTCATAGAATGCAACGAGAATGAAAATACTTCCTATCAAAACCTCTGGGACACAGCAAAAGCAGTGCTCAGAGGCCAATTTATATTGATAAATGCACACATACAAAAAGAAGAAAGAGCCCAAATCAGAGAACTGTCCCTACAACTTGAACAAATAGAAAGGGAACAACAAAAGAATCCATCAGGCACCAGAAGAAAACAAATAATAAAAATTAGAGCTGAACTAAATGAATCAGAAAACAGAAAAACAATTGAAAGAATTAACAAAGCCAAAAACTGGTTCTTCGAAAAAATTAACAAAATGGATAAACCATTGGCCAGACTAACTAAAGAAATACAGGAAAGGAAACAAATACCCTGAATAAGAAACGAGATGTGCCACATCACAATTCACCCAACTGAAATTAAAAGAATCATATCAGATTATTACAAAAAATTGTACTCTAACAAATTTGCAAACTTAGAAGAAATGGATGAATTCTTGGAAAAACACTACCTACCTAAGCTAACACAATCAGAAGTAGAACAACTAAATAGAGCCATAACAAAAAAAGAGATAGAAACGGTAATCAAAAAACTCCCAACAAAAAAAAGCCCTGGCCCGGATGGCTTTACTGCAGAGTTCTACCAAACTTTCAGAGAAGAATTAACACCACTACTACTAAAGGTATTTCAAAGCATAGAAAATGACGGAATACTATCGAACTCATTCTGTAAAACCACCATCTCCCTGATACGAAAACTAGGTAAAGACATCACAAAAAAAGAAAATTACAGACCTATATCCCTCATGAACATAGAAGCAAAAATCCTCAACAAAATTCTAGCCAATAGAATTCAACAACATATCAAAAAATTATTTCACGATGACCAAGTGGGATTTATACCAGGTATGCAGGGCTGGTTTAATATCAGAAAAAGCATTAATGTAATCCACCTTATAAATAAAACAAAAGACAAAAACCACATGATCTTATCAATTGATGCAGAAAAGGCATTTGACAAAGTCCAACACCCATTTATGATAAAAACTCTCACCAAAATAGGAATTGAAGGAAAATTCCTCAACATAATAAAGGGCATCTATACAAAGCCAACAGCCAACATCACTCTAAATGGCGAGAGCCTGAAAGCATTTCCCTTGAGAACGGGAACCAGACAAGGATGCCCTTTATCACCACTCTTATTCAACATCGTGCTAGAGGTCCTAGACAGGGCAATTAGGCTAGACAAAGAAATAAAGGGCATCCGGATTGGCAAGGAGGAAGTAAAATTATCTCTATTTGCAGATGACATGATCTTATACACAGAAAACCCTAAGGAATCCTCCAGGAAACTACTGAAACTAATAGAAGAGTTTCGCAGAGTCTCAGGTTATAAGATAAACATACAAAAATCACTTGGATTCCTCTACATCAACAAAAAGAACATTGAAGAGGAAACAACCAAATCAATACCATTCACAGTAGCCCCCAAGAAGATAAAATACTTAGGAATAAATCTTACCAAGGATGTAATAGACCTATAGAAAGAAAACTGTAAAGTACTACTACAAGAAATTAAAAAGGACTTACTTAAGTGGAAAAACATACCTTGCTCATGGATAGGAAGACTTAACATAGTAAAAATGTCTTTTCTACCAAAAGCCGTCTATACATACAATGCACTTCCGAGCCAAATTCCAATGTCATTTTTTAATGTGATAGAGAAACAAATCACCAAATTCATATGGAAGGGAAAGAAGCCTTGGATAAGCAAAGCATTACTGAAAAAGGAGAAGAAAGTGAGAGGCCTCACTTGACCTGATTTCAGAAGCTATTATACAGCCACAGCAGTCAAAACAGCCTGGTACTGGTACAACAACAGGCACATAGACCAATGGAACAGAATTGAGAACCCAGATATAAATCCATCCACGTATAAGCAGCTGATATTTGACAAAGGCCCAGAGTCAGTTAATTGGGGAAAAGACAGTCTTTTTAACAAATGGTGCTAGCATAACTGGATATCCATTTGCAAAAAAATGAAACAGGATCCATACCTCACACCATGCACAAAAACTAACTCCAAGTGGATCAAAGACCTAAACATAAAGACTAAAACGATAAAGATCATGGAAGAAAAAATAGGGACAACCTTAGGAGCCCTAATACAAGGCATAAACAGAATACAGAACATTACCAAAAATGAAGAGAAACCAGATGACTGTTAGCTCCTAAAAATCAAACACCTATGCTCATCTAAAGACTTCACCAAAAGAGTAAAAAGACCACCTACAGACTGGGAAAGAATTTTCAGCTATGACATCTCCGAGCAGCGCCTGATCTCTAAAATCTACATGATTCTGGCAAAACTCAACCACAAAAAGACAAACAACCCAATCAAGAAGTGGGCAAAGGATATGAACACACACTTCACTAAAGAAGATATTCAGGCAGCTAACAGATACATGAGAAAATGCTCTCGATCATTAGCCATTAGAGAAATGCAAATTAAAACTAGGATGAGATTCCATCTCACTCCAACAAGGCTGGCATTAATCCAAAAAACACAGAACAATAAATGTTGGAGAGGCTGCGGAGAGATTGGAACTCTTATACACTGCTGGTGGGAATGTAAAATGGTACAACCACTTTGGAAATCTATCTGGCCTTATCTTAAACAGTTAGAAATAGAACTACCATACTATCCAGAAATCCAACTCCTCGGAATATACCCTAGAGAAACAAGAGCCTTCACACATACAGATATATGCACACCCATGTTTATTGCAGCTCTGTTTACAAGAGCAAAAAGCTGGAAGCAACCAAGGTGTCCATCAACAGATGAATGGGTAAATAAATTGTGGTATATTCACACAATGGCATACTACGCATCAATAAAGAACAGTGACGAATCTGTGAAACATTTCATAACATGGAGGAACCTGGAAGGCACTATGCTGAGCAAAATTAGTCAGAGGCAAAAGGACAAATATTGTATAAGACCACTATTATAAGATCTTGAGAAATAGTATAAACTGAGAAGAACACATACTTTTGTGGTTATGGGGGGGGAGGGAGGGGGGGAGAGGGTTATTTACTGATTAGTTAGTAGATAAGAACTGCTTTAGGTGAAGGGAAGGACAATACTCAATACATGGAAGGTCAGCTCAACTGGACTGGACCAAAAGCAAAGAAGTTTCCAGGATAAACTGAATGCTTCAAAGGTCAGTGGAGCAAGGGCGGGGGTTTGGGGACCATGGTTTAAGGGGACTTCTAAGTTAATTGGCAAAATATTTCTATTATGAAAACATTCTGCATCCCACTTTGAAATGTGGCGTCTGGAGTCTTAAATGCTAACAAGCGGCCATCTAAGATGCATCAATTGGTCTCAACCCACCTGGAGCAAAGGAAAATGAAGAACACCAAGGTCACACGATAACTAAGAGCCCAAGAGACAGAAAGGGCCACATGAACCGGAGACCTACATCATCCTGAGACCAGAAGAACTAGTTGGTGCCCGGTCACAATCGATGACTGCCCTGACAGGGAGCACAACAGAGAACTCCTGAGGGAGCAGGAGATCAGTGGGATGCAGACCCCGAATTCTCACAAAAAGACCATACTTAATGGTCTGACTGAGACTAGAGGAATCCCGGTGGTCATGGTCCCCAAACCTTCTGTTGGCCCAGGACAGGAACCATTCCCGAAGACAACTCATCAGACATGAAAGGGACTGGACAGTGGGTAGGAGAGAGATGCTGATGAAGAGTGAGCTAGTTATATAAGGTGGACACTTGAGAGTGTGTTGGCAACTCTTGTCTGGAGGGGGGATGGGAGGATAGAGAGAGTTGGAAGCTGGCAAAATTGTCACAAAAGGAGAGACTGGAAGGGATGACTCATTACGGGGAGAGCAAGTGGGAGTAGGGAGTAAGGTGTATATAAACTTATATGTGACAGTTTGACTTGATTTGTAAACGTTCACTTGAAGCTCAATAAAAGTTAATAAAAAAAGAAAAAGTAGTGGCTTGAATAATCAATCTCCTTAGACACGTGCTTTATTGTTTTCCTAAACTTTAGCCATTTTATTTTCATATTCAAGCAAATGACTGCAGACCTTTTGTTACTTTATTTGCATAATCATTCATATTTTTGTATTATTAATTTTGTTATTTGTATGTTGAATTGACTTTATTCTGACATATATTCACAAATCACAATCCTCAAAAATATGCAATATTACTTTGGTGCTTTTTTTTCTGTTTACAAAATTTCTGACGTGCTCATTAGTTTCTTCTAAAACCTTAGCATATGGAAATCACATTTTTTCTCATTATTAAATATGAAGTGACCCAGAACACAGCAACAATTAATTGGCTATAAAGCAAACTTTAAAGAAAAAAACAGCCTTTTGAAAAATATAAGCAGCCTTTATCATGTAAAACTCTAAAGTGCTAACTTGACTTTTTTTTTTCCAGATTTATATCTAGACTAAAAACCTTCATTGCCAAAGTCTGTTCTACTCAAACAGATATGTGACTCCATGGCTGAAATATCAGAGCCCTGGTTGCACAGTGGTTAAGACTTTGGCTGCTAACCAAAAGGTTGGCAGTTCAAATCCACCAGCTACTCTTTGAAAACCCTATGGGGCAATTCTACTCTGACCTACAGGATTGCCAGGAGTGGGAATTGACTCCACAGTAACAGGCTTAAGGTTTTTGACTAAATTGCATGATGATATTAAGAGATATTTTCAGAAAATAACTTGAAAATTTTGGGGTAAAATTTTGTTTTATATTTTCAAAACTAGTTCTTACATATCAAAGGTAAGTATTTTAAATATCCTTTAAGACTGTGTCCTCAGATGCTAGATTATATGCCATTATTTATAGAGATGAGTATATTTAATGTTCATTGAACTCACCTTAATATGTTCATGTTTAACGACAGATTCTGCAGTCACAAGCCTATCCGACTTCAAATGGAGGAGACAGAAGACCCACCTCTTCATGTGAGAACTTTCAAAATGTTTGTAACCATATTTAAAACCTGTCTCAGATGTCTTCCCCTCCAAAAAGATATCAAAATTCATGCTTATCGTCGGGAATAGAATTAAAATTTGAACAGCTTTTAATGCTGCATATGTATTGTTCTTATCTTCCATGCTATTATACTCTCTTTGAGAAATATGAAAAGGATCAGAGTTTCTGTTTTACTTATCTGCTCATCTTTAAATTCCCTATGATATGTAACATTATTTTATGTTAATAACCACCTAATTTTTTTCTTTACCTGCAAAGGAAACTTAAAATTTGTTTGTAGAATGCAGAAAAAAAGTAATAGGCTTTCATGTCCCAAGCTGTGGATAAGGCTTTTAATATGAGTGAGATTTGGAGCAGTTGTTTAAAAAAAAGTTGTCTAACATTATAAAATGAATCAAAAAAAATTGTCCCTTAATCACTCATGAAATCTCCTCCTTAGGCCTACTTCCATAGAAAATAATAGCCATCTATGAGATTAATTTGAATTTCAGGGAGAAAAAAAGAGAAAAAGTTTGGGGAAACGGATGGTAGAACAATCTAACAGCTAACTACTATTAAATAGATGTTTTACTACTTAAAATGTGAGGATAGGGTCCAAATTTCTAATTTCACTAGTCAGTTGATAACAAGAAAAATATTTGTCATTTTAAATAAGGCATATATAAAATGATCTTATAAAAATATTATACGCAGAGATATGTGTTACTGATTTCCTGGTTCAGGAAATTATCTGAATAGAGCAGGATAAAGTTGAGTAATTGTAGTATTTCTAGTCCCTTTAACACACTGTAAAATCACACTTTCCATTGAAAATAAAAATTTTAGTATTCAGTTAGTTTACATTTATATTTTGAAAATCTCAATACCCCTGAATCTCTTTAAGTAAATTGTAATTTAAAGTAATTTTAGTTACCCTCAACAGTGTAGTTATATCTTGATTAAAATCATTATAAAAGAAATGTAATCAAATCCTGCTCATCTACCTTATGTTTCTCTGGGTTAAGGATCACTTTATTTTATTGTAATTACCCTTGAGGAGAAGGAATAACACCTACATGAGCCTATATTATATTTGAGGCTAAGAGTTTGATTTCCTTGTTTATTATTTCTGAGAGTTTGCTAATGTAATGAAATATATTTAAAATAATCTCGGTAAAAGTTCCTCTGTATCACAATACGGTCTCTTTTTGGAGCTGGCCTGAGTAATCTGCCGGGAAAAAACACTTCCAGTTAGTTATCGGAAATTACAAGCTAGAGTTACTGTTTTCACAAATGTTTGTACATGGTAATGATCTCTAAAAACTTGTGAGGCCTGGATATTTTTACTTTACATTGGAATTAGTTAAAAATAAATTGCTTTCAGAAGAATGATAATTGTTTTTTGTTTTTTTTTGGCCACAATCTTTTATGTTAAATTCATTACTGAAAATGTCTGGTGTTTTGATGCAAGGAAATACAATTAATTTTCATTATTCATGGTATTTATGTTCTACAAAGTTGTCACAAACACTGAATTAGCAAATACTGAACCATTGCTCCTAGAAGAAATACAAGGTTAGGTTCCTTTGGGTCTGTGGTCACATTTTCATCAACTCAGTTAACACATAACTTTGTGTTATGTTTGTTTCTTTTTAAAGACATCTTATTTAATTATACTTTTGATTTATTTACATTGAATTCACGGCCAACAGCACTATAACTCATGTCTGAATAAAACTCATCTAACAGTCATTGTCGCTGTAAGGCATATCATCACAATCTTCTGCTTAAAAACACTAGATGTCATTTCAGCAGTATGCGTGGGACAATTTTAAACAGCAAAATCATCAACAAAAAATCACACACACACACACACAAAAACATGGCACTGCGTAGGCCATGAAAAAAGACACTTGTTTACAGTATGAGAACTGAAACAAGAAAGCAGAGCACCTCCTTGCTTGACCTCAGTTGGAATCCAGGACAACTCAAATTTTTTGTTGTTCTCATATGCCCACGAATGACCGCAAAATCTCTGCAAGTATTTATTTGAGGGTTACAAATAAAGTTTAGAGTCTATGCAAATTTTCAAATACAAAATCCGTAAAAAAAACATGATTGATCCTTCTTAAAAAACAGTTTGAGATAAAACAGGCTTTCTCTGCAACATCATCAGGCATAGGCTCCTGTTTCTCTGTCCCTTTTTCTTCTTTCTCTCTTTTATATGTAAGCTGTGTTTTTCCTGTAATTCTTCATATTTCCTTCTTTTCCTTTCTTTGGGATTGTGTTGTGATGCCTTACTGGTTTTTGTTCCCATCAAGCATTTCTCATTCCTTAACAGCCTTGCTTAACTGTGTAACCACCCAGACATCTCTAAAACACTACCATATACTAACTTTCCCTACTGTTGGCCCATAAACTGCAAAGAACACAGCTCCCTTCTCTGTCCCCATCTCCTAATAAGGGTGGGGATTTAACACTTTTGAAAACTAAAGGAAACTGGTCTTCATTAAAGGATGAAAGATTACAGTGGAGAATGATTGCGGGCAAGACTGTACATACGGTCAGAATGGACAACTTGTGAAATTCAAGTACCTGATAGTCACTCACATAACGTCTTAGTGGAGATAGTTTTAGAAAAAAATGGAACAACTTCATTCTTGTGATTTCTCGTATGTCGCCAAAAACATGAAGTCCTTCATTTTTGTTAAACAGGAAACCAATGACGATACTGCTTACGGAAAACCATCTGTCCATGTTCATCTATATCAACAAACTTCCGGGCAATTTGCATTAGCACAAGCTGTTATTTCTGTCTTTGCCAATGTTTAACGCCGTCGGGTGATGTTACCTCTTATCAGGCAGCGTATTATATGAAATCCTCAGTGACATATGTGGCGTCCTGGGAAGATAATATTTTTATTCTTCACAGGGTAGAAAATGCATTGCAAATTTAATGATCCATAAAATATGAGGTCTGAAAGTGTTTCGATATCATATATGAATAATTTTAATGGTGGTTATTTAATAATCTATGATAGTTATATTTTAATTAATTTTGTACTTAATACTTTTTATTCCTTTATTTTAATCAGTCAACTGCCTTCTACAGGAAGTATAGTCATGCATTTTGTATTTGGCACCTGCATTAAGGAATTCACTAAGCAATGACTTTTAGTTGTTAATAATGGACATTAATTAAAAAAAAAAATTAATTATGCAAAGTGAGAAAATTGTAAATTCCTCAGTTCTATATATATCAGGACAAACTGAAAGATATTTGAATGATATGAGAATTTAATTACTATTTAAAGAAGAAAATGTGTTGAGTGAAATTAATATACATATGTATATATTTTTTTTTCCTCTCAAAACATGTAAGGCTTTCAAATCAGAGCAGAACCACTTGATTTATTTTTAAATTATAAAGCCTACTGAAATGTATTTTTTTCTAGATGATTAGAGGTTCATTCTGTAAAGAAAGAATGAGCTACAAATCAGGAAGACGTCAAAACTCTTTTCTTACATGTTTGTTCTAGCTGAATTTTTCTTTCTGATGCATGAAATATTTGTGCCATAATTATGTACAGATGAATTTTGATACCTCAAAGAATGTAAAAAAAAAAAAAAATCCTTAAATGGTAATCTTTTTAGATTAAACGTAATTCTAATGAGGATAACTTTCTGGTTTTACAAACAAGCTAGATTATATTTCCCCAAGTATCCTCCTTCTGAAGGCCAATTTTTGTTTGTTTGTTTTTTTGTATTTTTATTTCAGGGATCATGTAGAGGTTCATAGCAGAAAATGAAAGAAGATTCAATTTTCTTGCTTTTCTTTGTGTTGTACCAATTTTGTTCTATGCCTAATTTTGCCTTTGTTATCTGGGGTGGAATGATGGAGAATTACAGGAAGAAGTGATGAGATGTCTTTTCATAATCTCCAGGTTGCCAGTATATTCACCTCACCATTTTCTGCTGATTTCCGCACATTTGATAATCTTACAGAGCTGTGCGCTATTGTGAAGTCTAATATGTCTTTTAACTATCGGTTGAATCTATTATACCAACCAATACATCCTATTGCACAATATGTTTCAGAAATCTATTTTTTTAATTTTAAAAGTAGAAATAAACTTTTTACAAACATATGTATAGTAAAAAATAAAAATAATGTAATGTTTTTATTTAATTCCCTTTACCAAGTATTGATTATAATTGGCTTACTCACTGCCCAGTAAACTTCCACACTAACTTCTCACCTAACTGTACCGACCTCAAGACACACACAAGAGGCTGATTGCAAATACTGTTGGAACTCTGAAGCGCTGAATTTGATCCAATCAGATTATCTCAGTAGTATAACTCCTTTGGTCACTGGCATCATCTCCTTTAAAATGGAATATGAAATTCAACAAATATCTATCTAACTTCTACCCAACAATTTTTTTTAAGAAGTCAAATCCTTAAAGCAGTGCTTTGTAAGAAGCAGAAGAGGATGCAAACAGGTAGAGAAATTAAAAAAACAAAACCACTCCTTGCTCTTAGCCATAGATTTTGCTACATGACAAATTCTATGCATCCATTTAATTATTTCTTTGTGTTTTATTTTAATACTCAAAAATATTTTCAAATCAATTTTTACTCCTGTTTTGTTGTTTTCTCTTAATAATGCCTTTTTTTTAAAATCCTTAGTACTGAAAAATGTTCTTCAACCCTCGATATCTTTCCAGAAAAATTCTGCTGGCAAACTAAATGGCAGCTAAAACACCTTGAGGTTCTAAATGTTTATTGTTGATAATGAAAAGAAACGAAATGTGTATTTAATACAGGCGAGTCGGATGTTGATGGTATGTCATCACATAAATATTTGATGGTGTTTTTATTTTTCTCTTAAAGAATTAGCATCAGGGTTGAAGCTATTAGGTATATTTGGAATGCGTTATTTTGTATAAGGTCCATTTTTATTGCTTTGAGATAAGCAGACATTTGCAATGAAGTCTCTGGCTGGAGATGTTATGTTAATATAATTTTAATTCTGATAATTTCAGGTGGGAAAATCTGTCTTTATACACTAACCTACCCTTCCCATTTATGCACAATTTTATGAGTCTGGATGTTAAAATTTCTGGTAAATTAGTTTTATAAAATTCTTCTTTATCTCTAAAGCACACATACAAAAAACATCAGTACAGATTTTTCTTCAAGGCATCAGGGGTTTCTTAGACATATTTGACCTTTCCTGGGGAATATGAAAAAAGCACAGTTTATGATAAGATCATCATTCCCTTTAATTGTGAAAGGATTTTATTTGACTTTGACATTAATAAAATTGATCATCTCGTTTGCAATCCCATTAGACACAAGACATTTTAGCAGCAATGATAGAACAGCTATTGTCTATCAGGTGGTAAAAACAATGACACGGGACAGTGTAGAAACCAACTATCGTCATTTGCATTGCCAAAACTTCTCAACATTGGGGAAGGGGAAAAAAAAAAAAAAAAAAAAAAACTTTAATTTGAAATCCATGGAGAGAGTTGTATAAAATACCAGGAAACACCAAAAATTTAAGCCCCTTCTCAACACCCCCCCCCAAAAAATTGGATGCACATTAGAAGAAGGGATTAATCCATGGAGAAGACATAATGTTTGGCAAAGTAGAGAGCCATCAAAGGCAAGAAAGACCCTCATTGAGACAGTGCAATATCTGCAAAAATGGACTCTGCCATCAATTGTGAGGATAATACAAGACAAGGAAAAGTTTATTTCTATTGTACAAAAGGTCACCATAAGATGGAATCAGGTGGATAACTATCTGCCTTCTATGTATCTATCTATCTAAAAAGAATCTAACAGTTTGTTGAACTCATTAATGAGAATGTTCAAATTTCCACTATATATATACCTTGAGTATACACACACATACTTGCATGCACACACACATATATACTTTGTGAAAAGGTACCAGGGAGTTAAAGTCAAAAAAAATTCTCATTCTCTATCATTAAATGATCATTAAATAATCTCACTATCATTAAACATATTTCTATAAATTCAGAAAACTTGAGCCAGGAATCACAAGATTTTCCCTTCCCTTTTGTCTTTGTGGGAGCAGTAGAAGCATCTAGTCCAGGAAATTTTATTTGAAGTTGAATAATAGTAGGCTTTTCTTTGACCAGGTTTGTATTTTCTCTAAAAATTGAACACCTTAACATTTAGAGGTACTTCTGCTTCCATTTGATTCTGTTTGCTCTGTAGGCTAATAACAATTTTATTGAGTCATGGTTTCTGAATCTAAACCCCACCCTGAGCATTAATGTCTCCGCACAATAGAACCAGGCACTCAGTATATTTCTCTAGCCTTCATTTATATGATCTTAATTTTGCTTTGTCATGGAGCGATGTGAAATATTAGGCCAGAGGGAGAGGTACAACTAATCTGTCCCCTCTCCTTTATGTTACATCCACAAAACTGCCCCTGTAAAGTTTTAGTACCTGTCCTTTTGTCAAGAATAAGTGTAAACTTATCAGAATAAACTAGTAAGAGAGAGGAGGATTAGATTTCCTTACATTCCTGTCATTGATTGAATTGTGTTGCCCCAAAACACTTGTCAACTTGGTTAGGGCATGATTCCCACTGTTGTGTGGTTGTCCTCCATTTTATAATTTTCCTGTGAGTTATAATCATAATCTCTGCCTCTGGTTAAAGGGAATTAGGGTGGGTTGTAACACCCTTGCTCAGGTCACATCCCTGATCCAATGTACAGGGAGTTTCCCTAGAGTGTGACCTGGATCACGTTTTATCTTACAAGAGATAAAGGGAGCCCACAGAGAATTGGAACCTCATACCACCAAGAAAGCAGTGCCAGGAGCAGAGTACATCCTTTGGACCTTGGGTTCCTGTGCAGAGAAGCTCCTAGTCCAGTGGAATATTAATGAGAAGGACCTTCCTCCAATTCCCCTGGAGATGATACCCTGAATTTAGACTTCTAGTCTACTAGACTGTGAGGAAATACTTTTTTCTCTGTTAAAGCTGTCCACTTGTGATATTCCATTATAGCAGCACTAGATAGCTAAGACAATTCCAAACTTGTTTTTTTTTTTTTTTTTATCATTTCAACATCTTCCTTGGATATCCTCATGCAATCATTTGTCTAAAATGGATAATTTCCCCTAGTTACTTTGTTCAGGCTATCATAAGACATTTTAGCTGCAGGATAAGGCTGCCAATTGCCTTGAAGATGGAGTAGGTAGAAGCACTGTCAACACAGGATAAAATGAAGTTGAAAGTGGTCCTAAAGAAAAAGTAATTCTGAACTAGGAAACTGACCCTAGGCAATAAATATTAATTAACAAAAAACCTGTCAGTGACCGTTTGGATGGTGAAACGCAGAAGATCAGAGCTGCACATTGGAAGCAATGTGTTTAGACTGGTGACACATGCAAAGATTACGTAAATACTTATAGGAAGAACTGAAAAAAAAGAAAAGAAATTTCTTTTTTTCTATTTTAGGAATACCTGCGTTAGTAACTGTGCCAAATAACATGTGTTCTACTTTTTTTTTTTTTTTTGCCAACTTAGTCTCCCTCCCACTCCCCCAGTTATTTTAGTAAGCCCTCTATGCTATTTTTTTTTTTTAAGCAACATATAACCTTTTCTTCCCAAGTCCATACATTCCATGTAGATAGAGTGAACTACATTGGATTTTCTTCTGATATTTTAGAATCTATCTTTAAGAATTGCTCGTTACTCTAGGTATCATTTGGAATCCCAAAATTCTGTTACAGTGATCTTTGATTTTTTTTTAAATACTTTTTCATATTTATGTATGAAAGAACAATACCCACCACTTGTCTGTCAGTTTGTCATACTGTGGTGGCTTGTGTATTGCTGTCATGCTAGAATCTATGTCACTAGTGTTTCAAATATCAACAGAGTCACACATGGTGGACAGATATCAACAGTGGTTCCAGATGAAGACAGACTAGGAAGGATCTGGTGGTCTATTTCTGAAAGAATTGGCCAGCGAAAACCTTATGAATAACAGCAGAACATTGTCTGATATAGTGCCAGAAGAAGATCTTCTCAGTTTGGAAGGCACACCAGCTATGACTGGGGAAAAGAAGCTGCCCCAAAGCAAAGTCTACCTTAATGACCTGGATGGAACCAAGCTTTAGGGGACTGCATTCGCTTATGTGACACAACTTAAAATGAGAAGAAATAGCTACAAACATCCATTAATAATCAGAATGTGGAATACACTACGTATGAATCTAGGAAAATTTGAAAATAGTCAACAAAATGAAATGGAGTGCATAAAGATCAATATTTTAGGAATTAGTGAGGTGAAATGGACTGGTATAAGCCATTTTGAGCTGGACAGTCATATGCTGTACTAGGCACAGAATGACAAATTGAAGAGAATCAGCACTGCATTTATTGTAAAAAAAAAAAAATCAAGATATATCCTGAAGTACAATGCTGTCAGTGGTAGGATATTATTCATACACCTACAAGGAAGACCATTCAATACAACCATTATTTAAATTTATACACCTACTACTGAGGCTAAAGATGAAATTGAAGATTTTACCAACTTCGACAGTATAAAACTGATTAAACTTGCAATCAAGATGCATTGATAATTACTGGTGATTGGAATATGAAAGTTGGAAGTAAAGAAGAAGGTCAGTAGTTGGAAAATATGGCCTTGGTGATAGAAACAACGCCAGAGATCACATGATAGAATTTTGTAAAACTAACAACTTATTCATTGGAAATACCTTTTTTTTTAGCATCATAAATGGTGGCTAACAGGTGTAACTCACCAGATAGAATATGCAGGAATTAGATTGACTACATCTGTGGAAAGAAACAATGGAGAAGCTCAATATCATCAGATAGAACAATGCCAGGGGCTAAAAGTGGAACAGATAATAAATTGCTCATATGCAAGTTCGAGATGAAGCTGAAGAAAATTTGAACAAGTCCAGAAGAGCCAAAGTATGACCTTGAGTATACCCTTCCTGAATTTACAGACCATCTCAAGGACAGATTGCAACAGTGAAGGATTCTATGGACAAAATTTTGAACAATGCAAGAAACATCAAAAGATGATGGGAGCATCCCCTTTGAGAATGAGAACCAGACAAGGATGCCCTTTATCATCACTCTTATTCAACATTGTCCTAGAGTTCTTAGCCAGAGCAATTAGGCAAGAAAAAGAAATAAAATGCATCCAAATCAGTAAAGAAGAAGTAAAACTATCCCTTTCTGAACTATATGAACTTATACACAGAAAATGTCAAAAAATCCACACACAAAAAAAAAATACTGGAAATAATAGAAATTTCCAGGAAGTATCAGGATACAAAATAAACAAACAAAAATCAGTTGGATTCCTGTACACCAACAAAGAGCACTTCAAAGAGGAAATCATCAAATCAATACCATTTACAATAGCCCCCAAGAAGATAAAATACTTAGGAATAAAACTAACCAGAGACATGAAAGTCCCATATAAAGAAAACTATAAGGCACTATTGTAAGAAATCAAGAGACCACATAAGTGGAAAACATGCTTTGTTCATGAATAAGAAGACTCAAGATTGTGAAAATGTCAACTCTACAAAAAACAACCTACAGATATAATGCAACCCCAATCCAAATTCCAATGACATTTTTTAATGAGATGCAGAAACAAATCACCAACTTCATATGGAAAGGGAATAGGCTCTGGATAAGTAAAGCATTACTGAAGAAGAACAAAGTGGGAGGCCTCACATTACCCAATTTTAAAAGCTATTATGCCACCATGGTAGTCAAAACAGCCTGGTACTGGTACAACAACAGATACGTAGGCCAGTGGAACGGAATTGAGAATCCAGATGTAAACCCATCCACATATGAGCAGCTGATATTTGACAAAGGCCCAAAGTCCCTTAAATGGGGAAAAGACAGTCTCTTTAACAAATCGTGCTGGCACAACTGAATATCCATCAGGAAAAAAATGAAACAAGACCCATACCTCACACTCTGCACAAAACTGACTCAAAATGGATCAAAGACCTAAATAAAAATCTAAACCATTAAAGATAAAGGAATAAAAAGGACAGCACTAAGACCCCTAAAACATGGCATAAACAGAATACAAAACATAATTAACAATTCACGAACACCAGAAAAGAAGCTAGATAACTGGGAGCTCCTAAAAAGCAAACACTTATGCTCATCAAAACACTTCACGAAAAGAGTAAAAAGACAACTTACAGAGTGGGAAAAAAATTTTGGGTACAACATATATAATTAAAAAATGAACAAAGGATATGAACAGACACTTCACCAAAGAAGACATTCAAGCGGCTAACAGATTCACGAGGAAATGCTCACGATCTTTAGCCATTATAGAAATGCCAATCAAAAGTACAATGAGATACCATCTCATCCCCAACAGGCTAGCATGAATCAAAAAAAAAAAAAAAAAAACACAAAATTATAAATGATGGAGAGATTGTGGAGAGACTGGAACACTCATACACTGGTGGTGGGAATGTAAAATGGTACAGCCACTTTGGAACTTAATGTGTCACTTCCTTAAAAAGCTAGAAATAGAAGTTCCATACAATCCAGCAAACCCACTCCTTGGAATAAGTCCTAGAGAAATAAGAGCCTTCACATGAATAGGTATATGCACACTCGTGTTCATTGCAGCACTGTTCACAATGACAAAAAGATGGAAACAACTTAGGTGTCCATCAAGGGATGAATGGATAAACAAATTATGGTATATTCAAACAATGGAATACTAAGCAACAATAAAGAACAGTGATAAATCTGGAAAACATCTCATAACATGAATGAATCTGAAAGGCATTATGCTGAGTGAAAATAGTCAGTCGAAAAAAGACAAACATTTCATGGGACCATTATGATAAGAACCCCAGAAAGGGTTAAAACACAGAAGAAAACATTCTTTGATGGTTACAAGAGCGGGTAGGGAGGGAAAGGGGAATTCACCAACTAGACAGCAGACAAGAATTATCTTAGGTGAAGGGAAGGGCATTATACAATACAGGGGAAGTCAGCACAACTGGACTAAACCAAAAGCTAAAAAGTTTCCTGAACACAACCAAACACATTGAGAGACAGAGTAGCAGAGATGGAGGGTCTGTGGATGATGGTTTCGGGGGACATCTAGGTCAATTGGCTTGCCAAAGTTTATTAAGAAATTGTTCTGCATCCCACTTTTGTGAGTGGCATCTGGGGTCTTAAAAGCTAGAGAGAGCCCATCTAAGACATGCCAATTGGTCCCAACACACCTGGAGCAAAGAAGAATGTAGAGCACCAAAGACACAAGGAAAATATTAGCCCAAGAGACAAAAAACCCATTGCCATTGAGTCGATTCTTATTCATAGCGACCCTAAAGGACAGAGTAAAACTGTCCCATAGGGTTTCCAAGGAGCACCTGGTGGATTTGAACTGCCAACCTTTTGGTTAGCAGACTTAGCTCTTAACCACTGTGCCATCGGAATTTCCAAGAGGCAAAGAGGGCCACATAAACCAGAGACTCCAACAAGCTGAGACCAGAAGAACTAAATGTGCCTGGCTACCACCAGTGACTGCCCTGACATAGAACACAACAGAGAGTTCCTGACAGAGTGGAGAAAAGTAGGTGCAGAGCTCAAACTCACAAAAAGAGAACAGACTCAATGGTCTGACAGACTAGAGGAACTCCAGAAGACGGGGCCCCTGGACTTTCTGTTAACCCAGAACTAAAACTATTCCCGAAGCCAACTCTTCAGACAAAGATTAAACTGGAATATAAAACCTGAAATAATACCCCTGGAGATTACGCTTCTTAGTTCAAGTAGATAAAAAAAAAAAAATACGAGACTAAATGGGCAGCTCCTATCGGGAGGCGAGATGAGAAGGCATAAAAGGATAGAAGATGGTTGAATGGACACAGGAAATCCCGGGTAGAAAAGGGGAGTGTGCTGTCACATTATAGGGATAATAACGAGGTCTCATAACAGTGTGTATACATTTTTGTATGAGAAACTAACTTGAGCCATAAAGTTTCACCTTTATAACAACAAAAAGAAAAAGAAGATGATGGGAGGAATACACAGAGCGACTGTATCAAAAAGAATTGGTCACATTCAACCATGTCAGGAGATAGCATACGGTCAAGAGCCAATGGTACAGAAGGAAGAAGTCTAAGCTGCACTAAAACCAAACCAAAACTAAACCAGTTGCCTTTGAGTCAATCCTGCCTCACAGAGACCCTATAGGACAGAGTAGAACTGCCCATAGATTTTCCAAGATGTGGCTGGTGGATTCGGACTGCTGAACTTTTAGTTAGCAGCTATAGGTCACCATAGCGCTTAAACAAGGCTCCAAGAATTGTGGGAACACCAATGGAGAGGTTTCAACAAATGGTTGCAGAGCTGCAGGTGCTCACTTGTCTAAGCCAAGAAATTTGGAAGACAGCTACTTGGCCCCAACTAGAAGAAATCTATATTTGTGTACATTCCAAAGAAAGGTGATTCAACAGAATGTGGAAAATATCAAACAACATCATTAATATCACATGCAAGTAAAATGTTTTGGTTCTAGCAGTACCTCGACAGACGACTACTAGAAAGACAAGTTAGATTCTGAAGAGGACTTCGAATGAGGGATATCATTGCTGATGTCAGATGGATCTTCACTGGAAGCAAAGAATACCAAAAGATGTTTATCTGTGTTTTATTGACTATGCAAAGGCATTTGATGGTGTGGATCCTAAAAAATTATGGATAACATTGTGAAGAGTGAGAATTCCAGAACATTTAATAGCGCACATGAGGGACCTGTACATAGACCAAGAAGCAGTCGTTGGAACAGAACAAGGGGATAATGCCTGGTTTAAATTTAGGGAAGGTGTGTGTCATGGTTGTATCCTTTCATCATACTTCCTCAATCTGTATGCTGAGCAAATAATCTGAGAAGCTGAACTATATGAAGAAGAATACTGCATCAGAATTTGCTGAAGACTCTTTAACGACCTGCCATATGCAGATGACAACCTTTCTTGATGAAAGTAAGGGCACTTGAAGCACTTACTGATGAAGATCAAAGATCACAGCCTTCAGTATGGATTACAAGGCAACAAAAATCCTCACAAGCGGACCAATAAGCAATATCATGATAAACAGAGAAAAGGTTGAAATTTTCAGTGATTTCATTTTATTTGGTTTCACTATCATTACCCATGGAAGCAGCAGTCATTCCAACAAAAGATTCATTGCCTTGGGAAAATCTGCTGCCAAAGACTTCTTTGGAGTATTAAAAAGCAAAGATGTCACTTTGAGGGCTAAGATGCGCCTGATCTATGCCATGGTATTCTCAATTGATTCATATGTGTGTGAAAGCTGGACAATGAATAAGGAAGAATGGAAGAAGAATTGATGCCTTTGAATTATGGTGTTTGGGAAGAATATTGTATATGCCAGAAAATGCCAGAAAAACAAACATGTCTGTCTTGGAATGAGGACAGCCAGTATGCTCATTAGATGGGAACATGGCGAGACTTTGTCTTCAGTACTTTGGATACATTGCTAGGAGGAATCAGTCCCTGGAGAAGGACATCATCCTCGGTAAAGTAGAGAGTCAGCTAAAAAGCATAAGACCTTCAATGAGATAGATTGACACAGTGGCTGCAGTAATGGGCTCAAGCATAACAATGATTGTAATGATAGCACAGGACCCAGCAATGTTTTGTTGTGTTGTACATAGGATTGCTATGAGTTGGAACAGAATTGACTGCACCTAACAACAACAAAACAAGTGCAGAACAACAACAACAACAAAATAAGTACAGGATAGTAAAAGTAATTCAATAAAGATGAGCAAATTAATAAGTTAATGAAGTCAATTAACGAAAAAAAAAAAAAAAAATCACCTGGAATCATGCTTGTTGTTAGTTCCCATTCAGTAACTTTTCATTCGTGATGATACCATGCGTGCAGAGTACAAATGCTCTGTAGGGTTTTCAAGGCTGTGACCTTTTGAAAGCAAATCATCACAGCTGTCTTCTCAGGTGCTTCTAAAAACGAAAATACAAACCTCTTGCTGTCTAGTTGATTTCAACTTTTAGTGATCCTAGAGGATAGAGCAGAACGGCCTCAGAGGGTTTCCAAGGCTGTAAATCTTTATGGAAGCAGACTGTCACATCTTTCTGCCACAGAGTGGCTGGTGTGTTTGAACCTCAGACCTTTCAGTTATCAGATGAGCAGGTAAGCACTGCACCACCAGGGCTTCTGAAATGTATTTGGGTGGGTTCAAATAGCCAACCTTTTGGCTAGTAGTTGAGAGCCTAACAGTTTGCACCACCCAGGGTCTGTGGCATAATTACTGTTAAATAACAGGGCCACAAGCTATTATGAGTGCAAAAAACTCTCAATTGTGACGCTGTAATATGTAGCCTTTGTACTGATCTCTAAGTCTTTTCTCTATTCACTAGTGTCGCAAATTTTTATTTAACGTCCTGCTTAAGACTATCTAAAAGAGGCGCTTGAAGCTGGGAATTAGGATGCTTGCATTATTGTCCTGGTTGCCAATAATAATCATATATTCTTGGGTCACTGGATGTCTTTAGGTATATGTCATGCATGAAATGTAGATAACAATGTATTGCAAAGCATAATATATTGTGAAAAGAAATCAGGTGAAGGTAAAAAGCACCTAAAATGAAATGTTTGAAAAAAAAATCAAAGATACTCTTAGAGTGATGAACTGGCAGGACAACAGAAGAGAGGCTAAAGATAATAATGGTTACTATGCTGTTTCCAGTGATTTCTTTTTTCTTGGAAACTCAGATATTGAAATTCATGGCAAGAGTCTTATGAGTTTGCTCAGATTACATCTACCCAATGTAGATTCCCACATCTATCTTTTTAATTCCCAGTTTAGGAATTTTTCACTCCTTGTCCCTACCTAAGTGTGTATTTGCTCTAAGATAAAATAAATAAATAAAATCATATAGGGTATGCAATGTTTAAAATCTTCTCCAGTTCTAATGTTCTATACTTCTTCTAGATCTAATTTTTAACATCTAGTAATTATGTTTTCAACCAATGGCATTAATAGATTAAATTTATCTTGAAAACTGCCCTCTAGGAGAAAGAGTGGTAAAATTGAATTTTCAATCTATGAAATCATTCAAGACATAGAAATCTGTTACTGGCAGATAGTTCAACAGACTTCTAATTTTCTGCTCTGATTTAGAACAATATTTTATTTGAGTCCTTAGATGGAAGATGCTTCTTTACACTACCTCACCAACAGCACAATATTTTAATTTAAAAATAGTTAAGAAATGCATAGTGACTCACAACGTGTTTGAAAGAACGATTTTATGAAGCTTAGCCCCTGGCTAATAAAAACATCTCTGCACTTCTGATAATGTCAGGCTAGATAGGCAATTCTTGCACACATAACTGAGTTTGGCTATAAGAATGAATTACTTCAAGTGAAAATCATCTAAATGCTTACTTAACTATATATGGTGAAAATTCTCAAGCAAGAAAAATCACAAAGAATCCCTTGAGGGAAAGAACCAAGTATCAACATCAAAATGAAACCTACAGTTTATCATTTCCAAGTCAAATCATGCAGCAGGGCCTATATAAGCTTGTTATGTTTAAAATAATTCCTTGAACTTGACTATATATGTATATATATACATATATACACATACATATATATTTAGCATTGAAATTGTTGGTCTTCTTCCACTTGTAATTCTTTGGCATAATGAAAATACCCCAATGCCACAACTTTTGAATAAAAGCGCCCCCTTTTTCTAAGGAATTTAGGATTTTTCACTTGGATTTGATAGCCCAAACTATATTATTTAGAATTTCCTGCTTGATATGATAGAGAATTGACTTCCATTTGAGTTTTTTAAGACTTAAATGTTCCAAACTGTCACCTGTAATTATGATAAAAGTTGGCAGTGAAGCAAAAGAGGACAGCCAATGAAAACTAGGTATGACATACCAATTCCATAATACATCAGCTGTGATATAATACCTCCTTTTGGGATAGAATATTTTATTGCACTTTTTTGTAGTTTTTTTCTTCTTTTACTTCTAGATTAAGTAATACATAAGAAATTATATTGTGTTTTAAAATCAGTGATGCAAGAGCTAAGTCCTTAAAACACCATGTCTATACAGGTCTGTACGCGTGCAGATGTATTTAGACATACTTACCACCTTTAAGAGAATTTAATTCATGCAGCATTTTTCAAGCATGTCCAACCACTACTTTGCAGCAGCCTAAGTTTTGACCTTGACTGACTGTGCTCTGTGAAGCCAGCCATTAAACTCTACCAGAAAAATAGATTAAAACAATTCATATATATGGCTGTGCTCATTTTTTTTCCCCCCACAGGTACTGTCCCCTGCCCCCACGTCTCTGGTAAAGTAATTTTTGTTTTTGTTCTCTAAATTGAATATTTATATTTATATTTGATCTATTATTATGTAGTCGCCAATGTTTGCATATTCTGATTCCTTATCCCACACTCCCCCACTGAGAGATTTCTGGAAAATTCCTAACAAAATGTCTTCAGGTTGTGCTTCTACATTTTGATGGCAGTTTCTGCTTGGCTTTTGATTTTGGGATTTGAGGCTATAGCAAAGCTCTGAGAGACAAAAATTGTTAGTAGTTATTTTCCTTTAGGTAAGACAGTTTAAAAAAAAAAGACAAATAGACAGACTATTTATTACACCCAATTTCAAAGTTTATTGACTCTTTAAAAAAAGATCATGTACAACTTTGAAAAATGCCAAGGGAGTATGGACAGAACTTTCCGTGTCATGCTGGAGCGGTAGTTCACAGACACACACACACAGTAACTATTTTCTATGTGAAGTTACACATAAACTTTAGATTTCTGTCTGGTAGAAAATAAAATCCCAAACATTAATCTATTTCCCTGTAAGATTCGTTTAGTTTTGTAATTAAGCTAGTAATCTTATTTTAAAATTCTTTTTTTTTCAAAATGCCATAATAAGCCGGTTCTATAAATATCTTTTTGAACCAGTTTTACCTCTTTCTGATTTCCTCATTAATTAATGATTTGAATGCAATCTTTGAAATGTGTTTATGTCGTACAGCCGTGTTTTCAACTTTTTGAAAATAATAACTTGAAATTTCTGCTAATTATAATAACTAAGATTAATGGAAATTTTTTTTACTGTTAAACTCTTGCTTTACATGTAAACCAAGTGAGATCAGGTTTATTATTCTGCAAGAAAATAAAATTCGAATCAGTACTTATCAAATATGTACTACGGACCAGGATTAAACACTTTGGCATTTAATATTCAATTTCTGGTATTACTGAGAAAATTGAAGTACAGGGAGGGACATGAAATTAAATGACCAGGTACAGAATGATGGAAATAATAATTGCCAGGTTCTTACAGACAAGTGAAAACAGTAAGGAAGGCACCTGACCTAAGTCATAGGTGAAGAAAAAGGAAACAGGTATCCTTGGATGGTGCAAGTGGTTTGCACTCAACTACCAATCAAAAGGTTGAAGGTTTGAACCTACTCAGCTACTCTGCATAAGAAAGGCCTGGCGATCTGCTTCTATAAAGATTACAGCCATGAAAACCCCATGGAGTAGCTCTACTCTATAACACATGGGATTGCCATGAGTTGGAATTAACTCCACGGCAACGGGATTGTTTTAGAATGAGCTGAATGAGGAATAAAACCAAATCCATTGCCATCGAGTGGATTCCAACTCATATCGACCCTAGAGCACAGAGTAGAACTGCCCCATAGGGTTTCCGAGGAGTGAGCAGCTGGTGAATTCCAAACGCGGACACTTTGGTCAGCAGCCGAGCTCTTAACCACTGTGCCTCCAGGGCTCTGAATGAAGAATAAGTTTCTAGAAATGAGACCAAACTAAAAAGTTAGAAAAAAGTTCCTGAAATTTGTCTTGTATTCTCTGTTAACTGAATGAAGATAAGAAAACTGAATGAAAACAAAATATAGGCTAGTGGATTAAAACATTTTAATAACCCAACTATTTCCCTAGGTTTTTTTGTTTTGTTTTGTTTTGTTTTTTTTGAGGTAAATATATGGTGTTTTCTTCCCTGAAAATTTCCTGCTATTTCAAGTTAGTGACTGAAGTTCTGGTTAAAATAACAGAAGATTCTCACTTTTGGTTTTGCCCTGAATAAACAGAAGTGATTCTACTGAAACATTTGTTTTTATTCTAATTAAACTTTGTAGTTTTTTAATAAATATAGCTAATTCAGTTCAAGAAATGTTTTGGAGTGACTACACTGTGCAAGGTAAAGTGATAGGAGTCGATCATTAAAAAAAAAAAAATGCCTAAATCTGGTAGCTCATTCAAGGAGTTCCATAAATGATAAAATGAACAGACAAAAAGTGTTAAAAGATAAAGAAACATACGGAATAGTAGTATTACAGTGTAAAATGTGAAATGTTATGAAAACTAGTGAAGGACAATTGGCTTTAATCTATAAATTAGCTCTAAAATTAAATATATATTAAATGTATGTAAGAAGCTTGATTCTGTGAAATATCCCTCACTCATCATAATTCCTGCACTTCGTTCTATTTCTCTTCTAACAGTCCTATAATTTTCTCAATATTCTTGGCCAGTGTCTCTCATTTCAAGCCACAAGCATGCGACAAACAGCTATTGGGGTATTTGACTGATACTGAGGATACAGATATGATCACTGCCCTTAAAGATCTCAAGTCTCACTGAATAGAAACAACAGGCAAAAGCTTTGTAAGTAAGCAACTGTTTCTTAACAATACGCCACTCTTGGTAAAAGCCAGTCACAATTGCACTGCATAATATCTTTTGTTCTGCTGTATATATAGTTATCAGATAATGGTACATTTCTCCTGAATCTTTTACTCATAAACAGGAATTTGATTAGGAATGCTCATCGCTTGAACTGCCTGTTTTCCATTTGGCTTGCTGTTAGATGCAAAATGTTTCTTAAAAAACAGCAAAAAAGACAATTGCTATCAAGTCGATTTTGACTCACGGTACCCCCATGTGTGTCAGACTAGAACTGCGCTCCTAACGATTTTCAATGACTGATTTTCCAAAAGGAGGCCTTTCTACTGAGGCACTTCTAGATGAACTCAAACCTGTAAACTTTTCGATAGCAGCCAAAACCGTTAACCTTTTGCATCACCCAGGGACTCCTGCTTCTTAAAGGAGTTATGATATTTATCCCCCTGTATATCTGAAGCACGTTTAACATAGACACCCCACAAGAACAATGGTAAGTGTTGAGGTAACAAGTTTGTAACTTTATTTTCAAGAGAAAATACTTTATCTTAATTCACCGGGAAAAGAACAACATATTTAGATTTTTTTTTTTTTAAGCAACTAGTTAAAAATAATTAGCTTACTTTCATAATGATTATGTAAAGACATTTTGTTCAATATATTAAGATCAAAATTATATACATGTAAATATTAACAATACATTTCAAAAGTTTACAAAATATTTTTTATTATCCATTTTAGAAGTTAAATCTGGCAAAGCCAGTGTTATGACACTGTCTGAGTTCCAGCATGACAGACTTGATCAGGCAGGTGTGAGGATTTGTAAAAAGTAGTTAAGATCAAATATAAAGTAAAAGGAAATCATATAATGTTCTGAAGTGTTGGCAAATCTCAAAGATTTAGAAATTACAGGATTAGAAAGAAAGGGGCTAGTGAATAGTTTGGGAGGCAGTGTACCCATCAGTGGAGCCGAGTCATGCATGACTTAAATAACAGAATTACTTTACAGAAGAAAAACAGAAATTTCCCAGAGAATATCATTTCACCCATAATTGGTGTAACTAGTATACAAACGACTTTCTAAGGAAGTGGATATCAACCTTTTCTTGGCAGTAATATCCACATAATACATGGTGTTCTTATAACCAATACAGGTGGAAGGGTAGATTAAAGAGGATATATGGAATTTCTGAAATGCTTATCTTTCTGCATCAAAAAGCACAAAAAAATCATAGGGTTGCTGCCACCGAGTTTGATCATGGTAGGCTACCATGACCTACCATTATGCCTCTCATTTATCTACTTTGACATTTTTTTTATTATGTTATTACTAAGTTCATACACTAGACTAGGTATTAGAGATACAAGAACGAAAAATAGAGAGGAAGCCCTTGATGTTATGAGTTTGCTAAAGTAAAATGTACTCAGGTAAAGAAACAACGCAATAGGTGCTGATGGAGCTTTAGTAGGACTAATACAGAGTGCTATGGCTGCACCTGTAGGAGAAAATCATCTTCTATGAAGGATTTTGGGAAACATATTTCTTACATCAATAATTACTTATCACATTATTACATTAAATTGCATGTTTATATTAGGCTGTACATTCATTCATATACTATAATTCAAATATCATACAAATTTACTATTTTTGTCTAATTTCTACCTACTGGGGAAGCCCCATTTTCTCTCCCTGGGTGGTGCAAACAATTTAAAGGCTTGGCTGTTAACTAAAAGTTTGGAAGTTCGAGTCCATCCAGAGGTGGCTCTGTGGAAACGTCTGATGATCTTTAGAAAAACCAGCCATTGAAAACCCTGTGGAGCTAAGTTTTACTCTGACACACAGAGGATCACCATGAGCAGGTGTTGATAGCAGCTGGCTTTTTATTTACTTAAAACACACACACACACACGTACATATTTATATTTATATAATAATTTAGTCTCTACCCGTTCGAATCCAGTTAATGTTACAGTCAAGTTTTCTCTCAAAGTCAGCCAAAATAATAGCTTCTGCTCAAAAATAATAATTCAGTCTAAAGTTTTAAACATGCTTAGGATGTACCTTCATGAATTTTTGTTTAAGGAAATCAATATTGTATGCCAAAAATAGAATGCTTCTCGGAAAATAATTGAAAGAAGGAAATTCATTGTGTAACACGGAAGAGCAGCAGTTGATTGAGACAAAGCGATTGCTATATGCATGACTTAAAACACTTAATTGTGTTTGGATCCTATATCAGAATTAATTTTCTCTCTTTTTTGGTTATCCTTCAGGTGAGCCCCTTGAATGACAAAGGCATATTACCACCTACTTTACTGTGACCTTAGGAATTTATATGAATAGGAAGGCTGGTTACATTCCACATTATGAAAGATTATTACGTAAGATCCATATTAATTTTCCAAGCTCCTAATACACACTTAGGTAAAATTAATTAGAACAGCCATATTTTTGGAAAATTGAGTTAATGAACAAAAACTACTGCATATTTAAAGGAGATAAGAGCAGATGAAAGGTGTTCCTGAGGAATAGAGTAAGGAAAGTTTGAGAGAGAGGCAGAAGGAGAAGGAAGAAAAAATAACAGAAAATTGTGACGTGTGTTCAAACGGTTTTGGAAGAGTCACTTATACACTTACCTTTGACGAACAGCAGCATATTCATGGAACATACTGACTACCAAGTTAGGCTGGTCTTGGATTGTTAATGGGCTTAATTATTGACCAAGTAAACTGTTTCTGGAATCTTATTATGTTTTGGTTGTTAAAAATAGTCTGTTTATTCAAGCAATATTCATTTGCTGAATGGCATTACATTAGCCTTAGTCCATTTGGAGGCCTAGAATTTCTTGGAGGCAAACGTATTCTGGAAATCAGATGTTTTCAGGACAATCTCCTCGCATGTTGTGGTTGTTAGTTGCTCTTCAGCCAATTTCAACTCATAGGAACCTTTTGGAAACAGTCAAATGCCTCTTTTCCAAGACACTTCTGGGTAGGTTTGACCATCAACCTTTCAGCTGGTAGTCTGGAACTTAACCATCTGCGCCACCCAGGGAGACCTTCTCCTCATCTTGTGGGATGAATTGTGTGTTACTAGCATTTTGAGTTGCTCTCGGTATTTATATTTCTTTTGGATCTAAAATGGCCCAGGAAACATCATTGATTAGCATTATCTTAATTCTCATATTAATCTATCTAACTGAGATTTCATTTTACCTTAAATAAGGTGAGTATCTATGTATTCCCCTGCTATTCATAAGACTTTCACTGGCTAATGCGTTTTGGAAGTAGACTCCCGGGTCCTTCTTCCGAAGAATGGGAATTCTGTAACACTTAATTGTGCTCATGAGGAACCTTTACATAGATCAAGAGGCAGTTGTTCCGACAGAACAAGGGGATACTGATTGGTTTAAAGTCAGGAAAGGTGTGCGTCAGGGTTGTACTCTTTCACCATACCTATTCAATTTGTATGCTGAGCAAATAATAGGAGAAGCTGGACTGTATAAAAAAGAATGGGACATCAGGATTGGAGGAAGACTCATTAACAACCTGCATTATGCAGATGATACAACCTTGCTTGCTGAAAGTGAAAAGGACTTGAAGCACTCACTAATGAAGATCAAAGACCACAGCCTTCAGTATGGATTGCACGTCAACATAAAGAAAACAAAAATCCTCACAACTTGACCAATGAGCAAAGTTAAGATAAATGGAGAAAAGATATAAGTTGTCAAGGATTTCATTTTACTTGGATCTGCAATCAGCAGCCATGGAAGCAGCAGTCAAGAAATCAAAAGATGCATTGCATTGGGTAAATCTGCTGCAAAGGACCTCTTTAAAGTGTTGAAGACCAAAGATGTCACCTTGAAGACTAAGGTGCGCCTGACCCAAGGCATGGTATTTTCTATCACATCATAAGCATATGAAAGCTGGATAATGAATAAGGAAGACTGAAGAAGAATTGACGCCTTTGAATTGTGGTGTTGGCAAAGGATATTGAATATACCATGGACTGCCAGAAGAACGAACAAATCTACATTAGAATAAGTACAACCAGAATGCTCCTTAGAAGCAAGGATGGCGAGACTGCGTCTTACATACTTTGGATATGTTGTCAGGAGGGATCAGTCCCTGGAGAAGGACATCATGCTTGGCAGAGCACAGGGTCAGCGGAAAAGAAGACCCTCAATGAGGTGGATTGACATGGTGGCTACAACAATGAGCTCAAGCATAACAACGATTGTAAGGATGGCTCAGGACCAGGCAGTGTTTCGTTCTGTTGTGTATAGGGTCTCCATGAGCAAAACCGACTTGACGGCACCTAACAACAACAACATCTATGTATTAACTGTATTTATTTATCCAACAGGGTTTCTGCCATCTCATGTTTAAAAATGGATCCTACGACTCCCTCAACTCTGTCCCAGGATTCTTAACAGATTTTTAAGGGTTGAATGATCCTCAGTCTTCTCTGGATACAGCATTATAATGGCTTCATTCTTCCAATGAAGTTCTATCCTCATTATTTACAAAGATAAGTATATTTGGTAATATCTTATGGAATCAAATTTATGTTAAAAATACACCCATTCCCAACTTAAAACTTAGGTTTTAAAGACCAGGTTATTATGAGAAAATTGACATTATGCAAAAATGGAAGATGACACACCAGATCACAAAATATTATGTGGAACAGAATATCCCTTTGTATTCAAGAGTCAGAAAATGCAGGTGGGCACGTACGTTCCAATGGTCATGAAAGGGTTACTGCAGACATTTGTTGTTAATGCAAAAAATAGTGGATAATAGATTTTTTACCATTGACTTAAAAACATGAGATGTCCTATAACACGATAGTTGATAAATGATGAGTAGGTGTAGATATTTTACTTTTATTTCAAGAGGACTTTTATTATCCAAGGGCTTAAAAATTCCTGACTCAAATTTAATCCACCAATTTTTTTTTTTTTCTCTCTTACACAAAATGGCTAATGGACTTTTCTTGCCTGTTCCAAACAGCAGATCATAACAAAACCATTAACCTGTGATTAAGTGAGAAAGACTGAAGCTTCTTTAATTTAAATTTCTAGAGGTATCAGGACTACAGGTGAATGTAGGGGAGACTCTTCTGTGATGCTACATTTTTAATGTTAACCCCGAACTCGTTGCCATTGAGTCGATTCCAACTCATAGCAGCCCTATAGGGCAGAGTAGAACTGCCCCATAGAGTTTCCAAGGAAATTGAACTGCCTACCTCTTGGTTGGCAGCCATAGCTCTTGGTAGCCATTAAATACTTCCTCAACACGTTAGTCTATATTCTTCGAGCAAAAGTTGTTTAAGTCTCTGAATTGACCATTCTTTGGAAGTGATTTCCACTTGCATGAGGGAATATTTCCCCAATTTGCTAATTATTTATTAATCATAAAGCAATCAAATTTTGTGTAATTCTCTTGAATTAAAACATGATTATATTTTTAACTATCTTTTCCAATAAAATAAAGAAAATCAGAAAGCCTAGAATCAGAATGTAAAAGAAATATTACAAAGCGTTGTATAATTTATTAATTTTTCTGGACTTTTATAAAAAAGATTAAATGCAAACAAGAAAGAAAAAAGAATTGGACTTTTAAAATATTTTCCAATCTCAGTTGGTTTCAAGACATGGGGAGGTGAATAAGAGAACAATAAGCTAAAAAGGAAAAACAAGCCAATAATGTAGAAAAAAAGTTGTGAAAGGTTGTTGTTTTTAGATGCTACCAAGTCAATTCTGACTCACAGTGACACTGTACAACAGAACAAAACACTGCCAGATCCTGTGCTACCCTCATAACTGTTGCTATACTTGAGGTCATCTTGCAGCCACTGCATCAACCCATCTTTTTGAGGGTCTTCCTCTTCTTCACTGACCCTCTATTCTACCAAGCAGGACGTCCTTCTCCAGGGACTGGTCCCCCCTGATAAGATGTCCAAAATACATGAGAAGTCTCATCATTCTCACTTCTAAGGAGTATTCTGGCTGCATTTCTTATAAAACAATTTTTTTTTTCATTCTTCTGGAAGTCCATTTTATATTCAATATTCTTTGTCAACATCATAATTCAAAGGTATCTTTTTTTTTTTTTTTTTGGTCTTCTTGTTCATTCCCAGCTTTCACATGCATAGGAGGTGATTGAAAAACCATGGCTTGGATCAGGCAAACCTGTCTTCAAGTGGCATCTTCACTTTTTAATACTTTAAAGAGGTCTTTTGTATCAGATTTGACCAATGCAATACATTGATTTCTTGACTGCTGCTTCCATGTACATAGATTGTGGATCTAATTAAAAAGAAATCTTTTACAATTTCATTATTTTCTCTGTTTATCATGATGTTCCTTAATGATCCAGTTGTGAGGGTTTTAATTTTCTTTTTTGTTGAGGTGTAATCCATACTGAAGGTTGTTGTCTTTGATCTTCATCAGTTAGTGCTTCAAGTCCCCCTTACTCTCTGCAAGTGAGGTTGTATCGTCTGTATATTGCAGGTTGTAAATCAGCCTTCCCTGTATCCTGATGCCTTGTTCTTTGTCATATAGTCCGGCTTCTTGGATTATTTGCTCTGTTTTCAGATTGAATAAATATGGTGAAAGGTTACAACACTGACGCATAACTTTCCTGAATTTAATCCATGCTGTATCACCTTGTTCTGCTTGAAAGACTGCTTCGTGGTCAGGTTCTTCACAAGCACAATTAAGTGTTTTTCCCATTCTTCACAATGTTATCCATAATTTGTTAGGATCCACAAAGTTGAATGCCTTTTTGTGGTCAATAAAACACAGGTAAACCTGTGTCTTGATTTCAGCCAAGTTCTATCTGTCATCAGCAATGATATCCCTTGTTTCATATCTTATTCTGAATCCTGCTTGAATTTCTGGCAGTTTCCTGTCCATGTAGTGCTGTAACCATTTTTTAATTACCTTTAGCAAAATTTAACTCTCATGTGATATTAATGATACTATTCAACAATTTCCACATTCTTTTGGAGTACATTTCTTTAGAATGGGCACAAACGTGAATCTCTTCCAGTCGGCTGGCCAGATAGCTGTCTTCCAAATTTCTTGGCATAAATGAGGGAGCACCTCCAGTGCTGCATCCATTCCCTGAAACATCTTGATTTATATTCAGTCAATTCCCGGAGCCCTGTTTTTCATCAATGCCTTCGGTGCAGCTTGGATTTCTTCCTTCAATACCATTGGTTCTTAATCATATGCTACCTCCTGACATGGTTGAATGTTGACCACTTCTTTTCGGTACAGTGGCTGTGAGTTCCTCTTATCTTCTTTTGATGCTTCACGCATTATTCAATTATTTTGCCCATAGAATCCTTCAGAATTGAATTTTTTCTTCAGTTATTTCAGCTTGAGGAATGTGTTCTTCCTATGTTGTTTTCTTACTTCCTGTCTTTGTACATTTCATTATAATGCTTTACTTTGTCTTCTCCAGCCACCCTTTGAAATCTTCAATTCAGATTTTTACTTCTTTATTTCTTCCATTTGCTTTAGCTACTCTACATTGAAGGTCAAGTTTCAGAGTCTCTTCTGACATCCATTTTGGTCTTCTCTTCCTTTCCTGTCTTTTTAATGACCTCTTGCTTTCTTCATGTATGATGTCATTCCACAACTCATCTGGTCTTTTGTCATTCATGTTCAATATGTCAAATCTATTCTAATATCAGGCAGGATATTCTTAAGGCCATACTTTGGCTCTCATGGGCTTGTTTTAATTTTTTCAGCTTTAAATTGAACTTGCATATGAACAATTGATGGTCTGTTTCACAGCTGGATCCTGGTCTTCTTCTGACATGACAGGTTAAGATCTTTTAAAATTCTCAAATTAAATTAAAAAATCTCCAAATTTTTGTTTTAAGGAATTCACATAAAAGGTATGTGAATCAGAAAGAAAATTAATAAATCTAAAATGAAATTAAAATCAATAATAAAACATTAGTGTCCAGAGAAACTTGGAAAACCTTCACACAGGTGGGAAGGAAAAAAAAAAAAAAAGGTCATAAAGTTTAATGAACTTTCTTAAAATTGCACTGCTATGCAAATTCAGGTTTTTCCTCTCCAGAATTAAAGAAAAAAATAAAAAGAATAGAAAGCAGACCTTACCTCTTTGATTCACTTGGATGTTCTGATTTATTTGTCCTGGAATAGAATATCTAAATTTTCTGATTCCTTGGTTAACAAAGAGTAGCAATTGAAAAAAAAAAAACAAAAAACCAGAAAAGACAGTAAATTGAAGAGGTATGTAAGGGCCAAAAAATTTAGGGGAACTTGCCTTTGATATTTTTTTCCTTATGTGTATACCGCCTTCAGCAACCTTGTAAAGAGGGATGGCTATATCTATGTCACAGTGAGATATTTCTCCATTCTTTGGCCAAGTGTATCTCAAATGTGTTTAAGAGATTTTTACAACAAAATTTCTAGATGAGTTGTTAAACATGCCTATTCCCTGGATCTCTCAATTCAACTGAATCAGAATCTGTGTGGATAACAATCCACTTGCCATTGGTTTTTTCTCAGTTCATGGTAACCCCATGTGTTACAGAATAAAACTGTGTTCCCTTGGGTTTTCATGGTTGTGACCCTTCAGAAGCAGATCACCAAACCTGTCATCCAAGCTCCTCTGGTTGAATTTAAACCGCCAACCTTTTGGTTAGTAGTTGACTGCTTAACTCTTTGTGCCACCCAAGGACTCCATAGGGCCTTGAATTCTGTGTTTGTTAAAGTTTCCCACTGTGAGGCTTCACTATATCATTTGTGTATATGTCTCCTTGCATCCCAGCATCCTTGAGTGCAGGGATGCTGTTTTTGTTTGTATCCAAGTTAGCTAGTGCAGACCCTCAGTAATGGATCATATTGAATAAATAATAACAAATAGTGAAACTTTCTAAATTTCAGTCTTTACCAAAAGGATTTACACAAACCTAACTACCGAATCATAGAGTCGCTATGAGTTGGAATCGACTCCACAGCAATGGGTTTTTGTTTCTTTTCTTTCTTTTTTTTTTAGCTACTAGATACAAATACTTTTGTTGTTGTTCTTTGTTTACCAAAAGGCTGAATTTTGCATTTTTCTCAAAATTACCGGTTGCTATTCTGTACTTTGGAGCCCTGGTGGCACAGTGGTTAGGAGCTCGGCTAGTAACCTAAAGGTCGGCAGTTCAAATTCGCCAGCAGCTCCTTGGAAACCTCATGAGGCAGTTCTACTCTGTCCTACAGTGTCTCTATGAGTCAGAATCCACTCAATGGCAACAGGTTTTTTTTTTTTTTTTTTTTGAATTCTGTGCTTCATAGACTCAAAAAACATTTTTTTAACAGATAAAAATGATACAATAGTTCTAGAAAATCGTGAATACATGACTTGAGACCTGCTCTTACTTTTGAAAGATATTCATCAAATCAGTATTCTTAAACCCAATTTTCAAAGAGATTTTAATTATCAAAACAAAAATACTGATGAGAGTTTATGAGTAAAAGTAGAATGTACCTGAAGGTTGAAATAAACTTGAAACATAGTTCAGTTTCTGTAGACCTTTTCCTTTTCTCAGGAACAATTTTTCTGCAAAATGCTCAGTAGGCTGCAGAGATAACCCACATAGACGATGTTATTAATATGCAATCATCCTGCCTGAAACAGCTTACATATGCAATATACAACATCTGGACCTTGTAATTGAATTTTTGAAGTTTGCTGTGGTTTGGGAGCTGCATATGGGTCAGTAATCGTTATCCAGGCACCATCTTTCATAGTACACATACAATTAATCAACTCATTAATTATGGAAAAAGAGTCTCAGGAAAGTCTAGTACACCTATTTCTTAAACAAATATTTTACCCTTGAGCTGTGAAAGTAGCATCTCCATTAGCCGTCGCCTTAGATCATCGTTAGCAATTTAGTCAGGGAGCTTTTAGAACGAGGTCCGTAAGAAGAGTCAATATAGAAATCTTTCAGACAGGACTCATCATAGGTATTCAGAGAATTTAATCACTTTCTGGTTCAATCACTGCTCCAGTCAGCTTTGGATCGTTATCTTCTGAAGCTAATGTCAATAACACTTTATTTGTCATTTAACTAAATTCAACCAACTATAGGGGAAACAAATCATGGTCTTTTTTATTATTAGTTTTAGTAGATGGTTGCCAGGGTAAAATTGTTAATTAGGGAAAGTAAAATAATCCCTTAGAATTTTTTCTTTTTACATGTTAACAAGCCCAAGAGATTGTTTAATGGAGACACCTTATAGATATGTGAGGAAAAAGTATGTCTGTAAATATATTTTCTCGGCTTGTTAGCTAACCTGACCATTTTTTTTCCCTGTTCGTCAACCCCATTTTTTTGCTATTTTTTCCCTACTCGTAGCAATTCATCTTCATATTGCATTGGCTTATATCTTGACTTACGAAACTCCTTGTAAAGAGAAACATGGCATTATTATGAAAAAGAGGCTAATTGCATTAAAAAAAATCACAATCCTAATGCAATAATAAAAGAATTATCAGATATTGGCTTAAGGTAGAGACATGAAGGACTGTTTCCTAGAAGGTGAACAGTTATCTTCACTGAAGCTAGAAATAGCTTAGACTTAAATGAGAGACATGAAGGAGAGATTTGTCTGCCGATTTCTAACAAGATTGCAAATCAGAAAATTATACAATCCATAGAATTTTGTTTCCTATTAGATGTTTGGAAACTCTGGTGGCATAGTGGTTAAGAGCTACAGCTGCTAACCAAAAGGGAGGCAGTTTGAATCCACCAGGCACTCCTTGGAAACTCTGCGGGAAAGTTCTACTCTGTCCTATAGGGTCACTAGGAGTCGGAATCGACTCAACGGCAATGATTGGCGGTTTGAACCCACCACCTGCCCTGAGAGAGAAAAGACCTGATGATCTGCTCCCATAAATACTACAGCCTGGGAAACCCTATGGGGCAATTCTACTCTGTCCTATAGGGTCTCTATGAGTAGGAATCCATCAGAGGGGTTCACAGCGACAGCATCAATTCTGTTCCCCTAAGTGAGTGAGAGAGACAGAGAAGGAAGTAATAGTCATTCTTTTAAGTGTTGTAGGGCTCAGTTCCTGAGTGACAAGCAGTTAACTCACTAGGCCACTAATCTAAATGTTGGAGGTTTCGGTTTAACCAGAGGTGCCTGGGAAGAAAGGTCCAGTGATTCAAATCTGAAAACTTAACCACTAGATTCCTATGAAGCGCAGTTTTACTCTGAATCTGCTCAAGGGCAACTGATTTTACTGGTAAGGTTTTCTTTTGTTTAGTTTAGTTTTCATCATTCTTTTTCTTCCTGAAATGCCCATCTCTATTATCTCTGTAAATGTCTATATTATCTATCCTTTAAAGTTCTATTCGTGTTATTCAACCCTCTTAACTGGAAGTGTTTTCTTCCGCCTTTGTCTCTCCTTCAAGATTAACTATTCCCTGAAGGACATTTAAGGACTGACTGACATTTGTATATTTATGTTGATTTAAACACGATAAATACTTACTATATATTATAAAGTGAAGGCAGCACGTGATATTTTTTAATATTGGAGGAATCATTTATCAGACCAAACAAAGTGTTCGACAAATTACATTTTCACAGCTAAAGTCCCATATCAATAAATACACATTTGAAAGGCATTACTACTGTTTGCTTTTGAAACGTTACTCTCTCTCTCTCTCTATATATATACACACATATATATATATTAGGATTCATGTTTTAGGATCTTTTTGTTTTTGTGTTGTTTTAATCTTTGCTATTTCACTAAAAAGCTCAAAGATACTAGAATTCTGGGAATATGTTAAGCTACTCTAGATTAAAAAAAAAAAAGACTGGTCAGAATTAAAATAATAGATGAAATGAAAACTAGAGCTATGTTTAAAATTTTCTTCTTTGTTCACTCCCAACCAGCAAAACACCTGGCTAGAAAGCATTATTGTTCAAAATTATTGCTTCTCTGCATAGAATGGGTTCATATATTCCTGCCTAATTTTTTTTTTTTTAATACCACGTAACCCTTACTGCCTCTCTTAATATACTTTGCCACACTACTGATGTCAGGTTTAGGCATGGGATCTACTTGGACTAATGAAGAAAACGTACAAAAATTATTATATGCCAATTCTGAGTAAAAGATCCAAGAGCCATCTCAAGGTCTGTCTAGCTCTCTTCTCACTGCTGTGAGGTCAGCGTTTGCCCAAAAGGTGCTGAGAGTTAACAAGCAGAACTTAAAATGAATTCAGAAATTCTGGGACTTGCAAGATTAAAAGATATGTCTTTCTCATGTCCAATTTATGAAGGATAAATTAAGAAATGTTTTTAGTGACAAAGGTCAATTAAAACTCAGCTTAAAATAGACTTTGTTAACGAAAATCAAGACTATGGCCTTCACTCAATCAATTAATTAAGCAACACCCACCGATTCCTTTGGGCTAAACAAAAGGGCTCAGAGAAAAGAATAAGGAAGTAGCTCTTCCATGAAAACCTGTTAATTCAAGGTACATAAAAGTAAATTAAGAGAGAGACTTGGATGTGGAAAAGGCTCGTGGATATAACTACTGCTATAAATAAGCCGACTATAATAAATTATCTTTAAAAATTCCACTAAAGTTTTAGTGAATTGTACTTCCAATAGAGCCACAATTTTGGATTAAAAGAAACTGAGACAATTTGCTATTTTAAATACCTGTTGGGTCCCTAATATTCTATGGACAGACAGAGGCTGTCAAAGGTGCTGTAGCATTCATGGAGAATTTCCCGATGACCTGTTTACATTTCTAAGCATCGTAAGAGAAAAGGAAAAACCTTCCATAGTTTACACTCAAGAGCTGTGGAGAATAATGGATAGGGAGATCCTTCTGGAAAGCATAACTCGGGATTTTGAAAAATCAAAACACCCCCAGCAGAATTCAACAGGCAGAAAAGGAAAAGTTGAATTAGAGTGTGTTTACAAACAGAAATTCCTAAATTTCCTTGTTCTTGAAGTTATTTATATTTGGTACCTACTTTTCAGTTTCTTATTATCCAAAGCCACTTAAAATTTAAGAGAATATTTATCTAAATTAATTACATAAATACTCAAGACAAAATTCATCATTTGAATGGTTGTTTCTCTTCTGTTTTAAATGTTTGGCTTTTTTTTTGTTTGTTTATTTGCTTGCTTATTTATTTATTTTTGTTTCCATGAAGGTGTTTCATTTATTGCTCTATATATGCTGTTGAAGTAGTTTCTAAGTATATGATGTGACATATTTAATATTATACAACATTTCTATGCTACACATTACTCTGATGAAATTAAGCTAGACGGCAACATCCTCCTCTACAATGTGTAGATTGATGGAAGTTCAAAGAGTAAATAGATATTACATCCTAGTTTCCTGTTACATGGAGCCCATCTGAGACTCATTCTTCAACTATTAACTGAGTATATTGTTTATTGTTAGGGGCCTATGAGGAAGAAAGGAGGAGTGATTATAATTGAAGGTATTTATCTTAGAAGGTTCTGGGGGTTTGGGAAAGAAGAGGTACCAGCACTGAGCCAGTGGGAAAGGAATTCAGTGATTGGAAGATTGCTTAATGGGAAAAAAGATATAACGAAGGAGACAAAGCCAACAGAAGTAGGGACATGGAACAAACTTTGAACAATTGCTGGGAAAAGGCAAGGTAGGCTATTGTACTGCTTTGCCTATGCAATTCTGTTGTTTGTAAAACTACAAGAGGTAAGCAGCTAACTTAAAGAGCACTCAGGGACTTCAGGTGATAAGCAGCAGAATCAGTTTCAAGAAGTCAAAAATAAAAACTGCATTCTTTCTTACAATTAGGTTTCAAAATTTAATCTGAAACCTATACTATACCTGCTGTTCGATGGGTCATTTCTCTCCATGGTCTTGTAACTCCTACCAAAAGACTGGGTGGAATTATGCAAATTAGGTGTTTGTGGCCCACCAAGGGGATTGAATTGCTTGCTAATAATGAAAATAAGGTACATGTACATGGCACCCTCATAGGGGCGGGACCATGCAAATAACATGTATAGAACCCTAAGGAGGGGATTGTTCAGTTTTGGCATCCAGCTAGGCTTAAAATGAGCTATTTCAGAGGTGGATAGGTGGGACCTAACTACGACAAAGGAGAAGAGCTAGGAGTGGAGTGTGGCCTTTGGGCCTGGGATCCCTGTGCTGAGAATCTCCTAGATTCAGGAGAGAGAGAGAGCTGTAGCATGAGAGAAAGGGAGAAATAGTGGCAGCAGAGGCAGGAGAACCAGGAGACAGCAAGAGAGAGCACAATGGACTTCACAGCCCACAGAGTGAGAAAACAGAACACCTCCGGACAGAGTAAGAAATGATAGAGAAAGCTTTCTGTGAAGATCACATCTAAACTATGAACTTAAAAAGGCAAAAATATCAGCTATTGGAAGATCTGAGTTAAACTATTCCAGAAAGAGGGAAGAAAATGCAAAATTGCAAGTGTGACTACATATTCTAAAGCAAGTCACAGGCAACAGTAACTCTAGTAGATTGATTACAAAAATGGTCCCAATTCTCCAGTTTTCTCTGACTATGCATTTTGTGATGTGATATTGCAGTTTTTCACATCAAGTGGTAGGGTCTATTTCCCCTCCACTTGAACCGGGACTGCTACCCTGACTTTCTTTGACTAATAGAATATGGTGGAAGTGACAGTGTGCTAGTTCTGAGCCTTTGGCACTACAATTCATGTTCTTAGGACTCCTGCCACTGTTACGAAAACCAACCTCAACTAGCCTCTTGGAAGATTAAAAACTATGTGGAAGAGAGCTCATTCAGTTTGGCTGATCCACCAAAGGTCCCACATATTTTAGAAAACTGAATCAAGAACAATCAAGTCAAACCGAAGCTAAATAAACTGTTAGCTGACCATGAATACATGACTGAGCGCATCCAAGATCAAGAAAACGTGGACCAGATCAGAAGAACCACACAACCAATTTGAGATTCTAGAGAAACAATAAATTGTTGTTGTTATAGTATGATTATGGTGTGATTAATTGCTTTTATATGGCCTTTCCAGCCATGGTCTTATAACTACCACAAAATGATTGGCTTGGCGACTATCCTTCAAGGCTCTGATTGATTTACTGTGCAGTTAATGGCTTGAAGAAACACCTAATAAAATTGAACATCTTGTGGACTAGCTAGGGGATTGGTCAGTTTTCCTATGCAAGTAGTAGCTTGAAAATGCATCCAATAGGATTGAACTCCTTGCACTCCAGCTAGGGGATTGGTCAGTTTTGTCATCCTGCTAGGCTTATATAAGAGCCAATCTCACTGAGGTTCAGGCGGACCTCATTACTCTTAAGAAAAGTCGGAAGCGAAACACAGCATTTTGACTTAGGGTTCCTTTGCTGAAAACCTCCTAAGGCCAGAAGAGATAGCTTTAACACTGAAGATGAGGAGATAGCAGGTTGCTTGGCCCGTGGAGAGAGAGACTGTTGTGGTAAGCTTGTTACTTCCTGCCTTCCTGCTTGTGCTTTCATGGTTACCCATGAAGGGGTGCCTCTGTGCCAGAGGTTTGCTGCTACTAAAAAGCTGTAACATGCCTTATGCCCCAACCCCTGGGGAAATGTGGGGGGAGTCACACAGGCCATCTAGCTGGGTAGGCCTGGGTAGTGTGGGATCAAAAGAGAGAAACACCCAAACATAGGTGGTGTGGTGGGAGCCAGCATCAGAGGCCTAGAAGGGCCTGGCAGCAGAGGCTCAGGAGATCCTATGCAGGGGTCTTTCTGCCAGCAAGGCAAGTCCCAATGAGGCCTAGCAGCAGAGCACAAGCCCAGGGAGCCATACAGCAAACCCCCCCCCAACACACACACAGCAGAGTGATAGCTGGAGGCAGCAGTGACGTGACAGCATTTGAACTGACCCACGGTGTGCCTGCCCGGTGACATAAGAATGGACATGAGTACATGAGTAATTTGGAGGTGAACGTTTACCCTTTGAAAATCTGTTGTTACTGTTTACTGTTTGCTTTTCATGAATTATAATAATGGGTTTCACAATGCCAACACTGCGTAAGTGTCTCTTGTGCCTGGCTCAATCACAGGTAGATGTAGCACCCATGGAATAGCTGATGCCAATGAGTGTATGTGCCTCATTTCCAGCAGTCTTATGGCTACCCGGAAGTTTGAGGCATGGCCTGTCTGCATGTGCAATGTTCGTAGACAGGCAGATCACACGGTGATTTATTATTTAGTAAAATAAAGTTGATAAAATACCTTAAACAACAAAATCTTCAATTTCAAATTGCAAGAAATTTTAAGTTGGTTCAAATGCTTAATGATATCTTCAAGGACCCAGAATTTTTCTATTTTTCTGTTCTGTTAGCTTCAGCATATTGTTCTGTTCTTAGATTTTTTTTTTTAATGTGTAGCCTCATAGTCCTACACTTACAAAATGACTGCTACATTTCAAAAATCATTTCTTTATAAACTGCATTCAAAGCAGAAATAAAGGACAGGTATTTTCCTTGAGTCTCCTTTTATTTGAGGAGAAAAATCCTACCTAGAAGCCTTTCAGCATACTTCTTACACCATATTGGCCCAAACTGATTCACTTCCCCTTCACAAAACCATCAAAAGCCAAATAAATTTATAAAACATTGACAGACTTGGCTTATTATGATTCATATCCTGAGAATCTTGCTCCTCAAGTAAAAGCTAACCAACCCACTGAGCGCCTGGCAGATTTGAACTGCAACCTCTTGGTTAGTGGCTGTAGCACTTAACCAGTACGCCACCCGGGTTTGCCAAGTAAAAGCTAGCCTTTATAAATTAAGGAAGAAGGCAGAAATAGCTGATGGTCAAAAAAAAAAAAAAAGCACAGTACAAAAATTAACATTATTTGTCAAAGATGGTAAAAAAAAGTTAGCATTTCTAAAAAAGCCATGTGAATAAAAGGGAAAGTGGTTTAAGAAGAGCTTGAAAAAGAGGGCAAAGCCCAATCACATAGATGGCCTGGTGATGGCTTTGGGTATTTGTAAGTATGATGGAAAGTTATTGGAATATTTAAGGTGAAGGGAGAATAGATCATAGGTGAGTGCATGTAGGAGTGTAAGAATAAGCAAACCTATTAGGAGAATATTGTCATATTCCAAGAGCGAGATGAGGGTGACTTTGACAATGATGCTTTGTTCCTATCTCTTTGCTGTTTTGTTGTTCTCTCACCATAAATTGTTTTCCTTTGTGCTTTCAATTTGATATTTGTAGGAAAGATGGGCAAATGGAAACAGGGAACTGAAAGATAGAATTTTGCTGAAAAATAGACGGCACATTTCAGCATAATCATACAGTATACAACAGAACAAAACATAAGGTTAGATTAAAACAAGCAGAGTTTACTAAATGTGAAAAGTCATAACTCTGCTCCTCTGTAGGTACTCTGTCCTGGTAAGATTATCCAGAGTCTTTTGTTCAATTTTGGGCACCATATTTAGAGAGAGGCATTGACAAAATTCCTGAATTGAATGGAGTTGGGTGTATTTGCACAGTGCCAATTGAGTTTGACAAGCGGGAAAGTGATGTTTGCAGAGCAGAGAAAGAATATTTGAAGTCCAGGGGAGTTGATTACATAGATGACCCTAAGAACCTAGGTGAATGAGGCTGTACATATGAGATACACCTTTTCTTTGCACTTTCAAAACTGTGGTATTGCTTTGATTGTTCTGACAAAGTACAATCATCCCCAAGGATCTTTAAAAATTCCTATCATGAGTCCTAAGGTCTGGGAGGCTAGTGAGCAATTATTGGTATCTTGTGATCATTTTCCTGACAATTCCGCAACCGTCACTCACCTACACAACCCTGTGTTCTCGTTGAAAATCTCATTCTTCTCCACCATCAGTCAATAACTTGCTCTCCTGCATCCAGCCATTTGTAAACTACTTCACCTAATGTTATTTAGAAATCAGCGGTGAAGGCTGAAAAAGTATATGGACATGTTCTACAGTTGAATTAAGAGAATTTTAGTAATTTTATCAAGTAAAGTAGTGGCCTCACCAAACTTTCTCCCAGTCAAACCATATCTGATATATATGTTTGGTTCTTGGGGTAAAAACTTTAAGAAGCATATTGATAAATTAGGATTTGATGAAAAAAAATAATAATAGGATGTTGAAATATCTGGAAGATAAGAATAAAATAAATGACTTACTAGGTTGGGAATATTAATCTTGAAAAAGGCAGTACTTAAGAGGCATATAATAACTATATTCAGATATTTGAGTTGCTATTTGATAGAAGAGACAGTGAATTCATTCTCTTACTTTCAAAGGAAAATACTAGGAACAATGGCTGAAAGCGATAAAGGGAGATGAATTTGGCTCAGAATAAGGAAGATATTTTGAATATTTGTGATTTTCCAAAAATAGAACATTTAGTGTTATGAAGGAGAGAGTTCACCAAAAGTTCAAATTTTAGCCACTGACCAGATAACTATATAGGTGAGATTATAAGAAACAGGCTTTAAGAGTAGTATTAAAAGGATATTGAATTATACTTTGTCTTTTAAATTCTTACCATTACCTCATGAGGTAGGTATTATTTCAGCTTTAAAATAGAGAATATGAGAAACAGCGAGTTCAGGTAACTAGACAAACACATACAGGGAGCTAGTGGTGAAATCTAGATTCCAGTTATCTTTGACTACAAAAGTTTTCCTTAAAATCCTGTGCTATACAATACTGGAAAACATCCTAGAGGACAGAAGCAAATTGTTAATGGCAGTTTTCACTGGGTAGCAAATTTTTGAAATTTTGCCTTTGCTTACTTCTATTTAAAATTTTTCACACAATAAATATTTATTAATAGTAAATAAAATTAAGACTATTTTGTGTTTTAAAGGAGAAATGGAGAAAATCCATAATTTTTTCCTCTGTGTTAAATTCAACATTTTATGACCAAAGTATAATTACATTTGTGTGTGTGTGTGTGTAGATAGGTAGATAGATAGACAGGTAGATAGATAGATAAACTTATTTTCATTGTCCCTTCTAATTGCATGTATTTTCATTTTAGGAATCTCTCCCTCAAATACATAATTTTTACATTTTTATTTTGAAATAATTTAAGGCAATAGAAAAGTAGCAAGATTCAATGAAAGAACTTATCTCTGTATAGCAGAAGTTTCCCTATAAATCATTCTAAGGTTTCTTGTTACCATTTTAGTACATTTTTTTCTCTCTGTGTGTCGTTGCTGTTGTTGCTATGTGTCATCAAGTGGGTTCGATTCATAGCAATCCTGTATGATAAAACTGCTTCATTGGGTTTCCTAGGCTGTAATCTCTATGGGAGCAGATCACGAGTTCTTTCTTCCCCAAAGCCACTGTTTCAGTTCGAATAACTGATCTTTTGGTTAGCAGCCAAGAGCATAGCCATTGCACCACCATTGTGCTCCCTATGTGTGTATGTATGTTATGTATTTATGTGTGTATGTATGTATAGGGTCGCTATGAGTCATATCTACTCGATGGCACTGGGTGGTGGGGGTGTATGTATGTTATGTATTTATGTGTATTTTCTGTTTATCTATTGAATTTATACTGATAACCTCAAAAATTCTACTCTACCACCACAAGGTTCATTCTAGCCTTCCATCTTTGCATATTTGTAACTCCTTTCTCCTACACTGAGAAATCTAGCTATGATTTCCATCAAATTAGTTATTTATTTACTCAATCATTCGGTATACAACCAATATTCTCACAATAAATGCCAGTTTCTCAGTCTTAGCCCCACTGACCCTGACCTTGACGTTTTCCACCCCAGTCAGGGCCCAGTCTCATCTACCTTATCAAACACAAGGACAATGTCAACCAATTTCCCAGCCTGGTCAAGGGATAGGATAAATTTCAGCATTTACCATACAGGTAGTCCCTGGCTTATCACGTATTAGAGTTAACTTCGAACTGCACTTAGGACCATCGATGTATTTGGAACACTGCATCTTCTGCAGAGGAAGTTATGGGAAAATGCATGCAGGGGATATAGGAAAAAAAAAAACAAAACGCTGAGTTATGTGAATATGCTTCAAGCATTTGATCAGGATAATATGATGGAAGGGATCAATGGAAAAATCGTCCATGTGGCAAGAAGGCTGAATTTAGAACTTGATCTCACCAATATGGAAAAGCTCATAGCTCATGAAGAGGGGGACTTGACAGGTCAGGACTTAATGGATTTGGAGAGGAAAGAAATGCTGAAGAAGAAAGATATAATGAGGAAAAGGAAGGAGAGAAGTTATCAAAAATTATACAGTGAAAGGATTAGCTAGAGTTTTTTCTAACCTAAATCAGGCTTCAGTTTATTGAAAACATGGGCCCAAATTCTGATGCTTTGCTAAAGTCGATATGCAGATTTGGGAAGCAGTTATATTACCTCAAGATACATGAAGAAAAAAGAAAAAGACAAAGCTCAGTCACTAATTGTCTGACTAGAAATGCCATCCTCCTTCTCAGGAATAACGCAAAGGATCCAAAACCTTCCACAAGTGGAGTTATTATCACAACTGACAAAATTCCAGTGCTGTCCAACTCTTCTTAATCATTGGAGTGAATTTTCATGATTTTTGTATTTTTTAATGTATGCATGTATTGTAGAGCCCTTGTTGCTCAGTGATTAAGATCTTGGCTTCTAAACAAAATACGGGAGGGTTCAAACCCACCAGCTGCTTCAAGGGAGAAAGATGTGGCAGTCTACTCTGTAAAGATTTACAGCCTCGAGAACCCTATGGGGCAGTTCTACTATGTTCTATAGGGTCACTATGAGTTGGAATTGACTCGACTGCAGTAGGTTTTTTTCTTTTTTTTTTTATTACATTTTAGGCTACCTTGTAGAATTTCCTTACATCAACCCTGGATTCAATAAGAATGAAGTTTTTGTCATTGTATTGTATTCTGTTCTTTTCTAACGGTGTTTTGATTCTGTCTGAATTAAAGTTATGTGTTCTTACTCACTATTAAGAAGTCCAAGAAAATATTTTCATTATATCCTTTTTTACTGACGGTGACAATCCTAGGTAGTCTCTTTTCAGCATTCTTTTTTTCTTTTTCTTGAGCTTAGTACGTTTTATATATTCTATGTTCTATTTGGAGTCCCTCAGTGTTGCTAGCTAAAAGGTTGGTGGTTTAAGCCTACCCTGAGGTACCTTGGAAGAAAGGCTTGGCAGCCTACTTCCAAAACATCAGCGACTGAAAACCCTGTGGAGCACAGTTCTACTCTAACACACTTGTGGTCAGCATGAGTCAGAATTGACTGAGTGGAAACTGGTTTCATTTTTGGTTTATGTCCTATTTGTTTATCCTTTATTGAAGGATTTTGTCTAAACATAAAGTTTTTCATGAAACAAGGTGAGAATTACTTATATTTACTCATGATGCACTAGGAACTTCTAAAATTGTCCCTTTTATGTACCCTTCTACAGAGAAGAGGCATTTGTAGAGCTTCATTACCTATTTCCACTGCCCGGCAGACATTCATCTAATGTGGCTTTTCTATCATGATAGTACACATCTTAGTACACAAAGAACTTTCTACCTCTGTTTCCTGGAAGTGACATTTAACTTAAATGTAGCTACCAAGAAGTCACATGTTCTTGCATGCATAGATGTTAGTATACCCCTTGCTTCCTCCCCTGATTATTTGTCTAGAGGCAGCACTTGACGTGCTGGTGATGGCTCATACTGGTTCATGAGAACTCAGTGAGCATATCTCTTCCCAACTGTGTATTCAGATTTGACACACTGGTAGCTTGAAAGAAAACACGTGGGAATATTTAAGGCATGGAAATTGGCAAACACTACAGATGAGGTCTTGTATTTCGAGAAAGCCACTGTCCACATCAAACAACATACCACTGTCAACACTTTTTTCCCACTGCCTATCAAGCCAAACAAATCAAGTGTTTAAGAGGGCTTGTTCTGAGATATTCAATGTTAAGTTCTCATTAATTTTCATACAAGTTATAGAAGGAAAAATTCTTCAACAATTGAATAGTTTAATATAAGTCTTAGTCCTTGCTGGGTGGATGGATATGCAGTAATCTCTCATCATCTCCCTAGCTACTCTCCTACAGTGTCTGGTCTGTGCTCTGTTCCAAATGGTTTTCACTACAAACTTGTGAATACAGCATGTTGCAGTATTTCAAAGCTGAGTGGGTAAACAGTGGGAGAGGATCTATTATTATTCTTTCCTGGAATCTGGTGGTATAGTGGTTAAAGCACTCAGCTGCTACCCAAAAGTTTGGCGGTTCAAACTCGCTAGCCTCTCCACAGGAAAAAGGTGTGGCAGTCTGCTTCCGTAAAGATTACAGCCTTGGAAACCCTCTAGGGCAGTTCTACTTTGTCCTGTAGGGTCACTATGAATCAAAATCAACTTGTCTTAGTCATCTAGTGCTGATAAAACAGAAATACCACCAGTGTATGGCTTTAACAAAGAGAAACTTATTCTCTCACAGTCTAGTAGGCTACAAGTCCAAATTCAGGGCATCTGCTCCAGGGGAAGGCTTTCTTTGTTGGCTCTGGAGGAAGGTCTTTGTTGTCAATCTTCCCCTGGACTAGGAGCTTCTCTACACAGGAACTTCGGATCCACAGGAGGCACTCTGATTGTGGTGCCACTTTCTTGGTGGTCTGAGGTCCCCTTGTCTCTCTGCTTGCTTCTCTCTTTTATGTATCAAAAGAGATTGGCTCATGACACAATCCAATCCTGCAGATTTAGTCCTGCCCCATCAACACAACTGCAGCCTATCCCACCTCATTGACATCATAGAGGTAGGAGTTACAACATAGGGAAATCACATCAAATGACAAAATGGTAGACAATCACACAATAAAGGAACTCATGGCCTGGCCAAATTGATACACAAATTTTGGAGGGACACAATTCAATCCATGACACAACTCTAAGGCAATAAGTCTTTTTTTTGGGGGGGGGCGTTCATTTCAGCATGAGAAATTCGATAAAAAACAGATATCTTAACACTTTTTTTTGCCATTTATTTCCTAGTAAGAAGTTGTCTTAGACTGGGTTCTCTAGAGGAGAAAATCCAGTGAATTATCTATCTATCTCTACATGCATTTAACCCATTGTCATCGAGTCGATTCTGACTCATAGCAAGACTGTAGGACAGAGTAGAACTGCCACATAGAGTTTCCAAGGAGTAGCTGGTAGACTTGAACTACTGAATTTTGATTAGCAGCCAAGCTTTTGACTACTACACCACCAGGGCTCCATATATATATATGAAGTTATGGAGCCGTCAAGTTCCAAATCCATGGGTCAGACATTAGGCTGGACGCTTCTCCTGATGCACGTATTTTCAGGGGCTGATGAACCCAAAATTGGCAGATCAGACAACAGGCTGTTGCTTCGTGGAGCTGCAGGAGCTGAGGAATCCCAAAATCTGCAGGTCAGACAGCAGGCTACTGGGTCAAGTCCCAAAAAGCAGAGGTAAGAGGATAACAAGTCTGGTGCAGGATCCAGAGAGCATGGCCAACACCCAGAGTCTGGAAGGCAGGGCCATTGCCTAGATGGTCTTAGAGAGAGAGGAAAAAAAAAAAATCAAGTCAATTCTGACTCATAGCAACACTATAAGACAGAGTAGAACTGCCCCATAGAGTTTCCAAGGAGGGCCTGGTGGATTTGAACCACGAAACTTTTGGTTAGCAGCCATAGCTCTAAATCACTGTGCCACCAGGGTTTCAGAGAAGAGGAGGTTATTTAAAAAAAAAAAAAAAAGGCTTGAGAGCTAATGCAAATTGTTCTGCTGGGTTTTGAACTTTCTGGGTACCTGTTTCCTTCCAATTTCTCCCATTTGTAATGGAAATTGAAATAGGGAAGAGACAGGGACTGAACCCCTAGGCAAAGAGCCCTGCGACACCTGCAACTTACAACACTATGTGTTTGGCTAATAACATAACACCCCCATCCTGGAATATGTAATAAGGAAAGAACAAACTGAGATGTTTTTCAGAAGGACCAGCCTAACCTGGTCCCTGGAGCATGCACAGACATCTTCAAGGTGACCAAGGTGACCAATGGATGACTTCTGCCTGATGCAAGTACCCAGGACAGGAAATAAACTCACACCACAGGAGAAACAGAGTGCACATGCAGATGAGAAACTAAAGAGCCATGTCAGCCTGCTTATACCAAAAAGGAATTATCTGAAATCCTAGCCACTGATTTGTTATTACCTCACTTCCGTATCTTAGCAATAAAAGCTCAAGACTAAGGCTTGTGCATGGAAGTAGCCTGATAGAGTTCTATACACTGGGCTGCTGTCCCACTGCACAGTGCTTTCATTTTCTAATAAAGGCTTTGCTTTTAAAAGTCAGCCAGGTCTCCCCAAGTAATTCTTTTCTCATGGCAAGACAAGGACTTAATTTTGGGGGGTCCACGGGTCCCAGGATTCTTACAAAATCTCTGCCTTGTGCCTGTTCTACCATTGTACTTTGGAAACAGATAACTTGTAGTTTAGATTTCACGGGTTCACAGATAAAGAGGAATTTTGCTCCAGGATGGACTACACCTAAAATCTCACCCATATTTGATTTAGATTATTCAGAAGATGAGATTATGGACTTGGAGTTGATCTAAGACTTTTGGGATGATGATGCAATGTGGTGAATGTGTTTTGCATGTAGCAAGAACATGAATTTTAGGGGGCCAAAGGGTGGAACGTTATGGATTGAATTGTGTCTCCCGTTTGGAAAAGGGTTGTCTCTGTTACGTCAATAAGATAAGATTAGTGTAGGGCATATCCTGAGTCAACTTCTTTTGAGACGAAAAAGAGGTTAAACTCAAGTTAGCAAGTGGACATGGGAGAAGAGAGATGCTGAGCCGCATAAAGATCACCCAGGAGAAGAGACAAGGACTTTCCTCCAGAGCCAACAGAGGGAGAAAGTCTTCCCCTCTAGCTGGCAGCTTGATATTGAACTTCTAGCTTCCTAAACTGTAAGAAAATAGATTTGTTTTTTAAAGCCATTTACTTGTGGTATTTCTGTTATAGCAACACTCAACGACTAAGACAGAAGTCATTTAATTTTTATAATTGTTCTTGGTCAAAATATAAGCGGAAAAGTATTATTACATAAACAAACACCAACTCATAGGTACAAAACAGCTAATAGTTGTATTACCTTTTTTTTATACCTTTTACTTTTTTATAGTTACATTTATGAACATTGAACACAACTTAAGGCATATATATATATATTTCTTTTTAACTCAAGACATTAATATGTGCAATTGATTGAATCCTCCCCCCCAAAAAAGCTACGTTGAAGTCCTAATTCCTGTACCTGTGAATGTGAAATTGTTTCTGAATAGGATATTTGAAGATGTTAACAGTTAACATGGAGTCACTTCAGTGTTGGGTGAGCCCTAATCCTACATGACTGGTGTCCTTATAAAAAAGAAGAGGATACCCAGAGATAGAAAGGCAGTGAAAATGACCTTCTGATGCCACAGCTGCAAATCAAAGAATGCACTGATACACCAGAAGCCGAGACAGGCATGAAACAGATTCTTTCTCAAAGGCTCAGGAAGAATCAACGTAGCCAACACCTTGATTTTGTACCTCTAGTTTCCAAAACTGTGAGAGTAAGTTTCTGATGTTAAAGCCACTTACTTTGGGGTATTTTATTATGACAGTTCTAGGAAATTATTACAATACCTAACATTACTAATGCACTAATCCTATTTCTGTTAAAGAATATGAGAATCCGTCGATTTTCAGATATTTATTGAGTATTTAATGTAACCCTTCAGTTGCAGCAGTACCTCCACAATGAACTTCCAGAAATTCAAGCAGGATTTAGAAGAGGACTTGGAATGAAGGATATCATTGCTGATGTCAGATGAACCCTGGCTGAAAGCAAAGAATACCAGAAAGATGTTTACCTGTGTTTTTATTGACTATGCAAAGGCATTCAACTGTGTGGATCCCAACAAATTATTAATAACATTTAGAAGCATGTAAGTTCTGGAACAGTTAATTGTGGTCATGAGTAACCTATACATAGATCAAGAGGCTATTGCTGGAACAGAACAAGGGGATACTATGTGATTTGAAGTCAGGGAAGGTGTGTGTCAGAGTTGTCTTACCATATTTATTCAATCTGTATGCTGAGCAACAGGTGAGAAGGATGTTTATCTGTGTTTTATTGACTATGACAAGGCATTTGACTGTGTGGATCTTAACAAATTATGGATAACATTGTGAAGAATGGGAATTTCAGAACACTTAAGTGTTCTTACGAGGAACCTGAACATAGATCAAGAGGCAATTGTTCCGACAGAACAATGGGATACTGAGTGGTTTAAAGTCAGGAAAGGTGTGAGGCCGGGTTGTATCCCTTCACCATACCTATTCAGTCTGTATCCTGAGTCAATGATCCAAGAAGCTGAGCTATATGAAGAAGAACGGGGTATCAGGATTGGAGGAATACTCATTAAAAATCTGTGTTATATGGATTATACAACCTTGCTTGCTGAGAGTGAGGAGGACTTGAAGCACTTACTGATGAAGGTCAAAGACCACACCCTGTAGTATGGATTACACCCCAACATAAGGAAAACAAAAATCCTCACAACTGGGCAAATAAGCCACATAATGTTTAATGGAGAAAAGATTGAAGTTACCAAGGATTTTATTTTACTTGAATCCACAATCAACACCCACGGAAGCCGCTGTCAAGAAATCAAAAGACACATTGGGCAAACTTGCTACCAAAGACCTCATTAAAGTGTTAAAATGCAAAGATGTCACCTTGATGACTAACATGTGCATGACCCAAGCCATGGTATTTTCAATTGCCTCATATGCATGTGAAAGCTGGACAATGAATAAGGAAGACCAAAGAATTGACTCCTTTGAGTTGTGATGTTGGTGAAGAATTTTGAATATACCATGGACTATGAAAAGAATGAACAAATCTGTCTTGGAAGAAGTACAGCCAGAATGCTCCTTAGTAGTCTCACATACTTTGGAAATGTTGTCAGGAGGAATCAGTCGTTGAAAAAGGACATTGTGCTTGGTAAAGTGGAAGGTCAGTGGAAAAGAGGAAGACCCTTAATGAGATGGATTTGCACAGTGGCTGAACAGCAAGCTCAAGTATGGCAAGGATCATGGGATGGTGCAGGTCCAGGCATTGTTTCCCTCTGTTTTACATAAGATCACTATGAGTCAGAGCCAATTAGGTGGCACCTAAAAAAAAAAAAAAAAAAGCAGTGTAATCTTGGCCCTCTTCTAGGTGGTAGGGTGGAGATACAACAAACATTCTGGACTTCAAGTGGTATTTCATTATTTCATGAGTTCTCCATTTAGGTCATGATTTAACTCACTTCATATTGTGCACACGGCTTTACTTCCTTTTTTTATCTACCTTTCTCCAAAACCTGATTCTGCTGATGGAATTTTGTTATTGACAATATTTTTCAGTTTTTACATCCTTCTTTGCTTTAGGCAGAGGCAATAAAGAAAGCATCAGCAGAATCATTTTAAAAATATAAAAGAGCATATCCCAATCCTCTCTGGCATTCAGCTTGGTTCTTCTCAAACATCACATTTTAAAAATTAATATACCAGGTAACATGTGCACTCACGTATCTGTTTATTCATTTTTGTTTATATTCAAACTGCTGTGAAAACAACAAATAATACATTTAAAGTATAAATATTTACTCATTCCTTTTTACTTTATTATCCTTTGAGGATCCTTGGTGCCGCCAGGCTACAAGTCCTTAGTTTAGTTCAGTAACATTAGTGGCTACCAGTCACAATTCTTCATGCACATGTTCTGTATGTCTGGAGTATTTGGGGCGGAGGGGGGGTCTATTTTTTATGAAAAAGAGAGAAAAACGGGAACAATAATGTTCACTTTCCTGGGGTTATACTACATTCAGAAGAAAGATGTATGCAAAATAAACCCACTGACTGATACCACTCTGATCTGCAAACACTTTTAACCTTCCCCTATAAGGGAGTCCCTGGCTGGTGCAAATAGTTAAGCACTTGGCTGCTAATGGACAGGTTGGGAGTTTGAACCCACCTAGAGGCACCTTAGTAGAACACCCTGCAGGCATGTTTCCAAAAAGCCACAGCCTTGAAAATCCTATGAAGCACAGTTCTACAACACATGGGATCAACATGAGTCAGCATCAACTCCATGGCAGTTGGTTTTTGCCTTTTTGTTTTTTTGGAGGGGGGGTTATATATGAAAAAGAAAGAAAATTTGATGTATTAAAATTGTGGTGTTGGCAAAGAAAATGGAAAATACCATGGACTGCCAAAAGAACAAAAAAAAAATCAGTCTTTGAAGAAATACAACCAAAATATCCCTTAGAAACAAGGCTGGCGAGACCTCAACACACTTTTATGAGCTAATCAATCATAGCTCTCTACTAAGATTCAGCCCAGCCTTTAGCCAAAGAATAGTAGGGAACATCCCCCCACCTCCACCAAATTTTTTTGTGTCACCACCCTTCTCTCTAGTACCATGCCCCTCAGGTTCCCAGAACTTCAGAGGCCATGAATGCTGAAATCTACCTCTACCGTCAGTGGATCCCCTTTGCTCTATTGGGCTCCAACTCCCTGTACTTAAGTTGAGAAAATATCCCCAGGCAGAAAGGCAGACAAACACAGGGTGTATTTTATGAGATTCCTTTCATTCAGGGGTGAATGTCCCATGCTGCCTATTTTCTGATAAATAAAAACAGCGGCCTCAGATTTTTAAGTGTTACAACTTGTTATAGCTGCAGGGCTAACACTCTGCCATAATTTTCCAGAAACTAATTCATTCACAATTGGAAATATTTTATATAAATTGTAAACATTTATTTGTATCTAATATGTGTGTGAAGCCAGGTAGTAAGAAGGAGAGAGTGGTGAACATTATAGACATGCTTTTGTCATCATGGGATTTGTTTCCACAGCATGAGAAACTGACAGACACATGCAGGAGTAGATTCAATATAATTATATAAATATATTTACATAAAGTTAGCTTTGTTGAGTTACTTTGGCATTCACTGAAGAACAGTGTCAGTGGTTCATGTGATTACCTTTCTAAGCTTGGAGGGATGAGTGACACCGAATAATTTTACCTGAAGGGCAGCCCATCCAACAAAAGCGCTTGAAAGAAGTAGGTCCAGAAAGAAATGTTATTTTTCAATTAGTCAATTTTTATACGTGTGTTATTTTTCTAAATGGCTGTTTATAATGTATCACCATGTAGAGAATATATATATTTTAATATCATTTCAATTTTCTAAGAATCAATTTTTTTTACCATAAATAATAAGCAAGAACATTTCACCTATATCAATAATAACACACACAATCTTTTTAAACTGTTGATTTTGTTTAATTAAACCTGTAGCCTCTGTCCAGGAATAAATGTTTCTTTTCATATACCAAAAATACTGTTTGTCTATCTCACTGAATGGAATTAGATGATGAGTATTTCAGTGAAAGAAAAAAAATCCAATGTAGTGCAGAAGAAATTCATCATAAACAGGGTTTCTATATAAAGTATTCCCACAGGAAATCCTGTAAGACGTGCAGTTTTTTTTTTTTTTTTTTTTTTTTTTAGTAATACAGTATTTCATCGAGGGAACAAAATCAAGATTAATTGAATGGGAATATCTAAGTTTAGGGCTGCAACAGAATCATGACTTAATTAAATGAAAATCTCTTGATGTCCTTCAAGTGACACCATAAAGAAATATCAGTAGAGAAGAGTTTGAAATTAATTAAACATCACAGTGAATAATAACCCACATATGTCTTTAGGAAAAAAAGCTGCAGGTTAAGTTAAATGAGAAGAAATCAGGAATATTGCTTACCTGTGGATAAAACATATATTTGGTATTCCATGCATATTATGGGAAGATTTTTATTGAAACATACATAATTGTTTATTTTTAGATCATCCCGAATTAATTTATTAATGGATCTAGAAATCTTATACTACAGCATTAGCCTTGATTATCCTCACATTTTTACACTGAGAAATACTTGAGGCAAAAGGATTAGGAAACTTATTATATTTTTGTTCCTGAGTGACAATTTTGTTCCTGAGTCTTTGGTCCAGCACAAGGTTATGTGCCTAAATGTGCATGCCCTTGAAATTTTTCAACAATACAATATAATTACCCATCTTAATCAATGTTCAATTTTGGAAAGTCCAGCTATTCCACTTACCAAATATATGAACTTAGCCAGTTAGTTAACCTTTCTATTTTTTTTGTTTTCCTCTTCAACACAAAATGAATAATGTTATTTACATTATGGAATTAATTAAATTATTAAATAAGAGAAGTAATTAAAACACTTCATTTGTTTCTCTGGTTGATAAATGTCCTCTCCATTATTTTTCTTTCTCTTTGAAGCCAGTTCTCTTTTTTTAAAAACAAGAAACCTGGACTAGAATCAGTTTCTCTCTCTCTCTTTTTCTCTCTGTCTCTCTCACACACACACAAACACACACAGGTATACACCATCACACACAATGTATTTAAACATACTTAGATATATTTCATATCCAACGTTTATTGTAAGCCTAAAGATCTGCATTGCTGTTGGTGTCTCTATTGAGCCAAAGACTTAAACCTAGACATGTTTTTGGCCACAGTCTTTCTTGGCATTCAAAGGTCATCTTTGAAACTCTAAAATAGTTTTTATCATGTTGACCTGACAGTTTTCACAGGAACCCTCTGATTCATTCAATCTTTTCTCTTTGGCTCTAAAGAATGCCATTCCACATTTCTGCTCTGGGTCTGTGTTTCCCACACTTGTAATGCTCACCTATGTCCTCTCAAAGGAATTCAATTTTACCTTGCCTCAGGGCTCAACTCAAATTTGTTTTGACTGACTGCTAGCACCTGCTCACAGAGCTGCTCGTTTAGACATTTTCTGATTTTATGTCCTATTTCTCTAGGACTGAAGTGGAAGTATAAGTTCCTTGAAATTAGTCAGTTGGTTAGGGTCCATTGATATTATGTAACAAGAAATTAACTCTGTAAAACTTTAGAAAAAAAAAAAAAGAGAATTTCTTGGAAATATATTGGGAGATATGTTCCAGGAAAAAAAAAAAAAAAAAGTCCAGTTAGGTGAGCTTGAATTGAATTTTCTGTCAAAGGCTATGCCAGGAAGATAAGAGGAGATTACTGTCCAAAGGGGCCTTCAGAAACTTTTAGGCTTCTGAAAGGATAGGATAGAACCACTTGATTTATTGTTCCATGAAGACTGCACACAATATTGGAGAGAAAGTCCTCCAAAAGGAAATTTAAGTGCTTTTAAGGAAAAGAAACCCATCCAGGGTACTAAAGAAAACAACAAAAAAAAATCAAAAAAACAAACAAACAAAAACTTTACAAATGTTGGATATGTATTCTTCTTGTATTATATATCGAGTACTTCACTAATACTATAATTTGAATGAAATGCCTTCTGTGATAACCCGATAATGAATCCACTATGTAATGTTCAGGACACATAGAATGGTATGTGAAAGAAGCCAGAAGACAGGCATCAAAGAAGCTGGGAGGTACAGTGTAGAGGAATGCCCTAATTTAAGACACCAAATGCAGAATTCAGGAATTTTCAAGAGCACCTTTGGGTTTGGTAATTTACTAAATGACTCACAGAATTGCCTGAAAGTTTTTATACACATGGTTACATTTTATCACTAGGAAAGGATACATATTAAATTCAAACAAGGGAAGTGCCACGTGAAACAGCATCCAGGAGAGTTTCAAATGTGGGGTTCCCAGTTATTTTCTTCTGGTGAAGTTATAGGCAGCATTCATTCCTCCTGGTAAAAATGTGTGACAATTAGAGTATTGACAACCAGGGAACCCTGCTAATACTGCGTGATCCAAATTATCAAAGAGACTTGTCTTGTTAAGATCAGCATTGGCTTCTTGTTAAAAAAAAAAACTGGTGTTAAATAGTCCTGGCATATGATAGCCTCATGCACAACAGGAAAAAAACAAAAAAGCACTGTCTAATTCTGTGCCTTCACAATGGATCCTTATGGATCATTGTGATCCATAGGGTTTTCATTGTCTGATTTTTGGAAGTAGATCACCAGGCTTTTTTAGTCCTAGTCTGGAAGCCATTCAAACCTGTTTAGTATTATAGCAACCTGCAAGCCCCACTGACAGACAGTCGATGGCTGCACTAGAGGTGCATCTGCTGGGAATAGAACCTGGATCTCCTACATTGTTCTTGTTGTTAGGTGCCATTGATTCGGTTCTGACCCATAGTGACCCATGCCATGGTTTTACTCAGGAGAAAAATGAAGTTTAATCAACTGAATAATGTACCAAGTATGACAAAGATGAGATGATGGAGGGGGTCCCAAACCAGAAAGCTCTTCATTCCAACCCAGAAAGATTCATAGGAATACTTCTCCCATTCATAATCTACTATATCCAGAAGGCCATGAGACACATCTATAAGGAGCAGCAAGAGAATAAGAACATGTTAATGGTAAAATTCTTCCCAGTTTTAGGATGCAATAAATAGTGAGATTTAAAAAGCAAAAACCAGCTGGTAGGTAGGAGAACCATAGTCACGTCCATGTCTGTGTGACTCCAGGAGGACATCTAATTATAACTGATGAAATAAAATATTACTAAAGCTCAATTAAATATTTTAATACAATGTGGTTTTGGGAATATGCATATCAGACAGGAACATGCATATATCCTTTTTTTTTTTTTACTTTTAATCCAGTCCAATTAGGCTGACCTTCCTTGTTTTGAGTGTTGTCTTTCCCTTCACCCAAAGCAGTTCCCATCTACAGATTGATCAATAAAAAGCCCTCTCCCTCCCTCCCTCCCTCCCCCCTTTGTAACCACATAAGTATGTGTTCTTCTCCGTTTTTTCTATTTCTCAAGATCTTATAATAGTGGTCTTATACAATATTTGTCCTTTTGCAACTGACTCATTTCGCTCAGCATAATGCCTTCCAGGTTTCTCCATGTTATGAAATGTTTCAGAGATTCGTCACTGTTCTTTATCGATGCGTAGTATTCCATTGTGTGAATATACCACAATTTATTTACCCATTCGTCCGTTGATGGACATCTTGGTTGCTTCCAGCTTTTTGCTATTGTAAACAGAGCTGCAATAAACATGAGTGTGCATATACCTGTTTGTGTGAAGGCTCTTGTATCTTTAGGGTATATTCCGAGGAGTGGGATTTCTGGGTTGTATGGTAGTTCTATTTCTAACTGATTAAGATAACGCCAGATGGATTTCCAAAGTGGTTGTACCATTTTACAATCCCACCAGCAGTGTATGAGAGTTCCAATCTCTCCGCAGCCTCTCCAACATTTATTATTTTGTGTTTTTTGAATTAATGCCAGTCTAGTTGGTGTCAGATGGAATCTCATCATAGTTTTAATTTGCATTTCTCTAATGGCTAATGATCGAGAGCATTTTCTCATGTGTCTGTTGGCTGCCTGAATATCTTCCTTAGTGAAATGTGTGTTCATATCCTTTGCCCACTTCTTGATTGGGTTGTTTGTCTTTTTGTGGTTGAGTTTTGACAGAATCATGTAGATCTTAGAGATCAGGCGCTGGTCTGAGATGTCATAGCTGAATATTCTTTCCCAGTCTGTAGGTGGTCTTTTTACTCTTTTGGTGAAGTCTTTAGATGAGCATAGGTGTTTGATTTTTAGGAGCTCCCAGTTATCTGGTTTCTCTTCATCATTTTTGGTAATGTTTTGTATTCTGTTTATGCCCTGTATTAGGGCTCCTAGGGTAGATCCTATTTTTTCTTCCATGATTTTTATCGTTTTAGTCTTTATGTTTAGGTCTTTGATCCACTTGGAGTTAGTTTTTGTGCATGGTGTGAGGTATGGGTCCTGTGTCATTCTTTTGCAAATGGATATCCAGGTATGCCAGCACCATTTGTTAAAAAGACTATTATTTCCCCAATTGACTGACACTGGTCCTTTGTCAAATATCAGCTGCTCATACATGGATGGATTTATATCTGGATTCTCAATTCTGTTCCATTGGTCTATGTGCCTGTTGTTGTACCAGTACCAGGCTGTTTTGACTACTGTAGCTATATAATAGGTTCTGAAATCAGGTAGGGTGAGGCCTCCCACTTTCTTCTTCTTTTTCAGTAATGTTTTGCTTATCCGGGGGTTCTTTCCTTTCCATATGAAATTAGTGATTTGTTTCTCTATTCCCTTAAAGTATGACATTGGTATTTGGATTGGAAGTGCGTTATATGTATAAATGGCTTTTGGTAGAATAGACATTTTTACTATGTTAAGTCTTCCTATCCATGAGCAGAGTACGTTTTTCCACTTAAGTGTGTCCTTTTGAATTTCTTGTAGCAGAGTTTTATAGTTTTCTTTGTGTAGGTCTTTTACATCCTTGGTAAGATTTATTCCTAAGTATTTTATCTTCTTGGGGGCTACTGTGAATGGTATTGATTTGGTGATTTCCTCTTCGGTGTTCTTTTTGTTGATGTAGAGGAATCCAAGTGATTTTTGTATGTTTATTTTGTATCCTGAGACTCTGCCAAACTCTTCTATTAGTTTCAGTAGTTTTCTAGAGGATTCCTTAGGGTTTTCCATGTATACGATCATGTCATCTGCAAATAGTGATAGCTTTACTTCCTCCTTACCAATCTGGATACCCTTTATTTCTTTGTCTAGCCTAATTGCCCTGGCTAGGACTTCAAGTACGATGTTGAATAAGAGTGGTGATAAAGGGCATCCTTGTCTGGTTCCCGTTCTCAAGGGAAATGCTTTCAGGTTCTCTCCATTTAGAGTGATATTGGCTGTTGGCTTTGCATAGATGCCCTTTATTATGTTGAGGAATTTTCCTTCAATTCCTATTTTGGTAAGAGTTTTTATCATAAATGGGTGTTGAACTTTGTCAAATGCCTTTTCTGCATCTATTGATAAGATCATGTGGTTTTTATCTTTTGTTTTATTTATGTGATGGATTACATTAATGGTTTTTCTGATATTAAACCAGCCTTGCATACCTGGTATAAATCCCACTTGATCAGGGTGTATTATTTTTTTTGATGTGTTGTTGGATTCTATTGGCTAGAATTTTGTTGAGAATTTTTGCATCTATGTTCATGAGGGATATAGGTCTAAAATTTTCTTTTTTTGTAATGTCTTTACCTGGTTTTGGTATCAGGGAGATGGTAGCTTCATAGAATGAGTTGGGTAGTATTCCGTCTTTTTCTATACTTTGAAATACCTTCAATAGTAATGGTGTTAAGTCTTCTCTGAAGGTTTGGTAGAACTCTGCAGTGAAGCCATCTGGGCCAGGACTTTTTTTTGTTGGGAGTTTTTTGATTACCGTTTCAATATCTTTTTTTGTTATGGGTCTATTTAGTTGTTCTACTTCTGAATGTGTTAGTTTAGGTAAGTAGTATTGTTCCAAGAATTTATCCATTTCTTCTAGGTTTTCAAATTCGTTAGAGTACAATTTTATGTAGTAATCTGATATGATTCTTTTGATTTCATTTGGTTCTGTTGTGATGTGGTCCTTCTCGTTTCTTATTCGGGTTATTTGTTTCCTTTCCTGTATTTCTTTAGTCAGTCTAGCCAATGGTTTATCAATTTTGTTAATTTTTTCAAAGAACCAGCTTTTGGCTTTGTTAATTCTTTCAATTGTTTTTCTGTTGTCTAATTCATTTAGTTCAGCTCTAATTTTTATTATTTGTTTTCTTCTGGTGCCTGATGGATTCTTTTGTTGCTCACTTTCTATTTGTTCAAGTTGTAGGGACAGTTCTCTGATTTTGGCTCTTCTTTTTGTATGTGTGCATTTATCGATATAAATTGGCCTCTGAGCACTGCCTTTGCTGTGTCCCAGAGGTTTTGATAGGAAGTATTTTCATTACATATATCCTTTTTATAGTCAGCTCTTGAAAGTTAAAAGGCACGCGTAGCTCTGCCATGTACCTGCTTTGAGAAATCCCTTACAAACTATCAAGTAAATAATAACCATCTTAAATTGCCTACAATTGGGCATTTACACAATAATCCATAATGATTCCAATGGAGTCTTTAGGTAGGATAGAGTAAGTAATGCACAGTGTGTCAGTGATTAGGTATTTACATAATAGTATATAACAGCTCTGAAGAAACTATCACAGAGTATCAACTAAATAAGGCATTTTTTCAGAATCTGTTATTTACTATTTGCTAAATTTTGTCAACACTTGTAAATAAACCTTAAAAAAAAAAAAAAAAAACTGAGGTCGAGTGATTCCAACTCATAGCTACCCTGTAGGGCAGAGTAGAAATCTCCCTTAGGGTTTCTAAGGCTGCAAATCTTTACAAAAGCAGATTTCCACATCCTTCTCCTGCAGAGTGGCTGGCAGGTTTGAATCACAACCTTTTGGTTAACAGCTAAGTGCTTTAACCGCTGCACCACAAGGGCTCTTTAAATACCCATTGCCATTGAGTTGATTCCAACTTATAACAACCTCATAGGACAGAGTAGAGTTGCTCCATATGGTTTCCAAGGAGCGCCTGGTGGATTCAGACTGCCAACCTTTTGGTTGGAGCCATAGCTCTTAACCACTACTCCACTAGGGTTTCCAGATACGCATAATAGACATCCTTATCTTTTGGCACTAAGCACTGTGAATATGTGCCAAAAGTCCAGATTACAGCTTTCTTCTCATACCTCTGCTCCCTTTTCAGAAACATGCTTAGAAAAAAGTTGTCTAAATTAGCTTTCTCCACTTCCTCATTTCCAATTCTTTAATTTAAGACACAGCAGGCATACTTGCAAGTCTATTACTCTACTGAAACTACTCTTGCCAAATTAAATGCTTTATTCTCAGCTCTCATCTTACTTGAATTATCAGCATTTAATACATTTGAGTATGGGGCTGCTGCTTGAGTCGTTTTCATAACCAGTCCTTTACCTTTTGCTCTCGAGTCGATTTTGACCCATAGTGACCCTATAGAACACAGTAGAATTGCCTTATAGGGTTTCTAAGGAGCAACTGGTGGATTCGAACTGCTAACCTTTTTTTGGTTGGCAGCCAAACTCTTAGCCACTGCACTACCAGGCCTCCAACTGGTTCTTTAGGATTCCATATTTTCCTACGTAACTGGTACCTCCTTGCAAATCTTTTTTGAATACTTGTCCTCTCACTGGCTTTATTACTGTAAAGCTCTGGGGATAGCTGTAAGTTCTCTTCTCTAACTTCAGTAACCAAAAATATAATCTTATTAAATCCTTTGGACTTAAAAACCATTTATGTTTTTGTAACTCAAATTTATATGTCTGAACCCCATATGTGAGTAATAACTGCCTACTTCAAATTTCCATTTGTATGTTTACTAGAACAATTTAAACTTAATATATTCAAAAGAACATTATTGATGCTCAGTCCCACCACAATGTTTCTCTTTGGCTTTTTCATGTCAATAAATGATGCTATTATTTAACCAATTTCTTAGGCCAAAAATAAAAGTCATCTTTAGTTTTTCCTTTTTGAAAACAACATACATAAAATGAAATCCAAAGTATATAGAGATTGTACTCAAGCAGAAAATGAGTGCAAGTACAGAGATCTGTAAGAAGTTATTACAATTTTGGTAACAAAAGAATATATTGGTTAGAAAGAAAGAAAGCAAGGAAGAAAATAAGGAGTGAAAAAAGGAGAAAATTAAGGAAGAAAGAACAGAGAGAAAGAGGGAAGGAAAGTTAAAAAGAATAGAGGAAGGAAAAAAAAATGTGATGGATTATTCTACCTACAGAAATAATTGGACATGAAAAGTATACTTCCTTTCCCATCCCCATGTTGCCAGGTGAAAAGCCCAGGTTTTGATGGGTGTGACAATAAACAAGAGGCCAAGGTGAGACATCAGGAAGATGTCTTTATTTCCTTGTACAAGGAAAGGAACAATCAGGGCTGTTGCCTCCAAGCCTACTTGAAGGCAGCTTGGGGAGGCGGGCTTTTACAGAGAGCAGACAAGGTAATGCAAATTCATCATGAATATTCAGGATTTATCCTCAGGCAGGCACTCAGATCATGGGGATGACTATGCATTTTCTTTGGACAAAGTTTCGATCCCCCAGGATGGAAGAAGAGGTAGATTTTCTTTCATCGAGGTGTTAAGCCTCTACCCAGAGATGGGTGGAGGCCATCTATGACCCGTTCTGAGTTTATCTTGTCAAGGACAATTTCAGAAGAACGTGCAGTTTATTCTGCTTTGTGTAGGAGGATAAGCCACAACACGTGTTTCTTAGAAGGGTTGAGCTCTGAGACTGCCTCACTCAGAGTAGTGGCCTGGCAAATAATGGCTGTATTCACCTAAGCATAGTCCTCTATGAATAGGTTTTATAGAGAAGAAGTCAGCTGACTGCCAGGCATCCTATCCCTTCTATAGAGATGAACATATTACACCATTACACTTCGAAGTCATTAAACAGAATAGCCAAATGATTTATTTCTCTTTTCTTCATTTTATGTTTTTCAATCAACTTTCCAAAAAATGCATCTATAGGAAGAGAATGTGTGATAGAACCTAATAGGAAAACATCTTTTAGGAAATATATTTCTTAAAATGAAGTAAAAATGATAATTCACAATTTTATGCTTAAAGTTATTTTGAGTTTTGTTATCATGAGCCAGCATCCTTGAGAGTTACTAAGTCTGGGACACTGACAAGATCATGCACTTAGTTTACATAGCTGAAGGTCAAACCTGAGCCAAGCTAAACTCCTGCAAGTGTAAATCACTTAACTTACGCAAGTAAATACCTTTTGCGAGTACTCTTCAGAGCTAATAAATGATTCTCACCAGGACATTCTCTGGCCTCAATGCACAATCTTTCATTACAATCTCCTCATATTTTTAATAGCTTAATACAAAGTATTAAAAGTATTTATTCATCCATATAACAACATAAATGGCTCAAATAATAGAGTAGACCCCATGTTTCCCAATTTTTGAGCAGTTCACAATCAAAGACTTACAGTCCATCTACAATTTAGTGACAATAATTAATTCCAAAATGCTGCTGAACTCCTAAAAGAATGTTAAAGAAATTAAAATCCTTGATTCAAGGCCACATTTTTCAAAATTTCTTTTCCTTGCTCTGCATTTCTCTAATGTGCTACAAAGCTCAGATGATTCCATATTTCAAAACCTTAAAATCTCCTATCAGCCCAGTACCTTGGCTTTTTACTTGGTTTTTCCCCCAATTTTTTCAAAGTTTTTTATTATACAGTTTGATGTAAGGCTCTGCTGCTAGGTTTGTCCTCTTTTTTTTCAATGTTTCTCAGTTTTGTCTCTAACAATTGTCCACATCATGATGAAAGGACTGATAAAAAATATATATATATTTTTTTTCATTGTAAAAGAGGAGTAATGGACTTAGTGTGAAAGAGTGGAAGATGAAGGAAGGTAGGCAACACTACTGTTAGGAATCGGACTAGCTAATGATTGTTGTGTAGGAATTAGGAATAATTTACTGCCACAAAGGAACCAAGTAATGGAGGTTAGATATACTCTGGGAACTACATAAGGTTTCATTTGTTACAGGCGATGAAGAACACAACGGATTTGGATTCTCTTTCTTGCACACTATGTTCATGTTAAGCGCAACTCCCTGTGACCTCTTGAACCTATGGGCTGTCTCATTTCTTATACCTTTCTCATGGTCTTCTCTCTGCTGAAATATCCTCTCCTTGCACATCTCACCAACCGGGCTTATAATGACTCTGTGATCTTGAAAGAAAAGAAGAATGGGCAAAGATCTTTCAGTGTCCTAGGAATGGAATCTTTGCCCATATGCAAAGAGTCAGAGGCTGTAGTTTGTGAGCAACAGAGAGTGGGATTACTAATTGCTTTTCTCTGCTTTAGGTGTATTTCTGTCTTTTTTTTTTTTTTAGGATTGCCTCAAGTCTGCCTAGCAATCAAATTAAATTCAATTAGATGCATTGTCTAAGCAATTTACTGATGTACTTGAGACATGGGGAATTGATATTTAGTATTCTGAAAGCCTGAATCTGATTCCAAGTAAAACTCATCTAAATTAAATACAGAATGAAAATGCTAAAAACATTACATCTGGGAACCACATCACCATACTGATAAATTAATCTAAGCTTTGATGTATTCGATGTTCTTTGGACATTTTTTATTCTCAAACCTAACGTTAACATTGAATGGATATTCATATTATAATCATGGAGTTTTATTTTTTATTATGAATTCCTGATTGTTCAACTTCTGAGTATATATATACTTAGGATGTATGCCTCAAATAAATATCTACATATCTTCAATCAATATAAAGTTCATTTTCAAAATAGTTTATTAGGTTAAATTTAATGCTCTATTAGGTTCAGTATGTATAAAATCCATAAAGATTTAATGACATTTGCTTATTAACTGCCTAGAGAATTTGCAGATTTATTTTGAAGCTAATGGAATGCATATTGAATTTAGTTAAAATTCATTAAAATAATTATAGATAATTGAAAGACCTTTTATCATACCATTAAGAAGTTAATGCTAAAAGGTGGGAAAGTAACAATATTTTCATTGCAACAAAATACTGATTGGCTGAAGTAAAAATTATCATATCTCCCCAAGATTTTGATTATCTAAAATTATGTGAAAATTTTTGCCTTTAACATGTATTGCTAGCTATGTCAAAATACTTTTACTGTTACTATGTCACTAAAGATCATTAATAAAACAATTTAAGAAATCATACATCACAAAATATTTAATACCTTCATGGCACTGACCAAAAAAAGGATTGGTTACAAAATTACAAGCACCATAAATATTTGATTAACTGCTTGATAATTACTAAGTGAGACAACCATACATCTGTGATGTTCTTATTCTGAGTCTAAGCACATTAGTGATAACAAGCAAACACAGAGCTGTTGAGTCGATTCCGACTCGCAGCGACCCTATAGGACAGAGTAGAACTGCCCCATAGAGTTTCCAAGGAGCGCCTAGCGAATGTGAACTGCCGACCCTTTGATTAGCAGCTGTAGCACTTAACCACTAGGCAACCAGGGTTTCCACACATTAGTGGGCTTGAGATAAAGTTAATAGGTTATTCCTAGTATTAAAACATAAATAAATACAATAGAATAGGATAAAATAAAATAAAAAATATCCTAGTATATTGGTAAAGGTATCATTATTTTGTAACACTTTTCTTTCATGTGCCTGTTTATGTTTTATCTGTAATTGGACCATTCATGTATATTTTTTTCTTGGATACCAAAGAACAAAAAGCCAAACCCATTGCCATTGAGTCAGTTCTGACTCATAGTGACCCTATAGGACAGAATAGAAGTGCCCCAGAGTGTTTCCAAGGAGTGGTTGGTAGATTTGAGCTGCTGACCTTTTGGTTAGCAGTTGAGCTCTTAACCACTGTACCACCAGGGCCCCTTTTCTTGGATACAATCCACGTATTTTGAGAAACATGTCCTTAGGTTGTATGCATCTGTTTACAGTCATTGCCTCTTTGAGAATGAACCATTGTCAGTTAATTTTGCATAAATGACAGAGTAAAAATATAAGTTCTTAATAAATAATAATAAATATTTGAAACTATCCAGTTTGACCTGTTTATAGCAACATTACATGTAATCACTGTTGAACGATTAAACTAGCTGTGATGCATTCATAAAATGCAATACTTTTCACCCATAAAAAGGAACAAAGTACTGATACGTACAACAAAAAAGATGCATGTCAAATGCATTATGCCAAGAGAAAGAAACCAGATTCAAAAGGACACATATTGTATGATACTCATATGACAGTCTAACAAAGGGAAAATTATGGGGAGAGGAAGCAGATGAGAAATTGTCAGGTGCCATTGATGATGGAAGCAGCAAAAAGAAATATTTTTGGATAATGAAACTTTTCTATATCATGATTTTAATGGTGGTTACATGACATGGAAGCAGCAGTCAAGAAATCAAAAGACACATTGCACTGGGCAAATCTACTGCAAAAAAACCTCTTTAAAGTGTTGAAAAGCAAAGATGTCCTTGAAGGCTAAGGTGCTCCTGACCCACACCATGGTATTTTCAATCACATCATATGCGTGTGAAAGCTGGATAATGAGTGAGGAAGACCGAAGAATTGACACCTTTGAATTGTGGTGTTGGCGAAGAATATTGAATATGCCATGGATTGCCAAAAGAACCAACAAAACTGTCTTGGAAGAAGTACGACGAGAATGTTCCTTAGAAGCAAGCGTGACGAGACTGCATCTTACGTACTTTGGACATGTTGTCTGGAGGGATCAGTCCCTGGAGAAGGACATCATGCTTGGTAAAGAACAAGGTCATCAGAAAAAAGGATGACTTTCAACGAGATGAATTGACACAGTGGCTATAACAATGGGCTCAAGCATAACAACGATTGTAAGTTAGGTGAAGGACCAGGCCGTGCTTCCTTCTGTGGTCCATAGGGTCACTATGAGTCAGAATCAACTCAATGGCACCTAACAACAACAACAACATGACTGTATTTCTCCAAACTCAGAACTGTACAGAAAAACGGTGAGTTTCCCTGTACAGGCATACCTTATTGTGCTTTGTAGGTACCATGTTTTTTACAAATTGAAGCTTATGACAACACTGGATCGAGCAAGTCTATCAATGCCATTTTTCCAACAGCATGTGTTCACTTCACGTCTCTGTGTCACATTTTGGTAATTCTCGCAATATTTCAAATTTTTTCATTATTATTGTATCTGTTAGGGGAATTTGTGATCAGTGTTCTTTGATGTTACTATTCTGATTGTTTTGGGACACCATGAACCACACCAATATAAGACAGTGAACATAATCAATAGATGTTGTGTGTGTTTAGACTGTTCCACTGACTGGCCATTCCCCTGTCTCTCTCTCTGTCTCTCTTTGGGCTTCTCTATATCCTGAGGCACAGCAATATTGAAATTAAGCCAATTAATAACCTACAACTGCCTCAAGTGTTCAAGTGAAAGGAAGAGCGCATGTCTCTCACTGTAAATAAAAAGCTGTAAGTGATTAAGCCTAGTGAGAAAAGCATGTTGAAAGCTGAGGTAGACCAAAAGCCAGGCCTTGTGCACCAAAGTTAGCCAAGTCGAGAATGCAAAGGAAAATTGAAATTGAAGGAAATTGAAAGCGCTACTTCAGTGAACACACGAATGACAAGAGAGCAAAACAGCCTTATTACTGAACAGAGAAAGCTTTAGTGGATAAACCATTAAATATGTCACATCATTCCCTTAAGCCAGAGCCTAATCTAGGGCAAGGCCCAAACTCTCCTCAATTCTATGAAGCCTGAGGGAGATGACAAAGCTGTAGAAGAAAAGTTTGAAGCTAGAAGAGGTTGGTTCATGAAGTTTAATGAAGGAAGCTATCTCTATAACATAAAAGTACGAGGTAAAGCAAGTGTTAATGTAGAATATGCAGCAAGTTATCCAGAAGATCTAGCCAAGATACTCGGTTAAAGTGGCTACACTAAACAATATATTTTCTATATAGATGAATAAACCTTATATTGAAAGAAGAGGCCATATAGAACTTTCATAGCTAGAGAGGAAAAGCCAATGCCTGGCTTCAAAGCATAAAGTACAGGCTGACTCTCTTGTTATGGGCTAATGCAGCTGGTGACTTTAGTTGAAGCCAATGCTTTTGTACCATTCTGAAAATCCTAGGGCCCTTAGGAATTATGCCAAATTTACTTTGCCTATTCTCTATAAATGGAACAACAAAGCCTGGATGACAGCACATCTGTTTACAATATGGGTTACTGAATATTTTAAGCCCATTGTTGAGAAAAAAAAAAAAGATATCTTTGAAAATATAACTGCTCATTGACAATGCACCTGGCTACCCAAGAGCTCTGAGGAATATGTACAAGAAGATTAAAGTTTTTTTTGTTTTTTTGCCTGTTAACACAACATTCACTCTGCAGCCCATGGATCAAGGAGTAAATTCGACTTTCAAGTCTTATTATGTAAGAAATACATTTCTTAAGGCTATAACTGTCATGGACAGTAATTCTTTTGGTGGATCTGGGAAAAGAAAGTTGAAAATCTTCTGGAAAGAATTCACCATTCCAGATGCCATTAAGAATATTTGTGATTCGTGGGAGGAGGTCAAAATACCAAATTAACAGACGTTTGGAAGAAGCTGATTCCAACCCTCAAGGATGGCTGTCATGGATTGAATTATGTCCCCCGAAAAATATGTGTATCAACTTGATTAGGTCATGAATCCCAATGTTCTGTGGTTGTCCTCCATTTTGTGATTATAATTTTATGTTAAAGAGGATTAGGGCGGGATTGTAACACCCTTAACAGGTCACATCCCTGATCCAATGTAAAGTGAGTTTCCCTAGGGTGTGGCCTGTACCACCTTTTATCTCCCAAGAGATAAAAGGAAAGGGAAGCCAGCAGAGAGTTGGGGACCTCATACCACCAAGAAAGCAGCGCCAGGAGCAGTGAGCGTCCTTTGGACCCTGGGTTCCTGCACAGACAAACTCCTAATCCAGGGGAATATTGACTAGAAGGATCTTTCTCCAGAGCTCACAGAGAGAGAAAGCCTTCCCCTGGAGCTGATGCCCTGAATTTGGACTTTGAGCTTACGTGACTGTGAGAAAATAAATTTCTCTTTGTTAAAGACATCCACTTGCGGTATTTCTGTTATAGCAGCACTAGATGAATAGTACAATGACTTTGAGGGGTTCAAGACTTTAGTGGGTGAAGTAACTGCAGATGTGGTAGAAATAGTAACAGAACTATAATTAGAAGTGGAGCCTGAAGAGGAGACTGAATTGCTGCAATTTCATGGTAAAACTTTAATGGATGAGTAGCTGCTTCTTATACATGAGCAAAGAAAGTGGTTTCTTGAGACGGAATCTACTCCTGGTGAAGATGCTATGAACATTATTGAAATGATAACTAAGGATTTGGAATACTACATAAACTTGGTTGATAAAGCAGCAGCAGAATTTGAGAGGACTGACTCCAATTTTTAAAGAAGTTCTCCTGTGGGTAAAATGCTCTCAAACAACATCACATGCTACAGAGAACTTTTTCATGAAAGGGAAAGTCACTTGATACAGCAAACTTAATTGTTATCTTAGTTTAAGAAGCTGCACAGACACAATTACCACAATGATCAGCCAGCAGCCATCAATATTGAGGCAAGAGCCTTCACCAGCAAAAACATTATGACTTGCTGAAGGCTCAGATGATGGTTAGCATTTTTTAGCATTAAAGTATTTTTTAATTGATGTATGTACATTTTTTTTTAGAGATAATACAATTGCACACTTAATAGACTACCAGCCAGCCAGCAGCCCACTGCATAGACTACAGTATAGTGTAAACAGGAGCCCTGGTGGAACAATGGTTAAGAGCTCAGCTGTTAACCAAAAAGTCAGCTGTTTGAATCCACCAGCCACTCCTTGGAATCCCTATGGGGCAGTTCTACTCTCTCCTATAGGGTCCCTATGAGTTGGAACCAACTGGATGGCAACAAGTTTGTTTTTGTTTTTTTATAGTGTAAACATAACATTTATATCACAGGGAAACCAAAAAAATCCTGTGACTCACTTTATTGGGTTATTCCCTTTACTGGGTTTTTCTTCATATAGTCCAGCTTCTCAAACTGTTTGCTGAGCATACAGATTGAATAAGTATTGTGAAGGGATACAACCCTGATGTACACCTTTCCGGATTTTAAACCACTCGGTATGCCCTTGTTCTGTTGGAACAACTGCCTCTTGGCCTATGTACAGGTTCCTCATGAGCACAATTAAATGTTCTGGAATTCTCATTCTTTGCAATGTTGCCCATAATTTGTAATGATGTACACAGTCAAATGCCTTTGCATAGCCAAAAAAACACAGGAAAATATCTTCCTGGTATTTTCTCCTTTCAGCCAAGGTTTGCCTGACATCAGCAATGACATCCCTCATTCCCCATCCTCTTCTAAATCCAGCTTGAATTTCCATCACATTTCCCATATGTTAATCTTTGGGAGCTTAATTATGGAAGTGTGGTTATAGAAGAATTTGACTTTTTTTTTTTTTCTTTCCCCATCAGTTCTTTAGGGCAATCTTTAAATATTTCACTTCATTGTAAGGATGATACTTTGAAAATACTCTAACATATTCAGAGAAAATTGACAAGACTTGAAAAAGAACTTAAAACTTTTCTATGGAGGGAATAACTGAAGAAGTAGCATATGTAAAATGAAGAAAAAAATTCTTGAGGAGTCATAAGAAATGCACCAAATCTGTGAAGGTCTTCATCTTTCTGTCCATTTTTCATGACTCCGGTATGTTAATCAAATTGTCAATTTCAGTCTGAGGGATTTAGAGAGCTCATTTTCTATTTGCCTTTAGCAATTTGCAAGTAAATCTGTAAGACTGCATTGTTGCATTCGGTTGCGTGACTTTGGTGTGTGTCATCCATTTTATTATGAATTATGAGCTTACTGAGTTTAGGGATCACATCTTGTTCGGTTATATAAGGGGCCTAGTAATAGAGATTGGTACATTATGGTCATCATCACCAACACTATCATCATCATCATCATAAAACAGTAAATGAATATTCAATGTGTGATTGAGCTAGCCTTTTACATGCACTCCTTCTGATGTGCATAAAATCCTGCAAGAAAAATACCGTATGTTCATTTTTCCAATTAAAAAATTGAATCTTGGTATGTTTATTCAAGTTTCCTAAAGCCACATAACCATGGGTCCTCAGTCTTTTAAATAAGAACAAGTATAGAGCTATAGTAAACCACAGAGTAAGTGTTCAAACCCATCTGTTCTACAAAGCCTAGTTATGAGATGATTAGTCAGTAAAGGGCTAAAAAACTAATAATGAGTGAAAGATTTGATGAATGAATAAAACCTTAACATTGTCTCAGTTGTGTGCTTTATCCAATGGGACATTTGCTTTTTGTTGATATTTACCACTATTTCCTTTTCTGTGATTTCTGCAAACCTTTTGTTAATTACATGATCTCAGGTATTGATCTGGGTGGGCTTCACTTCTGTGCACTGCCCTGTAAATGTGTTGGTGTTGGGGATACTTTCCCTTTTGTGTATGATCTAAATATAAATGAATGGAACAGAATATAGAAGTGCAGCTGCTGTTCAACTAACTTGTTGATTTAATGTCAACAAACTATTTGAGTCAATTTGCATTGTCCCAAAAAGAGCCAGCTTTATGCAAGGATAAATATACTGGTTTAAGGCTTCAGGTATCAGACTAACAGAGATCCTTTCTCTGTACGCAGGAATAGGTTATGACACAACTTTCTTCTACCTTGTTTTTTTCTCTTCATTTCAGAGACAAATTTGCACTGAGATCATGATATTTATGCCTCATTCCTTCACCTCCTTCTCAATGCTGGACAGTTTAGAGAGTTAAAGTAACTACAATGGGGTACTGAGTTTCGGACCCCCTTTTCAAGTTTCCTTCTGGCCATGTACTTTACATCATAGTATGTTGAGATCTTTAAGCTTACAAAAAGTTTATACAAATTTACCATGTTAATGTTTGCATCATTGATGAGAAGACAATATTTTGTCTAGCTGTAAAATTCTATTAAATTTTACTCAATTGTTGATCAAGTTCTCAAGTATGTGTACTGAAATACTACCGGGTTTCATAGTTGCTTCCCTCAAAACGGCTCTGTGCTATGCACAAACCTCCTGGCACAACAGAGCTTCTAGTTTCTGAAATCCCAGTATTTTCTAGCATATTACCAGCATCAAGAAGAAAAGAGCTTTTCTCTCTTTCTCTGTATCTGTCTCTCTTATTCTGTCACTTGTTCCCTTTGTCAGACATTTCTTGGAGTTGTATCAGTATTTATACAAATAGATTTAAGAGATCTTTTTCTAGTTTTATACATTGAAGATAATCTTCAAAGTTTCTTGTGTCTGTGGTGAGATTAGAATAAAAATGATGACAGACACCTGGTTTATATTTGCAGTTGTAAACCATTGCCTCCATTTAAATTTGAGAATGATTTCATACGGGATTTAGCTCTTTCAAATATAGGTCCAACTTCTTTTTTTTTTTTTTCTCCCTGCAGATTACACAATATTTATATTTCTGGTTCCTAAGAGGGACATAATGAAAAGTAAAAATAAATAAATAAATAAAATAGTCTTATGTGAGCAGTCAGTAAACACTCTGCCAGCTGGGACCCGTCTGCAGGGAGACAAAGTGGGTCAGCACACTGTCTCATCAGCACTTCTTTTCTCCAGAAATCCACCTCCCCTGAACACCGAGAAAACAGCCTACATGAAACCTTTGGTAACAAATTCCAGTACTAGGAAGACAACTCTTCACTTCTATGGCCTAGTCAAATTTTATTTTCAATTTCACTATTTGCAAACCCACAAGTCTCTTTTAAAGGACTCGTTCACTGTTGAGACACACGTTATTAAGAGGTAGTGTTGTAGGATGGAGAGGTCATGGAGTTTAGCATCAAGCAGGCCTAGATGTGAAACCTGGGTAATCCACTTATCAGGGTAGCTATTATACTCAATTACTGTAATCTTCATTTTCTGAATGATGGACATATGGCAGGCATTGTATAAACGTTTTGCATTCTTATCTCATCTATCTTACATCCCCCAAAGAAAAAAAGGCTTTATTGCCCTTCCCATTTTACAAATGAAGGAACAAGACAACTAAGGCTTAGAGAAGTTGACTTGATTGTCCAAAGAAAACCACACAGCTGCTAAAGAGCTAAAACCAAAAACCTGGCACCACCAAGTCGACTCCGGCTCATAGTGACCCTATAGAACAGAGTAGAACTGTCCCATAGGGTTTCCAAGAAGAGGTTGGTGGATTTGAACTGCTAACCTTTAGGTTTGCAGCTAACCTCTTAACCACTGAGCCACCAGAGCTCCACCTGAACAACTAAGGTAGAATTTAAACTCTAACATCCTTAGTCCAGATTCCTCTTTCACATCATCACCATATACACAGACTCACTGATATCTTTATCAGAAGCAGAGATGAAAATTGGTTTGACATGACTGCCATGAATTGACATATATGCAGATGAATTAAAATTTTTCTGAAATCTTGTTTTCTGTTAACATAAGAACAGATAGACAAGTCCTTGCTAAAATTATCATCTACATTAAAACACATTTATATTCCTGAGACCTTCATGACAATAATAGTCGTTCAGTATAATTCTTCCGAGTTATCAATATCGCAAATAAAGACATATTATTCACTGATAAGAGAGTGCTTAGAAAGCCTTTTCTAAAGGACATCTATTTTCCACCTTTTATTTACCAAGTCAATTGAAATTATAAAATATTTTCAAGCAACTAACACAATAAAGTAGACACAGTATTCACAGGCATGAAAGAAAGAAGCTCACATGGAAATTTAAAATTCCGAGCTTAACTTACTGGGCTATACCACTAGAGATTAGTTTGCAAGTACAGCTCTTGATGTTTAGAAGGCAAACTCAAGTTCCCACCTCATGAAATTAATCAAAATACTCATATTCTGGGAAGGTTATATCAGGAATGACGTTAGCTCTTCATAATTTTATGAGAATACTTATTACTGATTCTTAGGAAATCAGTTTTCCATTGAAACAATATCCTATTTAAATTTTCATGAACAAATTTTTTTCTATTGGAATAGTTCCAGTCTTTAAAAAAAGTTATGATTTTTTACTTGCAGTTGAATTTGTATTTTGAAATGCATGCTGATTGATATTCTTAAGATTCATCATTCCGGAACGCTTTTCAAAATAAGTACGTTTGACTAAAATTCTATATAATTTTTGGCTGGGAAACAAATTTATGTCCCTGAATTTTTTTTTTTCCCTAATTTACATTATTATATGCTTGGCTTCCTTGCTGACATTTTTGGAAAACAGAAATAATTATTCTTCCTTTAGCATTTTATGAAAAAGTGAAAATAATTGTCTCTATTTTGGGGCTCCAAATGTAATGCAGAGTTATTTCCTAAAAGCACCTGATTCGTTTTTAATCTTTGGAATGACTAGATGAGGAGACTTCTTTGAGGTAATTCTTGAAGTAATTCTTTTGACTAAAATGATGACTACAATTACCCAAAAGTTCAGGTATTTAAAAGTTCTATTTTTCTGACTTTTTATGATTAATACCCTTAATTGTATAATGACTTTAGATTTTCTAAGTGCCTTCACGTACTTTAAACTAAAGGCGAAATACAGCTTAGGAATTATCTTTTAAAGCCTTGGTATAGAGCAAGTATGAAACTACCTTGTTCATCATTTTTGCATGGAGTATTTTTTTAAATGACATTTTTTTTTTTTCTTAGACAAAGTCCTTTGTGACCTATGACTGATTACTTGCTTGTTTATTTAATGACACAGGTTATAGTTTATACATTTTGAAAGGCACTTATATGACAGTAGTGCCATTTAAGAACAACACTAGCTATTGTAATTATTATTCTCACCTCATTTTAAAATATTCACTCTTCTCTTAAGCCAATGATGATAACACTGGCAGGTAGTAATTGGCCTTGGCAGATGAAGTCTCTTGGGAATTTTTCACTGTAATATTAGTTGCCCTGACTAAGCGAAAGAATGTGTCATCTTAATTGTGGTTGTGGTGGCTGTTAGTTGCCTTTGAGTAGGTTGTAACTCATAGCAACCTTATGTATAGCAAAAGGAAACATTGCCAAAATCTCTACTTCCAGACTCCCACTTGAGACCTTTAAGACTTCATTGTCAATTCTATCTTCCTGAATCACTGTTTCCTTGAGCTCTTCAGAAGCTCCTTTCTCAGAATTCTCAGCTTAATAGATTTTCATCTCTGTGCCATGGGAGGAAACACTGGTGGTGTGGTGGTTAAGAGCTTTGGCTGCTAACCAAAAGGGCTTCAGTTCAAATCTACCTGTCACTCCTTGGAAACGGTATGGGGCAATTCTACTCTGCCCTATAGGGTCACTATGAGTTGGAATCAACTTGAAGGCAATGACAAGACATTCTTGTAGGTTCAGGGAGATGGCAGCACTTTCTTGGATATGAGTTTAAAGGCCAACTGTTTTCATGTCCTTATGCCACAGAGAATTTTTTTTTCTGATAAGAGAGAAAAATTTAGGATGGAAGATTGTTGCTGTTGTCAGCTGTTGTTGAGTCAGCCCCCAACTCATAGTGATCCCATGCAAAACGGAACAAAATGCCGCCTAGTTCTGTACCATCCCCATGGTCAGTTACAGATTGGACCCCTGTGGTCCATAGGATTTTTACTGGCTGATTGCCAGGCTTTTCTTCCTAGTATGTCTTAGCTCTTCTGAAACCTGTTCAGCATCATAGCAACTTACAAGCCTCCATAGACATGAGTGTATTGACCAGGAATCACACCAGATCTCCTGCATGGTAGATGAGAATCGTACCACTGAACCACCAATCATTTAGGGGCTGAGATTTAAAAAAAAAAAAAAAAATAGAGGCAGCAAAACATGAAGTTTGTGAAAATACTTTCCACCTACAATGATATTTTCTATTCATAGAAATGAAGTAGAGATTCAGTCATATAAGCAAGTTCTAGAAATACATTTATAGCATAATGGCCATATGTATGAGGCTAAAACAAATATGAGGTTTTCCTAAATATGAAGGCTTTTGAGTGTTTTTGCTGAATTCCAGATATTGAGTTTATTTCCCTGGTTAGGCAACTTAGGTAGCTCTGGTTAGTGATTGTTCTAACAGTATTCATCATCTACCAGATATCTCAATCATGGGGAGGGCCCTATCTATCAATTTCATTTCCACTCTCTCCCTTCCATCCATATACCCTTTGGTACAAAAAACTTAGTATAAATATGACCCCACACAAAAACTGCCTTAACCACTTTGTTCCCTAGGATTTGATTGTCTTTTCCAACTTTTCCTCTATCTAAATACCACTTGCCCTTTGTAGTAAATAGTATTTTTTTCCCATTTATAAGGGGATTACATTTCACTGCCTCATTGAAACCAGTCTTGTTTTGACTGATGAAATATGAATGGAAGTGGCAGATGTTAGAAAAGTTAAGAACCATCATATGTTTTCATCATTGCTGTTTCTTTCCTCATACACTGATGTTGGCATGTTCAGGTAAGGTCTGCCTCTGCATTCTAGAACTTGGAATGAAGGATACGTGGAGTAAAGCCACAGCTTTCCCCCAGGGACATATGACATAAATGAATTTAAATTTTGTGGTTAACAATGCTCTGAGATTCTAAGACAGTTTGTTACTGCAGCATGATTTAACCAAATCTGACTGATAGATGTATTAAGCATTGATTTATTATTTGAAGTTCCTATTGGGTTTTTGGAAACCCTGCTGGTGCAGTGGTTAAGAGTTATGGCTACTAACCAAAAGGGCATTAGTTCGAATCCTCCAGACGTTCCTTGGAAACCATATGGGGCAGTTTTACTCTGTCCTACAGGGTTGCTATGAGTCAGAATCAACTTGATGGCAAAGGATTTGGTTTGGTTTTATTGGGTTTTTATTGTTACATACTAGCCCACATTTTTTTTTTAATTGTGGTAAAAGTATATATACACAAAACATATACCATCTCAACAATTTCTACAAGTGCATTTCAGTGACATTGATTATACTTTTCAAGTTGTGCAACCATTCTTGCTACCCTTTTCCAAATCATTCTACCACCATTAATGTAAACTCTATGCCTCCTGAGAAAAACTTCCCCTTCCTCCTCCCTTTCATCCCTGGTAAAAACTAATGATCTTTGGTTTCTGTGTATTTACTCATTTGTTGTAAGTGAGAAAATACAACATTTGTCTTTTTGCCACTGACATTTTACTCAGCATGATGTTTTGAAGGTCCATCCATGTAGTGACATGCGTCAAGATTTCATTTTTCTTTATGACTGAGTAGTATTTCCTTGTGTGTGTGTATATACCACATTTTGTTTATCCATTCATCACTTTATGGACACTTGGGTTGTTTCCACCTTTTCACTGTTGGGGAAAGTGATGAACATGTGTACAGGTTTCTGTTTGCATTTCTGCTTTCACTTCTTCTGTGCATGTATCTAGAATTGGGGTTGCTTGGTCAGATGGTAGTTCTGAGTTCAACTGTTTGAAGAAATGCCAAACTATGTTGCACAGTGGCTATACCACTTTACATTCCCACTAGCAATGGATGTGTGTTCCAATTTTTCCAAAACTTGCCAATATATGTTATTTTCCATTTTTTTAAATCATCGCTTTTCAAATAAGGGTAAGGTGTTACTTTAGTTTTGGTTTGTGTCTCTTTAACAGCTAATGACTTTGAGCGTCTTTTCATGTTTTTGTTAGCCATTTGAATATCCTCTTTGGTGAAATGTCTGTCCAAGTCCTTTGTACATTTTTAAATTTATTGGGTTGTCTTTTTGTTGTTAAGTTGTATAAGTTTATGTGTATATGTATATATACACACACACATATATGTACATATGTATATATATACATATATATTTAGTATTTTAGATCCTTATCAAATACATGATTCCTGAAATTTGTCTCTCAATCTGTAGATTTGTAGGTTGTATTTTCATTTTTGATAAAGTCCTTTGATGAGTAATAACCCACACTTTTTTTACTCATAATTTTTAGCAACACTTAGCTCTCATTTGTTGAGTCTGTGTACTGTTTAATCTTCACAAAAATATGATTTATGTTATACATGCTGGAAAATAAGTCTTAGGTAATGTGATGTGCCAAAGATCACAAAATTAGTACTTTACAGAGCTCAGATTTGAATTCAGTTCTGGACAATGGTAACACTATGCAATATGCTACATCACACATATAGTAGATGTTCAAGTATTTGTTGAATGAAGGAATTAATGACAGAATGAGTGAATGTGTAATTTAAATGCTATGCACTAGAAAAACAAAAAAAATATGTATAGGACATACATTTAAATAACTCACAATCAATGGAGGAAATAGAAAGTAAATGCGCAATTAGAATACTTGAAGGGCCATGGTAGGGCTATGAACAGGATTCTATGGAGCAACTGTTTCAGAATTGGACACATTCATATATTATCTCATTCTTCAGTTTTTCCAGTAATCTCTCTAGGCGTAACACAAATTTGCTTTACCTTAGAAATTCAAACAGAAAAGTTTATTTAAAAAAATAATAAAATAAAACAAAACTAGTTCAAATGTAAATATGACCAAATCCAAATTTAATTTACTCAAAACTCATGTTCATTTCTTTACTACATATAACCTGCTAGAGGCTTTTGATGAATAGATTCTGAGATTTTGATGATTCAAAATATTTTATATACTTAGTTCATTTTTCCATTGTAACTTTCAATTTAATCTGAGGAAAAGGGTTGGTTGCTCACTTTCTACCCTGGACACTTGCATCCTGAGTCAATTTATGATGAAGACTAACCAGAAAAGTCATGGCCTACTCCAAATAAATGGGAAAGTACTTTGTGAACTGTCAGCTACAACACTATGCTTACTTCATATTTTTACTAGCCTTAGTCTGAAGAGACCAGAATCATGAAGGGCTCATAACATAGAAGAAGACAGAGCATAAGAAAATGGATTCACTTCTCTTGTAAGGTCTGACCCATGAGAGTTATTTAAGATTCCTTAAGCCTCAGTAACTCATCAAAATTTTAAGGGTACAATATGACAAAGATATAGCGTCTCTTTAGTCTTTTTAAGTGCTCTAATAAAATGGACTGTGTAAATCTCAAATAGTATTTCATTGCAAAAATAGGATGAAGCTATTCTCTTATTTGCATAAATAATAAAATATTAATTTTTAGCAAATAAAATTATTTATCATTTGTGAGAGAATTGACAACCTTTTCCTCTTAGGACAACTCCAGTAGCAAATTGATAACATATGATGCATTTCATGGATCAAGAGATGATACGTGTCATATAAGGAGTACTGTCAGAATACCTTCCTTGGAGAGTTACTTTGTATTCACTGCACCAACGTTCATATTGCTTTAAGTTGGTAAGTAGACTCTTACATTTTTTTCCTCCAAAGTATCCTATTATAGTATCAGTTCTAAGGTGAAACTTATATCTAACTCCATATGGATACCTCTCCAGGAAAAGGTATATTTAGAAAAAAAAAAAGAAGAAGTACAAGGCAATTAACCTAATTCAAAATCTAATTCAGTACTAGAAACTATACTATATCAAACTAACAAACCAATACAAGACTACAGGATAACAGTAAGGTCATTAAATTACGATGTTCTTTGGATTTCTCTCTTCAAATGATTAATAATCCAAATCCAGCCATATTTTAAAGTTCCTAAATAAATCCTAGGAAATAAAATATATGCTTTTTTTTGAAGACACTAACTTTTAAATCCTTTATTATTATGCAAAAGATGTTTGCTAAACTTAATACTAATTGCAAAGCTTGTAAAACGGCTTGGTGATATTAGGAATCACCTCATATTTATACAGAAATTTATAGTTCAGAAAGATCTTATGCCTACATTATTTCATTTAATCTGAATTGAACCTTTAGGTATGGATATATGTTTAAGGTATATTTTAACGTAAATTAAACTTCTTTTTTTCTTTTAATGAAGACAAAACTTCCGGTTTGTTTGGTCTGGTTTCTTTTTGCCTAAGGTTTTTTTCTTTTTTTTAATGTTGGTTCCTGGTATCTTTTCAGGAATCTCAAATAATATATTTACTGGATTTTCCAATACACGAAAATAATATAAAATTAATAGCAATAATAGTGATAACAATTCTTTATTCCAGGTACAGGACTGAGAAAAATTAGCACATTTACTGTACATTAAAAACCTATGAGGAGGAGGCGGGGCCAAGATGGCGGACTAGGTAGACGCTACCTCGGATCCCTCTTGCAACAAAGACTCGGAAAACCAAGTGAATCGATCACATACATAACAATCTACGAACCCTGAACAACAAACACAGATTTAGAGACGGAGAACGAACAAATACGGGGAAGCAGTGATTGTTTTCAGAACCTGGAGCCAGGGTACCAGTCAGGTAACCTTTGGTGCCCGATGTGGGGCAGAGCCCAGGGGAGCAGATGGCACAAACAAGGGGCCCAACCCTAGCCCCCGAACTCAGTCCGGGAAAGGGGCCCAGCCAATTCGCGTGGGCGGCGTGGCGACGCAGCCGGTGGGAGAAGTCCCCGGGAGGTAGTGACTGATTTTGGAGCTGGGAGAGCAGCGTCCCAGCCAGGGAACCGTCCCACCGGGATTTTGGCTGGGCTCAGGCACGGCATAAGCACGGAGAGCTGCTCCACCCCCCCTGAACTAACCCCAGAAGGGGGCCCAGCCGGTTCTCGGAGGCGGCACGGTGACGCGGCGGGTGGGACGAGTAGTCCCCGGGAGGCAGCGACTGATTTTGGAGTCGAGAGTGCACCGTCCCAGCAGGGGAACATTAACGTTGGGCGTGGGGCTGGCAGCAGAGGATCTGACCGTGACTCCAGTGGGCCAGACCCCCCCAGGGGCAATCTCCACACAGCCAGCACACATAGGTGACACACCCCGCGGGAATCTCAGATATAATAGTCATTCCAAGCAAGACAAGCAACTCTGGCTATATTCTGAGGTGCTACTCTCCTATCTCTCTGATCCCTCCCCCACCCTCCCCAGGTGGCTTCATTAACATCCGAATAGCCTGAGCCAGAGGGAGAACTCTGATAGGGATCTGACTGCATTTTTTTTTTAGCGGATTTTCTGGAAAAACTAGTTTCCCAGTGATGGCTCGGAGACAGCAGTCCATATCAAACCACATAAAGAAGCAGACCATGACAGCTTCTCCAACTCCCCGAACAAAAGAATCAAAATCTTTCCCAAATGAAGATACAATCCTGGAATTATCAGATACAGAATGTAAAAAACTAATTTACAGAATGCTTCAAGACATCACAAAAAAATAAGGCAAACTGCAGAAAAAGCCAAGGAACACACTGATAAAACTGTTGAAGAACTCAAAAAGATTATTCAAGAACATAGTGGAAAAATTAATAAGTTGCAAGAATCCATAGAGAGACAGCATGTAGAAATCCAAAAGATTAACAATAAAATTACAGAATTAGACAACGCAATAGGCAGTCAGAGGAGCAGACTCGAGCAATAAGAATGCAGACTGGGACATCTGGAGGACCAGGGAATCAACGCCAACATAGGTGAAAAAAAATCAGATAAAAGAATTAAAAAAAAATGAAGAAACCCTAAGAATCATGTGGGACTCTATCACGAAGGATAACTTGTGGGTGATTGGAGTCCCAGAACAGGGAGGGGGGACAGAAAACACAGAAAAAATAGTTGAAGAACTCCTGACACAAAACTTCCCTGACATCATGAAAGACGAAAGGATATCTATCCAAGATGTTCATCGAACCCCATTTAAGATTGATCCAAAAAGAAAAACACCAAGACATATTATCATCAAACTCGCCAAAACCAAAGATAAACAGAAAATTTTAAAAGCAGCCAGGGAGAAAAGAAAGGTTTCCTTCAAGGGAGAATCAATAAGAATAAGTTCAGATTACTCAGCAGAAACTATGCAGGCAAGGAGGGAATGGGACGACATATACAGAGCACTGAAGGAGAAAAACTGCCAGCCAAGGATCATATATCCAGCAAAACTCTCTTTGAAATATGAAGGCGAAATTAAGATATTTACAGATAAACACAAGTTTAGAGAATTTGCAAAAACCAAACCAAAGCTACAAGAAATACTAAAGGATTTTGCTTGGTCAGAAAACCAATAATATCAGATACCAGCACAACACAAGGTCACAAAACAGAACCTCCTGATATAAACTCAAATAGGGAAAACACAAAAACAAACAAATTAAGATTAATTAAAAAAAAAAAAATACACATAACAGGGAATCATGGAAGTCAATAGGTAAAAGATCACAATAATCAAAAAGAGGGACTAAATACAGGAGGTGTTGAACTGCCATATGGAGAGTGATACAAAGCGATATAGAACGATACAAGTTAGGTTTTTACTTAGAAAAATAGGAGTAAATAATAAGGTAACCACAAAAAGGTATAACAACTCCATAACTCAAGATAAAAACCAAGAAAAACGTAATGACTCAACTAACATAAAGTCAAACACTATGAAAATGAGGATCTCACAATTTACTAAGAAAAACGCCTCAGCACAAAAAAGTATGTGGAAAAATGAAATTGCCAACAACACACATGAAAAGGCATCAAAATGACAACACTAAAAACTTATTTATCTGTAATTACACTGAATGTAAATGGACTAAATGCACCAATAAAGAGACAGAGAGTCACAGACTGGATAAAGAAACATGATCCGTCTATAAGCTGCCTACAAGAGACACACCTTAGACTTAAAGACACAAACAAACTAAAACTCAAAGGATGGAAAAAAATATATCAAGCAAACAATAAGCAAAAAAGAAGAGGAGTAGCAATATTAATTTCTGACAAAATAGACTTTAGACTTAAAGCCACCACAAGGGATAAAGAAAGACTCTATATAATGATAAAAGGGACAATTGATCAGGAAGACATAACCATATTAAATATTTATGCACCCAATGACAGGGCTGCAAGATACATAAATCAAATTTTAACAGAATTGAAAAATGAGATAGGCACCTCCACAATTATAGTAGGAGACTTCAACACACCACTTTCGGAGAAGGACAGGACATCCAGTAAGAAGCTCAATAGAAACACGGAAGACCTACTTACAACAATCAACCAACTTGACCTCATTGACTTATACAGAACTCTCCACCCAACTGCTGCAAAATATACTTTTTTTTCTACCGCACATGGAACATTCTCTAGAATAGACCACATATTAGGTCATAAAACAAACCTTTACAGAGTCCAAAACATCGAAATATTACAAAGCATCTTCTCAGACCACAAGGCAATAAAACTAGAGATCAATAACAGAAAAACTAGGGAAAAGAAATCAAATACTTGGAAAATGAACAATACCCTCCTGAAAAAAGACTGGGTTATAGAAGACATCAAGGAGGGAATAAGGAAATTCATAGAATGCAACGAGAATGAAAATACTTCCTATCAAAACCTCTGGGACACAGCAAAAGCAGTGCTCAGAGGCCAATTTATATCGATAAATGCACACATACAAAAAGAAGAAAGAGCCAAAATCAGAGAACTGTCCCGACAACTTGAACAAATAGAAAGTGAGCAACAGAAGAATCCACAGGCACCAGAAGAAAACAAATAATAAAAATTAGAGCTGAACTAAATGAATTAGAGAACAGAAAAACCATTGAAAGAATTAACAAAGCCAAAAGCTGGTTCTTTGAAAAAATTAACAAAATTGATAAATCATTGGCTAGACTGACTAAAGAAATACAGGAAAGGAAACAAATAACCCGAATAAGAAACGAGAAGGACCACATCACAACAGAACTAAATGAAATTAAAAGAATCATTTCAGATTACTACATAAAATTGTACTCTAACACATTTGAAAACCTAGAAGAAATGGATGAATTCCTGGAAAAACACTACCTACCTGAACTAACACATTCAGAAGTAGAACAACTAAATAGACCCATAACAAAAAAAGAGATTGAAACGGTAATGAATAAACTTCCAACAAAAAAAAAGCCCTGGCCCGGACAGCTTCACTGCAGAGTTCTACCAAACTTTCCGAGGAGAGTTAACACCACTACTACTGAAGGTATTTCAAAGCATAGAAAAGGACGGAATACTAGCCAACTCATTCTATGAAGCCACCATCTCCCTGATACCAAAACCAGGTAAAGACATTACAAAAAAAGAAAATTATAGACCTATATCCCTCATGAACATAGATGCAAAAATCCTCAACAAAATTCTAGCCAATAGAATCCAACAACACATCAAAAAAATAATTCACCAGGATCAAGTGGGATTTATACCAGGTATGCAAGGCTGGTTTAATATCAGAAAAACCATTAATGTAATCCATCACATAAATAAAACAAAAGACAAAAACCACATGATCTTATCAATTGATGCAGAAAAGGCATTTGACAAAGTCCAACACCCTTTTATGATAAAAACTCTTACCAAAATAGGAATTGAAGGAAAATTCCTCAACATAATAAAGGGCATCTATGCAAAGCCAACAGCCAATATCCCTCTAAATGGAGAGAACCTGAAAGCATTTCCCTTGAGAACGGGAACCAGACAAGGATGCCCTTTATCACCGCTCTTATTCAACATCGTGTTGGAAGTCCTAGCCAGGGCAAGTAGGCTAGGCAAAGAAATAAAAGGTATCCGGATTGGCAAGGAGGAAGTAAAGTTATCACTATTTGCAGATGACATGATTTTATACACAGAAAACCCTAAGGAATCCTCCAGAAAACTACTGAAACTAACAGAAGAGTTTGGCAGAGTCTCAGGTTATAAAATAAACATACAAAAATCACTTGGATTCCTCTACATCAACAAAAAGAACACCAAAGAGGAAATAACAAAATCAATACCATTCACAGTAGCCCCCAAGAAGATAAAATACTTAGGAATAAATCTTACCAAAGATGTAAAAGAACTTTACAAAGAAAACTACAAAGCTCTACTACAAGAAATTCAAAAGGACTTACTTAAGTGGAAAAACATACCTTGCTCATGAATAGGAAGACTTAACATAGTAAAAATGTCTATTCTACCAAAAGCCATCTACACATATAACGCACTTCTGATCCAAATTCCAATGTCATATTTTAAGGGGATAGAGAAACAAATTACCAATTTCATATGGAAGGGAAAGAAGCCCCGGATAAGCAAAGCACTACTGAAAAAGAAGAAGAAAGTGGGAGGCCTCACTCTACCTGATTTCAGAACCTATTATACAGCCACAGTAATCAAAAGAGCCTGGTACTGGTACAACAACAGGCACATAGACCAATGGAACAGAATTGAGAACCCAGACATAGATCCATCCACGTATGAGCAGCTGATATTTGACAAAGGCCCAGTGTCAGTTAATTGGGGAAAAGATAGTCTTTTTAACAAATGGTGCTGGCATAACTGGATATCCATTTGCAAAAAAAATGAAACAGGACCCATATCTCACACCATGCACAAAAACTAACTCCAAGTGGATCAAAGACCTAAACATAAAGACTAAAACGATAAAGATCATGGAAGAAAAAATAGGGACAACCCTAGAAGCCCTAATACAAGGCATAAACAGAATACAGAACATTACCAAAAACGATGAAGAGAAACCGGATAACTGGGAGCTCCTAAAAATCAAACACCTATGCTCATCTAAAGACTTCACCAAAAGAGTAAAAACACCACCTACAGACTGGGAAAGAATTTTCAGCTATGACATCTCCGACCAGCGCCTAATCTCTAAAATCTACATGATTCTGTCAAAACTCAACCACAAAAAGACAAACAACCCAATCAAGAAGTGGGCAAAGGATATGAACACACACTTCACTAAAGAAGATATTCAGGCAGCCAACAGATACATGAGAAAATGCTCTTGATCATTAGCCATTAGAGAAATGCAAATTAAAACTACGATGAGATTCCATCTCACACCAACAAGGCTGGCATTAATCCAAAAAACACAAAATAATAAATGTTGGAGAGGCTGCGGAGAGATTGGAACTCTTATACACTGCTGGTGGGAATGTAAAATGGTACAACCACTTTGGAAATCTATCTGGCGTTATCTTAAACAGTTAGAAATTGAACTACCATACAACTCAGAAATCCCACTCCTAGGAATATACCCTAGAGGTACAAGAGCCTTCATATAAACAGATATATGCACACCCATGTTTATTGCAGCTCTGTTTACAATAGCAAAAAGCTGGAATCAACCAAGGCGCCCATCAACGGATGAATGGGTAAATAAATTGTGGTATATTCACACAATGGAATACTACGCATCGATAAAGAACAGTGACGAATCTGTGAAACATTTCATAACATGGAGGAACCTGGAAGGCATTATGCTGAGCGAAATTAGTCAGAGGCAAAAGGACAAATATTCTATAAGACCACTATTATAAGATCTTGAGAAATAGTAAAAACTGAGAACACCACATACTTTTGTGGTTACGAAGGGGGGAGGGAGAGAGGGAGGGAGAGGGTTTTTCATTGATTAATCAGTAGAGAAGAAATGCTTTAGGTAAAGGGAAAGACAACACTCAATACATGGAAGGTCAGCTCAATTGGACTGGACCAAAAGCAAAGAATTTTCCGGGATAAAATGAATGCTTCAAAGGTCAGCGGAGCAAGGGCGGGGGTCTGGGGAACATGGTTTGAGGGGACTTCTAAGTCAATTGGCAAAATAATGCTATTATGAAAACATTCTGCACCCCACTTTGAAATGTGGCGTCTGGGGTCTTAAATGCTAACAAGTGGCCATCTAAGATGCATCAATTGGTCTCAACCCACCTGGAGCAAAGGAAAATGAAGAACGCCAAGGTCACACGACAACTAAGAGCCCAAGAGACAGAAAGGGCCACATGAACCAGAGACCTACATCATCCTGAGACCAGAAGAACTAGTTGGTGCCCGGCCACAATCGATGACTGCCCTGACAGGGAGCACAACAGAGGACCCCTGAGGGAGCAGGAGATCAGTGGGATGCAGACCCCAAATTCTCATAAAAAGACCAAACTTAGTGGTCTGACTGAGACTAGAGGAATCCCGGCGGCCACGCTCCCCAGACCTTCTGTTGGCACAGGACAGGAACCATCCCCGAAGACAACTCATCAGACATGAAAAGGACTGGTCAGCGGGTGGGAGAGAGACACTGATGAAGAGTGAGCTAATTATATCAGGTGGACACTTGAGATTGTGATGGCAACTCTTGTCTGGAGGGGGGATGGAGGATAGAGAGAGAGGGAAGCCGGCAAAATTGTCACGAAAGGAGAGACTGAAAGGGCTGATTCAACAGGGGGAGAACAAGTGGGAGTACGGAGTAAGATGTATGTAAACTTATATGTGACTGATTGATTAGATTTGTAAACGGCCACTTGAAGCTTAATAAAAGTTAACAAAAAAAAAAAAAAAACCTATGAGATAAACTTGGTATCATTATTTCTGCATTTAATGAATGATGACTCTGAAACTAAGAGGTAATAAATAATTTATTCAAAATCACATAGCTAATAAAACCAGAAATGCACCTGAATCCTAGTGATCCTATCCAGAAATTATTATATTATTACATTCCTACCAGAAAATCCCTAAAAATGAAGCTAAAATACAAAAAGAAAATAAAAAGATGATTAAGCTAAGCTGTTAACTCTGCAATGTACATTTTAAGGCACACTTATTATACTAAACATATATTTATATAAATATATGTATGTGTTTATATATATATTTCTAATAAGTATTTTAGACTTTTTCTCAAATTAGCACTCTCACAACAGCATAAAGGCCAGACCATGAGTCTTAATAGTTTTTTTTTTTTTGACTTGTGCATCGTGTAGGATTCATTCCGTATCAAATTTAAACGGCCTTATTGAGTCCATTGTGGCAGCACTTCAACTTCGATCGTGACAGATTTCAGTCAGAGTTTTCCATGAACTTTAGACTTGTTTTATTCATAAACTTTTTCAAGGAAGGACACTAAGCCTAAATGATTTCAAAGAAACAAAAGTTCTGTGATAAGTTTTATTTCTTTCTTCTTTTTTAGAAAATTTTAGCAGATCATTGCATAGAAGAGATCTTCTTATGCAATTGTTTAGTTCACCCATAGTTTGTTTTTCCTCCGTTCAAAATTAAGTCGAAGCATTAAAAGTACGTGAAACAAATGTGGCATCTTGGTTTTGTGAACAGCAAAATATCAAAAAGTCCTATATGTATTTTTATTTTTTTTCTTATGACAAAGCAACAATGCTCATTGTAAAGAATTTAGAAAACCTAGAAAGGTAGGGTGAATTATTCAAAATGTTGCTGTTAAATGCATATGGTTATCATCCCCTCTCCCCTTCTGGAGTTTAAGAAAATGATTATCATAAAATATATAACTACTATAATCTCCTACTTTTTACAATTGTGTACTTTTATACAAGTGTTTCCCAATATATTAATTGTTCTTTAAAGCAGTGCATTAAAGGTTTCATGCTAGTTTGTTTTGTGAATAAATCATAATACATTTCATACAGCTTCTTATTATTGGACATGTGGGTGGTTTTCAAGCTTCCACTATTATAAATAACAGTGTCATGTATGCCTTAAGCATTTAGTTCTTTTTATTTTCTTACCTTATTAACCACCTATTTTTAATTCTCTGAATACAGACTGAAAAATGGCTTTTCAGAAGACTGTTCATTTTCAAGTAACATTTTAAGTGATACTGTACAAATTGCATAAAACAATTTACCTTCTAGCAGGTTTCTGGCAGATACAGACTTGGCTCCTTTCAACTTATCCAACTCCTACCACCAAAATCTAGAATCTTCAGTAAATTGGTGCATTCTATCTAGACCCTTGATTTTGACAGAACAGCAAATCATTTTTCTTTCCTGGCATCAATTTCTGAAACATAGTTGTTTTTCATACTTAGCTCTTTCATTCTCTTACTCTCAGACTTCTCCTGATTACCTGCTTTTTGATAGTTAATGACTAACTCACTCGTCTCTTTTTATAAACATTTCTTCCCTTTGTCTTTGATGCACAGTTACCCATGTCGTACAAAACCAAAGCCAAATCCATTGCCCTTGAGTCAATTCCAACTAAAAGCAATCCTATAGCAGAGTAGAATTGCACTGTAGGGTTTTCAAGGAGGGACTGGTGGATTCAAACTGCCAACCTTTTGATTAGCAGCCAAGCTCTTAACCACAGCACCACCAAGGTTCCAATTCATGCATACCAAACCAAAAATATTAAAATTTGTTTTTTTTGAACATATGCAAATTAAGGCTTATTTCATATTCTCAACAAGTTGCCATTGAATTAATTTCAACCCCATGTGTGTCAGATTAGAACTCTGCTCCATAGGGTTTTCAATGATTGATTTTTCAGAAGTAGATTGCCAGGCCTTTCACCCAAGGCATCTTGGTGGACTCAAACCTCTAACCTATTATAATTAAGGCAAGTAGCCGAGCTCATTAACTGTTGCATACCCTAAGGACTCCTGTTTCACAGAGATAAACAGATTACAATTCTGTCCCTACCACACCTATTTCTATCTGATTATTACTCTATTTATAAGCCAATGTTTACTTACCCATTATTTCCTGAGTTTCAAGTGTTATTCTACCCTTAACCCATAAAACTCATGATTAGAGTATTTTAAGGCATATTAGACCTAGATCCCTTGGAAGTATAAAATCTGAACACAGAAATAGCAAACTCAAGAGCTTTATATATATAAAAAAAAAAAACTTTCAGAAGGTAGCCAGATACTAGTGAACGCGCACACACCGCACAATTTGATTATCTGGCAATTCCAAAATGTCATCACCTATTGAAAAAAAAAAATCAAACCTAGATTAAGCATTGCAGTCTTTCCATTTGAAAAATAATTTTATACTATAAATTAGTGGACTTTAAATTTGTAAGGGGTTTTAGACATTAAATCCTTGATATATAAATGCAAAATTTTAGAAATATATAGATATAAAATACAGTTCTGCTGCACACATGTTGTTAGCTGTTGTGTAGTTGATTCTGACCAATGGTGACCCCATGTGTGCAGAGTATAATTGCTCCATAGGGATTTCAAGGTTGTGGATTTGAACTGCCAACATTTTGGTTACTAGCTGAGTGCTTAACTATTTGTACCACCCAAAGATATATTCAACTACATTACTTCAGACTTATATTTTAAACATTCAGAAAATAGTAACAGATATTTGAGATGATACGAATAAAAATTTTGTATGGTTTATTGATCCTTCAGGTTGTGGTGGCTTGTGTATTGTTGTTATGCTGGAAACTATGTCATCAGTGTTTCAAATCCAGCAAGGTCACCCATTATCCATAGTGGACAGGTTTCAGTAAAGCTTCTACAGTAAGACAAACTAGGAAGAAGAAATTGGCTATCTAGTTCCAATTTAAAAAAAAAAAATAGCCAGTGAAAACCTTACGGCTAGCAGTAGAACATTGTCTCATATAGTGCTAGAAGATGAGCCTCTTGGATTGGAAGCCACTCAAAATATTATTGGGGAAGAGCTGCCTCCTTAAAGTAGATTCAACCTTAATAATGTGGATGAAATAAAGCTTTGGAGACCTTCATTAGCTCATGGGAGGGGTCTCAAAATTAGAAGAGACAGCTGCAAATATCCATTAGTAATTGGAACTCAGAAAATGTGAAGTATGACTTAAAAAATTGGAAGTCATCAAAAATAACATGAAATGCTTAAAGATAGACTTTTTAAGCATTAGTGAGTTGAAATGGACTAGTATTGTCAATTTTGAATCAGACAGTCACATGGCCTACTATGCCAGGAAAAAAAATTGAATCTCATTCATTGCGAAAAAGAACATGTTAAGATCTATCTTGAATTACAATACCGTCAGAAATATAATATCTATAGACCTACAAGGAAGACCAGTTAAAATGACTATTATTCGAAGTTATGCACCAACCACTAATTCCAAAGATAAAGAAATTGAAGATTTATGTCTACTCTGCAGTCTGGAATTGATCGAATATGCAACCAGGATGTACTGATAATTACTAGTGATTGAAATGTGAAGGATGAAAACAAAGAAGAATCAGAAGTGAAGAAATATGACCTTGGTTATAGAAACAGCACTGGAGAGCACATGATATAATTCTGAAAGACAAAGAACTTATTCATTGGAAGTACATTTTCTCAACAACATAAAGGACTGCTGTAATGTGGACCTCATTGAATGAAACAGGAATCAAATTGACTACACCTATGGAAAGGGAGGAAACCCTGGTGGCACAGTGGTTAAGTGCTACGGCTGCTAACCAAAGGGTCGGCAGTTTGAATCCACCAGGAGCTCCTTGGAAACTCTATGGGGCAGTTCTATTCTGTCCTATAGGGTTGCTATGAGTGGGAATCGACTCGAAGGCACCGGGACTGGGTATGGAAAGGGACTATGGAAGAGCTAAATAACTTCTCAGAACAAGGACAGATCGGACCATCAATGGGTCATATGCAAGTTTAAGTTGAAGCTGAAGAAAATTAAAACAAGTCCACAAGAACCAAAACACAACCTTCAATATATTTTGTCTGAATTTAGAGACCATCTCAAAAACAGATTTGACATACTGAACACTAAGGACAAAAGACCAGAAGGGTTGTGAGATGATGTTAAGGACATCATACATGAAGAAGGCAAAAATTCATTAAAAAGACAGGAAAGAGAGAAAAGACCAAAATAGATTCAGAAGAGACTCTGAAATTTGCTCTTGAATGAAGGGGAACTAAAGCAAAAGGAAGAAAGGATGAAATAAAAGAGCTGAACAGATTTCAAAGGGGAACTCAAGAAGACAAAGTAAAATATAAAGAACTGTGCAAAGCCTAGAGTTAGAAAAACAAAAGTGAAAAATAATCTCAGCATTTTCAAGCTGAAAGAACTGTAGAAAAAAATCAAGTTACAAAATTGAATTTTTTGGAAAAAAAAAATTGAGTGACACAGGAAACATCAAAAGAATATGGAAGAAATATTCAGAGGCACTGTACCAAAAAGAATTGGTCCACATTCTACCATTTCAAGAGGTAGTGTACAATCAAGAGCTGATAGTACTGAAGGAAGAAGTTCGAGCTGCACTGAAGGCATGGATGAAAAACAGAGGCTCCAGGAATTGATGGGATACCAACTGAGACACTTCAACAAAGGAATGCAACACTAGAAGTGCCCACTTGTTTATGCCAAGAGATTTGGAAGGCAGCTACCTGGCCAACCAGTTGTAAAAGACCCATATTGGGGCCCATGCCAAAGAAAGGTGATCCAAGGGAATGAGAAAATTACCCAACGATATTGTTAATATCACATGCAAGCAGAATTCTGATGAAGATAATTAGAAAACCACTGCAACCACTCATTAACAGTGAGATACCAGAAATTCAAGCTGGTTTCAGAAAAGAATGTAGAAAGAGGGATATCATTGCTGATGTCAGAAAATACCAGAAAGATGTTTACCTGTGCTTTATTAACTGCACAAAGGCATCCGACTGTGTGGATCATAATAAATACAGGATATCATTGTGAAGAATGGCAATTCCAGAACACTTAACTGTACTCATGTGGAACTTGTATATAGACCATAAGGCAGTCACTCAAATAGAACAAAGGGATACTGTGTGGTTTAAAATCAGAGAAAGTGAGTGTTAGGACTGTATTCTTCCACATTGCTTATTCAGTCTGCATGTGGAGAAAACAACTCAAAAAGCTGCACTATATGAAGAAGAATGCAGCATGAGGATTGGAGGAAGACTAAATAACCTGGGATATGTAGATGACACAATCGTGCTTGCTGAAAGTAAAGAGGAAATGAAGCACTTACTGATGAAGGCCAAAAACTACCACCTTCAGTACGGATTATAACTCGACATAAAGAAAACAAAAATCTTCACAACTGGACCAATAAGCAACATCAGGATAAATGAAGAAAATATTGAAGTTTTCAAGAATTTCATTTTATTTGGGTGCACAATCAATGCCCATGGCAGCAGCAGTCAAGAAACCAAACTCCATATTGCACTGGGCAAATTCACTACAAAAGACCTATTTAAAATCGTAAAAAGCAAAGATGTCACTTCGATGACTAAGGTGCATCTGACACAAGGCATGGTCTTTTCAATCATTTCATATGCATGTGAATGCTATGTAATGAAAAAGAAAGATGGGAGGTGGGGCCAAGATGGCGGAGTAATCAGGCATTTCCTGTGGTCCCTTTTACAACAAAGACCAGAAAAAACAAGTGAATAAATTTCGTGTGACATTCTAGAAGCCCTGCTCATCAAAGGCAAAGCTGAAGAATCAGACTGAGTGGCAGGGGGAGAAAGAGTTGGTCCAGAAGCAGCAAGGAGTTGCCAGAGCTGATCTGGCAAGAACAGGCACCCCACAAGCTGGATCCACTGGCGCAAGAGCAGTGAGGCAAGCAGTGGTGTTAGGATGTGTTCTCTACATCAGGAGACACCAAGTGGTGGACAGTCCACTCATGCCTCCAGAATTAGTGAGAAGCGGCACTCAACCAGCAAAAGATAAGTACATACATCTAACCTACCTTGTAGATAAAAAAATATCCCTTTGGGAAAAACTTCTCTGCCATTTACCTGCCTCCTTCCCACTCTGCACTGTGTCCAAGCCAGCTTCAGAGATTACGCATCCCGTGGGCTGGAAGTAGGGCCCGCCACCCACACTGAGACATTCTCCTGACCCTGGAGAGGGAAAAAAATAACAAACAGGAAAAGAATAATCTGCCAGTTCCCCTAAGCCAGGAACTCTAGGCAGACACAGCATCTTTGCTTAGGCATAGGCATAAGGGGTCTATGGACTTTGAATGACTTTCACCCCTGCAGAGACCTGTGTGGCCTGTTCCCACAGCTGTGGCAAGTTCATGACATTTAACACCATTCTTCCTGTTAAGCAGTGTCCTCATCTGCCAACATCAGGGGACTGAGAACTGGTAGCTCCACCCATGCCACCTAGCCACCCACAACAGGGGTCCAAGAATAAGTGATACCTCCCAGTTCTTACAGCCAACTGCATTGGGTGTTCATACCCAGGGTGCAAAATGCACCCTCCTATGCGGTCTAGGGAACAAGGACATGCTTTCCTCCCAGAAACTAAGGGGCAGCTCTCAGTGCCCTACTTTGCTCAGCACATGAACCCCCGACCACCACTGCAACCAGGTACCTGTGCCTACACCAATCATCCCTGCCCATCTAGGACTATAGTGAGAGCCTGCAGCACACAGTTGGTAACTGATAGCCCGGACACATGAACTGAATCCATACAAGAACAGTAAAAGGACTCCTGGGCTCACATACCTGGTAATAGTTCTAACCAGCTGGTGGCAGAATGTTAGAGCTTCAAAGGGGCCAATAATCAAGCAAGCTCATTCTAATAGCCTATTGGGGCATATCAAAACAAGAAGCTTGGACACAGTAAGCAAATATAAAATAAATGAACACAATAAATTATTGATTGCTCAGAGAAAACAGTCAATGTCAAGTCACATAAAGAGGCAGATTATGATGGCTCCAACAATCTCCCAAAACAAAGATTCAAGAAATCTTCTGGATGAAGATAACTTCCTGGAATTACCAGATGTAGAATACAAAAGATTGACATGCAGAACTCTTCAAGAGATCAGGAAGGAAATCAGGCAAAAAGCAGAACAAGCCAAGGAACACACAGATAAAACAATTGAAGAAATTAAAAAGGTTATTCAGAACATAATGAAAAAATTAATAGGCTGGAAAAATCCATAGAGAGACAGCAATCAGAAATTCAGAAGACTAATAATAAAATGCAAATCAAAACTACAACGAGATTCCATCTCACTCCAACAAGGCTGGCATTAATCCAAAAAACACAAAATAGTAAATGTTGGAGAGGTTGTAGAGAGACTGAAACACTTACACACTGCTTTTGGTAATGTAAAATGATACAACCACTTTGAAAATTTATTGGGCTCTTCCTTTAAAAGCTAGAAATAGAACTACCGTATGATCCAGCAATCCCACTCTTTGGAATATATCCTAGAGAAATAGGGCCTTTACATGAACAGATATATACACACCCATGTTCACTGCAGCACTGTTTACAACAGCAAAAACTTGTAAGCAACCAAGGTGCCCATCAACGGAATAATGGGTAAATAAATTATAGTGTATTCACACAATGGAATGCTATGCATCGATAAAGAATAAGGATGAATTCATGAAACATTTCATAACATGGAGGAATCTGGAAGGCATTATGCTTAGTTAAATTAGTCAGTTGCAAAAGGATAAATATTGTAAGAGACCACTATTATAAGAACTCAAGAAATAGTTTAAACACAGAAGAAAATATTCTTTGATGGTTACGAGAGTGGGGAGGGAGGTAGGGAGAGGGGTATTTACTAACTAGTAGACAACAGCTATTTTAGGTGAAGGGAAAGACAACACAAGACACAGGAGAGGTCAGCACAACTGTACTAAAAAACAGCAAAGAAGTTTCCTGAATAAACTGAACACTTTGAAGGCCAGAGTAGCAGGGGTGGGGGTATGGGGACCAGAGTTTCTGGGGACGTCTAGGTCAATTGGTATAATAAAATCTATTAAGAAAGCATTCTGCATCCCACTTTGGAGTGTGGTTTCTGGGGTCTTAAATGCTAGCAAGTGGCCATCTAAGATGCATCAATTGGTCTCAACCCACCTGGAGCAAAGGAGAATGAAGAACACCAAAGACACAAGGTAATTATGAGCCCAAGAGACAGAAAAGGCCACATAAATCAGAGACTACATCAGCCTGAGACCAGAAGAACTAGATGGTGCCCAGCTATAGCTGAAGACTGTCTTGACAGAGAACACAACAGAGAATCCCTAATGGAGCCAGAGAGCAGTGGGATACAGATCTCAAATTCTCATGAAAAGACCAGACTTGATGGTCTGACTGAGACTAGAAGGACCCTGGAGATCATGGTTCCCAGATCTTCTTTTAGTCCAAGACTGGAACCATTCCCAAAGCCAACTCTTCAGAAAAGGATTGGACTGGAGTATAAGATAGAAAATGATACTGGTGAGGAGTGAGTTTCTTGGCTCAAGTAGACACATGAGACTATGTGGGCAGCTTCTGTCTGGAGGGGAGATGAGAAGGGACAGAAGCTGGCTGAATGTACGTGGGAATATAGGGTGAAGAGAAAGAGCGTGCTGCCTCATTAGTGGAGTGCAACGAGGAGTATATAGCAAGATGTATATAAATTTTTGTATGAGAGACTGACTTGACTTGTAAACTTTCACTTAAAGGACGATAAAAATTAAAAAAAGAAGCTGAATTGGCAAAAAGAAAAAAAAAATGGGCAAAGGATAGGAATAATCACTTTACCAAAGAAGACATTCAGGTGGCTAACAGATACATAAGGAAATGCTTGCAATCATTAGCCAGTAAAAAAATGCAAATCAAAACTACAATGTGATACCATTTCACCCCAATAAGGCTAGCATTAATCCAAATAACTCAAAAGTATAAATGTTGGAGAGGTTTTGGAGAGACTGGAGCACATATACACTGCCGTTGGGAATGTAAAATGGTACAACCACTTCGGAGATCTAATTGGCGCTTCCTTAAAAAGCTAAAAATAGAACTATCATATGATCCAGCACATAACTCCTTGGATATACCCTAGATAAATAAGAGCTCTCACAAGAATAGATATATGCACAAGGATGTTCATTACAGCAGTGTTCACAATAGCAAAAAGATGGAAACAACATAGGTTCTCATCAACAGATGAATGTATAAACAAATTATGGTATATTCTCACAATGAAATATTACACAATGATAAAGAACAATAGTGAATCCCTGAAACATCTCAAACATGAATGAATCTCAAAGGCATTATGCTGAGTGAAATTATCTGGTTTCAAAAGGAGAAATATTGTATGAGACCACTATTATAAGAACTCAAGAAAAAGTTAAAACACAGAAGGAAACATTCTTTGATAGTTATGAGGCTGGGCATGGAGGAAGGAAGAGGGATATTCACTAACCAAATAGTAGAAAAGAATTATTTTAGGTGAAGGGAAAGACAACACATAATAAAGGGGACGTCTGCACAACTGGAGTAAATCAAAAGCTAAGAAGTTTCATGAATAGAACCAAACACTTCGAGGTTCAGAGTAGCAAGGACAGGAGTCTGGGGACCATGGTTTCAGGGTACATCTACATCAAGTGGCATAAAAAAGTTTATTAAGAAAATGTTCTGCATCCCTCTTTGGTGAGTGGCATCTGGAGTCTTAAAAGCTAACAAGCAGCTCTCTAAGATGCATCAATGGACCCCAACCCAGCTGGAGCAAAGGAGAATGAAGAACACCAAAGACATAAGGAGAATATGAGTCCAAGAAATAGAAAAGGCCACATAGACCAGAGGCACCACCAGCCTGAGACCAGGAGAACTAGATGGTGTCCAGCTACCACCAATGACCTCCCTGACAGAGAACATAACAGAGTCCCTGATAGAGTGGGAGAAAAGTGGAATGCAGAACTCAAATTCTAGTAAAAAGACCAGACTTGATGGCCTGACCGAGACTGGAGGGACCCCAGAAGTCATGGCCCCCAGACTTTCTGTAAGCCCAGAACTAAAACCATTCCTGAAGCCGACTCTTCTGAGAAAGATTAGATTGGGCGATAAGACATAAAATGATACTGGTGAAGAGTGTGCTTCATGGCTCAAGTAGACACATGAGACTAAATGAGCAGATCCTCTCCATAGGCAAGATGAGAATGCAGAAGGGGACAGGAACTGGTTGAATAGACACAGGAAAGAGAGGGTGGAGAGGAGGAGTGAGCTGTCCCGTTGTAGGGAGAGCAACTAGGGCCACATAAAAATGTGTATATAGATTTTTGTATGAGAAACGGACTTGAATTGTAAACTTTCACTTAAAGCACAATAAAAAAAAAAAAATAGAAAAAGGAAGATGGAAGAATAATTGACAAATTTGAATTACAGTGTTGGCAAAGAATATTGAATACACCATGAACTTCCACAAGAATGAATAAATCTGTTTTGGACGAAGCACAACCAGAATATTCCTTAGAAGTGGTGATGTGGGGACTTCATCTCATTTACTTTGGGCATGTTATCAGGAGGGACCAATCCATTGAGAAGGACATAATGCTTGGTAAAGTAGAAGGTAAAAGACAAAAGAGGAAGCCTCTCAATGCGATGACTTGACAGTGGTTGCAACAATGGGGTCAAACATAGCAATGACTGTGAGGATGGCACAGCACCTAACAACATTTTGTTCTGTTATAATAGGGTGGCTATGAATAGAAACTGTGTTGATAGCACCTAATAATCACAACAATTGATTGTTGAAATTATTCATTTGGATATTTTGTGACCTTAGAAAAATTGTGTAGAGATATGGAATTCAGGTTGTTCGTATGCTAATAGCACTAGAAAACTTAATGACTATAAAAGCTTAATTTATTCACATTTTGCTCATGTCCTTAAGTACATTTTATGTAAGGGGTAACTGATGTGAATAATATTTCAGAAACATATCCTATTTTTTTTTTTTAAATCAAAAGTAACTTTTCCATCAGTAGAAATTAAGGTTAAAAAAAATGTGTATGACTTTTTTATTGGTAACATTTGGCAGTATTAAATTATATAGACGCCATATGTCTCATAACATACTACAAAGTATTATTTCAATATTTGATGATTTCCAACATTTGTTGAGAATGTCAAATTATTGAAGTGAGGCAATAATGAAATCATTCCAACAATGTGATAAAAACTAGCAACCAAAGCATTTTACTCACAAACTTTTTTCATTAAGTTTTAAGTGTCCTTATTTTGATCAAGTTAACAAATTAGCCTTTTAGAGAAGAGAGTTAATAATTAAAAAGGAAAGAAAATTGGCTTATTTAGAGTGCTAAAACCAAACAATAACCATTCCCATCAAAGTGCCAACTTTTGGTTAGCAGCCGAAAACTTAACCACCATGCCACCAGGGCCCTTTAGGCTGCTAGTTAGGGACAAAACAGAGAGGTTTTTTTTATATATATTTCATTTTGATAATTCATTTTATGTATACAGTCTTCATAACCACAACTTAAGGAAGATATTGTTAGCCCAGTTATTGTCAATAAAGAAACTGAGACACAGAGTTTAACTAGCTTTTCCTAAACTACACTTTTGGGGGGTTCAGTGTTTGTTCAGTGGTAGTATTCTTGCCTTCCAAGTAGGAGATCCAGTTTCAATTTGCAGCCAATGCAACTCAAGCACAGCCACCAGCATCTGTCAAACTAGGAAGACAGACTAGGATAAAAGACCTAGAGATCTACTTGTGGAAAATAGTCAATGAAAATCCTATGGATTAAAACAATCCAATCCCCTTATGCATGGGGTCGCCATGACTTGGAGGCCAACAGGTACAGGGAGCACAGTTGAGTTAACCCACTTCCATACCACTCACGATTCTGATCCCTTTTCCAACCCTAAGAATCAGCTCTACATCCTGGAATCTGAGCACGCAGGAATGTCAATGGGAGGAAGTGAAGTAATATGAATCTGCTGCTATGTTTTTATTTTCAAAGGTCATTAGTGCTGGAAAAACTATCGGCATATTGAGGTTCTATTTAACAGATTTATGCAAATATGAAACTACATTTCCACCTAGCATGTCTTTCCAGCATTTTACAGTCCCATCTCCTCCAAAAAAGCCAAACCTGTTACCGTCCAGTAGATTCTGTCTCTTAGGACCCAATAGACCCTTTATTAACTTAAACCTCCCTTTATCTTTCCATTATCATGTTATTAAATATGCAGAAATATACACACACACATACACACACGTATGTGTATCCATATGCACACATACATATAACAGCTCATAAATTTACCGGTCATAAATGAAAGAGTATGCACACACAGCTGTGTATGTATGTGTGTGTGTGTATATATACACACACGTGTGTGTGTATGTATGCTGTTGTTTTTAGCTGCCATCGATAGCTTTTCAACTCACAGCAATACTATGTGACAAGAGTAGAATTGCTCCATAGGGTTTTTTAGCCTGTAAATCTTTATGGGAGCAGGTCACCAGGTCTTTTCTTTCATGGAGCTGCTGGGTGGGTTCAAATTGCCAACTTTTTGGTTAGCAGCCAAGAACTTAACCATCAGGGCTCAAATGTATATACATAAATAAATAAATATATATATATATATATAATTATGCAATTTATGACTTACTGGTGTCTGGTAAGTTTAATTGGACTTGCTGATTTTTAAACTGGAATTATACTTCTGCTTTTGAGCAAAAGTCATTTGTTCCTAAATTTCTTTTACTAACATCTCTTCATTTTTCTTCATTTATAAAGCACTGTGAAAATCCCTTAGTATTAGATGATCTCACCTATAAACCAAATAACCAAACCCAGTGCCGTCGAGTCGATTCCGACTCATATCTCACTTATATGTCTCACTAAAATATAAGCAAAAACGTCACTTAGTTTGTCTATATGGTTCGCTGCTTCATTCTTAGTGCACAACACCTTCTCTGCAACATGGTATGTTCTCATTAAGTCCCTTTGTTCAAAAAAATATTTATCGAATGCCTACTATGTGCCAGTCACTGCCATAGTTTCTGGGGATACCACATACTATAAAACAGAAAGGAAAAAGAAACCTAGCATGGTAAACCCTAAGTTTTAGTTGGCAAGAGCAAAAACAAAGACACAAACAAATAGAGCAAGCCAAATAGATACCGGAGGTAAACATTCCAGACCGAAACAGAACAGCAAGTGAGTGAAATCTATGACCACGACAGTGGAGGTGATCAGGGACAGATTAAGCCTGCGCATACCATGCTTATTGGCTAATCTGACCCTGGAGGTGATGGTGCTTAGTCAAGTATTTGCAGGGGGGCAGTGAAATTGGAAGAGAGTTAGCAAAGGGAGAGAAGTAGGAGAGACGGTCATTTTCAAAACTTTGGCTGTTATTCTAGATGGGATAGAAGAAAAACCTCTTGAGGTGACTTGACTTGCCTAATATTATCACATACATTTAACTGACTGTATAAATAGGTCAAATAAATTAATTTGAAGTCAAGAATGCATCACTGACTTGGTTAGGATTTAATAAAAAAATAGTTAATAGTAAACCAGAACCTAAATCTTCTGGTTTCTATTGTTACCCTTATGCAAATTGACTAGTCTTTTCCAGAGGACAAAAGTGCTCCTTTTAATCCCTTCTACTACACACCAAGTGGCTGCAACAATGAGTTCAAGCATAACAACGATTATGAGGATGGTGCAGGACCAGGCAGTGTTTCCTTCTGTTGTACATAAGGTCACTATGAGTTGGAACTGACTATATGGCATCTAACAACAACAAGAACAATCCATGCCATGTCCTCCAAATTCAAAGGGCAAAATAAATTTATGTTTTATTTTTATGCAAATGTCACAGGCTTTCAAAGCATAAGCATTGATAGTACCAGGGATTTGATCTTTTAAATACTCCCAAAGTCTTCTTCAAATAAATAATCTCCTTCAATATTTCTATTTGCCCTTTAAAAAATGTGCTTACTTTTACATAAGGAAGATCTTAGAAATATGCACGGTAGAATAAAAAAAAGAAGTGTCATAGAATTTAAAATGAGGAAAACACTCTGTCCTCAGGATTCCAGAAAATCTCAGGGTTTTACCAAGCTAGAAAACCAGCCCTTGGAGACCAGGAATTATTGACCCCTGTTTCTGAGAAAAAACAACATTTAATTGAACTGTTCTTACTAGCTCCATTTCCTGGAATGAACACGGTCCCTTGTCTTCAGCTCTAAACGAACATTATCAAAATGAAATGTTATTACTTAGGCACCTCCAGCAAGCATTCTGTTTGCCTTTATTGGAACTGTAGCTCATACTAAAATCTTTTTATCTGTCATTTTAATTTCTTAGACAGGGCAATCTAATGTGCTTTCTCTTACTCTACAAGCAGCATAAAGCAAGTTTAGTAAGCAGTAAAACTATATTTGCCAAGGAAGGTATTGGATGAGGGTGCTGAGTCATACTCACAGGCACTATGCAGGCCAGGCCATATGGTTGAGAAGATAAAAAGAAATGCTAATGTACCTTCGTCATTAAATTCTGCATGTTTGTCATTTAGCAGATAGACCAAAATGCACTAAAAACCCTTGGGTCATTGCAAATGGACAGATTCCTAAAACTGTAATTCTGCCTTTTTGAGCATTAGAATTGTGGATTTCGACATCATTTAAAATGGATTTGGACCTGGGGCTTTTCAGTTTACTCTAGTTTCTGTTCTGATTCTCAGTATGGTTGGATTTTGGATTTGTCTCCTCAAAGGTTCTCTATGTCATTTTTGCCTCCACTTTGAACGTAGGGAAACATTGGTGGCACAGTGGTTAAGAGCTATGGCTGGTAACCAAAAGGCCTGAGGTTCATATCCACCAGGTGCTCCTTGGAAACCCTATGAGGCAGCTCTACTCTGTCCTATGGGGTTGCTATGAGTCTGAATCGACTTGACGGCAACGGGTTTGGCTTCTTGGGGGAAGTTTTAACCATAGCGTCTTTGGTAGTAATGAACTAGTGAAAATGCTTTTTCTTTAGTATTTTAATATTAGAGAGAATATATTTTCTCATTTGTTTTAATATAACTGTATAAACTGTGATTAATCTCTAGTCCTTGGAAAATGGTACAGACTCTGTTCAAAATATAGCTGAGCAGCCTGTTCCACTCTTAAACATAACAACCACCCTAATACCTTGCAACATGTTTTCCCCTATTCAAAATAGGTGATTGAGAGCTTAACATGACTAACGCCATAACGATGCTCTAAATAATCTCTAAACATTTTTTTAATCTCTCCAGCTGCACCGGTCTCTTCCAAAGGGGTGTGGAACTATCTCAGCTGCTGTGGCCTTGGTGTCTCTTCTCCTTTCTTTGTTCTCTTGAGAAATGGCCTTCAGCCTGCAAACTGACAAGAAGGCTTTCTTTCTTACTCCCAATCTCAGCCAAAGTAGACTTGGCAAAACAGCCCCACTAGCCGAGAAATTCTAATGAGAGTTTTTCAGACTGTTATAAACATACTAATTAGAGTCCAAGGTGCCTGACATGTTTGTCTTTAATTTAATAAAGAGTTTTTGTAGTTGCTTTGTGATGTATGAGACCATCTGTGGGCTACGTGCTCAAAACATTAGGTAACCCTGATCTTTCCCATATAAAACCCTCCCATCAACCCTTTAAGACAGACAGAATTTGGGAAAAATTTAACTCCCTTTGTCTCTTGAATACTGACATTCAATAAAACCTTCTTACTGCTTACCTCCTCCTGTCTCAGTATTGACTTTGCGGCAGGCGGCTCAAATCCGCAATTTGCGGTAACAGTATGCTTCTTATATTCTGTAGCCTATCTTTAGTAAAATTCATAGAATGGATGCCTCTTAATATGTTGCAAACAGGCAAACATGTTAAATATGTGCATGTAGTTGTACATTACTCATTGAGGTTCCGAGGTTCTATAGCTACCACTTAATGTATACCTAATGAGCAGCTCATCTCTTTGTTTTTTAATTTCCCCACGGGTAAAATCAGCCTTCAATATGAAAATTGTTCAAAGATTATGTGGTAGGCACGTAAATGTAATTTCTAGGAAGGCAGAAATCATGCCAGACTTTAAGTTGTCTATAATCCTGGCATTTAGCATGTACTATAAAACATTATTAATATTCATTTGCTGAATTAATTTTTATTCAGTAGGTGGATATAGGTGTCTTTTAAAATGGTAATTAGTAAACAGCCATTAGAAAAGTAGTTGTTTGAAAGGAACAGTGGACTGAGTCAGAGCTTGGTGGGAATGGAGGCATCTGGGGACTAGAGACATCATTGAGAGTAGGTAGGTGGATGGATCATATACCTGGGATGAAAATTTACCTAGATGAGGACATATGCGCATAAGAAGAAGAAAGTAACGAACAGGTATCAATGCCAAAAGGAAACAAAAATCAATTTATTTACTTGCATATAGAGTTCTACGGTGCTACTAATAGCCATTCGTATTTATGACGCATTTGTTCTTATCTATTTTCATTGTTTGTGTACTTTCTTCAAGTATATTGTTAACATCTTTAGAGGACATTGAAAATAATTTAAAAATTATCATTCTTATAAGAGTTATTATAGATCTATGTAACTAGAACATATACAGCGAACACTTCCTGTTGACTGAGGATCCAAAAATAAAATTTTAAATAGCAAAAAAAAAATAATTTTTAAATTCACACTTCCTTAGTATGAGCACTTAATGAATGAGAAAATGTCAGTTCGATGCAGTCATTAATGTTGTTATTTTATTATCTCTGGAAAAAGCATTTCTTTCTAAGACATAAAACAAAAGCAAAAGCTGCATTATACAACAACTCAATATATTTCTACATCCTGATGTTGGGAAGATAAGTTTCCTTGGAAAGCACTGAAATCTGCCTGTGTTGTACCATAAAGAATCACAACGAGCAAGGATATTGCAATGCACCGGTTAAGACCGCACACCCTTAATCAGGGCACTGCAGTAATTCCGTAGCTGTGGGGATTTGTATTACATGGATACCTTGATATTATACTTTTGTCTTAGATGTTTTAGTTCATCTTGGCAGCAAACACATTGTTTTATATAGCAAATTCTTTAGAAGACTTGACTTCAACAGAACTAGAATGAAAAATGTACCCAGAATCCATAGTGTCTACCACGTAATTAGTTCCTTTGCTGCTGGGGTGGTAGAATGTGAAATTATGGCTCACATATCTGCTGACTCAGCCTTTCTAGTCCAATCTTAGTATTATTACGACTAATCCTTTTCTCTTTCCTTGGCTGTTTGCAGTCCCATGAGGCCTCTAAATCAAGAGCCTCAATAAAAGACTGAGCAGCTCCATATGGCTATGTGGTGGTGAATGTAGACTAGGTGATTGGTGAGAACATCCAGGGAGAAAAGAACTAATACACTCTGTGCTTTCAAAGGCTATAATTTCAAGTGATAATTAGAGGAAACTACAAAAAAAAGAGTCTCTTTCCAGTGGCATAATGTATTCTAGATCTGAAATTTCCCTTAAACTAGAGGATACATTGTATCTTTTTTTCCCTTTGAGGAAAACAAACAAATACTGCAAATCGTCTTGACTTTGTTTGCATCTCGAAGACAAAATCGTACCAGGAACTAAAATCAAAATCTTAATATAAATGTTTCAAAGGACAAAAAAAAAAACAAGTAATAGTGTTTGGGAAAAGTTTGAAAGTACCCTGGCCCAGGGAAATGCCTATAACTGTGAAATCAGACAGATTTGTGTTTCTTAATGCGTCTGCCCCCAACCTTGATGCCAGGTTCTTCCTCACATAGTCCATCTTCTCTGATTAGTTGCTCAGCTTACAGATAGGTGAAAGAACACAACCCTGGTGCAAACTTTTCCTAATTTTGAATCACCCGGTATTCCTTTGTTCTGTTCGAACAACTGCCTCTTGGTCAATGTATAGATTCCTCATGAGCACAAGGTGTTCTGGAATTCCTGTTCCTCACAATATTATCCATAATTTGTTATGATCCACACAATCAAATGCCTTAGCATAGTCAATAAAACCCAATAAAATGATTGTGGTTAATATGGCTTAATTTGCAAATTTAATCAAGCCTCAGGAGGCATGATTTAGCATATCACACAGCACTGGCTGATAAAATATCTAAGCACAGAGCTTCCTGGCAGGTGAAGTGATGATGAAGTTTCCTCTCTGAAACACGGCAGCTCCACGTTGGTTACTTTCTCAGGCCTCACCTGTGCTACTCTTCCTTATGCTGTGTTGTCGTTAGTTGCCATTGCGTCAATTCTGACTCACGGTGCCCGCCTGTGTGCAGAGTAGAACTGCTCCATAGGGTTTTCAAGGCTGTGACCTTCCGGAAGCAGATTGTCAGGCCTGTCTTCTAAGACATCTCTGGGCGGGTAAGAACTGCCAGCCATTTGGTTAATAGTCAAATGCTTAACCATCTGTGTCACTGAGGGCCTCCTCCCTATGAGGACCTTGATTTACATCCTTTTACTATTATAAAATTGGTGGTAGTAAGTGTAATACCTTCCCGAGTTCTGTGAATAGTTCCAGCAAATGAATGAACCCAGGGATGGTGTCCTCTTAATTTATAAAGGACTGCCCTGGCCCTGGCTAGTTAGAGACAAAGAAAGTGCTGTGAGGGTGGCTAGTGTCAGAAACGATGGAGAAATGGGAAAGCGGGGTTATGATTGATCTCTGAGAATAGGGTATATGTAGCCTCTCATCCTGAAGTTATTATATTGTGTGTATCGAATTAAACGTTTATGACATACATAAACTTTTTTTTCTTTTTAACTTTTCACTGGCCAGTTTTCGATTCAGTTAGATTAGAAATTTAGATGTTAAAAAAAAAGTATACATATTAAAAAATTTAGAAGCTTGGTTTTGTCATTTTGTCACTGGTACGGCATTTTGGGCATGATGGAAACTTTGCAGCCACACGTATAATTAATGTAGTCATATGTTTTAAAGGCATTCATGCCAAAACAAACTAAAATAAATCTATAGATAAGCAACAGAAATATAACATGACCAAATTTGAAATAAATATAATAAATTTAACAAACTACTTTACCAGGAAGGGTTTCTAAATAGTTTCTGAAGAAACATTTAATAATAATTACACATAAGAATTCTGATAGCAGAAAAAAAAAACACATCAATCTCACTTTTTAAAAATGTGGAAATGGACAAACCCTCATAAAAAATTTAAATGGCCAGTAGTCATATGAAAATACCTTCTATTTAAATGCCAAGTAAAACTAATATGTGATATTTTTACATGCTAGACTGGCAAAAATGTAAATCATTCAAAATATCCAGTCTTGAAAGCATTACCTGTCTGTCCTTTGTCCTTTCTGTCCAGTGATAAGCATTAGTGGCACGAATGGTTACTCACTTCACTACTAGTTAAAAAGTTGGTGATGCAAACCCACCAGAGGCACCTCAGAAGACGGGTCTGGTGATCTGTTTTCAAAAAGTCACAGTCATAAAAACCCTACGGAGCAGTTCAGCTCTGCACACATGGGGTCACTAAGAGTTAGAATGGACTCCATGGCTACTCACAATGACTACCCTGATTTGCTTATGCCTTATTTTTGCTCTTCATGTAAATGAAACAATTCCACTGTGTACGGCATCATTGCTAAACCTCGTGTTGAGGAGATGTATCCAAGTTACTATTTGTAAAGCTATATGGTATTTTATTGAGATATTTCATGTATTTTTAACCATTTTTTTAATAATTTTTTTGTTTTGTTTTTCTTGAGAATATTTACAGTATAACATATACCACCTGTGACAATTTCTACATGTACAATTCGGTGATGTTGATTACATTCTTCTGGTTGTACAACCATTCTTACCCTCCTTTTCCAAATTGTTCTCCCCCAATAACATAAACTCACTGCCCCTTAAGTTTTCTATCTAATTTTTCAAGTTGCTGTTGTCAGTTAATCCCATATAGATAGTTCTTGAAAGAGCACAATATTCAAGGCAGGTATTCTTTACTAGTTAAGGTAAAGTATTGTTTACCTTAAAGAAGGCTTCAGAGGATATTTTTAGTTTAAGTTTTAAAGATGATCTCAGGGCACTAGTTTAGAGATATGGGCCTTTTCTAGTTTTCCTTCTGAGAAAAATATTCTATGAACATTCCTGTACTTGTCTTTTCGTACAGAAGTACATGGGTGTATTTCTGTTGGGAATATACATGAAAGTGAAATTGTTGGGTTGAAGAGTTATGTATATACTGAATTTTAATGTTTTCTAAAGCAACTTTACCAATTTTCACTCTTAAATTTTATATGAAATTACTTGATGCTATACATCCTTTTCAAAATTGGGTATTTTTAACAGTTTTAAGAAAACATATATGATTCTTGTATGTGTGTAAGGGTGCTCAATTACAGCTGTAATTTGCATTCTCATGATTACTAGAGAGAATGATCGTTTCATAATTTTTTTTTATTATATGGTTAGCTATTCTTATAAAATTCTTATTCAAATGCCTTAGCCATATTTCTATTTGATGTCTCCTTTTTTCTTATTTATTCTATATGTTGATATATCTATATTCATATCCATATATTTACAAGATAATTCTAGATTTAATCCTTTTCCAGTTACTTGTACAATTATTTTATGCCATACTCTTACTTATATTCTCTAAAATGAGCTTTTTGATAAATACCCACTAAATCCACTGCCATCGAGTTGATTCCAACTCATAGCGACCAGTTTTCAATTGTAATATAACCTAACCCAAATTTATCTTTCACTCCACTCTTCCTTAGTTGAAACAAACAAACAAAATGCTGTGGCTACTCTAACTCTGTCCAAGACAAGAAACAGTGTGATGGGGAGAAAAGTTGGAGTGGAAAAAAGAAGTATTCTTAAACATTTGTGGTTATTGTTGTTTTAAGGTCCTGTGAAGATTTTCCGATTCATAGTGACCCCTACGTACAACAGAATAAAACACTGCCTGGTACTGCACCGTCCTCACAATCATTGCTATATTTAAGCCCATTGTTGCAGCCACTGTGTCAATCCATCTAATTGAAGGTCTTCGTCTTTTTCATTGACCTTCTACTTTTCCAAACATAATGTCCATCTCCATAGACTGGTCCCTCCTGTAATGTGTCCAAGGTCCCTCCTGATAACACGACCAAAGCCTCACCATCCTTGCTTCCAAGGAGCATTGTGACTGTACTTCTTCCAAGATAGATTTTTTTCTTCTTCTGGTGGTTCGTGATATATTCAATATTCTTCACCAACATCATAATTCAAAGGGATAAATTCTTCTTCAGTCTTCCTTATTCATTGTCCAGCATGCACAAGCATACGAGATGACTGAAAATACCATGGGCTAGGGTCTAGCCCACTTTAGCCCTCAAAATGACATCATTGCTTTTTTATGCAAAGACATCTTTTGGAGAAGATTCGCCCTATGCAATGTCATTTGATTTCTTGACTGCTGCTTCCATGGGTGTTGATTATGGATCCAAGTAAAATGAAATCCTTGACAATTTCAATTTTTTCTCTGTTTATCATGATGTTGCTTATTGGTCCAGTTGTGAGAATTTTTGTTTTCTTTATGTTGAGGTATAATCCATACTGAAGGCTATAGTCTTTGATCTTCATCAGTAAGTGCTTCAAGTCCTCTTTACTTTCAACAGGCAAGGTTGTGTTATCTGCATATTGTAAGTTGTTAATTAGTCTTCCTCCAATCCTAACACCATGTTCTTCCTCATATAGCCCATCTTCTCAGATTATTTGCTCAGCATACAATTTAATAATTATGTTGAAAAGATACAACTCTGATGCACACCTTTCCTGATTTTAAACCATACAGTAGTCTGTTGGAAAGACTGCCTCTTGGTCTATATACAGGTTCCTCATGAGCACAGTTAAGTATTTTGGAATTTCTATTCTTCACAATGTAGTCCATAATTTGTTATGATGCACACAGTCAAATGCCTTTGCATAGTCAATAAACACAATAAGAACCATGGTTAATATGGCTTAATTTGCAAATTTTACAAAATTATATGACTATGGGAAATATTGCTAATTCCCCTTCTCAGTGTTGGATAGGGTCAGAGTAAATGAGGGATCTTGAAGATTATGCTGTATTAGCTTCATGGTTATTCTGCCTCTTCTGCTATCTAGTTTACTTATTTACTTTGTTATTGCCTAGTTCACTTACCAGAATATAAGCACCAGATACCTAAAAGCCATTGCTGTCGAGTCAATTCCGACTCACAGTGACCCTGTAAGACAGAGTAGAACTGCCTCATAGGGTTTTTGAACAGTGGCTGGTGGATTTAAACTGCTGACTTTTGGTTAGCAGCCAAACTCTTAACCACTGTGCCACCAGAGCTCCAAGAGCTAGCTGGTAAAGAATATTTCCCTTTTTTTTGGTTCCTTTTCTACTTTTGTATTCTCAGAGATTACTATAGTATCTGGCACAGAAGGGACTTCCATAAATATTGACTGAAAGAATGAATGAATGAAATAAATTATTAAAATATTTATCAGACACATAGACAACACAATGGACATGGGAATTAACACTACCAAGGATATTTATCAAGGACTGATCATAAAGAAATTTGTTCCCTTTAAACTTTTAAATTTTTTGGATACTTTCTTTTCACCTTCTGAGTTCTGTTTTTTTCTCTGTGAAAGTGAGGGCATTGTACTCAAAACTAAGCTCTCTCTTAGCACCATACTTAATTTTCTAATTCTTTTACCAACCACGTTAAATGCTATGATTCTGAAACTCTCCATATTTTCTGGTGGCAAAATATTTTAAGATCCACTAAAATGTTTTATGGGGTATCAGAGTGAAAATAAAAAGAAATGTGTGTAAATGATTATATTTAAAAAATTAGCAACTAATGCCTGTTAAGTGTTAAATCCTCCATAAGCTCTAGAGAGTTCAAAATGTTACTAACAAATGAACCAAACACGTTCATGTGGTCATCAAGGCTCATTCTATAATGAAGTTTAAAGTCAAGGGTAGAATTTAAAATCCTTCCATCTGAAGCAATATTTCATGTAGGTTTTCCTTAAGGGTAGAAGAGGAAACAGATAAGTTTACTTCAGGTTTGATAATTCATTTCTTGAAGGAGCCAGAAATAAAATAGCTTAAGTTAATTCCATACATTCTCTGATCTATTTCGGGCACGTAAGAGAGTGAGGTAAGAAGATAGAGAGAAAAAAATCAGTCCAACTTATTTTTTCTTTCTGCCTGGGGCTTTAGGTTTGAGGACACCAGCAGAGCATACCTCATTCTGTATATAATACGTTGGAGCAGTAATAGGATTAGGAAAAAAGGCTGGAATAATTCAATGGAAGTTTTACTGCAATATAAATTTAACCCTAATTGTAAATTAAGTAATGTTTGGAAGTGACATATTTCCCTATTGGTCAAAAAATGGGGGAAGAATCATGTGTTTCATGGGAAAATAATTAAATTCTGGATTAAATCCAGCAGTTATGATTACCATTTAGGCTTTCAATTTCAAATAACCCTAAATTGTTAGAGGTTGTCTTAAGAGGAGAATAAATAATTCTATAACGAAGTCAATTATTTTATCGAAGTCATAATAATATTTATTTTAAAGCTCTCCTGAATGAGTTTGAGACTCTCTTACCTATTGAGATAATATATACATATTTTTTTATACCTAGTGTGTGAGGTTTTCAGTGCCTATTTTTAGGCTCCAGAAAATGCTAGTAATAGAACGTTGGCATAAAATAGGAGAATACACAAAAAGCATAGGAATCAGACCTTGGGTTGACTTTGGCTAGTACTCATGATAGTCCTCAAACATTCTGAGTATCATAACACTTACTTTTGTTCTGTTTTAAATTATAAATTAAATTATAAATGATCATAGTACTGCCCTATGTCTTTGAACTCCTCATTGAGCAAATTAAAATATTTAACAAATATTGAATGACAAGTCATTGTATATCTTTTTCATTTCAGTCATTCATTTATCATCTAATTTTTGAACTCTTATTATTTGCGAGTTTTGCTCTAGGACCACAATTCTTTGTATGTTACACCCACTCTACATCTTTGTCACTTAGCCTTATTCAGTGGTACCATTATTCTGTTTTTTCTTTCTTCACTTTAGATCTTTTCTATCCTTTTTTCCCAAGTACTCTCATTCATGTTTCAGGTATGTTTAGCTTGCAAACAAATCCAACAATGGACTCCTTAAAGGTTTTTATTGCATATTGCTTGGGTCTAGAATTTCCATTGTACTTTTTTATTACTCTGAATTTTTGTAGAAAGTTTTAAATTTTATCTCTTATTCTCTGAGCATAGTAAATATAGACAGGTGATAGATGATAGATAAATAGATTAGATAGATAGATAGGCAGACAGACAGACAGACCGATAGATAGATCGCCATGGATTGAATTGTGTCTCCAAAAAAATACCTGTCAGTTTGGCTAGTCTATGATTCCCAGCATTGTGTGATTATCCACCATTTTGTCATATGATGTGATTTTCCCAGTTGTTGTAAATCCTACCTCTATAATTAATAAAGTGAGATTATCGGCAGTTATATTAAGGAGGTAGGACTCAATCTATGAGATTAGGTTGTGACTTAAATCAATCTCTTTTGTGATATAAAAGAGAGAACCAAGCAGAGAGACAGGGACACCTCATGCTACCAAGGAACAAGTTGTTGTTGTTGTTAGGTGCCATCGAGTCGGTTCTGACTCATAGCAACCCTATGCACAACTGAACGAAACACTGCCTGGTCCTGCACTATCCTTACAATCCTTGTTATGCTTGAGCCCATTGTTGCAGCCACTGTGTCAATCCACCTTGTTGAGGGTCTTCCTCTTTTCCGCTGACCCTGCACTTTGCCAAGCTTGATGTCCTTCTCCAGGGACTGATCCCTCCTGACAACACGTCCAAACTATGTAAGACGCAGTCTCTCCATTCTTGCTTCTAAGGAACATTCTGGTTGTACTTTTTCTAAGACAGATTTGTTCATTTTTTTTTTTTTTTGGCAGTCCGCAGTATATTCAATATTTTTCGCCCGCACCACAATTCAAAGGCGTCAACTCTTCTTCGGTCTTCCTTATTCATTGTCCAGCTTTCACATGCATATGATGCAATTGAAAATACTATGGCTTGGGTCAGGTGCACCACCGTCTTCAAGGTGACATCTTTGCTCTTCAACACTTTGAAAAGGTCCTTTGCAGCAGATTTGCCCAATGCAAAGTGTCTTTTGATTTCTTGACTGCTGCTTCCACAGCTGTTGATTGTGGATCCAAGTAAAATGAAATCCTTGACAACTTCAATCTTTTCTCCATTTATCATAATGTTGCTCATTGGTCCAGTTGTGAGGATTTTTGTTTTCTTTATGTTGAGGTGTAATCCATACTGAAGGCTGTGGTCTTTGATCTTCATTAATAAGTGCTTCAAGTCCTCTTCACTTTCAGCAAGCAAGGTTGTGTCATCTGCATAACGCAGGCTGTTAATGAGTCTTCCTCCAATCTTGATCCCCCGTTCTTCTTCATATAGTCCAGCTTCTTGTATTATTTGTTCAGCATACAGATTAAATAGGTGTGGTGAAAGAATACAACCCTGATGCATACCTTTCCTGACTTTAAACCAATCAATATCCCCTTGTTCCGCCTGAACAACTGCCTCTTGATCTATGTAAAGGTTCCTCATGAGCACAATTAAGTGTTCTGAAAATCCCATTCTTCACAGTGTTATCCATAGTTTGTTATGATCCACACAGTCAAATGCCTTTGCATAATCAATAAAACACAGGTAAACATCCTTCTGGTATTCTCTGCTTTCAGCCAGAATCCATCTGACATCAGCAATGATATCCCTGGTTGCATGTCCTCTTCTGAAACCGGCCTGAATTTCTGGCAGTTCCTTGCTGATATACTGCTGCAGCCATTTTTGAATGATCTTTCAGCAGAATTTTGCTTGCATGTGATATTAATGATATTGTTCTATAATGTCCACATTTGGTTGGATCAACCTTTCTTGGGAATAGGCATAAGTATGGATCTCTTCCAATCAGCTGGCCAGGAAGCTGTCTTCTGTATTTCTTGGCATAGACGAGTGAGCACCTCCAGCGCTGCATCTGTTTGTTGAAACATCTCAATTGATATTCCATCAATTCCTGGAGCCTTGTTTTTCGCCAATGCCTTCAGAGCAGCTTGGACTTCTTCCTTCAGTACCATTGGTTCCTGATCATATGCCACCTCTTGAAATGGTTGAATAGCAACTAACTCTTTTTTTGGTATAATCACTCTGTGTATTCCTTCCATCTTCTTTTGATGCTTCCTGCATCATTTAATATTTTCCCCATGGAATCCTTCACTATTGCAATCCTTCACTCCTCTGCACACATGGGGTTGGAATTGACTTGATGGCGACTAACAATAATAATACTATAATAGACTCAGCAACTACTTTTCAGCCTCCAGAAGTGTCACCACAGATTCCTGCCATTCCAGGAGTGTGCCAAAATTTCATCATCTCCTTGGGCTCTCAGAAGTATGCCAAATTCATCATCTGATATTTCTATTATTAATCACATTGCACCCCTCCCATTTTACAACCAGTCACTGCATATCTTTCATTCTTTCCAGGCTAATTACCCTCAAAGAGTCTAGAATTCAATAAATCAATTGGGTAACAATACTCTGAGGCAAGGATACATAGAGGCTAGGGGAAAGAAAACTACTCATTGTTTTTCTCCAAGGTACCTGATATGGAAATACAATATAGAACAGATATTTCCATTTTATAACACATTGAATTGTTACAGAAAGTTTTACGCAGCTCAATTTAATTCTATCCCCACTTGTCTTAATCACTACTCGTTATCTGTTAACTATTCAGAAACCAAAACCAAACTCGTTGTTGAGTTCATTCCAACTCATAGCCACCCTATAGAACAGAGTAGAACAACTTCATAGGTTTTCCAAGGAACAGCTGGTGGATTAGGCCTGCCAACCTTTTGGTTAGCAACTTGTAGTCACTATTAATAGAATATTTGTTATGTACTGTGACATAACTAAGCATTTTTGCTATCTCTTCTTATCACTATATCAACTCTATGAGATAAATATGGTTGTGATTCCTACAATAAATAAAATAAAATGGGGACCAAGGAATCTTCCTAATTTACCTAAGATTTCATAACTAATAAGTGGTGGGAATGAGAGACTGTACTCTTAACAGTTGCACCACATTGCATTAATGCACCCTAGTGTTTTTTTGTTTGTTTGTTTTGCTTTGTTTTGTTTTTCTCTTCTTTTAATTGTACTTTAGATGAAGTTTTACAGAACAAACTAGTTTCTAATTAAACAGTTAGTACACATAATGTTTTGTGACACTGGTTACCAACCCCACAACCTGTCAACGCTCTCACTTCTCTGCTTTGTGTTCCCTATTACCAGCTTTCCTGTCCCCTCCTGCCTTCTTGTCCTTGCCTCTGGGCTGGTGTGCCCCTTTAATCTCGCTTTGTTTTATGGGTCTGTCGAATATTTGACTTCACTACTAAGCTGAAAGTGTGTTCAGGTGCCATACTCTCAGGGTTTCTGCAGTCTCTGTCAGGTCAGCAGGTCTAGTTATTCTTTTTGAGTTAGAATTTTGTTCTACATTTTTCCCTAGCTCTGTCCAGGACCCTTTTGTGTGATCTCTGTCAGAGCAGTTGGTGGTGGTGGTATCTAGGTACCATCTAGTTTTACTGGCCTCAGGGATGTGGAGGCCGTGGTAGATGTGATCTATTAGCCCTTTAAACTAATCTCCCCTTGTACCTTTCGTTTTCTTCATTCATCCTTGCTCCCAAAGGGGTGAGGCTGTAGAGTATCCTAGATGGCCACTCACAGTCTTTTAAGACCCCAGACACTACTCACCAAAGTAGAATGTAGAACTTTTTCTTTATAAACTATGTGATGCCAATTGAGCTAGATGTTCCCCAAGTCCACGGTCCCCACAGCCCTCAGTCCAGCAATTCGGTCCCTCAGGGAGTCTGAATGTCTGTGGAGCTTCCATGACCTTGCCTTGGTCAAGTTGTGCTTGCTTCCCCGGTATTGTGTACTGTTATACCCTTTATTATAATGTACCCTAATTTTTGTAATGTGTCTGTCAGTTTGTCTTACTGTAGGGGATTGCGTGTTGCTATGATGCTGGAAGCTATGCCACTGATATTCAGATACCAGCAGGGTCACACATGGCAGACAGGTTTCAGCTGAGGTTCCAGAGTAAGACAGACTAGGAAGAAGGACCCAATGCCCTACTTCTGAAAAGAATTAGCCAGTGAAAACCTTATGAATAGCAGGAAATGTCATTTGATATTTTGCTAAAAGATGAGCCCCGCAGCTTGGAATGCACTCAAAAGACGACTGGGGAAGAGACACCTGTTCAAAGTACAGTCAACCTTACTGACGTAGATGGAGCCAAGCTTTTGGGACCTTCATTTGCTGATATGGCATGGCTCAAAATGAGAAGAAACAGCTACAAACATCCATTAATAATCAGAACATGGAATGTACAAAGTATGGATCTAGGAAAATTGGAAATCATCAAAAATAAAATGGAACACATAAGCATAAATATCTTAGGCATTAGTGAGCTAAAATGGACTGGTATTGGCCATTTTGAATGGGATAATCAATCATATGGCCTACTATGCTGGGAATGACAGCTTGAAAAAGAATGGCATTGCATTCATTGTCAAAAAAAATTTTTTTTTCAAATTTTATCTTGAAGTACAGCACTGTCAGTGAAACGATAATATCCATATGTCTACAAGGAAGACCAGTTAATATGACTATTATTCAAATTTAAGCACCAAACACTAAGGCCAAAGACAAAGAAACTGAAGATTTTTACCAACTTCTGCAATCTGAAATTGATCAAACATGCAATCAGGATGCATTGATAATTACTGGTGATTGGAACAAAAAATTGGAAACAAAGAAGAAGGATCAGTAGTTGTAAAATATGGCTTTGGTGATAGAAACAATGCCAGAGATCAAATGATAGAATTTTACAAGACCGATGACTTCTTCACTGCAAAAATCTTTTTTAAACCTACATAAACGGTGACTATACACATGGACCTAGTCAAGTGGAATACACAAAAATCAAATCTACTACATCTGTGGAAAGATACATGGAAAAGCTCAATATCATCAGCCAGAACAAGGCCAGAGACCAACAGGGGAACAGACCACCAACTGCTCATATGCAAGTTAAAGGTGAAACTGAAGAAAATTAGAACAAGTACACAAGATCCAAAGTATGACCTTGAGTATATCTCACCTGAATTGAGAGAACATCTCAAGAGTAGATTTGACCTGTTGAACACTAACGACTGAAGACCAGACGAGATGTGGAATGATGTCAAGGACATTAAAAAGACAGGAAAGAAAGAAAAGACTAAAATGGATGGCAGAAGAGCCTCTGAAACTTGCTCTTCAATGTCCAGTAGCTAAAGAAAATAGAAGAAATGATGAAGTAAAAGAACTGAATAGAAGATTTCAAAGGGAGGCTCGAGAAGACAAAGTATACTGACATGTGCAAAGAGCTAGAGACAGGAAACCAAAAGAAAAGAACATGCTCAGCATTCCTCAAGCTGAAAGAACTGAAGAAAAAATTTGAGCCTCAAGTTCCAAAGGTGAAGGATTCTGTGGGGAAAATATTAAACGACACAGGAAACATCAAAAGAAGATGGAAGGAATACACAGAGTCACTACACCAAAAAGATTTGGTCGACGTTCAGCCATTTCAAGAGTTAGCATATGATCAGAAATCGATGGTACTAAAAGGAGAGGTCCAAGCTGTTCTGAGGGCATTAGTGAAAAACAAGGCTCCAGAACTGACAGAATATCAACTGAGATGTTTCAACAAACGAATGCAGCACTGGAAGTGTTTATTCATCTGTGCCAAGAATTTGCAAGAGAGATACCTGGCCAAGTGACTGGAAGAGATCCATATTTATGCCTATTTCCAAGAAAGGTGATCCAACTGAATATGAAAATTATTAAACAATATCATTAATATCACACACAAGTAAAATTTTGCTGAAGATCATTCAAAAGCAGCTGCAGCAGTATATCGATAAGGAACTGACAGAAATTCAGGCCTGATTCAGAAAAGGACATGGAACCAGAGATGTTATTGCTGATGTTAGGTAGATCTTGGCTAAAAGCGGAGAATACCAGAAATTTGTTTACCTGTGTTTTATTGACTATGCAAAGGCATTTGACTGTAGATCATAACAAATAATGGATAGCGTTATGAAGAAAGGGAATCCAAGAACACTTAATTATGCTTATGAGTAACCTGTACATGGATCAAGAGGCTGCTAGTCAGACAGAACAAGGGGATACTGTGTGGTTTAAAGTCAGGAAAGGTGTGCATCAGTGTTGTATCCTTTTACCATACTTATTCAGTCTGTACCCTGAGCAAATAATTCGAGAAGTTGGACTATATGAAGAAGAATGGTGGAAGACTCATTAACAACCCGTGTTATGCAGATGACACAATCTTCCTTGCTAAAAGTGAAGAGGACTTGAAGCACTTACTGATGAAGATCAACGGTCACAGCCTTCAGTACAGATTGCAAATCAACATAAAGGAAACCAAAATCATCACAACTGGACCAATAAGCAACATCATGATAAATGGAGAAAAGATCGACGTTGTCAAGAATTTCATTTTACTTGGATCCAAAATCAACATCCATGGAAGCAGCAGTCAAGAAATCAAAAGATGCATCGTCTTGGGCAAATCTGCTGCAAAAGACCTCTGTAAAGTGTTGAAAAGCAAAGACGTCACCTTGAAGACTAAAGTGTGCCTGACCCAAGCCATGGCATTTTCAATCCCATCATATGCTCGTGAAAGCTGGACAATGAACATGGAAGAATGAAGAAGAACTGACACCTTTGAATTGTGGTGTTGGCGAAGAATATTGAACATACTGTGGACTGCCAAAAGAACGAACAAATTTATCTTGGAAGAAGTATAACCAGAATGTTCCTCAGAAGCAGTGATGGCAAGACTATGTCTTACATACTTTGGACATGTTTCAGGAGAGATCAGTCCCCGGAGAAGGATGTCATGCTTGGTAAAGTGCAGGGTCAGCGAAAGAGAGGAAAATCCCCAACGGGCTGGGTTGACACAGTGGCTGCAACAACAGGCTCAAACATTGCACTGATTGTGGGCATGTCGCAGGACCCAGCAGTGTTTTGTTCTCTTGCACATAGGGTTGCTATGAGTTGGAACATCCTTGACAGCACCTAACAACAACAACAACAACAACAAATTTTTATGTCACTAGTAAAGATTTACAGAAAATCTTGAATCAAAGAGCAGAACAAACCATACTTACTACTTTGAAACTTCAGGTTAGAATACCTATTTATTTTGTCTCTGAACCATTAAAACACTCATTGAACACTTCAAGCCAGATGCAGATTAAATACTTCCTGACTTTGTAGAAGAGGAAAAATGAACATCATATTACACTCCCAACTGAACACTATCTGATCTGTTTCTTTCTACCCAAATTCCTGAGAGAAAACTTATCCTCAGAAGTATTTACAAGAAAATAATTCTATAGAGCTTACCAGTTCTAAAGCTGGGAGTCAAGGAGAATCATGAAAGAAGGTTCTTCTCAATTCATTGGCTTGGAAGCATGCTTTCTTGCGCTCTGTGAGTTAAAATAAAGAACACAAGTCTTTCCCTTTTTTATTAAGAGAAAATTCATTTGGGAAGTGACCTTTATTCAAAAATAGTTCCTTTGTTATTTGTGTTTCTATAGACATAAATATTTATTAAAAGTTTTAAGAACTTTAGATATCAACTCAGAAGGCTTTAATGTAAATTTTCTATTATTAAGCTTCCCCAGCTGCATATTAAAACCTTTGTGATCCTCAGAGATAAGTCTGTGCTCTACCTGAACTATGCACTATTTTGAGGTTTAATTAAAGAATACTTATCGTAGCTGCGTGGAACAGGGATGTTGGATGACAAGACCTTGGTGTTGTGAAATTAATTACATCACTAGAGTGGGCCAAGTGCATATGGAAAATTTGAACCCAAAGAAAAATTTGAACCCATTAATCTTCACAAGCTTTCCTCAGGTAAGGGAGTTAATTTTTTTTGTGTTCACAACAGGCTTTCAAGAGATAACCTCTGAGGGATTTTTACTTTCTTCTTTAAAGCAATTGTTTATGTAGGAGAAATAAATTAAACCTAAGAAATACTAAATGTTAACAAATGCAAATAATTTTGATAAGCCTTTTACTTCAAATCCTTTCAAAAAGACCTTTAAAAAAAAAGAAAAAAACCTCAGTTAAAGTTTTTAGTGGTATTTATTTGGCGTTTACTACGGGCCAGGCATGTACAGAGACTTTTCCTTGTGTTATCTATTTCAGTAGCATAATATTTCTAATTTTGATGCCACTATCCTTATTTTCTAGACAGAGAACCTGAGGCACATAGGGTCAAGCAATATTCTCAGGTTAACTCAATAAGTAGTGATGGAATCAGGATATGAATGCAAGTTCTTTTAGTTAAAACTAAAAGTTCATGTCATCAATTTCTAAGCATATGGGTCTCCCAAGCAAAACAAACAAACCCATCAGCAAAACTTTTGGGAAAGAGAAAATAAAACAGTAGCTTAAGGAGGCATTAGTGATTAGATCTTTAAAATGCTTGTTTCTGGCAACCGGTTTGTAGCTGAAATTATTTGAGATTTTATTCTCTTTGAAGTCCATAAATAATGACCAAATCAGATTGTAAACATAAAAAAAAAAATCACATTTATTGAAAAAGTCACATAATCAAAACAAATACAATACTAAAATTGATAATTATTATAATTAATAACATATCTTTGGAAAACTAATAGCACATTAAAAAGACGTCAAAATGGTGAAAAGCACATTTGGCAATAAATTCTTAGCTTCATACGACATTGATAGCACTGCCATTTGGTGGTGTCAGTATCACCAGTTTACTAATATCTTTCCAATTAATGGATATTTGCCTATCACCTTTGTGCTCACTGATGTTTGTCAGTTAAGGTATACAGAATAGTGTCTTAGTTTCCTAGTGTTGCTGTAAAGGAATACCACAAGAGGATGGATTTAAAAAATAGAAATTTTCTTACAGTTCAGAAGGCTAAAAGTCTGAATTCAGGGCATGGGTTCTAGGTAAATGCTTTCTCTGTCTGCTCTAGGGGAAATTCTTTGTCGCAGCTTCTGTAGCCCCAGTGTTCTCAGATATTTGCCATCTTCACGTGGAATCTATCTTCTCCCCATTTGTGCTTCCTTGTCTCTGTGTCTAGGCTGCTGTTCATGTCACTCAAAAGTGATTAGGTTTAGAACTTACCCTACACTGATATGAGCTTATCAACATAACAAAGAACCCTATTTTCAAGTTGAATTGCATCTACAGACATAGGCATTAGGATTTAAACACATATTTTAGGGGGATACAATTCCATCCATAATAAATAGTTACTGGCCTTACTAGCATTGAGTCTTAATTAAACAATTAAAACCTAATTTTTCCTGGTAAAATCTGTGTATGGTATTCTATAGCTCACTGTCAGGGCTGACTTCATCAGCTTTGCCCCTGAGAAGGCTTTGGTAGTTGTTTACAGAGTCCATTTCGATAGGCCAATGCCTGTTGCATAAAAAAAAAAAAAAAAAAGTTTTTTTTTTTTTATACCTACTATTAAATACTTTGACTATTACATTTGCTTGTAACCACAATTATTTGGAAAATACTACACATAAGATCAAGATTCCCCAAGATAACATCCTCTGTTGACCTCTATTATGTTTGCCTAAGTGTTAAAAATTTTGTATCCACTTTTTGACTGCTTATCATACTCTGAGGTTTTTGGGAAGAAAAATGAATTATTAGTGTTTGTGCTGTTTTACGTATTTATGAGTTACACGTTGTCACTGGATTGGAAATTAAATTCCACACAGCTAAAAATTATTGTCAACTAATATATTATAAAGATAATGGCCTTTCCAATACTATGTTTTTCTTAGTGCCAGCATTTTCAAAGGAGATCAGAGCATTTTTAAATGAAAGGGTGTATGCATGTATGCATGAATGCATTGTATGTATATATTTAAGGTTTTTTTTTTTTTTGCATGTGAAACAATTTGAGAGTGCTATGAGCTCAAGGGAAGGTGCACCTCAAGAGATAGAAGTCTGATGATTAGTTTCCCAGCACAGCAGTGAGCCCTGAGCATGCTCTATTAAATGCTTTCTGTGGCTCAATATTTCAATCTCTGCTTTCCTATTTGTTTTCATTTTCTTTGTGTCACCAGCCTGTGATCAATTACATTTCCAATAAACACCCCATTTATGATTTTTCAAAATTTCATCAAATTTATGTATGGAATGTACATAGGAGAATGTAAAATCCTTAAGGACAGGGCTTTTGTCTGTCCTTTTCATTGCTGTATCACCAAGAGTTTGGGAGAACGTGTGAACACAGAAAATAATCAATCCATATTTGTCTCCTGATTACAAGGAGTTCAAACTTTTACGAGTTTTTTTTTTTTTTTTTAATCAAAGCTTTCAGTTCCAAAGGAAAGAACTATGGACTGTTGTTCTACAGCTCTCAAAAACCACTGTTTGTTCCCCTTCAAGTCATCTTCTTTCATCTTAAAGCTGACATCTTTCAAATGCTACTCTACCTCTTCTCCCCAACCATAAGCATAGACCCTTCTCTCAAGCCTGGTTCCTAGAGAAAGAGCTCATGTTGTTACAGACTTTCAGAACTGCCTTGAGTTTGAAATAAAAGTTACTGAATTGTTTCTGTACATTTACACAAGAAGGGGCATACATTCTTTATAATAACAACTCCATTAATTAGTTGATTAAGTAATTAAATATGGTGCCCCCTCATCCATAGCACCAGTGTGTATTACATAAATACAAAGCTATTGGTAAGGCATAAGTAATTAAATATACTAACAACTTCAGATAATAGTAAGATGTTCCCTTGAGTTTGAAAATAAGACACTTTCATCTCTCTGGAATCTCTCTCTTGACCCTTCAAACTCTTCAAAATGACATTAAAAAAAAGAAAGAAAGAAACATAATCTGAGCAGCTGGACTAATACTGCCCACCTAAACCTGGTATATATAAAAAAAAAATTGAAGTTAAAAGCTTTGTAGAAAGTGCAGAATTTAGTTCAGTTTAAAATACAAGCCAGCAATGAGATTCTACTTCACCCCCATTAGAATGGCAATGATAAAACAAACAAACAAAAATCCCAAAAGGAAAACAAGTGTTAGTGAGATTGTGAAGAAACTGAAACCCTAATCCATTGCTGGTAGAAATGCAAAACAGTACAGTTGCTGTGGAAAATATTTTCGGGGTTCAAAATGTTGAACATGGAATTACCAAGTGACCTAACTATGCATCCTAGGTACACGCACAGAAAAACTGAAATCAGGAATGCAAACAAAAACCTGTACACCGGTACTTATTCCAGTACTTTTCACAATAGCCGAGAGAAGGGATAAACCAAAATGTCCCTCAAACAATGAATGAATGAACAAAATGTGGTATATACGTATAATGGAATATTACTCAGCCAGAAAGAGAAATGAAGTCCTGTTGCATGCCACAACATGGGTGAACCTTGAAAACATTATGCTGAGTGAAATAAGTCAGTTGCAAAAGGACAAACACTGTATGATCCACTTAAACGAAATAAGCAAATGTATAACCTGTTACTGACGAGTTGATTCTGACTGATAGACTTACAGTAACCCTATAGGACAGAGTACAACTGTCCCATGGGGTTTTCAAGGAGCACCTGGCGGATTTGACCTGCCAGCCTTTTGATTAGTGACCGTAGCTCTTAACCACTACGACACCAGGGTTTCTTAAGCAAATGTATAGGAACCAAAAATTATCAGCAGTTATGAGGGTTGGGGGTGGGGGAGATGGGAATTTTTTGCTTCAGGGGCATTGAGTTGATGAGGAAACAATTGGGAAAGGATAAAGACGATGCCTGCACAATATGAAGAATATAAACCATGTTACTGAATTATACATTCAGAAATTGTTGAATCAACAAATGTTTTGTTATGTATATTTTCACCACAATTAAAAAAAAAAGGAAAACAAGAGAGAAAAAAAAAAAAAAAAGCCCAGGCTAGGACCTAGCTGAAAAACACAATAAAAGCAATAAATTCTTGTCCTGCTTTTCTCACGTCTACAAGGCCTGTAAATGAAAAGACATACTTTTCTTTATAAGAGAACCATTGTCATGGCCAGAAAAAGTTGAGCATATTAAGTTCAAAGTCAAGTTTCAGCAGCCTGCACCCTGAATTCATCTGTAAAGGCTTATGGGTGACTAAAGAGGTTAAGCTGTTCCCCCTCTTGAAATATAACCCACAGGGTTAAACTGTTCCCCCTCCTCCCATCACACCCAGGTCTGTGAGTTCCTGATAAAGTTCCTGCTTCTATGCTCAAGGCTGCTTCACTATTCACAAGCCACACCTCCCCCCGCCTCCATTTGGACATGAGCAATAAGCCACAAATCTTAGATAAATTTCATGCATCATACCCCCCAAAAAACACACACATGTCCACAGCTGCCATATTGCACCCCCACCACACCACGCCCCCATACATGTTAGTTAGTTCCTGAAACTGCCCTCCTGTTCCCAGAAACTTCAAGAATTATGTGACCCTAATATTTTGAAAATGGACAATCAAGAGCTTGACATAACTAATGCCATGATGAACCTATAGGTTTTTTGTTTTTTGCTTTTTTTCTCTGCCTGCCTTCTCCTTTACCCATACTTTTGTTAATGACTTTGTTTTGATCTGATGTTAATGACTTTGTTCTCTTCTGTCAGGTCACGTGTGACTTACGACCCCTCACATGAAGATTAGAGCCCAGACGTCTGGCATGTATTTCTTTAGCCTGATAAAGAGATGTCTGGCATGTATCTCTTTCGTCTGATAAACAGTCTCTTGTAATTATCTTGTAATAAATAACTCATCTGGCCATGCCATCTGTGGACTACAAAGACATTTCTAACCCTTGTAAAAGCCATATATAAGCTGTAATGTAAAATTGCCTTTCAGGACTCCATAAAGACACTTTGCATTGCTGCTGTACTCTCTGTCGGTGCCACCTCCTACATAAACTTTCTCTCTCTTTCTGACTTGGAGTATGTTTCACTGTCTCGACTGCTCAAGGGCACAGACCCCAATCTGGCAACAATTATGCATAAGTTCCATGTCCGGAATCCTATAACTTCCCTAACACCCAAACTTGGATAGCTTGATTTGAAGCATAGTCTCTGAGAGCTTTGCTTGACTGGCTTACAATTTACTTTCTCTTTTTCAAAGGCCTGGTGTCTTTCAATTGACTAGAGGGGTCATGACTGGCAGGACCCACCCCCATTGGGTTACAGAATGGTGCCTTTACTGAGTCTTTCCAGGAGTGTGTGTCTCTCTGTCTATGACTGGCTCAGCTTACAGGGCCAACATATGTCTTTCTAAGGTCTAGCTGCAGAATTCAGCATTCTGGCACCAGCTTTTGCTAAACCCCAGGCCTTGCTTGAAGCTTATGTATTTGTTGAGGTCAACACACTTGCATATAGTCTACACAGCTCATATCAAAAACAGGCATAATCCAGGGAATAAATCTTTACAAGTAGAAGCAAGCTGACAAATAAATCCCATATAATTTAGACTTAAGCCCACTTGCTGATGCCTCAAAAGTTAAAAGTAATGAAACAAATAAATTGCATAACATAAAAACTTACAGACCACCGAGATAAAAGACTTACTTAAACTAGATTTAAAGAGTCCTTATACCTAAAATGGTTAAGGGCTCAATGCTAACAAAAAGGTTGGTAGTTGAAACCCACCCAGGCTCTTGGAGAGAGAAAGAACTGGCAAGCTGCTTCCATAAAGATTGCAATCAAGAAAACCCTGTGGGCAGTTCTACTCCGTTACATATGGTCGCTGAGTCAAAAATAACTTCATGGCACCTAACAACACTAGCATATTGTTGTTATTGTTGTTAGGTGGCATCGAGTCAGTTTTAACTCATAGCGACCCTATGTACAATAGGTCGAAACTCTGCCCAATCCTGCTCCATCCTCACAACCTTTGTTATGCGTGAGTCCAACTTTGCAGCTACTGTGTCAGTGTATCTCGTTGAGGGTCACCCTCTTTCACTGACCCTCTACTTTACCAAGCATGATGTCCTTCTCCAGAGACTTGTCCTTCCTGATAACATGTCCAAAGTATGTGAGATGAAGCCTCACCATCCTTGCTTCTAAGGAGCATTCTTCCAAGACAGACGTGTTTGTGCTTCTGGTAGTCCATGGTATATTTAATATTCTTCAACAACATCATAATTCGAAGGCATCAATTCTTCCCTGTTGCTTCTTGGTCCAGTTGTGAGGATTTTTGTTTTAATTATATTGAGAAGTAATCCATACTGAAATCTGTAGTTCTTGATCTTCATCAGTGTTTCAAGTCGTCTTTGCTTTCCCTGAGCAAGAATGTGTCATCTGCACATTAAAGGTTGTTAATGAGTCTTCCTCCAATCCTGATACAACATTTCAGCTTCTCCAATTAGCTGGTCAGCGTACAGTTTAAGTATGGTGAAAAGATACACCCATGATGCACATCTTTCCTGACTGAAATTATGCAATATCCCATTGTTCTGATCAAATACTGCTTATTGGTCTATGTACAGGTTCCTCATAAGCAAAATTAAGTGTGCTGGAATTTCCATTCTTTCCAATGTTATCCATAACGTGTTATGATCTGTATAGTCAAATGCCTTTGCATAGTCAATAAAACACAGGTAAATATCTTTCTAGTAATCTCTGCTTTAAGCCAAGATCTATCTGACATTAGCGATGATATCCATCATTCCATGGCCTCTTGAATTTCTGGCAATTCCATGTCAATGTACTACTTCGACAGTTTTTGAATTATTGTCAGCAAAATTTTTCTTGCATGTGATAGTAATAATATTGTTAAAAAACGTCTGCATTTTGATGAACCATCTTTCTTTGGAATGAGTAAAAATATAGATATCTTCTAGTCAGTTGGCCAGGTAGCTGCCTTCCAAATTTCTTGCCATAGACAAGTGAGCACCTCCAGCGCTGCATTCAATTGTTGAAATGTCTCAATTGGTATTCCGTCAATTCCTAGAGCCTTGTTTTTCATCAGTATCTTAAGTGCGGCTTAGATTCTTCCTTCAGTACCATTGGTTCTTGATCACATGCTATGTCCTGAAATGGTTGAACATTTACCAATTATTTTTGGCACAGCGACTCCATGTATTCTTTTCACCTTCTTTTGATGCTTCCTGCATCATTCAATATTTTTCCCATAAAATCATTTAATATTGCAACTCCAGGCTTGAATTTTTCTTCACTTCTTTCAGCTTGACAAATGCAGAGTGTGCCCTTCCCTTTTGGTTTTCTAACTCCAGGTCTTCGCACATGTCAGTATAATACTTTACTTTAGCTTAGATGTAACGTAGCATCTAGAATCATAAAGAGATAGTTTCTTGAATAACCAGCACAAATTTGGTTCCTAGAGGGCAGAGGTCAAGTATATCTCTACTTTCCATCTTCTTCATTGTCTCTGACACCAGTTGCTCCCTTCCTCAAGACATTCTCTCTCTTTTTCTTTCCCTGATCAGTTCAGTAATTCTCTGCAAAGTCACACAGAACTTATAGACTACACTTACAGTTATGTGGTTTATTAGGGTGAAGGACGTAACTCAAAAGTAAGAGGATAAGAATAGGCAGAATTAATAGCATAGATATCAGGAGAATGGAATACAAACAGGCAGCAACAACAGGATACAACTCAGAAGTAACTCAGGAGCAACATCAAGAGATACTTGGGAGAGGTTTGGAAACATCCTTGAAACAGAGGGCACATCGCTCCTCGGGAGGCTGTCCTGTGATTCTCTCCTTGAGGGAGTTTCTTCCAGCCTTAATATTTTGGTCTTTTGTCAGCCAATTCACTTACTCGTTGTTTAACAGGTGAGCTCCCAGACCAACTCCTACTCATTAATACAAACGCTAGGTGCAGCCAACGTAGTCCAACTACTCTATGTGTTATTTCACAGAGGCCAGGGAAAAAGGTCAAACTGCTTGAGATAAAATAACTCTTAACTCTGCAAGCCATATTAATGAACTTCTCATATTTTAAAATCCATGGACCTAGCTTGCACTTTAAATGGACATTTTGTCACTTATGATTATCTTAGTCACCTAGTGCTGCTATAACAGAAATACCACAAGTTGATGGCTTTAACAAAGAGAAGTTTATCACAGTAAAGTAGGCTAAAAGTCCAAATTCAAGTTTATCACAGTAAAGTAGGCTAAAAGTCCAAATTCAGGGCATCAGCTCCTGGGGAATCTTTCTCTCTCTGTTGGCTCTGGAGGAACTTCCTTGTCCTCAATCTTCCCATGGTCAAAGATCTTCTCAGGAGCAGGGATCCTGGGTCCAAAGGACGTACTCTGCTTCTGGTGCTGCTTTCTTGGTGGTATGAAGTCCCCAATTCTCTGCTTGTTTCCCTTTTATCTCTTGAGAGATAAAAGGTGGTGCAGGGCATACCTCAGAGAAACTCCCTTTACCTTGGATCAGGGAGGTGACCTGAGTAAGGGTGTTACAATCCCACCTTATTTCTCTCAACATAAAATTACAATCACAAAAAGGAGGACTACGGCACAATACTGGGAATCACGGCCTCACCAAGTTGATTCATACATTTTTTGGGAGACATAATTCAATCCATGATAATGGTCACTGGTCATTTGGAAAATATTGGTTCAGTGAGTTACACAGATCTTTCAAATGTTGAAACATTTTATTACATAATATCAAAACATTACATTTATTAATCTTGTCACTGATATCAGAAAAGTCTTAATGTGTGGGAGGATGTCATGCTCATGCTGGCTAATATAAAGTTTGAATTTTATCGTTGCCAACAAATACTCAGTGGTTTACTTGAAGTAACACACTCATTGTATTCATTTTTGATAAAATGTCTGTCCAGTACAAAAGCCTGGGTAATCATAGTTTGTTAATCATTCATTGAAGAAATACTTCTATTTCATAAAAGAAGTAGCTATCTTAACACACAACTCAAACAATTGCTCCAGTGGTTTTCTTTGAGATAACCATCCTATATCAGTATGCAGTAAACATATTTCCCATTTCACCACACAGAACATTGATGTGTACACAAGAGTCAAGATATACTCAAATTAATAGATTTTAATCCTTCATAAAGAGCATTCTTAAGTGAAACTGACATTTTATTGTGGGAGTATGTGGTGGTGAGGAACACAATGACTACTAGTACACTTTGATGCCTATACCATGATTTTTACTGAGACATGAAACAGTTTTAAAAAAGATTGATTTTTCCCCATCAGCACAAATGGCAACACAGCAAAAGTAAATAAATACATAAAGTGAATAAGTTCTTAGTATAATTATACAAAAGTTTTAATATGGGACCTTCTGAAATTTTTTCCAGGAACGCCTGGGTCCACAGACCACAATTTGAAAATCCCTGCCATATAGTATGTATTGATGGTAGTTTTGTAAAAAAGACAACCTGTCTCAAGGTAAAATAAAATTTCAAGGTAAAATCTATTAAATGACTGCACTGTTAATTTCATTCATCATTCATCAAGTGATCAACAAATTCTAAGATTAAGAATGAGAAAGTTCACCAATTTTGAAAAGGTGAGTGAATGAAAATTTGAGAATTAAGTTCATCTGGAAATTGGATTAAGCCAGAAGAATCATTGAATTAAGCTGCTCAATTAAAAACAAACAAACAAACAACAAAGTGTCAGTTAATTATACTGTGGTGGTTGTCATGTTGCTGTGATGCTGAAAGCTATGCCACCAGTATTTCAAAAGCCAGCCGGGTCAACTATGGTGGTGGACAGGTTTCAGTGGAGCTTCCAGACTAAGACAGACTAGGATGAAAAACCTGGCAGTCAACTGATGAAAAAAATGCCTAGTTAAAACCTTATGAATAACAGTGGGTCATTGTCCGACATAGTGCCAGAACTTGAGCTCCTCACTTTGGAAGGTACTCAAGATATCACTGAGGAAGAGCTGCTTCCTCAAAATAGAGTCAACTTTAATGATGTGGATGGAGTCAAGCTTTCAGATCTTCATCTGCTGTTGTGGCATAACTCAAAATGAGAAGAAACAGCTGAAAACATCCACTAATAACAGGAACATGGACTGTATGAAGTATTAACCTAGGAAAATTGGAAGTCATCAAAACTGAAATGAAACACAAGAAGATCAATATCTTATGCATTAGTGAGCTGAAATGGACTGGTGTTGGCCATTTTGAATCAGAAAATCATATGGTTTACTATACTGGCAATGACAAATTGAAGGGGAAAGATACAGCATTCTTAGTCAAAAAGAACATTTCAAGATCTTGAAGTACAACACTGTCAATGATAGGATAATATTCATATGCCTATGAGGAAGATCACTTAATATTTACACATGAACCCCTAATGCTAGAGATGAGAAAATTGAAGATTTTTATCAACTTCTGCAGTCTGAAATTGATCAAACATATGATCAAGATGCATTGAAATTTACTGGTGATTGCAATGAGAAAGTTGGAAACAAAGAAGGGTCTGTGCTTCAAAAATACGGCCTTGGTGATAGAAATGACACCAGAGATAGGAATGATAGCATTTGAAAGACCAAGGGCTTATTCATTGCAAACACCTTTTCTCAACAACATAAATGGCGACTATACACACAGATCTCAAAAGATGGGAAACACAGGAATCAAATGGACAACATTTGTGAAAAGAGATGATGGAACAGCACAATATCTTCATCAGAACAAGGCCAAGGGCCGGCTGTGGAACAGACTATCAATTGCTTTTATGCAAGGTTAAGTCGAAGCTGAAGAAAATTAAAACAATTCCACAGGAACCAAAATATGACCTTGAGTATATCCCACATGAAATTGGAAACCATCTCAAGAATAAATTTGATGCATTGAACATGAATGACCAAAGAACAGAGGAGTTGTGGGATGACATCAAGGGACTCATACATGAAGAAAGCAAAAGGTCATTAACAAGACAGGAAAGAAAGAAACCAAAATGAATTTCACAAGAGACTCTGAAACTTGCTCTTGAACATAGTGTAGCTAAAGCAAACTGAAGAAATGATAAAGTAAAAGAGCTGAATAGAAGATTTCAAAAGGGTGGCTGGAGAAGACAAAGTAAAATATTATAATGAAATGTGCAAAGACCTGGAGTTAGAACACCAAAAAGAAAGAACACACTCTGCATTTGTCAAGTTGAAAGAAGTGAAGAAAAACTCAAGCCTGGAATTGCAATATTGAATGATTTTATGGGCGCAATATTGAATGATTTTATGGGCAAAATATTGAATGATGCTGGAAGCATCAAAAGAAGATGGAAGGAATACACAGAGTCACTGTACCAAAAAGGAATTGGTCAAAGTTCATTCATTTCAGGAGGTAGCATGGAATCAAAAATCAGTGGTATTGACAGAAGAAGTCTAAACTGTACTGAAGACACTGGAAAAAACAAGACTCCAGTAATTGATGGAATACCAAATTGACGTTTCAACAAACATATGCAGCACTGGTGGCACTCACTCATCTATCAAAAAATTTGGAAAACAACTACCTGCCCAACCGAATGGAAGAGATCCATATTTGTGACCATCCCCCAAAAAAGATGATCCAACAGAATGCAGAAATTATTGGACAATAGCATTAAGATCACAGGCAAGTAAATTCTGCTGAAAATAATTCAAAGGGGTTGCCGCAGCACATTGACAGGAAACTGCCAGAAATTCAAGCAAGATTCAAAAGAGGACATGGAAAGAAGGATATCACTGCTGATGTTGGGTGGATCTTGGCTAAAAGCAGAGAAGACCAAAATGATGTTTACCTGTCCTTTATTGACAATGCAAAGACATTTGACTGTATGAATCATAGCAAGTTATGGCTAATATTGGGAAACATAGGATTTCCAGAATGCTTAATTTTTCTCATGTGGAACCTGTGCATAGCCCAAGAGGCCGTCAAACAGAGCAAGGGGCTATTGCTTGGTTTAAAATCAAGAAAGATGTGCATCAGGGATGCATCCTTTCACCATACTTATTCAATCTGTACCCTGAGCAAATATTCTGAGAATTTGGACCATATGAAGAAGAAGGCAGCATCAGGATTGGTGGAAGACTCATTAATGACTTGCAATAAGCAGGTGACACAACATTTCTTGCTGAAAGTAAAGTGGATTTGAAACACTTACTGATGATGATCAAAGACTGTAGCCTTCAGTATGGATTGCATTTAAACATAAAGAAAGCAAATATTCTCAAAACTGGACCAATAAGCAACATCACGAAAAATGGAGAAAACAACATTGACATTGTCAAGAATTTAATTTTACTTGGATACTATGAGTCGGAATCGACTCAAAGACAGTGGGTTTTTTTTTTTTTTTTTGGATACACAATTGATGTTCATTGAAGCAGCAGTCAAGAAATCAAACCAGGTATTGTATTTGGCAAATCTGCTGCAAAAGGCCACTTTAAAATGTTGAAAATCAAAGATGTTCTAGCTCAATTGGTGTAATATTGTTTATAAAGAAAACGTTCTAGATCCTACTTCAGCGAGTAGCAGCTGCGGTCTTAAAAGCTTGTGAGCAGCCATCTAAGATACTCCACTGGTCCCACCCCATCTGGAGCAAGGCAGAATGAAAAAAAACAAAGACACAAGGGAAAGATCAGTCCAAAGGACAAACGGACAACAACCGCCACAGCCTCAACCAGACTGAGTCCAGCACAACTAGATGGTGCATGGATATCACCACCACTGGCTGCTCTGAAAGGGATCACACTAGAGGATCTCGAACAGAGCTGGGAAAAAAAAAAAAAAATGTAGAACAAAATTCTAACTCACAAAAAAGACCAGACTTACTGGTCTGACAAAGAATCAAGAAACCTAGAGATTATGGTCACAGAACACACTTTTAACTCAGTACTGAAGCCACACCTGAAGTTCACCCTTCAGCTAAAGATCAGACAGGCCCTTAAAACAAAATGAAACTAAATGGGCACACTAAACCAGGGTTAAGAACAAGGATGCAGAAGGCAGCAGGAAAGCTGGTGATGGGGAACACAAGTTTGAGAAGGGGAGAGTGTTGAAGTGTCGTGGTGTTGGCAACCAATGTCGCAAAACAATATGTGTATTAATTGTTTAATAAGGAACTAATTCATGCTATGAACCTTCATCTAAACCACAATAAAAAAAAATAATATTAAAAATTTAAAAAAGAACAAAAAGAAAAACAAAGACGTCACTTTTGAGGACTAATTTGTACCTGACCCAAAACATTGTATTTTCAGTTGCCTCATATGCATGTGGAAGCTGGACAACGAATAAGGAGGACTGAAGGAGAATTGGTAACTTTTAATTATGGATCCATCAAAAAAATATTGAATATACCATGAACTGCCAGAAGAACTAACAAGACTGTCTTGGAAGAAGTACATAGTGCTCCTTGGAAGTAAAGATGGTGAGAATTTGTCTCAAGTACTTTAGACATGTTATCAAGAGAGACCAGTCCCTGGAGAAGGACATCATGCTTGGTAAGGTAGAGGGTCAGAGAAAAAAAGAGGATGACCTCCAATGAAATGGGTTGACACAGTGGCTGCAACAATAGGCCCAAACATAGCAAGGACTGTGAGTGAGGTACACTTCTGGGCCTGTTGTAAAAAGGGTTGCTATGAGTTGGAACTGACTCGATAGCACCTAACTACAACAATTTAAAAAACTGAAAAAAGACACCAAGGCCCAAAAAATCTAAGCACTTTTCACAATATTGCTTTAGGTAACTAATTAGCATTTACTTGCTAAATCACATTATAAAAAATACTTTTGCTTTGCTTTCCAGGACAATTTATGGAATCATTTGTGCTTAATAACTTAAGTAAAATTTAGTGCATACTACTAAAATTTAGCCATCTGTCAGATATATCTAGATGTATAAAGATTTCAGAAGAATACCCTCTCATGGGAAGACTGGGCTGATGGGTCTCTTTTATCTTTTCCTGCCTGACTATAACTATGTCCAATTTAAAATATATCATGGCTAGTTCTCCATGTCACTGAATGGTCTACATCAGTCTTTCTTATAAAATGAATTTTTTTTATCAGTCTTTCTTATAGTTACACAAAATTTTATTTTATATATACATATTTTGTTTTATCTAAATTGTCTACTATATATATTCAAAAATAGAAAAGGACATTAGCATAGAACATTATAAGAAAAAAAATACCAATTAACCATAAGCAAGAGATAACATTCAACATGACTAGAACCCCCCAAAAATGCAAATAAAACAATAATGATGCTATTTTCACATATTTCAACTTTTTTTTTTTAAACTGTAAGACCAATGTTAAAGAAGAAAAGGAAAGCAAGTGCTCTTATAAACTGGTTCTAGGAATATAACATTTCACAGTCTTTCTTGAGGGCAGTGTCATGACTTTTGTGATACCCAGCCTAGCCATTTATTAATCCCTTAGATAATTCCTCAAAAAACATGCATTGCTATGCTATTATTTTTATAGTGTGCAAAGCAATACAGTTACTGTCTGAAGGAACTTTAAAGTCTTGTATAAAAAATATATATACACATATTCCTATAAATATATAAGATATGATGCTCACATGTTGTTTTGATGCAGAAATGGAGAGAGTATTTCCTGACAGAGGTTATTTAAGACAGCTCTGTGAGACAAGTAAGATGGGAAAGAACCAGCTAAGGTGTAAAAAAAAAAAAAAAAAAATTTAAGGTGTAAAGTCTTGGTAAAACACCCTAGACAGAGGAGACACTACTGCAAAGTCTCTAGGGCTGAAAGAAGCTTCTAGTTTTTGAGAAACTAAAAGCCAAACCAAAGTAAGCAGAATGATTGTAACTCCTTAGTGAGAGGATGCCTTAGTTACCTAGTGCTTCCACAACATAAGTATCACAAGTGGATGACTGTAAAGAACAGAAATTTATGTTCTCATAGTTCTGAAGGCTAAAAGTTCAAATCAGAGCGTTGGCTCTGTCAATTCCTTCCTTGAGGGTAGCACCAGGCATTCCTAGTTTCCTTGAGGACTATCACACAGCATCTGTCTTCACCCATGTTTGTGTACCTTTTTGTCGAATCTGCTCTTTTTTTAATCTCAGGAGTGATTAGATTTAGAACCTACCCTAATTGGGTTGATCTAATTTTTTTAATTAACATTAAGAAAGAAACCTCTATTTCCAAACAGGATTACATGCACAGGTATAGAGGTTAGGATTCCAATACATATTTTGGGAGGACAAAATTCAATCCATATTTCACCTTTTGCCTCCCACTTCCCAGTTTATATCCTTCCCACATACAGAACACATACATCCTATCACATCATGCCAAAAGTCTTAACCCCTTCCAGTATCAACTCTAAATCCAAAATCTCATCTTCTGGATTATCTAAATCAAGCATGTGTCAGATTCTGGGCATATTCCTTCTTGGGACAAAATTTCTTTCTACCCATGACCCTGTAAACTTAGAGTATAAGTTATCCGCCTCTAAAATGCAATGGTGGAAGAGGCACAAGATAGACATTCACATTCCAAATGGGATAAGTTAGAAGGGGAAAAAAGTGTCATGGTACCAAGGAAGTCCAAAACCCAGCAGGGAAAACCTCACTAGCTTTCAAGCCTTGAAAATAACTCTGTGTTCTCCAGGCACATCTGGGAAACGGCCCCACTCTGGGCATCGACCAAGCATTCTGGATCCTGGACCGAGGCGTGTTGGCCCTGGGTGTCAGTCGCACCTTCAAGGCCCACTGAGATCATGATCCCATACACTCAGCCATGGGTAGTCCTGTTATTCTAGCCCACTAGCATTGCTGTTGCACCACCTCAACTTTGTGCAGCAGTACCATTTCCCTGGCCCACTGGCACAGCTGCCTTGCCCCCTCAACTTTAGGCAGCAGACTCATTCTCTTGCCCCACTGGAATCACAGTCCTACCCTCTGGAACCAAAGTGGAAGAGACCTCGCTCTTTGAAACCTATGAGCAGTGATTTTACCTTTTGAAAGTAAGGAAGTGATGGCCCTGCCCTCCAGGATCCTTCTGACAGTCCTGCTGATTTCAAAACTGCTTTCAGGATCCTTCCTTCATTTTCTTGGAAGATAACAGATGTTTGTAACCAAGTAGTTCTCTTGGCACATTTCCTACCTAAAGAATTCAAGGAGAATTCTTTATTGGGTCAAAAAAAAAAAAAATTTTTTTTCTTTTTTTTTTTTTAATCTCTGTTGCTTTCAGTCTAAGTTGACAGAATTCCTTCTGAGACGATGGATTAGGCCCATTAATCACAGGCCTGATCTCTTTAGCAAAACTTTGTGTAGCCACAACTCTGGCATCCTTTTCAGGACACTATGCCTCTTAATTTTTTCAATAGACGTTTCCAAATTTTGAAGTTCAGTTTTCCCACAATTCATTTCTAAAGCTACCTCTTTCCTCTTGCATTTTATTAAGAGCAGTGAAGAGAAACCATGCTGTCCTTTTAATATCTTGTTTAGAAATCTCTTCAGCTAAATATATAAGTTGATCACTTGCAAGTTCTCTGTAAGTTCATCACTTACAAAAGAGTGTCACATTTGGCAGGAATGGCCAGTCTCTAAGTGCACCCTATGATGCACAGTCATTGACTGAAAGCCACTTGGGCATGGCCTTGATATGAGATCCTAAAATGCAGTAGTTAGAGATTTATGGAAGGGGGCAGAAAGTTTTATTGAAGTTTGATCTGAGCAATGCACCACTAGACATTCAAACATCAGACAAGGTCTTCACCATTTTCTAAAAGGATTGTCTTTCCTCCAGTGTCCAGTAACATATTCACCATTTCCTTTTAATTAAAACCTCACCAGAAGCACACTTAGCATCCACATTTATAGTAGCATTATAGGGTCGCTATGAGTCAGAATCGACTCGATGGCAGTGGGTTTGGTTTGGTTTGATTATGTTCATAATGATATACAGTTTCCCCACAGCCCTCAATTCTTTCTGAGCCCTCATCAGAAAGATGTTCATGAGGGCCATAAATCTACTAACTGCATCTTCAAGGCGATCTAGGCTTTTACTAGCAAGTACATCAAAACTCCACCAGCCTTTGATCATTGCCCAATTCCAAATCCACTTCCACATTTCAGTATTTGATACAGCAACGTTCACCTCTATTTCTGGTAACAAAGTCCATCTTTGTTTACTAGTGCTTGATTAACAGAATTACCACAAGTGAATAGCTTTAAAGAACAGAAGTGTATTTTCTTTTTTATATTTCTGGAGGCTTAAAGTATAAATTAGGGTTATAGGTATTCCAACTCCTTCCCTGTTGGTAGTCCTGGGAGTTCCTTTGTTTCTTGGCATTACTTGATTTGTAGACAATCCTCACATGGCACCTTTCTTCTCATGTGTGAGTGCATATGTGTGTCTGTTTCCTTCCCCTCTTTTTTATAACACAGACGTGATTAGAATTAACAAAGAGGATTACATGCACAGGCATAGGGATTAGGATTCCAACATATATTTTGGGCAGCACAATTCAAACCATAACAGGGGACAAATGAAACATGATCAGCTCAGAAAAACAGGCAAAATAAAACCAAGTTAGGCTAGGTGAGGAGTTTGGATTTTATTTTTGGTGCTGTGTATATCGAAGGTCTACTTGACTTCTTCTTTACTCTGAGCTATGGTTGCCTCTCTGTAGGAATAAAAAATTCTCATTTTCTAAGAATCCTTATACAAGTTTGTTCTTCTTTGACAAGTACACTACATTCAAGATTAGGTCGCATGGCAGGAAAATCTTGCAGGATTTCTTGGCTTTATTTCTGTTCATATAGTAATTTATCTGTTATTGACAAACCCAGGCTGCCTTATACCAACAGTAATTGCCATCTATTATCATTTTGCATTTTACCCTTGAAAATTCTTTCCGTAGAAAGAAAATTGATGTGAACAGAGATGGACACGATTATGAACAGATAAAACTAATTTGCTACATGTTAGATTGGTGATTTCTGGTGTGACTATCATGAAGGTGCACTGCTCAGATCATCCTCCAGGAGAATCTTCTGCTCCCTTCCACAGATGTCCAACTACTGCATCTTAGGATTTCATGTCAAGGCCATTCCCAAGTGACTTTTAGTCAATGGCTATGCACCACAGGGGTATGTAGAGCCTGGCCATTCTTGCCAAATGTGAGCCTCCTTTAATGGGCAACCTTTGCTCTGCAGAGTCCATCAGACTCAATGAGACTTTCTCAGAGCTGCAATGTAGTCATAGGCTCCTCCCAACCAATTCTCCTTGCTTCCAATTTTCCTTTCACAGGTGAAACACCTGGGTAGAAGGCTCTCCTTACTCCTGTTCCCTCTCTTGTTTTCCCTTCTCTGACATTTCCCCTAATAAATAAGTTGACCATTTAATTTTTTCTTGATATTTGCTTCTCAGTGGACCAAACAATTTCACCTGGCTAAATCCTCAGTGTAGACAGTGAATCCTCAAACTAATTGGTAAAAATATCCTTTTTCATTTCTTTTCTGGATGGCCATGCTTGCTCAGATGGTAACATGTACATATAACATAACAATGTTTCTAAATTTAATCCCATCGCTGTTTTATTTATTGTAAAATCATCCTAAATTTAATCATCTTCTTATCCTATTGTCTTCTTAAATGTATGCATGGATGTTTTGAGAAAAATTTGGGAGAGTTTATATTGGTTAGAGGGCTATCACTTTTTATAATAAAAAATGTCATACACTTCTGACAATTGATATATTTTTGTGGCACTCAAATATATCAATAACCTTTGCTATCCTTTTACATTTCTGCAATCATTTCCTTTTTATTTGTTGAGATTCGTACAGTCAGGTAGCTCTTTGATACATTGCATATTAAATAAAATACAATACTCGACACTAGTGAAAGTCAAAATACATAGTGGTATAACACCACTGAGTTGATGATTTCTAATATTATGATCATTTTGTATTTCTTTCCAAATAACCACAATATTAGTAAAGTGAGGGAACTGAATAACATGTATATTACGTAAAGAACATACAAAAAGGACATTTTTATAATATATGTACGTAATACAAGAACTGTACATGTACCACTCTAACCCAGTTGTCTAAAAAGTAAGACCCATAGAGTGCAACAGCAACTGTAATTCAACAAATAATTACTAGTCCACTGTAATGTGCCAGCCACTTTTTTAGGAGGTGTGGGAGTTATAAAGGTAAGTACTTGAAGATGTAGCAAAAGCCCTTACGATATAACAGAGAAAAGGTGTAAACTGAAGGATAGGATGTAAAAATAATAATAATAAATGAATTTTAAAAAATACCTTTGATGCGCAGATTAGAGAGCCTCTGAGCACATTGGTGAAGATTTTATGAAATACTGTTAAGAATGCTGGTTTAGTAGAGTGGAATAATTTATCTTGCAAGGGATGAGAAGAAAATGAATACAGGAAAAAAAAAATGCAGTAAAAAAGCAAGATGGCTCTCCAGAAAAGTGGTGAAGACAAGAAAGTATAAAATGGAGTGACAGCTTGGGAAGGGAAACTGAAATAGTTATGCGTTTTGAGCTTCAGATTTCAGAATTTGCCCAATCCTTCCCCTGATTTCATTTTACAGTTCAGTTAAAAAAAAAAAAATAGAGCCAGTAAAATTTAAGTGACCCTCCCAGGTCATACAAACTGTTTAAGGTTGTCTACTAATAGAACCTGTATTTCCCATTTTATTACAGTTTTCATTACATTATACCATGCTGCACACACCTAAAATATCACTAAGCTCACTGGATGTTATTTTTTTAATAATACATTTTATGGCCTTGGTATAATTTAAAGAGTATTTTAGATTCATCAAATATGCATCCAGGATCTAACTATTACTACTCCGGTACTCCAAGATTAAATAATGTTTCAGTTCCCTATCATTCTGGATTAAATAAATTGAGTTCTTCTGTCAGCATTGCCTAGTGAACCAAGCAGTGCCGTTGTCCTGAAATTGACTCCAACTCATAACAAACCCATGTGTTTCAGACTAGAATTGTACTTCGTAGGGTTTTTTCCAAGGCTGTAACCTTTTGGAAGTAGATCATCAGGCCTGTCTTCCAATGTGGCTATAGGTGGGTGTGAACTGCCAATCGTTTAGTTAGCAGCCTGCCACTTGACCATTTGTGCCATCACATAGCTTTCTATACTTGCTGCTTGTAGATGATCCTCAATATTTCTGTTCCAAGTTTCCCGAGAAATTTGGAAGGCAACTACCGGGCCAACCGATTGGAAGAGATCCACATTTATGCCCATTTCAAAGAAAGGTGATCCAACCAAATGTGGAAATTATTAAACAATATCATTAATATCATATGCAAGCAAAATTTTGCTGAAGATCGTTCAAAAGCGGTTGCAGCAGTATATCGACAGGGAACTGCCAGAAATTCAAGCTGGATTTAGAAGAGAATGTGGAATGAGGGATACCATTGCTGATGTCAGATGGATCCTGGCTGAAAGCAGAAAATATCAGAAAAATGTTTACCTGTGTTTTATTGACTATGCAAAGGCATTCCACTGTGTGGATCATAAAATATTATGGATAATATTGTGAAGGATGGGGATTCCGGAACACTTAATTGTGCTCTTGGGGAATCTGTGCATAAATCTAGAGGCAGTCATTCAAAAAGAACAAAGGGATACTGTGTGGTTTAATTTCAGGAAAGATGTGTGTCAGATTGTATCCTTTCACCATACTTATTCAATCTGTACGCTGAGCAAATAGTCCAAGAAGTTGGAATGTATGAAGAAAATGTGGGATCAGGATTACAGGAAGACTCATTAACAACCTGTGTTATGCAGATGACACAACCTTGTTTGCTGGAAGTGAAGGGTACTTGAAGCACTTACTGATGAAGATCAAAGATCACAGCCTTCATTATGTATTACCCCTCAACATAAAGAAAACAAAAATCCTCATAACTGAACCAATAAGCACCATCATGATAAGTGGAGAAAAGATAGAAGTTGTCAAAGATTTCATTTTACTTGGACCTACAATCAACATCCATGGAAGCAGCAGTTAAGAAATCAAAAGATGCATTGCATTGGGCAAATCTACTGCAAAAGACTTCTTTGAAGTGTTAAAAAGCAAAGATATCACCCTGAAGGCTAAGGTGTGCCTAACCCAAGCCATGGTTTTTTCAATAACCTCATATACTTGACAATAAATAAGGGAGGACCGAAGAGGAATTGATGCCTTTGAATTGTGGTATTGGCAAAGAATATTGAAGATACCATGGACTGCCAAAAGAGTGAAACAAGCCTGTTTTGGAAGAAGTACAGCGAGAATGCTCATTAAAAGCAAGGATAGTGAGACTACGTCTCACATACTTTTAACATGTTATCAGGAGGGACCAGTCCCTGAAGAATGACATCATACTTAGTAAAGTAGAGGGTCAGCGAAAAAGAGGAAGATCCTCAATCAGATGAATTGACACAGTGGCTGCAGCAATGGGCTCAAGCATAACAGCAATTATGAGAATGAAGCAGGACTGGGCAGTGTCTCGTTCTGTTGTCCATAGTGCTGCTATGAGTTGGAACCAACTCAAGGGCACCTAACAACAACATTTCTGCTGCCTTAAGGATGCTGGTCATAAGGGAGGGATACCCATGCCATGATATCTGTAAATTCAGACGCTACCTGTTTTCATTGATTTGATTCTGACTCATGGTGAACTCACTGGTGTCAGCATATAACTGCAATCCATAAGGTTTTCGGTGGCTGTTATCTTTTGGAAGTAAATAGCCAGGCCTTTCTTCTGAGGCTTATCTGAGTCAATTCAAATCTCCAACTTTTTGGTTAGTATCAAGCGCTTAACTATTTGCACCAGCAGGAGCTTCTTACTCAGAGGATACATAATAAAAAATTCCAATTTAAAGAAAACAGGAAGGGGCACCAGGAACAAAGACAGAAATGTGACAGTGGGGTGAGTTTTCTTGCTTTCCAAGCACTGTTCACTGCGCCTTCACCTCACTCTTAGTACAAATGAAAGGGGGCTAGGATTTAAAGAATAAATATGTGTGGTAAAATCTTTGTGAAACCCTCTCGGTCTCTGACTTTACCTGGGGTTTTGCTGGACTTGACCCACATGAGCAAGGTCATGTAGCTATAAAATTCCTCAAGCTTCTACCTTCAATAGTTATTTTCATTATTTATACTATCCCTGAAACAAAAGGGTAGTTGTGTCTGATTCCCAGAAGGCATAAAACATTGAGGTAGAAATATTTCAAATCACTTTTCTTCTCTTTTCATCTGTAGACTGATGGAAAAAAAGAGAGTAGCAGAGCTGGGAATAGGGATAAGAATACAAAACAAAAAGTTTTGCTAACTTTCAGCCAGTTAAGCTAAGACTGGTGAAAAATAAGTTATCTGACCTTTAGACATTGGGTAATTTACTGTAAAATAAATTTGTATTATTTCAAGGAAGAAGGCTTTTTCACTTATTTCTTTCATACAGTATAAAATCTGAGCATTCGTTTTTGAGAGAATACCCAAAAATAAAAACCAAAAAAAAAAAAAAAAAAAACCTGTTGCCCTCAGTTGATTCTAGCTTATAGCAACCCTATAGGATAGAGTAGAACTCCCCCACACTGTTTCCTAGGAGTGGCTCGTGGATTTGAAATGTTGACATTTTGGTTAGGAGACATACCTCTTAACCACTGTGTCACCCGGGCTCCTTTGAGAACCAAAAAAAAAAAAAAACCGTTGCTGTCAAGTCAATTCTGATTCACGGTAAACCTATAGGACAGAGTAGAACCATCCCATATGGTTTCCAGGAGCACCTGGTGGATTCGAATTGCCGACCTTTTCGTTAGCAGCTGTAGCTCTTAACCAGTACACCACCAGGGTTTCCCGTCATGACATAAGATACTAAATTCCTATACTTAAGTTTTTGTTGTTAGGTGCCGTCGAGTCAGCTCATACTCATAGAGAATCTATGTACAAAATAACGAAACACTGCCCTGTCCTGTACCTTCCTCATAATCTTTTTTATGCTTGAGCCCATTTTTGTAGCCACTGTGTCAATTCATCTGGTTGAGAATCTTTCTCTTTTTTGCTGACCCTTTACTTTACCAAGCATGATGTACTTCCCCCTCCTGAGAACATGTCCAAAGAATCAGCCGAAGTCTCGCCATCTTTGCTTCTAATGAACGTTGCCTGTTTTTTTTTTTTTTTTTCCCAAGATGACCATGCTTCACTGGGCTGACTTGAGGGTGTTTTTATTCAGTTTCTCCCTCCTTTGGTGTTCAATATAATTATTAATACTTCCGTTCGCTGTTCTGTGTTCCCAGATTCCCACATGTATGTGTATCCCTTGGTTTCTGGGTGCTTTGCTGTAAGGAGATGGCATGGTGTGTGTGACTAAACTGCCATCTTGGCCGTCTCTAAGTCTTTCAAAATTTTAGTATTATCATCTGAAAATATGAATAATGATGCAAACTTAAGAGGGTTAGCATATTGAGTAATCAGATGCTATGCAATTTCTTTATTTCCTCATGGACAAAACCAGTCACAGTCAGTTATGGCTGAAGTAGATTGCTTTTGGCAGACACACTCTTGCAGGAAGATACAAACCCTGGTAGTAAAAGTTACTGACTTTACATTTGTATGGCTTTATAACTAACAAGGCACAATGTATGATCTCTTCTAAGCCTTATAACAATGCTACAATTTAGTGATGAGTGGTGACGGAACAGAGTTAGCAATTAGTACAACCAGGCTACAATCCTGAATCTGTTGTTGATATTATTTTCACTATAGTATAGTAAAGAAAATAATAATAAGTTGAGATAACAAACAGGTTCAGCAATCTGAATTTTAAGTTGTGCAATATCTGTGAATGAAGTGATTCTACAAACAATTTATTATATATGGATTAATAATCAAAGTGTATAAGGACTAATGAGATTTTAAGCACTGCACATTAAGGCTAAAATTTTTTATTTAATAAGATTGATTTCTATGTGTGAAGTCAGAAAATATCAGAGTAAATATTAAAAAACAGTTTATGAAACAGATATCAGAAATAGAAGCAATTAAACTAATTTTTGGAACATATCTATAATGACTTATAAGTTAATGTGGCTTACAATGCTCTCCATTGTCTTTCTCTTTCTCTCTTTATATACATATACACACACACACACATATGTATGTGACTGTGTGTGTGTGTGTGTATACACACACACGTATATAGGAAACTCAGGTGGTGTAGTGGTTAAGTGCCATGGCTGCTAACCAAAAGGTCAGCAGTTGGAATCCACCAGGCTTTCCTTGGAAACTCTATGGGGACAGCTCTACTCAGTCCTATAGGGTCGCTATGAGTCAGAATCGACTCCATGGCAATGAGTATACATATATATATACAGTTATGCTTGCATTGCATAACTTCCAGAATACGTTCTGTGAAATAAGATGTCATATGATTTGGACATTATATGAACGTCGTATTATATAAGGCAGTCCTCGGGTTACCAACGTCCAATTTATACATAGCCGGTAGTTACAAACCAACACCCGTAAAGCCTATTATATTAAAATCTTGTGGAAACTCCCAGTTGTCCTTGTCACCACTGTTGCCACTGCTGCTGCTGTATCTGCTGGAGGAAGCCAGAGGGATGGGCAGTGGCTAAGAAGGCGGTGGCAGAAGCAGAGCCACAGGAAGCGAGCAAAGAAGGCAGCAGAGTGTACCCAGCCCTGCCCACTGTTCTGCTCACCTGAGGAACAGGAGCAGACCCAGGCCCCACAGCCCCCACCACAATCCCCTGCCCACCAGACAAAGCCCAAGAGTTGTATCCACTGGTTACAGAATGCAAGCACTGTATCCAATGCAGTAAGTGTCTGCGTTTGGGGCCTTTAAAACCATTAGTGGGAAATAATATACAAAAAAAAAAGGTCCTAACTTAAAAAAAAAAAAAAAAATTTATGGGACCGTGGAAGTATATGCAGTCAGAAGTTGCCCAAATGGATATTATGTGGTGCATGGCTGTGTGTGTGTGTGTATATACATATATACACACACACATATTTATGTGTATGTATCTCAAAAAAGGAAACCCTGGTGGTATAGTGATTAAGAGCTACTGCTGCTAATCGAAAGGTCAGCAGTTTGAATCTACCAGGTGCCCCTTAGAACCTCTACAGGGCAGTTAGTTCTACTCTGTCCTATAGGTTCGCTAGGAGTTGAAATCGACTCGATGGCAGTGCGTTTGGTTTTTTTGGTTTATCTCAAAAAAAAAAAAAAAAAGTTGTTGATTTGACTCTAAGTCATGGAGAACCCATGTGTGTCAGAGTAGAACTGTGTTCCATAGGGTTTTTAATGGCTAATTTTTCAGAAGCAGATAACGGGGCCTTTATTCTGAGGCTCTTTTGAGCCATCCAATTTTTTTTTGACAGCAGCTGAGTGGTTAACCAATTGCATCACCCAGGGATATATATTTAACAACGAATAATATGTTTTTTGCTCATAGTAGATATAAAAAAGAAATAATAAAACTTCTACAGAAAAAAGCTGATTTTTGTTTGTTTGATAAAGTCTTTGAACATGTTATTATACACTAACCATATGCAAGGTGTCATGGTTGGTACTTTAAACGATGCAACCAATAAAGTTATTGCCGCCAATGAATTTAACTCTGCTAGGGGAGAAAACAGATGTATTCGCATTTTACCAGAGCACACAAAAAAAGCGAAAATTAGAATATAAATTATTTAAACACCTGCTGTTGAGATTCAAAGGAAAAACAAACAAACAAACAAAAATTTCCACCTGTAAAGGTCATGAACTAAATTTTGAAGTAGGTTGCATTTTTACCTTGTTGATCACTGGAAGAGAATTAGTTGGTGAATAAGCAGAAACCAGATAGAAAATCCTTTTAAATTATGAGGTGTATATTAATGAAAAATATAAATGAGAATGTTTAGGCTGACCATATTGAAAAGGGAGAAGTTTAGTCTGGCTGAAGAATATTAGTCATAAAAGGGGCCCCGGGATAAAATGAGAAAATAGGGTATTGTATTTATTTACTTTTGTAAATTACATATGTAGAGTTTTATCCTTAAGGGATATCCTTAAGGAGCAATGAAAATAAGAGAACTTGCAATGAAAAGAATAAATCTTCATTTCTTTCTTCATAGCCTTTAAAATATTCAATATTCTGTGGGTGCTATCTTGTTACAATTCATGCACTGATAGACTAATGCACTTTCTTCTCTATTTGCAAGAATAAACAGTGAGCAACGACAGCCTTAAATATCTCATTATACAGCTGAAAAAGCAACCAGAAGAGTATGAGTGACTTGGTGATATTCCATACTGAAGTGGGAACTATGATGGATGATGATTACGTAGGATTATATACGTTTCCTATTTACGTACATTCTCGGTTTCCCCCCTTTTTTTCACTAATCCTCCTTAGAAGTTCAACTTGTATAGATTTTTTTTTTCATACTTCCAAAATTGGAGAATTCACAAATATAAGCAAATATAAACACAGTGTGAAAAGACATGTGCCTTAGTTATCTAGTGCTGTTGTAATGGAAATACCACTAATGGGTAGGTTTAACCTCAGAAATTTATTCTCTCACAGATTAGGAGGCTAGATGTCTGAATTCAGGCTGCTGGCTCTAGGGGAAGGCTTTCTCTCTCTGTCAGCTCTGGAGGAATGTCCTTGTCCCTTCTGAGCTTCTGCTCCTAGTGATTGTCATGTGCCTTGGCATCTCTCTCCCCACATCCCTCCCCTGCTCTCTTGCATGTTTAATATCTTCTATATCAGAAAAGAGATTGACTCATGACATAAAACCAAAAAAACCAAACCTGTTGCCGTCGAGTCAATTCTGACTCAAAGCGACCCTACAGGTCAGAGTAGAACTGCCCCATAGAGTTTCCAAGGAGTGCCTGGTGGATTTTAACCCCTGATCTTTTGGTTAGCAGCTGTAGCACTTAACCACTACACCACCAGGGTTTCCACTCATGACATACTGTACACTAATCCTGTCTGATTAACATAACAAAGACAACCCATTCTTAACTGCGATTATAACCACAAGCATAGAGGTTACGATTTACAACACATATTTTGGGGGAACACAATTCAATCTGGAAAAAACAAGGAAGCAAAGAGATTTACACCTTAATACACCACAGTTAAACTTTCATAAGGCTCAAATAGAGAATCTTCAAGAGAAGAGTGATTCATTATGTACAGGGGATTATTGATAAGATTAGCAGCTAACTTCTCATCAGAAATCATGGAGACCAGAAGGCAATGGAATAGTATATTCAAAGTTCTGGAAAAAAAACATTTCTGTCAAATAAGAAGCCTATATTTAGTAAAAAATACTCTCAAAACTGAAGGAAAAACTATGATACTTCAAGATAATCAAACACAGAGGAAATTTGTCACAAACAAATTTGCCTTATATGAAATGCTAAAAGAATGTCTTCAGACTGAAATGAAAAACTTTGGAGAATAACCCATATCTACACAAAGAAATAAAGAGTACAGGTGAAGGTAACCATGGTACATATGAAGGTAAATATGAAAAACAGTATAAATCCATAATATATTAGTATAATAAATAGTATATATACTAAATAGTACATTAATAATACATGTATGTATTATATATATTTATTATAAGTTGTTGTTGTTGTTAGGTGCCTCCCAGTTAGTTCCAACTCATAGCAACCCTATGTATAACAGACCAAAACACTGCCCAGTTCTGTGCCATCCTCACAGTTACACTTCAGCCTATTGTTGCAGCCGCTGCAGCAATCCATCTCGTTGAGGTTCCTCCTCTCTTTCCCTGACACTTTACCAAGCATGATGTCCTTCTCCAGGGACTGGTCCCTCCTGATGACACATACAAAGTATGTGAGGTGTAGTCTCACCATCCTTGCCTCTAAGGGGCATTCAGGTTATACTTCTTCCAACACAGATTTGTTAATTCTTTTGGCAGTTCATGGTATATTCAATATTCTTTGCCAACATCATAATTCAAAGGTGTCAGTTCTTCTTTGTTCTTCCTCATTCATTGTCCAGCTTTCACGTGTGTATGGGTGATTGAAAACACCATGGCTTGAGTCAGGCGCACCTTAGCCTTCGAGGTGACATCTTTGCTTTTTAACACTTCAAAGAAGTCTTTTGCAGCCGATTTGCCCAATGCAATATGTCATTTGATTTCTTTACTGCTGCTTCCATGGGTGTTGATTGTAGGTCCAAGTAAAATGAAATCCTTGACAAATTCAACCTTTTCTACGTTTGTCATAATGTTACTCATCGGTTCAGTTATGAGGATTTTTGTTTTGTTGATATGTAATCCATACTGAAGGCTGTGATTTCTGATCTTCATCAGTAAGTGCTCCAAATCTTTTTCACTTTCAGCAAGCAAGGTTGTGTCATCTGTATAACACAGGTTGTTACGAGTCTTCCATCAACTCTGGTGCCACTTACCTCATACACTGCAGCTTCTGCTATTATTTACTCATCATACAGATTGAATAAGTGTGGGGAAAGGATACAATCCTGACGCACATCTCTCCTGACTTTAACCACACAATATCCCCTTGTCCTGTTTGAACGACTGCCCCTTGACCTATGTACAGGTTCCCCAAGAACACAATTAAGTGTTCTGGAATCCCCATTCTTTGCAATGTTATCCATAATTTGTTATGATCCAGTAGTGGAACGCCTTTGCATAGTTAATAAAACACAAGTAAACATCTTTCTGGTATTCTCTGCTTTGAGCCAGGATCTATCTGACATCAGCAATGGTATCCCTCACTTCCCATCCTCTTCGGAATCCTGCTTGAATTTCTGGCAGTTCATTGTGAATGTACTACTGCAGCTAATTTGAATGATCTTCAGCAAAATTTTACTTGCGTGTGATACTAATGATATTGTTCTATAATTTCCTCATCCTGTTGAATCACCTTTTTTTTGGAACAGATATAAGTATGGATCTATTCCAGTTGGTTGGTGAGGTAGCTGTCTTCCAAATTTCTTTGTATAGACGAGTGAACACCTCCAGTGCTGCATCTCTCTGTTGAAATATATCTCAATTTGTATTCTGTCAGTTCCTGGGGCCTTGTTTTTTGCCAATGCCTACAGTGAGGCTTGGAATATTCTTTGGTACAATCAGTTTCTGTTCATATACTGCCTCCTGAAATGGTTGAATGTTGACCAATTATTTCTGGTATAGTGACTCTGAGTACTCCTTCCATCTTCTTTTGATGATTGCTGGGTCGTTTAATATTTTCCCTGTAGAATCCTTCAATATTGCAACTGGAGGCTTAAATTTTTTTCTTTAGCTCTTTCAGCTTGAGAAATGCATATCGTGTTCTTTCCTTTTGCTTTTCTAATTTGAGGTCTTTGCACATGTCATTATTACACTTTATTTTGTCCTCTCAAGCTGCCCTTTGAAATCTTCTGCTCTTTAACTTCATCATTTCTTCCATCTAATTCAGTTACTCGATGTTCAAGAGCAAGTTTCAGAGTCTTTTCTAACATCAATTTTGTTTTTTTTTTCTTTCCTGTCTTTCTGATGAACTTTTGTTTTTTTTCCTGTATGATATCCTTCCACAACTCATCTGGTCTTTGGTCATTAGTGTTCAATACATCAAAACTATTCTTGAGATGGTCTCTAAATTCAGGTGGGACACACTCAAGGTGGTACTTTGGCTCCCATGGACTTGTTCTAATTTTCTTCAGCTTTAACTTGAACTTGAACATGAGCACTGGATGATCTGTTCCACAGTTGGCCCCTGGCCCTGTTCTGACTGATGATATTGAGCTGTTCCTTTGTGTCTTTCCACAGATATAGACAATTTGATTCCTGTGCATTACTTCTGGCGAGGTCCTTGTGCACAGTAGCCATTTATGTTGTTGAAAAAAGGTATTTGCAGTGAAGAAGTTGTTAGTCTTGCAAAATTCTGTCACCTGATCTCTGGCATTGTTTCTGTCACCAAGACGATATTTTCCAACTACCAATCCTTCTTCTTTGTTTCCAACTTTTGCTTCCAAACACCAGTAATTATTAGTGCATCCTTATTGCAGCAGTTGGTAAATATCTTCAATTTATTCATCTTTGGCCTTAGTGTGTAAATTGGAATAATAGTCGTGTTAACAAGTCTATCTTGTAGGCATATGAATATTGTCCTATCACTGACAGCATTGTACTTCAAGACAGATCTTGAAATGTTCTTTTTGATGATGAATGCAATATCATTCCTCTTCAAGTTGTCATTCCTGGCATAGTAGATCATATGATTGATCAATTCAAAATGTCCAAAACCAGTACAGTTCAGCTCACTAATGCTTAAGATATCGATGTTTATGTGTTCCATTTCATTTTTGAAGATTTCCAATTTTCCTAGATTAATACTTCAGGCATTCCACATTCTGATTATTAATGGATGTTTGCAGCTGTTTCTTTTTGTTTTGAGCCGTGCCACATCAGCAAATGAAGATCCTGAAAGTTCGACTCCATCCATGTTATTAAGACAAACTGACAGTTGAGTGGGGGGTTTATTATATCATGTAATAAATATATAAGGAGCCCTGGTGATGCAGTGGTCAAGCATTTGGCAGCTAATCAAAAGGTTGGCAGTTTGAACCCACTACCCACTCCATGAGAGGGAGACGTGGCGATCTGCTTCTGTAAAGATTACAGCCTTGGGAACCCTATGGGACTGTTCTATTCTGTCCTGTAGGTTTGCTATGAGTTGGAATTGACTTGACATCATACTATAACAACACATACACACACATACATGTCTGTAACATGTTTCTTATCAGCTTTAGAAAAAAACAGCACAAAGCATTAATTACAAAACTTTATTGACAGGAGAGAACTCAAATTAATAAAATCAGAAATGAAAGTAGAGATGTTGCTGCTGACCTTACAGAAATAAAAGAGATTCTGGGGAATATTATAAATACCTGTATGCCAGAAAATTAAACAACCTAGATAAAATGAACAAATTCCTAGACACATAAAACCACTGCAATTGATTTAGGAATAAGTAGAAAAAGTCCTATAACAATTAAAGGGATGGTATTGGTAATTATGAGTTGGAATAGACTCCAAGGCACTGGGTTCTGGGGTTTATTAGTAATTAAAAAAAAAAAATCACAAACGAAAGCTTGGGATCTTTCAAAGTCTTTCCAAAAAATAAAAGAAAAAAAAAGCAATTCCCAAATCATTCTATGATACCAATTTTGCCATAAACCCCAAACCAGAAAAACACAAAATCCTAATTCAATATGGCTGGTATTCTTATAAGAAGAGGAGAAGAGACAGAAAGACAGGGAGAATGCCTGTAATAATTACTTGAAAATGCAGTCAGAGATTGGAATGAAGCTTCTAAAAGCCAGGCAGCTCTAGCAACACCAAATGCTAGTAGAAAGACACAGAACAGGTCTCCTCAAGAAACTTTAGTGAAAATGTAGCCTTGCCTACAATTTGATTTTTGTAGTATGTTACACTATTTCAGTATTTTTTATCCACATTTTTTTAAATGTCTCTGTGATTCAATCTGAGTATTTTCTTCTGACTTATTCACTAATTCTCTCTTTAAGTGTGTGTAATTTGCTGTTATATCATTTTTTGAGCTCTTATATATAATTGAAGTTCATATATATATAGATATGTCAAACCCAAACCAAACCCTTTGCTGTCAAGTCAATTCTGACTCATAGCAACCCTATAGGACAGAGTAGAACTACTCCATAGGATTTCCAAGGAGCATCTGGTGGATTTGAACTGTCTAACTTTTGGTTAGCAGCTGTAGCTTTTAACCACTGTGCCACCAGAGTTTCCATATATACATATATATATATATTTTAGTGTAAGGTTTTCACTTAATTCTTTTTGTTTTTTTCATTTCAGTTGTCAGTCAAGATTTTCAATCTTGTGTGTCTTAGATTTGTGAAATCAGTGAGTGTAGTCATTTTAAAGTTCATGACTCCTGTTGCTATTATCTACATGCTTGTAGGACACTTTCTGTTCTTTAAGGTTTTTCTTTGTGGTCACGTGGTCTTGTTTCCTCATATGCTTGGTTTGTTTTTTTTTATTGAGTATCAATTGTTGTAAATGTAAAATTGTAGAGAAAATTTGTGGTTCTGTGTGATGTTATCTTTGTAAAAAGTTTAATTAAATTTTCTCTTGCCATACTGTTAGCCTAAGGACAGTAATCACTTTAATCAAATAAAGGATTAAGTAATTGAAACTGGAGATATGGTCCCTTGAGTACTGATCTGTTTCCAGTTTTTCTTATTCCCAGTCAAGGGCTTCTGAGACCTACTTAAAATTTGAGTTGTTACCATAACCAAATCTGTACTTCAATCTTGCAGCCCTGTCAGTAAGACAAGTCTTCTGTTAATAAGTTCCCATAAATTGTAGACATTAAATGGTAGCTCTTATTAGAGGTTATGTTATTATTAGTATCGAACACTTCACAAGCACTTATGCCTTATGCTTACCTAACTAGATAAATATTACGACTTTGACTAGAAGCCTATCACTAGGCTCCATTGATATACTATGAGCCCAGAAAAAGTTAATCTCAATAATTGATGGAACTAAGTTAGCATGTGACAGGCATCACAGATTTCCACCTTGAAAGCCTAGGTGGAAGCAGGATCTGACAAGTGGGATGGGGTAGAATTGGGCTTTTGAACATTTTAAATGTACATAGTTATGTAAATGCACATAGTTATGTGTTAAAAAGTAACATTTTCTCTATTGAGTTTTCAGTGTTCAGAATAGAAACCAGAGCAAATTAAAATTATGTAATGAAGCAAAGATGTTTTTCTCAGCAAAGAAATTATTTACCTTGTTTTCTTTCCCCATGATGATTCACATCAGAAGAAAAGATGTAAAACTGCTAATGTAAAATTAGCTAATTAGAAACAGAATGTTGGAACCCATCAGTTCGTGAGTGTTGCTTCCAGTTGCTTTCCTGTTTGTTTAAAAAAAATTTTGGCATAGGAAAAGCTGTCATTTTCCTCCACTTGCTTCAATCTGTATATTATTTGTCGGAAGAAATTGGTAAAGCTAAATCACCTAGCCTACCTATCCCCTAAAAAAGAACCTAGTCATAAAGCCTTGATTTTCGTCAAGTTATGATATATAGACTTTACTATTTCCTATCTTCCATCCTAAGCAAATTTATTTTTTCTTATAATTTCTATAATGGTATATAATCAATTTCTTCTCAGTGCATCCATAATTGTAAACTTAATGGAATAAATTATTTCATATATTAATATCTAAAATTTAAAAACCTACAGACCTTTGAGGAGCCCTGGTAGTGCAGTGGTTAAGTGCTTGGCTGCTAACAGATAGGTTGGCAGCTAGAACCCACCAGCAGCTCCACAGAAGAAAGATGTGGTAGTCCGTTCCATAAAGATTTACAGCCTTGGAAACACTGTGGGGCAGTTCTACTCTGTCCTACAGGTTCGCTATGAGTCAGAATGGACCCAATGGCAATTCGTTTGGGTTTTTTGGTTTAGTACAGGTCTTTGAGGTCAGTATGCTCATATCGGTAGCGTATTGGTGACATATGCCCATTTGGTATCACATACTCATGTTGGTATCAGTTGCCATCTATATATATATAGAGCTGTTTTATGTTCTGTATACTGAAAAGTCACTTTGCCCAACAAGTGTTTATAAGCTTCTGTTCCTGACAGTAGTTACCCTCACATTACATGTTATCCGCAAGGTAGTTTAATTAATATAATTCAAGTTTGAGAAAGCCATCATCAATCCAATGAAATAACAGCACTGTACTTTTTAAAAAAGGAGGTATAAATGACATCTTTACACAAATATTTTATGTCTATAATATTCTATTATTTGAGCAATAGGCAATGCAATCATCTCTTTCAATGGAGAATTTACCACACTGCATGGCTTTATCTGACACTCCTTTTTTGTGGTATTCTCAAATCTGTGCCACTGTCATCTCACATTTCTCCTGACTTCTGTCCCATATCCTTGACTGTTTTTACACTTGTTCTATTGAACGAGCTATTGCTATGTCTAGATCACAAAACTTATAAAAGGCCATCATCTTCCACCAACAAACATGATTCAACTTCTAAATTTATTCTTCCTAGAAATTAAATTTTTTTTTAGCAATTAAAAAGAGGAAAGCCCTCAATGAGATGGACTGACACAGTGGCTACAACGATGGGCTCAAATATAGCAATGATTTGTGAGGATGATGCAGGACCAGGCAGTGTTCCCTTCAGTTATATATAGGGTCACCATGAGTAGAACTGACTTGACACCACCTAACAATAACAACAACAACAACAACAAGCAATTAAATTAAAAAAAAATTCTTTAAACAAATGCGCTATCTCTGATTCTCATTATGCAGCATACAATTTTAAGCCATAGGGCCAGCTTTTTTCTAGTCGATGAGTCTGGAAAACAAGGACACTGAATTCTCAGTCTCCAAAGGATCTCTGGAATACAGAGCCTCAGAAAGTTTCTTTGTCATTGTCCATATGATTCTCAAAAAGTCCAAATATTTTCTAAGACTGCTTGAGGTACACGTGAAAATGCTCGGGTTTAAGATACAATTATAATTAACCAGGTGCACTGGGAATTTTCATACATGAGCAAGATCACAGGCTATTAGTGATTTGCCACGATCCTTATTCCCCAGTGATAATAATAGCACAGAAGAGCTACTGCGAGCTCTTAGACGTATAATGGGGTTTCTTTTTCTTGTTAAAGTAGAATATAGTGTTTGAGGCAATAAGTGCTTAATTCATTGACTGATCAAAGATTTAATTGAATTTTGAGTGTCATATATTTGATTATTTTTTTTTTCTTCTTGATGTCCTCCCTGTCTGTATCAACATGGAAATTGCTTAGCAGTAGTTTTTACTGCTCCGCTGAATCTCGCTTTTTTGTCTTTACATATATTTTTTTCTTTTTGTTATGTTCTTGGCTTCTGATTCCAAATAAACATGATTTCTTCCCATTCACACATTCTATAACAGTAAATAGGAACCAAAATTAACATGGGAGAATCTTAATTTAGAGTTGACTTTGGAGCCATGGGTTGATTATTTTTCCTCCAGCAGATTGTGAAAAGATGTTATAATCTATATTACAAAGGTAGGACTCTCTGGAGAATATGAATCCACTCATAAAAATATGAAACTAGAACCACCTTTCTCCTTCTTCAGTTTAGGACAGGGTGTTGCTCTGTCAAAAGAACACGCTTGAAAGAAGTGGCTAAAGTGAATTTGCCTCTGAGGTCCAAAGACTTCGATTCCCTTTTGTTTTTTTTTTCCTTGATCCTGGTGATCGTGATCAGTGAAAAGTGCCAATAATAATACAGGCATTTGCACTGTTGCAAATTTTTAAGTGGAAACCCTTGCCAACAAACACCAGCTGTACTATGATCTTTTACTGCTGTCTCATTTCACTACTAAACAGCTTCTTTTCTCCTAGCTTGGTAATACATGATGAGGATTTCAGATCTTAGTACATATTTTATTGCGTCTTAAAAATCATACAGTTAGCATAATAAGGACATTTTGGATAAGCAACAGCGGAGAAGAAGAAAAAAAAATATCCTTGTGGCATCGATTTAATTATTTTCGTCCTCGAAGCACAGGCAAGGATCTTATTTGCATCAAATCTGTTAGAACAATGATCACTTCTGCCAGACACTATTAAATGGTTGTGTAAGCTCACCAACTCCGTAAGATGTCGCTGTAGAATTAAGATCTCAAAGCACTGATATATAAATGGAATAAGCCAAAAAAAATTATAAATTTTAAAATAAAAGCTTTCTGAGAATTTTAATAAGCTGTTGACTTTAAGACCCTTATTATCAAAACAACATAACAAATTTCCTTCTACTGATGCTTTATTTGATTCATCATTTAGGGTTTAGATTTTCCCCCTCCCTCCCCCAAATGGACAAGGCAAAACTTATGTTTGATTATCATGAAAACAAGAGTATTTTTCTAATTCATTATTTTGAATTACTGTATATGAGATGAAATATATATTTCATAAAATCTGACTTTAATTCTATTATCACATTATATATCTAGTATATCACTTTATTCAGAAGTCATAAAGGAAAGAGATGAGAAACAGCTTTGGAACCCAATGCATCTCATCTACTTGACCAAGTTTCAGCAATGAGGTGGTGCATGTTGAGTAAAAGAAATATGGAAACCGGAGGCAGAGCACATGCAATCTTCATTCTCATGCTTATACTGCTTAAATTCAGATATTAGGACTAAATCTCTTGTGCCTATGAATTCTAATCACGCTCTGGGTTTGTTTATTTTGCCATTTCACACTTTGTGCCCTTTATAGCGTGTTTGGCTTTGGCTACTGAAGCTTCTTGAGAGTAGACTTGCAGACTTCTTCCTTATGTGTAGGACTAATAATACTAAAGCAGCAAAATAAAAACAAGTCTTATACATTCAGAATGGGTTAGCCTCTGGGAATTTTTTTTTTTTAAATCTGTATGAACCTTTGTGAAGTTTGTGAAGTTGGTAGATCAGTATTAAAATCTTCACTTATCAATTAGAAAAAATTTCTGAAGTCACACAGGGAATACCTGACAGAGACAAGAGTCAAATCCGATATTAATTACAGTGTCATGGTTTTTATCCATGACAGAGACAAGAGTCAAATCTGATATTAATTATAGTGTCATCGTTTTTATCCAGGAGGCACTGTCCTTGGCACATAGAGGCAGTGACTAAGTCTGTCTATGTTTTTAATGAATTACTAGATATTACAAGCAGTCTTTTTCTAAACATATATGTAAGGAATCTATGATTTTTGATGAGTTGCTTTCTCTCTGTTGAACTATAGAACACCTCTTCTTACCATCCCATTCCTGGTTGCAACAAATCTACTTCTGGGGATTTCATAAAAACGTATCTTAGGGTTCTTACCAGAAACAGAACTAGTAAGATTATGTTTATACATAAAGAAAGATAGTATGACTAATTGGCTCAAGTGGTTTGTGACTGGCTGCTAAATGAAAATACGGCAGTTCAAACTAACCTAGCAACTAAACGGAAGAAAGTCCTGGCTATCTGATTCTGTAAAGACTACAGCCAAGAAAACCATATGGAGCTGTTCTGCTGTGTAACACATGAGTCACCACAAGTAGGGGACTGGGTTGACAGCAGCTAATAACAAAAATATAGATATATGCATATGTACACACAAACACACACATCTATCTATCTATCTATCTATCTATCTATCTATCTATCTATCTATCTATCTATCTATCTATCTATCTATCTATCTATCTATCTATCTATCTATCTATCTATCTATCTATCTATCTATCTATCTATCTATCTATCTATCTATCTATCTATCTATCTATCTATCTATCTATCTATCTATCATCTATCATCTATCTATCATCTATCTATCTATCTATCTATCTATCTATCTATCTATCTATCTATCTATCTATCTATCTATCTATCTATCTATCTATCTATCTATCTATCTATCTATCTATCTATCTATCTATCTATCTATCTATCTATCTATCATCTATCTATCTTTCTATCATCCATCATCCATCTATCTATCTATCATCTATCTATCTATCTATCTATCTATCTATCTATCTATCTATCTATCTATCTATCTATCTATCTATCTATCTATCTATCTATCTATCTGTCATCTATCATTTATCTATCTATCATCTATCTATCCATTTATCTATGCATGTATACAAAGGGGGAATGAGATTAAAAAAAAAAAAAAAGGCTCAGGTGACTGTGGAGATTGGCGAGTCCAAAATCTGTAGGTTAGTCAACAGGCCGGAAATTCCTGTAGTCTCGGTCCCAGCATCCATAGTTCAGGTGAAGAGGAGCTATTACTGCAGTCTTGTGTCCCAAAATCTGTAGGTCAGAATAGAAAGAGTGTAGGAGTTCTGGAAAGATGTCTATTTATAGTCTGTGGGCAGAATCTCCTTCGAGAAAAGCCCCTTTTCTCTCTTAAGGTCTTCAGTTGATTGATGGAAGCCCACCCACATGATGGAGGGTAATGTGCTTTACTTAAGGCCAACAGATTTAATTATATATGACTACTTCATAACAACGTCTAGACTGGGTGTTTGACCAAATAACTGAGCTAACTGACACACAAAGTTAACCATTACAGGCATTTTTACAGTTTCTCTATGAGCTGTTGTTTCACATCGACATATCGGAATTCTTAATTGTAAACTGCAGAAATTTTCTCTGGTTAACTTAAGCAGAAATATGATTTACTGAAAGGCAATATGACGATGATGGATCAATAGGAAGGCTGAAGAAACTAACCACGGTGGGAGCTAGAGAAGGCTAGTCACTGTGAAGAACAAAGCAGATCAAGAGTCTTCTTAGAGCACTGCTACTGGCCCTGAGACTCTATACTGCCTTTCAGGCCATAGCTGGGCTCTTTGCTATTCTACCAGACTTAAAAGTACTGTAGTCACCCCAAATATTCTCTGAAGGCCCCTACTTTTTTAGTACTCTCTAAAAATATAATGCCTTGAGTTGGAGCCCAAGCTTGACTATGCTTAGGCCATATGAATGACTAAATGTAAAAGCCAGCTCTTAAAATTTTTTTGTAGATGCACATAAGACAAGCTGAGCTATTGTGTCTCTATGACACACGCTTCCAAATGTCCCCTAGGGCTAAGTTATCGTAAGAAACTGAATGTAAAATAAGTAAGGGATTACTTGACACAAGAGTAGGAAGAAATAAAATAATGGTTTTTTGGCAACTTTGTGGTTGTCAGGTTAAATGTCCTTCCGGGTCATCTTCTGCCTGACAAGAGAGTGTTGAATGACTAGGTTCTTCATATGTAAGATGAAGAGGTATACTAATTTAACATGGGGATTCTGAATAAAAACTAATTACGACTTAATCTGCAATTTGATTTTTATTCTTCCACAGCAAGTATTCACCATGGTGTAGGCATAAAAGTCAACACTGGAAGTAATAGAATTTAGAAGAGAACTTAATCTCACTTCTGAGATTTTTGAAGGCTGCTTCGAGTTTTCAAGCGCTGATTCTGTGGCCAGGGCTACAACTGTTGTGCTTGTGCCCAAGCCCACATTGCCGACAGGCAGAGTGAAAGGCCATTTTTCTCCTTTGACAAATATCTGAATGGTCTTAAAACCACTATATATTGAAGAATGAGGCACAGCTCCATAAGATGAAAATGAATTTGGAATAAAATTTCAAACATTTTCTTTTCTTAAGCTCTTCTTTTATTTGACAAAGCTTGGCCATGTAACATAAACATTTTGATGGGGTTTATTTTACATAGTATTTAACAACATATTTATTTGTAGATAATTGCTTACAAATATTTTCATTTTATAAGTAGATCTTTAGTATTAAAGTGCATTTTGTTGTTGCCAGTCGCTGTTGAGTTGGCTCTAACTCAGGTACAACAGAATTAAATGGTAGTGGAAAGTACATTTTATATATTATTTAATTTATATAAATTATACAGATTATTCACAAATTACACTTAGTGAGATCTGAAGGTCAAAGCCTTCCACAAACACCCTGGGAAATACGGTAGGGCTTTACCATCACTTTACAGCGCTTCAGATTCAGAGGACCTTCCTTCGCCTGTAGAGTTACAAATGTCTGGCATTCTCGCTCAGTTTTAACAAGATTCACCCATACCTCCATGAATTTGACAAAGATCAGCTCAAGGAATAAAAATTATTTCAATTGATTTATTCAGTCTTTGATTTTGTCAGCTGGAAGAATATTTGGAGAAAAAACATTTTGAAGTGGCTTCTCTTCTAAGATGTTGTTGTATGTGTTTCCTGCGACGGAGAAAATACATAATCATCTCGTCAGCAAGAAGGGGTAACACGCAGGTTCATTATGTACTTACACTTCTTTTTGTCTTTTATTTCAAAGATCTTATAAATTATAGTTGATCTTCCGTTTTGTAGATCTTCAAACCCAGAAAGAGGGGAACAGCATGTCTTTCCCTTTAAAAAAATGGAGTGAATAACAAGGCTAAATTGTATCTTTTACATGTAAGACTCAAATTTTTCTAAACATAAGTTTGAGTCACCTTAAAATATTGCTTGTTTTTCAAAATAGGAAAAGAATACTCGCTTAATGTTCCCTTATTCAGGATATTCAGATTCTTATGCAACTCTGTTCTTATTGCATATGTCATCCTGGCCATAAATATAAGCCTTTTATGTTTGCCTTCTTAATATTTCTGACCTCATTTAAAATAAAATATAATACTATAGGGAGTTACTAGAAGACATCAGGAAAATTTTCATTTTCTAATTGCACAGGAGAACAGAAAGACTAGCAAAAACGAGTTGAAATTACTAGTGCATGAAGCACAGAGGTGATGCCGATTGGCTGACAGACCTCCAATTTCACACCACTGCAGTACATTCTTTGGTAAATTTAATGGAAGAAAGAACAAACCAAGCAGAAGCAATCTAACACAGCCAAGCAAATGTCTGTTTAATAGATGCCAGTTCTTTAGAAAATGTTAATAACAATGCCACGTGTTCAGATTTTGCAGAGTCAGGAGATAAAATGATTATGTTCCTGTGGGTCACCGCATGTTGTCCTTGGCGTCATCATTGTCTTCTGTAGAAAAAAAATGCCTAAGGGTTACCACAGGCTGATAGACATGGCATGCCAAATTACACGCCGCATCACACCATCTGCCAACCCACAGATTTCTCAAGATGCCACAGCACTACAGTGAAAAACCTTATGATTCTGAGTACTTTAGAGAAGACAGGTATTTTCTGATCTACTATCCCGAATTATTTTTATGGAACTGAAGATAAAGTATGTATGACATGGTGTGAGTGCCAAAGACATCCTAATTAGGGGAAAATTCCAAAAGCCTAACCCTGAAGAGCTCACTAAGTCTAACAGAAGAGAGTCTGAATTCAGCTAGTGGCACTTGTTCTATTCTCATTTTTAATTAGCATCAAGGAGTTTAATTAGAAGTATAGCATATGAGAATCAGAGTAATTGCAACAGCTAGAAGGAACCAAAGATTTCTGTGGTCCAGCTGTGTCATTTTTCCCAATAAGTAAAGGAACAAGTGAGGGAGAGAGGAAATTATCAGGGCCTCAGATGGAAACATGTATGTTTGTGGGCTGGCTGGAAAAAATACAAAGGCATATAGAGAGCATGCATTAAGTGCATTTTCATTTTATTCAAAGCTTGCCCTATTTCTGTAGATTGCAGTGATTTGGATACTGAACAAGGAAAACATACAAATGACATAGGTTCTCATTAAGGTGCTATGCTTTCTATGCCTTCTCAGGGCACCTCTATGAAACATGGGTCTCACAGTCAATAGATCTTATTATTTAATTTGCTGATTCATTCACTTTTTTATTCATTTAGTAACTATTTTTGAGCAGTATTTATGGACCAGACACTACACTAGGTAGGAAGTAAAATGTGGAGGAGAAAAGAAAGGATGGGACTCATTCACACCAAGGAAAGAACCTCTAGACTTAATTAAGCAGCATCTGGCTGCCTTAGGACATGCTCTACTTTAACTAACATACCACTTCAACTGAATTCTCCACTGTGCAATCAAGCTCCTCACTTGGCTACCGACATGACAGTATTAATGAGTTTTTTATACCCTTTAGCAAGCAGAACTAACCCAGGAGTCAGGAGTTCTGGGTTCTAGTCCTGGTTCTGCCAGGACATTAGCTGAGAGAAACAGGGCAAAATCTCCTACTCTCAGTTTGCTGATAAAACGAAACTGGTAAGATTATACAGTTTTTAAGGACATTTACAGCTCCAATACTTCCTGTTTTTATGAGTTTGTTGTGATTGTACCTAAGTGAAGCAAGGTAGCCAAAGTGATGCGGAAGTATATGGGAATGTGAAGACATTAAGGAGAGACTCCTTGGCAGGGTTTATCAGGGTTTTCAAGTTCAAATCTTTTGGTTAATTAGTTTCTCTGCTCATCTTATTCTTTACCTTGAGGGTATATGTTGAATAATGTGTTGAGGAATATGTTGGGTTCAATTTCAGATCACTGGAATTCCTTCTATGAAGTCAAATTATCTCTTGGGTGAGAAGGTACCTAACAGAATTAACTTTGTATATGAATTTTTCAGATGAAAACAAAACAAAACGAACAGGCATGTCAGGTGGCCTTTAAACCAGGTAGAAATAAGCTAAATTTGAAAGCAATTCATTATGTATTTCTAAAATTTCTTACTTGTGAGGTAAAATCAAAGATGAAAATCTTTTCTGAAATACATGATAAAAATCAATTCGACAGAAGTTATTGACCACCTATAATGCGTAAGGCGCTTTACTCTGCATTGTGATAGAGGTAATAATTGCCATCATTTATGTGACAGACACTAATAATCGTTGTCGTCTATGTGCATTTACTACATTTGAGTTACTGTTCTAAGTTAATTATAGGTACTAATTCATTTACTCCTTACAACCCTAAAGATCTATGAGAAATTTAGTAGATATATCCAAAGCAACATGAAGTTGTAGAAGGAATATCCATTCTAGTATCAGATGATTTGGAAAATTCTACTCAATTCATTTGATGCTTGTTTAAGGAATTCTCTGGAAATGGAGGTAGATGAGCCTTTACACATTTAGGAAAAAAAACACCTGTAGTGACAAATTAACCAATGTATTCTTTTAAAGCTATAAACTGTACATGCTGAATAGATGATCTCAAGTGTTCTATCTTCAGTAGCTTTTGAAGCTATTATATTTATCTAATGACATGTTATTGGTTTAAGAACAAATAATGATAGCAACAGATGAAGAAATATTAACACTGATAAAGAAAATAAATAAAAGATGGAAGCTGGCCTGTTTTTATAGATTTGTTGTTAGGTGCCATCAAGTCGATTTCAACTCATAGAGAACCTTTATATGACAGAATGAAACACTGCCTGATCCTGAGCCATCCTTACAATCGATGTCATGCTTGAGCCCATTGTTGCAGCCCCTGTGTTAATCCATCTCTTTGAAGGTCTTCCTCTTTTTAGTTGACCCTCTAATTTACCAAGCATGATGTCCTTCTCCAGGGAATGGCCCCCCATGATAACATGTACAAGGTATGTGAGATAAAGTCTCACTGCCCCGGCTTCTAAGGAGCATTTTTTTTTTTTTGTACTTCTTCCAACACAGATTTGTTCATTCTTTTGGCTGTCCTTGGCATATTTAATATGCTTTGTCAACACTGTCATTCAAAGGCATCAATTCTTCTTCAGGCTTCCTTAGTCATTGCCCAGGTTTCATGTGCATATGAGGCGATAGAAAACGCCATGACATGTGTCAGACGCACCTTAGTTTTCAAGGTGACATCTTTGCTTTTTAACACTCTAAAGAGATCTTTTGCAGCAGATTTGCCCAATGCAATGTGTAGTTTGATTTCTTGACTGCTGCTTCCATGGGTGTTGATTATAGATCCAAGCAAAATGAAATCCTTGACAAATACAATCTTTTCTCCATTTATCATGATGTTACTTATTGGTTTAGTTAAGAGGATTTTTGTTTTATGTTGAGACGTAATCCATACTGAAGGCTCTAGTCTTTGATCTACATGGATAAGCACTTCAAGCCCTCTTTGCTTTCAGCAAGCAAGGTTGTGCCATCTGCATAACACAGATTGTTGATGAGTCTTCCTCCAGTCCTTGATACAGCATTCTTCATATAGTCCAGCTTCTTGGATTATTTGTTCAGCATACAGATTGAATACCTACGATGAATGGATACAACCCTGACGTACACCGTTCCTGATTTTAATCCATGAAATATCCCCTTGTTCTGTTCGAATGACTGCCTCTTGATCTATATACAGGTTCCTCATGAGCACAATTGAGTGTTCTGGAATTCCTGCTCCTCACAATGTTACCCATAATTTGTTATGATCCACAGTCAAATGTCTTTACATAGTCAATAAAACACAGGTGAACATCCTTTTGTTATTCTCTGCTTTTAGCCAAGATCCATCTGACATCAGCAATGATATCCCTCATTCTACATCCTCTTCTTATTCTGGCTTGAATTTCTTGCAGTTCTCTGTCAATGTACTGCTGCAGCCACTTTTCAATGATCTTCAGCAAAATTTTAATTGCCTGAGATATTAATGATATTCTTTGGTAAATTCTACATTAGGTTCGATAAACCAAAAAACCAAATGCGGTGCCGTCGAGTCGATTCTGACTCATAGGGACCCTATAGGACACAGTAGAACTTCCCCATGGAGTTTCCAAGGGGCACCTGGTGGGTTTGAACTGCTGACCCTTTGGTTAGCACCTGTGGCACTTAACCATTACACTACCAGGGTTTCCGATAGGATTGTAAAGAGAGTTTCTTATATTTACGGTAGCAAAGAAAGGGAATATAGAAAAGAAACAAATGCATGTTAATACAAAGTTCTTTCCAGGCTAAAGAGCAAGAAAGAATTTTAGAAGCAGGAAATATAATTCAGAGAAAATAACACTGAATTAAGAAATAGTATAGAGATATTATGCTCAGATTAATATTTAGATAATCCGTTTTTAAAAGAAATTTACTACCTTTAAGAGAATGTATAACTTAAGATGGCTGAATTTAATTTAAAAATCTTAGGGGAAACTCATTTAGTGTTCATTAAATTTAAGTTAACATTACAAAAGTTTTTGGAGAGAAGATTGCATGATATCTATTCACGAAGCTCATGAAAAAGGTAGACTTTTCCTCATTCAAAACTAATGCAGCATGGTGATATAAATGCAAAAAGAATAGGAAAAAAATAAAGAAAAGTAAGGATATAAAATGAAGAAATTATGACATATTATTAAACAGGCATATTTTAGCTAAAAATGAAAGACTAATTCTAATTTAGTCTTGATTAAAATTTTTCAAAGCAGTTTTTAATTCTAAAATGTGTTTATTTAATTTTTTAAAAAATTTGTTGTTTTTGTTGAGGATATACACCAAAATATACACCAATTCAACAGTTTCTACGTGTATCACTCAGTGACATTGATTACATTTCTCAAGTTGTGCAACCATTCTCACCCTCTTTTCTGATTTGTTCCCCCCTGACGTGAATTTACCATCCCCTAAGGTTCCTATCTAACCTTTTGAGTTGCTGTTATCAATCTGATCCCATATATTAAAAAAAAAAAAATTCTTAAAACAAGGTAACACTCAAGGCAGACATTTTTTATTAGTTAAGATGAATTATTGTTTGGTTTTAAGAAGAGTTCAGAGGATATTTTTGGTTTAAGTTTTAAAGATTATCTCAGGGGAATACTTTCAGGGGTTCATCCAACTTTCATGGCTCCAGGAAGTCTGGAGTCCATGAAAATTGTAAATTCTGTCAGAAATTTCCCCCTTTTGGTCAGGATTCATCTATAGAACCTTTTACCAAATGTTCAGTGACAGTAAGCAGGCAAGATCCAGCTCTTCTGTTGTCATGGCAAAGAAGCAGTTGCTCATAGAGGCAGTTAGCTACACATTCCATATCCTCCTCCTATTACTAAATCTCCTTTTCCTCTTGTTGCTCCAGGTGAATAGAAACCAATTATTGTGCTATGGATGGCCACTTGCAACCTTTTAAGACCCCGGGCACTAAGCAATGAACAAGGAGGTAGAAAAAGCACTAAACATGCTATTAGGCCAATTAACCAGAATGTCTCATGAAACCATAACCCTAAACCTCCAGACCAAGAAATAAAATCCCATGAGGTTTTGCTTATACATGTGCAGCCTCAATAGCTACACTTTTCCTTTGTCTTTGTTGTAAATAGGCACATAGACAAATGGAATAGAAATGAGAGTCCAAAAATAAATCCATATATTTATGGTCAACTGATTTCTCACAAGGGTGTTAAATCCATTTGATGGGGAAAAAAGGGTCCTTCAATAAATGGTGCTGGGAAAATTGGATTTCCACATGCATAGAAATGAATCCATTATGCACACCATACACAAGAACAAATTCAAAATAGATTAAGGACCTAAATGTACAAACTAAAATCATAAAATTCTTAGAAGAAAAAACAGTGGCAATGCTGTCAGACCTAGTTTTAACAACAGATTATATAATAAAATAGCAAAAGCATGAACAGCAAAAGACTAAATAAATAGGACCTTATAAAAATTAAAAACTTTTGTTCATCAAAAGACTTTACCAAAAAGTAAAAAGACAAGCTACCAACTAGAAGAATAGCCATATATCCATATATCCAACAAGAATCTAATAACCAAAATTCATATAGAATGTTGACAACTTAACAACAAAAAAAAAAATAACCACAAAATGTGCAAAGGGCTTGGATAGATGTTTCACCCAAAAGGACGTTCGGTTGGCCACTAAACACATGAAAATGTGTTCATTGTCATTAGCCACAAGAAAGATGCAAATAAAAATCACACTGAGATACCATTTCACTCCCACCTTTATGGCATCATGCTTGGTAAAGTAGGGCCTCACTGAAAAAGAGTATGACGCTCAAAGTGATAGATTAACACAGTGGCTGCAGCAATGAGCTCAAACAGCAAAGATTGTGAGGATGGTGCAGTACCAGGCGGTGTTTTGTCCTGTCTTAAATAAGTTTTCTGTAAGTCAGAATCAACGTGACAGCACTTGTCTTAGTTATCCAGTGCTGCTATAACAGAAATACCACAAGTGGATGTCTTTAACAAAGAGAGATTTATTCTCTCACAGCCTAGTAGGGTAAAAGTCTGAATTCAGGTGCCAGATCCAGGGAATGGCTTTCTCTCTCTGTCGGCTCTGGAGGAAGGTCCTGGTCATCGATCTTCACATGGTCTAGGAGCTTCTCCAAGCAGGATCCTCAGGTCCAAAGGACACATTCTGCTGTGGGTGCTGCTTTCTTGGTGGTATGAGGTCCCCAACTCACAGCTCATTTCCTTTTCTTTTTATCTCTTGTAAAATAAAAGGTGAAGCAGGGCACACCCCAGGGAAACTCCCTTTACATTGGATCAGGGACATGACCTGAGTACATCCCTCTCTAATCCTCTTTAACATAATCTAACCTTGCCTCATTAACCACAAGCAGAGATTAGGGTTTACAACACATAGGAAAATTACATCAATCATGACATGGAGGACAACTGCACAACACTGAGGATCATGGCCTAACCAAGTTGACACATATTTTTGGGGGGGTCACAATTCATTCCATAACTGCCTAACAACAACAGAATGGCTAATATAAAACAAACAAACAGAAAATAAAAAATGTTTTCAAAGATATGGGAAGATTGGTACCTTTACCCATTGCTGGTGGGAATTCAAAATGATACAGCCATTGTGAAAACAGTGTTGTGCTTCCTCAAAAAAGCTAAAAACAGAACTACCATATGACCCAACAATTGCACTTGAAAGCACAGAGTGAAACAGGCTTGTACACCAATGTTCATTGCAGCACTATTCACAATAGCCAAAAGGTGGAAACAACTTAAATGCCCATCAAGAGACGGATGGATAAACAAAATGTGGTACATAAAAACAATGGAATACTATTTAGCCAGTAAGAGAAATGAAGTCTTGACCAATGCTACAACATGGATGGGGCTGGAAGACAGTATGCTGTATGAAATAAGTCAATCACAAAGGCACAAATGTTGTGTAACCTAACTTATGTAAGAAGACAAGAAAAGGCAAATGTATAGAGAAAAAAGTTTATTTGTGTTTACCAGGGGTGGGAGGAAGAGGGAAAGAGAGGGTTAACTGTGATGGGAATATTGCATTGATTATTGTAATTGCTGTCAATAAGTTGTACACCTAAAATTTCTTTTAAAGATCTCTAAAAGTATTATGAACATAATACGGATGTAATTAAATATGTTCAACAACAACAACAAAAAAGTAGTTTAATTAATTCATCAATCAGTGGATTTTTTGCCTTTTGGGGGGCATACAAAGAAATTGTTACTATGATTATCATATCCTAGTAAAACGGAAAATTAGTTAAAACCAGTAAGTACTGAGAAGACAGAACCTTGGAATTGCATCAGATAACTTGATATTGCTTGGCACACACACTCCTCCATTTTTGCCATCAAAATTTTGATAAATGAGACAATCAGAAACTATTTAGTTTTACTTGGATAATGATCAATAAGAAGAAAGCGTATTTAGAGAAAACCCAGCAGCCAGTCAGTTTGATCATCTTCTATTTGGCTTTACAACCTATTATTTTTAAGTATACAAAAATTTAGAATTGTCATAAAAATAGTGTTTTTCTGTTTTATCACTAGGGGAATGCTGAAGAAGATCACTATGCTCGTGATGGGATGTAGTGCAAACTATAATGTGACCCAGATAATGACATACTCGTGGCAGCTGCAGCTATAGAAATCTCGCTTTACAGTCATGAACAGGTAGCATAAAGTAAGATGGCTTTGCCCCATTAGTGAGATATCCTCCCTTTTTCTGCATGGTCATGCATACTAAATGCATAGGGAGGATAAAAGTTGACCCAAGAAGTAATCAAAAAATAGCAAATTTTAAATGAAGCAGACGATGCCACCCTCAGGTTCTGTGAAATCTCCTTAGCTGGGAGAAAGAATAATGGCGCCAGGATTCTGGAGGGAATAACGACTTGAATATACAGAAGAGCAAATGAAACTATTCACTATCTACAACCAAGCCATCATCATATCTTCCCTGGAATGTTCAAAAGCCCCAGCTTCTACTCTTGCCCTCTTAAAACTAGCTGTTAAAATAGCTATCAGAGTGATATATTAAAAATGGAAATCAGGTCATATACCTCTTTTGCTTCAAAGTTTTCAATGGTTTCTTATAAAACTCAAACTATTCAACCTAATTTATAAACCCCTTACATGAACTGGTTTTCACTTACCTCCACAAGTGTATCACTTGCCACTCCCTGTTTTGTCCAATTTGTTCAGAAGGCCAAGATTATCTTCTTAATGACCTTGAATTCATTACACTCATTTGCATCAGGTCCTTTCTTGCTCTAGGGCATTTGCAATGGCTGTTTTTATTTTATTTTATTTTATTTGTTCTTTTTAACAGTATTCCTTTTGATTTCTGTCTTTAACAGGTGACTTCCTGTCAGCCAAGTCTCAGCTCGAAATGTCACATCTTCAGAGAGGCATTTCCTGATCAGTCCATCTAAAGTATTACTGGTATATCTTCATGCAATTTTCTCCTTTTAATTCTCTGTATGAAGATTAGTACTCTCGGAAGGTTTGTTAATTGCTTATTTATTATCTGTATTAGTCAGCTTTGATGTGGTAACAAACAATCCCCAGACACAATCACTTCTAACAATAAAGGTTTATTTCTCCATCACATCACGTTCATGATGCTGGAGACTACAGTGCTGCTCTGCATCTCTCTGTGGGTAGGCTATTGCTCTATTTTACAAGCTCTTTCATTCCAGGACCCAAGTTGAAATAATACTTCTTGTACAGATATGTATATTCTTGTAACAGAGGGGAGATTTATTACAACCCTTAAATCTTCTGCTTGGATATGGTGTATATCATGTCTATTCACATTCTATTGCCAGAACAAGCCACATGGCAAAGACTAAAGTCAATGAGGTGAGAATACATATTCCTTTCATGGGGGAACATGGACTAGTCACATGGCAATAAGTGCAGATTTATAATCCTCTTAAAAGGGAGAAAAGAATGAAAAATTTCAAACAGCAATACAGTTGACTACATAATATTTTTAGTCACTTGAATATAAATTGCATTAAAGCAGGGCTTTTTCTCTCTTCTTCACTGCACTAACTCTAGAACTCAGCAGGGAACACATATGTGGAGTGAATAATGAGTGAATGCATAAATACTCTCAACCCATCACCCCATTGCCAATTAGCCAAAATTTATGAGGGCTTTATGTTGTGCTTGGAAAAACTGGTGGCATAGTAGTTAAGGTCAGCAGTTTGAATCCACCAAGTGTTCCTTGGAAGCTCTATGAGGCGGTTCTCATCTGTCTTACAGAGTCGCTATGAGTCAGAATCAACTTGATGACAATACGTTTGGTTTTTGGTTTTGGTTTATTACTGTTATAGTTTTGATGGATAAAACAAAATGCTCTATAATATGGGTTTATAATGACTATTTATTAATGATGACTTATTTTCAGACTATATTTTCCATTTATATAAAATGAAATGACAACCAGTTACCTGAAGGTCTCATTCTAGAAACTGCTCTCCACACCTATCAATGAGGCACTATATAACCTAATCTAACCTGTTGCCATCTACTGGATTCTGACTCAGAGCGACCCTGTAGGACAGAGTAGAACTGCCCCATACAGTTTCCAAGGAGAGCCTGGTGGATTTAAACCACCGGCCTTTTGGTTAGCAGCCGTAGCACTTAACCACCACACCAGGGTTTCCATAAGACTAATAATCATGAATTAGCCTGTTTTTTTTTTTCTACTATATTTCAGACACTTGTTAAGCTATTTTCCTATATTGTCTCTCATATAATCTTCCTAACAATATTTTCAATGTTTGTTATCCCCATTTGAGGAAAGAAAGAAAAAAAAAAAACCCAAGAGCACACAACTGAAAGTGATATGTGGTATGAAGCTGAGATGAGATGTGATCACACGTCTGATTAATTTAAAAAGAGCCCTTATTCACTAATGTCAACTTCTTACCCATAAGAAATGTTTAGCTCAAACCTTTCTCCGACAGAGTGGCTGTTGGGTTTGAAGCCCCCGCCTTTTGATTAGCAGCTGGGTGTTTAACCACAGTGCCACTAGGACTCTTTTTTTTTTTTTATAATTTTTATCGAGCTTTAAGTGAACGTTTACAAATCAAGTCAGTCTGTCACATATAAGCTTATATACACCTTACTCCATACTCCCACTTACTCTCCCCCTAATGAGTCAGCCCTTCCAGTCTCTCCTTTCGTGACAATTTTGCCAGTTTCTAACCCTATCTACCCTCCTACCACCTCCAGACAGGAGATGCCAACACAGTCTCAAGTGTCCACCTGATACAAGTAGCTCACTCTTCATCAGCATCTCTCTCCTGCCCATTGTCCAGTCCCTTCCATGTCTGATGAGTTGACTTCGGGAATGGTTCCTGTCCTAGGCCAACATAAGGTTTGGGGACCATGACCGCTGGGATTCCTCTAGTCTCAGTCAGACCATTAAGTCTTTTTATGAGAATTTGGGGTCTGCATCCCACTGATCTCCTGCTCCTTCAGGGGTTCTCTGTTGTGCTCCCTGTCAGGGCAGTCATCGGTTGTGGCCGGGCACCATCTAGTTCTTCTGGTCTCAGGATGATGTAAGTCTCTGGTTCATGTGGCCCTTTCTGTCTCTTGGGCTCATAGTTATCATGTGACCTTGGTGTTCTTCATTCTTCTTTGATCCAGGTGGGTCGAGACAAATTGATGCATCTTAGATGGCCACTTGTTAGCATTTAAGACCCCAGATGCCACATTTCAAAGTGGAATGCAGAATGTGTTCATAATAGAATTATTTTGCCAATTGACTTAGAAGTCCCCTTAAGCCATAGTCCCCAAATCCCTGCCCTTGCTCCGCTGACCTTTAAAGCATTCAGTTTATCCCGGAAACTTCTTTGGTTTTGGTCCAGTCCAGTTGAGCTGACCTTCCGTGTATTGAGTATTGTCCTTCCCTTCACCTAAAGGAGTTCTTATCTACTAACTAATCAGTAAATAACCCTCTCCCACCCTCCCTCCCCCCCTCGTAACCACAAAAGTATGTGTTCTTCTCAGTTTATACTATTTCTCAAGATCTTATAATAGTGGTCTTATACAATATTTGTCCTTTTGCTTCTGACTCATTTCACTCAGCATAATGCCTTCCAGGTTCCTCCATGTTATGAAAAGTTTCACAGATTCGTCACTGTTCTTTATTGATGCGTAGTATTCCATTGTGTGAATATACCACAATTTATTTACCCATTCATCCGTTGATGGACACCTTGGTTGCTTCCAGCTTTTTGCTAGTGTAAACAGTGCTGCAATAAACATGGGTGTGCATATATCTGTTCGTGTGAAGGCTCTTATTTCTCTAGGGTATATTCCGAGGAGTGGGATTTCTGGGTTGTATGGTAGTTCTATTTCTAACTGTTTAAGATAACGCCAGATAGATTTCCAAAGTGGTTGTACCATTTTACATTCCCACCAGCAGTGTATGAGAGTTCCAATCTCTCCGCAGCCTCTCCAACATTTATTATTTTGTGTTTTTTGGATTAATGCCAGCCTTGTTGGAGTGAGATGGGATCTCATCATAGTTTTAATTTGCATTTCTCTAATGGCTAATGATCGAGAGCATTTTCTCATGTATCTGTTAGCTGCCTGAATATCTTCTTTAGTGAAGTGTGTGTTCATATCCTTTGCCCACTTCTTGATTGGGTTGTTTGTCTTTTTGTGGTTGAGTTTTGACAGAATCATATAGATTTTAGATTTAGGCGCTGGTCGGAGATGTCATAGGTGAAAATTCTTTCCCAATCTGTAGGTGGTCTTTTTACTCTTTGTTGAAGTCTTTAGATGAGCATAGGTGTTTGATTTTTAGGAGCTCCCAGTTATCTGGTTTCTCTTCGTCATTTTTGGTAATGTTTTGTATTTAGTTTATGCCTTGTATTCAGGCTCCTAACGTTGTCCCTATTTTTTTTTTCCATGATCTTTATCATTTTAGTCTTTATGTTTAGGTCTTTGATCCACTTGGAGTTAGTTTTTGTGCATGGTGTGAGGTATGGGTCCTGTTTCATTTTTTTGCAAATGGATATCCAGTTATGACAGCACCCTTTGTTAAAAATGCTATCTTTTCCCCAGTTAACTGACACTGGGCCTTTGTGAAATATCAGCTGCTCATATGTGGATGGATTTATATCTGGGTTCTCAATTCTGTTCCATTGGTCTATGTGCCTGTTGTTGTACCAGTACCAGGCTGTTTTGACTACTGTGGGTGTATAATAGGTTCTAAAATCAGGTAGAGTGAGGCCTCCCACTTTCTTCTTCTTTTTCAGTAATGCTTTACTTATCTGAGGCTTCTTTCCCCTCCTTATGAAGCTGGTGATTTGTTTCCCCATCACATTAAAAAATGACATTGAAATTTGGATCAGAAGTGCATTGTATGTATAGATGACTTTTGGTAGAATAGACATTTTTACTATGTTAAGTCTTCCTATCCATGAGCAAGGTATGTTTTTCCACTTGAGTAGGTCCTTTTTAGTTTCTTGTAGTAGTACTTTATAGATTTCTTTATACAGGTCTTTTACATCTTTGGTAACATTTATTCCTAAGTATTTTATCTTCTTGGGCGTTACTGTGAATGGTATTGATTTGGTGATTTCCTCTTCAATGTTCTTTTTGTTGATGGAGAAGAATCCAAGTGATTTTTGTATGTTTATCTTATAACCTGAGACTCTGCCAAACTCTTCTATTAGTTTCAGTAGTTTCCTGGAGGATTCCTTAGAGTTTTCTGTGTATAAGATCATGTCATCTGCAAATAGAGATAACTTTACTTCCTCCTTGCTAATCCGGATGCCCTTTATTTCTTTGTCTAGTCTAATTGCTCTGGCTAGGACTTCTAGCACAATGTTGAATAAGAGCGGTGATAAAGGGCATCCTTGTCTGGTTCCCGTTCTCAAGGGAAATGCTTTCAGGCTCTGTCCATTTAGAGTGATGTTGGCTGTTGGCTTTGCATAGATGCCCTTTATTATGTTGAGGAATTTTCCTTCAATTCCTATTTTCGTGAGAGTTTTTATCATAAATGGGTGTTGGACTTTGTCAAATGCCTTTTCTGCATCAATTGATAAGATCATGTGGTTTTTATCTTTTGTTTTATTTATATGGTGGATTACATTAATGGTTTTTCTAATATTAAACCAGCCTTGCATACCTGGTATAAATCCCACTTGGTCATGGTGGATTATTTTTTTGATATGCTGTTGAACTCTATCGGCTAGAATTTTGTTGAGGATTTTTGCATCTATGTTCATGAGGGATATAGGTCTATAATTTTCTTTTTTTGTGATGTCTTTGCCTGGTTTTGGTATCAGGGTTATAGTGGCATCATAGAATGAGTTAGGCAGTATTCCATTATTTTCTATGCTTTGAAATACCTTTAGTAGTAGTGGTGTTAACTCTTCTCTGAAAGTTTGGTAGAACTCTGCAGTAAAGCCATCCGGGCCAGGGCTTTTTTTTGTTGGGAGTTTTTTGATTACCTTATCAGTCTCTTTTTTGTTATCTGTCTATTTAGTTGTTCTACTTCTGAATGTGTTAGTTTAGGTAGGTAGTGTTTTTCCAGGAATTCATCCGTTTCTTCTAGGTTTGCAATTTGTTAGAGTATAATTTTTCATAATAATCTGATATGATTCTTTTAATTTCAGTTGGGTGAATTGTGATGTGGCCCATCTCATTTCTTATTCGGGTTATTTGTTTCCTTTCCTGTATTTCTTTAGTCAGTCTGGCCGATGGTTTATCGATTTTGTTAATTTTTTCAAAGAACCAGCTTTTGGCTTTGTTAATTCTTTCAATTGTTTTTCTGTTCTCTAATTCATTTAGTTCAGCTCTAATTTTTATTATTTGTTTTCTTCTGGTGCCTGATGGATTCTTTTCTTGCTCACTTTCTATTTGTTCAAGTTGTAGGGACAGTTCTCTGATTTTGGCTCTTTCTTCTTTTTGTATGTGCGCACTTATCGATATAAATTGGCCTCTGAGCATTGCTTTTGCTGTGTCCCAGAGGTTTTGATAGGAAGTATTTTCATTCTCATTGCGTTCTATGAATTTCTTTATTCCTTCCTTAATGTCTTCTATAACCCAGTCTTTTTTGAGCAGGGTATTGTTCAGTTTCCAAGTATTTGATTTCTTTTCCCTAATTTTTCTGTTATTGATTTCCACTTTTATGGCCTTGTGGTCTGAGAAGATGCTTTGTAATATTTCGATGTTTTGGATTCTGCAAAGGTTTGTTTTATGACCTAATATGTGGTCTATAGAAAAAAAAGTATACTTTGCAGCAGTTGGGTGGAGAGTTCTGTATAAGTCAACGAGGTCAAGTTGGTTGATTGTAGCAATTAGGTCTTCCCTGTCTCTATTAAGCTTCTTACTGGATGTCCTGTCCTTCTCCGAACGTGGTGTGTTGAAGTCTCCTACTATAATTGTGGAGGTGTCTATCTCGGTTTTCAGTTCTGTTAAAGTTCGTTTTATGTGTCTTGCAGCTCTGTCATTGGGTACATAAATATTTAATATGGTTGTATCTTCCTGGTCAATTGTCCCTTTTATCTTTATGTAGTGTCTTTCTTTATCCTTTTTGGTGGATTTAAGTTTAAGGTCTATTTTGTCAGAAATTAATATTGCTACTCCTGCTCTTTTTTGCTTATTGATCGCTTGATATGTTTTTTTCCATCCTTTGAGTTTTAGTTTGTTTGTGTCTCTAAGTCTAAGGTGTGTCTCTTGTAGGCAGCATATAGACAGATCGTGTTTCTTTATCCAGTCTGAGACTCTCTGTCTCTTTATTGGTGCGTTTAGCCTATTTATATTCAGCATAATTATACATAAGTATTTTTTTTTATGTGTTTAGTGCTGTCATTTTGATGCTTTTTTATGTGTGTTGTTGACAATTTCATTTTTCCACTTACTTTTTTGTGCTGAGACGTTTTTCTTTGTAAATTGTGTGTTCCTCATTTTCGTAGTATTTGACTTTATGTTTGCTGAGTTGTTATGTTTTTCTCGGTTTTTATTTTGAGTTATGGAGTTGTTATACCTCTTTGTGGTTACCTTAATACTTACCCCTATTTTTCTAAGTAAAAACCTAACTTGTATTGTCCTATATCGCCTTGTATCCCTCTCCATATGGCAGTTCTATGCCCCCGTATTTAGTCCCTCTCTTTGATTATCGTGATCTTCTACATATAGACTTCAATGATTCCCTGTTTTGAGTGTTTTTTTTTTTTTTTAATTAATCTTAATTTGTTTTTGTGATTTCCCTATTTGAGTTGATATCAGGATGCTCTGTTCTGTGACCTTGTGTTGTGCCGGTATCTGATATTATTGGTTTTCTGACCAATTTCCTTTAGTATTTCTTGTAGCTTTGGTTTGGTTTTTGCAAATTCTCTAAGCTTTTGTTTATTTGTAAATGTGTTAATTTTGCCTTCATATTTGAGAGAGAGTTTTGCTGGATATATGATCCTTGGCTGGCAGTTTTTCTCCTTCAGTGCTCTATATAGGTCATCCCATTGCCTTCTTGCCTGCATGGTTTCTGCTGAATAGTCTGAACTTATTGATTCTCCTTTGTAGGAGACCTTTCTTTTATCCCTGGCTTCTTTTAAAATTTTCTCTTTATCTTTGGTTTTGGCAAGTTTGATGAGAATATGTCTTGGTGATTTTCTTTTTGGATCAATCTTAACTGGGGTTCGATAAGCATCTTGGATAGATATCCTTTCGTCTTTCATGATGTCAAGGAAGTTTTCTGCCAATAGATCTTCAACTATTCTGTCTGTGTTTTCTGTTATCCTTCCCTGTTCTGGGACTCCAATCACACGCGAGTTATTCTTCTTGATAGAGTCCCACATGATTCTTAGGGTTTCTTCATTTTTTTAATTATTTCATCTGATTTTTTTCGGCTATATTGGTGTCAATTCTCTGGTCCTCCAGATCTCCCACTCTGCATTCCAATTGCTTGAGTCTGCTCCTCTGACTTCCTATTGCATTGTCTAATTCTGTAATTTTATTGTTAATCTTTTGGATTTCTGCATGCTGTCTCTCTATATTCTTGCAACTTATTAATTTTTCCACTATGTTCTTGAATAATCTTTTTGAGTTCTTCAACTGCTTTATCAGTGTGTTCCTTGGCTTTTTCTGTAGATTGCCTTATTTCTTTTTTGAGGTCATCCCTGTTGTCTTGAAGCATTCTGTAAATTAGTTTTTTTTTATTCTGCGTCTGGCAATTCCAGGATTGTATCTTCATTTGGGAAAGATTTTGATTCTTTAGTTTGGGGAGTTGTAGAAGCAATCATTGCCTCCTTCTTTATGTGATTTGATAGCGACTGCTGTCTCCAAGCCATCACTAAGATATTGTAGTGATTTATTCTATATTTGCTCACTGAGTCTTGTTTTGTTTTCTTTCAATATACGTAGATGGGCTACTAGATTGTGCTGTCTTGATTCTTGTAGCCCTTGACTCACTTATGTCCTATTACCAGCTGGTTTGGGCTGTTACCATATATATATGCCTGAGTCCATTCACTATTCTTGAGTAGAATCTGATTTTGGGTCATCAAGTGTGTGGTGCAGACTGTCACCTATCCACCTAGAGAAGTAGTGGCGATAGTTGTGTTCACCAGATTCTAGTAGCCCCTGTGGTTCACACTCCAGGGCGGGCAGGATGCTCACAGGCTTCCTCCAAGTGCCAGCGATGTAAGTGTGTCTCTATTCCTAAAGTACCTTGGTGGGTGGGCTCTGCAGCTGTACCTTAGGCCCCCAATGCAAGTACCTCTACAGACTGGTAGGTGTCACCCTCCTTAGACCCCTAAGGCAGGAGTCTAGATGGTCTGGGGGGAGCTTCAGCCCTCAGTTCCCTGTTGTGGGTCAGTGAGGTCTCTGTTGAATAGGCAGAGATATCAGACCTGGGAAACTTGTCTTTCCAGTAATCCACTAAAACAATTACAGTTAGATCCCTATCAGAAATGCCTTTGCATTATAATAGCCACCTTGTTCCCTGTGGGGATGAAAGCCCGAGACTATAGATTGCATATGCTTGGCTGGAGCTGGTTCTGTGTTTTTAGTCCAATTAGGGAAGGATTTTCAGTCCCTGGGTTTTTTGTAGCTGCTTCTCTCAGGCCAGGAGAATGGGTTAGGAGAAGACCTAAAAAAAAAAGAAAGAAAGAAAAACCGCAGCACAGTTCACTCTCTGGCTCAGGAAATTCCAATGTTAATGAAGCCACCTGGGAAGGTGAGGGGTGGGTTCAAATAAATAGGAGAGAGTATCACCCCGGAATATAGACAAAGTTACTTATCTTGTTTGGGATGACTGTTTTATCTGAGATTCCCAAGGGGAGTGTCGGCGGTGTGCATTGGCTGGGTAGAGATTGCCCCCGAGGATCAGGCCCATGTTCTGTGCTTGCACTGCCTCTGAAGCTGTGGTTAGTTCCTCTGCTCCTAGTCCAAAGCCCAGCACCAAGGTTCCCCGGCTGGGACGCCACACTCCTGGCTCCCAAATCAGTCATTTCCTCCTGGTGACTTCTCCTCCTGTCAGCCGGGTCGCTGAGCTGCCTGCGTGCACTGGCTAAGCATCCCCCAAGGTCAATTCTGGGGGCTAGGGCTGCGCCCTGTGTTTGCGCCATCTCAGGATGCTGTGCTCAGCTCCCCTGTGCCCAGTCCAAAGACCGGCACCAAGGTTTCCTGACTGGGATGCTGGCTCCAGGCTCCAAAAACAGTCGCTGCTTCCCCGTGGTTGTTCGTTCTCAGTCTCTGTCACTCAGGTCAACTCTTTAGATCTGTGTTTGATGGTCGGGGTTTGTAGATTGTCACTTATGTGATCAATTCACTTGTTTTTCTGAGTGTTTGTTGCAAGAGGGATCCGAGGTAGTGTCTACCTAGTCAGCCATCTTGGCGCTGCCTCACTGGGACTCTTGATTAAAAAGAACCCTTATTCAATAATGTCAATTTCTTACCCATAAAGAGCTATTTAGTTTCCCAGTGAAAAGAAAATTGTACGTTTAACAAAGATACCGATTATTTTTATCAGAGACAGCAATAACTATATAACATTACATTGTATAATAAAATGCTTTATTATAAGAATGCATTTCTAATTATTCTCTGTTACAGCTAGCTGAAGGAGCCCTGGTGATACAGTGGTTTAAGTGCTTGACTCCTAAATGAAAGGTTGGCAGTATGAACCCACCAGCCACTCTAAGGGAAAGAGATGCGGCAGTCTGCTTCTGTAAAGATTATAGTCTTAGAAACTCTATTAGACAGTTCTATTTACTCTCTTCTATAGGGTTGCTATGAGTTGGGATCCACTAGATGCCAAAGGGTATAGCCAACTGGGAATTTTCATGAATGCAATGCCTGTTTATATCATTACATTCAGAGAACTATACCCTGAGCCTACTATATCATCATCTACATTTTGTCAAGCCTGGTGGCTTCAGCTAAAACCCAGCTGCCCCCAAACTATACATATTTGATTAAGTGTGAACTTAAGACTGGCAATAACAATAATGACAACAACAATGTAGTGGAAAGAAAAATAAAAAATAGAAAAAGAAAGATTAACACAAAGCATCCCAAAGAAATTTTCAAATCTCATCTCAACAGAGCAAAAACACAGAGTGGTTTTAGATTTTACTGCCTGAAAATAAGAAGTAGGCTGGCTCAAAAAAGATTTAATATTGGCATTCTTTGAAAATCAAACCAACTCTTTGTTTAGATAATATTGTAAAAGAAGACTATGTAAACTAAGTTGTCAGCATTTTCTATTTTTTTTTTTTTTTTTTTTACATTAAGACAGGTGCTCTTATGATTTCTGTGTGATTTAACTCTATTAATATTAAACTCATCTGTCTGGATTCTCACTTCAGTAACTCCTTTGTAGTGTAATTTAGTAGGAAAGATGAAGAGTTCCTCCTTACTCCTATTTCTTAAAACAAGTCTTTCACTCCGTGAAATAATGGACATCATCTGAAAGAAACTATGGAGATGTGATAATATTGGGGTTGTGGTCAATAATGGGGTGTACCATTTTTCTTTGTACTGTTAGGAACCGTAGTCAAATGCTTAATGAGTCTGTCAGTGAAGAAAGAAATAGGGAGTTCAGATAAATGCCTGGTAGAGTAACTTCCTTGTAGCCAACTCAATGGCAGCTAACAAGAGTAATCTCTCCACATTTTCAAAGATTAAGTCATCTATCAAACAAATTCCTGCTGATTTTAATATTTAAGAATTTTATTTTTCAATTTTTTCCAACTACTTTTTATTCACAGATGTTTGTGAGGAAATTGGGACAATATTCTTCCAAAAAATGTTAGTATTGCTCTTTTAAAAAGAAGTGTGTTTCTAAATTGGGCTTTTTTCATATGTACATTGAAAAATACAAAGAAAAGGGAAAAAATTTTTTTTTTTGAATCCCTGTTATAGCCTGGGCAATTTTGCATAGCCTAGATCATTTAATCTTAAAAACAAACAAACATATGAGTAGGTATATTCAAGTTCATTTTTGCAGATGAGGAAAATGAGGCTCAGAGAAGTTATGTTATGGGAATACAATAACACTAGTCGAATCAAGTCTTCTCATTTCCTGTTCATGAGCATTTTGATGGCCGTAGGAGAAAAGAGTCGGGAGCTGTTTTTAGCCTTTGTTCCAAATCATCTGTGTCATAGAAACACAGATCAGTCTAAGGTGATCACAGACAGAAAATTCTTTTTGGTGTTGCAGAGAAGATAAATTTCCTAATCTCTCTAGGGAAACCCTGGTGGTGCAGTGGTTAAGAGCTGCAGTTGCTGGCCAAAGGTCAGCAGTTCGAATCCACCAGGTACTCCTTGGAAACTCTATAGGATCCTATAGGATCACTATGAGTCAGAATTGACTTGAGAGCAATGAGTTTGTTTTTTTTTGTTTTAATTTCTCTAGACTGCAATGAAAAATACACTAGCCCCTTTTCACCAAAGAAATATGGCTCATAAGTGTGACAGAGAAACAAATAATAATAATAAAAAAGAAACAGAATCATGATATCAGACAGGATTCAAGTAAATTAGAAAAATTCTGGACAAGTTTTTAAGAAAATGTAACAGCAGGAAGAGAAATACCCATTAGCTTTGAGAAGTTCTATGTCAACGTCAGTAGACGATAAAGGAGGAAAGAGGAGTAAACTATGAAAAGAAAGGTGAGTACCAGCTTTCATTAGTGCTCTAAGTGACCGTGGTGAAACTGTAGTGGTGATCTTCTGTAAGGCTTGAAGTAAAATAAAATATTGGACAAGATTTTGAAGTTGTCATACAAGGGTTATTAAAGTGGCCTGTAACAAACATAATGTCAACCAATTTTAATGTTCCTTTTTGGAGAATAGAGAAGGTCATATTGGAAAAAAAAAAAAAAAGAAACTCTTAGACCATATAGACTGAACAGTAAGGCAAAGGAGACAGAGGTTCTGAGGGATAGCAATTGACTTGTTGAATGAAAAGGAAGACAAAGTTTACTAAATTGCAGTTTTTAAAGCGGAGATAATTTGAGTTGTTGTACTTTAAGTACACCAATTAGGGAATGCCATAAAATGAGGGCAATCACATAACTGACGTGAATGAAAAAAATCAAGATATAGTCTGTCCATCAATAAGAGCTTTCAGAGTAGCTAAAGGAGGTGAAGAGAAAATAAGAAGGAAGAACATGAAAGTCAGTTGATAAAATTATTTAGAAAATATTAGAATTGGTCTTACTCTGCAATTGCTACTGTAGCAAAAATAGTACAAGTAACCCCAACTTGTTGCCCTTGCATCAATTTCAACTCATAGCAATGCTATAGGACACAGCAGAACTTCCCCCACAGGGTTTCCAAGGCTGTAAATCTTTCTAGAAGCAGTCTGTCACATCTTTCTCCCCTGGAGTGGCGGGTGGGTTCAAACTGCTGACCTTCTAGTTAACAGCCGACAAGTCGGTGCCTTTGAACAACAAAAGTTTATTTTCTCACAGTTTAGGAAGCTAGAAGCCTGAATACAGAGTGTGGCTCCAGGGGATGGTCCTTCTTCGTCTATTTCAGCTACACGTAGCCTTCAATCCCTGGAGTACCTGGACTTGGTAGATTCATCTCCCTCCCTTGTCTATAGTTGTTGTTAGTTGCTGTTGTGTCATTCTAACTCATAGAGACCCTAGGTATAACAGACCAAACACTGCCCAATCTCACACCATCCTCACAATCATTGCTGTTTGAGGCCATGGTTGCAGCCACTGTCACTTCATCTCATTCAGGGTCTTCCTCTTTTTCACTGACTCTCTACCTGACTGCTTTTATGAACAAAATATTCTATGTTTGCAATTTTTTAGTGATGTAATTTTTTTTTTTTTTTTTACTAACGAAATACTTGCTGAATCACTAAGTGTTGTTAATCTTTTGTTATGTGATATGGTTTCTTATTAGTATTATGTGGTACACATATATATCAATAAACTCTGGAAGTAAAATAGTTGGAATGAGGCAGGGAAAAATAATTTTTTCTTATCAATTTTTTTTTTTTTTCATTGAGTGGAACTTTTGAAAACAAGGGGTAACACATAAAGGCATCATTGTATAATTGCTGTTACAGCTGATTGGCTAATCACATCAGATCCCCTGATGGAGGATGATTACATTACTGTGTAACTGCCAAACCACATCATTACATAACTGCCAAACCACTGTGAATCATGACTCAGCAAGGTGAACACACAACCTGAAGCATCACAACAAGATAATACAAATATCATACCTCCAAACCAATATGAGAATACACAAGGAGAGACATTACATAATTACAGCCTCTTGTAAAACTAAAGATCCAAAAGCAAGTGCTGTCATGGGAATATTACCACTGCAATAAATTACCTCTCACTGTAAAACAAGTACTTAACACAGCTCAGAAACCTGAAGATCAGTCTCTGAAAATTGCAGGAAACTTACACGCAGTACAACAAGGAAGCTACAATGTGTGCTTACATTGTATTTCTCCTAAAAGAAAATTTTTTCTTATGCATATTACCTAATCTCAAAAACACAAAGAAAACCATAAATATCACATAAGTCTTATCTCGATGTTCAGAATTCCAAATGGCCAGAAAACTTAAGTGGTACTTATTTGTACCTGTGCACTTGAAGTACATCAAGGAAGCCTGTTTATAGTGTTTTGCACATGAAAGTAGCTTATGCACTTGAATATTGCCTAATACCAGATACTGTACATGCCAAATAACACAAAGGAAACAGTCCATGTATTTACAAGTGTTATCTCTCTGTACAGAGGGAAAATGAGGAAAAAGTCATTCACTGTCGATTCTAATGGTTGCTGCACCTCCGGCAATAATCTCTTACCACAACAACACGGTACTGAAGAATTTCGTTCCAGTTCATGAAGCTACAAAATCCCTGCTGTGATGCCAGCATATATTACAAATGCTACACAAGCATACCTATAAATTTGAGTGGTATATACCTATATACCAGTACACATGAAAGCACTATTATCAAGCATGTTGTCCTTCTCCAGGGACTGGTCGATCCTGATGAAATATTCAAAGTACGTGAGATGAAGGAAGTCTCAGCATCTTCGTTTTCAAGGAGCATTCTGGCTGTACTTTATCCAAGACTGATTTATTCCTTCATCTGGCAGCCCATGATACATTCAATATTTTTTGTAAATATTATGATTCAAAACATTAATTATTCTTTTGTCTCCCTTACCCATTGTCTAGTTTTCACATGCATGTGAGATGACTGAAAACACCACGGCTTGGGTAAGGCACATCTTAGTCCTCAAAGTGACATCTTTGGTTATTAACACTTTAAAGAGGTATTTTGCAGCAAATTTGCCCAATGCAATATATCCTTGGATTTCCTGACTGCAACTTCAATGGGCATTGACCGTGGATCCTAGTAAAATGAAATCCTTGACAACTTTATTCTTTTCTCCATTTATCGTGATGTGGCTTACTGGTCCAGTTGTAAGAATTTTTGTTTTCTTTATGTTGAGGTGTAATCCATACTGAAGGGTATAGTCTTTGATCATCAAGTCCTCCTCACTTTCGTCAAGCAAGTTTGTGTCATCTGCATAACACATGTTGTTAATAATTCTTTTTTCAATCTTGATGCCCCATTCTTCTTCTATAGTTCAGCTTCTTGGATTATTTCCACAGTACATAGATTGAATGAGTATGATGAAAAGATACAATCCTGATGGACAGTTTTCCTAACTTAAACAATGCAGCATCCCCTTGTTCTGTTCAAACTGCTGCCATTTGGTCTAGGTATACGTTTCTCATGAGCACAATTAAGTGTTCTGGAATTCCCATTCTTCCCAACCTTATCCATAATTAATTATGATACACATAGTCAAATGCCTTTGCATAGTCAATAAAACACAGGTAAACATCTTGAATGTAAGCAAAATGGATGTCAGAAGAGAGTCTGAAAGTTGCTTTTGAATATATAGTAGCTAAAGTGAGTGTTAGAAATGATGAAGTAAAAGAGCTGAACAGAAGATTTCAAAGGCCATCTTGAGAAGAAAGAGAAAAATATTATAATAAATTGTGCGAAGACCTGGAGTTAGAAAACTAAAAGGGAAGAATATACTTGGCATTTCTCAAGCTGAAGGAAGTGATGAAAAAATTCAAGCCTCACGTTTCAATTTTGAAGGATTCTATGGGCAAAAACTTGAATGACACAGGAAGCATCAAAACTAGATGGAAGGAATACACAGAGTCACTGTACTAAAAATAATTGGTCAAAGTTCAACCACTTCAGGAGGTAGCATTTGATTCAATAACCAATGGTGCTGAAGGAAGAAGTCCAAGCTATACTGAAAGCACTGGCAAAAGCAAGGCTTCAGGAATTAATGGATTACCAATTGAGATGTTTCAACAAATGGGTGCAAAGCTGGAGGTGCTCACTTGTCTCTGCCAAGAATTTTGGAAAACAGGTACCTGGCCAACCCACTAAAGGAGGTCCCTATTTGTGTCCATTTCGAAGAAATGTGCTTCAACAGAGTGAGGAAATTATAAAACAATATCATTGATATCACATACAAATGAATTTTTGCTGAAAATCATTCAAAAGTGGATGCAGCAGTACATCACCAGGGAACTGCCAGAAATTCAAGCTAGATTCAGTAAAGGATGTGGAACCAGGGGCATTGCTCATGTCAGTTGGGTCTCGGCTGAAAGCAGAGAATACCAGAAAGATGTTTACCTGTGTTTTATTGACTTTGCAAAGGCATTTGACTGTGTGATCATAACAAATTATGGATAACATTGTAAATAATAGAAATTCCAGGACACTTAACTGTGCTTATTCAAAACTTGTACGTAGACAAAGAGGTAGTTATTTAAACAGAGAAAGCGGATACTGCATGGTTTAAAATCAAGAAAGGTGCGTGTCAGGGTTGTATCCTTTCATCTTACTTATTCAATCTGTATGTTGACCAAATAATCTGGGAAGCTGCACTATAAGAAGAATAATATGACATCAGGATTGAAGGAAAGCTCATTAACAAACTGTGATATGCTGATGATACAACCTTGCTTGCCAAAGCAAAGAAGCAAAGGGGACTTGAAGCACTTACAGATGATGACCAAAGACTACAGTCTTCAGTATGGGTTGCATCTCAACATAAAGAAAACAAAAATCCTGACAACTGGACCAATAAACAACATCATGATGAATGGAGAAAAGATTGCATTTGTCAAGGATTTTATTGTACTTGCATCCACAATCATTGCCCATGGAAGCAGCAGTCAAGAAATCAAAGGACATTTTGGGCAAATTTGTGGCAGCAGACTTCTTTAAAGTGTGAAAAAGCAAAGATATTACTTTGAGGAATAAAGTGTGCCTGATCCAAGTCGTGATATCGTCAATTGCCACATGTGCGTGGGAAAGCTGGACAATAAATAAGAAAGACTGAAGAAGAATTGAAGCCTTCAAATTATGGAGTTGGCAAAGAATATTGAAACTACCATGGAAACAATGGCAGCATAGTAGTTAAGAGCTATGGCTGCTAACCAAAACGTTGGCAGTTAGAATCCATCAGACGCCCCTTAGAAACCGTATGGGGCAGTTCTACTCTGCCTTGTGGGGTCACTATGAGTCAGAATCAACTCCACAGCAATGGGTTTGGTTTTGGCCAGCAGAACGAACAAAACTGTTTTGGAAGAAGTACAGGCAGAAATCTTCTTAGAAGTGAGGATGGCGAGACTTTGTCTCACGAACTTTGAACATGTTATCAGGAGGGACCAGTCCCTGAAGAAGAACATCGTGCTTGGTAAAGTAGAGGTCAGTGAAAAAGAGGAAGAGCCTTGATGAGATGGATTGACACAGTGGCTGCAACAAGGGGTTCAAACATAGCAATTATGGGGATGGCACAAGACCAGACAATGTCTCCTTCTGTTGTACATGGGTTCACTATGAGTGAGAATCTACTGGCCAGCACCTAACAACAAACATCTTTCTGGTATTCTCTTCTTTCAGCCATGATCTCTCTGACATCGGCAATGATATCCCTTGCTCCATGTCCTTTTCTGAATCCGGGTTGAATGTCCAGCAGTTCTTTGTTGATGTACTGCTGCAACTATTTTTGAATTATCTTCAGCAAAACTTTTCTTGTGTGTGATATTAGTGATAAGTTAGATAATTTATGCATTCTGTTGAATCACCTTTCTTCGGAATGGGCAAAAATATGGATCTCTTCCAGTTGATTGACCAGGTAGCTGTCTTCCAAATTTCTTGGCATAGATGAGCGAGCATTTCCAGCACTATCTGGCATTCTGTCAATTCCTGGAGCCTGTTTTTCCCCAACCCCTTCAGTGCAGCTTTGACTTCTTCCATAGACAAAAAATATTTAAAGAATTTAGAAAGCCGATATCAGATACTTTTTAAAAAAAGAAAAGGAAAAATGTTCTGAAGGACTTTGTAGTATACCAGAAGTAACACCTCAAACTTGCATTTTTAATAGCATTTGAACCACTCATCCTGTGTGTAATTAAATGAAGTATTTTTATCAGCTGTATTATCCATCATGTTCCATTGTAGCAGAATAAGAGGTCATGGGGACAGGGGTTAAATATGTCTTTGGTGTTTACCAATGCTTAACACAATCCGGGTATGCCATAGACATTAGTTTAATAGAACTGAAATATCCCTTATTGACTCCACCCAGAAGACTGAAGTTAGTTAGACCACTTGAATTGTGATTCTAGGTAGTGGTATTTCATGTGCTCTACTACTCAAAAAAAAAAAAAAAAAACTTTAAATTTTATTTTTGTAAGAAAATTGATATTCAAAGTTGCTAGTTGGAGAGATAAGAAAGCAAGTCGATTTACAGTGGACATTTTTTTTTTCTTTGTAGAAAATATCCAGAAGAGCTCTTTAATTTATATATTTAAGGATACCATTCACTCATGATTCTTGCATAACTCAGTCCACAGCAGTAAAGTATCTCAAATTGTGATGTTGATTATTATGAGACTTTTAAATGAACAAAGCCTACCTCAGGGGGTTAGAATGAGTGTTTCTGAGTGAGATTATTTTAATATAAAAAATAATTGCATTTGTTGAACAGGGGAAAGGAAATGTGTTGAAAAATTCAGAAGGTATCAAGCCCTGGCCCTTAGATCTGAAATATGGCAACAGGATGCAGGCTCAAGAGAAAGACAGATAAGAGAGTGTCAGGGAACCAAGACTAGGGGGTCAGACAGAGTGCTGGGACCAAGTGTGGCAAATTAACTTTCAGAGACAAGGATGATAAGGTACCCATTTTTATAAGTTTCTTTTATATGGTGTAATTTCCCAACAATATCTTCAAGGAGTTTTTTGTTATCATTGTCTTAGAGAATAAAGAAAGAACTTGTGCCCATTTTTACAAACAAAGGATGGGCAAACAAACCACACAGGCATGACTGGAGAGAAAGGAAATGTCCAGAAATCATGAAAAACAGCTTGAGACAAAAATTCAGGGGAAGGCGTAACAAGTAACAACTAATATATGTAAGTGCTGCCTAGGAATTCTCAGAAAAATTCTGAAAGATGGATCCAATGCAACAGATTGGGACTTTATTTATTTAATTTAGATATGAAGAGTGGTATACACAAAAATTAAGGGACATGTGGTGTGTATGTTTCAGGGTACCAGCTGAAACTACCATATTTAACATGTTGCTACAGACACAATGTATGAACAGAAATTCAAATACTGAACATATCAAAAAGCCAAATAATGATTCAAAAAGTACAAGTTTATCCCTCTTTTCCATCTTCTATTTTTATTTCCCTCCAGTGATTGGCTTCTTAGAGACAACCTCACATAACATGACATCTACTTTTCTACTCTAACTCTCTTCTTGTGGCAGAATCTCCAGAAGGATATCACTAGATACGCTTTAGAACTACAGCCCTCAGGGACCAAAACAGATTGAAATATACATTAAAAGAAAAAAAAAAAAAACTTGTCTATTTTAAACTTTTCTTAATTAGGATAATGTGCCTCTGTAGCAAGCTACTAAAATATACTTACTGTATATTAAAACTACTAATTAATCCTCAAAAATGTTTTAGAATGTAATTGTGAAGTTTCGACAACTTAAATAAGCTTCTCAGATAACTTGTGCTAATGGGGGAAAAATTCAAGAGAAGAGTATTCTTAGGCATTAGGTAATACTACACCATTAAATTGTCTCTCTCTCTCTCTATATATATATTTTTTATAAATATATATCTATCTATTTATGAGGAAACCCTTGTGGCATAGTGGTTAAGTGCTATGGCTGCTAACCAAGAGGTCGGCAGTTCAAATCCGCCAGGCGCTCCTTGGAAACTCCATGGGGCAGTTCTACTCTGTCGTATAAGGTCACTATGAGTCGGAATCGACTCGACAGCAGTGGGTTTTTTTTTTTTTTATCTATTTATGCATGTGAGTATATGATATGCATACATGTGTCAGTGTGTAAACTGATAGACTCGAAGTTATTTGGAGGAGGAAAATTTACTGTTACACAAATGTACTCTAAAGATTTATAATTTTGGTGGTAACAATATAGAAAACACTGGGAACACTTGTAAAAGTATACACATTACTTTTTTACTTACACTGTAGCCTACACATACATACCACACACAGAAATATCTAAATGTATATGTAAACTTTTTTTTTTTCCCCTAGAGTTTCTGTGTGGGATGCAGCAAAGACTTGATGATTTCTTCCCCACTTTCAAAACACTGGAGGCTCTTTTGCATTTGTTTCAGTGTCCAAAACTATCATAACCATCCTTTATCCATCTCAGCCTTGCTTTTTTCTACCTTTCTTCTTTCCTCTTGGGTCATCCAGAATCAAAATGAATAACTTGCAGAATGGCAGAAGTTTATAGACCTACACTAATGTTTGTCCTGAATTTTATAGTTTTGTTAAGGGCATTATGCAAATTCATCATATCTTAGAAGTAGTAATCTTTCTTAAATATACATAGCTTCTTTATTTTCTCCAACCTTGCCCTTCATCTAGAAAGGCAATAAAAATTAAGGTTTGTTCAAAATTTCCCCAGAGCACAGTCTGACCATTAAGTCATACATTCTTTGTTCAGGTCTTTATGTTATCTTTCTCTCACGATCTCAGTTTTCAATTCCACTGTAGTTGTCTTTTCAGAAATGATTGTGTCTTAGTCACCTAGTGCTACTATAACAGAAATACCACAAGTGGATGGCTTTAACACAGAGAAACTTATTTTTTCACAGTGTAGTATGCTAGAAGTCCAAATTCAGGATGTCAGCTCCAGGGGAAGGCTTTCTCTCTCTGTTGGCTCTGGAGGAAGGCCCTTGTCATTAATCTTCCCCTGGACTAGGAGCTTCTCAGCACAGGAACCTCAGGTCCAAATGACGCACTTTTCAGTTGGCTCTTGTTTCTTGGTGTTATGAGGTCCCCATGTCTCTCTGTTTGATTCTTTGCTTAAGACACAATTTAATCTTGTAGATTGAGTCCTGCCTCATTAACATAACTACCACTTATCCCATCTTATTGACATCATAGAGATAGGATTTACAACACGTAGGAAAATCACATCAGATGAAAAAATGGTGGATAATCACACAATACTGTGTGCCAAATAGATACACATATTTTTTGGGGAACACAGTTCAATCCAGGACAGGTTGCATATCATAAAAGACACAGGTAAAATTCATTGAAAGGAAAAATTGTTACCTGGATATATTTTAAAACCTCTTTTATCTTTTTTCAACTTTGGGGGTATTTTTTTTGCCTCACAGACCTGGAACCTAGTAGTCCAAATTCTGGGTTATGGCAGGATCGTGTTCCCTGTTCCCTCTGTAGGAAGACCCTTCCTTGTCTCTTCCAATGTCTAGTAGTCTGAGGTATTTCTTGTCATTCCTTGGCTTTCAGATATATTTTCACATGGCTGTCTTCTCCCTGTGCTTCTTTCTGTGTTTGTTGTCTTTCATAAGGAGAGTACACAAATTGAATTTGGACCCACCCTGCTCTGGCATGGCCCCATATTAACCTAATTACCATCTTCAAAGAAGCTATTTCCAAACAAGATCATGTTCACAGGTATGCTGTTGAGGAGTCAACATTTCTTTTGGTGAAGGCACCCTTCAACCCACAACAGTATCAAGGATAAAATTTTACCAAAACAGATTTGGACACTGCCAAATGAAACACATACTAAAATGAGAAACTCAAGTTGCAAACAAAAATAAATAATTTGGAGCTAAGTAAGTGCAACCAGTCCTCAAGTGGTCTTTGGTGGCCCAGAAAGCTCTCCCTGAGGAAATTAAATTTGGTTCCAGATGTCCTCAAGTGGTCTTTGGTGGCCCAGAAAGCTCTCCCTGAGGAAATTAAATTTGGTTCCAGATGTGAAACATGAGCACAAGTTAAGTAGGCAAATGACATTGGGACCAGAGAACATTACAAGTGCAGGGATTAAAAGCACCTAAATTTGAAAGGAACATGGTAGCATCAAGTAGAGAAAGTACACAGATGCTTTAGCGCAGAGAAACCAGAAAACAGAAGCAAAGAATGAACCTGAAGAACTGGATTAGCTCAGAACACGCAAGAGGCTTGTTGGTTATGTTGGTATTTGGTCTTGATTCTATGCGCAGTGAAGTGGTATAAGTGAGGGAAGGCACACTTTCACCGTGTGTTGAATCAACCAGGGTTGTAACTCAGTTTGTTTTATTCACTCAATCACTATTTTCCATTATTTACAGAAAATTGAGTACATTAGAAACCCTGGCTACTTCTTTCCTTGGTAGGCTAAGCTAGATAAAAGTAACCACATTCTCTTGAATAATTCAAAGAAAATTTTCGGACACGTTTAAACTCAACAATTCTGTGGAGAAGAAAAAGACTACAAAGTGCTAATTATCCCCTGAAATTACACATGGATTTGCTCATATTTTTAAAACGGGAGTTATACCACTCTCTACTTGGAAATGGTGGATTATCTGTAAGGAAAAAAAATGCTGGTAATTCTATTTTGATGAGGTACACACAAGGGGGAAATGAGTTTCATCCACTGAGTTCTCCTTTTCCAATTTAAGCTGAGAAGTTAAAGAACCATACAGATTGCAAGCAGTCTGGCTGAACAGCTTCTGCATTAGAGTTAGTGCCTTGAAGCAATTGCTGACTGCACTAACTGTTGGGCAGGCTAAATTCTGAATTTGTTTCAAAGCCTCTAGAGGCAGAGAGAGTTTTATTATGTTAATTTAGGTCCACAGAGACTTAATTTTCCCTCATTATCTAAAAGTGAATACCCTAGAGTAATACTCATCAGAGAGAACAGAAGGGGAATATAGAATTTTAATAAATAAATAGACATATAATAATAGGAACATAGGGGATGAGGTTCATGTGTAACCTCCCTGAAATAAAATATGGGCATTTTTATTTGCTCTGTAGCATTTTCAGAGCAAAGGAAATCTTAAGAATTTATTATAGTCCAAGTTCAAAGAAGCATAATTAAAAAATATATATTTTATTACTTGAACATTAAATCTTTTGCCCAGTTATACTAAATACCTTATGACAACTACCCAGTTGTTTTCTATAGCATTTTGCCGCCATAATCGAGACTGCTAGGAAGGTTACAGATGGATAAGAAACAACTATTAATCCATGATGAAATTATGAAAAAATTGTTGAGGACATGTTTTTGGACTTAAATTACTCCCAAATAAAGAATTTGGTGCTTCCACAAGCTTCAGATAAATATATGTAACAACAAGAAAATGCTAAAATAAGCATGGGGCAGCAGGGGGAGGGAGGGATGGAGGAGAGAAGTTAGCACTATTATAAAAAAAACAAAGCAGCAATTAAAAAAAAATTCATACTTCACCCATGTACATGCATCATTCTTGCCCATAATATTCTTGTAAGTGTTCTCCATAGAATGATAATTAATGTTTAGTGGGTAAAGTTTCATGAATAATATATCATAACGTGTACACTACTAACAGGTATATGTGTCTTCTGACAATAGTCAATAAATAAACTAGATAAATTGAATAGGGCTATAAAAGCACTAATAAACAGTGTTAATTATAACTATTAGTTCAGCAGATATTTATACATTCTTAGTATTCAGCTACTTAAGCAACAATAGGCTGAAGCTAACAACAATTACGAGGAAGGCACAGGACCAGGCAGTGTTTCATTCTGTTGTACATAGTAGTTGCTATAAGTCGGAACCAACTCAACTGTACCTAACAACAACAAAAATATTAAGCTGGCCAACTGACTGCAACGATCCATATTTGTGCCCATTCCAAAGAATGGTGATCCAAAGGAATGTAGAAATTATCGAACAATATCATTAAATCACACACAAGTGAAATTTGGCTGAAGATAATTCAAAAATAGTTGCAGTAGTACATCAACAGTGTTGTTGTTCTTAGGTGCCATCAAATTGTTTCCAACTCATAGTGACCCTATGTACAACAGAACAAAACACTACCCAGTCCTGCTCCATCCTCACAATCATTGTTATGCTTCAGTCCATTGTTGCAGCCACTGTGTCAATCCATCTGGTTGAGGGTCTTCCTCTTTTTTGCTGACCCTCTACTTTATCAAGCATGATGTCCTTCTCCAGGGACTGGTTCTTCCTGATAACTTGTGCAATGTATGTAAGACATATTCTGGCCATCCTTGCTTCTAAAGAGTATTCTGGCAGTACTTTCCAAGACAGACTTGTTCATTCTTTTGGCAGTCCATGGTATATTCAATATTCTTTGCAACACCATAATTCAAAGACGTCAGTTTTTCTTTGGTCTTCCTTATTCATTGTCCAGCTTTTGCATGCATATGAGGCAATTGAAAATACCAGGGCTTGGGGCAGGCACACCTTAGTCTTCAGGGTGACATCTTTCCTTTTCAACATGTTAAAGAGATCTTTTGCAGAAAATTTGCCCGATGCAATGAATCTTTTGATTTGGTGACTGCTGCTTCCATGGGTGCTGATTGTGGATCCAAGTAAAATGAAATCCTTGACAACTTCAATCTTTTCTCCTTTTATCATGATGTTGCTTATTGGTCCAGTTGTGAGGATTTTTATTTTCTTTATGTTGAGGTGCAATCCATTCTGAAGGCTGTGGTCTTTGATCTTCATTAGTAAGTGCTTCAAGTCCTCTTCACTTTCAGGAAGCAAGGTGGTGTCATTTGCATAACGCAGGTTGTTAGTGAGTCTTCTTCCAATCCTGATGCCCTATTCTTCATATAGCCCAGCTTCTCAGATTATTTGTTCAGCATACAGATTGAATAGGTATGGGGAAAGGATACAGCCCTGATGCACACCTTTCCTGACTTTAAATCATAAAATATCTCCTCGTTCTGTTCAAATGACTGCTTCTTGATTCGTGTACGGATTATTAATGAGCACAATTAAGTGATCCAGCATTCCCATTCTTTGCAATGTTATCCATAAATTGTTAAGATCCACACAGATGAATGCCTTAGCATATTCAATAAAACACAGGCAAACATCTTTCTCACATTTTCTGCTTTCAGCCAGGAGTCATCAGGCATCAGCAATGAAAACCCTGGTTCCATTTCCTCTTCTAAATCTGGCTTGAATTTCTGGAAGTTCTCTGTTGATGTACTGCTGCAGCCACTTTTGAATGATCTGCAGCAAAATTTTGCTTGCATGTGATATTAATGACATTGTTTGATAATTTCTGCATTCAGTTGAATCATCTTTCTTGGGAATATGCATAAATATGGATCTTATCCAGTCAGTTAGCCAGGAAGCTGTCTTCCAAATTTCTTGGCAAAGACTAGTGAGCACTTTAAGTGTTGTATTCATTTGTTGGAACATCTCAATTGGTATTCCATCAATTCCCAGAGCCTCATTTTTTCCCAATGCCTTCAGTGCAGTTTGGACTTCTTTCTTCAGTATCATTGGTTCCTGATCGTATCTTACCTCCTGAAATGGTTGATTCTTTTTGGTACAGTGACTCTGTGTATTCCCTTCATCTTCTTTGGATGCTTCCTGCCTTGTTTAATATTTTCCTTATAGAATCCTTCAGTATTACAACTTGAGGCTTAATTTTTTTCTTCAGTTCTTTCAGCTTGGGAAATGCTGAGCGTGTTCTTCCCTTTTGGTTTTCCAGCTCCAGCTCTTTGCACGTATCATCATAATACTTTGCTTTGTCTTCTTGAGCCGCCCTTTGAAAAATTCTGTTCAACTCTTTTGCTTCATCATTCTTTTCCTTTTAATTTATCTATTTGACGTTCAAGGGCGTGTTTCAGAGTCTCTTCTGACATCCGTTTAGGTCTTCTTTCTCTTCTGTCTTTGAATGACCTCTTGCTTTCTTTGCTTATGATATCTTTGATGTCATGCACAACTCATCTGATCTTCATTAGCATTCAATGTGTCAAATCTATTCTTGAGATGATCTTTAAATTCAGGTGGAATATATTCGAGGTCATTCTTTGACTCTTGTGAACTTGTTCTAATTTTCTTCAGTTTCAACTTGAACTTGTGTATGAGTAATTGATGGTCTGATCCACAGTCAGCCCCTGGCTTTGTTCTGACTGATGATACTGAGCTTTTCCATTGTCTCTTTTCACAGATGTAGTCGATTTGATTCCTGTGTATCCCATCTCTTGAGGTCCATGTATATAGTTGCTGTTTATGTTGGTGAAAAAAGGTATTTGCAATGAAGAAGTTGTTGGTCTTACAAAATTCTGTCATATGATCTCAGGCATCATTTCTATCACCAAGGCCATATTTTCCAACTACCAATCCTTCTTTGTTTCCAACTTTCCCATTCCAATCACCGGTAATTATCAATGCATTCTGATTGCATGTTTGATTAATTTCAGACAGCAGAAGTTGCCAAAAATCTTTAATTTCTTCATCTTTAGCCTTAGTGGTTGGTGTGTAAATTTGAATAATAGTCATATTAACTAGTCTCCCTTGTAGGTGTGTGCATATTATCCTATCACTGACAGCATTGTACTTCAGGATAGATCTGGAAATGTTCTTTTTGATGATTAATGCAATGCCATCCCTCTTCAAGTTGTCATTCCTGGCATAGTAGATCATATGATTGATTCGAAATGACCAATATCAGTCCATTTCAGCTCACTAATGACTAGGATATTGATCTTTATGCATTCCATTTCATTTTTGGCAATTTCCAATTTTCCTAGATTCATGTTTTGTACATTCTAAGTTCTAATTATTAATGGATATTTGTAGCCCTTTCTTCTCATTTTGAGTCATGCCACATTAGCAAATGAAGGGCCCGAAAGCTTGACTCCAACCACATCATTAAGGTCCATCTACTTTGAGGTGGCAGCTTTCCTCCAGTTGTATTTTGAGTGCCTTCCAACCTGAGGGGCTCATCTTCTGACATGTTATTAGACAATATTCTGCTATTATTTATAAGATTTTCACTGGCTAATTCTTTTCAGAAGTAGACGGCTGGGTCCTTTTTCCTAGTCTGTCTGGAAGCACAGATGAAACCTATCAGTTGTGGGTGACTCAGCTGTTATTTGAATACCGGTGGCACAGCTTCCAGCACCACAGCAACACACAAGCCCCCACAGTAAGACAAACTGACAGAACTGCCAAAAATTCAAACTGAATTCAGTAGAGGACATAGAATGAGGGATAGCATTGCTGACAAATTTAATCTTTTCTCTGTTTATCATGATGCTGTTTATGGGTCTAGTTTTGAGGATTGTTGCTTTCTTTATGTTCAGGTGTAGTCCACACTGAAGGCTGTGGTCTTTGATCTTCATTAGTAGATGTTCCAAGTTCTCTTCACTTTCAGAGAGCTAAGTTGTATCATCTGCATATTGCAGGTTGTGAATGAGTCTTCCTCCAATCCTGATGCCCCATTCTACGTCATACAGCCCAGCTTCTCAGATTACTTGCTCAGCAAACAATTGAATAAATATGGTGAAAGGATACAACCATGATACACATCTTTACTGTCTTTAAACCATGTAGTATCTCTTTATTCTGTTTGAAAGATTGGCTCTTGATTTATGTACAGGTTTCTTATGAGTACAACTAAGTGTTCTGGAGTTCCCATTCTTTGCAGTATTATCCATAATTTGTTATGTTCAAATTATGATCATAACGCAGGGCCTATAAAAAAAAAAAAAATACCATCGAGCTGATTCTGACCCATAGTGACCTATAGAACAGAGTAGAACTGCCCCATAGAGTTTCCAATTAGTGCCTGGCATATTTGAACTGCTGAGCTCTTGGTTAGCAGCCGTAGCACTTAACCACTATGCCACCAGGGTTTCCTAGGGTCAAATAGTAAGAAAATGTGAGAGAACTCTAAATTCTGGGAGTGGTCCCAGATAAGAGCTAGAAGACAATAGGGTATCAGTCCTACAGTCATAAAGAATTAATTTTTTCTAACAACCACTTAAGCTTAATAGGGCTGTAGGAAGAACAACAGTCTGGCTGACACCTTGATTGCAGCTTGTGAATCCCAGAACAGATGAAGTTATTCAGCTGTTCCCAGGCTTCCAGTCAACAGAAACTGGAAAATAATAAATGTGTATTGTTTTTAGCCACTGAGTTTGTGGTAATTTGTTATGTAGCAAAAGAAAACAAATAATGCTGTTCTCTGTGCAAAATCCAAAAGATGAAGACACACTTTGGTTCCTTTCCTATCAGCAGTCCCTTCAGGCTGCTGCCAAGCCGCACATTCTCAGCTCATTGCAATTTCTTTGGTTATTCCCTACCAAATCCCACAAGCTGATACTCCCTTGAGGACCACCTCTCTTTGGAATCTCAGTTGAGTAGTGTCAGGCTGTGAGCCACTCCTCCTAGGACCCACAATATTGCTTATTTCTCTCACATTTTGATTTTCTTTAATAACCTCTTCCTTGAAGAATCAATCAAGCTCCTTTCCCAGGATTCTCTGCAGTTGCTATCACAAGCAAGCTTGCTGTTTTTGTCTTTGCTAGGGGTTAATCACGGAAGAAACATTTGTTGCCTTTCTGTCATGTTGCTAGTGATTGTTAAGTCTCATTTAAACTTGTGTAGTTTATTTTCTGAATAATTAACTTTTCAGGAGTTATTCATTTCAGTATTAGTGTCTCACGGGACATAGTTTCACTTGATTTAGGGGTTTATTTTTGTTGCTACTGTTGTTGTTGCAATAGTGGTGAATCCAGACACATTTTTCAGTTTCTCCTTATATGATCTCACTTCAAGAAGCAGAATTTAAGTATCAAAAAGTAATTAAAAGAGGAAAGAGGCAAGGTGGGAAAATAAATTTTAATTTCTTACTTGAGTTGTTCATTAAATGTTATGTTAAATTGTCTTCTTTAAAAATGTATATTGAAGTCCTAACTAGTTGTATCTGTTAATGCAATTCTTTTTAAATAAGGTCTTTGGAGATATTATCAGTTAACATGAGGTCATATTGGAGTAGTTTTGTCCTACCTCAGGACCAATCAATCAGAGTGCTGTTCTTATAAAAGGGGAAAAGTAACAGAGAAGAGAGGGAGGAGGGAAGAATACCCTGTGAAGACCCATCCACAAGCCAAGGAACATCTGAGGCTACCTGAAGCTGAGAGAGATAAGAAAGGATCTTCCCCCGAATCCTTCAGAGAGAGCATGGCCCTCCCAACACTCTGAATTCAATCTACTAGCTTCCAGAACTGGGAGATGGTATATTTCTGTTGTTTTAAACCAACTACTTTGTAATACTTCATTACCACAGACCTAGGTAACTGATAAATTAAATATTTCAAACGACCTAATTCAAACTTTTCCCAGGAACACTTTTTTTTTTTTTTTTAATTCCCCAGTCCTCTCCCAATTCATATTACTCAAGACTCATTCTCCATGGCCATCACTCGACCCCAATCATCTGAATCTGAGCCAAGTGCTCCCTTCTCTTCTCCTTTCTTCAGAACCTATTCTTAGTTTTTCTGGTTTTATGTCTTTCCATCAGATTTCATATTATGGTTTTCAATATTTCACAATCCCTCTAATACTCTTCTCAAAGAAAGAATGGGGAATGTGTGTTGAGACGTTGCTTGAGTAAACTAATGTTTTGTTTGTTTGTATCCAATAGATGATAGGTAAACAGTAAACCAGTTGCTTTAAGCTGACTCCAACTCATGGTGTCCTCATGTGAGTCAGAGTAGAACTGTATTCCATAGGTTTTTCAATTGCTGATTTTTTTGGAGTAGATTAACAAACCTTTCTTCTGAGGCATCTCTGAGTAGACTGGAAACTCCAATCTCGTGGTTAGTAGTTGAGCTCTTTAAACATTTGTACCACCCAAGGACTCCATACCCATTGCCATAGAGTCAATTCTGAATCTAGAGGAGGTATTTAAAAAAAAAAAAAAGTTGCCCTCAAGTAGATTCCAACTCATAGTGACCATATATGACAGAGTAGAACTGCCCCATAGGATTTCCAAGGAGCAGCTGGTGGATGTCAACTGCCCACTTTTGGTTAGCAACTGAGCTCTTAACCATTGAGACACTAGGGCTCCAGAGGAGGCACATAGGCTGGTAATTTCTTTCTTTCTTTTTTAACTTTTCTTTCTTTTTTCAATTGTGCTTTAGGTGAAAGTTCCAAGTTCAAGTTAATTTCTCATGCAAAAATGTATACACATATTATTATGTGACATCAGTTACAATCTCTATAATGTGACAGCACATTCCCCCTTTCCACTTCGAGTTTCTTACGTTCATTCAATCAGTTACTGTCTCTTCCTGCCTTCTCATCCTTTCTCCAGACAGGAGCCACCCATTTGGTCTCATATATCTGGTTGAAATTAAGAAGCACACTCTTCACAAATATTATTTTATGTTTTATAGTCTGGTCTAATCTTTTTCTGGGTTTCTGGGTAATTTTTGTCTGGAGAGTGAGCTTCAGGAATGGTTTCAGTTCTGGGTTAACATAGTGTCTGGGGGCCATGGCATCCAGTCAGACCATTAAGTCTGGTCTTTTTATGTGAATTTCAGTTCTTCTCTGCACTTGTCTCCTGCTCTGGCTAGGGCTCTCTCTTGTGTTCCCTATCAGGGTGGTCATTGGTGGTCGCCAGGCACCAACTAGTTCTTCTGGTCTCAGGCTTGTGGAGTTTCTGGTTTATGAAGACCTTTTGTCTCTTGGGCTTATATTTTCCTTGTGTCTTTAGTGTTCTTCATTCTCTTTTGTTCCAAGTAGGTTGGGACAAATTGATGCATCTTTGTTGGCTGCTTGCTAGCTTTTAAGACCCCAGATGCTACTCACAGAAGTGAGATGTGGACATTTTCTTAATAAATTTTGTCATGACAGTTAATCTAGACGTCCCCAGAAACTATGGTCCCTGGGCCCTAGCCCCAGCTACTCTGTCCCTCAAAGTGTTCAGGATACTTCTTAGCTTTTGCTTTGGTCCTATTGTGCTGACTTCCCCTGTGTTGTATGCTGTCCTTCCCTTCACCAAAGTTGATTCTTGTCTACTATTTAGTTAGTGAATTCCCATCTCCCTCCCTCCCCACCCAAGTAACCATCAAAAAATGTTTTCTTCTATGTTTAAACCTTTTCTTGATTTCTTATAACAGTGGTCTCATACAATATCTGTCCTTTTGCAATGGACTATTTTCACTCAGCATAATGTCTTCAAAATTCATCCTTGTTCTTTACTGCTGAGTAACATTGTGTTTATGTACCATAATTTGTTTATCCACTTGACTGCTGATGGGTACCTAGGTTGTGTCCTTCATTTTGCTGTTGTGAACAGTGTTGCAATGAACACAAGTGTGCATATATCTATTCTCGTGGAGGCTTTTATTTCTCTAGGATATATTCCAAGGAGCGGGATTGCTGGATCATATGGTACTTCTATTTCTAGCCTTTTAAGGAAGCACCAAATCATTTTCCAAAGTGGTTGTACCATTTTGCATTCTCACTAGCAGTGCGTAAGTGTTCTAGGTTCTCTACACCCTGTCCAACATTTATTAATTTGTGTTTTTTTGATTAGTGCTAGCCTTGTTGGGGTGAGATGATATTTCACTATAGTTTTGATTTGCATTTCTCTAGTGGCTAATGATCATGAGCATTTCCTCATGTATCTGTTAGCCAAATGAGTGTCTTCTTTGGTGAAGTGTCTGTTCATATCCTTTGCTCATTTTTTAATTGGGTTATTTTTCTTTTCCTTATTGAGGAGTAATGGCATTTTGTAGGTTTTATAGATCAGATCCTTATCAGACACATCATAGCCAAAATTTTTTTTCCCACTCCATAGGTTCTCTTTTCACCCTTTTCTTGAAGTTTTTGATGAACATAAGTGTTTGATTTTTTAGGAGCTCCTAGTCACTTAGTTTCTCTTCTGATGTTTGTACATTGTTATTTATGGTTTATATTCTGTTTATGACATGTATTAGGGCTCCTAGCATTGCCCATATATTTTCTTCCATGATCTTTATAGTTTTGGGTTTTATACTTAGGTCTTTGATCAGTTTTGAGTTAGTTTTTGTACATGGTGTGAGGTATGGTCTTGTTTCACTTTTTTGCAGATGGATATCCAGTTATGCCAGCACCATTTGATAAAGAAACTGTCTTTTCACCTTTTAATGGACTTTGAGCCTTTGTCAAATATCAGCTGCACATAGGTGGCTGAATTTATATCTGAGTTCTCAATCCTGTTCCATCAGTCTACGTATCTGTTGTCATACCACTACCAGACTGTTTTGACTACCATGGTTGTATACTAGGTTCTAAAATCAGGTAGTGTTAGCCCTCCACTTTGTTTTTCTTCAGTTATGCTTCAGCGAGGCCTCTTCCCTTTCCATATGAAGTTGGTGATTTGTTTCTCCATCTCGTTAAAAATGTCATTGGAATATGGATCAGGATTGCATTGTGTCTGTAGATTGCTTTGAAGAGAACTGACAATTTCTCAGTGTTTAATCTTCCTATATAGATACACAAGGTATGTTTTTCCAGTAATGCAGCTCTTTTTTGGTTTCTTGCAGTAGTGTCTTGTAGTTTTCTTCTTATAGGCCTTCATGTCTCTGATTAGGTTTATTCCTAAGTACTTTATCTTCTCGGGGGCTACTGTGGATGATATTGATTTGGTGATTTCCTTTTCCAAGTTCTCTTTGTTCGTGTAGAGAAATCCAACTGATTTTTGTATGTTTGTCTTGTAACTTGATACTTTGCTGAAATCTATTAGTTCCAGTAGTTTTCTTGTGGACTCTTTGGTTTTTCTGTATAAGATCATATCATCTGTGAATACAGATACTTTTACTTCTTCCTTGCCAATCTGGATTACTTTTATTTCTTTTTCTTGCCTTATTGTTCTGGCTAGGACCTCCAGCAAAATGTTGAATAAAGCTGGAGAAAAAGGGCATCTTTTCCGGGTTCCCGTTCTCAAGCAGAATGATTTCAGACTCTCTTCCTTTAGAATGATGTTGGCTGTTGACTTTGCATAAATTTGCTTTATTATGTTGTGGAATTTCCTTTCCATTCTACTTTGCTGAGAGTTTTTATCATGAATGCATGTTAAACGCTGTCAATGCCTTTTCTGCATCGATTGATAATATCATATGGTTCTTATCTTTTGTTTTATTTGTGTTACGTAATGGATTACTTTTTTTTTTTAAATGTTGAATCCCACTTGGTCATGGTGAGTTATTTTTTTGATATGTTGTTGAATTCTACTGGATAGAATTTTGTTGAGGACTTTTGTGTCTATGTTCATGAAGGATATTGGTCTATAACTTTCTTTTTTTGTAGTGTCTTTACCTGGCTTTGGTTTTGAGGTTATGCTGGCTTCATATAATGAGTTCAGGAGTATTCCTTCCTTTTCTGTGCTCTGAAATACCTTTAGTAGTAATTGTATTAACTTTTCTCTGAAAGTTTGGTAGAATTCTCCAGTGAAACCATCAAGGCCAGAGCTTTTTTTTTTTTTTCTGGTGGGGGGAGAGTTTTTTTTTTTATTACTTCTTCAGTTTCTTGTTATGGGTTTATTTAGTTTTTCTGCCTTGGTTTGTGTTAGTTTAGGTAGGTAGTGTGATTCTAGAAATATGTCCATTTCCTCCAGGCTTTCAAATTTGTTGGCTTTTTTTTTTTTTAATAATATTCTGTTATGATCCTTTTAATTTCAGTTGGGTATGTTGTGATGTCAACTATTTTGTTTCTTATTTGGGTTACCTGCTTCCTCTCCCATTTTTCTTTTGTCAGTTTGGTCAATGGTTTGTATTCTGTTAATCTTTTCGAAGAACCATCTTTTGGCCTTATTGATTCTTTCGATTGTTTTTCTATTCTCTATTTCGTTTATTTCTACTCTAATTTTTACTATTTCCTTTCTTCCGGTTCCCAAGAACTTCTTTTGCTGCTCTGTATCTATTTCTTCAAGTTGTAGGGTCAATGTTTTGATTTTAGCCCTTTCTTTTTTTTGGAAGTGTGCATTTATTGCTATAAATTGACCACAAAACACTGTTTTTGTTGTGTCCGAAAGGTTCTGGTAAGATGTGTTTTCATTCTCATATGATTCTATAGATTTCTTTATTCTATTCTTAATTTCTTCTGTAACCCAGTAGTTTTTGAGCAAAGTTTTGTTCAGTTTCCATGTTTTTTTTATTTTTTCCTCGCCGTTTCCATTATTGATTTCCACTTTTATGGCTTTATGATCAGAAAAGATGCTTTGCAATATTTTGATGTTTTGGATCCTGTTAAGGTTTGCTTTGTGGCCTAATGTGTGGTCTATTCTGGAGAATATTCCACATACATTGGAAAAGAAAGTATAGTTGGCCCACACAAGTCTAGGCAGGGTGAATGGCACTAGAAGACCATGGACCCTTTATGCCAGTGCCTAGGCAAAGGGGCAGTGCCTGCCATGATTTCCTGGCTTCCTGACTTAGGGGGCAAGGTGATTTCTTAATGCCACGAGACTTGTTTGGGTGCAGATAGTCCTGAGTTCCTGGCTTAGGGGTCTTGGTGGTATTTTTTTGTTTTTTCAAGCTGTGAGGCTGGTTTGGGCCTGGACAGCCCTTAGTTCAAGCATAGGGGGCATTTCAGTTGTTGAATACTGCTGGAGTGGTATCGGAGGGGAGGGGGTTGAGTAGTAGCAGAGGAGGGTGAGGAGTGGGTGAGGGGAAAGGGGCACTTCTCTGCTGTAGAAGTCCTTGAGGTTATTTTGATCCCACGTGATAGGTTAGGTGCTTGCAGTTAACTTTGGCAGGTGTAACACTGATTTGCCCCAGGCTCTGGAGGCTTGTGCAGACTTTCTGCCACATTGTCTCTCCCAAAGTGGTGAAATGTGTCCCAAGCACTACTGCTTGTCTCAGCCTGTGTGTGCTGGCAAACCCAAACCACAGGGTGCTGGCTACCTAATGACTGGTGCTTCTTTGCTGCTTCTGAACTGTTTCTCCCTTCCCCTGCCACTCAGTCCAACTACTCAACTTTGTCTTTGATGATCAGTGCTCCCAGACTATCATATATAATTGAATAACTTTTTTTTTTTTTTTTTTAGTTTTTGTTGTAAGAAGGACCACAGGAAGTGTCTGACTATTTTGCCACCTTGGCCCCACATTTTTAAACATTTGTTGTATCAGTACATTAACTTAAAGTTTCTGAATTAAAAAAAAAAAAAAAAAACACCAAACCCATTGCCATCGAACTGATTCTGATTCACAGTGACCTCATAGGACAGAGTAGAACTACCCCATAGGGATTCCAAGGCTGTACTCTTTACCAAAATGACTGCCACATCTTTCTCCAGTGGAGCAGCTGGAGGGTTTGAACCACTGAACTGTTGGTTAGCAGCTGAGCTCTTAACCACTGTGCCATTAAGGGTCCTGAATTTCTGAATTAGTACCTGATATATTTTTTTAAAGGATTTAGCATTTGAATCAATGTCTCTGGGACACTTTCTTCAACATTTTATAGCTATCAGTATTGCTTCTCATTCAGGAAATGAGTGAGTTATATATTTCCCTCTCAATTATATTAACATAGTGTAGTTTTCAGAAGCATGAATATACATAGATTGTTCCCTCTGGTATATTTACAGAGAGCAAGAAACCTAGAATGGACTATGGAGCAATACTGACCTATTTCACATCCTCATTCAGATAACCTGATTTTCCATGCATTTCCATAAAATTCTTAAGCTACAAGAGCTTAACTGGAACCTGGTTTAAGTTGTGTTGTTCGAATCTGTACTTTTCATGTACAGTATGTTGATATAAACCAACAGGGGTTTATAATGAACAAAAAAAAAAAAGAAGAAAAAGAAAAAAGAAACAAATGAACAAAATACTATCAGAGTGCAAAATGTTAACCTGCACAGTCAGGAGGCATTTCTTTTTTGCTCACTTTCTTCTGAAGTGTTTAACTACTGGACTCATAAAAGTCAAACTCTGCATTGATAATAAAATACATTTGTAGGTAAGAGGAATGAGAACAGCGATAACATCAGTTAACATACACACACACAAGAAAAAGAAATACCAAAACATTGAGCTGATCATATAAAAGGCCTTTAAATATTTTATATGACATTTCATGGTGTTTAAGACATTGACTTTCCCATATACATACATGTATGTATATATATGAAGCCCCGATGGCATAGTGGTTAAGAGCACAACTGCTAACCAGAAGGTCAGCAGTTCAAATGCACCAGCTGCTCCTTGGAAACCCATGGAGCAGTTCTACTCTGTCCTATAGGGTTGCTATGAGTTGGAATCGACTCAACAGCAATGTTTTATGTTTTTTGTTGTAGTTGTACACATATATGTATGTTATATATACAGACATTTGTATCTATGTATTTTGTGAACTATTGTATTAACTATGTGAATTACACACTGGATGGCAGGATACCGTTTGTAAAACAAGCAAGCCTGTTGGGTTTAATCAGCACAAGCAATAAGTCTCTTTAAGCCTGCTACTAACAGCATTTTGCATCTTTTATTGGTGGTTATTTGAAGACTGAATTTTTAAAATCCATTGCTGCCACTTTCCTTACAAGTGTTGATACTGTAATGTTCTGACTGACCTACATTCTCCAGTTTACTTTAATATTGTGCAGTCCCCCTTCTTACTACTAAAAAAGTAAAGTTGGAAGATTAGTCGTTTCCCACCCCTCCACCCCAGGACTTCTGTCCTATAGGGTCATTATGAGTCAGAATTGACTCAATGGGTAATGGTCATATTCTTTTCCAAAACGTTCCATTCTGAGCAACCCCTCTTTGCTTGGATGAAATAGATACAGTAGCCTGCATATCTCTGCAATTTGGTAACAGCCTCAACAAAGTTATCCAGTATGAGCTACTGTACAAGGATGCTCTCTTCTTTTCTTGGCACTAGAGGCTGTACTTCACTCAGGACTGGAGGATCTTCAAGGAGCATATAAGTATCTGTGTGTGAGAGACAGGGACAGGGAGGCAGGGCTTCACTTTCTTTTAAACAAACTGGTCTGTGCAAAACATACTAGTCAAAATTTTACTTCTGAACTCCAATATCGCTTTTTTCATGGGTTAAGGGTTTTTTTTTTTTTTTTTACTTGAATTTATGATTCTATTTCTTGTGTTAAGATGGTACTAGTGCAGATGATTTGGTGAGTATGTGTGCGTGTGTGTGTGTCTGTGTGTGTCTGTGTAAAGGAACAGTTATTATTCACTGTTTTCAACATTGTCCATAGATCAAATGCAACCTGTGTTTGCAATGGCAATCTCTATTCATAGAATGTGGCCTAGACTGTGTGCTGCCTCCTCAGTTTGTGTTCTTTCCAGTACTTTTACTGAGAAGGCTCCTTTTTTAGATTTTTCTGCCATAGGTATATATGCTTACATATTTGTTAGCCTACAGATGTCCAGTTCTTACTGTGTAGTTAGTCTCTTAAGGAGAGCTGTTCCATTTGAGATCACTGTAGAACCCAAGAATCAGATAGTTACCAGGTTTCTTCATGGAGGCAGTCAAGAATATGAAGAGCAAATTAGTAACCAAAAAATCCTGAACATACTTCCACCATCAAATATTTATCACGACTTGGGAATGCTACTTTATATCAATGTGTCTCATTTCTCTATTCTGTAAAATGGCTATAATGCTGAGTACCTACCTTAAAGTTTCAATTGTAATATTCCAAAGTGGAAACAGGCAATTAAATGTTACAACTGACAAATGTAATGACTCTAGTAAGAATCTAGAAGTTATCAGGAGAGAAATACCTTAAAATTACAGTGGAAAGAACTCTGGACTGTGTTGGGAGATGATTTTCTATGAGTCTTTAATGTTTCTGCACTTCTTGTGGGTGGAGACACTGATTCCATTTTTTTCAGAAACTCTTTTCAAGGATCTTTATGTAACAAACTCAGAAGCTAAAGATGACTCCTTCTGGAACAAAGAACTTTCTTTTTATTTTTGTACTCTGCAGTATAATAAAAGTAATGCCTCCATCTAAGGAAAATCAGGTGGGCTTACTGCCCATTGTAAAATATTTGGCTTCCCTAAACTCAGGGCTGTAACAAAATATACTGCATGACTAGCCATCACCTGGCCTTCTTCATGTCACCCTGTACAAATTGGAACTCAGGAAACAAGCAAAAATGCTCCCACACTCCAGCTACTGCTGTCTTTGAGTAATAAGCTATCCTTTGCCTCTGATCCAGGAGCCTCAGTTCTTCTGCCAACATTCATGAAACTGTGGCAGATCTACTTAAGAACTTGTAGGCAAGTTAAATCTCTAACTTTTCAGTTTTGGCAGACTGGGACCTAGATTTTACTTCAGTTTTTATGATCAATATCTATTTAAATTAGAGCAACTCACTTAAACAGATCAAGTCTCGAATTTTCCATATCATAAAATTAGGGTTTTGGCTTAATATTTTCTAAACTAAAGTTTTGATAGACAATGTTCCTAGAAGCGCACTTCTTGACAAATGGGCAAAGAGATAGAAAGAGATGGATTTGTACTTCCTGAACTCCTTCTAATGGGTGATCTCAATGCTATTTAATAGATACGTAATTTGTGGAAGTTGAGTAACTACAATACGTTGATATTTTATAAATATCTATCATAAGAGCTATAGGTTTCCAATTTAATTTGGCAAAATTAATTCTCAGATTTAATTCTATCGATTAAATACATATTCATTTGCAAGTTGGCACATAGTTACAAAAACTGTACAAACGTTTTATAAATTTCTAGATCTCTTTCCTTTTATTTTTATTTTTTTTGCTTCAACAGTACCTTGCATGAGAAGTACATTAAAAAAAAATTGTAATGATATTTCAGTGGCAGGATTCAGCCCACAACATAATTAAGATCAGGCAAAAAGAACACTCCAAGGACATGACCAAAAAAAAAAAAAAAGCATGAAAAATAGATGAATACCAATGAACAAATAGCAAAATGCTAAATGTAAACCCAAAGACTACTGCTCAGTACTTTGTCCGAACACCAAATGTAAATTGTCCAAACACTGAAATTATAAGGCAGAAGTTACGATATTCAATAAAAAGCAAGACCCAGCTATGTATCGCCCCCCCTCAAAAAAAAAAAAAAACTTTACGTATCAAATCAGAAATAGATTGAGAGTTTTTTTTGAAGTACTATGCTAAAATCTAAAGAAAGCTGAAATGGTTACATTAATGTCAGACAACATAGGTTTCAAAGTAAAGAACAACACTAGGGATAGAGAGAGACATGAAATAAAAATTGATAGAACCGGAAGGAGACATAAATAAATTTACAGTTATAGTTGGAGATGCAACACTCAAAATGGATTGTAGACCTAAATCTAAGAGTGAAAATCATAAAATTTCTAAAAGGAAACATAGGAGAAAATCTCAATGACCTTAATTTTGGCAAAAAATTTCTTAAATAGATAACAAAAGCACAAACTTTTTGGGTTAGGCACACCTTAGTCCTCAAAGGATATCTTTGCTTTTTTAACATTTTAATAATGACGTGTATTTTCAAAAATAAAATGCTTTTTATTAAACACAGACACATTAAATAAATGAAAATGCAAACTACAGATTGGCAGACAGAATTTTCAGAATATACAGGTGATGATGATTTTCTGTCTGGAATATATAAAGAGCTCTTACAATGCAATTACAAAGCCAGTAACCCAGTTAAAAAGGGGCAAACACTTCACCAAATAATCTATACGGTCAGTAACTGAGTATTAAAAAAAAAAATTCAAAATTGTTTCTTAGAGAAATGCAAATTAAAACCACAATAAGTTTCTATTACACTGAATATCATAAGTAAAAAAGACTCAGCCTGTCAAATGCTGCTGAGGTTATAGGTCATCTGGAAATCTCAAACACTGCAGAAAGAATGAAAAGTGGTACAAACGCTTAACAAAAATGTTTGGCAGTTTTTTAAAAAGTTCAGTATAACCTGCCATATGACCTAGTCAATCCACTCCTAGGTATTTAAAAAAGAGAAATAAAAATAAACGCCCATGCGAAGGTTTTTACTTGAATATTCACAGCAGCTTTATTTGCAATAGGCCCAAACTGGAAATAACCCCAAGTCTATCAACAGGGGAGTAGATAAATTCTGGTACATTCATACAGTGGAATACTAAACCAGTACCAGTCGCCAACAAGTCAGTTTTCACTTACAGTGACTCCATGTGTTTCACAGTAGAATGATTTTCAAAAGTAGATTACCAGACCTTTTTTCCAAGGTGTCTCTGGGTGGGTTCGAAGCTCCGCTCTTTCAGTTAGCAGCCAAGCACTTTAACCGTTTGTTCTACCCAGAGACTTCAGTGAAATACTACTCAGCAATAAGAATGAATCATCTATTGATGTGTATACCAACATGGATGAATCTCAAATGAGTTATACAGAGTGAAAAAAGAATCCAAGAAAAGAGTACAAATTCTAGAAAATTCAAACTAATGTACAGTGATAGAATGTAGATGAATGATTTTCTGAGGACTGGACAAGGGGCATGGGAGGGGATGGAAGGAGGAATTACAAAGGGCATTAGGGCATATCTCTGGGTGAGGTATGTATTCATTACCTTATTTGTGCACTTTAAATTGTATACTTCTAATACATGCAATTTGTTGTATGTCAATTTTACCTTAATAACCTGCACAAAAGTGAATAACTACTCTGGGCATAAGATCTGGTCAGAATTAAGCATTACATTCTGAAAGGAATTGACTCCTGGGTGATCTAGATTCTTCTACACTGTTCATACAAAGGTAAAGTATATGCAGCCTTAGTTACCTAAGTTAACAGAGTCTCTAGTGTTGCCCAGAGGTGAAGACTACTGAAGTATTTTTAGAGCCATCTCGGGTGTATGTGCTTTAAATTAAGATATTCTATCAGTTTTTTTTTTTTTTATCAGTAGCAGAACATCCCTTGGGCATATATTCTCTCTTAGAGAAACTAACCATCCCTACATAATAAAATCTATACACACACAGTCGATGTCTAGGTATTTTAAAGTAAATTAAAAAATGACAAAATCACGCATTACCTAACTTATCTTAGCCTTTTTCATCTCAAAAAGGATGTGATGATACTATTAACACTGCTGTGAAGAGTAAAAGACCTAATCTATACAAAGCATGAGTATACAGTAAGTATTCAATACTTGTTATTATTTAATGTGGATGAAACTGCTTTACTATAGCAAGACAAATCAGCTCCTGAAATAGTCTTTTTCTGCTCTTGGCAGTTCTGGGAGTTTCAACAGTTGTCTAGGGATTGCCTCTATGGCTTCAACAGGACTGTTACTCAGGAGCAGGGTGGATTTTTTTTTTTAATTTTCCATCTATTTTCTTTTTCTTCTTGACTTGGGAGAGTGTGCTGTTTCTTTTATGTAATGTTCAGCAGAAGATAACAGGGGGCATTCACTTTTGTGGCCAAATGATTTTCAGCCTTTTTGCATATTAGAATCAAATAAGAAATATTTTAAATATCTCATTGGACCCCATCCTAGATCTTAGAAACTCAAAGGACGTGGTCCAAACCTCAGTATTTTAAAAAGCATCCTGGGAACTTCTAATGTCCAGCAAAGATGGAGAATGATAAAATAATACTTTCTATTAAGAACATTACTAATTCGCTACATAAGTACTCCAAAATCTTCTATGGAATTAAAAATTATATATATATACACACACACACATACTTGTGTATGCTTGTATAGATACATATGTGTTTGTGTGCATATATATGTGTATATATCTATATTAGAGAGAGAGAAAGAAAGCTTTTCCTCTAAGTAAGATATGAAAATTTGCCAGAACCAAAAGTCAAATAATAAATTGGAATACTGTTATATTGTGATCCAAATTTTTAAATCACTGTTTTTTCCCGCAAGTGATTATTTTCCTGACGTGTTCATTATTGACTCTCTATAATTTACTTATGTTTCCTAAAGAGCTAATAATATAAGGTGATAGCACATCAGATCACTTTTTTACTTTGTATTTTTAATCATCTAGTAAATTTATTAAAGCTCAAAGTGAGTACATCAATCTCCAAACTAAAATTAAATCAAGAGGAGTCAAACCTGGGGACGGGTAGCAGATGCTAGCCATTCCAATTAATTGTCAAACAGCATATGCAGAGAGAGACAATCTCCAAGGCAATTAAGACATAAAACCACACAAAGATTTGATTTTATGTTGGTTGAAGTCAACACCTTGAAATGCACTCTGGAAAAAAAATTGAAAAAAAAAGGAAGCCATTTCAAAGAATACGTTAGTGTAAGGTGTCATAACCATGATCTACAGTATTACCATTGGCATACTGAGGCTTAAAGACTAGATCAAACTTGGGATTATGCTATTGATAAATGGACTCGCCTTTACAGAGAATGCAAAAATACATATATGCAGTACTCAGTGGCTGTGAGTGAGCTATTTACCAGATGTCACTGAACTAACATATCATATAAAATAATTGTGTTAGATGGTCTCTAAATAAATGTGCTTACCTGTATTGAATATTGGTACCAATGCTAACTATATATGTGACTTTGGTCAAGTTACTTTATTTTCCTGAACCTCAGTGTTCTCATTTCTGCAATGATTAAATTAACACCTAGAAACTACAGTTGCACAGGAGCCCTGCTTGCACAGCAGTTAAGAGCTCCGGCTGCTAACCAAAAGGTCGGCAGTTCAAATTCACCAGCTGCTTTTTGGAAACCCTGTGGGGCGGTTATGCTTTGTCTTCAGGGACACTATGAGTCAGAATCAACTCAATGGCAATGGGTTTTTAGAGCTGCATGACAATGACATAAAATAAAATTGTATAAGGTTTGCATAAAATGAAGTAGATTAATTGGAGAGTGAAGTGCTTGACATATAAAATGTGCTAGATGTTGCTGTTGTTGTTAGGTGCCATCAAGTTGGTTGCAACTCATAATGACCTTCTATAGAACAGGAGGAAACACTGCCCAGTCCTGCACTTTACAATCATTGCTATGTTAGAGCCCATTGTGGAAAAAAAAAAAAAAAATTGTGGAAGCCAGTGTCAATCCATCACTTAGACAGTCTTCCTTTCTTTCATTGATCATCTGCTTACCAATCAGGATGTCCTTCTTCAGGGACTGTTCTCTCCTGGTAATATGTCCGAAGTGGGTCTTATCACCTTCAGTCCCAAGGAGCACTCTGGCTGTACTTCTTTCGAGACAGACTTGCTCATTCTTCTGGCACTCCATAGTATATTCAATATTCTTTGCCAACACCTAATTCAAAAGCATCAATTATTCCTCAGTCTTCCTTATTCATAATCTAGCTTTTGCATGCTTTTGAGATGATTGAAAATATCATGGCTTGAGTCAGACACACCTTAGCTCTCCAAAAAGCTCTTCCTTGCTTTTTAACACTTTAAAGCAGTCTTTTACAGCAGATTTTCCCAATGTAATACATCCTTTGATTTCTTGACTGCTGCTTCCATGAATGTTGACTGTGGATCAAAGTAAATGGAATCTGTGACAACCTCAATCTTTTCTCTGTTTATCATGATGTTGCTTATTGGTTCATTGTGATGATTTTTGCTTTCTTCATATGGAGGTGGAATCCATACTGAAGGCTGTGGTCTTTGATCTTCATCAGTAAGTGCTTCAAGTCCTCTTCACTTTCAGCAAGCAAGATTGTGTCATCTGCATAGCGCAGATTGTTAATGAGTCTTCCACCAATCTTAAAGCCGCATTCTTCTTCATATAGTTCAGGTACTTGGATTATTTGCTTAGCATACAGATAGAAAAAGTATGGTCTAATGATGCAACCCTGACGCACACCTTTCCTAATTTTAAACCACGCAGTAGCCACTTGCTCTGTTTGAACAACTGCCTCTTGTTCTAAGTTCAGGTTCCTCAGGAGCACAATTAAGTGTTCCAGAAGTCCCACTGTTCAAAATGTTACCTATAATTTGTCTTGATCCACAGTCGTGTGCCTTTGCATAGTCAATAAAATATGCATAAACATCTTTCTGGTATTCTCACTTTCAGTCAAGACCCATCTGACCTCAGCAATGATATCCCTGGTTCCACATACTTTTCTGAATCCAGCTTGAATTTCTGGCAGTTTTCTATCGATGTACTGCTGCAACAGTTTTTGAATGATCTTAAGCAAAATTTTACTTGTGTAAATATCTGGGATATTCTTTGGTAATTTCTGCATTCAGTTGGATCACCTTTCTTTGGAATGGCGCTAGATAAATCTTAATAACTATTTCTTTTTTATGAGAAGTAGAGTAAGACAGAGAATGCAGATAACATTAAAATGAGATTATCAATGCCAATACTCAACAACAACTTAGAATACTTTGAATGTTAGTATAGAATGCCAGGAAATAAGGGGTATGTAAAGGAATACCTGGGTGGCACAAATGGTTAGATACTTGCCTGCTAACTGAAAAGTTATTGGTTTGAACCCACCCAGAGATGCCTCAGAAGAAAGCCCTGGATGTCTGCATCTGAAAAGTCACATCTCGAAAGCCCTGCAGAAGGTAGTTCCACTCTGACACACATGGGTTTGCCAAGAGTTAAAATAATCTTGATGGAAACTGATTACTGGTATTTTTAAAATATCCATCGTCAATGTCAATAAAAGAAAGTCAAGGCGAAAACATTAAGAAATCAAAAACCATTACCAAATACCACTAATACCTTAATTACAGTGTAATCTTTTAAGATCAGATTGAATTCGTTTCTCCATTAAAAATCCAGAATTAGATACTAAAATATAACCCATCATTTCATGGATCAGTTCATTCCCCTCTGCATCTGATTTGACAAGTAAACTATTTCCTTTTTACTTCAAAGAGTTTCCAAATGGTAAAGTGTGCCATTATCGCCCATTATCCATTAACCCCCCAAATGATGCTCCTTCTAAGGCATTCCATCACTAATATAATTTCTTTTCACGGTTAAATTTTAAACCTCTTCACATTTAGCGAATTGAACTCTTCCTGTCCCTTCCCTTACTTGCCAATATTAACTTCTGAAACAATGAAGATAAGAAATAAGGCACTAAAATATCTGTTATTTCTCTAAATCTCACTAAGAATTCTGTGCATCAGAACAGATAGTTATATATATGTGTGTTTAAAAAAAAAAGAATACAGTCTAAGTTGCTTATTTTCAAATAGATTCTATTTTTTAAATGAAAACATTGTGGAAAGTCAGTATGCAAAATTTACAAAAGCAAAGCTTCTCAGATTAAAAATGAGGTCTTTTCCATATGTCATCCCAGACCCGAATTTTGTCCCATGTGGTCCCATCACTGAATCCCAGGGCTCTTCAGGAAGCACAGTTAGATACGGGAACACTGTTGTCATCGTTAAGTGTCATCGAGTTCATAGCAACCCTACAGAACAGAGTAGAACTACCCTATAGGGTTTTCAAGGAGCCGCTGGTGGATTTGAACTGCTGACCTTTTGGTTAGTAGCTGAGCTTCGCCACCAGGGCTCCGAGAAGGGAGTGTTATTTGAGTCTTGAATACCATGGCCAATGAACAGAGAAATTTCAAAATAGAAGTTTATTTGTTCACTCTCGGTTTAGAATACAAGTAACAATTAGCCACTTGGATTTATCAAAGTTTAGATAGAGCTTTTCTCTGTATCTTAACTAAAAATCCTAGATTCAACTTCTGAGAACAGCTATTTGCTTTTCCCAGTCTAAACAGAAAATATTCTACTGTCAGCTCTGAACTTCCTTTTGGCTCAAACTGAACGAAAACATGAGAGAAAACACGTGATGGCATGCATCCCGCCTTGTAATCACATCTTGCCAAGCTCCAGAGCATGCAAAAATACAATCTTCCCACATACTTCCTGAAAATCTTGGACCTTTTCATGAGTAAATTTTGTCATTAAAAAAAAAAAAAAAAACACAAAACTGAAGAGCTTTGTTGTAACAGAAATCAACTGTTTGAACAACGAACCCTCAGAAAAACAAGAGTTTTGTTAAGAAAATGAGCCATTCTTAAAATGGTTTTCAGTTTAAATGTTGCAACGCGCCTTTTTGTTGATACTCTTAAAAAGGCTTAATTAGGGTTAATTATTTTTACACTAATTAATGAGCAAGTTAGTAGCATCTGACATTTACTGGCAAATATTCTAAGCTGAGCTTGTGCCATGTAAATTTCTCTTTCCATGAAGAGCACACGTCTCTATTGTTTTTTCATTGCAAGGTATTTGTTGATCTTCTCAAACAGATGTTCCACACAATGGATAATCAACTGAATACATTTTGGAGGTATTTTCTATGTGCTATAGGACATTGCTGCAGAGTTTTCTTTGACATAAGCACTGTTCTTTGAGGAAGCTCCTGTTTGCATTTCTAGTACAGTCTCAAGCACCCCTTGTGTGGTTGTTTTTAATAATAATTACCTCTGTTATGTAGGTAATACAGAACTCCCAAATACACAATTTCATTAGAGATTTTAAGCAACCTTTGACGTTGGAGTAGTTGTTAGGTGCCCTGGAGTCGGTTCTGACTCACGGCGACCCCCTATGTACAACAGAACAAAACATTGCCCGGTCCTGCTCCATCCTTACAATCGCTGTGTTTGAGCCCGTTGTTATCAAATATTACAATTTTATTTTTCTTTGTCAGGAAAACTTTTGAAAAAAAACTTTAAGATAGGCAAAAAGAAACCACTGAGAGTCCTGCCTGTGCACCCTTTCTGAGTTATCTCATTCTATAAGGGACTACGTATTTCATTGTCTTTGATCTGTTTAAAACTCTTTAATTTGTAGGGGAAAAAAAAAAAAAAAAAACAGACCTGGCAATGATGCCTGTCCTTAGAAATACAAATAAATTCATCCAGTGAAGGCAATTGATGATTGCCCTGTGAATACTGACCATTTTTACATGTGTTTTAGTACGCATTCCATTGTTTTGGATTGGTTATATATTTGAGTTCTTTGAATTATTTTTGAACTCAGTTGTAGTGTTTTATTGGTTCCTTCATTTATTAAGGAATGCATGGGTCTTCTGTTTCTGCATGACCCATAAAATTTAGCACCTTAAAACAACATTTATTATCTCATAGCTTCTGTGAAGTCAGTGGTCTGGTATACCTTAACTAGATCCTCTGTTCAGTCTCACAAGGCTATAATCAAAGTATAAGCTCAAGCACTGGTCTTACCTGAGGCTTGGAGATGACTTGCAAGCTTACAGTTTATTGGCAATATTCAGTCCTCTGTTTGAGTAGGACTGAGACTCTCAATGCCTATAAATTTCTTACTATTCCCTGACATGTAGCCATTTCTATAACATGCCTCCTTCTTCAAGGCCAACAGTAAAATGTCTCTGCTCCTTCAAATCTCTCTGACCTTTCTTCCACCCAGGACCTCTAGACCCTCTTTTAAAAGGGCTCACCTGATTAAGTCAAGCCAGCCCAAGGTATGGTGGTTAAAGAGTTTTAACATACACCTAATCAGAGTTCCAGAGACAGAACGGGAATGGTAAGGATTTTATGTTAAAAGGGATAATGGCTGAAAAGTTTCCAGAATTGTTGAATACACCAAACATTAAATCTAGAAATTTTAAAGAATTCAATGTGAGATAAAAAGAAAAACATTTTACATTTGTTTTTCTTCAGAACACCAAAGAACACAAGTTGATATGAAATGTGGTCAATAATAAAGGATCACCCTATGGGGCACCGTTCTACTCTGGCACATACACGGAGTACCATGAGTCAGAATCAACTTGACGGCAACTGGAAAAAACAAAACAAACAAACCAAAAAACTAACTTGCAATGTAATGACAAATGGATATAAAAGTAATTTCTCTATAAAAAACAGTAGAATAAGATCATCGAAGTTGAAAATGGAAAGTAAAGAGAAGAGGGGTGTGAAATGTGGATATCTAATAGACAGAAAGCCCCTGGATGGTAGAAAATGGTTAACATGCTTGGTTCCTAGCTGAAAGATTGGTAATTCAAGTATACCCAGAAGCTCCTTGGAGGAAAGGCCTGGTGATCTAGTTCCAAAAAATCAGTTATAAAAACCCTATGGAGCTTGGTTCTACTCTGACACATATGAGATCACCATAAAGTTATAGTCCACTTGACAACCAGGACTTAATATGGCTGAAACTGACACCTAATATGGATGAAAGACATGGACAAATAACGGGACTCCTGTCCACTTCAATTTCTAATACGTCCTCCATAATTTAGTCTGATGTTAATTATGAATTTTTTTCCATGTGTATGTGACTTTAAAAAATAACAACTCAAAAATTGCCTAATTTCCTACCTACCTAATGAAATGGAAGCCTATGTACAATTTTACCTATATAAATACAGGAATAAAAATACACAATGTTGCCACCAAAGTTCTGTCTATAATATTTGGATATGCTAATATTATGATTTCCCTAATAATTTTCTCAGATATTTCACTATATTGTATAGGATAAAAATATAATCACTTTCTTATACATTATAAGGCATTGTATGATGTTAACACAACCCATGTTTATAAACTCAACACTTATGTCTGTTCATAAATCATGCTCTAGTGGCTGAATATAGTATATTCTCTTAATAATAAAGACTTAGTACAAATGACCATCACCCACCCACCAGTTTGCTGTACTGTGGTGGCTTGTGTGTTTCTGTGATGCTAGAAGCTACGCCACCAGTATCTCAAATACCACCAGGGTCACCCATGATGGATAGGATTCAGTGGAGCTTCCACCCTAAAACAGAGGAGAAAGAAAGGCCTAGTGATCTACTTCCAAAAATTAGTCAATGAAATCTTTACGGATTACAAAATATAGTCTGATATAATACTGGAAGATGAGCCCTCTGAGACATAAAATACTCAAAATACACATAACAGTGAACTTGAGTATGCCAGTAATCATAGAGATGGCACAGAATGTGGAAACATTTCATTCTGTTAGACATGGGATTGAGGTGAGTCAGAGTTGACTTACAGACAACTAACGGCAGCAGCAAGCACAATTGGAAGTATATATCTGGATATCACATATTCTTTATGTATGTATATTTACGATGTACAAGTATGTGTATACATAATACGTGTGTACTTGTATATGTATTATTTATATGTACAGGTCACTATGAGTCAGAATCAACTCGGTAGCAATGAGTTCATGTTTTTCTTTTTGGATACTTCATTTGTTACATATAAAATTTATGACATGTAATTATATTTATCTGTAGCTCGATAGATATGCAGATAAAAATGTAGAAATAGATACATACTCACATACACACAGACTCTAAGACTAGACCTGGAGCATTGTTATTTGTTATTAATATCATCATCAATCAATATTTCAATATTTTTATAGAGGCAACTTTGGGTTTTGATCTTTTCTTTTGCTTATAGATTACTCATTTCCATGAATTTTACTAGCCCACACTAGTCTACAATGAATTTTTGTTAACTTGTTTCAAGATCCATATATTCAGTTTCAATTTATTAACTTGTTCATAGATTGTTCTTTAGTTTATTTCTTCCTCCAATGTACTGCGTTCAATGCCAGCTGCCTGTTTTACTTATTATCTAAGGTAAGCTGTGCTTTTTGTGCTTTTTCTCTGTTTAACTGTGGTTACAACGGCAAGTCAAGATGATTCAAATAATTAGCCATTAAACAAAAGAGCAACACTTGCACTTTAAGGTAAATTATGTTAGAAATGAGCCAAAGAGTATTTATAATTAGGTAAATCTATATTAGGTGCCATATCTAGCTCTCCTTTAAAACCATGGAGAGCAGCAAGTATAGAATTAAAAAAAAAGAAAGAAATTTTGGAAGTACATTTCAAATATAGTAGTAGTGGTGCATATACACTAAGGAAAATGGACATCCTTTTACCTATTTCAAAACTATATGATTCCTAAGAAATTAAACATTCTATTGAACAACGTGTGAGTGGCACAGTGTACAGTTTTACACTTCATTGTGCTTGGGTATTCAAAAGTTGATGGAATTTCTTCTCCATTAAATTTTCACCTATCCTTAAACTACTAAGTTTTCTTAAACCTTGATAAATATTCCCAACACTGGAGCCTCTACTAAGAGTGGTAAGAGATGCTGTTTTGTATGATTTCTTCATAAAACTGCAGGGTCCTTTAGCTTAAATACGTTCAATGGTTATTTCCTGAATTTAATTTTGATGAACTGAACAGTATTTTTCATTCATTGTTAGTGTTAGTAAGTTCCACCTTAATGAAATACACTAAAAATAAATTTACCAGTAAATGAATTATACAATGTAGAATTAATGTCTACCATTCACATAATCATTTGTCAATACAATTCAAGTATGATCAGAATACAAAGTAGCTTTCATAAGAAAATGGTTCTAAAATTTAGTAACAAAGTTTCTTGATGTTTAAGTTGAGAATTTCCTTTCATAACTATTTCATTAACAGTCTCTTGTTTTAGATCCATTATCTTTCTCCATTCTAGTTACAATTCTTCTCCTATTTTCTTTTTACAAAGCCATTTTAAATGTGTATGTACCTCAAAGGATGAAGTATCCACAGGGATTTTTTTTTTTTTTTTTTGACCCTGTTTTTCATCATTTCATAGAAATTTGGGAAGAGAATGAGATGCTACTTTTGCCTAGTCATCTGAAATCATCACAATCATAATCGCAAAGGCAGTCCCGTCTTGCCCTCAGGTTAAGAAAATCTCCTGTTTTACATGAAATGTAAAAATGTTATATTTTACATGTTGTATTTTTCATTGTAAAGATTCCAGTCCCAGATTTTCTACAAGAAGACAGAATATGCTTTTTCCAATTAGAAAATGACTTTTGGAATTTTGCCCCTCAAAACCCATAAGCATTTTGAGACTTACCCTTCCTTTCTAATGGAGGGCTATTGAAACATAAAATATTCTCACGTTTAAAAATATTTAAATGTAATTCTATCTGACGTAATAAATTGACTAATGTTTTGTTAAGTTTTCTACAACATGCTATTCTTGTGACTGCCAGATTCAATATATCCACTCAGATTTGAAAATACTCTCAAAGTAATTTTTGCCTAAAACATTATGCTTTTTTGTTTCACTCTTATTGAAGCCCTTGGTCTTTGAGAGGCAAGCGTGGAGGAAGGATTAAAAATAAATACTCTTATTGCATGATTACTGCTTCATGAAAGAAGTTGACCACAAGCATGTAGTCAGATCTTTGAGTTCTGGCATTTCACTCAATAAAGGTAGTTGTGAGCAAGTCAATTAACCTCCCTTGTTTTCATGTGCACAATGGGAATAATAATTCTAATTAATACAACACATTTATTATACTACCATATGAGATTTGGTGTTTAAGACTTATAATAATGTAACTCATTGTGATTGTTATTGATAGAGTCTGACACTATATTTGCAAGGGTCCAGTTATCTTCTCATCTTCTACTAGAGATTGAGCAAGTACCACAAGGTCCCTCAACTAAATATGTATGTCTTGTGGATTCATCCTTGACTCTTGTTTTTTCTCTCATACTTACCTTCTTCCAATTCAGGAGACCCTATTTTCAAATTTTCGTACATCCATCTTTTCCTCTCTGGGATCATTTCTAAATTCTGGATCCAAACAGTGATTTCTTGCCTAGATTATTGCAATTGCTTGCCAACGGGTATACTTGCCTCACTTTTAACTCCTTATAGTCTATTTCCTACACCATATCCAGAGATAGGTTCACTATGAGTCGGCAAAGTTTTTTTTTTTTTAATTCCAGAGAGGGACTTTTATTTATTTCTTTGACTGATAATTATTTTTTATTACTTAATTAAGGATATTCTTGAATGAATTTTTTTATCTTTTTTTGTACTTTAGATGAAAATTTACAGAGAAAATTAGTTTCTCTAAGCAATTTATACAATATATACATATTGTTTTGTGATATTGTTTGTCAAACACACAACATACCAGCACTCTCCCCTTCTCAACTTTGAGTTGCCCATTACTAGCTTTTCTGTCCCTTCCTGCCTTCTCTTTCTCGCCCTTAAGCTGGTGTGCCCGTTTAGTCTCATTTTAAGAGCCTGTCTAATCATCAGCTGAAGTGTGAACCTCAGGAGTGATTTCAGTACTGAGTTATAACGATGTCTGGCAGTCATACCCTAAGAGTTTCTCCAGCATCTTTCAGACCAGTAAGTCTTGTCTTTTTTTGAGTTAGAATTATTTTCCTATGTTTTTATCTAGCTCAGTCCTGAACCCTCTATTGTGATGCCTGTCAGAGCAGTCAGTGGTGGTAGCTGGGAACCATCTAGTTGTGCTGTACTCAGTCTGGTGGAGGCTATGGTAGTTGTGGGCCATTGGTCTTTTGGACTAATCTTTCCCTTGTGTCTTTGGTTTTCTTCATTCTTCCTTGCTCCAGATGGGGTGGGACCAGTGGAGTATCTTAGATGGCCATTCACAAGCTTTCAAGGCCCCATAAACTGATCACCAAAGTAGGACATAGAACAATTTGTTTATAAACTGTGTTATACCAATTGAGCTACATGTCCCCCGAGACCCAATCAATCATGAAAGGAAAATACTGTACAAGACTGTTATTATAAAAACTTATGAAAAGGTTTACACACAGAAATAAACAATTTTTGATGGTTTTATGAAGGGGAGGATGGGGAGAGAAAAACAGAGAAAGCCTTTTAAATGTAAGGTAAATCATGCCCTATGCTTACTGAAAACTTAGTAAATAATTTCACCCTTTCTCAGAATAAAAGCCAAAGTCATTATTATGATCTATAAAGCCTTACCCACGTGTTCCCTCTCCAAGCTCATCTCCTATGACTGACTCCACTTCAACTACTCTGGCTCCTTGCTGTTCCTAGAACAGGCCAGGCATGACCTTGCTGATGTGTTTTTGTGGTTTTGGTTTCCTCTTGACTTGTGCCCCCTACCTTCCACATCACCTTCATCATCACATACTTTAGGTCTTTGCTCAAATATCCTTTTTTCAATAAAGACTTACTGACTTCACTTACAATTACAACTTTTTCAACCCAGTAATGTCTAGTCCCATATGCCAGCTTTATCATTTCTTCTCCATAGTGCTTATCAACACCTAGTGTGCCATGTGCTTTTCTAATTAATTATTAATTGTGAAGTTGACAGATTATTGTCTGTTTTGTTCACAGATGAACAATATTAACGAATGGATAAATGAATGTTGCAAGGAAAGAAGTGTTTTTCTTTTTCCTAAAGCTCCTGTATTAGTTTTCTATTGCTGCTGTAAGAAATTACCACAAATTTGGGGACTTAGAATAGTACATATTTATTATCTTACAATTCAGTAACATGGGATCACTGACCTAAAATCAAGGGGTAGCACATCTGTGTACCTTTATGCAGACTTTAGGAGCAAATCATTTTCCTTGCCTTTTCAATCTTCTGGAGGCTGTCCACCTTCCTTGGTTCATGGCCCCTTTATTGATCTTCAAACCTGTACATGTTTTATCTCTTGGACCTTTATTCTCTAGCCACATTTCCTCTTAACTCTGACTTCTTTTGCCTCCTTCTTCCAAATTTAAGAACTTTTGTGATTACATTTGGACCACCTAGATGACTCAGGTTAATCACCCTATTTTAAGGTCAGCTGATTACACCCATTGCCATCGAGTCAATTCCAACTCATAGTGACCCTCATACTGGTTTTATGCATCTCCAGCAAATGAAGCTTGTAGCATAAGCAAAACTTTTTTTGAAAACTTCCTTCTTGAACTCTCGCCTACCTAGGGTTCTTGGAAATAGTCTTCCCCATTTTTTTTTTCTGTTACCCTGCTGAAGGATTCTTGTCATTTTTCTTTTCAGATCTCTGTTGATAAATTCTGTCCTAAAATGTGAAGCTTCTTCAGGGTTCTAAACTTGAGCTTCTCCCTGGGCTCCTATCTTCACATTTGTGGCTTCATCTCTGACGAGCATTAGAATTTTTTGTTCCAGCTGAGGATTTCTTTATGTATGTTTATATATAATTATTGTAATTCGTTATGGACTCCCCAAATCTTTTTCCTGCTCTATATACCACCATTGCTTAATGGCATCAAGATGCTCAAAATTACCCATACCAAAAACATGAAAGTCATTTTGCCTCGATTATTTTATACCTATCCACTCTTTGATTTGTCTCCTAAATTTTTATTTATAACACTTTAACCTCTTCTGAATACTTTACTCTTGGGTGCTTTTTCTCTACTGATTTATTTCAATGCTTTGTCATTTCTCTCATATCTTAGTATTAGTTTTCCTTGCCTCCAATCTGCCTTGTTTTATGTTTAAATATTCATGTATCACCAGAGTAGCATTTCTAAAAAAAATTCTAATCACATCATCAGACTGTTTAAAACCTATGATAAAGAATCGACTTGTTTTGGTATGATATATGAACCTCTCATGGTCTAGTTTTGTTTTTCATTCCAATCTCCACTTCACTTATTTATTCCTGCTACACACAAGCTCCAATCTTGTGAACTACTTGGAGTTCACAAGTATGCAACATAAGTTTCACAGACTGTTCATTATTCCTAGAATTTTACTCTCCTTCAAAATTGAGTTCAATAATCATATCCTCTGGGAAAACTTTCCTGAACAGTCTATAGAAAGTTATTTATTTTCTAATCTTTATTTTTCATTTTTCTATTGGAAACTGACACCAACAATATTTTAATGCCCTTGTTATTTGTTTACTTTTTCACGTCTAGACAGTCTCATTAGCAAATGGGCTATTATTTTTGACTCTTGATCGTTTAGTCAGGCTCTCAATACAAAATACTAGCTTAGTGAATCCTTGTTTTATTTCTTTCTTCTACTGCAGAAGTGAAAAAACAACAGACCTGATAAGCGGTCTTATGGAATGGAGAGCAAGGATGATGATATCTTACAAACAAATCAATGATCTTTCTTCAACTCCCATAGCACATGATCAACACCTAATTCAAAGGCATCAGCCTTATCAGTTCTATCCTTTTAACCTCATATTTTAAAATGTAAATCTTTATAATTACACTCTCCAGTATCAGTTCTCAGCTAGGGTGGCTTTTCCCTCTTTGGCATATTTGGCAATGTCTGGAGAAATTTTTGATTGTCCCAACTGGGAGTATGCTACTGGTATATAGTGATGATTGCTGGGTGTAAACTGCTATACACCCTACAGAGCGAAACATCTTCCAAAGAACAGGACAGCACTATACAACAAAGCTCTGGCCTAAAATGGCAATAGCACCATTGTTGAGAAACTCTGCTTTAAAGTGAAGGATATGTCACACTCAAGGCAATATATAAATAGAATATTTTAATTGATTTCTTTTGGTATTTAAATACACTTATGAGCTTTTCATTTTATGCTATTTTTATCTAGCTGCAAGAATAAAAGTTCCATTTTCTTTATCAAAGGATAATTAAAACACGATTTTCAGTACAATCTTTCATCTTTCATTTTCCAGATGTATTTGATCTATATGTATATCCCAGTGCTTTTTTCTAATTTTTGTGCATTACTTTTATAAAAACTAAACTTTATTTTAAAAAATTAATTTGGAAATTAACATCCAAGAAGAGCTCATTTATTTCAAAGAAGGAAAAATGCGTTATGCCTTAAGCTGTCTTCCAGAGATGTTATTACAATATCATGTGAATAAAAATTAATTAGTGCTTTGTTCCTATGCTAGTCATTCTTATAAGCTGTAAGTAGAGATCATTTCCTCTACTATACGTATGATAAGAAGAATGAAACATAGCCTTATTTCTGGTTTAGAAACAATAAATGGCAAAGGAGAACAGTCTTCTTTACTTCCCACACCTGTATTTATTTCCTTTTTCTCAAAGCTTCCTACATATATTACTGAAGGTGACACATGCAATGCAGGAATACTATGGAGAACTTTAATAAAACATTAAGATAAGCAAAAGGGAGACAAAGATTAGGTTTGGTCCTATCCTTCTGTGATTTATGAGTCCTATTTATAAAAGAACTAGCTGATTGCTTATGGCCTACAGAACTTCACACTCTTGTTTGATGTACTCTGAAGACATATGTGCCATTTATACTACAAAGTAACATCTAATATTTTTTGTTCGTTTAGTGAAATCATTTATTATATATGCAATTTTACAGATAGATAACGAACACAGTCTGTCTCTACTCTTTTGGGATGCACAGTCACATACAGAAAATACATGGGCAATAACTACACATTATGGTAAATGTTATAGAAGCACACTGGAAGGTATGATAGATACTCTAGGAATCCTGCCCAATAGGAATTATCCTGATGGAAGCCAGTTTAGGTTCAGGAATTGGTGGCCAATGTATACAGGAAAAGTGGTCCCCTCTCCAGCTCCTGCAGGGAATATTGATTAAGCAATGCCCATAATAATCATCCCTTTTCCTTGTCAATGACTGGCTCAGGCATTATCCTATAACATAATTGCGACTAATGAGGAAAAAAGCTGAAGTTTCCTATTGAAGGTTCTGGGGAGGTATTTTCTTTGCAATAGAAAGAAATAAGGATAAAAAAAAAAAAGTTTCTGTTCCCTCTGCCAACTGGGCTTATGAAGACATAACTGGATCTGTCTTTTGCAATCATTAGAACACTAATTTGCATTTAATGGTAGCATAGAAAGGTGAAAGGGGCTAATTTTTGATAAGCTGGTTCTGCCTTATACAGGCTTATTTCATCAACTTTTCTTTTGAAGCTGATTATAATTTTATCTTCCCTTTTTTTGCAGCTGAATGCATCGTGACTGATACAGAGAGATACATAAGAAAAGCTTGGAAAGATCAGGTAAGGCATTTCAATGTCAATACAATCTGCCTTAACCACCAGACCACTTCTGAATACCATTGTAACTTCCTGTCCTGTACTAGCAATGTTTATTATGGAAATTCAGGAATTGAGTCTGTTGGGCCAAACTGCAATGTCATAATTTATGGAATATTTTAAAATCCAAAACTCTATAATATTGAGATATTTAAAACCTAAGAAAGAGAACAATTAAAGAGCTAACCCATATGTGTAATCACTAACTTAAAAATTGTTCTGAATTATACTAAATATTTAAGGACATCAACAAAAGAGCTGTCTCACAAACATAAACAGGATTACCAAACCTGAGATATTGCAGCTACTGCATAAAATGCACTTGAAGTGAATTATATAACTTTGCTCCTGAAACTCTCCCAGCCATAAAGTAAGTGGGGCAGGAAGATGTAAGAAATTGCCTGCAGTGAAGGAGATATTAAGACCTACAGAGGAAAACCCTCAAGGAGATGGAATGACACAATGGCTGCAACAATGGGCTCAAGCATAACAATTGTGAGGATGGTGCAGGACCAGGCACTGTTTCCTTCTGTTGTACGTAGAGTCTCTATGAGTCAGAATTAACTCGAGGACACCTAACAACAACAACACTCCTACAGAGTAAGCTTACAAATATTCCATTACTTCCATGACTTTATCAGGGGCTGTTTCATATTTCTTTTACATAGGAATATTTAAAGTCAGAAAGCAAAACCTTTTTATATTTCCCCTTTTTTTTTTTTTTGTTGCATACTCTTTTAACAACTCTGGTGGTCTTACTCTGGACCCAACTGGAACCTGTCCAATTATTGAAGGGCTCAGCCCCAGTTCCAACAAACATGCTGCGGGTGTCCCCGCAGCCACTTTAACTACCGTGGAAAATTGACTCGTTGATACAGTGAACATATATTTTGCCATCTGAATTAGGCCACTTCTGTAATAGAAAGACAGCTGTTAATAATTTAACTGGAATTACCGGCATCACCCAAGGCTGTCCAAGGCTCTTCCAGCCTACCTTTGAAGAACATTTTATTTCAAAACCTTAGATAACATTGTTCTCTCAACTCATAGTTTTTCAGTACAAAGCTACATCCTGAAATGTTCTGAAATAGTCAATGGAATAGATTTTTAAAATGATGAATTAATTGTTTTGGAAAATTGACCAACATGTGTGTTATAATTAGTGCTACTGGCAGTCAGCATTTGGAAAGACCAAAATTGATTGGAATTCTTGAGAAAACTTTATGGAAAAGGTAGGATTTGAAATAGACCTTGTAAAATTTATTGGGCTAGAGAGGTAAGGGAAGGATAAATTACTGTGGGGTGGAAACAATGCAAACAGAGGGACAAGGAATCTTATTAAAATCATGCTAATCGATTAGAACTGTGACTAGAAATTCACATCATAGTCGTAAAAACATACAAATGTTTATTGATTTATGTTGTGCACAAGACTTTGCTTGCCATTTGACCTTTATTCACATAAACAATCATTTTTTTAATAATTTTTATTGTGCTTTAAGTGAGAGTTTACAAATCAAGTCAGTCTCTCACACATAAACTTATATACACCTTACTACATACTCCCATTTACTCTCCCCCTAATGAGTCAGCCCGCTCCCTCCTTCCAGTCTCTCCTTTCATGACTGTTTTGCGAGTTTCTAACCCTCTCTACCCTCCCATATCCCCTCCAGATAGGAGATGCCAACACAGTCTCAAGTGTCCACCTGATACAAGTAGCTCACTCCTCATCAGCACCTCTTTCCAACCCATTGTTCAGTCCAATCCATGCCTGATGAATTGTCTTCAGGAATGGTTCCTGTCCTGGGCCAACAGAAGGTTTGGGGACCATGACCACCAGGATTCTTCTAGTCTCAGTCAGACCATTAAGTCTGGTCTTTTTATGAGAATTTGGGGTCTGCATCCCACTGTTCTGCTCCCTCAGGGGTTCTCTGTTGTATTCCCTGTCAGGGCAGTCATTGGTTGTGGCTGGGCACCATCTAGTTCTTCTGGTCTCAGGATGATGTAAGTCTCTAGTTCATGTGGCCCTTTCTGTTTCTTGGGCTCATAATTATTTTGTGACCTCGGTGTTCTTCATTCTCCTTTGATCCAGGTGGGTTGAGACCAATTGATGCATCTTAGATGGCTGCTTGTTAGCATTTAAGACCCCAGACACCACACTTCAAAGTGGGATGCAGAATGTTTTCTTAATCGGATTTATTTTGCCAATTGACTTAGATGTCACCTGAAGCCATAGTCCACAAACCCCTGCCCTTGCTCTGCTGACCTTCGAAGCATTCAGTTTATTCAGGAAACTTCTTTGCTTTTGGTCCAGTCCAGTTGAGCTGACCTTCCATGTATTGACTGTTGTCCTTGCCTCCACCTAAAGTAGTTCTTATCTACTAGCTAATCAGTAAATAACCCTCTCCCACCCTTCCTCCCTCCCCCCTCTCTTAACCACAAAAGAATTTGTTCTTCTCAGTTTAAACTATTTCTCAAGATCTCATAATAGTGGTCTTTTACAATATTTGTCTTTTTGCATCTCACTAATTTCACTCAGCATAATGCCTTCCAGTTTCCTCCATGTTATGAAATGTTTCAGAGATTCATCACTGTTCTTTGTCGATGCATAGTATTCCATTGTGTGAATATACCATAATTTATTTTTCCTTTCATCCGTTGATGGATACCTTGGTTGCTTCCAGCTTTTTGCTATTGTAAACAGTGCTGCAATAAATATGGGTGTGCATATATCTGTTCGTGTAAAGGCTCTTATTTCTCTAGGATATATTCCGAGGAGTGGGATTTCTGGGTTATATGGTAGTTCTATTTCTAACATTTTAAGAAAATGCCAGATAGATTTCCAAAGTGGTTGTACCATTTTACATTCCCACCAGCAGTGTATAAGAGTTCCAATCTCTCCACAGCCTCTCCAACATTTATTCTTTTGTGTTTTTTGGATTAATGCCAGCCTTGTTGGAGTGAGATGGAATCTCATCATAGTTTTAATTTGCATTTCTCTAATGGGTTATGATCTAGAGCATTTTTCTCATGTATCCATTAGCTGCCTGAATATCTTCTTTAGTGAAGTGTGTGTTCATATCCTTTGCCCAATTTTTAATTGGGTTGTTTGTCTTCTTGTGGTTGAGTTTTAACAGAATCATATAGATTTGAGAGATCAGGCACTGGTCAGAGATGTCATAGCTGAAAATTCTTTCCCAGTCCATAGGTGGTGTTCTTACTCTTTTGGTGAAGTCTTTAGATGAGCATAGGTGTTTGATTTTTAGGAGCTCCCAGTTATCTGGTTTCTCTTCGTCATTTTTAGTAATGTTTTGTATTCTGTTTATGCCTTGTATGAGGGTTGTTAAAGTTGTCCCTATTTTTTCTTCCATGATCTTTATCGTTTTAGTCTTTATGTTTTGGTCTTTGATCCACTTGGAGTTAGTTTTTGTGCATGGTGTGAGGTATGGGTCCTGTTTCATTTTTTTGCAAATGGATATCCAGTTATGTCAGCACCGTTTGTTAAAAAGACTATTTTTTCCTCAACTGACACTGGGCCTTTGTCAAATATCAGCTACTCATATGTGGATGCGTTTATATCTGGGCTCACAGTTCTGTTCCATTGGCCTATGTGCCTATTATTGTACCAGTACCAGGCTGTTTTGACTACTGTGGCTATATAATATGTTCTAAAATCAGGTAGAGTGAGGTCTCCCACTTTCTTCTTCTTTTTCAGTAATGCTTTACTTTTCCGGGGTTTCTTTCACTCCGATAAGAAGTTCGTGATTTGTTTCTCCATCACATTAAAAAATGTCATTGGAATTTGGATTGGAAGTGCATTGTATATATGATGGCTTTTGGTAGAATAGACATTTTTACTATGTTAAGTCTTCTTATCCATGAGCAAGGTATGACAAACAATCATTTTTGATAGGTGGAGGAGTTATGGTTATTTTTTTAATCATAAAGAAATAGAGTTGGACAGAATCCGGTATTTACCCAAAATGACACAAATTTATTGATGAGGCCAAAAAAGAAAAAAAACACATACTTTTTATAACTTCAAATCCAGTGCTCTTTCCACTCTGTAACTTCACTTCCCTAGAAGTCAGGAGACAGTATTAAAAAATAAATAAATAAAAATGAACATAATCAAATCTGTTGCCGTTGTGTTGATTCTGACTCATATCAACCCTACGAGAAAGAGTAGAAATGCCCTGTAGAGTTTCCAAGGCTGTAAATCTTTACAGAAGCAGACTGCCACATCTTTCTCCCATGGAGCGGCTGGTAGGCTTGAACCACCAACTTTCATTTAGCAGTCTAGCTCTTAACCACTGTGTCACCAGAGCTCTTTAGGAGAAAGGATTGAGAAAAATCAGGGAAATAATTTCATAGTAGTTTTGAGTCTGAAAAAGAAAAATGAGGTACTCATGGAAAAAAAAAAGGAGATTCAGGAATAGAGATTAATATGAGCCAGAGTAAAGATCTTGAAGGATGAGATGACAAGAGGTGGGCATTGGTTTGTCAAAATTTTGGTATTAAGCTTATAACAACAAAACGTGTCCAGGAAATGTCGGGCATAGAGGACCAGAATATATTTAATTGCCTATTTAAATGAAGACCAATTGAGGATACATCTGTTTAATTTGAGAAATATTTTGGTCTAGTGGACAGAATCTAGACTGGTCTCCCCTCCTGGTTCAACTATTGAATCTGACAGACTTTGAACAGTTTGCAAGAGACTAGGAACTGGAATGGATATACTGTCTACTTGCCCATTTTTTTCCTCTGTAGGCCTTGGTCTTTAACTTAGTATGTTTACAAGCTGGACTTTGGGAAAACTGAAAGTCTTCTCTCAAATGTTATTTATCTCCATTGAAAAAGTTTTGTGACACATAAAATGTGGATGGGAAAAGCACGTAGTATGGAACAAATAAAATCCTGTGTATTAAGGAGAAAAGCACATAAGCAAGAGGGTGTTTATCAGTTTATAATCGTGGCTACCAAACTCTTCAGTGAATTTGTTAAAATATAATGATAGGTTGTGCGTGATTGTGTGCCCTCATCCTGCTGGTTAGCTCACGATTGGACAGCATAAATCCCTTGTTTTCAGATGCACAAGGAAAATGATGATATTTCTTACATGAGCAATTTTATGCTTCATTGCTCCTAATTGCGTACTTAAGCTTCACTCTTTGAAAGCCTACAATGTCTTACAAATAAAGGAGGTCAAAAAAAGGAGATCTTGCAGAGAAACGCACACACACACACACACACACAAAAAAAAATCTGAAGAAAAGAAAAAGAGATCTGCAGCTTGAAGGAGCAACTCATTTAAAAAAATAAGCTCATGCATTTGAATTAAGTACGAGACTAGCCTATAGGTGATTCCAAAAAATAAAACAAAATTGATTACACAAAAGAGTAGTTGAAAGAAGTAACAAACTGCCAAAGTCAATAATAAAGCAAAGCGGTATAAATCAGCTCAAGAGGGAACTGAATCAATTTATAGAAAAGAAAGAAACCAGAGCTACTGCTTTAATTCTTAAGGCAAGAAAAATATCTAAATCAAGCCTTCAGTTTATCAAAGCCAGCACTGTATTCTGAATCATTCCTTGCTATTGTTAAAATACTTTAGTAATTCATTTTATGTTGGTATCTATACTACACTATATTCTTTATTTTTCTGAACTTATCCTAAGATCTCTAAGGGCAGCCACTTATGATTTTTTTTTACTTGTTTTATTCCTGGAACCCAAGGTAATGGCTAGATTTTTACTAATTATCAAATAAATTGATAAGTAAATGAAAAAAAAAATCATAGAATGTGAGTCATTTGACAAAAAGATTTACGAATACTTGGACAAACTTTAGCATACAACAGCTAGAGTCTTTTATTATCATTCCAAAATAAAACCTGTAACACTGTGGCGTAAAGCAAATTTTATCCTTGGGACCAACATAACTTTTAATTCTGGTATATCAATTCTTGTTTACCTCTACCCTTCAGGCTTTTAAAGCAGTTACTTGTTCATAACTTTCTCTTTCTTTCTAAAACAACTGTTGTTGTTGTTACTAGGTGCCACTGAGTCAGTTCTGCCTCACAGGAACCCTACTGATGACAGAACAAAATGTCGCCTAGTCCTGCACCGTCCTCACAATTGTTGCTGTTTGAGCCCATCGTTATACAGCCACAGGGCCAAGAAATCTTGTTGAGGGTCTTCCTCTTTTTCCCCGACCTTCTATCCTACCAAGCATGATGTCCCTATCCAGGGACCGGTCCCTCTTGATAACATGTCCAAATTACCTGTGATGGAGTTTTGTCATCCACACTTCTAAGGAGAAACCTGGTGCACTTCTTCAAGGGCAGTTGTTCTTTCTTCTGGCAGTTCTTGCTATATTCAATATTTGTAGCCAACACCATAATTCAAAGACATCAATTCTTTTTCAGTCTTCCTTATTCATTGTCCAGCTTTTCCATGCATATGAGGTGATTGGAAATACCATGTCTTGGGTCAGCTGCACCTTAGTCCTCAAAGAGACACCTTTGTTTTTCAACGCTTTAAAGAGGTCTTTTACAGTAGATTTCCCCAGTGCAATACATCATTTGATTTCTTGACTGCAGCTTCCGTGGGTGTTGATTTTGGATCCAAGTAAAATGAAACCCTTAAGAGCTTCAACATTTTCTCCGTTTACCATGATGTTGCTTATTGATCCGGTTGCAAGGGTTTTTGTTTTCTTTATGTTCAGGTGTAGTTCACACTGAAGTCTGTAGTCTTTGATTTTCATCAGTAAGTGCTTCAAGTCCTCTTTGCTTTCAGCAAGCAAGGTTGGGTCATCTTCATACCACAGGTTTTTAAAGAGTCTTCACCAAACTTGATGCTGCGTTCTTCTCTGTATAGCTCAGATACTCAGATTATTTCCTCAGTATACGTATTGAACAAGTACGATGAAAGGATACAACCCTGACCCACAACTTTCCTGATTTTAAACTATGCAGTATCCCCTTGTTTTGTTCAAATGCCTCTTGGTCTATGTACATGTCCCACACCAGCACAATTAAGTGTCCTGGAGTTCCCATTCTTTCCAATATTATCCATAATTTGCTACGACCCACACAGTCCAATGCTTTTGCATAGTCAATAAAACACAGATAAATATCCTTTCCATATTCTCTGCTTTCAACCAAGATCCATCTGATATTAGCAATGATATCCCCTGTTCCATATCCTCTTCTGAATCTGGCTTGAATTTTTGGCAGTTCCCTGTCAATGACGTACTAATGCAAACCTTTTTTGAATTATCTTCAGCAAAATTTTCCTTGTGTGTGATATTACTGATACTCCAATAATTGCTACATTCTGTTGGATCATCTTTCTTCAGAATGGGTACAAATACAGATCTCTTCCTGTTGGTTGGCCAGGTAGCTGTTTTCCCAATTTCTTGGCATAGACAAGTGAGCACCTTCAGCACCGCATATCAATAGGTATTTCATCAATTCCTGGGGCCTTGCTTTTTTCAAGTGCCTTCAGTGAAGCTTGGACTTCTTCCTTCAATACCACCAGTTCTTAATCATATGTTACCTCCTGAAATGTTTGAAGTTAGAGCAATTATTTTTGGTACAGTGACTCTATGTGTTCCATCCATCTTCCTTTGATTCTTCCTAGGTCATTCAATATTTTGCCCATAGAATCCTTCAAAATTGCAACTCGAGGCTTGAATTTTTTCTTCAGTTCTTTTAGCTTGAGAAAGGTTGAACATGTTCTTCTCTCTCAGTTTCTAAACCCAGGTCTTTACACATTTTATTATAATACTTTACTTGGCCTTCTTGAGCCACCCTTTGAAATCTTATGTTCAGCTCTTTTACTTCACCATTTCTTTCTTTCACTTTAGTTACTCCTGCATTTAAGGGCAAGTTTCACACCCTCCTCTGATGTCCATTTTGGTCTTTTCTTACTTTTTTTTTTTTTTGATGACCTTTTCTTTCTTCATGTAGGATGTCCTTGATGTTGTTCCACAACACTTCTAGTCTTCGGTCATTAGTGTCCGATATGTCAAATCTATTCTTGAGATGGTCTCCAAATTCAGGTGGGATATACTCAATGTTGTATTTTGGTTCACGTGGACTTGTTTTAATGTTCCTCAACTTCAGCTTAAACTTATATGTGAGCAATTGGTGGCCTGTTCTGGATCCGGCCTCTCGTCTTGTTCTGACTGATGCTATTGAGCTTTTCCATCATCTCCTTCTACAGATGTAGTCATATTAACCCATTGCCATCAAGTCAATTCTAACTCATAGTGACCCTATAGGACAGACTAAAACTGTGCTATAGCATCTTCAAGGAGCAGCTGGTGAATTCAAACTGCTGAACTTTTGGTTAGCAGCCGAACTCTTAACCATGGTGCCACTAGGGGAATAGTAATTGTTCCATTGCTCTTCATAAATTGATATCAACTCTTGCTGCCATGGTTCCTTAGTGAGTATATGGAAAGGAAAATGAGCACTAAGTTCCTTGTTTTTATTAAAAACATTCCTTTTGTTTTGAGGTCCTGATAGTCTGACAGAATTGATATTGTTTCCTAAGATTCTCATTTGTGACTTACTAGAACACTGGGGAGAAAAGAGCCTAGTAAATTTTAGGAGACCGTTTTTAAAATAAGACCATAATGAAGCTCAGTAAATTTGCATATTCTCCGGGCTTCACTACACAGAATTAGTTTTTAAAGTAATTTCATAATAAAGTTGGCTTTCGTCTTTACTAATTAATCTCCAATTTGCTTTTCTTTAATTTTATTAGCTTTCAGTTGTAATAAATCTAAGTGGTAGGAGACTACCACTTCATTTGTAGGATTTCATATTATAAGTTGTACTACTTAGTTCATTAATGGTAACTGCATTGTAGAAAATTGTAGCCTTTGTTTGAGGGCATTTTAGGTTAGATTATTTTGTTTTTTACTACTTAGTTCATTAATGGTAACTGCATTGTAGAAAATTGTAGCCTTTGTTTGAGGGCATTTTAGGTTAGATTATTTTGTTAATATCTAAGCCTTAGAATGTTTTTAGTTTACATCTATGTTCAGCTCTTTAGAAAACTGAAAACTTCATGCCTACCCTCATGTTCATCTGCCTAAGACTTGAGGAGTTGTTTTCTCTAGAAGATTATCTACATTTAATAAAATCACCAGAAGACCAGTCCTATGGTTATAATCTGTTCATGGTATTAACCACTTTGAAAAATATATATGTAAATAAAAACTTAGTCACCCTTCTTTTTATTTCTTTTTGTGAACATATTTCTAAGAAACAATAACATATTAGTATAAAAAGTCCAAAGATAAGAAAGATGCCTCAATCACTTGTTCCTATACAGTTTAATTGTGTCAAGATTTGAACTGAAATTTCTAGTTTATTCTCCATTACAATAAAAAAACATGTGTTATACTGCTTTTGTTTCAGTGGCAGAAACTTTACCAGAAAATTTACAATGGAGGCCTTTGTGGAACCTAAATTCTAAGACAGTTCAACAACTATGTAACTAATATGCTTGTAAAGAATATTCCAAAAGCTAAAACCCATTGCCTTGAGTTGATTTCGACTCATAGCAACTCTATAGGACACAGTAGAACTGCCCCATAGGGTTTCCAAGAAGTGGATGATGGATTCAAACTTGACCTTTTGGTTAGCAGGCAACATTTTAACCACTGTGAAACGAGGACTCCATTGTGAAGAATACAGAGTTGCTAAAATAAAACAACACAGAAAGAATGAAACCAATTTTCAATGACTAGAATACATCAAAAGTATAAATGCATTTTAGGTATGAGGTAAGAAAAAAAAAAGCAAAAGATTATTTTATGCCTACCAAGAAGTATATGGCTGTCCAATAAATTTAAAAGCTGTCATAAATTCTAAGAACTATTTCTTTTGCTCACAATCAGTTTTCAGTTATGTATGGTAAAATAGAGGGATTGGGGCAAAGGAGATTAATTCATACCTCTCATCATTATTCCAGCTAAGATAAGAGGAAGGTGAATAGAAATTTGTTGTAACTCAGGAAAGACTGGGTAGTTAAAATCTTTATGTCTCCTCACTACAGTCCTTGTATATTTTCCAGGTGAAATAGAACTTCATGCTGCAATGAAACCTGTGAGAACCAGGATCTGATCAGAATGTCTTATTTTTTGGGTTTCACAAGTTTCCCTCCTCTAACAGGGTGCAGTCTTTCTTTCTCTAGTTTTACTGGAAAATATTTTAGTTTTCCTTCTCTGGCATCTTTGCTTTATACAGATTCCAGCTTTGGGAAGTTTTACCGTATTAGTTTGCAAATTTTGATAGTACACAAGGATTATAAAGAGCATTAAAATAAAGTTTTATTTCACATAGTTTTTCTACTGTCCTTGACCACCAGCTCCATTCTCCATCCTACTCTGCACTTCTGTCTGATTCAATTGTCTGCCTAGTATGAAAGGCATTTTCTGAATTCTCACGCAGGTCAACTTACAGTTGGGCTTCACTATGAAAAGAAATTGGGCTGTTTCTTCTCCAATCCCACCTTGCTTCATCTGTTGTCCTCAAACTGTCTGTGTCCTCTATGACTATAATTCCTTGATGGAAAACCCTTCTCACTATTACTAGTCCCTAGAAAACTGAATACTCCTGTTTGTTTTCCTAAAGCTTGCTCAAAATGTCTATAAGTAATACCTTCATTGAAATAGCTTTAGTTGAGCCACCTGAGTGGAACTTTGCTCCAAGACCCTGACAGATAGAGCAGTTGGTTGCAAGGGTAGCGTCACAAAACAGAAGCTTGGATGTGATTCTAGAATCAGATTGGTCATATATTAGTTAAACACATACGTGATATCTTTGCTGGGTAAAGTGGACCATGATAATCTGTTATTCAGTGGAAACACAATTCCTGTATTTAAAGGAAGAGCTAGCCTGTGTGCCAAAGAAACTGCAAGATCTTCCCGGCTCTAAAGGCGTTAAATCAAATAGCATGGCCTATGAATTGGGTGGGACAAAAGTTAGCAAAACAGTGTTTTTAATCTAGGATTTGACGTTTAATATGTTGTTGCAAACACTTGAAGGTGGCTTTAAGAGTTTGATTGTTTAGCAGATTGCATCCTGAAATACACAGTGGCCTAGCCCTGGTGACTCAATGGTTAAGCTCTCAGCTGCTAACCAAAAGGTCAGAGGTTCAAACTCACCAACAGCTCTGTGGGAGAAAAGACCTGGTGATGTGTTCCTGTAAAAATTCAGCCTAGAAAACCCTATGGGGCAGTTCTCCTCTGTCATATAAGGTTGCTAGGGGTTGAAATCAACTCAATGGCACACACCTACAGAGTCAGTGAGGCTAAAATGTTAGAACTTCTTGGCGTAATACACAAGATGAAGTTTGAAGACTTAGTGAGATGGGTATGTTGTAATTTATCTGAGTATTAGTCATCCTCTGACCATTCCTCTTGGGAAGTCCTGGAAGATAGCACCTCCTTCCCCAGAACAGTAAGAAACACTTCTTTTTTTTTTTGTCCGAAGGACACAAAAACCAAAAAAATAAACCAGTTGCCATCATGTCAATCCCAAATCATAGCGATCCCATGTGTTGTAGGGTAGAAATGTGTTCCATAGAATTTTCAAGTCTGTGACCCTCTGTGAAGCAGATCACCAGTCCTTCAAAGATATCTCTGGGTGGATTTGAACTTTTTGGTTAACTGCCACACATTTAACCACTTGCACCATCCAAGAACACCAACATCCATAAAAAGCTCTGTGGTGGGTGTCCTCTGTACCTTAAAGATGAAAGTAGGTGATGCTATGGAATTGGGATCACTGATTTCAACAAAAATAACGGTATCCCTGAATGATGTTGACCAGTTGGCAGTGTATAACAGTCACAAACCAAGTGGTAATAATTACCATAATAAATCTCATGGACAAATTTTCAATCAGATTGTTTGACCAAGATGGCTCTACAAAGAGGTCTAATTTATCACAGTGTTTCTAGGAATAAAATAGACAGGCAAACTATCAATGTGATCCTTTACCTTTGTAAGTGGTAAATTTATATCTGGTGGCCACAAACCTAACTTGAGTCAACATAGGAAGGATTCACAGCTTCTAACATAATTTTCAGACCTAAGTCAGTTTACAGACATGGAACACTTTGAGGAAGGGGTAAGTGGTTCCTTTTAGAAAATGACTCAAAATCATGGCCACGAGTATATACATTGACATTTCCTCCAAATTTTCCAACAGGGTCATTTACAGTACAAGGTTTAGAATTTCAAATATAGTTTTGGAGAGCACAATTCAATCCATACCAGCTACTTAATCTTCACCTGGTGTGGATAGCTTTACACCTTCATTCTTACACTTTACTATGTCAAGTCTCCTGCACTATGTTATAATGCAGTGGGGAGAGATTTCAGTTATCTTGATACACCTGTTGATGTGAGAAGAAAGCAATATGTACCACATCTCAGTGGGCTTCTCTGACTTTTCTAACAAGTGATACATGGGGATGGCGGTCTTGAATAAGGAGGGAGAGGGGCTCTGCAGCAGGTCCAGACTTCAGTGCAAGCTGTTCTGCCCCTTAAGCTTACAGATGACAAGGCGGTACTAGATGAACCTGTGGCAGATATGAACACTGTATGGTGCCTCACTGAAATTCCACTGGAAAAATCACAGTACAGACTCCTAGAGTGTTGGAGCAAAGCCACATATTTGGAAGCATATCCTGGCTTAAAACTGTGTTCTGGTAGAAATTCATTGCTAGCTCTGGGACATGATAGGCTTTAATACTTGTACTGTTTAATGTAAGCTAGGAACTATAGGACACACCAAATCATTAAGTTGGGGCTATGCTGAAGCATGGTATTATTAAAAGCAAAAGGTTATACGGCAGCAAGTTCAAGCAGCTCAAAATTCACAACTAAGAGTCATAAGCAGGTGCTTCAGACTACTGTTGTAACTAGTCCTAATGTTTTGCCATCTCCTAAATCAACACTTACAGCTTCTTTACTTTTCACAGGAAATGCAAAAGCTTGGAATTACAGATGCTCTGCGTGGTATGCTGACACCACACGGCATGCCCCTCTCAGGTGATGCAATGAAAGACAGTAGTAAACAGGAAAATTTCCAGAGGGAGCATTTTTCACTACGAGACAGCTTGTTTTCCACAGAAGAAGAAAATATGGCCAGAGGAATTAATCTGTGCTATTTAATACCTAGCCATTCTGTAACATGTTTAGAATAAATTTAAAAGGTGAATGACAAAGAAGTCTGAAAATAGGATGGACTTCATTGAGTTGGCAACAACTGAGATCTTCCACTCTTAGGAATCAGTTAGATAAGATGACCAGTCCTCTGGATGCCAATCTTTTATCCCCATCTCCCCTGCTGCTTGTTAAATTCACTCAGGTACAAAGCAGTCATAGCAACAGACTAAGCATGATTTCAACAAGATTTATTTCACCTAACCAAGACTGATCTGACAACCACCCTTGCCGAGTGACCAACTTGCAAACAGCAGAAAGCAATATTGAACTCTTTATTTGACACTATTACTTAGATGGAAGTGTTAAGCACGTAGTAAAAGATGATTACATTGAACTCCTTTATTCATGGAAGAGGCAGGCATTCATCCTCATGGGGTTAGATAAATAATCTAAATATAGTTTTACGTTCCATTTTTAAACAATTTTGCCAGTACTATCATTTGTATGCTTACAGAGAGTTTCATTCATTCTCATGTTAACCACATACATCATTGGCTCTGACCTAGGAACTCATTTTATCATGACATGGGTGTGAGGCAATGGACCGATTGCCATACAACTCTTCTTACCATGTACCTCACACACAAAAGCAGCCAACCTGATAGAGGAGTGAAATAGCCTAATGAAAATACAGTTATGACACTAGTTAAGAGACATCATTTTGAGACTGCAGGACATTACGCTATAGAATATAATATATGTCTTAAGCCAGTAACCAATGTATAAGATTGTTTCTTAGTCAGAATTGCAGGAAATGGTTACCAAGAAGTGAAAGTAGGAGTGGCCCTAATTATTATTACTATTTTTTTTACATTTCCCTTCCACGTAACTTGGTGAGTTTGAAGTTCTAGTTCCCAGAAGAAAAATTCTTCCAACTGGAAATAAAATTATAATTTTATTAAACTGGTTGCCAAAACTGCTCTCTGAGCACATGGGGCTTTTCATGGATCGAAAATGCAAATGAGAAAACTTATGTTCTCTATAGGGTGAATGCTATTGATTACCAAGGGGGGATTAGATTGCTGGTATATGGGGGGGGGGGGAGACAAAGAGAAGTAACTCAATAAAAATACAATCAATAAGGGGTAGATCTTATAGAAATGGAACTTTGAGTTACCTCATAAAGTGCAGAACCTGATCAAGCCAAGATAGTGGCAGAGGCAGGATAAATATGGAATGGTACAACTGATTTTTACATGTAAGTCTGGATTTTTTTTTCCTATATTTCAGCCAAAACTGTAACAGATTGAAGGCAGAAGCATATATGTGAATATAGCTGTCTACTATTAAACAAGACATTAAAGAGATTTGGAAACATGTGAAATGATACCATTCTTTTTCAGTAATTATTTCTTTTTGAAAAAATGTGATTTTTTTCTCATGAAAATTTGTTGTATATGTTTATAAGTAATGGGCTTTTATTGTTTGCTTTAAATTAATAAATAATTATTGTAACATTCAGTCAACTGTAATTTTTAGTAAGTAAATATTGGTAGATCTAATGCACATAAAAAAAAAATGTTCTTTGTGGTCCTCAATGCTTTTAAGTATGAGAAGGGGTCCTGAGAGCAAAAAGTTTGAGGACCATTGAATTAAACAATCTGAATAGAACTTTGTTTCTTGACATGTTCCTGACAGATATCAGTACTTACTATACTATATAGATCAAGGGTTTTACAATGAACAAATTTCCTTTCAGTTTTATGGAAGGATCATATTTGCACAAAAATGAAATATAACCAAAAAACTTTGTGCTATACATGAGGGCGAAGACTCAGTCTAAGAAAATGCCTCAGAGCTAAGACTTGAGAATCATTAAAGTAAGCGAGAGTCTCTTTGTCCTAGTAGACTAATAAATATGATGCTAAGACTAGTAACAACTGATTTTAATTCAATTTTGAGATAAGGAAGACAGTAGAATAACATCATCTCATACCCACGAACATATCAACAGTAAATACAGTGGAATTATTTTGGAGAACAATACAAAAGAAATTTTGTTAAAATGATAATCCTTTGTTTCAGATGATTAAAATAATTTATATTTATCACTGTTAATATGAGATTATAAATATTATTTGGAAAAGAAAAGTTCAGTCAAAAAAAGTAACAAGCTCAAAGTCCCACAGCCAGGAAAGAGTGAAGCCAGCATTAAATAAAGGATGTATGTCCAAAGCCTTGGTCATTTTATCTTATGTAACATAATAATTATATCATAACACATCAGAATTGCCCCATATTTCCATTCTGTATATAACGTATGCATTGAATTATAACTTTTAATTTCTTTATTAAAATTCTATACTACATACAGTGAAAAAATGATAGGCTGTGTATTAGAGTTAAGTTTGTATTTATGTGCATTGTGGACTTATGAAAATGGAAAAATCAGTAAGTCCCAATGATATACTATGCCTTCTACAAGGCAAGGTTAAGCAATATTTGCACCACAGTGACACCCTAGTGGAAAAACCTAAAATAGATTATAAATGGAAAAAAAAAAAAAAAGGATCTTGAATTCTAAGCATATTCAGTGGAAAATAATGAGGTATATAGCTAATAATAAAAGACAAATTACTGTATTAGTATTTAGAGAGTTGGCCTAGATAAGAACCACAGCAAAAACATAGTCTCTCAGATTTCCTAAAGGTCTTATAAAAGCATTTTCAAATTCTGAATTTCAGGCACCCATGACCAAAACAGCCTTTTTCCCTCTGCCCTCTGTCACTAATGTTTGACATTCTTTGAGTAGAGCACCAGGGCTGTAGTCTATCACCACAGGCGTGAGAGAGCAATAGGTAAGAACAGTGGCTGAAGTTTAGCTTGCCTGGATTAAGTCAAGCTGTACTGCTTACTAACTGTGTGACTCTGGGCAATTTACCTGAACCATCTTGTGCCTCAGTTTTCTCAGGGATTAAAATTGTCATGGTAATAGTATCTGCCTCATAGCTATTATCTATTTAGCAGAAAATTAATTAACCCTGCGACAAGTTTAAATGACTTCAATTTTAATTTTCATATGAACACATTATGGTAGATAATTTTGTGGGAGCAAGTTTGATGAGAGAAGATAAAAAGAGTTAGAAGCAAAACCTTTAATTCTTGAAGTTAGGGGAGATTACAGAAACATACACAACAGAATGAGTCCTAAGGATGTTAAAAGGGATTAAAAATGCATATATACATATGTATTTTTAATTGTATATATGCATATATGTAGTTAAAAATAAAAATATAAAAAGGCTTCATGTATATGTATACATATACATAGTGCCTACCCGCATACATGCATAGGTACATACATGCGTGTACACACACACATAGTCTATCCCTATAATTCTTAGTAGGTAGTAGTTTGTACTACAAAGTCACATGAACACTGACTTAATACACTGAACTGTTGGTTTAAGAGGAAATACAGTATTAGGTTCTTATGAGTCTCTCGTCACCACATTTTCATTAACAGGTCAATATATGGAAACCCTGGTGGAGTAGTGGTTAAGAGCTATGGCTGCTAACCAAAAGGTTGGCAGTTTGAATCCACCAGGCACTCCTTGGAAACCGTAGGGCGGTTCTACTCTGTCCTATACAGTTGATATAAGTCGGAATCGACTCGATGTCAATGCGTTAGGTTTGGTTTTTGGTTGATCAATATATAACCCAGTTTTATGTGTGTGTTTCTGTTTAACGATACCTTATTCATTATATATTGTTGATTCATTAACACAGAATTCATGGCCAACCTCACTATAACTCTTGCCTAAGCAAAGAGTATCTAACACATGTATCTTTTCCAGAAGATACACCGCAGCCTTCTAACAATTAGGGTTACTAGACAGCACTTTTTTACTATTTTGGGGGGATGAATTAAACAGCAAACTCACCAACAAAAAGCACAAAAATGCAAAAAAAAAAAAAGTGACTTTAAATAGTTCAGGAAAAGGACACTTGTTTACAATATGAGAGCTGAAACAAGAAGGTAGAACATGGCCTTGTTTGGCATCAGTTGTGAATGTGCACATCAGCAACTCAAGTTTTTTGCTGCTCTGTGAATATGTGTTAGTGAAAATGAATGTGATATAATATTAATTTTGGGGTTACAAATAAATCTTAGCAAGTACATAAATTCTCAAATATTAATCTGTCAAAAGTGAAGATTGACTTTATATATAGACATACATATCTATGAAAACCCTGGTTAAGAGCTATAGCTGCTAATCAAAAAGTTATCTTCAATCTTCACTTGCATGCGTGGTGTGTGTGTGTATATATATATACATGCACAATTGTTATGCCTAACAAGCAACCAGCCATAAAACTACACTGACATGTAATGTTGCTGTTTTTTTAGGTGCCCTCAGGCAAAAAAAAAAAAAAATTTTTTTTTTTTTTTCAGGCTGGTTCCGACTCATAGCATCCCTGTGTACAAAAGAGTGAAAGGCTGCCTGGTCCTGTGCCATCCTCAAAATCATTACTGTTTGAGCCCCTTGTTGTGCAGTCATTGAGTCAATCCATTTCATCCAGGGTCTTCCTCTTTTTTGCTGACCCTCTGCTTTATCAAGCGTGATGTCCTTCTCCAGGGACTGGTCCCTCCTGATAACATGTCCAGAGTATGCGAGAGGAAGTCTCTCCATCCTTGCTTCTAAGTAGCATTCTGGCTATACTTCTTCCAAGATAGATTTGGTTGCTCTTCTGTCAGTCCATGGTATATTCAATATGCTTCTCCAACAACATAATTCAAAGACCTCAATTGTTCTTCAGTCTTCTTTATTCATTATTCAGCTTTCACCTGCATATGAGGCAATTGAAAATACCTTAGTCCTCAGAGTGACGTCTTTGTTTTTCAACACCTTAAGGAGGTGTTTTGCATCAAATTTGCCCAATGCAATACATCCTTTGACTTCTTGGTTACTGTTTCCATGGGTGTTGACTGAGGGTCCAAGTAAAATGACATTCTTGACAACATCAGTATTTTCTTCATAGTGGTGCAGTAGGTAAGACGTAAGGCTGCGAACCAAAAGGTAGACAGTTGCAATCTGCCAACTGCTTACTGGAAACCCTGTGGGTTTCTACTCTGTCTTACAGGGTTACTATGTCAGAATTGACTTGACAGAAAAGGGTTTGGTGTAATAATTTTGGTTGTTGATCCAGTCGTAAGCAAGATATTCTTCTCCAGGGACTGATCTCTTCTGACAATGTGTCCAAAATATGTAAGAAGCCATTCTTGCTTCTAGGGAGCATTCTGGTTTTACTTCTTCCAAGGCAGATTTGTTCATTCTTTTGGAAGTCCATGGGATGGTAAATATTCTTCACCAATCAGACAATGTTCCACTGCTATTCAACACACAAGCCCTCATGTGTCTGTTAGGGCTTGCGTGTTGCTGTCACCAGTATTCAGATATCGCCAGGGTCACCCGTGGCAAACAGGTTTCAGCTGAGCTCCCAGACTAAGACAGACTAGGAAGAAGGACCCCACAGTCTATTTCTGAAAAGAATTAACCAGTGAAAACCTAATGAATAGCAGCGGATTGAGGTATGAAAATAAATATTTATTTCTCACACACTTGTGAGGTTCAGGTGATCTTGCCTGGGCCTGGTTGTGTGGGTCTGTTGAGCTTAGTTGGACCTTAACTTGCATCTACAAGTAATCTGGTTGTTCTGTTCTAGGCTAGGCTTGCCTGGTATACTTAATCTGGGACATCAATAGGTTTTTCCATCTCTTAATGTGATCAAGTGCCTAGCTCAAGAATGTACTTTTCATGGAAATGGCAGAAGTGAGAGAGAAGCTCAATCTCTCAAGTGCTTGCATCACATCACATCTGATAGCCTCTCATTGGTCAAAACAGGTTACATATTTGAACCCAGATTAAAATAGTTAGGAAAGTAAGCCTTGTTCAGAGTGAAAGGGCCCAGAAGTTGCATGGCAAAAGGCTGAATACAGGAATACATGAAAATTTGAGTTGATTAGCTCCATCTACCACGTGTATCAGAACTCAGCCCCTACTTGCAATGAAATGGAGATGCTTCCTAGCTCTTCTGGTTTCTAAATGGTTCTACAGAACATTAAGAATAAACTACTATCATATATATACTCAGATACTAAATCTGTTGAAAATATTTTGATTCATTATTTGTGATGGGAAGACTCTAAAGTGGGTGCTATGATCCCTGGCCATGTTTTATTTATTTATTTATTTATTTTTCTTATATCCCCTTTCCTTGAATGTGGGTGAGGCTTGTTAATTATTTGTAAGTAATAGAATATGGCAAATATGATGTTATTGCCTTGATTATGCTATGCTACAGAAGACTTTGCCTTGCTAATGGACTCACTCTGCAGATATTCTCCCTTGCTGGTTTTTAAGAAGAATGAGGCCATGTTAGGAGGTTCACAGGGCAAGTTACTCTAGAACCTGAGGACAGCCCCCTGCCATGAGCCTGCAGAAGCCCGGGCAACTCTATATTCACAAAGATATTAATTCTGCAAACAATCTGAGTAAGTTTGGAAGTAGATTTTTCCCAGGTGAGCTTTCAGTTATGAACACAGTTTGGACAACTCCTTCACTCAATTCTCTGGAGATTCCTGACCATGGAAACTCTGAGATAATAAATGCATACTGTTATAAGTTACTGAGGTTGTAGTACTTTATTAAGCATCAACAAACAAATAACACAAAAAGAGTGTTTTCAAGTTTGGTAGCCATAATACACTAGTCACAGCATTTAGTGTATGAGTCCCAAGTAAGCCATGGTTCTAAGATCTATTTGTTTCTAAATCTAGCAAAGCAATTTACATAAAAGCAACAGTGATGAATCTGGTGGGTGTGCAGGAGAGGATAATGATAATGCAGCATTAGAAAGCTACATCCTCTGAGAAATGCAGTTTATTTAGACTAGAAAAAAAAAAGGCTTGCAAAAAACACTTTATCTCTTCAAAAATCTGAAGCATTTTCAAGTGTAAGAGGTAGTAGTGTCATTTTGTCCTGCTGTGGAGAGCAAAGCCAAGACTATTCAATGGAGATCAGAAAAAGCAGTTAACTTCTAAGCACTTAAAAAAAAAAAAAATTGAGTAAGCAATTTTAGAATTGGCTATTAAATGCAGAATTTGAGCAAAGGTTGAGTGAACATTTGCCCCGATAACTCAGGGAGGGAAAAATTAGACAGGTTGATAGATAGGTAGGTAGGTAGGTAGATAGATGATAGATAGGTAGGTAGATAGATAGATGATAGATAGATAGATAGATAGACAGACAGATAGATAGATGATAGATAGATTGATAGATGATAGATTGATAGATAGATGATAGATGATAGACAGACAGATAGATAGACAGACAGATGGATAGACATAGATATAAATACCCAAATGAAGGAGATTATTTAAGTTCTTCTCTACCAACATCTTCTTTGAAGAAGGAATTTTAAGTAATTACCATACTCATGTCTTGCAGATAAAAGTATTGCAAGAGGTGTAGACCATTTTGCTAAATGTGTTAGAAGTATACTACGTATCATAAGCAGGAGAGATTGAGAACCCCTTTTAACAATTACTCCCATTCTTCTCAATGGCTGATGCTTTCCTTTTCTAGGCTAATTTATTTGTTGGATGGTGAGGGAATTACAAGCAGCACACACCGGAATGCTTACTCTATCAAAACATAAGTCAGCTGCTTCTACAGCATGGCTCAGGCCAGCTGGCTAAGAAATGGTATTGGCTCCAGCTGTGTTTTGAAGCCACATGTTTTATATTTTTCAGTCCAATCAGATGCACTGGCACTGAATGAAATGAATCCAGAAAATACCAGGAAGGCTGGAATGAATACAAAAATAGGATAATGCAGTAGAGTGAAAGAAATTCTAGCCAGGATTCAAGTTAATCGATCGCATTACAAACACATATTCACAGTTAATAGTGTGAAAGCATTATTTCAGTTTCTATGAAACCTTTCATATGTAGATTACAGTACATGTATATATAGGAATATATTTCAATGAACAAGTTGTACGAGTTAGAAAAAGTAAAAGATAAAGAGTTATCGTCTTTGGATTTTAGCCTGATTTGAATTTTGGCAAATACTGCTTGTATTTCTTTCTTTACAATTTCAGTAATGCATTCAAGAAATAGCAAATATTATAAAAGAGTGACTCTCTTACAATTTTGAATAAGTAAATATTAATGTAAAGCATACCTGCCCTCTAAATCTCAACTCTCCCTATTCCCTTATGCTTCCACTTAACTATTGAAATATTGGTACCTACTATGTGCCAAGTACTGAAGATATTGAGAGAATATGACATGATTATTACTCTTGTTATGTTATGTTATGAGCTAAAAAAAAAAAAAAGGCCTGGGAAAAATATTAGTGGTCAGTGCTAGAAAAGACTTTTGTACTCTATGGCAAACGTTTAAATTAAGGAAATGATCAATTCTCATGCTTGGAGCTGTTTCAGAAAAAAAAAGAAAGTTTTGTCATGACTTCTAGTATGAGTAGGAAGGACCAGGAAGAGAAAAGAAGAAGGGCAGGAAGAGATACCAGACCAAGGAGGCATCACGAGGAATGGTTTTGAAGTCATAATAATTTGGAGGAAGAATGAATAAAATGATACGCTTTCCTGCCTGGGGAGAATTTTGATGAAGCTCTGAATGAAATGGGGAGAGATGAAATATGAATTGGGAGAGGGAAGAGAATGGAAAAAAGAAGACATGAAAGAAGGAAAACCAAAAACCAAACCCACTGCCGTTAAGTCGATTCCAACTCGTAGTAACCCTATAGGACAGAACGAAACTGCCCCACAGAGTTTCCAAGGAGTGCCTGGTAGATTTGAACTGCCAACCGCTTGGTTAACAGCCATAGCACTTAACCACTACACCACCAGGGTTTCCGAAAGAAGAAAGACAGGCTAAAATATAAACTAAACTAAGCTAGAATTTGAACTTGTGGAAACAAGTTAGAAGGAAAAGAATGGGACAGATATATAAATATATAGGTGATAAAAAAAAATCTTTTATTTCTTTAATGAGGCATTTTCTGCAATTTAGATAGAAGAATGGTGTAATCATATGTTTTATATAGTGATTATGTTTTTTTTTGTTTTAATGTTTTTGTTGTCATTAAGAGTAAATTATTAGAAAAATAACACTGAATAATGTGATTTATAGCCGTTGTTTGATGGTATCTCTTACTGATATCCTGGGCTTTACAAGCGGACTTTTCACAGCTCTGTTGCCTATTGCTTATATTTATTCACTCACTCATTTATTTGTTTTATAATTAATCGATTCGTAAAAGTATATTTTATGAGAACTTGTGAGACAGAAATAATGCCAGATACCGGGGATATGTCAGTAAACATAATGCTTCAATCCTTACCTTCACAAAATTTACTTTCTTTTCTAATGAAAAAGCTGTCAAACTAAATAAGAAAATGCAAAATAATAACCAAGAAGCTCCGATCTGTTTGCTTGCCATTTAAAATTGTCGTCTTCTGTCGTACTTAATTTCTTGGGCAGTGGTTCTTACTTTGCCTCTGTAGGGCTCTGATTTGGCCAAAATGATCAAGTTCTATCTCTCTGAATGAAAAATCCAGACATTTGTATAGCATGGCGTGTTGTGTAGATTCTCTTGTGGTTTGTTTTAGGCCATGTTGCCAAGGCCTTTAATTGAATAAAATTATTATCCCTGTATTTATCTAATTATAATAATCAGTACCCTGAATTTTTATGCCAACTTTTCTCTATAATCTATCACAGGAAGGTAATGGCAATTGAAAAGCTAGAAAGAAGTGATAATCATTATTGTGACCTGTTTGTCATCAGAACAAATTCAATTAATCCTCAAAGACAGTCCTGCCAATCCAGCAATACTTCTTTCCCACAAGGAGGGTAAAGTTCCTTGTCCTTTTTTCCTGCCTTCTCTAAATTGCTGCCCCACATTTACTGTTGCAACTGCCTTATTGGCCAGTGACCTGGTGTTTTACTCTTCCCTGCCAAATGGTTAGGAAGCCACGAGTAAAGCTGTTTCCTTTTCTGGAGGCAAATTACCATACACAAACATCCAATCCAGGATAAGTAAATTACCTTGGTCAATTGATTTACAACTTATCTGAGGCAAGGTTTTGATAGAGATATTAAAAGAGAAGTAAAATTTATAACCTGACTTAAAGCCCAGAATTTACTTCTTCTGCTAAGACCAGTTCCATTCTACACTCCACCAGGCAGGTTAACTCAGCCTTTGGCTTATTGGACTTTTCCCTTTCCAACTGTTTCATTTAAGCTGTGGGGTTTAAATAACCTTCTGCTTAAGGCTCAATCTCTCCAACAGAGTAGAGCTTGTGTATATGACAGCAGTAGCTCCGGAGTCTCGTGGGTGTGTCTCAGAATCATATTCCTAGTGCCCTCTGTTGATTCCTCCTGTTATGCAACAGGAGGTAGACAAGCAGTACAGTGCCTCCCTCCACCCCTCCAGCTGCCAGAAAAAGTGGGAATAGGAACCTGGGTATCTATTTCCTTAGGCATGAAAGAGGTCAGGATAGTTCAGGTTATTTCTATCCTTTCTCACGTTTGTTTTGCCTTTCATCTCCTCTAAAAAGATGCATATCAAGTCACATTTTTTACAAAAGATTACAAAGGCTAGTTAAATAGTATTATCCTAAAAATACATATTTTGCACAAATAAAAATAGAAAAATAAATGGTTTTCTTGCTGATGAATTACCTGGTTGTGGGAAAGGCAGATACTTTGAGAAAATCAAGTACAGGAGACACAATGCTATCAATTAGACTGCAAGCTCCTGGACTTCAGGCCCTTTTTCTCACATCTTATTTTTATTTAAGACCGACCAGGAAGAAAAGCCTGATGATCTATTCCCAAAATTTAGCCAATGAAAATTGTATGAATCACAACAGAACATTGTCTGACTCACTTGCTTTGAACATGTCATCGGGAGGGATCAATTACTAGAGAAGGACATCATGTTTGATGAAGGAGAGGGGCAGCGAGGGTATGGGAGGCACTTGGTAAGACGGACTAGCACAATAGCTGTAATGACAGGCTTGAATATGCAGGCGATTGTGAGGATGACACAGGAAATGTACGTAAGGTCACCATGAACTGGAGTCAAACACAATGCTTGACAGGTAGAAGATGCTTAGTAAATTTGTGCTGAATGGATTGCCTACATTTTTTCTTGTTAGGATTTGGTGTTGAGAGAGAGACAGAGAAAGACCTGGAGAATGTGGCATATTTGGAAATTCGATCATTGATTATCCTTGAAATTTATGGTATTACTGTGCAGCAGGAACCTTTGTAATCATCCAAGTGACAGAATTTTTTTCTCATGGAAAAATACAAGGATCATTCTAATCTGATTAAGAACAGTCAACAAATCAAAACAATATCTCTTTGGTTAACACTGCTACCCTAAAAGAATCATACTCAATATTGTAGAATAAATCAACAGGTAACATTTAGTTGAGAATACAAGAAAAAAGTCTCTGAATTTTTTTTAAATTTAATTAAATTAATTTTTAATTTAAAAATAATATACAAAGATGGAAAATTATTATTATGCTTCCTTTGTCTGCAATAAAGATTGGCTAAAAATCCAGGCTCCATCTAGAGAGAAGTGCTCTTTGCTATACTTACTTTATCTTTCCAGATCTATGATTATTATTAAAACACAAAAGGAGAACACAAACAATTGGTTTGGTCATAGTCATCCTTCGATTATAGTGTATAGAAGTGTACCAATCTGTCCCAAATCTTCAACACTTCCTGTTATATTAAATTGTATCAGTCCTGTTTCTGCCCGTGTTCAATAAAAAATTGAATCTGTGAAGGTTAAAGACATTCTCCTATCATTCTGAGTTTCAGAAATAACATACTGCAAAGAAACATCTTTGTTATAGAACAGAGATAAAACTCACAGTAACAGTTTTTGTTTGCCTGTGACAAGGCCAAACACAGACCAGACTCTCCAAATTCCCATTACTTATGTCATAAATAAATACCTGAACTTATTTTTTCCCCACTGATCTTCAATCAGAACAAAATGCTTGTTAACCCATCTTTGGTTGAGTTTCTCTCCTCCTCCTGAACTTTTTCTCACCCTCAGTCTGAAGCAGCCAGTTGCTACTGAGTCCATTCCAAATCACGGCAACCCTATGTGCGCCAGAGTAAAACTGGGCTTCACAGGGTTTTAAATGGCTGATTTTTCATAAGTAGATTGCCAGGACTTTCTTCTGAGGCACCTCCGGATGGACTCAAGCTTCCCATCGTTCAGTTAGAATTTGAGTGTGTTAATCATTTATACCAACCAGAGATTCTGAACTTGTGTTTTAACCCTCCTTACAAGCCCTTCCTGAAAATTGACTGACCTCAGGGTAAAACATCTGACCTAATATTCCATCACGCTATCCTCCCTCAACCCACTGGTTGTTTCTAGCCTTAATTAGTCCTCCTTATAAAACAAAAGCCCTTTTCTGCCTATCCATTGAGGTTCATACAGCTCTCTTAGTCAGAGTATTTTCCCTATTGCCATAGTTTCCTCCCTCCTTCCCTAATCGTTTTGAACAAATTTTCTCCTTACCAAATGTGACAAAATGAAAAGTAATATCAAATAATCTTAAGATTGGACTTGGCCTCAAATTTGGCCCAGTGGGCTTTGAAATTGTTTCAAAATCCTTGCAGAAATAGTTAACATTGGACATCAGGGTATAAAATATTCAATAGAGGCTGATCACATGTGAGCTTTAGATTCTATAGTGGCAAAAAGAAAAAAAAAAAAGATGAATTTTGAATTAATAACATTACCCTAAAAATCCTTGACAAAAATTTTTCAGATCAACACACCATTTCTTCTTCTTTTTTCTTTTTTTTTAAATAAATATAAAGAAGGCAAGTGGACAAGAAGTTCAAAGGAAAAGATGGCCATAAGTATTCAAGGCTTCCTGGAGAAGATGGTACTTGACCTGAGCTTTGAAGAAGAGAAGAAAGGGACAAGGAGGGAATTCCTGCAGGAGGAATGGCATGTACAAAGGCCCAGAGGTGGGACTGTCAGGATGTTTCAGGGAGCAGTGAACAGGTCTGTTGGACCAAAGGAGAAGCAAGGGAGATAAAGCTGGGAGGAAAGTTAAGGTTAGCCCTTTCTGAGCCTCAGTTTCCATGTCTGGAAATTGGGATATTAATTTTGCCCTCACTGAATGAGATCATACACATGAAGCATCATACACATGAAGGATGGTATGGTATAGACCTGGCCGGAGGACAGCTGTCAACTCCAACCTGTGCAGGTCCCAGGCCCTGGATCCATCACCACATGTGCTTGAGTCAGATGCTCAGTTTTCCAGAATTCAAACTTCCCAATCCCTCAGGTCTGACTGGGCTGAAAATCAGCAGACCCCTGTCTTGCCTGGTTCAGACCCATCCATATGCCCAGAAATTTCCAGCCTCCAACCCACATTCTGCTGTGAGAAGCTCTGATCCCAACAGGGTTTCCCCAAAAATGTCCAGAAAGAGAGAGGTTTCTCTGTCTGTTAGGCTTGATTCCACAGCCAACGTGAAAATTCACAATTAAAGATTAGAAATAACATGGGACTCGGGGTGGACTTTGGACATTAGGAAAGACCAATCACTAGAAAAGGATATCATATCAGGTAAAGTAGAGGGTCAGAGAAAACTAGGGAAACCCTCAATGAAATGGACTGACGCATCAGCCACAACAATGGACTCAAAACATACCAAGGATCATGAAGATGGCGCAGGACTAGGCAATATTTCATTCTGTTTTAGATAAGGTTGCCATGAATCGGAGCTAACAATAACAACCGAGCAGACTTGTCAAAAAACACTTGCAACTGTAGGCACAGTGCCTGGAAACCACCATCCTTTTAGGGGCCTCTGAAAATGTTCTAATTTCTTGCAAAATGGTAATAAAAAAACTAATATAGTCCACTCTGTATTATACTCATCTTTATACCAATACAGAACCCTGGTGGTACAGTGGTTAAGAGCTTGGTTGTTAATCAGAAGGTCAGCAGTTTGAATCCACCAGGGGCTCTTGGAAAACTGCATGGGACAGTTCTACTCCATCCTATAGGGTCACAATGAGTCAGAATCAACTCAACGAAACGGATTTGGTTTGGTTTTTGGTTTATACCAACACAGCTGTAAAATATAATTTTTGTTATTTTTTGTGGAGTTACAGGCCATGGTGGCAAAAGTATTTAGGGCCCATAGAAGTTGCATCACTACCCTGACTAGACCAATGGGACAGCATGGGCAAATTGAGGGAGGAATTATGAAAACCGAGGTTCAGATTTGGGCAGCTCAAGCTGGAATTTGAATCCAGGACTACCTGACTTCTAAAATCCTTGCTCATTAGTTGTTTTTTTTTTTTTTTCCAAGTGGTGTATCAAACTTTCAAGTTTCAGTCTTTGTTGAGGCCACAGATTTCCTGGTTAGAACAATCAGGCAATTTGATAGACGACTCTCCAACCAACTCTCCCCCCCACAACACACCATTTCTTAATAAGCATCAGAGCCTATTTTTCCTCTATTACATTTGATAGTTGGCTATTTCTTCATTGCACACTAGCAGCTGAATTGAATCAAAAAGCCATATGAAAAACACATTTCTTCAAATCCTGGAATCACAGCACTGTATAGTGCTCAGAAAATAAACAGTGCACAGAAATTAAGAAAAACAACCTATCAATACATCCTATCTTATGCTAGACATATGCTCACTGACTATCTGAAATCTGAGTAAGCTTAATACCTGTTTTGATGTGTTTCATGTATTGGAAGTTTCTGTGGTTGAAATATGGGTAATAGGTTCATAGCTCCACCCACTGAAATCTCCTGCTTCCCTCAGCTCCTTAAATTCTCAGGCTCCATTGGACATTAATTCATACTAATCTAGACCAGTCATTTATTCAATAATCTCATAATTCATTCCAAACAAGGAGGTAAAAGGCATTTTCACTTCTCCTTTAGCACAGATGTTCTATTCATGAGTTATCTTTTTTAGGTCTTATGAGCCTCATTACATACAAAATTCTTACACTGATATTGCTTCAGGGCCTGTTGAAAATTTCTTTACCCCAGGCTTTGAATTGTCAAGTTGTTTTGAGGAAAGTCAGTAGCCCTCAGAGTTAGAAATAAATAGAGGTTATACTTCTTTCACATAACCTTGCTAGGAAGTGCAATTCTGCATTGAAACAAGACACACTAAATTCTGGCAAAATGACAAACATTTATTAGCATCCAAGTATCAAAACAACTGTTTGCCAGTTAATGTAAGCTAAGCGAAATCCCTATTCTTTGCCCTCAAGCCCTCTGAGAAGCAACTTTGATGCAAGTGAAGTTCTGGAGCACTCGGCCAAATAAAACCCAGAGCCTAGAACATCATTCAGAAGGCTGTCACTGGGCTTGCTGAATTGCTATACCTCCTTTATAGACTGAGATATCTATTATCTTTCTAGTAAATTCCATGACTTAAATTCAACTCATCTCATCAATGGAAAATAGTTTTTTTTTGTTTGTTTATCCTTTTTTTTTGTTGTACTTTAGATGAAAGTTTGTGGAATAAACTAGTTTCTCATCAAACAGTTAGTACACACATTTTTGTACAACATTGGTTAACAATCCCACAGCATGTCAACACTCTCCTTTCTCAACCCTGGGTTTCCCTATGGCCAGCTTTCCTGTTCCCTCCTGCCTTCCAGTTTCTGCCCCAGGGCTGGTGCACCCCTCTAATCTTGTTTTGTTCCATGGGCCTGTTCAATGTTTGGCTGAAGGGTGAACCTCGGGAGTGACCTCATTACTGAGCTGAAAGTAGTGTCCAGGGGCCATACTCTCAGGTTTTCTTCAGTCTATGTCAGGCCAGCAAGTCTGGTCTTCCTTTTTGAATTAGAATTTTGTTCTACTGTTTTCTCCAGCTCTGCCCAGGATGCTCTATTGTGACCCCTGTCAGAGCAGTCAGCGGTGGTAGCTGGGCACCATCTAGTTGTACTATACTCCATCTGGTGGAGCCTTTGTAGATGTGGTCTATTAGTCCTTTGGGTTAATCTTTCCCTTGTATCTTTAGTTTTCTTCATTCTTCCTGGAACATAGTTTTTAAACATATCATATGCCAGTTGGTAAATCTCTTGGTACAAATTTAGACCATAAAATTTAAATTCTTGTCTACTCACCCTTGGATTGAAGATCTTTGATTAAGTCTTTGAAAAACTATCTAACCATTACTGAATTGTGTATTCCTGAATAGAATGCTTCAAATGCTAATTAATTTCCTTGTGTAAATTAAAGCTGATACACTCAGAATTATTTTAAAGTGACCCACACATAGAAAAAAATAAGAGACCCAAGAAATCAGAAAAAAATTAGCAGATGGCCCAAGTGTCAGAGAATTGCTATAGCAGGTATTGGGAAGATTCATTGATTCAAACTATACCTAGAAGAATGTTTAGTCTAATATTTTTCATTTGTTGATAAGGTTATAATCCACCATGTAATCTTCCTTCAAGAACAAATTAATCGTAAATAACCAGCAAGTCAGTCCAGCACTTTTTCCAATAAATAGATGAATTTCTTGTTTCTCAGAACTTGTTTTCACCTTTAAAACTGTAATTTATTTTGAAATTCCAGGTTGATTTATTGGCAAGGTAATTCCAAAATTTTGGAAAAAATAAATTAGTGGAAATTACAATAAATCAAATACAATATGAACTATCTCCACCTTTCTCGGTTGTAAAATTATCTTTTAAGAATCTTTATGAGCCTTTAAGAGACTGCCAGTCTTTTGAAGACTTCTTACCATTTTTAAGAAAAAAAAAAAAGTAAACTCCGTGTATCATAATTTATGAGTAATTGAATTTTCAACTTTGACTTTTTTATTGTTTGGGCATTTAATTTACAGTTGTTCTTTTTTTTTTTTTTTTTAAATTTGTGACTATTTATTTTCTATTTTCCAGTTACAGTTCATCATATAATTTCAGGATGTTGTATATTTTTCCCAGTGGTTCATGAGCAAATTTCCTTTAAAATTAAGTATGAATTAGTTTCTATTTCAGTAAAATAAATCTTTCATTCTATCTCTGTGTTCACTGTTTCATATTTTATATTCTAGAAAGAAGAAATGATTTATTTAGAATAGTTATCTCCAACATAAAAACGTTGATTATTCTAACATATCAAGAGTTCTATGAAATTTTCAAAGTATGCTAAGAGAATAGCAAATGCTATAATTTGGAGTTTGGAGAAACAGTCTGTAGTATATCTCATAAATACTACTTATTCTCAGTGAACATGACTAAAATAAATTTATGAATATTTTAACAATTGTAATGCAATGATATTTTGATCTGTGAGTGTACGCTGAATACCCATACAACTTCAGCACTTGCTAAAGGCAAATAATTCCTGGGAGACAATATAGGTATATGCCTATATATACACATACACTTATATTCATGTGTGTGTTTTTCTTTTTCTATATGCATTATTTATTATCAGATAAGTAAGATCAGCATGCTTTGAAGAAACTCCTCATAAAGTGCCAAGGCACCAGGTAACAATTCAATGGCTGGTTAAATGATTGCTTTTCCCTGAGGGAAAACATATTTTGGTTTGGTGACCTAACTTCATTATGCTTCAGTACATTCTGAGTGAAAAACACTATTTCCGTCATTAATGTGTTCATAAAAGCTTTTTGTTGTCTCCACTGAAAAGTCACTTGATTGAATTTTTTCCCTGTGATGTATTGCCTGGCAGTAAAAGCTAATGCAGTCAGTTGCATTTGTAGAATTAGATTTTATTTCAAATTTTAACTACATTTTAAAGGAGGAACACAGTATTAATTACTATGAATGATACTCCATCAATCAGAAATGGATATGAATTAAAAACTTTTGTTTCAGTGGAGAACAGCAACTCCTCCTCATACATTCCACACTGTTCCAGTCGAGAGTTCAATGTCTTAATTTCACTGTTATTTAAGCTTTGCAAACTCTGTTGAGTTTTCTTGTCTATTGTTTTTTTGTCTCTTATTTTGTTCCTATAAAAATATTTCTAGGCAGAGCAGCAGAACAACTAATATTTGACCTACTCTTGCTGCCACATTTGTGCCTGTGATAGACTCTTAAATAAGGTAAACTCCTAATTCTTTTTAGTTAGTGTCATGGATTGAATTGTGTCCCTCCAAAATATGTGTCAACTTGGTTAGGCCATGATTCCCAATATTGGGTAGTTGTCCTCCATTTTGTGATTGATGTAATTTTCCTATGTGTTGTAAATCCTGATCTCTGTGCGTGGTTAAGGAAGCAAAGTTAGATTATGTTAAAGAAGATTAGGGTGGAATGTAACACCCTTTCTCAGGTCAATGTAAAGGAAGTTTCCCTGGGGTGTGGCCTGCATCATCTTTTATCTTACAAGAGATAAAAAGAAAGGAAGCAAGCAGAGAGTGGGGACCTCATATCACCAAGAAAAGAAAGCCAGGAGAACAATACGTCCTTTGGACCTGGAGTCCCCACCCTTAGAAGCTCTTCTACAAGTAGAAGATTGGTATAGGACCTTCTTCCAGAGCCAACAGAAAGGGAAAGCCTTCCCCTGGAGCTCACACCCTGAATACAGATTTCCAACTGACTAGACTGTGAGAGAATAAACTTCTCTACGTTAAAGCCATCCACTTGTGGTTATTCCTGTTATACCAGCACTAGATAACTAAGATAGTTAGTTATAAACACCTTTAAATATATTTACTTTTCCTGGTCATTTGTTGTTATATTCTTTGTCATTTACTTCAAAATATCCCCGTATACACAAAGCTCGACATTTATGTGTACGTTACCTTTCAGTTTACACCTTAAAGGAAATAAAGTAAAATTTTCAGAAACATACTCAACAATCCACACAAAGATGGCAATTACCTAAATTTAAGGTTCATACATTTGTGTTCAGAAAGGATATGTAGTACATTAGCAAATTTATATGAGGGACTGGTAATGTAACATTAAATATTGTTTCTTAAAAGTATTTTAGATCTCATTAGGTCTAAAATCTATACCGAACTGTGTCTAATATAGATTAAAACTTCCTCTTTATACATATACCACATACAAAAACATTCACACACATGCACACACACACACACACACACACACATTTATTTGCACCTGGGCTAGCAAAGTGGACACATTTAAGAGCATTGCTGGACAGTGGGGCCTGAGTCATTGACTGTAACTAGACGTCATAAAGGTTCCGTTCTTTTCTGGAAGTCCTAGGAAATAATCTCTTTTCTGCATTCCTTTGTTCATGTGCTTTTTCCCCCAAGTTCAAAGTCAATAACTGTGGATTGAATGGGTTGAATTCTCTCACACTTAGAATCTCTCCTTTTTTTATTTTATTTTTTCTGTCTAGTCTTTCTAACCCAGCTGGGAAATGTCCTCTGCTTTTAAGGCCTCATGTGATTATATTGTATTAACCCAAACAATCCAGGATAATCACCCTATCTCATGGTCAGTAGCCTTAATCACATCTGCAAATTCACAGATTCCAGGGAGTAGGACAAGGACATCTTTGAGAATCGTTATTGTGATTACCACAGTTACTCATCAATATAAAAAAGTGATTTTTACACTTCAGAAATTTTAGTTGGCTTTTTTTAATTGTAGTAAAAATATATATAACAAACATTTGCCAATTCAACAATTTTTACATGTATAATTCAGTGACATTGATTATATTCATTATGTTTTGCTAGCATTATTTATTTTTTCATAATTGGTATTTTATTGGTCACATTAAGGGTTAACACAGAGACATTAAGAACATTCATACACAATTCATAATGTATGTGCCAAAAATCTACAAAGTATGTAGTTATAATTCAAGCTTTAAATCTGGAGGCAAATTTTCCGTAAGAGGATATCAAGTTTCAATATTTTCAACTGTTGATAACTATTACATCGTAAGTCCCACTAACTCATAGTTTAATATCACACACACTCTACATACGCAAATTTTCGACATTTCACAAGACATACCAAAGTTCTTAGGAAAACTGAACTACCACAACCAAAGAAGTTACAGAATGCACACATTTCTGATAGGGAAGCCAGGATGAGTGAGCAGTTTTAAGAAACAATTCTACTAAAAAGCAGCATATTCAAAACGTAAAAATGTATGACTGTAACTTCAAATTGCCATTAAGTATGCTTTGTACTATGTTGTTGTTGTTAGGTACCTCCAAGTGGGCTCTGACTCATAGTGACCCTATGAACAACAGAACAAAACACTGCCCAGCTCTGTGACATCCTCACAATCGTTGTTACATTTGAGCTCACTGCTGCAGCCACTGTGTCAATCCACCTAGTTGAGGGTCTTCCTCTTTTCCGCTGACCCTGTACTTTGCCAAGCATGATGTCCCTCTCTAGGGACTGATCCCTCCTGACAACATCTCCAAAGTATGTAAGACTCGGTCTCATAATCCTTGCTTCTAAGGAACATTCTGGTTGTACTTCTTCCAAGACAGATTTGTTCATTCTTTTGACAGTCCGTGGTATATTCAATATTCTTCGCCAACACCACAATTTAAAGGTGTCAATTCTTCTTTGATCTTCCTTATTCATTGTCCAGCTTTCACATGCATATGAGGTGATTGAAAATACCATGGATTGGGTCAAGGGCACCTTAGTCTTCAAGGTGACATCTTTACTTTTCAACACTTTAAAGAGGTCTTTTGCAGCAGATTGGCCCAATGCAATTCGTTTGATTTCTTGACTGCTCCTTCCATGGCTGTTGATTATGGATCCAAGTAAAATGAAATCCTTGACAACTTCAATCTTTTCTCCATTTATTATGATGCTGCTCATTGGTCCAGTTTTGAGGACTTTTGTTGAGGTGCAATCCACACTGAAGGCTGTGATCTTTGATCTGCATTAGTAAGTGCTTCAAGTCCTTTTCACTTTCAGCTATCAATGTTGTGTCATCTACATAACACAGGTTGTTGATGAATCTTGCTCCAATCCTGATGCCCTTTTCTTCTTCATATAGTCCAGCTTCTTGGATTATTTGCTCAGTATACCGATTGAATAGATATGGTGAAAGCATACAACTCTGACACACACCTTTCCTGACTTTAAACTACTCAGTATGCCCTTGTTCTGTCCGAACAACTGCCTCTTGATCTAATGGAAGAGGGTTCCAATTTCTCCACATCTTCGCGAATACATCTTGTTTTTCTTTTTTTTTCAACCATAACCATTTTAGTAGTGGTGAGGTTGTATCTCCTTGTGATTTTGATTGCATCTCTCTGATGGTGAATGGGAGCCCTGGTGGCACAGTTGTTAAGCATTTGGCCACTAACAAAAAGGTTAAGAATTAAAACCCACCAGCTGCTCCTTGGAAACCCTATGGGGCAGTTCTGCTATAATAGGAAGGCTATGAATCAGAACCCACTTGATAGCAAGTTTTTTCTTTTTTTTTTTTTTTAATGACTAATGAAGTTGAGTATCTCTTCACGTGCTCATTGGTGAAATATCTATTTCTTTGCACATTTTTTGACTGGGCTATTTGTCTTTTTGTTGTTAAGTTTTAGTTAACTTTTGATCCTATATCACATTCATTGCTGTCCTAGACTTCATTATAGCATGTTTTGTTGAATAAATTAGCTATTTAATTTGATCTGTCTATTACTGTGTAGATCAACGGCAAAATGTCAATAAGAACAAGTTTCTGAACAAGGTTTCTGGCCTTTTTTTATTGAACTGTTGTCTCCTCTTCATGCTTAATTCTGTTTATTTAACACGGATCCTCATTATTTTTCACATGGATTAAATAAAACACCCCACAGTCTGATCTCTCTGTGCTTCTATTTTTTCCCTTCATGTTAACCTTTTTTCTATTCTATTCCAGTAACTATCTCCCTAAAATCAGTCTTATAATGTCAATTTTCAGTTTAAATTTAATCATTGGTATACCAGACAAATGGAAAGTCCATTTTCATTAAAGTGACAAATAAGTTCTTCAAAATCTTGCCAAAACTTCTCCAGACTCACCTATAACTGCTCCCATTCCACATCCTTTCTTGTGGTCTGCACAATTTTCACTATCTTCTCAATTATTTCACCCTCTTTCATGCTTGGGTTTTTTGTTTTTGCATAAATTTACTCCCTTCCAGTGCTTACCCATCTAACAAATTTTGCTTACCTACCCAGATGAAGTTCAGATATGTTCTTCTTGGTAAAATTTACCCCATTTTTAATAGAATCGCCTGCTCTCTTTCATGATTCCATAGTAGTTTGCTCATTCTGCATTGCATTATAAGGGTCAAATTGAAATTATTTGCTTAATTATCTGCCTTCTATCTGAGAAAGTGTAATTTCTTAAATAAGGAACAGGTTTTTTAATACTCGTCTCCATCGTCTGTGTTTATACTTGTTTAATAAATATTATTAAGTAACTATAGCTGTAGGTTTGACTTGATTTGACTCATTAAATACTAATGAATGAAGACGAGGAGTTGTGGAATGACATCAGAACACCATACATGAAGAAAATGAAGAGGTCATTAAAAAGACAGGAAAGAAATAAAAGACCAAAATGGATGTCAGAAGAGACTCTGAAACTTGTTCTTGAGCATAGAGTCTCTAATGCAAAAGAAAGACATGATAAAGTAAAGAGTTAAATAGAAGATTTCACAAGGTGGCTCTAGAAGACAAAGTAAAGTATTATAATGATATGCACAGACCTGGAGTTAGAAAACCAGAAGGGAAGAACACACTCCAGATTTCTCAAGCTGAAAGAACTGAAGAAAAAATTCAAGCCTCAAGGTGCAATATTGAAGTATTTTATAGGAAAAAAAAGACACTGGAAACATCAAAAGCAGAAGTAAGGAATAAACAGAGTCACTGTACCAAAAAGAACTGGTTGATGTTCAGCCATTTCAGGAGGTAGCACATGATCAAGAACCAATGGTACTAAAGAAAGAAGCCCAAGCTACACTGAAAGCATTGGCAAAAAACGACGCTTCAGGAACTGATGGAATACCAACTGAGATGTTTCAATAAACGGATTCAGCACTGGAAATGCTCACTTGTCTCTGCCAAAAAATTGAGAAGACGGCCACCGGGTCAACTGACTGATCGAGATCCATATTTGTACCCATTCCAAAAGAAGATGAAACAACAGAATGTAGAAATTATCGAACGATATAATTAATATCACGCATCCGTGAAATTTTCTGAAGATCATTCAAAAGTGGTTGTAGCAACAGATATATGCACACCCATGTTTATTGCAGCTCTGTTTACAATAGCAAAAAGCTGGAAGAAACCAAGGTGTCCATCAACGGATGAATGGGTAAATAAATTGTGGTATATTCACACAATGGAATACTACACATCGATAAAGAACAGTGACGAATCTGTGAAACATTTCATAACATGGAGGAACCTGGAAGGCATTATGCTGAGTGAAATTAGTCAGAGGCAAAAGGACAAATACTGTATAAGACCACTGTTATAAGATCTTGAGAAATAGTATAAACTGAGAAGAACACATATTTTTGTGGTTACGAGGGGGGGAGGGAGGGAGGGAGGGAGAGGGCTTTTTACGGATTAATTAGTAGATAAGAACTGCTTTAGGTGAAGGGAAGGACAACACTCAATACATGGAAGGTCAGCTCAATTGGACTGGACCAAAAGCAAAGAAGTTTCCGGGATAAAATGAATGCTTCAAAGGTCAGCGGAACAAGGGTCGGGGTTTGGGAACCATGGTTTAAGGGGACTTCTAAGTCAATGGGCAAAATAATTCTATTATGAAAACATTCTGCATCCCACTTTGAAATGTGGCGTCTGGGGTCTTAAATGCTAACAAGCAGCCATCTAAGATGCATCAGTTGGTCTCAACCCACCTGGAGCAAAGGAGAATGAAGAACACCAAGGTCACATGACAACTAAGAGCCCAAGAGACAGAAAGGGCCACATGAACAAGAGACCTGCATTATCCTGAGACCAGAAGAACTAGATGGTGTCCGGCCACAATCGATGACTGCCCTCATAGGGAACACAATAGAGAACCCCTGAGGGAGCAGGAGATCAGTGGGATGCAGACCCCAAATTCTCATAAAAAGATCATACTTAATGGTCTGACTGTGACTAGAGGAATCCCGGCGGCCATGCTCCCCAAACCTTCTGTTGACACAGGACAGGAACCATCCCCGAAGACAACTCATCAGACATGAAAGGGAGTGGACAGTGGGTAGGAGAGAGATGCTGATGAAGAGTGAGCTAATTATATCAGGTGGACACTTGAGACTGTGTTGGCATCTCCTGTCTGGAGGGGGGATGGGAGGATAGAGAGAGTTGGAAGCTGGCAAAAATGTCACGAAAGGAGAGACTGGAAGGGCTGACTCATTAGGGGGAGAGCAAGTGGGAGTAAGGAGTAAGATGTGTATAAACTTATATGTGACAGACTGACTTGATTTGTAAACGTTCACTTGAAGCTCAATAAAAGTTAATTAAAAAAAAAAAAAAAGTGGTTGTAGCAATACAAGGAAAGGGAACTGCCAGAAAGTCAAGAATATTTGGAAAAGGAAGTGGAACAAAGGATATCATTGATGTTGTCAGTTGGATCTTGGCTGAAAGCAACCAGGAAAGATGTTTCCCTGTGTTTTATTGACTATGCAAAACCATTCATCTGTGTGGATCACCACAAATTATGTAAAACATTGCAAAGAATTCAAGTTCCTTCATGACAAACCTCTACACAGAGCAAAAGGCAGTTATTTGAACAGGATAAGGGGATACTTCATGGTTTAAAGTCAGGAAAGGTGTGGGTCAGGGTCATACCCTTCCACCATACTTATTCAATCTGTACTCTGAGAAAATAATCAGAGAAGCGATATGCAAATGACACAATCTTCCTTACTGAAAGTGAAGAGGACTTGAAGTACTTACTGATGAAGATCAAAGTCCACAGTCTTCAGTATGACTTACACCTCAACACAAAGAAAACAAAAATCCTTTCAGCTGGACCAATAAGCAACATCATGATAAATGAAGGAAAGATTGATTTTGTCTAGGACTATATTTTGCTTGAATCCACAATCAATGCTCGTGGAAGTAGCAATCAAGAAATCAAACACATTCATTGCATTGGGCAAATCTGCTGCAAAAGATCTCTTTAAAGTGTTAAAAAGCAAAGACGTCACGTTAAGGCCTAAGGTGTGCCTGACCAAAGCCATGGTGTTTTCTACCGCCTCATAAGCATGGGAAAGCTGGACAATGAATAAAGAGAACAGATCAATGGACATTTTGAATCATGGTGTTGGTGAAGACTATTGCATATACCATGGACTGCCGGAAAAACTGTTAGAATTCTCCTTAAAATTGAGGATGGCAAGACTTTGTGTCACACACTTTGTGCATATTATCAGGAGGGACCTGGAGAAGGACATCACGATAATTTTGTCACAAGTCTCTTCTAAGGTTAGACATTGTATAGCATAGATTTTTAATTGAAAAGAAAAAGAAAAGAATGCTGAACTTGCTTGTATTGCAAGCTAGAGTGGGTGTTTTAATAATAACAGAGCTTCCATTACTAAAAGGAAACATTTTCAATAATAGTATGTTAATTGTTGTTTTATCTCTATAACTCATATTTATCAAAACTACCTTAATATAAATTTTGAGAATAACAACAAAACATTGAAAAGAATTATCTACAATGGCAATTTAATTATTTCAGAATGCATTTTTAAATAAGCATATAAACTCAGTATAAAACCTAGAGCCAAGTTTAAATTATAGTTTTGTGAATGTCATTTTATAATGCCATGCATAATACTGGGTAGGTGTTATGGACAGAATTATGTCCTCAAAAAATATGCTTTGTAAATTCTAACCCCCTATACCTATGGACATAATGCCATCTGGGAATGGGGTTTTCTTTGTTATGTTAATGAGATTATATCAATGTAGGCAGATTTTAAGCCAATCATGTTTGACATATAAAATTGTAAGGTTAGACACAGAAACAAATAAAGAAAAACTAGGAAAGATTGATGTCACGTGCAGATCACCAAGGAAGCAAGGAATAGAAACTGAAGTGAGAAGGACCTTCCCCCCAAGCCAGAGAAAGACTTCTAGAGCCAGTGCCCTAAATTCAAGTTTCTAGCCTCCTAACTTTGAGAAAATTAATTTCTGTTCCTTAAATCCACTTGCTTGTGGTATTTACGTTATAGTGGCACTGAATAACTAAGACAGTAGCTATATCATTTTCTGGAATCTAAGGTATAACTGTATACAGTTAGTGAACCTAAGGCAGAAGATGTAAACACAAATGGCCATAAAACAGGCAGGTAACAATATGTGAAATGGTTAGGCCTATGAGCAAGCACTACTTGAGTGGCAAAAACTGAGTGACCTGGAGAGCAAAAGTTTATATATAGAGGGTCGCAGCAACTTAACTTCAGATAATTTGTGCTGATATGACCTGGCTGATCTTCAGAAAAAGCTTGGCTAATAGGTCAATCAATCAATAGATACATAAGTAAATATTTAAACAAAAATAATAACTGAAATAATAATAATTTATTGTCTTTAAGTAATTAACAGCTTCTGTACATTTTCACATATTTTATTTTTGCTTTAGAGCAAAATGTGACATCAGAAAGAAAATAATATTATCAGATTACAGTAAAATAAATTAAGTTACTTGATCATAGTCAGGCCTCATATTCAAATCAAAGTCACCTGACTTCCCTAATTATAAACAATCTCTCACACAATGTTTCTTGGTTTGGACAGAGAATTGTACAAATATTTCTAAACTTGACATGTCCCAACAATATTAACAACAATAAAAACGGCCATTGTTGTTTAAACTTCAGTCCCTTTGAAATAAATTGGCATGCTTCCCCTTATCAGATCCTAAGAAATCCATGGAGTCCCTGCGTGGTGCAGAAGGTTAAAGTACTTGGCTGCTAACCAAATTTTGGAGGTTCAAGTCTACCCAGAGGCACCTAGGAAGAAAGGTCTGGTGATATATTTCTGGAAAATCAGCCACAGGGGGTCACTGTGAGTCATAATTGACTGTAAGGCATCTGGCATTGTTAGAACATTGCCACAGAAACATTGTACATGTGGATACAATGAGATACAACAAGATACCATAGAAGATGCAACAATGGAATGATCTCAAGTGTTATAGGCAGGAAAAATGTATATATACATAAAGAATGAAAACAAAAAATAAAAATCCTGAGTGACACACTAAAGAATAGCTTCAAGTGGTGTGGCATACCTTTGTAATGCCAGAAATCAGCCATAGGGGATGGACCCATCTAGTGTGTAGCAATCAGAAACTGTAAGCTTTTTTGAAAAGAAAGAATGACATGGGGGCAGGGGAGGGGTATTCTCCATTTCTTTTTGGCTGAGAAAACCAAAAACCAATTCCATTGCCGTCAAGTTGATTCTGACTCATAGCTACCCTATAGAACAGAGTAGAACTGCCCCATAGGGTTTTTAAGGAGTGCCTGGTGGATTTAAACTGCCAATCTTTGGTTTAGCAGCCTGCTAGCAGCCAAGCTCCTAACCACTTGGCAACCAGGGCTTCTCATTAATGTTGAAGTCATCAGAACACATATGTTAATTGATTCCTTTTATAGATACCGTAAGCCCCCCTGATGGTGCAATGTTTAAGTGCTTGGCTTCTAACCAAAAGGTCAGAGTTTAAATCCACCAGTGGGTCCATGAAAGAAAAGATGGGGCAATTTGCTCCCTTAAAGATTACAACCTAGAAAAACCTATGGGGGCAATTCTACTCTGTCCTATAGGTCCTCGTGAGTGACAATAGACTGGATAGCACAAAACGATATATATCATGAATGGCTTCTGCTTTGTAGAAATTCCTGATTTTCCATGAGCTTACAATCCATGAGAAAGTTCTTCCAGAGTTCAATAGAAATGATAAAAATTAGATCCCAATGGGGGTGGGGGTGGGGGGGTGGGGGATGGGGGTAGTTTTCTGAAATTACTGATAAAGGCAATGTTGCAAAGTAGTTGAGTTTTTGCGCTTAACTGAAACACCAATATTCGAGCTGTACTGGGCAAATTTTTAAAAATTTTCTGAGCCACCCTGTGTAAGAGGCTCAGAGAAGTCTTCAGGACAAAATACAAATGTCAAGCACTTAGCACAGTGCAATAACACAGCACCCACTAAGCACCAGATATTCTGGAGGATGCTCTAAGGGCTCCAAACCACCCTTTAAAATGGAACCATTTATTGTCCTAGTTGTTGGTTGATGTACCTCAACTGTCAGCCTTCTCCAAGAATGTCCTCACCTGAAAATTGTTGTCTCACCCAAGTAATGTCTCTGTCTTAATTTCCTAGTGCTGCTATAACAGAAATACCACAAGTAGTTGGCTTTCAAGAAGATAAATTTATTTTTTCACTGTTCTGGGGCCTAAAAGTCCAAATCAGGGTCTCTGCCATTGGATTCCTTCCTTGTAAGTAGCCTAGGGCATTCCTTGATTTCTTAATTTGTAGATGTCTAAATTTTATTTATTTTTTTACTTATGTAGTGCTGGTATAACAGAAATGCCACAAGTGGATGGCTTTAACAAAGAGAAATTTATTCTCTCACAGTCTAGGAGGCTAGAAGTTTGAATTCAAGCTGCCAGCTCCAGGGAAAGGCTTCCTTTATCTGTCAGTTCTGGATGAATGGCCTTGTCATCAATCTTCCTCTGGTCTAGGATCTTCTTCAAGCAGGAACCCCAGGTTCAAAGGACACACTCTGTTCCAGTCCCTGCTTTCGTGGTGGTAAGAGGTCCCCATATGTCTCTGCTGGCTTCTCTCTTTTGTATCTCAAACGAGATTGGCTTAAGAAAACAACTTAAATTTGTAGATTGACTTCTGACTCATTAAAATAACCGCCTCTAATCCTGCCTAATTAACATCATAAAGGTAGAATTTACAACATATAGGAGATCATATCAGATGACAAAATGGTAGACAATCACACAATACTTGAATTAGCCAAGTTGACAGATATTTTGGGGACACACAATTCAATCTATAACAGTAGATGATCCTCACATGCTGTCTCCCCCACTGTTACTGTTGTTAGGTGCCATCGAGTCGGTTCCAACTCATACCAACCCTATGTACAACAGAATGAAACACCGCCCAGTCCTGCCCCATGCCCACAATCATTATTGTGCTTGAGCCCATTGTTGCAGCCACTGTGTCAATCCATCCCATCGAGGATCTTCCTTGTTTTCCTTGACCCTACCAAGCATTATGTCCTTCTCCAGGGACTGGTATTTCCTGACAACAAGTCCAAAGTATGTAAGATGTAATCTCATCATTCTTGCTTCTAAGGAGCATTCTGGTTGTACTTCTACCAAGATGGATTTGTTTGTTCCTTTGACAGTCCCTGGTATATTCAACATTCTTCACCAACACCATAATTCAAAAGCATCAATACTTCTTTTGCAGCAGATTTGCCCAATGTAATTTGTCTTTTGATTTCTTGACTGCTGCTTCCATGAGTGTTGATTGTGGATCCAAGTAAAGTGAAATTCTTAACAAATTTAGCCTTTTCTCCATTTATCATGATGTTGCCTATTGTTCCAATTGTGAGGTTTTTTGTTTTCTACATGTTGAGGTACAATCCATACTGAAGACTGTGGTCTTTGATCTTCATCAGTAAGGGCTTCAAGTCCTCTTCACTTTCAGCAAGCAAGGTTGTATCATCTGCATAACATAATCCTGATGCCCCATTCTTCACATAGTCGAATTTCTGGAGTTATTTGCTCAGCATACAGATTTAATAGGTATGGTGAAAGACTAAAGCTCTGATACATACATTTCCTGATTTTAAACCATGCAGTATCCCCTTGTTCTGTTTGAACAATTGCCTCTTGATTTATATACAGGTTCCTCATGAGCACAGTTGAGTGTTCTGGTATTCCCATTCTTCAAAATGTTAGCAATAATTTGTTATGATCCACACAGTCAAAAGCCTTTGTACAGTCGATAAAGCACAGGTAAACATCTTCCTGGTTCTCTGCTTTCAGTCAAGATCCACCTGACATCAACAATGATATCCCCAGTTCTACATCCTCTTCTGAATCAGAACTGAATTTCTGGCAGTTCCCTGTTGATATACTCCTGCAACCGTTTTTGAATGATCTTCAGCAAAATTGGTCTTGTATGTGATATTAATGATATTATTTGATAATTTTCATATTTTGTTGGATCATCTTTCTTGGGAATAGGCATAAATATGGATTTCTTCCAATCAGTTGGCCAGGTAGCTGTCTTCCCAATTTCTTGACTTAGATGAGTGGGCACTTCCAGTGCTGCTTCCGTTTGCTGAAACACCTCAATTGATATTCCGTCAATTCCTGGAGCCTTGTTTTTTGCCAATGCCTTCAGTGCAGCTTGGACTTCTTCCTTCAGTACCATCAGTTCCTGATCATATGCTACCTCTTGAAATGGTTGAACACTGACAAATTCTTTTGGTATAATGACTCTGTGTATTCCTTCCACCTTCTTTTGATGCTTCCTGCATCATTTAATAGTTTCCTAGTAGAATCTTTCAGTATTGCAACTCAAAGCTTGAATTTTTCTTCAGTTCTTTCAGCTTGAGAAACGCAGAGCGTGTTCTTCCCTTTTTGTTTTCCATCTCCAGCTCTTTGCACATCATTATAGAGCTCTACTTTGTCCTCTCAAGCCTCTCTTTGAAATCTTCTGTTCAGCTCTTTTACTTCATCATTTCTTCCTTTTGCTTTAGCTACTCAACCTTCAAGAGCAAGTTTCAGAGACTCTTCTGACATCCATCTTGGTTTTTCTCTTTCCTCTCTTTTTAAGGACTTCTTGCTTTCTTCATGGATGAAGTCCTTGATATCATTCTACTTTTCTAGTCTTTGGTAATTAGTGTTCAATTCATTAAGTATATTCTTGCGATGGTCTCTAAATTCATGTGAGATAAACTCAAGGTCTTACTTTGGCTCTCATGACTTGTTCTAATTTTCTTCAGTTTCAGCTTGAACTTACACATGAGTAATTGATGATCTGTTCTGCAGCCGGCCCCTGGCCTTGTTCTGACTGATGATATTGAGCTTTTCCATCATCTGTTTAAACAGATGTAGTTGATTTGATTCCTGTGTATTCAATCTGGCTTAATCATGTGTACAGTCACTGTTTATGTTGGTGAGAAAAGGTATTTGCAGTGAAGAAGTTGTTGGTCTTGCAAAATTTTATCATGCAAACTCTGGTATCATTTCTATCACCAAGGCCATATTTTCCAACTACCAATCCTTCTTCTTTGTTTCCAACTTTGACATTCCAATCACCAGAAATTATCAATGTACCCTGATTGTATGTTTGATCAATTTCAGACTGCAGAAGCTGCTAAAAATCTTCAATTTCTTTCTTTTTGCCTTAGTGGTTGGTAAGTAAATTTGAGTAATAGTTGTATTAACTGGTCTTCTTTGTAGGCTTATGGATATTATCCTATCTCTGACGGTGTTGTACTTCCAGACAGATCTTGAAATGTTCTGTTTGATGAGGAATACAATGCCATCCTGTGAACCCAACACTACCCAGCATGTTTTCTCCTTATTCAAAATGGGCAACTAAGAGCTTGACATAAGGCTATGATGAACCTATAAGTTTTTCTCCTTCCTCTGCCTGCCTCCTCCTTCACGTACCTCTGTTAATAACTTTGCTTTGACCTAATGTCAATGACTTTGTTCTTTGTTTTGATCTGATGCAAATAATTTTGTTTTGTTCTGTCCACCTCCTGTGACTTACAAACCCCTGCAGGACAATCAGAGCCCAGGTGTCTGATATGTATCTCTTTAATCTGATAAAGAGTCTTTTGCCACTATCTTATAATGAATAACTCCTCCAGCCAGGCCATCTGCACACTATAAAGGCACTTCTAACCCTTTTAAGAGTCTATATAAGCTCTTTTTTTTTTTTTTTTAATAAGCTTTAGTGTAAAATTGCTCTTTGGGACTCCATAGAGACAGCCCATGTTGCTGCTGGGTCCCCAGTGATGTATACATTTCCGTAATAAACTTTCTCACTCTTTCTGACTTGGAATATGTTTTATTGGCTCGACTGCTCCAGGGCAGGGACCCTAATCAGGTAACAACCCCTCTTCAATTTGTCATTCCCAGCATAGTAGAACATATGATTGCCCAGTTCAAAATGGGCAATACCAGTCCATTTCAGCTCATTAATGTCTAGGATATCAATGTTTATGCGTTCCATTTCATTTTTGATGATTTCCAATTTTCCTAGATTCATACTTCGTACATTCTGTGTTTTGATTATTAATGGATGTCTGCAGCTGTTTCTTCTCATTTGGAGTAGTGCCACATCAGTAAACAAAGGTTCCGAAAGCTTGACTTTATCCATGTCATTAAGGTCCACTCTACTTGGAGAAGGCAGCTCTTCCCCAGTCATCTTTTGAGTGCCTTCCAACCTGAGGGGCTCATCTTCAAGCACTATATCAAACAATGTTGTGCTGCTATTTATAAGGTTTTCACTGACTAAGTCTTTTTAGAAGTAGACTGACAAGGTGGAGCCAAGATGGCGGAATAGACAGACGCTTCCATCGAGCCCTCTTTACAACAAAGACCCAAAAAAACAAGTGAAACAAGTATATTTGTGACAAGTTGGGAGCTCTGAGCATCAAAGGCAAGCTTAGACAACGAACTGAGGGGCAGGGGGAGGGAGAGGCTGTTCAGAAGCGGAGAGGAGTTACTGGATCTGAATCGCGGGGAGCCCTCAGGTACCATTCCTGGAGCGGTGGCAGCGGCGGAGGGCTGGTCCTAGCGTTTGGCCGCAGTTCACTCAGGAAGAAGCAGCCAGCCACACAGCCCACTCACACCTCTGGGACCTGAGCAGAAGGGCGCTCTCAACTAAAGCTAAATACTTGCGTATATTTTACTGCGCACCCCCCACCCCCAAGCTGGCTTCAGCGGCTGAATCCCTGGGCCTGAGATAGACCCTGGTGAGCACCTAGAGCCATCCTCCCGGCCTTGGGGAAGGAAAAAATTTGCAACTGGGGGAAAAAGATAATTTGCTAGTTTCATTAACTGGGGGCACTCAGGACAGAAGTGGCTCCTGCCCAGGTATAAACCGTCCGTGGACCTTGAGCACCTTTCCCTTCTGCATGGACCTGTGTGGGCCTATTTCAGTAGAATAGGCCCTTGTTGGCAAACTCCAACCATTTCAGCGGTGCGGTGGAGAGGTGGGTGTTTGACGTTTGACAGAAGTAGACTTACAGGTCCTTCCTCCTAGCTTGTCTTACTCTGGAAGTTCGGCTGAAACCTGTCTGCCATGGGTGACCCTGCTGGTGTCTGAATACCAGTGGCATACCTTCCAGAATCACAACAACACATGGTACAACAAACTTGCAGACACATGAGGGACGTCCCCACACATATGTGTATATCTCTGTGCAGTGGCATTGCTAGGGTTGGTGTCACCCAGTGCAGAACTCATGTTACAGGCCATGCAGAATACTTAGTAATGTTTATTATCAATTTTAATCATAGAATAATATATGAGAAATATAGACTTGTAAGTTGCTTAAATGTAATATTTCTTAGATTATAAAAATATTAACAACAAAATTGTTTTGTAAAATTAATTTGAATTACATTATTAGTTACAACACTATCAGTAACTAAGTGTAAGCCTTTTTTGATTTTTCTCCTTCTTTTCATTTAATTACTACTTCATTTTCAAAAAAAGTCATTGATACAGTTTTACAAATTCTAATTACCACAATGTTGTAGCTAAAACTCTAGAAAATTTGACAAAATCAATGACTATAAAAACACCTGCAGCAACAAAAACAACAGTGGATGCCTGTGGCTTGTGCACATGAAACCATCTGATGAGAAGCATCATTGTAACTGGGTAATAATGACAGCTGTGACTGGAGAGCATTAGAAGGTTCAAGAAGTAAATTAGCCTGGAGGTGTAACCTTGTAAGGATATTTGTATATACAAACAGGGCTTAGGAAATTTTTTTTGTTGTTATAACTAACTGCAGGAATGTTTTTTATAAAAAATAATAAATTTCTGCTGAAGCACTGCACAAAAATTTTATAGGCAGTCATTTTGTTGTCACCCCCTCTGACAGTGTCACCCAATATGGTCCCAAATCCCCATACCTCCCTAGGGATGCCACTGTCTCTGTGCCTAATCTGTTCTTTTTATAAATCAAAAGTGATTAGATTTAGAACCCATCCTACGGGGTATGATCTAATTAACATAACAAAGAAAACCCTATTTATATGACAAGATTGAATCCACTGATATGGAGGTTAAGATTCCAATATGTATTTTGGAAGGACACATTATAATTTATAACAACTCCCTTTTTGGGACAGTCTGACTCTAAGAATACTTGACACAGGGATAAAAAGGTCTGGCTCCCTGACTCCACAAGGGAAAGCTCTGAAGGGCCACCCCCATTTCAGAATTCTGTGTAGCATCAGCTAGGCCATTTGAAGAGACTGTACTACAGCCTCTCTTCTGACCAATCTTTCTTCCTCTCCTTTCCCAGCAGGTCTTGATCTGAGGGCAGTCCTCAAATAACTTACTGAACAATAATCTCTATCTTAGAATCTGCCTACTCGTGAATTAAACCTGTAATAACATGTAACTTTAATTTTCTGAACTTCAAAATTGCATATTTTTAAATAAATAAAAAAATTTTAAATATTTTGTTTAGCATACACTTAACACATTTTCCCCTAGTTATGCCTTTAAGGCATGAAATACTATACAAGTTTCTTTATCTGAGAGCCTCATTTCATGACTTCAGGAGATCCTCCTAGACTAACAATTTAGCCTGTCTTTAAAACCCATTGTCGCCCGGCTCATAGCGACAGTATAGGACAGAGTAGAACTGCCCTTTAGGGTTTTCAAGGCTAAAATATTTATGGAAGCAAACAGCCACATCTTTCTCCTGCCAAACAACTTGTGAGTTGTACTGCCAACCTTTCAGTTACCAGCCAAGAGCTTAACCACTGTGCCACTAGGGCTTCTTAGCCTTCCTTTACTTGGTAGTTAACTGACATAAGGTGGTTTTGCACAAATTTCTTATTTTATGTGATCATAAGGAGTGAACATATCTTTGTTATCAATTGCTTTGACAACATACACACAGAGAGAGAGAAAAGAATATAGAAACCAGGTAAAAAATTAAAATTAGCCTGTTTAAAAGAAAAAGAAAAAAGAAACAAACAGAATCTTACCTGTCCTATATAGTTTACACTGATACAAACTACACGGAGCGGGTGGGGGACTGGGTAAAATTTAGGTTTTTATCACTTGACTAGGATCCTGTTTAGATTTGCCTTCTCCAGGTAGGCTTCTTAGATTTCCAGGGCTGGATTAAGAGCCACTCGTATAAGCCCTCAGAGTGTGTCTATACATTGCAGTTTTTATTCTGTTCACTGCTATTGTTTGGTTTGCATTCTGCTGTAAGAATGTTGTTGTGTGCCTTCAAGTCTATTCCCAGTCACAGGGGCCCTATACGACAGAGTAGAACTTCCCTATAGGGTTTTCTAGGCTGCAATCTTTAAGGGAGCCCATCACCAGGTCTTTTCTCTCACGGAGCCTCCGGTGGGTTAGAACCATAGACCTTTCAGTTAGCAGGGAGCACTTAACTATGGTATCACCAGTGCTCCTTACAAGTACTAAATAATTGTTCGTTGAGTGAATATATTTCAAAACAAAGGATGCCCTGATTTAATCCAAAAGAATGGATTATCTAAACTTTTCAATCCTGTATTTCAAGGAAGAGTTCTCTGCCTTTTGTTAAACACTGATTTGTTTCATTGTTCCTTTAAGTGTACATTGTAAAAGTAAAGAATGAAGGGAGCTAGGGAGGAAATACTTTCCTGTGCCTTTTTTTTTTTTTTTTTTTAACTTTAAAGGTTTTAAACTGATATTTTCCTTTGCAGGGATAATGTAACAGCAACATTATTTATATACAATACAATAGTTATAATTACATAAAGAATCGCGGTTGTGAGGATGTGAGTGCTGTACTGTATATAAATTTAATCGTGAGTAAGCTCTATTTTATTGGTTAATGTAGTACATGCTGTTCAACTAAATGCAGGGTGTAACTCATGGAAATATTCAGCTGATATGAGCAAGGAAATGTCAGCACTGCTGTTCACAAATAGCATCCCAGGTACTGCATTATGACTTAAGTGTCATATTTCATTGTATTTGTGTATTATATATTTTTAAACAAGAGAATACAAAGTTGAAATATCATTTCACCTGTTAGGAAAATTAGGGTAGATTTATATTGCCAGATTTTAAATAATAGATTAGCATTTATAAATATGGAGCTCTGGTGGCACAGCAGAGCCCTGGTGGCGCAGTGGTTAAGAGCTATGGCTGCTAACCAAAAGGTCGGCAGTTCTAATCCACCAGTTGCGCTTTGGAAACCCTATGGGGAGGTTCTGTGGGTTGCTGTGAGTTGGAATCAACTCGACAGCAATGGGTTATAACCTATAAAATATGTTGTTGCTGTTGTTCTGTGCTATCCAGTTTATTTTTGGATCATAATAATGAGTATTTATTGAGAACTTGATATATGCAAGGCACATATTCCTTAGCATGTGACATTATTGCAGGCAACTCTAAGAACAATCATTAGCAGACACACTTTCTATCTTCCTTTTATATAAGAAAAACAAAATACAGAGTAGTTGACAATTTTCCAACATCACAAGACCAATAAGTGGCCTAGCCAGAATTTGGATACTAACTTTCAGGCTCAAAATATGTCACATAAGTTTTTATTCTCAAAAAGTTTTTTTAACATTGCAACCTAGCAATTAATGCAAGCTTTTTAGTCTTAGAATTAAAAAAATATATATATACAGAAGTTATTATTATGGTTATTAAGTATTTATCGAGCACCTTCTAAACTGGATTAGGGATGCATTTAAAAAAAAAAAAGTTGCTGTCAAGTCAATTCCGACTCATAACAACCTTATAGGACAGAGTAGACCTGCCCTTTAGGGTTTCCAAGGGGTGCCTGGTGGATTTGAACTGCTGACCTTTTGGTTAGCAACCAGGTTCTGAACCAAAGAGCCACAGGGGTTTCCTAGGGATGCAGAGAGGTACAAAACTGCTTCTAATTTCACGGGGTTTATACTTCGTTTGACAATTGCAACTTAGAAAATTATTTCTTTCCAGAAAAAGAGGACATGTCCTAAAAAAAAAAAAAAAAAAATTAAAAAACCTGAACAATCAAAGTATTAAAACAACAACAACAACAAGAAACCACTGCCGTCTAGTCGATTCCAACTCATAGCGACCCTATAAGACAGAGTAGAACTGCCCCATAGAGTTTCTAAGGAGTGCCTAGTGGATTTGAACTGCCGACCTCTTGGTTAGCAGCCGTAGCACTTAACCACTACGTGACCAGGGTTTCCAATCAAAGTATAGTAACCAGAAATTTTTATATAAATGCAAAATTTCAGGAGTCCTTGTCCCAAATCAACAAAATTAAAATTTGCATTTTAACAGGATGCCCAGCTAATTTCTTTGCATATTAAAATTTTAAAGAAGATGCAACATGCCTTGCACTGCACTGTATTATAGTCTAGCCCTATAATCAATTACTTTGCTATTTTCTAATTAAAGATGCATTATAAGAGTGTCATCATAATTTTCTTCAACTGTCATTCCTGTTTTTCATCACCAAGCATATCTGGTAAGAGGGAAATATTAACCTTCTATATAAAACATCATAGAACTATAATGAATACATTTTCAGTTCTGTGTTTGTTTCTAGTGAGTAGCCAAAGTGTCATCTTCCAGAAGATTATAAACTTGATATTCTATGTGTGGATATTCCATTTTGTATAATATTTTCAGAATGTTTTCATGTCAAACCAATTTTATCCTAATGGCCAATATGAGCTGGGTTTCCTTTCTTTTGGATTTGATCCAATGTGTTCAGACATCCCAGGCTAATTAAATATGAGCCTATAGTGAATACTATTAGGAAGATAAGGCTTCAAAAAATACATCACATGCTCTGAATTCCAAAACTAAATGCAAATTTTAACCATCATTTTGTAAGATTCTCTACCGGAATGATCTACTCAGAGAGTTTTTGGTTTGTACATACGTCTGTGGTATTGGAGAGGATATACTTGAAAACATACACATGATCAAAAGCTGACAAATACATCTAACATAAGACAAAATCGAAATAATATCGCCAGGTTCATTTTAATGTTAAAACATTAACGTTTCAGTGTACACATACTCAAGGTAGTATCTCGCTTATCAGAGATTACAAAATAGTGTACAATAAAGAAAAGTGATGTATTTGACTAGATATTCTAGAATCCAGGTATCTGTAAGCTGTATTTTGAGCTCTCCATTGAAATGGAACAACTAAATAGTCATACCAAAAATAGTCATAGCTACTCATTTCTCACCAAATGTTTGTTCTTTTTTCTCCCTTTTATCCTCTTTCTGTTCTTTGTAAGCAGAACCCAAAAAAACCAAACCCGTTGCCGTCGAGTCAATTCCAACTCATAGCACCCCTGTAGGATAGAGTAGAATTGTCCCACAGGGTTTCCAAGAACCACTTGGGGGACTGAAAACTACTGATCTTTTGGTTGGCAGCCATAGTTTTTAACTACTACACCACCAGGTGTTGTAAGCAGAGTTTGGACTATTTGAGAGCTCTACGTAAGATCACTTAACTCACTTCTTTAACTCCATCTCTCAGTGTAAATTAATCTAGAGTAATCACTCATGTGCCATTCTAATGATATTCCAGGTGAAAGCATCATTTTAAAGTTTTTGTTCCAATCTCAAAATAAAATTTGATTTATAGCATCCTCCCACTGGAAATGAACAATCTAGCTTATAACAATTAAATTAAAGAAATTAAATATCAAATTCTGAACACATTCTCTATTTATAAATCATAGGCCATTGAGGTAAGTGCAAAGACACTTCTTGATTGCTCCTCAGGCAAATAGTTCCTTTCAGCAGGATGACTACTAGCTTCAATTTGGTTACATTTTATGTGAATTTGAATGTATTTGGTAGAATGCCAGCAAAAATTATTAGTTAATTTTTAATAAGGATATTTGGGCTAGATCACCAAAGTTGCTGAAATTAGATTCTAGACTCTCTCTCTCTGCCTACCACATCTCTTTATCAATCCACCTGTCATTTTCATGCCAAATTTATTTGGTTAGATCAGCCTAATTGCATTTTGACATTTAACTGCTCAGAAGGCCACAGTGAGAACTTGTCTCCTTCTGAGTAAGAATCCAGCTTCTCAGTTTTCAGGACTATAAACTGTTAACTGATCAAATTCGTTTGTTACGATTAGCTGACAAAGTGCTTTGGTTCAACCATAGTGGTCTGTTTAGCTGTCCAATTCAAGATCTACGCCTTTGTTATGTACTTCTGTATAGCTCCGTGCCAAGTTGAGTTCCCAGGTCTTGGAACTTTGGTAATATCTTCGTGCATGCACTACTTTTAAGGAGGACAATCTTATGCTGTTTGTTTTAATTTGTGTCACAACTCGACTGCTTTATAAAGTTATTACTTTTCTCTCCCAGAGAGATTACAATCCCCAATAAAGGTTTATTATATTTTATATTACTCTAAATTTCTTTTTGGTTTACTTTAGAGTTTAATACCATACTATGCACATAATTAATAACAAATATTTTACATATGAAAAACACTATACCTTATAGTACATAGGATGCTACAGTAATAAAGCACATTATCATAAAGTAATAATATTGCTTGATTTATACATACCTATAGGTTTTATAATTTCCTTTTTTGGGGGGCATGCATGAGGCCCAGGGAGGTTAAGGAATTAATCAAGTTCACATTGCTAGCAAATGGAATAGTCAATATTCAAACCCAGGGATTCTAATTTTATGATTGTGCTGAAAACATACTGAAGCTAATTGCAAGAGTTTTACAAGGTTAAGATACATAAAGAAAGACCAACAAATCCAAGTAATTATACTCTGTTTCTGTGTGCATGTATGTGCTTTTATATCAGTGGTATTGGAGAGAATATGCTTGAAAACCTACACTTGATTATGAATATAAATTGATGAGTATAGCTTTGGTATTTTTCCAACACATCTCAAAAATTAAAAATTGCATGTTTCAAACAGGCAATACTATTTGAAGTTGACAAAAATCCAGGTAATTTTTCCCAATATTTCTAAGAAAACACTATAATTTTACTTATTTCAATCGATCTTGTTTTAATCAGAACATTTCTGGCTGTGACTTTATGTAATTTACATTTTTTGCATTAAGTTTAATTTCTATTACACACAGAGTTAGAGCTCATCATGTTTCTAATTAAAAATATTTCTACTACAATAATAATTATAAAATAATATTCACTTAGCAAATTTTTTCCAGTCTCTTTTTCATCAAAAGTCAATCCAAAAGGAGAAGTCCCTTTTTAGAAATACAATTATTATATGTGTAAAACTTCTAAAAAACTTGACATAATTTTAAGAAAGTGTATACTGTTCCACTGAAATAAATATCTATTAGTTGACGTCATGTTTTTCTAAGTTACCTGGCAAAAATAAACTTCACTCTGATTCTTTGACTCACCATGGGTCTTGTAACAGTCTCAGAAAAAATGAAATTTGAGACAAACCAACCTGAGAAAACAAATCTTAGAAAAGCCATGTGCTTTGCAAAAAAAGTACCTGAGGCTTTTTTTGAAAACGCTGCAAGCTTTTCCAAGATTGCTATAAGCTGGCTGCTCATCCAGGTGGAACAAAGTCACAACTCATGCGTTATGTGACTCTTATGAAAACAGGACAGCTTTTTCCTCAATTTTCACTGTAGAAATATAGCAATGACGTTCAGTTATCAATTTAGTAAATCCTCAGGGTCCCATTCCCATAACCCTCTTCCTTGTTTCCTCAAAAAAAAGGGAGGTAAAAAATTAGAATGATATTTTTTCACTAAATACATATGAGGAAATTGCTTTCAAAATCCTTTTCTAGATAGATGTCTTGACAGGAAAACCCAGGGGACTATTAATCTTCTAATTAACAGGAAATAAAAAATATATATTGGCCCTTTAATAGGCTGTTTACTGGATTCAAATATTATGCTGGTATCTTTTGCATAAAAAGAAAATGAATGTACATTAAAGTGATGTTTTCGGTGGTGTTAGCTGCTGTCCAGTTGATTCTGACTCATGATGACCCCATGTGTGCAGACTAGAACTGTGCTCCATAGGGTACTCAAGGCTGTGACCTTTCGGAAGCAGATTGCCAGACCTGTCTTCCGAGGTGTCTCTGGATGAGTTAGAGCCACCAATCTTTTCAGCTAGTAGTTGAACACTTAACAATTTGCTTCACCCAGGGACTTCTATTAGAGTGATAGTGTGTCAACTCTATTTTTATACACTCCACATTTCTCTGTAGAATGACACCCCCAGGTCAGAGGTTAAAGACAAGAATACATAGGAAAAACATATTATATTGTAAAGAAACAAGTTTTGTTTTCATGAATATACTGGGTCTTGATAGGTTTCAAAATTTTATAGAGCACTTTCTATTATTAAAGCCTCAAAATAAATGTACTAATAAAAGAAAGACAAGGGAACCAGTGAAACGATCCATATTTGTGTTATTCTTTCTAATACACTCTCAGAACAATTGCTTGTTCTTCAAATGGAACTGACACATGCTTCCTTGGTTTGCCATTTTTCTTTCTTTCCCACTTGGGAAATGAGATTGTGTATCATTTCTGTCTCTTTTCCACAAAGCACCTGCAGGGCCCTTGCTCGTAACAGGTACTGTGTAACTATTTTCAATATTAGATAAAAGATGGGTGGGTGAGGTTGTATGTTTTGTAAACAATACTGTAAATAGATTTCACCCAAACAGAAAAGTATTTATTTGTTTCTTCATGATATTTTCCCATATATATTCTTATTTCGAGATTCACATTTCCATTCGTGGGACCAGTATGGACCATGATTGCCCAATTCCAAAATAAATGGTTCAAAATTGAAAAGGAAAGTAATTTTGGTTGTTTTTCTTACTGAAAGTACTCATTAACCAAAACTTTTTTTGTCAAGTTGATTCTATTCATAGTGACCGTATAGAACAGAGTAGAACTATCCATAGGATTTCCAAGGAGTGGCTGGTGGATTCAAACTGTCGACCTTTGGTTAGCAGCCAAGCTCTTAACCACCGTGCCACCAGGGCTCCATGAAAGTACTAATTGTGTGACTTAAATGAAAAAAACAATTTTTGATGTTATTTTAGAATGGCAGTTTAAAATTAATCTTGTTCAGTTTTCACAGCCAAGACAATCAAATGTTATATACAATATAGATATATTTATAGTAAAAAATATAATCTGTGTATTGTATGGACATAAATCTATTATACATGCATAATCAACACACCTGATGATCAGAAATAAGCTGTTTATTATTATTATTTTTGTGTGATTGTGAGAAGTGGTATATATTTGGTTTTCTCACTTTAGACGTTGTAATTGTAATTTAGTAGTTAAAGTGAGTTCATAAGTTCAAGTACCTATGTTAAACAATATGAAGTAGAAGTAGAGAAAAATAAAGTTATTCAACTTAAAACTTCATGAAGATAACAAAATAAGAATACTAACTGAACATGACTTTTGAAGTATATTGGGTACATTTATACAATTTAATTACGTTATTCTAGGTATAAATGTGTACAGCAAACCACAAAATACTTAAGGAACTTTTAACGGCAACTTGATTTTTTTAGTCTTATAAGCAATTTGAAAACATTTAACCAGTGAAGGTCTTTTTTTTTCATTTTTACTTTTATTTTCTTAATAATAATAACCTGTGAACCTCTACTGAAAACAAAAATTAGAACTCTTACACAAAATTGTATACGCATGACCTCCCCATCCCATTTTCCTACATCCAACCCTAACTAGGCAGCAATCAGCTTCAGTCCCATGTTGACGATTGCTTTCCTCTTTATATTCATATCTCTATGTACAATTATTCCTCATTTATGGACTATCTCATTATCCAAAATTTCAAATTTAAGACAACCGTAAAATATCTACTATCTGACTATTTTGTGCATCTATGATGTATGTATGCCTGACAATAACCAAAGCAGAGGTTTGAGGAGAGAGTAATGCTGGCTATAGTGGAATTGCTAGGGCTGGTATCACCAGTGTGGTAACTCACGGTGTCACCCCCCCCCCCCCGCCACCCATAGACCTCCTCCTGCATCAGCCCCTGCTCACGCAGGGGAAGCACCCTGGGTTTTCAGGAAACACCTCCTGGTGGTGGTCACAGGTGCCCAGCTCCTGGTGGCTTGCAGTGGCTCCTGGCTCCAGGCAGTGCGGAGTGGGAAGGGGAGCCAGGAGGGCTGGAAGCCCATCGGGAAATGGGGAAGTTGCATAGGAACGGCCCCCATCTCCCAGCTTGGCACGCCAGTGTCCCCTGTGCTAGAGTCTCTCCAGTTTGGGGGACCCTAAGAACCTGTGCTCTGGCACCAGCCCCCACATTCCAACTAGCTCCCCAGCCTTTGTGCAGGGAAGCAGAGTGAGAAGGAGATGGGGGAGTAGAAGGAAGGAGGGAGAGGCTGCAGGGGAGGAGTGGGGAAGGATGGGAAAGAAGAAGGGGGACAAGAACGAAAAGGAGGAGGGGGTTGGGGAGGTTGGATCTGACCTGCTGGAGCCGGGGCATTACCTGCCAGTTCCGAGGCCCATGGAAGAGCGTGAGACAACGTCCCCACGTCCCCGTCATTCTCCATTTTCGAAAAATGCAGATTTCACGTAACAACCTGGTTTTTGAAACCTATTATTATATGCCATAGAGTCCATTCCAACTCATAGCCACCCTATAGGACAGAGTAGAACTACTCCATAGGATCTCCTAGGCTGTAGAATTTAAGGAGTCAGATTGCCAGGTCTTTTTTCCTACAGAGTGGTTGATGGGTCCTAACCACCATCCTATGGATTAACAGCCAAGGGCTTAACCATTGTGCAACCAGGGCTTAAATTTCTCGGATGGGAAAACCAAAATCAGCATGACTAACTTTGGAAACTAACCATGTCCATAAGTGAAAGGTGGGTATATAACTAATAAAAAGATTTAGAGTAGTTAATATACAAAGATATCTCTTTAAGACATATTTTTTTCTTTTTAATTTAGTATTATATTGTGGAGGGCCATTCATATTGTTGCACACTGATAAAAACTTAACAGCTTTTCTCCCAATTTTGACTATGGGAATACAGCACTACCTCTTTAGCGCATTTGTTTTTGTCTGTTGTGTAACATTCCGCTATGTGAATATACCAGAGTATGCATACCCACTCTCCTGTGCCTATACTTTTGGTATTTCCTAGAATTTTTTTTCCATTGTAAATAGGGCTGTCTTGAATAGCCTTGTTATAGCAGCAAACAGACGCTGCTGATAACTAATTATTTCTATCAGAGACATCGTAAATTTTGATATAATGCTAAATGCACACCAACAGATTTCTCCTCTTTATCAGGCATGAATATAAAATTGTATACTGTTGTTCACCAGGACTTCTTAGGCCATCATGCAATTCTATGTCTCTTGATTTCTCTTCCTGAAAACAGTATCTCTTTATTTGTCAAACAGGAGAGGCACTATTAAAAAACAAACAAAAAACCACCTAATTCTGTTTGACTCAGAAAACGTTACCCCTTTCTCTGGGTTAAGGAATGAAGACCATTTGAAAATTGTTGTTGTTAGTTGCCATCAAGGTGGCTCAGACTCATTGTGACTCTATACATAACAGTACAAAATGTTGTCCAGTTCTGTGCCATCTTCATGATCATTGGTATGTTTGGGTCCATTGGTACTGCCATTGTCAGTCCATGTCACTGAGGGGTTCCCTTGCCTTTGCTAGCTCTCCACTTTACCAAAGCTGATATACTTCTCTTGCTATCCTTCTCTGGTGGCGCAGTGGTTAAGCATTTGCTTGCTAACCAAAAAAGTTGGCCGTTTTAGTCCACCAGCCACTCCTTGGAAACTCCATGGAGCAGTTCTGCCCTGTCCTACAGGGTTGCTATGAGTTGGAATCAACTGGACGGCAATGATTTTTTTTTTTTTTTTGAATGTCCTTCTCCAGCGATTGGTCCCTCCTGACAAAATGTCCAAAGTAAGGGAGTCAAAGTCTCAGTATCTTATGTTCCAGAGGGTTTTCACTGGATAATTTTTAAAAGTAGATTGTCAGATCTTTCTTCCTGGTTCGTCTTAATTTGGAAGTTTCTCTTAAACCTGTACACCACAGAAAACCCTGGTAGTATTTGAAATACCAGCATCATCACTGCAGCATAATACCAACATGCAAGTAGTCACAGTATGACAAACAGATCAGTGATGAATTTTAAAATTAAGCCTTACTAAACTAGTGAATCAGGAAACACAAACCAGATTATTTCTAAGTTTGACATTCTTCATTCAAGCAACATCTTGAATGTCACAAAAAGTTTCACTGCCGACAACATGAGGATTTGTTTTATGTCCACAAAAAGAGATTAAATGAGTTGGAAGATGATGAAACCATGAATATCAATAAGTGAAAGTCTTTGGTGCCTCTGCATCCCATCACCAATTCTATTGTTTTTCCTGTTAAATATTCCTTCGATCTGTTTCTTTTCTTCCTTTGGTTTTATTAAATTCTGATCATCTTTGACTATAATCCTGCTACCCAGTCTATGTCCTAGTACTCCAACTTTCAGTCCGATCACCCTCAAATCCATCTCATATGCCATCTCAGCAGGCTTTTATCACCAAGATAAGAAATTGATTATGGCCTTCTTTTGCTTAAGATGCTTTAAAACTACCTAAACGTGCTGGGGTTGGGGGAGGGGGAAGAGAGAGAGAGAAAGTGAGAGAGCCCAATTTACATGGCAGGGAACACATAGATCCCTGCCAAATTTTCCAGTCTCAGTGATCTACAACACAGGACATGGGGTCGATCACTCCCACTCAAACTACGGGACAAATACGTAGGGAGAGTCAAATGAATCGCATGCTTAGAGAGACAACTGCAGTGCTCACTCAATAATTACGAATGCCTAGGTTCCAATCTTGTTTTTCCCACTTATTAATTGTGTAATCTTGAGTGAGTTATTTAACTTCTCTGAGCTTCTCTTAAAAGAGAGAGATGAGAAAGATGAGAGATTGAGAGAGAGAGAGAACAAGGATTGAATGAGAGCCAGGACCATTAAGGTTGCTAACACACTGTTGAGAGTACTCAGTCTCTCAACAAAGGGTCGTTACTTCATATAAGATAGTGTGTGGCAAAACACCTTTACTGCTCCAAAAGGGGGAAAAAAGTGATATAAAATGTGCAAGATTAATATGAATGATATAAATGACAATTTAATGTATTACAGCAATAACTTTTTGAGCTAGAGGTCTTAATGCTTCCTTCAAAAATTAATTTCTCCTTCATATTATAATGTGAGCATTTATTTTGAATATTGGCATTTCTGATAAAACATAGCAATAAAAACAAGAGTAAATATTAAGAAAATGGCTGCTCTCTGTAGGGGATCCCACACTATATGAATATTTTCTCTTTAAAACTTCTAAAAGTGAAACGTTGACTAAATATCCTAAGTCTTATATGCTTGCAACAGATGTCTGGATACTGGTAACATCTGGCTATTTAATGATATTTGAAGAAAAAAATGTAGATGGGTGAATATTTTGTGTTTTACCTGGAATTTATGGAATTTTTCTAAGTGGGCGAACACAAGTGCTTCCTGATGAGCCCATCTACCACGATGCGCAGCATTTCTTTATTAACTGTTCTACTGTTATCCAACTCTGGCACGTGTCCAGCCTGTTAGAGTGTATTTGCAAAATCACCACTAGGTTTACAGATTGGCTCCTTTCCAAGAGCTTGTAATTGATGATCCTATCATTCTAGTTAATGTCAAGTATGGCTTGTAGGTGCCACTGATGAAACTGCTCAAAAAGTCAGATGTGACTTCAGTAACAGATTAAACATTATCTTTAATTAATGAATCTGTGAAAAGAAAAGAAAACGCAAAACTACAAACTCCTCACATTCTAGACTGAGGCAACTTGACATTTGCAATGAGATCTCTTCATTTTGCCTTTTATAGAAGAATACCTTACCTTTATCCTTTAAATTAAGTGATGTATCATGCTTATTGAAGAAAAAAGAAAGAATCATATCACTTGGAAAGACCTGTTTAGAGATGTGCTGCAGAATTTAAGTAAGACAAAGAAATTAGTTGAAATGGACCAAAAGCAGGTAACAAAACCTGTTTGGGATTTTCATACGGTGTTACCAACAATTGCTAATACATTATTCCACTTTTCTTAATGTTTACATTAGTTGTAATCACCACTGCAAATTTCTCTTTATGAAAAATATATATTTTAAATGTGTGTTTAAAATTTTCCACATTTTAACTTTGAGCTTTCTATTGCTGACCACCCAAAGTACTGCAGCCAATACACTACAGTATAAAATATACCTTTATTGTATTTAATGATAAGTTAATGCATGGTTATGTATTATTATTGGTATAGTAATATATATTACTAAATATGCTTAAATTATATACCTATCTATGTGTACATATAGCTAAATCTATTTTTGTTACAATATGAAAATAATATATGGTATTTTTTTATTTCCTTAAAAGCATCCATCCTCATGGTATATATATTTTATATATATATATATATATATATATATATATGGCCTTAGTGGTGCAGTGGTTAAGAGTTTGGCTATGAACCAAAAGGTCAGCAGTTTGAATCTACCAGGTGCTCCCTAGAAACCCTATGGGGCAGTTCTATTCTATCCTATAAGGTCACTATGAGTAGGAATTGACTCGGCAAAAACGGGTAAAACCGGTATATGAAACCCACCATGTCGAGTGGATTCCGACTCACAGTGACCCTATAGGACAGAATCCAAGAAGCGCCTGGTGAATTCGAATTGCCAACCTTTTGGTTAGCAGCCAAACTCTTAACCACTGCACCACCAGGGATATATACATACATATACATTTATATACATATATATATATACACATATACAGACACACATATATATGGATGTTTGCATATACATATGTGTAATCTCATTATCATATGTATGTTTTATTTACGTATATAATCTTATTATTTTATTAACTTATATCCACAGAGATAAAGAAGTAAAATTGGCAGTAGTCAACTTTGTTTCACATTTACGTTCTTTAATTGTAAAGCATGTTTTGGTAGTCTGTTATTGGTTGGGCAATTTGGAACTAGCCTTTTAATCACCAATCTAACTGGCTGTCTAACTTGTTGCAAATGCCCAGAGGATATAGTTTTCTGCATAATTTAGAAAATAACTGAGAAATTCACTAGATAAAATCATTATTAACAATGGGAAATAAGCTTGGCAAAAAATGACCAGGTTAATATTTGCTTTAAAGATAAACCCTTTTGTATCTTAGCTGCAGTAACAGTGTAGAGGGAATGACTGGTTGTATGGGATATAATACTGCACCTACAATTTATACTAAGTATTTTCAGTTAATGATATTATGCACATGTAATAATATGTGGCTCTGGCTTGTCACTGATATTAGCTGGTTAATAATGTAATAATTCTTTCAGGAACACAAAGGCCCAGAATCTTTGTCTTTCAAATAATTGCTAGATTTTTGAGCTTCTCCTGTGTGCCAAATACTAGGCTTAATTTAACCACACATACACATTTTTATATAATTATGTAAGGAATACATGATCATTTCAGAAATTTTGAAAAATACTGAAAAAAATAGAAAATATAGACATTTAATCATAATTTTGACATACTCATTATCTTCATCAATAACTATTAAAAAAGTTCTCCAGTAAGGATATTTTTTTATTAGTCCTGGTATAATATATATGACTGAGGCTTTGGCTTGGGGGTGGGAGGTTAGCTAAATTGCCCAGGAAGTGGAACAAGGATGCACTGTAATTCAGAATGCTTTAGATTTGCAATTTGCCTACAGAATTGTTATCTTGATATAGGAATTTCAAATATCACTGCTATTTTATTATTATCATCATCATTTTACTTCAAGGACAACCTATATGTGAGAGGCAGGATTACGTGTAGGTAACAGGAAATACTCTGAAGCTCCAGATTAGAAATTGGCTCTTTGGTGTTCTCACTGTGTGACTTGAAACAAGTTAGTAGTTTGTCTGTGTCTCCATTTACTCCTCTAAAAACAGCAGCACCAACTTCATAAGCTTTTTGAAGAGTAAAGTGCTAAGAGTCTTAAAGCATTCAGAACCTTGGCTAGTGTGCACTTTATGTATTCGATAAATGTTAGTCACAAGTGCAATCATTGTCATCGCCATCATCATCATCACCATTATCATCATTACCATACAGCTCTTAACCACTTTTTTTTTTCCTTAACCACTGCACCACCAGGACTCCTCAATTATATTACACGTGTATAAAATCAGATTGAAATAATTTAGTAGAGAGCAATACAGTTGTTTTTAAAAACTGTCCTTTAAGAATAAAAAGGCAAATGTGTGCATTAATGGCATCTTTTCAATCTTCAAGGCATCTGTATTTTCCTTGGTCTTGTAACATGTCTAACCTTCTAATTCTCGTAAACGAGCCTTTTAAACCTTTTAATTCTACACTCAAAGGAAACACTGCCATAAAGGATTGTTGATACGGGAGATGTTTTTTCAGCTGCTCTGTTTTGAGTCCTCTACATCTTCACCCGTTGCACTGACCACCCTCAGCTGTGACGATGAATATGCTCTGTTCCTCTCCCGAATTCTACCGCATAAACAAAACCAGAATTGTAATGAAAGGAGGAAATAGGCACTTCTAGAAACAGAGAGATTCTGTTTTACTTTGAGGGTCCTTCTTTTCCTAAAATAATTAAAATGTTTAAAGAGTATCTTTATAGACCAGAGAATATAAAACAATGCCTGATTCTATCAAATATAGTTTCTCTTCTTAACTTATTCCTACTTTCAAGGAAATCTACATATATTTACTAGAAATAGAGATACGATGGTTAATGTTATCAGTTGGCCAGACTATGATTCTCCATGGTTTGGGAGACATTACGTAGTCATATTCCGTTTTATGATCTGATGTGAGCAAACAATCAGTCAGATGGGGAGTTTTCTTGGGGTCTTGGCTACATCCTGTATATAAGTGGATGTTCTGATAAAGCTCCTTCTCTCTTCATCCTGTAATATTCTCTTGCCTGACCTCTGATTCTTGGAATATAAGCCAGCAAAGGCCTCCAGCTTGTTGCCTGACACGCAGGTTTTGAATTCACCAAACCCTACAACCCCGTGAACCAGCAGAGGTCTCCAGCCTGTCCTGACCTGCAGATTTTGGGTTCATCAGCCCCTGCAACCATGTAAACCAGCAGAGGTCTTCAGCCTGTCATCTGACCCATGGATTTGGGACTTGGCAGCCCTCACAACTATGTGAACTATTTCCTTGAAGTAAACTCCTCTCTATATATACCTATATATGCTTCGCTGGCTTTGCTCCCCTCAGAACCCAGACTAAGACAATATATATGTGTGTGTGTGTGTGTCGATGGTTTTGGGTGTGTGTGTGATATGTATAATGTGTGTGTGTGATATGACATGCATATGTGTGATACGTCTATGATATGTATGTTTTATTTATGTATATACTATATATGCACACATAACACATACTATACACTTTATATATTATATATATATATTATATCCCATAATACATATAATGTTACTAAAGGAATGGCCATTTACTAATAGGAATGGGCTCTTTGTACTCATAGTTGTCACTCTTGACAATTTAGTTCTATTGTAGGAGAAGTGGTTAAAGAGTGGTGTTTAATTTGAAGCTAGTTTCAAATTGCAAGTGAATAAAATCACTTTTTTAGGCAATGTCAAAAGCTAAAGAGATCTGTCTTTGCATGGATAAGCTTATAAATAAAGTACTGTTTGTAACATTGTTGTGTTTCCTAGTAACACTCCTAGGAGAGAATATAGTCTTATAGCTGTAAAATGTTTATTTCACGCAAATTATAACACATAAATATTAGTACTTAATAATGTGAAAACTACAATAGTTATTGTCACTCATCATCATCAATATGGACTGAATATAAAATCACCTATTTATTGTAGATACAGTTTGAGTCATCTTTGTCTCTCTCATTGAAAGCTGTTGTATTATTGAGTAATTATTATCTAGCTATTCAGTTCATTTTATTTATTTTCTGATATCTAAATCATTAGCTGACAGTTAACTCACTGAATTAGAATTGTATGTCTCTATCATTATATTTTAGATTTTTCAAAGACATACAGTTATTTAAAAGTACATCAATTTGACATTGGGGGAAATATGTTCAACCATATGCAGGACTCTGAAAAGTATTATTTCTTATACTTTTTATACAATACATTTTATTTGACACTGACTAAGGGTTGAGGTCTTAGGTTGTGAGGTCTTAGAAGAAACACAAATGGAACACTCCTTAGAAGTGAGGATGGCGAGGCTTCATCTTGCTTATTTTGAACACATCATCAGGGAAGCCCAGTTGCTAGAAAAGGATATCATGTTTGGTTAAGTAGAAGGTGAAACACAAAATGTGATGGATTGACACAGTATCTGCAACGATAGGCTCAAACATATCAAAGATTATGAAGATGGTACAAGAGCAAGAAACTTTTTTTTGTCTGATATACTTGAGGATGCATGAGTTTGAGTTAATTCAAAGGGAGTTAACAACAACGATGGGTCAGGTACTATAGTAGATGCAAACCAAACATGGATGGGCAGTGATGTATAAAAAAAAAAAAAAAAAGTATACCATGAAGTTATTTGTAATTTGCTTGGTAAAAAGCTCAAGGTTGATAATCTTATACTGGTAGCTGAACAATGTCATAATAATAATTTTAAAAGGCCCTTTTTTGCTGTTTTTATTTTTAGCATATTTGATTTTGTCCTCATCAATGTCATCTCAGATATGTAATACGAATGCCACATCACCAAGAAATGTGTGGTTTGGATTAAAAAAAAAAAAGAAGAAAGATTACAGGAGAGCATTCTCTTTTTGCATTTGTCCCCTTTATTAGGGGGAAAAAAAAGTATTCCCAAAGTAAAATTCTACTAATGTCTTGTTCAATTCCTTTTACTTATTTTCTGATATCTAAATCATTAACTGGCAGTTAAATGACTGAATTAGAATTGTGTGCCTATATCATTATATATAGAACTGAGTCACACAGCCAAGCAAATTTATAAGGAAAGATAGAAAGTCAGTATCTATTGAAAATAAATATGATTTTCATAATTAGGTAGATTTGGGGGTGGTAATACATATTTTTAAACAAATTTGTTTACCTCTTAGTAACAAGATGACTGGGTGGCTGTTGGTTGAAAATAATAAGATCTGCTATATTTAACTACTTCTGTACTAAATCAGAACTATAAGACGTATTGCCTCTATTTATTTGACATCCATTCAGCAGAAATTGAGTATCCATTGCATCATATTTTAACATCACTGTGCTAAAGGTTGGAAGTACAACGTTGACCAAAATAGAAATAAAACTTGCCATTATGGCAAACATGATGTTTCAATACAGTGTAAAAGCAGGCTAGTTCACATTGCATGGAAGCATAAATTAGGAGGATTAAAAGGCATCTCACTTAGAATGAGCAGCTTAAGAACCAACTCTAAGAGTAAGGCTTGTCTAACCTCAAACCTGAAAACAAGTAAAAGCTAGCTACATAACAGTTTGAGACTTCTAAACAAACAAACAAACAAAAAGACTTCTAAGCAAAATGAATAGCACTTGTGAAGACAGAAAGAAAAAGACAGCATGACTCCTTCATTGAACTGAATCTCCATAGTCCTAGAGCCTTGTTGTGTGTGTTTGCAGTGGGAATGAGGATAACAGCGTGTGTGTATGCATGCATGAACACACACATTTTGAGGCATGAGTGTTAGAGAGAAGGACAGGGAAGTAAGCAGTGGCCAAATTTGTAACATGAATTAAGTTATGTAAAGTAATTTAGAATTTATTCTATGATCAATATGGATCAATCAAAAGGGTTTAAACAGAGGAGTGAAATGCTTGGCTTTGCAAATTTTTGGGATGTTCCAAAGAGGGGGATGAACTGGACATAAGCAGGGCTTGAAAGAGGGAGAAGCCTTAGTCAGCAATTACAGAACTGCAGTTGAGAGATGATGGATCTTGGAATCAGGTAACAGCAGTAAGAATAAGGTAACATTGACACAATCAACAGATACAAGGACAGAAAACTGACAGAATAGGGTATGTTATATGTGGGGTAAAGGATTAGGGAAAAATCCACCACACCACCACCACCCCATGCCCTTGAGTCAATTCTGACTCATAGCGACCCTATAGGACGGTGTAGAACTGCCCCATAGGGGAAAATAGTGACTTTTTTTCCCAATGTTCAGGTTTGAGAAGATGGTGGTAACATTTAATGAAATAGGCGACAAGGAAAACGAGCAGATTGCTAGGGGCCAAAGAAGAGGAGCTTGATTTTAGAGATATTGTTATCACCTGTCAGAAATCTGGAGCCCTGGAGGCGCTGTAGTCAAGAGCTCAGCCACTAACCAAAAAGTCGGCAGTTCAAATCCACCAGCCCCTCCTTGGAAACCCTATGGGGCAGTTTTACTACATCCTATAGGGTCTTATAGGGTCACTATGAGTCAAAACTGACTTAACATCAAAGGGTTTGGTTTTTTGATTTGGTCCAGACATCCAGGAGAAAATGTGTGATAAGAAATTTAAATCTATAGATCAGAATCTGAAATGGATGGTCTTAGCTAAAGGTATAGATTTGGGGATAATTAGCATATAAATAATTGAAGTCAAGATTGTAGACGAGAGTTTCCAGAGAGAATGCATGGACTATGAAGAGGAGAGGAACTAAATTAGAGCCTTGATGGCACCTAACCACAACAACAACACAATGCAGTACCAGGAAGCTAATTCATCATCCCTGTTGGCCACAACATTACTGAAATGTGGCTGAAGGCATGCTCTTGGATAATCATCCCTTCTCTTCCCAAAATGAAATTGAGTGAGCAAGATAAATTGACATATTGTGAGACCAAATGACAGTGATTAAGTACTGACCATTCACTGCAAAATTTGATCCAACTGCATATTGTGTATGCGGGGTAGAATGACTTTTTGAGTGGCTATCTGGGGTATAATGGTTTACATTTGTAGTCTTTCTTTCCCTTGACAGGAATAGAGGAAAGCAACTGAGACAGAGGAAAGATTTCAACACTTTTAAAAAAAAAGTAGAGTGTGATTTCTATCAGGCATATAATTGCTACTTATCCACTATCAGAACAGCTGAGATTCTATAATTTTAAAGGATGTATATTAAACTAATTTAATACTCTTATTCTGATCCACCAGAGGGCAGTCACGTAAATGTGTAAATTATCCAGTTTGTCTTTTCTTAGGAAGAAAATTCTGTCTTTCAATTCCACCATGCCTTCTTTCCTTTATTAAACAAATATTTATTATTCCAGGAATTGTGCTAGCTCCTGGGGATGTAAAGATGGAATATAAAAGTTCCTGATATTCATCTTTACTCTTCAGTCAGAGAAATAGAAATGTACATAGTTAAATTAAAATACAACATAGATAGACTATTCTATAATACTAACTGTAAAATTGCTTTGTTATTACCATAAACTGCTTGAGAATGGCACTTAATATTTAGCAATATCTTTATATCCCATCTTGTTCAAATAAGTATGAAATTCAGTTTGGAAGGATACGTAAAACAAGATAGCATAAAACAAACCTGGGTGAGAGAAGAGTGGAAAAAAAAGGGACATAAAATGGAGATAATAATGAGGCCAGTTTTGAATACTTTGATGGCTTTGACTTAACATTTCGATCTCTAAATAAACAAATGTATACTACTATATAGATATGTATAAAGATTTCACTTGGGTGATAATTTAAGAAGTATTTAAAGAAATGCTTTTCAGGTGGGATACTGATAAGGGCACTTCAGACAGAAAGAATATCATAGGCAGAGAATTTCACTTTGGCCAGATGTAGGTGAGTGTAGTAGAGTTAACTGGCAGAAAATAAGAATAAAGAGATAACGTAAGACCAAAAAAAGAAAAAAAAAAGTAAGACAAGATTGGGAAATTCACATATACTTGAATGAGGAATTTGTACATTCATCCATGGAAAATAGCACTATCTGCAGGCATAGTTTTATGAAGGTTAACTACAGGGGCAATGTGAAATATGGAGAAATTAAGAATGGGCATCAGGTTAAAAGAAAATGGGAAGAAATCAGATTCTAGATATATTTTTTAGGTGTAATTCATTGCCTTAAGAGTTTGAAGGGGGATTGTTCAGTAACAAGAAATATGACTTCATAGATTCTAAATTTCAATACTGAGTTGAAATCATTAACTAAGATCAGAAATAATTGAATTTAAATGCTGTATTTTTTTTTCTTTTATTCAAATGTAAGTTTAGTTTGGAGGGTATGTGTGTCCGTGTGTCTGTGTCTATGTGTGTCTGCCTGCACATGTATGCATTAATTTCATACAAAATGGGTTAATGAGTTCAGTTTTAAATGTATTGAACTTGTGGAATATTCCAGGCAGCCTTTTGAATTCATTCAATTGACACATAAAATAGGCATCTTGAGCTTGGAACAATTTGCCCTAATTAACAGTCTCAATAGGCAGTCATCCTTACAGAACAAGGGAACACTGTGTGGTTTAAAATTGGAAAGACATGCAGCAGGGTTGTATCCTTTTATGTCACATATTCAATCTGTAAGGTGAGCAAATAATCTGAGAAGCTGGACTATATGAAGAAAAGTGCAGAATCAAGACTGGAGGATGACTCACTAACAGCCTGTGATATGCAGATGACACAACCTTGCTTGCTTAAAATGAAAATGACTTGAAGGACTTAGTGTTGAAGGTCAAAGACTATAGCCTTTAGGATGAATTACACCTGAGTGTGAGGAAAATGAAAATCCTCACTACTGGACTTACAAACAACATCATGATAAATGGAGAAGAAATTGAATTTGTCAATGATTTCATTCTATTTGGACCAACAATCGTCCATGGAAGCAGTAGTCAAGAAATCAAAAGATGTATTGCATTGGACAAATTCACTGCAAAATGCCTCTTTAAAGTTTTAAAAAGCAAAGATGTCACAGATGCTTCTGACCGAAGCTGTGGTCTTTTCATTTGCCTTATATGCATGTTAAAGTTGGATAAAAACAAAGAAAAGAAGAAGGTAGAATAAGAATTGAAGTGTTGGCAAATATTGAACATACCATGGACTGCCTGCTATAGATTGAATTGCATCCTCCAAGATATGTGTTGTAAATTCTAACCCCTATACCTCTGTTATAACTCCATTTGGGAATGGGCTTTATCTATTAATAAGGCAGTATTAGTGTAAGGTGTGTTTTAAGTCAGTCTCTTTTGAGGTATAAAGGCTGATTAAGCAAGCAAATGCAGATAGGGTTAGATAGCTGCCATGTCACATGAGATCTTCAAGGAACCAAGATACAAATGCTGAAAAGAGTCAAGGACCTTCCACCATAGCCAACAGAGAGAAAGAGAGCCTTTCCCTGAAGCCAGCATGCTGAATTCATGCTTCTAGCCTCCTAAACTTTGAGAAAATAAATTTGTATTTTTTAAAAACCACATGTCATCAGGAAAGACTACCACCATCTGCTTCTTGGACACCATATAGGGCAGTTCTACTCTGTGCTATAGGATTGCTGTGAGTTGGAATTGACTCAACAGCAACAGGTTTTTTTTTTTTTTTTTTTTTTTTGGTAGAGGAGGAAGGTTTAATCACTAGAATAGCACATCATGTTTGGTAAAATAGAAGGTCAATGAAAATGAGGGAAACCCTCAAAGGTATAGACTGACACAATAGTCGCAAGAGTGGACTCCTACATACCGACTACCATGAAGATGGCACCGGACTAGGCAACATTTTGGCCTGTTAAACATACGTTTGTCATGAGCTGGAGCTGACTCAATGGCAACTTGCAACAACAGCAGGCTGACAAAAAATAAAAATGGCTGCTTGAGATAAAAGATGGGCACCCACAAATTTGCAGCTAGACCTGCAGCTTATTAGAAAAAATTCAAGCAGCTTTCCTTCTTTAAAAATACATATGCCCTAGTACCTTCCTCTTCAATTTAACTTTTCTCAGTTTGGTACTCTTACTCCTTTATCCAGGAATAATAAAAAAAAAGGGACCACTATATTCTAACCAGTCACTGTTAAAAAGTATGTGTTGTCTATAAGTAGACCATAGCACTACTAACTTACTCATCCGAGACCTGAAGAACTGAGGAAAAATAATTAAATCTCAGACTAGCTGAGAGGTGTTAGAATCTAGAACATAATAAAAAGTTTTTAAAATACTGCATTTTTATTAGATTAATTTCAATTTTATGCACCTATAGGCTCTCATATAAAGTCACTTTTTTAAATTTGCACCTTCATTGATAAGCATGGGACTGTTATGAAAAAAAGAGTTAAAATGAGACAACGTTCTCTTCATATCGGGTGGTAAATTTGGCTAGTTAAAACTTTAGGCTAAAGAAAAGTATACTGTAGAGCAATGGGGTTCTCAGAATTTGTGTCTAGAGGAAAAAAAAAAATCCAAACAAAACCTTGTATCCACAACACCAAGCAGAGTGTTTCACCTGGCGTGAAGGAGGCTCCCAATAAAGATTTACTGAATTAATATAGTATACTCTTGACCTTGGACACAAAACATGTAAAAGAAAACAAGTGATTCCCTGGATGGACAATTTTTGAAGTCTCTAGAAAGAATAAGCTTAGTTGTGCAAACATAATTATTTTCTACTGCTGATAGAATTACAGTAAGCTTAGGAATGCATTTCTCTTTAAGCCCACCGTCAGATGTTAGAGACTATAATGCAAAGACCACAAAGGAGGGTTTCGCAGAGTAAAATGGTTTTAGGTTCTTTCCTAAAATCTTAGTGCTGAGGCTACTCTAAGACAACAGTATCTCAGAAGAGAGCTCTACGGTGTCCCTCAAAATAACGTCTTATTTCCTGTGTGCTTAGACAGTAATTTATTTTCTCATAATTTAAAATGTAAAAGTTGTCTACTTGTACAATGAAGCTTAGAAAAAAACGTAAAAAAAAAAAGGTACTGTAAATCTCATCGGTGGGTGTGAAGAGTCAAAAGGAAACATGGTAGTTTCATGTTATAAATCTGGCAGAAACAAATGCAATTCAAGAAATGTTCCAAGAAAGCTGAGGACACAAGACAGATAATTTAATCTGAAGAGAAAATGAGAGGTGGTAGGACCTAGGACATAACTAAAAGTTTTAAAAGGACTTTCTTTTTATTTTGTTGAGTTTATGCATGTGTAAGCTCTCATGAAATATGTATTTTTAAAATGTGGAGCTTCTATGATAAGCATGGAAATATGAAAAAAGGAGTTAAAATGAGATGAACTTTTGTTTTTGTTTTGCTTTGTTTTTATCAGTATTTACTTATTAAAGAAATTGAAGATATTAGAGTTCAGAGAATGGAGTCTATCTAAATGCATTAGCTTCAACTACAAGCCCTTTCATTCACCACAAGGAAATCTCAGGGATCAGCCCAGCCTGTTAAACCAGCCAGGAAAACACACACAGCTCCATGAGCCTGGCTTCTAAAAGGAAGTCAAGGGAGGTCTAATGGGACTAAAAGAGCTGGCCTAATGAGAAATGTAATATCTTTCCTGAACACTCCTTTTTGTTCTCCTTTTATTTTAATGAGAAACTCTGTGGGGAAGTTTAAACCTATTTATGGGATGCTGACACTTTGGTTTGTGGAATCTTATGAAATCAAGGACAAGGAGAGATGATGAGAAAAGGTATGAAAGGGGCGCCATCAGAAAATGTACTTGAGGCACAGACTTTGGGGAGATTCAGTAGTTCAGAGAAATGACTCACAAGGTTGAATCAGACAATTGTAATTATAGCAATACTCTGGTCTTGACGTATGTGTCCTGAGCAAACAGTTGTCTGATATTTAACATTCTAATTTTTTTCATTCTTTCATTCTCCAAATAAGTCTTTAGTAAAAAAAAAAAAAAAAAAAACTGTGGCTAAATAATACATACGTGAACAATATTTCCATATATTGTTAGTTGCTGTCAAGTCAGCTCTGACTCACGATGACCCCATGTGTAACAACCAAATGTTGCCCAGTCCTGTGCCATCTTCATGATCTGTAGGTATCTTTCTAAGTATAGATTCTACTAATGAAGTTACCAAGGTATCTTGCTGTAAAGCACTGATGGGGCTTTAAAAACTGCTTCAAATTATAAGCACCGTGTGATAGATTTAAACTGGTATCACCTATGTCATCTGCATGAAGTTACCGTAGTGACGGTTCTAAAAATTATTTGCATGGGCATAATGTTTTACAATTGACGAAAAAAAAAAAAAAAAGAATTGTCTAACTTGGCAAAGATCATCTTCCTAAACTGAGCAATAGAACACTCTCATTTGTAAAGAAACGAAACTGTTAAGATCTACAATTTATAGCTTGCGTACTCACTACATAATGTAAAATGTTCACAAATATTGTAAAACTGTTTAAAGAAGTACATTTGCAATGATTGCATAGCCATGACACTAAAAATCAAGTTCTCACTTTAAAGGTATAAGGTTATACTTGTGGTTGGTTTATTCCAGGCACTCAAAATTTTATTCTCTATTTTGCAATTGTTTGAAGTCTGAGAGAATAGCTAGATCAGGGTAATAAGTATTATTTTTTTTTTTTAGATTATTCTAAATCAGACAGGTTAACAAAACAAAAAGAAAAAAATAACACAGCTGCACAATACCAAGTTAGAAATATGGAGGAGGCTGTACCAACTCAGAGTCAGCTTGTAAAAATGCAAACCACATAAGGCATCTAGGGAAAAATAACCTGACACGTTCAGGGGGCAGGTAAAACTTGTGTGCAGTGCTAAAAGGGACCCAGGGGTGATAATAGAAGGCAAATTATATACCAGCTTGCAAAGCAATGTGGCCACAGAAACGACCAAGATATTTTGAGATCCCTAGAAGCAGAAATTGTGTACAGGGAAAAAAATGTGATAATTCTTCCTCTACCCACAACTAGAAAAATCTCTCTGAAACACTCACTGTGCTTTTCAGTCAAAAGTTGCAGTACAACATTTGTGAAAGATTCTAGTAGGCCAAGAGAAGTGAGTAGGTACATTTGCAAAGTGTTTATAAGGGTAACGTAGAAATCTAACCATACTTGATTATAAAAAATCATACTTGATTAGGATATGTTATAAACATTTTTTAATTTCTGGAACACAATTTGGAGAAAATTGTCATAAAATAAAGAATAAAAACATGGAGCAAACTTAAGAGAACCTTAACCTACAAAACAAAATACAGAAGATAATTAAAATTTAGCAAATTATAGAATAGTTTCCCAAGAGATATAAAGCTTCAATATAATTTTAGAGATAATATTGCTACTGATATTTCTACATTTGCACAGTAGAAATGTCCATTTTTTTCTTAGGTCATTACTAAATGGGATTTGCTAGTTCTCATGTATTAGAATCCTACAAATGAGACGGGAATTTCTAATTATGTTAGAATCCTCCAAAATGTGGTTTTGAAAATTATGTTTTCCCTTTCAATTTCAGAGTTCAGTTGAGAAATATACTCTCACTTCTGTTTTATCAGATACTTTAATTTTCTGCAAAAGGACATACTCCATACTGAAACGTAAGGTCAACTGTAGAAGTGGAAGGAGGTATCAACCTGGAATGACTTAAAGTACACTGGGCAGAATCTGACATCTGTCATAAGCCACTTATTCTCTGCGGTTCAGAAGCCCTTAACGCTAGTCATAATTGTAGAGATACAACAAGTTTTTTCCACTGACACTTTTAAAATGTAAAGAAAGTTAGAGAAAGTGTATTCATGTGGATGTTATTTTGGTGTAGAAAAACAGAATACAAAAAGAGGCATAGAACGATGTAAGAATTGCACACACTATGAGATTTCATTCAAGGACAATTCAGCATCATGATTTGGTATCATTGTGGAGTTATAATCTTTAGCCACCCAACAAATCAGTTTTTAGTCCAGAGTGAAATTACACAAATATCACCCAGCCATTAGGGGAAAACTTGAAAGTGGCTCTGAAATCTAAGGGTTTTTTTGTTTGTTTGTTTGAAGGCTAGTCTGAATCACTCCAGAGTTTGCTGAGGCCATTTGGGACTTTGGGTAGAACACCAGGTTTTAGAGTTCCTGAAGTTTACCCACTGGATATAGTTCCTTGAAGGCCTGTTAATGCTATTGTGCAGGGTCCTCAACTCCTGTCTTGATGCTTCCTCATTCCTTCATCCTCACCCATATTTTTGGTATATGTGTTTTTCGTGTCCCATTTGTAAGAGGAAATAAATGTTTCTTTTGTATTCATGGAAACTATTTAAATTGACATTTCATCACTTAGAGCTATTTTCCTATGAAATTTACATAATACATAAAAACAAAAAAAGACCACCCCACTACCTGTCAAGTGGATTCCCTCTCATAGCGACCCCATAGGGTTTCTAAGGCTGTAAATCTCTGCGGAAACTGACTGTGGCTTCTTTGCCTGGCAGAGCCGCTGGTGGTTTCAAACCACCTACATTTTCGTTAGCAGTCAATGGCTTTGCATAGTGTAAGGCCATAAAATTTTAAAACTCCTGTGAATATCATTTATTTGATTTTGGTGGCATAACACATTCAAGGAAAAAAAATACAGCTGCTTGATGTATACATTTTTTTTTTTTTCTTTTTTAGTCAAAGTCAGGAATTGCTTCAACCAGATATTTCCATTTTAGTTTTAAATAATAGTGTTAGAAAGGCTTTTAGGGTTTTTTTGTTGCTTATTCCTTTGTTTTGATTTTTTTTTGTAATTAGAATATTCATGTAAGCTTTTGTTTTAACTAACATTATGGATAATGGAGAAAAACAGAGCAATTATATTACAGCAGTAAGAATGCAGAAACCAGGAGAACTGTATAAACTAACTTCTAATTTAGTTCCATATACCTCTGAACCTGGTTTTTGAATTAGATAGGGACACACAATGAGTAACCAAGTTATGATGAGAAGCTTTAGGACAAAGCATTACTCTACTCAAGAACTCCTAATGGTAAAAATTAGTTTTTATTTTGTCAAGAGCCAATTATGAGTTCCTTAGGTCAGAGATTAACTTGTATTCACTTTTTTAATCCCTAATGCCAAAAGCCGAACCTGGTGTCTGATACATGGTTATCGTTATTAGGTGCAGTCGAGTTGGTCCTGACTCATAGCGACCCTATGTACAACAGAACAAAACACTGCCTGGTCCTGTACAATCCTCATAATCATTCCTATTTTTTGAACCCATTGTTGCAGCACTGTGTGAATCTATCTTGTTGAGGGTTTTCCTTTTCTTCACTGACCCACTACTTTACCAAGCATGATATTCCTCTCCAGGGACTGGTCCTTCCTGATAACATGTTCAAGGTACGTGAGATCAAGTCTTGCCATCCTTGCTTCCAAGGAGCATTCTGGCTGTGCTTCTTCCAAGACAGATTTGTCCATTCTCTGGCAGTATGTGGTATATTCATTATTCTACACCAACACCGTCATTCGAATGTGACAACTCTTCTTCCATCTTCCTTATTCATTTTCAAGATTTCTCATAAATATGAGGCAATTGAAAACACCATGGCTTGGGCCAGGCTCACTGAAGTCCTCAAAGTGATATCTTTGCTTTTTAATACGTTAAAGAGATCTTTTGCAGCATATTTGCTAATGTAATAAATCCTTTGATTTCTCGACTGTCATTTCCATGGGCATTGATTGTGGATCCAAGTAAAATGAAATCCTTGAAAACTTCCATATTTTTTCCATTTATCATGATGTTGCTTATTGGCCCAGTAATGATACATGGTAGGGATTCAGTAAGTGAATTTAATCAGGTTGTAAATGAAAGTTTGGGAAATTGATTAAAATGTTCTTGTAACTTTTAACTTCATAATCTTATCAGAGTCATTGCCTATTGAAACCAGGTCAAACTGATTAAATAACTGTATGTGAATATTGCATTAGAGTATACACACCTGTCAAATATGGATTTCTTGAGGAACTTAATGGTCAAACTGGCATATGCCAACATTCAAACACCAGTTTAGGGATATTTGTACTTCTTTACCTTATTAAATGAATTTTTTGTCTTCATCAAGAATATTTGCTAAATATTGTAGGTACAGAACAGAACATTCTATTGGACATTGGATGAAGTTACCAAATCCATAAATAAAATTATCTTTTTTTTTTTTTTTTTTAGGCTGAGGATGGTGTGATATGATGTCCATGAGGTACATTTGTTTTGATTTCCTTAAGTAGTATTTTTTGTTTTATTGGAAGATTTTTAAAAATGGCAGTAACAAATTAATTAAAGATCATCTTCATTCACTTTTTATTGCAGCCCAGGAAATACAGTGTTTCCTTTATTTCAACCTAAATGAAAAGAGAACATGCACTCAAATATAAACATTAACAAATAAATGACATTCTTGTTTCAAGACAGAAATGTGAGGTCCTGAAGCTGTTGTAATTCTGCCACATTATGTTGTTTTGCAGCTTGTCGTCTGCCAAGAGGTGAGTCAGAACACATATCCAGCCTTGTCCCTGATTTAATAGTTGTGCTCAGGTGGGGGTATGCTGCTCCAGAAGAGATGTCTTTTTCTAATTCATATGCAGGTACAGATAGATCGACCTTAGCCCTGAGATTCTGGAGACCCATGAAATTCATAATGACTCTGTAATGACTGATGTCTTCTACCCTATTCTGTTTTCTTTCTCACAAGTTTTCCTCCCCAGGGGAAGGTTTTTTTTTTTTTTTTCTTTCCCCATTTTAACTCTAGTAATACGGTAAAAATATTTTTCTTCCATCACACTATAAATCTTTGGAAGAGGAGAACAAATCTCAATATGTACTTCAGTGATTCCATGGAAAGTTTGTTTTCGGGAAAATTGGATAACTAAACATAAAGTAATTGTTTATTAGTTTAAAGTTAGGACTCCTGAATTTCCAAGCATCTCTGTTCAAGGTTATTTGGCAGGGTAAATCAGCGGGTGAAGAATTTTTTTTTTTTTTTTTTTAATACTCTCTGTTTGAGACCCTGAGTACCAAAATCTAGTTCTTCTTCCTCCTTCCCTTCTTACAAGATTTCTACAGGAGAAAATCTTTCAAGGCCTATACCTATCACCTTGTTACTTTTCTCAGATTCCCTCTCTATTTCTGTTCCATTTTCCACAATTGAGAATGACCACCATTGAATTTGAACTTCCAATTTCAGATGAGAATAGGTTCTTAATAACCCTGATTTTCTGTTCATGTTCTCTCCATTTCACATTTTGGGGAGAACCAGTTTACTGATCACTGTTTCTTGTCATCTTTAATAAAAAGCCAAAACAATATTGTTCTTCATTCATCCTATTTATAGCAAGTAAAAAGACTCTCCTTTAAATAACCTTTGCTGCAAGTTAACATGCACAGTGAGACATATGAGCACTGCAACTTAGGTAACTGAATATTATGCATAATACATACTCTGAATTATGACTTAGTGTGATATAACCAGTAATAAAGGCAAGAAAGCATTTGGATATTGTGCACAGCAAATTTACCCAAACATAACATTGAAATAAAGTAGCTAACAAGACGGGAAAATAGTTGTTTACTATGTACTGTAGCATATATGACTTAATTGGCACAAATTGCTACAGATACTGAAATGAATCTCTTCTTTCACACATTGTAAAAGTGATTATTTTGTGATTCACATGCTAAAAATATGACAGCAGTTGTTATATACAAGCCACCCTTGCGGTGTTCATATAAGCATAGTAATTCAACATCATCTCTTTACTCTAAATACACTTTTTTCTTAGCTTACCAACGTGCTTTTTCTCTGAGGCCCCCATATGTGATACAATTGGTTCTGCATTAAAAATTTACTTGCAAATAGCACTTGATTTAAAATGTTAAGAATAAATATATTTTAGGTAATATGGGCAGATACGTGCTGCATAATATCTGTTTTAAAAGATAAAAAGCAAGCTAGGACAGAGTTTTGTGTTGTACTGCCATTTTTAGCTAATTTAGGATGACTCTAAATTTATACTGAAGTAACAGTGTGTTGTTCATTGGTTTCTTATTTCCATTGATTTCACTGACAGCTAAGGTATCCTAGTGGTTAGTCCAATTCAAGAATCTGTACTGACTATCGTTATGTTAACCAGACAGGAGCAAAATATAGAGAAATGACCTTTGGACTCATAGAAACCTGAAAAAGAATTCTTGCTTTACACCTGATGTATTCTGTCACTTATTGGGAGAAAACTAACTTTGATGAGTCTCAGTTTCTTGAGACGAATACTTATTCTAAGCATGAAATGAAGTAACTCAGGAACTTAGTACAAGAATTTAATGCAACCATGCATCTGAAGCTTTTCATCTGATACTTAAAAGTCCTTTATTACATAAGGAGCTGAATTACAAAAGGTTTGTATAAAGAGCAACCCTTTTATTTCTGTCCTTTTAAACAAAATGGCATTGTCCTTTTAAAGATTAGCTGTATCATTTTTTTTTTCCTTGTCTTGATGAAAGTTTGGGCTGATCCATAACTTTTCTGGCCACTTTCAAATTTTAGCATACAATTTCTGTTTTCAGGTATTAAATTGTTCAGAACAGGTTAAATGAAATGTTACTTTTTAAATTAGTTTATAAGATTCTGTGCATTCAGGTCCTGCCCCACCTCCAAACATGAGGGTCCAAAATCCTCACTGACATTCTTCTAAGATTGAGCCAAAAACCACTTCTCCACTGCTTTTTTCCCTCAATTCATCTAACAGAGTCCCTGGGTGGTATACAGTTAACATGCTGGACTACTAACCTAAAGGTTGGAGGTTCAAGTTTTCCCAAAGTCACCTGGGAAGAAAAGGCTAGAGATCTACTTTAGAAAAACTAGCTATGAATACTCTGTTAAGCACAGTTCTACCCTGATGCATATGGGGTCATCATGAGGTGGAGTTGACTCAATGGAAACTTTTTTTTTTTTTTAAATTCAAGAGAAAAAAGAGGCCATATGCCTTATCTGGCCAGCTTTTATACCATTGGCACTGGGGATTATAAAGGAAAGTTTCAGAACTTTTACTTCTTTTACAGCATTTCTTCTCACCCTAGGTTAGCAAGCCCCATTAACTAGGTTATAAACAGATAAACAATCTTCTTTATACTATTCCTGCAATTCCATGAATAGAGTCCACTATACTTGGTGGCTTATTTTTAGAGCTGAGCTTCCCAATTATTACTTATGCTAAATAATCTCATTTCTTATTTTTGTAATGATCATCAGCACCCTCAATATTTGCATATCCAAGATGTAACTGACATTCCAAGGGAACTAATATGACTGAAAGAAACACATTTTTCCATAGATATATTCTACTGGAAATGCCCAGGCAATCACATAAGGTTCTTGACAATGAAACTCAGAAAATTGTCTTGTTCCTTTTTTAAAAAACAAACAAAAAAATGTTTCACAACTTATTATCTTTTTTTTTTTTTTGCTCAGTACTATGCCAACTCTCTGAAACTCTAATTATCTCTTCGTATCTCTTTTTTGCTTCAGCGATTGAAAGTGCATTACCATTCTACAATTCTCTCAACAGCAAATTCAACCCTTTTCACACCAACTGCTGTTTCTTTTGGTCTTCCCTGCCTGTAGATTTGTACTTTTTGCTTTCATTGGCCAACTTCCTTGCTGTCTGAAGGGCAATATTTTGTGTTTTCTAGGAACAGGGATACTGGTGTGAGACATATACTCTCTGCTGATATGAATTAACTCTGCTGTTCTAGCACAAATCCAGTTATAAACACCATGTAAATGAATGTTGTGACTGTGTCCCAATAATACCTTGTTACTAAAACAGGCAGCAGCCTGAGAACCATAATTTGTCAACCCCTGCCTTAGCATAAGAGATTTGGCAGGACTTAGCCTTTTAATTGGAACTGTAACTCTTCTACACTTGCAATTAGATGTAGGCTTGGTCCACACCTATGTCTTCTCTGCAACAATTGGTGAATAGAAACTCACTCAAAGCTGTAATGGAGGTCTTCAGAGTCTCGACACAGTTCTCTATTTGTATCTTTATAACTATTAATTTTTTCTTTGTTCTTATATATGTGCTCAGAAGAAGCCGTGTGATTACACAAATTTCATATTTGTCTTTGTTACCATAGTACCTAGTTGTCACAGCCATTGAAATGTTCAGCACCTTGTCTTCCTTCTACATTTCATTCTATATAACAACATTAAATAATCCTGATGTGACCGGATGCCAGGGATTGTATGTGTCTCATTTTCCCCAGCAATGAACCTATCCTTTTATTGATTGAATATATGAGAAAACCAATCCAGACTCCAATTCTGATACTCTGTTTTATGGGGGATGCTTTTGGTACCAATTACTGTATCAGTCCGAGTCACAGCAGATACCAAATGATTCAGTCAAATTAAGATAATTCAAGACTAGTTTAATAAAGAGTTTGCAAGGGTGTGGGTAGCACGCAGGGAAACCATAGTATACTCTTTGTCAAATAACTTACGTAAGATGCATTGGTTTGTATTATTATAATTTTAGAGGTATCTCATCTAAGATGTTTGGTTTATATGGTTTTAATTTTAGATGTCAGGTTTATTTTTTCCAAGATTCTTGAAATCTTTGGGATATATTGATAACTTTCTATGCAGCAATTATATGTTGTTTGAAATGTTAGTGGAAATAGTTGCAAAATTAGAATCACTAGTGTCAATGCTTTGTTGATCTTACCCCTGAAATCATTTAAATTTAGGATAAACTCTGGTAAAAGTCACAAACACTGGATTTGCTCTAAACTACATGGTAACCAATGTCTTAAAAAGAGAGGGAGGATAGACAAACCTCACAATTTTTCAGTACTAGACTAAGGAAGACATAAATCATGGAAAACCTTGCAAAATGTATATAGATAAATATTCTCAGCTACGTATAATGATGCAAACTAGTATGAGTTTTTCTAATTAAAATGTTGAGTTGAAAAACTTGCCTAAAGTTACACACCTATTAAATGGTAGATTCTAGGTTTAAGCCAAAGCAGCCCACAATCCACAATGCCCACCTTGACAGAGTCTTAGGGGATCTAGAATAATTAATCAAATTAAGGATTATTAATATAGACCAGTTCTCCAGGTCTTGCTTATACAAAAGGGTGGTTACAAAGTAGAACACAAATTGATTATTCTCTAAAGTTATGGAACTGTTTTCCAAGATATATTTTATTTTGGTCTTTGAATATACATTATTTTTACACTAAAATTCACTGTTAAGGTAAGTTTAAATTTAGTCTGTTACCATCAACTTTTTACCAAATCTTAACTGATGAAATCTAAGGAGGATTTTTTGTACATTGTACTTATCACTTAGATGTAGAGTTCTTTTTCTTATATTGAATCAGTTGTTTTCATGTTATTTATTTTGGCTTGGCCAGCAGTAGAAATATCTAAAGGCTATTTTTTCTTACGATATCACTTAATGTTAGGATTCCTGATTCTAGTTTTTTGTTTGTCTGCTTGCTTGTTATTTTGTTGTTGTGTTATTCCTGGTAAATATAAAAAGAATCAAATGGCAAGGAAGACAAATTATTACAAATTAGGCATCTCAGACCCTAATCAGGTCAATAAGAATGAGAAAGGTGGTAATCACTAAAAGGGAAAGCTTTAGATTTAGGAGAAACCCACACCTCCAATGATAAATAATGTGTTTGTTGGTGGATGTATAAGTACAGGAGATTTTACCAAGGGGTTGGGTGTCATTTATTCTTCATTCGTCTCAATATTTGACATCACAAAGTAATATAAGTATAATTGTTATCATTCTTCTTAAAACTGAGTAATATGTAAAAACCCAAAAACCAAACCCACTGCCATCGAGTCGATTCCAACTTGTAGGGACCCTATAAGACAGAGTAGAACTGCCCCATAGAGTTTCCAAGGAGCTCCTGTCAGACTCACACTGCTGTCCTCTTGGTTAGCAGCCTTAGCACTTAACCACTACGCCACCAGGGTTTCGGAGTAATATGTAGGAATGTATGTTTTATGGTATTGCTTTTTTATCTTGGAAGGTAGCTCTTCTGTCTACCTTACTCATAATAATATTTTTTTTTCCTCTTTCTTACATGTGTATTTTTCTCATGCTTCATTTTGCTTCACTTTATTAATGAGTTCGGGACAGGGTCCCACTCCTCTTCCCCACCACTGAAGTTACTACTACCCGTCTGCCATGCATTTAGAAGTAGCCTGCCTTTTGCTATGTGTCTATTAGCTGTACATATCCAATAAGTCTCATTCTGACGATCCATACAGAGCCTGTATTTTATGGATGACCATCGATGGCAGCATAATAGCTTTTTCTCTAGAACGATTCACTATGCGTAACACATAATCAAGTATTTCCCTTCAGCTGGGCTTGAGAAACTAAATAAAGCAGTCATGTAAAATGTCCAGCGGCTATAAACACTTATCCTTTGACAAGAGGTTTTTATGTTTTCTATACATTTTCATTTGGACAAACGACATTAGGGAATTTTAATTTTATATTACAATTATTTAACCAAAAAACAAAGTGAAACACAAGAGAGTTCAGCTCCTACTTTATATGAAAAATAATAAGACTAGAGTTAAAGGCTTTTTTCTTTTTTTTTTCCTTACAGGCTCTGCTATAAAAACTGGAAAGACTTAAAGGTCACATATGCGAACTAACACTTCCCAGAATTTACTTAAATCAGTTTATTTATAGTCTGATAAACCCTAATTATTGTCTTCTCTCAAATTCATTGAGGGTGGAAATTTGTTCCTTGTAAGCTTCTCCAGTATAACATATATTCTTATGTTTGTTATAATTCCCATAAAGCCCTGATTTTGAGCCTAAATATAGAAGATTATAAAATTTGCTAAAACAAGCAATGATAATAAATAAATTTTAAAAATTAATTGTATTTGTATATTTAAAGGAAAGCATTTTCATAACTGTAAATGTTGTTAGGTGCTGTTGAGCCGGTTCCGACTCATAGAGACCCTATGCACAACAGAACGAAACACTGCCCGGCACTGCGCCATCCTTACAATCGTCGTTATGCTTGAGCTCATTGTTGCAGCCACTGTGTCAATCCACCTCGTTGAGGGTCTTCCTCTTTTCTGCTGACCCTCTACTCTGTGAAGCATGATGTCCTTCTCCAGGGACTGATCTCTGTAAATAGTGAGTGATAATAACATGAATAGGATGTGGGTTATACCTCAAATTAAACACAAATCCTCACAACTGGACCATGATAAATGGAGAAAAGATTGAAGTTGTCAAGGATTTCACTTTCCTTGGATTGGCAATCAATGCCCGTGGAAGCTACAGTGAAGAAATTAAACAAAGCATCACACTGGGCAAATCTACTGCAAAAGACCTCTTCAAAGTGTTCAAAAAAAAAGGTGTCACTTTAAGGACTAAGATATGTCTGACCCAAGCTGTGGTGTCTTCAATCACCTCAATGCCTGTGAAATGTGGACAATGAATAAGGAAAACCGAAGAAGAATTGATGCCTTTAAATTATGGTATTGGCAATGAGTATTGAATATACCGTGTACTGCCAGAACAAACAAATCGGTATTGGAAGAAGTAGAGCCAGAATGCTCATTACAGGCAAGGATGGCAAGACTTCATCTCACATGCTTTGGACATTATATCAGAAGGGACCAGTCCCTGGAGAAGGACATCATGCTTGGTAAAGTAGAGGATCAGTGAAAAAGAGGAAGACCCTCAACGGAATGGACTGATACAGTAGCTGCGACAATGGACTCAAGCATAACAAGGATTGTCAAGATGGTGGAGAACCAGGCAGTGTTTTGTCCTGTTGCACATAAGGTTGCTATGAGTCGGGGCTGACTAGACAGCACCTAAAAACAAGATTGAGGGGGTCACCGACAGTTTCTTGGAAAGACTGGTGTTGATTCTGAGGGAAGGAGTAGGATTTAGTTACATGGAGAATGAAAAAGGCGTTTTAGACAGGACGGTATGAGCCTCCATGAGACAGCATGAAAAGTTTAGAGAGTAATTCATTCCGTGTTTCTTGATTAGAAGTGCTTTAGCTTAGGCTCCAGAGCCCTGGTGGAGCAGTAGTTAAAACTCAGGCTGCTAACCAAAAAAGTCTAGCAATTTGAATCTACAGCTGTTCCTTGGACGCCCTATGGGGTAGTATTCTACTCTGTCCTATAGGGTCACTATGAATCAGAATTGACTCAATGGCAATGGATTTGGTTTTTGGAGCAAAGACTCCAGTTGCCTAGCAAATATTCACTTCATCTTTTTCTCTTCAATCACCAAAACATTCAGTTCTTCTTTAAATTTAGGTAAGGTCACATAACAAAGGTTTGGCCAAACCATGTAAGTGGGCGAGTGAGATTAACAGTTAAATTGCCTCAAGCAGTTTGGTCTTTAAAACCATTCTTAAAGTAGTTGGGCTATATTGGCCATACACGAGGGTTTGTATTAATGAGTGGCAGTTGGTCTGGGAGACCAGCTGGTAATCAATAAAGAGTGTGTGGGCTGGCTGATAAAAGCCCAAAACACTGTGGCTCAAACAAGCTTCCTGAGGTGAATACTAGATGGAGAGCTTCTTGGGGAGGGAAAGGCCCTCTGCTTCAGGGACTTTTCCAAACCACGCCCAAGTACCTCTTCATGTTGCTCATCAGTTACTTATGAGTTGTATCCTGTTCGTCTTGCCTGTTCACATCCTAAGTTTCTCTTGGGTTGTATCTTTAACCCTAATAAACCACATGACTGAAAGTATAATTTATGAGTTCTGTGTGACATTGCAGCTAATTACCAGACTCAGCAGAGAAATAGGTTGGCATGGGGAAGGGAATAACTTGTGTCAAAGGCAGTGTAAAAGTTGGAAACCAAAGATACACTTGACCTCCATTTGTTAAGGAACTAGCTTTGTGCTCATTCTTATCTGTGAAATTATGCATTCAGGAGATAAGTTTTATGACTTCCAGAACAATCTTTAAGGGAAGGGGAATAACTTCCTTGGCTCCTTCCTCCATCCTGCTGCTGGGATACAGATATGATAATTGTACTTCTTTTATATGAGAAATAAACTTATATCTGCATTAAAACTCTACATTTGAATTTTTGTTGCAATCAGTTCAGCATAATTTTAACTGGTATAACTCTATGAAGAGTAGTAGAGACATATTTTAAGCAAAAATTTTAAGATGAAGATTCTAATATGTTAAAAATTTTTAACTGTATCTTTTTAATAATAAGGCACCATTAATTACTTCTTTAAACAAAAGAAAATTATGAATGAATGTTGAATTTTATGTAATATTCAAAGTATTATGTAATAATATGAAGAATGGATTATAATGTGCCCAGGCTGGAAAAAGGAAAACCAGCTTAAAAGCTATTTCAGTAATCTGATGTTATCTAGAAGGAATCCTGCTGGTACAGCAGTTAAGTACTTGGCTGCTAACGGAAAGGTCGACGGTTTGACCCACATAGTGGCTCCCTGGGAGAAAGATGTGGCAGTCTGCTCCCATGAAAATTACAGCCTTGGAAACCCTATGGGGCAGCTCTACTCTACTCTCCATGAGTCAGAATCGACTTGATGGCGATGAGTACGGGTAAGTTATCTAGGAAGATTCCAACCTTTCTCTGAGTGATTAATATCATATATCAAGACAGGAAGTAAAGGAGAAAGGCAAATTTTGGAAAACAATGATGAGTTTTAGGTGTTTTGAAAGTGAGTGCCTATGGGACATTCAAAAAATACTCTCAGGTATAAAGTTCAATATAAAAATTCTCATTCAAGGGGAACATTTTACATAATTAGTAGCGGTTTTGTAGATGAGATTATCTTATAGGGCAAACAGTAAGTGAAATCTGTGATAACGAGGTGGATAAGAGAGAAGCAGGGTATTAGGAAAAATCCAGGAGATTACCCAGACTGACTATAAAACCGTCACTACTAATCAACACAGTATTATTTTCTGTATATTAACTAGAACAGAAAACTTTTTCTTTTCAACTTTCAACATTGGAAGCTTTTTTCTTTTTCCCATTATGTCCAGAATTTCCTTATGTATAGAAAATGTATAGATAAATGTTTTCTAAAAATACTTACATCAAATATTTATTGTAACATTATTCAGTGTTGAAAAGGGCTTTGCATCTATTTCATTCACTGACAACATTTGTATGCAGGAGATATTAATAGAGTGATAAGAAACCTGGCCTATTTGCTATCAAGACCACAAACCAAAAACCACAGAGGATAGGTTAAATAAGTAAAAGTTTAAATAAATAAGATAAAATACCACAAGTAATAAAATAAACAAGCCACCTTCTGATTTTACTAACTTAGTTGAAGTTAGAACTAAAGTTCCCTTGGCCTCTTTTAACTGAGGAATTGTAAGGAAGTAGTCAGTGCAATGCAGGCATGTGAAATGTTTTGTGGCATGTCTAAGCCAAAAAACCAAATCTGTTGCCATTGAGTTGATTCCTAATCATAATCACCCTAAAGGACAGAGTAGAACTGCCCCATAGGATTTCCAAGGCTGTAACCTTTAAGGAGCCCACTGCCACATGATTCTACCACAGAGCAGCTGGTAGGTTCTACCAACATTTTGGTTAGCAGCCAAGCACTAACCACTCTACCACTAGGATTCCTTATGACTGAACTAACCTGTAAGAAATCAGAAAGTGTCTGTGAGAAAACAAAAAGTGTCCTCTTGCGATGTCATTCTTTTGCCCTTTATAACCTTCAGGAACTATGTGGAAGGGTCTGAAAATAATATTAAATAGGGAAAGAAGCCTGTGGTAGCATAGATTAATCCAATAATAAACTTTTAAGTTAAAACTCTGGAGTACAATTTAATAATTTAGTAAATGACTCAACTTCTATTCCTATAGACCTTGCCAGATACAAATTTCAATTCAGTTTTTCTTTGGCAAACTAAAAGTAAAATGCATATGCAATTCAATGTTAATTTCTTATTCTAAAAGACTTTGCAATAGACCAATTCATATATCTTTCTCTTCTCTGCCATTTATTTCATTTGAATGAATACAATACATTTCTTCCCTATTTTGATTGAATAAGTGAGAAGAATATATCTTTGTAATTCCTGCATTCAATGTTCTCAGAATAGACAAAAGAGAATAAATGCATTGATTTCTAAATTAACAGGTATATATTCTGGGACTTTTGAAAAATGAGGATGAGGGTTTGTAAGTCACAGAATAATTATTCCTAAAGTAGTCTAAGTATTCTAGCTAATTATTTAAATTTATGTTTGCAAATGGTTTTAAAATGTGAAGTTTGATAAATCCAAACCTATTTCATAATGATGAAAATATCTTATTTAGTAATTTTGAAATATATTCTTATATATACGTAAAATTAAACATCATGCATCCAATAAAATCATGATATGGCAGCATATTTAATATAAGGAAAGTGTTCACAATTATTATTATGCATAAAAAAACAGAACAAAATGTCAACATAATCAACTTTTGTACAAAAATACATTTGTTGCTGGGTGGAAATCCCAGGTTTTGCTCAGTGCAACTCTTCTCAGCCAATAAACAGGAGACCATGGCAGGAGATCAGAAAGGCACTTTTATTTTATTGCACAAGGAAAGGAACAGTCATGGCTACAGTCTCCAAGATTGCTCAGCAAGGGTGAGAGGGAAAGTTACTTTTATGGGGTTTACAAGCAGGAAGTTCACACAAGTTACATCAGCAACATTTGTAGTCATGTTACTCAGGCACAATAAGGTTTACATATAGCTTCATGCATGATGTGTTCAGAAAATGGCAGTTAAACTCCACCCATAGCCAGGGAAGTTACTACCTATGAGGTACATAATGAGCTAAAGGGTTATCCGGAATGTCAACATGGCAACTAAACCACTTTCCATCGACTTTCTCTGAGCAGCAGCTAAAGAAAAGGGAACCAGGATGTTAATGTAAAACTACGGGGGTGCCAAGAAAGCACCCTGAAGCAGTAGAATTTTCTGTAGCCTGAGGACATCTATCTTACATTCAGATTCAAAATATATTGGATGACAGAAAATAAAATTATGGCCAGTTTTTGTAATCTAATTTTGAATATCTCTGTTCTCTTCTATGAAGAATATGTTGCTTTTATGTTGATAGAAACTGAAAAAAAAAAAATCTTTTTTAAAAATAAATTTTCAAAACATAAAATATAAACTTCTTGAAGTCACATTTCCATAAAATTTCAGAATATTTACTCAATATTAATCTATTTAACAGCAAAGATTAGGATAAAAAGATGCTTTATTATTTGTAGAAAAGCAATGGGAACTTTAGTGTAATATAATGCTTAAAACCCATTCTACCCATTTTCAATTTCAACATAGTTCAGTTGATTTATTATACATCCCAATGTGTTTTAAAATAAACCAACACAGTTTAACAAAGTTACTTTGATAAAATTACAGTTTGTTTCTCCATTGAAATAGTTTGCAGCTTAATTGTGGAGTCTGGAGATTCTGCTTTCTGTAAGTTTCCTTCTGTCTTTCAGTTTTGTTTTGGTGCCCTTCTCCCACATGCCCCAAGAATGAGGTAAGGAAATGGAAGCTGGAGAAAACCTGTGCTTTCTAATGAACCATCTTCTGCTTAAAATCTGTGTTCTGGTTATCTATTGCGCATAACAAACACTCAAAAACTTAGAGGCTTAAAACAACAATACATTATTATCTCTTGTAGTGGATAGATTGCTCAGTTTAGCAGTTACAGTCATTTCTCAGATGGAATTGCTGTCATATGATATCTTGACTATGCTGGGAGCCCAAGGAGGCTCTCATTCACTCGGGTGGTAGCCGATACTGACTGTCAACTGGGTGATCGGCCAGGGCTATCAACTGGAGAGCCTGCATATAGATTCTCTCCGTGGCCTGAGGTTCCCAGAATATGGTGCTTGGGTTCTGAAAGTTTGTGTCCCAAGCTGGAGAACTCCAAGTAACCCAGGCAGAAGATTCAAAGTTTCCTTGATATTCTTCCCTGATGGATTTCTATTTCCTTTTCTGTTCCCTCCCTTTCTTTGTTTTTAATTAATTGATATTTTAATGATCAAATGCCATCATGTAAATTAAGACAACTAGCACTGTACCCATAACAGTTTTGGTTTGGTTTGGTTTGTTTTGTTTTTAAGTGAAGCAGATGCTAGTATAGTTACTGTCAGTTATGAAATAACCATGTACTAGGGTTGGTGTGAGGAGCCTGGTGACACAGTGATTAAAGCAGCAATGGACTGCTAACCAAAAGGTCAGCAGTTCTAAACTACCAACTGCTTCATGGGAGAAAGACATAGCAGTCTGTTTCCACAGAGATTTACAGCCTCTGAAACTCTATGGGGTCACTGAGTTGGAATCAGCTCAATGACAGTAGGTTAGTGTTGGTGCAGGATTGCATTAAATCTGAAGTAGACATTTGAAAAACGTAGTATATATCAGATTTAAACATTCAAATTGTTCTGCAATAATTCCCCCTTTTCTTTAGGCATACTATTTTATTCAGTTGTTTTTATCACTTTGACAAGATTGATCATTCCGAGAGGAGGGGTCAAGATGGCAGAATAGTCACACACTTCCTGTTGTCCTTCTTAAAACAAAGACCCCCCCAAAAAACAAGTGAATAGAATATATATGACAATCTAGGAACCTGAGTCATCAAAGACAAAGCTGAAGAACTGGAGAAAGGCAGGTAGATGGAAAGACAATTCAAAAGCAGTAGAAATAGGTAAGTTCAGATCATGGGATTGCCAGTGCCCTGCTAGCTGAGTCTGCACAGCACATACAGGCCGAGGCAAGTAGCAACATACAAAGCTGAGAACCACCACATCAGGTGCAGTCAAGCAGCAGTGAATCTGCATATGACTCTAGAACCAAGCAGGAGTGACACCAGACCTGCAAAAGTTAAGTGCAAACTTCTAACCTTTGTGCGCAGGGACACAATTACCCCTCCCCCCACCCAGAGCTTCACGGTAGAGAAGCACTTCTTCCCTTCACTTGCTCCCCACCCCTCTCTGCTCCAAGGCATCCAAAAACACCACACCCCCTGAGCCAGGAATTCAAGGCAAGTCAGAAGGCCCTGCGCCTTCACTCAGGCACATAAAGGATCCATGGACTTGCAGTGCTCTTCATCCCTGCCCAGCCCCTTGTGGGCAGAATCAACATGACATGTCCTCATTAGCATAAAACAGAAGGGCATACACCTGAAGCCCGTTTTCACCTGCAGCAGCCAAGGGGGAGCTGCAATTTTGTGACATTTGACACCTCCCTGCCCCCTAAACAGAGGTCTCACCCACTCACACCTGGGGACTGAGGGCTGTCAGTATCACCCAATTCATCTAGCTACACACAACAGGGGTATGGGAATTACTGGAGCCTCCCAGTCCCTCCAGCCAACAGCACCAGGAGCCCAAGGACAGGCTGCATTACCCCTTCCCCCACTACACGTTCTAGGGGACAGGCACACACCCTCCACCCAGGTGCCTGGAGGCAATCGCCAGCCCCCTTCCTTCCGTACACATAGCCCTCTGCTGCAGCCAGAGACCTATGCCTGCTCCAAACACCTCCATGAAGCCATGCTTACCTAAGATTGTAGGTGAAAGTCTACACCACACACTCTGTGACTGACAACTTGGATATCTGTGCCTTGAATAACCACACCCCAACAGGAAAAGTGAACAGACCCTGGGCTTGCACACCTGTTAGCTGCTCTGGCCACCTGGAGACAGTATACGAGAGCTTCAAAGACACCAATAACCAAAGTAGCTCATGCACCCAGCCTACCTGGGTGTATCAAAAACAAAACAAAAATATAGGACGCAGCAAAGAAAAATACAATAAATAATAAACATAATAACTTCCTGATGCCTTGGAGACAACAGTCAATATTGAATCACATAAATATCAGGTCAAGATGGCTCCAGCAGGCAACAAAAATAAACAGAAAATCTTCTGGAGGAAGATAAGACAAAGGAACTACCTGAGACAGAATTCAAAAGACTAATATACAGAGCTCTACAAGAGATCAGGCAAAACTCAGAACAATCCAAAGAAAACACAGGCAAAGCAATAGAAGAATTCTGGAAAACAATACAACAAAATGACAGAATAAACAGACTGGTAGAAACCATATAGAGACAGCAGCTACTAATCCAAAAGATCAACAATAAAATTTCAGAATTAGACAAATCAACAGAAGGTCATAGGAGCAGAATTGAGATAATGGAAGTCAGAATTAGTGAGATTGACGATAAATCCCTTGACACCAATATGTTTGAGAAAAAATCAGAAAAAAAAGAATACCAAAAAAAAAAAAAAAGAAGCCTAAGAATAATGTGGGATACTATCAACAGGAAAAACCTATGAGCGATCAGGGTAACAAAATAGGGAGGGGGAGATAACAGAAAACGCAAAGAGAATTGTTGACGATTTGCTGGCAGAATGTCCTAATATCATGAAAGAAGAAAGTGTGTGTATATATATATATATATATATATATATATCCAAGAAGCTCAGTGAACCCCATACAAGGTCCTCTTCAAAAGAATGTCACCAAACTTATCATAATCAAACTTGTCAAAACCAAAAACAAAGATAGAATCTTGAGAGCAGCTAAGGATGAATGAGAAGTCACCTACAAATGAGAACCAATAAGATTCAGCTCTGAATACTCAGCATAAACCATGCAGACAAAGAGGCAAAGGGATGACATATATAAAGCCTTGAAGGAAAAAAAAAATTGCTAGCCAAGAATTAAAAATCTAGCAAAACTGTCTTTCAAATATGATGGTACAATTAGGTCATTTCCAGATAAGCAGAAATTCAGGAAATTTGTAAAAAACAAACAAAAATTACAATAAATATTAAAGGGAGTCCTCTGGTTACAGAACCAATGACATCAGACAAGAATCCAAGAATAGGCCACAGAACAGATCAATCAGTTATCAATCCAGACAGATAATTCACTAAAATAAATCAAAGCTAAAAGACTGGAATCAGGGAACCAGAGGCAGCAACACATAAATATGACAGTGTCAAAACAAAAAAGAAGGAATAAACAATGTAGTCATAGAACTTTCATATGGAGAGGAAGTTAAGGTGATATCAAGAAATTAAAAATTGGTTTAAGCTTAGAAAAATAAAGATAAATTTCAAGGTAACCATAACACAAGCTAATGAACCTACCCATCAAAATAAAAGAAGAAAAAAATAGATTCACCAAACACAAAATCAACAATAATGAAAAAGATGAATAGAAAATACATAAAAAATTCAGCACAGAAAATTAAGCAGAATAAAGAAAGTGCCAATACCACAAAAGAAATGAATAAATAAAAATGACAGCAGTAAACTCATATGTATCAATAAGTACACTGAATGTAAATGGACTACATGCACCAATAAAGAGACAGAGAGTGGCAGAATGGATTAAAAAAAAAAAAAAAGACACTATCCATCTATATGCTGTCTACAAGAGACACATCTTAGATACAGAGACATAAACAAACTGAAACTCAAAGGATAGAGAAAAGTACCTCAAGCAAACAACAACCAAAAAAAAGCAGGAGCAATAATATTAACCTCCAACAAAATAGAATTTAAAGGAGAATACACCATATAGAATAATGAAGGACACTATATATTGATTAAAGGGTCAATACACCAGGAGGACATAACCATAATAAATACATATGTACCCAATGACAGGGCTCCAAAATACATAAAACAAATTGTAACAGCATTGCAAAGAGAAATAGAAAGGGCCACAGTAATAGTAGGAGACTTCAACACTCCACTTTCAGTGAAGGATGGAACATCTAGAAAGAAGCTCCATAAAGATAAAGAATATCTAAATGCCACAATCAATCAACTTGACCTCATAGACACATACAGAACACCCTACCCTACAGCAACAAAATACACATTCTTTTCCAACACATATGGAATGTTCTCCAGAATAGACCATATTTTAGGTGACAAAGCAAACCTTAATAGAATCCAAAACATCAAAATAATTTAAAGTATCTTTTCTGATCATAATGGCATAAAAGTAGAAATCAATGACAGAAACACCAAGGGGAAAAAAAAAAGTCAAGTACACAGAAACTGAGTAGCACCTTGCTTAAAAACTACTGGCTTATTGAAGACATCATGGATAAAAAAAAATATTCATATAATCGAATGAGAATGGAAACATATCTTACCAAAACCTTTGGGACACAGAAAAAGCAGTGCTTAGAGGTCAATTTATAGCAATGAATGCACACATCCAAAAAGAAGGAAGGGCCAAAATTAAAATATTAACCCTACAACTTGAACAAATAGGAAGAGAGCAGAAAAAGAAGCCCTCAGGTACCAGAAGAATTAGAGTAGAAATAAATGAAATAGGGAATAGAAAAACAATTGAAAGAATCAACAAGATGAAAAGTTGGTTCTTTGAAAAGATCGACAAAATTGACAAACCACTGGCCAAACTTACAAAAGAAAAACAGGAAAAGAAGCAAATCACTCAAATAAGAAATAAGATGGGCAATATCACAACAGATCCAACTGAAATGAAAAGGACCATAACACAAGACTATGAAAAATTGCACTCCAACAAATTTAAAAACCTAGAGAAAATGTACAAATTTCTAGAAACACTATCTACCTAAACTAACACAAACCAAGGTAGAAAGACTAAATACACGCATAACAAAAGAAGAGATTGAAGAGTTAAAAAAAAAAAAACCAACAACAGCCAAAAAGCCCTGGCCCAGAGAGCTACACTGGAGAATTCTACAATGCTTTCAGAGAAGAGTTAACACCAATCTACTGAAGTTATTGCAGAGCATGGAAAAGAAAGGAAGGAATACTCTCTAACTCATTCTGTGAGGCCAGTATAACACTGATACCAAAGCCAGGCAAAGACACCAAAAAAAAAAAAAAAAAAAAGGGAAACCACGGACCAATATCCCTCATGAACATAGGCATAAAAATCCTCAACAAAATTCTAGCCAACAGAATTCAACAGCATATTAAAAAAATAATAAATTATTATAACCATGAGAGGTTCATACAAGGTATGCAGCGTTGGTTCAACATTAGAAAATCAATTAACATAATCCACCACATAAATAAAACAAAAGAACCACAATATTGTATCAATCAACACAGAAAAGGCATTTGACAAAGTCCAACACTCATTCATGATAAGCTCTCAACAAAATAGGAATAGAAAGGAAATTCTTCTACATAATAAGGGCATTTATATAAAACTAACAACTAACATCATTCTAAATGAAGAGAGACTGAAAGCATTCCTCTTGAGAACAGAAACGAGACAAAGATGCTCTTTATCACCACTATTATTCAACATTGTGCTGGAGGGCCTGGCTAAAGCAATAAAGCAAGAAAAAGAAAGCACATCCAAATTGGTAAGAAAAAGGTAAAACTATCTATGATATAATGATATGATGATTGATTTTACACACAGCAAACCCCAAAGAATCCACATGAAAAATAGTAGAACTAATAGAAGATTTCAGCAAAGTAGCAGGATACAAGATTAACATACAAAAATCAATTGGTTTCCTCTACATCAACAAAGACAACTTCGAAAAGAAAATCACCAAATCAATACCATTTTAATTGGATCCACAATCAACACCCATGGAAGCAGCAGTCAAGAAATCAAAAGACGCTTTGCATTGGGCAAATCTGCTGCAAAGGACCTCTTTAAAGTGTTTAAAAGCAAGGATGCCACCTGAAGACTAAGGTGCGCCTAACCCAAGCCATGGTATTTTCAATCTTATCTTATGCATGCGAAAGCAGGACAAAGAACAAGGAAGACTGAAGGAGAATTGAAGCCTTTGAATTGTGGTGTTGGCAAAGAATATTAAATATACCATGGACTGCCAAAAGAATGAACAAATTTGTCTTGGAAGAAGAACAACCAGAATGCTCCTTAGAAGCAAGGATGGCGAGACTGCATCTTACATACTTTAGACATGTAGTCGGGAGGGATCAGTCCCTGGAGAAGGACAACATGCTTGGTAAAGTACAGGGTCAACAGAAAAGAGGAAGACCCTTAACAAGATGGATTGGCACAGTGGCTGCAACAATGGGCTCAAGCATAACAAGATTGAAAGCATGGCACAGGACTGGGCAATGTTTAGTTCTGTGGTACATAGGGTCGCTATGAGTCGGAACGGACTCAACGACACCTAACAACAGCAACAACAACAAATCGATACCATTTACAATAACCCCCATGAAGATAAAGTACTTAAGAATAAATCTAACCAGGGATGTAAAAGAACTATACAAAGACAACTACAAAACACTACTGCGAGTAATCAAGAGACTTAAGTACAAAAAACATACCATGCTCACGGATGGGAAGACTTAACACTGAAAATGTCAATTCTACCCAAAAAGATCTACAGATACAATACAATCCTGATCCAAATTCCAACATTTTTTTTAATGAGATAGAAAAGCAAATCTCCTACTTATGTGGGAAGGGAGAGACACCAGATAAGCAAAGCATTACTGAAGAAGAAAAAGTAGGCAGCCTCACACTACCTGATTTTAAAACCCATCATACCCCCATGGTAGTCAAAACAGCCTGGTACTTGTAAAACAATAGACACATAGACCAGTGCAGCAGAACTGAGAACTCAGGCGTAAATCCATCCATCTAGGAGCGGCTGATATTGACAAAGGTCCAAAGTCCATTAAATGAGGATAAGACAGTCTCTTTAACAAATGATACTGGCCTAACTGGATATCCATCTGCAAAAAAATGACACAATAACCATACCTCACATCACACACAAAAACTAACTCAAAATGGATCAAAGACTTAAATATAAAATCTGAAACAATAAACATCATGGAAGAAAAAAATAGAGACAATGCTAGGGTCCCTAATACATGGCATAAATAGTATACGAACCCTAACTAACAATGCACAAACACCAGAAGGGAAACTAAATAACTAGGAACTACCAAAAATGAAACATTATGCTCGTCAAAAGATTTCAAAAAAGAGAACACACAGACTGGAAAAAAAAAACGGCTATGACATATCTGATAAGGGTCTAATCTTTAAAATCTACAAAATACTGCAACACCTGAGCAAGAAAAAGACAATCCAATTAAAAAATGAGCAAAGGGTATGAGCAGACTCTTGATAAAAGATGACATTTAGGCAGCTAACAGACACATGAGGAAACGCTCACAATCTTTAGCCATTAAAGAAATGCAAATCAAAACTATACTGAGATGCCATCTCACCCCAACAATGCTGGCACTAATAAAAAAAAACATAAAATAATTAATGTTGGAGAGGCTGTGGTGAGATTGGAACTCTGATGCACTGCTGGTAGGAATGTAAAATGGTACAGTCATTTTGGAAAAAGATATGGTGCTTCCTTAAAAAGCTAGAAACGGACATATCATATGATTCAGCAATCCTATGCCTCGGAATACACCCTAGAGAAAAAAGAGCCATCACATGAAAAAACATATGCACACACATGTTCACTGTAGCACTATTCACAGTAGCAAAAAGTTGGAAACAACCTAGATGCCCATCAACAGATGAATGGATAAACAAATTATACATACAATGGAATACTATGCAATGCTAAAGAACAATGATGAATTCATGAAACACCTCACAACATGGATGAATCTGGAGGGCATTATGCTGAGTGAAGTCAATCACAAAAGGACAAATATTGTATGAGACCACTATTATAACAACTCAAAAAAGTTTTGTACGAGGGTGAGGAAGGGACAGGGCAAATCACTAAGTAGATAGTAGACAAGTGTCAACTTCAGTGAAAGAAAGGACGTTTACTACAGGGGAATTCAGCACAACTGAACCAAATCGAAAGCATAGAAGTTTCCTAGAAACATCCAAACATCTTGAGGGACCAAGTAGCTGGGCCTGGGGCCTGGGGACTGTAGTTTCAGGGGACATCTAGGTCAATTGACATAACATAATTTATAAAGAAAATGTTCTACATCCCACTTTGGTGAGTAGCACCTGGGGTCTTAAAAGCTTGCAAAAGGCCGTTTAAGAAACATCTACTGGTCCCAGCCCACTGGGAGCAAAGGAGAATGAAGAAAACAAACAAACAAACAAAAAACAAGCAAAATATTAGCTGGAAGGACTAAAGGATCACGTAAACCAGACCCTCCACCAGCTTGAGACCAACACTTGATGGTGCCTGGCTACTGCCAATGACTATCTTGACAGGGAGAACACAACAGAGTCCCAGACAGAGCAAGAGAGAAATATAGAACAGAATTCAAATTCATGTAAAAAGACCAGACTTAATGGCCTGACAGAGACTGGAGAACCCCTGAAACCACGGCTTCCAGGTGTTCTCCTAATTAACCCCGAAGTGAAATCATTCCCGAAGCCCACTTTTCAGAAAAAAGATTAGACAGGCCTATAAAATGAAACATTAATGCGCGTGAGGAACGTACTTCTTGGTTCAATCAAATAGATGAGACCAAATGGGCATCTCTTATTCAAAGGCAGAATGAGAAGGCAGAAAGGGACAGGAACTGGACAAACAGACACAGGGAACTCAGGGTAGAAAGGAGGAGTGTGCTGCTACATTGTGGGGTTTGCAAACAATGTCACAAAACAATGTGTGTATAAACTTAAATGAGAAAAAAAAAAAAAAAGACTGATCATTCCTTTTTCTTGACCTTGTCTCTTGTCTTTTGAGCACCATTGTCTTCTTGATTTGATTTCCAAAACTCTAATCACCTCTTCCTATTCTACCTTATTTGTTCTTCTTCTTTGAATATGAGCATTAACCCTGGTGGTGCAGTGGTTAAGTGCTACAGGTGCTAACCAAAGTGTTAGCAGTTCAAATCAGCCAGGTGCTCCTTGAAAACTCTATGGGGCAGTTCTACTCTGTTCTATAGCATTGCTATGAGTCAGAATTGACTCAATGGCAATGGGTTTAGTTTTTTTGGGTTGTTCTTTATGAGTGGAAAATAATCATCAGAGGGAATGTCTATGGGATGGGGAGACAAAAGTCATCAAGATAAGCTATTATAAATAGAAGTAAAAAAGTACATTCAGAAAAAAAATTATAGCTCATTCAGGTTTGAATGGGAGTTAGACACCATGGTAAAGAGACTATCAACAAAGAAAGTATATAAAATCAAGGATTGGATTTTACTCATTTAATCAAAAAATGTGAGAACAGCCAAGAACTCAGTAGGGATTGCAACAAGTGGAGTTGCCTTGACAACAGAACAACCACCTTATGCTAGCAATGCTATGATGGTGAAAGCCCAGGCAAATGAAGTAAATAACAGGTGGTCTTGTATTAGTCTGGTTATTTCTTACTTTGGGAATGGTCTGGAGAGAAATTTGGCCTGAATTTCCACTAAAGGTCACATCTAAAGAACATAATATATTAAAGAATAAACTTGAGTTTGAATATTAAAGAAAGAGACTTTACCCCCAGCCCTGCCCCATACAGCTCATTCCTTAATTCTGGGTCAGTGTTGAGTAAAAAAACCATGTAGCTGTATATAAATCATGTAGTTGCATTTATCCAGATTGCATTAGCTACTTTAACAGGCATCAGTGCTTGGAAAGAAAGCCTAGGGACCCAAACAGGAAAACAGTGGATTCTCTTCTCCTGGTGCTCTGTGTTGGGGTTCACAGCAATCTAGGTAACTGCTATTTATGTCTGAATCGACTTCATAACAGCAGGCTTGATTTTGTTTTTCTGTCATTATGATCACCTTGCAGGGCTGAGCTCTCTGCAGAATGGTAACATAGACAGGGAGTCAAGGATCTCCCTGGACTCTGATGTCAAGAATATCCAGGTAGATTAAAAATGCTGTCCAGCATGAAGAATTGGGAAGGGATTTTTGGAAGAGCTCATCATATTATTAAATTTTATTTCACTACATATTTCATTGTTTAATAAAGGCAGTCTAGATAGATAGATAATTAGAACTTCAAATGTCCCCAGTAGTCCTTGGGGGTAGATGAGGCAAATGGTGAAATGAGAGGAGTTATTCCAGAAACGAAAAAAGAATAATCTCAAAAACTTATGGTGCCAACTGAACTAAACCAAAACCTAAGAATTTTCCCGAATACAACCAAACACTTCAAGGCACAGAGAAGCAGGGCTGGAGGTCTGGGAACTATGGTTTCAGGTGACATCTAGGTCAATTGGAATAACAAAGTTTATTAAGAAAATATCCTGCATCCCACTTTTGTGAGTGGTGTCTGGGGTCTTAAAAGCTAGCAAGTGTCCATCTAAGATGCATCAATTTGTCCCAATCCACCGGGAGCAAAGGAGAATGAAGAACACCAAAGACAAGAGGAAAATATTAATTAACTCAAGGGACAGAAAGGGCCACATAAACCAGAGACTCCATCAGCCTGAGACCAAAAGAACTAGACGGTCCCGGCTACCACCAATGATTTTCCTGACAAGGAACACAGCAGAGAGTACCTGAGCAGGAAAAATGTGGGGTGCAGACCTCAAATTCTCATAAAAAGACCAGACTTAATGGTCTGACTGATACTGGAGGAACCCCGAAAATATGGCCCCCGGACTCTCTGCTAACCCAGAACTAAAACCATTCCTGAAGCCAAGCCAGGCAAAGATTAGACTGGACCATAACACATAAAATAATACTTGTGAGGAGTGTGCTTCTTAGTTCAAGTAGGCATATGAGACTAAATGAGCAGTTCCTATTCAGAGGGGAGATGAGAAGGCAGAAAAGGACAGGAGCTGGTTGAACAAACATGGGAGATCCGGGGTTGAAAGGAGGAGCGAGCTGTCACATTATAGAGAGAGCAACTAGGGTCATATATCAATGTTTCTCATGCAAAACAACACGTGGTGCAGGAGAGAGAGATCCTTGTAAAAATCTTGACACTATTACAAGCCTATGGAGTCTCTGGACAGCATGGAAAGTTAAGGACTTAAGTACTGAACAAAATGATGGTTGTTTGAAACCATCCAGAGGCACCTCTGAAGAAAGGCCTGGCAGACTGCTTCCAAAGGATCACAGCCATGAAAACCATATACAGCAATTCTACTCTGCACTCGTGGGGTTGTCATGGGTCAGAACTGATTCAAAGGCAACTGGTTTGGTTTTTGGTATAATAAGGTTTGGAAGAAAAAGACAGAAACCAAAGATCTAGGAAAGTGGATATCTCTGCAGGATTCAACCAGTGTGAACTGGGAGAGTTAGAAAATGAAAACACATATGTCAGAAAGGTTAAGCTCACTTACAGTAGGAAGCTAATATGTCAACTTAAATATCCGATTGTCAAAATCTTGATTCGTAGGCTTGTAACTACCTTTCCTTCACTAAAGATGCAAAAAGAAAGCTGCAGAAATGGCCTATCACTTTCGCTCAGGGTTTTGCCTTCATGAAAAACAGAGACAAATTTCTGAAAGTTATCAGCTTTCAAGGGACTCCACAAGGGAAAAAAAATAATGCATAAATGACAAAGATAAAGATACAGAATACGGTGACTGAAGTTAAAAATAAATACTCTATTTTTTATTGATTTCCTTGAGAAAATAATTGAAATAATTCCAAGTTAGCGTTTTACTGCTAGAATCCTGTTTTAAAATGTGTATTTTGTCTTATGGACCAGGGATTTGGCCTTGGACTCTGATTTGCAATAGTACTAGAAATGATTTTGGTTAAAATATTTATTGAGATATCCTGGAGTTTACTTAAGTAACAATGTAATATTTCTATCAGTTAAAAAGTAAATAATTTCCTTGAGACATTTTGGCTTGAAATATGTGTTTTAATGGGGCCCGGTGGTGTAGTGGTTAAGAGCTATAGCTGCTAACCAAAAGGTAGGCAGTTTGAATCCACCAGCTGCTCCTTGGAAACCCTATGGGGCAGGTCTACTCTGTCCTGTAGGGTCCCTATGAGTCGGAATCCACTTGAAGGCAATGGGTTTGGGTTGTTGGGTATAATGGATTTGTTGGATATATCTACGAGATATGTAAAAATATAAAGAGCTGTGTATTTCTGCATTTGCAGAATCATCTTTAATTCCCAGGTATTAAAACTGAAAAATACACCTAATATGTCAAATAGCCAAATAGCTTTTTATCTGAAAGATTATGATGCTCCTGATTGTGATATAAGTGGAAAAGGATGATAGTTTGCCTCATGTTGTTCTTCGGTGACATCGAGCAAGTTCCAACTCAAAATGACCCTATGTAAAACAGAACGAAATGCTGCCCGGTCCTGTGCCATCCTCACAATCAATGAGGTGCTTGAGCCCATTGTTGCAGTTACTGTGTCAGTCCACCTTGTTGAGGGTCTTCACCTTTTTTGCTGACCCTCTAATTTGGTCCCCCCTGATAACATGTCCAAAGTATGTGAGATGAAGTCTTGCCAACCTCACTTCTAAAGAGCATTCTAGCTGTACATTTTCCAAGGTAGATTTGTTCCTTCTTCAGACAGTCCATGATATATTCAATATTCTTCACGAACACAGTAATTCAAAGGCATCAATCCTTCTTCAGTCTTCCTTATTCATTGTCCAGCTTTCAAGTGCATACGAAAAAAGGTGACTGAAAATACCATGGCTTGGGTCAGGCACATCTTGGTCTTCGAAGTGATATCTTTGCTTTTTCACACTATAAAGAGGTCTTTTGCAGCAGATTTGTCCAATGGAATTTGTCTTTTGATTTCTTGACTGCATGGGTGTTGATTGTGGAGCCAAGTAAAATGAAATTCTTGACAACTTCAATACTTTCTCCATTTATTATGATGTTGTTTATTGATTCAGTTGTAAGGACTTTTGTTTTCTTTATGTTGAGTTGTAATCCGTACTGAAGCCTGTAGTCTCTGATCTTCATCAGTAAGTGCTCCAAGCCCTCTTCACTTAGAGCATGCAAGGTTGTATCATCTGCAAATTGCAGATTGTTAATGAATCTTCCCCAATCCTGACACCCCATTCTTCTTCAGATAGTCCATCTTTTTGGATTATTCACTCAGCACACAGATTGAATAAGTATAGTGAAAGGATGCAACCCTGATGCACACCTTTTGTGATTTTAAACCATGCAATATCCCCTTGTTCTGTTTGAAGGACTGTCTCTTTGTCTTTGTACAGGTTCCTCATGAACACGATTAAGTGTTCTGGAATTCCAATTCTTTGTAATGTTATCAATAATTTGTTATGATCCACATACTCAAAAGTTTTTGGGTAGTCAATAAAACACAGGTAGACAGCCTTCTGGAATTCTCTACTTCAGCCAAGATCCATCTGACGTTAGCTATGTAAACTCTCATTCCATGTCCTCTGCTGAATCCAGCTTGACTTTCTGGCACCTCCCTGTTGATATACTGCTGCAATTGCTTTCGAATGATTTTCAGCAAAATTTTACCTGTATGTAATAGTAATGTTATTTTTCAATAATTTCCACATTCCATTGAATCACCTTTCTTTGTAATGTTGACAGGTATGGATCTCTTCCAATTGATTGGCTAGGTTGCTGTCTTCCAAATTTGTTAGCCAAAAGAGTGAGCACTTCCAGGGTTGTCCCCATTTGCTGAACCATCTCAGTTCGTATTCTGTGAATTCCTGGAGCCTTGTTTTTTACCAATTCCTTCAGTACAAATGGGACTTCTTCCTTCAATAACATTGGTTCTTGATCATACGCTACTTCCTGAAATGGTTGAATAATGACATATTCTTTCTGTGCATTGACTCTGTGTATTTCTTCTATCTTTTTTGATGCTTCCTGAATCATTCAATATTTTGGCAAGACAATAATTCTATATTGCAACTTGAGGCTTGGATTTTTTCTGCAGTTCTTTCAACTTGAGAAATGCTTAAGAGGCTCTTCCCTTTTGGTTTTCTAACTTCAGGAGTTCGCACATTTCAGTATAATACTTTACCTTGTGTTCTCGAGCTTCCCTTTGAAATCCTCTATTTAGCTCTTTTACGTCATCATTTCTTTCTATTTGCTTCAGCTACTGTATGTTCAAGAGCAAGTTTCACAGTCTCTTCTGACATCTGTTTTGGACATTTCTTTTTTTTCTGTCTTTATGATCACCTTTTTCTTTCTTCATGTATGATATCTTTGGTGTCATACCACAACTAGTCTGGTTTTCTGTCATTAGTGTTCAGTGCATCAAATCTATTTTTGGAGCGTTCTCTAAACTAAGGTTGGATTCACTCAAGATTATTCTTTGGCTCTCATGGACTAGTTCCAATTTTCTTCAGTTTCAACTTGAACTCATATATGAGCAATTACTCTGACTGATGATATTATGCTTTTCCATCATCTCCACGGGTGTAGTAGATTCGATTCCCATGTATTCCAACCTTTAGTAGCCAAGTGTGTTAACCATTTGCATCACCCAGTTTTTCCTTCTCCTGGTTATTAATAAAGCATGGATGTATATGTTTGTATAATTTTGATATCTTGACTCTCCCTATGGTTTCTGTGGCTTGTAAGCTAGGACTTTAATTAGGAAGGGTACAAAAACAGTACTTACACCATTCCTTTAACAAATTGTGGAAAATTGGTAACATTAAATGAAAAAAAAAAGCAGAAATGAAAGTTATTATATTGGAAAAAGGGATAATCAAAATAAGTTTAGAAGTATCAGAAGATTTGGCACCATGAGTTTGGAAAAGGATTATCGGTGTACCCACACTTACAGCCAGACTATGTACTCTTGCCTTCAGTTGGGCATGATCAGGACCAAGTCAACTTGAAAGGAGAGAAGGAAATACATTTGGCAAGACTGACTTAAACAAAGTTGTTTACATCTCATTTCCAAGCAAAAGTGGAAGCCAAAAATTATTGGAAGGAGGCAGGCCGATGAGAATAATTTCTCAGAATTCAGATTCCCCTTAAAGGGAAGCAAGCTGAACTCTAACCTGACATCAGTATGCTGAGTGTTGAATGATCTAGTTAAAATAAACATTCACGATGATAAGCTCAGTAATGAGGTTATGCTTCAAATAACAGGGCTTAAGACCATGAAAAATGCCAGTGATGAGGATTAACCAACCAGTTAGAAAAAAGGATAAGGATTCCCAACAGCAACTGCTGAGAATTGTGTTTGTGTGTATTGGGGGTAGGGGATAAAATCTAAGCAAACAACAATAAAAAAGGAAAACAAAAAAACAAAAAAAATAAAATGGAAAGTATTATTTTCTCTCTATGCTTAAAAACACCTTTTGACCTTAAATCTGGGAGAAAGTGTACTTATTTGAAGCTTTAATATGAATTTTTAACTGTAATGGGGCAATATATCTATTTAGGCATTTTTCCAAAGATTTGTATTACTATAATTATCACTTTTAAAATACCTTTAAAGAGTTTTCCAAATGAAGTTCTTCCAGGTCACATGCTCTGAACGCAGGTACAATGGCATGCAAAAACACCACATACACACACACACGCACACACACACATTGCATACACTTTTTTATTGGATTGAAATGATCATTACCTGCTGATTCTTTAGTTGAATCAGGAACAAGGTAATTTGTAGTTTGCAATAATTCTCCCTTTAAACATTTTTTGAAAAGTTAAAAAATATAAAAGGCATAAAAGAAAGATGTCAGAACCCAAAGTGAGAACTTAATTGTAGCTGAGAGAATTGTAGTGATCTTTGAATGTACTCAGAGCATATAAATTCAACCACTTTAAATGGTGCAGCAAGGCAAAAGCCCATAAGATTTTAGAAATACCATTTTATTCATTTTCTGTTTTGCAACCTTACCTTAGAGACTAGTAAGCCTATATTGCTTATATAATGATGCTGGATTTATAAAAACAGTTTTCTTATGATCTCAATAATAAATATATTTACTGACACTGTGGGAGATACCAGGTGGTTCATGTCTAAACAATTGATTATTTTTGATACATAAAAATAGATCAGAGACTCAGAGAGACACATCTTTAATAATTCAAATACCACCCTTTTTCTTGATGATTGAGATTTCTAGAAACAATAGGTTTATAGTGAATCAAAATTAAAGCTATATTTTTAGTTGGATTATTTTTGCTAGATTTTTTTCATTACATGAAATAACACATCAGAGAAAAGCTTGTCTTTTTTTTTGATTTAATATAAAATGCTACATGAATTAGAGATGAAGTTCAAAGACTATAACAACTTACAACAAACATATAACTTACAGTAATTTATTTAAGAGAAAAAATAAATGAAACCTCTATTTTGTAAATATGTTCTATCTTTCAGCATGGTGATTCATCAAGATTTATTTACCAGCTTTTTTTTATTATTATTATTTGAGTATAAACAGCCATCCTGAATGTTTCATGCTTTTAGAATTATAAATTCTATTCATTAAGGGTTGCAATGTACCATAATCAAAAAAGAAAAGTTAAATATTCTTTCTGTGTGATGCACATGGAGTAAATTATTTTTATCCAGTTTATAAATAAAATGGGCCACTTACCTATTAAGCATTAAGCAGATGAATAAAACTTTATAGAAGAATTTTGATTTAGAAACATTATGCAAAGCTTGGGAGTAAGCAATGAGGTGAAATCAGGGTGCAAAATTTCTTATTGTTTTCCAATTGCCAAGGCAAAAATGACCATAAAATTCTCCTGTCTCACACATGTTAATTTACTTTCTCTGGAATTAATAATGATGACAATAATAATAATAATAGACAATTATAGAACATTTACCTTATTAGACAATGTTCTAAGCACTTTACATATATGAATTTCACTTAATGCTCACAATAACCCCACTTCATGTTATCTCCAAATTACAGATAAGAAAACTGGGATTAGACAATAAGGCAATGGACTAAATTAGAAGAATAAGGCTTTTAATGCCAAAAATGGCATATAAATAAACACCAATTAGAATTTTAAATGTTCATAAAAATAAAATGCATTTAGTTCTTGGGCCATTAAAAGAAATTCTTCCCTTGCAGTCTGTAGAAGCCGATAAGCTCATTTTATAAAATAACATAAATATGTAGCATTTCAAGGAGGAGTTTATCTTCATATTTTCCATAACCTGTTCTATTGTACAGTTAGGTGATCCAACCAAATGCAGACATTATGGCACAATATCATTAACACCACATGCAAGCAAAATTTTGCTGAAGATCATTCAAAAGCTGCTGCAGCAGTGTGTCTCCAGGGAACTGCCAGAAATTCAAGCTGGATTTAGAAGAAGATGAGGAATCAGGGATATCATTGCTGATATCAGATGGATTCTGGCTTAAAACTGAGAATACCGGAAAGATGTTTACCTGCATTTTATTGACTATGCAAAGGTGTTGACCCTGTGGATCATAACAAATTATGGATAATATTTTGGAGAGTGGAAATTCCAGAACGCTTAATTGTGCTTATGAGGAATCTGTACACGGATCAAGAGGTAGTTGTTCAAACAGAACAAGGGGGTGCTACATGGTTTAAAGTCAGGAAAGCTGTGTGTCAGGGCTGTATCCTCTCACCATACCTATTCAATCTGTATGCTGAGCAAATAATCTGAGAAGCTGGACTATATGAAGAAGAATGGGACATCAGGATTAGAGGAAGACTCATTTACAACCTGCATCACACAGATGATACAACTTTCCTTGCTGAAAGTGAAGAGGACTTGAAGCCCTTACTGATGAAGATCAGAGACCACACCCTTCAGTGTGGATTAAACCTCAGCATAAAGAAAACAAAAATCCTCACAACTGGACCAATAAGCAACATCATGATAAAGGGAGAGGAGATTGAATTTGCCAAGGATTTCATTTTCCTTGGATCCACAATCAAGGCTCATGGAAGCAGCAGTCAAGAAATCAAAGGACACATTGCATTGGGCAAATCAGCTGCAAAAGATTTGTTTAAAGTGTTGAAAAGCAAAGATGTCACCTTGAGGACTAAGGCTCACCTGACTCAAACCATGGTGTTTTCAATCAACTCATATGTATGCAAAAGCTGGACAATGAATAAGGAAAGCTAAAGAAATGAAACTTTTAATTGTGTTGTTGGCAAAGAATATTAAATATACCATGAACTGCCAAAAGAAGGAACAAATCTGTCTTGGAAGAAGTACAATCAGAATGCTCCTTAGAAGCAACGATGGCGAGACTTTGTCTCACATACTTCGGACGTGTTGTCAGGAGGGATCAGACCCTGGAGAAAGACATTATGCTTGGTAAAATAGAAGATCAGCAAAAAAGAGGAAGACCCTCAACAAGATGGATTGGCACAGTGGCTGCAAAAATGGGTTCAAACATAGCAACAATTGCCAGGATGGCACAGGACTGGGCAGTGTTTTGTTCTTCTGTGCATAGGGTTGCTATGAATCAGAACCCAACTTGAGGGCACCTAACAACAACAACAACATGAACACTTTCAGACGAGTTAATTCCGTTAAGCTTTATCTTGCTGTTGTTTTGACTCACATCACAAAATGTATGCATCTGAGTTAGCCATTCTTCATTACATACTAAGCATCTTACTGCTTCACAATTCTTTTCCCCTGGTCAATCATCCTTCTATATCCCAACTTTCCATAAACTTACACTTGCAATTCAAGAAGCCAATTATGTAATTGAAAAAACAAAAATAATTGCCCTGATCCTGCAACTACTCAGGCAATACACTCTCTCTCTTTCATCTTCTTTTATCTTAAATACAGTCAAAGTTTTCTACGAAGACAGAGTGTTCTAGGCTGGTGTATGTTTGTCATCGTCCCATATTAGAAAAAACTTTAGTGACAGAAACTGAGTCAAGTATTCTCCTTGTTCCTTCCTGGTTACAACTCTTTTTCCCCCCATCTCTCAGCATTACAGAGATTTTGTCTGATGTCCTATGTCCTATAAACTTGGCAGCATATGTATATATATTTTGTCCTTTTTTTTGTTGGTAGGTGGGAGGGGCTGTTTCAGTTGGTCCCTATTTACTGCATCTTTTCCCAAAGCAGAAGTTCCTTATTTATTTAAATATTTTCTATATTCATAAGAAACATTCAGGTACTACTATTCTAAGGCATTCTAAATAATATGAAGTACACTTTTTTAAAAACTTTATTAAATGGAAATAGTATTTTTAAATATTACATAATTACATTAATTAAGTGTATTGATATTTTACCCTCTCACCAAAAAGAACATTTTTGTGGCTTATAAGAAGCTTAAAGAAAGCAAAAGTTCATTAAAAATAGAGGAAAGAAAGAAAAGACCAAAAGGAATGTCAACAGAGACTCTGAAACTTGCTTTTGAAAATACAGTAGCTGAAGCATATGGAAGAAATGATGAAATGAAAGAGCTGAACAGAAAATTTCAAAGTGCACTCGAATAGAGTAAAATATAATAATAAAATGTGCAAAGACTTGGAGTTAGAAAACCAAAAGTGAAGAACATGCTCGGGATTTCTCAAGCTGAAAGAACTGAAGAAAAAAACTTCAAGTCTCAAGTTGCAATATTGAAGAATTCTACTGGGAAAATATTAAACAACACTGGGAGCATAAAAAGAAGATAGAAGGAATAGACAGAATCACTGTATCAAAAAGAACTGGTTGATGTTCAAACATTTCAGGAATATATGGTCAGGAACCAATGGTACTGAAGGAAGAAGTCCAAGCTACACTGAAGACATTGGCGAAAAACAAGGCTCCAGGAATTGATGGAATGCCAAATGAGATGTTTCAACAAATGGATGCAGAGAGAGAGGTGTTCACTTCTCTTGGCCAAGAAGTTTGGAAGACAGTTACCTGGCCAACCAATTGGAAGAGATCTATATTTGTGCCCATTCCAGAGAAAGGCAATCCAACAGAATGTGGATTTTATCAAACAATATTGTTAATATCACTTGGAAGTAAAACTTTGCTAAAGATAATTCAAAAATGTACTTTGGACATGTTAACAAGAGTGACCAGTTCTTAGAGAAGGACATCATGCTTGGTAAGGTAGAGGGTCAGTGAAAAAGAGTCTCAGTGAGATGGATTGACACATTGGCTGCGACAATGGGCTCAAACATAGCAATGACTTTGAGAATGGCACAGGACTAGGCAGTGTTTTGCTCTACATAGTGTCACTACGAGTCAGAACTGACTCAATGGCACCTAACAGCAGCAACATAAGAAGCCTATATTTCAGTAGATGGGCCATACCTTCTATTTTCATACATTTTGATTCTGTATATCATATGAATATTCGCTTTATAATGATTGCTGGATAAAACTGTATAGTCTGTGAACTGCCCAATTCTTGGTGATAAGACTCACAATGAGTTTGAGCTGTACGTAGTGAATTTGCCTAATAACATTAGATGAGTTTAGTATATACACCTATGTTTTCAACTCTATCCTAGAAGCAATGATACTCAGTAGCAATAAGCCCACGCTGCAACCAAATCTTGATTTCTAATAACATTTCACAATTAAAAAAAAAAAAAATGAAGCTCTTTGGAAAAATGGCTGGTTCCAGGACTCAGTCAGAGAATTTGCAAGGTTACCCTGGAGCATGTCATAATGTCAAAAAGTAAGACAGAAGCAGGAAAAAAAAAAAAAAAATACTTACATTGATGGGAGTCTGAGCCAACTGAAAGTATTCCCAGTGGCCAAAGCTGGAACTGTTTAAAAAAAATAAAAAGAAAGAAAGAAAAAAGGAAAAAAGAAATAAGTAATTATATCCCCAAATATAAACTATATATCTCTGTGTCTATAATGATATAAATAAATAACATTTGGAGTAAAATAGACAAACAATTCATCCATGTGGAAAAGTTCCAAATAATTTATGTAGATACTTCCCTCTCAAGGAGACAGAGCATCATTTTCCATCCTTCAAGTGTGAGATGCACATAGTAACTTCCTTTCAAAAAGTACAGAATAGAACGGGAGGAAGAGTATAACTTTACAGTGGAGAAACTGGGCAAAGATTATCTCAGCCTTGTGATCAAGGTCAATAGCAATACAGATAAGACATTTGGGAACATGTACTCTTGACATGATGTAATGAGAATGGCATTTTACCTCTGTGGACATCCTCCCCGAAAACTCGTAACTCCGGTCTAATCATGAGAAAAGTATCAGACAAGCCCCAGTAGAAGAACATTCCATAAAATATCTGACCATATTCAAAATTGTCAAGATCATCAAAAACAAGGAAAGTCTGAGAAATTGTCAGAGCCAAGAGAAGCTTAAAGAAATATGACAACAAAATGTAATGCATTATCCTGGATGAGATTCTGGGACGGAAAAAGGTCATTAGATTAAAACAAATGAAATATAAATAAAGTATGAAATTCAGTTACAAATCATGTACCTATATTGGTTCATTAGTTTTGAGGAAGTCACTATACTAATGTAAAAAAAAAAAAAAAAAATGTAAGATGTGAGAAATAGGAGAAATTGGTTGTAAGATACACGTAATGTCTTCTCTACTTCATTATAAATCTAAAAATATCCCAAAATGAAATGTTTCTTAGTAACAAAAAAATTAGACAAGCAATGCATATTCACTCCTAAATGGGAAAGGATCCCCAGCCTAACAACACCATTAATAACATACTGGTAATGTCTGTGCTGGTATCTACACTCAGATTGAAGCCAGTGACTTAGACTCAGTAGCATAAGAAAGAGAAAGTCTTACATTTCAAAAATACTAGTGAGTGAGATGCCAACACTGCAGCCAGATCTCAAAGCTAAATATGTTCTTCAAACTTCTGGACCCACAGCAAGGAAAAACAGTTCCATCATCTACCAGAACCTGATCAATGCCACGAAAGATCCAAAAGAAAACAAACTTGGGATTATATCCTCTCATATCCCTAGGAAGAATGGAACCCACACAAAAATGTCAACAGCTTCACCATAAATGGGAGATGCAGAAAATGGCTGAAGCTAGTATGAATGTGAAACCCTATTGCTCAAGACAAAACATGATGATACCTTTATTCCATGTTCCACTCATGCAGATTGGGTGGTTCGGCATTTGCCATGATTCAGACTTCAGTTCCTTCCCTGCTTTCCTGCGCAATTAAATGACAGAAATATCACTTGGGGGCAGATAGTATTGATACTCCGTAAGCCCATCTGTATTTTAACTTGAATTCAGTTTGTCACCTACATTAACAATCAGACTTTAGAGTTACAAAAGTAAGATCTAAGAAATTGTTCAAAACATAGACTAAAGAGATGAAACACAGTTTTATTTACTTTGTAACACAGGTATAAACAACAGCAAGATTGAAAACACAGGGGGTAGTAGTGGAACTCATTTCTTCCAAATCCTGTGTAGGTCTGGGAGAGTCATAAAAAAGTTAATCCAACATTGAGAATAGCCTGAGTCTCTTTACAAACACATCAACAATCCATATTCAACAGCAGAAGTGAATATCCACCAGTGTTATTTTGGTACTTGCAAAGTGTGAGTTCCAAGCTCTGCCTGTCCCCTTTTCACTTACATTAACCCCTCTCTTTGCATTTGTTAAGCATTCAGAGTTTATTTGATATTTATGTGGATCTATTTCTCTAGGTTTCTATCTCCACCTCCTATTTATTTCTGCACATCACCCTCGCTCATTCCTGCACATTTAGTAATGGGATAGAAACTTTTATTTCTTCAGATAAAGGAATGAGAGGCGTCAGACAACTGTCAGGTAATGCAGGGAGATGCCATCTAATCTTTTTCTAGCTATCCTGTGATATGATAAGAAGCTAGAAACGTGGGCAGGTTTTCCAGATCACATCTAGTATACACTGCCCACCCACTTGTGAGCTAGGCATTAAAAAATGAAGTTTGAAAGGATTAAAGACATTTGGGGTATTTATTTAATTATAATCAAGATATCCCTGCAGGCTGATAATGGGGCAGGAAAAGACAAACAATGAAGACTATATTAACTAAGAATGCTGTGTATGCCAGAGAATGTTATGTTCCAATCTTAGTATGTCTTTGCCCCTTCGAATTTCTCTTAGTGTGTTCCTCTTAAGTGGCAGTAGTTGTTAGGAAGCAGGGAATGGTTTAATCAGTATTTTTCACTATTAATAAAACATTTCTGTTAAAAACTTACTTTCTGACTCCATGCTCCTTCTTCCTGAGAACTACAATGCTATGAAAATGTAGGTGGTCAGGTTTTTTTATTAGCGTGCTTCCAATCTATTATGGTGTCTCTGCATATGAATTTCTTCCTTAATGAATGAGCCTTTCACCTAAAGGTAGGCAGCTAATTCACACCATATTTCTCCCTAATCTGAGGCAGCATGCATTAGGACTAAAGTGCTTAGAGATTTATTTTCATTACCTGTTTACTAAGAAAGAGAATATAGTTTTGGCATTGTTTTTAAAATTTTTATGAAACAGAATAATGTAAGCCGAAAAAGTGATGGTATTGAAGCTCTGTAATAAAATGTACTGTATCCTTAATGAAAAAGACTAATTAAAAAGTGTGACCATATGGCTGTTACACACCTGTGCTCATCAGTATGTGTAGGTAAGAAGAATGCCAGTACTTCATAATAACTAATTTATAGGCACGGGAAAATCTTAGCATGTGTATATAAAGGACAGTACTATTATTTCAAAATACCATCTGTTTAAGAGAGGGAAAATACCTCTTTGGGGTAATCTTTTCTCTGGAAACAATACCCTAGGTTTAAGAAAGCAAATCTTCTTTGGAAAATCTACGTGTTACGATAATTTTTAATGCCCAGTCTGCAGAGAAAATAACAAGAGTGAGTGTCTAGAAGCTTTGTACATGTATGTATTTCCATACATGTGAGACCAAAAAAAAAATTGGTTCCAAATTAATTCCAGGTTACAGGTCTCAATCTGGGTTCAGTTGTTCCCCATCTAACACCAACAAGGTCCCACTCACAATATTGGGATGTCATTTTTCTACCGCCTTTCTTAACTTTCTCCTTCTTTGTTTCATTATTTTATCATTTTAAAATTAACTGTATTAATCTTATTTTAATTGAAGTGTTTACAGAGGATTCCATCTCTAATGTGACCCGTGAGCTCCTATAAGTCAAATCTAGTCTATAAGTCCAAGTAATCAGTCAAGTGTATCAATTCTCTGATCCAAACTTTGGAGAGCCTACATGAGAGCAATCAAATGTGTCATTTGGAAATCTTGCCTCATACCTATTGAGCAGATGGTTTTTAAGTGGACATTCCATTGAAACATCCTGACAAGACAATCTAGCTTGGCTGTTAAGGAACTATTATCCATGTCTGAGCAGACCTATAGGATTTTCTTAAAGAACACAATGAGGGTTTTGAAATCCACACATGTCTTTGAAGAAGCCATAATATTAAGATCCTCCTTTCATGTGTTGTATTAGTTCTTCACTGCTGCATTAGAAATTACCCCACGTTTAGCAGGCTGAAACAAGGAAAATTTATTATCTCACTGCCTCTGTCTGTCAAGATCCCATATATTTAGTCTGGATCTTCCGCTCAAGGTTTTTCCCACCAAAAAACAAGGTCTGGGTTGGCTATATCTTTATCTAGAAGCTCAAGTAGGGAGGGATCTCTTCCAAGATCATTCAGGTAGTTAGCAGAATTCTTTTCCTTGTGATTGTAGTAGATTTCTTTTGTCTCGGTAGCTGCTCATCAGGGATCACTTTTAGCTTCTAGAGACCCCTCACAGATCATTGCCACATGGCCTCCTCCATCTCTGCAACAGGGAACTTCCCTTTCACACTTCAAATCTCTCTGATTTCCGCTTCTGTGACCAGTCAGAGAAAGCTTTCTGTATTGAATGGCTTTGTGTAATTAGGTCAAGTCTACTTTGTAAAGATCACGACTTTAAGGTCAACTGTGCCGTATAAGATAAACATGAACGTAAAATGCATTATACTCATTGCCTCAGGACATGTACCCCAGGAGAGGGCAATCTGAGGGAAAACTGAGAGTTCCATCACAGCTGTGGAACAGTTATCTCTACGAACATGTGTCTAGTTTCAATCCATTTGTATTACTTCACTCAAAAGGAACTTGTGAGAAACAAGAGCTATATGCAAAATGGGCAAAATGAGTAATTCTATAATGCCAATGCTACTAAACAAGCATTCTCACTCATCACTTTTTAACATGTGTATACAGGGGTCCATGTGCACACACACACACACACACACACACACACAGAGGCACACGTCTTAGAGATATTAATAAAATTTTAAAAACTGTTAGGGTCTAATTGTGTATTGATGTATATTCTCCGTATACACTAACATAATGATGGAAAACAGGAAGTGAAATAGATCTAGCATTTATTGTTTTCATTGCAAAGTTAAAATTTAAATTTTCTAGAAGAGAAGTTGTTCTTTCTCTAAGTAATTGTTAACTGGGCAGTATCACATAGTATTGAAAATTATGGCTTTGGATTTTAGATTCTAGCTTGATTACATCCAAACTATGACCTTGAGCAAGTTTCTCATCCTCACAAAGACTGCCTTTAAAATACTCGCCTATAAATCTGGGATAATCAGGTTATATTAATAATGTATGTAACACACTGAAGAGAATGCTTGTATGGTAGACAGATTTCTAAGAAGGGGTCCTATTATTTTATTCAACCTTGTATACTCCCTTGCCACTGAGTATAAAAGGGAACCTGTCAGTATGGTAAAACATCACTCCTCGATTATGTTACATTATACAGCAAAAAGATTTTATCAAGTTATTTTGCCAAGGTAATCGAGATACCTAATCAGTTAAGTTAATTAAATAATTGAGGATCTTGGTGGGCCTGACCTAATCAGGCGAGACCTTAAAATCAGGAGGGCCCTGTGAAAATTCACAGGAAGTGAAAGCATGAGAATTTTGAGCTGCCTCTAGAATCTGAGAATGGGCCCTATTTGACAGCTAGCAAGAAACCGGGGCCTATAGTACTACAACTGTAAGAAATTGAACTCTACCAACAACCATGTGAGCTTCAAAGAGAACCCCAAACTTCAGAAAGGAACTCAACCTGGCTGCCATCTGAATTGTATTCTTTTTAAACCAGGGACGAAGAACTCAGTCCCATATTCCTGGACCTTTGATCTACAGATTGTCAGTTAGCAAATGGGTGTTGTTTCATACCATTGAATTTGTAGTAATTTGTTACTCTCAATAGAAAATGAATGTAGTTTAACTCATATTACACATATAACAAATTGTTATTATTATTCTCCAACTTAATAATAATGATTAAATTGAAGTTATCCAATATTTCTAGAAACCATGAGCATTAAGATTAAATGCCACAAATTTTGCATTTTGCTCAGAGTGTTTCAAGCAATAACTAACATTTTCTTGACATGTTATAAAATTTGTTAACTCAGTATGACACTTTTTTTATTTTAATAAGCTTCACAGACTTTTGAGAACTAAGGTACCAGTTATTTTGAAGGTATGTTAAGAGTTTATTGAAAAGAACAAGAAGGGAAGAAAGATGAAGAGGGAAGAAAGGGAACAAGGAGAAGGAGGGGGAAAAGGAAAAAGAAGAAAAACAAAGAAGATGAGGAAAAGAAGCAAGCAACAGCAGCAGCGTGGCTGAAGCAACTGCTGCCACCAGCATGTCCACCTGCAAGAAAGAAAGAGACAAACTTAAGATAACAGTTCATTGCAAAAAGCAAAAAGTGAAGGAGAAAGTTGGAATCATGTCTTGAAATGAAACTTTACACCATGATCTTTTGGAATATCCTGCCAATGGCTTGTTCAAAACCTTTAGAAGTGTCTTTATAAGAAACATCCAGTGTTCAACACATCTGCTTTTGAATGTTTTTTTTTTTTTTTAAATTGTGCTTTAAGTGAAAGTTTGCAAATCAAGTCAGTCTCTCAAACAAAATTTATATACACCCTGCTATATACTCCTAGTTGCTCTCCACCTAATAAGACAGGACACTTCTCTCCACCCTCTCTTTCCGTGTCCATTCAGCCAGCTTCTGTCCCCCTCTGCCTTCTCATCTCCCCTCCAGACAAGCACTGGCCACATAGTGTCATGTGTCTACTTGATCCCAGAAGCTCACTCCTCACCAGTATCGTTTTCTATTCTGTAGTCCAGTTAGTCCCTGTCTGAAGAGTTAGATTTGGGAATGATTCCTGTCTTAAGCTAACAGAAGGTCTCAGTCAGACCATTAAGTATGGTCTTTTTATGAGAATTTGAGGTCTGTATCCCACTACAGACCTTTTTTTTTTTTTTTTATCCCACTGCTCCCTTACTCCCTCAGGGATTCTCTGTTGTGTTCTCTGTCAGGACAATCTTCAATTGTAGCTGGGCACCATCTAGTTCTTCTGGTCTCAGGCTGGTATAGTCTCCGATTTATGCAGCCTGTTCTGTCTCTTGGGCTCATAATTACCTTGTGTCTTTGGTGTTCTTCGTTCTTCTTTGTTCCAGGTGGGTTGAGACCAATTGATGCATCTTCGATGGCCGCTTGCTAGTATTTAAGACCCCAAAAACAACTCTCCAAAGTGAGATGCAGAATGTTTTCTTAATAGATTTTATTATGCCAGTTGACCTAGATGCCCCCTGAAATCATGGTCCCCGAACCACCACCCCTACTCCTCTGGCCTTCAAAGTGTTTGGTTTGTTCAGGAAATTTCTTTGCTTTAAGTTTAGTCCAGTTGTGCTGATCTCTCCTGTATTGTATGTCGTCTTTCCCTTCACCTAAAATACTTCTGGTCTACTATTTAATTAGTGAATACCCCTCTCCCTCCCTCCCCACACTCGCAACCAGCAAAGAATAATTTCTTCTCTGTTTAAACTATTTCTTGAGTTCTTATAATAGTGGTGTCATATAATATTTGTCCTTTTGCAACTAATTTCAGTCAGCATAATACCTTCCAAATTCTTCCATGTTATGAAATGTTTAATGGATTCATCATTCTTCTTTATCTATGTGTAGTATTCCGTTGTGTGAATATACCATGATTTATTTATCCGTTCATCCATTGATGGGCACCTTGGTTGCTTCCATCTTTTTGCTATTGTAAACAGTGCAAAATGAACATGGGTGCATATATCTGTTCTCATAAATGCTCTTATTTCTCTGTGATATATTCCAAGAAGTCGTATTGCTGGATCCTATGTTAGTTCTATTTCTAGCTTTTTAAGGAAGTGCCAAATCAATTTCCAAGTGGATGTACCATTTTAAATTCCCATCAGCAGTGTATAAGTGTTCCAGTCTCTCAACAGCCTCTCCAATATTTATTTTGTGTTTTTTAGATTAATGCGTCTTGTTGGAGTGAGATGGAGTCTCGTTGTAGTTTTGATTTACATTTCTTTAACGGCTAATGATCATGAGCATTTCCTTATGTATCTGTTAGCTACCTGAATGTCATCTTTAGTGAAGTCCCTACTCATATCTTTGCCTATTTTTTAATTGGGTTATTTGTCTTTTTGTGGTTGAGTGTTTGTAGCATCATGTAGATTTTAGAGATCAGGAAGCGCTGATCGGCAATGTCGTAGCTAAAAACTTTTTTGCAGTCTGTGGGTAATCTTTTTAATCTTTTGGTGAAGTCTTTGGATGAGAATAGGTGTTTGATTTTTAGGAGCTCCAAGTTATCTAGTTTCTCTTCTGGTGTTTGTGCATTGTTAGTAATGTTTTATATACAGCTTATGTCATGTATTAAGGCTCCTAACATTGTCTCTATGTTTTCTTCTATGATCTTTATCCTTTTAGATTTCATATTTAGGTATTTGATTAATTTTGAGTTAGTCTTTGTGCATGGTGTGAGGTATGGGTCTTGTGTCATTTTTTTGCAGATGGATATCCAGTTATGCCAGCACCATTTGTTAGACTGTCTTTTCCTCATTTAACTGACTTTGGGCCTTTGTCAAATATCAGCTGCTCATATGTGGTTGGATTTACGTCTGGATTGTCAATTCTGTTCCATTGGTATGTATCTGTTGTTGTATCAGTACCACGCTGGTTTGACTACTGTGGTGCTATAATAGGCTCTAAAATCAGGTAGTGTGAAGCCTCCCACTTTGTTCTTCATTTTCAATAATTCTTTACTTATCCGGGGCATCTTTCCCTTCCATATGAAGTTAGTGATTTGTTTCCCCACCTCATTAAAAAATGTCATAGGAATTTGGATTGGAATTGCATTGTATCTATAGATCGCTTTTGGTAGAATAGACATATTAAAATGTTAAGTCTTCCTACCCATGAGCAAGGTATGTTTTTCCACTTATGTAGATCTCTTGATTTCTTGCAGTAGTGTCTTGTAGTTTTCTTTGTATAGATCTTTTACATCTCTGGTAAGATTTATTCCTAAGTATTTTGTCTTCTTGAGGGCTACTGTAAATGGCATTGATTTGGTGATTTCCTCTTTGATGTTCTTTTTGTTGGTGTAGAGAAATCCAACTGATGTTTGTATGTTTAACTTGTATCCTGATACCTCCTGAACACTTCTATTAGTTTCAGTAGTGTTCTTGAGGATTCCTTAGGGCTTTCTGTGTATAAGGTCACATCATCTGCAAATAGAGATAATTTTACTTCTTCCTTACCAACCTGGATGCCCTTTATTTCTTTGTCTTGCCTAATTGCTCTGGCTAGGACCTCTAGCACAATGTTGTATAAAAGTAGTGATAAAGGACATCCTTATCTGGTTCCCAATCTCAATGGGAATGCTTTCAGGCTCTCTCCATTTAGGATGATGTTGACTGTTGGCTTTGTATAAATGCCCTTTATCATGTTGAGGAATTTTCCTTCTATTCCTATTTTGTTGAGAGTTTTTATCATGAATGGGTGTTGAACTTATCAAATGCCTTTTCTGCATCAATTGATAAGATCATGTGGTTCTTGTCTTTTATTTATATAATGGATTGCATTAATTGTTTTTCTAATGTTGAGCCATCCCTGCATACCTGGTATGAATCCCACTTGATCATGGCGTATTACTTTCTTGATACATTATTGAATTCTATTCGCTAGAATTTTGTTGAGGATTTTTGCATCTAAGTTCATGAGGGATATAGGTCTGTAATTTTCTTTTTTTGTGATGTCCTTACCTGGTATCAGGGATATGCTGGCTTCATAGAATGAGTTTGGGAGTATTCCATCTCTGAAATACTTTTAGTAGTAGTGGTGTTAACTCTTCTCTGAATGTTTGGTACTGCTCTTCAGTGAAGCTCTCTGGGCCAGGGTTTTTTGTTGTTGTTGTTGAGGAAATTTTAATTATCTCTGCAATCTCTTCTTTTGTTATGAGTTTGTTTATTTGTTCTACCTCTGTTTGTATTAGTTTAGGTAGGTAATGTGTTTCTAGAAATTCATCCATTTCTTCTAAGTTTTCAACTTTTTTAGAGTAGTTTTTCTTAGTAATCTGATATGATTCTTTTATTTCAATTGGGTCTGTTGTGATATTGCCCATCTTATTTCTTATTTGGGTTATTTGCTTCCTCTCCTGTTTTTCTTTTGTCAGTTTGGCCAATGGTTTATCAATTTTGTTAACTTTTTGAAAGTATCAGCTTTTGGTCTTGTTAACTCTTTCAATTGTTTTTCTCTTGTCTTCTCTATTTCATTTAATTCTGCTCTAATTTTTATGATATGCTTTCTGGTGCCTGAGGGTTTCTTTTATTGTTCTTTGTTCAAGTTTTAGGGATAATTCTTTGATTTTGGCCCTTCTTTTTGTATGTGTGCATTTTTTGTTATAAATTGACCTCTTAGCACTGCTTTCGCTGTGTCTCAAAGGTTCTGATAGGAAGTGTTTTCATTCTCATTGGATTCTATGAATTTCTTTATTCCCTCCTTAACGTCTTCTATAAACCAGTCTTTTTTGAGCAGAGTATTGTTCAGTTTCCAAGTGTTTGATTTCTTTTCCCTGGTTTTTCTGTTATTGATTTCTACTTTTATGGTCTTATGGTCAGAGAAAATGCTTTGTAATATTTCAATGTTTTGAATTCTACTAAGGCTTGCTTTATGACTTAATATGTTTTTCACTTTTTTTATGTGATCTTTTCTAGAGAATGTTCCATGTGCACTAGAAAAGAAAGTATACTTTGCAGTTGTTGGGTGGAGTGTTCTGTATAAGTATACGAGGTCAAGTCGGTTGATTGTGGCATTTAGATCTTCCATGTCTTTATTGAGCTTCTCTCTGGATGTCCTGTCCTTCACTGAAAGTGGTGTGTTGAATTCTCCTACTATAATTGTGGAACTGTCTACTTTTCAATGCAGATAGAGTTTGTTTTATGTATCTTGCATCTTCAATGCTCACTTTTCAATGCAGATAGAGTTTGTGTTATGTATCTTGCAGTCCTGTCATTGGGTGTATAAGTATTTAATATGGTTGTAGTCTCCTGGTGTATTGTCCCTTTAATCATTATGTAGTGTCTTTCCTTATCCTTTGTGGTAGATTTAACTTTAAAGTCTATTTTGTCAGAAATTAATATTGCCACTCCTGCTCTTTTTTGATTGTTGTTTGCTTGATATATGTTTTCCATCCTTTGAGTTTTAGACGGTTTGTGTCTCTAAGTCTAAGATGTGTCTCTTTTGCACAGCATATAGATGGATCTTTTTTTTTTTAATCCATTCTGCTACTATCTGTCTCTTTATTCGTGCATTTAGTCCATTTACATTCAGCGTAACTATGGATAGGTATAAGTTTAGTGCTGTCATTTTGCTGTTTTTTTTTTTTGTGTGTGTGTGTGTTGTTGACAGTTTCTTTTTCCACTTCATATTTTGTGCTGAGTAGGTTATCTTTGTATATTGTTTTTTTTCCTCTTATTCCTTGTTTTTGATTTTGTTTCTGCTGAGTCTATTTTTTTCTTCTATTTTATTTTGATGAGTAGAATTGTTAGACTCCTTTGCAGTTACCTTAATCATACTCCTATTTTTTCTAAGTTTAATCCTAACTTTTATTTTTTTTATATCGCCTTGACTTCCTCTCCATATGAAAGATCTGTGACTATATTTCTAGTCTGTCTTTACTGTTTTAATGTTGCCTTCTTTTACATAATAACATTGCTGTTTCCCTGTTTTGAGCATTTTTTATAGTGATTTATTTTGTGATTTCCCTGTCTGTGTTGACACCTGGTTGCTATGTCCTGTGTTCTAGTCTTGGGTTGTTACCTGATATTATTGATTTTCTAACCAGAGAACTCCCTTTAGTATTTCTTGTAGTTTTGGTTTGGTTTTTATGAATTCCCTAAACTTCTGTGTATCTGGAAATGTCTAATTTTGCCTTCAAATTCGAGAGATATTTTTACTGGATATATGATTCTTGGCTGGAAATTGTTTCCTTCAGTGCTTTATATAAGTCATCCTATTGCCTCCTTGCCTGCATGGTTTCTGCCGAGTATTCCAAGCTTAGTCTAACTGGCTCTCCTTTATAGGTGAGTTTTTGTTTATCCCTAGCTTCTCTTAAAATACTCTCTTTATCTTTGGTTTTGGCAAGCTTGATTATAATATGTCTCAGTGACATTCTTTTGAGGTCTACCTTATGTGGAATTTGATGAGCATCTTGGATAAATATCTTCTCATCTTTCATGACATCAGTGTTGTTCTCTGTGAACTAATCTTCAACGATTCTCTCTGTATTTTCTGTTATCCCCCTCTGTTCTTGTACTCCAATCACTCATACATTATTTTTCTTGATAGAGTCCTACATTATTCTTAGATTTTCTTCATTGTTTTTTAATTCTTTCGTCTGATTTTTCTTCTGTTATATTGGTGCCAAGTGTTTTATCTTCAATCTCGCTAATTCTGCCTTCCACTTCTTAAATTCTGCTTCCTCTTTCTATTGAATTGTCTAATTCTGTAATTTTTTGGTTAATCTTCTGAATTTCTGACTGCTGTCTCTCTATGCATTCTTGAAGCTTATTAAATTTTTCATTATGTTCTTCAATAAACTTTTTAATTTCTTCAGCTGCTTTGTCTGTGTGTTCCTTGTCTCGTTCTGTGTCTTGCCTGATCTCCTTCCTGATGTCTTGAAGAGTTCTGTGTATTAATCTTTTGTATTCTGAATCTTGTAATTCCAGGTAAACACCTTCATCAAGAAAATTCCTTGATTTTTTGCTTTGAGAGCTTTTTGAAGCAATTATGGTCTGCTTCTTTACGTGGTTTGATATTGACTGTTATGTCTGAGCCATTTGTAAGTTATTGTATTAGTTTATTTTATGTTTGCTTACTGTATCCTAGCTTCTTGCTTTGTTTTGTTTTGATATGCCCAAGTAGGATGCTTGAGTGAGCTAGCTTGATTATTTTCACCTTTGAAGCTCTAACTTCTTGTCACCAGATGGCTAGAGCTGTTATCAGATATAAGAGCCTAGGAGTCCATTCAATTTTCTTGTTTGGATTCAGCTTAGGTGTCCAGGTAGTTGGTCATCCAGTGTGTGGTACAGGCTCTGCCCTACAGTCTTAGAGGGACAGGGGTGATTAGTGTAGGTACAAGTATCTGGTTGCAGCAGGAGGTCACACTCTGAACAAGGCAGGGGCCTGACAACCATCCCCCAAGAGTCTATGAGGAAAGTGTACCCCTGTTCCCTAGAGCACACAGGTGAGTAGTTTCTGTAGCTGGACCATGGACACCCAGTGATTTTGGTGGTAGGGACTGGAATGCACCACTTGTCCTTGGACCTCTGTCACAGGTGGCTAGATGATGTTGGTGGAGCCCCTGGCCCTTAGGCCCTTGGTGTGGGTAGGTGAGGACCCTGTTTAATAGGCAACGTGGTATCAAACATCGAATACCCACCTCTCCACTGCAGAGCTGAAACATTTGCATTCTGCCAACAAGGGCCTATTTTCCTGAAATAGGCCCACACAGGTCCATGTATGGGTGAAAGGTATTCAAAGTCCAATAGCCTTTTGTGCCTGGACAGGATCCACTTCTCTCCTGAGCTACCCAGCTTAATGGAGCTGGAAGATTATGTTTTCTCCCAGTTGTGAATTTCTTCCTTCTCCAAGGCTGGGAGAATGGCTCAGAGCACACAGTAGAGCCTATCTCAGGCCCAGGGAAATCAACAGCCACTGAAGCCAGCTTGGGGGCTGGGGACATGGTAAAATAAACATCAGTACTTAGCTTTTGCCAAGAGCACCATTTTTATCTGGTTCTGGAGGTGTGAGTAAGCTGTGTGGCCTGCTGTCTCTCCCTGAGGTAATCGCATCCAGAACCCGATGACCAGCCCAGCCTTAGTCTCTCCAGGGAGTGATGCCTGAGGGTTCCCAGCAATCCAGGTCAGGCAATTCCTCTCTACTTCTGAACTGTCTCTTCCTCCTCCTGCTGCACAGTCTGTTTTCTAATTTTGCCTTTGATGTTCAGGGCTCCTAGTTTGTCATAAATATCACCATTTCTCTTGTTTTTCCAGGCCTTTGTTGTAAGAGGGATCACCACAAGCACCTGACTACTCCTCCACCTTGGCCCTGCCTCCTTTTGGATGTCTTTTATTTGGAACCTCTGTGAAATTTAAAGACTAGCCCACCAAAGACCTCTTCTTGGTTCTCTAAAGAAGCTATTCTTTCTCAAATATTGGTGCTGCATTAAAATATTGGTGCCACACTAAAGACTTTTTCTCTAAACTACTGTTTATTAAGGAAAAAAAAAAAAAAACTTTAGCTCATCTGTCACATTTTTAGACCATTTGTAAATCCTAGAGGCAGGATCACTATTCTGACTCTGAATTTTAGAGCTCTCTATATTGGACTGTAATTATTTATTACTTTATATGGACCCCCTTTGAAAGTATAAATTTATTGTTTAGCAAAGTGCATGGCACATACAGAAAGTACCTAATAAATCATTATTAAATTTATGATGAATGTTGATACAACTTACCATGTCTTAACAACAACCATGTCTTACCATATCATATATATCACACATCTTGATTTATAGGCACTATATAGAAACTTTCTAAAAGAAGTTGATTGATAAGCATAAATAACTACTCTTCCACTTAAACCACATTCTCTCCAAGAGTCACACAATGTATATTACTGTCTGATACTATCCTTTTGCCCCAATTTCATTACAGTACTATTTCTGACATTTTCACAGAAACAGTGAAGTTACTTATTTTTGCTTAGATAAGAGCACAAACTGTTTCTGTTAACTTTTCATATTATGATTTTAAAATTTATCTGAGTATCAGCTTTTCTTTTTCAAAGGTTTGTTATAACTTACAATGTACAGTAAAATGAGAAACTTCACCAGATTTGTAAAGGCAAAGAATGTCATCAAATGGTGACTAATTAAGGCTCACATTACATAAAGACCCTATGCTATTCATAATATCCTATGACAATAAGAAATGACAAATACTTCAGACTAGTTATTATTAACAGCTAACAATACAAACAAAAGATGGTAAGGATGACACAGGCTTGGGCAATGTCTGATTCTTTACATACAAGGTCTTCATGAGTTGACTATCAATATCATTTACATGGTACTTTAAAATTTACAAATGAGATTTTCATTGTCAAAGAAGCTCAGAACTGGAGGCAGGACCAAGATGGCTGACAAGGCAGAAGCTTCTGCTGATCCCTCTTGCAACAAAGACTCAAAAAAGCAAGTGAATCAATTATATACATGACAATCTACCAACCCTGACCATCAAACACAGAGCTAAGGAATTGACCTGAGTGACAGGGAACCAAGAAACTGCACATTGCAGCAACAATCAGTTCCAGAACCAGGCATGCTATGCCCCAGCCCTGAGCCCTTGCAGTGCTTTGATGCCAGAGCAGTGGGGCTGATTATGGCTTCCTGAGACAAGGCAGGCACAGGACACAGCCCTAACTCCCTGGGGCAATCTCGGTTGGGACCCAGCTAGCGCATACAGGTTATACACCGACGTGGCTGACAGGTGAATGAGAGACTGCATGGAACCAGCAAATTGTTCCAGAGCCTGGCATGCAGCGTCCCAGCCCTGATCTCTTGGTGCTGGGCTTTGGACCAAGTGTGGCAGGGCTGATAGTGGCTTCTGGAGACAAGGCAAGCACGGGATGCAGCCCTAACCCCCAGGGGCAATCTTGGCAGGGACCCAGCCAGCACACACAGGCTACACACTCCTCTGTATTCTCAGATAAAACAGCCATCACCAAACAAGATAAGTGATTTTGTCTATTTTACAAATCTACTCTCTCCTATCTATCTGATCCCTCCCCTCCTGCCCCAGCCGGCTTCATTAGCATTGGAATTCCTTGGGCTAGAGAGAGAAGTTCTCTGCATCTTTTTTTTCTCTAATCCATTCTCCTGGCCTCAAAAAAGCAGAAATTAACAAACCAAACCCACTCCCATCCAGGTGATTCTGACTCCTAGTGACCCTATAGGACAGAGTAGAAGTGCCCCATAGAGTTTCCCAAGAGCGCTTGGCGGATTCAAACTGCTGACCTCTTGGTTAGCAGCCATAGCACTTAACCACTACACCACCAGGGTTTCCCACCAGGGGAAAAATCCTTTCCTGACTTCCCTAAATTGGAATAACAGTACAGAACCAGCTCTATCCAAACATAAGAGATCCAGTCTTTGGCTTTCACCCCTACATGGAACCAGGTGGCTATTATAATGCAAAGTCAATTCTGTTAGAGAACTGACTGTAAGTGTTTTAGCTAAGCAGTGGAGAGGCAAGTTTTGGAAGTCTGACACTGCTCTACCTATTAAACAGAGCCCTCACTGATCTACAGCAGGGAACTGAGGGCTGAGGCTCCATCCACACCACCTAGCCACTTGCTAAAGGGGTCTGAGAATAGTGACACCTACCAACCTTTACAGGTACAAGCACTGGGTGCCTAAGGTACAGCTGCATAGCCCACCCACTAGAGCGCTCTAGAGAACAGGGACTCTCCTTCCTCACTGTCACTTGGGGGAAGGCTGTCAGCACCCTGCCCTCCTCAGAGTGTGACCCCCTCACACTACTAGAAACTGGTGTATACAACCATCACCACTACTCCTCTAAGATAGTAGGTGAGAGCCTACACCACTCTAGGTGACCCACTATCAGGACATCTAAGCTGATTCCATTCAACAATAGTGAATAGACTCATACGCTTATATACCTGGTAACAGCTCAAACCAGCTGGTAACAGGACTTAAGTGATTCAAAGGCTACAACAATCAAGATAGTGCAATCTAGTATAGCCCATCTGGGTGTATTGAAACAAAACAAAACAAGAAGATAAGACTCAATGAGCAAATATAAAATAAATCATTGCAATAACTTATAGATGGCTCAGAGGCAGCAACTGATATCAAATCACATAAAGAAGCAGACCATGATTGCTTCTACAAACCCCCAAATCAGAGAATCAAAACCTTTCCCAGATGAAGATATATTCCTGGAATTGTCAGATGTAGAAGATAAAAAACTAATATACAGAATGCTTCAAGACATCAGGGATGACCTCAGAAATGAAATGTACAGGCAGTGTATAGAAAAAGCCAAGGAACACACAGATAAAGCAGTTGAAGAACCCAAAAAGATTATTCAAGAGCATAGTGAAAAATTTAATAAGCTGCAAGAACCCATAGAGAGACAGCATTCAGAAATTCAAAAGATTAACAATAAAATTACAGAATTAGACAACTCAATAGGAAGTCAGAGGAGCAGAATAGAAGAATTGGAATACAGAATTGGGGAGATGGAGGGTAAGGCAATTGGCACCAATATATTTGAAGAAAAATCAGAGAAAAGAATTAAAAACAAAAAAAATGAAGAAACCCTAAGAATCATGTGGGACTCTATCAAGAAGAATAATTTGGTGTGATTAGAATTCCAGGACAGAGATGGATAAAGGAAAATATAGAGAGAATAGTTGAAGATCTGTTGGCAGAAAATTCCCTGGCATCATAAAAGATGAAAGGATATCTATCCAAGATGCTCATTGAGCCCCATACAAAATAGATCCCAAAAGAAAATCACCAAGACATATTATCATTAAACTTACTGAAACCAAAGATAAAGAGAAAATTTTAAAACCAGCCAGGGATAAATGAAAAGTCACCTATAAAGGAGAATCAATAAGAATAAGTTCGGACTACTTGGCAGAAACCATGCAGGCAAGAAGGCAATGGGATGACATATATAGAGCACTGAAGGAGAAAAACTGTCAGCCAAGAATCATATATCCAGCAAAACTCTCTCTCAAATATGAAGGTGAATTAAGACATTTACAGATAAACACAAGCTTAGAGAACTTGCAAAAACCAAACCAAAGCTATAAGAATTACTAAAGGAAATTCTTTGGTCAGAAAATCAATAATATCTGATATCAACACAACACAAGGATATAGAACAGGACATCCTGATATCACCTCAGATAGGGAAATCACAAAAACAAAATAAGATTAATTAAAAAAAAATGCTCAAAACAGGGAATCATTGATGTCATTATGTAAAAGATTACAATAATCAATAAAGAGGGACTAAATACAGGAGGCATAGGTCTTCCATATGGAGAGGAAATCAAGGCGATATAGGGCAATACAAGTTAAGTTTTACTTAGAAAAATAGGAGTAAATATTAAGGTAACCACAAAGAGTTCTAAGAATTCCATACTTCAAAATAAAAACCAAGATAAACATAACGACTGAACAAAAATAAATTCAACTACTATGAAAAAGAGGAACACACAATTTACAAAGAAAAACTTCTCAGCACAAAAAAGGAGAAAAAAGAAATTGTCAACAACACACAGAAAAAGAGATCAAAATGACAGCACGACACTCATACTTATTTATAATTATGTTGAATGTAAATGGACTAGATGCACCAAAAAAGAGACAGAGAGTTGCAGATTGGATTAAAAAAAATAATAATACATCTATATGCTGTGTAAAAGAGACATACCTTAGAATTAGAGACACAAACCATCTAAAACTCAAAGGATGGAAAAAATATATCAAGCAAACAACAATCAAAAAGAGCAGAAGTGGCAGTATTAATTTCTGACAAAATAGACTTTAAAGTTAAATCCACCACAAAGGATAAAGAAGGACACTAGGTAATGATTAAAGGGACAATTTACCAGGAAGATATAACCCTATAAAATATTTGTGCACCCAATGACAGGGCTGCAAGATACATAAAACAAACTCTAACAGCATTGAAAAGTGAGATAGACACCTCCACAATTATAGTAGGAGACTTCAACACACCACTTTAGGTAAGGACAGGACAGAAAGAAGCTCAATAAAGACATGGAAGATCTAAATGCCACAATCAACCAACTTGACCTCGTATACTTATACAGAACACTCCACCCAACAACTGCAAAGTATACTTTCTTTTCTAGTGCACATGGAACATTCTCTAGAATAGATCACATAAAAAAAGTGAAAAACATATTAGATCATAAAGCAAGCCTTAGTAGAATTCAAAACATTGAAATATTACAAAGCATTTTCTCTGACCATAAGACCATAAAAGTAGAAATCAATAACAGAAAAACCAGGGAAAAGAAATCAAACACTTGAAACTGAACAATACTCTGCTCAAAAAAGACTGGTTTATAGAAGACGTTAAGGAGGGAATAAAGAAATTCATAGAATCCAATGAGAATGAAAACACTTCCTATCAGAACCTTTGAGACAGCGAAAGCAGTGCTAAGAGGTCAATTTATATCAATAAGTGTACACATACGAAAAGAAGAAAGGGCCAAAATCAAGGAACTGTCCCTACAACTTGAACAAATAGAGAGCAACAAAAGAAGCTCAGAACTAGAAGGCAGATATCTGCATTTTGGCTCGAGCAGCCTCTGCTGCAGTGGGTCACAGTGTCCACATATGTAAAAATGTCAGGAATAGCTGTAAGATTTGATGAAAACTTCCGGGTAGAAAATTGTGTGAATCTAAAATTTTTACATCTAGACACCTCCTGGTGCCTTTAGGGCATTTTATACAAACAGCAAATCTACACTTTGGATATTTTTCCGTTCAATTTCTTTTAGGCTCATATCTCCTGGTCCCACATTTTATCAGGTCTCATTCTCTTTAATTTATCAATCTTGACAACCAAATCCCTTCTTTAGGGGAACTAATCACCCCCATCCCAGTGAGGATAACATTGTCTCTGCTACAGCCTTACTCTTTCCTCGTGCTTTCTGAGAGCAGGATTTTCTCTTCTGAAAGCCAGACAGGCAAGAGGTGGTTAAATCAATCAATACAGACAACTCTGGCAGAGCTACTCCTGTTTTCAATTAGAAAGATGTTAAGAACTCTGCTTAGTATATTGGACTCTATTTAGGGACTACCTATATATATCTAACCAGGTTAACTCTTTGCATTGTACGTTTTCCAAAATTTAGATATGGCTATAGAGATGGATGAATAAACTGAGTAGCTACTGTTCTTCAAACTTTAGAAAATTTATCCATAGGCCACTTCATGTATTGGAGCCAGTTCTCAGAGATGAGCTAAATTAGTAATTTTGAGATGAAAATGCATTACACAGGGCATGAAATTTGCTGGAAAAAAGACATTTATATTAACTCTTTTTTTTTTTTTTTTAGTTAATCCAATAGCAATAGTTTGCCAATCTACGTATGTCCACTTCCATGAAATAGATTCTTTAGTTTACTGTTCTATATGCAATAGTTGCCTAAACAATGTATGTTAACGGTTAGGTTATATCCAAGCGATCAGCAAAAGAAAAACACCTAGATAATATGGTGTGCATAGTGCTTGACTACTAGGCAAAAGTTTGGTGGTTCAAACGCACCCAGAGGTGCCTTGCAAGACAGGCCTGGTGATCTGCTTCTGAAAGGTCACAGCCTTGAAAACACTGTGGAGCAGTTCTACCCTGCACACGTGGGCACCTTGACTCAGAATCGATTTGATGGCAACTAATAGCAACAACAGTGCTTATAGTGGAATGTCTGCACAGATGAATGATTTGTGCCTAATTCATAGATTTAAAAAGAGCAGTTCGTTTCTCTGAGCTATTGACTCCACTGACACTTATTTTGAGGGAGAAAGAAGTTTTTGTTTTCTTATTCAGCACAGGTCTGGCTAAAAGAGATTTGTAAAACCAAGCTATATTTAGTGCATTAGTTCAAACCACATTGACTCCACTAGCCTCACACATGGTGGCTATTCAGAAAATAAAATAATGCAATTTTTTCTTTGGGCAAGCTTTCAGCATTCAATGGTAATGAGATTTTGTTTCCATTCTATTCAGTCCTTTCACCAATCCTTACAGTTATCCTTAAAAGTAAGTTAACAAAATAATAATACTTTCTATAATTTCTAAGGGTTTCTTAAAAACCCTTAGAATCACACATTTTCAAACGAGAAGGGACCTCTGGAAACTATTAGTAGAGTTACATGGTTTATGTATTTCAGGAGACAGACATTGTTATGATTTAAAGAGTCACCAGGGAGTTAGTATTAAGAAGAAGAAGAAGAACTTCTTGTCTTTTAATACAGTGATTGGGAGCCATAGTAAAGAAAGGGTAACTGGAAATTAGAGAAGTAATTTAGTCAATTTAGATGATACTGACAGTGATCACTCTGTATGTTGATTTCAATTGTAGTTTAGAGTGTAGGTAATTTTACAATGTGCACTTCAATGTTTTATATAGTTTATTCGTTAACTTTCTAAATCTTGTAACTTCCCTATACTAGAGGGGGCAGCATACTGAAGTGGAACACACCCAGGTATAGATATAGGAAAGCATGACTTTTAGTACAGTTTTAAAACTAAAACTTACTAGCTTTGTGATACAGAGTTTTTAATAGCTCTAATTCTCAGTTTTATCACAGATAAATTTAACATAATATTGCCTCTAGATATTGTACAAAATGATAGAGGATCCTTTTTCAAAAATTCTATTTGAATTTAAAAACTGCATATAAACAAAGGTGTTATTATAATCACCTACTCCCCTCTGGTTCTCCCCATTCTGAGCTTGTTTTGTGGAGAGAAATATACATTATTCCTGAATTTTATATAACTTTATTCTTTCTACATCAAATTATATCTAAATGTCAATTTTATGTTCATCCTTTTCTTAATCATTAGGTTGGGAAGACATTTAATATTAGCTTTCTTGGCTTAAGGGTGCTGATTTCTTTATTTTATGTTATATTGAATAGTTTAGCCACAATAGACATTTTTTCTTAGCTGAAATTGACCAGAATCAAACTAAGTTGGAATTGGTCTCTTTGTGATGAGTTTAACCATGAATTCACTTACAAAAAGTTGCATACAAACTTGGAAACAAACTATCTTCCAGAGCACTTCAAAAGTTTGTCCTGCTTTTAGACTATGAGTCACAAAAGTATCAAATTATATGCCCTTGTTTTTATTTAAAAAAAATATGATCACTGTATTTGAGAACCTCCAGTTACATTTTAATGGGTTTTCCTAGAATCTGTAGGTTCAGAAGACTTTGGAGAAACTGGGAACCTCTTGATATTGTAACCGAAAGCCTATGGAATTTTTTTGATACCTTTTTTCTGAGGTGAGATCCATAGCTTTAACCAGTGGGATTTCACTCCCAAAACTAACTCGAAAACCACTAGCTTAGAGGATGAATGATCACAGTGTTTTTTGGTTTTGTTTTGTTTTTTCATGCCAGAGGCAACACTTTATGAATAAAAGACATTTCAGTGTTTCAGTGCAACAAGATTTCAAATTTTAGCTCTGTGGTGTTTATGAAATGTGACTCTGAACCTATGAAAGCTACATAATCCCAGTTTTCTCATTTATGAAATTGGGATACTAATCCTAATTCACTATAGTTTTGTAAAGAACTTGACATGTGGTTGGCATTGAATAAAATGTCATCATACTCCTCTTCGTGGGGTTATATAACTCGTTGCCATTGAGTTGATCCCGACTCGTAGCCACCGCAGAGGGCAGAATGGAACTGCCCCATGGAGTTCTAAGGCTACGATCTTTACAGAAACAGACTGCCATATCTTTCTCCCACAGAGCAGCTGGTCGGTTCGAATTGCTGACCTTTTGGTTAGTAGCTGAACACTTAACCACTTTGTCACCAGGACTCCTTTGCAGGGTTATATACTTAGCCTGAATTAATACCAATATTATTACTTGAATAATAACTTATCAGGTATTTTAGATCCTCCTTCACATTTTGAATCAATTAGTAAGTAAAGAGAAATAATTCATGAAGCTTCCACATTATACTGTAACATTAACTCATTGATTTCCTCTTTTTCTCTTTGCTCAAAGATAAAATGAAATAACAAAGATAGGAAATGGCAAAACAGTAGTACGAAAGAGTGATTTGTCTTACTTGCTTTTCAGGAGAAAGAGGAGATAAAATTAATAACTGTACTAAGTCACCCATGCAATCATGCAATGAGATAATGAGAAAAAAAAATTTATATATACATGATACAAAAATGTATATAAAACCAACCCAATTTAAAATAACTGATAAAGTTTTATATGTTTTAAAATAACTTTTCATGTGATTACATGCATTCTAATACATCTGATAAATTCTTCCTGAATGAAATTGTTTTTGGTATTCCATTTTTTTTTTTTTACTTATTTTTCTCTAATAGTTACCTGTTCAATTTCCTTTGCATAAGCTTATGTTTTTAGCACAATTACATGAAAACATTCCATCAACTGTTTTTAATATGGCCATACATTTATATGAATCCGATAGATACTTCTTATAGATATATGTTTAATGAGACAAAATGCAAAAGCTTCTGGAATTCTAATTTTATCATTAGTATTTGGGTGAATTAGCAATAAATTGTGGGTATAGTGTAAGAAGATGCAAAAATCACTTAATTGTTCACCAACTACTGCATATTTCATTATAAAATAGAATCCAGGACCATGTTATCCATGGACTAATAAAATCATCTAGAATATATAAAATAATGAAGTCACATGTTTAGAAAACATCTTTGATTCAGCCTTCATTCTAAATGTAATGGTGAGAAATTGTATCATATTTTAAGATAACTAAGGCTTCTAAAAAGTTTTAGTATATCAACAAATTGTATCATGGATGTTTAAATAACTACAAAATGTGATATAACTGTGACCTTAAGTTTTTAGATTGATACACAATTTCATTATGTATAACTAAAATTTTTGTAATTCAGTGGCGAGATTGCTTTTGATTTCTTAGAAGAAATCTTTAATTATTATAACGAGAAAGTAGCTTTTTTTTTTTAGATCCAGATTCAAACTTTAACCTTCAGACATAGGTAAATAACTAAAATGTTTGGAATAGAAGCTTATTATCCTTTCAGCCAGGGCTTTGCTGAGCTGTTTCAATTCGGTTCTACCAGTGTTCATTGAGAATTTAATATGACTTTCCTCTTTGTTTTGCCCATATGAACAAAAAAAATAAGCTGAGGTCTCTGACGTCAAGGAGTTTATAAACTCATTGGAAAAACATGACTTATACACCTCAATTAATTATGTGGAAATAGAAGGCAGGCTATGACTAGATGCAAAAATAAGTACTATTGAAGATGAGATTGCCCTACTGGCTCACAACCTTGTCTTTTATCTGAATTCCTTGCTGTGTCCAGCCATCTCCCGCTAGAATCCATTCAGACACTGTGAATATTCAGATATTTTTTTCTTAAATGCAGAACACATTGTGAATCTCCTGCTCAGATAAATTCAGTTGATTGGCATATTCTCCAGACAAAAATCACTGCTTGCCCAGTGTGGCATACTAAGATTTTCACCGCTATCCTCACTCATCTTTCCAGCCTGATTTCTCACAATTCCAAGCCTCAGTCAAGTTTTCTTACCTCCTTGTTTTCGTCATGGTTTTTTTGCAGATATTATGTAGATTACTTCAATGGTAATCATGTGTTTTGATTCTACCTCTAGAATAATTTAGCCCAACCAATTTTCTCTAATTCACAAAAATAACCCTAGACTAAGCTACTATCATCTCCTTACCCTTGCCATCTCACCTGTTACAATTTTTTTTCTCTATAAAATCTTAAATATTATTTTATGAACATATTAAATAATCCATCTCTTTCCTACATGAACTGGTCCTTGACTTTGCTGTGACCACCTTTCAGAGACAAGATGGATACAAGATTTGTCAAGACCGATGACCACACACACACACACCCTTGCACACACACACACATCAAAAGGGCATGGAAAGGTTTATCGCTCACATAGTGAATCTGCCTGGGGAGAGCTGAGCACACCTTTCCTGCTGGTACAGAAATGGCTTGAGAGAGCAGTGAAAGGAGACTGGCTTAGGGTTTCCATTGTGGTTATGAGCTGGGGTTACAGTGAGGGTTCCTGCACCAGAGCAAGGGCTTGTGTTCTCCCACCAATGTCAATGGAGGGAGCACCTGAGAGTCCAAATCAGCTTTCTCTGCTGGGGGACAAAAAGTAACCAGGAAAGGAGGAAACTTAAAATATGTGTAACAGGCAAACACCAAAAAGAAAAAAGGGCTTAGCAGGTATTGGACTGAATGGTAACCCCAAAAAGATACGGCCATTTTCTAATCCCTGGAACCTATGAACTTTATTTGGAAAAGGATCTTTGCAGATACAATTTTATTAAGATCTTGAGATAAGGAAATCATCTTGCATTATCTGAGTGGACCCTGAATCTAGTGACAGGTGTCCTTGTAAGAGTGAGGCAAAGGGAGATTAGAGAGACACAGAGAGGAGAAGGTGATGTGAACATAGACAAAAGTGATGTGAGAGAGAGACGTGACCACAAGCCAAGGAATGCCAAGAGCCACCATAATCTGGAGGAAACAAGGAAAGGATTCTCCTCTAGAGTTTCCATAGACTGTGAAGTCCTGCTGACAACATGATTTCAGATTTCTGGTCTCCAGAAATGTGACATAAATTTTATTATTTTAAGCTACTGTCATGGACTAAATTGTGCCCCCAAAAAATGTCTGTCAGTTTGGCTAGACCATGATTTCCGGTATTGTGTGATTGTCCACCATTTAGTCATCTGATGAGATTTTCCTGTGCGTTGTAAATCCCCTCTCTATGATGTTGATGAGGTAGGATTAGCAGCAATTATGTTAATGAGGCAGGACTCAATCTGTAAGATTAGGTTGTGATTTAAGCCAATCTCTTTTGAGATATAAAAGAGAGAGTTGAGCAGAGAGACATGAGGACCTCATACCACCAAGAAAGAAGCCTTGGGAGCATAGCATGTCCTTTGGACCCGGGGTCCCGGCACTCAGAAACTCTTCAATTGGGGGAAGATTGATGACAAGCACTTTTCCTCAGAACTGAGAGAGAAAGCCTTCCCCTGGAGCTGGTACCCTGAATTCAGATTCCTAACCTCCTAGACTGTGAAAGAATAAATTTCTCTTTGTTGAAGCCATCCACTTATAGTATGTCTGCTATAACAGCACAGGATAACTGAGACAGCTACCCAGTTTGTTATTTATTTTTTTTCCCAGCAGCAATAAGACATGAGTACAAACTCTTCATGGCAGACTGGAATTACTCTCATGGTAAAACTGACAATAAATAATAAGGCCTATGGTCTCCTGGAAACCCCGGTGGCGTAGTGGTTAAGTGCTACAGCTGCTAACCAAGAGGTTGGCAGTTCAAATCCACCAGGCACTCTTTGGAAACTCTATGGGGCAGTTCTACTCTGTCCTATAGGGTTGCTATGAGTCGGAACCGACTCGACAGCAGTGAGTTTGGTTTTTGGGTATGGTCTCCTGCATTATGTGTCTCTCACTTATGTGTCTTTTACTTACCTCTTCTTGCCTCATCTTTTCTCACCTTTTGTAAATTTGTGTCTTTCTTATCAGGCTCCAACCACACTAGCATTCTCCTGTTTTCTTAAATATACCAAGATTCTTCTAGTCAAGAGAAATTTAATTTTTTTCTCTTCTTTCCTCAAATAATAATCTTTTTCACTTTTCATGTCTGTTTTTCAAGTAATTTTCCTGAGACACTCCTCATTCCCTTTTTTCACTCTTCGTCCTCTTACATGTTCCAATCAAATCTTTGTAAGAAAGAGATTCCCCTAAAAAGGAAAAAGGAGGACAAAAACATTTTTACTCTTTGTTGTTAATATTTTTATCCAGATGTTATTTTTTCTGAGCATTCATCAATAACTTTTTTTTTTTTTTAAGACAAAAGAATAGAGTTTTTGATATAGGAGGTAAATTAGGTAAGGACAGGAAGCTGGGATACAAAGGAGGAGAGTGGGGAGATTTCAAACACCTCATCATCTAAGCTAATGATACAGTCCATAAGTGAGGCTACTGCGGGAGAAGAAAAGACTGAGCCAAAAAATTAGGACAATGGAAAGGATGTTGTCTGGATGCTGACAACCTAAACTGATCATAGTCCTCCTATATGCCCATTCAAGCTTTATGTTAGAGCAAACTTTATCTTACCTGCCTGCATCAGTTATGCTAAGAGAACCTTCATATTACTTAAACACACCAGTTAACCACCATGACTTCATGCCAAAGAGAATTTCACTCTTTCTTACCAAATATCCATAGTAGATGACCATTTAGAAGAAATTGTATCTTTCAATGTCACAAATCTTCATTCTACTATGTGAGGATGTCTTCTGGAGTGACTTCCAGGACAAAAGAGAATGTCTGCATAGTTGAAGTGGTTATGGAGATGGCTTCCATCTATCACCATGTGGTACTAAAAAAAGGAAAAAAAAAAAAAAGCAACTCCTATGTAGTAGTTTGAATAGTGGCCCCTAAAAGACATGTCCATACAGAAGCTTGGAATGTGACATTATTTGCAATAAAGGATTATGCAGAAGTACAACCAGAATGTGCCTTAGAAACAAGGATGGTTGGACTATGTCTCACACACTTTGGACATGTCATCAGGAGGGATCAGTCCCTGGAGAAGGACATCATGCTCGGTAAAGGGTCACTGAAATAGAGGAAGACCCTCAATGAGATGAAATGACACAGTGGCTGCAACAATGAACTCAAATATAGCAATGATTATGAGGATGGAACAAGACCTGGCAGTGTTTTGTCCTGTTGTGCATAGGTTGCTATGGGTTGGAACCAACCCAACGGTACCTAACGACAAGATGTAATCAAGATGTGGATCGAGATGAGATCATCCTGGATTAAGTTGGACCGTAAATCCAATGAGATTGTCCTTATTTGAGGCAAAAAAAACAAAAACAAAAACAAAAACCTTTGCCTTCGAGTCAGCTCCGAATCAGCAACTCTACAGAGTAAACGGCCACATAAGGTTTTCAAGGAGAGGCTGCTGTATTCAACCTGCCAACATTTTTTGATTAGCAGGCAAACTCTTAACCATTGCACCACCAAGGCTCCAGAGGCAGAAAAGGACACACAAAAACAGAGAGAAGTCCATGTGACGAAGAAGGCAGTATTGGAGTTAAAATTCCACAAGCCAAGTAATCTTGGGGTCACAAGAAGCTGAATGAGACAATGGAAAGAGTCTCCTTTAGAGCCTTCGGAGGGAGAACTGTCCTGCCAACATTGATTTCAAACCTCTAGGCTCCAGAGCTGTGAAAGAATAAAGTTCTGTTGTTTTAAACCACCAAGGTTGTGGTAATTTACTGAAGTTCTAGCAAACTAATGCAGATTTAGGTACTGCTAAGTACTTTTTAGTGAATGAGCTCTAGTGGCACAGTTGTTAAAGTGCTCTGCTGCCAACTGAAAGGTCAGTGGTTCTAACCCACCAGCTGCTCCATGGGAGAAAGATGTGACTGTCTGCTAATGTAAAGATTACAGCCTTGGAAACCCCCTGAGGCAATTCTACTCTGTCCTATAGTGTCAGAATGGACTGGATGGCAACATTCTGGCTTTAAGAAGTTTTTGTAGGGTCACTGAGTGGCATGAATGGTTTACACATGACTACTAACCTATAGGTCAGCGGTTCAAATCCACTCAGTGGAACCACAAAAGAAAGGTCTGTCAATCAGTAAAAGATTACAACCAAGAAAACCAGTTCCACTCAATAACACATGGGGACCAGTTCTACTCTGTAACACATGGGGTCGCCATGGATTAGAGTCAACTCCACTACAACGGGCTCATTTTTTTGTTAGTACGTTAGTATAAGTGAGTAGTGCTGTAACAAATACCTAAAAATGTGGACATGGCTTTGCGGTTGGGGAAAAATTTTGAGGGTCGTGATAGAAAAAGACTAGATTCTGTTGAGAACTCAGAATGAAATGAGGAAGACAGTTGAGAAAGCTTTTATTATCTGGAAGAATACATGAGGTCTATAATAGGTTTAATGTGCCCTTGCAAATAAAATATATTCTGTTGTTTTAGAGTGTAATGCTTTATATATGTAAGGTAGATTATGTTATTTGATAATGTTTTTCAACTTTTTAATAAATTTTTGTCCACTTGTTTTTTGAAAGTTTAAATGTTCAACTATGATTGTAAATTTATATATTTGTCCCTTTAGTGCTGACAGTTTTTGTATCACATGTATTAAAACCAAAATCAAACCCATTGAAAATGAGTCGATTCTGACACATAGCAACCCTAAAGGACAGAATAGAACTGCTCCATAGGGTTTCCAAGGAGCAACTGTTGAATTCAAACTGCCGACCTTCCAATTAGCAGCCATAGGTCTTAACCACTATGTCACCAGGATTTCCTTCATATGTATGGCAGCTGTATTATTATGTACATTTAGAATGCTTATGTCTTCCTATGAATTGACTGCTATATCATTATTATCATGCCAGTATCTTTTCTCCTCTTTTTTAGTTACATTATATTTCCTTTGATTTTTATTATGGTGAAATGTATTTAACAGACCATTTGCCATCTTAACAATTTTACTTGTGCAATTAGGTGACTACATTCATCATGCTGTGCAACCACCAATATTATCCATTTACATTCCTTTTCTTTAAGTCTTTAACATCACATAATAATATAGCAGTTCTAGCTTTCTTATTATTAATATTTTTATGCTGTATCTTTCCCCTCCTTTTATATTTCACCTGTTTATAAGCATGTATTGAATGGATGGAATATTGGAATCATTTGTTTTGAGATAGAATTCTATTTTTTTTCAATTGTCCCATCTGTTCTCTGTCAAATTTTTCTCCCTCTTTGGGATTAATCAATATATTTTTAGAATTATAATTTGTTTTCTCTATTGACTTTTTTGCTATAAGTTTTATTTTTGTTTTCTAATGGTTACCTTAGGGATTACAGTATGTAATCTTACCACTTCTAACTTTTAAATAATTTTTAATTCTATTTTGATCACTTACAGCAGTATAATATATGTATCTCCCTCAGTTTTTGTGATATTGTTTTCTTTTCCACATATTTTATAAACTACACAATTTTTATTATTTGGACTTTAAGCAAAATTATATTTTAATGAATTAAGGAATAAGTAAAATCTTCTAAATATTACCCTTGTATTTATCATTAGCAATGTTTTGTATTACTTCATATAGTTTGGAATTTCCTCCTATGTTATTCCTTATATCATCTGGAGGCTTGGCTGGAGAAAAATCTGCTGATTGTTAGCAAAATTCACTTTCTCATATCTGCTGATCTACTGGCTTTGGGCTGGAGGCTACTGTCAGAACCAACCCTCCCTTCCTTCTTTCATGACACATGCTTTCTCCATAGGCATTTTTTAGTATGAGCTTTCTTTTCTTTGGAAACCCTGGTGGCATAGTGGTTAAGTGCTACAGCTGCTAACCAAAGGGTCAGCAGTTCGAATCCTCCAGGTGCTCTTTGGGAACTCTATGGGGCAGTTCTACTCTGTCCTATAGGTTCGCTATGAATCAGAATTGACAGCACAGGGTTGGTTTGGTTTGGTTTTTCTTTTCTTTAAGTCCAGCTGGCGAATATCTCTGGTCTTAAGTAAAGCCTCAACCAGCTTTTTAAAATGCCTAATTGAGTCAGGCCCATCCACTATAATCTCCCTTTTAATTAATTCAAAGTCAAATACTTTAAGGACCTTAATTATACCTGGAAAATGTCTCCACCTTTCCCATAAAACAAATTCCAACCAAGAGAATGACAGCAATCATATTCACAGGTCTACCTACACTTCAAGGGAGTGAATTATACAAAGTGTGCAGACTAGGGGGCAGAAATCTTGAAAGCCATCTTAAAATTCTGCCTACCACAAAATATTTACAGTATTCAGGATAGCATTTTGAAAGTTCTTGTCTGACAATTCTATCATTTGTGTTACAACTGGGTCTGTTTCAATTAAGTGCTTATTTTTATATGTCATATTTTTCTTCTCCTATCTATTAATTATTAATTGAATGATTAAAAATGAATACAATTTTTTTTTTTTTCTTTCTGTTTTTCTTTCTTTCTTGGGAAATTGTTAGCTTTACTCTGCCATTCAGAAAATCTTGCTGGTTGATCTACATGACACTGTTCAATCTCTCTTTTTTTTTTTTTTTTTTAGTATATTATGATCAGTTGCCTTTATTCTAAGGAAGAGTAGTCCAACCTATGACTTATGATGTTCCTGGAATGTCACCTGATTTTCTGGTGGCTTCAGGAGTTATCTATACTTTGGCTTGTTGGATCTTCAAATTTTTGCAGACTCACACAACTGCCAAAATCTTTGTTCAGTTCATAACCCAGTAGTGGCTTCCTGCTAGACGCTGCAAAATCTTACCCTGTGAAGATTAGTATTTGCCAGAAAATTTTATGCTGATTTCTAGTTTTGCTTTTGTGTAGAATTCCTCCTACTTGATACTTGGGCGCACAAATTTCAGATGCCTAAAGAGCCATCATCTCTAATCTGAGTTTCATCTTTCTTGCAGTATATTGTTCTGTGTTAGCACTGCACTTCCATGGGCCTGTATTTGTCAAGTTTCCTTAGGTGACTTGGAACCAGTTTTGTGCCTTTGCCCTTAAGAATAATAATATTTGGATTTCTCTTCTTCTATGCCTTGGAAGACATGTTCCACATATTTTGCTATTTTCATAGGTGATTGTGGTACCAAGGTAAGTTTGATACTTGTTATTTACTGAATTGTGCCCCTCCACCCCAGAATATATGTTGAAATTATGGCCTTTGAATCTGTGGATTGAATCATGTTTGGAAATGAGGTTTTTCTTTTATTATGTTGATTAAGCCATACCAGTATAAGGTGAATCCTAAACCTAATCACTTCTCATTTGTAAAAAGACCAGAATAGGCATGGAGACATGAGAGGGAAGACAGTCACCAAGTGAATATCATCTATAAGCCAAGGTATGCCAGGAATCAAGGAACACCTATAGATACCCACAAGTAAAGAATTGGCATGTCCAAGATTCTGATTTAGACATTTATCCTCCAGAACAGTGATAAAATAAACTTCTGTTTTTAAAAATCAGCCACTTGTGATGTCTGTGCTACAACAGTATCAGGTAACTAAGGAAGTACTTAATACCTCAGAAGTGGAAATTTCATACATATTTATAAATGGCTATATAGATAACAAGATAGTTACCTATTGAAAGTGTTCAGGGATAGATTAGATCTTGTTTAATATAAGTGGGCTTGGGACATGAAAGAGATGAAAATTTAACACTAAAACTGTTTAGGAAGTAAAATGTCACTACTTGTCAATTTGTTGCATGAGAGATTTGTGGGAGAGGTATAAGTAATTGTTCCAACATTTCTGAAATTGTTGATATACAGCTCCCAAATAAAGTGGAAAAAAAAGAGACAATATAAGATATAAAACCTTATAGAAGATCACAGACAAAAAAGCAGAAAAGCGTGAAGGTAGACGATGAAAATGAAAATATACAGACTCTAGGATAAATACATTGAATCATACGATGGACCAGTTTCTTCATTTAAAAAGTATATGTTGTTTTAGTTAGGTGCTGTAGACTTGGTTCTGACTCAAAGGTACCTTATGTATATCAGAATGAAATGTTGTCCAGTTCTAGGCCATCCTCACAGTAATTGCTATGTTCGAGCCCATTGTTGCAGCCACAGTGCCAGTCCCTCTCATTGAGGGTCCTTCTCTTTTGCACTGACCCTCTACTCTACCAAGCATGATATCTTCTCCAGGAATTCGTCCTTCCTGATAACATGTCCAAAGTGCATGAGACAAAGTCTCACCATCCTCACTTTTAAGGATCATTCTGGCTATACTTCTTCCAAGACAGATTTGTTTCTTTCTTCCAGCAGCCCATTCAATATTGTTCTCCGACACCATAATTGAAATGTGTCAATTCTTCTTTGGTCTTGCTTATTCATTTTCCAGCTTTCATATTCATAGGAGGCAATTGAAAATACTATGGCTTGGATGAGGAGCACCTTAGTCCTTAAAGTGACATTTTGCTTTTTAACACTTTAAAGAGGTCTTTGCAGCAGATTTGCCCAATGCAATACATTGATTTCTTGGCTGCTGTTTCCATGGATGATGACTCTAGATTCAAGTAAAATGAAACCCTTGACAACTTCAATGTTTTCTGTTAACGTGGTGTTGTTTATTGGTCCAGTTATAAGGATTTATGTTTCTTTATGTTGAGGTGTAATCCATACTGAAGGATTACAAAATACTGAAGGGTGCAGTGTTTTATCTTCATCGGTAAGTGCTTCAAGTTCTCTTCACTTTCAGCATGCAAGGTTGGGTTATCTGCATATTGTAGATTGTTAATTAGTCTTCCTCCAAACCTGAAGGTGTGTTCTTCTTCACTCGTCTATGCCAATAAATTTGAAAGACAGGTACCTGGCCAACCAACTGAAAGAGATTTATTTTTGTGCCCATTCCAAAGAAAGATGATCCAATTGGATGCAGAAGTTATCACACAATATTATTAATATCACATACAAAGGGGTTGGGCAAGATGGTGAAGTAGGCACTTCAATTTATCCCCTAGCAACTAACTCATAAACACTGAATAAAGGCAAATACAGACTGAGATCTCAGAACTCTGGACAGCAGCTGGGGTTTTAGAGAGTTGAGGTGAGTATAGAAACAGGGGAGAGGAGGACTGGGTGCTGCACGGAAGCTGGGAGTTACTAGCTACTGGAGAACTTAGCTCATGGTGGCCATTTTATAATGAGATGGGCAACACCCTGAACAAAGAAATAGGATGAGAGCTAAACTGAGGAAGATGCAGCCTGATTTTTAAGGTGGGGCAGAGTGGCTGTGTAAGTTAATGGGCAATATATTAGTGTGTGGGGGGGTGGAGAGAGGCCATAGTGCTGCAAGTGAGTACTGTTGAATCTCACCAAGCCCCAAGGCAGACAGGCTGTAGGACTTTAAAACACTGAAGTCCTCTTGACCCAGTCAGAAAAATATATCAGACAGGCAACAAAGAGGGAAACCAACTGACTCCCTGCACACAGTGGGACACTGTGGGAGAACATGTATGGGATGCTTGTGAGGGAAAGACATAAAGCTCTCTTCCTCTTTGGCTCAGCATAGCTGAGTTGTTCCTCTTACATTAGTGTCTCTGTGGTCAGTGGAAAAAAAAAAAAAAAAAAACCCTTGCATGTGCATTGAGCTACAGAGGTGTAAACATCCCAAAATCAGTGTATAGGGGAAGAGGATACCAACCCCAGGGGTACATCTGGGCCACCACCAAAACCTCAGAAAACAGGGAAAGCTAACACAAAAGCAAAGTCAGCCACTTCAGCAAGAAGCAGCCAGAAAAAACAGTCAGAGAATTAAGTACCCACATAAAAACTTACTCAGAACTCCTTGCTTAGTGCTGAAAAAAAAAAAAAATTCAAGGACAAGAGTGTCTTCTAGCTGTTCTTTGGAAAATCTGGAAACTTATAATTTAAAATATTTTAAAAAGATATCAAAATACATTATTTTCAACAAAAAATAAGAATCAAGAATCACGAGACAAGAAGGATCAATCAAAAGGAAAGCATGAAGAAGAGAAAATTTATTTTGTGGAGATCAAGATAATGGAAAGAACAGATAACTTTCAGACAATGGTGTTAAACAAGCTTAAAGAAAGCAAAATGCATACAGGAAAAAAAAAAACTAACAGAAATCAGGAAACAAATTGAAGAACAAAATGAGACATTCAATGAGGCATTTGAAAACATAAAAAAAGAAGAGAATTACCAGAACTGAAGAATAAAGTACCTGAATTAGAAAGTGCAAGAGAAGCTCTCAACAACAAAGTCAAACAGAAAGAAGATAGAATAAGTGAACTAGAAGACCATAACTGAACTTATCAAGTCTCAAGAGAAAAGATCAAGAAAAGTGAACAAATCCAAATGGAAATATGGGATTCAATTTAGAAAACAAACAATAGAATTACTGGTATTCCAGAACATTATGACAATAACAAAGGCATAGAAATAATTTTCGTAGAGACAATCATAGAGAATTTCCCAGAACTGCATACAGAACCAGGCCTGCAAATATGGGAAGCAACATAAACCCCAATTAGAAGATAAACACCAGATCCTAATAAAACCCCTCAAAGCCAAGGACAAGGAGAGAATTTTGAAAGTAGCAAGAGAAAAACCCAATATAATATACCAAGGGTCTTTCGTAAGAATCAGTGTGAATTTCTGTGCAGAAACACTAGAGGCCTGAAGACAATGGAGGAAAATATATAAAATATTGCCAACCAAAAATCCTTACCAAGCAAAGTTGTCATTCAAAAATAAAGGGAAAATCAAAACATTCCTAAAAAAAAACTTGGTGAATTTGCCACTACCAGACCAGATCTGCAAGTATTACTCAAAGGAGTTCTCCAAATGGAAAGGCAAGAACATTATACAAATAGTTGAATTGATACTGGGGGGAAAACTTTGGAAAAGAGGGAGAGCAACCTAAAAAAAAAAAAAAGACAATCATAAAGACCAAGTATACAATATCTTCAGGGAATAAACTCAGTAATTTAATCCCACAAAAAATACAACATCAATCAGCAAGAAATAAGTGTCAAGTAAGCCTATCAGATATAGGATGTCTGATGAAGTTAATGGAGACTCACCAACGGCGACGGAGAAGGGAGGAGCAAATCAGAAACATTTAATACACTAATGATATACATTGTCTGTTGTTCATACATCAAATATTGTCACAATTGCAAGTTGTGTAATGTGGTATGTGTGGTAACCACTAAAAAATCACCTAGAACAAATTTGCAGAAAAGAAGGAAGAAATAAAAAATGCTCGCCACAAGAAAGCAACCAAACACAAATAATAACAGAATAACGAGTTTAAAAAAGCAAAGAAGATACGAAACACCCTCCCCCCCAAAAAACAATAGCAAGATAAATGAGGTAGACACTTCTTTTTCAATAATGACTTTAAATGTAAATGGTCTAAAATCTCCATGCAAAAGGCAGAGAATGGCAGAATGGATTAAAAAAAAGAAAACAAAACAAAAAGAAAAAAACCATTCTTTTTGCGATCTAAAGAAACACAACTTAGAAGTAAGAAAACAACCAGACTGAAAATAAAAGTATGAAAAAATATTCCATGCAACCAGTAAACAAAAAAGAGCAGAAGTGTCCATACTGATATCAGATAAAATCTATTTAGGACTCTAACACATCACTTTCAGTTATAGACAGGACATCTAAAAAGATCAGTAAAGACATTGACGACTTAAACAAAATTATAAGCCAATTTGACCTAATGGATGTATGTAGACTCTTCCACCCATCATCAGAACAATTCAAGTTCTTCTGCAATGTGAAAGGATCATTTTCCAGAATAGACCATATGCTAGTCAACTAAACAAATCTCAACAAATTTAAGAATCATCTTCTCTGACCATAATACTATGAAACTAGAAATCAAGTACAGGAAGGCTGAGGAAAAAATAATAATAATTACATGAAAACTGAATAACACACTACTAAAAACTTCTGGATCATAGAAGAAATCAAGAGTGAAATTAAAAATACTTAGAATCAAAATAAAATGAAAACACAACATATCAAAACCTTCAAGACACAGCAAAAGTAGTTCTCAGAGGGAAATTCATAGTAATAAAGGCCTACATTAGAAAAGAAGAAAAATTCAAAATCAGTAATTTAAACTGATAAATTGAACAAATAGAAAAGGAACTGAAAAAAAAGTCTAAATCTATAAAAAAATAATAAAGATTAGGGCAGAAATAAAAGAAACGGAAAATAGAAAAGCAATAGACAAAATTGGCAGAACCAGAAGTTTGTCCTTTGAAAGGATAAATAGGCAAACGGCTGGCTAGACTGACAAAATAAAATAACAAAAAAGGCAAACAACCAAATTAAGAAATGAAATGAAAGACATTACAACAGATCCAAATGATACAAAGAGGATCATAACAGATTACTATGAAAAATTGTGTTATTAGGTGCCATCGAGTTGGTTCCAACTCATAGCAGCCCTAGGTACAACAGAACAAAACACTGCCTGGTCTTGCACCAACCTAAACTAATACAAACAGAGGTAGAAAATCTAAAAAGACCTATTACAAAAGAAGGGACTGAAGGTCTCATCAAAAAGCTGCCAAAAAAAAAAAGCTAGAATCACATGGCTACACTGGGATATTCTATTAAACATTCAAATAAAATTTGACACCAATTCTACTCAAACTCTTCAAACATATAAAAGAGTAAGAAACACTCCCTAAATCTTTCTGTGAATCAACCATACCCAGCTTATGAATTCATAATCACCCAGGCAATGTCATCACAAAAAAAGAAAATTACAGGCCAAAATCTCATTATGTGAGGATGGTGTAAGAGCAGGCAGTGTTTTGTTCTATTGTACCTAGGGTCACTATGAGTCAGAACCAACTTGATGACACCAAGCAACAATCCCACATGAACATAGATGTAACAATTTTCAACAAAATTCTAGCTAACAGAATTCAACAACATATAAAAAAAAAATCATATGCTATGATCAGGTATGATTTAAACAAAGACTACAAGAATGGTTCAACATTAGAAAATCAATGTAATGTATGACATGAATAAAACAAAGGAAAAGAACTATATGACCATATCAATTGATGCAGAAAAGGCATTCGATAAAATCCAACACCTTTCCTGATTAAAAAAACCTCACCAAAAGAGGAATAGAAGGGAAATTTCTAAACATAATCAGGGGCATATATGCAAAACCACCAGACAACATTAACATTATACTTAATAGAGAAAAACTGAGAGTTTTCCCCTTGAGCGTGTGAATGAGTCAATGATAGCCATTATCACCTCTCTTATTCAATATTATGCTAGAAGTCCTAGGCAGAACAATAAGGCAAGAAAGAGAAATAAAAGATATCCATACTGGGAAGGAAAAATTAATGTATAGGATTAATGTTCTCTTTTTTGTATAGGATCAGATGACATGATCCTATACGGAGAAGACCATAAAGATTCCACAAAAAAACTGCTGCAACTAATGTAAGAAATCAGAAAGATTTCAGGGTACGAGATTAACACAATAAGAAATTGGGTACTTTTGCACCAATAAAGATCATCCTGAAAAAGAAATCAAGAAAATAATCCCGTTTACAATACCCTGAGAACATTAAAATGCCTAGGAATTAACCAGGGGCATAAAAGACTTATACAATGAAAATTATAAAACACTACTACAAGAGGCCAAAAGAGACCTATATAAATGGAAGGACATTCCATGTTCATGGACTGAAGACTTAATATAGTGAAAATGTCAATTTTATCTAGAGTGACCTACACAGATACAACATAATTCTGATACAAATTCCAACAACATTCTTTACTGAAATGGAGAAACTAATAACTAACTTCATGTAAAAAGGAGCAAAAAGTGATGGGGGGGACACCAAATCTGTTACTGTAGAGTTGATTCAGACTCATAGCGACCCTATAGAACAGAGTAGACCTGCCCCATAGGGTTTCCAAGGAATGCCTGGTGGATTCAAACTGCTGACCTTTTGGTTAGCAGCTGTAGCTCCTAACCACTATGCCACCAGGGCTCCCAAAATGGAAAGGAAAGAAACCCCAAATAGCCAAAATACTACTGAAGAATAACAACAAAGCATGAGGCCTCGTACTCTCCAATATCAAATACTATACTTCCACTGTAATCAAAGCTGCCTGGTATTATTTTAATTATGGATACGTAACCCAGTTAAACAGAACTTAGAACTCAAAAATAAATTCAGCCATCTATGGACAACTGATTTTCGACAAGGCATCAAAGTCCATTCAGTGTGATAGAAACAGTCTGTTTAGTAACTGGTGGTGGCGAAACTGGGTATCTTCTCGTCAAAAAATGAAACAAGACCGTCTCATCCCATACTCAAAAACTAACTCAAAAGAATCAAAGACCTAAATGTTCAACCTAAAACTATAAAATTCCTGGGAGAAAGCTATGAGACCTAATCTTCTGTAAAAATAGGATTACAAATATAACAACAAATGTACAAATAGAAGGAGAAAAAATAGATAAATGGGACCTCATAAAAAAATAGAAACTTATGTTCATCAAAAGAGTAAAAAATATAACATACAGGGTAAACATCTTCAGAAATGACATATCCAATAAGGATCTAATCTCTAAAATTTATAGAATATTTCAACATCTTCAAACAAAAAGGCAAACAGCCCAATTATAAAATAAGGCAAAGGGCATAAATATTATACGTCGCCACAGAGTACATCTAAGCAGCCAACCAACACTTGTAAAGATGCTCACAATCATTAGCCATTAGAGAGATGCGAATCAAAACTACAATGAGATAACATCTCACCACAGCTAAAATGGCACTAATAAAAAAATAAGAAAAACAGATCAAAACAAATATTGGTGAGGATGTGGGGTGTTTGGAACACTTATCTATTGCTGGTGGGGCTGCAAAATGGCACAACCACTATGGAAAATGGTATAGCATTTCCTTGAAAACTAGAAATAGAACTACTCTATGATCCAGCAATCCCAACCCTAGGTGTATACCCTAGAAACTTAAAAGTTGTGACACGACAACTTTTTTTTAATTTTGAAACTTATGTTCATTGTTGTTTTATTCACAATAGCAAAAACATGAAAATAACCGAAGTGCCCATCAATGGATGAATGGATATGCAAAATATGGTGCATACGTACAAGTGTAATGAGCACAGCAAGACCAAAGAAAATGATGTCACTGAGAAGCGCTCATGAGAAAAAGGATGTCTATACTAATTTTTTATACTAAAGAATATGACATATATAAAATGGCAACAACTCCAACAAAGACCAAAACCTGAGCCTGGGTTCACATAAGGATGGGTATAGGCATATACGTATATGGGTAGGTATACGTGTGTACATATGTGAGAACAGATAGAAGTATCTATATGCCCATACAGATATTTGTGGGCAGGCACATGTATTCGACTGAAGACAAAACTACAGATGCTCCTCAGATATGACCAAACACCTTCCAAGACTGGTTTTATAGATTAGAAAGCTTAGGATCATAGTCTCAAGGATGACTCAGTCAATTGGCATAATAAAGTTCACAAAATCCATGTTCTGCATGCTAGTGAAATAAGTAGCATCTGGGGTCTAAAAACTTGTGATCAGCCATCTAATACACAACTATTGGTTTCTACTCATGAGGAGCAAAAGAATAAGCAGGTAACCAAAATCTCAGAAACGAAGCAAATCTACAAGCCTGATAGCCTACACCAGTCATGACTTCAACTACCCTGAGACCAGAACTAGATGGTGCCCTTCTACCACCATCAACTGACCTGATTGGAGTCACAATAGATGATCTTGGCTGAAAGCAGAGAATACCAGAAAAATGTGTTTTATTGACTACACAAAGGCATTTTACTGTGTGGAATATGACAAATTATGGATAACATTGAGAAGACTGAGAATTCTAGAGCATTTAACTGTGCTCATGAGGAACCTCTACGTAGATCAAGAGGCAGTCATTCGAACAGACCAAGGTAATACTGCATGGTTTAAAATTGGAAAAGGTGTATATCAGGGTTCTATCATTTCACCATACTTATTCAATCTCTATGCTGAGCAAATAATCAAAGAAGCTGGACTATATGAAGAACATATATATATATATATATATATATACACACACACATACACACATGCAATAACAGTGGCATCTTAACTTCTGGGTAAGTTAATTTAGTTTAGTGTTTTCCAGGCCCTTCATACAATTATATGTTTGCTACAGATTTTTAAACATTTTTTTGTGAAATGGTTAGTCCGATAACTGCTTCTCCTACATAATTCACAGTGAAAATGCCTGTAATACAAGTTTGTAACATTTGTTCTTGTATAAATTTGTCAGTCTAAATTAAAAAATAATAATAATAATGGTCTTCAGACACAAGAACACTAAGGAACTGAAATATAAGAAGATGGAAAATTGAAATAGTGAAATGAGAAAAAAATATAAAGCACGTGAGAAATAACATAAAATGGTTGATGTAGCTGAACTAATTTAAGACAGTGCAATCTTTAAGGCAATATGTATTAGTAATACTATAAAGTGATACACAGTAATAAAAACACCTAAATGAACTGTTTTCAATAACATGAAGATAGCAATTTCCTGCAGTCTGATTCATAGATTCCATGCAAATTAAGTCAAAACAACTGGTGTGTGTATATGTGTAAATTGAGTTGATTTTTAAACATATTTGAAAATCAATCACTACAAAAATAGATTTAAATAAGAATAATGTTGGAAGGCTTACATTACCACCACACATCAAAAATTATTATAAAGCTACAGAAATTAAACCAGAGTGAAATAAAAATTGATGCATCAATGCAAGAGAATAGGTAGTGAAGAAAACCTACAAACATTTGAGGTCATTTGTCACTAGGAGCAAGCAAGTTAATACCTCAGCATACTACAACAACATATCTATCAGATGACTGAAATGGAAAAAAAGCTAACAATAGCAAGTACTGGCAAGTAGGTGAAGTGACTGGATATCTCATACCCTGTCGGTGGGAAAATCACTTGGACCACTCTTTGGCATGATTTCCTAAAGCAGAGCATAAGGTCCACCAATTCCACTCCTAGAAACAGAGCTAGCAGAAATGTGTACAAAAACTTACGAAATAAAATGCTAGGTATATTCATAGCAAAGATTTGTGCATATATTCATCATAAGTACAACAATACAGATAGAAGCACATAATATACCCCAAAACTAGAAACAACCCAAATGCGTGTCCATCCAAAGTAGAAAGAATAAATGTGTTGTGGGCTCTTGATACAATGGAAGAGTATAAATAAAAGAAAAAAAAAATTACTAGTATGCACAACTGAGTGAAAAATTTTACAGATAAACTGTTGAGAAGAAAAAAAAAGACAAAATATTATGTACTATATGATTCCATTTGTATGAACCTCAAAAAGAGAAAAAGTAATCTATGGAGTTAAAAATCAAGATAATTTTTATTTTGGAAGGTTAATAATTAGGAAGGACTGAAGAGACTTCTGGATGATGGTAGTGTACAAATTATCATCTTGTGTTGATTAAAATTATATGACTACAGTTTAAACATTTGCCCTGAAAACTGGTACATTTTATCACGTGTATTGTTTTCAGTGTTGTGTAGTATGTAGAACCAAAATGACCTTAAGCAAATAAGCAATGGTAAATAAAATTGTAAGGCTTCTTTCATAAAATAATAATGAAACAAGCCACACACACACACACACACACACACACACACACACACACAAAACTAGTATAAACCTACATTTGAATACCATTCTTCCAAATCTTGAGGACAGTATTTATCAAGGTGATGGGAAGCTCCGAAATTTATGATTAGCCATGAAGAGCTCTTTTTCTCTAGGTCACTGGTTTAAATGTTCCTGATGTGCTAATAAAGAAAGTTCATTAACTTCTGATAGCTGTTTGTTGCTTTATGTAAAATGAGATGATGGCCTCAGCTGACACCATAAAAAGTCATGTAGATAATTTAAATTACGAGAATAATTTCCTAGCATATATACTCAAGAGGCCAAAGAATAAAAGGGTATTGAGGTAGTAGAACTCTCTTGCTTGTAAACTTGGCCTTCTGTAGTTGATGCATTATATTATGTTGCAAAATGGTGCCAGAAATGTGATGGTTTTTCAAAAAATTATTTACTTTATATCTATCCTAGTTTTTTTTTTGAGCAGAAAGTAATCTTTTATTTCACTCAATCTCATTTCATTAATGTAAAACAATATTGAAGTAGAGAAATATATAAGTTCCTATGTCATTGCACATCAAATCTTCAGTAGTTATCAGAGACCGGTTATCCTTCTTTCTTCATGTCTCTGTGTAGAGGAACTTTCATTAGAATACTAACCTAGACTTTTTTCCCCACTGCATTACTTTCCAGGGAGGGAAGAATAATTTTTTCAATTGGTCAATATTGCTCAATTACTTTGGTGTTTACATTTTAGGATCTGGCAGCCAGCAGAGAATATACGATTCAATTCTGTTTTTTTTTTTTTTTTAAATGGTGGTGAGTTTGGCATGATAAGCTCTACCTTTGTTTGCAAGGATTTGTGGGAAGACTCAGCTGAAGTACAAATTAACAAGCTCATTTGGCTGCCCCAGGCATGTTCTCCATACATCTTCATCAGTAGTAAAGATGATACTTTGATCCCTGCCTTCCTGATTCCTGCGTCTAGTTCTCAATTGTTCCTATTTGGCTATGTAGACAAGAGGTGTTCTTCTGGGGCTCATAAATCCAAAATATTATGACTATTATAATTTTGGAATCTAGTAATTCTTATCTCCACATGGAGTGAAGAACTAGAGGAAAACTGAGTTACCTCAACATTCCTGTGTCTACTGAATTAAAGGAATTAGAAGCCAGGAATGAAATCATAGATTTTCTATTTAAAATATCTCACTGAAACATGGAAAACTATCTGAGCGTAATCTAATCAAGGATAATTTGTGTACCTTTCTTAAATAAATATCCATAGTATCAGCCAAAATTTCTCTTTTGATGGTGGCAAAAAAAAACATTGAGTAGAGGATATTGTGAGCAGATGTTAAGTTCATATCACCCTAAAAGCTGACTGCCTTCTTTGGTACACGCTCAAGGAGAAAATGGCTTGCATAAGTTCAGACATTTTTATAAATAAGATGACTAGAGTCACAGAAATCATTTCCTAGGTGTCAAATGGAATAAGCAGTTGAATTACAGAGTATATATTGTTGTTATTGTTGTTAGCTGCCATCAAGTTATTCCAACGCAGGACAACCCCACATATGCAGAGCAGAACTGCTCCACAGGATTTTTAAGGCTGTGATCTTTTGGAAGCAGGTTGCCAGGCCTGTCTTCCGAGGGGATCTGGGTGGCATAAAAAGTAATAGGCTGTTATATCTCATTCCCCCCCACCTCCCGCCATACACTTGGTTTTACTGGATCCTTGAAAAAATGTACCAAAATTCCCATTTATGCTCTACATATTTTGAAAGAGATTATGTTAAAATCAAGCACTATTTTAACAGTGTTTTTGTTATGGAAACTATTACAAAACAGTCACTCTTCTTGTATTTTATAAGACTCTCAACTTGTACTATTTAAATCACTGAGCTAAATAGGTCTCCAATGAAAAGGTGTGTAAACACACTCGTTTTTAACCTTAAAATTTCCAACACTCTCGGGAATTGTTAAACTAAAAGCAAATAAAAAATTGCTTAAGCCTTGTGAGGACTATGCAGTTAAGCACAGATCTCTAAAGAAATCTTCTGGACAGAAACACTGAACTCCACGAGTTAATGTAAAAATATTGAAACCTCAATGCATTTGAATAGGGAATTCAGTTCTTTAACTCAAAAGTGGGTAAGTCGTACTTGTATCATTGCATTAGTTATATTAATCATCAAGTTTTCATACACAGAAATATAATTAAGCACAGCAGCTGGTTAAATCTTTAAGGGATAATGAATTTCATAACATTCTAATATGAAATACCTTTTGTAATAAAAACGAAGGCGAATTTCAAATATAACTCTATTCCTCATATAAACTTGGGAAACAAAAATTCATAGTGCAAGTATGCTGTTTTCATCTCTCTTCTCCAAGTTCATCACCATGCCAGCATATAAGTCTCTGAATTTTTAACATACAACTTATTACCTTGGGAAAAACAAAACAAAACTATAGGACTGTTGGGTAGTGAGGCTAACATGGTATTATAGACAGAAACACCATGTTGTTCCTCTGCAGAAAAGACTCAAAAGACTAAGTAAGACAGATATAATTGTCAATCCTAGAACCCTAAGTACCAAATGAAGGAATAAAGAATTTGACCAAACACTGAATGGAATAAGAAACTGACAGAGAATAAGGAGAGCTACAGAGTGGTAGTCCCATACCAGCTAACATAGCCAGATTCGCCATCTTGGGCTGCAGCCACCGAAGAACTTAGACAGGGATTATGGGAAGGCAACTTCATGGAGCTCCCAACAGGAGACAGAGCACCCAGTAAGAAAAATGAAGAAACCCTGAGAATGATGGGTGATACAATGAAAAGCAAAAATTTGCATGTGATCACAGTTCCAGAACAGGGGAAGAAAATGAAAAACACAGAGAGGATCATTGAAGAATTGCTGACAGAAAACTTCCCTAATATCATGGACGATGAAAACCTGACTATTCAAGAAGTTCACTGAACCCCATATAGGGTATTTCCTACTAGAAAAACACCAAGACATATCATAATCACACTTGCTAAAGCCAAAGACAATGATAGAATCCTGAGAGCAGATCAAGAAAAATAAAAAGTCGCATAGAAGGGCAAACAATAAGACTAAGTTCTGATCATTCAGTAGAAACTATGCAGGCAAGAAGGCAATGGGATGACATATATATAAAATCTAGAAAGAAAAAAAAATGCATACCAAGAATAACACATTCTGCAAAACTCTCTTTCAAATATGATGGTGAAATTAAGACATTTCCAGACAAACAGAAATTAAGGAAATATATAAAAACCAAACCAAACTTACAAGAAGTATTAAAGGGAATCCTTTGGTTAGAGAATCAACAACATCATACAACAATCTCAACCTAGCACATGAGACAGTATCAGCAAGATATCAACCTAGATAATGAAATCTCAAGGATGAAACAAAACTAAAAAATTTACAATAGGGAACTAGAGATGTCAACCTGTAAATGACAGCAACATCAGAACAAAAAAAGGGGGACTAAATGGAGTAGTTACAGAACTTTTAAAGGGAAAGGAAGTCAGAGTGTTATCAAGTAATAAAAGACTGATTTAAACTTCGGAAATAGGGGTAAATTTCAAGGTAACCACAAAAGAAGTTAACAAACCTACTCATCAAAATAAAGAAAAACATAAAGTCTCAGTAAACACAAAATCTACAAAAACGAAAGAAACAAACAAAAGAAAATACACAAATAAAAGGAATTCAGCACAGCAGCTTTAAGAGGAACAAAAAAAAAGTCAGCACCGCAAAAAAAAAAAAAAGCACTACAAAATCACAGCAATAAACTCACACCTATTAATAATCACACTAAACACAAATGGCTGAATGCACCCATAAAGAGACAGAGAGTGACAGAATGGAAAACAAAACAATACCCATCAATATTCTGTTTATAGGAGGCACAGCTTAGAAACAAAGACAAATTTATTAAAAATCAAAGGATGGAAAAAAATATATATCAAGCAAACAGCTACCAAAAAAGAGTAGCAGTGGCAACACTAATCTCAGATAAAATAGAATTTAAAATGAAATCTACCATAAAGGACAAAGAAGGGCATTATATGATGATTAAAGAGACAATCCACCATGATGACATAACCATAATAAATATGCACCCAATGACAGGGGTCCAAAATTCATTAAAAAAAAAAAAACCCTCTTAACATCACTGAAAAGAGAAATTGATAGGTCCACAATAGTAGTTTTTTTTTTTTTCTAGTAGGAGACTTTAATACACTACTTTCAGTAAAGGTCAGAACATCCAGTAAGAAACTCAACAAAGATACAGAAGATGTAAAGGCCACAATCAACCAAATTGACCTCTAAGACATGTATAGAACAATCCACCCAACAGCAACAAAGTACCCATTCTTTTGCAGTACACATGGGAAGTTCTCCAGAATAGACCACATCTTAGGGCACAAAGCAACCCTCAACAAAATCCAAAACATTGAGATAATACAAAGTATCTTCTCTGATCTCAATACCATCAAAGTAGAAATTAATAACAGGAAAAGCAAGGAAAAAAAAAATCAAATTCATGGAAACTGAATAACATCCTGCTTAGAAACCACTGGGTAATAGAAGAAATCAAAGATGAAAAAAAAAAAAAAAGAATCCTAAAATCAAATGAGAATGAAAACACATCATACTAAAACCTTTGGTACACAGCAAAGGCAGTTCTCAGAGGTCAATTTATAGCAATAGATGCACACATAAAAAAGAAGAAAGGGAAAATTCAAAACATTAGCTATACAACTTGAACAAATAGAAAGCAAACAGCAAAAAGAAGCTCACAGTCACCAGGAGAAAGGAAATAATAAAGATCAAAGCAGAAAAAAATGAAACAGAGAACAGAAAAACAATAGAAAGAATCAACAAAACCAAAAGTTAATTCTTTGAAAGGATATCAACAAAATCTACAAGCCACTGGCCAAAATGACAAACGAAAAACAGGAAAGGATGCAAATAACACAAGTAAGAAACGAAATGGTGGACGTTACAATAGACCCAACTGAAATAAAAAGGATCATAGCGGAGTACTGTGAAAAACTATACTGCAACAGATATGAAAGCCTAGAGGAAATGCACAAATTTCCAGAAACACACTACCTACTGAAACTAACACTAGCTGAAGTTGAAAATCTGAACAGACCTATAACAAGAGAAGAGATTGAATAGGTAAAACAAAACAAAAACAAAAACTCACTACAAGGGAAAGACCTGGCCCAGATGGCTTCATGTAGAATTCTACCAAACATTCAGAGAAGAGCTTATACCAGTAATACTCACACTATTTCAGATCATAGACATGGAAGGGATACTTCCAAATTCACTCTATGAAGGCAGCATAACCCCAATACCAAAACCAGACAGACACTACAAAAAAAAATTACAGATCAATATCTCTCATTAATATAGATGCAAAAATTCTCAACAAAACTCTAGCCAATACAATTCAGCATCATATCAAAAAAAGATAATACACCACGACCAAGTGGGATTCAAACTAGGTATGCAAGGATGGTTCAACATTAGAAAATCAATCAACATTAGAAAATAAATCAACATAATCCACCACATAAATAAAAGAAAAAAATCACATGATCATCTTAATCGATGCAGAAGAGGCATTCGACAAACTCCGACATGCATTCCTGATAAACATTCTCAATAAAATACGTATAGGAGGGAAATCCCTCAACATAGTAAAGGGTGTCTATACAAAATCAACAGCTCACACCATTCTTAATGGACAGAAGCCAAAAACATTCCCCTTGAGAACAGGAGCAAGACAGGACCACTCCTATTTAACATTGTGCTGGAAATCCTAGTTAGGGCAATAAGGCAAGAAAATTGGTATGGAAGAAGTAAAACTGTCCCTATTTGCAGTTGATATACTATACATAGAAAAGGCAAAATTCTGTGTGGAAACTGCTGGAACTAATAGAAAGATTTAACAGAGTAGCAGGATACAAGATTAACATACAAAATTCAGTTGGATTCCTATACACTAATTAAGAGAGAACTAGAAAAAGAATTCAGGGAAACAATACCATTTTAACAGACCCTAAAAAAATAAAATAAATAAAATACTCAGGAATAAATCTAACCAGGGATGTAAAAGACCTACACAAAGAAAACTACAAAACACTACTGCAAAAAAAAAAAAAAAACAAGAGACCTATATAAATGGGAAAACATGCCATGCCAATGAATAGTTAGACATCAACAGATGAATGGATCAACAAATTATGGTACATACACACAATAGAATACTATGCAACAATAAAGAACAATGATGAATCTGAGAAGCATCTCACAACATGGATGAATCTGGAGGACATTATATTAAGGGAAATAAGTCAATCACAAAAGGACAAATATTGTATGAGACCACTACCATAAAAAACTCATGAAAAGGTATACAAATGCAAAGAAACAATCTTTGATGGTTATGAGAGAAGGAAGGGGTAAAGGGAAAAACACTAAATAGATAACAGGTAAGTGGTAACTTGGAAGCCAGCACGACTTGTGCAAGTCAAGGTCATAGAAGCTCCATAGAGACATCCAAACTCCCTGAGGGACGAAATTACTGGGCTGAGGGCTAGGGACCATGGTCTCTAGCTAAATTGGCATAACATAATTTATTAAAAAAATGTTCTATGTCCTACTTTGGTGAGTTGCATCTGGGGTCTTAAGAGCTTGTGAGCAGCCATTTAAGATACTTCACTGGTCTCACCCTGACATAGCAAGGAAGGATGAATAAAACCAAAGACACAAAGGCAAGATCAGTCCAAAGGACTAGTGAACCACAATTACCAGAGCCGCCACCAGACCGAGTCCAACACTACTAGGTGGTGCCAGGCTACCACCACTGACTGCTCTGACAGGGGTCACAATAGAGGGCCACAGACATAGCTGGAGAAAAATCTAAAACAAAATTCTAACTCACAAAATGAAGCAAAAGGCCAGACTTACTGGTCTGACACAGACTGAAGAAACCCTGAGAGTATGGTCCCTATACACCATTATAGCTCAGTAATGAAGTCGCTCCGGAGGTTCACGCTTCAGCCAAAGATTAGACAGACCCATAAAACGAAATCAGATTGTATGGGTGCACCAGCCCAGGGGCAAGGATGAGAAGGCAGGAGGGCCCAGGAAAGCTGGTAATGGGGAACACAAAATCAAGAACGGGAGAGTGTTGACATGTTGTGGGGTTGGTAACCAATGTCACAAAACAATATGTGTATTAGTTTTTTAGTGAGAAACTATCTTGCTGTTAAATCTTCATCTAAAATTCAATTTAAAAAAAAAACAAATTATATGACTGCCACCTTTTACTTGGGACATTCTGACAGCTGTAGAAAAGATCTAGAATTTATCTTTTGGGAATTATGGAAGATGTGATGACATTAATGATAGAAATCAACCTGTAAGTCAAAGATTTTCAAAACTTTGAATCAGCAGAAGGGAAAAATGTCAATTTGGATAGGAAACAAATAGAGAGGGCCAAGGAAGGAGTGATGTGATAGGCCATGTTAATGCCAAATTTCTTCTCTCATCCCTCCAACATGTTCTTTGCTCTGTAATCTAAGAGTGACATTCCATTCTGGACTTTGACCGATGAGGTATTAGTAAACATAATGCAGGCAGAAGTTCTAAGAAGTAGTTTTGTGTTTCTGGTCGTTGTTTTATTTCTCTGCCTTCACTACTTGCCTAGACTAATGTACTGGAGAATGAGGGACACATGGTCACGTCACCCCATTGCCCCAGAAAAGTTAGCTGATAAGCAGTGCCATTCATCCAAGCCCAGCTGAAATCACCAACCCTCAAATTTACGAATGAAACAAGAACTTATTGTTTTAAGCCACTAAGTTTTGGGCCAGTTTGATGTACAGGATTATTTGCAAGAAATAAGTGATACGGTAGACATTAAGGTAAGGTACCAATGATAAGTATTATCTGTTGTGGTTGTTAGTTGTCATTCATGCCAAGTCGCAGCAACCACATGTGTGCAGAGGAGAACTGATCCATAGGGTTTTCAAGGCTGTGATCTTCCAGAAGCAGACCACCAGGCGTGTCTACTGAGGTGCCTATCACTTGCACTGTAAGGGACCCTGAAGTGCCATAAACTAAGGATTACCAAACATTAATACATATCAGAATCATCTAGAAAACTTTAAAAATACAGATACTCTGATCCCGGCACCCCTCCCCAAACTACAAAATTACTTGTTGTAGAGAACAAACAAACGTTTTCTGTAAGGGTGATTTGATTCACACTAAATATTGAGACCTACTGATTTAAGTATATTGTTTAAAAATTACAAGGAAATGTTTCTAGAATGATTAAACATATCCTGACTATCTTAGTCTGAGAATTAAGAGAAACAGTTAAGTTTTATGTGATGACTTAGTCATCTTTAAAAATACCATGTATTTTCCTAAACTGTGGATGCTGGTTGTGTGGGCTATCAGATGAAAAGGCAGAGGATCATGGTTATGATGGCCATGAAATATTTTTTTCTTGAAAAAAATGCCACCTGGCAACGTGCTGAGTAGTCTATTCTATCTTCTTGGTAAAGATGAAATAAAGGACATGGATACACTTCACCATATCCCCAAGACTGCCACAAACTCCTTTCTGCAGGAACAAGTTAGTGAAAAAAAAAAAACCCAAGCACTCATCAAACCACAAAAGAATCATCTTTACTATCTATTTTTTCTATTTCTCAAGCATGCCAGCAGCATTACACCTCAGAGTATTTTTTCTTGCTCTTCCCTTTGCCAGGAAATCTTCTCAGGGCTAGCTTCTTCTCATCATGAAGTCCTGGGACTGGTCTTCCCTGATGTCCCTGTAAAGAAATCTCTGCCCATTCTTTCCCCCAGGACCAAGCATCTCTCTCTCTCTCTCCAATCACTTATTGTTATGTCCTTCAGAGTTATTAGCATTGAAAAGATGATCATATTTGCAGCAAATCCATGATTAACTTGAGCACTGATATCTATCTCTCTCTATCAATATCTCTATCTATAGATACAGATATAGATATATTCTATTTATACACATCTATATATATACTTACAAATGTATTTTTTCTTTCTCTACCTATACCTTTTAGTACAAATATTTCCTCAGTACAGGTACATATTTTGTTGTTAGTTGCCATCAAGTCCATTGCAACTGATGATGATTCCATGAGTTACAGAATAAAACTATTTCATAGAGTTTTCTTGGCCGCAATATTAACAGAAGCATATCGTAGGCCTTTTCTTTCAAAGTACTGCTGTGTGGGTTCCAACTACCAAGCTTCTGGTTAGTGGTGGAGTGCAAACCTTTTGTGCCGCACCACCTAGGAATCTTAATTGTTTGCTTCCCCCAAACCAAAAACCCAGTGCAGTCGAGTCGATTCCGACTCATAGTGACCCTATAGGACAGAGTAGAACTGCCCCGTAGAGTTTCCAAGGAGCGCCTGGAGGATATGAACTGCCGACCCTTGGGCTAGCAGCTATAGCACTTAACCACTACGCCACCAGGGTTTCCCCAGGGGCATATAATTTAGTACTTAGCTGTTAGCCAAAAGGTTGGTGGTTTGAACCCAACTAGATGCCAGACGCACCTTGAATGACAGACCTAGTGATCTGCTTCAAAAGGTCACTGTCTTGAAAACCCTATGGAGCAGTTCTGCACATGTGTGATGGCTGTGAGTTGGAATCAATTTAATGACAACTAACAAACACACACATATATAAAAATATATAGATACATATAAGTGTAAATAACCACTAAAACCCACTGCCATCGAGTCAATTCTGACTCATAGCGACCCTATAGGACAGAGTAGAACTACCCCATAGAGTTTCCAAGGAACGCCTGGAGAATTCAAACTGCCAACCTGGTTTGCAGCCCTAGCACTTAACCACTACGCCACCAAGGTTTCCTAAGTATAAATATATATATATATAAAACAAAACCCATTGCCATTGAGTCGATTCCAACTCATAGTGACCCTATAAGACAAAGTAGAACTGCCTCATAGGGTTTCCAGTGAGGACCTGGTGTATTCCAACTGCTGATCTTTTGGTTAGCAGCCATAGCTCTTAACTACTATACCACCAGGGTTTCTGATGTGTATATATATATATATATATATATACGTATATATATATACACACACACACATACACACATATATATACACACATATATTATATTTATAAATATATATACTTTTATTTTTAATACACATATATATTTTTGTGGATTATATATGTGAATAATATATATGTGTACATATATTTTTTTGGATAATATACAAACAAAAATGCAGTATACCTGTAAGAAAGTTTGTTTCATTTATTATTAGTTAATAAGTCTTTTCTTCTGCTAGGTGTGCGTAAGCTGGACTATCAAAGTCATGTAGATTTTGTGTGAGCTTACCACTGTAATTCATGTTTTCTTGTTCTTCATATCTTTAATTCTTAATTGGATGGAATATTCTTAATTTAATGCAATTTTTAAAGGTGTAAGGAAAGATGAACTAGGAGTAGAGATAATTCATATATGCTTGACAGTCTATGACATACTCCTAAGGCTAACTAACAAAACAGAAGGCTGAGTCTTAATCTCGAGAATAGTCATTATTTAATGCATTATGATTCATGTTACACATTGGAAGCAGAATTTGGTGATGGATAGTAGGCACTGTAGTAGCTGTCTGGAAACCCAAGTACTCTTTCCAGCTCTGATTTTCCTCAACTGTGTGATTATGGGAAAATCATCAACCTCCCTTTTCCCATCTGTAAAATATAAAAGAGAACTTGTTGATCTCAAATTAGTTTGTATCCTATTCATGCTCCCCCCATCATTTGGCCTTGCACCCTCTCTGGCAGTTAATTTTCCGTTGGCTTTGCTAACAGTGCACTCCTCTGGTGAGGGAAGCAGCAAGAGAGAGCATAAGGGCATGTGTTTGAGTGTTAGCCCAACTTATGTTTGATGCCCGTCTTTGCTCTTCCTGACTGTAGGATCTTAGCCATTTTTTTTTTTTTAACTTTGACAAATTTCACTTCATTCAACAGTAAAATGATGGCAGTCATGCTTTCCTCATGGGATTTTGAGGATGAAATGAAATAACATTGAAAAGGCTTTGAAACATCATATTAAGTCTGCAATAAATGTTAATTTCCCTCCCCCGGCTCTCTTTGTGCCTTCCTGAAGTTTCCGCTCTGTCCCATCTGTATTTTATCTTTCTCTATCCATCCCGTAAGTGCAAGTTATTTCCCCAGTTCAGTTGCGGGCTATTCTCCTGGGATAATCTCATCTTGTCATTAGTCTTGACTTTTCCTATAACTCTGATGATTGCTTATAAGTAGATATTACCAGAGAAAGTTCTCATTTGAACTATAATTACAAATTTTAACTATCTTTTAGTCTACTTGGTGCCCTGGTGGCATAGTGGCTAAGAGCTCAGCAGCTAAGAAAAAGTCTGGCTGTTCAAATCCACCAACTGTCCCTTGGAAGCCCTGTGGGGCAGTTCTACTCTGCTCTGTAGGGTAGCTGTGAGTCAAAACTGACTTAACAACACCTAAGAACACAGCAACTAGTCTACTCATCGCAACACAACTGTCCAACTGATTCCTCAAGTCCATCAAAAATAACATAAAATTCCACAAATCTGCTCTCATTTTTGGTTTCCTATTCCTTTTTTGTGGTGACACCATTTTCTCAAATCTGCAGAATTGAAACTTTAGTTGTTGTTAACTCTCTCATATTTATACTTTCCCCATATTATCATTGATTCTTCCAGCTTCATATTTTTTCTTCTTTTAATCTCCTCCCTTCCATTTGTACTATTTACCTCATTTTATATATGTCACAACTCTTTCAACTACAAGTTATAAGGAATAAAACACAAACCAGTTGAAATCCAACTCAAAGGAAGAAACAAAATTAATTGGATTATGTAACAGAAAATGCCAAGTTATGGATTTTACTTCAGGCAGGGCTAAATCCAGACACCAAAACTGTTACCAGAACTCTTCCTTTTCATCTCTCATCTATGCTTTCCTCTTCATTATCATAATTCACAAGCAGGTTAAATGCAGTACTTGTTGATGTTGTTGTTGCTAGATGCCATCTAGTTGATTCTGACTCATAATGGCCCTGTGTACAACAGAATGAAAAACTGCCTGGTCCTGCACCGTCCTCACAATCCTTGTTATGCTTGAGCCCATGGTTGCAGCCACTGTGTCAATCTATCTCATTGAGGGTCTTCCTCTTTTTGGACTATAGTCCATATACTCCAGCTTCTCAGCGTACAGTAACACACAAGTCCCCACACTATGAAAAACTGACAGACTTGTGGGTTGAACAATAATAACACGTCTAATAATAGGCTATGAAAACATGTAAAGCATTTAAAGCACTGCCTAGCGCATAGTAACATCACAATAATATTTATTTAATGTTATATTTTGCTGATTTAATAATCTCAAAGTTTTGATGAGCTCTAAAATCCTATATTAGCTGTACTTCCATTAATCCAATGAAAAGTATTTCTCTCATTCATGAATTGCTGCTCAATGATTTGTGTGTATGTGTGTGTGGAAGTCAAAGACCAAATATCATGTGTCAATTAAAGACTATTATTGTAAAATTATTTGGAAATTTCAAATGTTTATAAAATTGGTTTCATTTTTATTTGCTACTACTTCCCACTGCACTTTGGTCTTGGAGATATACAGGCACAAGGACAGTATTAAAATGACCTAAGGCAGAAATTTAGACTGAGATTCTAAGTCCAACCCGGAATGGAAATGACATATTTGAGTTGAGACACTTTACTGTCACCTCCCAGAATACAGTTTTTTGTTGTCTTGCTTTGTATATAGATGCTGACCCATTCTTTGCTGCAATAACTAGAGATCAGTTAAAAACACTGGAATTTTTAAGGACCATACAGGTGCAATATAAAATTAGTGTCAATATGTTACATTACTAAATAGATGAAAAATCGATAATAAATTCCAAATAATATTTTGGGAGATTTATATCAAATTCAATTTTGAAGACTCTTTTTAAATTGAGAAAAATATTATTGACCTTATTCAAAGTATTGGTTCAGAATTTTCTTAAATGTATCATGTTAATTTTTATATAAATATCATTAGTTTATCTGTTTGAGCATGGGGTGAATTTGCTTCTTTTTTATGACTAAATAGAGCTCCTTATATTATCAGTTTTGAAGTAACATACATACACAAGTGATTATGAGATGTTGTTCCACATAAGAACTTGCTTTCTCCATTTTCCATGTCTAGTCTCAAAATATAATCCTTTCTGAAACCTTTTAAAGTGAATATGCTAAGTGGCTATCTTTGTTCTTTCATTTAAATTCTAGCCAGAAAATCTTTTCAGTAAACTTGCTATAACTGAAATTTTAGGTGTAAAATATTAATCCAACTGAAAATGAAACACATATTGCTTATTAATAAACCTACATGTGTAGGCAACATTTGCATAAAAAGATTTAAAATCAAGGGCCATCATCTAATTGGTATTCTTAATGAACAATAAAAACGGTCCAGGATTCAAAAAAGGTGTGTGTGTAGGGGGGCGGGACCCGTGGCTAGAAAAGCTATGTAAAAATAGATGTGAAATCCTGAGCTCCCTCAATAATGCAAGTTCAATTGTTTTAATGGAAATGCATATCTAATCTGTAGAGATCAGCCATAAGTGAGTGAGCGTGTGTTTGTATGTGTGGTATGTGTATGCCAAAGTCAGCATGTCAAAGCCTTTCTTTTTCTTTCTACTACTCTTCACTTCTGCAAATCCTTGGGGTTTTTTTAAGTGGTGGTAAATTTATTTCAAACTCCTGAATGTGGGGATCAGGAAAGGAACCAAAACATAGTCCCTGGAATAGAATAAAGTTTATTCACCTCCTTGATAATAATACATAATAACGGAGGAGACACTGAAAAGAGGTAAGGAGATGAGAGATGAGATGCAGTGGTTACTTCAGCTATCTGGAATATCTATCAAGTAATACTTCCCAACTGGACATTTCAAGCTTTATACATTGTAAGACACTGCACTAAATCTATGAGATACTCACAGGTGCCCCCACAGTTCCAAATGTCCAAGAGACCATTAGAAAAAGGAGATGAATCATTAAATGTGATTCTTCATGCACATCATGTCCTTCTAATCAAAGCCTGAACACATGGTAGTATAAGGAAAGTTGTCGTTAGGTGCCGTCAGTTCGGTTCCAACTCATAGCGGCCCTAATTACCACAGAACCAAACACTGCCTGGTCCTGTGCCATCTTCACAATCCTTGTTATGCTTAAACCCATTGTTGTAGCCACTGTGTCTATCCATCATGTTGAGGATCTTCCTCTTTTTCATTGGCCTTCTACTTTACCAAGCATGATATACTTCTCCAGGGACTGATCTCTCCTGATAACATGTCCAAAGTATGTGAGATGTAGTCTCCCCAACATTGCTTCTAAGGAACATTCTGGTTGTACTCCTTCCAAGACAGATTTGTCCATTCTTTTTGCAGTCCTTGGTATGTTCAATAATCATTGCCAATACCACAATTCGAAGGTGTCAGTTCTTCTTCTGTTTTCCTTATTCATTGTCTAGCTTTCACATGTATATGAGGGGATTGAAAACACCATGGCTTGGGTCAGGCAGACCTTTCATCTTCAAGGTGACACTTTTGCTTTTCAACAATTTAAAGAGATCTTTTGCAGCTGATTTGCCTAATGTAATGCATCTTTCGATTTCTTGATTATTACTTCTGTGGGTGTTGATTGTGGATCTAAGTAAAATGCAGTCCTTGACAAAGTCAAAATTTTTCCATTCATCATGATGTTGCTTATTGGTTCAGTTGTGAAGATTTTTGTTTTCTTTATGTTGAGGTGTAATCCATACTGAAGTCTGGGGTCTTTGGTATTTATCAGTAAGTGCTTCAAATCTTCTTCACTGTCAGTAAGCAAAGCCGTGTCATCTGCCTATGGCAGGTTGTTAATGAGTCTTCCTCCAATCCTGATGCCCTATTCTTCTTCAAATAGTCTAACTTCTTAGGTTATTTGCTCAGAATACAGATTGCATAGATTTGGTGAAAGGACACAACCCTGACGCACACCCTTTGTGACTTTAAACAACATAGTATGCCCTTGTTCTGTTTGAACGACTGTCTCTTGATCTATGTACAGGTTCCCCATGAACACAAGTATTATGGAATTCTCATTCTTCCCAATGTTATCCATAATTTATTATGATCCACACAGTCAAATGCCTTTGAATAGTCAATAAAACACAGGTAATCGTCATTACAGTATTCTCTGCTTTCCACCAGGATTCGTCTCACATCAACGATGACATAACTTATTCCTTGACCTCTTCTGAATCCAGCTTAAATTTTTGGAGGTTCCTTTTTGATATACTACTGCAGTCACTTTTGAATGATCTTTAGCAAAATGGTGCTTTCATGTAGTATTAGTGGTGTTTTTGATAATTTCCGCATTCAATCGGATCACCTTTCTTAGGAATAGACATAAATATTGGTCTCTTCCGGTGCGTTGGCCAGGTAGCTATCTTCCAAATTTCTTGGCTTAGAGGAGTGAGCACCTCCAGTGCTGCACTTGTTTGTTGAAACATCTCAATTGGTATGCCATCAATTCCTGGAGCCTCGTTTTTGCCAATGCCTTCAGAGCAGCTTGGACTTCTTCCTTCAGTACCATTGGTTTCTGAAAATATGATATCTACTGAAATGGTTGAACATCGACCAATTCTTTTTGTATACTGTGTATTTCTTTCATCTTCTTTTGATGTTTCCTGCATCATTTAATATTTTCCCCATATAATCCTTCAATATTGAAACTTGAAGCTTGAATTTTTTTCTTCAGTTCTTTAAGCTTGAGAAATGATGAGTATACTCTTCCCTTTTGGATTTCTATCTCCAGCTCTCTGCACATGTCATTATAATATTTTACTGTGTCTTCTTGAGCTGCCCTTTGAAATCTTCTGTTCAACTCTTTTACTTTATCATTTCTTCCTTTCACTTTAGCTACTCAACATTGAAGAAGTTTCAGAGTCTCTTCTAACATCCATTTTGGCCTTTTCTTTCTTTCCTGTCTTTTTAATGACCTCTTGCTTTCTTCATGGATGATGTCCTTGATGTCATTCCACAACTAGTCTGGTCTTCAATTAAAGGGCCAAATCTATTCTTGAGATGCTGTCTAAATTCAGGTGCAATATGTTCAAGGTCTTACTTTGGCTTTCAAGGACTTGTTCTAATTTTCTTCAGTTTCAGCTTGAAATTGTACATGAGCAATTGCTAATCTGTTCCACAGTCTGCCCATGGACTTTTTCTGACTGATGATATTGAGCTTTTCTATCATCTCTTTCAACAGAAGTAGTCAATTTGATTTCTGTGCATTCTGTCTGGTGAGGTCCATGTGCATAGTGAAAAACAATATTCACAATGAAGAGGTCATTAGTCTTGCAAAATTCTATCACACAATCTCCAGCATCATTTCTATCTCTAAGGCCATATTTTCCAACTACTAATTCTTTTTCTTTGTCTCGAACTTTCTGTTCCAATCACCAGTATAGTTTTCAAAGCATCTTGATTGCATGTTTGGTCAATTTCAGACTGCAGAAGTTAGTATAAATCAATTTCTTCATCTTTGGCCTTAGTGGTTGATGCATAAATATGCATAATAATACATAGAAAATAGTTTTTATTATTTGTGAAAATAAGCAGACAGCAACATGCAACAGGTGAGTGGTCTACTCTGGATCAAAAGCTTTCCCAGTGAAGAGGTAAAACTTCCATGCATGCCCTGCTATGCACTGTAGACGAGAGACTCAAGTAGACAGTTACGTGACACCCCTGTCGCCCCTAGCTTCTGAAAGCTTTGCTGGTAGAGACAGAGAATACTTCTGTGCATGCCTCTGCCTGGTAAGGGACATAAAAAAGGAAGCTTACCTTCTGCTAATCCTTCCTTGCCAAAACCAAAAACCAAACCGACTGCCGCCAAGTCAATTCTGACTCATAGCGACCCTATAGGACGGAGTAGAACCTACCACAGAGTTTCAAAGGAAAGGAACGCCTGGCAGATTTGAACTGCCTACCTCTTGGTTAGCAGCCATAGCACTTAACCACTATGCCACCAGGGTTTACCCCTCTTTGCCAGGTAGGCTTAATCAGCTGAGCTAGGAACTTTTACTGTGAAGACTTCCTACTAATACCATAGCTGAGGGATAGAGAAAATCCCTCACCTTAACCATTTTTATATCCCAACACCTATGTGATTTATTATACACCTGCCTGGCTACACGAGAAACGGACAGATATCTTGGCATCTCACCTAGTGTTGGACTTCCTTAATCCTGCTGACACTTAGACAAACCATTTGCTCAAAAGAGAGGGACATGTTGGTTTGTTTCTGAAGCCTGAAGATGCTAAGATGTTAACAGTGAGAGGAGGGGGGAAGACATGGCTCCCAGGCTTGTCTGAAGGATTGCCTCCTCACACTCACAGGTGAAGCTATTAAAAAATGACAGTTAAAACTTTTTGAGTTTTTAGTGTATAATAAACATATTCCATGAACTATGCCATTTGATCGTTGTAATTATCAAAAGGATGCTGTTACTATCTGCATTTTATAATCAGGGAAACTAAGTTTTTGAGGAATGAAGCAATTTGTTCATGGTTATTTAGGAGCTGGAAAGGCAAATCTTGAACCCAGCTTATTTTATTCTTGAAACCATGATTTTATTTGCTTTACCAATCTACGTTTCTGATATAGGTAGATATATACACAATGGTAACAATGGTATATTTGCATTTTGTTAATCAACTATAATTTATTACTTAGGTTGTTAAATTGCATTCAAATAAGTCATCTGTCATTATTTAAAACTCAAGAAACTCAGCAAGTAAATTGGCAGCCTAACTAATGCTGTAACTTACCACATCAATAAGGTTTTCAATGAATCAGCTGGCTAATGTTGGTAATGTGTCTTAAAAATTGTGGGTACTAGAGTCTTTTTTTTTTTTTTTTTAGAGTCACAGTTTCTAAGTGATTACATTAAACAGTTTCAAACAATGCAATATTTAATAAATGAATAGATGGAATTTTTTGAGTTTCAATGAGTAGAAATTTATTTCATTTATTTTCTGTATGTGTTCATATTAAATAAGACTTAATTAGGTATTTCTGAGGATATGGGAAGGTGAGTCTGAGAGAACTATGGGAAATGAAAGTGCCTTGCAGCAACTACATCTAATTTCCTCAACTTAAGAGTGATAAACTGGAGCAGTTTGTCTATGAGGCAATTCATCAATAATGTGAAACCAGTGAGTGAGAGAAATGGGTGTCATGAATTGGATTTTGTCCCCCAAAATATGTGCCCACTTGGTTAGGTCATGATTCCCAGTATTGTGTGGTTGTCCTCCATTTTGTGATTTTCCTATATGTTATAAATCCTAATCTCTGCCTTTGGTTAAAACGGTTAGAGTGGCATGTAACACCTTTGCTCAGGTCACATCCCTGATCCAATGAAAAGGGAGTTTCCCGGGGTGTGGCCTGTACCACCTTTTATCATACAAGAGATAAATGAAAAGGGAAGCAAACAGAGAGCTGGGGACTTCGTACTACCAAAAAAGCAGTCCCTGGAGCAGAATGTGCCCTTTGGATCCAGGGTTCCTGTGCAGAGAAGTTCGTAGTCCAGGAGATGATTAATGACAAGGACTTTTCTCCAGAGCCAACAGAGAGAGAAAGCCTTCCCCTGGAGCTGACCCCCTGAATTTGGACTTCTGCGTAGTAGACTATGAGAAAATAAATTTCTCTTTGCTGAAGCCATCCACTTGTGATATTTCTGTCATAGCAGCACTAGATGACTAAATACAATGAGCACACATAGTAGGGGAAGTTTTTTAGGTGGTATAAAATGGGACTACTATTAGTAGTAATGTCAGAACTTGTCTAACTGTAGAAGGCATAATGCAAATCAAGATCAGCCAAAGGCATTCCCTACTTCTTTTCTGGATTCAATAATCCATTGCAATGGCCACATAGAACTGACAGACCATACTTACAGTTAAGTGGTTTTGTAAGGAACAGGGTACTACCCGGGACCAGGATCAACAGGTTACAACTCAATATCAGGATCAGAAAGCACGTATGCAAAGTCTCCCTTCTTCAGTGCAGGACAGCTCTTTCAGTTTTTCTCTACCATGCAGGCCACATCTCAACCATACAGACCTCCTTTCAGCACCCCCAGGGCAGACCTCCTTTTGGTCCCCTGAGGACGTGCCTCCCCTCGGCCCCCTAAGGACAGGCGTACTCTCGGCCCCCTCAGAACCTGCTCCTGTAGGCACCCCCCCAGGACAGGTCCTTTTAGCTCAGCCATCTGTCACCACTGGCTCTGCCACAGGGCAGCCTCTGAGCCTATCATCCCCAGCTCTGCTGCTGGGCTGCTTCTGGACTTCTCACTGTCTTCAATGTTATAGCCCTTGACCTGTGTTACAGCTGTTTTAGGAGGTTCCTTGCCTCCTCTCTCTGTCTCTGTCTGCTTCTTTGTTCTCTCTACTTTCTTCTTCTTCCTACTGCTTCTCTTCCTGCTTCTTCTTTGTCTGAAACATCTCTGTGGGACTGGCTGCATATACACAACTCCTCATCAGTTTCAAAACATGTCCCTCCCAGCAGAGCCGCAAGCTGACTAACCTCCTCTGGGTAGGCCACAGACATTTTATTTACATAGTAGGCTATGGTCACCTCATTTGCATATCCCATGGTCATTTCATTTGCGTGGGTATATTGGCCATTTTCTGCAAGGTACATACCAATCATAGGGCAGGCTACAGCCCAGGGCCAGACAGTAAGTCAAGTTGTTTACAGCTTACTCAAGAAATGCCAATCACTCTGGACAAAACTGACAAATCCTCTGGGGTAGAAAACTAGGGCAAATGTAACTCCTCCGGGCTGAAGGAAAAAAAAAATCTCTCAAGCTGTTTTGCCAAAGAACCAAGGCAAAAGGCCACATAAGAAACTCACTTTACCACAGATGGTTGTTTTCTAGTCTGACCTTTTTTTTCATAAAACTATTTAACAGGATATATTTAGGAATGCCCAGAAATATGTCAGAAACTTTTCATTATTTCACTACCAATTATTTGCAGATAGTAATTTTAAAATAATCGAAATTGACAAAAAATTTCTCATTGCCGGCAAACAGCTTTCCATACACAAACCTTCAGAGAGAAATGTCAGGCAACCACACATACATCCCTTCTTACTAAAGTCCCCATTTCTCTACGTTAGTCATATATGTACTCTCCTTCCTTAAGACCATGAATTCAGACTGTCTTTTCTTTTACAAATTTTCCACAACTTACTATTCTTGGGATATTTCTTTTTCCCCAGAATTGGCTGCAGGTAAGTCACTGTCTTCATCATTTTTTTTTTCATTGTTAGGACTTGATATTAATTATAGTAGAGAATCAGCAACGCAGCCAGATAGCAAACAGTGTGAAATTAGAGATTCATGAACTGCCCTAAATTTGTTGTATTAAAGCTTTCTGCTTTTTTGCTGCTAATGTACTTTCTCAGATGATAACAAGGAATTCCAATACCTACTTACTTTCTTTTCCAATTTTAGAGTATATAAGTGCTTCAGATCTCTGCATCTACATTTTTCCTTCTGTATTATCAAGTGGTAGCACTAGAATCACTGTTTTATTTCTCTAACAAGCTATGATTCAAACAAAACAGAGTTCATTTTCCATTTTGCAAGGTCTCTTAGAGGACAAAATCAGCTTGGGAGGGACTGAGACGTGGGAGGGGTGTCATAGCTTTAGTCTACACTCTGTCCATATGTGGGATTCAGACATGTCTCTATATGTCTGGCAGCCTGCTCTAGAGTCTATTGTAATAAACCCCTGAGGAGCATCCTGGGAGAGTGCTCATCATAAAGGAAGAGTCAGGCAGCCAAGCTTGGCTTAGTAAAAAAAGCTTTCATTATCAGCCAAGAGAAGCAATTCTGAGTACAGCATGATGTTCATCACTCATATTTGTCTTTGAGCTTAACCACCCATGAACTCTTTTCTGAGTCCTATTAGGAAAGGGAGGCACAAGTGAAAAAATGGAATGGGCTGCTTTTCAATTAACACTCTGTAAGATAAGTTGGCATCAACTACTTTAATACATATCTGTAAATGGCAGCAGAGGTGTATCTAAGGTATGGCAGGTATGGCACATGCCCTAGGTGGTGAAGGGTGGTGGGGTGGGCGTGGTGCCACTGAGCAGTTTCTATTAACCATTGCAGTTGCAAACACCAACTGTGAGTAGTCATTCAGCAAGTTAAAGCTAATACTTTCGTATTTGAGAGCCTCCACGGGTTAAGGCAGACTGTGTGATCTTGCCCTGCTGAGTGTAAAAAGAGAAGAAACTAAAAAAATTAACTTTGAGCACACTGTAGACAAATTTTCATCAGTGAAAGCAAGGAAGGCACAGTTGTAATTTTCACATAGTGGCATAATGTGTTAAGTACAAGATTAATGAACTTGACTCGCATTTTTGAGTTGATATTATGGTACAGTTATATAAGAGATGGGAGTCAGATGTTTGGACAGGGGCACAATTTCAGTGCTTGCCATAGGTATTATTTTCCATAGCACTTCTCTGAGTGATGGAACAAAGGTTTTTCCCCTCTTGTGTAGGTGACACAATGTGGATTTAGTGGTAAAAGTACTCCAGAGAACACTACGGCTTGGGGCCGCCTCAAATACTGGCCCATCAACAAGAGTACAATCTAATCATAGACAGTATTATTTAGAAGCAATAGTTTATTTATGTGAACCAGGCACCATACTTCTCCAGGTGGTGCTGGTGTAGAAGAAGATAATGTCGTGGATTGAATTGTGTTCCCAAAAAGTATGTGTCAACTTGGTTAGACCATGATTCCCAGTATTGTGGTACTGTGTGATTGTCCTTCATTTTGTGACTGTAATTTTATATTAAAGAGGATTAGGGTGGGACTGTAACACCCTTACTAAGGTCATATCCCTGATCTAATGTAAAGGGAGTTTCTCTGGAGTGTGGCCTGCATCACCTTTTATCTTACAAGAGATAGAAGGAAAGGGAAGCAAGCAGAGAGTGGGGACATCATACCACCAAGAATGCAGTACTGGGAGCAGAGCACTTCCATTGGAGCCGGGGTTCCTGTGTGGAGAAGCTCCTAGTCCAGGGAAAGTTTGAGGACAAGGAACTTCCTCCAGAGCCAACAGAGAGAGAAAACCTTCCTCTAGAGCTGACGTCCTGAATTTGGACTTCTAGCCTACTAGACTGTGAGAAAATACATTTCTCTTTGTTAAAGCCACCCACTTGTTCTCTTTCTGTTATACCAGCACTAGATAACTAAGACAGATGACAATAGTTGTGAGTCTACATGCAATAGCTGACAGAATGGCTTGTGGTTGCTATGATGCTGGAAGGTATGCTACCAGCATTTCGAATGCCAGCTGGGTCACCCATATTGGACAGTTTTCAGCAGACTTTCCAGACTAAGACAGACTATGAAGAAAGGCCTGAATATTTACTCCTGCAAATTAGCCAATGGAAACCTTATGGATAGAATGCTCCTTAGAAGGTACAATAGCAATACTTCATCTCGCTTACTTTGGACAACTCCTCAGAAAGAACGAATCATGAGAAAAGGAGGACATCATAGTTGGTAAATTAGAGAGTCAGCAAAAATGAGGCAGAACATCACTGAGATGGACTGACACAGTGCCTGCAACACTGGGCTCAAGCACAATTGTAAGGATGGTGCAGTACCAGGCAATGTTTTGTCCTATTATGTATAATGTCACTGTGAGTCATGGCTGACTCATTGACACCTAATAACAAAAATACATGTGGAGGTCGGCAGAAATAATTGTTGGAAAAAACACTTTTCTGGCTGTGGTAGGCAGAATAATGGCCCACCAAATATGTCCATGTCCGAAGCCCCAGAATCTGTTAATATGGCAAAAGGGACTCTGCAGTTTTGATTAAATTATGGACCCTGAGTTGGAGAGATTATCCTGGATTATCTGAGTGGATTCAACATAACCACAGGAGTCCTTGTAAATGAAAGAAACAGGAGGTGAGTCAGAGAAGCAGTTGCGATATTGCTGTTGTTGTTAGGTGCCGTGAGTCGGTTCATACTGATAGCGATCCTACGCACGATAGAATGAAACACTGTGCAGTCCTGCACCATCTTTACAATCGTTGTTATTCTTGAGTTCATTATTGCAGCCACTGTGTCAATCCACCTCGTTGAGGATCTTCCTCTTTTCCTAGAAGTAAAATTTGGAATGATGCAATTGCTGGCTGAAGGTCACAAGCCAAAGAATGAAATTAGCCTCTAGAAACTGGAAAAAGACACCCAGGTACTCCCCTAGAGTTTCTGAAGGAATGCGGCCCTTCTGACACTTCGACTGTAGTCCCGTGAAACTTATTTTGGATTTCTGACCTCAAAAAATGTAAGGTAATAAATCCGTGTTGTTTTAAGACATTAAATTTGTGGTAGTTTATTATAGCAGAAATAGAAAACCTATACGTTAGAAATACTGGGATATCAGATGAAGACAAGAGCCAACAAAACAAAGAAAGGGAGGGAGGGAGACAGAAAGAAAAAAAAGGGAGGGATGGATGGAAGGTAGTAGGAAGGAAGGGAGAGAGGGAGTAGAGAAGGAAAGACTGAGGGTAGGGAAGGAGGGAAGAAAGGGAGGGAGGAAGGAAGAAGCATGGTATTGAGAATGGTATGAGTCAGTAAGGACCTGTGAGAGGAAACCATGGTTAAGAAGAGGCCTGGGACAGACAGCATGGCTACTGATGCTGGCCTTGAGGTGATAGAATTTATTTAACTTCATAGAAGTTGAGCTATTCTTTAATGACTTCAGTGTGCTCATAATCTACCCCAGTTTTCTCTGGGCATTAGTAACATTTAACTCCTTAGGGCACTAAATGAGAAAGTAATGTGTGTTTATTGTCACTACTGCTTCTTGGTCTAAAATATATCAGTATTGTGCCTTTATTATTATTATTCCGAGAGTCAATTAAAAAAAAAAATCTAACCTTTCATGCTGCAGAATATACTGTATAATTTGTGTAAACATTTATTTTTGTATGTAAGCCAGGACTCTCCCAAATGAAATAATAATGCAAGTTTTAAATATGTAAATATTCTACAGTTTAACAAATTTAAAATATGTTTTCTTTATTAATGTATTTAATGCCTCAAAGACATTATACCACAGATAGTTCTAACTTCTGCTGTCTTTGCTTTACCAGCAACTTAGCAATTTTGAAATCTTTTCAAAGTGCCTGAGGAATAATTTTCATCAGGTTAGTAATGATCCCTGTACTTTCCAGCCCTTCATTCTGATGTTATTTTATCTATGATTATATTTTTAAGATAAAGTAGTTCAATAAATTTCATGATATTGTAGCATGAAAACCAAAAAAGAAGACCTGTACTTATTTAATGCTTTTGAAAATTGATTTAAGTCAATGGTTGAAATTCAGAGTAACGCCATGGTTCCATATATTATTTCCAAAGACTTCTTCAAGGTAGATGGAGGGAGGGTAAGCCATGGACCTCACTGCAGATATAGCTGGGCTTCAGATAACAATGGCAACGAGAAAACAAAATAGTCAAACAGAGATTGCCATCAATCTTACTATGCTGACTTAAACCAAAAAACAATAAACCAGTTGCCATCAAGTCCATTCTGAATCATGGCAACCCCTTGTGTTTCAGAGTAAAACTGTACTGCATAGGGTATTCAATGGCTTTGACTTTTGGTAAACGGATTGTCAGAACTCACTTCAGAGGTGCCTCTGGGTAGATTTGAATCACCAACCTTTTGACGATAGCTGAACTCTTAACTGTTTGTACCACCCAGGATCTCTCTCTCTGTATATACATAGATAGATAAATAGATACAGATGTATGCATATATGATGTTGTTGCCATGTGCCATCAAGTCTATTCTGACTCATAGTGACCCTACATAATTGAACTGCCTCATAGTTTCCTAGGCCATAATCTTTACTGACCAGATCGCCAAGTCTTTTCTCCTGCAGAGTGGCTGGTGGGTTCGAATCAGCAGCTTTTCAGTTAGCAGCTGAGCACTTAACCATTGCACCACCAGGGCTCCTTATATATGACTTACCAAAAAAAAGAAAGAAAAAAGCATTGCCATTAGACATCCCTAACTCTTAATATTTAGTATATAATACCCCAATAAATTTATTATTAAGTGTAACAATTATTAAGATTTCACCATCTATCAGTAAATTTATTGTACTGTGGTGGCTTGCGGGCTGTGAGGATGCTGGAAGCTATGTCACTGGTATTTCAAATATCAGCAGGATCATCCACGGTGGACAGGTTACAGTGGAACTTTCAGGTTAAGGCTGACTGGAAAGAAAGGCCTGGCAAGCTAATTCTGAAAATTAGCCAATGAAAACACTGTGGATCACAACAGAATACTATCTGGTAAAGTGCTAGAAGATGAGCCCCCTAGATTGGTAGGCACTCGAAATACACAGTGGCCACAACAATGGACTCAAGCATACCAACAATCGTGAAGTTGGTACAAGACTGGGCAATGCTTCCTTCTGATGTACATAGGGTTGCCATGAGTTGGAGCTGACTCGATAGCAAATAACAACAACAATAACATAATTTATATTGTTAATGCATATGAGAGACTATCAGGGAGAGAAAATGGCTTCAAGTTAATGTTCATCAACGGTTTGGATATGAATAGCTATGGGAATGATTAATGAAGATGTTTGCTTGAATTTTTAAAGCCCCTTATAATTTGCAGAATTTTTTACACGTATTAGCCAACTTACTCTTAACAATAACCTTGTGTAATATAGCTGGCATTGCAGTATCAATTTGCAGATACAGAAATAAAGGCTCTGGTAGTTTAAAAATACTATCTAATTAGCAAAACGAACTGAGCCAAAGCTCATTGTTTTTTCTACTACACAACATTAACTCCTTGAATAGCTATGAGATATGTCACAAACAATTTTTTGTGCACTTGCATCACTATCGTCGATGAGTGCTAGTAAATATTGCCTTAGAGCGCGATGACTAACAATTAAATTCCGAAGGTTTGAATCATACTTGCTTTGCCAACAACCTTACAGTGAGCTTCCAAATAGGAAAAAAAAAAAAAAAAAAACGTTGTATAGGACGTACATGAAGAATATCCACTATCTGGAGATTCAAATACCTAAAATCTAAGAAGTGGAACTCTTAAGTCTTGGGGTCTCAGAGGGATTATGGAAAGATGTATAGCACTTCACAGTGCTCCAAATACATAAGTCATTGAACACTAACAGCTCACACTGCTCAGTTTATTGAGCAGACACGATAAACAGAGAGGGTTAACCTGACTTGTATTACAAAACTACAATATTCACCAAAATTGTATCAACCGGCTAAAGAGTAAATGTGAAATACACAAAAGTAGAACAGATTGTGTGAGGTGCACTGAATGATCCTCTCATTTTCAAACACAAGTTAAATGATCATCCTCCTCGTTGAAAAATGAAGGGTAGAAAATATTCCTGCGATATACCATGCAGATTCTGCGTTATTTTCCAAATAAAGTCACTTAAGTCTCTAGATGCTTGACTAGTTTTAGTGACGGAACAGAATCTGTAGTTGACTTACTTTGAACTTGGGCCATAAATGACTGTATATACACAGATGCAAAGCAAAACATAGTTTAATGCATAGACTGAGATTTCAATAAGTGTATTTATTTTCAGATACAGTTCTTTATTCCAGTTGTTATTTCACATGCTAGGAGAAACCCAGTCATGTCATGTAAATAAAGCTGGTAGCTATTTTCTTTTTATTCCAATGGTTGGAATACTTCAAAGATAATTTATGTGAATTAGCAAATGTTCAGAGACTAAGCAATCCTGCAGAGAGACTGAGATGTTATCAAAGCTGTTTTCTGTTTTCTATTTGCTTTGCCATTTTCCTGTGCACTCTCTTGTAGGAGGAAACTTTAGGGCAATTCACTCGTCAATTTTAGAGGTTATTCAAGTAACTGTAAGTAAAAATGAAAGTCAATATATTTAATCATGTCCTTGGCTTTTATGATTTTAAATAGGTAGAAATGCACTGGGGATGGGGGAGTTCATTAAGTCTAAAGTATGCTTTCATGTTGAAAGTGCCATTGTTCCAAGTCATACAAAATAAATGATGTTCATGTGTTTTTAGTTAAATCACACCTCATAACCAACCTATCTTCCTCCCTTCCTTCTTTCTTTTCTCCCTTTCTTCCTTCTTCCCTTCCTCCCTTCCTTCTTTTCTTCCCTCCTTTCTCTTTTTTTTCAAGTTAGAGCAACATTTTGATCTAAGTATAGTCCATTTGGGTAGTCCCTGTGTGGTACAAATGGTAGGGTGCTTGGCTGCTAACAGAAAAGGTTGATGATTGAAGTCCACCCAGAGGTGCCTTGAAAGAAAGGCCTGGTGATCTATTTCCCAAAAAATCAGTCATTGAAAACCAGTGCAGTACAGTTCTACTCTGACGAGCCCACAGCATTCATCCGTTATTATTTATCTGAACACTAACTTGTTTCAGGGATATGTCCTGGCGGGAAGTGGAGAAGTAGTCTTGTACAATAACAGGAAAGTGACATTATCCTTTGGGTCCTATTTGGAAATTTTGAATACCATGGCCATATTTGAATAAAACTGATAAAGCAGTTAACCTTATAATTTTTCTCAGATTTGTTTTTTGGTAGTTAAGGTGACAATTTGATGACCTGTCCCATCGGTTTTCCATTTTTTCAAGGCAAAAGAAAATTAATCTAAGAACTTAATATCTTTGCCCATCTGCTCCACTACTCCATGTGCTTGCTGATATTTACTTATCACCCTTTTTGCTACTAGTTGACTAACTCCTACACATTTTTAAGGATTTGCATCGTGCATCACTTCCTCTGTGAAGTTCTCTATAACTGACCTCACACCTTCCCCATCCCAAAGTAACCAACTGTGTCACCAACTGAAAATGGATGTTTATACACTTATAGTCTGATATAGACATGTCAACACATGTACATATAACATATATACACATACACACTTACCCATACGCTCATACTCACACATCCTCATTTAGAAATTAGATTCAGTAACACGTAATAGAAAAAAAAAAGTGCCTAAAAATAAGTAGGAGTGAATTCTATTCTTCTGTAACAAGAAGCTTAGGTGTTGGTAGCTCAGAGCAGGCATGTCAGCTCAAAGATGTCTGTTCCAACGTTTCTGAGAAGCTCTTGCCTTCCACCCTCCGCCCCTACCACAGTCAGTCCCAAGGTGGCTGTTGGTGCAGGGTAGATAGGCACTGAAAGCAAACGTTTTAGAGAAATCACAAGACTACTACTTATAACTCATCGGTCATAAAATGTGTCATATAGAATTTCCAAGGACATGGAAAGTCTCCCTTCTGTACAATGTTCCTAATAAAAATCATCCACATAGGTAGGCTATAAGAACAAAACAAATCTCTCCCTCCATCTTTCTTACACAAACACACACACATGCACATGTACATACACACTCTCAAAAGAAAAGAAATGAAAAAAAAAATCATAAACAAGGTACCCATGAAAGAGAGGTAGGGGAACAGTAGAAGCAACCCGAATGAAAAGTAGTGGCATCATGACAGCTAATTAGCAAGATTAAAATTAATCAGTCTAATTCAGAACAGGAGGCAATGGTCTTTTGAAAATATGTCATTGAGAAAAAGAAATTAAAATCTTCTATAAAATGTTTTAAAATACTCTATTTATGAAAGAACACATAAGCTTCTCATTATACAGGAAAAAAAGCAATTAAAAATATATGGTAAACAACTAGCTATTTAGAAAGTCCAAGTATGAAGCAAGTGAAAACATTATATAATTTTGTGCAATTTAACTAATGTACCAAAATAGGATTTCGAAAACACAAAACTAAATCTGCACTGTTCATGATATTGAGAAAGGAGGTGAGATCAATATATTCCCAGAATGTATATATAATCTATTTTTTATTACAGTATATACTAAATTTAAATGTTTTTTACAAGATGTATTTGCTTATTTGTTCATTTGGCTACCTTTTTCTAGAAGCTATACGTTATTTTCAAAAATGAAATGAATTGCCCTAGGGCAATCACTTTACAAAGAGACTAAGATTATATATATTTCTTTGATAAATTAAAAAAAAATAAACAGGCTTTGCTATTTGAGTCATTAACTAAGATAAATGAGTAAATATTAGCTTTTAATACTTATATTTTATACTCAGATACATAGCTTACACAAATTCTTGCAAATATAAGCCAGAACATATATGCTTTCTGTCAGATTGTGGTACCGTGGTGGCTTGAGCGATGCCGGAAGCTATGGCACTGATATTTGAAATACCCATAGGGTCACTCATGGTAGACTGGTTTCAGTGGAGCTTCCAGAATAAAACAGACTGGAAAAAAGGCCCTGGATCCCGTGGAGCAGTTGGGTGGGTTCCAAGGGCCAACCTTTCGGTTAACATCCAAATGCTTAACTGTTGCACCACCAGGACTCGTGGACCTAGTAGTGCCCATTAAATTTTCAACGTTTATTTGCTATTTTTTTCTAAATCTTGTTATGCAATTTTTAAAAAATTGTTATTCTTTCTTGTTATGTTATTGTTGTTGGTAGGGGTATAATTTCTGAAGAACTTCAGATTTACTTCGTCGAGGTGAAAGAAAATAGAACTGAAATTTTTATTGGATATATGTAAGCCTTTTGCTAGACATGTCAAAAGGATTTCTGGCTGCCACGTGTAATTGTCCCCCTCTTAACTGAAATCCCTCTTGTAACATAGTAAATTGCTCTATTTTAGAGAATGCTGGTCAGAGTTAAATTTGGATAAAGCCACCATATCCTTGGGCTGGATATTATTACTCCATTCAAATAGAAGCAATAATATTTGCGTAATTCACATAGCACTAATAACAACTGAGTTTGTAACTTTTACTGCATTCATTGCTCATTTGAAAAGGAGCTCACAGAGAGTATTGACCAGGAAAGAACTAGAATAATATTAGTAATAACCTTAATTATAAGAATAACTTTTTGTGCACTTATTATATGCTAGGTCTTGTGCACTTTGTCTCACCACTATCTCCTATAATTCTCATAACAATGTTACACATTTAAATAAACCTATTACTATTCCCTTTAATATATGAAACATGCAAAATTTACAGCATATAATCTCTCAAATGTGTAATATTTAAAAGCATGGATTTCAGGGTGATCTGCTTGCTATCAAATCCTATCACTCTATAATTCTGTTAAATAGTTTTTAAATCTCCCGGAGCCTCAGCTTCTTTATATGAAAAATGGAGAAAATAAGAGTTCCTTCGCTTCAAAGATTTGTTGTGGGATTAAAGTGTATTTTGCCTATAAAACATTAGTTCCATGAATTGTATTTAAAAAACACTCAGTAAGTACAGAGAAACCTGTGAAAGCTAGAACTCTTTAGGGCTGCCTTCTTTTTCCAGGTTTTGGAAGTTTTCTGTCTTTGACAGGGTGCATTCTTACCACCACTTTTCTATCCTATTAGTGGCAAATACTCGAATTTTCCTTCTCTGACAGGTTTCTGCATTATAGCGTTTCCAGCTTTCCCAGGTTTCACTGTATACAAATATGTATGGACTAAATTGGGGTTACTTTTTAGAATATGGATGTTATAGGCTGAAAAATGGCTCCAAAATATATTCAGATCGAATCCCTGGAACCTGTGAATGTTACCTTATATGGTAAAAGAAGCTTTGCAGCTGTGATTAAGGATTTGGAGATTAGATTATCCCAGATAAGTCCGACTTAATCAAAATCCTTAAAAGACGGAGGTAGAGGGAGATGCAAATACAGAGACAGAAGGTAATGTGAGGACTGAAGCAAGCTGCTATTCCACTGGTGTTGAGGATGGAAGAAGGGGCCACTAGCCAAGGAGTGCAAGGAGTGTAGCTGTAGAAGCTGTGAAAGGTAAAGAAATGAATTCTTTCCTAGAGGCTCTGGAGGGATCATGCCCCTGTTTACACCTTAATTTCTGATTCTGACCTCCAGAACTGTAAAAGCATAGATTTGTATTTTTTTAAGCCACCAAGTTTATATAATTTCTTGCAACAACCATAGAATTCAAAACAATGGATATACACATTTCATGTTGGAATATTCCTTGGTATTTCATAATTTTTGCTGGGATGGTATACACTGTTTGGATGTTGTTATAATTTCTAGCCATTTGTTTATGGCAAAAATGTAGCTATGTTATTTTCAATATGTTTTGTATCCAGGGATTTTAAACATTTTCTTATCAATACTGAATTATTTCTATTTATTCTCTTGAGTTTCTCAGGGAAGTTATCATTTTAAAAATCATTTCCTCTTTCTAATCAATGTAGTGCTTTTTTTTTTTTTGAAGAAAATATATTGGCTATAATTTCCTGCAAGATGTTACTAAATTGCAGTAATAAATTGGTATTCATTAATTTTTTTTCCATTTATCCTGGAAACACTATCTTTAAAATAATTCACCAATATATGATTGAGTAACCTTGGGTAATGTAGTCTTTCTCATCTTTAGGAATGTTTTTATTCTGTTTTTGATTATTGCTCATTCTCCTTCTGTTTAGATTCCTTCTTAAGTAACATCAGTTTTCTACAACTTCACTCTTTCTCATAATTGTCATTTTTCTGCCTTGTGCACAAGAATACTCAACAGTTTCTCTTTGTTTTAATGTGACTTTTCTTTCTGTACTCCTATTTGCTGATTATAATATTTGATATGCTTTTATAGCTTTTCATTCTTACAGTCTAACATTAACTCTGCCAGCTCACTTTGTATCTTTTGTCTTATTATCTTGCCTTAGACCATATTGCATACAGTTTAGCTTTTCTTTAGATTTTAAAGCAAAAGCTTTTTAAAAGCTAGTTCTGACACTTACCTTATTTATTTTTAAGTAAATTATTCCTTTGCATTTAAATGCCTCTTTCTACTTAATTGAATGAGTCCAGTATAATCCAACATTTGTGCTTCCTAGTAAACAAGATGTTTGCAATATCCTTCACATTCTACTTAAATGCAATTATCACTCACTTCTCAGCATTTATGCTGGATGTCCACCACAGACAATTTTCTATTATGTAGTTATCAGTACTACTGTAATGATATATATTATGATGTTAACTGTTCATATGTTAATTCAAATGAATTTGGAGCCTATTGTGTGGCACATATTGAACAATCTGCTGGGGGAAAAAAATAAATAAGACTAAGCTACTGAATCTCATATACTTTATCCCTTTCTATATGCTGCCTTTTTTTTTTAAAGTTTCAGATTTTTCTTTCTTTTTCTTTTTTAGTATAGGAGACACACTCTAACCATCAACTACCATGGATTGTATGTAATCTGTATTACTATTTTCTTTTTTTTTCCTAAATGAAAGCTTAGCCCAGTCCAAAGTCTTATATTTCAAAATATTAAATATCACTAGAAATAATTCACTGTCATTTTGATCTTTTCAATTATGTATGAAACAGCTTGTCTGGTTTTCTTCCTAGCCAGATTATCCTTTCAGACCCTGCTTAACCAACATCAAATTTTGAAAGACCATAGTAAGAAGATTTATATTAGAAAAGACCCATACTGGCCCATATGAATATGACTTGTCAGCATCCTATTACAAGCCCAAATACATCATGACTGATATTATTTAAAGCAAAGTATAAATCTGGGTTATTATTCTCAGTATGTTACTACTATAAACACAAGCACACACACACACCCAAGCACACATATATGTATTTACATACACATAGAGCATTTTTTTTTTTTTTAAGCATATAGGCAGTCCCTGGGTTACGAACATCTGACTTAAGGACAGCTCTTACTTGTCCTATAATGTTCTGTAAATTTGCATTCACCTTGAAACAACTGAGCCAACCTCTACTTACAATAAATTCTTCATCAAAGTTACCATCACTTGCTGTACATGTAGCTTCTAAATCATTGAAAAGCCTTCAAGACTTTTTTTGCACTAAAGTAAGGTTAAATAAGAATCACATGCACCGGTTCCAACTAACCTACAAATTCGACCTAAAGACATAAAGACAAACTCACTAACAGATCACTTTTGTAACCAGGGGAGTGCCTCTCTCTCTCTCTCTCTATATATATATATATATATATTTGAAAAACCTACTGCCTTCAAGTCAATTCTGATTCGTAGTGACCCCATAGGACAGACTGGAGGAAGACTCATTAACAACGAGCGTTATGCAGATGACACAACCTTGCTTGCTGTAAGTAAAGAGAACTTGAAGCACTAACTGATGAAGATTAAGACTACAGGATTCAGTATGGATTACATCTCAACATAAAGAGAAAAAATCCTCAAACTGGACCAATAATCAGCATCATGATAAATGGAGAAAAGGTTGAAGTTGTCAAGTATATCCTTTAACTTGGGTCCACAAAAAATGCCCGTGGAAACAGCAGTCAAGAAATCAAACCACGTATTGCACTGGGCAAATCTGCTGTAAAAGACCACTGTAAAGTGTTGAAAAAGAAAAATGTCACTTTGAGGACTAAAATGCACCTGACCCAAGCCATGGTGTTTTCAATTGCCTCATATGTATGTGAAAGCTGGAAAATGGGCAAGGAAGACCAAAGAAGAATTGACACCTTTGAATTATGATGTTGGAGAACTTTTGGTTAGCAGCCTAGCTCTTAACCACTGTGCAGCCAGGGCTATGGCTGCTAACAAAAAAGTCTGCAGTTTGAATCCACCAGCCACTCTCTGGAAACCTTATGGAGCAGATCTACTCTGTCCTAAAGGGCTGCTGTGAGCCAAAATCAACTTTAAGGCAATGGGTTTTTTATATACTAGTAGAAATCAGTATGACTAGTTTTAATGGTACATCTGAAATACTGTTTAGTATAATGAAAATACATGTTTCAGTTTAATGTTTATATACAAAAAGAGATGATATTGAAATGACTGGAGAAGCCAATTAAAATTGAAAAAACAGTGGAACAAGTCAACATCATTTCACTTTTGATGTAAATCTCAGGGACTTAGAAGACTCTCATAGTTTATCCAAATAAACATAGCTCTGAAAGATTTCCTTAAGACAATAATATTTAATGAAGGTTATAAACTTAGTTTATTGACTTAATCATTCCATAATGTTGTTCTTAGGTGCTGTTGAGTTGGTTCTGACTCATAGTGACCCTATATACAACGGAAGGATACACTGTCTGGAACTGCACTATCCTTACAATCATTTCTCTGTTTGAGCCCATTGTTGCAGCTCTGTATCAATTCATCTCCTCAAGGGTCTTCCTCTTTTTCTGTGACCCTCTGCATGATTTTGTACAGACATTCCAAAATGTTTTACCATACTTTATATACAATGTAAGAATTTTATATATTATATTTTTATTATGTGCATTCATAAGTAGAAATAGGGCATATACGTTTTCTCAGAATACGCTATTATTGCAAAATCTTGATTGCCAAATGTGAAAAATTGTGTGCTGTGTTGACAGAAGTAATTTAAAGAGCAACATCACACTGCTAAAGCATCAGAGCCAAGTGAAAGTGTTTTATTAATCCATGTAATACATTTTTAAAAACATCACTTGAAGGCTCCATTTCATTTCCTTACATTTAAATTGAGCATTTGACAGCAAATGCCTCTTGCACATTACTGTCAATTAAGGTGGAGACTATTGAAATTATCCCGAATTGTAGTTCTTTAAGTGGCAGGGGGGAAGGGATGAAGGATGAAGGGAACTTCATATTTTAAATCACACAGAAATTTTTTTCACTTTATTAGTGTGTGAGCATTAATTTTAAAACATAAAACTGTTATATTTTATGTCCTATAATAACAAATAATGTTTATCAACACATATATATAATTCTATTTTTATAAAACAAACTAAAGCTGAGTCTATGTTCCCATTGCTTTGAGAAAAATTTTCATCAAAAAATGTCTTTGTTGTGGCTTTCTCTCCAGTCTCTCCCCTGGTCATCTGAAGATCCAGGTTCTTGAGATTTTGATCCTCTTGAGTTTTGTCTTTGACCTACACTGATCAGCATAATATGCTCTGCCCAAGACTGCTTAGTCCTGTAAAGCTGGCAGGTATAGTTGCTTTCTTGCCATAGTTTCCATTTGGAAGTTCATTGAGGAAAATATTCAGCAAGTCCACCCTCTCATTATGAACTGTTAACATCTGTCTCCCACTCATGGCTTCCCCCAGCCCACTTCAAAATACTACCAGTCTCCTGATCACATACACAAAAATTTTTTACCTCTTATAAAAAAAAAAAAAAACTTATATATAATTTGGGGATAAAGAAAATCTCAGATCTCTGGATGAGTGAAAAGAAAAAAAAAAGGTTCCCTTTCTGATACTTCCAAAGCTGTGATAAGAGATTAATCTTCTAATACGTTTTCTGACCGCATGCATGTTACTTGGTGCAGAGTTGCAAGTCAGTTTACTTTTGTTTGGAAAAAAAAACAAAACAGTTTTATTGCTGATATTTAGGTAATGAACATTTTTTTTCTCCTATAAAATTTATAAAGAAAATAAGTATGTTTTGCAAAAAAAATGAAAAATAATGTAGCATTTTTATGTATATATGACAAGGAGCTTGTGGAATTTCATTGTGTAAATGATGTAAGTGTATGTCAGTTATCAGCTTATTCAGCTTGCTTTACCCTTGTGTTAAATATTTTTCTTTAATAAGCCAAAGTTTTACCAAATCAGGTATAGAAATAAAGCAGCTATTTCACTTATGCAATGGACGTGAGAGAGGCCATGTCAATAGACTTAAGGTAATCATGGAAAACTGCCAAGAGGAAATGCCTGGGACTGCAAAAAATTATAGTTGGTTGGGATGATATAAACAGAAACAAAAGCAAAAACATTAACTGCATCCACCAATATGAAATTGTGACTTTTTTCTGATGTCCGGTTTCCACATTTCCCTGACCTCTGAAAATTCAGTGCTGTTGAAATATTTTGACCTATGTTTAATCACCCATTTCATCTGCAATATCAGATTCTTTTGTCTGCTCTACATCTAACAGATGTCATCCTTCCAAGACACTTCCTTATCCTTAATTTTTTAAATGAAGGTTTGCCAATCCACCCTACCCCCATTTTTGATCTAAATAAACAAAGTTGGGGATAGAGCTCCAAAATTTATGCCAGCGTGATTGCAGATGAAAGACCTACTTGTTCTTTTTTTCCCTTTATAACCAAGCTATTTAATATCTTACCTAGAGTACATGCTTGATTTTCTTAGAGTGTTGGTGTCTATCTGTGTTTTACTTTTATTTCTTTGGGAAACATATGTTTACATTGATTTAAAATATATATATATTTTAAATACAGAGTTATAGAGGTGATGTCTTATGAATGAATACCACATGAACTCTAGGGTCAGGCAGTATGAGTTGATTTCTAAAATTTTTACTTACCTGTTGTGTGACCTTGGGCACATTGCTTATCCTTTTTGGGCCTCTCCATCAAAAAATGGGCATAATAGTAGTTTCTTCCTCAAGGACCTATTGTGAAGACTTGGTGAAATAATATTTTTAAATTGGAAGAGTTTTTGGCATAGAATATGCATCAATAAAATATTTCATATTGTTATTCTTGCTTAATCTTAACTCAGAATATCAGAGATATATTGAACAATTTTCATATTTGCATTACCTTGAATGTTATGTCTGCCTTTGTTTTTATTTAAAAAAATACATGTATATTTCACCAAAAATTAAGTAAAAATTATTTGGGGAAAAATCACATGTTTAATACAGGGAAAGTAGGGGACAGAAGGTAAGATTTATCAAGCGGTCAGGCTTACAGTGAATTATAAAGAAAAAAATGCCTCTTGCTGTCGAGTTAATTTTAACTCATAGTGCCCTATAGGGCAAATTAAAACTGCTCCATGAGGTTTCCAGGGAGCAGCTGGTGGATTCGAACTGCCAAACTTTTGGTTAGCAGCTAAGCTCTTAACCACTGTAACACCTCTGTGGTGAACTATAGTTAGCTCAAATACATTGCTAATAAAATAGACCACCAAAAAAGTAGATTTATTGATTTGTCACACACTTGCAAAATAATTACTGTAGACAAAAACTTAAGAACTTACTGTTTTCTGCATAACACAGGACCCAATCCAGATTCATTTCTAATATATTTCTAAATAAAAAAAAAAAAAATGGTGAAAATATGCACAGCAAAGGATACAGGACTTCAACAAGTTTTTCATGTATAATTCAATGGCATTGTTTACATTCTTCAAACTGTGTTTTACTGCTCTCCATATCCTTTTTCAACTTGTTCCACCATCATTAATATAAACTTAGTATCCTCTAAGCTTCTATCTAACCTTTTGAAATGCTGTTGTCAGTTTGATCCCACATCAATAAATTTTGAAAAGAGTTCAATGCTCAAGGCAGGCATACTTGACTAATTAAAGTGAAACTGTTGTTTGGTTCAAAGCAGACTCCTGGAGAAATTTTGGTTTGAGGTTTAAGGTTTAAAGATTGTATCAGGGCCATAGTTTCAGGGGTTCATAAAGCCTTAACAGCTCTAGAAAGTCTGGATTCTACAGAGAAATTGAAATTCTATTCCCCCTCTCACCTTTTCATTAGGATATTTCTATAAGTCAGAACTGGCTCAACACCACCGCCAACAACATAGAATCTTAGATCAAAACATTTAGTAAAGGTAGCTGGGCACTATACATTTGTTCCAGTCTTTTTTTTTTTTTTTTTCATGGCACAGGAGGCAGATGTTCATGATGGCATCATTTCTTCCTCGTATTCCTGGTCCTCTTTCTTCCTCTGCTACTCCAGGTGAATGGAGCTCTACTGTCATAGTTTGGATGACCACTTGCAAGTGTCTAAGATCCCAGGCAGTACATGTAGAACTAGAAAATAGAACGGAAGCACTGAAAAAGAGTATTAGGCCAGCTGACTGAGGTGTCTCATGAGATTGTGATGCTAAACTTCCAAACCAAGAAAATAAATTCTAAGAGGTGTTTGGTTATACAAGAGTAGAATTAGGAGTTGCTTTCTGTCTTGCTTTTATTTTTTTTTAAATGTGTATTACACAAAGTTTGTCAATACATTTTTCAGATGTGCAACTTAGTGCTATCAATTACATTAATATGTCGTGCAATTCTTATTCTTAATCTGTGCCATGTTTCCCAATACCACAAACAGAAATTCACCACTTCCCCCAAAATGGCTCCCCTTCCGCCCAGCCCCTGCCACTGGTAACCAACAATAAACTTTATTATGCAGCCAGAAAGGGAAATGAAGCCCTGATAATGCTACAACTTGAAGAAATTTTGCTTACTGAAACCAGTCAATCAGAAAAGGACCAATGCTATATGATCTTACTTATATAAAATGACAAGAATAGGCAGTATATAGAGATAAATGGTAATATTTTAAAATAGTCTATGAGCTTTAAGAAACATGCATAATATCTAAAGGCACAATGTAATTACAAAGTTGAGAAAAATCATGTTTAACAGAAAGTTTTACCAATAAATCTTCAATTTGCATTTAATGCACCACCATAAAAACTTGCAATGATACCCTCTAAAAGCAGAACTCAGCAGCTAATATCAAAACACCAAAGTAATGGTAGAACTGGAGATTGTGAATTCAGTGGAGTTCATTGTATTTTATGGTTTGTTCTAAAAAAAATATATATATGTATGTATGTATGTATGCACATACATAGTCTTTAGAAATCCATTCCAAATTGTTTTGCTTGTGACTTGCTTTGTTTTTACTAACAATCACTGAAATACGGTTATTATGCCATTTTTTTCTCACAGTGCAACCCTATTTTTTCTAGAAGTATAATTTAATTGTAGTGAAATATATAGATCTAAATTAGGTAGTTCGAACAGTTTTAAAAGGTACATAATATACCTGTGTGCCCCTTACTCTTATCAAGATATAAAACATTTTCATGACCCCGGAAAGTGTCCTGGTGTCTCTTCCATGTCAATCACTGTAGCCCACTAGAAGGAACCACTGTCCTGATTTCTATCACAATAGATTATTCTTACTCATACCGGAACTTCATAGAAATCATACAGTATATCCTCTCATGTCCAGATTCTTTAACTTGGCATAATTTTTTTTGAGATTCATGCATGTTGTTGTGTGCTTCAATGTTGTTGTTAGGTGCAGTCAAGTTGGTTCCAACTCATGGTGACCTTATAAACAACAGAATGAAAACCCTGGTGACATAGTGGCTGCTAACCAAAAAGTTGGCAGTTCGGATGCACCAGGCACTCCTTGAAATCACTATGGGACAGTTCTACTCTGTCCTGTAGGGTTGCTATGAGTCGGAATCCACTGGACAGCAATTTTTTTTTTTTTAACAACAGAAGAAAACACTGCCATGTCATGCACCATCCTCGCAATCATTGTTAGTGTGCCTAAATAGTATGTTTCTTTTTGTACCACTTTTTGTATCTCTATTCTCCTGTTGCTGTGTATTCTATTTCTGGTTTTCAGGATTGTGAATAAGCTAGTACAAGAATTTTTGTGGACGTGTGTTTTTATTTGTCTAGTATTAATGACACAATAGATATGTATATTAATTTGCTGGATCATATGGTAGGTGCATATTTTGCTTTATTAGAAATGGCCGGAAATTTTTCCAAAGTGGCTGCACCGTTTTATTCTCTCATAGATAATGGAGGAGAATCCTGGTTGCTCTACATACTCGTCAACATTTTGAGTTGTAAGTCTTTCATTTCAACTATACTACTGGGCATATGAAGATATCTCACTATTGTTCTAATTTGAATGCATCTAATGAATAATGATTTTATGCACTTTTCATCATGATAGAAGACACATGAAGTGTCTGTTCAAGTCTTTTGCTCTTTTTAGGGAGACACGTTTTTAGTTTTGCCATCAAATCTATTCCAACTCGTTTTATTTTTGAGTTGAGTGGGAGCCCTGGTGGCACAGTGGCTAAGAGCTTGGCTGTAAATCAAAAGGTCTGCAGTAAGAATTCACCAGCTGGTCCTTGGAAACCCTATGGGTTCTACTCTGTCTTATATGGTTACTATGAGTAGGAACCAACTGGACGGCACATAACAGCAACAACAACAAATTGCATTGGGTCCTTTTTTATATATTAAAAAAAAAAAGATCTTTATAGGCTATAAACATTGGGAACTATAACAGTTTGACTTGCCTGTTCATTTTCTTAAAGCTATCTTTTGACATATATTTCTAAAAAAAATTTGATCATGTCCAATTTATCCTATTTCCCTTTTCATGCTTTGCAATTTTTGTGTTTTTTTAAGAATATATTTGACATATTAATGTAATAAATATTATATTTTAAGAAGCTTCAAAATTTAGGTTTTATGTTTAGCTCTAGAACCCTCTTAATTTCACTTTTTTTTTGTTTGTTTATGTAGAAAGGTAAGAGTTAAGATTCGTTTTCTTTTTCTATTCCCAGTTCTTCCAGACCATTCTTTCGAAAGATTGTCCTTTCCCCATTAAATTACTTTGACCAATTTGTTTAAAACTGATTGGCTACAATATATGTGGGATTATTTCTGAACTTATTATTCTGCCTTGAAATCAGTAGTTGTTATTGCTGTTTTCAGGTGCCATCCAGTCATTTCCAACTCATAGCTATCCTGTGTACAACAGAATGAAAAACTGCCCAGTCCTGCATCATGCTCACAATTGTTGTTAAGCTTGAACCCATTGTTGCAGCCACTGTGTCAATCCACCTCGTTGAGAGTTTTCCTCTTTTTTGCTGACCCTCTACTCTATCAAGCATGATGTTCTACTCCAGGCATTGGTCACTCCTGATAACATGTCCAAAGTATGTGGGACAAAGTTTCCCCATCTTTGCTTCTAAGGAACATTCTGGTCGTACTTCTTCCAAGACAGACTTGTTTCTTCTTTTGATACTCCATGGTATATTCAATATTCTTCACTAACACCATAATTCAAAGGCACCAATTCTTCTTCCATCTTCCTAATTTTCCAGCTTTCACATGCATATGAGGCAAGTGAAAACACCCTAGGTTGGCTCAGGCGCATCTTAGACTTCAAGGAGACATCTTTGCTTTTTAACACTTTAAAGAGGTCTTTTACCCAGGTTAGCCCAATGAAATACATTGTTTGATTTCTGAACTGCTGCTTCCATGGGTGTTGATTGTGGTTCCAAGTAACATGAAATCCTTGATGACTTCAATCTTTTCTCAATTTATCATGATGTTACTTACTGGTCCAAATTGAGAATTTTTGTTTTCTTTATGTCGAGGTGTAATCCATACTGAAGGCTATAGTCTTTGATCTTCATCAGTAAGTGCTTCAAGTCCTCTTCACTTTCAGTAAGCAAGGTCATGTCATCTGCATAATGCAGGTTGTTAGTAAGTCTTCCTCCAATCCTGATGACAAGTTCTTCTTCATATTGTCCACCTTCCCTGATTATTTGCTCAGCATACAGATTGAATAAGTATGGTGAAAGGATATAACCCTGATACACACCTTTTCTGGCTTTAAACCATGCACTCTGTTCAAATGACTACCTCTTGATCTATGTACAGGTTTCTCATGAGAACAATTAAGAGCTCTGGAATTCCCATTCCTCACTACATTATCCATAATTTCTTATGATCCACACTGCCCAATATTTTTGCATAGTCAATAAAACACAGGTAAACATCTTTTTCGTATTCTCTGCTTTCAGCCAGGATCCATCTGAAATCAGTTTGTATGAATTTCATATTTAATATTTTTTTCAAGATTGTATTGGCTATATACGTCCTTTTATTTCTCTGTTAATTATAGAATTAGTTTGTTAATTACTATTAAAACCCTGCTAGAATTTTGATGGACCCCTGGTGGTACACCAGTCATTCCACTGGAGAAAGATTTGACAGTCTGCTTCTAGAAACTATATGCAGCAGTTCTATTCTATCCTATAGTATAGCTATGATTTAGCATCAACTCAATGGCAATGGCATTGATTTTTTGTTTTTATTGGATCACATGCCTGGGACCTCTAAAAGTTTGATGACCTTCAATATTGCTTGATTCGGAGGCTCAGCCTAACCTCGAATGTATTCTATAATCTGTTTTGAAAGTTACATTTCAAAACCAACCATAGATCTCTTCTATTGGTCTCCTTAAATCCTTCACTAGGTCCTGCTGCCTAAAGATAAGGCCAAAACTTGTACTCATGTTGTCCAAGGGCCTTTAATATGTTGCATCCTTATAATCATTAAGATGTAATATGCATTCTCATCTCCACTCTTTTGAACATCATATTTCCTTTGCCTAGCAATCTCTTTTTTCTCATCTATTCCAGCTGAAATCCTCCAGAGTTTTTATTGAATAGTTTTACTAGTAAATTTTCTATGAATCCTTGCCAGACTCATATTAACAAAGTCATTCATTTCTTTTCATCTTTTCTACAGTAGGACCTCCTGCACTGAAGTGTTGGTGCAAGCATCACATTGTACCATGATTACTTTTATTTCCCCCAATTTTCTTCCTTCTTAAATTTTCAGACATGAGTATCATATCCTCTACATTTTATATGTTTTGAATGAGTATGTCACTAAAAAGACAGGAAAGAAAGAAAAGACCAAAATGGATGTCAGAAGAGACTCTGAAACTTGCTCTTAAATGTAAAAGAACTAAAGCTAATTGAAGTAATAATGAAGTAAAAGAGCTGAGCAGAAGATTTCAAATGGTGGCTTGAGAAGATAAAGTAAAGTATTATTATGAAGTGTGAAAAGACCTAAAGTTAGAAAACCAAAAAGGAAGAACACCCTCAGCATTTCCAAGCTGAAAGAACTGAAGAAAAAAATCAAGGTTCAATCTCCAATATTAAAGGATTCTATGGGCACAATACTGAGTGATGCAGGAAGCTTCAAAAGAAGATGGGAGGAATACACAGAATAACTGTACCAAAAAGAATTGATCGACATTCAACTATTTCAGGAGGTACCATATGATCAAGACTTGATGGTACTGAAAAAAGAAGTCCAAGCTGCAATGAAGGCATTGGCAAAAAGCATGGTTCCAGGATGTAACGGAATACTAACTGAAATATTTCAACAAATGGATGCAATGCTGGAAGTGCTCATTCCTCTGCACCAAGAAATTTGGAAGACAGCTACTTGGTCAACCGAATGAATCAGTCCATATTTGTGCCCATTCCAAAGTGAGGTGATCAAACAGAATACAGAAATTATAGAACGGTATCATTAATATCAGACACAAGTAAAATTTTGCAGAAGATAATTCAAAAACGGTTGCAGTGCTGCATTGACAGGGAACTGACAGAAATTCAAGCCAGATTCAGAAGAGGATATGGAAAGAGAGATGTTACTGCTGATGTAAGATGAATCTTAGTTGAAAGCAAACAATTCCAGAAAGATGTTTAACTATGTTTCATTGGGATTGCAAAGACATTTGACTGTGTTGATTATGAAAAAATTATAGATAAGATTGTGAAGAACTGGAATTCCAGAACATTTAATTGTGCTCATGAGGAACACGTACATAGACCAAGAGGCAGTCTTTTGAACAGAACCTATGTGGCTTAAAATCAGGTAAGGTGTGTGTCGGGGTTGTATACTTTCACCATACTTATTCAGCGTGTATGCTGAGCCAATAATCCGAGAAGCTGGAATATACGAAGAAGAATGCAGCATCAGAATTGGAGGAAGACTCATTAAGAACCTGAGTTATGTAGATGACATAACATTGCTTGCTGAAAGTGAAGAGGATTTGAAGCACTTACTGATGAAGATCAAAGACCACAGCCTTCAGTATGGATTATCCCTCAACATAAAGAAAACAAAAATCCTCACATCTGGACAAATAAGCAATATCATGATAAATGGAGAAAATATTGAAGGTGTCAAGGCCTTCGTTTTACTTGGATGCACAATCAACACTCACAGAAGCAGCAGCCAAGAAATCAAATGACATATTGTAATGGGCAAATCTGCCACAAAAGTCCTCATTAAACTTTAAAAAATAAAAAAAAAAAAAGATGTCACTTGGAGGACTAAGGTGCTCCTGACCAAAGCCATGGTTTTTTCCATTGTTTTGTATACATGCGAAAGCTGGAGAATGAATAAGGAAGATTGAAGAATTGATGCCTTTGCATTATGGTGTTGGCAAAGACTGTTGAATATACCATGGACTGCCAGAAGAATGAACATACCTGTCTTGGAAGTAGTACCGTCAGAATGCTCCTTAGACGCGAGGATAGTGAGAGTTGGTCTCAAGTACTTTGGATGTGATATCAGGAGGGTCTAGTCCCTGGAGAATGACATCACGCTTGGTAAAGTACAGGGTCAGCGGAAAAGAGAAAGACCCTCCACTAGACAGGTTGACACATTGGCTGTAACAGGGCAGTGTTTTGTTCTGTTTTACCCAGGGTCGCTATGAGTAGGAAACAACTCAACAGCAGCGAACAACAACATATGGGCTATTTGTGTGAAGGAATGGATGAACTACAGGAAGGAAATGTATTTCTCTTGGACTGAGGTCAAAACACAGCTGTGTATCCTAGGAGATAAAAATCCACATTAGGTGTGCAAGCATGCACGCACACTCACATAGACACACACACACACAGATACCTCTCCCTAATATCTGTGACATTGTGTTTATTTTCTAGAAGACTAAATAAGGCTCTTAAAGAATTAAAAGCAATGATAAATTCTTTTTTTTTTTTTTTTTTGTAAAACACTGGTTTGTTCCTGCAGGGTTTTAGTTTACCGTTATATCACAATGTCCATTATCCCTACTAGATGAAAATAATTGGCCCTGATTTTGAAAACTAGCTCATAATAATGAAATTAATGCCACTTTCAATATAGGTTTCAAGCATTATAAAATGAGACCTCACTAATCTCTAAATAAAAATAAGGCAATCAGACAGCTTTGCATTTCAAAGGGACTGGCACAGCTGGCAGTTTGACCAACATACATGTGGGTCCGAAGCAGATTAAAAAATAACTGTCATGTTACCCACCAGTACAAAGAGTCCTTAATTCCACAGAGAATAAACTTTTATTCATAAATGAACTATAAAGCTTGAAAAGTAAGGCTTTAAAACCCTTTCTGTTTCCAAATGGACTAATGATGCTAAAGATAAAATTAGCATTCAAAAGTGCACAAAACAAGGCTGAGACCCTCCTAGGATCACAATGCTTGTGTTCAATCAAGATGCAGCCAAAGTAGCTTTTACTGAACTTCAATTCCCACTTAAGGATCCACCAGTGTTTCTCTTTATATATAACACCTATTTTTTTTATCACATGCAATTTCTTCTGTGCTTCTCTCTGTGTCTTTTGTTTCTTGCTTTTCTCATGGTCACTCTGTCTCTGTCTTTTTGTTTTACATTGAAATACATGTATAAGTGTAAATACATAAAAAAAAAGTGTAAATACATATTAAGTATTAATTTATATTTTAAAGCCCCTGACTTTTCACATCTATTCTCTAAAACCTTAAAATTCTGTGACTAAAGTGCTCTATTATTGTTGATGAATAAAAGATTAGAACAATTTAAAGAGGTAATAGTGTAAGACAGAAATTACCTGAGCCTTTTGCATAAAAATAGCATTTTATCACTCCCAATATGGTAAGCAGAATAAATAATTATAAAACCAAAAACTAAGCTTCTTTTTGGACTCTAATTATCAAATTCCTTCTCACCAGCAAACAATCCATGTGTGCTCCCTCAATTTCCAGGGTGCCGGGCAGTGTTTAAGAGCTCAGCTGCTAACCAAAAGGTCAGCACTTAGAATCTACCACCCTCTCCTTGGAAACCCTGTGGGTGGTTCTACTCTGTCCTATAGGGTTGCTGTGAGTTGGAATCAACTTGATGGCAACAGGTTTTGTTTTGTTTTTTTTTTTTTGCTGTTACTTGGTTTGGATGATTGAGAAAATAAAGTGTGACTTCTATCACTAAGAGGTTTAATTTTGATCTATTAAAATAAAAAAAGAAAATAATGATATTAAGAGACTTGGTTGTATCTAATAATTATCATTGTGTCTCCGTTTAATTTACCACACATAATTAAATTACATTCAGGTTTCAGTCCTTACTAATAAGGCGCCACTCTCCCCTGGGTGATATATTCAGTTCTGCTCGTAGCAGAGCATTCTGGAGTTTCCAAATTGCTTTACCTGAAGGTTTTGTCGAAAAACTGGACATGCATTGAAGGTGAAAGTGTGTTGCCTGGTCTTATCCCCTTTCATGGAAGAAATGGTTGACTGTGGTATTGTCCAATTTTAACCCCATTGGCTCATTGGAGTGAAATAGAGTCAATGAAAAGATTATACTCTCTTTTCAAGGAGTGAAAGAAATAGCAAAGGAGAGTGATTTTTTTAATAAATATTTCCCAAAAGGCCTTTGTAAACATTAGATGTTTTAATTTGTTGCAATAACGTGAAATTTCTTTTTGAGAAGGCTGCACTCAGCTTGTGGTTTGATTTAATTGAGAAGAATAGTTAAAAGTCATACCTTGTTATTTCCACATTTTAACAAAGATAGGAAGAAGAATAATCATATCACGGTGAGTGTAAATGTGCTTTAAGCTTAAAAGGGGAACTTTGATGAAGAATGATTAAGAGTATTATTCCAGGAGGAGTGGGGAACGATGCCTATCTTCAGTGAGCATGTTATCCTGTAGTGCAGACATGTATGTGATCAAATTTGCCAAAAGGTAATGTGTTAGGCATCTTAGGAAGGAATGATGCATATTACCACTATGCAAGTTAATAAAAGAGAAAGATGATTTGTTACTGTAATAAGAAAGCAAGGCTTCAAGAGGTGGTTGATTTTCAGTCACTTCCTGAAAGATGAAATTTGGTATAATTAATTGAATGGAGTGAGCAAATGCCTGGATAAAGGAAAACGTGAGTTTTGGAAAAAAGCAAATATTTTAATAAATTTTGTATCTGGTTTTTTACTGAGGAAATTGTGGGACATCAGTCTGGGGAAAAATCAGATTCATACTCTAGGTAGGTATCTTGAAGGTACAATATATAATTTTATTGAACTACCTTGGTAAAGTGAAACCTTTGAAGTTCTAATGGCAGACTAGTTGATCGAGGAATGTTATTGCAGAAAGTCTACTCTGATGGTAACCTGGGAGATTAAATGAGATAATGTATGATATGCTCCCATATAGATGGAGACAATCACTAAATTCTACCTTCTTTTATGTTCAAATGCTACTTTGTAACTAATTGATTTATTTGATACTTAGTTCATTATATCATAATTGTTCGTACATTGGATTCCAGGACAAACTGAGAATTTTTAGTAAGTAGAGATTTTGCCTTTCACTAGTATGTGTTCAGACCAATGAGGTTCACAGTAGGTAGGCACCTATAAAAAAATAATTGTATTAGGAAAGAAGGGTAGCAAAAAATCCAAAAGTTAAACAAGAAGGTTTTGAGTGGCTCAGAAAATAGTGATGTTGCTCATAGAGAAACACCAGGAGAAAGAACTGGTTTAAGGTAGAGGTAGACAAAAGATGAGTCTAGTTTTTGACACGTTGATGCTGAAATATCAATGAACTATTTAGATTGTAAATGTCTAGATGGCAATTGGGAATTATTAACAGTTGGATTATATTTTGGATGAAAAGAATAAAAATGGAGAGAAGCTCTAAGAATTAGGCCAAATGAAAAAAACTCAGGGTGGATAAGATGGCTAAGATGTCTTTGATATCAATAGTAACCACAGAATATTATTTCTCTTCAGACAATATGGAAAGTTAAGGTTTTTAGTTACGTAATAGTATTTTAATTTATGGCTTCTTTTCAGAGGAAAAAGTAAGAATTAGTAAATCAGAAATAATTATCAAAATGAAAATAGTAGAAAAAGATTGGTAGAAAATACAGAATATTAGAATTCACAGATAATGCAACTAAGATCCAGAAAGTGTAAATGGTTTTCAAAAAATGTTCATTGTTAATTAAGTGTTGACTTCCATTTTGTCTGCCAATTATTTCTCCCTTCAGTGACTCCATGTTTAAACATTTCCAATTTCTTATTCCTTTGGTGGTTACCTCCATATTTTACATGACATATTTATACTACTTTGGCTTCTTGAGCCATCTTTTGAAATCTTCTGTTCAGCTCTTTACTTCATCATTTCTTCCATTACCTTAGCTACTATATGTTCAAGAGCATGTTTCAGAGTCTCTTCTTGACATCCATTCTGTTCTTTTCTTTATTTCCTATTTTTTTAATGGTCTCTTTCTTCTTGTATAATGTCATCTCACAATGTGTCTGGTCTTCGGTCATTGGTGTTCAACGGGTCAAATCTATTCTTGAGATGGTCTCTGAATTCAAGTGGGATATATTCAAGGTCATACTTTGGCTCTCGTGGACTTATTTTAATTTTCTTCAACTTTAACTTTCATAGAGCAATTGATGGTCTGTTTTACCGTCGGCCCCTGGCCTTGTTCTGACTGATGTGACTGGGCTGCTCCATCATCTCTTTCCACAGATGTAGTTGATTCGATTCCTGTGCGTTTCATCTGGGAAGGTCCATGTGTATAGTCTCCATTTAAGTGGTAGAAAAAAGGTATTTTCAATGAATAATTTGTTGGTCTTGCAAAATTCTATCATGCTATCTCCAAGTCATTTGTATCACCAAGGCCAGATTTTCCAACTACCAATACTTCCTCTTTGTTTCCAACATTCACATTTCAATCACCAGTAATTATTAATACATCTTGATTGCATGTTTGATCAATTTCAGACCACAGTTGATAAAAATCTTCAATTTCCTCATTTGTTTTTCATTATTTGTTAGTGTATAAATTTGAATAATAGTTGCTGTCATAGATTGAATTGTGTCCCCAAAAATATCTGTCAACTTTTCTAGGCCATCAATCCCAGTATTGTGTAATTGTCCACCATTTTTTCATCTGATATGATTTTCTTCTGTGTTGTAAATCCTACCTCTATGATGTTGATAAGACAGGAGTAGAGGCAGCTATGTTAATGAGGCATGACTCAATTTGCAAGATTAGGTTATGTTTTAAGCCAATCCATTTTGAAATATAAAAGAGAGATATGGAGACCTCATATCACCAAGAAAAAAGAGCCAGGAGTATAGCTTGTCCTTTGGACCTGGGGTCCCTGCACTGAGAAGCTCCTAGTCCAGGGAAATATTGATGACAAGGACCTTCCTCCAGAGTCAACAGAGAGAGAGAAACTTACCTTGGAGCTAACACACTGAAATCAGACTTCTAGCCTCCTGGACTTTGAAAGAATAAATTTATGCTTGCTAAAGCCATCCATTTGTGGTATTGCTGTTATAGCAGCATGAGATGACTAAGAAGGTCATATTAACTGGTATTCCTTATTGGCATATGGATATTATCCTGTCACTGACTTCACTGTAAGTGGACAAAGAATAAGATAGACTGAAGGAGAATTGACGCCTTTGAATTATGATGTTGGGGAATATACTTTGGACTGCCGAAAGAATGAATAAATCTGTCTTGGAGGAAGCACACACAGGATGCTCCTTAGAAGGGAGGATGGTGAGACTTAGTTTCCTGTATTTTGGATTTGTTATCAGGAGGGACTAATCCCTGGAGAAGAACTCTATCCTTGGTAAAGTAGAGACTCAGCAAGAAAGAAGAAGACTCTTAATGAGATGGATTGACACAGCGACTGCAACAATGGGCTCAAACATAGCAAGGGTTTTAAGGCAAGTGCAGGACTAGTCAGTGTTTTGTTCTGTTGTGCATAGGGTTGTTATGAGTCAGAACCAACTTGAAACAATTAATGGTAAAGATTCATAGCACTATTTATTAACTTTAGGCATTTTTCTATTGCCTTTCAAATATGAGAGAAAAGGATTTACCTCATGTGGCCTCCATCTACATGACCTGATATAGTTGCATCATTAATTTTTATTTCCTCATTTGGTTATCAAGAAGGTCAATTTTATGTGTCAACTCGGGTAGGCTATGACTTTCAGTGGTTTGGCAGACACGGACTGGTTGTTGTTTCATAACAGCATGTAATACAATGTAATATAATCACTTTTCATCATGTGATCTGAGTTGATCAGCTAATCAGCTGAAATGGAATTTTCCTTGGGAGTGGTCTCCCTCCACAATATAAATGGATGATCTGGCAAAACTGCACTCTTTTTGTCGTTGGAACTCTGGATCTCAAGACATAACCCTACAGAACCCTCCAAACTGCTGTCGGAACTACAGATTTTGATTTCCCAGTCCCCATAATTAGAGTTGAGGCACTGAACACTAATGACTGAAGACCAGACGAGTCATGGAATGACATCAAGGATATCACACATGAAGAAAGAGGTCATTAAAAAGACAGGAAAAAGAAAAGCCAGGAAAGATGGCTGACTAGGTAGAAGTTACCTCAGATCCCTCTTGCAACAAAGACTCGGAAAAACAAGTGAATCGATCACATACATGACAATCTACGAACACTGACCATCAAACACAGCTCTAAAGAGTTGACTTGAGTGACAGAGACTGAGAATGAACAACCACGGGGAAGCAGCAACTGTTTTCAGAGCCTGGAGCCAGCGTCCCAGTCAGGAAACCTTGGCGCTGGGCTTTGGGCTGGGTGCAGGGGAGCTGAGCAGGGCATCCTGAGATGGCGCAAACACGGGACACAGCCATAGCCCCAACAAGTGACTTCGGGGGAAGCCCAGCCAGTGCACGCAGAGAGTGCAGTGACGCAGCTGACAGGAGAAGTCACTGGGAGGCAACAACTGGTTTTGGAGAGGGGAGTGCGGCGTCCCAGCCGGGCAAACTTGGCGCTGGGATTTGGACTGGGAGCAGAGGAACTAACCACGGCTTCTGAGACAGTGCAAGCACGGGATGCAGGCCTGACCCTCGGGGGCAATCTCTACCCAGTCAGTGCACACAGTTGAAGCGCCTCTTGGGAATCTCAGATAAAGCAGTCATCCCAAGCAAGATAAGTAACTTTGTCTATATTCTGGGGTGCTACTCTCTTTTATTTATCTGAACCCTCCCCTCCCCTTCCCAGGTGGCTTCATTAACATTGGAATTTCCTGAGCCAGAAAGTGAACTGTGCTGCGGTTTTTCTTTTCTTTTTGGTCTTTTCCTAACCCATTCTCCTGGCCTGAGAGAAGCAGCTACAAAAAAACCCAGGGACTAAAAATCCTTCCCTAATTGGACTAAAAACACAGAACCAGCTCCAGCCAAGCACATGTGATCCACAGTCTTGGGCTTTCATCCCTACAGGAAACAAGGTGGCTATTATAATGCAAAGGCATTTCTGATAGGGATCTGACTGTAACTGTTTTAGGGGATTACTGGAAAGACAAGTTTCCCAGGTCTGATATCTCTGCCTATTCAACAGAGTCCTCACTGACCCACAACAGGGAACTGAGGGCTGAAGCTCCCCCCAGACCACCTAGCCTCCTGCCTTAGGGGTCTAAGGAGGGTGACACCTACCAATCTCTAGAGGTGCTTGCACTGGGGGTCTAAGGTACAGCTGCAGAGCCCACCCACCAAAGTGTTTTAGGAATAGAGACACACCTACCTCACTGGTACTTGGGGGAAGCCTGTCAGCATCCTGCCCCCCCTGGAGTGTGAAACCCTGCTGCTACTAGAATCTGGTACACAAAACTATCACTGCTACTTCACTAGGTGGATAGGTGACCGTCTGCACCACACACTTGATGACCCAAAATCAGATTCTACTCAAGAATAGTGAAGGAACTCAGGCTTATATATCTGGTAACAGCCCAAACCAGCTGGTAATAGGACATAAGTGAGTCAAGGGCTACAACAATCAAGACAGCGCAATCTAGTAGCCCATCTACATATATTGAAAGAAAATAAAACAAGATAAGATAGAGAGGGCAAATATAGAATAAATCACTACAATATCTTAGTGATGGCTTGGAGAGAGCAGTCGATATCAAACCACATAAAGAAGCAGACCATGATTGCTTCTACAAGTCCCCAGAATAAAGAATCAAAGTCCTTCCCAAATGAAGGTACAATCCTGGAATTGCCAGATGCAGAATATAGAAAACTAATTTACAGAATGCTTCAAGACATCAGGGATGACCTCAGAAATGAAATAATGCAATCTACAGAAAAAGCCAAGGAACACACTGATAAAGCACTTGAAGAACTCAAAAAGATTATTCAAGAACATAGTGGAAAAATTAATTAGCTGGAAGAATCCCTAGAGAGACAGCATTCAGAAATCCAAAACATTAACAATAAAATTACAGAATTAGACAACACAATAGGAAGTCAGAGGAGCAGACTCAAGCAATTGGAATGCAGAGTGGGAGATCTGGAGGACCAGGAAATTGACACCAATATAGCTGAAAAAAATCAGATAAAAGAATTAAAAAAATGAAGAAACCCTAAGAATCATGTGGGACTCTATCAAGAAGAATAACTTGCATGTAATTGGAGTCCCAGAACAAGGAGGGATAACAGAAAACACAGAGAGAATAGTTGAAGATCTGTTGGCAGAAAACTTCCCTGACATCATGAAAGATGAAAGGATATCTATCCAAGATGCTCATTGAACCCCATTTAAGATTGATCCAAAAAGAAAATCACCAAGACATATTATCATCAAACTTGCCAAAATCAAAGATAAAGAGAAAATTTTAAAAGAGGCCAGGGATAAAAGAAAGGTCTCCTACAAAGGAGAATCAATAAGAATAAGTTCAGACTACTCAGCAGAAACGATGCAGGCAAGAAGGCAATGGGATGACATACATAGAGCACTGAAGGAGAAAAGCTGCCAGCCAAGGATCATATATCCAGCAAAACTCTCTCTCAAATATGAAGGCAAAGTTAAAACATTTACGGAAAACACAAGTTTAGAGAATTTGCAAAAACCAGACCAAATCTACAAGAAATACTAAAGGAAATTGGTCAGAAAACCAATAATATCAGATACCAGCACAGCATAAGGTCACAGAACAGAACATCCTGATATCAACTCAAATAGGGAAATCATAAAAACAAATTAAGATTAATTTTAAAAAGAAAAAAAAAAAAAACACTCAAAACAGGGAATCATTGAAGTCAATAGGTAAAAGATCACAAAAATCAAAAAGAGGGACTAAATACAGGTGGCATAGAACTGCCATATGGAGAGGGATACAAGGCGGTTTAGGACAATACAAGTTAGGTTTTTACTTAGAAAAATAGGGGTAAACATTAAGGTAACCACAAAGAGGTATAACAACTCCATAACTCAAAATAAAAACCAAGAAAAACATAACAACTCAGCAAACATAAAGTCAAATCCTATGAAAATGAGGAACACACAATTTACAAAGAAAAACATCTCAGCACAAAAAAATAAGTGGAAAAATGAAATTGTTAACAACACACGTAAAAAGGCATCAAAATGGCAGCACTAAACACATAAAAAAATACTTGTCTATAATTACGCTGAAAGTAAATGGACTAAACGCACCAATAAAGAGACAGAGAGCCTCAGACTGGATAAAGAAACACGATCTGTCTATATGCTGCCTACAAGAGACACACCTTAGACTTAGAGACACAAACAAACTAAAACTCAAAGGATGGAAAAAAATATATCAAGCAAACAGTAAGCAAAAAAGAGCAGGAGTAGCAATATTAATTTCTGACAAAATAGACTTTAAACTTAAATCCACCACAAAAGATAAAGAAGGACACTATATAATGATAAAAGGGACAATTGACCAGGAAGATATAACCATATTAAATACTTATGCACCCAATGACAGGGCTGCAAGATACATAAAACAAACTTTAACAGGACTGTAAAGTGAGATAGACACCTCCACAATTATAGTAGGACACTTCAACACACCACTTTCAGAGAAGGACAGGACATCCAGCAAGAAGCTCAATAGAGACACAGAAGACCTAATTGCTACAGTCAACCTGCTTGACCTCATTGACTTATACAGAACACTCCACCCAACTGCTGCAAAGTATACTTTTTTTTCTAGCACACATGGAACATTCTCTAGAATAGACCACATATTAGGTCATAAAACAAACCTTTGCAGAATCCAAAACATCGAAATATTACAAAGCATCTTCTCAGACCATAAGGCAATGAAAGTGAAATCAATAAGAGAAAATTTAGGGAAAAGAAATCAAATACTTGGAAACTGAACAATACCCTGCTGAAAAAAGACTGGGTTGTAGGAGAAATTAAGGAGGGCATAAAGAAATTCATAGAACGCAATGAGGATGAAAACACTTCCTATCAAAACCTCTGGGACACAGCAAAAGCAGTGCTCAGAAGTAAATTTATATCTAAAATGCACACATACAAAAAGAAGAAAGAGCCAAAATCAGAGAACTGCCCCGACAACTTGAACAAATAGAAAGTGAGCAACAAAAGAATCCATCAGGCACCAGAAGAAAACAAATAATAAAAATTAGAGCTAAACTAAATGAATTAGAGAACAGAAAAACAATTGAAAGAATTAACAAAGCCAAAAGCTGGTTCTTCGAAAAAATTAACAAAATCGATAAACCATTGGCCAGACTGACTAAAGAAATACAGGAAAGGAAACAAATAACCCAAATAAGAAATGAGAAGGGCCACATCACAACAGAACCAACTGAAATTAAAAGAATCAGATCAGATTATTACGAAAAATTGTACTCTAACAAATTTGCAAACCTAGAAGAAATGGATGAATTCCTGGAAAAATACTACCTACCTAAACCAACACAATCAGAAGTAGAACAACTAAATAGGCCCATAACAAAAAAACAGATTGAAACAGTAATCAAAAAACTCCCAACAAAAAAAAGCCCTGGCCCGGATGGCTTTACTGCAGAATTCTACCAAACTTTCAGAGAAGAGTTAACACCATTACTGCTAAAAGTATTTCAAAGCATAGAAAATGACGGAATACTAGTTAACTCATTCTATGAAGCCACCATATCCCTGACACCAAAACCAGGTAGAGACATCACAAAAAAAAAAAATTACAGACCTATATCCCTCATGAACATAGATGCAAAAATCCTCAACAAAATTCTAGCCAATAGAATTCAACAATATATCAAAAAAATAATCCACCATGACCAAGTGGGATTTATACCAGATATGCAAGCCTGGTTTAATATTAGAAAAACCATTAATGTAATCCACCATATAAATAAAACAAAGGACAAAAACCACATGATCTTATCAATAGATGCAGAAAAGGCATTTGACAAAGTCCAACACCCATTTATGATAAAAACTCTCACCAAAATAGGAATTGAAAGAAAATTCCTCAGCATAATAAAGGGTATCTAAAACCAACAGCAAACATCACTCTAAATGGAGAGAGCCTGAAAGCATTTCCCTTGAGAACGGGAACCAGACAAGGGTGCCCTTTATCACCACTCTTATTCAACATTGTGCTAGAGGTCCTAGCCAGAGCAATTAGGCTAGACAAAGAAATAAAGGGCATCCGGATTGGCAAGGAGGAAGTAAAATTATCTCTATTTGCAGGTGACATGACCTTATACAGAGAAAACCCTAAGGAATCCTCCAGAAAACTACTGAAACTAATAAAAGAGTTTGGCAGAGTCTTAGGTTATAAGATAAACATACAAAAATCACTTGGATTCCTCTACATCAACAAAAAGAACATCAAAGAGGAAATCACCAAATCAATACCATTCACGGTAGCCCCCAAGAAGATAAAATACTTAGGAATAAATCTTACCAAAGATGTAAAAGACCTACACAAGGAAAACTACAAAGTACTACTACGAGAAACTAAAAAGGACCTACTTAAGTGGAAAAACATACCTTGCTCATGGATAGGAAGACTTAACATAGCAAAAATGTCTATTCTACCAAAAGCCATCTATACATACAATGCACTTCCGATCCAAATTCCAATGTTATTTTTTAATGTGATGGAGAAACAAATCACCAACTTCATATGGAAGGGAAAGAAGCCTCGGATAAGTAAAGCATTACTGAAAAAGAAGAAGAAAGTGGGAGGCCTCACTCTACCTGATTTCAGAACCTATTATACAGCCACAGTAATCAAAAGAGCCTGGTACTGGTACAACAACAGGCACATAGACCAATGGAACAGAATTGAGAACCCAGATATAAATCCATCCATGTATGAGCAGCTGATATTTGACAAAGGCCCAGTGTCAGTTAATTGGGGAAAAGATAGTCTTTTTAACAAATGGTGCTGGCATAACTGGATATCCATTTGCAAAAAAATGAAACAGGATCCATACCTCACACCATGCACAAAAACTAACTCCAAGTGGATCAAAGACCTAAATATAAAGACTAAAACGATAAAGATCATGGAAGAAAAAATAGGGACAACCCTAGGAGCCCTAATACAAGGCATAAACAGAATACAAAACATTACCAAAAATGTCCAAGAGAAACCAGATAACTGGGAGCTCCTAACAATCAAACACCTATGCTCATCTAAAGATTTCACCAAAAGAGTAAAAAGACCACCTACAGACTGGGAAAGAATTTTCAGCTATGACATCTCCGACCAGCGCCTGATCTCTGAAATCTATATGATTCTGTCAAAACTCAACCACAAAAAGACAAACAACCCAATCAAGAAGTGGGCAAAGGATATGAACACACACTTGGCTAAAGAAGATATTCAGGCAGCTAACAGATACATGAGAAAATGCTCTTGATCATTAGCCATTAAAATGGAAATTAAAACTATGATGAGATTCCATCTCACTCCAGCAAGGCTGGCATTTATCCAAAAAACACAAAATAATAAATGTTGGAGAGGCTGTGGAGAGATTGGAACTCTTATACACTGCTGTTGGGAATGTAAAACGGTACAACCACTTTGGAAATCTATCTGGCATTATCTTAAAATGTTAGAAATAGAACTACCATACAACCCAGAAATCCCACTCCTCGGAATATATCCTATAGAAATAAGAGCCTTCACACAAACAGATACATGCACACCCATGTTTATTGCAGCTCTGTTTACAATAGCAAAAAGCTGGAAGCAACCAAGGTGTCCATCAATGGATGAATGGAAAAATAAATTGTGGTATATTCACACAATCGAATACTATGCATCGATAAAGAACAATGAAGAATCTGTGAAACATTTCATAACATGGAGGAACCTGGAAGGCATTAGGCTGAGCAAAATTAGTCAGAGGCAAAAGGACAAATATTGTATAAGACCACTGTTATAAGAGCTTGAGAAATAGTATAAACTTAGAAGAACACGTACTTTTTTGGTTACGGGGCGGGGAGGGAGGGAGGGTGGGAGAGGTTTTTTTTTACTGATTAGTTAGTAGATAAGATCTGCTTTAGGTGAAGGGAAGGACAATACTCAATACATGGAAGGTCAGCTCAACTGGACTGGACCAAAAGCAAAGAAGTTTCCGGGATAAAATGAATGCTTCAAAGGTCAGCGGAGCAAGGGCAGGGGTTTGGGGACCATGGTTTAAGGGGACTTCTAAGTCAATTGGCATAATAAACTCTATGATGAAAACATTCTGCATCCCACTTTGAAATGTGGTGTCTGGGGTCTTAAATGCTAACAAGCGGCCACCTAAGATGCATCAATTGGTCTCAACCCACTTGGAGCAAAGGAGAATGAAGAACACCAAGGTCGCACGATAACTATGAGCCCAAGAGACAGAAAGGGCCACATGAACCAGAGACTTACATCATCTTGAGACCAGAAGAACTAGTTGGTGCCCAGCCACACCCGATGACTGCCCTGACAGGGAGCACAACAGAGAACCCCTGAGGGAGCAGGAGGTCAGTGGGATGCAGACCCCAAATTCTCATAAAAAGACCATACTTAATGGTCTGACTGAGACTAGAGTAATCCCGGCGGTCATGGTCTCCAAACCTTCTGTTGGCCCAGGACAGGAACCATTGGAAAAAAAAAAATGAAGTAAGGTGTATATAAACTTATATGTGACAGTCTGACTTGATTTGTAAGCGTTTACTTGAAGCTCAATAAAAGTTAAAAAAAAAAATGCAAAGATGTTTCCTTGAAGACTGAGGTGTTCCTGATCCAAGCCATGGTGTTTTTAATCACCTCATATGCATGCAGGTGTTGAACAAAGAATAAGGAATATCGAAGAAGAATTGACACCTCTCAGTTGAGGTCTTGGCAAAGAATATTGAATATATTGTGAACTGCCTAAAGAACAAACAAATCTGTCTCGGAAGAAGTACTACCAAAATACTCCTTAGAAGCGACGATAGGGAGACTCCTCTCAACAGACACCATATTGACTGAAAGCTTACTCTGAAAGACAGTATATTATAAATCTCCAAGCCTCATAGCAACCCTATGACCTAGGTACAGCTATTATCATCATCATTTATAGATGAGGAAACTGAGGCATTTTATTATCATTATCATTTATAGATGAGGAAACTGAGGCATTTTAGGACTGTGTAAATGCTCAAGATAACAAAACTAGAGAAGGTAAAAGTGGAATAAATATCTTGGAAGTTTGGCTCCAACTGGCCATTTGTATCTTTTATTTATTTATTTGTTTGTTTGTTTATTCATCCATCCATCCGTTCATTCATTCATTCTTTTTTCCCCTGAAAATGTTGATCATCTTTATGCATCTCTTTTTGGTAACAAGCCCTATATGCGTTCTGAACCATATGGCCCTTATATTCAATGTTATTACTAAATCTATTTGCCTTACTCAATGAATTTCAATTTTTTATCTATTGACTTTTTGATATTATTTGAGCAATTGGCTATGTTTTTAAAATAAATATATTGTGAAGTAAAATTTTGCAGTACTAACAAGTTTCAGTTCCAACTTAAAATATTTCTCCTCTTACCCTCCTTCCGGCCAATGGAAGATAAAGCAATTGTACTTTTCCTTCATTCTGCTTTAACTTAATATATAGTAAAGCCAAGGAGATATTTATAGGGATTTTTGGTATGAGATGCTTCATCTTAAAATAAATGCTTGTAACTTTTCAGACCACCAGTTCCTGATCATTTGTCTGAAATGACGGCCAATAGAATAAAAATATTCAGTAAATATCACTATGTGACAGGTCACTGGTGTCGTGTAAATTAATGTAAAAATCACTCATTGAAATCCCATGTCTTTCATGTTATCAGAAGGGACCAGTCCCTGGAGAAGGACGTCATGCTCGTCAAGTAGAAGATCAGTGAAAAAGAAGACCCTCAACAAAATGGATCGACATAGTGTGGGCAGCAATAGGCTCAAACAGCAATGATTGTGAGGACAGTGCAGGACCAGGCAGTCTTTCGTTCTGTTGTACATAGGGTCACTATGAGTTCGAACCAACTGGACAGCACCTAACAACAAGGACATATGTGCCTAGCTATGCTCATGAAGGGTCATTATGAGTTGAAATCGACTCGATGGCAATGGGTAAGTGTAAGGTATGTGCATAGCTGTTTTTGGATAAGAGGTGGTTTATCTCAAACATTCTTTTCTACATACATGGAGTAAAATAATAATCACTGTGATTTACTGAATACCTTCCGTGTTTAAACACCATATTTAGACAGTGTTGACTCTCTGAGGTATGCCAAGTTATTGCTATGGATATTTACATATATTCAAAATGTTTTACAATTGATACAGGGCGGACAACATAAATGAGAAAAGAAGGTGTCTGTAAATAACTTGTGTGCACAACAGTGTGCGTGAGATGAATGTCAGACCTCATAATCTCATTTGATTTTCACACAAAGTAGATATTATCAGCTTACGTCCACTTTACTAATAGAAAAACTTAGAGAGCAAGAAATTTATTTGATGGAAAACAATAAGTGAAAGAACTGAATATTGAACCCAAGTCTATCCAACATTAAATCATAAGTTGTTTTATTTTTGGCCTTTTAATTACTCTCTTTGTTGACTAGCTTATCCTAAAATTAATTAAATGTATTCACCTTAAGCAGACTTTTCATCTTTTTAACCTTTAAAAAAATTTTTTTTTCAGTTGTATTTAAGTGAAAATAAAAATGTGTATTCAAAGAAAATTCCATCTACTGGATCTGGATTCTGGATATTTTCCCATCTTAATTTGTAAGAAGGGCTATTTTTGGTTATGCTAATAATTTTTAGTAAGCTTTAGTAATTTTTAGTAAAGCTTACTAAACAAGACTTTTCCTTCTTTCCAAGGATACAAAATAACTTAGTTAATAAGGAATCAACAATAAATAAGGAAATATGATTCTCCAAAAATCACTTTATAAAGGAACATATTTCCCAAATCAAGACCATATATTAAAAACATTACACAAAAGTATTGAAAGCTTTCCTTTTCAAAAAAATACATAAATGGAGAAGATGAAATGATGAAGAACATACTCACTTAACACTACAAAGTAGAAATTCATGGTACAAAATTTGAAAACGTAGCATTTCTGTCAAAAGCACCAGCACTATACTTCAAAATTCCATCACAAAGCACCCAGTTTTATTGCAAATGCTGAGATCATATACTAGAGGAGTGTGTAATCTGAATTTCTGTATAAACAGATGAAATTCAGGTTTACAAAGGCCGTGTTTTCCATACAGATAGACCGCAGGAGCACAATTCCTTTTAAGCCTCTCTCCCTGTACCGCACTAACATCCTGGCAGTAGGTATTGTTTAGCATGAAAACATTTGACACTATTGTTAGAGTTTTCTTGGTGGTACTCAGTAGCCCCAGTTGGTGCATGGGCTATATACATAGTTTAAACACTTCTCTTGACTTTTGCCAATTTCTGACAAACTGGAAATCCCAGCAGGAACTAAAATGACATTGACAGCTATGGGATGGTCTGCACTGTATTTCACCTTTCAGCTTTTTTTACTCTTTCAATAAAGTATATCATCAAGAGGAATGGGATGACCGTCAGGTCACAAATATACCACAAATGAAAAATGACAGAAGTTTTGCTTTTTATATGAATAAGGTCTGATGTGAAGCTTAGCTAAAGTCATCTAGGCTCTTGTATAAAATTTGAGAAATAGAGCAAATTTATTGTGATGTTGCAAAAACCTATTTGCTACTCAAATGAATTTCAGGAATGAGGGAGGCTACCACAAATTTTCAGAATGGGTCTAATAAGATCATATAACACAGAGCCTTGCCTTGCATAGTGGAACCTATGAGTATCCTGCCAGTCTACCCATTCTAGAAAGTGTTCTGTCTACCCATGTGGTTATTGGACAGCTCCAGGAAGTCATTTCCTTAATATAAAAACGTGCCTGAACAGCTAATCTTGAGTTGTAGAAAGACCAAGGATATGCCAATTAGTCCTTTACCCAAGAATTTAGAATCAAATATAAAAATGGCAAGTCATTCTCTTCTGGGTGATTGAACTAGCAATGGTAAAATTCAAGGACTGAAAATTTTGCAGGTAGACCTTTTTTTTTTTTTTTAGACCTATCTCTAGGGATGGCATAGGGCTCTCATATGAATTCCAAAAAAGGATTTAGCTTTATTTATTTATTTTTTGGCTTGTTTAATGAAGAGGTTGGTAGGGTTTCCAAGAATCAATTGGCATGTAGCTGTTTTGGAGAATGGAAAGCAAAAATGATAGAGCAGGTGGGATGGGAAAAATATTGGTGAAAAGAGAGTATGATGTCTATTTTCTGTTGATTACCCTCTATAGCTTCTCAAGCAGTGTGTCACGATTTGCATAGCAGGACAGAGACCAGTGAGCCTCTGGAGGGAGCAGTCTCCTCTATTTTAGCCCATTGTGCTGTACAGTCTTTGTTATCACATAAATAATTAAAAAGCACCATAGAAGACAGGAAATGGAGGTGTTCAAAAACTCAAATTATGCAAGGGCTAAGGTGAATTAAAAAATGAATGCAAAGCACATAGGAAACTATATTCCATAATAAGTTTTGTATGTATATACCAGACCTACTACAATCAAGTTGATCTCCACTCATAGCAACTCTATAGGACTGAGTAGAGCTGCCCCATATGGTTGCCAAGGCTGTAAGTCTTTATGGAAGCTGACTGCCACATCTTTCTCCCATGGAGCAGCTGGTGGGTTCAAACCACTGACCTTTTAGTTAACAGCCAAGTGCTTTGACACTGTGCTACCCGGGCTCCTTGTTTGGATATATATAGTAGTCATTATTATCATATGGAATTTTTGATGAAGTAGACAGATGAAAATCACCCTCATGGTCTTATACATCTTCAGTCCAAGTAAACATGCAGAAGTCTTATCACAAATTAGCTAGAGTCCCTGGGTGGGGTAAATGGTTAAGGGCTCAGCTACTAATCAAAATGTTGATGGTTTAAATCTATCCAGAGATGCCTCTGATAAATGGCAAGGTGTTCTACTACCAAAAGGTCAAACCCTACGAAGCACAGTTTTCCTCTGAAACACTTTGGGGTAGCCATGAGTCGGAAATGACTGATGGCAACTGTTTTTTTTTTTTTTTTTGGTTTGTTTTGATTTTATTCTCTGCAGTAATGAAAGACATGGGAAATTTGATGTAGTTGAAAGTCATAGATGTTCAAAGCTTTCATTTTGGATGATTGTTTCAAGCCCATTTTTTTTTTTTTTTAAATCAGTGTTGCTAATACAAGAACCAAATTTGACTGATTTAATTTTCACTTTTTCTATCTGCCCCAGCTCACCTGCTGGTGAAGAAGCTAAGAAGTTGTAAAATAGCCAAAAAGGAAACACAAACTAAAAGAAAGAAGATAATTAATGGGCTGATTTCTTACAGAAAGGCAATCCATAAATTACATAAAATCATGTTTTATCTGTACACCTTTTTTAAACATTGAGTTCATGCAAAATTTTGGTCAATTTTTAAATAAGATAATCTCAGTATGGTAGTATTCAGTTGGCTAAATGCAACCCCATGAATCAATGTGTGAATAACTTAAACTGTCTATGTTAAAAAGCATTTAGATGTGGGTTAAAAAGACTATATTAGTCGTTTAAAAATTTTTGAACTTGTGTAATATCTTAATCCATTTCTATTATAATTATACAGTCATCTCAAATAACTCTGTATATAAACCCTGTTACTAATGGTATGACAAATAAAATGAATCAGTAAGTTTGAAGTTAAGGAGCTGATATTTTAATGTAGATATAACTTTAGTCAAACTTCCTAGGGTTACTTGTGTTTACACCAATGCACAGGTGCTGGAATGGTGTAGCAAGAAGCCATTGTTGAGACTGTTGAATGCCTGTCATTTTACAGATGAGAAAACAAAGGAGCAAAGATAGTGGATTACTAATACATGATTATACAATGACTACCACATCATAATGAAAATTCACTGCTGTCAAAACTTTGTGACTCTTTCTAAGATCAAAATAATAACTTCTGTTGTTTAGGATCTGAAATGTAAATCAGCACTTCATTGTTTTTCGGTGCCATCGAGTCAGCTCTGATTCATTTCGACCTTACAGGTCTACAGTTTACATCTTGCCTTAATAAATTATATTAGCACTTTCTGTAAAGCGATTGCCATTGAGTCGATTCTGACTCATCGTGATCTTATAGGACAGAGTAGACTGCCCCATAGGGTTTCCAAGGTTGAAATCTTTATGGACGAAGACTGCCACATCTTTCTCTAGGGAAGCTGCTGGTGGGTTCCAACCACTGACCTTTCAGTTAGCAGCCAAACACTTAACCACTGCACCATCAGGGCTCCTTAAGCCATAGTTTATGCATACTCAAAAATAAAAGGAAACTTAGAACCTTATAAAATGAGACCACTGAAGATTAAGCTGTTTGCTTAAGGACTAGCCAGGTCTTGTAGCCAAGTTTCTTGACTACCAACCTAGTAGTATTTGCATTTTATAAATATGATAATCACTCTGGAAAATTTTGAGATATAAATATAATAAATATCATTTTAGAGATCTTTTTAAGAACTGAACTCTGAGGGAACCTAGTACGTACAGGAAATCCCTTTTGATGTCATCATTTTTGAGCCAAAGAGCTGATTAATATTCATTGGCTTTGTCTGAAATTGAAAGAGTATGATGTTTATCAACATATAATGGTGTTTGTTCATTACATTGATTTTTATTATGAGTTTTGACAATTTGAAATAATAACCACAGAAACAACCCAAATGGATTACTGATTGTTCATTGTTCATAGCATCTGTAGAAAATATGTTGGCATGACATGCACAACTAACATGCTTTATTTAAAATTAAGAGGAAAATAGTGCTAATTATAAACATTGTCTACAATGGAGCTTTGTAGTTTACATAATTACATTTTGTAAAAGAAAGGAGGCAAGCTTGGTCTGACTTCATTTTTCCATTAGAAAGGATCCAACTGTCTTCATCCCATGGCACCAGCTGCAAGGTTCTTTGCATGAGATCACTGTGCTTCATTTCAATAGCCTGCAGAGAGAGTTTACTTTCTAAGAGCTGCCTCTTGCAAATGTGCCAGGGAAAGGATCGTTTTGCTCTCTGTAATAATATGCGGAGTCCTGTCCAGAAATTTTGTTTCACGAGCCACTTCCTGACTATCACTGCTACCAGAAATCTCAGTCTCAAATAGGAAGGATTTTTTTGGGCCAGCCTATTTCCAAGGAGTGTTTTTCAAAATAAATAAATCTACATGTACATAATAGGTGGATCAATAATTTCCTCAGTGATTTCTAATTTTACGAATTTTCTTACTCGTATGTAGAAAATAAAAGGTTAAAAGAGAAAAATGGAGGAACAGCGATGTAAAAATTCAAATGATCTGGCTAAATACAATTCATTTCAATTTTCAGTCAATGAGAAGACCTAAATAAATGATCCAAACAATAAAAAGGATATTTTTTCTTCAAAATAATATAACCCAGTATATTAGAAATAGAAAGATTTTTGCATATTTAACAGAATAAAAATTTACAGTCACTTTGGTAACACAAGATGTGTGTAAGGACCTTCTGATGATCTCCCCATAGTCTAGATTCTTCCTCTTTTGTTCATGCAAATTCATCCGAATGAATTAGATAACATTTATCTGTATATGCTCAGTTGCCTAGAGCAGGGTATTGCATAAAATAGGCCATTACAAGTAAGATGCTGTGAGTCGTCAAGTCGATTCTGACTCATAGCAACCCTCTAGGACAGAGTAGGTTTTTCAAGGCTCTAATCTTTTTTTAATCTTATGGAAGCATATTGCCACAGCCTTCTCCTGTGGAGAAGCTGGTGGCTTCAAACCGTCAGCCTTGGGTTAGCAGCTGAGCACTTAGCCACTGCACCACCAGGGCTCCTTATAAGAAAGATAGCTTTCTATTGTGTTACATGGTGCATAGTGGACAAAGTTTAGGCACTGCTTTGCTGTTGCACTTGGTGTGTGATCTCTGATAAGGTTATTCATGTCTGGACCCTTTGTTACTACATCTGTAAAGGAAGGAGAAGACTAATAAATACCTAAGAGGGGAGTTTGCCACAGCATAATATAATATAAAAATATCTGGTATCACTTGAAAAATAATTTAGTAATGAATTTTATATTAAAGACACTGATAAAAAATAAAAGCAAAGTCAAATAGAGTAAATAAAAGGTCTTCAAGACTTGTGATATAATTCAGACTTGCTCTATGCATCACTTAATAAAGCAATAAAATGACAAGGATGCAAGAGCAAAATAACATCTGTAGCCTTTAAAGCTATTCAGGCCTTAGAAGAGGAGAACGCTCTGCAGTTACAAAGCTATTTAGAAACAGAATGCTAACCCTTTCTTCAGGGATTAGAGAAGAAACTAACAAGGCAAAATCTGACTACTCCTTGGTGGAAGTTTTTAATCACTGCATAATGTAACCTGCTCTAGCAAACATTTAATTATCATTAAATGCAAACAACACATATGTGCTGGTGATGTTTCCCCACTGCTAAGAATCATCATATTTTAATGTGCCTGGAAATATTTTTGGAGTGAAAATCACTCTTGGAAGATATTTCTGTTTACAAACTCTGTTGAATGGTTATGAGCTGAGGAAAGAAGTTTGTATAAAAGATGACTATTGTCATTTTAATATTGTTACAAATAAAAGACAAATCTGGAGACCACAAAGAGACTGTTGTTGTTGTTAGGTGCCTTCCAGTCTGTTGCAACTCGTAGTGACCCTATGTACAGCAGAAGAATCACTGTCCAGTACTGTGCCATCCTCATAATCTTTGCTAAACTTGAGCCCATTGTTACAACCACTGTGTCAGTCAGACTTCCTCTTTCACGCTGATCCTCTTCTTTACAAAGCATAATGACCTTCTCCAGGGACTTGTCCCTCCTGATAACAAGTCTAAAGGACTTGAGTTGAAGTCTCCCCAACTTTACTTCTGAGGAGCATTCTGGCTGTACTTCTATCAAGACAGATTTGTTCATTCTCCCGGCAGTTCATGTTATATTCTGTATCCTTTGCCAACACCAAAATTCAAATGCGTCAGTTCTTCCTTGGTCTTCCGTATTCCTTGTCCAGATTTGCCGTGCATATAAGGCATTTGAAAATACCATGGTTTGGGTCAGGCACACCTTCGTCCTCATAGTGACATCTTTGCATTTTAAACTTTAAAGAGGTCTTTTGCAGCAGATTTGCCCAATGCGATACATCATTTGATTTCTTTACTGCCTCTTCCGTGGGCATTGATTGTGGATCCAAGTAAAATGAAATCCTTGACAACTTCAGTATTTTCTCGGTTTATCATGATGTAGCTTTTTGGTCCATCCAGTTGTGAGGATTTTTGTTTTCTTTACGTTGAGGTGTAATCCATACTGAAGGCTGTGATCTTTGATCTTAATCAGCAAATGCTTCAAGTCCTCTTTGCTTTCAGCAAGCAAGGTTGTGTCATCTGCACAATGCAGGTTGTTAACAAGTCTTCCACCAATCCTGATGCCTCATTCTTCTTCATATAATCAAGCTTCTCAGATTACTTGCTCAGCATACAGATTGATAATTGTGATTAAAGGATACATCCCTGATAACACTTCTCCTGGTTTTAAACCACACAGTATCCCCTTGTTTTGTTTGAAGGACTGCTTCTTGGTCTAGGTACAAGTTCCTCATGTGCACAATTAAACTTTCTGGAATTCCCATAATTTGTTATGACTGACATAGTTGAATGTCTTTGCATTGTCAATCATACACAAGTAAACATCTTTCTGGTATTCTCCACTTTCAACCAAGATCCATCTGACATCTGCAATGATACCCCTTGTTCTACACCCTCTTCTGAATCCAGCTTGAATTTTTAGCACTTCCTGTGGATGTACTGCTGCAGCGGTTTTTAGATGATCTTCAGCAAACTTTTACTTGGATATGTTTTTAATGATACTTTCAATAATTTCCACATTCTTTTGGATCACCGTTTTTTTGGAATGGGCACAAATATAGATCTCTTCCATTCAGTGGTCCACATAGCTGTCTTCCAAATTTTTTTGGCATAGACAAGTGAGTACTTCATTCATTTGTTGCTATTCTGGCAATTCCTGGAGCCTTATTTTTCACCAGTACATTCAGTGCAGCTTGGCTTTCTTCCATCAGTACCATTGGTTCTTGATCATATGCTACCTTCTGAAATGGCTTAATGTTGACCAGTTCATTGTGGTACAGTGACTCTGTGTAGTCCTTCCATCTTCTTTTGATGCTTCTTGTGTCATTCACTATTTTGCCCAAAGAATCCTTCAGTATTGCAACTTGATCTTGAATTTTTTCTTTAGTTCTTTCAGCTTGGTAAATGATGAGCAAATTCTTCCATTTTGGCTTACAGCTCCAGGTCTTTGAAGTTTACATTATAATACTTTAGTTTGTCTCTTCGAGGCACTCTTTGAAATCTTCTGTTCGGCTCTTTTACATATTCATTTTTTCCACTTGCTTTAGCTACTCTATGTTTAAGAGTAAGTTTCAGAGTCTCTTCTGACAACTATTCTGGTCTTTTCTTTTTTTCCTGTCTTTTTAATAAAATTTTTCTTTCTTTTGTATGATTTCCTTGATGTCAGGCCACAATTTGTGTGGTGAGGAAAAAAAAAAAAACTTTCTTTTTTTTCTCAGTCAATAGCATTGAATGTGTCAAATCCATTCTTGAGATAGTCTCTAAATTCAAGTGGAATATACTGAAGGTCACAGTTTAGATCTAATGGCCTTGTTTTAAATTTCTTGAGCTTCAACTTGAACTTGCATATGAGAAATTTTTGGTTTGTTTTGCAGTCAGCCCCTGACCTTGTTCTGAGTGATGATATTAAGCTCCTTCATTATCTCTTTTCACAAATGTAGTTGATTTGCTTCCTGTACATTCCATTCGGTGAGGTCCACATGCATAAACCAGTGATAGTCACTGTTTATTTTGAAAAAAAGTTATTTGCAATGAGTAAGTCATTGGTCTTGCAAAATTCTATCATGTGATATCCTGCATTGTTTCTGTCACCAAGGACAGATTTTCCAACTATAGGTTCTTCTTAGTTTCCAAATTTGCATTTCAATCACCAGTAATTACCAATGCATCTTGATTGTTTGTTTGAACAATTTGAGACTGCAGAAGTTGGTAAAAATATTCAATTTTGTCATCTGTGGCATTAGTTGTTGGTGGGTAAATTTGAATAATAATTTTATTAACTGGTCTTCCTTTTAGGCATACTGATTTTATCCTATCACTGACAGTATTGCACTTCAGGATAGATCTTGAAGTGTTCTTTTTGATGATGAATGAGAGACATAGTAGACCGTATGATTGTCCGATTGAAAATGGCCTAGACCAATACATTTCAGCTCACTAATGCCTAGGATATTGATGTTTATGTGTTCCACTTAATTTTTAATAACTTCCTATTTTCCTAGAGTTATACTTTGTTTATTAATGGATGTTTGCCGTTGTTTCTTCTCATTTTGAGTTGTGTATATGAAGGTCCTGAAAGTTTTACTCCATCCACATCACTGAAGTCAACTCTACTTTGAGGAGACAGCTTTTCCACAGTTCATATTTTGAGAGACTTTCAACCTGAGGAGCTTATCCCCTGACACTATATCAGACAATGGTCTCCTATTATTCCTGAGGTTTTCACCAGCCAATTTTTTTCAGATGTATACTGTCAGGTCCTTTTTCCTTGTCTGTTTTAGTCTGGAAGCCCAGCTGAAACCTGTCCACCATGGGTGACCTTGCTGTATTAGAAATACCGGTGGCATAGTCCACCCTTAGAGCAACATATAAGCCACCACAGTATTGAAACTGACAGACAAGATGGGGACAAAAAAATTAGACTTTAACAAAATTAAATGGAAAAGTAAATTCATCATTGATTCATACCCTGAAAAGTAAAGACTATGTTGCGTTAGAATGATTGATAACAAAGGAAATACTGAAATGTAACATAAATCAAGTAATTCACACTATCCAGAACTAAGAAATAAAAAGCACAGTAAAACAATTGTTCCCAATATCAAATACAAATTTAAGGCATAACTACTTAATACTCTATCAAGTTTTGTTTTATTGATAGAGCATTTAAAAAAAAAATTTTTGTCCTGTAAGTGAAAGTTTACAAATCAAGTCAGTCTCTCACACAAAAACTTATATACACCTTGCTACATACTCCCAATTGCTCTCCCCCAATGAGACAGCCCTCTCCCTCTCTCCACTCTGTCTTTTCTTATCCATTTCACCAGCTTCTAACCCCTTCTACCTTCTCATCTCCCCTCCAGGGAATGATGCCAACATAGTCTCAAATGTCCACCTAATCCAAGAAGCTCACTCCTCACGAGCATCCCTCTCCAACCCATTGTCCAGTCCAATCCCTGAAGGAAGGGTTGGCTTTGGGAATGGTTCCTGTCCTGGGGCAACAGAAGGTCTGGGGGGCATGACCACCGGGGTCCTTCTAGTAGTCTCAGTCAGACCATTAAGTCTGGTCTTTTTACAAGAATTTGGGGTCTGCATCCCAATGCTCTCCTGCTCTCTCAGGGATTCTCTGCTGTGTTTCCTGTCAGGGCAGTCATCGGTTGTGGCAGGGCACCATCTAGCTCTTCTGGTCTCAGGCTGATGTAGTCTCTGGTTTATGTGGCTCTTTCTGTCTCTTGGGCTCATAATTACCTTGTATCCTTGGTATCCTTCATTCTCCTTTGATCCAGGTGGGTTAAGACCAATTGATGCATCTTAGATGGCTGCTTGCTAGCGTTTAAGACCCCAGATGCCTCTCTCCAAGGTGGGATGCAGAATGTTTTCTGAATAGATTTTATTATGCCAATTGACTTAGATATCCCCTGAAACCATGGTCCCCAAACCCCCACCCCTGCCATGCTGGCCTTCAAAGCATTTTCAGTTTATCCTGGAAACTTCTTTGCTTTTGGTTTAGTCCAGTTCTGATGACCTTGCCTATATTGTGTGATATCTTTCCCATCACCTAAAGTAGTTCTTATCTACTAATTAGTGAATACACATCTCCCACCCTCCTTCCCCCCTCTCATAACCATCAAAGAATATTTTCTTCTCTGTTTAAATTATTTCTTGAGTTCTCATAGTGATCTTATACAATATTGTCCTTTTAAAACTGACTAATTTTACTCAGCATAATGCTTTCAAGATTCCTCCATGTTATGAAATGTTTCAAAGATTCATCACTGTTCTTTATCAATGCATAATATTCCACTGTGTGAATATACCAGGATTTATTTATCCATTCATCCGTTGATGGGCACCTTCGTTGCTTTCATCTTTTTGCTATTGTAAACAGTGCTGCAATAAACATGGGTGTGCATATATCTGTTCGTGTAAAGGCTCTTATTTCTCTAGGATATATTCCAAGGAGTGGGATTGCTGGATGGTATGTTAGTTCTATTTCTAGCTTTTTAAGGAAGCACCAAATTGATCCCCAAAGTGGTTGTACCATTTGACATTCCCACCAGCAGTGTAGGAGTGTTCCAATCTCTCCACAGCCTCTCCAAAATTTAGTCTTTTGTGTTTTTTGGATTAATGCCAGCTTTGTCGGAGTGAGATAAAATCTCATTGTAGTTTTGATTTGCATTTCTCTGATGGCTAACGATTGTGAGCATTTCCTCATTTATCTGTTAGCTACCTGAATGTCTTCTATAGTGAAGTGTCCGTTTATATCTTTTGCCCATTTTTTAATCGGGTTATTTGTCTTTTTGCAGTTGACTTTCTGTAGTATCTTGTAGATGTTAGAGATCAGGTGTTGATCTGAAAAGTCATAGCTAAAAACTTTTTCCCAGGCTGTAGGTAGGCTTTTTACTCTTTTGGTGAAGTCTTTGGATGAGCAGAGGCTTTTGATTTTTCAGAGCTCCCAGTTATCTGGTTTCTCTTCTGCATTGTTAGTGATGTTTTGTATACTGTTTATGCCAGGTATTGGGCCCCTTACATTGTCCCTATGTTTTCTTCCATGATCTTTATTGTTTTAGATTTTATATTTAGGTCTTTGATCCATTTTGAACCTGTTTTTGTGCATGGAGTGAGGTATGGTTCTTGTTTCATTTTTTTGCAGATGCATATCCAGTTATGGTAGCACCATTTGTTGAAAAGACTGTCTTTTCCCCATTTAACTATACTGGGGCCTTTGTCAAATATCAGCTGCTCATATGTGGATGGATTTATGTCTGGATTCTCAACTCTGTTCCATTGGTCCATGTATCTGTTGTTGTACCAGTACCAGGCTGTTTTGACTACTGTGATGGTATAATAGTTTCTAGAACCAGGTAAAGTAAGGCCGCCCACTTTGTTTTTCTTTTTCAGTAATGCTTTATTTATCCGGGGCCTCTTTCCCTTCCATATGAAGTTGGTGATTTGTTTCTCCATCTCCTTAAAGAATGTCCTTGGAATTTGGATTGGAACTGCATTAAACGTATAGATCACTTTTGGTAGAGTAGACATTTTCACAATGTTAAATCTTCCTATCCATGAGCAAAGTATGTTTTTCCACTTAAGTAGGTCTCTTTTGGTTTCTTGCAGAAGTGTATTGTAGTTTTCTTTGTATAAGTCTTTTACATCTCTGGCAAGATTTATCCCTAAGTATTTTATCTTCTTGGTGGCTCCTGTAAATGGTATTGATTTGGTGAATTCCTCTTCGATGTTCTTTTTGTTGGTGAAGAGGAATCCAACTGATTTTTGTATGTTTATCTTGTATCCCGATACTCTGCTGAACTTTTCTATTAGTTTCAGTAGTTTTCTGGAGGATTCCTTAGGGTTTTCTGTGTATAAGATCATGTCATCTGCAAATAGAGATAATTTTACTTCTTCCTTGCCAATCTGGTTGCCCTTTATTTCTTTGCCTATCCTAATTGCCCTGGCTAGGACCTCCAGCACAGTGTTGAATAAGACTGGTGATAAAGGGCATCCTTGTCTTGTTCCTGTTCTCAAGGGAAATGCTTTCAGGCTCTTTCCATTTAGGATGATGTTGGCTGTTGGCTTTGTATAAATGCCCTTTATTATGGTGAGGAATTTTCCTTCTATTCGTATTTTGCTGAGGGTTTTTATCATGAATGAGTGTTGAGCTTTGTCAAATGCCTTTTCTGCAGCTGTTGGTAAAATCTTGTGATTCTTGTCTTTTTTTGAATTTATCTGATGGATTACATGAATTGTTTTTCTAATGTTGAACCATCCCTGCATACCTTATATGAATCCCACTTGGTCATGGTGAATTATTTTTTTGATATGTTGTTGAATTCTATTGGCTAGAATTTTGTTGAGGATTTTTGCAACTAAGTTCATGAGGGATATAGGTCTGTAATTTTCTTTTTTTGTGGTGTGTTTACATGGTTTTGGTATCAGGGATATGCTGGCTACATACAATGAGTTTGAGAGTATTCCATTCTTTTCTACTCTCTGAAATACCTTTATTAGTAGTCGTGTTAACTCTTCTCCTAAAGTTTGGTAGAACTCTGCAGTGAAGCCGCCGGGCCAGCACTTTTTTTTTGTTGGGAGTTTTTTGATGACCTTTTCAATCTCTTCTTTTATTATGGGTCTATTTAGTTGTTCTACCTCTGTTTGTGTTAGTTTAGGTAGGTAGTGTGTTTCTAGGAAATCATACATTTCTTCTAGGTTTTCAAATTTGTTAGAGTACAATTTTTCATAGTAATCTGATATGATTCTTTTGATTTCATTTGGGTCTGTTGTAATATCACCGATCTCATTTCTTATTTGGGTTATTTGCTTCCTCTCCTGTTTTTCTTTTGTCAGTTTGGCCAATGGTTTGTCAGTTTTGTTGATTTTTTTCAAAGAAGCAGCTTTTGGTCTTTTTCATTCTTTCAATTGTTTTTGTTTTCTATTTCATTTAGTTCTGCTTTAATTTTTATTATTTGTTTTCTTCTTGCGCCTGAGGGTTTCTTTTGCTACTCTCCATTTGTTCAAGTTGTAGGGATAATTCTTTAATATTGGCCCTTTCTTCTTTTTGTATGTGTGCATTTATTAACGTAAATTGACCTCTGTGCACTGCTTTTGTTTTGTCCCAAAGGTTCTGATAGGAAGTGTTTTCATTCTCATTGGATTCTATGAATTTCCTTATTCCATTGTTAATATCTTCTATAATCCAGTCTTTTTTCAGCAGGGTATCCTTCAGTTTCCAAGTGTTTGATTTCTTTTCCCTGCTTTTTCTATTATTCATTTCCACTTTTATGGCCTTATGATCAGAGAAGATGCTTTGTAATATTTCAGTAGTTTGGATTTTGCTAAGGCTTGCTTTATGACCTAATATGTGGTCTATTCTAGAGAATGTTCCATGTGCACTAGAAAAGAAAGTATACTTGATTGCTGTTAAGTGGAGTGTTCTGTATATGTCTATGAGGTCAAATTGGTTGATTGTGGCATTTAGATCTTCCGTGTCTTTATTGAACTTCCATTCTGGACGTCCTTTCCTTCACCGAAGGTGGTGTGTTGAAGTCTCCTACTGTTATTGTGGAGCTGTCTATCTCACTTTTCAATGCTGATAGAGTTTGTTTTATGTATCTTACAGCCCTGTCATTGGGTGCATAAGTTTTTAGTATGGTTATATCTTCTTGGTGTATTGTCCCTTTAATCATTTACATTGTTCTTCCTTATCCTTTATGATGGATTTAAATTTAAAATCTTTTTTGTCAAAAATTAATATTGCTACTCCTGCTCTTTTTAGATTATTGTCTGCTTGATATATTTTTTTCTATCCTCTGAGTTTTAGTTTGTTTGAATCTCTAGTCTAAGGTGTGTCTCTTTTACGCAGTGTATAGACAGATCTTGTTTTTTAATCCATTCTGCCACTCTCTGTCTCTTTATTGGTGCATTTAGTCCAATTACATTCAGGGTAATTATGGATAGATATGAATTTAGTGCTGTCATTTTGATGTCTTTTTTTGTGCGTTGTTGACAGTTTCTTTTTCCCATTTCATATTATGTGCTGAGTAGATTATCTTTATATATTTTTCTTTCCTCATATTCGTTGTTGTTGATTTTGTTTCTTCTGAGTCTCTTTTTTTCTTATGTTTTATTTTGATGAGTAGGATAGTTTGTCTCTTTTGTGGTTACCTTATTTGTTTAGGCCTATTTTTCTCAATTTAAACCTAACTTTTATTTCTTTGTATCGCTGTATCTTCCTCACCATATGGAAGTTGTATGATTACATTTCTTAGTCCCTCTTTATTATTTTAATATTTTCTTCTTTTATATAATAACATCACTGTTACCCTGTTTTGAGATTTTTTTTTTTTTTTTTCCCCTGTCTGGGTTGACTTCTGATTGCTCTGCCCAGAGTCCTAGTCTTGGGTTGATACCTGATATTATTGATTTTCTAACCAAAGAACTCCCTTTAGTATTTCTTATAGTTTTGGTTTGTTTTTTTATGAATTCCCTAAACTTCTGTTTATCTGAAAATATCCTAATTTCACCTTCATATTTAAGAGACAGTTTTACTGGATATATGATTCATGGCTGCCAATTTTTTTTTTCCTTCAATTTTTTAAATATGTCATCCCATTGCCTTCTTGACTACATGGTTTCTGCCAAGTAGTCCAAGCTTATTCTTATTGGCTCTCCTTTGTAGGTGACTTTTAATTTATCCCTAGCTGCTCTTATAATTCTCTCTTTATCTTTGGTTTTGGCAAGTTTGATCGTAATATGTCTTGGTGGCTTTCTTTTAACATCTCCCTTATGTGGAGTTTGATGAGCATCTTGGATAGATATCTTCTTCTCATCTTTCATGATATCAGAGAAGTTTTCTGCCAACAAATCTTCAACAATTCTCTCGTATTTTCTGTTATCCCTCCTTGTTTTGGTACTCCAATCACTCATAGTTTATTTCTCTTGATAGAGCCCCATATGTATCTTAAGTTTTCTTCATTTTTTAAAATTCGTTTATCTGATTTTTCTTCAAATATATTAGTGCCAAGTGATTTATCTTCGAGTTCAGAAATTCTAGTTTCTACTTGCTCAATTCTGCTCCTCTGACTTTCTATTGAGTTATCTAATTCTGTAATTTTATTGTTAATCTTCTGAATTTCTGATTGCGGTCTGTCTATGGATTTTTCTAGCTTATCAAAGTTTTCATTGTGTTCCTGAATAATCTTTCTAATTTCTTCAATTGCTTCATCTGTGTGTTCCTTGGCTCGTTGTGCATATTGCCTCATTTCCTTCCTGATGTCTTGAAGGGTTCTCTATATTAAACTTTTGTATTCTGGCTCTGGTAATTCCAGGAATGCACTTTCATCTAAAGATCCCTGGATTCTTTGTTTTGAGAGCTTGTTGAGGTGATCATGGCCTGTTTCTTTATATGACTTGATATTGACTCTTGTCTCTGAGCCACCTATAAGTTACTGTATTCGTTTTTGCTTGCTTACTGTGTTGTAGCTTCTTGCTTTGTTTGTTTTGATATACCCAAATGGGTTACTTGAGTGAGCTAGCTCGATTATTTTCACCTTTGGAGCTCTGACGTCCTGTTCCCAGCTGGCTAGAGCTGTTATCAGATATATCAGTCTAGGAGTCCTTTCACTTTTCTTGATGAATTCAGCTCAGGTGTCCAGGTAGCTGATCATCAAGTGTGTGTTACAGGCTCTGTCCTACGGTCTTAGAGGGGCAGGGGTGATTGGTGTATGTACCGGTATGTGAGTGTAGCAGGAGGTCACACTCTGAACAAGGCAGGGGGCTGAGAACCGACTCCTGAGTGTCTCTGAGGAAAGCACATCCCTGTTCCCTAAAGCGTGCAGGTGGGTGGGTTCAGCAGATGGGCCGTGGGCACAGAAAGTTTTTGGTTGTGAGGACTGGGAGGTACCAGTTATCCTTGGACCCCTGTCGAGGGTGGCTGAGTGATCTGAGTGGAGTTACCAGTCCTTAGGTCCCTGATGTGGGTAGGTGAGGACCTTGTTTAATAGGGAAAAGAATGTCAAACATCAAACACTCACCTCTCCACTGCTCAGCTGAAATGGTTGGAATCTGCCAACAAGGGCCTATTCTCCTGGAATAGACCCACACAGGTCCATGCAGAGGGGAAAGGTACTCAAAGTCCATGGACTGTTTATGCCTGGACAGGAGCCACTTCTGTCCTGAGCTCCCCTGGTGAGTGGAGCTGGCAAATTATCTTTTCCCCCAATTGCAAATTTTTTCCTTTCCCAAGGCTGGGAGGATGGCTCTAGGTGCTCAACAGTGCCTATCCCAGGCCCAGGGAATTCAGCCGCTGAAGTCAGCCTGGGGGTGAGGGTCCACGGTAAAATATACGCAAGTACTTAGCTTTGGCCTAGAGCACTGTTCTTCTCTGGTTCTGGAGGTGTGAGTAGGCTGTATGGCTGGCTGCTTCTTCCTGAGGAAACTGCGTCCAAACACTAGTACCAGCCCACTGCCCCTGCTCCAGGAATGGTGCCTGAGGTCTCCTTGCAATTCAGGTCTGATAACTCCTCTCCACTTCTGAACTGTCTCTTCCTCCCCCTGCCCCTCTGTTCGTTTTCTAAGCTGGCCTTTGATGCTCAGGGCTCATAGCTTGTCATAAATATACTCATTTCAGTTGTTTTTTTGGCTGTTTGTTGTAAAGAGGTCTCACCAGAAGCATCTGTCTATTCCGCCTTCTTGGCTCCACCCCATTTTTTTTATATATGTGCCAGATCCTCTAGTGGATGTTTATGTTTCAAAGATGATTAAATTATGAACTAGAACCCATATTCTAATAAAAATGACATTGCTCATAAGCTCCGAATTTCAGTGAAATATTGTCAAGGGTACATCTATATTGGTGTTCATACACACTAGCATTCTGTTTCTTCTACGTAATGTATCTTACTCTTATATAGTGCTGCAGTCTCATTGTGAGCTCAGAATATCTGGACATCGATATTTGGCTAGAATCTAGCAGCCAATGAGTTAAACATATTACCCCAAACCATTGAATATAGTTGATTAGTTCAAGAATGGGTCTTTGGTCCACACCAGCTCCATAGAAGTCCCTTACCATTATTTCTAATGTGGTACTCTATGGTGGCAGATGCAAGCCTTGTAACCACAAGCCTAGCTAGCAATGTAGAAAAACCTGGAAGAACAAAGCCATAGATAAGAATAATTTATTATTGTGGTATTTTAATCTGACTTCTACTTTTTTCTTGAGAACTATTTTGCTGCTGTTTTTCACATGGTTTTACTACTTGAAATAATAATTATTTTACTCTAAAATCAGGATAAGTTGAATTCCTGACATTTTACTACCAAGAAGATCACCGTCATGTATTAAATTATGTCCCCCCAAAGTGTGTGTCAAATTAGCTTGGCTGTGGTTCTCAGTATTGTGTGGTTGTCCACCATTTTGTGATCTGATGTGATTTTACTATGTGTTGTAAACCCCACCTCTATGATGGTAATGAAGCAGAATTAGAGGCAGTTACATTAATGAGGTAGAAAATCTTGTAGCATAGTGGTTAAGTGCCATGGCTGCTAACCAAATGGTCAGCAGTTCAAATCCACCAGGCACTTCTTGGAAAATGTATGTGGCAGTTCTACCCTGTTCTACAGGGTTACTATGAGTTGGAAACAACCTGATGGCAATGGGTTTGGTTTAATTTTGGTTTATGTTAATGAGGCAGGACTCAATCTACAAGATTAGGTCCTGTCTTAAGCCAATTTCTTTTGAGATATAAAAGAGAGAAGTGAGCAGAGAGACATGGGAACATCATACCACCAAGAAACAAGAGCCAGGAGAATAGTGTGCCCTTTGGACCTGGAATCCCTAAACTGAAAACCTCCTCGACCAGGGAAGATTGATAACAAGGACCTTCCTCCAGAGCTGACAGAAAGAGAAAGACTTCCCCTGGAGCTGGCACCCTGAATTTGGGTTTCTAGCCTTCCAGACTGTGAGAAAATAACTTTTTTTTTTGTTGTTGTTAAAGCCATTCATTTGTGTTATTTCTGTTACAGCAACACTAGATAACTAAGACAATCATTCATCTATTTTTTTCACGTATGAATTCCATAAATAATTAAAATTTATGATACACAATAAAAAAAGAGCTTTTCTAAAAGTGTTACATGAGTTAAGATTTTGATTCTTCATTTGTCATGAGGGTGTAAGGAAAACTCTCAGATTATAGAAAAATAGGAAAATGTATCCACACTAAAAATACAGTCGTTTTGGCATTATTTGTTCTTTTTAAAACATTTTACTAAGGGAATTTAATTGAGATAAGATAAATCTGTAGATAATTTGGTGAGCATTTATGACCATTAGTATGGTTTTCTAGTGAAATAAGAATGAATTCAAACATTTTTATAAGATTCTGTACAGCAAGTTCTACCTCAACAAATTTTCCATGATAAGGTATATTGACTGGAGCCCTGGTAGTGCAGTGGTTAACAGCTATGGCTGCTAATCAAAAGGGCAACAGTTCAAATCCACCAGCTGCTCCTTGGAAACCCAATGAGGCTGTTCTACCCTGTCCTATAGGGTCACTATGAGTCGGAATCAGCTGGATGGCAGTGTGTTTTGGTTAAGGTGTACTGACAATATCCACCAATTCCCTTTGAATAAAGATTTGAAGATCCTCCATGTTACAATGGAGACAGCGGTGGTTCTGTAGTAGAATTCTTGCTTTCCATGTGGGAACCCTGGTTCAGTTTCCAGTCTCCAGTCAATGCATCTCAAGAGTAACTACCTCATGTCTGTCGGTGGAGGCTTTCATGTTGCTATAATGCTGAACAGATTTTCAGTGAAACATCCAGACTAAGACAGAGCAGGAAGAAAGGCCTGGTGATATACTTCCAAAAAATTAGCCAATGAAAACCTTATGGATCTTAATAGTCCAATCCCATTGTATGTAGTGTTACCATGAGTTGGGGGTCAACTCAATGGCAGTAAACCACCACACAGGCAACAAAAGGAGACAATAAAAACAAACTCCTGGAGCAAAGTGCACGTTATAGAACTGAGAGAGTATTTAGAGCAGACCTGGGAGGTCAATACCTCTAGTAGATTCAAACTTGATTCAAGACTCTGTATGAGCAAAATGATCACCTATCATGGATAACTCATAAAAATACACCAAGTTTTACACTATTGATAAAGTTATTTTTTCTCAGCTAAATATTTACTCTTAATTATATTATCCCAGGTTAAAAATAATTTGTCTTTTTTACATCCCCTAGATAAAATTAAATCCTATGTTATTAAATGAGTTTCGATTGCCCTATGACTCAAATATTCCTAAAGAATATGGTCAGCAAAATGATTTCAAAGTATTTCTGATTCAATAATTTTTGATAAAAATACGATGAAAATATTCTGGCTGGATCTACTATTCCTTCAGTGAGGAAAACTATGACATCAACAAACCGCCAATAATATAAAACTAAGTAAACTATCAGTTCTGATAAAGTTGAACTGCTTTGTACTACATTAAGGAAAAGTCGGTATCAAAGACAGACAGCTATGTTCATATTGCAATGAAATCATCCCTTTAACGTCAATACTATAAGCATGGATTGTCTAAAGAAGTGCTGTGGAATTCAACTTCTGTATATTTGTTTGATGCAATCAGAATTTGGTCACTTCAAGCTATTTTAATACTTGAAAAGATGTATTTAATAAAAATTCACTTAAAATTAAATCCCGTGTGCTAATTTGAAATTTTGGAGATTGCCTTTTCAACTTGTGCTCTCTGATGATTTCAATTTTATGAATTCCTCAAGTTTAATTTGACCTCGTCTGTATCTCTTAAATATTTATACATTTATAGACATATCATTGACTAAGAAGGATGCACTGGTTTTTACCACAAAAAATAAAGTGCTTGTATTTATTTTTAATCAGACAAATAGGCTCACAATTTTAAGACAAGAAAATCGTATTAAATTTAGTAGCAAACAAGTGTCAGCCCACTGTATTATGTGATTAACTGGGCAATCCAAGGGAACATATCCTTTCCAAATCCTGGTATCCTCCATTGTAAATGGGAAACCGATAAGTTATCTGTATAGTAAGGATTTTGTATGGATTAAAGTTACATGCTTAGCATGAGGTCTGGCATACATTAAGAACCAAAAGGTATTATCATGTTTTATTCTTAGTATGGGAATATTATTACTATTATTAATTTTGAATCATTACAATATTTTTCTTATTTTAGTTCCTATTACATGTTTGAGGTGTTCGTCGTCTAACTTTTGCATATTTAAATATATTTTAAGGTTAAAAAACAATACTTAAAAAAGAAATTGACAGTGAATTAGGCTTTAAAAACATACTAGAAAAAAAAAAATGAGAAGTCCTGTAATGTTACCACTAAATGTTTGACAAGTATAAATCTGATTTTATTCATACCTGCATATAAAACAAAAATTAAATAAAACATCTTGTTTTTGCATGCTGAGAACAAACAAATAGGATGATAAAAATCATTTGGTTCCATTTTTAAGGACATAAAATTTGCCCAATACTCAGTATACTTTTAGGTGGTGCTATTTTTCAAAATATTTCCCTGGCTGTAACTATGTTAAAACATCATTTTTTTTTTTTTTAATTAACTTTTATTAAGCTTCAAGTGAACGTTTACAAATCCAATCAGTCTGTCACATATAAGTTTACATACATCTCACTCCCTACTCCCACTTGCTCTCCCCCTCTTGAGTCAGCCCTTTCAGTCTCTCCTTTCATGACAATTTTGCAGGCTTCCCTCTCAATCTATCCTTCCATCCCCCCTCCAGACAAGAGTTGCCAACACAATCTCAAATATCCACCTGATATAATTAGCTCACTCTTCATCAGCGTCTCTCTTCCACCCGTTGACCAGTCCCTTTCATGTCTGATGAGTTTCTTCGGGAATGGTTCCTGTCTTGTGCCAACAGAAGGTCTGGGGACCATGGCCACCGGGATTCCTCTAGTCTCAGTCAGACCATTAAGTTTGGTCTTTTTATGAGAATTTGGGGTCTGTATCCCACTGCTCTCCTGCTCCCTCAGGTGTTCTCTGTTGTGCTCCCTGTCAGGGCAGTCATCGATTGTGGCCGGGCACCACCTAGTTCTTCTGGTCTCAGGATGATGTAGGTCTCTGGTTCATGTGGCCCTTTCTGTCTCTTGTGCTCTTAGTTGTCGTGTGGTCTTGGTGTTCTTCATTTTCCTTTGCTCCAGGTGGGTTGAGACCAATTGATGCATCTTAGATGGCCGCTTGTTAGCATTTAAGACCCCAGACGCCACATTTCTAAGTGGGATGCAGAATGATTTCATAATAGAATTATTTTGCCAATTGACTTAGAAGTCCCCTCAAACCATGTTCCCCAGACCCACGCCCTTGCTCCGCTGACCTTTGAAGCATTCATTTTATCCCGGAAACTTCTTTGCTTTTGGTCCAGTCCAATTGAGCTGACCTTCCATGTATTGAGTGTTGTCTTTCCCTTCACCTAAAGCAGTTCTTATCTACTGATTTTTTGACTGCTGCTTCCATGAGTGTTGATTGTGGATTAAAGTAAAATGAAATCCTTGACAACTTCAATATTTTCTTCATTTATCATAGTGTTGCTTATTGGTCCAACTGTGAGGATATTTGTTTTATTTTTGTTGCAGTGGAATCCATACTACAGGCTGTAGTCTTTGGTCTTCATCGGTAAGCGTTCTAAGTTCTCTTCACGTTCAGTAAGCAAGGTTGTGTCATCTGTGTATCGCAGATGTTAATGAGTCTTCCTTCAGTCCTGATGCAGAGTTCTTCTTCACATAGTTCAGCTTTTCAGATTATTTGCTCATCATAGACATTGAATAAGTGTGGTGAATGGATATAAACCTGACACAGATCATTAGTGATTTTAAACCACGTATTATTCCCTTTTTCTGTTCAAATGACTGTTCCCCATGGGCACTATTAAGTGTTCCGGAATTACCATTGTTTACAATGTTGTCCATAATTTATTATGATGCATAGTCAAATAAACACAGGTAAACATATTTCTTATAGTCTCTGCTTTCAGCCAAGATCCATTTGATATCAACAATGATATCCCTTGTTCCACTTCCTCTTCTGAATCTGGCTTGAGTTTCTGGTAGTTTCCTGTTGATGTACGGCTGCAACCATTTTTCAATTATCTTCAGGAAAATTTTACTTGCATGTGATATTAATGATAAAAAAATGATATTGCTTGATAATTTCTCCATTCCATTGGATCATTTTTCTTTGGAATGGGCATAAATATGGATCTCTTCTATCAGTGACCAGGTATCTGTCTTCTAATTTTCTTGTCATAAATGAGTGAGTGCTTCCAGTGTTTCATTCTTTTGTTGAAACATCTCAATCAGTATTCTGTCAATTCTTGGAGCCTTGCTTTTCACCAATGGCTTCAGTGCAGCTTGGATTTCTTCCTTCAGAAACATGGACTCTTGATCATATGCTGACTCCTGAAATGGTTGAACATCGACCAGTATTTTGGTACAGTCACTTTGTGTATATCTTCTGTCTTCTTTTAATGCTTCTTGAGTAGTCCAATATTTTACCCATAGAATCCTTCAATATTATAACTCGAGGCTTGAATTTTTTATTCTGTTCTTTCAGCTGAGACATGTCGAGCGTGTACTTTCCTTTTGATTTTCTAACTCCAGGTTTTGGACGTTTCATTATAATACTTTGTCTTTTCGAGCCACTCTTTGAAATCTTCTGTTCAGCTCTTTTACTTCATCATTTCTACATTCAAGAGCATGTTGCAGAGTCTCTCTTGACATCATTTCTATCACCAAGGCCATGTTTTCCAACTATTGATCCTTCTTTGTTTCCAACTTTTGCATTCCAATCACCAGTAATCGTCAATAAACCTTGATTGCATGTTTGAACAATTTCAGACTGCAGAAGGTGGTAAATTTTCAATTTGTTCACTTTTGCATAAATGGTTTTTGCATAAATTTGAATAATAATCATATTTACCAGTCTTACTTGTAGACACAAATATTATCCTATCACTGACAGGGTTGTACCTCAAGAAAGATCTTGAAATGTTCTTTTCCAACATAAATACAATGTCATTCCTTTTAATTTGTCATTCCCAGTGTAGTAGACTATATTATTGCCTGATTCAAAATGGCCAATACCAGTCCATTTCAGCTTATTAATGCCTACGATATTGATCTTAATGCTTTCCATTTAATTTTTGACAACTTTGTTTTCCCACATTCATACTTCATATATTTTGTGCTTTGATTATAAATGGATATTTGCAGCTGTTCCTTCTTATATTCGGTTGTGCCCAATTAGCAAATGTAAATCCCTAAAGCAATGCTTCAGCCATGTCATTGAGGTTAACACTACTTTAAGGAGACAGCTCTTCTCTAGTTGTATTTGGAGTGCCTCCCAAACTGAGGTGCTCATCTTTTGGCACTATATCAGACAATATTCAATTGCTATGCATAAGTTTTCAGTGGCAACTTTTTTTAGAAGTAGATTCCCAGGTCCTTCTTCCTAGTCTGTTTTAGTCTGGAAACTCCACTGAAACCTGTTCACCAAGGGTGACCCTGCTGTTATTTGAAATACCAGTGGCATAGCTTCCAGCATCACAGCCATAGTCGAAACACCACAGTACAACAAACTAACAGATGAGTGGTGGGGATTTAAATATATATATTATGCATTAAACATATATTGAACCTACCTAACAAAGAAAATACATAGAATATTTAACATAAAGATGACATTTCAATAAACTAACATGGGTCAAACAAAATGTAGGGGAAGGGAGTTACAATTATCATTGGTACAGTCTTTTATTCATACATAAGAGTAAAATAATGTTTTAGAATAAAGTTGGTAAAATATTTGCATGTGATTTTAATAAATGTTAAAATATAAGAAAAAACAATCATTGAAATGTTCAATACGGAGGGCACTCTTATAAAAAGCACAGTCGTTATTCCAGAAAGATACAGTGAACCAATTGTGTGTGTATATGTATTATAAAGATGATTTGTCTAAAGAGAAATATTTGATAAAAAATCTCTCCAAAATTGTCACTTGAGACTGTTGTATAATTAAGATGAAAGACTTGATAGTTTATGAGATGAGAATATGCCATAATTCGTATAAAAGGAAATAGAAAAGATTATCAATAGATTCCTATGAAACAAAAAACTGGACCACAAAAATAAAAAAGTTCATTTTGGCCACTGCCATGTACAGTTAAGGTCCCTGGGGATTGCCAGTGGTTTGCACTTGACTGTTAACCTTAAGATTTGAATGTGCCCAGTGGTTCCATGGAAGAAAGTCCTGGTGATCTGCTTCCTGAAAGATTAGAGTCAAGGAAACCCTATAGTACAGTTCTGTTCTATACCACAGGGGGTTTCCTGGAGTCAGAACTGACTCACCAGCAACAGGCCTAATGCATAATTCAAACAAATGTAATAATCTATTAGAAACAAAGTGAACATTTATCCTTTTACCAAGTTAGTCACTGGGTATATAGAGCTTGACAGTCTAATAAAAGAGAGAATAAATCTCTACTGCTCATGGGGAGCAGGAAAATGGAGAGTGGAGAGGCTGAATGTAGGGAATTTCTATTGGGTTAGTGAGTGATTAATTGCTGTCATGACCAGTGTCCTGGCTGCTGAAAGTCAGAGTCAGAATGTAGAGTGAACTCCTGGTTGCCTTACCAACATCAATCTCTTCCTTTCTTCTTCTTAATATTTTGCAGTTATATCCACCTTTCCTCCACTCATCCATACAGCCTTGGGGAAGCTGACTCTACACTCCAACCCCAAATCTAACCTTCACCGTTCTACATATATTATCTCAATTGTTGAGCCTTATGCTGTAGATGCGAGCCCTGCTGGCACAGTCGTTAAGCGCTCCACTGCTCACCGAAAGGTCAGTGTTCTTCCCCAGCAGTTTTTCTGCGGGAGAAAGATACAGGAATCTGCTTTCATGAAGATTTCAGTGTTGGAAACCCTATGGGGCAGTTGTACTGTGTCCTATATGCTTGTTATAGGTTGCTATGAGTCAGAATCAACTTGAGGGCAAGGGGTTTGGTTTTATTTTATTTATTTATTTATTTATTTTTGGTATGTTATAGATACAACCATTAGCGCCATTTTAGTTGTTGTAATAAAACTAAAGCAAATAGAGGTTTGAATGTGAACTGTGTCACAAAGCTAATAATAGAGTCCAGGCAGTTTTAATCTAGGTTGAATTCTATCTCTATGCTATGTTTCTCTCCAGCATAACAGACTGTACTCACAGAATACAGTAGAATGAAAACCCCAAAAGTTAATGGAAATAATCAATCCCTTACCCATTTTTTTTTTAAATCATCTTAATGTAAACAAAAAAGGAAGACTCTATCTAAAGCGTTTTCTTAAGAGGCAAGAATATTCAATGCTTAACAGACAATAATTATCGCTATTATTTTTGTTGTTAGGAATATATTTATCAGGAAATTTTGCCATTTTTGAGATCCATTTTCAGAGTTAACTCTAAGGAAAACTGTAAAATAGGAGAAGTGGTTTCATTTCCTTCCCACGCCTCTGTTCTTTCAGTATTCACTCCCTCAGTAGCCTCTCCCAGGCACTTGGAGCCCTCATTCTGCTCTTCGCTAGCTCTAGCCTCTAGAGCTGAAATGCCCCCAAGCAGCCACTTGCCAAATTTTCTCTCCACTAAAACAAATCTAATTTTTTTTATCAAGGACCTATAACCAGTTTAACGACAGTTAGTAATCACGTAGCTCAGCTGCATTAGTATGTTAAGGTGTTGCTTCATTGACTTACTTATTCATTTTATCAGAAAATGTTTATTTAATAATTCCTCCATACAAAGAACTGTGGGAGAGATGTAGAATTGGCCCAATCCCTCAAGGAACTCTCTGACTTATTGAGTATATGTGATAAATATTCAAATAAATAACTCACACTAACAAAACTGTGGTAAAGATGTCACAGTAAAACTTCAGTTAAAATTGTATTTAATTTAGAAGAAAGAGAGAGATTACTTGTGAACTTTGGGGTATGGTAATAGGGGTCTTTAGAAGATATAAGGTCAAAACAATTATTTTAATCCCAGCGATTGCTTGGCTTTTATTTATATATTTTCTCCCTCCACCCCCACTCTTTAAAACCTACATCAGCTGAACTGTTTTGCACCTATTTGGTTAACAATATCACCTATAAGACCATGTCCTCAGTTTAAGACTTTAGGATGAGAGAACCCAAAGGACACAAGGGATGACAATTTTTAATCTTGTAGCCATTCTCTCTGGCATATACCAACAATGGACATGTTTTTCCCATACAGGATTATGGAAACCAGGTGGAGAATTGAAATAGAAGTTCAAGCCATTTGCTAATCTAAGCTATGTGTAAAAACATATATATATATATATATATGTATATTTTTCCCCATCAGAATGTATTGGCCCTTCTCTAATTGCTTTTCTTTTAAAAATAAACTGCTACCATCCCAGGCACAACAGTTGGTCTCTAGTCACCTGTAGCAACAGAGGAAGAAAGAGAGTCAGGAATAGGAGGAAGATATGGAGTGTTAACCTTAACTTAATTGCTTCCATGAACCCTGGAAGTTAAAGTCCTGAGATAATCTTTAAACCTTAAACCAAAATTATCACCTGAATTCTTTTTAAAACCAAAAAAGAGTATAGCTAAACTAGTAAAAAAGGTCTGCCTTGGGCATTATGCTCTTTTAAGAACTATCTATATGGGATCAAATTGACAACAGTAGATCAAAAGATTAGATAGGAACCTTAGGGGGCAGTGAGTTTATGTTAATGGGAAAGAAACAACTTAGAAAAAGAGGGCGAGGGTGTTTGCACAACTTTAAAAATACAATCAATGTCACTACATTGTGCATGTAGAAAATGTTAAATTGGTGTTTGTTTTGCTTTGCATATTCTCAACAACGACTACTATATATATACCTAGAGTATGTGCAGAACAACTCCTCAGACACTTTTGGAATTTTGACCTTGTGTGATCCTAATTAGTATTTTCAGTAAAAGAAATATTTCTATTCAATATCTGTGAAAGGGAAGTTTGGCACCAGCGGTCTTACTCAAATGTTTATACTCCTGGGTGTTGTTTTGATTACACGTAACTATTAGTTTCCTAAACTTTCATGTTTTCTACTACTTTTTTATTAATTGATTTTTCTTGTACATTTATTCTGTTATCATAAATTCATACTTACACTATTACTACTTAATGAAGAAAATGCTTGACCTGAAAACTCAACAAGAAGGTTAGGTGGAATAAGCATGAAATATTTTCTATGAAATCTATTTGTCCTTGGAAATATATCTATTTTGACAGGTAGAATGTAGTCCTCACGTTTGGCTTCAAGATGATTGTGAGTAAGAAAAGGAAGCCAGCCTAGGTTTAGTCTAATGGTCTTAATTGCCAGCTGGTTAAAACCTTTAAAGTATACATTTCCCAAGCAAAGATCACAGAATAAAGAGCCTTAATTTCCTAACCATATCCAGATTCTCATGAATTAATTCATTAGTTCATAAATAAATTACACCCTCAAACCTCTGCCTAAACTAATGTGCAGTCATTCATTTTCATCCCTTTGAGTGTTTGAGTGTTAGTTCAGATTCCTTTAATTACTAATCAGCAACATCAACGGGAAACGCAGGATATATTCACAAGGTGGTGGAGATGAAGGGAAACTCTAAATGCTTGATATCAAACCAAACCAAACCCATTGCCAGGGACAGATTAACCAATAAGTGAGATACACAGGGCTTTTTTGTGCTTACTTACGAATCTGTAGTGCACAGTTTCACTTGTCTTTCACCACATCAAAGATGTGGGAACCCCATGTTAAACTGTTTGCTGTGGATTAGTAAATGAACACAATTAATCTTGTGTTTACCTTGCTTTTTTTTTTTTTTTTTACCTTGCTTACTGGTTATCCTGCCCCAGCCCATTGACTTTGAGTCAATTCTGACTCATAGAGACCCCATAGGACAGAGTAGAACTGCTCCATGGGGTGTCTAAGGCTGCAGTCTTTACAGAAGCAGGCTGCCATATCCTTCTGCTGCAGAGCAGCTGATGGGTTTGAACTGCTGGCTTTTAGCAGCCAAGTGCTTAAGCACTGTGCTACCAGGGCTCCTTCAAGTGATTTATAGGTTTGCCAATTTCTTCAGAATCTTTTGGGAAGGCCTTGTATATTAATAAATAAATACACTTATGTCTTAACAAAAATGTTCAACGAAGTTAAATTTGAAGAAAACAACCTAGTACATGGAACTGGGCTGGAAAACTCTTAAGACATTTAATAGTGTTTCTGTGCTGTTTTTCTTTTGACTTTTTTCTTTTTTAGAGGAGTTCTGTGTTATCAGTGCTGGAAGCCCTTGAGATGGCACAGTTATAGCTTAAAATATCCATACAATTAACTCCCAAGGACATTTATAATTCCTAGCATAAAACTGTTCATTGCTGTTAGTTGCGTTACAGTTGATTCTGATTCTTGGAGATCTCATGTTGTACACGGTGGAAATGTACCATATGGTTTTCTTTCTTTCTTTCTTTTTTTAATCTTAACAGAAGCAGATCACCAGGCCTTTTCTCCCGTGGTAATCCAACAATCAACCTTTAGGTTAATAGTCAAGAGCAAACAGTTTGTGCCAAGGGGACCTAAAAAGGGATAAAGCCCCCCCCCCCCAAAACTGAGGTTTGCACTGCTGTCTTGGGGAAATAAAAAATCAGCCATGAATGCCTCAAGGTTGAATTTGTTTTGTCTGTCACATGTTCATAGTTTGCAATAATAGTAACATCTAAATGACACGGCTATGTGCCATGGATAATAGAATAAAGGTCTTGCCACTTAAGATATATTTTTATTTTAATAAATCAAATTGCTTCTCTTAACTATACTAGGGTTAACTAGTTCCATTATTTTTCAGAATTTAAGTGAGAAATTATATCCATCTCAAAGTTCAGGCTTCTTGATAACAGGTGTTCCATTTTTTTTACCTTATCTTTTTTTTTTTTTTTTTTCAGTGCCTAGATTGTTCCTGGTATATTTAATAAATACGTGTTCGGTGAAGGATTGGTAAAATGTGTGCATATATACAAATATACAAAAAGGTATATATAATGACATTTTATTTAGCATCTAATATGTGTCACTACCTGATTTAGTAATTTCCACCCTTTATATCAGATTCTTCCAACAATGTTGCTGGCCCAAGTTGGTCCCTGCCCAGAGTACTGTAAAACCCAAGTGATAAGACACACTGAGTTTTGAGGAAAGGGAAAGTAGTTTATTGCAGAGCAGCAATGCAAGAAGACAGGGGACTTGCCCAGATCTGACTCCCTGAGTAGGGTTTAGGTTACTGCTTTTTTGGGTTTCTAATCTAGGAAGGTATACATTCATCAATTTTCTAGGAAATCTCATACATAGGTAATTCGGGTATATCTTGGCTGGACTGGGCATGTTCCATGGGCCAGATCTGGCTCAGGCTGGTTCTTGTTTACCACTCTGGCCTTGGTTTCTTGAAACACCTAGTATTTTTCTGCAAAAGAAGCTAACAAACTGGTTAAGGAATAGGCGTGGGGGAGGTTAGGTAAGAAACAGAAATACACTGAGGTGACTGAAGCACAAGCCTCAGCTTCAACAACATTATCAGTTAGTGTTTTTACTTCTCTTTTAAAAAACTGAAATATTTGATCTGAGGTATGTCTTACTCAAAATAAAATAGCCAATAAGTGAAAGAATTAGGATTAAAAACCAATATTTTCTAGTGATTAGCAATATGCTATGTGTTAAAGAGCTCAACAAATCAAATAATTATTAAATGTCAATTTATAAACCATTTTGAAGATATAGTTAAATTCTTTTTCTCTATCAGTGGTTACTCATATCTTTTTAGTTAGATTCTGTTGTTATTATTATAATTATTTTCCATTATATCAACCGGGTAAATACCATTCCGAACATTCCATTGAGAGCTAAAGTAAATTGTTCTGTTAGATTTTGAACTTGCTTTGTGCTTGCTGTGCCTTCTTTCTCTCCCATTTGTAATGAAAATGTCTACCTATAACTGTTTCACCATTGCACTTTAAAAGCAGATAACTTGTGTTCTAGATTTCACAGGTTCACAGATGAAGAGAAATTTCACCACAGGATGGAATACATCTAAAGTCTTATCCATATTTGATTTAGATGATTCAGAAGATGATACTTGGATTTGGAGTTGTTTGAAGACACTGGGTGAGGTGATGGGGTGAATGTGTTTTGCATGTTATAAGGGCATGCATTTTGGAGAGCCAAAAAGTGGTATGTTATGAATTGAATTGTGTCCTAAAATTATGTATTGTAAATTCTGACCTTTACACCAGTGGTTATAATCACATTTGGGAATGGGTTGTTTGGTTATGTTAATAAGACAAGATTAGTGTAAGGTGTTTCTTCATTATAAAACTACTTGAATGAATGAGCATAAATTAATAATCGTCCCTGGGAAAAAAAAAAAAAAAAAAAAACAAGCTAACCTTCATTTTTCTTAAATATAAGTCAATATAATTACATTATCTTATACTTGATAGAAATCATTAATTCCTTTAAAATTTCCTTTACATATTTATACAATTTATTTAACAATGAAGGATTATGGAGGAAAATTTGCTATCAGCAAAAAAATTAAAAACTGCAACATGATTAAAACAATTTTATTTTTTATTTTGGGCATAATCTGCTTTTGCTATTGGGAGCCATCAAGTCGGTTCTGACTCATAGCAACCCTATGTACTACAAAACAGTACACTGTCCAGCCCTGTGCCATGCTCACAATCGTTGGTATGCTTGAGCCCATTGATGTAGCCACTGTGCAATCCATCTCATTGAGAGTCTTCCTCTTTTCTGCTGAGTTTACAAGCATGATGCCCTTCTACAGGATCTAATCCCTCCTGACAACATGTCCAAAGTATGTAAAATGCAGTCTTCCCATCCTTCCTTCTAAGGAGCGTTCTGATTGTACTTCTTCCAAGACAGATTTGTTTGTTCTTTTTGCAGTCCATATTATATTCAATATTCTTCACCAACACCACGATTCAAAGGAGTCAGTTCTTCTTCGCTCTTCCTTACTTCCTTATTCATTGTCTAGCTTTCGCATGTACGTGATGCCATTGAAAATGGCATGGTTTGAGTCAGGTGCACCTTAGTCTTCAAGGAGACACCTTTGCTTTTCAACACTTTAAAGAGGTCTTTTGCGGCAGCTTTGCCCAACACTATATGTCTTTTGATTTCTTGACTGCTGCTTCCATGGCTGTTGATTTTGGAACGAAGTAAAATGAAATTCTTGACAACTTCAATCTTTTCTCCACGTATCATGACATTACTTATTGGTCTGATTGTGAGGAATTTTGTTGTCTTTCTGTTGAGGTATAATCCATACTGAAGGCTGTAGTCTTTGATCATCAGTAAGTGCTTCAAGTCCTCTTTACTTTCAACAAGCAAGGTTGTGTCATATGCATAATGCAGTCTGTTAATGAGTCTTCTTCCAATACTGAGGCCTGGTTCTTCTTCATACAATCTAGATTATTTGTTCAGCATATAGATTGAATAGATATGATGAAAGGATACAACCCTGATGCACACCTTTCCTGACTTTAAACCATACAGCATCCCCTTGTTCTGTTTGAACAACTGCCTCTCATCTATGTACAGGTTCCTCATGAACACGATGAGTGTTCTGAACTTTCCATTCTTCGCAATGTTATCCATAATTTGGTATGATCCACACAGTCAAATACCTTAGCATAGTCAATAAAAAAGAGGGAGACATCTTTCTGATAGTCTGTGCTTTCAGACAGGATCCATCTGACATCAGCCATGATATCCCTGGTTCCACATCCTCTTCCAAATTTGGCTTGAATTTCTAGCTGTTCCCTGTAGATATACTGCTACAGCTGCTTTTGAATGATCCTCAGAAAATTTTACTTGCATGTGATATTAATGATATTGTTCAACAATCTCCACATTTGGTTAGATCATCTTTCTTGGGAATAGCCATGAATATGGATCTCTTCCAGTCAGTTGGCCAGGTAGCTGTCTTCCAAATTTCTTGGCGTAGACAAGTGAGCACTTCCAGCACTGCATTCATTTGTTGAAACATCTCAATTGGTATTCTGTCATTTCCTGGAGACTTGTTTTTCACCCATGTCTTCAGTGCAGTTTGTACTTCTTCCTTCAGTACCATCGGCTCTTGATCATATGCTACCTCTTGAAGTGGTTGAACATTGACCAATTCTTTTTGGTATAATGACTCTGTGTGTACCTTCCATCTTCTTTTGAGAGTATAATATACTAAATAGAAAAAAATAAACATTTCCCAGAAAATTCTAGAAATCTACCATAAAAAGTGAAGTTAAGTTTTTTTTCTAAAATTTAAAGTCTCAGTTCAAACGTGTCAAAAAGCAAAGGAGTATATTGAATGCTGTATACCCATGATTGTCTAAATCAGTGCCATTCAAAGAGGCTTGCTTACAACAGTTACTGGTCCCAAGGAGATAAGAAGTTTGAGACAGATGGTAAATTAACTCCAGCTGTTAGCCTACTCGTTGGTTAGTTTCACATACTTATTTTTTTTTTTTAACATGACTTACTTGATGGGAAAAAACACACACACACACACACATTGCACATTGGATGATGTACATTTTGGAACAAATTCAGACCAAAATGCTTTGCATTCTTTGCTTCTCAGGGAGATCTTTCGCAATAATTGTATTAACAAAGCCCCTCCTAAAACCCAGCTTCAATTTTCATTTAGCACGTCATTATTTACACTTTTGTAATAATCTGAAATTATCTGGTTCGTATATTGTTTCCTTATTTAATGTCTGTCTGTCCTCACTAGAATGTTTGCCTTCTAAGGTGGAGACTACAAGTTTCTTATGCATTACTACAACTTCAGTGTGTAAATCTAATATACCTCATGTATTAAACATAATCTCTGGGTTGTGTTGTATGTAAAATGATTAAGGGAATGAATGTTTAAATGAATATTGCAGGATAATGTGGTTAATAATATACATTTAAGTAAGTTTTTAAGAAATTTGAGGGTGTTGTAAGTATAGTAATAAAAATAGAATGTTATTTGGGTAAATATTAGAGATTTAAAACAAAATTTTATCAGCATCTCAAGTCAGAATGTCAAAAGAGTAGAAAATACTGTCCACTGTATTTCTCTTTTGAAATTTTATTCCAAAGCTTTCATATCAAAGAATCTGAGAAGTCCTGAAGAAACTTTTCTTGGCTTAATTAAACCAGATTTTCCAAGTTATTTTTGACAATTTGCTTGTTGTATTTGTTTTGATTGCCCTTAATACCCTAAAACTGTAATGTTGTTGAATATATACTTGGCAATTGCTATCTCAACATCTTTTTACTCTATTCTAACATCTTCGCTACTATGATTTTGCAGGGTAAATTTTAAAATATATATATATTTAAAACTGTGTTTTACACTCAACTTTTCTGAAAAACCTTTAAGACAGGAAATTAGGAATACTGATATACAACTAGAGAGGAGGGGTCAACCTAGAGAGGGAGAAGTTATCATATGTCTCATTTAATTGCCTGACTACTACAGAATGTGGGTGAAAGACATTGCTTTTATTTTGTATAAGCTAAAAAAAAGCACACATATCCACTTTTGAAGGTTTATTTTCATGAAAAATAGACTACATTATTTTCTTTCACCTTTGATTATTTTAGCAGTGACCTGTAATTGGACTCTTCAAACTAGGACCCCTGGTGTTGACATACTTGTGAAATCATTACTCCATCTTTAAGAATCACACCTGTGAAAGTGAGTTAATAAGAGGTGGCCAGGTATCAAGAAATTTTTTTATTGTTATTTTCTGAAAAGACCATGCTGATTTTTGTTAAACAATTTCTATTTACTCTAAGACACGGCGGCAATTAACTAGCTAAAATGTTGTGTTTTACATTACGATAATTGAAAGAGAATTGGTGACAGTATCTTCTTTTTCTTTTCAGTGCTGGTATATAATTGAGGGGAAAAAACTGTTCTTTAGTGTTTCTCTGCATAATATATTTGTCATTTCATATTAGCTCTTCAGATTTCTATTATTTACAATCCTTTTGAGACTCAATAAAAAAGTTTCCACATAAAGCTCATTATTTCTAATTAATCCCATAACAAGACTTCAAGATGGCTGTGCTATGAGGCTCTTTTTCAAAACTATAGTGTCTTATTCTCCTTTTCATTTTGCAAACTGTACTTTTGAGGTATTAGTATAATTTGCATAATACACAATCTGTTATTTTAATATGCAACCAGGCAACCAAACACAGCATTTGATGATTTATTCACATTTATGAGATAACTTTTTCTTTGAATTATAAATAAACTATTTAACAGTTTGAAAACAATGCCTCTCAGTTAAACAAACCATAAAAAAAGCACAGAAAAAGTCTCTTTATAATGAACTGATACAATCTGAAAATGTCTAATCTGAAATTTTAAGTCAGTATCTGTGGGACTATAGATTCACTTGGAAATATGTCATTAGAATATAATAAAGGATCCCCTTTGTTATGAATTAGAATTTAATTTTAAAAGAAGCACAAATCATTTGCAATTATGCCATTTATCTACAGTAATAGCACTGATAAAGTTTATATTTTATCTTTCCCTGTAGGCTATTTTTGATATTTGTTAAAAAAAAAAAAAAAAAGAAATTTAATATCAAGTAAACAGTGAATGAGAATATTCAGGGAAAAACTATTGCATGTAAAATGAGATATTACTATTATTTAATATCAAGGACTGTTTAAGATAGAGTTTACAGGTGAAAAAATAACCATTTAAGACAACATATATTCATATAGAACAAAAATATATTTGCATGAGTTTAACAGTTTTTTTGTAAAGAAACCAAATCTGTTAACATTTGTATGCCTACACCTTAGTAATCAAATTATTAACAGGATTTATGTATAAGAAAAATAAGTTGTCATAAAAATCTTGAATGCTTTGACTTAAATCCATTTTCCTGGGTATTAATTGAGTGCCATCATCTACTTCATGAGATGTTTGTAGTTATTAAAGAAAAGGCATTTTGTATTCCTGATTTTGTTTTTTCACTCTTTATAAGGCAGATCTTTTGGTTTCACATAAGACATTATTAATCCATTTTATCTTTCACACTGAATCAGGAAGTACTTTATGATATTCTGCTGTGAACCAGTGAATGTGTATTCCTTTTCCAGAGTCAACATTTTAATTATTTCAAGCATTTCTCTTTAGCTTTGATTTCTAAAAACACTGGCAATCTGTGCTCTTTCCAGAAAAAAAAAAAACTTTCCCTTTGACATTGCTTTCCCTAAGAATGATAAAAAAAAAAAAAAGATCTAAAAACAGTATTGTCGCTTTTTAGCTCATCACAGAGTAAAACCACCCTGCTCTAGATAAATTTTTAGTGGGTTTAATTTTCTTTTAAAGCATTCATCAAAAGGATAATATGACCACTACTTACAATTTCTTTGTGTAAATGTGTAATCTCTGGTATTTCCCATCATTATATGCCAGAAGCTGGGATTTAGAAAAGAGTACTGAAGAACTCGGCTGCTAAACAAAAATGTTGGCAGTTTGAATCCACCAACAGCTCCTTGGAAACCCTATGGTGTAGCTTTACTCTGTCCTACAGGGCTTCTATGAGTCAGAATCAACTCGACAACTTTTTTTTTTTTTTAGTAACTTAAGTGAATATCACCTACTGCTAGAATTTGCTATGATTTTAACTGTCAGGGTCATTAAAAAAATTGCACTTTAGATGAAAGTTTACAGAGGGAATTAGTTTCCTACTTGATAATTTGTACATAAAGCTTTCCCCATTTCCTTTCTTCTGGATTTTCTACCTCTTCCTGCCTTCTCCTCTTTGCTTTTGGGCAAATGTTGCCCTTTTGGTCTCCTATAATTGATTGTTCTAAGAAGCACATTCCTGTGGGGTGTTATTATTTATATTATGGATCTGTCTATTGTTTGGCTGAAAGGTGGTCTCCAGGAATGGCTTCAGTTTCATATCAGAAGGATGTCTTAGAGCCATAGTCTTGGGAGTTCCTCTAGTCTCTGTCAGAGCAGTAAGTCTGGTATTTTTGGTGAATTTTATATTTTTGTTCTACATTTTGCTCTGTCCAGGACCCTCTCTTGTGATCCCAGTCAGAGCAGTCCATAGAGGCAGCCAGGCACCATCTAGTTCTTCTTGTCTCAGGTTCATGTAGGCTATGGTTCACGTGGTCCATTAGTCCTTTGGACTAATTGTTCCCTTGAGACTTTGGTTTTCTTCACTCTCCTTTGCTCTGGACAGGAAAGATCGATATCTATTTCTTCAATAGCTGCTTATAAGCTTTTAAGAACCCAGACACTATTCACCAAAGTAAGATGCAAAACATTGTCTTTATGAATTGCATTGTGCCAATTGATGTAGATGTCCCCTGAGTCTATGGTCCTTCACTTTTGAGCCAGGATCATTTTTTTTTTGAATTTTGTTTATGTGGCTTCCCAAAACTTGTTTGATATTTTCTTAGCCTCACAAAACTGCATGATGATTGAAAAAAAGAACACTACATGTATCTTATACCAAGTCTGACCTTGTTGGGAAATTTAAATAATATTAGAGTCACAGTGATGAAAGGCATTTATTTTGGAACTTGTTGATAATGTAATATTTTTATCATATATCCAGATCATTTGTTAACGGCCCTAATGTGCACAGTTCTACGATGCTAGAAAGTTTTAGGACTCAAATTAACCAGATCTTTTCTTTGCATTTAAGGAGAATATGTATTAAAAATACAATTACTATATCTTTGCTAAAACAAAAACAAGTAGTCATTTCTTATTATTACAATCACAATCTAAGTTCCCTCAAAATTATGTTAAGGCTTGGCATTAAATATCTCGTATCTCCAGCTCCTTGCATTTATTCTTCTTAACATCCATCCTAGTTTTGAAACATATTTTGATGTGTTTGAAAATTTGTTTACTTAATGTTCTCTACTTCCTGCCAAGAGGTCATTGAAAAGACGGGAAAGAAAGAAAAGACCATGATGGATATAAGAGGAGGCTCTAAAACTTGCTCTAGAGCACTGAGCAGCTAAAACAAAAGGAAGAAATGATAAAGTAAAAGAACTGAACAGGACATTTCAAAGGGCAGCTCGAGAAGACTAAGTAAAGTATTACAATGTCATGCACGAAGAGCTGGAGATAGAAAACCAAAAGGGAAGAACACGCTCGAGATTTCTCAAGCTGAAAGAACTGAAGAAAAAATTCAAGCCTCAAGTTGCAATAGTGAAGAATTTTATGGGGAAAGTATTAAATGATGCAGGAAGCATCAACAGAAGATTTGTCTTCTTTAGATGTCATTACACCAAAAAGAATTAGTTGATGTTCAACCATTTCAAGAGGTAACATATGATCAGGAATCGATGGTTTTGAAGGAAGAAGTCCAAGCTGCACTGAAGTCATTGGTGAAAAACAAGGCCCCAGGAATTGACGGACTATCAATTGAGATGTTTCAACAAACTCAAACGCTTACTCGTCTATGCCAAGAAATGTGGAAGACAGCTACCTGGCCAAACAGTTGGAAGCAGCCCATATTTTATGCCTATTCCTAAGAAAGGCAATCCAAAAGAATGCAGAAATAATCAAACAATATCATTAATATCACAAGTAAGCAAAATATTGCTGAAGATCATTCAAAAATGGCTGCAGCAGAATATCAACAGGGAACTGCCAGAAATTCAGGCCGATACCAGAAGAGGACGTGGAACCAGGGATATCATTGCTGATGCCAGATGGATCCTGGCTGAAAGCGGAGAATACCAGAAGGATGTTTACCTGTGTTTTATTGACTGTGCAAAGACATTCAATTGTGCGGATCATAACAAATTCTGGATGACATTGTGAAGAATGGGAATTCCACAGAACATTCAACTGCGCTCAAGAAGAATCTTCACATAGATCAAGAGGCAGTTGTTCCAACAGAACAAGGTGACACTCCATGATTTAAAGTCAGGAAAGGTGTTCGGCAGGGTTGTATCCTTTCACCATACCTATTCAGTCTGTATGCTCAGCAAATAACTCAAAAAGCTGGACTATATGAAGAAGAATGGGGACCCAGGATTAGAGGAAAACTCATTAACAACATGCCATATGCAGATGACACAACCTTGCTTGCTGAAAGTTAAAAGGATTTGAAGCATTTACTGATGAAGATCAAAGACCACAGCCTTCAGTATGGGTTACACCTCAACATAAAGAAAACAAAAAACCCTCACAACGGGACCAATAAGCAATAAATGGAGAAAATGTTGCAGTTGTCAAGAATTCCTTTTATGTGGATCTACAGTCAAGGCCCATGGAAGCAGCAGACAAGAAATCAAAAGACGCATTGCGTGGGCAAATCTGTTGCAAAGGACCTCTTTAAGGTGTCGAAAAGAAAAAATGTCACCTTGAAGACTAGGGTGCACCTGACCCAAACCATGGTATTTTCAATTGCACCATGTGAAAGCTGTATGTTAAGGAGGACTGAAGAGGAGTTAAAATCTTTGAATTGTAGTGCTGACGAAGAATATTGAATATATGCCACAGCCTGCCAAAAGAACAAACAAATCTGTCTTGGAAGAAGTACAATCAGAGTGGTCCTTGGAAACAAGGATGGCAAGACTGTGTCTTGCATACTTTAGACATGTCAGAAAGGATCAGTCCCTAGAGAAGAACATCATGCTTGGTAAAGTACAGGGTCAAGGGAAGAGAGGAAGGCCTTCAATGAGATGGACTGACACAGTGGCTGCAACAATACGGTCAAGCATAGCAACAATTGTGGAGATGGCACAACACCAGGCAGTGTTTTGTTCTGTAGTACATAGGGTCACTATGAGTCAGAACTGACTCAGTGTCACCTAACCACAACTCCCTGCTACATGGGTAGTAACCCTGGAAAGGTCAGAATCACTGCCATTCTTGTTTGATGCAAGTAAAGTTCTAATATCTAGCAACATTTCTTGCACATAGTAGGAATTCCATCAATATTTGTTGAATGAAAAAAAAAACTGCTTGATCTTAAACTCTATAAAGATGAGGACTTTGTTTAATTTGTTCAATATGTCCATCACCTGACACTGTTCTTGGAATACAGTTGAATGAAAGAAAGAGAAAGAATGGAAAAAACGGGGGGGGGGGCGGGGGGGAAGGGGGTAGAAATAGAAAAAGGAAGGCAAGGAGGAAGAAAAAAAATTATAGAATAATAAAGCTGAAAAGAATCTTAAAATTAATGTTTCCTCAGCTCTAAAATGTACACATTATCCATTTTTTTCCTATACAAATGGAATATGAGTTAGTAAAATTTACCTCTATTTTGATGAAATGGAAATTATGCAAATTATACAACTAGCCTGGCAACTGCTAAATCCTTACCCTTAACAGACAAACCTACTTACAAGAAAAATGAGGCTAAAAGTATTTAGGTGATATTTCTATAGACACTTACCTAGTAAATGATGATGGCTATTTTATTAAGTCATGTCTGCTGGAGGTAAAATCTCTACGAATGAGTTTTTTTTTTTCTTTTACATGAACTGCTGACTTAAACATTTATGTTAATTAAATGATTCTTTCATTTAACAAATATTTATTAAGCACATACTCTGCACTGAGCACTGCTCTACGTGTCTTCTAGGAATCACAGTGAAAAATGAGGTAAAAATTCCAGCCATTTTTGAGATGACAAATATAATGGAAAACTGTTATCTTCAAATATTGTGTCTTTAACATGCATTGACTGAAAAGAGTGAGTAAAAATGTAGGTATATACAAAACTAAAATCTTACCAGCTCCCTCTACACTTTCATTCTCCACCTCCTTCTATGCACAGGTAACCAATATCACGAGCTTTATGTGGATACTTAAATGCTTTCTTCATGCTTCTAAACATATCATACATAAGCATGTTCATATCTACATCTATATCTATAGGAGTCCTGGGTGGTGCAAAAAGTTAACACTTTCAGCTACTAACTGAAAGGTTCAAGGTGCGAGTCCACCCAGAGGCACTTTAGAAAAAAGGCCTGCTGATCTATTTCTGAAAAATCAGTCAACGATGGAAGCTCTGTGGGGCACAGTTCTACTCTGACACGCACAGGGTAGCCAGGAATCAGAATCAACTGGAAAGAAAAAGAAAAAATATATATATATGCGTGTGTGTATACCTGTTGCAGCTAAGTTGATTTCAACTCATAGCTACCTTGTAGGACAAAGTAGAGCTGCCCCATCAGATTTCCAGCTAGCAGCTGGTGGGTTCAAATTGCCGACCTTTAGGTTAGCGGCAGAGCTTTTAACCACTGTGCCATATATATATATATATATACCTTTTTAAAATAACTGTTTTCACCACTTTGAGAAGACTTAAGACTTTTTGCATTCACAGTTTTAAATTAATTTGCATACTGGGAATTTATACTGGTGACACAGTGGCTTAAGAGCTTGCCTGCTAACCAGAAGGTCTGCAGTTGGAATCCATGAGCAGGTCTGTGGAAACCCTGTGGTGCAGTTCTACTCTGTCCTATAGGGTTGCTACAAGTCTGAATTTACTCAACGGCAATGGGTTTGTTTTTTTGTTGTTGTTGTTCTTTTTAGTGTAGTGTTCTACAAGTTTTGACAAATACATGTTGTTGTGTAACTACTACCATAACCAATATATAAAACAGTTTCATCACTCCCCCAAATACTCTTCATGTTCTTTAGTAGCCAGCCCCTTTCCCAACCCAAAAACTTTGCCAATCACTGATCTGTTTTCTGTCTCTGTAATTTTATTTTTTGCAAAAATGTTATATGAACAAAGTTATACATGTAGTAAGTATTCAATAAATGATGGTTATTATTGTCACATGTACTGAATTTAAAAGATACTTATCATAAAAAATAAACAAACGAAACATTGCAGTAGATTTGATCCCAACTCATAGTAACCCTATTGGACAGAGTAGAACTGCCCCATAAGTTTTCCTAGGAGCAGCTGGTGGATTCAAAATGTTGACTTTTTGGTTTGCAGCTGTAGCTCTTAAAGACTGTACCAAAAGGGCTCCACTTATTATAAGAGATATATTTTTGTTATAACACAAATAAAAAATAATAGTTTAACATAATTCTTTCTTATCATCAATTATGTGATGCATGCTGTCTTAGTCGTCTAGTGGTGCTATAACGGAAATACCACAAGTGGATGGCTTTAACAAACAGAAGTTTATTCTCAGTCTAGTAGGCTAGAAGTCCAAATTCAGGGTCAGTTCCAGGAGAAGGCTTTCTTTCTGTGTCAGCTCTGGAGGAAGGTCCATCTCATCAGTCTTCCCCTGGACTAGGAACTTCTCCACACAGAATTCCTGGTCTAACTTCTAGATGGTATGAGGCCCCCTTGTCTCCCTACTCACTTCTCTCTTTTATATCTCGAAAGAGATTGGCTCAAGACAAAATCCAATCTTGTAGTTTGAATCCTGCTTCATTAACGTAACTACCTTTAAACCTTATTAGCATCATAGAGGTAGGATTTACAACTCAAAGGAAAATCACATCAGGTGACAAAATGGTGGACAATCACACAATCCTAGGAATTATGGCCTAACCAAATTGATACATGTATTTTTGAGGGACATAACTCAATCTATGACACATGCCTATAATGTTAATTTTTTTAAATATTATTTTGAATCAATGAGATGCACAATTATTTTTGTTAATTCTTACAATGGGATGTTTTTATACATCTCCTTCACACCTTACTGTCATCACTTAAAATTTAACATCATTCTCTTCTTAGTTCAAAAAATGTGCATCTCTCCCACTCTTTTAAAGAAAAAATATACTAAAGTATGAATAGACTTCAGTTCATTCAATCACTGCTATATTTATAGATATTCAAATTTTTTTTGCAATATTTTGTTGCTACTACTTATGATTGTTCACAAATCTTTGTGTTTGTTTTGACCTGTCTGTAGGTTCTGTGAAGGACTAATGAATTAAGCTTCCCTTTGTTTCACCACACTCAGAACTGTCTCAGGGCAGAAAAGTGACTACGCAGGGGTCATTCCTCAGAAACATTGAAAGTCAAAGGACAAGCTACTGCTGCCTTGGGCGAAAAATAACAATTGAAGCAAAAAATAATGATTGAAAATCTGAGGAGGAAAAGTTAAGGAGTAAGAATCTTTGGCTAATAAGGGTTTCGAAAAGTTCTTGCATATACCAGGAAAGTCATGTACATGACAAGGGTAAGGTAGATGCTCAGAAAAAACCTGAGAGGCCATAAACTTCCAACTCTGTCTGATCTTCAGACCGGATACAATCATGAAATGAAAGTTAAAGCAAAATTATAAATAGCCTTGCTAAGCATGGAGAGTATACCCCAACATAAGCCAAGGACCAAGAGAGTATTCTTTTTTCTTTTCTTTCCTCTCCTCTCACTTTGTCTTCCTTCCTTCCTTCCTTCCTTCCTTCCTTCCTTCCTTCCTTCCTTCCTTCCTTCCTTCCTTCCTTCCTTCCTTCCTTCCTTCCTTCCTTCCTTCCTTCCTTCCTTCCTTCCTTCCTTCCTTCCTTCCTTCCTTCCTTCCTTCCTTCCCTCCCTCCCTCCCTCCCTCCCTCCCTCCCTCCCTCCCTCCCTCCCTCCCTCCCTCCCTCCCTCCCTCCCTCCCTCCCTTTCTTTCTCTCTCCCCCCCCACACCAAAGAACAAAAATGACAATAAAAATCCCAGGATAGGGGGTAGAATTTAAATTCCAGAATTAATACGTCTTAATATCAACAATAGCAGTTTTTTAACAACACAAACAACAAGCAAAAAAAAACTCCAAAGCACGCAAAGAAACAAGAAAGTATGGTCCAGTCACAGAAAGAAATTAACAAATACAATCACAAAATTTGAAATTACCAAAGATTTTTAAATCAATGGACTTAAATATGCTCAAATAGGTCAAAGGAATCATGGATAAAAAAAATTAAGGGAGACAGGAGAACAATGTCTCAACAAAAAGAGGCTATCAACAAAGAGATGATAAAATATAAAAAGGAACCAAATAGAAATTTTATAGCTGAAAAGTACAATAACCAAAATGAAAATTCAGCCAGAGGGATTATCAGAAGATTTGAACAAATGGAAGAAAAAAAATCAGCAAAATTAAAAACAGGTCAAATGCAATTACATAGTCTGAGAAGAAAAAACAAAATAATGAAGAACAAATGAACAGAGCCTAAGAGAATTGCGGGATACTGTAAAGCATACTAACTTATTCATAAGGAGAGGAGATAGAGAAATTGGAAGAAAGAATATTTTAATAAATAATGGTCAAAAATCTTCCAAATTTGATGTCATGAATCTACACCAAAAACCCAACTCCAAGTAGAATAAACTCAAAGAGATCCACACCAAGACACATTTTCATCAAATTGTAGAATGCCAAAGATAAAGATAGACTTCTTTAAAATGTCTTTCAAAAATGGGGAAGAAATTAGGACATTTCCAGATAAAGAAAAACTGAGGGAGTTTATCAGTTATAGGCTTGTCGTACAAAATATGTTAAAGGGTGCTCTATGGACTGAAATTAAAGTGTGTTAAACCATAACTCAAAGCCTTATGAAGAAATAAAGACCTTTGGTAAAGGAAACTTCATAAGTAAACATAAAAGCTGGTATTATTATATTTTTGATTTTTTAAGTTCATTTTTTCTGTTATTTAAAAGACAAATGTATGAAACAATAACTCTAAACCTGTTATTGGGTACACAATGTTAAAGACGTAATATATAACAATAACAATATAAATGGAGAGGGACAGAGATGTATAAGATCAGAGCATTTCTATACTACTGAAGTTAAAAAAAAGAAAAAAATGAAGTTAAATGGTATTAATTCAAACTAAGTTGGTATAAGTTTAAGGTGTTAATTGTAATTTCCAAGGTAACACTAAGAAAATATAAAATATACAGAAAAGGAAATGAAAAGGACCACAAAAATATCAGTTAAAGACAAAATAAGAAATAATGGACTCATTGAAAAACAAAAGATATATAAGATATATTGAAAGTAAATAGCGAAATAGCAGAAGTAAGTTTTTCCTTATCAGTAATGACTTTAAATATAAATAGATTAAACTCTTCAATTAAAAGGTAGAGACTGACTGAATAGATTAAAAAATAAAGCACGCACAAAACAGTTGATCTATTTATAAGCTGTCTATGAGAGACTCACTTTAGACAAAACACAGTTTGGAAGTAAAAGGACGAAAAAGAATTTTCCATTCAAATAGTAATCAAAAGAGAATTAGTGTAACTATACTAATATCAGACAAAATAAACTATAAGTTAAAAATTGTTAAAAGAGATAACAAATGACATTATCAAATGGTCAGTTCATCCAGAAGATAATTACGAGCTCCTAGTAACAGCTCAAAATATATAAAGCAAAAATTCACCTAACTGAAGAGATAGACAGCTGTAAAATGATAGCTGGAGATTCCAATATCCCTTCTCAAAATGGATGAATCAAGCAGGCACAAGGTCAGTAAGGAAATAGAGGACTTGAGCAACACTATAAGGTTGCTATGAGTTGGAATCGACTTGGTGGCAATGGGTTTTTTATTTATTTTTGTATAGACTAAACAGGCCTAACTATATGTACAAAACACTGCAACCAACAACAACAGAATAATACAGTTTTTTGCAAGTGTACATGAAACTTTCATCAGGATAGGCTATATGGAAGGCCACAAAACAAGTCACAATAAAAAACATATATATTGAAATCATATGAAGTATCTTTTACAAATGAATTGTGTAAAATTAGAAACAAAAACTAGAAGCCAATTACACATGGAAAGCTGGAAAACTTACGAATATGTGGAAATTAAACAGCAAACTCCTAGACAAACAATGATTAAAGAAGAAATCACAAGGAAAGTAAGAAAACACTTTGAGATAAATAAAAACAACACACCAAAGCTCATGGAATGCAGCAAAGACATTGCTCAAAGGAAAATTTAAAACTGTTAATGCTTACATTTTAAAAAATAATTAAAATAATAAATAATCCTAACTTATACCTTAAGGAAATAGAAATAAAAGAGCAAATTAAACCCAAAGCCAGCAGAAGGAAGTAAATAATAAAGGAAGTAATAAAGATTAGAATGGAGACAAATGAAATAGTGAATAGAAAAAGAGTAAATAAAATCAGCAAAAGCAAAAGTTGATTTTTTGAAAAGATTAACAAAACAGGCACTTTCTGCTAGACTAAGAAAAACAAAGAGAATATTCAAATTATTAAAATCAGAATGGGACATTATTACCAACTTTAAAGAAATAAAAATGATTATAAAAGAATACTATGAACAATTTACACAACAAAGTACATAACTTAGATGAAATGAGCAAAATTTCTGTAAACATGCAAACTACTAAACTGACTCAAGAAGAAATAGAAATTTTAATAGATCTGCTACAAGTGATTGAACCAGTATCAAAAATTGCCTGAGAAAGAAAAGCCCATAACCAGATAATTTCTCTGTTGAATTCTCCCACTGAAAGAAGAATCAACACAAATGTTTCTGAAGCTCTCTTCCAAATGACAGAGGAATAAAGAGCACTTCCTCACTCATTTTCTGAGGGCAGCATTATCCAGATACCAAGCAAGATAAACACATCAGAAGAAAAGAAAGGCTTTCAACCATGTATACCAGACTATGTAGGCACACCAGCCCAGGGGCAAGGATAAAGGAGGCAGGAAGGGACAGGAAACCTGGACTGATAGAAATGGGAACCCAAGACAGAGAAGGCGAGAGTGTTGACAAGTCATAGGATTGACTATATATGTCAAAAAACAATTTGTGTATTAACTGTATAATGAGAAACTAATTTGCTCTGTAAACTTTCACATAATGCACAATTAAAACAAGAAGAAGAAAAGAAAGCTACAGACCAATATGCCATACAAATTTTGTTGGCATTAGGTACCATTGAGTTGATTCCAACTCGTAGTGACCCTGTATCAACAGAACTGTCCTACATTACTGGTCTAAAGGTAAAATAGTGTAGCCCCAGTAGAAAACAGTTTGGCCGTTTTTCAGTAAATTAAAAATAGATTTGCCATATGACCCAGCATTTCTACTCCTGGGTATATATAGCTAAAGTAATTAAAAACAAATTTTTTTTTTTTTTTTTAAAAAAAGCACTTGTACACAAATGTTCCTAGAAGTTCTATTCACAATAGAAAAAGGTAGAAACAACCCAAAATTTCATCAACAGATGGATAAACAAAATGTGATATATTTATACAGTGGCATATTATTCAGCTATAAAATGGAATGCTATACAGATACTTGATACAACTTGGATGAACCTTGAAAACATTATACTAAGTGAAAGAAGCCAGATTCAGAAATTCACTTATCATTTAAATTTATATAAATATATATATATTATATTTACATAAAATATTGAGAATAGGCAAATCCATAGAGACAGAAGGTAGACAAGTAGTCGTTAGCTGTTGGGAGGGGGAAATTGACTGTGGCTACTGTCTGGAAACACTGGTGGCGTAGTGGTTGAGTGCTACAGCTGCTAACCATAGGGGTCGCAGTTCGAATCCACCAGGCGCTCCTTGGAAACTGTGGGGTAGTTCTACTCTGTCATATAGGGTCGCTATGAGTCGGAATTGACTCGATGGCACTGGGTTTAAGTTAATGCGTACTGGGCTTCTGTTTGGGATGACAAAAAGTTCTGGAACTAGATAGCGATGGTGGTTGCACAACTTTGTGAATGCATTTAATTCTACTGAATTGGAAACATTAAAGTTGTTAAAATGAAAAATTTTATGTTGTATGTATTTTACCACAATAAAAAATGATAACTAAGCAATTGTTTAGTGAGATTGTTCATGCAACTATGAGAGTTAAAAAGAGAGAGAGAGAATAAGCAAGAAAACATTGACTCTAATATTAAAGTGCACCTCACTGAAAATATTTGACTGAGAAGTATAAACTCAAATTCTTTTCTAAGAGAAGTGAGGAGAAAACTATCACACTACATGATCCTTAAAACTTGAAAACTGGAACATTTCATGCTTCTAAAATACTATAAACACTAACATAGGAATTATTTTAGGTTCAGTGATGTTCCCATCTTTCAAATCATTTGCAGCTAGGTCCTAAATAAGCCAGAATCACAAAATATTTGAAATTAAGCTTGTGTAAATTTGCTTTACAAAATGAACACAAAAGAATTACCAAAGAAACTTATACATTCCCATTTGTCCTGATTTACTTCTATTTATGTTGTCAGATTAACTACTGTCTTTTTGACAAAGGCAATACTTTAATCCATCTGTAAGAAAGAGATGGCTTTTTATATTGAATAATGATGTATATACTAGTGAAACTCAATAGGAAATAATTATCTGGAGAATCAGTGTCTGTGAGGTTCCCTCAGAACCAAAAATTTTTATTAAGCAAATTTAGGGAAAAACATTCTATCATACCCACTATCTCTCATCAATATTCTTAAATAATCATTGTGCTTTGTGAAGAAAAATGTTATTTTTAATAACTACCAGTTTTTCATCAATGTATTTGAGAAATTTTCAATAACAGAATTGAGCAGAATCAAAATATGTCTACTATGACAAAAACCAAACCAAACCCATTGCCTTCAAGTTGTTTCTGACTCATAGTGACCATACCAGACAGTAGAACTGCCCCATAGGGTTTCCAAGGTGTATTCAAACTACCAACCTTTTAGTTAGCAGTTGTATCTCTTAACCACTGTGCTACCAGGGCTCCTACAATCACAGGTTGGCAAAGAATTTTGAATATATCATGGACTGCCAGAAGAATAAACAACTCTCTCTTGGAAGAAATACAATCAGATGCTCCTTAGAAGTAAGGATGGTGAGACTTTGTTTCATGTACTGTCTTGGTTATCTAGTGTTGCTATAACAGAAATACCACAAGTAGATGGCTTTATCAGAGAGAAGTGTATTCAGTCTAGGAGGCCAGAAGTCTGAATTTAGGGTGTCAGCTCCAGGGCAAGATTTTCTCTCTCTGTCAGCTGTGAAGGAAGTTCCTTGACATCAATCTTCCCCTGAAGTAGGAGCTTCTCAGCACAGGGTTCCCAGATCCAAAAGACACACTCTGCTCCTGGCACTACTTTGTTGGTGTTATGAGGTCCTTATCTCTGTGCTTGCTTCTCTTTTATATCTCAAAAGAGATTGACTTAAAATACAGCCTAATCTTATAGATTGACTCCTCCTTCATTAACATAACTTCCACTAATCCCATGTCATTATCATCATAAAAGTAGGATTTACAGCACATAGGAAAATCACATCAGGTGGCAAAATGGTGAACAATCACACAATACTGGGAATCATGGACTAGCCAATTTGACATACAATTTTGGGAGACACAATTCAGTTCACGACACGTACCTTGGACATGTTATGAGGAGGGACCAGTCCCTGGAGAAGAACATCATGCTTAGTAAAGTAGAGGGTCAGTAAAAAAAAGGAAGACTCTCAACGAGATGCATTGACACCATGGCTGCAACAATAGGCCCAGACATAGCAATGATTGTGAAAATGGTGCAGGACCAGGCAGCATTTTGTTCTGTTGTACATAGGATCACTGTGAGTTGGAACTGACTAGATGACACCTAACAACAACAACATCACAGGTGATAGGAAACTGCACTATGAAAATAAACATGAGGAAATGGAGTCATCAAAATCCAGAGTTAAAAAAGAAACAAAAATAGAAAAAAAGGGGTCTAAAGTGAATATTATGTCTCCTTGACAGTCTGTCAAGTCAAAAAGGGGTGGAATCAAGACTCAAATATTTTGTCACCTATAGCATTTACACCAATAAAAACAGTACACCACAATTTGCTATCTTTTTCATAATTCTATTTAATCCTAGAATTGTTCTCATAAAGGGAAAAACACCAAAAAAACTAAACCCAGTGCCGTAGAGTCGATTCTGACTCATAACGACCTTATAGGACAAAGTAGAACTGCCCCATAGAATTTCCAAGGAGTACCTGGTGGATTCGAACTGCTGACCCTTTGGTTAGCAGCCATAGCACTTAACCACTACACCACCAGGGTTTCCATAAAGAGAAAACCTCAGTAAATTCATTCTTACATGCGCTGTGTGCAAGGGAATATAGGATATCAGGTGATTGGCAGCAAGCTACACAAACTTTCTCTACCTCGCTTTTTACATGTGATGTATTTTTGTGAGTGTTATCGTATCAGACCTTTCTTTTCCTTTGTAATGACTGAATAATATCTCATTTTATAAATGTCCCACAACTCATACAAGTTGAACACATTGGTCATTTCTATTATTATACTCTAAAATAAACTTTGAATGAATAATATTCTTATATATGCATCATTTCATAAATGTGCAAGTGAGAAATATATGTATATATTTGCAAGTATGATATAGTTAAAATAAATATTTATATAGATATATGCAAAATTATTAGGAGTAGAATTAATGGGTTAAATATATGTGCATTTAAAAATTTAAATATATTACTCCATTTCCTTCCCTAGAGATCTTCCAATTTTTGCTCACATTATCAATATATTGACAATTACCTGTTTTTCCTCTCCTCTTCTGGGACACAACAGTTTTTACCTGGATACTCATATTTAATCAACAGCTATTATTGATTTAAGCTTGAAGCAGCTTCTTTCATGCCTCTAAGACTCTTCGATGACCTAGTTGTTATGCTTGCATATCCCACTGTTCTAATATTTCCTTGCTGGTCTATTGCAAGGAGCATCAAAAATTATATTATCTTATGCTTGTATTTCAGCAATGATTTCCTATTAACTTAATTCAAAATACAAAATAGTTACTATGCCTATTTCTCTAAGTGTATGAATTATTCTACCCTTCAAAAAAAAAAATTTTTTTTTTTTCAGTCACTACAATAAAGCCATGCTGGTCTTCTGTCAGTCCTTGAAATACTCTATTTTTTTTTTTTTTTTTACAACTCTCTTACTTGCCACCACCTATCTGTTAGTTTACTGTTCTGTGGTGGCTTGTGTTTTGCTACAATGCTAGAAGCTGTCACTGATATTTAAAAACCAGCAGGGTCACTCATAATGCGTAAATTTTAGTGGAGCTTCCAGACGAAGACAGGCTAGGAACAATGGTCTGGTTACCTACTACTGAAAAGTAGCCAATGAAAACCTTATGGATCCCAACAGGATACTGTCCAAATCAGTCCCAGAAAATGGGCCCCCTCAGTTGGAAGGCACTATACAATAGTCACAATAATGAACTCAAACATATTAATGATCATGAAGATGGTGCAGGACCAGGAAATTTTTGAACCAACTTAAAGGCAACTAACAATGACAACAATTTGCCACATACTGTTTCCTTTATTTGGAATACCTTAGACCCCATTTCTCAACTTGTAGATTCTTTACTGTCCTTCTAACTGGATAAATGTTGCTTTTTCTTTTGTTCCCAGAGACCTCCATTGACTGTCTTAGTTTAGGCTTCCTCCCATAGCAGAAATTGAATCAAGAACTTAGAGGCAGGTAGTTTATTTGGAGATGCTCCACTCCACCCCAACGCCCCCCCCCAAAAAAAAACAGTGAAAAGAGAGAAGAAGAAGAAGAAGAAGAAAAAAAAAACTACATCAAAGTGTGCATTAATAATTGGGTCATTCCAGGTTCAATCCTCTGAGAAACTTTGTGAGACATAGCTTCACCCATTAAACAGTGAAAAGGCTAGAGCATACATCTCATCATTCCCATTCCTCATCGGTGAAGGGAGGCCTGCCATATTTAAAGATTTTACCTCAATGTTACATATGATCACATGTACGTAAAGAATTTGAAGACAAGGTAGTGGAACAACATGGCGGTGGCTGAAAATGGGGAAAAGAAAATAAGACTAAGACATGAAGCACTGTAGCACTTACACTTTGTCTTTCTGAGATGCAATCAGCAAATAAAACTAAGGCTGAACAGCCAATGTGATTAAAACAAAAGCTGTAAGTTTGATATCCTGAATGACCAGTAAAGAAAGTGCTTCATGAAGTAATATTCATTGAATTTAGCAACATGAGGATAATGATAACCTTGACCAGAGAAAATAGTAGAGAAATCAGACACAGACATGACCAGGTTGTATTCAAAATAAAACGAGTGCATATGCAAAATTGGAAACATCCTTTGACCCTTTCTAGATCGAATTATTTTATGTTTGGAATTTATTGGTGATGTAATGTTTTTTCACCAACGTAACACATACTGAATCACTGAGAGTTGGTAATTTTTTGTTATGTAGGATGGATTTTTATAAGTATTATGTGGGAAAACATGTGACCCAGTGGACTCCAGAAATAGGATAGGTGAAACGAGGTCACTTACATTATATGCAACGACAGCGTCAAGGAAACTACAATGCATGCATGCAATGTAAGCAGCACTTATCTATATCAATGTGCTTGAAGTATGTCAAGAATGTATGCTTACACTGTTTTGCCTGTGAAAATAACTTATGCATTCAAATATTACCTAATCCCAAAAACCACACCTTCCCAATAACATACACACACAAAAACTAAATATAATTGCAAGGCTTATCTCGCTGTTCAGAAGCCTGAGAGGTGAAAATGTAAGTGACACTAATTTACAATGACTGTCATTAAGTATGCCAAGGATGTGTACTTAAACTGCTTTGTGCCAGAAAATAATTTATGCACTTGAATATTAACTAAACTCCAAAACTGCACCTTGCTAAGAACAAACAGGAAATAGGCAATATACTTACAAGCCTTATGTCACTGTACAGAAGCCCAAAGACAAAAAAGTTTCACACAATCACTCCTCCAGAATGTATCACTTCACACTAATACCTCTCTATACTCAAAAGTGGTGTTGACCAACTTGCTTCTGTTTTAACCAGTTTCACAAGTCCTCACCCTGACGCCATCACATACTGTGGCTGGTACAAATGCCTGCCAATAAACCTACAGAGGTGGGAAATGTAAGTGGTGCTAGTGCATACCACTGACGAAGAATGGGTTGTAAGAGATAGCTTGAGAGAGAAGTTGGGTGAGAAAGGATTGTTTGTTTTTGTGTTTAAGGTTGGATAAACAAAAGGATTCTTGAAGTTTATGGGATTGATTAGAAGAAAGGGAAATGTAGATCAAGTAGGATTGGAAAAGGGTAACCGCTGACATAATCTCTTTAATAGCAAGTATCAGTGATATATTGTCCACTACTACAGTGTTTCATCTTTAATAGAAATTCATATAGTCCTTCAGTAACAATAAGAGAATTCAGGGTGTATAGACCTAGTTCCAGATAGGTGTTCAGAGGTTCTTTTGGAATTTTTCACTTTATTCATTCTACTCCATTAGAGAATCAGAAAACAAAGACATTAACTGAGAGTAATGGGGGACATACTACTGGAGATTTGTGATGGGATAAAAAGGCAAAAGTGAGCATTCTATGAGAGGGGGAACAGTGATGAACTATGAGATGTTGAAGGATTAGTAGAATTTTTAATAGCCTAGTTAAGTCCAGGAGAGCCAAAGTATGACCTCGAATACTGTGGTGGTTAAGATTATGTGTCAGCGTGGCTGGGTCATGATTCTCAGTATTTATATGCGATCGCTGCCATGATGGGATCTGCTGTGAGTTGCCAGTTGGTTCAAAGGCAGTTTCCTTGGGGGTGTGGCCTGCATCTGAATATAAGCAGACATTCTGGCTTTTTGCTTGCTCTGGATCCTGTGGCTGACCTGTTCATCTGACTTCCTGTTCATCTGACCTCCAGTGGTTCTTAGGACTTGAGCTATCAGTTTATCTGTCAGTCTTGGGATCTGTCAATCTTCACAGCCTGTGAGTGGAGCCCTGCTCTCCAACCTGATGATCTTGTGTTCACCAGTCCCTGCAGCTATGTAAATCAAGAGAAGCTTTGTGGTCTTAATGCCAATCTTGGGATTCTTCGATACTCACTGCCTGTGAGCAAAAGCCCTGCTTTCCAGTCTGCCAATCTTAGGTTCACCAGCCCCTGTAGCTACGTGAATCAGGAGAAGCCTTTACCCTAATCCACGGACTTGGGACTTTCCAAACTCTACAATCACGTGAGCTGTTTCTTTGATGTAAATCTTCATATATATTTCTATGCTTTATTGGTTTTGCTTCTCTAGAGAACCTAGCTTAAGACATTTAGTACCAAGAGTGGTTCTAGAGGAACAAAATCATAAGGATGACTTTTCTAAATTGGTTCTCAAGTCTGGCTAGTCTTAAAGAGGTTGATGACTTTAGTTCCAATAGTAAAGAGGGTACTGCTAATCCATAGTGTGAAGTGGTGATACAAATATCACCACACATATATCAAATATCTGTGAAAGGCAAGACTCTGGGTGAACACATGTGTGATATCTTTCTACAGTTTTCTCAAAATGAGAAGTATAAGGAAGCTTGTTGGTTGGTCTTACTTTCACAAGACAAACTGGTGAAAGAAAGATGTACTCAGGGCTTCAGAGCCAAAGTTCAAGGACCATATAAATGACCTCAATGTTTCCACTTGTGCTTTGAAAGAAAGTTTTATTTCTTGTAGTAACAGAGCTGATATTGCCAAAAATCAAACTTAGAGTCTAATTGTAAGAGTGGCCAAATTACAAGACCAGCTCAATTGCCAACTTTCAGAGCTGTCTGAAGTTAAAGAAAGGGCATTGATTGGGAAGAAATGGCATCCGGAAACTTAGGATGGGGACAAATGGACAGAAAATCATGAAGCTGGTGACACTGAGCCTCTAAATTCCATTGAATTTGTCCTGCCAGCAGAACCACTCCCATCTGAAAAGATTACATCATGTTTGTCTGCTAAACCACCCTGCTCGGAAAAACCATTAGCTCCTGCACTCCCATCTAATGATATTAGCTCTAGCCCAGCTGCCTCTAAAGAATTCTTGCCTGGGTCATTTCCTGGGGCATCGCTTAAGGAAGGTGCTTTACAGGACAATGCTGAATGTCCTCAAAACAATTCCTTACTATCAATTCCGGCTTCTATACCTATAACTAGGTTTAAGTCCCGGCCAGCCCCAGGAGATGAAGTACAAAGTGTGTCCCAAGAGGGAGTACACTGCGTTCCAAAAGAACTGCTGAAACCTGGGGAATATGTGTGGGAAAGGCTATTAAGGGTGTGGGACAATGATGCAAGGAACATAAAGATAGATCCATCTGAGTTTATTTATATGGCTCTGCTAAGCACAGAGTCTTCATTCAATGTTTCAGCTCAAGAAGTTAGAAAAGGATCTAATAGTTTATTTGACTAAGTTGCTGAAACATGGATTATGAGGTGAAGAATTATGAGGTAGCCTACACTAAATCAAGATGAAGTAGCAGACTTGCCTTGTTATACTGTAGAAGAAGATATCCAAAGGCTTAGGAAAATTGGCAAGCTAGAGGGTATTTATCAGGTTAGGCCCACATCTGGAGTGCCCAGAGGACAAACCTTTTACCACAACTGTGAGCAACAAATTTGTGAAGGGAGCTCCAGTATCCTTTAAGACTGCTGTGATTGCTATTTTATGTAGATCATATTTGACAGTGGGAACTGTCCTAACTGAATTAAGATACCTAAATACAACAGGGCTGACTGGACCCTTTGGTAGTAGGAGCCAAGTGGTGGCACTCAATTGACAAAGACAAGGTGGACGAGATTACAGTAATGGATAATGAAGTCAAAGAAGTAATCAGAATAGTCTGACTCATATGGACATATGGAGTTGGCTACTTAATCCTGGTGTCCCTAGGAGTGAAATAGATAGGAAATCTACTAATTATTTATTTGATCTGTACCAACGGATGAATTCTAGGTCAAGTGAACAGCAATCTAACTGGAATCACCAGAATAGAGAGTCATGGTCCCTCAATCAATTCCCGGATTTTAGTGAGTTTAAAGTCTCACAAACCCTTCAATGAAGGGGAGGCCACGTCTTCTTGAGGAAGGACTTCAACACACAGCCAAAAATTTCTACTGTTAATCTCTCTCCCAGCCTTCCTCAAAGGGATCTTTGGTCTTTTACAAGAGTGACTGTTTACTGGGGAAAAGGAAATAGGCTTTTGGGGGATTACTGGATACTGGCTCTGAACTGACACTAATTCCAGAAGTCCCTAAATGTCACTGTGGCCAACCAGTCAGAGTGGAGACATACGCAAGTCAGGTCGTTAGTGGAATCTTGGCTCATATCTCTCTCACAGTATATCTAGTGGGTCCCTGAATCCATTCTGCAGTGATTTCCCCAGTTCTAGAATGCATAATTGAAATAGATATATTCAGCAACTGGAAGAACCCCCACACTGGATTCCTGACAAATAGAATAAGGGCTGTTATTGTAGGAAAGCCAGGTGGAAGCCATTAGAACTGCCCCTACCTGGGAAAATAGTAAGCCAAAATCAGTACCACATTCCTGGAGGAATTGCAGAGATTGCTGCCACCATCAAGGCCTTGAGGGATGCAGGGGTGGCGATTACCACCACATCCCCATTCAACTTACCTATTTGGCCTGTGCAAAACACAGATGGATCTTGGAGAATGACAGTAGATTACCAAAAACTTAACCAGGTGGTAACTTCAATTGCAGCTGCTGTCCCAGATGTAGTGTCTTTGTCTGAGCAAATTAATACTTTTTCTGGCACCTGGTATTCAGCTATCAATCTGGCTAATGCCTTTTTCTTCATATCTGTTTTGAAGGAGTTTGCCACCTTCTGGCAAGGCCAACAATACACCTTCACTTGCTTACCTCGGAGCTACCTGTTTTAGAAGCGTTTTGCCTTCTACTGGCAAGGCCAGCAATACCCCTTCACTTGCCTACCTCAGAGCTATATCAACTCTCTAGCTCTATTCAGGGATCTTGATCACCTTTCCCTTCCACAAGACATCACACTGGCTTATTATGTTGATAACATTATGCTAATTGTACCTAGTACGGATTCTAGACTTATTGGTAAAACATTTGAGTTTTACCAGATTAACGGTAGATCAAATTAGTCCCACAAAAATTCAGGCACCTTCCACCTCAATGAAATTTCTAGGGGTCCAGTCATATGAAGCATGTGGAGATATTCCTTCTAAAGTGAAGGATAAGTTATTTCAACTGGTTGTCCCCACAATTAAAAAGTATGCACAATGTCTAGTGGGCCTCTTTGGGTTTTGGAGGCAACATATTCCTCATTTGGGTGTGCTACTCTGGCCCATTTATCAGTTGACACAAAAAGCTGATAGCTTTGACTGGGGCCCAGAAAAAGAGAAGGCTCTGTAACAAGTTCGGGCTGCTGTGCAAGATCCTCTGCCACTTTGGCCTTATGACCCAGCTGATCAAATAGTGCTTGAAGTGTCCGTGGCAGATACAGCTGTTGTTTGGAGTCTTTTTAGGCCCCTATGGTGAATCACATCACAGATCCTTAGGATTTTGGAGCAAAGCCCTGCTATCCTCTGCAAATAACTACTCTCCTTTTGAAAAACAGCTTTTGGCTTGCTACTGGGCCCTATTAGAGACTGAATGCTCAACTGTGATACACCAAGCCACCATGCAGCCTGAGCTGCCCATCATGAACTGGGTGTTGTCTGACACATAAAGTCATAAAATTGGACATGCACAACAGCACTTCATCTTTAAATGGAAGTGGTATATAAGAGATCGGGCCCAAACAGGACCTGAAGGCACAAGCAAGTTGTATGAGGGAGTGGCTCAAATGCCTACTGCCTCTATTCCTGTTATATCACCTTCCATCTCCCATTCTGCACCTATGGCCTCTTGGGGAGTTCCTTCTGATCAGTTGACTGAAAAAGGGGAAACTCCTGTGTGGTTTACGGATGGTTCTGCGTGATATTCAGGCATCACTCAAAAAGTGGAGAGCAGCACCACTACAGCCCCCTTTCTGAGAACTCCCTTAAAGATAGTGATGAAGGGAAATCTTCTCAATGGGCAGAACTTCAAGCAGTGCACGTGGTTTTTCACTTTCTTGGAAGCAGAAATGGCCAGATATGTAACTGTATACTGATTCATGGGCCATGGCCAATGGTTTGACTGAATGGTCAGGGACTTGGAAGGAACATGATTGGAAAATTAGAGGCAAGGATTTTGGGGGAATAGGAATGTGGATAGACCTCTCTGAATGGGCCAAAGAAGTGAAGATATTTGTGTCTCATGTGGATGCTCACCAAAGGGTAACCTCAGCAGAGGATTCAGTCAGATAGGTAGGTTGACTCTTTCTGTGGAAACCGGTCATCCTCTTTCGCCAGCTACTACCATCATGGCTCAATGGACTTATGAACAAAGTGGCCATGGTGGCAGGGACGGAGATTATGCATGGGTCCAGCCACATGGACTTCCACTCACCAAGGCTGACTTGGCTACAGCCACTGACTGCTGAGTGCCCAATCTGCCAGCAGCAGAGACCAACACTGAGCCACTGATATGGCACCATCCTTTGAGGTGATCAGGCAGCAACCTGGTGGCAAGCTGATTACATTGGACCACTCCCATCATGTAAAGGGCAGTGGTTTGTTCTTACTGGAATAGACACTTACTCTGGATATGGATTTGCCTTCCTGCATGCAAAGTTTCTGCCAAAACTACCATCTATAGACTTATAGAATGTCTTATCTACCATCATGGTATCACACACAGCATTGCCTCAGATCAAGGAACTCATTTCACAGAAAATGAAGTGTGGTGTGGGCCCATGCTCATGGAATTCACTAGTCTTTCCATGATCCGCATTATCCTGAAGCAGCTGGTTTGATAGAACAATGGGATGGCCTTCTAAAGACAAAATTACAGTACCAGCTAGGTGGGAATACTTTGCAGGTTTGGGGCAATGTTCTCCAAGAGGCTGTAAATACTCTAAATCAGCTTCCAATATATGGTACTGTTTCTCCCATCACCAGGAGTCCAGGAATTAAGGGGTGGAAATGGGAGTGGCATTATTTACTATTACCCCTAGTGACCCACTTGCAAGATTTTTGCTTCCTGTCCCCACAACCTTATGTTCTACAGGCTTAGAGGTCTTAGTTAGAAAGGAAGGAATGCTCCCACCTGGAGACACATCACTGATGCTAAGAACGCCACCTGGCCACTTTGGGTTCCTTATGCCTCTGGATCAATGGGCAAAGAAGGGAGTTACCATACTGGCTGGTGTGGTTGATCCTAATTACCAAGGGGAAATTGGATTGATACTACACAACAGAGGTAAAGAAGAGTATGTCTGGAATGCAGGAGATCCCTTAGGATGTCTCTTAGTACTAACATACCCTGTGATTTAAGTCAATGGAAAACTACAGCAACCCAATGCCTACATGATTGCTAATGATCCAGACCCTTCAGGAATAAAGGTATGGGTCATCCCACCAGACAAAGAACCACAACCAGCTGAGGTACTTGCTGAGGGCAAAGGGAAAACGGAATGTGGGGTGGAAGAAGGTAGTTCTGAATAAGAGTTACAGCTACCTGACCAATGGCAGAAACAAGGACTGTAATTGTTATGAGTATTTCTGCTTTGTATGTGTGCATCAAATATTTTTGTTTTCTTCATTTATAAAATATAAGATGTAAAGGGGGCTATTGTATTTTCAGTTGTACGTGTGTTAGTGGTATTATGTTAGGTGCACTATACAATACTTGTCTTTATTTAGAGATTATGTATGGTTTAAGGAAATGTGCACTTGTGCCAGGTTGACCAGGGGTGGACAGTAATGGTTAAGATTGTGTGTCAGCTTCACCGGGACCTGATTCTCAGTATATGTACTCACTCCCATAATAGGATCTGTTGTGAGTAGCCAATCAGTTGAAAAGGAGTTTCTTTGGGGATGTGTCCTGAATATAAATATAAGCAGACATTCTGGATTTTTACTCACTCTGGATCCGGTGACTGCCTTCTGTTCATCTGACTTCCAGTTTTTGGGACTTGAACTATCAACTTATCTGCCAATCTTGGGATTCGTCGATCTTTACAGACTGTTAGCGGAACCCTGCTCTCTGGCCTACTGATCTTGAGTTAGCCAGCCTCTGAAGCTACGTGAACCAGGAGGAGCCTTGTGGTCTTGCATGCCAATCTTGGGATGTATCAATATTCACAGCCTTTGAACAAGAGCCCTGCTTTCCAATCTGCTGATCTTGGATTCGCCAGCCCTGCAGCTACATGAATCAGGAGAAGCCTCTATCCTAATTCAGCCTCTACAATCATATGAGTCATTTCTTTGATATAAACCTCTCTCTATATATATTTATACACATTAGTGGTTTTGCTTCTCTAGAGAACCCAGCCTAAGATACTTTATACACTTTAAAGATGTCTTTTGAAGCAAATTTGCTCAGAGCAATAAGTCATTTGATTTCTTAACTGCTGCTTCCATGGAGGTTGATTGTAAAACTAAGTAAAATGAAATCCTTGATAACTTCACTATTTTCTACTTTTATCATGACGTTGGTCCAGTTGTGAGGATTTTTGTTTTCTTTCTGTTGAGATACAGTCTACACTGAAGGCTGTAGTCTTTGATCTTCTTTCAGTAAACAAGGTTGTGTCATCTGCATAGCACAGGTTTTTAATGAGTCTTCCTCCCATTTTGATATTCCATTCTTCATATAGCCCAGCTTCTTGGATTATTTGCTCAGTATACAGATTGAGTAAGTACGGTGAAATGATACAACCCTGACAAACACTTTTTCCAATTTTAAATTATGCAGTACCCCTTTGCTCTCTTCAAATGAATGCTTCGTGGTCTATGCATAGGTTCTGCATGAGAACAGTTAAGTGTTCTGGAATTCCCGTTTTTCACAATGTTGTCCACAATTTGTTATGCTCTACACAGCTGAATACCTTTACATAGCCAATAATACACAAGTAAATATTTTTCTGGTATTTTCTGCTTTAAACCAACATCCACCTGATATCAGCAATGATATCCCTTTTCCCTGGCCTCTTTCAAATCTTGATGGAATTTCTGGCATTTCCCTGTCAATGTACTGTTGCAATCTTTTTTGAATTATTTTATTTGTGTGTGATATTAATGATAATATTCGATAATTTCCATGTCATTGGAAATTATCTAGAAGACTTTAATTAGAAATCCCATCTCTTGTACACTACGTTACATCACCCTAAACAATTTTTAAAGGAGCTAGCAATATAACCTAGCATACTTCATGTGCAGTAACTTTGAACTTCACTTGGTCCTACCTCATCACAGAAGAAACAACCTACAATGACTACCTGATTTCACTATCACCTCTAAGAGAGATGACAGGAGATAATTTTATAACTATTTGTGACTCCCACAAATAGTGGTGAAACCAAACGTAGACATTTTTCCTAAGTCCTTTTATATATTAAACACACACATGGACACACACACACACAGACCTACAATAACTGCTTGATAACACTATCACCTTTGATAGAAATGACAAGAAACACATTTTTATGACTATTTGTGACTCCCACAAACAGTGGTGAAACCAAAGTAGAAATTTTTCCTGAAGTTGTTTTACATATCAAACATACACACACACCACATTAAAATAATTCTAAAACAAACAGAAAATTTGTAAGAAAGAACACTAGTTCGTTTAAGTGTTTTTACCACATTTGTAAATTTTCTGTTTTATTTATTTTTTCTTCTCTGTTTACATTCACTCTTCTCACTCTAAATATTTTGTACCAAAAGATAAATGCAAGACTTGCTCCTTTTGTCTTCAAAGGATGGGTCCTTCCTTCCTTCCTTCCTTCCTTCCTTCCTTCCTTCCTTCCTTCCTTCCTTCCTTCCTTCCTTCCTTCCTTCCTTCCTTCCTTCCTTCCTTCCTTCCTTCCTTCCTTCCTTCCTTCCTTCCTTCCTTCCTTCCTTCCTCCCTTCCTCCCTTCCTCCCTTCCTCCCTTCCTCCCTTCCTCCCTTCCTCCCTTCCTCCCTTCCTCCCTTCCTCCCTTCCTCCCTTCCTCCCTTCCTCCCTCCCTCCCTCCCTCCCTCCCTCCCTCCTTCCTTCCTCCTCTCTTTTTTAAAAAAACACGACCAATAGTTTCCTCATTATTTTTAAACGTCATTTACCAGGTGATCCACAAAAGGAAATATACTGCATAGCAAATAAGATCCTACTCCAAGTACATACAAAGAAAAATGCGTAAGGCTGAGACAGAATGAAGTTAAAGTGGTCAATAAAAAAACAGTTTTAGTTCCTTCCATTTTTACTCTTTGTTCTTGCTTTTATGATATAACTTGAAGTCTTTCCAAATTATGGTAGAAGTCTAGGAGATTGAAACATCCATTCACTTTTATTTTATTTCACTAGCTTGAAGGGAGAAAATGCTGTACTATGTTTTCAGTTGATATGTGTGTAGGCTCTCTTGGCATCTTTCAAGTCCCTGTAGGAAATCCTTCTTCTTTTGTTGTTTGTCACTAAAAAAAACTCGTGTGTTCAAAGCTGCCAGCTTTTACTTTTCTTCAGTTGCTACAGTCCACTAGTTGCCCAATTACCTATTACTTCTTATAAGCAGAAGCCATCCCATACAACATTGAATCATCTATAAGCTATTGTCCTGACTCCATGGATGTCACAGGTCATTAAATGAGGGTGGTGTTGTGACAATTCACAATAGAGTATACAGTGCCAGTTTTTTAAGAGGACTTTCAAGAAACTGAAGCAGCCTATTAGAATGTTCATCTGTGACATTAACATTAATTCTTTAATTCCAAATGTACCACCTATAATCTTTTAAGTATTTTAACTCAGAATGTTAACATGGGGTAGGAAATGATGTTAAATACTGAAAAACGGAGAAAGTCCTTGGAGGATTAAAGAGAAAAAAAGATACTGTTCATTATGTTTACACTATAGGCTCATTTCTAAACACGTGTTCAATTTACCAAGTTTGAAATAGCACAAAAGTAGTAAGCATTTGTTAAGTTTTCTTTTTTTTTCCTTCTCCAGAACTCTTTAAAACAATAATTACGTGATTAAATATATGAAGCTTCTCAGCATGCGTTTTGTTTCTCAACTCATTAAAAAATGTCCCAAACATGACCTATTAACACTAAGGAGCACTGTTTTATTCTGGGGAAAAAAAAAAAAAAAAAAATCCACCTTCCATCTCTAACGCTAATGCAAACTTGCCTATTGAGAAAAGCATATTTCCCCATAAGTGCCATGCTATTACATAACCTTATATAAATACCAAAACAACAGTAGATCAGAATTATATGTACATGTTTGTCATGGATTGAATTGTGTCCCCCGAAAGTATGTGTCAACTTGGTTAGGCCATGATTCCCAGTATTGTGTGGCTGTCCTCCATTTTGCGATTGTAATTTTATGTTAAAGAGGATTAAGGTGGTATTGTAACACCCTTGTCCAGGACACATTCCTGATCCAATGTAAAGGGAGTTTCCCTGGAGTGTGGTCTGCACCACCTTTTATGTCTTAAGAGATAGAAAAGGGAAGTGAGCAGAGATGGGGAATCTCATACCACCAACAGTGCCAGGGGCTGAGTGCATCCTTTGTACCCAGGGTCCCTGTGCACAGAAGCTCCTAGTCTGGGGGGAGATTGATGAGAAGGCCAACAGAGAGAGAAAGGCTTCCCCTGGAGCTGATGCCTTGAATTTGGACTTTTAGCCTACTTTACTGTGAGAAAATAAAGTTCTCTTTGTTAAAGCCATCCACTTGTGGTATTTCTGTTATGGCAGCACTAGATAACTAAGACAACATTCATTCACAGAAAAAAATGATTCTTAAATGTATTAAAAAGAAAAATAGATCAGTCTTTGTATGTAATCCCAAGGAGGCAAAGCTCAAAAATCAAAACAAAAGAACTTCATGTTAAAATCTTGAAAAATGTACTTCAAAATAACCGCGTCTATAACACGAAGGACAGAGCTTGTCAAGGCCAATTCTTTCAAAAGAACGGGAAAGAGAAAAGTAAAAGATGGGGAGTGGACAGGAAAGACTTTTTCTTATAGCAAGGTTCAATAATAATTTTATTATGGTAATTAAGGTCTGGTCTTTAATGGGTCATAGAATCAATTGACTGGAAGGCAGATGCAGAGGTCTATTGGTTTCTGCTGGCATTTTCCTGAGGGTCAAATTTAAGTGTATTACAGTGTAAGGAAGGACAAAATGGTGCTAATGTGAAATTATATTCACAACTAAATTGCAAAGCCTGCCTATACTGACCTGTCTTTTCTAAATCATCATTAACATTACAAAGAAGGCTGTAATTGCTTTTAACCCCCTCTGTATTTGTTTCCTAAAACGGCAGTAACAATATGCTACAAACCAGAAGTTTATTTGCTTACAGTTCAGGAGGCTAAAAGTCCAGAAGAAGCCTTCAGCAGGGCCATGCTCTCTTTGCAGGCTCCAGGGAAAGATCTTTACCTGACTCTTCCTAACTTCAGGTCAGGCATCCCTCCAATCTCTGTCTTCTCCCCTATGTCTGTTTGAGTCCAAATTTCCTGCTTCTTATAAGGAAACCAGTTACTGGATTAGGGTCCCACCTAATTCAGTACGACCTCATCTTAAACTTGATTAGATATGTAAATACCCTATTTCCAAATAAAGTCACATTCATAGGTATTGATGATAAGGATTTGAATTTACCTTTTTTGGGAACACAATTCAACACACAACATCCTCTTCTTCATTTTCATATAAGCAATACACTAATGCTGGATTTGTTAAAGTGATATACTTGAATGACACTTTAAAAATAAACAGTTTATTGTTATTCATCTATATGGTGAGTTTGCAGCACATTAATTTGTTTTTAATCTAAGTAGTTCACTGTTATGTATATATTCAATCTTACGGACTATATAAAACTCAGATGCTCTCTCATACTTTATTGTGCCACTAACAATTTAGGAACCATCTTATCTCTACCAACCTTATTATTGTTCAATTTATTAGGTGTCCTACAATGAACACATTTCCTTTGATTTTTTTTATATACCTTTGTGCCTGACCTATATCTGCTATTTGATATATATATTTTTTTACTGTAAACTAAAAATATTTGTTGTCATTGTTGTTAGGTGCCGTTGAGTTGATTCCGACTCATAGCGACCCTATACACAACAGAGTGAAATACTTCCTGGTCCTGTGCCATCCTCACAATTATTGCTGTGCTTGAGCCCATTGTTGCAGCCACTGTGTCAATCCATCTCGTTGAGGGTCTTCCTTTTTTTTGCTCACCCTCTACTTTACCAAACATGATGTCCTTCTCCAGGGATTGATCCCTCCTGATAACACGTCCAAAGTATGTGAGACTTAGTCTTGCCATCCTTGCTTCCGAGGAGCATTCTAGTTGTACTTCTTCCAAGACTGATCTGTTTGTTCTTTTGGCAGTCCATGGTATAGTCAATATTCTTCACCAACACCACAGTTCAAAGGCTTCAGTTCTTCTTTCGTCTTCCTCATTCATTGTCCAGGTTTCACATACATATGAGGCCATCAAAAACACCACAGCTTGGGTCAGGTGCACCTTAGTCCTCAAGGTGACCTCTTTGCTTTTCAACACAAAAGAGGTCTTCTGCAGCCGATTTTCCCAGTGGAATGGGTTTTTTCATTTCTTAACTGCTGCTTCCATGGGTGTTGATTTTGGGTCCAAGTAAAATGAAATCCTTGACAACTTCAGTCTTATCTTCATTTATCATAATGTTGCTTATTGGTCCATTTGTGAGGATTTTTGTTTTCTTTATGTTGAGGCGTAATCCATACTGAAGGCTGTGGTCTTTGATCTTCGTCATTAAGTACTTCAAGTCCTCTTCACTTTCAGCAAGCAAGATTGTGTCTTCTGTGTAACACAGGTTGTTAATGAGTCTTCCTCCAATCCTGATGCCCCATTCTTCTTCGTATAGTTCAGCTTCTCAGGTTATTTGCTCACCATACAGATTGAATAGCTATGGTGAAAGGATACAACCCTGACTCATACCTTTCCTAACTTGAAAACATGAGGTATCCCCTTGTTCTTTTCGAATGACTACCTCTTGATCTATGTGTAGGTTCCTCATGAGCACAATTAAGTGTTCTGGAACTCCCATTCTCAGCAATGTTATCCATAATTTGTTATGATCTACACAGCCGAATGCCTTTGCATAGTCAATAAGACACAGGTAAAAAACCTTCTGGTAATCTGCTTTCAGCCAGGATCCATCTGATATCAGCAACAATATCCCTGGTTCCATATCCTCTTCTAAATCTGGTTTGAGTTTCTAGCAGTTCCCTGTTGATATACTGCTACAGACGCTTTTGAATGATCATCAGCAAAACGTTGTTTGCATGTGATATTAATGATATTGTTTGATAATTTCCACATTCGGTTTGATCACCTTTCTTGGGAATAAGCAGAAATATAGATCTCTTCTTAGTGGGATGGCCAGGTAGCTGTCTTCCAAATTTCTTGGCATAGATGACTGACCACTTCAAGAGCTGGATCTGTTTGTTGAAACATCTCAATTGGTATTCCGTCAATTCCCAGAGCCTTGTTTTTCATCAATGCCTTCAGTGCAGCTTGAACTTCTTTCCATACCATCGATTCCTGATCTTATGTTACCTCCTGAATGATTGAACGTTAGCCAGTTCTTTTTGGTATAGTGACTCTGTGTATTCCTTCCATTTTCTTGTGATGCTTCCCACGTCTTTTAATATTTTCACAGTAGAATCCTTCAGTATTGCAACTTGGGGCTTGAAATTTTTCTTCAGTTATTTCAGCTTGAGAAACGCTAAGTGTGTTCTTACCTGTTAATTTTCTATCTTCAGGTCTTTGCACGTGTCATCATAATACTTTGTCTTCTCAAGCCACCCTTTGAAATCTTCTGTTCAGCTCTTTTACTTCATCATTTTTTCCTTTTGTTTTAGCTACTTGATGTTCAAAAGCAAGTTTCAGAGTCTCTTCTGACATCCATTTAGGTCTTTTCTTTCTCTCCTGTCTTTTTAATGACCTCTTTCTTTCTTCATGTATGATGTCCTTGATGTCATTCCACAACTTGTCTGGTGTTAGGTCATTAGTGTTCAACGTTTCAAATCTATTCTTGAAATGGTGTCTAATTTCTGGTAGGATATACTCAAGGTCGTACTTTGGCTCTTGTGGACTTGTTCTAATTTTCTTCTGTTCCAGCTTGAATGTGCATATGAGTCCAATGAGCCATCATCCCCGGCCTTGTTCTAACTGATGATATTGAGTTTTTCTATTGTCTCTTTACACATATGTAGTCCATTTGATTCCTGTGTATACCATTTGGTGAAGTCCAGGTGTATAGTCCCCGTTTATGTTGGTGAAAAAAGGTATTTGCAATGAAGAAGTCATTGGTCTTGCAAAATTCAATCATGTGATCTCCAGCCTGATTTCTATCACCAAGGCCATATTTTCCAACTACCGATCCTTCTTCTTTGTTTCCAACTTTCACATTCCAATCTCCAGTAATTACCAGTGCATAAATTTTTGAATAATATTCATATTAACTGGTCTTCGGCATCAGAGTATGAGTATTATCTTATCACTGACAGCATACTTTGGGATAGATCTTCAAACGTTCTTTTTGACGATGAATGCAATGTCATTCCTCTTCAAGCGGTCATTCCTGGCATAGTAGACCTTATGATTGTCCAATTCAAAATGACCAATAGTAGTCCGTTTCAACTCAATAATGCCTAGGATATTGAGGTTTATATGTTCCATTTCGTTTTTGACAATTTCCTAGATTCATACTTAGTATGTTCCAGGTTTTGATTTTTAATGGATGTTTTCAGGTATTTCTTCTCATTTTGAGTTGTGCCACATCAGCAAATAAAGGTCCTGAAAGCTTGACTCCATCCATGTCACTAAGGTTTACTCTACTTTGAGGAGGCAGCTCTTCCCCATTCGTATTTTGATTGTCTTCCAACATGAGGAACTTGCCTTTAAGCACTATATCAGATAATGTACCACTACTATTCATAAGGTTTTCACTGGCTAATTCCTTTCAAAAGTAGACTAGCAGGTCCTCCTTCTTGGTCTATTAGTCTGGAAGCTCAGCTGAAACCTGCCTGCCATGTGTTACCCTGGCGATATTTGAATACAGGTGGTATAATTTCCAGTATTACAGCAACATGCAAACCGCCACCGAACAACAAACTGACAGACATGGGGAAATCAAATAAATAAATATGTATATATGTGAGTGTGTAAATTAGAACTTTTGATGTTAAAATTAGCCTAATTTCACTGAGTTCATTGGATTGGTTTACTTATTACTGATGACTTTTTTAGGGTCATTAAAAGCTTAAGCATGAACTATAGAAAGCATGCAATTTCTTTATTACCTTTATAACAGCATTAGTTAAATAAACCTTATCTTATAAAATACTTCAAGATAGTATAAATAATATTCCAAGGCCATTGAACTCTCACCAACATTTTTGTCATGATATTGTTATTTACATTCCTTACAATGTCCAAGTATGTACACGTTATTAAGTTTCCTCATTATTTGTAACAGGTGAAGTGCCAATACAGATATCAAAGGGTCAACATCAACCAATAAAGTGATTCAGCAGTGGAAATATTTTAATTGCTATGTTATAGTACACTAACTAAATTTGTGTCTTAAAATAAACATCAAGTGCTTAAGTTCTTGAAAATTTTCCCATAGATTTTATATTGATATTCATTCAATACATTAAACCCAGTTACCAAAGGAAATATAGGAAAATCTTGCAAATGTATATTTTCTGATCTAAGTTTAATCTAAAAGATGTTCACATAAAGTATAAACTTACTTAATAAATATGTTTAAGCCTACATATTTTGTCATTAATCTCTAAAATAATATATTTTTCTTTTAAATATAAGTAGCACATCTATAGAAAAAGAAAAGAATTAATAAGTCAAAAAAGGATTGAAATACAATTTAATATTTCATCCATTTGTAAGTTACATTATATGCTTTTAAAAAAAGTACTTTTCTCAAATAATTTTTTTTTTTTTGAGGTTAAAAAAAAAAAAACCCAAAATAGTTAGCATACGTCAACTTGGAGCACCTGAATTCTTCAGCAGAAAAGAAACTTCCTTGGAGAGGATAAGAAATATTTGAAGTGCCAATCAAAGGCTGTTCCCAGATCCTCCCACATGGCTGAAGTCCTGCTGTCAGGAACATATTGGGAAGTTGTTCATTCACTTGAGGTGACAGATACAGATTGTGACAAGCCTCATATTGGGTCTCCCACCTGAGGGGGTAACAGAGTGAACTAAGAAATGCAGAATTAATGGAGGAAAAATGTCATTTGCCAATCTCCCTACGTACAACTTATTTATCTTGGCCCTACAGTTTCACAGGATTATTTGGTAACAGAAAACAGGCATATGTGAAATTAGATTTTACAACTTATATTTTAATTTTTTAAGAAATGGTGCTTAGAAGTAATAATTAGAGGTTCGAGTAGGATTTTTTTAATATTTGAATTAATTACTTTTTTTTTTTTTTGGTTTGTTTATCTGTTTTCATTTCCTTTATGAAAAGTCAGAATTTAGTTATTCTTGATAAATTTGATAAATTTATATTGGGAAGATATGAAAAGAGAAAGATATCTTAAATTTGAACTTTTATTTGACTCATACCTGAGTATGCCGCTTCTTTTTTGGCAGATATAGATTCATCTCTTGCCTACCAATTTCATTTTTTATTAGGACAATGTTTACTTAACACTACATAGCTCCTTACTTCTTTTGAAGCATTTAAACATACTTCATTCTACAAAATTCATAATTGAGGAACTATTAAGTCAAAGAGTAACTTCTTTAGAACCCGGATCTTCTGGATTCTTAGTGCACTGCTTCTCCCACAATAGTGTGGGAACTTTCTAAAGCTTTTATGCACCATTTGAATAGAATGAAATTTAGATGGGAAAAGTAATCATTCAACATAGCTAAGTGACACCTTTGCAACAAAAGATCCCTTAAACTAAAATTCAACTTTGCCATGTACCAAGTATGTTGTTGTTGTCAGGTGCTGTTGAGTCAATGTTGACTCATAGTGACCCCACGTGACATAGTAAAACTGCCCCCATAGGGGTATTCTAGGCTGTAACCTTTATGGGTGCAGATCACCAGGTCTTCCTCCTACCGAGCAGGTGGGTAGATTTAAACCATGTCAGCCTTTAGGTTAGAAGCTGAGTGCTTAACTGCTGTGTCACCAGGGCCCTTTGTACTAGATTTTGGAGTTTAATTTTCCAGTCATTCTACTACGCATTTTGTAGTGTTGACTCTGTTTGTTAATAGGAAAAGCACTTTTAATCTAGAGATTAAATATTACATCCAAGCACATAAGTACATACTTATACACACAAGTCAACTTCATTAATTGTTGGCAAAAAGCTAACAACCAAAAGTGATGGGAAGAAGTAATTAAAAAATAGTCTGAAATATTGCTACAACTAATTTTATATTCTGCAAATAGAGAACATATCTTATTTCGTATCAAACAAAACTTACCGAATAACAATAATTCTAATTAAAAACAGTATTATAGAACAGAACACAAAAATTTTCCATAAATTTCTAAAATCCTAAGCTGTACCTGCGTCATGTATTTACTGAAATTCAATATACCTAGAAATTATTAACATAAACTATAAATCTTCAAATATGATAATTTTTAAAAGCCTCATATTGGTTCAGCAAGAAATTAAACAAAGTAAATCATGTTATTTGAAATATAAATTAAATCTAAAATGGTGATGTGCTACAATGGAAAAATCTATAAGATGAAACAATTTCATATGCAAGAAAGAAATTTAATTAATTAGCATTTATCCTTGAATTAGAAAATGATATTTTAATATTAATAAAACAAGGAAAAGTGGTAATGAAAATAAAAGTCAAAATTATGAAAGGATATTTACCTAATTAAAAGAATTAAATAATCATATCACTAATAAGACAAAATTATATAAAATATATTTATTCTGTCTTTGTCAGCTCTTTAAAATAAGTTTTTAATTTATACTTCATAAATATATGCCTCATTAATGTATTACTTCCCCCATGGATTATTTAGCTAAGTCAGCCTAATAAGGTTCCCAATAAAAATTAAATATCAACAAATCCTTTGTGGTGTTGACAGTTGATCAACAACTACAAAATTATGAGAAAGTATAATAATTTTTTTTAAATAACTACATGTTTTGACTTCATTTTCACTGATCTTCTGTTAATGAGACATGTGCCAAATGCTGATTTCCCTGTTACTTTTCATATAACATCTGTTATTAAAATATTAAAAATAATAATTTTTAGACCTCTAGGAACAAAAGATAACGTGGCTTTTCTTAAGTTATTACTCAGGATTATTTTTCTTCCTCCCTCCCTTCCTCCCAGTTTTTTTTTTTCCCCCCGGAAATGGATTCTGTAGCCTTCTGTTCTGGAAGCTTTTATACTGGTGTAGATAGTCTTACTGCTCCACATTAACAGAAGAAACTTTGCACAAATTTAAGTTAATACCTTTTTGCATTTTTTTTTTCCTGAGTTGCTTTAAATGCTTATTGATCAGGAAAGTCCTACATGGTAGAAGTAATAACTGATGAGGGAAGGAAAACCAAAGTCAGCATAAGGACAGTGAAATAATTATGATGTCACTAGTCCACAGATAATGTATTTACTGATTGATTTTTACTTTTGGCTTGTGTTCTCCCTTACCCACTACATGCCTTCTTTTCCCAAGAAAAAGTATTTGAGACATTTTATGAAATACTATATAAGCCCCCCCCAAAAAAAGACCAAACCCGTTGCTGTCGAGTCAATTTTCACTTGTAGAGACCCTATAGTAACAGAGTAGAATGGCCCCAGAGTTTCCAAGGAGTGCCTGGTGGATTTGAACTGCTGACTTTTGGAATGGCAGCCACAGCATTTAACCAGTATGCCACCAGGGTTTCCAAAATACTCTTGTCATCACAAGGAGCTCTGTTGGGGCAAAGGGTTAAGCTGTCAGCTGCTAACCTAAAGGTTGGCTTTGTAACCTACCCCATGACTTCTCAGGAGAAAAGACCTGGTGATATGCTTCCTTAAAGATTACAGCTAAGAAAACCTTATGGGGCAGTTCTACTCTGTCACATGGTCTCGCTATGAGCCGGAATTGACTTGAAAGCACCCAACAACAACAACCTTTCATCATATATATACATATATATGTATATATATGATGATACATCAAGGTACCCAGGATCTTTGAGAAACCAATGCCTATCTTTAATGGAGCAACCTTCGAGAAAAGATTTCAAGATTTACCTGGAAATACTATATAGTTAACCTTTTCTTGAAAGTCGCTCCATTAAAAATAGGTATTAGTTTCTTAAACATCACAGGTAACACACGTATACATATATATATATATATATATATATGACGAAAGATTGCTGTTATTGGGTGCTGTCAAGTCAATTCTGACTCATAGCGAGACCATGTGACAGAGTAGAACTGCCCCATAAAGTTTTCTTGACTGTAATCTTTAAGGAAGCAGATCACCAGGACTTTTCTCCTGAGAAGTCATTGGGTAAGACACAACTGCCAAACTTTAGGTTAGCAGCTGACAGCTTAATCCACTGCCCCACCAGAGCTCCTGTGATGAAAGGAGAGGGATGGTAATTCAATGAATACCTTGGCACCCAAGAGACAGTAAGTATTTAATTGTTCTAGAGAAGAAGGCAATAACTTAATTTGAAAGTTATTTTAAACGAGTGTGTTATAGGAAGAAGTTCTGTCTTGAAATATAAAAATTAATGTATACCAATCTTTCGAATTTTCCTCAATGAGCAGTTGAGTTAAACACATGTGAGGTATTAAAAAAGATTATTAGTTGATAACATACTATTCAGTCTTCTTTGAATGTAAGTCCTGATATAATTTTGTACAACTAAATGAATTGTAGAATAAATCAATATCCAGATGAAATTTCTTATATAATTTGTTTAGACTGAGTTGAAGAAGGATTAATTTTACTGTAAGTCAAGAGTGAGCGATGGATACAAAATTCATTAAAGAGGCATCAATTTTAATTGAACCACTGAGCTATGCCGTAAAAAAGTGTACGTACATATATACCCTATATACACACACACATATAAACACCTGTATGTACAGATAAAATAACCTACTAACTTCAAAGAGAAATATAAAATTATAATACTATAAATTTAGAAAAATTATCTTTGAACTAATGTTTAAATGATCACCAGATAAAAGTAATGATATTCTTATAACACATGTCTCAGGAAAAACAATACATTAAAAAAAAATTAGCAAATTGACTGATCCAAGATGCAAAGTTGCAATTAGGAAAGCACTAGGAAAGTACCTAGGAGAAATCAGTAATAAAACATATGGCAAATTTTCTCTGATTGGAAAAAAATAAATAAATTTAAGAACATGTACAGGGTAGAAAAGATGTGTCGTTTGCCAATACAATTTCATTAAGAAATATCTGAAAAGTAGACTCAAGGAGAAACAAAGATTGATAGTCACAAAACCTCTTGTCATTTAGAGGTTTTATGCATTTTGTTAATGCAATGCCCCAGGTTTTCCACCTATGGAAACCTTACAGTTTCTTAAATAAGTGATTTTTACAACGTGTCCAAGAAGAATGTCAATTAAAATAGCCTTTAGAAGACTTACACCAATTAAAGTTGCTTGTCTTAAGTAAACTGTTTATTTTGATTAAAAAATTGATAAAATCCTTATTGATGAAATATTATTGGTTACCTCTGAGAGAAAAAAGTAGTTCTTTATATTCCACAGCTAGCCTGGAGCTCAAGCCATGGTAGGTTCTCATTACACAAAATCTCCCTGAGTACCAACCTCCAACAAGGTTATTGCCTGTTCTCTGACATCATCCAATCTAGAGGAAATTTTACCTCTCTACACACACTCCCAAACCACCCAAACAAAACCCGAATCTTAGAATAAGTTTTTTTCTAACACCTTTTTATGGTGTCCACGGTATGTGTTCTCCCTTGCTGCATGAGGTGTATTCCTGGTGGTCTTTGGTTAAAAAAAAAAAAAATGGTATTTTAATAAAAGTTACAAAAGTAACATTGCTTTTTTTTAGGTGCTGTCCTGTCAGTTCCAGCTCATAGTGATCCTATGTACAACAGAAGGAAACACTGCCCAGTCCTGCACTATTATCACAATCGCTGTTATGTTCGAGCCATTGTTACAGCATTGTGTCAATCCATCTCACCAAGTGTATCCCTCTTTTTTGCTGACCTTCTGCTTTATCAAGCATGATGTCCTTCTCCAGGGACTGATCCCTCCTGATAACGTGTGCAAAGTATTTGAGACATAATCTCACCATCCTTGCTTCTAAGGAGGATTCTGGCTGTACTTTTTCCAAGACAAACCTGTTATTGTTTTGGCCGTCTATAATATATTCAATAATCTTCACCAACAACAAAATTCAAAAGCGCACCTTAGTCTTCATGGTGACATCTTTACTTTTCAGTGCTTTAAAGAGGTCTTTTGAAGCAGAGTTGCCCAGTCTAATGTATCTTTTCATTTCTTGACTGTTGTTGCCATGGGTTTTGATTGTGGATCCAAGTAAAATGAAATCCTTGACAACTTCAATCCTTTCTCCACTTATCATGATACTACTTGATGGTCCAGTTGTGAGGATTTTTGTTTCCTTTATGTTAAGGTGTATTCTACACTGAAGGCTATAGTCTTTAATCCTCATTAATAAGTGCTTTAAGTTTTCTTCACTTTCAGCAAGCAAGGTTGTGGCATCTACATATCACAGATTGTTAATGAGTCTTCCTCTAATCCTGAAGTGACATTTTTCTTCATATAGTCCAGCTTCTTGGATTATTTGCTTGACGTACATATTGGATAGGTATGGTGAAATGATACAACCCCGACACACAACTTTCCTGACATGAAGCCATGCAGTATACCCTGGTACTGTTCAAACAACTGTCTCTTGGTCTATGTAGACATTCCTCATGAGCACAATTAAGTGTTCTAGAATTCCCATTCTGTGCAATGTTAACCATAATCTGTTATGATCCACACAGTCAAATGCCCTTGCATAGTCAATAAAACACAGGTAAACATCTTTCTGGTATTCTCTGCTTTTAGCCAGGATCCATCTGACATCAACAATGACATGCATCATTCCACACCCTCTTCTAAATCCAGCTTGAATTTCTGGCAGTTCCCTGTCAATAGACAATAGAACTTCAGCAAAGTTTTAGTTGTGTGTGATAATAATGTTTTTTTTCAATAATTTCAGATTTATATCAAATAAATGACTCATGTGATTGTTGAGGCTGGAATGCCCCAAGTCCATGGATTAGGATAGAGGCTTCTCCTATTTTATGTAGCTGCATTGGCTGGTGGGTGAATCCAAGACCAGCAGGTTGGAGAACAGGGCTCCAATCACAGGCTGTGAAGATCAACAAATCCCAAGACAGCAGATAAGCTGATGCCCCAAGAACAGGAGGTCAGATGAACGGAAGGCAGCCACAGGATCCAGAGTGAACAAAAAGTGGAATATCTGCTTATATTTGGATGCAGACCACACCCCCAAGGACACGCCCTTTCAAATGACTGACTACACATAGCAGATCCCATCATGGGGGTGATCACATATAAATACTGAGCATCATGGCCCAGCCAAGTTGACCCAGAATCTTAACCATCACAGTAAGCAACGATGTCACTTTGAGGACTACGGTGATCCTAACCCAAGCCATAAGTTCAATAGCCTCATATGCATGGGAAAGCTGAATGATGAATAAGGAAGATGGAAGAAGAATTGATGACTTTTAATTATGGTGTTGCCAAAGAGTATTGAATATACAAGGGGCTGTCAGAAGAAGGAACAAATCTGTCTTGGAAGAAGTACAGCCAGCGTGGCCCTTAAAAGCAAGGATGTCAAAACTTCGACTCATTTATTTTGGACATGTTTTCAGGAGAGACTAGTCCCTGGAGAAGGACATCATTCTTGGTAATGCAAAGCATCAGCAAAAAAAGAGAAAGATCATCAATAAAATAGATTGACACATTGGCTATATTAATGGGCTCAAACATAGCAATGATTGTGTGTATGGCACAGGACCAGGCAGTGTTTCATTTGTTGTGCATAGGGTTGCTGTGAGTCAGAACTGACTTGATGGCATATAACAACAACAGTGGCTAGTATAACTTCAGGACCATAACATTATCTCTGTGGTTCATTTTTCTAATCTGTAAAATAATGTGTACTCTATAGGGTAAGAAAACATAAAATTGCTTTAGAATTAGATAGTGTTTGAATCAAATTTACTGAGAAGGGGCTACCCAGACAAAGAAAACTCTAAGCTTTTTGCTTCCAGAAAGGTGGAATAGAAGATAGATTAATGTTTCTGGGCTGCCACATGCAAGATGGATAATGGAGGAGTATATGGATGGTCAGTTAGACTTTATAAAGTTTAAGGGCGACTTTTCCACGCCAGACTATAAAACTTGCAATTCCTTTGTGGATGGTGTGTATTGGATGTTTATAAGCATGGGGCAAAACATCCAAATCTGTATCTTAGAAAGACCATTATGGAGGAAGGAAATTAATAGGACACTATCGTAATAATCAGATCATTACATGATGAGAATCTAGATTGAGGAATTGCTAGCAAAGAGTGCTTGTGGAGCAATTCTACTTTGTAACATGTGGGGTTGCCATGAGTCAGGACTGACTCAATGGCAAATGAATGGGAGTAGAGGTTACGAGGGCAGATATATAATTTGAAAAAAATGTATGTACCAAAATGCAAACTTAGAAGGACTTTGTAATCAAATATAGGGAGTGAAAAAAGAAAAATAAATGTGAAAGATTTTATAGCTATATTGGATTAGGTGTGCTGTGGAGCTCACCTCCTGACTTTCATATCAATGGATTTATTATTGCACCACATCATTTATTACTTATTCTTTATAACACATTTGCCATACCCTAAAAAAAAAAAAAAAAAGGTTAATACCAAGATTTTCAGACTCATTTTCCTATGCATAAATCATGTATTAAATAAATCTGTGATAGCTTTAAAATTTACCATCTCATAAAATCTATGTCATTAAAAAGTATTCTGCATTATATTCTATTTATTTGTATCTATTTCTCTCCGCTATATTGAATATAAGATGACAAAATGCAGTATATGAGTAGGAAAGAATATTGGAATTTGACACTGGACAATGCCACTCAGCAATTAAGCAGGACACCTAGAATCAAACAATGGGCCTCTAGAGGTTAGTATCCACATTTTATACCATTCCATTTCTAGCTTTACCTCAAGAGACAAGAACGCTGTTCTTATTAGTTTGATACTATGACTGTTGTTGAGCTGCTGTCAAGTTGGCAATTTAACAGCACCATGGTAAACAAAAAATAGCATATCAGTGCTTATGAAAATACCTTGCAGGTAGAGGACGGGGTTTGGAAACAAATGTAGAAGGCACATGATATTTGCCTAAAAATATAGTAGGTACTCAATCAAAAGATGTGTACCACTATTTAAGGAATATAGGTAACCAGGGTTGTTATGATAATCAGTTGCAATCTTGGATGTGGAGAGGTTTAGAAGATATGTATAAGTGCATTGTTCTTGTTATTGCCATTAAAATTTTCACATTTTGGTGCATAATTTATGACCAAGCTGGCCCTACCTTTCCTTTCATCTTGACTAAACGTTAAATACAGTTCTTCCTGAATCTAAGCCCCTGGTCTCTCTCTCTCCAGGGCTCTTGCAGAACCTATCTTATCTGGCCTTAATAGTAAACTCAGGAGATAACTCCTTATGACGTACACACATAAATAGTCAGTTCTTACTAAGTTCTTACTTAGTTCTTACTAAGTTTAGAGACAGAGTATATAAGTGTAATATCCTTAAGGATATAAAATGGCTGCTAACAAGGGGCAGCTTCCTTGCAAAGCTACATTAAGTGCTTTTCAAGGCCACTTCACTATGTGTTCCTGGGAATAGGTTGCTCTGGGGACAGGCAAAAGGGTCCAGAGGTAGTAAATTAAGAACAGACTACCATGGTAACAGCAGAGGAATTATCCAGGGGCACAGCAGATGTAACTTTCATAGAGGATTAAAATAATCCTTACCCTTACAAGGTTAGCTCAAAGTAGAATACACTTACTCTTCATTTATTGATATGGTTAGATTTCAAAGACCAGGTGGTTATGCAAAAATCAGCATTATGCAAAAAAATATAACTGCCAAATTACATCATTACATAACTGCCAAGCCATGAGAATCATGGCCCAGCCAAGTCGAGACACAGCCTTAACCATCACAGCTGGCATTACTCTTACCTCGCACCTCAGCTTTTGTTACTGCCTGAGGTATGTTGTTAATACACAAAATAATCAGATAGTAGATTTTTTACTGTTGTCACAAATACAAGATGTAAGATAACAAGAGAGTCAATAAGGAAGGAGTAGGTGAAGTTGATATTGGCACCTGAGCTACACTGGGGCATAAAATGTAACCCCAGAGACCACCTAGTTGAGACCCATCCTCAGATGGATAGCCTCCCAGCTAGCCAGATGTGCAACCCCTGGCTGTAGGATGCCCTGCCATGGGTACCATTCCTGTCTTGTCTTGTAAGAGTGCTGCTTAATAAACTGCTTCAGCATCAACAACTGTGCTTCTAGACTCATCTCTGGTGTTCTTGAAGCTTCAGGACTGTGTTGCCTCTGGCGACTCTCTGTACCATGCAGGCTCCTTGAACATGACAATAAGGATATACATTAAGTCACTTTGATGACTAAGGCGATCTAGCTCAAGCTTTCCAGTCACTTTACATATATGTGAAATTTGGATAATGGAAAAAAAAAAAAAGACAGGAGAAGAATTGAGGCATTTGAACTGCGGTGCTGGCAATGTATATATACTTTGAACTGCCAAAAGAATGAACACATTAATCTTAGAAGAAATATAACTAGAATGTTCCTTAGAAGTGAATATGGTGAGACTTCAAATCACTTACTTAGGACACATAATCAGAAAGAATAATTGCTAGAAAAGGACATCATGTCTGATAGAGGGCCACAGAAAATGAGGGAAACCCTCAATGTGATAGATTGACACGATAGCCCTGACAATGGACTCAACATAACAATGATCAAGAAGAAGGCGTAGGATAGAGCAATGTTTAGTTCTGTTATACATGAGGTTGCCATTAAATAGAGCTAACTCGACAGCTAATAACAATGACAATATAGGCACAAATGGTTATAAGTGCTAGACTACTAACCAGGAAGGTGGCAGTTCAAACCCACCCAGAGGTACCTTAGAAGAAAGGCCTTGTGTTCTACTTCTAAAGATCAGCCATTGAAAACCCTATGGAGCACAGTTTTACTCTGAAACATATGAGGTTGTCATAAGTCAGAACTGACTCAAAAACAACCGGTACACAATGGACGGTAAAATTACCCCTATGTTTCTTCTAACCCAATGTATTAAGTCTGTAACCAGCACTTAGAGGTAAAAGTTAAGTGTTTAAAGGTGATTCTTTAATAAACTTTATTTGATCTACTACCTGTTTTGGAGGGGTTAAGATATTAAGTGACCTATACTGCCAATACCTAACCAGAACAAATGCAGAATATTAGATTAAAAAACAAATGCCTGGAATTTAATCATTTACTTAATTGGTTCAATAAAAATTGATACATGCCCTCTCTTAACTTATCAACATGGTTACCTTCCAAAGACCAGGTCATTATGTGAAAATGGCATTATGCAAAAATAGAGGATGACCACATCAGATCACAAAACGAAAGATGTCTATATCATTTCATAATTGCCAAATTACATCATTACAATAACTGCCAAACCACTGAGAATCATGGCCCTGCCTAGCTGATACATAACCTTAATTATCAGAGTCAGCATTACTGTTACCTTGCTCCTCACCATTCCTTGCTACCAGATGAAAGCCGTTAATGCGCAAATCAGTTGGACAGTAGATTTTTTTTTTTTTTTCACTATTGTCATAAATGTGAAATGTTGGGTAAACAGATAGACAATAATTGAGGAGAAGGTGCAGTGTCCTAGGCACTGTGCTGGAGACTGGAGTATAAAATATAGCCCCAGAAACCACCCACTTGAATATCATTTCTTGTAGCAGAGCAACAATTATAACATAGAGTAAAAGAATATTATCAAAATATTTTTAAATTGCATCATAAAGGGTAAACTGAAAAAGTAGTGAATACTTCAACAAAGGAAAATAACTTTGAGTGATGTTTTGGTAAATACAAATGATTTCACCATCTAGAAAATGGATAGAAAGAATACTACAGGCAGAAACATATATATAGGTGCAGAGCAAGTGGAGGCAGGAAGAACATTTCAAAGACTACTGCATCAATTAAGAGAGAAAATGGGAAGAAAAAAGCAGTGAAAACATAATCGTAAACGATATGATTTTACATATCAATCCAATAAAATATATATATTTTTTATTTTCATGTATCAAATATAAATGGGGAAACCCTGGTGGTATAGGTAAGTGCTACGGCTGCTAACCAAAGGGTCAGCAGTTCGAATCCACCAGGCGCTCCTTGGAAACTCTATGGGGCAGTTCTAGTCTATCCTACAGGGTCGCTATGAGTTGGATTCGACTCGATGGCACTGGGTTTGGGTTTTTTTTTGATCAAATATAAAACTTTGACGTAATGCAAAGGACAATAAGAGATGATAGATATAGTTGATAGATAGATAGTTAGAAATTTTTTTTTTTCTAGTAAACTGGGAGACCATCTTTACTTTAATTAATATCGACAACTTGATTATATTTTGAAGTAATTATTTTTAGATAATCTTTGTATATTCACTCCACGCATATTTGATTATCTAAAGACTTCACTAATAAATTGAGAATAGATACCAGTTAAAGTCGATTTTTATCTTTTTCCAGCTGATATGACAGATATTGCTTTCTTCCTCTCATGATTTGTATAAAATATATTGAATCAAATTAGTAACTTCAAACTTTGATTCTCTTAACTTTGAATTTACATTGTAACCAAATCACAAAAACTGAAAATAAAGTAACATTGTGTTTGACATTAGTTAGACTCAACTATAACTTTCAGGCAAGAACCATGTTAACTGGAAATCTTCCATTTTTATTTTAGAGTCTTGATTATCTCTACAATCAGAATATTATTTGACCAACTAGTATTAAAAAAAAAAAACATGTCATCGATTGGTTCTAACTTGAAGCAACCCTATATGACAGAATAGAACTGTAGGGTTTCTGTAGGGTTTCTAAGGCTGTAATCTTTACAGAAGCAGATTACCACATCTTTCTTCCTTGGAGGAGTTTGTGGGTCTGAACCAAGGACCATTCCATCTGAAGCCCAACACTTAATTCACAGGGCACCTACTAATCAGTATAAAATATTTGTAAAAACCATAATAACATTTAGCTATTAAAAAAAAAAAGTCACTAACTTATTGGCTTAAAACAGAATTTTTCTAACTGTTCGGGAAATCAGAAATCAAAAATGGGTCTCAGGGGGCTACAATCAAGTTATCTGTAGGACTATATTTTTTCTGGATGCTCAAAGGGAGAATTCATTTCCGGCCTTTCCAGGTTAGAGGCTGAATTCTTTGGTCTGCGGCCCCTTTCTTCTTCAAAGACAGCAGTGGGTCAAGCCCCTCTCACATCATGCCACACTGCCTCCCTCTTCTATTTTTAAGGATCCTGTGATTACATTGGGTGACCTGTATAATCCAGGATAACTTCATTCATCATTTTAAGGTCAGCAGAATAGCAATTTTAACTCCATCAGAAACCATAATCTCCCTTTGTTATGTAACATAATGTACTCAAAGTTTCCAAGGAATAGGATGCAGAACTTCTGGGGACTTTGTTTTTGGAATTTACACAGTGAAAAAATATATATATATTTAATTAGAAGACATAGTTTTACATTTGTAATTTATGAGGACCAGAGAAGAAAAACAAGTGCCTTGTTATGAAAGTGCTTATGTGTTGGATACTCCATATTTGAATGACTACATTAATCCACTTCATATTTCTTTAACTTTGGAATAGCAGTTATATTTAATTTGATTTTCCAATTAAGAAAAATTAAATGGATTTTTTTTTTTTACATGTTGCTCTTGAGAATACATTCTTCAGTGTTAGTGGCTCATAGCTATTGTGCCTCAGGAAAGAAAAGTTTACAAATTTTTTATTAACAGTCACAGTTGCCAATAATCTTGCAAATTCATCTCTAAAGTATAAAATTTAATAGTCTATAGAAAATCTTCTAATAAAAAAGTTCAGTTTAAGGAAGGAATGAGATTAAGAAGGAAGCAGAAGAAAAGGAGAAAAAGATGTTTTTGTCCAAATCAACCTAGGGATTGCACACTTTTTTGACTCAGTAACTGATTAAGGAGTGCAAAAGAAAGAAAGAAAGAGAGAGAGAGAGGAAGCGAGGAGAAAGGAAAGAAGGAAGAAAGAGAGGAAGGGAGGGAAGAAAAACAGTAAATTAAGTATTAACACTGTGTTGCTTCAGTTAGTCACCATTTTAGCCCATTTCTCAGATAAGGAGAGTGTAATCTTTTCCATAAAGATGATCCAACCGAATGTGAAAATCATTGAAAAATATGATTAATATCACACACAAGTAAAATTTTGCTGAAGATCACTCAAAAGAGGTTGTAACAGTACATCAACAGGGAACTGCCAGAAAATAAAATCAGATTCAGAAGAGGATGTGGAATGAAGGATATCATTACTGATGTCAGATGGATGCTGGCTGACAGCAAAGACTACCAGAAAGATGTTTCCCCATGTTTTATTGACTACGCAAAGGCATTGAATGGTGTGGATCATAACAAATTGTGGATAACATTGTGAAGAATGGGAATTCGAAAACAATTCATTGTGCTTATGAGGAATCTGTACATAGATGGAGAGCATATAATTTGAACACAACAGGGGGATATTGCATGATTTAAAGTCAGGAAAGATGTGTGTTAGGATTGTATCCTTTCACCATACTTATTCAATCTGTATGCTGAGCAAAGAATCCCAGATGCTGCACTATATGGAGAACAGCGAGGCATTAGGACTGGAGGAAGACTCATTAACAACCTTCGTTATGCAGATGACAACCTTGATTGCTAAAAGTGAAGAGGACTTGAAGCACTTACTGATGAGGATCAAAGACCGCAGCCTTCAGTATGGGTTATACCTTAACATAAAGAAAACAAAAATCCTCAGAACGGGACCAACAAGTAACATTATGATAAACAGAGAAAAGATTGAAGTTGTTAAGGATTTCATTTTACTTGGATACACAAGCAACACCCATGGAAGCAGTGGCCAAGAAATCAAAGGAGGCTTTGCATTGGGCAAATGTGTTCCAAAAGACCTCTTTAAAAAGCAAAGATGTCAGTTTAAGGACTAAGATGCTCCTGACCCAAGCCATGGTGGTTTGAATTGCCTCATATGCATGTGAAAGTTGGACAATGAATAAGGAAGACCAAAGAATTTTTGCCTTTGAATCATGGTGTTGGTGAAGAATGCTGAATATACCATGGACTGCCAAAAGAATGAACAAATCTGTCTTGGAAGAAGTACAGCCAGAATGCTCCTTAGAAGTGAAGATAGTGAGAGTTCGTCTTATATGCTTTGGACATGTTATCATGAGGGATGGGTCCCTAGAGAAGGACATCATGCTTGATAAAGTTGAGGGTCAGTGAAAAAGAGGAACAACAGCAAAAATCTTTTATTTAGTCAAAATTATTTCATTCAGAGCCAAGGGATGCCTATAGAACTTTTCCTTCCTTTTTGCTGTTGTTAGGTGCTATTGACTTATAGTAAGCCTACAACACAACAAAACACTGAACAGCCCAGGTCCATCCTCACAATCATTGTTATGTTTGATCCCACTGTTGCAGCTACCGTGTCCATCCATTTCATTGAGGGTCTCCCTCTTTTTTGCTGACCCTCGACTTTACCAAACATAATATCTTTCTGATTAATCCCTCCTGATCATATGTCCATAATAGGAAAGAGGATGTCTCATCATCCTCACTTCTAAGGAGCATTCTGGCTGTACTTCCTCCAAGACAGACTTGTTTATTTCGGCACTCCATGGTATATTCAATATTCTTCACCAACACCACAATTTGAATGCATCAATTCTCTTTGGTGTTCCATTTTCATTAGTGGTAATTGGAATACAAATTTGAAAACAAAAAAACAAGGATCAATAGTTGAAAAATATGAACTTGGTGATAGGAATAATGCTGAAGATCACATGATAGAATTCAAGACCAATGACGTATTCATCAGGAATTTTTTTTCAACAAGACAAATGAAGACTGTATTACACAAGATGATTTACACAGGAATCCAGTTCACTATACTTATAAGGGAGATGATGGCGAAAGTCAAAATTTAGTTAAAACAAAGCCACAAGCTGACTGTAGAACAATCAATTGCTCATATGCAAGTTCAAACTGGAGCTGAAGAAAATCACAGCAAGTCCAAAAGAACCAAAGTACAACATTGAATACATTCTGTTGGAATTCAGAGGAGGTGCCAAGAATAGATTTGATTCATTGAACACTAATGACTGAAGACCAGATGAGTTGTGTGATGACATCAAGGTTATCATACGTTAAGAAAGTAAAAAGGTCATTAAAAAGATGTAAGAGGCCTGAATAATAAGAAAGAATCATAAAGCATTGCTGTTGTTAGGTGCCATCTAGTCAGTTCTGACTCATAGCTACCCTATGTACAAAAGAAGGAAACACAGCCCAGTCCTACACCATCCTACACCATCCTCACAATCGTTGTTAGGCTTGAGCCCATTGTTGCAGCCACTGTGTCAATCCATCATTTTAAGGATTTCCCTCTTTTTCATTGACCCTCCACTCCACCGGAAACCCTGGTGGCGTAATGGTCAAGTGCTATGGCTCCTAACCAAGAGGTCGGCAGTTTGAATCCGCCAGGTGCTCCTTGGAAACCCTATCAGGCAGTTCTACTCTGTCCTATAGGGTCGCTGTGAGTCGGAATCGACTCGAAGGCAGTGGGTTTTTGGCTCCACTCCACCAACCATGATGTCCTTCTCCAGAGACTGGTCCCTGCTGATAGCATGTCCAAGATATGTGGGAGGTAATCTCGCCATCTTTGCTTTTAAGGAGCATTCTGACTACTTCTTCCAAGACAAATTTGTCTGTTCTCTTGGCAGTCCATGATATATTCAATATTTTTCGCCAACACCACAATTCAAAGGTGTCAATTATTCTTTGGTATTCCTTATTCATCATCCACCTTTCACATGTGTATGAGGTGATTGAAAACACCACGGCTTAGATCAAGAGCATTTTAGCCTTTGAGGTGACATCTTTGCTTTTAAACACTTTAAAGAATTCTTTTGCAACAGATTTGACCGATCAATATGTGTTTTGATTTCTTGATTCCTCCTTCCATGGGTGTTGATTGTGGATCCAAGTTAAATGAAATCCTTTTACAACTTCAATCTTTTCTCCATTTATCATGATATTACTTATTGGTCGAGTTCTGAGAATTTTTGTTTTCTTAATGTTGAGGTGTAATGCACCCTGAAGGCTGTGTGTGGTCTTTGATCTTCATCAGTAAATGCTTCAAGTCCTCTTCACTTTCAGCAAGCGAGGTTGATAATGAGTCTTCCTCCAATCCTAATACCCCATTCTTCTTCATATAGTCCACCTTCTGGGATTCTTTGCTCAACATACAGATTGAATAAGTATGGTGAAATGATACAACTTTGATGCACACCACTCTTGACTTTAAACAATGCAGTATCCTCTTGTTCTGTTGGAAAAACTGCCTCTTGATCTATGGACAGGTTCCTCATGATCACAATGTAGCATTCTGGAATTCCCATTCTTCACGTTGTTATCCATAATTTGTTATGATCCACATAGTCCAATGCCTTTGCATAGTAAATGAAACACAGGTTAACATCTTTCTTGTATTCTCTGCTTTCAGCCAGGATTCACCTGACATCATCAATGATATTCCTGGTTCCATGTCTTCTTCTGAATCTGGCTTGAATTTCTGGCAGTTCCCTGTACATATACTGGTGCTGCCACTTTTGAATGATCTTCAGGAAAATTTTACTTGTGTGTGATATTAATGATACTGTTTGAAAATTTTACCATTCAGTTGGGTCACCTTTCTTGGGAATAGGCATAGTAGAGATTTCTTCTAGTAGGTCGGCCAGGCAGCTGCCTTCCAAATTTCTTGGCATAAACGAGTGAGAACTTCAGCACTGCATTCATTTGTTGAAACATCTCAATTGGTATTCTGTCAATTCCTGGAGCTTTTTTTTTTTTTTTTTTTTTTTGCCAATGTCTTCAGTGTACCTTGAACTTCTTCCTTCAGTAACATCGGTTCCTGGTCATATGCTACCTTCTGAAATTCATAAAGCATAGAAAATAAAAATCTTAGATTTTTCATAATATTACAAAATTTCAAACAATAAAGACAGCATTCTCTATTTGCTAAATCTCTAAAAAGATCAACATATTGGAGTCATAAGGTAAGTAGTATCTCTTTAAGGCTAATCAAATTTTTTAATTAAATTGAACAGTATAAACAAGGAACAACTCATCCACTTATCCCATTCTGAATATTAATACCTACAGTTAAAACAGAAAAATATTAAATCAGAAAATCTATTTCATTAGCTTCTCTGCTTTCACACTAAAACTAAATTTCTTTCAGTTTTTGAAGTTACAAGCAGCCTATTTTATTTATTTATTGATGTACTGGGTGTCCACAGGCTGCTGAAGACTTGATTTGGAAGTTCTTTACGAAAGCCCTTGATGTGTGACTGCCCATAGAGAATGAACTAGTTCCGACTAAAGCACCTAAAAAACATTTTGGGGTATGGTTGAACTGAGTCCTACTCAAAGAATATGGGAAGATGGCTCCTTTTCTTGGTGGCATTACTTTGTCATTAAAAGCAATAATTATATTCCAAAGACAAAATATGGAAAGTTCCAGAATATGACAGAAAATTTGTTCACACAGTTATCCAAGGAAAGAGTGGTCTGTTATCGCACTGCTAAATTGCAGATATGACCTGAGTGATCCCGAATATTGCTTTTTGAATAAGAAAAATGTTTTATTATACACATCTATGATTATAGCTGTCACTTTTTGTGAGGATGTAATACAAAGCACTTTCAGAAAGAGATGGTTTTGGTAAGACAGCAGTCTGCCTTTGCACCTTCAGAGGAGGGCAAGTGGGAGGCATAAGACACCCTTGCTCTTCACATATTATGTAAAATGCTACATTAAGAAATGGTCCACTCCTACAGACAGGAGATAGGACAAAGGAATACTGCTCCATTTTGTTGCTTCAACTTGACCCTCATTACACTCAAATAAATATTCATGAATCCACCTGAGATGTTGGGTCATAGGTAGGATTAGAAAAGTATCTGGGATTATAAATGATAGCACATGAACTTAGAAAGGAAAATTCTGCTAATTTTTTACCTGCATTTAAATTTTAATGTTAACAAGTGTTTCTTACAAGGGAGATTAAAAATAAAAGTATTTATTTAAAACCTGAATTCATTATTTTTAATACAGTTTTTTTTTTTTTTTAAATAAGACACAAAGGTCAGTAATTGCCATTAGATTACTTTTTAGTGTACTAAATATGTAGCAGAGAAACAACATATTGGAATAACATTTATTTGTTAACTTAGAAAAATAACTGAAAATAAGTATCTTTGATTCCTTTAATAAATTCAGCCTCACACGCATTAAGTACATAAAAAATCCCATTTTGCTTCTGTATCGTGGACAGTTTCTTTAGTATGGCCACACATCAGAACGCAAATTGTATTTTGTTTTTCCTACAGGTGCATCTGATATATTAATAGCTTTTCTACAAAAAAAAAGGAAAGTACTATAATTAGAACTTTAAATTATAAATAAAATATAATAATGGTGTGTCACAATAGAACTTTGCATGTCAATGTGTGAATGTGTGTGGATCGACATATTTATTACACGTATGGTTTATTACACACATATTTCTCGTAATTTTGATGGTGGAATAAATTTCTCTGGGATATTGAACCACATCCATTATATTTCAAATAAAAAAAGGAGAGCTGTAGTATAGATGATGCCTTTTTAATTTATTTATTCATTTTTCACGTACAGGGAGATTAATTTTATCCCATGATTTTAGCAATGCATTTGCTGATACAGTGAAATATATACCTTACCATTTAATATTATGCCTTTAATCAGCTTGAGATGGGTTACCTAGACCATATCATGGAAGTATCTTTCTCTTCCTGCTTTATAACATGACCTTTTAAAAAGGTATTTGCTCCTAAATTTTTTTTTTAATTATTACAGGCCCTAAAATAGCTATTATCCTTACCCAAAGTTACATGCACATTGTTAGTAAAACAGGGTTTACAGAGACAGGTTTACAGATGAAGTAAGGAGCTGACCAAGCCTTCACCAATTACAGGTGGAGATTTCTACTGCTAAGACACAAACATTTTCTTGTTCATTTGGCTCTTATTTGATGTTGAAAATTTGTTTCAATATTATGTTGCTGTGAATGGATTTGTTTATATTTGGACTTAATAAGTGTGATTTTATGACCAATACAAATTCTTTGCTCAACAATTTCTTGCCAAATTTTTCTCGTAGTTATGTTAAAGTCTGATTTAATTTTACCAGTTTTCAAGTTGGGCTGAATAGTTAAATGTATTTTTGCTTGGTGTTTATATTAATGTGGTGTCTAATATCATGCCCAGCTACTTCTAATTCTGAACAAACTAGGGACTTTAAAGATTTAAAGACAAAATGTGTCTAAGATTATACATTTAGGAGGGGAGACTTTTATTCAAATAGAAATACATCAGCCTCCAATTGTTTCAATGAAGTATATTCAGAATGAATTTTATTGTGGATTTTCATTCAGAGAAAATTTGGAAATTCTTACTTTTGAAAAGTGAAAATATAACATTTACCTCAGTAATGTTGACCTTTTCAAACCTATACAAGTTTTTCTCAGTAACAAAACAGATTTTTCCCTCGGGGGGAAAAATATTTCCTTTGATCTCATGAAATATTCAAAGTGATAATGAAGCACGCTTTGCCTTCTTGTAAACTTGTTAAAATATTATTTTTCTCTGAGTTTGACAGTGGTGAAAATTTTATCTCACAGCATGAAATGTGTTATTTTTATGCATCGACACCATATCAAAACTTATCCTTGCACATTTGACTGTGACGATGAATATTTTCCTATGGATTTCACAGGTGATTTTTATGAGATTAAAAAAAAAAAAAAAACACTATCAGTTCAGATGTTGAATGGCTTATACAAGGTTAACTGGTAAGGGAAGGCTGATGAATGTATTCATGATGGGTTAACATTATATTCTAATTTAAAGGTAAATCTGTAATATCATAGCCTATCTGATATGTGAACATTTAAATAGGCAGGTAAATAGATGATTTTGAATTAGAGTAATTAATTATTTTAATTTTCACCTCCGTTTACAAAATTTTCATAAACATTAATGTGTCCACATGACAATGAAAAGCATAGCAAAAAAGTTTTTAAAACCCTATTCTCAATCAAAGTACTAAGAATCCAATCCTACTGGCTTCCTTTTTTTCATTTTCTTTAATTCTCAGTTTCTCATTTTATATAATGAGATTTCTACTTTAGAAATATAAAATTAGAATTATGGTAAAGTAAAGGCTAGAAATGGCTTTTCATGCAAGAAATAAAATGATCGACAAATAATAAAAAACCCATTGCCATCAAGTCTTTTCTGACTCATAACGACATCTATAGAACAGAGTAGAGCTGCCCTGTAGGGTTTCCAAGGAATGGCTGGTGGATTCGAACTGCCTTTTGCTTAACAGCCAAGCTGTAACCACTGAACCACCAGGACTCCAAATAATAAAAAAAAATAGAGCATGATAAATTACAGTGAGACCTTTCCTATATTTGTGATCACTCATCTAATCACCAGGTCCCATCTTTCCTATATCCTTATTGTTATCAGCCCCTATTTGTCAATTTCCATTGCCATCACTCTAGTTCAGGCTACATTTATTTTTCAGCTGCATACAGCAACAACATTCAATTTCTCTTCTAATCTTCACTTTCACATCCGTCCAACACACACTCTAAACTGCAGCCATGGTGATTATTCAGGAACTCAAATGTGATCATGCCACTTCCCAACTTCTTGTTATTAGACGCCATCAAGTCAGTTCCAACTTATAGAGAACCTAAGTACAAAAGAAAGAAACACTGACAGGCCATGCTCCATCCTCACAATAGTGGTTATGTTTGATCCTATTGTTTTAGGCAGTTTGTCAGTCCACCTTGTTTAGGGTCTTCTTGTTTTTTTGGCTGGCCCTCTACTTTATCAAGCATGATGTCCTTCTCCAGGGACTGGTCCTTCCTGATGACATGTCCAAAGTAAGTGAAAAAGTCTCACCATCCTTGCTTTGAGGGAGCATTCTGGAGCTGTACTTCTTCCAGGAGAGATTTGTTTGTTCTTCTGGCAGTCCATGGTACATCCAATATTCTCCACCATTTCCATAATTCAAAGGTGTCAGTTCTTCTTCGATATTCTTTATTCATTGTTTAACTTTCACTTGCATATGGGACAATTGAAAATATCATGGTTTGGATCAAGCACACTTTAGTTCTCAGTCATCTTTGTTTTTAACACTTTAAAGAGGTCTTTTGCAGCAGATTTGCCCAAGTGCAATGTCATTTGATTTCTTTACTTTTGCTTCCATGAGCATTGGTTGTAGATTCAAGTAAATGAAATCCTTGACAACTTCAGTATTTTCTCCGTTTATCACAATATTGCTTATTGGTCCAGTTGGGAGGATTTTTGTTTTCTTTACTTTCTTTTTATGTTGAGACGCAATCCGTACTGAAAGCTGTAGTCTTTGATCTTCATCAGTAAGGGCTTCAGATCCTCTTCACTTTTCGTATGCAACTTAAAATATTTCAATGTTACCTAATAAACCTCTTGATGAAAAACTTAAATTTGAACTACCGAATTCCAGTTCTATTGTCATCATTGAAATGCCAGTTGCATTCCACCTGCATTTCTTGTAGTTTGGAATTTTCTTTCTGTTACCTGTTTATTGCGAATCAGTGTTGCCCTGGTGTTTTACAAAGAGCTCTCACGTACACCTAATTACTGAACATAGATCACACATGCCAGCTATCTATGTCCATGTTACTTCTTTACTGATGGAAAAAAAAAAAAAAAAAGTTTCCACCCGTCACCATCAGTAAATATTTTTAATCTTTTTTTTCCTTTTTTAAATTTGATTCAAATATTATGTCCTTAATGAAAAAATACTAAGAATTGATGGCTTTCCAGCCAAAATGGACTTCTAATTTCTCTGCAATTCCATAAAACCTTCTACCACTAAAATAATGCATTATATTCTGCCTGGTTTTATAGTACGTGTGTGTGTGTGCTCAAATATAAGCAATTTTAGAGAAATTGTGTGTTGTTATATTTTTATAGCCTCCTAGGCTTTAGCTTAGTCACTTTTATAGTACTCCAATAGTTTTTTTTACATGAATGAATATTAATTTATACAGTAAATTTACCCTAAAATTGTCTCTGTATGTGAATAACTTTCCTTGATCCTGATCTCTTTTTAAGAAATGTCAAATCAATCATGTATACTTACACCTTCTGTCCAATACAAGGTACTTGAAATTTTAGAGCTTCCTTCTTTTTGTTTTACAATATGGAAAGAGTGGCTAGAAAATAACTGTTAACTCAATGTGGACTAGGCAAATATAAGTGTTTTGCTATAGCTTACAAATCTGTGTGTGTGTGTGTATGTGTGGAATTAATACAAAGAAACTGTGTTCTACATAAATCTAAATGGCATGAGACATTTCAAAAATAGAACAGAAAGTTTTTAACTATGTATGAAGAAAGAACACCCTTGTTGCAATCCTTTTGCAACAGATAGTGCTTTCATTTAGCTTCAATAATTGAAACCATCAAACTCTAATGCTTAAAAATAAAATCTAATACTAAGCTCGAACTTTCTCTTCCCAAAGATCTGTCAGTGATCCCTAGGTTTTGGTGTCAGAAAGATAGATAACACCCGAGCACATTCTCCCTCAGGCACATTTCTAGCTTCCCTATTCTCACATCCTGATAACCTACCTGAGTAATTTTAGCAAAATGCGATTAAGTAGGGCTTTCCATCAATTTAATATGGTATCTGTTAATGAAGTTTGAGAACAATCATGGAGCTGGGATTAACACCCTTTGACCTTTAGCTGAGCAGCACGTAGACTTTTGGAAATGAAAATTGCCCTTAGGAATGTGTTTTGGTGACAGACAGAGAAATCAGAGCAGACAGAATTTCCTTGCATTTATTTCTTTTGGAATAGATGAATTGAAGAATATGAAGCTGTTCTCGGAATGACTGTCATGGGAAATCCTTGAGTTAAGAACATTTAAGTACCTAAATGATTAACTTGAGTCTTATTCAAGCATAACCCCCAAACCCAAACAAAATCCTTTTGCTAATATAACCAAATCATAGGAAATTAAATCTAATCAAGTGCAATTTTAGAGGAATGAATTTATCCAGATTATTTCCAAAATGAAAAGCATTGCAGAAATTTCTTTATAACAATCTTGCACTTGATATGAATCTTTGAAATTACTTTTGGGAGTCTGAGTGGTATATTCTTATTATTCTTGGTCTTAGGAAGACGGTTATAAGTACCCATCAATACCTTCCAGACCTATGTTGGCTTAGCAGAATAGTCACATTGCTGTTACAGGACTCAGGGTAGTCATTTGAACAGATAAGAGAAAAGGACTAAAGACAAACAGATCTTCCCTTGCTGATTGTTGTTGTTAGGTGCCTTTGAATCAGTTCTGACTCATAGCAACTCTACAAAAAACAGAATGAAATACTGCTCAGTCCTTTGCCATCTCCACAATTCTTGCTATGTTTGAACCCACTGTTGCAGCTACTGTGTCAATCTATTTCATTGAGGGTCTTCCTCTTTTTTGTTGACCATCTACCAAGTATGATTTTTGTGTGATATTGATTAATTTCTGATTTTAAACAAATCAGCTTTTATATAAAAGATCCCAAGGGAAAAATGGACCAAAAAAAAAAAAAACCCACTGTCGTCGAGTCGATTCCAACTCATTAAAAAATGGACTATTATACTTATTTTATATAGCATATGTTTTGGGTCTTCAAGAAATGGCATATACCACTGAATTCATTATTTGAGTTAATTAAGAACTATCATAGCTATACTGAAACAATGGTTTTCTTAAATTGTTGGTAAGATTCAGGAAACAGTACAGAATCTAACTATGTCTTGAATACCCTTTTTCCTTCCACTTTAGTTGAGTCCTTGAAGTTAAATATTTTAATAGTTAATAGTTTTTAATAGTGTTTTGGAAACCCTGGTGGCATAGTGATTAAGTGCTATGGCTGCCTACCCAAAGGTCGCTAGTTCAAGTCTGCCAGGAGCTCCTTGGAAACTCTATGGGCAGTTTTACTCTGTCCAATAGGGTCACTATGATTCAGAATCGACTCTATAGCACTGGGTACTTGGTTAATAGTGTTTTGGGGTTACTTAGAGTTTAGTTAGCAATTAACTTCTTATTAGTATGGGTACCAGGCAGGGTACTCAAGAAAAACAACCAATAGGAGATATCTACATCTGTATCTACATTTATAACTATGTTTTACTATAGATTTATTTTAAGAAATTTGCTCATTCAATTGTGGGAGCTGAAAAGTTCGAAATCCAAGGACAGGCAAGTAGGCTGGAAACTCAGGAGGAGTTGATGTTGCTGTCTTGATTCTGAGATCTGTATGGGAATTCAGCAGAAATTGACTGAAAGTCTTGAGGCAGAATTTCTTCCCTAGGAAATCTAAATTTACACTCATGAACTGTATGAGCCTTTGAACTGATTGTATGAGGCCCACTCATATTATTGAGGGCATTGTTTTTAGGTGCCGTCTAGTCAGTTCCGGTTCATAGCAACCCCATGTACAACAGAATTAAACACTGCCCAGTCCTGCATCAACCTCATAACTGTTGTTTGTTTGAGCTCATTGTTGTTGTCGCTGTGTTAATCCCCCTCATTGAGTGTCTTCCTGTTTTTCCTGACCCCCTACTTTACCAAGCATGATGTCCTTCTCCAGGGAATGGTCGCTCCTGATAACATGTCCAAATAATGTGAGATGAAGTCTCACCATCCTTTCTTCAAAGGAGCATTCTGGCTGTATTTCTTCCAAGACAGATTTGTTCATTCTTCTAGTAGTCCTTGGTATATTCAATATTCTTCATGAACACCGTAATTCAAAGACGTCGATTCTTTTTTGATCTTCCTTATTTATTATGGAAACCCTGGTGGCGTAGTGATTAAGTGCTATGGCTGCTAACCAAAACGTTGGCGGTTCAAATCCAGCAGGAGTTTCTTGGAAACTCTAGGGGGCAGTTCTACTCTGTCCTAAAGGGTCACTGTGAATCAGAATCGACTTCACGTCATTTTTTTTCTCTTTTTTATTATTGTACAGCTTTCACATGGATATGAGGCAATTGAAAATACCATGGCTTGGATCAAGCACACCTTAGTCCTTAAAGTGATATCTTTGCTTTTGAACACTTTAAAGAGATCTTTTGCAGCAATTTTGAGCAATGTAATGTGGCCTTTATTTCTTGACTGCTACTTCCATGGCATTGATTGTACATCGTAGTAAAATGAAATCCTTGACCAACTCAATCTTTTCTCCATTGATCATGGTGTTGCTTATTGACCAGTTGTGAGTTTGTTTGTTTTCTTTATATTGAAGTGTAATCCATACTGAAGGCTGTGGTCTTTGATCTTCATCAGTAAATGCTTCCAGTCCTCTTCACTTTTAGCAAGCAAGGTTGTGTCATCTGCATAATTTCGGTTGTTAATAAGTCTTCTTCCAATTCTGATGCCCCATTCCTTTTCATATAGCCCAGCTTCTCTGATTATTTGCTCAGCATACAGACGGGGTAAGTATGCTGAAAGAATATAACCCTGACACAAATCTATCCAGACTTTAAACCATGCAGTATCCCCTTGTTCTGTTTGAATGACTGCCTCTTAGTCTATGTACAGGTTCCTCACGAGCACAATTATTAAGGATTCTGGAATTCCCGTTCTGTGCAATGTTATCCATAATTTTTTAATTATCTACACAGTCAAATATTTTTGCATAGTCAATAAAACACAGGTAAACATCTTCCTGGTATCCTCTGCTGTCAGCCATCATCCATCTGACATCAGCGATGAAATCCTTCATTCTATATCCTCTTCTGAATCCAACTTGATTTTCTGGCAGTTCCCTGTGAATGTACTACGGCAACCACTTTCTGAATGATCTTCAGCAAAATTTTACTTGCATGTGAATTAATTGTTTGATAATTTCTGAATTCTGTTGGATCACCTTTCTTTGGAATAGGCATAAATATGGATCTTTTCCAGTCAGTTGTCCAGGTATCTGTCTTCCAAATTTCTTGGCATAGACAAATGAGCACTTCTATAACTGCATCTGCTTGTTGAAACACCTCAAATGGTATTTCCTCAATTCCTGGAGCCTTGTTTTTTTGCCAACGTCTTCAGTGCAGCTTGGATTTCTTATTTAAGTACCTTCGGTTCTTGATCATATGTTACCTCTGAAATTATTGAACTTTGACCAGTTCTTTTTTTGTTCAGTGACTCTGTGTATTCTTTTTACCTTTTTTTTTTTTTTTGATGCTTTCTGTGTTTTTCAGTATTTTGTCCACAGAATCCTTCAGTATTGCAAATCGATGCTTGACTTTTTTCTTCAGTTCTTTCAGCTTGAGAAATGCTAAGCGCGTTCTTTTCTTTTGGCTTTCTAACTCCAGGTCTTCGCACATGCCTTATAATACTTTACTTTGTCTTCTCGAGCTGCCCTCTGAAATCTTCTGTTCTGCTGTTTTACTTCATCATTTCTTCCATCTGTTTTAGCTAATTGATGTTCAAAGCATCTTTCAAACTTTTTTTCTGACATCCATTTTGGTCTTTTCTTTCTTTCCTGTCTTTGTAATAACCTCTTGGTTTCTTCACATATGATGTCTTTATTGTTATTCTATAACTTGTCTGGTCTTCAGTCATTAGTGTTTAATGCATCAAATTTATTCTTGAGATAGTCTCTAAATTCAAGTGGGAAACGTTCAAAGTTGTACTTTGGCTCTTACTGACTTGTTTTAATTTTCTTTAGCTTCAACTTGAACTTGAGTAGGAACAATTGATGGTCTGTTTCACATTCAGTACCTGGCCTTGCTCTACTGATGATTTTGAGCTTTTCTGTTGTCTCTTTTCACAGATGCAGTCTATTTGATTCCTGAGTATTCCATCTGATGGGGTCCATGTGTACAGTCACCTTTTATGCTGTTGAAAAAAGGTATTTGCAATGAATAAGTCATTGGTATTGCAAAATTCTATCATGCCATTTCTGGGGTCTGTCACCAAGGCCATATTTTCCAATCACTGATCCTTCTTCTTTGTTTCCTACTTTCATATTCCAATCACCAGTAATTATCAATGCATGTTGATTGCATGTTTGATCAATTTCAGACTGCAGAAGTTGAAAAAATCTTCAATTTCTTCATCTTTGGCCTTAATGCTTGGTGCATAAGTTGGAATAATAATGTTAACTGGTATTCCTTGTAGGCATGTGGATATTATCCTATGATTGACAGTGTTGTACTTCAGAAGATTATTGAGGGTAAACTCTTTCATGTAAAGTCAATTAATTCTTAATATTAACTGCACTTATACCTGTACAGTATTACTTATATTTGTGTTTGACTAAATAACTGGCTTAGCAAAGGTGACACATAAAACTAACCCTCAGTATGCAAATTAAGTATATTTTACATTCCAATTCATGTCATGGCATTCAATGAATTCCCAGAGAAAACATAAACATCATGGATTTCTTTTGGAATAAAAAGTAGAATACAATTTATGGATTAAGGTCACAGGCACCTTAGATAATGTTTTAAAATATTTACTACTTAGTTATGAGGAAGCCACTGACAATTGCTGTATACAAGCAGTAGAATACATACTTAATTTTTTCTCCATGTTGCTTTATCCTTAAGATCTCTTTCAGGTTAACATATTGTGTTTTATTACATATCTGTAGTGCATAGGAGTCATTACATATAAAGAAAATATTAATTAAATGATCTGGAAATTTATTTAACATGTGCAAGCATTTGAAACTAAGATTTTGAGCCACTCTAAATTTTTTTAAATAAATTTATTATATTTCATTTAATTTACCTCTGAGAGGTCTGCCTCCTTTGCTTTACAGGCAATTGCTTTTGACTGAATTGTGCATTAGCTAGGCCTAGCTATTTTATTTGTCATGCTTTGTTTTAATACTAACTTCCATTAGTCTTACATACTTTTCCCAGAGCGACTTTAAGATTGGAAGAATTCCTTTTCTTTGGGGCCATATTAGTCATCAAATTTGCTGACTTATGATTGACCAAAAATCTTACAAAAATAATTTTTATATGGCCCCTCCATTTATTAACATGCAATACTGTATTTCAAGTTTTAAATTCAGTAGTTCATTGGAATGGAAAATTTTCAAATTAAATAAAGATCTTAGGAAAAATCTGTATTAACATGTTTATTAGAAAAAAAAGGAATTTGATCAAAAGAGGTAGGTTGCTGTTTCATGTCCTTCACATAATAAGCATTTTAATAATTCTGGATGTCAACTTAGTCATCTGTAGAAAAGGCACTAAAAATTCCTAATGGGGTTATTGGTTATTAATCCACTTAATAATGTCAACCAAATCGTAGCTCTCAAATTTTAAAATTTAAGTTGTTCTTCAAAATTTTGTGTGTCCTTGGCACACATAAGTATATGAAGTTATATCAAGAACTAGATTTTTTAATTAACAACAACAACAAAAAAGCCAAAGACAGAAAATAAATGATCACATTTTTAGAGGAAAATATATATAGGAAAATCTAAAGGGACATATCATTTATGTCTTCATGTACATGAAGGGCTATTGCGTTAGTTTCCATTTAATAAATTGTATAAGACCATAGAGTGATAGAACTGAAACTGGAAAAGGTGTTCAAAACTCAATTCAAAATCCAAGGAATTTATATTAAACACCAAATCTTTATAACCTTATGTTTGGAGATTAAATATTATAAAATGGTTACTCTTCTGAAAGGAAAAAATAAGTAACATTTTTGCTATAAATATTTGATTTACAAATATTATGATTTTTTGCTCACCCTCTTGCTCTTTGAGGCTCTGCTTATTAGTAATCAGTTGTTTTCAAATGCCCCACTTGTCATTGCTTCATTTCTTGGGTAGAATTAACTTAATTTGTCTTTTCCAGTTTAGATTCCATCTATCCTCTACTATTCTGTTGCTGTTATAAAGAAGATGAAATACTGTCATCTAGTGAAAATATTTAAGATAATATTATTTTATTATTTTCCCCAGATGACAATTTAAATCAATACTTTTTTTCATTCAATTCATTGACTTAATGTACTTTTTTTTTCAGTTTACATGAGTACGTATAAGACTACATATACTAAGTATATAAGTATTTTTATTGACTACAGTGTGAATGTACTATCTATAAAAAAAATTTTTTTTAGAACTTACTTTTTGTTATGCATAGTGATATATGTGTAAACAGTAGTACCTCAACAAATTTCCATAATCCACTTAAAATTAAAGACTGTAGGATGATTCAACTAAAAGATTATGAGTATAATGAAATATGAGGACACAGAGTCAGCAACATGATAGAAACTAAATCATTGAAAATCTGTCTGCTTATTTAAAATTAGTTTTTTTTTTTTTATTGCAACAACAAATTTAGAAACACATTCCTGTAAGAAAATCCGCTGTAAAAAAACAACTTCCATATATGTTAGAAATGATTGATTGGGTTTCGCATAATGAACAACAGATTTTATTCAAAATGTAGAATTTGGAACAAAATCCTTACAGAAAAATTGTGTTAGTGTTCCATGACAACATCAGAATTGAACAAGCCATGTATAAATCACATATGAATTCAGTTTAGAAACTGGAATATTCAATAAACAATACCAAAAAAATTGAGTTCGTTAAAGTTGAAAGTAATTTTTACACTGACAGCAAATGAGAAGACCAGCATTCCCTGGTAAAAATGTACAACTCATCCTCCTAAGTGTTATATACACTGCTTTCCCTTTTGTCATTAATGCCATGAAAGCTTTGAATAACTAATCTGTCAAGCATATGGGGACCATGTCATTTTTCCATTTACCTAGTTAGGAACAACCAACTTAATTGTAATACAAAATAGTTACTTACTTTCTCTTTAGCATAATTGATTTTGATTTTTGAAACCAGTTGGTATGTTAATAGCAGAGCAGGCATGAAAATTCTTTATGCCATCATCTAGCTTAAAAAGTGTTGTGCCAAAATGCCATGCTATTCAAAAAGTATATAACAGGAAAAGTTTTAAATGATGTTCCATATTGCAGAAATATACATATATATATATTATTTCATGAAGCTAACTTATAAACAATTTCCAATATGTGTCATGTACATTTAAATGTATTTATTAATTTTTAGCTGTCTACTTTCAGGGTATCAGATAAGTATTAATTTTAAAAAGGGAAAAAATGCTGCTCTGTGATATTGGTAAAAAAAAAAAAAAATTGGTAAAGGAGTAGTAAAATGTGTCAGTCTTTGCTGAGAATAGACCACCCTAAAATTTGGTGCCTTTAAATAACACATATTCTATTTGTTCTTCATTGAATGGTTGGACAATTTGGGGTTAGTCTCCACTGGAAGGGCTTATTTCTGCTGTCTATCATATCAACTAGTCTCATTCACGCATTTCCCATCATCTGGTAGTCGGTGAGGTGACTGGGATGTGTATTTAACTTGCTGGTTCTCTAGGTTTGTTCATGTTGTTTTAACCACAAGGTTCCCAAGATTATCAAAAGAGTAAGCCCCAGGACACAGTCGCTTTTCAAACTCTGTCTGTAACATTTGCTAAGGTTCATATTGACTAAAGCAAGTAAAGTGGCCAAGCCCAGATTCAAGGAATGGAGAAAGAGATGCTTGATGAGAGGAGCTAAAAAGCCACATTACAAAATGACGTACACCCAAGGATAGAAAGAATTTGTGGACATTTTTCTGTGTCTAACTTGTTGCCATTGAGTCGATTCCAGCTCATAACGACCCTGTAGGACAGAACAGAACTGCCCCAAAGGGTTTCCAAGGAACAGCCAATGGATTCGAACTGCTGACATTTTGGTTTATAGCCCAGCTCTTAACCACTGTGCCACCTAGGTAACAAAACAATATTACAGAATAAAAAACAGAGCACATGTTTCAAGAAAAAAGGTAATCTTAAAAATATATTGTATAAAATTGTTATTTTTTTTTAGGTCTTCTTTCAAAGTTTGGAATATGTCATCTTAACATTCATGTCACACAAAGAAGCTGAAAGTGCCAGATGATAAACTTACTCCCTGAGCTTCTCTTGCAGCTAGAATGTGGACACATGGCTAAGATCTACTGATCAGAAATATCTCTCAGTATGAAGCAAGGAATGGAAAGTAAAAGAGACTGTGCAGAGAAAAAAAAAAAAAAAAAAACAGCTACAGCCACAGCAACTACAAGCTGTTTCTAAGGGCAGCAACCAAAAGGATTCTGATGCTAGTGTCACCAAGGGACAGTAGTCTTCACAGAACCAGAGGGGTGGTAGGGATTGGGGAAAATATTCAGGCTACCAGCCTGTCTATCTGGTTTTCTATGCTTTCTGAAAAATCGATGATCTTTCCAATATATACCACTCATTTTTTTTTTTCCTTTTTGCTTAAATTAGCCCATGTCAGTTTCAGTGGCTTGCAACCAAAATCCAAAATAATACATGCAATGAGACTGCTGTGAAAATTAACCAGAAATTGGTGAAAGGTCTGTATATGATTTCAAAAAAAATAGCATTTAGCTTTCTACTGGTATTTAATCAAATACTCATTTGAAAATAGAAAGACACTAAGACATAAATTATTTCTGCATATTCCAAAAATGATACATCTACAAGGATGACAGGCATCCAAAGTCCTTATGCTAGGGAAGAAGAAAGAAGGTTATGAATGGTCCCCATATTAGACTCTCCACTTAAAGGTAATTAATGATTGATTCTCTTCATCACATAAATATAAGCAAATACATCTTCCTTTCACAATTTAGGAAACTCCAACTCAGAGTGTTTAACGACATCTGCCCCCTCTGCCTTCCACAATATTTTCAGATCTAGATCTTTTTCCTCATTTAGATCTCTATTCAAATATTACCTCCTCAGAATTGGTCTTCCCTGACTTTCCCACATAAAATATAAAGCAGACTCTTTCTCCTACAAATCATTTCTATTCTCTTACCCTGTTCCATTGTCTACATAGCAATCTACAAGACAATATAACCTAATGATTAAAAATTTTGCCCAAGGAACAAATTAGAAAACAAGTCAATGGAAAAATGGGCAAAAGATCTGACCAGATGCCTCACCAAAGAAAATATACAAACAGATTAATACAAGTACAAGAAGATGGCAAATAAACATTTGAAAAGATGCACAAAACAATTAGTCATTAGAGAATTGCAACAATGAGATACCACTATATGCCTATTAGAAAAGAATTTTTTTTTTTTATTAGAATGGCTAAAATCCAAAAAATTGGCAGTGCCAAACATTGGTGAAGTAGTGGAGCAACAAGAATCCTTATTCATTGCTGATTAGAACGCAGAATAGTACAACCACTTTGGAAGAAAATTTGGCAGTTTCTTACTAAGCTAAACATAGTTTTACTATAATATCCAGAAACCATGTACCTAGGTATTACCAAAATGTTGAAAAGCTATGCCCACACAAAAATTTGTACACTAATATTTTACAGCAGCTTTATTCATAATTGCCCCAAGATGAAAGTACCTAAGATGTCCTTTGAAAGGTGAATGGATAAACAAACTGTGCACAACCATCCAAATTAATATTACTCAGAGATTAAAAAAAAAAGAAGAGCTATCAAGCCATGGAAAGACATGAAATCACTTTAAATTATATTGTTAAGTAAAAAAAAAAAAAAAAAAACCGTATGGAAAGGCTACATGCATATGACTCCAACCATATGACATTGTGGAAAAGTAAAAACTCTAGAAACAGTAAAGAGATCAGTGGTAGTCAGGGGGGGTTTGGGATTAGGGAGATGAGGGATAAATAAACAGAACACGGGATTTTTATAACACTGAAGCTGTTCTATATAATATTGTATAATGACATTGCACATTTGTCAAGCCCATATAACTGTACAACACAAAGAACCAACCCTAATGCAAGGAAATATAATGTAATGAAATGTATCAACTTTAGTTACTGTGATGGTTGAGATTGTGTGTCACTGTGGTTGGGCCATGATTGTCAGTGTTTATATCTGATCACCCCCATGACGGGATCTGCTGTAATTGAAAGGGAGTTTCCTTGAACTTCTGGCCTGCATCCGAATATAAGTGGATGTTCTGGCTTTTTCTCTTTCTGGATCCTGCAGCTGCCTCCTGTTTATCTGACCTCCAGTTCTTGGGGCTTGAGCTAGCAGCTTATCTGCCGATTTTGGGATCTGTCAATCTTTACAGCCTATGAGCAAGAGCCCTGCTTTCCAATCTGCCGATCTTGAGTTTACCAGCCCTGCATGAATCAGGAGAAGCCTTGCTGTCTTGCCTGCTGATCTTGAGATTTGTTGATCTTCACAGACTGTGAACAAGAGCCTGCTCTCTGACCTGTTGATCTTGGGTTCGCCAGCCCCTGTGGCCACCTGATTCAGGAGAAGCCTCTATCCTGATCTATAGACTTGGAACGTTCCAGCCTCTACAATCACTTGAGCCATTTCCTTGACATAAATCTCTTTATGTATATAATTATATGCTTTACTGCTCTTGCTTTTCTAGAGAGCCCAGCCTAAGACAGTTACTAACATACTAAGACCACCAAAATACATACTAAAAAATACATACTAGTTAATAATGAAGTTTCAATATCGATTTATTAATTGTAACTATTGTTACAATTAATACAAGATATTAGTAATAGGGAAAACTGTCATTGGGGAGATAGAGGTGACTAGGAAATCTCTGTACTATCTGCTCATTTTTCTGTAAACCTAAAACTAAAGTATAATATCCATTTATTTAAAAAAAAGAAAAGAAACACATTTCCAGGCTTGAACCCCAAACCAAAACCAAACTCGTTGCCACCAAGTCAATTCTGACTCATAGCAACCCTACAGGGTGCAGTAGAACTGCCCCATAGAGTTTCCAAGGAGCACCTGGTGGATTCGAACTGCCGATCTTTAGGTTAGCAGCAATAGCACTTAACCACTAGGCTTGACCCAGTGACTAATGTGTATTGCATCAGTTTTATCAACTGAAAAATAGGAATAATAATACTTTCTACCTGACAGTGTGGTTGTACAGATGAAATGGATTAGTACATGTAAATAATATAGAAAAAATGTGTCATATACTAAATAACCATACAATTAGTTATTACTCTAATAGCTTCATTGAAAATACATTTTTTGACTGTTCTCTGCCTGCTTCCTAATTAAAATGAAAATCCACATATGCAGAAGCATTTTCTGTCTTGTTCACTACTGAAGCAAAAGCTTTTTGGATAGTGACAGATGGATAGCAGAAATGCAATAAATATTTGTTGAATGAAGGAAAGAGTCAAGTTCTAGTATCAATTTTACTAGTTCTATAATAAACTAAGAAGCTACCACTTTGCTAGTGATATTAATCTTGATAGTCATTTCTCCTTTTGAATTAAATATAAATTGGAGGTCTTAAAATATTTAACATTTAAATATTACTCTTCATTTAGTACTATAAATTCTGCTTCCCTAAATTACATTTTAAATGCATAAATTCTTCCTTCCCTTACCCAATTATAAAGCATTCATCTAATCTATTACTCTGTTGCTATGCTTTTATAAACTGTTTTGTGATTAGTTAACCAGAGTTCTGCTCTCATCTTTCTTAGGAATTGTTGTCAAGAAAAGTCATTAAGTTTTATTAGTCATGTCGCACATGAAGAATCATTAAAGTACTTTACAGATAAAGTCTTTAATAGGTAAAGTCTTTTTTTTTTTTCAGTGCTGAATACTGGTTTGTTCATGTGGCATATGGATACTGATACATGGATTTAAAATTTAACTCCACAACTTGCTGGCTATAGAACCCTGGGCTGCGCCTCAGATTCCTTATCCATTAAAAAGAGATGATAATAGTATCATATTCACAGAGTGGGCGTGGAGATTAATAAGTTCACATGCACACACATACATACAACATAGAACAGAACCACACCACCTGGTTACGTAGTAAATACTCAATGAATGAGAAATGCTATTTAGAGAACACTTAAAAAAAAACCTTAGTTGAGATGAAAACATATGTGTCATGTGGTCACAACCTTCCTATTCCAGCGTTTGAGAAGAAAACACAATGAATGCTGTCAAATAGTAACTAAATTAACTTGTTACTACAGAAGCATTTATTTTCTTTCACAAGTTTTTTATGCCAGTTCTTCGCTCAGTTCTCTCACCTTAGATTGTTAATTTATTTCCAGCTAGCAATTTCAGATAAGCTACCTATTAATCACAATTTTTATTGAGTAAGACTATACATAGATGAATAACAATTTGTCATAACTGCTAATGAACCAAAATGACTGTTCATAATCCCAGTAGAAAACAAAGCCTGAGTGATCCAGTATTATTTAAAAGAGTAGACTCACTTGTTGGATCCCCATAGAGAGATGAAAAGAATCAAAGGCGTCTTCTAGCAACATTCATCCTAAAAACACCACATTTTCGCAAACTTTTCCTAACACCAATGCAAGGATTTGCATCCAAAGGACTGTCACATGAAAATCACACTTCAGAAAATGTTAGCACTGCACATATTTGTGCAATTAATAAGATAAATTAGGGTTTATATAAACATGCTGTTGAGCTCTCTCAAGAAAGAAAGTATATATAGATGAAACTCTGAGTAACTGAAGACAGAGATACAGAGAAGTCAGCAAATTTATCCTAATACTTTCAAACAGATATTTCCTGATTAGCCTGAATGTACATGATGTTGGCACAAAATAAAAGTTAGAGATGTAGAAAACTAAGCAGAGTAAATGAACCAGGGCAAACAAAAGATAATTTGAATTAATAGCAGGCAATAGTATATAAAAAAATATATACTAACCATTAAATAATTAATAACCAAGTGAAGAATTGTGTGTGTGTGTATATATACATACATATATTTGTTAAGTGTCATATAATGTGACTCTGTGTTTAGCAATTCTTCACTTGGTTATTAGTTAATTACATGTACATACACTGCAGCCCTAGTGGTTATTATATATATATACACACACACACATATACATATAATAAATATAAAGTGAGTATTTTTTTTATATATATACATAGTATAGGTATGTATAGAGATGCAATATGTATGTGTGTGTGTGTGTATATATGGATATCCATATATGTATATATGGAAACCTTGGTGGCATAGTGGTTAAGTGCTGTGGCTGCTAACCAAGGGTCAGCAGTTCAAATTCGCTAGGTGCTCCTTGGAAACTCTATGGGGCACTTCTACTCTGTCCTATAGGGTTGCTGAGTCAGAATCGACTCAACAGCACCGGGTTTTTGTTTTGTTTTGTTTTATATACATAAATATATATATATATATATATACACACACTCACTTTACGATCATTGTAATTCTTCTTTTGTGTTTATCAATTATCTCTAAGGAGACGTCCCTGGGAAGAGGTGGACGCAACCATTATTGTTGTTTCTGTTAGGTGCCATTGAGTCAGTGCCACTCATAGGGACCTTACCTACATTCAGAATGAAACACTGCCTGGTCTTGTGCCATCCTCACAATTGTTGTTATGCTTAATCCCATTGTTACAGCCACTGTGTCAATCCATTTCATTGAGGGTCCTCCTATTTTTCACTGACCCTCCACTTTACCAAGCATGATGTTTTTCTCCTGAGGACATGTTCAGTGTACGGCAGAGGAAGTCTTTTCATCCTCGCTTCTAAGGAGCATTCTGACTGTACTTCTTCCTGTACAGACTCATTTGTTCTTCTGACAGTCCATGGTATATTCAATATTCTTCTCCAATACCACAATTCAAAGGTGTCAATCCTTCTCTGGTCTTCCTTATTCATTTTCCAGCTTTCCCATGCATATGAGGTGACTGAAACCACCATGGCTTGGGCCAGGTGCACCTTAGTCCTCAGTGACATCTTTGATTTTTAACATTTTAAAAAAAGGTCTCTTGCAGATTTGCCCGATGCAATGCATCTTTCAACATCTTGACTACCGATTCTGTAGGTGTTGATTGTGGTTCCAAGTAAAATGAAGTCCTTGATGACTTCAACTTTTTTTTCCACATATCATGATGTTGCTTATATTACAAGTAGTAAATTACGGTTTCATTTTTTAGTCCATACATGTCTCTTTATTTCTATTTGAATAGTCACTCTTCCAAGGAATGCTTCCCATATTACGAATACTTGTATTTTGAGAATTCATTAACATATAAAAACCTACATGAAATAAAAGACGAAAGACTAAAAATGAAAGAAAATTTTCTAGTCCTTCTTTGTTTTCTCCTTGGAACACGCGTTGTGCACATTAGAAGTAAAATTTTTAACTCCACTAGATACATGTATCTCCCTTGTTTTCTTCCTTGTACTTTACCTTGTGTTGGCACTACAGGTTTCCAGAATGCAATAGCTACTTAAAATAAGCAAACAAATGAGGTATTTTCGTTTCTAACACTTGAAAAAGTTGGGTATGTATCAGGAACTGTTGTCATCTTATCCACGTCCTTTCTTTTCCTCTCCTGGTTCCTGATCCATTTCAACAAGGGTAGAGGTAAAAGCCTTGGCAATAGCACCTAAGACAGTGAGGTGAGAAGATGCAAAAGGTGTTGCTTCTGAAAGACTCCACTCTGAAGCTTTGAGATTATAAAGGTGCTTTAAGAATTGATGTGGGTGTTATGACAGAAATGAGCTTTTTGTGGTTGTTTGTTTTAGTTTTTTTTGTTTGTTTTTTGTTTTGTTTGTTTTGGTTAACAATTTGAAGGAACATACTTCAGTTTAACAAATGATCTTTCCTACCTATGTTATAACAGTGAAGATCGGGACAGTATTTGATCTGTTTGGAGTCAGTTTTATATTCTAATATATTCACCTTAGCAATTTTATTTATTTTTGTATTTACAGAGGCACTTTATTCTTGGCTGTTGCACTAGGTTTATATTACTATGGAAGTAGAATAAGGGAGATGATTACAAATAAATAACAAATATTCACATACAATCTCTCTCACACATATGCACAAACATTTGAAAACTAAATTTAAAATATGAAAAATGGATTTCTATGGAGATGACACACATCATATGTTAGTAGTCAGTAATATCATCTTTTACATCACATATGAAATTTTGTTGTACATTTATTCATTTATTTACTTGTTTGTTCACCACCGCCACCACCACCACCACACACACAAGTCTTAAAATCCCTGAGGGTAACCTAGGGCTTAAAACAACTTATTGAAAGGATAAGAAAACAGAGCATCAATGGATCAAAAAAAAAAAGTCAGTGAGCTAATTGGTTGGCCGGTAAATTTGTATCTCATTGATTACATAGCATCCCGCAGTTATATTATGGCCTATTTATTGCTCAGAAGCCTCCCAATTAGTCATATTGTTGGACTTTGCAGAGGAAGCTTATGATAATGGATATAGCAGAACATGCACTGGAATCACCTAGAACTGATATGAAGATTATATGAGTTTGTAATATGTATCAGTCAAGTTTCCAAATTTAATCCTTACAGTAGGCCTAAAGTATAGCCATACTGCTATTACCTCCATTTGACAAATAAGAAAATGAAAGTATAGAAGTTTTAGGAAGCCTTCTCAATGTCATCAAACTAAAAAAAATACTTTAAGGTTGGAATACAAACTCCTAAAGTCTAATTCAAAATTCTACCTTTTAAAACACTCTGTGTTTTCTCTACCTCTTTCCTCTGGCAGATTATCTTTTCCATACAGTAAACTAAAAGCTCCAAGAGTATATTCAATGCTTTGCTATTCTTTCTAATCTCTAAAGCAATCTTTTATTACATATGTATTTATTGTAGTTTATAAGGAGCCGTGGTGGTACAGTGGATAAATCACTTAGTTGCTAACCAAAGGTCAACAGTTCGAATCCACCAGCTCTTCCAAATGCTATAGGGCAGCTCTGTTCTGTCCTATAGGGTCACTTTTAGTCTGAATTGTTTCGATGGCAGTTGGTTTGTTTTCGGTTGGGTAGTTAATAATCTATGTATGTATATAAGGAAACCCTGGTGGAGTAGTGGTTAAGTGCTACCACTGCTAACCAAAAGGTCAGAAGTTCAAATCTTCCAGGTGCTCCTTGGAAACTCTACGGGACAGTTCTACTCTGTCCAATAGGGTTGCTACGAGTCGGAATCGACTTGACAGCAGTAGCTTTGGTTTTGGTATCATTTATATGTATATAAATACACATATATATGTAATCTAAAAATGCTGAGTCTAGTTAAGAAAACAGAAGGCATATATAAACATGAAACAATAAGGGATTAATAATATGTCATTCATGTAATTATTCATATTTTCAATTACCCACTCATATGAAACAAATATTTTTCAATACATTGTATATGCCAAAACCTGTGCTAGAGTGGAGGGTGCATCAGAAAATGAATGAGGTACGGTACATGCTTTCAAAAAGCACATCGTTTATGGGAAAGTTAGAGACAAGCCTGTAGAAAAATAGTTATAAGAATGCAATGAATCTTTAGAATGAATATAACATGAAGGCTGCGAATACACTGGGGATGTGCCCAGGCTTTCCAGATGATAATTTAGAAAAATCTGATTATAGGAAAATCTCACTGTGGAGAGTGTATAGTGAAATATAATAAAAATGGGAACTCTACTGCAGGTTCCAGCTTTTTTCCCCCACAACTGCAAAGCTTCTTAAAGTGTCTTTCAAAGAATTCAGAGGTATCGGAATCAACCAGAGTGTTCGTTAATAAAGTATATTTTTCGTTTCTTCTCCCTAGATGTGCTAATTAGACATACTGGAATTGGGGCTAGGAATCTGCATTTTATAAAACCGCACAAATTATTAATTTACAAGCTGAAGTTTGAAGACCATTGCGTTAAACCTCATCTAAGGTCAATAATGTTTGTAAACCCCTCATGTATATCCCATAGCTCTGTGCTTGTTGTTGTTGTTAGGTGCCCTCCAGGCAGCTCTGACTTATAACTACCATAGGGTACAAGAGAATGAAACACTGCCCAGTACTGCTCCATCCTCATAATCATATGTTTGAGCCCATTGTTGCAGCCATTGTGTCAATCCACCCCTTTGAGGTTCTTCCTCTTTTTCACTGACCCTCTAATTTACCAAGGATAATATCGTTCTCCAGGGGCTGGTGCCTCCTGATAACATGTCCAAAATATGTGAGAGAAATTCTTGCCATCCTAGCCAATAAGAGGCATTCTGGTTGTACAGGATATTCTTTCTTCTGACTGTCTATGGTATATTCAATATTCTTCACCAATACCAAAATTCAAAGGCATAAATTATTCTTCAGTCTGCCTTATCCACTGTCCAGCTTTTGCATGCATAAGAGGCATTTGAATATACCAGGGCTTGGGTCAGGCATATCTTAGTTCTCAAAGTGAAATCTTTGCATTTTAACACTTAAAAGAAGTTTTTGCAATATGTTTGACTGATGAAATATGTAGTTTGACTTATTGACTGTTGTTTCCATGGATGTTGATTGTGGATTCAAGTAAAATGAAATCCTTGAAAAATTTGATGTGTTTTCCATTTATCATATTGTTGCTTATTAGTCCAGTTATGAGGATTTTTTTTCTTTCTGTTGAGGTGGATTTCATACTGAAAGCTGTAGTCTTTGACTTTTGTCAGTAAGTGCTTCAAGTTCTTTTTGCTTTCAGCAAGTAATGCTGTGATATCTGCGTATCATACATTCTTAATGAATCTTCCTCCAATTCTGATGCCATGATAATCTTCATGTAGTCAAGGTTCTCTGATTATTTTTTCAGCCTACTTACTGAATAAGTATGGTGAAAGTATACAGCTCTGATACACACCTTTTCCAATTTTAAACCATGCAGTATTCCCTTCCTTTGTGCAAACAATTGCCTCTTGGTCTACGTACAGGTTCCACATGAGCACAATTAAGTGTTCTGAAATTCTCATTCTTCCCAGTGTTATCCATAATTTGTTGTGATCCACACAGCTGAATGTCTTTATAGTTCATAAAATACAGATAAACATCTTTCTGGTATTCTCTGCTTTCAGCCAAGATCCATTTGACATCAGCAGTGATATCCCTCATTGCATGTCCTCCAGAATCTGCCTTGAATTTCTGACAGTTCACTGCCAATGATTCCTGTGTATTCTATTCTGTGAGGTCCACCTGTGTAGTAGCTGTTTATGTTTTGAAAGAAATGTATTTGCAATGAAGAAGTCTTTGGTCTTGCATAATTCTGTCATGCGATCTCTGGCATCTTTTCTGTCGTTAAGGCCATATTTCCCCACTAAAGATTCTTCTTGTTTCCTTCTTTTGCATTCCAGTCACCAGCATTTATCAATGCTCCTTGACTGCATGTTTGATCAAATTCAGACTATAGAAGTTGGAGAAAACTTCAATTTCATAATGTTTTTCATTAGTGGTTGGTATGTAAATTTGAATAATATCAACTGGTCTTCTTTGTAGGTATATGGATATTATACTGTCACTGTATATGGATATTATACTGTGACTTTCATTTTTCCAAGATTCATATTTGTACATTCCAAGTTCATATTATTGATGGAAGCTTGCTGTTATTTCTTCACATTTTGAGTCATGCCACACCAGCAAATAAAGGATATGAAAGCTTTACTCTTTTCCTGTCATTGAGATCTACTCTGCTTCGAGGAGGCAGCTCTTCTACAGACGTATTTTGAGTGCTTTTCAACCTGAGAGGCTTATCTTCCTGCACTATATCAGACAGTGTTCCACTGTTATTCATAATGATCTCACTGGTCATTTGTTTTGGAAGTGGACTGTCAGGCTTACTCTGGTGGTGTAGTGGTTAAGAGCTATGGTTTCTAACCAAGAGGTCGGAAGTTCCGATCCGCCAAGCACTCCTTGGAAATGCTATGGGACAGTTCTACTCTGTCCTATAAGGTTGCTATGAGTCAGAATTGACTCAACGGCAGTAGGTTTGGTTAAGTTTTTGGATTATCTTAATCTGGAAGCTTTGTTGAGACCTGTCCACTATAAGCGACTGTGCTGGTATTTGATATACTGGTGGCATAGCTTCCAGTACTCCATGCATCGGTCAATTTGTCATACTGTGGAAGCTTGAATGTTGCTGTGATGCTGGATGTTGTGCCACCAGTATTCAAATACCCCCAGGGTCACCTATGGTGGACAGATTTCAGCTGCACTTCAGACTAAGACAGGCTTGGACGAAGTTCCCAGTGGTCTACTTCTGAGAAAGAATTCGCCAGTGAAAACCTTATGAGTAGCAGCAAAATATTGTCTGACATAGTGCCAGAAGATGAGCCTCCACGTTGGAAGGCACTCAAAATATGAGTAGGGAAAGCTGACTCCTCAAAGTAGAGTCAAGCTTAATGATGTGCATGGAGTCAAGCTTTTGGGACCTTCATCTGCTGTTGTACATGACTCAAAATGAGAAGAAACAGTTGCAAACATCCATTAAAAATCAGAAAGTGAATACCATTCTCCCATCCTCCCTCCCTCTCCCCTCTCTTAACCATCAAAAAATATTTTCTTCTCTGTTTAAACTATTTCTCAAGTTCTTATAATAGTGGTCTTACACAATATTTTTCCTTTTGCAACTGACTAATTTGACTCAGCATAATGCCTTCCAGATTCCTCCATGTTATGAATATTTCACAGATTCATCACTGTTCTTTATCGATGTGTAGTATTCTACTGTGTGAATATACCATAATTTATCTGTTCTTCCGTTGATAGGCACCTTGGTTGCTTCCATCTTTTTGCTATTGTAAACAGTGCTGCAATGAACATGAGTGTGCATATATCCGTTTGTGTAAAGGCTCTTATTTCTCTAGGATATATTCCAAGGAGTGGGATTGCTGGATCGTATGGTATTCTATTTCTAGCTTTTTAAGGAAGTGCCAAATTGATTTCCAAAGTGGTTGTACCATTTTACATTCCCACCAGCAGTGTATAAGTGTTCCAATCTCTCCACAACCTCTCCAATATTTATTATTTTGTGTTTTTTGGATTAATGCCAGCCTTGTTGGAATGAGATGGAATCTTACCGTAGTTTTTATTTCCATTTCTGTAATAGCTAATGCCCAGGACAGGAACCATGCCCAAAGCACTCTTCAGACAGGGAATGGGCTGGACAATGGGATGTAGAGCGATGCTGGTGAGGAGTGAGCTTCTTGGATCAGGTGGACACTTGAGACTACGTTGGCATCTCCTGCCTGGAGGGGAGATGAGAGGGTAGAGGAGGTTAGAAGCTAGAGGAATGGACACAAAAAGAGAGAGTGGAGGGAGGGAGTGGGCTGTCTCATTAGGGGGAGAACAATTGGGAGGATGTAGCAAGGTGTGTATAAGTTTTTGTGTGAGAGACTGACTTGATCTGTAAATTTTCACTTAAAGCACAATAAAAATAAAGAAAAAAAATCAGAAAGTGGAATGTACAAAGTATGAATACAGTAAAGTCGGAAATCTTTAGAAATGAAAAGGAATGCATAAACATCTGTGTCCTAGCCATTAGTGAGGTGAAATGGACTGGTATTGGCCATTTTGAATTGGACAATCATATGGTGTACTATGCCAGGAATGACAACTTAAAGAGGAATGACATTGCAATCATTGTTACAAAGAACATTTCAAGATCTATTCTGAAGTATAATGCTGTCAGTGATAGAATAATTGCCATACGCCTACAAGGAAGACCAGTTAAAATGACTAGTTTTCAAATTTAAGATCCAACCTCTAAGGCCAAAGATGAAGAGACTGAAGACTTTTACCAACTTCTGCAGTCTGAAATTGACCAAACATGGACTCAGGATATGCTGATAATTACTGGTGATTGGAATGGGCAAGTTGGAAACAAAGAAGAAGGATTAGTAGTTGGAAAATATGGCCTTAATCCTGGAAATGATCCTAGAGATTGCATGATAGAATTTTGCAAGACCAAGGACTTCTTCATTGCAAATACCTTTTTTCACCAACGTAAATGGCAACCATACACATGGACTTCACCAGATGGAATACATAGGAATCAAATCAACTGCATCTGTGGAAAAAGGGGCTAGAAAAGCTCAATGTCTTCTGTCAGAACAAGGCTGGGGGCCAACTGCAGAACAGACCATCAATTATTCACATGCAAGTTCAAGTTGAAACCGAAGAAACTTAGAACAAGTCCACCAGAGCCGAAGTACAACCTTGAATATATCCCACCTGAATTTAGAAACCATCTCAGAAGAGATTTGACATATTAAACATTAATGACAGAAAACCAGATGATTTGTGGAATGACATCAAGGACATCATAAATGAAAAAAGCAAGAGGTCATTAAAAAGACAGGAAGAAAGAAAAGACCAAAATGGATGTCAGAAGAAACTCTGAATCTTGCTCTTGAACGTGTATGCAGCTAAAGCAAAAGGAAGACAAAGTATTGTAATAACATGTGCAAAGATCCAAAGATAGAAAACCAAAAGAGAAGAATACATTTGGCATTTCTCAAGCTGAAAGAAGTGGAGAAAAATTCAAGCCCAGAGTTGCATTAGTGAAGGAATCTATGCAGAAAATATTAAACCTCACAGGAAGCATCAAAAGAAGATGGAAGGAATACACAGAGTCACTACACCGAAAAGAATCGGTCAACATTCAACCATTTCAGTAGGCAGCATATGATCAGGAACCAATGACACTGAAGAAGTCCAAGCTGCACTGAAGGCATTGGTGAAAAACAAGGCTCCAGGAATTGACAATATCAGTTGAGATGTCTCAATAAATGGAAGCAGTGCTGGAATCCATCCCGTTAAGGATCTTCTACTTTTTCACTGACCTTCTACTTTATGAAGCATGATGTCCTTTTCCAGGGACTGATCCCTCCTGATAGCATGTCAAAAGTATGTGAGACATAGTCTCATCATCCTTGCTTTTAAGGAGCATTCTAGTTGTACTTCCTTAAAGACAGATTTTTTTTTGTTCTTTTGGCAGTCCATGGTATATTTTATATTTTCGCCAACACCACATTCAAAGGCATCAATTCTTCTTCCATCTTCCTCATTCCTATGCTTTCGCATGCATATGAGGTGACTGAAAATACCATTGCTTGGGTCAGGCACACCTTAGTCTTCAAGGTGACATCTTTGCTTTTCTACACTTTAAAGAGTTCTTTTGCAGCAGATTTGCCTAATGCAATGCATCTTTTGGTTACTTGAGTGATGCTCCCGTGGGTGATGACCTTGGATCCAAGTAAAATGAAATCTTTGAAAACTTCAATCTTTTCTCTGTCATGATGTTACTCATTGGTCCAGTTGTGGTTGCAACAATGGGCTCAAGCATAACTAGAATTGTGAGGATGCCGCAGGACTCGAAGGCACCTAACAACAACAAATACCACAGCTTCCAGTATCACAGCAACATGCAAGCAACCAAAGTATGATGAACTGACAGAGGACTGGTGGATCAATGCATATACTTTACAAAATAATGTTTTACAAATGAAACACACAAACTGATAAAGAAACGAACAAGAAAAACCACGGAAGTATGAACACCCATGAAGTTCTGTATAATTGTCCCCGTTAGTGTTTAGATTTGTTGTTAGTTGCAGTCAAGCCACTGTCAAATGATTACTGTCCTTTCAGACTTTCTCTGTTCATCTTTTTTTTTCTCCTATGTGTGTGTGTGTGTTTTACTACCCACAAAGGCTATATATTTTTTGATCATTTGAAGAGGGATGAAAACTTATTTTTTTCTTTTTAATTCTGTATAATTAATATTTATATTGTTTGCCAACTGGATCAACACTAACCTATCAGTGTGGTTTAAATTTACATTTTTATTAAAAATAAGCATGAACATATTTTTATATATTTATTGACCACTTGTAATCAATACATCTATTTATTGATCATTTGCTGGTTTTTAGTTCTTTCTATATTTTCCTAAGGAATCTTTTCTTTCATTGATGTGGCATATTTATTGCTCTGATTTTGTATGTTCAATCTTTGTTTTCCAAATTTTTTTTATGTGTGTGTATTTTTTTTTAACTTTTTGCCACACAGAAATACGGCAAAGATGACTGACTTTCACCAATCGTATGTGTCACCCTTTCCTCTGTGCAAAGAAATTACCTTTCGCTCCACACTTTCTGAATCAATGGGGAAGTAACTGGGGTTTGTGAGCGGTTCTAACAATACAGTGTGAGAATCGATATGGAGTCTTCCAGGACTGAATGCTTAAGAAGCTGGTCAGCCTTAACCACTTTCTGCTTCTGAATCACAACGAGGAAGTGTGGCCACCCAGCTAGCAATAAACTTTAATTCTATTAAGCCAATGAAAACTTTATGTTCAATATTTACAGAAGCTAGCATTAACCTACTTCGTAAAAGGGTTTTAAATTTTTATTTGCTTCCATTTCATTTATGGTTCCTGGTGGTTTCCACACCATTTGTAAAAATGCCATTCCTTTTCTTATTTTAGAATTTTTTTTTTCCTGTAATATTTTAAGCTGCCACATATCACATTTAAGTAGTTAATCCATCTGGAATTTGTATACATGTGTTTTTGTAAAAGAAGTAAGCTTGGTGTCTTTTTTTTTTTTCTTAAAACAGTTATTTAATTATCTAAGTTATTGAATAAATGATGGATACCTCCCAAAATTTGATATTTTTTTTCTATCACCACCTAGAATTCCTTATATACTTGGTTTTATTTATTTTTGCCTGCTCTTTCATTGATTGGGTAGCACATTCCTATGCCAGGATTTTACACTTTAAATTTTTCTAGCTTTACAACATATTTGAATATCTGGTAGAATGTGCATCTTCTCATTATTCTTCATTTTTCTGAATATTTTCACATTTTTATTTCTCAGGTGAGTTTTCTGATTATATTTTTAATTGAAAAATCATTAAGACTATCATTGGGATTGCATTACTTATACACATAAAGTTAGACAGTATTGACATTTTTACAAAGTTCATCCTCGTCTGCCTTTCTTCGTTTAATCATCTGTTAACCTATCAGTATGTTTAGGTACTGCATATTTCTTCCCAATTACATTTATAATAGTTTCAGATTTTTTGATGATCAAATGTATGTTTTTCTATAACATTTTTGTTTTGGTCCTTATTTTAACGTAGGAAACAAATTCATAACTTGTAAAAATTTGTACATTAATTGGTGATCAGTTGCTCATTGTTTGCAAAGTAAATGATTTTCTTGAATTTTCAATAGAATCATATGATTTCCATACAATAATAAAATAATATCTTTTAAACATTTTTATTCATGTAATATTACTTTGTTAGTTATAATATACAAACCATAACAATATTTCAAAATGCCATGTGTTTTACTTTCTTTACATCACTGCCTTTAGAATGCTTCTAATATAGTTTAATATTTCACTGTTGAACCTAATGCCAACCCTAGCTTCAGAGTCCCCTCACCAAAATAAGTTCACGATTTTAATGAAAATTTGATATCTGATAAAATGTCATCCATTCTGTTTTAAGGACTGTATAATTTAAATCCTTCCTAGGTGTCTTTTTAATTGTATTTAAAAGACATTAATGTATTTGATGTCTTTGCCTATTGACAGTTTCTCTTAGTTTCTTTGTAGTAAAATCTTTAGTTATAAATAGTATGAGACTATCCCTTGAAAATTCTTTGAAAAGGGCCATCTTGTGCCTTAGGGGGCTATTACAGGGCAATTCTACACCAGGAAAATTTTTAAAAAAAAGAAAAGTGGACTGCTGTGTTTTTCTCTTCAGTGGAATTTTCTGGACAACATATGGCAACTATAATGCATGAAAGTGACTATATACACCTTTAGAGGATAAGATCATGATTACCATTCTCAGATTCCATTGTGTTGCATTCTCCAAAAGCTAAGGAAACTGTATCTAGACAGGAACAGATCAATGCCCTTTTTGCCAATTCAGGGAGTGTTAAGGCAGTTACTATCCAATAGACCTCCTAACTTTGTAGGTCCTTTATGGTCAGAGAGGGGTTTGAAACTATAAACAATGAGCATGACAATGATGGTAATACATACTAACCTGTGTCAGATTTGAGTGTGTATACACTATTTCCATTGGGCATACATTCAAGATGTTAACTTAAATTAACATATTTACAAGTAAAACACTACTTTGAACACATACATACACAGTCCAGTGTATAAAGAATATTACTTATAAGTTATATGCTATCAAAGGAAAAGGACAACTTGTGGGGTTGGGAGAACTGAATCTCACAAAGAGATAGATTAGGAGTGGCAAGTGCCTTCAACCCTGGGTTCATAACCTTAGGACAGGCAGCTGTTTGGGAGTTTTGATTGGGACTCTTGCCCTCAGCAAACACATTTGACGTGCATTCATGGTCTCTTGGCTACAAATATTCACAACCGTCTGTTAGGATGGCACGCTGCCTGTTTACAAGTCAGTGTGCCTGTTCCACTAGGAAATGGGTGCCAAGAAAATAAGTGTTTGGTTGGGTAGCTATGCAAGTCTTGAACTACAATTGTTATAACCAGACCATCCTCTGGGACAAGTATATCTTATTTGTGTACGGGCATATATATATTTTCTTCTCTTGGAGTCTATTTTGTACACTGTCAGCATTTTTTTTTTTTTTTTTGAGAAAAAAAGGATCTATTTAGCTTAGCACAGCATGGAATGTTGCTTCTTTCTAAAGGTGCTATTTGTATTTTGTAGCATTGTATGTGAACAAACAATAGACTAGTACTATCTTTTGAAATAGCTGTTGCCTAGGCATTGAATGATATTCCCAGTACTCTTTTGTTTTTACATTATTACAATTTTAAATTATTATTTTATAGAATCCTACCCACTCTCTTAGAGCTGCATTTTTTCCCTAGCTACATTTCAAAACCACCTTTGAATGAGCACATATGTTAGGGGTGTTTGATTCAAAAGAAAAAAAATGTCTAAAATCATGTGTTGGTTAGGATACAAAAAATTAAAAAAAAAGAGGAAACTCAGTAATCTCTATGCCCATACTTACAACATGATAACTATGTGGATAAGAAAAAATAATGAAAAATTTTTACTTCCTTCATATATGCTTTTTTCTCATGACTTTTTGGTTAACTTTATAGTTTTATATAAGAAATATAATTCTCAGGGGATGAATAATTATAATATTTATGAAAAGCATATATCATCTTAAAATTCAGTTGAACTAGTTTTACGTTCTATCAAAATATAAATTCCCTAAAAGATTATTATTTTAAAGCATCCAAAACTCTCTATTGTCTGTTCCTGTTAGAATCAAAAATGTATTTCACGATTTAGAAACCCACGATAAAAATAGAATCAAATTGACACCAATATCAGATGCCATACAATTCATGAGTCCAAAATTGTGAAATGAGCTAAGCAGGGTCGCCAGAGGCAATAGAGAAATACACTGGGCCCAGAGCAAAGTTTTAAATCTAAATACCATCTGTTAGAAATGTCTCTTTGATGGGAAATAAACGGAAATGACCATGCTTTTCACAGCCCTCACACTTTTATCAGTTTTCTACAATTGCTAAGGATTCCAATTTTTCCCAGACTTGCCAAGTAAATACATTTGCTGTGACTAGCCAGGGATCTGAGTTCAATGTCTTTTGTAATGTCTTGCTGGATGAAATGGGATTTATAAGACAGGGGAATATCACCACTCTAGTCTACTGTTAGTCCCAAGTAATCAGCTTGTTTGATGCTTTATCTAAGTACCCCCTGAATTTCTTTTTTTTTCTATGATCTTTGATGACCAGGATGCTTCTCCTAAAAATAGTGTTGTGCACATTCCTACAAAGAGCAACATTCTAAAAAGTTATCCAGTGTAGTCTAAGATAAATCCAGCATAGAACTAAAAACCAAAACCAAATTTGTTGCCATCAAGTCTATTCTGACTCATAGTGACCTGTCCTCATAGAGTTTTCAAGAAGCACCTGGTGGATTTGAACTGCTGACAATTCGGTGAGCAGCCGTAGCACTTAACCACTTCACCACCAGGGTTTCCCTCAAACAATCCAGGTAAAGGTCAACTACAGGGTGGATTGTAAACTGACCAATCCTTTCAAGCTGCTTATGGGGAAAGAAAACCAACCAACCCTTTTGTTATGGATTGAATTCTGTCCCCCAAAATGTGTGTCAACTTGGCTAGCCCATGATTCCCAGTAGTGTGTGATTGTCCACCATTTTGTCATCTGATGTGATTTTCCTATGTGTTATAAATCCTACCTCTATGATGTTAAGAATGCAGGATAAGAGGTAGTTATGTTAATGAGACAGGACTCAATCTACAAGGTTAGATTTTATCTTAAGTCAAACTCTTTTGAGATATAAAGGAGAGAAGTGAGCGAAGAGACAGGGAGACCTCATACCGCCAAGAAACAAGAGTCATGGGAATAGCATGTCCTTTGGACCTGGGGTCCTTGCAATGAGAATCTCCTTGAACCAGGGAAGGTTGATAACAAGACCTCCCACCCCAGACCTGACAGAGAGAGAAAGGCTTCCCCTGAAGCTGGCACCCAGAATTTGAACTTCTAGCCTACCAGACTGTGAGAGAATAAGCTTCTATTTGTTAAAGCCACCTACTTGTGGTATTTTTGTTATAGCAGCACTACATAACTAAGACATCTTTGCAAGCTGCATATTTGAATAGTAAACCAACCAATACCTTAAAGTCACTTATGCATGTAATAAACCAACCAATCTCCTGCAAACCGCTTATGCAGATAGTAAACAGATCAAACCTTTGCAAGACTGTAGCTCGACGAATTATTTTGGGAGAATTATAAACCCAGGGTCAGAAAGCCCGCATAAGAGAAACCCATTGCAGTACATACTTATTATTTTTATTACTACTTGTAGTTATAGAGAAGTTTATATTTTTAAAAGTACTTGTGAGTGTATATTAAAAACCAAGCAATTTTCATGCCTTTTATCACAGGTATTGGTGTATCAGAACCAATGTATGTTCCATCCTAGATTTGGTAAACCATATTTGTCCTCACTGGCTGTTTTTGAATATGCCTGGCTATCATTTCTATTCCCTCATGTTACAGCACCTTGGTTACCTTGACTGTCTTTAATACGAGCGCTAAACCCCTGGCATAGCCTTTATGGTTCCTTTCATGGTGGAAATTACAGCATCAAAAATGTCCGGTTCCTACTCAACACCATGCAGGAATGGGCTTACTGGCACCACTTCTGAATTCAAATAAAATAGTACACTGCAGAGACTGGGATCTGGTAAAAAAAAAAAAATATATATATATATATATATACACACACAACAATATGAAAATATAATAGTAGTTAAAGTTTGGTAGGAAATGCATCCAAAAATCATAATTTTTTTTCTTGTATGAAAAATGTTTCCCTCTATTTATAGTTGTCTTGCTCTATTACTGAACATAAAGTTAATTTTGTTTGTCATGTGTTCAGTAGAAGTCACTTCTCTAATTTATAAGAAGCCAAATCCAACCTTTCTTGGCTAGTTGTTATGTTATGTGAGAGATCATTATGTGGTAGGACACTCTGAAACCATTCTCTGAAAGTTTCGGGTAAAATTTCTAAATATTGCATAAAAATGCAAAGTAATACAGAGTTCTAGAGGCATGAAAACAGCTTTGTTCTATAAACTGGAACAAGCCTTCAAGGCTCAGAAACCAGGCATTTTTACGATGATTTAGAATATGAACCGATTCATAAAATGCAACAAATGATAAAGTCATAAACATTAATCTTTAAAGTGAAAGCCCAGAGTACACTAAAATAAGAATAATTGTATAACAGTATAAAGTATAAAACTGAAAAAAAATAAAGCTTAAGATATGCTACACATATCTATTCATCTATACTATTTTTTTTTTTGTGGAAAGACTAGTATTTCTTTAATTTTAACATTAAATTATAAATGAAGTATGTTATTGATAAGATAAACTTCAAACTCATTAGGCACTAAAAATATTCTTCTTATACTAAATTTTGTGATGCCAATATTTAGCACCACAGTATCCTAGTAAGGTTTTTCTCATACACTAGTGTTCTTAATTGTTCCATGTATAGGCCGTTATTCCACAGGCCATGTGACTTGATATGCATGAAGAAAACATTGAAAAGATATTCTGTTTATCTGTTTTTTTTTTTTTTAGCTTGCACTGTATAATGAAAATGTTGATAAGATGGTTGCTTTCAACTCTAAAATGAAGATTAATAGGCCATGATTTGCTCTTCTTGGTCACTTTGACCTTTTTTTTTTTTTTAATTTGACCATGTTCCAGTCATGTCCCATTATCAGTAGATGTTAAATATTGTCATGATTGGTGCATTTAGGTGTGGCTCAAAAGATTATGTGAGATCAACCATCCTCACACTGTGTGAGGTACTGGAAATAATCTTTTGCCTTGGAATGTCAGTTATTACTTCAAAGGTTTGTTAATTTTTTTTTCTTTTTTTTACTGCTGGTGATTTTATTGCATGACCTTTCAATAAGCAGATTGTTTTTCTCTCCTTGAGATGTAGAGCGACCATTTAGTAAAAGGATTGCCCTCCAAAATAGTTCAGGTCATACCTAAAAACACAACGTTCCATCAAAAATAAAGTATAGAATTTAAAAGATATCAGATATCACCTCTGTCCCTATCTCTCTCTATCACCTATAGTTATAATGTTTGAAAGGAGTCAACTCTTCACAATTTTGAGTTAAGGCATGTGTTAAAAAAACTTATATTGACTGAAAGTAATAGTGTTATCGACGGCCCTTCCAAGAACTTTACTTCAGTCCTAGAGCTGAGCCTAAAGCAGAAATCAAGGGATTTGAGTCTTCTGCTTCTGCAATCAGTGATGGCATGCCTGTGGAGAATTTTTGGAATGAAGAAAACAGACAGAATAGAAATGAATCATATCAATTGCTATTTTTGTCTTATTTCCCCATTTTTGAAAATCTGGACGTAATAGGCCTATTTATCAAGATGAAATTTTTTATATCATTAATTATTACCACTTGTTACAGATTGAAATTTGCCCCCTAAAAAGATATGTTCAAGTTCTTCTATTTTACCTCTACTGAGCATAAATTTAAGGTAGAATTTTTATTCTAGCAAAGGCATATACACCAAAAAATATTAGGAAACCACTAACTCTGAAGTTACTTCTATTTCAAACATTCAATCTAAAATTGATTTTTTTAATGCTTTCTTAAGAAATGTGTGCTTTTTACATTAATTGCAGTAGAATAGAGCTGCAAATGCTACGAGATGAAAATAAAAGCTTTGGTTTCCATAACTGGCTTAATATTTCAGCTTAGCCTAACAGACATTTGCTTTCTCTCCTTGTAAAGAAACGGACTGTTAGTACTTCCATTCTAAAAACAAATTATTAGTTTTCACCCTGACTCTGAGAGATAGAAAACCAATAACTATACCTCTGGACTTCACCACTTCACATAGCGAGGTGAGGAGGCATTTTAGGGAGCACACCACAAGTCAGAATGAGAGCAGGTATTCCTTATCACCTGTCTTTCAGCCTGTACTTCAGCCACATGCAAAGAACAGGTGTGCTACAAACTCCATCTGCTTCTCAACTTTCCTTTCTAGCTCCAGGAACCATGTAATAAATTTATTGTGGCATCCTTAAGAAAACCAAAAGCCTATAGTAGAAAGTAAAACTAAGCAATTAAAAAGAAAAAAAAATAATAACAAACTATCAAGACATTTATTTACGTTGTATTTGTTTAGAGGTTTCCAGTATACTTTACAATTTGTAAACCATAAGAACATGTGATCACCAGGTAGCAAGAGGAGTTAATCTCTTTAGTTATAATTTAACATAGGATTAAAGAGGTGCTATATCTTTTCAGGCTAGAAATACCTGTATTTGTTAAATGGGGTTTATTCTGCCAGAGAATGTATTATTGATATTCAGAAGGGCTTTTTTGAATCCACTCTCACATGTCTATATTGTCCTAAGTAAGAAAGTAAATTTATTTTTCGTAGTTTCCAATAAACATCAGAAATAATAAATGACAGAACATGAATAGAGAAATAAGTCAAATGCATAATAGCCACACTATCTGTCTTCTTTATATTGTAAGCTAATTTTAGAGGATCCAGTCTCTGTCTTAGGTTCCAACATTCAGAAGTTTACCCACATGCATCGAATTGGATATGAGTCTGATGTTTATGTAGAGGCTCCACCTTTAGCTGTGCTTGTGTAGATTTCGGGCTTTGCACAAGAAAATAAAGTCAGTTAGTGAGGAAATGAAATGGTGTCTGTGATTATAGGTATCAGAGCCTTAACATGGAAACAAATCCATCTTTTTTGTCCACCCTTTTCTCCTAATATTTGCGCCAATTCGAAAGAATTTTTCAAAGTATTTCTCTCAGTTGAATTGCTATTCCTTCATTATTACTAATAATAAAGGATGTCAAGGAAAGCTTTGCACTCCAAGATACATAGCGTAAAACCAAAAAACCAAACCCATTGCAGTCAAGTAGATTCCAACTCATAGCAACCCTACAGTCAGTGTAGATAAATGAATGAGTCATTTCACCAATGATTACATCTTGCAGAATCCTCACAACTGGACCAATGAGCAACATCATGATAAAAGGAGAAAAGATTGAAGTTGTCAAGGATTTCATTTGACTGGGATCCACAATCAACAGCCATGGAAGCAGCAGTCAAGAAATCAAAAGACGCATTGCATTGGGCAAATCTGCTGCAAAGGGCCTCTTCAAGCGTTGAAGAGCAAAGATGTCACTCTGAAGACTAAGGTGCGCCTGACCCAAGCCATGGTATTTTCAATCACATCATATGCATGTGAAACCTGGACAATGAATAAGGAAGACCAAAGAAGAGTTGACGCTTTTGAATTGTGGTGTTGGTGAAGAATATTGAATATACCATGGGCTGCCAAAAGAATGAACAAATCTGTCTTGGAAGAAGTGAGGCCAGAATTCTCCTTAGAGGCAAGGATGGCAAAACTGCGTCTTACATACTTTGGACATGTTGTCAGGAGGGGTCAGTCCCTGGAAAAGGACATCATGCTTGGCAGAGTACAGGGTCAGCAGAAAACAGGAAGATCCTCAAAGAGGTGGATTGACACAGTGGCTGCAACAATGAGCTCAAGCATAATAATGATTGTAAGGATGGCGCAGGACCGGACAGTGTTTCGTTCTGTTGTGCATAGGGTCGCTATGAGTTGGAACCAACTCAACGGCACCTAACAACAACAACAGGTAAATTTTGCTACATTTAAACTTCAGGCAGGGGCAACCTAAGGGTTTGTTTTTCTAGTGCCTGAAAAGGGAGGAGATGCTACTGTCACTTCTGCCCTACCTCTCACTTTGATTGTATAATGTATTTCCTGCTTATCGAACCAAAGTCTTGAAAGGGAAAGTAGGTAATTCTCTCTAATTATTCTGCCCTTTTCCCTTTTCCTTCTTCCTTTTTGGCCATTTCTCAAGGGAAGGAAAAGAATTTTTTTTTTCCTATAATTTCAAAATGTTGTATTCTCTTACAAGAAACGCAAGGTATATGCTCCTTAGAAGTGAGGATGGTGAGACTTTGGCTAGCTTACTTTGGACGAATCATCAGAAAAGATCAATCCCTCAAAAAAGACATCATGTTTGGAAAAGTAGAGGGTTAGCAAACATGAAGGAATACGTTAATGAGATGGATTGATACAATAGTCATAACAATGGACTCAAACATACCAAAGATGATGAGAAGGGCATAGGATCAGACAACATCTCTTTTTGTTATACATAAGATGGCCACGAGTTCTAGGTAAATCAATAGCAACTAATAACAACAATAATTCTGAAGAATAGCTAGGCCTCAAGATTTCAGTGTGATTGATGACTATAAAGGAAGTCATTCCATTGGGCAAAAGTCCTCCACTTTGGAGGAGCTAAAGAAATTAGATTTATGGGAATTTGAAAAACAAAATTTATTCTTTCAGCATTGCGTAGTTCTCACATCTATTGCCTAATTGCACTGATTATATATGTCAAAGATTGAATATTGCAATTTTCCTTGTATTCCTTCTGTAATAAGTCCTAATCGGTCCCCCCCCCCCCACTCCAGAAAGAGGAATGGCTCTGGCCAGTTGGGTCAAAGGACTTTTTCTCCAAATGATATAATTGGAATAAATTATTAATACTGGAAAACTGTTAACCTATATAATTATAGTTTGATAGTGACTGCATTTTACGTCCAGATGAGAAACTCAAATCCAGATCTGATAAATGGTTCTTCCAAAGAAATCCGTTTGATTTTGAGCTGAGCCTGTATTTATACCCAGAGTTTTTATTCTTATTCCCTTTCGGCTGCTGCCTGTTTGTTATCAGGCATAGACATGAGAAAAAGAAACCCATCCTAAGGTGTCTAGGAATAAAAACAGTAACTGAGATAAGTGGAAACAGCTCTGAGCATGGCACCCCTAGTCTCACAATTTTTTTTTTTTCTGAATTCTTTATTTTCTAATAACAAATGTTCATTAGACATCACAGGAGAAATGCTAAGACAGAACTCAGCTGAAAAAAATTAGGGCCAAGTACTTTTCTTTAAAGGATTACAATGTATTCCATATTACCAAATGAGACTTGGTAATTGATACGATTCTCTAGACCAAAAAAAATGCTATGTTTATGGCAGCAAAATTTAAATGTGTGATATGACTTTAAAAAACATAAGAATATTATTATACTTGAAAACACTCAAATGAAAAGTTTTTTTTAGGTTACTGGATGATTCTTTTTTTTTTTTTTAAAGCCTTTAAAGCTACTTCCTAGGTTAATTTGTTGTTCTTCCATAGAGATTCATAAGAGGATATGGTTTAATATTATACAAACATAATATTTTTCTAAAAACTAGTAAATGATATCCCAGGGGGCAAGCGAATAAAGTTGTTTAGACCCAAATCAGGAGAATTAGATTTAAAGTCCACCTTCTCTCTGCTTCTATTGGTCAGTATAATTGTCTGATTTGTCCCTCTTCAAAATAAAAGGTAAGCCTGGTAAATCTCCAAGTTTTCCTTCCAAGTATAATATTGGACGGTGACTTTGTTGTATTGTCTTGTTATAGCTTTATAAATTTGCTTAAGGATCTGTTTAGACTTGTGGAATTTCAACTACTACCTAAAAACCTATTTACAGCAAAAATAAAAATGACACTAATCACACATATATATATTTAAACCTCTGAGAATCTCTACGTTATGCCCACTTTTGTTGTTTTGGTAAGTCACTGAAGGCACTCTTTGTTTGTGTGTTCATTTTCAACTATAAAGCTAGGGTTAAAAGCTAAACTTCAAAAGCTGTGGTAAAGAGTAAACAATAAAACAAATTACATAGCACTTCACAAGTATGAAAAGATTAATAGAAATCTTTCATAATCAGATTTAAAAAGACAGAAGACAAAAACAAAGAATTCATAACTCAGTATTCCTAGTCTAATTATTATGGAGTTTTATAATAACTTTGTCAGACCTAGGCTTACTCATTTCCAGTACAATCAGTTTCAAGTGAAATGTTTAATAGAATAGAACATATTTCTTTCACATATGAATTTATGTTTGTGTCAGGGTGGGGGTAGATGAATAGGAAGAGAAGGTAGAGACAGGTAGAAACATATCTCACAGGATTATTTTCAAGCCTTGAGATCTGCCTTGCTGGATTTTGAGCTTCCTTGGTACCCACGACCCCTCTTTTCCTCAAATGTCTAATATAGTAAATGGAAATATCTACCCTCTGTTTGTTCCATCATTGTTCTTTGAAAACAAATAACTTGTGTACTGCATTTCACAGATCCAACATTTTGCTTCAGGATGTAACACATCCAGAATCTCACCCATACTTGATTTAGATGACACGGAAAATGAGATTTTGGACTTAGATTTGATGCTGGAATAGGTTATGACTTTTGGAATGATTTGATAAGGTGAATGTGTTTTGCATATAGGAAGTACATGAATGGGATGGCGGGGCAAATGGCAAAATTTTATGGATTAAACTGTGTCCCCAAAATATGTGTTAGAATCCTATCCCCTAACCTGCAGATATAATCCTGTTTAGAAATAGGATTTTCTTTGTTAACTATATCATACTTGAGTAGAATGGGTTCTGAATATAATCAGTTCTGAGCAATAAAAGAGGTTAGACACAAAGGCTTGCATGCCCTGTGGGAGCGGGAGGAGATAGATGCCATATGAGGATCATCTACAAGACAATGAACCAATGAATAAAGGAACACCTGGAACTACCTACAAAGAAAGATTTGAAACAGCCAAACCTGATTTGGATTTTTGTCCTCCAGAATTGTGAAAAAATCAATGTCTGTTTTTTGAAGCCACTCATCTGTGCTATTTGTGTTACAGAAACACTAGGGAACTAAGATGCTTTGTTCTTTGAATTGACCAGGTACATACACATGGACCTAATTTAGGGCTTAGCTCTTGAGCTGGAATATAATAGCTTATCTTTTTTTCTATTTATTGTAAAATATTATTAAAAAATGTATAATCATGTAATTTACCACATCAACGCCCATGGAAGCAGCAGACAATCAAACAACATATTGCACTGGGAAAATCTACTACAAAAGGCCTTTTTAAAGTGTTAAAAAGCAAAGGTGTCACTTTGAGGGCTAAGGTGCACCTGACCCAAGCCATGGTGTTTTCAATCTACCTCATATGTATGCAAAACCTGGAAAATGAATAAGGAAGACTGACAAAGAGTTGATGCATTTGAATTACATTGTTGACAAAGAATATTGACTATACCATGGATTGCCAGAAAAATGAACAAGTCTGTCTTGGAAGACACATAGCCAGAATACTCCTTAGGAACAAGGGTGGTGGGGCTTTGTCTCATGTAATTTGGACATGTTATCGGTAGGGACCAGTCCCTAGAGAAGGACATCATTCTTGGTGAAGAGGAGGGTTGAAAAGTAGGATGACCCTCAGTGAGATGGATTGATACAGTGGCTGCAAAAATGGGCTCAAACATAGCAATGATTATGGGGATGGTACAGGATCAGTGTTTTGTTCTGTTGTGCGTAAGATTGCTATGAATCAGAACCAACTCAATGGCACCTAACCACAACAATAATTTACCATATAAAAATAGTAGTTATGGGGAAATATGTATAGCCATGTTTTGCTGATAGAGCTGTAAATTTTACACAGCTTTAAAGAAACTGGAACTTTAATATGTATTTCTTAAAACAGTCAATCTTTTTTTAGTAATTTAACTGGTAGAACTTATGTGAATTTACATAAAAAAGCTTTATTCACAAGTTTAACTCATACTTGCAACCAATTTTGAATAAAATAAAAATTATGAAATTTTGTACAATCTTCAAAATCACATCTAAGTAATATATATAGTAAATTATATAGATAATAGATAACATGGGTCATCATCTATTAAGTGAATAACAACAAGTTACAAAACTAATATGATCACTATATACCTGTGCTTAAAGAAAAAAAATGTATATATTATGGAAAAAAATTGTATAGGTATATATAATAAATATTAATGTTAGCTCCAAGTAATAGGAATCTGAGCTCTGTTACACATTGTTTTACCTATGCACACTTTTCTTCATTCACACACACATGAACACATATATTGCCTGATTGCCCCTATATGATAATGAATAATTAAAATCAAATAAATAATACAAGGAAATACAAAGAATAAGGAAATATATTTTGGAATCCTAGTAATAACATCATGAATATAAGATCCATAAGTTTTCTGTGCTTTGGGCAAAGATTTTTTTTTTCTTTTGGAAAAATCAAAATAAGGTCATTATCTTCAGAAACATGAATAGAGATTTTTAGAGAAAGAAGCTAAGTTACTGTTTAATCACATAACCTATATGAGCATAAGCTACATCTTGGAGTCTTTGTTAGACAAGACAGTGGGAAAGCAAAGAAATTTCTTTTCTCCCTGTGTGTTTAGTTCTTTCTTATGGCTGTAAACAATTTTATGTTCTTACAGATCTGTATGTGTGTGTGTGTGTGTTTGAATAGTTACTCAAGGGAGATGAGTTGAAAGAGGAGATTATGGGACGGGCCAGCAGGTACCTTAGTAATGTCAAGCTGAGAGGGTCTCATCTCAACCAAAACAGAATGGCAGACATTGTGCTTTTCAACTTGGACTGACCTCTTATTGGCCTATAAATTGAACGATTTAAGGGTGATGTTGAACTGTATACTGTGGTATAATTGACCTGTCTTGACCTATAATATAAAAAAAGATAACCTAATCACTGGGGGGATTTAGTTTTGCATGAAGAGACGGACATTCCTACTATCAATTATCTTGAAAGGAGTTCATTTTGAGGAATGAAATAAGGATAGAAACAATGATTTATGCTAATAGAAATACTCTTCCCCTTTTAGGGCAACTGAACCTAACAAGAAGGAAGACATGAGATGTGTTCATCTCTTAATGGGAGACAGTGGATTTAATCCTGACAGTTTTTTTTTTTTTTTTTTTTTATGAAGGTCAAGTTGAGTAAGGCAGGAAAGATACTAAAAGGCACAACAGGAATATGTGGTCTCTGGTCCAGCAGTAGTTAAGAGCTTGGCTGCTAACCAAAAAGTCAGCAGTTCCAATCACCAGGCACTCTTTGGAAACTCAATGGGGCAGTTCTACTTTGTCCTATAGGGTCTCTATCAGTCGGAATCAACTCGACAGCAAAGGGTTTGGTTTTGTTTGTTTGTTTTGATATAGAGATACTGCTGGCGTAGTGGTTAAGAGCTCAGCTGCTAACCAAAAGGTTGGCAGTTCAAATCCACCAGCTGATCCTTGGAGACCATATGGAGATGTCTACTTTGTTCTACAGGGTCCCTATGAGTTAGAATTGACTCAATGGCAACAGGTTTGGTTAGGTTTTTTGGTAGAGATTTCTCTGTATAGAAAAACAAATGGTTAAGCACTGGGCTTGTTGTTGTCGTTAGGTGCTATTGAGTTGGTTCCGACTCATAGCGACCCTACTATGCACAACAGAAAGAAACACTGCCCGGTCCTGCACCATCCTTACAATCATTGTTAAGCTTGAGCTCATTGTTGCAGCCACTGTGTCAATCTACCCCATCAAGGGTCTTCCTCTTTTCTGCTGACCCTGTACTTTGCCAAGAATGATGCCCTTCTCCAGGGACTGACCCCTCCTGACAACATGTCCAAAGTATGTAAGATGCAGTCTCAACATCCTTGCTTCTAAGGAGCATTCTGGTTGTACGTCTTCTAAGACAGATTTGTTCGTTCTTTTGACCTTCTGTGGTATATTCAATATTCTTTACCAACACCACAATTCAAAGGCTTCAATTCTTCTTCTGTCTTCCTTATTCATTGTCCAGCTTTCACATGCATATGATGGGATTGAAAATACCATGGCTTGGGTAAGGTGCACCTTAGTCTTCAAGGTGACATCTTTGCTCTTCGACACTTTAAAGAGGTCCTTTGCAGCAGATTTACCCAATGCAATGCATCTTTTGATTTCTTTACTGCTGCTTCCATAGCTGTTCATTGTGGATCCAAGTCAAATGAAATCCTTGACAACTTCAATCTTTTCTCCGTTTACCATGATATTGCTCATTGGTCCAGTTGTGAGGGTTTTTGTTTTCTTTACTTTGAGGTGTAATCCCTACTGAAGGCTGTGGTCTTTGATCTTCATTAGTAAGTACTTCAAGTCCTCTTCACTTTCAACAAGCAAGGTTGTGTCATCTGCATAACTCAGGTTGTTAATCTGGTGGTTCAAAGCCATCCAGAGGCACCACAAAAGTCTTAGTGATCTGATTCTGAAAAATCACAGCCTTGAAAACTTTATGGAGCGGTTCTACTCTGCATACAGGGGGTTGCCATGAATCAGAATCAACAGTAATGGGCTTGGTTTTTTGTTTGTTTGCTTGCTTGCTTGTTTTGGTTTTATATGAAGATATAGATATTTTATTGTATATACCTTATGGTTTAACTATACTCATTGCCATAGGGTTGATTCTGACTCATAATGACCATGCAGGACAGGGTAGAACTGCCCTATATGGTTTACAAGGAGTAGTTGGTGGATTCAAACTGTCGACCTTTTGGTTAGCAGTCAAGCTTTAAACCACTGCACCACTATACCTTCTGTAAAATCTTGTTAAGAACCAGAGCCTAGCCTTTCGGTCTTTGCTAGTGAATGCTTGGGATGAGTACTTTTTGACAATTTGATGAGAAGTTTTGACAAGAAGACTGTGACAGAAAGACAGAGGCAAACCTGAGCACCTGAGGTACTCTGAAACACCTCAAATAAACTCTGCGTGTATGTACGTTTAGCAGCTAAGCTAAACCCTTGAGTGGAAGAAATGGATATACTATTATTGGAGTTTGGACAATAAATATAATAACAACATCAAGATTCTTATTTAAAACTAAATAACTTAGAATGCATGTTGAGTTTAGGTTTATAAAATAGAGTAGGGGAATAAGGCAGTTTTCATAGTAAAAAAGGAGGGAAATATTTTTGAAAAGTATTCTTAGAACATCCTTTCACCTTCAGGCATTTAGCAAATTACAATGCTTCTTCAGCTATTTATAATTTATGTTTTTAGGCTTTATCCTATTTTTAGGCTCTGCTTTAGGTATCCTTGCACCAATACAAGACAGAGATCCTCTATGAAATCTTAATGCTAGTCTGCTGTAGAATCCTCTTTAACTAAACCTTCCATAAGCACACACACACATGCAAGTTCTCAGAATGCTCCTCTTAATAGATATTTATGGATCTTCCATGCACAAAGGTGAAGAAACGATGAAATAAATAAATGAACAAAGTTGCTTTTCTTTCTTCCTTACATTCTTCCTTCCTTCCTTCTTTTTTACCTTTCTTTCCCTAATTTTAACTTCACTAAATTTAAGCTCTTTTCAGCTTTTCCAGGATTTTTTAATTTTTCCACTAAGTTTAGCTTAGATTTTTATGCAACTATTCCTTTCATTTGAATTAGTAACACTCATAAGTTCATAAATTTATCATGCTTCATCTCTCATACCTTAGTTTTTGTCCTAAAGTGTTCCAGAATCTAGACTTTTATCTCCCAAAACTAATAATTTTGGCTATATATCTTTGTCTCTAGCACATTAAGGGACAAATAATCTATATTTTCAAACAAGATAAGATAATCTACCTAGTTTTAGTTTTAGTGCTTTTAATAATGAAGTCTAACACTGTATTCTTCGATTTGTTTTTTTTTTTCCTTAACCATTCCAAGGGACAAATTTGCAATAACAACGAATGCACTTTTCTGAGAGACCAGTTTCATTCCTATAGCTATCAATTAAATAATTTATCCCTAGATCCATTTATTTCCTAAAATAGTTTTCCAAAGGAATTATTAGAACCTTCAGATATAAATAACTGCCATGGTTAAGGGGAATAGTTCATTCAAATGATGACTGAGACTTTGTACGCAAACACATTCACATCCAATTTATTGAGAAATTTTTGCTCCGTATTATTTTGTTAATTTTTAGTAATATGCACGTGCATTTTTCAAGCATGTTCCATAAATACAATTACTTTCCTAATATTACATATTAAATTACATATATTTAAAATCATGTCTTTTTTCTATACTGTACTATTTGCCACTCTACCTCTTTACCAAGTGATATTTCTTTCTCAAATTATTGTCCCTTTGAATATCAACTGGCAAATTTTCCAACTTTCTTGATTATGTATGGTGCATATAAAATAAGTTAGAAGAGCTATGATTAAGTTAATTAACTATTTAGGTCATTTACCTTTCTGTTCCTTTTGCTTGTATGTCATAAAAGACAATGCATGCCCTGGGAAAAAACATAGGGCAGATTGTGGCAACTGCTCTGTTAAAGACGTATTCCTGTCTAGGTGTGCTTAGGTGTGATTGTAGCATTTAAGCAAAGTCTTGCCAGAGTGTGGGAGGTTAAAACAGGAGTGGAGGTAGCAAGGAAAGTAGATGGAAATGAATTTAAACAAATAAATACAGACAGACCACAAAGGAGCCTGAGAACCATTTTAAGAAAAGTATATTTTATTCTGAGGGAAATAGAGAAACTTTGAAGGGTCAAGAGCATAAGAATGGCACAATCTAACTTTTGACTGTACAGAATTGTTCTGGCTTGTTCCTAACATATAAGCAAGGCTTGGAAACTTTAATAATCAGTGGGTCCTAGGTGATTCATGATGGGTCCTTGAGTGTTAAAATGGTTAAAAGCTTAGCTACTAACTGAAAGGTTGGTGGTTCAAATCGAACCAGAGGGGCACCTCAGAAAAAGGCCTGGTGATCTACTTCTGAAAGATAACAGGCATTGAAAACCTTATGGAGCACAGTTCTACTCTGAAACGTGTAGGTTTGCCATAAGTTGGAATTTACTCCCTGGCACCTGGCTTTTGGGTGGTCCAGTGCAGTCTTCAGGCTGTTGATGGATAATTCATTTGGATGCAAACTGAAAGGTTGGAGGTAGGAGTCCACCAAGAGAAGCCTCAGAAGAAAGGCCTGGCAATCTTCTTCCAATATATCAGCCATTTAAAACCTTATAGAATACTACTCTGACACACATGGGGATCTATTTAACAGCAACCAGTAGGTGGTTTAACTGCAGAATTCTCACCTTCCCTGTGGGGGGCCCGGGTTCGATTCCTGACCAGTGCACCTCATGCGCACTCACCTCCTGTCCGTGGAGGTTTGTGAGCTGCTATGTTTTTTTTTTAATGATGCTAAACAGGTTTTAGTAGAGCTTGAAGACTAAGACAAACTAGGAACAAAGGCCTGATGACCTGCTTCTAAAAATCAGTCAATGAATACTTGGTGGATCACAATGCTCCTGTGTGCAACCAGTCATGGGGATGGTACAGGGCCGAGCAGCATTTTGTTTCATTGTACATGGATTACAATGAGTTGAAAGTGGGCTCCATGGCAGCTGACAACAGTCACGATGCTTGGCAGTCATGAGCAGAGTATAGTCTAGAACCCATTATCTTCAACCATCAGCAATTGGCCATTCACTTACTCGATAACAAAACCATAACGATCATGTCTTTTAGATATAGTATTTCGGGGGACTCTGAGGTTTTTTAAGAATCTAAAGGCTCAGTTCTCATTTATCCTCTCAGAGTGTTATTTAAGAAGAAAAGGAAAATTACTTTGAGGAAATACTCTCTATTCTTCACAGAAACTTCAAAGTGCCTTAACACTATCAGAAACATGTTCAAGGCAAATTGGTCTGTGTTTCACAAAACTGAAAGTATGGCTACGTTGATGTGGGGGAACTGCAGTATGTAATCTGATCTTGTTTTCAAATGTATGAAATATAGTTAATTCTACGATATAACTTCCATAAACAACCACAAAAGAAAATCACTTAACAAAAAAGAAAACCACTTTAAATCATTTATTGTGGGAGTGACTTTTGATTTCTATATAACTTTCACTTCCACTGATTCTTAATAAGATTAGCTGCAGGATTTACCAGTAAAGGGCAAAAGCTCGTTCAATAATATCCAGCTGTTCACAGTGCATGTAAAATGGGCTCAGATTGAAACGTCTATTCTCACTTCTTACAAATACTTCTTCAGTGCAGCAATGTTTATTCTTGTAGCTCTAAAAGATGATGCTGAGTTAAAATAGCATTTCTTTGGACAGTTCCTTTTATATCTCTTCTTTGCATTGATTTTTTTTCTCAGAAAACTCCGTGGCATAAAAAAGCTAAAAAATACTAAAAAAAATAAGAATAAATGATAATTCTTTAAACTTGTATGTTTATAGCAAGCATCTTTCTCTTTCTATACGGACTTGTGAGTAAACTTACATTCAAGAAGAATAGGAGAAAAATAAAGAAATTGGGAATTTTTCTAATTTGTTCTTCAGAACTGTGTAAATTTACAGCATTGTAAGTTCCGTTTTTTTTTTCTTTTTATTGCACTTTAGATGAAGGTTTATAGAACAAACTAGTTTCTCATTAAACAGTTAGTACACATATTGTTTTATGACATTGGTTAACAATACCGCGACATGTCAACACTCTCCCTTCCCAACCTTGGGTTCCGTATTACCAGCTTTCCTGTTCCCTCCTGCCTTCTAGTCCTTACCCCTGGGCTGGTGTGCCCCTTTAGTCTCATTATGTTTTATGGGCCTGTCCAATCTTTGGCTGAAGGGTAAACCTCAGGAATGACATCATTACTGAGCTGAAAGGGTGTCCAGGGGCCATACTCTCAGAGTTTCTCTAGTCTCTGTCAGGCCAGCAAGTCTGGTCTTTCTTTTTGAGTTAGAATTCTATTCTACCTTTTTCTCCAGCACTGTCTGGGACCGTCTATTGTGATTCCTGTTAGAGCAGTCAGTAGTGGTAGCTGGGCACCATCTACTTGTACTGAACTCAGTCTGGTGCAAGCCATGGTAGATGTGTTCCATTAGTCCTTTGGGCCAATCTTTCCCTCACGTCTTTACTTTTCTTCATTCTTCCTTGCTCCTGAAGGCGTGAGACCAGTAGAGTATCCCAGATGGCCGCTTAAAGGTTTTTAAAGCCCCAGACACTACTCACCAAAGTAGAATGTAGATGTAAGTTCTGTTTGCTGAATTTGTATTTGTAATATCAGTAGGCTGTACCACTAATAATGACTTTAAAAAACTTAGATTTAAAAAGATTAATAATCATGTAGGATAGATAAATACATATGTAAATGTTGCCCTTGGACCACTCACTCATTCAGTTTTTTATGCAATTGAAACCTTAACATGATCAAAAGTTTTCAGTAAGCCTTATCTTTCAAAATAAAAATAAACTTTAAGTAAGCTATAATTTAAAAAATGTATTTAAAAAATAAAAGTATTATTATATTAAATAATGATGCTTATATTAAAACACCATCACTCATCTGTCAGTTTGTCATACTGTGGTGACTTGCATGTTGCTGGGATGCTGGAAGCTATGCTACCAGGATATCAAATGCCAGTAGGGTCACTCATGGTGGACAGGTTTCAGCGGAGTTTCCAGACTAAGAAAGACTAAGAAGAAGGATTATAACAAAATGTGCAATGACCTGGAGTTAGAAAACCAAAAGGGAAGAACACATGTGGCATTTCTCAAGCTGAAAAAACTGAAGAAAAAATTAAAGCTTCAAGTTGCAATATTGAAGGATTTTATGGACAAAACACTGACAAAGGAAACATCAAAAGAAGACAGAAGGAATAAACAGGGTCACTACCAAAAATAATTAGCCTATATCCAACCATTTCAGGAGGTAGCAAATGATCAAGAAACCATGGTATTGAAGGAAGAAGTTCAAGCTGCACTGAAGGCTTTGGCAAAAAGGTTCTAAGAATTGATAAAATACTAACTAAAATGTTTCAAAAGAATGGGTAGGGCACAGGAAGTACCCACTAGTCTATGCCAAAAAATCTGGAAGACAGCTACCTGGCTAATTGACTGGAGGAGATGGCTGCATATTTGTGTCCATTCCAAAGCAAGTCAATCCAACAGAATGTTGAAATTATTGAGCAATATCATTAATATCACACACAAGCAAAACTTTGCAGAAGATAATTCAGAAGCAGTTGCAGCAGTACATTGACACGAAACTGCCAGAAATTCAAGCTGGGTCCGGGAGAGAACACTTAATGAGGAATATCATTGCTGATGTCAGATAGGTCTTGGCTGAAAGCAGAGAATACCAGAAAGATGTTAACCTGTGTTTTACTGACTATGCAAAAGCATTTGACTGTATAGATTGTAACGTATTAGGGATAACATTGTCAAAAATGGGTATTCCAGAACACTTAATGGTACTCATGAGGAACCTGTGCATGGACAAAGAGGCAGCTGTTTGAAAAGAACGAAGGGATACTGTGTGGTTTAAAATCAGAAAAGATGTGTGTCAGGGCTGTATTCTTTCACCGTGTCTACTCAGTCTGTATGCTGAACAAATAATCCTAGAAGCTGGACTACATGAAGAAAAGCGTGGCATCAGGACTGCAGGAAGACTAATTAACCTGCAATATGAAATTGACTCAATATTGCTTTCTGAAAGGGAAGAGGAATTGATGTAATTACTGATGAAGATTAAAGACTGCAGCCTTCAATATGGATTACACTTCAGCAAAAAGAAAGCAAAAATCCTTTCAACTGGATCAATAAGCAAAGAATGAAGTCATCAAGGATTTCATTTTACTTGGATCCACAATCAATGTCCATGGAAGCAGCAATCAAGAAATCAAACAACATATTTCATTGGACAAATCTACTGCAAAAGACCTCTTTAAAGTGTTAAAAAATATAGATGTCACATTGACAACTAAAGTACATCTGACCTAGACCATGGTATTTTCAATCGCCTCCTATGTATGAGGCAGCTGGACAAAGAACAGGGAAGGCCAGAGAAAAATTAATGCCTTTGAATTATGGTGTTGGTGAAGAATATTGAATATACCATGGACTGCCAGAAGAAAGAACAAATCTGTCTTGGAAGAAGTACAGACTGCTCCTTACAGCAAGGATGGCGAGACTTCGTCTCACATACTCGCGACATGCTTCAGGAGGGACCAGTCTCTGGAGAAGGACATCATGCTCAGTAGAGGGCCAGCAGAAAAGAGGAATAACCTCAACAAGATGAATTGGCACAGTGGCTGCAACAATGAGCTCAAGATAGCAAGGACTGTAAGGATGGCCCAGGACCTGGCAGAGTTTAATTCTTTTGTACATAGGGTCACTATGAATTAGAACCTACTCAATGGCACCTACCGACAACAGTATACTAAAACAGTTTGGCAACTAATTAAATACATCTGTGATCCTTGATTGGATCATGAATTAAACAAAAGAGGGAATTACAGGGACAATATATGGGCTATATAAAAATAATGTTATTTTATCAGTTTTAAATTTCTTGAGAATAATTATATTGTGGTTTGACAGGAAACTGTTCTCATTCCTAGGAGTTACATGCTAACATTACATATAAAGAGAGAGAGGGCCAGAGAAAGAAAATAAAAATGGTAAAATGTTGATAATTGGTGAATCTAGGGGAAAGACATTACAACTTTTTAAAAAATATATAAAAATTATTTCAAAATAAAGAGATGGCAAAAATAGTAGTAGTTATATGCTTTTACCAATTATTAATTTATGTAATTAATAATCATTTGTTCAGGCATTCTGCTAGACTCTGGGTATACGGAGGTAAATAAGAATGGATCTTTCCTTTCTGTGGCATACGCTCTAGCAGGCTAGACAGATATTAAACAAATAGGTTATCAAGTATCACAATGAGTAGAAAATATGTAACAAAGATGTTAACCTAGTGTCTGAAAAATATGAAATCTTTGGGAGAATGACATGAAAGTTACCGGCCATGGATAAGATTTAGGCAGGTGAAGCGAGCTTGGGTGAAAGTGTGACTCATTGCCAGTGCAGAAACCCCGAAAGAAAATTTTGACCAACATAATTTTCCTGGACATAGTAAATTCTTTGAATAGAAGTGGCACAAATTATATCTTACTGGGTTAAATATTCACAATAATGCCTAATGCACTCCCAGAGAAAGAGTAGTTATTCAATAAATATTGTTGAATTAAATAAAGTTGGCTAGGAATTCTTCATTTTATTTATAAAGTAAATAATAAAATAATGAATCACATCATTCAACAGCTGATGTATCTACTGAACATACGGCATCAAATATCAAAACAATGAAACTTTTATTGAGCATCAGCTATGTAAAATATACTTATTTATTTTTTTTTTTTTACCAGATATCAGGAGTCTGATTAATGTAATTTAACATAAAATCTTGCAGGTGTATTGATAACAAAAAGACAGAATAGAGAGGAAAAAATCATTTAATAGCTATTTTAATTCTAACCCATATTAGCTGTAAGACTGTAGTCAAGTCCCATTTGAAATGGAGACAGAAAATAAACAAAATTAAAATTCTGTATATACATCTGGGATGAAAAAATAAAATTAAAAAAATCAAGCAAATATTTCAGCAATTAAGCAGTGACACATGAATTAATCCCCTGTTTCTAAGCACAAACCACAAACCCATAGTCTTCTAGATGATTCCAACTCATAGTGACCCTATAGCTTTTCCAAGGCTGTAAATCTTTGTGGAAGCAGCCTGCCACATCTTTCTCTCACAGAGTGGCTGGTGGGTTCCAACTGCTGACCTTTTCAGTTAGCAGCCAACTGCTTTAACCACTGAGCCACCAGAGCTCCTTTTTCTAAACACAAACACAAAATAAACCAAACAAAAAATGCAACCTTTATGGTTGTCCCCATTATATATATAAGCAGTTTGAGACAACATCCTTATTGACAGAGCCTAAAATCTAGTGTATGGAAACCTGGTGGCACAGTAGTTAAGAGCTCAGCTGCCAACCAAAAGTTTGGCAGTTCAAATCTACCAACTGCTCTTCGGAAACCCTATGGGGCAGTTCTGCTGTGTCCTACAGGGTTGCTATGAGTAGGAATCAACTGATGGCATTGTTTCCCCCCCAACTAAAACATAGAGAATAAAAATATAAATTGAAAATGTATAAGTTTGCATAAGACCAAGTCTAAGAAGGAGAAAGTAAAACCAAAGAAGAAATACAAATGGCTAACAAACACGTGAAAAGATGCTCAACATCGTGTTTCTCATTAGGAAAATGAATATCAAAACCATGATGAGATATCACTTCAGGCCCACTAAGAAGGCTACGAAAAAAAGAGATATAAAAGAAAAGCAACAGGTATTGGCAAGGATGCGGAGAAATTGGAACCCTCATCCATTGCAGGTAGGATTGGTACAGCCACTATGGAATACCACAATTTGGTAGTTGCTCAAAAAATTAAACACAGAATTGCCATATGATCCAGCAATTCCAGCAAAAAAAAAAAGGGCAGGAATATGGGAGGCCCTGAAATTGAAATAAAATGGAAACTCTCATTTGCCAGACAATATGATTAAAAGAAGAAAAACAGAATCAACAAGTAAAAAGTAAATGAAAATTATAAAATATAAAAAATAACAATTGTATAAAAACAGGTTTTCTTATTGTGATATATATACACGTACACATATATACATATATATGCCATTTCAACATTTTTTTACGTATACAATTCAGTCACATTAATTACGTTCACCATGTTGTGCAATCAATCATCACCACTGTTTCCAAGTTTTTCCATTATCCTTAACAGAGTTCAGTGCCCCTTAAGCAATGGCTCCCTCTTTCCCCTTCCCTTTTGTCCCTGGTAACCACCAATAAATTTTGGTCTCTATATATTTGCCTATTTTAGATATTTCATATAAGTGGGGGCAAATACACTATTTGTCCTTTTATGACTGACTTACTTCACTCAACATAATGTTTTCATAGTTATAGTATGTATTAGGACTTCATTCCTCTTTATGACTAATAGTCAATTGTACATATGTACCACATTTTGTTTATCCACTCATCAGTTGATGAACATTTAGGTTGTTTGTACCTTTGGCTTTTGTGAATAAACATTGCTGTATAATTTGTTTGCATTACTGCAGAAATATAAAAAAGAATATTTAAGAAGGCAAATGATGATAGCTCCACATAGGTAATCAGCTTATTTAACTAGGTTTTTCCACCTATGATATTGCAACAATTGTATAATGTAATATCAGAGCTGTTGTCAAGGCTTTTTGAAATGTAACAGAGAAACAATAATGAATGGAAAAACAAGATTTGAATCCAAATTTTGTTTTCTAAAACTAAGTAGACCCAAACTAACCTCATCTAATTTGTAATAGCGTTATAAACTAAAAGGTTATGGTAATGCTATAGATATTTATCTCAGATTTAAGTGAAAGCATGTTGCTTTCACAATGTATACAAATGTCTTAGGCTCAGTACTCTAGAGAAGCAAAACCAGGAAAGCACATAAGTATATATAGAGAGAGGTTTATATCAAGGAAATGGCTCACGAGGTTGTATAGGCTGGAATGTCCCAAATGCATGGTCAGGACAGAGGCTTCTCCTCATTCATGTAGCCACAGACGTTGGTGAACCCAAAATCAGCAGGTCAGAGAGCAAGGCTCTTGCTCACAGGCTATAAAGACCAATGGATCCCAAGATTGGCAGCCAAGACCCAAGGTAAGCTGCTAGCTCAAGTCCCAAAAAATGGAGGTCAGATGAACAGGAGTCAGTTGCAGGATTCAGTGCAAGCAAAAGCCCCCCAGCCTTACCAGAATGTACACTTACATTCAATACAGGCCACATGACCAAGGAAACTCCCTTGGAGTTCAACTGATTGGCTACTCATAGCAGATCCCATCATGGAAATGATCACATCATATGACTGCCAAACCACTGAGAACCATGGCCCAACCAAGTTGACATACAACCTTAACCATCACAGCAAGGTATTGTTTACCTTGGTATTTCATTTCACAAACGCTCACATTATTCTAGGGCTAAGCTTAGAATATGGGTTGATGACAGCAGAGTTTTATATATGTACCTACCTAAGTGAAAAATCTCATCCAAAGATGGTTGATGTGATATTTCTCTCATAATATCACATAAGCCTATTTTTTGCCTTAAGAAAGCAGAATATCAAACTAGTGTTTGAAGGTAGAGGAAGGAAAAGACTTCCTCCAGTTCAAAATAAGAGAGAAAATTCTAACAATTAGAATCGTCAAACAGTGGGCTGGCATGCTGTCAAAAGTCAGGAGCTCCTCCACATAAGAGTAACTGATTAAAGCCTTTCAATTAGGTTTTAAAGAAGGTTGTAGAATTTTTTACTCTAGGAAAAAGTTTTAAACTGGATAGCTTGAAAATCAATTCTTAATTTCTTTTATCTCAAAAAGTTATACCAACAAACAAACAAAAATCTTCATGATACACCATCAGTTCATATGTAACATGTATTCTTTACTAACATTAAATGTCAACACATAACCGAAATCTAGTAATCATTTATTAAAAGTCAATACTAGTTTTATGTTAATAAAAAACAACAATTTTTGAGTGCATACTATAAGCCAAGCACTTCACATGTTTTATCATATTTAATTCTTACAACAAGTTTGTGATCTTGGTATCCATGTTGTCATTTGACATATGTGGATATAGAGATGAAGAATAATTAAAAAGAGGAGGAGCTAGTATTTGAAGTTTAGTAAGACAGAGTCTAAAGTTCACATTTTTTCTATGATACCAATGAAGTGTTGACATCCATAAGTAGTTGTGGGAGATGACTAGAACTTTCTTAAGGATAGTGATAATCTGCTTGTGGATATAAAATTTGTACATAAAATTGTTTTAAAATTAAATTAAAAACATGATCAAGAGTAATATAAAGTTCAGGATGGAAATTAGGCAGATTTCAAAGCAGGAGGCAGACTATAATTGCTATGGAGGTAGAAAGGGGGAGATATAAGGATTTTGCTTTTGTTAGTTGCCATTAAGTTGGCTCCAACTCAATGGCAACCTTATGTATAACAGAGAGAAACATTGCCCAGTTCAGCGCCATGGTCATGATCGTTGCTATGTTTGAGTCCACTGTTGCAGCAATTTTTGTTAATCTATCTAATTGAAAGTTTCTCTTATTTTCACTGGCCCTGTATTTTGCCATCTCTGATGTACTTTTTTTAGCTATTGCTCTTTCCAGATGATGCGCCCAAAATAAGTGAGAATTCCTCAATTCTAAGAATCATTCTGCTTGCATTTTTTCTAAGACCAATTTGTTCTTTCTCTGGTAGTCCACAGTATATTCAATAGTCTTTGCTAACACCCCAGTTTGAATGCCTTCCTTTTTCCTTGTCTAGCTTGCACATACAGAGTGAATAAATAAGGTGAAACAATACAAACCTACACGCTCCTTTGCCAATTTTGAACCAGACATTAGGGTAACCCATTGCCATCAAGTTGATTCCAACTCAGTGACACCATAGGACAGAGTATAACTTCCCCATAAACTTTCCAAAGTTGTAATCTTTTTGGAAGCAGATTATCACATCTTTTCCCACATGGAGCTGGTAGGTACAAACCACTGACCTTTTGGTTAGCAACTGAGGGCTTAACCACTGTGGCACCAGGGCTCCAATCTTAGGATAGGCAGGGACTAATCAGATTTAGGGTGTCAACCACATTGATGTTCTTTGGTTTATATTCAGATACCATAAGCTAAGTACTAATCACCCTAAGTTCTCTTTAAAAAATATTCAGAGTGATCTATCTACAGGAAATTATGTTTCAAGTCAAATATCTCATAGTACAAGAGGAGAAAAGCATAAAAAATATTTTACGCATCAACTTAGAAAGCATTCACAATCATTTTGACACCTATGTCAGCACAGGAAGTAGCCAAGTCATCTGCAAGGGTCAGAGGGATATTAACTATTTATGTGATCAATGGTCAACTGGAAGTGATTGAAGCAAAAGGCAATGTTATGTGAAGGAAAATTCAAGCCCTCTTTGAACTGAGTGTTTCATCTGACACATCAGGGAAAGCAATTTAATTTCTGTTCATTCTTTGTTTGATGGTATACAACAACATGAGAAAAGAATTAGATAATTCTCAAAAAAAAAAAAATTCCCAAAATATTACATTGGCAATTTAAAGTAAAACATAATTACATTGTGTTTGAGTTCTAATGGCCAAGAGATAGCATATAGAGATAGATATACAGGATTTATTTTAAAAATGTCTCCAAAACAGCATTCTTTGATTATTATCTCCTCATCAGCTTTTCATATTACTGGGTTTGGTGGGCTTAAAAAAACATGAGAACAATCTATAAAATTAAAAATGTCATCAATTCTTAAATACCCTCCAATTATTGCAATAATATATAATTTTCTACTCTTAAAGACAGCTCTTTTCCCTCAGTAAACCCTTTCTCTCCTGTGTTGAAACATTTACAAACTCAAAGATTTGAGTTTCATTTCCTCTACTTCAGAGGCCACTTAGGTTACTCCAGCTCAAGGCACCAAGAGCTATACTTCCAACATAAACACTCTTAATAACTTGAGTCTAAAATGTTCAAGTTTCAGAACTTAAAAATTCAGTTTCTACATAAGAGATGGTGAGAATGGGAGGTTAGAAGGAAAAAATATATATATTTTTAATTCTTGAGAGAGTTTTAAAACATAATAGTTAAATAAAACATTTTTCTTCACCAATTTTACATAAAATTTGATGCAACTCACTGTTTGTTTTATTGCTGTGTATTTGTTTGTTTGCTTGGATACTTTCATTTCCATAACCCTGTCCTAAATCTTTGAGTACCTTGAAGGTAGACGTGTGTACATGTGTGCACCTGTGCAGCTGGGAAGAAAGGGTGGGCATAAAAAGAGTGCAGAACAAAGAGTAGAATGGGTGAGTTGTCAAAGGTTGAGATTGTTGTTGTTAGTTGTAGTAAGTTGCTGTTTAGCTGACTCCAACTCATGGCTACCTTATGTAAAACAGAATAAAACATTTCTCGTTCCTGTGCCATCTTCAAGGTCTTTGTTATGTTTGAGTACATTGTCTGTCATGACTATTATGTCAATCAAACTACAAGACTGAGATCATGGCACCAAATAGAAATTTAAACCACTCAATTGGAGGAGAATATAGTAAAATCACAACAGCAGAGAGTTACCATGCATGAGTGCATACTTGATCTACAGACATACACACTAGCATTTTAAAAAGTTTTGAGGTAACTGCCAAATAGAGAAAATAATAAATAATACAAAGTCATTTAATTTCTATAAATCTGCATGGTTTTAAAAACAGGCAAACAAAAATGTTCCAATGACTGTACTTAACAAAGAATTTTACAATATAAGAAAAGTTTTATTTCAGAATCAAGAATAGACTACTGAATAATACATTTGGCTGTCTGACATTTTGGTACTTAAATCTGTTTCATTCCTAAGATTTAAATTTAATATGCTATAAAATTGAAATAATGATATATAACATTCAAGAGTCTTAAAAATGATTAAAATATATAAAATATTCAGGAACTGTTAAGTAAAAAACAGATACAAGTGCAAATGAGTATATAAATCAGTTAAAACTTCTTCAGAACTTTTAATTACACTGTTGTTGTTAGGTGTCATTCAGTCAGTTTTGACTCGTAGCAACCTAATGTAAAACAGAACAAAAAACTGCCAGATCCTGTGCTGTCCTCACAATCATCTACTTGTTTGATACCATTGTTGCAGCCACTGTGTCAATCCATTTCCTTGAGGGTCTCTTCTTTTTCACTGACCCTCTGGATTACCAAATATGATGTCCTTTTCCAGGGACTGCTCCCCCTGATAACATGTTTGTTATGGATTGAATTGTGTTCCCCCAAAATATTTGTCATCTTGGCTAATCCACGATTCCAGTATAGTGTGACTATCTACCATTTTGTCATCTGATGTGATTTTCCCATGTGTTGTAAATCCTACCTCTGTGATGTCTATAGGTGAGATTAGCAGCAGTTATGTTAATGAGGCATTACTCAATCTGTAAGATTAGTTTGTGTTTTAAGTCCATTCTCTTGAGATATAAAAGAGAGAAGAAGGCAGAGAGATATGGGGTCCTCATACCACAAAGAAAGCAGAGTGCATCCTTTTGACCTGGGGAAGCTCTTAGAACAGGGGAATATTGATGAAAAGGACCTTCCTCCAGAGCTGACAGAGAGAGAAAGTCTTCCTCTGGAGCAGATGCCCTAAATTCATACTGCTAGCTTATTAAACTGTGAGCGAATAAATTTCTTTTTGTTAAAGCCATCCACTTGTGGTATTTCTGTTATAGCAGTACTAGATAACTAAGACAATGTCCAAAGTACATGAGACAAAATCTCACTATCCTCACTTCTACGAAGCATTCTGGCTGTACTTCTTCCAAGACAGATTTGTCCCTTCTGCTGGCAGTCCATGGTATATTCAATGTTCTTAACCAACATCATAGTTCAAAGGCATCAATTCTTCTTTGGTCTTCCTTATTCATTGTCCAGCTTCTGCATGAATATGAGGCAATTGAAAATAACACGGCTTGGGTCAAAAAACCTTATTCCTCAAGGTAACCATCTTTGCTTTTCAGCATTTTAAAGAGGTCTTTTGAAGCAAATTTGCCCAATGTAACACATTTCAATTTTTTGACTGCTGCTTCTATGGGTGTTGATTGTGGATCAAAGTAAAATGAAATCCTTGACATCTTCAATCTTTTCTCTGTTTGTCATGATATTGCTTATTGGTTCAACTGTGAGGAGTTTTGTTTGCTTTATTTTGAGGTGTAATCCATACTGAATGCTGTAGCCTTTGATCTTCATCAGTAAATGCTTCAAGTCCTCTTCATGTTAGCAGGCAAAGTTGTGTCATCTGCATATAGCTGGTTGCTGATGAGTCTTCCTCTAATCCTGTTGCCCTGTACTTCTTCATATAGTCCAACTTCTTGTACCCACTAAACAGATTGAATAAATATGGTGACAGGATGTAAACCTGATACAAACATTTCATGATTTTAAATCATGCAGTATCTCTCTTTTTTGTTCAAATGACTGCCTCTTGGTCTATGCACAGGTAACACAAAAGCACATTTAAGTGTTCCGGAATTCCCATTCTTTGAAATGTTTTTCATCATTTGTTATGACCCACACAGTTGAACGTCTTTGCATAATCAAGAAAACGCAGGTAATCTTTCTGGTATTCTCTGCTTTCAGCTAGGATCCACCTGACATCAGCAATGATATTTCTCTTTCCAGTCCTCTTTTGAACCCAGCTTGAATTTCTGACAGTTCCCAGTAGATGTACTGTTGCAATCATTTTTGAATTATCTTCAGCAAAATTTTGAGTGTGATATTAATGATTTTGTTTGATAATTTCTGCATTATGTTAGATCATCTTTCAAATGGGCACAAATATGGATTTCTTCTAGTTGGTTAGCTAGGTAGCTGTCTACCAAATTTCTTGGCATAGATGAATGAGCCATTCCAGTGCTGTATCCATTTGTTGAAACACCTCAATTGGTGTTTTGTCATTTCTTGGAGCCTTGTTTTTCACCATTGCCTTCAGTGAATCTTGAACGTCTTCCTTCAGTATCACTGGTTCTTGATCATACGCTACCTTCTGAAATGGTTGAACATTGACTAATTCTTTTTGGTACAGTAAGTGTGTACTATTCCTTCCACCTTCTTTTGATGCTTCCTGCATCATTCAGCTTTTTGTCCATAGAATCCTTCATATGTCCACTCAAGCCTTAGGTTCTTTCTTCAGCTCCTTCATTTTGAGAAATGCCCAGCATGTTTTCCCTTTGGGTTTTCTAACTCCGTGTTGGGCACATTCCATTATAATACTTTATTTTATCTTCTCGAGCTGCCCTTGAAACTTTCTGTTCAACTCTCGTTTCATCATTTCTTCTCTTTGCTTTAGCTGCTTTATGTTCAAGAACAAGTTTTAGAGTCTCTTCTGACATCCATTTTGGTCTTTCTTTCCTGTCTTTTTAAGGACCTCTTGCTTTCTTCATATATGACGTCCTTGATTTCATTCCACAACTCATCTAGTCTTTGGTCATTAGTGTTCAGTGATCAAATCTCTTCTTGAGACGGAACCTACATTAAGGTGGGATATACTTAAGTTGCAATTTGGCTCTCATAGACTTATTTTAATTTTCTTCAGGTTCTATTTGAACTTACATATGAGCAATTGATGGCCTGTTCCACAGTCGTCCCCTGGCCTTATTCTGACTGGTGATATTGAGCACTGTCTCCTTCCACAGATGTAGTCGATTTGATTCATGTGTATAGTCACCATTTCTGTTGTTGAAAAAATGGTATTTTCAATGAATAAGTCATTGGTCTTGCAAAATTCTATCACTAAGTCTCTGATATCTCTTCTATCACCTAGGCCATATTTTCCAAATAAAGATCCTCTTCTTTGTTTCCAACTTTCATGTTCCAATCATCAGTAATTTTCAATGCACTTTGTATGTTTGATTAATTTCAGACTACAGAAGTTGGTAAAAATCTTTAATTTCTTCATTTTTGGCATTAGTTGTTGGTGTGTAAATTTGAATAATAATAGTGTTAACTCGTCTTCCTTATAGGTGTTTGGATATTATCCTATCACAGACAGCATTGTGCTTCAGATAGATCTTAATTACATTTTTTCCTGTTGCCATCGAGTCGAGTCCAACTCATATCAACCTTATAAGACAGAGTAGAACTACTCCACAGAGTTTTCAAGAAGCAACTGGTGGATTTGAACTGCAGATCTTTTGATTAACAGCCAAGCTCTTAACCACTTTGCCATGAGGGCTCCCTTAAATACATTAAGATTGAATAATCAGCTTTGAGTATTTGCTATTTATACTTCACACAATAAATTATATTTTAGAAGCTCTATGTGTGAATTACATACTTTAAAATATATTAGCCATTGTTATGCTTTATAATATTAACATGCTTTACATTAAAACTTGGGGCTTAGACTCAATAAAATTTGATTGTTAAGAAAGCATACATTTAATAGGAAAACAATAACTTAATGAGGGCATCTGTAATAAAACTTACATACTCTAATAAAAACTAAATACCAATGTGATTTGTTAGATTACATAAAGAAAAATATTATTATTAGACAGTAAGTGCCTGGAAACTAAAGCAATCCACAAGGAACGACTTCAAAGCCTTACAATAACCTCACCTTTTTCCATCTAATTTCCCTGGATGACAAATTACTCTCAATTTCCAAGAGAAATGGTCATAAGTTTTTTAATCCAAAGAGATATTGGGAAATAGATGAAAACACAGGACTTTATTTGTCCGCTACGTATTCTGTACCTTTGCAGCATGAAACCATCCTGTCTTTATCAGCTTATGATGCCAGTCAGTGATGCAGACAATCCCTAATCCTTCTGGCTTGCCTTACAACCAGGGTGTTTAACCGTTTATGCCCAGTTCGGTCATGGCCGACAAAGCCAAACTCAAACAGATACGAATTTTTAAAATGTGGGTGAAGCAGAATGATAATCATAATGGGAGAAATTGCAGGTTGAAGCCCTGCTAGAAACTTAATCTCCCTCTTGGAAAACAAGGGCAGCTACGCACCGCATAGGCGCCAAATCTGTTCACCAGCAGAGTTGGAAACAGCAGTGCCCTCGCTCAAAAATGGGGCGACTGCATAATAATCCAATGTCCCTCATGAGACTCCTGAAACTACTCACTATGCCTCTTCTGAGTCTCCCATTCCAGTGCTTAGACTCGTATTTTCTTTTCCCCCCGCTCTTCTTATTGCACCGCTTCACCCAAATTTTAAAAATTCGAGTCTGTTTCGATTTCGCCTTTGTCGTCCATTGACTGAACAAATTCAAACCATTTCAAAGCCCTGCCTGCAACTGAAGGAGCTTTTCCCCCACACTTACACTGACCTTAATGGTTGGGCCTTTTTGTGTGTGGGCCTTGCAACTCAGCTGAAAGCATAAAATTACCCAAATGAAGGAATTGTTGACATTGTCAGGAGTTAGGTACTATATAACACTTTGTCACTTTGTTATCAGGAAACTCACTTCTGGACTCATCTCTTTCCTTCTCTCTGGTTGGTACTACCATACCATCAACAGCTGTGCAGTTTTTGGCGAAGAGATGGTGGTGGAGTCACTGGAGTATGAGATATTCTGCTGATGCATGTAGAATTCCTGCTCTCCTAGTATTTCTTTGTTGCAGAATAGTAAATTTCTTTTGTTTTAAGCAAACTCAGTAAAAACGGACTTATTATTTTCTAAACAGGCTTCTTTAAACAGGCTACTAAATACTCAGTAGCCAAAAATAGTTTTCTGTATGACTGTAAACAAGAGGACATATGAGAGTACTTGGCATAAAGAAGTATTGTATACATTTTATTGAGCTTGTGTACTGTGTGACTAATGAGGAAATTTTATGGCAAAGAATTGCATTTGAAGAAAATTTCTTTAAGAAGTTTAAAGAGCTCTCACTGATTTCCCTGCTTCTGCCAAGCCCATCCTCAAAATATTTCTTGTCTTAAATGCTAAAGTGTTCACTTTAAAGTAAAAAATACATCATACCATGCTTGTCCTGATCTATATCCTTCAGTACCTCTCATGTGACTGAGAGCAAGGCCTTTCCTATGGAGCACACAACACTATCTGGTCTGCTTCCTGACCTCTCCCACACCCGTGCACATCTCATGAACTCCAGTTTTCACTCTTTGTTTGTCATAACCACCATGCTCCTAACTCACGGATTTTGCGCCTGCTCTTCACTCCACCTACTCCAGAAATTAATTATAAACTCTCTCATTCTAATATTCCCTATCTCTCTTCTCTGCTTTATTTTTCTCCAGTAATCATATATATATTTTTTAATCATATGGTCTAATATGATTTATATTGTATTGCTATGTATTTACCTGGTTCATAGTCTATCTATACAAGGATAGGTGTCTCTGGCTGGTGCAAATTGTTCAGCAATTGCCTACTAACTGAAAGGCTGGAGGTTCAAATCCACCCAGAGTCACCTTGGAAAAAAGCCTCAGCCATCTGCTTCCAAAAGGTCACAGCCATGAAACATTGATGGAGTTCAGTTCTACTCTGAAAATACATGAGGTCGCCATGAGTGAGAATCAACTTGATGGCAGCTGGTCTTTTGGTTTATACCAGAGGTGGGAATGTTATGCTCCAAAGGCTCAATCTAGCACTCCACCTGCTTTTGTAAATAAACATTTATTGGAGCACAGTATGCACATTTACTTATGTATGTCTATGGCTGCTTTTATGTTCCAAAGGCAAAGATAGGTACTCATGGCAGAGGTGACATTACCTGCAAAGGCTAAAATATTTACTATCTGGCCCTTTACAGAACAAGCTAGTTGATCTCTTTATTAATTTATACTAACAAAAAGAAAACTCCATAAGGGCAGCAAATGTGTCTATGTTTTTGACTATTATATCCCTATTGCCTGATATATCCCTGGCACAAAGTAAGTGCTCAATATATATTTGTTTTTTGAATAAATGAGCAACCTCTCTGCCTTAATATTCATGAAAGTTACTTTGAGATCTCTGCTGCGTTACAGACTAGCTTGATCTTGAACAAGTTGCTTAAGGTTTTTTAACTTCCATTACCTCACCTGTGACATGGGGATAGCATAACAACCTGCCATATTCAATCTGAGAGATAAATTAATCCATAGGTAAGAAGTGCTTAGATTAGTAACTGCCACAAGATAGTACTCAATAAGTGTTTCTCCCTTGGTAGGGAACTTTATTGCAAACAATAAGGCAGGGGTGAAGAAGTAATATTATGTCCTGTATTACTGATAAAAAAGGACTGTTTTGAAGATTAAGAACTTGTCATCTTTTTTTTTTTTTGCAGTTGACTGACAAATGCATCATTTTTTAAACTTTATTTACCATGAACAAAGAAAAATAAAAGAAAGAATAATGACAAAAGCCAGGAAAGAAAATGAAGTTAGTATCCAAACAAATGATAAAATGAAATGTCTGGAAATAATTATAATTTCCATATGTACCACTCAACATACAAATGTGTATATATGAATAAAACCAAAAAAACCAAACCCGTTGCCATCGAGTCCATTCTGACTCATAGCAACCCTATAGGACAGAGTAGAACCGCCCCACAGGGTTTCCAAGGAGCACCTGGTGGATTCTAACTGCTGACCTTTTGGTAGCAGCTGTAGCACTTAATCACTATGCCACCAGGTTTCCATATATCTATCTATCTATACATACATACACACACCAGGTAGATAAACCAGATATGTAAAACCATAATCAAACTCATCACCATTGAGTTGATTCTGACTTATGGTGATCTCATGTGTTACAAAGTAGAACTGATACATAGGATTTTCTTGAATATAAACTTTACAGAGGGAAATAGCCAGGTCCTTTCATGGCTCCACTGGGTCAGTTTGAACTACCAACTTTTAGGACCTTTAGGTTAGTAGTTGTGGTGCAGTGAATTACATAATATGGCCCTTCTAGCCATAGTCTTTGTGACTCCCATGCACTGATTGTGTGGGATTATGCAAATAAGGTGCTTGTGGTCCACCAAGGTAATTAGACAGCATACTTAAATAATGCAAATAAGGTATATGGCACCATTGTGGGGGTGGAACCAAGTAAATAAGGTGTATAGAACCCTAACAAGGGGATTGGTCAGTTTTTCCATCCCAATAGGCTTAAAAAGAGTCAATTCCAGAGCAGAGAGGAGACCTCAAAGCTATTAAGACAGAAGAGCTGTGAGTGGAGTATGTCTTTTGGACCTTGGGTCTCTGTGCTGGGAGCCTCCTAGACCCAGGAGACAGAAAGAGCTGTTAACGCTGGGGAGACAGCAAGAGATGGCAAGAGACAGCAAGAAATGGTGGCAGCAGAGGCAACAGAAGCAGGAGACCAGCATGGTGGGTGTTCTGACCCACTACATGAGAAGCATGAACTCCTTCAGGCAAGAGGCTTGCTGCAGAGTGGGGTACTTCCAGGCTTTTGTCAGTGGAGCTAGGTTTGCCAACCCACAGAGCCAGAGCTGAGTGTCTTCAGCTGAGGCTTACTGGTGAAGTGTGGTGCCTCCAAGCACTTATTGGCAGAGCTAAAAGAGATTTATAACACTTGCCTGAGCAGAACACAGGCCAGGGCAGCACAAGGGGGCCTTCAGGGGGTCAAGACCAGAGAGAGGGCTGCCTGCATCATGGCTGAGAAGAGGCTGTCCTGATTGAAGAACTGTATCCCAAGTGTTCTTGGATCAAATTGTAACCTGTTACTTCCCTAATAATCCCGTTAGTATGGTCTGTGAGTTCTATGTGGTCATTGCAACAAATTATCCAACCCAGCAGAGAAATAGAGATTGCCTTGTGAGGGACGGTTGGCGTCAGAAATGGTAAAAAGTTTGGGTGGATGAGGCATGTCTGACCTCTGCCTCATAGAAATCAGCCTTGGGTGGTTGAGGCTAGTAAGGATTCTCCCTCCTCATAGTGAAGTTAGAAGAGGTCAGACAATGCCCCCATGCCATTTTAACCGTTGTCTGCCACAAACCACTTGCACCACCCAGGGACTATTTATACCCCCCTCCCCGTGGCTGCTGTAAAATATTACCACAAACTGGGTGACTTAAAACAAAGGCAATTTATCTTCATATAATTCTGGAAGCTAGAAGTCCAAAGTCAGTATTACCGAGCCAAAATCCAGATATCAACATGGCTGCACTTCCTCCAAAGGCTTTAGGGGAAAATCCATTCCTTGCTTCCAGCTTCTGGAGGCTGCTGGTACTCCTTGGCTTGTGGTTGCATCATTCCAGTGTTCGCCTTCATGGCCATATATGTGTGTGTCCTAATCTCCCTTTCCTTATATGGACATATAATTTCATTTAAGGCCTACCCAGCTAGTCCAGGATAATCTCCTCATTTTAAAATCCTTAATGTAATCACACCTGCCCCTTCTATTTCCATCAGGTAACATTTACAGATGCCAGCTATTAGGATCTGACATTTTTGGGTGGCCATTATACAGAATTTGGATTTATGCCTGTTTTACCTATTTCCAAAATCCGTATGCATGAACATTCTACTGTTATCCATTCTTGGAATAAAAAATTATTTACCTACATGGCTTTAAAGACAAAAGGGACACAAGCAACATAAAAGTAGCAAGCTCTCTTTCAAATTGCCTACTTAACTGCCCGTAGGTTAGTTGAGTTTGAGGCAGTGTTAACTTTTTTCTTTTGAGTTTTTTTTACATGAAACTGCTACCAAGTATGATTGGCTAGAATGTGATCTTATTTTTCAACCTTACACATATAATTAGCAACATTAAATAACACACACACATAATCAGAGCTTTTGCCACTTACAGGCTGTAATAAATGTCCTCTAGGTATTTATAACCCAATATCCTGCGAGCCCTTCCCCAATTTTGTAAATGTTACTATGGTTCCTTCGTAAAGGGCATCTTCATCTGCTCAGATAAATCTAATTGTAACGTTATACAAGTGTGCTTAATTGCTGATAAGTCCTTCAAGATGATCTGTACAACTAATAGGTATCTAAAATGTTGCAGAAAATATGAAATATTTTCACTCATTATTTTCTTGCCAATTCATGTGGAAAAAATATATTTTTAACGTTGCTTGGATCACAATTACGGTTTCTGAACAGTAATCTCATATTCTCTTATTGCTCTCTAATTACTACTCAGGAAGCAGATTATGTTCCATTGTGTTCTAAAGCAGCTTTAACTTGCTGGATTCCTTATCAATATAACCAGCTGTTCAATGGTAGATTCAGTGATGACGGTGTTTTTAATTGCTTTTTTTGTTTGGCTAAGTAAGTTCAGATGGTCACTAATTAGTCCTGTCATGCAGAGATAGTTTTGTCATGAACAATGCAATCAGTGTCTCATTGAACAGACAACTGTCCTCAGATCAACACTACTTAATTATCCATATGAATTCATCCTCAGTTTCTTTATTTGTTATAACTGTCATGAGTAAGGTGACAGGAATTAAACAGAACTGCAGCTTAAAAGTTTGCTTCCACCAGTGCATGTAATGATTCCTCATTTTTGCCTGCCTAGAAGCAATCAATAGAAATGAGTCATAAGACTTATTCTTTATTAAAGTTTATGCAATGCTTTGGGGCACTACAAATTACACCAAATCATAAGATATTGAAGTTAAAATGTTTTGATTTTCCATCACTTTGTAATTTTTACACACACCCATTAAATTCCTTCAACTTAATTTGTTTGGGAAAATAGAGAATCTTCCTGAACTAACAGAATAAAAAAATTTATTGTTCTACTAGGCAGATAATAGAAAATAGTTAGATACTGGTATAAATGAATCAAAATAGACATATTTTACAATGCTTTTATGTAACGCTTCTGAATTCTTCATAAATTTTATAGTAGAATGGATTGTCTTGCTGCATAAAAAATGAGACTTTGGAAATAAATAAAAAAATAGTTTCAGTAATTTATGTCTCAGGAGACCTTTCTACCCTTTAGCCTCTTCTCATTCCTCTTAAGTGAGCGTTTTCATTCTTACAGATTAAAAGAAAAAAAAAAAAAACCCTCTACAGGCAAATTTCACTTTGAATATTTTAAAATAGAGACAGTATTGCTATATGATTTTCTGGGAGTGAGATAAAGACCTCAGTTTCCTGTGTGACATTTTATTTTATTCAACATTTTTTCCTTGCCTCTTCACAGAGCAACTTCAGGAACTGTTCTGCACCAATAGCCCAGTTTTTAATACACGTATTCTCATAAGACATCTTAGCTAAGAGTCATTGATATGGATAAAGTTTTGTTTTTGTTTTTGTTTTGTTTTTTAGGTTAAGTCAATGAAAATTTATAACACATTTATTCTGAAGCCTAAATCAAAGACTGCATTTGTTTCAATTATTAAACCTCTGGCTATGGATTCAAAATATGTTATTGAAATATAAGGATAATGAAGTTAACTGTTTAGTGATTTTTCATTTTTGACCTCCATCGAACATGTGTTCCATTATTTCCACCCATGTTATACACTTTTTACCTCTAATATGTTGTCAAAAATGTTATATTTTATTGTCTAAATAAAAATGATTTTATGTTCTTAAAAATAAGATACCTCTATTTTGATTTTTTTACAAGTGCATTTAATTTTACATGAAATGTAAATCGTATCCACTACAAGCTAAAGTCAATATCTCCAGCAAAAGACCTCAAAAATTTTTTGAGTTCCAGGAAAACATGAATATTTATGTTGATAAAGATTTTCCTCAGATACCAAATCCTAAGCTTAATACAAGGAAAGCAACAATCTGGGAAGTACAGCAGAAAAGAGGCCCTGGGGGTCTTTCAGACAAACAGACATTTCAGAAGCCTCACAATACTGGGGAAAGATTGAAATTTTAGTCAGAAAAAGAGGAGAACATTGGTAAAAATCCTGGGTTTTATTAGTTGATACTTTAAAATGGCCATGTACATGCAGTATAAACTATACATAGAATTATGGCCTACTTTAGGAATAATGGTAAAACTGAAATTGACCCTCCTCCAAAAATTAAAACCAAGTCCTCTCAGGAACAAAATACTGTAACATCAGTCCAGAACAAAAAGCCATACTTTAAGAGGGAAATATTACAATCTATTTTAACTAATTTAGAATGTCTCAAAATATCCTGCTAGTATTAACCATTTATCATTATTTATTAGACATTTGAAGAAGTGGTAAAATATGATCCATATCAACAGAACAGGAACAGTCACTAGTAGCACAGATAATAAAATTAGCAGACCGACTTTTAAATAATTATTCTGTGTAAGTTAAAGTATTTCAAAAAAAATGACAAAAAAACATAGAGGATGTCTACATAGGAAAAATCTTTAAAAACAAGCAAAATGAATTTCTAGAATTTAAAAATGACTTTCTAAAATAAAGCTACTATGATGGTTTTAAAATAGGCTGAACACTGCAGAAGAAAGTGTTAGTAAATATAATAATGGTACAATAGAAATTATACCAGCTGAAGCAGAGAGAAAAAAATAAAACAAAAAATTAACAAAGCATTTTAGATATGTAAAACAATATCAAAATATAAAATATGTATAACTGGAATGAGAGAAAGAGGGGAGGGTAAAATGAGGCAGAAGAAATACATAAAGAAATAATGGATGAAAATTATATTAAATGCTATAAGACATATAACCAATTCAAATATCTCAGTAACTTGCAAGAATGCATTTATAATTAGATGTAGAAAAGTTACAATAATAACAGAGTTTTCTTCAAAAACAACAGACACTGGAAGGTAAAGGAATTATTTCCTCAAGCTTTTTGGGAAAAGTTAAAAACATACAAACACATGAAAAAACAAGGTGACCTTGAATTCTATGCTCAATAAAAATATCAACAAAAATGAAGGAAATATTAAGACGTTTTCAAGCAGGCAAAAGCTGAATAAATCAATTGCCAGGTGACTTGCAAGAAGGGCAAAATCAAGTCTTCTTATTTAATTAAAATAATTCTGTAGGTACACTGTAAAAGTGGTTTGAGGGAGGGAGGTGTTTGACCTCCTCTATCTTCACAAGGGGGAAGGAGAAACAAAATCAACAGCCCATGGCTGATTCCTGTGAGGCAGAGGTCAGACATGAGTCTTCTCTCTGCCATCTTTACCAATTCTGACCCCCACTATCCCTCCCACAGCACTCTCTACTTCTCTGCTGGGTTCAAAAATTCCCTTGAAATGGCCACACAGAACTCAGACAGTACTCATAATTATGGGGTTTATTAGGGAAGTAAGTTACAATTCAGGGTCAGGAACATTCAGGATACAGTTCTTCTATCAAGACAGCCTCTTCCCAGCCGTGCTCACAGACACACCTCTCCCTGGCACTCAGAGTTTGTCCAAAGCCACTTAGCTTTCTTCTCTCTCCATGCGCTAGGAAACCCACCGTGCCATCTCTTGCTAACGGGCCTCTGCTGCCTGGTCTCTACTGCTGCTTCTTGCTGCATTTAGTGTTCCAGTTCTCTCTCTCTGTCCCTTGGTTCCAGAAGCTTCTCAGAGTAAGATTCCTGGGTCCAAAGGACACACTCTCTGCTCCTGGCTGTTTTTCCTTGGTGGCCATGGGATCCTCTCTTTCTCACCTCCAGGCTAGCTCATTTCAAGCCCAGCATGATGTCAAAACTGACAAATCCTGTGATGGGCCACAATTACCGTAACACTCAGTCTTGCTCAATCACTTAGGTAGAAGTTACAAGGCCATAGCTCGGAAGACCACACAAAAGTGATCCATCATACTGCATACATGCAGGAAGGAAAGAAGAGCACAGCAAAATAGAAAAAAAAAAAAAAGGCAGGGAGAAAATTGTGAGCAAATATGCAAGATTACATTTTAAAATTTATTTAAAGACTGTTTACTCTTTAAAACAAATATAATAACAATATACTCTAGTATTAAAATATATAAAATGCAAAATGTTTGGCAACAAAGGCATAATGTGAGTGTGAAGGTATAAGTACAATATTATAATGTTTATTAAGTGATATAATAGAATGGGCTTTTATAAATTAAGGATGCATACTTTAACCTACAATAATCACTAAAAAATAATACAAGATGTATGACTAAAAAATCAATAGAGCTTATAAAAATGTATACAATTTTAGGTAAATAATAGAAAATAATGCAGGGAAGGAAGAACAAAGGATCAAAGAATTCATGTGAAGAACAAAAACCAATTGCTGCCATATCAGTAATTTCACTAACTGCAAATACTTTAAACACAAAATGAAAAGATAGTGACTGTAAGATTAAAGAAATAAAATTCAAATATATTCTGTTTAAAATAAATATATTTTATATATAAGAAAAGAGAGAAGGTGAATGTAAATATTTGGGAAAAATAAAAAATACAAACCTACTAATAAAAAAAGTCTAATGTGGCTATATTATAGCGCTGCTATGAGTAGGAATTCACTTGACAGCAGGGGGTTTGGTTTTTTTTTTGGTGGCTATAATACACAGATTGATTTAAATGAAGACCTGGTGAGTTTTAAGGCAAAAAAGGAAAGTTTTGAAATGATAGAAGGGTCAATTTATTTAAAAATCTTACTTGTAAGTCTCTATGCAGCTAATAAAAAAATCCATAAAATATATGATTTAAAAACTCATAGAAAAAATAAAATACTAAAGTATTAATCATAGTTAAAGATGTAAATGTACCTCTCTCAATTAATATTAGAAAAAGTAGGCAAGAAATAGTAAGGATATGGAAGAGTTGAACAACACTATTAATTCAGATTGTGGACAATTACCCGACATTAAAACCAACAACTCCAGAATGCACCTTTTTTTTTTTTTTTCTCAAGTATTCATAGAACCCTTACCAAAATAGAATATATTCTGGGGTATAAAGCAAATCTTATTAAATTTCAAAGGACTGAAATCACAGAGCATATTTTCTCATACCGTGTAATTCAATTAGAAGTAAATAAAAACAAAACTAAAAAAATACATCCACAAATGTCTGGAATTGAATCAGAACAACTCTAAGGAGTTTATAGGTCAAAGGAAAAAAACAAATAAGAAATGAAAAACAATTTTTTGAATTGATTAATAGTGGGAAAAACCAACAACATAACAAATTTGTTTCGTACAGTTAAAGCAGTGCTGGGATCCAAATGTATAGATTCAAATGCATATATTAGAAAGAAAAAGGATGAACAACCTAATACCCCAAATTCAACTTCAAGGAAGTTTTAAAACAGCAAATTAATTCAAAGGAAGTAGATAAGAGGAAATGATTAATGTATAAGCAGAAATCAATGAAACAGAAAAAATACAAATAGTGAAAAAACAATGAATATCAAGAGTCAGACCTTTCCAAAGGTTGATAAAATCTATCAGCCCCTGGCTGAGCAAGAACAAAGAGAGAGGAAAAACAAACAAACAATATCAGGAATATTTAAAAAAGAACATCACAACAGATCCTATAAATATTAAAAGAGTAATTAAGGAATACGATGAATAATTTTATGCTAATAAATTTGCCAATTTGAAGGAAATAGACAAATTATTTGATAAATACAATTTTCTAAAACTAACATATAAAGAAATAGAAAAATCTGAAGACTCCCGTATCTGTTAAAATGACTGTTATTAAAAATCTTCCCATCAAAATACTCCAGGACCTGATGGTTTCACTGGGAAATTTTAGCAAATTTTATTTGAGTGGGAAATAATACAAACTTGCATACAAAATTATAAAATCTCTTTCTGAGAAAAAAGGAAAAGAGACAATTCCCAACTTGTTTTATGAGGCTAACATAAAAAATAATAATAATATTTTGATGAGGTCAAAACATGAAAAGACTGTACATGTCCGTATACCTCACAAGAACAAATACAAAATAGTAGTAAATTATATCCAAATATATAAAAAGGGTAATGAATCATGACTAAGTGTGGTTTATCTCACTAATGCAAACTTGGACTAATATTTGAAAATCAATAAATGTAATTAGCCAAAAAGAAAGAAAGAAAGGAAAATATAATCAGCTCAAGAAAAACAGAACAAAAGTGATAAATTTAAAATTGTGCATAATAAAAACTTTCTGAAGATTGGAAGAAAAAGATGTTTTTTCAATTGACAAAAGGTAACTAAAAAACCTTACAGCAAACATTTTTGTTAAAGGTGAAATAACAAATCCCCATCCTCCATCCCCCTCACCAGATTAGGATGAAGATATTCCCACCATTTTTACAATTTCACTAATCTTATGCTAGAATTTTTACCCAGGGCAATAAGGAAAGAAAATTATAGGGGCAATTAGATAAATAAATAAGTAAAATTGTAGTTATTCTCCAAAGACGTGATTGAATATATAGAAATGCAAAGCAATACACAAGTAAAGTACTATAAGTAAGTGAGGTTGTGAGATTCAGTTGTATTTCCATATACTGATCATAAATATTTAGAAATAAATTTTAAAAACACAAAATTTCAAGTAACATCAAAACACTTCAAAAACAAAAACCATAGATAAATAAAATACAAGATGTGCAATGCTTATACACTGAAAATATTAAAAATTATAAGATAAATGAAAGAAGACCTAAATATATTGGAAAATATACTGTTTTTATTCAGATGCCGTTTGTCCCTAAATGGAGAATGTTCTTTTATTATTTTGTTATCATGGACTGATCATAAAATTTATATGGAAACATAAAGACCTTTAAATACTTATGACAAGTTTTAGCAAGAGAAAAAATATAGGAACTAACATTAACTGTTTCAACACGTACTAAAAGGCTATAATTATAAAGCTACACTGATTAAGGAAATTTAGTAGTGGTGGAAGGAAAGAGAATAGATCAATAGTAAACAGCAAATATTCCAGAAATAGACTCAAAATCATATAACACCTTCACTTTAAACAAAGTTTCCTGTTCAATTTCATTGGAAAAGGAAGTTGTTTTCAATAAATGGTTTTGGAAAAAATGGATACTTATATGGAAATATATATAACCATTAAACCTTTGTTAAACTTGAAACTATAAAGCTTCTAGGAAAAACAAAACAAAACAAAACATGAGATAGGCTCTTCATTACCTGGGTTAGTCAAATATTTCTTAGACAATTCAGAAAATTACGAAAAATGTGATAAACTGGACTTCATAAAATTAACATATATGATATTGTTTCTTTTTTATTTTATTTATTCTAATAGTTGTGTAGAGGTATCTTATCTAATCTCACAAAATGTAAATTCAAAAAGGGGAAATATGTATATTTTCAGTAGTGAAAACAGTATACACCACCATTGTCACTGATAAAGTGAATATGTACAAGATAATTAGATATCTGTGCTGCATGGTAAAATGTAATGAAAAGAAAAAGTATAACTTCCATGACATTTCTTCCAGAGATGTCTAACCTAAATGAAGTCATAAGAAAACATCAGATAACTACTTGAGCAGGAAAGTGAATGACTTGTACACTGAAAACTATAGAACAATGCTGAAAGAAATTGAAGACGATTTTAGTATATGAAAAGACATCTTGTGTTCATGGATTGAAAGATTTAACATTGTTAACATGCCAGTACTACCCAAAGTAATCCACAAATTCAATGCAGTCTGTATCAAAATTCCAACTTCCCTCTTTGCAGATATGGAATAGCCAATCTTCAAATTCACATGAAATTGCAAGGGGTCCAAAACAACCCAAAAATCTTGAAAAGGAAGAATAAAATAGAAGGACTCTAACATTCTAATTTCAAAATTAACTGTAAATCTATATATGTCAAAACAGTGTGGTATTTGTATAATAACAAACATATAGATCAATGGAATACAATTGAGAACCCAGAAAGAAATCCATATGCCTATGGTCAATTGATATTTTACAATGATGCCATGCCCATTCAATGAGGAAAAAATTGTCTCTTTGGAGGTGGGGCCAAGATGGTGGAATATTCCGATGCTTTGTGTGGTTCCTCTTACAACAAAGACCAGAAAAAAAAAAAAAAATCATAATATATGACAATATTGGAACCCTAATTATCAAAGACAAAGCTGAAGAACCTGACTAACAGGTGGAAGGAGACACAATTCAAAAACAGTGGAAGTGGTGACTTATGGATGGTGGGATTGCTGGTGTCCTGCCAGCTGAATCTGCCCAGCACACTCTGAGTGAGGCAAGCAGCAACATCCCAAGTTGAAATCCATCTAATCTGGTGCAGCCAAGCAGCAGGGAATCTGCATGCATCTCCAGAACCAAACAGTTACAACACCAGATCTGCAAAAGTTAAGTGCAAGCTCCCAAACCACTGTGAATACACCATAACTCTTCCCCCCACAGAGCTCCACAGATAAGAAGCACTCTTTTCCCCTCTCCAATCCCAGCTCCAACATCAGTCCCACAGCATCAACAACACCTCGGCCCATAAGCTTGGTGCCCACTCCTTCGCCCAGTCACTGGTGTAAGGGGTCCACAGACTTGGAGTGCCCTTCACCCCTGCCCTTCACCCGTGTACCAGTGTCTTGAAAGCTGATCTAACACTGCTCTCCCTCATTAAGACAAAACTGGCAGGGCATCCACATGAAGTCCACTTTCACCTGCAGCAGACAACTGGGAGCTGCAGATTGTGACATTCAACACATCTACCCACACTGGGAGCCTGAGGGCTGGTGATATCACCCACTCCAACTAGCACCCACAACAGGGGCCTGAGAATTAATGGTGCCTCCTAACCCCTCCAGCCAAGGGCACCAGGCACCCAAAGACCAGCTGCACTACCTCGCTCCACTATGTGCTATAGCAGACAGGTCCCTGCCCTCTATCCTGTCATCAGGGGCAGTCAGCAACCCCTTCTTTGCCCCCCACACCCACACCTCCCCCGCTGCAACCAGAGACCTATACTAACTTTGAACAAACCCACTCAGCCCTGCCCTCCTAGGACTGTAGGTGACAGTCTCCACTCCAAACACTTGTTGACAGATAACCCAGGCACCTGTGCCCCAAAAAACAGGTAAGTGCAGACCACACAAAAAATACCCAACCCAATGACCAGGGAGAATACTCCCTGCAGCCTTAGCCAGGTGACCAGCAGGACAGAACTACCACCTCACAAAAATTCTTTACCTACATCTACACCACCCCTGCGAGAACAGTGAACATACTCCTGGGCTCACACAACTAGTAGCTTCTCTGACCACCTGGAGACAGGAGGTGAAAGCATCAATGATGTCAACGAACAGAGCAGTATATATGCCCAGCCTATTTGGATGTAAAAAAACAAAGCAAAAATACAAGATGCAGTAAATAAAAATGCAATAAGTGAATATAATAACTTATTGCTGCCTCAAAGACAACACTCTATATGAAATCATATAAAGAAGCAGAACAAGGTGGCTTCAGCAAGTGGCCAAAATAAAGGATCAGAAATTTTTCTGGAGAAAGAAAAGGTAACTGAAGTACCTGCTAAAGAATTCAAAAGGCTAATATACGGAGCTTTCCAAGACAAACAGAGATCAGACAAAACAAAGAAATGCAAAGACAAAGCAATAGAAAAGTTCAGAAAAACAATACAAGAACAAAATGACAGAATCACCAGGCTGCTAGAAACCATACACAAACAGCAACTAGAAATCCAAAAAATTAACAATAAAAATTCAGAATTAGACAACTCAATAGAAAGCTACAGGAGGAGAATTGAGACAATGGATGTCAGAGCTAATGAAATTAAAGATAAATTCCTTGAGACCAATTTGCTTGAGGAATAACCGAGGGGGAAAAAAAAGAATGCCTGAGAGTTATGTGGGCTACTATCAAGAGGAAAAATCTAGCAGTGACTGGAGTAGCAGAAGACGTGGGAAATAATGGAAAACGCAGAGAGAATTGTTGAAGATTTGCTGGCAGAAAGCTTCACTAATATCATGAAAGATGGGAAGGTATCTATCCAAAAAGCTCAATGAATCTCATACAAGATAGACCCCAAAAGAAAGTCACCAAGACAGGTCATATTTAAACTTGCCAAAACCAAAGACAAAGAAAGAGTTCTGAGAGTGGCTAAGGATAAACAAAAAGTCACCTACAAAAAAGAACCAATAAGACTAAGCTCAGATTACTCAGCAGGAACCATGCAGGCAAGAAGACAATGGGATGACATGTGTAAAGCCTTGAAGGACAAAATTTCCAGACAAGAATTATATATCCATCAGAATTGTCCCTCACATACAATGGTGAGCTAGGTGATTTCCATATAAACAGAAATTAAGGGAATTTGTAAAAAACAGGCCACAATTACAAGATATATTAAAGGGAGTCCTTTGGTTAGAGAGCCAACAACATCAGACAATAGTCCAAGACTAGGACACAGGACAGGTCAACCAGATGTCAACCCAGATAGGGAATTCATATAAAGAAATAATAGCTAAGAGACTGAAATGAGGAACCAGAGACATCACTATGTAAACCACAACAACAACAAAACAAAAAAGAAGGAAAAAAGGTATAGTCATAGGACTTCCATATGAAGACGAAGTCAAGGCAATATCAAGAAATAAGAAACAAGTTTAAACTTAGAAAAATAAAGGTAAATTTCAAGATAACCAGAAAGGAAGCTAACAAACATACTCATCAAAATAAAAAAAGAAGAAAAACATAAAGACTCAGTAAACACAAAACCAACAATAATGAAGTAGATGGAAAGAAATACGTAAACAAAAAGAACTCAGCGCAGAAAACTGTGTGACAAAGAAACTGTCAACACCACATACAGACACAGGAACACACACACACACACACAAATACATCAAAATAATAGCAGTAAACTCATAAAAACTCATACCCATCAATAATTACACTGAATATAAATGGCCTAGGTGCACCAGTAAAGAGACAGAGAGTGGCAGAATGGATAAAAAAACACAACCCATCTATATGCTATCTACAAGAGACACATCTTAGAAACAAAGACATAACAAATTAAAATTCAAAGGATGGAAAAAATATATTAAGCAAATAATAACCAGAAAAGAGCAGGAGTTGCAATACTAATCACGAATAAAATAGACTTCAATGCAAAATTCACCATAAAGGATATGGAAGGACACTATATAATGATTAAAGGGTCAACACACCAGGAGGACATACCCACAATAAATATGTGTGCACCCAATGACAGGTCTCCAAAATACATAAAAGAAACTCTATCAATATAAAATATAAGAGAAAAAGACAGTTCCACAAAAACAGGAGGGGACTTCAGTGCACCATTTTCAGTGTAGGATAGCACATCTAGAAAGAAACTCAATAAAGATACAGAAGGTCTAAATGACACAATCAACCAACCCTACCTCATAGGCATACAGAACAGTCCTCCCAACAGCAGCAAAGTATACATTCTTTTCCAATGTACATGAAACATTCTCCAGAACAGACCACATTTTAGGCCACAAATCAAGCCTTAACAAAATCCAAAACACCAAAATAATACAAAGTATCTTCTTTGATCATAATGCTACAACAGTAGAAATTAATAACAGAAACAGCAAGGAAAAAAAACAAATACATGGAAACTGAACAACACCTTGCTTAAAAATTAACAAATAACAGAAGAAATTAAGGATGGAATAAAAAACATTCCTATGATCAAATGAGAATGAAAACACATTTTACCAAAACCTTCCCAACACAGAAAAGCAGTACTTACAGGTCAATTCATAGCAATAAACACACACATTGAAAAAGAAGAAAGGGCTAAAACTGAAACATAAACCATACAACTTGAACAAATAGAAAGGGAGCTGCAAAAGTAGCCTTCACGCACTAGAAGAAAGGAAATAGTTAAGATTAGAGCAGAAACAAATCAAATAGTAGAAAAACAGTGGAAAGAATCAAGACCAAAAGCTGGTTCTCTGAAACGATCAACTAAATTGACAAACCACTGGACAAACTGACAAAAGAAAAACAGGAGAAGCAAATAACTTGAATAAGAAGTGAGACCCAACTGAAATAAAAAGGAACATAACAGAATACTACGAAAAATTGTACTCCAATAAATTTGAAAATCTAGGCAAAATGTACGAATTTCTAGAAAAACACTTCCTACCTAAACTAACACAAACTGACATAAAGAAATTAAAAAGACACATAATAAGAGATTGAAGAATTTTAATTTTAAAAATCCCCCAATCAAAAAAAAAAAAAAAAAAAACCACTGACCTGGATGGCTTCATCATAGAATTCTACCAAACTTTCCGAGAAGACCTAACATCAATACTACTCAAGCTATTTCAGAGCATAGATAAGGAAGGAATATTCCCTTTCTCATTCTATGAAGCCAACATAACCCTGATACCAAATCCAGGCAGACACCACAAAAAAAAAGAAAAAAAGAGAGAGAGAAAAAACTACAGCCCAGTATCCATCATGAACAGACACAAAAATTCTCAACAAAATTCTAGTCAATAGAGTTCAAAATATACAAAAAAAAAAAAAAAACTTCATGGCCAAGTGTGATTCATATCACATATACAGGGATGGTTCAATATTAGAAAATCAATCTACGTAATCCTCCACACAATTAAAACAAAAGAATCATGATCATATCAATCAATGCAGAAAAAGCATTCGACAATATCCAACACCCAATCCTGATAAAAATTCTCAGTAAAATAGGAAGAGAAGGGAAATTCTTTGACATAAAAAAAGGCACTTATTCAAAGCCAACAGCCAACATCACTCTAAAATGGAGAGGGACTGAAAGCATTGTCCTAGAGAATGGGAACCTGACTAAAATAACCTTTATCACCACTCTTATTCAACCTTGTGCTGAAAGTCCTAGCTAGAGCAATAAGGCAAGAAAAAGAAATAAATGGCATCCAAATTGGTAAAGAAGTGGTGAAACTATCCATATTCACAGATGAAATCATCTTAAACACAGAAAACCCCAAAGAATCCACACACAAGAAAGCTACTGGAGCTAATGCAAGATCTCTGCAAAGTAGCAGGAACAAAGAATAACTTACAAAAAGCAATTGGAGTCCTCTACACAAAGAGAACTTCAAAAATGAAATGATCAAATCAATACCATTTACAATAGCCCCCCAAAAGATAAAGTACTTAGGAATAAATCTAACCAGGGACATAAGAAACATTTAAAAAGAAAACTACAAAACACTACTGCAAGAAACCAAAAGAGACCAACATAAGTGGAAAAATGTATCATGCTCACGGATAGGAAAACTCGATATTGTGAAAATGTCAATTCTACACAAAGCAGTCTGCAGATACAATGCAATCCCGATCCAAACTCCAACAGCATTCTTTAACAAGATCGAGAAACAAGTCACCAACTTTATATGGACAGGAATGAAGCCCTGGATAAGTAAAGCATTACAGAAGAAGAACAAAATTGGAGGTCTCACGCTACCTGATTTTAGAACCTATTATATCGCCACGGTAGTTAAAACAGCCTGGCACTGGTATAACACCAAATACATGGTCCAATGGAAAAGAATTGAGAACCCAGATATAAATCCATCTATCTATGCACAGTTATTTGACAAAGGACAATGTCCGTTAAATGAGGAATTGACAATCTCTTTAAAAAATGGTGCTGGATAACTGAATTTCCACCTGAAAAAAAAAGAAATAAGATCCATACTTCACACCAAACACAAAAGCTAACTCAAAATGGATCAAAGACATAAATATAAAATCTAAAACAATAACATCGTGGAAGAAAAAATAAGGACAATGCTAGGGATCCTAATAATATGGCATAAATAGCATACAAACTGTAACTAACAATGCACAAACACCAGAAGAGAAACTAGATACTTGGAAGCTCCTAAAAATTAAACACTTATGCTCATGAAAATACTTCACCAGAGGAGCAAAAAGAGAATCTATGGAGTGGAGAAAAAAAAAAAATTGGCTATGACATATACAATAAGGATCTGATCTCTAAAATGTTCAAGATACTGTAATGCCCACCAAAAAGATAAGTAATCCAATTTAAAAAATGGGTAAATGATATGAACAGACACTTCACCAAAGAAGACATTCAGGCAGCTAATAGACACATTAGCCATTAATATGCAAATCAAAACCACATTGAGATACCATCTCACCCCAATAATCCTGGCACTAATCCAAAAAACACAAAATAACAAATGTTGGAGAGGTTGTGAAGAGATTGGAACACTTATGCACCGTTTATGGGGATGTAAAATGGTGCAACGACTTTGGAAAACGATATGATGCTTCCTTAAAAAGCTAGAAATAGAAATACTACATGATCCAACAATCCCACTCCTAGAAATATACCATAGAGACATAAGAGCCTCCAACTGCGTAGACATATACACACCCATGTTCATTTCAGCGCTATTCATAGTAGCAAAAATGTAGAAACAACCTAAGTACCCATCAATAGATACATGGATAAACACATTATGGCATATATACACAATGGAATACTAAGCAACAATAGAACAATGATGAATTCAAGAAACATTTCACAACATGAATGAATCTGGAGGACACTGTGCTGAATGAAATAAGTCAGTCACAAAAGGATGAATACAGTATGAGATCACTATTGCAAGAACTCAAGAAAAGGTTTACACACAGGAAAAAAAATTGATGGTTATGAGGGTAGGGAGTGAGGGGGAGGGAAAATCACTAACTAGATAGCAGACAACTGTCAACTTCAGTGAAGGGAAGGATAACACAATATAGAAGTCAGTACAACTGGACCAAAACAAAAGTATGGAAGTTTCATAGGCACATCCAAACACTTCGGGGGAACAAGTAGCTGGGCCTGGGGGCTGAGGATCATAGTCTCGGGGCATATCTAGGTCAATTGGCTTAACATAGTCCACAAAGAAAATTTTCTATATCCTATTTTGGTAAGTTGTGTCTGGTGTCTTAAAAGCTTGTGAGTGGCCATCTAAGATACATCTAATGGTCCCATCTCATGCGAAGCAAAGGAGAGTGAAGAAAACCAAAGACACAGGAAAATATTAGCCCAAAAGACTAAAGGACCACATGAACCAGAGACTCAACTGGCCTGAGACCAGAAGAACTAGATGGTGCTCAGCTGCCACCAATGACTGCTCTGACAGAGACCACAACAGAGAGTGCCAAAGAGATGGAAGAAAAATGTAGAATAAAATTAAAATTCACACACACACACACACACAAAAACAGACTTACTGGTTTGACAGAGACTGGAAGAACCCCCAAGACTATGGCCCCTGGACACTCTGCTAACCTAGAACTGAAACCATTCCTGAAGCCCACTTTACAAAGATTAGACAGGATTGTAAAACAAAAAATAACACACTTGAGAAACATGCTTCTTTGTTAAATCCAATATACAAGACCAAATATGTAACTCCTGTCCAAAAGCAAGAGGAGAGGCAGGAAATGGATGAATGGACACAGAGAACTTGGGGTGAAAGAGGGAATGTGCTGTCACATTGTGGGGATGGCAACCAATGTCACATAGCAATATGTGTATTAATTTGTGAATGAGAAATTAAATTCAGCTGTCAACTTTCACCTAAAGCAAAATAAAATAAAATAATTCAATAAGTGGTGCCAGGACATCTGGATCTCTGCATGCAGAAGAATGAATGTGGACCCATATGTGACACCACGTATTAAAACTCAAAATGTGTTAAGAATCTAAATATAAGAAGTAAAGCCATAAAACTATTACAAGAAAATGTAGGAGTAATGCCCTGGAAGTTAGTACTTTACAATGAATTCTTAAGTATGACACCAAAGGCACAAGCAGCAAAAAACAAAATAGAGAAAATTATGGAATTTGTGTTCTGAAAGACTTTTCAATATAGATAAATTGGACTTCATCAAAATTAAAAAACTTCACTCTTGAAAGAACTTCATCAACGAAGTGAAGATACAATCTACAATTTGGGAAAAAAAAAATTATGGTAACTATGTATCTGGCAAAACAAACAAAATATGTTACCCTCAAGCCTATTGCCACTCACAGCAATCCAATAGGACGGAGTAGAACTGCCCCATAGGGTTTCCAAGGCTATAAACTTTATTGAAGCAGAATGTCACATACTTCTTCCATGGAGCAGCTAGTGGGTTCAAAACATTGAACTTTTTGTTAGCAATCATTAGTCATTATTGTTGTTAGGTGCCATTGAGTCGGTTCCAACTCATAGCGACCCCATGCACAACAGAACGAAACACTGCCTGGTCCTGCGCCATCCTTACAATCATTGATATGCTTGAGCCCATTGTTGTAGCCACTGTGTCAACCCACCTTGTTGAGGGTCTTCCTCTTTTCTGCTGACCCTTTACTTTGCGAAGCATGATGTCCTTGTCCAGGGACTGATCCCTCCTGGCAACATGTCCAAAGTATGTAAGATGCAGTCTCGCCATCCTTGCTTCTAAGGAGCATTCTGGTTGTACTCTGTCCAAGACAGATTTATTCATTCTTCTGGCAGTCCATGGTATACTCAAAATTCTTCATCAACACCATAATTCAAAGGCAGCAATTCTTCTTTGATCTTCCTTATTCACTGTCCAGCCTTCACACGCTTATAATGCAATTGAAAACACCATGGCTTGGGTCAGGCGCACCTTAGTATTCAAGGTAATATCTTTGCTCTTCAAACTTTAAAGATGTCTTTGCAGCAGATCTACCCAATGCAAAGCATCTTTTGATTTCTTGACTGCTGCTTCCATGGCTGTTGATTGTGGATCCAAGTGAAATGAAATCCTTGACAACTTCAATCTTTTCTCCGTTTATCATGATGTTGCTCATTGGTTCAGTTGTGAGGATTTTAGTTTTCTTTATGCCGAGGTGCAATCCATACTGAAGGCTGTGGTCTTTGATTTTCATTAGAAAGTGCTTCAAGTCCTCTTCACTTTCAGCAAGCAAGGTTGTGTCATCTGCTTAAAAAAAGATGTTATTGAGTCTTCCTCCAATCCTGATGCCCCGTTCTTCTTCACATAGTCCAGCTTCTCTTCTCATATTATTTGCTCAGCATACAGATTGAATAGGTATGGTGAAATAATATAACCCTGACGCACACCTTTCCTGACTTTAAACCAGTCAGTATCCCCTTGTTCTGTCCAAACAACTGCCTCTTGATCTATGTAAAGGTTCCTCATGACCACAATTAAGTATTCCGGAATTCCCATTCTTTGCAATGTTATCCATAAATTTGTTATGATCCACAAGTCGAATACCTTTGCATAGTCAATAAAACGCAGGTAAACATCTTCTGGGATTCTCTGCTTTCAACCAGGATCCATCTGACATCAGCAATGATATTCCTGGTTCCACATCCTCTTCTGAAACCAGCCTGAATTTCTGGCAGTTCCTTGTTGATATACTGCCGCAGCCGTTTTTGAATGATCTTCAGGAAAATTTTGCTTGCGTGTGATACTAATGATATTGTTCTATAATTTCCACATTCAGTTGGACCACCTTTCTTGGGAATAGGCATAAATATGGATCTCTTCCTGTCAGTTGACCAGGAAGCCGTCTTCCACATTTCTTGGCATAGATGAGTAAGCACCTCCAGCGCTTCATTTGTTTGTTGAAACATCTCAGTTGATATTCCATCAATTCCTGGAGCTTTGTTTTTCACCAATGCCTTCAGAGCAGCTTGGACTTCTTCCTTCAGTACCATCGGTTCCTGATAATATGCTACCTCTTGAAATGGTTGAACACTGACCAATTCTGTGTATTCCTTCCATCTTCTTTTGATGCTTCCAGTGTCATTTAATATTTTCCCCATAGAATCCTTCACCATTGCAACTAGAGGCTAGAAATTTTTCTTTAATTCTTTCAGCTTGAGAAACACTGAGCGTGTTCTTCCCTTTTGGTTTTCCATTTCTAGCTCTTTGCATATGTCATTATATTACTTCATCTTCTCTAGCTGCCCTTTGAAGTCTTCTGTTTAGTTCTTTCACTTCATCAATTCTTCCTTTTGCTTTAGCTGATCGATGTTTGACAGCAAACTTCAGAGTCTCCTCTGACATCCATCTTGGTCTTTTCTTTCCTGTCTTTTCAATAACCTCTTGCTTTCTTCGTGGATGATGTCCTTGATGTCATTCCGCAACTTGTCCGGTCTTCGGTCACCAGTGTTCAATGCATAAAATCTATTATTCAGATGGTCTTTAAATTCAGGTGGGATATACTCAAGGTCATATTTTGGCTCTTGTGTACATGCTCTGATTTACTTCAGTTTCAGCTTAAACTTGCATATGAGTAATTGATAGCCTGTTTCACAGTTGGTCCCTGGCCTTGTTTAACTGATAATATTGAGCTTTTCCATGGTCTCTTTCCACAGATGTAGTCAACTGCATTTCTGTGTGTTCCATCTGATGAGGTCCATGTGTATAGTCACCGTTCATGTTGGTGAAAGAAGGTATTTGCAATGAAGAAGTCGTTGGTATTGCAAAATTCTATCATTCAATATCTGGCATTGTTTCTATTACTAAGGGCATATTTTCCAACTACTGATCCTTCTTCTTTGTTTCCAACTTTCACATTCCAATTACCCATAATTATCAATGCGTCTTGATTGCATGTTCGATCAATTTCAGATTGCGGCAGCTGAAAAAAATCTTCTATTTCTTCATATTTGGCCCTAGTGGTTGGTGTGTAAATTTGAATAATAGTCATATTAGCTGTTCTTCCTTGTAGGTGTGTGGATATTATTCTATCACCGATAGCATTGTACTTCAGGATACCCAGTAAACTCAGTGCTGTCGAGTTGATTCTGGCTCATAGTGAACCTATAGGAGAGATCTTGAAATGTTCTTTTTGATGATGAATGCAACACCATTCCTCTTCAAGCTGTCATTCCCAGCATAGTAGATTATATGATTGTCCTATTCAGAATGGCCAATACCAGTCCATTTCAGCTCACTAATGCCTAGGATTTCGATATTTATGCATTACATTTCATTTCTGATGATTTCTAATTTTCCTAGATTCATACTTCCGACATTCCAGGTTCTGATTATTAATGGATGTTTGCAGCTGTTCCTTCTCATTTTGAGTCGTGCCACATCAGCAAATGAAGGTCCTGAAAGCTTTCCTCCATCCACGTCATTAAGGTGTACTCTACTTTGAGGAGGCAGCTCTTCCCCAGTCATCTTTTAAGTCCCTTCCAATCTGGTGGGCTCATCTTCCAGCACTATATGGGACAATGTTCTGCTGCTATTCATAAGATTTTCACTGGCTAAAGCTTTTCAGAAGTAGACTCCCAGATCCTTTTTCCTATTCTTAGTCTGGAAACTCAGCTGAAACCTGTCCTCCATGGGTGACCCTGCTGGTATCTGAATACTGATGGCATAGCTTCTAGCTTCACAGCAACACGCAAGCCCCCACAGTATGACAAACTGACAGGCACACTAATTTACCTTAGTCATTACAGAAATGTTAATCAAAACCACAGTGAGATACCACTTCACTCATGCTAGAATGTTATTATAAAAAATATGGAAAGGAATAAGTGTTGGAAAATATTACCACATGACATAGTAATTTGACCCTTAGGTATACACCCAAAATATTTAAAAACAGTTACTAAAAGATCGATAGATGTACACCAACTTTCACTATATTTTTATTTACAACAGCCAGGAGTGGAACCATTCCAAAGGCCCATCAATAGATAAATGGATAAGCATGTGATAAACCAAAAAAAAAAAAAAAAACCTGTTGCCATCGAGTCGATTCCAACACATAGTGACCCTATAGGACAGAGTAGAACTGCCCCATAGAGTTTCCAAGGAGTGCCTGGTGGATCTGAACTGCCGACCTTTTGGTTAACACCCATAGCTCTTAACCACTATGCACAATGGTTTCCCATAATGTGATAAAAAAAAAATACAATTCAGCTATAAAAATACAGGAAGTTTTGATACATACTATGGCGTGGACTAAGTTTGAAAACATTATGATATGTGAAATAAATCAGACTCAAAAGGACAAATACTGTATGCTTCTGCTTATTTGAAATATCTAGAAAAGCAAATGAATAGAAACAAAAGTTTATTGCTGTTTACTAGGGGAGGGGATAATAAGGGAAAGTATAACTGCTTAAGAAGTACTAAGTTTCTGTTTTAAGTGATAAAATCTTTGAAAATGGATAAGAGCGATGGTTGTACAGAATGATGAATATGATTAATGCCACTGAATTGTACACCTAAGACTGATTGGAACAGCTAAATTTTTTGTGATATATGCTTTGCCACATTTTTAAAAAGATGCAAGAAAATCTCTTTGAAGAGCAAGATTTATACTGAAGGCATGTGGGCTAGGTAAGATTGCAAAGTGAGTGGTTGCTCCTACTTAAACCCAGCAAATAACGCACTGACAATGAATAAAAACAAACACAGACTGAGATCTCAGAACTCCAGACAGCAGCTGAGGTATAGGAGAGTCAAGGTGAGTCCAGAAACATGGAAGAGAAGGAGGAGCAGCACAGAAGCTGGGAAAACCTATACGCTAGCATCTGGAGCACTTGCTCACAGTGACCATTTTGGGATGGAGTGGGGCAACAACCTGAAAAAAAAATATGGAACAGCAGCTAAACTGAGGAAGCTGTATCCTGATTTCAAAAGTATGCAAATTAGCAGTGAGAATAGTGGGCTGCACACTTGGGTGGGTGGGGAGGGAGACCTGGCACTGTGAGAGAGTGCTGGTGAATCTCTCTGAGATCCGAGAAAGATGGGCACTAGGATCGAGAGAAGCTGAAAAAGCACCAGGAGGAGGAGGGTGCTACTGAGGGGCAACAGAGGGAAACAGCTGGCTCCCCGCCCACAGAGATATATCATGGGGGATCCTATGCAGGGGAACCCATAAAAAAGTGATCCTTACCTTTGCCATGGGAACTCCTAATACTGCAGCTATGTCAGTGTTGGTGGTCAGCTAAAATCGTCCATACATGCATACTGAACTCCAGAGGCCGAGCACCCAGAACTTCTAAATCAGTGCTAAAAACAAAAACAAACAAACAAAAAACATAAGGATAAGTTTGCCCTTTATGGTTCTCAGTAGAATGTAGTGGACGTATATCAACTAAGCAGAACCAGAAAAATTTCAATGAAAATCGGAAAACAGAATTTAAGCTATTAAAAAAAAGATATCAAAACAATGAAAGTTCAACAAATAATCATAAAACACACAAAATCACAAGAGAAGGACAAATCAAAAGGAAAACATGAAGAAAAAGAAATTTCTCCTAAGGAGGCCAGGTTAATGCAAAAAATAGAAAATTTTCAGACAATAGTGTTAGATATTTAAAAAAAAAAAAAAAAGCAAAAACCACACTGAAAACAAAATAACAGAGATCAGGAAACAAACGGAGAAGCAAAATTAAAGACTCAACAAGGAAATTGAAAACATTAAAAAAAAAAAGAGGTACTAGAACTGAATAAAGCATCTGAATTAGAAAAAGCAAGAGAAACACTCAACAATAGAGTTGAACAGACAGAAGATAGACTACGTAACTAGAAGACAGAGTAACTGAACTTACGAAATCTCAAGAAAAAGAACAAAGAAATGTGAACAAACCAAATGGAAATATGTGATTCAATTAAGAAATCTAATATTAGAATTATTGGAATTTCAGAGCATGACAACAATAAAAGCATAGAAGGAATTTTCCAAGAGATAATCATTGAGAATTTACCAAAACTGCACACAGAACCAAGGTTGCAAATACAGGAAGCTACACAAAGCCCAATTAGACGAAACACAAAGAGATTAGACAAAACACAAAAAGATCAACTCCACACCACAGTCTAATAAAATTTCCCAAAACCAGAAACAAGGAAAGAATTTTGAAAGCAGTAAGGGAAAACACAAAATATAACATGCCAAGTGTCCCTCGTAAGAATCAGCCTGGATTCTTATACAATATTGAAAGAAAACTATTATTAGCCAAAAATTCTTTACCCAGAAAGTCGTCATTCAAAATTGAGGGGGGATATCTAGGCATTCCAAAATAGACAGAAGCTGTGGGAATTTGTCACTACCAGAGCAGCTCTGCAAATACTACACAAGGGAGTGCTCCAAATGGAAAGGGAAGAACATTAAACAAATACTTTGATCTATACATGGAGAAAAATAAAAGAGAGAGAAGAGAGAGATCTTCAAAAAATGTAACAACACAAGCAATAGTAAGAACAACATAGTGATATTTTCCGGGAATAAACTTGATAATATGATTCCACAAACATACAAAATCAACAGCTTAAGAAATAGGCACAAAGAAAATCTATCAGATATAGGATGTTCAGTGATATTAATGGAGACTCATCAACAGAAACGGAGGAGAGGGGAGCATGTCAGGAATATATTTAATATGTTAAGGTTGTACGTTATCTGTAGTTCATATGTTAAACGTTGTTGAAATTGTAAGTTGTGTAATGGAATATGTGTGGTAACCACTCAGAACTAACCAAGAAAAAAATATGCAGACAAAATGAGAGAAGAAAGCAAAAAGGCTTATCACAAGAAAACAGGCAAATACATACAGCAGAAAAATGAGAACAAACAAAACAAAGAAGATACAAAACAGTGAAAAACAAATAGCAAAATCAATGAGGTTGAAACTTCGTTTGCAGTAATAACTGAATAATCTAAATGTAAATGATCTAAACTCCCCATGTAAAAGACAGAGTAGCAGAATGGATTAAAAAAAAAAAAAAGATCTATTATTTTGTTGTCTACAAGAAACACACCTTGGACACAAAAAGACTGGAAATGAAAGCGTGGGAAAAAAGTATTCCATGCAACTAATAAACGAAAATGATCAAGGGTGGCAATACTAACATCAGATTAATTAGACTTTAAATAAATATCTATTACAAGAGATCAAAAAAAATTACATAATAATAAAATGTTCAATCCAGCCAGAAGACATAACAATTAGAAATATATATGCGCCTAACAACGATGCTCCAAAATATATGAAACAGATACTAATATGAAAGGAGAAATAGATGACTCTACAATAATAGTAGGTGACTTCAACACACTGCTTTCAATTCTAGACAGAACATTTAAAAAGAAGATCAATAAGGACATAAAATAAAACCATAAGCCAATCTGACTTAGTGGACATTTATAGAACACTCCATCCATCAACAGAACAATACACATTTTTCTCCAGTGTGCATAGATCTTTTTCCAGATTAGACTATACGCTAGGACACAAAACAAGTCTCAACAAATTTAGAAAGACTGAAATTATACAAAGCATCTTCATGGGCCATAATGATATGAATCTAGAAATCAACAACAGGAAAAAAAAATTGAATACATCAAAACAAAATAATACACTACTAAGAAAATATTGGGTCATAGATGAAATCAAAAGTTAAATTAAAAAAATTCTTAAAATCAAATAAGGATGAAAACACAACATACCAAAATATTTGGAATACAGCAAAACCATTACTCGGGGAGAAATTAATTACAATAAATGTCTACATTAAAAAATACAGAAGATCCAAAATTGATAACTTAAACTGACAACTTGAACAAAATAGAAAAGAAAGGATAAAAGAAGCCAAATGCTACCAGAAAAAAGGAAATAATAAAGCATCAGGGCAGAAATAAAAATAGAAAATAGAGATCAATAGAAAAATCAATAAAACTAGAAGTTGTTTTTTTGAAAGGACCAATAAAATAGACAGTGGCTAGACTGACAAAAGAAAAAAATGACAAGAGGCAAATAACCAAACTAGGAAATGAAGCTGGAGACATTAAAACCAATCCAATGAAAATAAGGAGGATTATAACAGATTACTATGAAAAATTGTACTTCAACAAAGTTGAAAACCTAGATGGAATGGACAAATTCCTAGAAACACCAAATACCTAAACTAACACAAACAGATATAGAAAGTCTAAATGGACTCATTACAAAAGAAGAGATTGAAGATGTCATCAAAAATACTAACAATAACAACAATTGCAGGACCAGATGGCTATACTAGGGAATTCTACCAAACATTCAGAGAAGAGATGACACCAGTTCTACTCAATCTCTTCAAAAACATAGAAGAGAAAGGAATAGTACTAAGCCCTTTCTATGTTGCCAACATAACCCTGATGCTTAAACCAGGCAAAAACAACACAAAAAAAGAAAATTACTGACCCATATCCCTCAAAAACAGAGACAAAAATTTTCAACAAAATTCCAGGGCATATATGCAAAATCAACAGCCAATATTATACTCAGTGGAGAAAGGCTGAGAGCCTTCCCTCTGAGAACAGGAATGAGGCAAGGATGCCCATTATCACCACTCTTATTCAACATTGTCCTAGAAGTCCTAGCCAGAGCAATAAGGCAAAAAAAGAGAAATAAAAGGCATTCAAATTGGAAAGGAAGAAGTAAAACTATCTCTATTTGTAGATGACATGATCTTATATATAGAAGACACAAAAGATTCCACAAGAAAATTGCTGAAACTAATAGAATAATTCAGCAGCGCTGTAGAGTACAAGATCAATGCACAAAAATAAGTTGGGTTCCTTTACACTAACAAAGAGTATTACGGAAATCAAGAAAACAATATTATTTACAATTGCACCCAAAATGATGAAATACCTAGGAGTTAACCTAACCGGGGACATAAAAGACATACAATAAAATTATAAAACATCACTACAAGAGACTAAAAGTGACCTAGAAAAATGAAAAGACATCACATGCTCATGGATTGGAAGACTTAATAGAGTGAAAATATCTGTTCTACTTAAAGCAATCTGCAGATAAAATGCAATCCTTATACAAATTCCAACAACATTCTTTATTGAAATGGAAAAACAACAACAACAACTTGATATGGAAAGGAAAGAAACCCTGAGTAACCAAAGCAATATTGAAGAAAAGAACAAAGTACGACGTCTCACACTCCTTGATATCAAAATATACTATCCAGCCACAGTAATCAAAGCAGCCTGATATTTGTCCAGTGATGGACACGTAAACCAAAGGAATAGTATTGAGAAATCAGAATTAAACTCAGCCATCTACGGCCAACAGATTTTCAACAAGGGGTCAAATTTCATCCTATGAGGGGAAAAAAAAAGTCTCTTTAATAAATGGTGCTTGAAAAACAGGATATACACTTGCAGAAAAATGAAACAGGGCCATACTTCACACCTAGACACAAATTAACACCAAATAGATCAAAGACCTAAATGTAAAACCTAACGCTATAAAATTCCTGGAAGAAAACATAGGTAGAAACCTATGAGACCTTATCTTTTGCAAAAATAGAATAACAAACATAACAACAAATGCAAGAATGAATAGAAGACAAAGTAGATAATTGGGACCTCATAAAAATTAAAAACTTATGCTCATCAAAAGAGTAAAAAGAATCTACTCATTGGGAAAAAAATTTTGAAAATAACAATTACAAATGAGCAAATGACATGAACAGTACTTTGAGCAAAGAAGACATCCAAGCAGCCAACAAACACATGGAAAGATACAATCATTAGTTGTTAAAACAAACAAACCCGTTGCCTTTGAGATAATTCCAACTATATTACATAAAAACAAAGAGATATTACCACACTCCCAGCTAAAATGGCACTGAAAAAAAAAAAAAAACAGATAACAACGAATGTTGGTGGAGATGTGGGGAGATTAGAACCCTCATCAATTGCTGGTAGGAATGTAAAAGGATACAACCACTATCAAAAATGATATGGTGTGTCCTCAAAAAACTAGAAATAGAACTACACTATGGCCCAGCAATCCTACTGCTAGGGATATTCTCTAGAGATGTAAAAATAGTGACACAAAAAGATACATGCACTCCTACATGCATTACAGCTTTATTCACAATACCAAAAAATGGAAACAACCGAAGTGCCCATCAGTGGGTGAAAGGATATGCAAATTGTGTTACTACATACGATGAAATAATACTCAACCATAAAGAACAATGATGAGTCTGAGAAACATAATATAGGTGGATCTGAAGAGAATAATGCTAAGTGAAATAAGTTGAGCACATAAGAAGAAATATTGTATAAGTCCTCTTTTATAATACAAAAACAAATATAACGAGACCAATGTTCAATGGTGGTTACCAGGGAGAGGAATGAAGATAGGGGAAAGCACACTCTAGGCTGTAGATACTTGTTATTTTTGGTGATGGGAAAAGTGACACTGAATATGGGTGTAATGAACACATCATGACCGAAGTAAATGATGCCACTGAGAAACGCTCATGAGAAAAGCCTGACTGTACCAAAGAATTTGACATTTATAAGATGGTAATTTATAAATTCAACAAAGAACAAAAAATGAGTCTAGGATCACATAATGATGGGTATAGACATGTATGTATATAGGTAGGTACAGGTGTATACATATGCAAGAACAGATAGAAGTATCTACATGTAGGTACAAATACAGATATGTACAGGCAGACATGTATATTCATTGAAGGCACAACTAAGATACTCCTCAGACGTAACCAAACACCTTCCAAGATCGGTTTTCTGGATTTGAAGGCTTAGGACTATAGTCTTATGGGACACATCAGTCAATTGGCATAATACAGCTCATGAAGTTCATGTTCTGCATCCTAGTGAAGTTAGTAGTGTCTGTGGCCTTAAAAGCTTGTAAGCAGCCATCTAAGATACAACTATTGGTCTCTACTTGTTTCATTAGAAGCAAAGAGTAAGAAGGTACCTAAAATCACAGAGAAGAAACAAGTCTACAAGGCTGATAGCCTACATAAAGCAAGACCTCATCTACCCTGATACCAGAAGAACTAGATGGTGCCCAGCTACCACCGCTGACTGATCTGACTGGGGGTACAATAGGTGATCCTGGTTAGAACTGGAGACAACTCAGACCATACTCAAGTTCTTAAAAATGACTAGGCTAACTGGACCACTGAGATCAGGGGTCTCCCCGAGACTATTGCACTGAGACCCGCTTTAAATCTTGAACCAAAACTATCCCGAGATCACCTTTTTAACAAAAAAGAAGAGCGACACACAAAACAAAGGATATTTCTCATTAGATTGGTGCTCGGCTAAAAAATATCTGTATACCTCCGAAACGTCAACATCTAATTCAAAGCAGAGATGAGAAAATGAGGGGGCAGGGAAACTAGAATATTGGAAATGGAGCAACCAGAACACAATTAATCAGAATATTGTCACAGTGTGAAAAATGCAACTAATGTCATCAATCAATTTGTGCAGAAACTGTCAAAGTGGAACGAAAAACACAATATTATTTTAAAATATGATCAATACTGATAAAAATTAGTGTGTGATTATATGATTATGTCACTCTGGATGATGCAGACAGGAAACAGCAATTGTACTGCAGACTCAGACTGGAGTGAAACTGGAAGATTTATGAAGTTCCTTGAATTTTTATATGAACCTTGAAGGATTAGATGGGTTTAAGTAGGCCCTAGAACAATTTACAGAAAAAGAAAAAAAGTGAATGACCAATGATCGTATGGAAAAACCTTAAAGTTAACTAATAACTAAAGGCTATGACAATTTAAAATACGGTGCAATTTTTCACCCAGCAAATTTGCATACTTTAAAGAAATGATAATGAGGAGCCAGGGAATCAAGCACACTCAAGTGCCATTAGCAAAAGCATAAATAGTTACAAAACTTCATGCAGATAAATTGGGAAGTACTTAGCAATATTTTATTTACATTTTTTTCTTGTTATCTAATTTCTGAAATTCTACATTCAGCAAATACTCTTAGAAGTGTATAAATATATTGCTACATGTTTTTCCTCAACAATATTTTTAATTGCAATAACAAGGACAACAACAACAAAAAAGTTAATTATTCTCCAAACAAACCAAAACCCATTGCTGTCAAGTCACTTGTGACCCACAGGGATGCTATAGGACAGAGTAGAACTGCCCCATAATGTTCCCTAGGCTGTAATCCTTACAGAAGCAGACTGCCACATCTTTCTCCCTAGGAGTGGGTGGTGGGTTTCGACTACCGACCATTCAATTCACAGCCCAGCGCTCAACCACAGCACCATTTGGGCTCTGTATCCTTCAACTGAAAAACCCTGAAAACCAAACCCAATGCCATCGATTCAATTCTGACTCATAGTGACCCTGTAGGATAGAGTTGAATTGCCCCATAAAGTGTCCAAGGCTGTAATCTTTAAGGAAGCTGACTGCCACATCTTTCTCCAGCAGAGTTGCTGGTGAGTTTGAACTGCTGACCTTTCGGTTAGCAGCTAAGCACTTAACACTTCATCACCAGGACTCCTTATCCTTCAACAGACCCATACCCATTGCTGTTGAGTCGATTCTGACTCACAAAGGTATGGTTAAATTACTGTTTCACCATAGAGCAGAATGCTTTTAAAAGAATGCACAGAAATTTGTTTTGGGTTCTCTAGAGGATCAAAACCAGTGACAGAGATAGAGATAAATATATCTAGATATTTGTATCAATCTCTCTATCATCTATTTACCTGTTTATCTATTTATCTATCTAGAGAGAGAGATTTACTTTACGAGACTGCCTCATGCAATTGTGGGGGTGAAGGGTGCAAAAACTCCATAGGTCCAGCACAGGACAGAGACCGCAAGCTTACATCACAAGATTCATCAGTCAGGTTCTCGAAGACTGCAGGATTGACAGAGAGAGAGACAAAGAGAAAGAGAGAGAGCAAAGTAAGCTCGCCCCAATATCCATTTATATTCTGGAGGCAGACCACACCTTCATGGAAACTGTCCCTTTAACTGATTGGCTGATCACTTCAGATCACACCATGGAAGGTGATCAGATTACATTACATTAGATTACATTACATTATGGAACGGGAACCAGTGCAGTGTCTGGCCAAACCAGTGAGAATCACAGCCTACTCAAGATGACTCATAAAATCGACATGGGATGTTTAGTACCGTTTTTTTTCCTGAATCATGTTATATTGAATGAAAGAAAAATTACAATCATAAATATAACAAAAGCTTACATTTTAAAATGCTTACTATATGCTAGCATTTGTGCAAAATGCTTTGTATGTATTATTTAACTTATTATACCAAATTTATGAGATGGATATTATATAATTATTTTCATTGTTGCATACACTAAAGTGGTCATGACATTTGCCCAAACACACACTTTATATTCAGAGAATAGAGAATCAACCTAGATGTTCCTGGCTCTTGGGGCCAAGTTCTTCACCCAAAATATTAACAGTAGTTAATTCTAGGTAGAGGGGTGGGAAGGAGATATTAAAATTTTATAGTGATTTACTGTATTTTTATGCAAATAATATGCACCTTTTTTTTTTTTGCCAACTGTGTCCTCCCCCCAAGAGGTATTTTCATAAATGTCACTATGTCAATTTGGTTTTTACATATAAAAAAATTAGCACAGCATACTTACAAAAATACCTCATGGGGGAAGGCATGGTTGGCAAACAAATGTAGAAGGCCCACGTTATTTGCATAAAAATAAGGTACGTTTTCTTTACTAAACAGGAATTGTCTTTGGATGACAAAAAAGAATAGGCAAGTAGATTTATATGAGATAATAAAGTATAAACAAAGAATGGTTTCAGAAAATTTTTATTAATCCTTCTGTGAGAATTCATTTTTCTCCAAATAATACATAAGAAATTAAAATGAGAGAGGACTACCTCCTCATGCAATGAGAAACCTGTTCTTTTAGCTTTTATGTTTCTACCAGTTGTTAAACAGCCTGTGTACTCTGTGGGAAGCTTAAAAAAGTGATGTGACGTTATAAACAATTGGAGTTATCTCTTCCATGTCATTAAGCAATAGGTAGATGATTCTTTTTTCATTTTTCTGCCACTACATTTTATAGAACTTGAATATTTTAAAGAAAGGAAACTGTCATTAGAAGTAATTTTACACTTTTATTCCCAGTTCAGTCATTTAAGCTAAGCTGACACTAAAAAATTGCTTTCTTTATTGTTGATATTTTCTAGCACAGCAAATTAATGTCTCAGCATACATTTTTAAATGAATAATTACATTGAAACTGTATATAAATTCTAATGATGTGAAATGTTTTGAGACAGTTTCTAAAGGCAAAGACTGCTATATATTCTTAATCTTTTGAAGACAATGTCATTGGAGAATATTACTGGATTGCATTTAAACTTTCTCTGCAAAATGTCCCGTGACCACTTTACTGAGTTTTTTTGCTGTGAGTTCAGTTTTGAGATTCACACTCTTTCATGCCTCTATACCTTGCCCTCCCTGCAGTATTCAGTTCCTTTAGTATATGTTCTGACATGTGGGCGAATCGCTTGGTCTTTCAATGGGAAACTGTATGATTATATTTAACTCCTTTATTCAATTCACATATTTCCTACTAAGTCTCTGAATGCTGTATTGCTATTAATGATCTTTATTTTTAATTTAGGCTCAAAATTAAAATTTTGGATTATCATCTCCATTTAATGTTCCAACAAAATATTTTCTTATGTTTCACCAGTGACAAATTTGAGAGAAACTAACAAGATACACCTTCCCTCAGGCCCTGTCACACATGAGTGTGGAAGAGAACTAAGCCTTCCAGACAATGAAGTTTCCTCAGTCTAACACTTTTTTTTTTATCTGTTATTTCCAACTGTCTCTCAAATCTTCTTATTCAATGCCAAACACTGATAAGCTCTTGACAAATTTGTTTTGGGAGAGATAATGGATCTGAGAGATATAAAACCTAGTGCTGCAGAGTTGATTCCAGCACACAATTATGCTTATAGGACAGAGTAGAACTCCCCCGTAGGGTTTCCAAGGCCGTTACATAAGCAGACTGGCACATCTTTCTCCCAAGAAGCCACTGGTGGGCTCATACTTCTGACCTTTCCATTAGCGGCCAAATGCTTTAACCACTGAACCACCAGGACTCCTAAGAGATAAAAAAAAAAAAAAAAATCATTCTCTGCATTGCACGTTTTAATTTTACTTTTGCAGGGAAAATATAAAATAATATTACATCTCAGAAAGTTCTCGTCCACTCCTACGTCTCAGGCAACATTGTAAATATAAGGCGAATGGCATAAGGGCAGAGATTGAATGAACCAACACACTGTAAACCTGATTATCCTCCAAAAAATGTAAAAGCATGTCTTTCTTTCTCTTTGTGTTTTCCTATCTTCCAAATTAAGGAGCCCTGGAGATGCAATGATTAAACACTCAGCTGCTAACCGAAAAGTTGGCCATTCAAACTCCGTGGAAGGCAGTCCTGCTGATCTGCTTCTGTAGAGATGACAGCCAAGACACCTCATGAGGCAGTTCTACTCTGTCGTATGGGGTCACTATGAGTCAAACATCAACTCGACGGCACCCAACAACAACAACGACAGCCATCTCACAAATTAGACTACGATTTTCATTAAAATCAAATAGGCTCATCTATTTCTATCCTATAGTGTTCCTCTGACCACTTCAAATTTTCTCCTTTGCAATTAAGCTTAATATTGGAACACAGCCATAGAAAGAAGTATTGATATCTTACATTGAACTATATTCTCCAGATCCCGTTAATTGTTTCTCAATTATTCAAGTGAAACCTTTAGTAAGACTGCAATGTAATGTGTCTGCGGAGAGATCCAAATCACCCTGCAGCCAAATACTCATACCAGATTTTCCAGGTTTTGTTATTAATACTGAATCACTGAAACTACTCCCTGAATTTGTGTGAGGGTACTTTTGTAGGATATTTTGCTGTAAATCAGAATAAAACAAAAAAAACTAGACCCGTTGACTTTGAGTCTATTCTGACTCATGGAAACCCTATAGGGCAGAGTAGAACTGCCCCGTAGGATTTCCAAAGAGCAGCTGACGGATTTAAATTGTTGATCTTTGGTTAGCAGCTGAGCTCTTAACCACTGTACCACCAGGGCTCCATAAATCAGAATAGCTGGACAATATCCATTTTCCACAATTAAAAACATGGTTTAAATAATATTAGAACAACAATAAGAAAAAATAATCAAAGAAGAACTTACAAATGTTTCGACTGCTTTTGGGATCCTGAATTTAAAGGTATTTACTTTCTTTTTTTTTAAAAAATAACATCTCAAAACATGAATGTATGATAATGTTAACATGTAGGGTATCATTGTGTGGCATAACTGCTTATATTTTTGCTCTTTGATATTTCCTCTACATTTTTTACTTATAGGCCATAGTATTTATCCCAAGCCTCAATTCTTAGTTGAAACTAAATAGACATAGCTTGTTTTATTGTGCATCACTCTTCATTGAACTTTGCAGGTATTGTGTTTCCTACAAATTGAAGGTTTGTGGCAACCCTGGGTCTAGAAAATCTATCGACGCCATTTCTCCAATAGCATGTGCTTGCTTAATGTCTCTGTGTCACATTTTGGTAATTCCTGCAATATTTCAAACTTTTTTCATTATTATTATATCTGTTATGGTAAACTGTGATCAGTGATCTTTGATGTTATTATTGTAATTTGGGGACACCCTTATACAATGACAAACTTTATGAATAAATGTTGTGTGTCTTCTGACTGCTACACTGACCAGCTGTTCCGCATCTCTCCCCCTCTTCTCGGGGCTCCCTATTCCCCGAGACAGGACAATATTGAAATTAGGCTGATTAATAACCCTACAATGGCCTCTAAGTGTTCAAGTGAAAGGAAGGGTCACATGTCTCTCACTTTATATCAAAAACTAGAAATGGTTAAGCTTGGTAAGGAAGGCATGTCAAAAGCCAAGATAGGCCCAAAGCCAGCCCTCTTGCTCTAAACAGTTAGCTAAGTCGTGAATGCAAAGGAAAAGTTCTTGAAGGAAATTGAAAGTGCTATTCCAGTGAACACACAATTGATAAGAAAGCAAAATGGCCTCTTTGCTGATATGGAGAAAGTTTTAATGATTTGGATAGAAGATCCAACCAGCCACAACATGCAATTAAGCCAAGGCCTAATCCAGAGAATGACCCTAACTCTCTTCCATTCTCTGAAGGCTGAGAGAGGTGAGGAAGGTGCAGAAGAAATGTTTGAAGGTAGCAGAGGTTTGTTCATGAGGTTTAAGAAAAGAAGCCATCTCCATAACATAAAAGTGCAGGAGGCTGAATGAGGACAAGATTTTTGTGTTTGTGAATCCCAAGACTGAACTAAATATTAACAAATCCAGCAAAGCTTTGAATGGTATAAAGTACATTATTCAACCACCCATTCAGAACGAGAGAAGGCTTCATTTTTCTCGATCCACATACAGGACTTGGTAACCACCTGCAAGCTGAGTTGGAAGTAAGTTTGCATCATAATAAGATTAAAATCTGAATTGCGTCACATCAGTATGGAAGTATTAGGAAAGTTTTATTGATGGTACTTTGGAGCCGTAAGTATGCCTGTCTGTCGTTCTATATTTGTTGTTTACATGTCATAGTACATAAAATGAAAGGTAAAAATATTTGAATTTTGAAAATAAGAATGAGCTTTTGAAAATAAGGACAAGCTTTCTAGGAATATTAGCTATTATATTATCCTTAAGAAATGAAATAATTAAGAACCAACCACTCCAATCTCAAGGGCCACTGTGTGAATTCCTATTGCATAATGTAACCATGTTAAAATTGTGGAAGAAAGCAACAGAGATTTTTAGTGGGCAAAGGTTTAATGTGTAATAATGCAAAAGCTACCCTTTAACTTTTTGCTGATCTATTGGAACAGAAAGATAAACGTCTCTGTGATTTGTAACACCGGGCACAGACATTGAATAACATCTCGAGACACTGAAGCTGAGTAAAAACTCCAGGTTTCATTTGGTGCCTTTTTTCCCTCCTTCGAGAAAAGGGAAACTTAAATTTTCTTCAAATTAAGGATTTCCTGATCAAAATAAAAGAAATAAAGAACTTTTTGGATGGGCCTACTGAGGTATTTTTTAGAGGTTGTGGTTGACATAGACACAAGCCAATTCCTGAGTGGAAGAAATGCCAAAGTACCAGCAAATATGTGGTAAAAACAATGTCAAAGCATGGAAACAATGAGCCACAATCCAAGTAATTCAGACTGTGAAAGTAGATCTTGTAATGCACCCAGCAGAGAAAAAATAGGAAGGCAGAGAACATTTTATCAGGAGGCCAGGGGACTTTGTAACTATTGCTGTCATTTATAGGTGCTTTGAACAGCAACAATGCACTAAATGGTATAAAAAACAATTAGCTCATTCCCACTTGGAACCCAATTAGAAACAGCAAGGAGGTCTCCTCAGAATACTTAAGAAAGGGAGGAAGGGACAAAAGGAGGAAAGGAGGAAGGGAGGGAGGGAGGGAGGGAGGGAGGAAGAAACCTCCCTATTTAGGTCATTTTCAAAAGAGCCTTGGCTCTTAGAAAACTTTCTGAAATATATTTGAAGTGGAACTAGGGGTGAACAATCTAGTGATTCAGGAAGAACTAATTTCATATTATATATAATTATATATAATAGATAATAATAAATAAATATATAAAACATAATTATGTATGTGTATGTATACATTTGGAAAAGTAAAGGCTGAAGACATTATAAAGACAGCATCCAGCATTGAAAAAGGAAATGGTATAATACCACCACATAACACCATATTTGACACAAGAATTCAGTAAAGATACTCATTGTGTTACAGAGTAACAAATTGTGGGATGGGGAATCTAAAACATCAAAATCAACTATTTTACCCTTGTATGAGTTCTTCATACATATGCCCCAAGATATTTCTAGAAATTTATTAACACCCATTCTTTCTATTGGAGTGTTTTGGAAAAAAAAATTAATTTTTGATATGTTGATAAGAACAAAATTAGAGGTTGAATTGAATAAAAATTAATTGCTAAAACCTTTATTTTCTTTTCCCCCTTTAAAGTTAGCATTACTGTTTCTCTGGGTAACATTTAAAAATGGATGTATATGCCCCTTAGAATTTCTCCATGATTTCTACTTCAACCAATGCAAGGAACATTTTTGCTGCTGTTTTTATCCCACAGGGGAACGATTTATAAAGTAGAAGTTCAAAAGATTTTTTTCTTAACTAAGACAAGAATGCATTATTTTGGAGAAAATGTTGCCGATCTATCTCTAAAATGATTGCCATTTTGTCACAGACATCCAAGATGCAGTCTCCTCTCTTCAGTTTCTCTTAAAGTTATAAAGAATGTGTCAGTAAGTAGGAGCTGTATGCTTCTGAAGCATGGATGTCAATATCTGTCGAGTTTGAGTGACGATGATCACTATTAGACGGCACTCCTGAGATTGTTGAAAACTCTACACGTTCATCAAACAAGATGAGTAATGGTTTACCATAAATCGTGTTAATATGATTAATTGCACTTCTCTAGTACTTACTGTTTAAACAGTACAAATATTTGTTAAACAGTGATTTCTTTTTAAAGCAAGATTCTTACTAGTGTAAATAGGTTGTTCTGTTTTTATATATAATTGTATATATGAATTTATATAAATATATCTATACTTTACCTGTGTAAAATTCAAAAATTAGACATATTTTGAAGTAAAATGGATGCACTTTCCTTTTATTAAAACCCTAATGAATATAACAAAACTTTTTGACATGGAATAAAGTCTAAAACAGTATGAAAACTTGGGAGAATAGTATGTAGATCTACGAATGTGTGACAATCATACTCAAGGACTTATAGAGTACTAAAATGAAACTCGAGTTTACAATAAGGATAGAAGTCAAAAGACATTTTGGGAGCTTCACAGAAAAAGTAAATATATGAATAAAATAATGGTTAGCTTTTTTTTTTTTTAATTCTGGCAATTGTTGTTGTTAGGTGCCATCGAGTCGGTTCCAACTCATACTGACCCTATGCACAACAGAACAAAACACTGCCCAGTCCTGTGCCATCCTTACAATTGTTGTTATGCTTGAGCTCATTCTTGCAGCCACTGTGTCAGTCCACCTCTTTGAGGGTCTTCCTCTTTTCTGCTGACCCTGTACTCTGCCAAGCATGATGTCCTTCTCCAGCGACTGATCCCTCCTGACAACATGTCCAAAGTATGTAAGACGCAGTCTCGCCATCCTTGCTTCTAAGGAGAATTTTGGTTGTACTTCTTCTAAGACAGATTTGTTCATTCTTTTGGCAGTCCATAGTATGTTCAATATTCTTCGCCAACACCACAATTCAAAGGCATCAACTCCTCTTCGGTCTTCCTTATTCATTGTCCAGCTTTCACATGCATATGATGCGATTGAAAATACCATGGCTTGGGTTAGGCACACCTTAGGCTTCAGGGTGACATCTTTGCTCTTCAACACTTTGAAGAGGTCCTTTGCACCAGATTTGCCCAATGCAATGTGTCTTTTGATTTCTTGACTGCTGCTTCCATGGCTGTTGATTGTGGATCCAAGTCAAATGAAATCTTTGACAACTTCAATCTTTTCTCCGTTTATCATGATGTTGCTCATTGGCCCAGTGGTGAAGATTTTTGTTTTCTTTATGTTGAGGTGTAATCCATACTGAGGCTGTAGTCTTCGATCTTCATTAGTAAGTGCTTCAAGTCCTCTTCACTTTCAGCAACCAAGGTTGTGCCATCTGCATAATGCAGGTTGTTAGTTAGTCTTCCTCCAATCTTAAGGCCCCGTTCTTCTTCACATAGTCCAGCTTCTCGTATTATTTGCTCAGCATACAGATTAAATAGGTATGGTGAAAGAATACAACCCTGTTGCACACCTTTCCTGACTTTAAACCAGTCAGTATCCCCTTATTCTGTCCAAATAACTGCCTCTTGATCTATGTAAAGGCTCCTCATGACCACAATTAAGTGTTCTGGAATTCCCATTCTTTGCAGTGTTATCCATAGTTTGTTATGATCCACACAGTCAAACGCCTTTACATAATGAAATGCAGGTAAACATCCTTCTGGTATTCTCTGCTTTCAGCCAGGATCCATCTGACATCAGCAATGATATCCCTGGTTCCACGTCCTCTTCTGAAACCAGCCTGAATCTCTGGCAGCTCCCTGTTTATATAAAGCTGGAGCCGTTTTTGAATGAGCTTCAGCAGAATTTTGCTTGAGTGTGATAGTAATGATATTGTTCTATAATTTCCACATTCAGTTGGATCACCTTTCTTGGGAATAGGCATAAACATGGATCTCTTCCAATCAATTGGCCAGGAAGCTGTCTTCCATATTTCTCGGCATAGACGAGTGAGCACCTCCAGCGCTGCATCTGTTTGTTGAAACATCTCAATTGATATTCCATCAATTCCTGGAGCCTTGTTTTTTGCCAATGCCTTCAGAGCAGCTTGGACTTCTTCCTTCAGTACCACTGGTTCCTGATCATATGCCACCTCTTGAAATGGTTGAATATCGACTAATTCTTTTTGATATAATGACTCTGTGTATTCCTTTCATCTTCTTTTGATGCTTCCTGCGTCATTTAATATTTTCCCCATGGAATCCTTCACTATTGCAACTCGAGGCTTGAATTTTTTCTTCAGTTCTTTCAGCTTGAGAAACGCCGAGCTCGTTTTTCCCTTTTGGTGTTCCATCTCCAGCTGTTTGCACATGTCATTGTAATCCTTTGTCTTTTTGAGAGGCCCTTTGGAATCTTCTGTTCAGTTCTTTTACTTCATCAATTCTTCCTTTTGCTTTAGCTGCTCGATGCTCAAGAGCAAGTTTCGGAGTCTCCTCTGACATCCATCTTGGTCTTTTCTTTCTTTCCAGCCTTTTCAGTGACCTCTCATTTTCTTCATGGATGATGTCCTTGATGTGAATTTATAATATAGTCCTCCTCATCTACCTGAGAAGAATTGGTTTATAGTTCATGTAAAAGATGTCTGGGAAATGCAGTGATATTGAGATCAATGACTCAAGAACGTGTTAGGGCCTCAGTGAAATGTACTCAGTGCTTTTCTGGTCATAGAAAATGGGTTCTATGAAAGTAAATAAATAGTAAAATCTGTATCTACTAAGTCAGGAAAACACAATCCTTCAATGAGGAATCAAATTGTAGGATGTTAAAAAGAAAGCCTAGCAATTGTGAATTACGTAATGATATTTAGGTATTAACTGTTCATTGCTTTTACCAGAAGACAGTTGAACCAATACCAATCATTCAAAATCTAGGATTTTCCCTAACAAATACTTCTGCTGTGATAGAAATCATGAGCTTAAAATATATGCTGTGCACATAAATATGCATATATATTTGTATATATGTACATATATATTTTATAAATAGAATTTAATTTTAATTAATGTATTATAAATTACTTTATATTTATATTTATTTATGCCTATATTACGTGAAATAAAGAGTGGTGCAGTGGTTAAGCCTTCGGCTGCTAACTGAAAAGTAGGTGGTTGGAATCCACCAGCTGCTCCAAGGGAAAAAGATGTGGCAATCTGCCTTAGAAACCCTATGGGCCAGTTTTACTCTGCCTTACAGGATCAAGTCAGAATTGACTCAAGGGCAGTGGGTTTGGTTTAATACTATATGGAATGTCATACCCCATATTTTATATGATGTATTGTTGTTATTATTGTCAGCTGCCATTCAGCTTACTCTGATTCATGGTGTCCCCATGTGCAGCAGAAGGGAATGCTGCCCAGTCCTGCATCATCCTCACTATCTTGAGCATGTTCGAGTTCATAGTTGTGGCTACTGTGCCAATTCATCTCACCCAAGGTCTCCTGGTCCTTGTTGTCCCTCTACTTCACTAAACATAACACACTCCTCCAGTAATTGATCCCTCCTCATGACATGCTCAAAGCAAGTGAGTCATACAATGTCGTGTCTTGAGCCATAAGATTTTAATTGGCTTATTTGGGGAAGTAGACCTCCAGGCCTTTCTTCCTAATCTGTTTTAGTCTGAAAGCACCTCTGAAAATTGTCTACCATGGGTGACCCTCCTGGTAATTTAAAATAGCAGTGGTGTAGCTTCCAGCATCATAGAAACACACAAGCCACCACAGTACAAACTGACAGAAGAGCAGTAGGTTTTACATATTATAGATTACAGATTATCTGGGTCGCCCCTCTTCTTTCCTCAGTTATCCAAGTTTATAGACTATATTTCTAAAATTCTGCTCCTTTTCATTATTGACCTTATACATAATTTTATGAAAGGCCCTTTGAATTTGGGCAGTATCCTCATAACCCCTCAGTCTCCAGCATACACACACGCATGCACATATACAATTGTAAGTGAGCCAACGATTCTGAGCCAAAATATTATCACCCCAGGGTAATTTAATCCCTGGGTTGTGTAAATGACTATACAGCTTGGCTTCTAACCAAAAGTTTGGCAGTTCAAGTCCACCTCGAGGTGCCTTAGAAAAAAGGTATTGTGATTACTTCCATTGAAAACCCTCTGTATCACAGTTCTACTCTGACGTACACAGGATTGCCATGAGTTGGAAAAGGCAGCTTGAAGCCAACTGGTGGTTTTAATTTAAGCAAAGCCTTCAGTTTTGTATATGACACTATGACACTATTTAGGTGAATATGGCTTCTCCTTTTGGTCAAGGAGAAATCTGTTCAATTTTACCTCTTAGTCAAAGAGAAGTACACTCAGCCTGTACCTCCTTGATAAAACGTTATGCTTAGACTAAGGAAGAGAATCACTCCTGGGCTGTATGGAGTACAGCAGACCACTGGATACAGGAATGCGCTCTCCATTGTGCTTGTGCACCAGTGGAATATTGACTCTAACCTATTTCAAAAAAATTTTTTTTCAACTCACCAATTTTAGAGCTTATTCACAAGCTCAATGAAAGCCACTCAGGCCTCTGATGTGCATAATAGGAGCAGCAATTCTTTACTCACTGCAATAATAATGACTAATTCCTAAAGGAGAGAAAGTGACTTCATTCACTTTTTATAGGCATAAATCCCTTTAATTTATCATAAGCTTTACTCCTCCATTTAACCATAAAAATAATAATGGAAAAACTTGGGAAGCAATACGTTCATGAAATTTCTAATAAAATGTATCTCTGCTACCTGCTGGAGATAAGTGTTGTCATCTATTAATTGTTTTCAAGTTGTAGTGCCAAGTTATAGGTTAAGAGAGAAAAAAATGTTTACTTCTGCTTTATAAACTTAGAAATCCATGTATTTATTAATCATGAATTCAATTAGTAATCAATTGCTGGAGAAGACTAATTCTAGCTCAGCATGTGGTTGCTTCATTAAATCTCTTAGAGGCAATCTTTTCAGTAAGTACTATTCTCTGGACACCAGTAGCTGAGAGTGAGAAACAAAGAGTTGTGACTTTTGAGTGTCTTTACTATATTTTAAGTAAAGACTTTTATACATATTAGTCACTGTGTTAGGTATTAGAGGTACAAAGGTAAATATGTAATGGACGCTCACTTGGGAGGGTAAAATGCATAAGCAATTAAGCATAAATTTAAATGCAATAACTTAAAGGGTTTTTAAGAGCTTTATTATATTTGACAAATATGAACTGCCCCCATGAAATCAGGCTAAAACCTAGTCATACTTATCATTTTTTTTAATTAGTCATAGGGGTCCAAAATATACTGTTTTGGTAGTGTTCTCTTTCAAATGCCCATCTTGATTTATCCAAGAAATTCAGGTGCATATTTATAGCAAAGTGCCTGGGAGTGGGGAAGATTAGTTTCTCAGGGAACAACATGTCTATCCAGAAGGGTGTAGCCTTCTTCCACTATCTTTGTAACTGTTCTCTTCTTGTACAACTAGGGGTGCTCATGCACTCAATAATAATGCCAGGTCCAGTTCTGTGTGCTGTCAACCCAAGGAACTGCAAAATAGCAGTTCTATTAGTCTACATGGCATCATACAGTAAAATGTTCGGGTCATGAGGGCCACCCAGACTTAGGAGTGAACTCCCATGATGTCAACATGTACCAAGAATTCTCATGCCTGTTTTTCTTGAAATCAAGCCACTTATCCCAATTTTTCCTATCCTCAGAGTCATTTTATTTTATTTTTGCTTCCCTCCCACATTATTTAGGATAGGGCATTATAGAATCCTTCATCCACACCTTCCTATCTCCTTAACTTAAAACTCATGAAGCACTTAGAATATCGGTCCTTTTCTTCCTAAAAAAGTCTTTTGCTCCATATGCAAAGGTTCTCTGAGCCTCATGGCTTTGCATTATAAGGAATTTGGAGACTTTGTCTCAGCCAAGAAATCAAATGTAATGTAGAACAATACTTGCTTTTTTATCTCTGTGTAACAATTAAAAAAAAAAAAGAGTTGAGAGGTACTCATTTGACTCATTGTTGAAAAAGAAAGTTAGCTCCATCCACAGGATAAGTGGACAGTTTAAAATATGTAGCACCACCACCTTCACAATCAATGGCTCTCTTTGATCTCTACCCGGAAAGCCACCATTGTTACACTTACGAAGAGTAAAAAGAATTCTTCACAAGTTGAAACATCAGTTCTCATTTCCGTATGATAGGAAATATTCAATTTGAAATAGCTCAATTAAGTTTTTGATATTTTTAATGGCTTCTTAAGAACACAATGCCACTCCTTTTACCCCCACTTCTGACTTCAAGTGGAGGGTTGGGCTCTGGAACTAAAAGTCACACCACCCTTACTCTATTCTCCCACATCAAATTTCATCTCATAATCCCTCCATGCACTCTGTACCCCTCTCTTTTTCCATATTTACTGATTTTGCTTTCTTAACCTCAAGAACCAAATATCAATATTTGAAAGGAGGACAAGAAAAGAACAAAGGAGGAAAACAAAAGGCATTGTCCAGAAAGTAGGAACAAAAGTTAACCTCACTCGACCTAGAAAACCGTAAAAGCACTTGTATAAAATCCACTAACCTCACATAATTCTCATCTCTAAGGACTAAGAAGTGAGGAGTAGTAATTTAACAACTCTTCTAAGTATGGTAAGAAATGGAATAGTCCCTTAAAACAGGGAAGATTTATGAAGACCATGGGTTTCTCAGCAGTACCAAATGGTTTGAATGGCACTCTCTGGGATCAGATATCCGCTGAAGGATCATAAGTCATTTTCATTGTAGTTTTTTTTTTTTTTTCCCTCTATAAAATTACTATATCTTCTCCTCTGCTTGCCTATAAACTTCCAGTGAGTATTTGTCAGAATAAGACAAACTCTTCCACAGAAAATGCAAGCCTTACTTATAATAATAAAAATGTGGAACAGTACCAACAACACTGATTTCTATCCTAGAAAGAAAAAAAAAAATTCAATCATTCTTCCAATCATTCACCAAAGGGCTGAGTTGTACTATGTTTTCCTCAGCATTATTCCACTGTGTCAATGTCTGAGTGGAAAACACACTCCAGACTGTGTACTAGAGAGTCTATTAAAAGCTTCTGTAGTACCCAGAGGTGTGTGGAAAATGAATTATCAACAGAGTTATACTGGAGATGCACTGTACATATCATTTATTACTATTTTGGGTGACAGAACATTTTTGAAGACTGTGTGACATTCTCTGTTTTTCTTTATTCATTGATACGTGGGGAGAAAAAAATAGATTAATGTTAATTTCCACAACAGTAACCGTTTTTAGAAGAACAAACCTGACATTTTAAAATCTCTTAGACACTTGTCATTTTAGTCCAAATATTAACTTACATCAATGTTGGAAGAAGGTGTCTAAGTTATTTTCAAGGTGTTTTTTTTTAAAACGTGCTTTCTTGATTCAACTCATTAACATCTAGATTTTCTTACTACTTTATGTATCTATTTCCCTAATGTGCCCTTTAAGGTTTTTTTTTTTTTTTACTGTCTTGAAACACGCTTCGTAATTCATATGTAGTGCTTATTGGCCAACTTATGAAAATTCTTTTTAAATAAGTTCATCACTTTTCTATCTCACTTTTTCTATAATATTTTAAACACATAGAAACAATTCACTGTCTAGTTTTCTTTTCCAGATTTTTTTTTTTTTTTCAAATTTTACCTAAAAAGAATCAACTTGATGGGAATGGGTTTGGTTTTTTGGTTTTCTTTACATTTTACCTTACATTTGACTGTAACTTTTTCCCTCTTGAGGATATTATGTACAATTTTATTTTTTATTACCTCATTATAATGATGTGATTGACAAGTAAAGATTTGGTTGGAATTTGTCAACTCCTCAACAAATATATACTGAGTGTCTAATGTGTTCCAAACAATTTACAGACTCCTGTGATAGAGAAGTGAGTAAGATTTTTAAATTCTTGCCTTTATGGTACTTACATTGTAGTGAAAGGGTACCCATGGTGGAAATAATGATATCCACAAAACCAAATGCATAAATAAGATAAAAAATAAAAACAAACTGCCGGCCTTTGAGTCAATTTAGCCCATATGTTAAAGTTGTGCTGTTGTTAGCTGCCATCAAGTCAATTCTAACTCACAGAAACCCTACATACAACAGAGTGAAATGCTGCCTGGTCCTGCACCACCCTCATAATCATTGCTATGTTTGAGCACGTTGTTGTAGTCACTATGCAAATTCACCTTGTTGAGGTTCTTCCTTTTTTTTGGCTGTCCCTTTACCTTTCCAAGCATGATGTCCTTCTCCAGGGACTGGTATCCCCTGATAACATGTGCAAAGTACCTGAGAAGAAGTCTCGCCATCCTCACTTCCAAGGAGCACTCTGGCTGCACTTCTTCCAAGACAGACTTGTTCATTCTCCTGCCAGTCCAAGGTATATTCACTACTCTTCACCAACACCATAATTCTAAGGCATCAATTGTTCTTTAGTCTTCCCTACTCATTGTCTATCTTTCACATGCATATGAGGTGATTGAAAATATCATGGTTTGGACAAGACTCACCTTAGTCCTCAAAGTGACATCTTTGCTTTTCAGCACTTTAAAGAGGTCTTTTGTAGCAGATCTGCCCAATGCAATACTTGATTTGATATCTTGATTGCTGCTTCTGTGGCTGTTGATTGCATATCCAAGTAGAATGAAATCCTTGACAGTGTCAATCATTTCTGTTTATTGCTTATTGGTCCAATTGTGAAAATATTTATTTCCTTTATGTTGAGATATAATCCATACTGAAGGCAGTGGTCTTTGATCTTCATCAGTAAGTGCTTCAAGTCCTTTTCACTTTCAGCAAGGAAGGTTGTGTCATTTGCATATCACAGTTTGTTAAAGAGTCTTCCTCCAATGCTGATGTCACGCCTGCTTCATATAGTCCAGCTTTTCTGAATATTTGCTCAGCATACTGACTAAGTATGGTGAAAGTATGTAACGCTGACACGCACCTCTCCTGATTTTAAATATGCAGTATCTTCTTGCTGTGTACGAAGGATTGCCTCTTGCTCTATGTACAAGCTCCACGTGAACACAATTAAGTGTTCTGGAATTATCATTCTTTACAATCTTATCCATAATTTGTTATGATCCACACAACTGAATAGCTTTGCATAGCCAACAAAACACAGACAAACATCTTTCGGACATTCTCTACTTTCAGTCAATATCCATCTGACATCTGCAATGGTATCCCTTGTTTCATGTCCTCTTCTGAATCCAGCTTGAATTTCTGGCAGTTCCCTGTCGATGTAGTGCTGCAACCATTTTTGAATTATCTTCAGCAAAATTTTACTTTCGTGTGATATTAAGGATATTGTTTGATAAGTTCTACATTCTGTTGGATCACTTTTTTTTTTTGGAATGGGCACAAATATGAATTTAAGAGTAGAGCTGCTGTGCTTTCTTTCATGGCACATCTTAATGGATTTTATACTCCAACCTTTAGGATAAGAGCATATCACAAACCTCTTGCACCACTCAGGGAACTTTAAATAAGATAATTCTTATTTATTTTATGAATATATGAAAACATGGTAATGTAGCATAGACAATGATGGTGGAGCAATGAACACCTCTCAGAGGAGATGAGTTTTGGGATGATGGCTGAATGGATTGAGGCCTTGCACGTGGTGTAAATGACAGGCACATGGACCAGCAAGTATAAATTTCCTAAAGCGAGAGTATGCCTGGCATATTTAAAGAATAATACCCAGTAGAAGGCCAAACGGATGTCCCACAGTAAGCTGGTTGGATAGTAGTAAGAAATGATGTTGAAGGAGTTGCTTGAGATCAGACCATGCTGTATTTGGGGTCTTGAGAAGGAGATTGGATGCTTATTTAAATGTTGAAAGACACTGTAGGGTTTAGAAGAAAAAACCCATTACCGTTGAGTCAATTATGACTCATAGTAACCCAATATATAGCGTTTAGAAGATGGGAGTCAAATAATCTAATTTATATTTTAAAAAGATATGCTTGGCTGCTGTGGCAATGGGCAGGGGGAAAGCTAGAGAGGATTAAGTTGTTGTATTTCTGGTGAAATATGTCAGTGGATTAGACAAGAGTGTTACCAAGAAAGGTGTCACATTCAGTATAGACGGTGAAATGCAGGATATATTTCAATGGTAGAGCCAATAGGATTTATAGATTGATTTGTTGTTGGGGATGAAGGAAAATGAAATCTGTAATGACTCTTAGCAATAGATTTGAGCAATAATGCTATTTGTGCCATTTACAGGTATGGAAAAAATACTTGAGGAGTAACAAATTTAGGAGGATATATTAAGAGTTATGTTTTGGTTATGATATGTTTAGTTTGAACTCTCTATCAAATCCAAATATGACAAGGTAAATAGGAGGTTGAATATACAAGTTTGGGCTCTGGGAAGTATTGAGGATTAGGGCTTTAAATTTAGAAGGCTTTATTATATAGGTTTTTTTTTTTTTTTTTTTTTAAGTTCTAGAACCAGATGAAATCAGGTAAGGGAGAGATAAGATAGAAAAAAAAAAAAAGTGGCCCAGGGGGTTTTAACATTTATAGATCTGTGAGACATGAAGGGATGAGAAAATAAAATTGATAAGAGAAAGCAAATATGATAAAGAAACAAAAGCAAGCCAGTGTGTTTGTAAACAAGAGCATAAAGTGGTTCAAGAAGGTACCAGATAGTATAATATGAGTAAAGTTGTATGCCATTTGTTATTTTTTTTTAATAACATTTTATTGAATTTTTGGTGAACGTTTACACAGCAAGTTAGGTTTCCATTTGCCAATTTTCATACATATTGTTCAGTGACATTAGTTACATCTATCACAGTATGTCAATGTTCTAATTGTGTTCTGTTTTTCCCTTCCCAGTATTCTAGTTTCCCTACTCCCTTTGTCTTCTGATCTATGCTTTTGAGAAATTGTTGACCTTTTGCTCTCATACTGATGGTATTTTTTTCTCATTCAAAAATTTATACACAAGTTGTTTTGTGACATGGGTTGCAATCCTCACATTGTGTCAACACTCTCCCCCTTTCCCTTTCCACTGTAGGCTCCCCATGTCCATTTGTACAGTTTTCCTGTTCCTTCCTGCCTGTCTTTGCTTTTGGGCTGGTATTGCCCATTTTGTCTCATATACTTGATTGAATTAAGAAGCAGGTTCTTCACATGTCTTGTTTGTTTTATAGGTTCGTCAAATCTTTGGCTGAAAGGTGGACTTCAGTTCTGAGTTATCAGGGTGCCCAGGGGTCCATAGTCTGGAGGGGTTCCTTAAGTCCCTGTTAGGCCAGTAAGTCTGTTTTGTTTTGTTTTGTGTGAATTTGAATTTTGTTCTACACTTTTCTCCTGCTCTATCCAGAACCCTCTATTATGATCCCTGTCAGAGCAGGGGGTGGTGGTAGCTGGGTACCATCCAGTTCTGGGCTCAGGCTGGTGGAGGCAGAGGTTCCTGTGGTCCATTAATCCTTTGGACTAATATTTTCCTTGTGTCTTTGGTTTTCTTCATTTGCCTTTGGTCTAAAAGGGATGGGACCAATAGATGTATCTTAGATGGTTGCTGGTAAGCTTTTAAGACCCCAGACACTACTCATCAAAGTAGGATGTAGAACTTTTCTTTATTAACTATGTAATGCCAATTGACCTATATGTCCCCTGGGGCCGTGGTCCCCAGACCTCAGCCCCAGTAACTTAGTCCCTCAAGGTGTTCAGATGTGTCTAGGAAGCTGCTAGGACTTTGCCTTCATTAAGTTGTGCTGACTTCCCCTATACTGTGTGTTATTTTTCCCTTCACCAAAGTTAACACTTGTCTACTACCTAGTTAGGAATTTGCCCCTCCCATACCTCTCTTGCCTTGTAACCATCAAAGATTATTTTTTTCTGTGTGTAAACCTTTTCTTGGGTTTTTATATCACTAGACTCATATAATAATTGTCCTTTTGTAACTGGCTTACTTTACTCAGTACAATGCCCTCCAGATGTATCCATGTTGTAAGATGTTTTGCAGATTCATCATCATTCTTTATTGTTGCATAGTTTTCCATTGTTTCTATGTACTGTAATTTGTCCATTCATCTGTTGATGGGCATTTAGGTTGTTTCTATCTTTTGCTGTTGTGAATAATGCTGCGGTGAACATGAGTGTGCGTATGTCTATTCTTGTGAAGGCTCATATTTCTTTAGGATATACCTCAGTAGTGGGATTGCTGCAATGTATGGTATTTCTATTTCTAGCTTTTTAAGGAGGCGCTATGTAGTTTTCCATAACAAGTGTAGCTATTCACTGTTTTGATTAAAGTTATTTCCAGTAAGTTTTGGAGATTAAAGCCCAATGAGGATCCATTATAGAAAAAAATAGAAAATGGGAAGGAAAATGTAAGGAGTATGGATAGATGTTCCCGCAGTTAAGTTACTTGGAAGCATAATGCTGAGGAACATTATGCCATGAGAATAACCAAGCACAGCAGATATTAAAAATTGTGGTCCAATTCCAAATCCAGATCACAGCCAGTTTTTTTGTTTGTTTGTTTTACAAGTTAAGTTTATTTGAGCACAGCCATGCCTATTAAGTTACATATTATATATAGCTCCTTTTGTGCTATAATGGCAGAATTGAATAGTTACGGCAGAGACCATATGAACTGCAAAGTCTAAAAAATTGTTATCTAGTCTGATACAGAAAAACTGTGCTGACCCCTGACGTAAAGGATGAAATTGAACAAACTGTGAAGGGAATAATTACAAGAGATTATTCCTTAAGAAATTGAGAGGACATTGGGAGATTTGACTTCAAATAGAAGCAAGAATATATTTTTTTCCATGGAAGAAAAATGTGGTAGCCTGATCCTATAAAGTTTACTGCCTTGGAAACCCCATGGAGCAGTTCTACTCTGTCCTTATAGGCTCACTCTGAGTTGGATTCTACTCGATGACAAGAGGTTTTTGGAATATAAAATAACCAGAGTGCATAAGTATAGATTTAGAAAATACTGTGTATTTTATGGCAAAAAGATGAAACAAGTGAACTTCGAGACTCTTTTTCTGTCCAAGATAGAATAACAAGGATTGGATTGACCCTTCTGAGTAAAACAAATAAAAAATAGGCAAACAACAGGAGGCAAAGTTTTGCAAGACCCTAGATATCAGATAACCAAGGATAGTTACCCTTGAGAAATGAGGAACAAAATGAGGCTTACAGTTTACAAATATTAGGGCTTTCTTCCTTAAGAGATTCTAGACTTTGGCTTAGGGAGGGGAGATATTGGTGCAGGCCAGAGTACTCTATAACTTGTTGGGATGAACCTGGGAGTCTGGGGAAACCAAGAGTTTATGGGACAAAGTACTGGAGAGAAAATAGCTGCACAGAGAGTAAATTCTGAATGTTTTTATTGCATCACCCTCCGGTACTAATGTAGGTAAAAATTAATGAACATAAGTGAGAGAACTACTGAGGTCAAGAAAGAACCATTGGAAGGAATAGATTTAACTGTGTCCATTTCTCACAAAGGGACTGGAAATTGTGGTTCTTCCCACCAGACAGGCACTAAAATCTTATGATGTATGAGGCACTGGGCAAAATACCAGTGGATTTTTTTTTTTGTCACATTAGAGGAGCAAGACTAGACTGAACACTTCTTTGGTCTCACATAAAAACAAACAAAAAAATTTAAAATCAAGACCTGAAAGAACTGACTGCTTTCAAGTAACTTAACTGCATCCTAAAACAAAGTTTCAAAATTGTGTATAACCTGTTGCCATTGAATCAGTTCCTACACACAGCGACCCTATAGGACAGGGTAGAACAGGGTAGAACTGCCTGGTGGATTCAAATTGCTGACCTTTTGGTTAGCAGCCATACCTCTTAACCAATACACCACCAAGGTTTCCTAAATTATGTATAGGAATAAAAAATTTTTCAGGACTCAACAAATAAAATGAATAGCGTCTGGTACCCAATAATAAATTATCGGACATGAAAAGGAGCAAGAAAACAAGATTCCAATCAATCGAAGTCAAACTAGAACTGATACAGGTTTAAGAATCAGCACACAGGGACATAAAAACAAAACAAAACAAAACAAAAAAGAAGTTATAATTGCATTCCAAACATTTAAAGAGTTAAGTAGCAACATGAGAGATAAAAGATACCACATTTCATTCTGGAGATGAAAACTACAGTGCCTAAGATTTAAAAGAAAGAGCGATCCACTAGATGGGATTAACATCGGATTAGTCATGGTAGAACAAAAGATAAGAAAAATTGAAGATATAGCAGTAAGAAATATCCAAAACAAAGGAATTAAAAATTAATGCGTGGAGGTTCAGCGAACTGTGAGACAACTTCAAGCAGGTGAATACATGTATAACTAGATTCCAAAAAAGAGAGGAGAAAGAGTAGAGAATGAAAAATTATTTGGAGAAATAATGAGGAAATATTTTTCAGGCTGTCTTAATATTCAGAAAACAATCAATAAAATTTACCATATTAACAAAATGAACAGGCAAATGTCTTATAGTATCAAACAACAACAAAAACTATTAGACAAAATCCAATTTCCATTCCTTGATCAAAATCCTCAGTGAATTTGGAATATGAGACAAAGTTCTGAACTTGACAAAAGGTTGCTGTGAAAAATCTACAACTAGCATCATAGTTAATTGTGAAAGATTAAATGCTAGACCCCTTGGATTAGGGACAATACAAGTACATTGACTCACCTCACTTTTATTCAATATTGTAATTGCTATATGTCAAGAGAAAGAAATCTTACAAATTACATAGGAAAAATAAAACTTATTTATTTGGACACAACACGATTGTCTATGTAGAAAATTTGATGGAATCCACAATTAAAAAAAAAAAAAAACTCCAAACTTTGAATTTAACAAATTGCAGAATGCAAGTCCGAATTACAAAAAAAAAATCAATTGCATTTCTATATAACTTATCGTTGTTGTTAGCGCCATCAAGTAGGTTCCAATGCATAGAGACCCTATGAATAATAGAACAGGACTTTGCTTGGTCCTGTGCCATCCTCACAATAGTATGTATATCTGAGCCCACATCTCATCTAGGATCTTCCTCATTTTTGCTGGCCCTCTATTTTGCCTACCATGATGCCCTTCTCCAGGAACTGGTTCCACCTGAGACCATGTCCAAAGTACGTGAGGCAAAATATCACCATCCTCACTCTACAGAACATTCTGGCTGTACTTCTTCCAAGACAAATTCGTTCATTCTTCTGGCAGTCTATGGTTTGTTCACTATTCTTTGCCAACACTGTAATTCAAATACATCAATTGTTGTTTGGTCTTCTAATTTCTTTGTCCATCTTTTGTATGCATATGAGGTGATTGAAAATATCATGGCTTGGATCAGGTGCACCTTAATCTTCAGAGTGACAGCTTTGTCTTTTAATACTTTAAAGAAGTCTTGCAGCGTATTTGCTCAATGCAATACATCATTTGATTTCTTCTTGACTGCTGCTTCCATGGGCATTGATACTGATCTAAGTAAAATGAAAGCCTTAACAATTTCAATATTTTCTCTGTTTATCATGATGCTGCTTATTGGTCCAGTTGTGAGGATTTTTGTTTTCATTATGTTGAGGTGTAATCCATACTGAAGACTGTGGTCTTTGATCTTCATCAGTAAGTACTTCAAGTCCTCTCCATTTTCAGCAAGAAAGGTTGTGTCATGTGCATAACACAGGTTGTTAATGAGTCTTCTTCCAAACCTGATACTGTGTTCATCTTTATATAGTCCAGCCCCTAGGGATATTTGCTCAGCACACAGATTGAATAAATATGGTGAAAGGATACATCCATGGTACACACTTTTCTGATTTTACACCCAGAATATCTCCTTGTTCTGTTGAGATGATTTCCTCTTGGTCTATGTACAGGTTCTGCATGAACACAATTGTTTTGTGATTCCCATTCTTTGTAATGTTATCCATAATTTGTCATAATCTACACAGTCAATTGACTTCTCATAGCTGATAATACACAAGAAAACATCTTGCAGCAGCCATTTTTTAATTAACTTCAGCAAAATTTTGCTAGCGTGTGCTGTTAATGATATTGTTAGAAAATTTCCACATTTTGTTGGATCAACTTTTTTGGAATGGCCACAAATATGGATCTCTTCCAGTCAATGGCCACAAATATGGATCTCTTCCAGGTCACTATCTTCCTCATTGCTTGGCATAGATGACTGAGCACTTTCAGCATTGCATTAATTTATTGAAGCATCTCAGTTGATATCATATCAATTCCTGGAGTCTTGTTTGTTTTTTTTTTTCCCAATGCCTTCAGTGCAACTTGGACTCCTTCCTTTAGTACCATCAGTTCTTGAGCATATGCTACCTCCTGAAATGACTTAAGATCAAGCAATTCTTTTTGATAGAGTGACTCTGTATATTCCTTCTATCTTTTTATTCTTCTTCTATTTTTTTTTAAATTGCGATTTAGGTGAAAATTTACATAGACATCAGTTTCTCATTAAACAGTTAATCACAAATTGTATTGTGACATTGGTTGCCAACCCTGCGATTTTTCAACACTCTCGCCTTCTCCACCAAAGTTTCCCATTCTATTTGTACAGTTTTCCTGTCCCTTACTGCCTTCTCATCTTTGCTTTTGGGCTGTGTGACCATTAGTCTTGTATATAGGATTGAATTATAAAGCACATCCCTCATCTGTGCTATTGTTGGCACTTTAGAACTGTCCAATCTTTGACTGAAGGGTGAACCTCAGGAGTGACTACAGTACTAAGTTATAAGTGTGCCCAGGGACCATATTCTCAGGGTTTCTCCAGTCTCTGTCATACCAGCAAGCCTGGTTTTTTGTGTATGTGTGTGAATTTGAATTTTGTTCTACATATTTTCTCTCTGCTCTGTCTGGGACTCTCTATTGTGATCCCTGCCAGAGCAGTTAGTGGTGGAAATCAGGCATCATCTACTTGTTCTGGACTCAGTCTGCTGAAGGTTGTGGTAGTTGTGGTCCCTTAGTCCTTTGAACTAATCTTTCCCTTGTGTCTATGATATTCTTCATTCTCCTTTGCTCCAGCTGAGATGGGACGAGCAGATGCATCTTAGCTGGCCACTTGCAAGCTTTTAAGACTCCAGTTGCTACTCCCACAGTCGGATGTAGAACCTTTTCTTTATAGACTATGTTATGCCAATTGAGTTAGATGTCCCCTGAGACCATGGTCCCCATGCCTCAGCCCAGTATCTTGGTCTCTCAGGAAGTCTGGATGTGTCTGTGAAACTTCTATGACTTTGACCTCATCAAGTTGTGCTTACTTCCCCAGTATTGTGTACTGTCTTACCCTTCACTTAAGTTACCACTTATCTAAAAAAAAAAAAAAAATTTTTTTTTTTTTTTTTTTACTATCTAGTTAGCATTCACCCCTCCCACCTCTCTACCCCCTTGTAAACTTCGAAGATTTTCTCATTCTGTGTGGAAACATTTTCCTGTGTTTTTATAATAGTGGTCACATACAGTATTTGTCCTTTTGTGATTGACTAATTTCATGCAGCATAATTGATAAGAAAGAAGTAAAACTATCCCTATTCATGGATGTTATAATACCATACATAGAGTAACCTAAAGACTTCACAAGAAAACTACTGTAACTAGTAGAAAGATTCAGTAGAGAGCAGGATACTAGATAAAAAAAATCAGCTAGATTTCTATACACCAATAAAGAGAACTATGAAAAGGGAATCAGGGAAGCAATATCATTTATAATAGCCCCTAAAAAAAAACAAAATACTTAGGAATAAATCTAACCAAGAATGTAAAAGACCTATACAAAGAAAACTACAAAACACTACTGCAAGAAACCAAATGAGAATTACAGAAGTGGAAAAAATACCATGCTCGTGCATAGGTAGGCTCGACATTGTGAAGATGTCAATTTTACCCAAAGGAATCTACAAATACAATGCAATTCCAAGATCTGAATACCAACAGTATTTTTAACAAGATGAAGTAACTAACCTTTAACTTTATATGGAAAGGGAAAAGGGCCCAGATAAGTAAAACATTATTGAAGAAAAAGAACAAAGTAGGAGGCCTGGTACCTAAGCTCAGAGCCTACTAGACAGCTACGGTATTCTGAACAGCCTGGTACTGGTACAACAACAGACACATTGACCAGTGGAACAGAAACAACTCATGAGATTGTAGAGGCGGGAACGTCTCAAAGCCATGGATTAGGATAAAGGGTTCTCTCAATTAATGTAGCCACAGGGGCTGGTGAACCCAAAATTGCAGATCGGAAAGCAGGGCTCTTGACCACAGGCAGTGAATATCAATGAATCCCAAGATCAGCAGACTTGATCCAGAGCGAGCATAAAGCCAGAACAGCTGCTTATATTTGGATCCAGGGCACACCCCCAAAGAAACTTCCTTTCAACTGATTGGTTACTCACGGCATATCCCATCATGGGAGTTATCACATATAAACACTGAGAATCATGGCCCAGCCAAATTGACACACAATCTTAACCATCACAATGATACAGCAGAATATGGTGTAAAATGTGCTAGAATTATTGTAGATCAAGGTTAGAGAGCCATAGCTTCACATAAAATATTGGGAAGTGGAGCATGTATTGGTGATGACAAAATTTAGAATATACTCCTGTGTGTAAGTGAACGAAGTGGGGAAGATGAAATTATCTCTAAATGTGGCATGATTAAGAATTTGAGTGGACTACGATTTTAGAAAAATTTTAATTGGCAAGATAATCTATTTTATCTTGAATCTGACAATAATAGTAACAGAAAAAGTATAAAAGACAATAGTCATCCATGACATAAAATTATGAGGGAAAGAAGGCTCATGTTAAGCACATGAAGAGTATGGTGGTGGTGTTAATTTCCGTTGAGTTTGCTCTGATTCACAGGGCCTTATGCATAAAAATCAAACATTGCCTGGTCCTGCACCATCCTCACAATTGTTATATTCGAGCCCATTGTTGTAGCTGTTGTGAGGATTTCCCTCGTTTTTACTGACTCTCTACCAAACATGACATCCTTTTCTAACAATTGGAAAAGGAGCATATGAATGTATAAAATCTGATGATATACACTACCAAAATGACAAAAAATTTAAAGAGGGAGGAAGGATACCTTTTATGGAAAAGGCAGTGTGGAATAAAGAAGATCTCTACTCACAGGTTCTGCAGATACATGAGGTGTAGGGGACAGAACAATCTCAACTTGAAAAGACTGCAAGAATAACTACAAAAAGTGACTTTTATTTAAGTCAAGATGATGGAGAGATTCATAGAAAAGTAAATATTCACCTTGGTGTCTCACTAGGAGATTCTCCATATTTTATGTCTATAAATACCAATCTAACTAACTTGACTCATTTTAACTATTAAAAACTTATATATTAAAACGTCAATATTGCCTAAAACAAATTAAGCACTTAAGGTGTCTGCACCCCTTGTTTTTGCTTGTTCATATTCATTCAATTGTACCTTTCTCACAAAACATTACCGATAGAACTTCTGAACTCTCTCTCTTCCTAAATTTTTAGTCATGGTAATGTAACAAAATATTTACTGTCCAATAACAAAATTTAGCATCGTGTTCATTTCTTCAGGGCTTATCTTTGCTCAAATTCACACTTACCAAATTCTAATTACACCAAAATTGTAATGATTCCATCTTATAGCTTAATTACATTCATAATTAACTCAAAATGCTGTTAATTACATTCAGGGATATCCCATACCTAGGATATTGACTTCTGAAAATTCTACCATGGTGTTTTTTCAAGCACTGGACTGTCATTTTTAGAAATAAATGTTTGCCACAGTTGCTTTCATCTAATTTACTTATATTATTTACATGCACTTGTTGTTGTTTAGGTGCTGTTGTGTTGGCTTTGACTCATAGCAACCTTATGTACAACAGAACAAAACACTGCTTCATTCTGTGCCATCCTAACAATCATTGCTATGTTTGACCCCATTGTTTCAATCAATCTCATTGAGGGTCTTCCTCTTTTTCTCTGACCCTCTGCATTGCCAAGCATGATGTCCTTTTTCAGTTACTGGTCCTTTCTGATAACATTTCCAATGTATGTAAACAAAGTCTCATCATTCTTGCTTCTGAGGAGCATTTTGGCAGTACTTCTTCCAAGACAGACCAGTTTGTTCTTCTGGCAATCCATGGTGTATTCAATATTCTTTGCCAACGCCATAATTCAAAGGCATCAATTCTCCTTTGGTCTTCCTTATTCATTGTCCAGTTTTCACATGTGTATGAGGTGATTTGAACTTCATCAGTAAATGCTTCATATTCTTATTTCCTTGGTTAAAGTTTTGGTGTCACCCTGCTTCCCTTATGTCATAATATGTGTTTGAAAAATGGTAGATATTTCATCTTGGTTATCTTTTTAGTATCATTATTAATAATATTAGGAGTCCCTGGGTTGTTAGGTGCTCAATTACTAGCTGGCAGGTTGGTGATTCAAAGCCACCCAAAGGCACCTCAGAAGACAGTAATCTACATCCAAAGGTCAGAGTTTTAAAAACTTTATGGAATAGCTATATTCTGTACACATGGGTCATCATGAGTTGGAAGTGACTTCATGGTAACTAACGACAACATTGATGGCATGGCAAAGTGGTATCTTTTCAGTTTTTCATCTTATAGAAATATATCTATAATAAAACAAAACAATCCTTAGTTTAAAGGAAAGTTCAAATGCAAACTCCAATCAATTTTGCAATAAATAAATTATCTATGTATGTCAGAACAGTGGTTCAGACTACAGCTCCTAACTAAAAGGTCAGCAGTTTGAATCTACCAGCTCCTCCTTGGAAACACTATGGGGCAGTAGTACTCTGTCCTATAGGGTCACTATGAGTCGGAAGGGACTGGATGGCAATGGGTGTTTATGTACTGAAAAAGGAGCCCTGGTGGGACAAGGACTAAGTGCTTGGCTGCTGACCAAAACGTAGGAGATTAGAACCCATTCAGTGGCTCCACAGGAAAAAGACCTGATGACCCGCTTCTATAAAGACCGAGGCTGTTGTTAGGTGCCTTGGAGTCCATTCTGACTCACAGCAGCCCTGTGTACAACAGAACAGACACTGTCTGGTCCTTTGCCATCCTCACAATCATTGATATGCTTGAGCCCATTGTTGCAGCCACTGTGGCAATCCATCCCATTGAGGGTGTTCCTCTTTTTAGCTGACCCTCTACTTCACCAAGCATGACGTCCTTATACAGGGAGTAATCTCTCTTGATAACATGTCCAAAGTATGTGAGACAAAGTCTCACCATCCTTGCTTTCAATGGGCATTCTGGCTGCACTTTTTCCAAGACAGGTGGTATATTCAATATTCTTTGCCCACACAATAACTCAAGGGTATCAATTCTTCTTCAGTCTTCCTTATTCATTGTCCGGTTTTCACACGCACATGAAGCAATTCAAAGCACCATGGCTTGGATCAGGTGAAATTTAGTCTTTAAGATAACATCTTTGCTTTTTTTTTTTTTAATAATTTTTATTGAGCTTTAAGTGAACATTTACAAATCAAGTCAGTCTGTCACATATAAGCTTATATACACCTTACTCCATACTCCCACTTATTCTCCCCCTAATGAGTCAGCCCTTCCAGTCTCTCCTTACGTGACAATTTTGCCAGTTTCTAACCCTCTCTACCTTCCTATCTCCCCTCCAGACAGGAGATGCCCACAGAGTCTCAAGTGTCCACCTGATACAAGTAGCTCGCTCTTCATCAGCATCTCTCTCCTACCCATTGTCCAGTCCCTTTCATGACTGCTGAGTTGTCTTCGGGAATGGTTCCTGTCCTGAGCCAACAGAAGGTTTGGGGACCATGACCGCCAGGATTCTTCTAGTCTCAGTCAGACCATTAAGTCGGGTCCTTTTGTGAGAATTTGGGGTCTGCATCCCACTGACCTCCTGCTTCCTCAGGGGTTCTCTGTTGTGCTCCCTGTCAGGGTAGTTATCGGTTGTGGCCGGGCACCATCTAGTTCTTCTGGTCTCAGGATGATGTAAGTCTGTGGTTCATGGGGCCCTTTCTGTCTCTTGGGCTCATAGATACCGAGTGACCTCAGTGTTCTTCATTCTCCTTTGATCCAGGTGGGTTGAGACCAATTGATGCATCTTAGATGGCCGCTTGTTAGCATTTAAGACCCCAGACACCACATTTCAAAGTGGGATGCAGAATGTTTTCATAATAGAATTATTTTGCCAATTGATTAGAAGTCCCCTTAAACCATGGTCCCCAACCCCCTGCCCTTGCTCCGCTGACCTTTGAAGCATTCAGTTTATCCCAGAAACTTCTTTGCTTTTGGTCCAGTCCAGTTGAGCTGACCTTCCATGCATTGAGTATTGTCCTTTCCTTCACCTAAAGTAGATCTTATCTACTAACTAACCAGTAAATAATCCTCTCCCACCCTCCCTCCCTCCCCTCCCCATAACCACAAAAGTATGTGTTCTTCTCAGTTTTTACTATTTCTCAAGATCTTATACTAGTGGTCTTATACAATATTTGTCCTTTTGCCTCCGACTAATTTCACTTGGCATAATGCCTTCCAGGTTCCTCCATGTTATGAGATGTTTCACAGATTCTTCACTGTTCTTTATCGATGCATAGTATTCCATTATGTGAATATACCACAATTTACTTAACCATTCATCAGTTGATGGACACCTTGGTTGCTTCCAGCTTTTTGCTATTGTAAATAGAGCTGCAATAAACATGGGTTTGTATATATCTGTTCATGTGAAGGCTCTTATTTCTCTAGGGTATATTCCGAGGAGTGGGATTTCTGGGTTGTATGGTAGTTCTATTTCTAACTTTTTAAGAAAATGCCAGATAGATTTCCAAAGTGGTTGTACCATTTTACATTCCCACCAGCAGTGTATAGGAGTTCCAATCTCTCCGCAACCTCTCCAACATTAATTATTTTGTGTTTTTTGGATTAATGCCAGCCTTGCTGGAGTGAGGTGGAATCTCATCGTAGTTTTAATTTGCATTTCTCTAATGGCTAATGATCGAGAGCATTTCCTAATGTATCTGTTAGCTGCCTGAATATCTTCTTTAGTGAAGTGTGCGTTCATATCTTTTGCCCATTTCTTGATTGGGTTGTTTGTCTTTTGTGGCTGAGTTTTAACAGAATCATATAGATTTTAGAGATCAGGCCCTGGTCGGAGATGTCATAGCTGAAAATTCTTTCCCAATCTGTAGGTGGTCTTTTTACTCTTTTGGTGAAGTCTTTAGATGAGCATAGGTGTTTGATTTTTAGAAGCTCCCAGTTATCTGGTTTCTCTTCATCATTTTTAGTAATGTTTTATATTCTGTTTATGCCTTGTATTAGGGCTCCTAATGTAGTCCCTATTTTTTCTTCCATGATCTTTATCGTTTTAGTCTTTATGTTTAGGTCTTTGATCCACTTGGAGTTAGTTTTTGTGCATGGTGTGAGGTATGGGTTGTTTCATTTTTTGGCAAATGGATATCCAGTTATGCCAGCACCATTTGTTAAAAAGACTATCTTTTTCTCAATTAACTGACACTGGGCCTTTGTCAAATATCAGCTGATCATATGTGGATGGATTTATATCTGGGTTCTCAATTCTGTTCCATTGGTCTATGTGCCTGTTGTTGTACCAGTACCAGGCTGTTTTGACTACTGTGGCTGTATAATAGGTTCTGAAATCAGGTAGAGTGAGGCCTCCCACTTTCTTCTTCTTTTTCAGTAATGCTTTACTTATCCGAGGCTTATTTCCCTTCCATATGAAGTTGGTGATTTGTTTCTCCATCACATTAAAAAATGTCATTGGAATTTGGATCAGAAGTGCATTGTATGTATAAATGGCTTTTGGTAGAATAGACATTTTTACTATGTTAAGTCTTCCTATCCATGAGCAAGGTATGTTTTTCCACTTAAGTAGGTCCTTTTTAGTTTCTTGTAGTAGTACTTTGTAGTTTTCTTTATATAGGTCTTTTACATCTTTGGTAAGATTTATTCCTAAATATTTTATCTTCTTGGTGGCTACTGTGAATGGTATTGATTTGGTGATTTCCTCTTCGATGATCTTTTTGTTGATGTAGAAGAATCCAAGGGATTTTTGTATGTTTATTTTGTAACCTGAGACTCTGCCAAACTCTTCTATTAGTTTCAGTAGTTTTCTGGAGGATTCCTTAGGGTTTTCTGTGTATAAGATCATGTCATCTGCAAATAGAGATAATTTTACTTCCTCCTTGCCAATCCGGATGCCCTTTATTTCTTTGTCTAGCCTAATTGCTATGGCTAGGACCTCTGGCACAATGCTGAATAAGAGCGGTGATAAAGGGCATCCTTGTCTGGTTCCCATTCTCAAGAAAAATGCTTTCAGGCTCTCTCAATTGAGAATGATGTTGGCTGTTGGCTTTGTATAGATGCCCTTTACTATGTTGAGGAATTTTCCTTCAATTCCTATTTTGCTGAGAGTTTTTATCATGGTGGATTACATTAATGATTTTTCTAATATTAAACCAGCCTTGCATACCTGGCATAAATCCCACTTGGTCATGGTGGATTACTTTTTTGATATGTTGTTGAATTCTATTGGCTAGAATTTCGTTGAGGATTTTTACATCTATGTTCATGAGGGATATAGGTCTGTAATGTTCTTTTTTTGTGGCGTCTTTACCTGGTTTTGGTATCAGGGATATGGTGGCTTCATAGAGTGAGTTAGGCGGTATTCCGTCATTTTCTATGCTTTGAAATACCTTTAGTGGTAGTGGTGTTAACTCTTCTCTGAAAGTTTGGTAGAACTCTGCAGTAAAGCCATCCGTGTCAGGGTTTTTTTTTTGTTGGGAGTTTTTTGATTACCGTTTCAATCTCTTTTTTTGTTATGGGTCTATTTAGTTGTTCTATGTCTGATTGTGTTAGTTTAGGTAGGTAGTGTTTTTCTAGGAATTCATCCATTTCTTCTAGGTTTGCAAATTTGTTAGAGTACAATTTTTCGGAATAATCTGATATGATTCTTTTAATTTCAGTTGGGTCTGTTGTGATGTGGCCCATCTCGTTTCTTATTCAGGTTATTTGTTTCCTTTCCTATATTTCTTTAGTCAGTCTGTCCGATGGTTTATCAATTTTGTTAATTTTTTCAAAGACCCAGCTTTTGGCTTTGTTAATTCTTTCAATTGTTTTTCTGTTCTCTAATTCTTTTAGTTCAGCTCTAATTTTTATTATTTGTTTTCTTCTGGTGCCTGATGGGTTCTTTTGTTGCTCACTTTCTATTTGTTCAAGTTGTAGGGACAGTTCTCTGCTTTGGCTCTTTCTTCTTTTTGTATGTTTGCATTTATTGATATAAATTGACCTCTGAGCACTGCTTTTGCTGTGTCCCAGAGGTTTTGATAGGAAGTATTTTCATTCTCATTGCATTCTATGAATTTCTTTATTCCCTCCTTAATGTGTTCTAAAACCCAGTCTTTTCTCAGCAGGGTATTGTTCAGTTTCCAAGTATTTAATTTCTTTTCCCTAATTTTTCTGTTATTGATTTCCACTTTCATGGCCTTGGGGTCTGAGAAGATGCTTTGTAATATTTCGATGTTTTGGATTCTGCAAAGGTTTGTTTTATGATCTAATATGTGGTCTATTCTAGAGAATGTTCCATGTGCGCTAGAAAAAAAAGTATACTTTGCAGCAGTTGGGTAGAGAGTTGTGTATAAGTCAATGAGGTCAAGTTGGTTGATTGTAGCAATTAGGTCTTCTGTGTCTCTATTGAGCTTCTTACTGTATGTCCTGTCCTTCTCCGAAAGTGGTGTGCTGAAGTCTCCTACTATGATTGTGGAGGTGTCTGTCTCACTTTTCAGTTCTGTTAAAATTTGTTTTATGTATCTTGCAGCCCTGTATTGGGTGCGTAAAAATTTAATATGGTTATATCTTCCTGGTCAATTGTCCCTTTTATCATTATGTAGTGTCCTTCTTTAACCTTTGTGGTGGATTTAGCTTTAAAGTCTACTTTGTCAGAAATTAAAATTGCTACTCCTGCTGTTTTTTGCTTGTTGTTTGCTTGATATATATATTTTTTCCATCCTTTGAGATTTAGTTTGTTTGTGTCTCTAAGTCTAAGATGTGTCTCTTGTAGGTAGCATATAGAAGGATCATGTTTCTTTATCCAGTCTGAGACTGTCTGTCTTATAATTAGTGCATTTAGTCCATTTACATTCAGTGTAATTATAGATAAGTATGTGTTTAGTACTGTCATTTTGATGCCTTTTTATGTGTGTTGTTGACAATTTCATTTTTCCACTTACTTTTTTGTGCTGAGATGTTTTTCTTTGTAAATTGTGTGTTTCTCATTTTCATAGGATTTGACTTTATGTTTGCTGAGTCGTTATGTTTTTCTTGGTTTTTATTTTGAGTTATGGAGTTGTTGTACCTCTCTATGGTTACCTTAATATTTACCCCTATTTTTCTAAGTAAAAACCTAACTTGTATTGTCCTATATCGCCTTGTATTCCTCTCCATATGGCAGTTCTATGCCACCTGTATTTAGTCCCTCTTTTAGATTGTTGTGATCTTTTACATATTGACTTCAATGATTCCCTGTTTTGAGTGTTTTTTTTTTCTTTTTAAAATTAATCTTAACTTGTTTTTGTGATTTCCCTATTTGAGTTGATATCAGGATGCTCTGTTCTGTGACCTTGTGTTGTGCTGGTATCTGATATTATTGGTTTTCTGACCAAACAATTTCCTTTAGTATTTCTTGTAGCTTTGGTTTGGTTTTTGCAAATTCTCTAAGCTTGTGTTTATCTGTAAATGTCTTAATTTTGCCTTCATATTTGAGAGATAGTTTTGCTGGATATATGATCTTTGGCTGGCAGTTTTTCTCCTTCAGTGCTCTATATATGTCATCCCATTGCCTTCTTGACTGCATGGTTTCTGCTGAGTAGTCTGAACTTATTCTTATTGATTCTCCCTTGTAGGAGACCTTTCTTTTCTCCCTGGCTGCTTTTAAAATTTTCTCTTTATCTTTGGTTTTGTCAAGTTTGATGATAATATTTCTTGGTGATTTTCTTTTTGGATCAATCTTAAATGGGGTTTGATGAGCATCTTGGATAGATATCCTTTCGTCTTTCATGATGTCAAGGAAGTTTTCTGCCAACAGATCTTCAACTATTCTCTCTGTGTTTTCTGTTATCCCTCCCTGTTCTGGGACTCCAGTCACATGCAAGTTATTCTTCTTGATAGAGTCCCACATGATTCTGAGGGTTTCTTCATTTTTTTTAATTCTTTTATTTGATTTTTTTCCAGCTATGTTGGTGTTAATTCCCTGGTCCTCCAGATCTCCCACTCTGCAATCTAATTGTTCGAGTCTGCTCCTCTGACTTCCTATTGCATTGTCTAATTCTGTAATTTTATTGTTAATCTTTTGGATTTCTACATGCTGTCTCTCTATGGATTCTTGCAACTTATTAATTTTTCCATTATGTTCTTGAATAATCTTTTTTAGTTCTTCAACTGCTTTATCAGTGTGTTCCTTGGCTTTTTCTGTAGATTGCCTTATTTCATTTCTGAGGTCATCCCTGATGTCTTGAAGCATTCTGTAAATTAGTTTTTTTATATTCTGTATCTGGCAGTTCCAGGATTGTATCTTCATTTGGGAAAGATTTTGATTCTTTAGTTTGGGGAGTTGTAGAAGCAATCATTGCCTCCTTCTTTATGTGATTTGATAGCGACTGCTGTCTCCAAGCCATCACTAAGATATTGTAGTGATTTATTCTATATTTGCTCACTGAGTCTTATCTTGTTTTGTTTTCTTTCAATATACGTAGATGGGCTACTAGATTGCACCGTCTTGATTGTTGTAGCCCTTGACTCACTTATGTCCTATTTCCAGCTGGTTTGGGCTGTTACCAGATATATAAGCCTGAGTCCATTCACTATTCTTTAGTAGAATCTGATTTTGGGTCATCAAGAGTGTGGTGCAGACTGTTACCTATCCACCTAGAGAAATAGTGGTAATATTTGTTTGCACCAGATTCTAGTAGCAGCAGAGGTTCACACTCTGGGGGGGCTGGATGCTGACAGGCTTCCGCCAAGTTTCAGTGAGGTAGATGTGTCTCTATTCCTAAAGCACTTTGGTGGGTGGGCTCTGCAGCTGTACCTTAGGCCCCCAATGCAAGTACCTCTAGAGATTGGTAGGTGTCACCCTCCTTAGACCCCTAAGGCAGGAGGCTAGGTGGTCTGGGGGGAGCTTCAGCCCTCAGTTCCCTGTTGTGGGTCAGTGAAGACTCTGTTGAATGGGCAGAGATATCAGACCTGGGAAACTTGTCTTTCCAGTAATCCGCTAAAACAATTACAATCAGATCCCTATCAGAAATGCCTTTGCATTATAGTAGCCACCTTGTTCCCTGTAGGGATGAAAGCCCAAGACTGTGGATCACATATGCTTGGCTGGAGCTGGTTCTGTGTTTTTAGTCCAATTAGGGAAGGATTTTTGGTCCCTGGGTTTTTTGTAGCTGCTTCTCTCAGGCCAGAAGAATGGGTTAGGAAAAGACCAAAAAAGAAAGAAAGAAAGAAAGAAAAACCGCAGCGCAGTTTACTCTCTGGATCAGGAAATTCCAACGTTAATGAAGCCACCTGGGAAGGGGAGGGGAGGTTTCAGAAAAACAGGAGAGAGTAGCACCCAGGAATATAGACAAAGTTACTTATCTTGCTTGGGATGACTGTTTTATCTGAGATTCCTGAGGGGCACATCAACTATGTGCGCTGGCTGGGTAGAGATTGCCCCCGAGTGTCAGGCCTGTGTCCAGTGCTTGTGCTGTTTCAGAAGCCGTGGTTAGTTCCTCCACTCCTGGCCCAAAGCCCAGCACCAAGGTTCCCTGGCTGGGACGCCGCATTCCCGGCTCCAAAACCAGTCGCTGCCTCCCGGTGACTTCTCCTCCTGTCAGCTGCGTTGCTGCACTGTCTACATGCACTGGCTGGACTTCTCCTGAGGTCAGTTCTGGGGGCTAGGGCTGCGTCCCATGTTTGCTCCATCTCAGGATGCCCTGCTCAGTTCCCCTGTTCCCAGTTCAAAGCCCGGCACCAAGGTTTCCTGACTGGGATGCTGACTCCACGCTCCGAAAACAGTTGCTGCTTCCCCGTGGTTGTTTGTTCTCAGTCTCTGTCACTCAGGTCAACTCTTTAGAACTGTTTTTGATGGTCGGGGTTCGTAGATTGTCATGTATGTGATTGATTCACTTGTTTTTCCAAGTCTTTGTTGCACGAGGGATCCAAGGTAGCTTCTACCTAGTCAGCCATCTTGGGCCCCCTCGGCTAAGTCCACATCTTTGCTTTTTAACACTTTAAAAGGTTCTTTTGCCACAGATTTTCCCAATGCAATGCAATATGTGGCTTGATTTTTTGACTGCTGGTATTAATTGTGTATCCAAGTAAAATGAAATCCTTAACAACTTCTGTCTTTTCTCCATTTATCATGATATTGCTTATTGGTCCAGTTGTGGGGAAGTTTGTTTTCTTTATGCTGAGATGCTATCCATATTGAACGCTGTAGTCTCTGATCTACATCAGTAAGTGCTTCAAGTCCCCTTCATGTTCAGCAAGTAAGGTTGCATCGCCTGCATAAGGCAGGTTGTTAATGAGTCTTCCTCCAATCCTGATGCCCCACTGGTCTTCATATAGTCCATGGTATACTCGTATAGTCCTGGTTCTCAGATTATGTGCTCAAGATACAGATTGAATAAGTGTGGTGAAAGAATACAACTCTGACACACACTTTTCCTGATTTTAAACCATGGAGTACCCCCTTGTTCTGTTCTAACAACTCCCTCTTAATTTATGTCCAGGTTCCTCATGAGCATAATTAAGTGCTCTGTAATTCCCATTCTTTGCAATTTTACCCATAATTTGTAGTGATCCACAAAATCAAATGCTTTAGCATAGTTAATAAAACACAGGTAAACATCTTTCTGGTATTCTTTGCTTTCAGCCAGATCCATCTGACATCTGCAATGATAGCCCTAGTTCCACTTTCTCTTCTGTATCCTGCTTGAATTTTTGGCAGTTCCCTGTGGATGTACTGCTGCAACCACTTTTGAAATATCTTCTGCAAAATTTTACTTTCCTGTGATATTAATGATATTGTTCAATAATTTCCACATTTAGTGTGATCTACTTTCTTTGGAAAATATGCTTCCAGTCGATTGGCCAGGTAGCTCTTTTCCAAATTTTTCGGCATAGGCTAGTAAGCATTTCTAACACTCCATCCATTTGTTGAATTATCTCAACTGATATTCCATCAATTCCTGGAGCCTTATTTTTCCCCAGTGCCTTCAGTGCAGCTTGGACCTCTTCCTTCACTATCATCAGTTCCTGATCATATACTACCTCCTGAAATGGATAAAAATCAAACAATTCTTTTTGGTACTGTAACTCAGTGTGTTCCTTCCATCTCCATTTGATGCTTTCTGCATTTGTTTAATATTTTCCTGTTAGAATCCCTCAATATTGCACTTCAAGACTTTAATTATTTCTTCAGTTATTTCAGCTTGAGAAATTCAGAGGATTTTCTTCTCTTTTGGTTTTTCAACTCCAGGTCTTTGCCCATTTCATTATAATACTTTGTCTTCTCTAGCTGTCCTTTGAAATCTTCTGTTCAGTTTTTTTACTTCATCGTCTCCCATTTGTTTTTAGCTACTTGACATTCAAGAGCAACTTTCAGAGTCTGTTCTGACACCCATTTCAGTATTTTCTTTCTTTTTAAAGACTTCTTGCTTTCTTCATGTATGTTGCCGTTGATATCATTCCACAACTCATTTGGTCATCAGTCATTAGTGTTCAATATGTCAAATCTATTCTTAGGATGGTCTTTAAATTTAGGTGAAATATCCTCAAGTTCTTATGCAGAGAAGACAGTAATAAATTTTGTTTCTTAGAGTTTTTTAAAAGTTTAAATAACTTGAAATATGCAGGAGTCTAGTACATAATAATTATTTAATATTGTATGTAGTTCCAGACTTATGATGGGTGTTATGGATTGAATTATGTCCCCCCAAAATATGTCAACTTGGCTAGGCCATGATTCCCAGTATTGTGTGGTTGTCCTCCATTTTGTGATAGGATATGAATATCCTCCATTTTGTGATGTGTTGTGAATCCTAACCTTTATATATTAATGAGGCAGGATCAGTGTGGAGTGCATCTTCAGTCACAGTCTTACATGATGGTACGACTGATGTCACCATTCCTACTGAAGTCACACCCTTACTTAAGTCAAAACCTTACTCAAGTCACACCCTTGCTTGAAGCACACCTTTTATCTTACATAAGATAAAAGGGGAAAGTTGGTATTAGAATGGGAGGGGCCTCATTACTACCAAAAGAGAAGAGCCAAGAGTGGAGCATGCCATTTGGACCCAGGGTCCCTGCACTAAAAATCTCCTAGACCCAGAGGAAGATTGATAGCAAGACACATAAAGATCTCTAAGGAGTGGCAGGCCCACTGATGTTAAAAGTAGACAAGATCCTTTCCCCAGAGTTGATAGAGAAAGAGAATAAATTTCTGTTTGTTAAAGCCATCCACTTGTGATGTTTCTGTTGTAGCAGTACTAGATAACTAACACAGAATTTGACACTGGAAAAATGGGGTGCTGCTCTAACAGATATGTAAAATGTGGAAATTGTTTTGGAATTGGGTAATAGGTATAGGCCGGTAGAATTTTAAGGTACCTATAGTAAAAGCCTACATTGCCTTGAAGAGACTGTCGGTAGAATTATAGTCATCAAAAGCAACTCTGGTGAGGGTTCACAAGGAAGTGAAGAGACATATACAGAAAGTCTTAGAGAATGCATATGATGCTACCAGCAGACAGTTGCTAGAAATGCATACATTAAATTCACTTTGGATGAGGCTTTAAGCAAAAATGATGACTATGTGATAGGACAATGGAGGAAAGGCAATGCTTTTTATTCAGTGGCAAAGAACTTGTCCAAATTATGTTCAAATATTTGGTGGAAAGTAGAACTTGTAAGAGATGAAGTTGAATATCTGGCTGATGAGATTTCTAAGCCAGATCTTAAAGGGGCCACATGATTTCTCCTTGCAAGAGGAAAAAGAGGGACTTAAAAATGAACTGGGAAGAATGATAATGGAACTGAAAGATTTGGAAAATTCTGTTGTGGAAACTAAGGTCATGTGTCCTAGAATATTCACCAAGCATGTTGCTAAACAAATTTTTGTTGAAGAGATTGAGCCTGTGACTGATGGATCTAAGCAATTATCACAGCAGAAAACCCATAAACTTAGGCTGAAGGGAACAGAGAAAGAAGGAAAGGAGAGAATGCTGTCTGTCTCTTGGAATTCTACAGGTAGGAAACAAGTCAAAGGAGCTACATCTGCTGTCCTCCAGGAAAATAAAAAGAAATATCTTTGGAGCTGCTTGGAGATCAGCAGAACTGTTGGAAGGAATACAAGGAGCAGAGCTGCCTTGGTCTCAAATTTCTCAAAAGGTGTGGCTATGGCCTCTGGGGTTTCAATGGGTGGAGCCGAGGTGTCCTGGATTTGAAAGGGTGGGGCCACAGCCTCCTAAGTTTCAAAGGATTGGATCTTCCTCAACTTGGTTCTGGAGTGTGAGGCTGCCTTTCAGGTGTGCCAGGAGTATGGGGCCACTACCCAAAGAAGATGCGGCTCAGCTGCAATGCCCAAGAGGCAGAAGATTGAGGCCTACCAGAGCCAAGGAGATTGGACTAGAATGGGGCCACCTAAAGCCAATGGAGCAGAGTTGCTGCCATCCCAGTGGGCATGAAATGTAGAGCTGAAGTTCAGGGCCAAGGGGCCTCCATCCAGAATCCAGAAAGCATGGCCAACACCAGAGTCTGGAGGACAGGGCCATTGCCCAGATTTTCTTAGAGAATATAGGATCATTTTCAACCTTTAAGAGCTAATGTAAATTGTTCTGCTCTGTTTTGGACTTGCTTGATGCCTGTTATTACTTTTTTCCTCCAATTTCTTCCATCTGTTATGGAAGTGTCTACCTTTTGCCTGTTCCATCATTGTACTTTGGAAATAGATAACTTCTAGATATTACAGTTGCATGGATGAAGAGGAATTTTGCACTAGGGTGGAATATGATTCAGAAGGTAAGATTTTCAAACTTGTAAAGGGGTGAATATGTTTTACATGAGGCAAGGAAATGAATTTGGGGAGGACAAAGGGTGAAATGTTATGGATTGAATTGTGTCCCCTCAAAATATGTATCAATTTGGCTAGGCTATGATTCCCAGTGTTGTGTGATTGTCTTCCATTTGATCTGATGTAATTACCCTCCGTTTTGTGATGTGCTGTAAATCCTAACCCTGGTGGTGTAGTGATTAAGAGTTTGGCTGCTAACCAAAACGTCAGCAGTTTAAGCCTCCCACTCCTTGGAAACTTTATGGGGCAGCTCTACTCTGTCCTAGAGGGTTGCTATCAGTCAAAATTGACTCAATAGCAACAAGTTTTTGTTTTTTTTTAATATATGTTAATGAGTAGAATCAATGTGGCCTGTATCCTGAGTAACAGCCTTACAAGGGGATGTGACCCAAGTTATCACCCTTACTTAAATCACCACCCTTGCATGAGCCACACCTTTTATCTTAAAGAGATAAAAAGAGAGAGAAGAGAGTAGAGAGAGAAGGAGCTTCATTATCACCCTGAAAATAGAACCAGCAGTGGATAGTGTCATTTAGACCTGGGGTCCCTACCCTGAAAGTCCCCTAGATTCAGTGGAAGATTGATGCTAAGAAACATGAAGATCTCCAAGGAACATCGGGTCTACAAATGTTGAAAGAAGACAAGTACCTTTCCCTAGAGCCGACAGAGAGGGAAAGCAGTCTCCTAGAGCTGGCACTATGAATTAGGATGTCTAGCCTCCTAAACTGTGAGAGAATAAATTTCTGTTTTTTAGAGGCATACATTTGTGGTATACCTGTTATAGAAGCGCTCGAAATCTAAGAGAAAGCATTTCTATTCTGAGTCAGTTCTGATGTAAGTCAAACACCTCTTTTTTTTTTCAGTTTTCATTATTACTGCCTTTTATTAGCAGTATCTTTATAAATTCAATCTTTATTTGTTCTGAGGATTGGAAACATCACATATAAGCATCTGAGGATGTTAACATTAGCAAATTACATGTTACAACATTGCATGTAGTATGTATTGCTAATGACAAGATGTTAAAAAAACAAAAACAGAAAACAGAAGATGTTAAGTGTGGTTTGCCATAACTCAAATTCATTGAAGTTAAGGACTAACAATATTAATATTTTTTGTTTTGAAAACAAAGAAATTCCAAAAATCTAGATCTGTGACCTATGTGAGAGGTTCATACTAATTTCCATATTAATGGAAATATTCTTATTTTTGGAAAGTTTCTAATCTTGAAGTACACATATAAAATGCATACATAAAACTGTTTTTTCTAAGTTTCTTAGATAAAGGCTAATAAAATGGGTTGAAAGCCATAGATATATTGGAGAAATTTCCTCAAAAGAGAATAAAGTAGAAAGGTATATCAACTTTTATATTTTCAGGTAAAATTGCCCTGGAAAACATCTTAGCATCTTTATGAGTTTCTGTGCACAGTTTTACATTTACTAAATAGTATACAGCTGACATAGAGCATCATAAACATCTTAATGTACGATCAGAAAAGATTACTTCTACTGTCAATCAATAAATCTTTTTGAAATAATTAATTATTAATATTTTGAATTGTATCACATACATATAATTTTAATTGGTAGATATATACCTACATAGAAAAACTACTCTGGTCAACCAATAAAATATTTCTGGTTTGGGCATTTTGAAGTAATATGGCGATAGTACCTCTGATAGGGAACCATAGAAAAAGGTACTTTTTAGAAAAGATGAGTAATTTTGATCTGTTGATTCTTCTGTGCCTTCCTAACATCAAAAGAGCTGTCTCAGAGCAGTTAATGAGAACTTTGATATGGGTATATATATCTGACTATTAGACAATGTAATGAAATCTCTGGGAACTAAATTATCCATCACTTTTTTAGCATGTCTAATTTTTATAATAAACCATATGATTCTCTGATTCAAAATGACAAATACTAGTCCATTTCAGCACACTAATGCCTAGGATATTGATCTTTATAAGTTCATTTCATTTTTAATGCCATTCTTCTTCAATCTGTCTTTCCAGTTTTCCTAGAGTCATACCTCTTATATTCAACATTCCGATTATTAACAGATATTTGCAAATTTCGAGTCTTGCCACTTCAACAAATGAACTTGCCAAAAGTTTTACTCCATCCACATCATTAAGGTTGGCTCTACTCTGAGGAGGCAGCTCTTTCCCAGTTGTGTTTTGAATGCCTTCCAATGTAAATATACCAGATGATATTCTGCTGCTATTCATAGGTTTTTACTGGCTAATTTTTTTTTTTTTTTTCAGGAATAGACCACCATGTCCTTATTCTTAGTCTGTCTTAGTCTGGAAGCTCCACTAAAATCTGTCAATAATGAGTAACCCTGCTGGTATTTGAAACACCAGTAGAATAGCTTCCAGCATCACAGCAACATGTAAGCCAACACAGGATGACAAACTGACAGACATATGGTCTACTACGTCAGAAATGACACATTGAAGAGGAAAGACATGACATTCATTGTGAAAAAGAACATTTTAGGATCCATCCTGAAGTACAACACTGTCAGTGATAGGATAATATCCATATGCCTACAAAGATGACCAGTTAATGTGATTATTTTTCAAGTATAAGCAGCAACCACTAAAGTCAAAGATGAGGAAACTGAAGATTTTTATCAACTTCTGTAGTCTGAAATTGATCTAACATGCAGTCAAGATGTATTGGTAATTACTGGTGATTAGAATGGGAAAGATGAAAACAAAGAAGAAGGATCTGTAGTTGGAAAATATGGTCTTGGTGATAGAAACGACACTGGAGACTACAGGATAGAATTTGGTAAGACAAATTCCAAATACCTTTTTTTTTTTTTTTTAACAATATAAATGGTAACTATACATGTGAACCTAACCAGATGAAAAACACAGGAATCAAATTGACTATATTTATGGAAAGAGATAATGAAAAATCTCAATATCATCAGTCAGAACAAGACCAGAGGTTGACTGTGGAACAGATCATCAATTGCTCATATGCAAGTTCAAGTTGAAGCTGAAGAACATTAAAACAAGTCCACGAGAACCAAAACAAGACCTTGCACATATCCCACCTAAATTTAGAAACCATTTCAAGAATAGATTTGACACATTGAATACTAATGACTGAAGACCAGATGAGTTGTGGAATGACATCAAAGACATCATACATGAAGAACACAAAAGGTTAATGAAAGACAAGAAAGAAAGAAAAGACCAAAATGGATGTCAAAAGAGACTCTGAATCTTGCTCTTGAACATAGAGTAACTAAAACTAATGGAAAAAATGATGAAGTAAATGATCTTAACAGAAGATTTCAAAGGACAGCTTGAGAAGACAAAGTATTATAATGAAATGTGCAAAGGCCTGGAATTACAAGACAAAAAGGAAGAACACACTTATCATTTGTCAAGCTGAAAGAACTAAAGTAAGGAAGAAGTGTCAATGGCCCTGTACTTATTGGCATAACATTAGCGTGTTCAAACCCAAACAAAACCTATTGCCCCTGTGTTGTTTCTGACTCATAGAGACCCTATAAGACAGAGTACAACTGCCCCATAGGATTTCCAAGGAGTGGCTGGTGGATTCTAACTGCCCACCTTTTCGGTTGCAAGCTATAGCTCTTAACAACTACTCCACCAAAAATTCAGTTTCCTTCTACCTCAGTGAAATTTCTAGAGGTCCATTGGAATGGTGAACGTCAATGTATTCCTTCTAAAGTGAAGGATAAATTATTGCCTTTTTGGATTTTGGAGGCAACATATTCCTTATTTGGGTGTGCTACTTGAGCCTATTTATCAAGTGACTCAAAAAGCTGCTAGTTTTGCATGGGGACCAGAATAAGATAAGGCTCTCCAACAGGTTCAGGCTGCCATGCAAGTGGCTCTGCCACTTGGACTATATGATGCCACTGATCCAAAGATGCTTGAAGAGTCCATGGCAGACAGAGATTCTGTCTGGAGTCTTTGCAGGCCCCTATCGGTGAATCACAGCACAGGCCCTTAGGATTCTGGAGTAAACCCCTACCATCCTCTGCAGATAATTACTCTCCTTTTGAGAAGCAGCTTTTGGCTTGTTACTGGGCCTTGTAGAGGATGAACGCTTAACCATGGGACACCAAGTCACCATGCAGCCTGAGCTGTCTGTCATGAACTGGGTGTTGTCTGACCCACAGAGTCATAAAGTTGGACTTGCACAGCAGCACTCCATCATTAAATGGAAGTGGTATATATGAGAGCAGGCCCAAGCAGAACCCAAAGGCACAAGTTGCATGAGGAAGTGGCCCAAATGCCCATGGTCTTCACTTCTGTCACATTACCCTCCACCTCCCAGTCTGCACCTATGGTTTCATGGGGAGTCCCTTACGATCAATTGACTGAAAAAGAGCAAACTTGTGGCTGGTTTATAGATGATTCTATGTAACATGCAGACACCACTTGAAAGTGGACAGTGGCAGCACTACAACCCCTTTCTGGGACCTCCCTGAAGGACAGTGGTGAAAGGAAATCCTCTCAATGAGCAGAACTTTGAGCAGTGCTCTTGCTTGTTCATGTTGCTTGGAAGGAGGAATGGCCAGATGTGTGATTATATACTGATTCATGGACTGTGGCCAATGGTTTGGCTGGATGGTCAGGTACTTGGAAGGAACCTGATTGGAAAACTGGTAACAAGGAAGTATGGGAAAGAGGTATATGGATAGTCCTTTCTGAATGCGCCAAAGCAGTGAAAATATTTGTGTTGCATGTGAATGGTCACCAAAGGATGACCTCAGCAGAGGAGAATTTTCACAATGAATTAGATAAATGATGCATTCTGTGGAAACCAGTCACACTCTCTCCCCAACCACTCCTGTCATTGACTAATGGCTACTGTGGCAGAGATGGAGGTTGTGCATGGGCTCAGCTACAGGGACTTTCACTCATCAAGGCTGACTTGGCTACAGCCACTGCTGAGTACCCAATGTGCGAGCAGCGGAGACCAACACTGAGTCCCCAGTATGGCACCATTCCTTGAGGTGATCAGCTAGCAACCTGGTGGCAGGTTAATTACATTGGACTGTTTCCATCATGGAAAGGGCAGTGTTTTGTTCTCACTGGAATAGACACTTATTCTGGATATGGATTTTCCTCCCCTGCACGCAATGCTTCTGCCAAAACTGCCATACGTGGACTTATAGAATGCCTTATTCACTGTCACAGTATCCCAAACAGCATCACCTCGGATTAAGGGACTCACTTTACAGCAAATGAAGAGCAGCAAATGGCTCATGCTTATGGAATTCACTGGTCTTAACATAGTCTCCATCATCCTGAAGCAGCTGGCTTGATAGAACAATGGAATGGCCTTCTAAAGACATATTTAAGGAGTTAGCCAGGTGGGGATGCCTTGCAGGGTTGGGGAAATGTTCTCCAGGAGGCTGTATATGCTCTAAACCAGAGTCCAATATATACTGTTGTTTCTCCCATAGATAAGATTCATGGGTGCAGGAAACAAGGGGTTGAAATGGGAGTGGCACCACTCACTATTACCTCCAGTGACCCACTCACAAAATTTTTGCTACCAGTCCCTAAGGCCTTATGCTCTGCTGGTTTAGATGTCTTAGTCCCAAAGGGAGGAACCCTTTCACCTGGAAACACGTCACTTATTTCATTGAATTGGAAGCTAGGAATGTCATCTGGCCACTTTGGACTCCTCTGCCTCTGGATCAACAGGCCAAGAAGGGAGTTACCATATTGGCTGGTGTTATTGATGCTGATTGCTAAGAGGAAATCAGATTGATATTACATAATGGAGGTAAAGAAGTATATGTCTGGAATGCAGGAGATTCCATAGGGCATCTCTTAGTACAATCAAGTCTTGTGATTAAACTCAATGGAAAACTACAGCAATCCAATTCTGACAACTACTAATGGCCTAGGCCCTTCAGGAATGAAGGTTTGGTTTACTCCACCAGACAAAAAACCATGGCCAGCTGAGTTGCTTGATGAGGGCAAAGGGAATATGGAACCAGTGGTGGTAGAATGTAGTTCTAAATACCAGTTATGACCGCTTGACCAGTTGCAGAAACAAGGACTGTAATTCTGCCTTGCATGTGTGCATCAAATATTTTTGTTCTCTTTACTCATAAAACATAAGATATAAGCAGGGCTAGTGGATATTGGATTGTATGTTTACTAGTTTTATCATGTTAGCCTCAATTATGACTTTATAATTGTCTTTATTCAGAGATTACGTGTGGTGTAAGGAGATGTGTACAGGTGCCAAGTTAACAATGGGTGGACTTTGATCATTAAGGTTATGTGTCAACTTGCCTGGGCCCTGATTCTCAGTGGTTTAGCAGTTATGATGCAGTTTGTCAGTCAATAATAATGTGATCACTTCCATGATACGATTTGATATAATGTGATCACCTCCATGATGGAATCTCTTTTGAGTAACTAGTCAGTTGAAAGGGAGTTTCCTTGGGGGTGTGGCCTGCATCAAATATAAATGGACTTTCTGGCCAGGCTCCTGGGCTTTTGCTACTCTTGATCCTTAGCTGTCTCCTGTTAGTCTGGCCTCCAGTTCCTGGGACCTGAGCTAGCAGCTTGTCTGTGGTGTTGTCTGTGCTATTGGGACTTGTCAGTCTTTTCAGCCTGTGAGCAAGAGTCCTGCTCTCTGACCTGCTGATCTTGGGTTTGCCAGACCCTTTGGCTATGTGAATCAGGAGAAGCCACTAGTCTGACCTACAAATTTGGGACGTTCCAGCCTCTACAACCATGTGAGCCACTTCCTTTATATAAACCTTTCTATATAGATTTTTTTTTATATATAGATATTTATACACTTTACTGGTTTTGTTTCTCTAGAGAACCCAACCTAAGACAAGACGGAATTGCCAGAAATTCAAGCATGATTATGAAGAGGACATGGAGAGAGGGATATTGTTGCTGATATCAGATGGATTCTGGCTGAAAGCAGACAATACCAGAAAGATGTTTACCTGTGTATTATTGACTATGCAAAGGCATTTTACTGTGTGGATCATAGCAAATTCTGGATAATATTGGGAAGAATGGGAATTCCACAACACTTAATTGTACCCATGAGAAATCTGTACATAGACTAAAAGGCGGCCTTTCAAACAGAACCAGGGGATACTGTGTGGTTTAAAATCGCGAAAAGGTGTGCATCAGGGCTGTATCCTTTCACCAAACCTATTCAATATTAAATAATTGGAGAAGATGGACTATGGCTTGTGAAGAAGAAGAAGAACCTGGTTTCAGGATTGGTGGAAGACTCATTAACAACATTTGATATGCTGATGACACAACTTTGCTTGCTGAATGTGAAGAGGACTTGAAGCACTTAATGATGAAGAACAAGGATGAAGACTATAGTTTTCAGTATGGATTACTCCCCACCGTAAAGAAAACAAAAATCCTCACAACTGGACCAAAAAGCAACATCATGATAAATGGAGAAAATATCGAAGTTGTCAAGGATTTCATTTTACTCTGATCTACAATCAATTCCCATGGAAATAGGAGTCAAGAAATCAATGAGTCACTGCATTAGCAAATTTACTGCAAATGATGTCTTTAAAGTGTTGAAAAGCAAAGATGCCACTCTGAGGACTAAGGTGCACCTAACCCAAGCCATGATATTTTCAACTGCCTCACATGCGTGCAAAAACTGGATCATGAATAGGGAACACTGAAGAAGAATTCATGCCTTTGAACTATTGTGTTGGCAAAGAATCGACTGCCAGAAGAAGGAACAAGTCTGTCTTGGAAGATGTACAGCCAGAGTGCTCCTTCTCATGTACTTTTGCCATGTTATCAGGAGGAATCAGTCCCTGGAGGACATCGTGGTTGGTAAAGTGGAGGACGAGAGGACGACTTTCAAGGAGATGGATTCACACAGTGGCCACAACAACGGGCTCAAACATAGCAAGGATGGTGAGGTGGCACAGGACTGGCACAGTGTTTAATTCTGTTGTACATAGGGTTACTGTGAGTCAGCACTGACTGTAGGGCAAATAACGACAACAATTTTTATAAAATACAAGGCTTTTTAGCTTGATTAAAATGTATTTCTGGTTTTGAAATTCTACTCTAATGATCAATTTATTCTTGTCAGCTTAACACATTGCTTTTATCTAAATAATATTATTTAGATATTATCTAATATTATCTAAATAATATTTCTAAAATATTACTTAAATTTGGTAATATCTGGTACTGGTCTTTCCTAAATTTTCTTTTGTACTCTCAGTTATTTTCTTTTTACAGATAAACTTTTGAAAAATTTTTGACAAGGTCAAGAGCAGATTCGTTGGAATATTGATTTTGTGTGTATAACACTTTAATTATTAAAAATTATTTTCCATAATTTTCAGCTTTTCCTTTTAGAAATATATTTTGTTCTATTATCTAAACCTTCAGTTTCACTAAAATACATTTTCATGTGCCAAATGCTTCCACTATTACATATATATTTTTTCTATTTTGAGTAATTAAAAAAATTATATATATTTTATCCTGATATGTTTTGATTTGTGACCATGAATATTTTTTAAATGTTTTAGTCTTTAGCCATAGTCTTACAAATACCAAAAATTTTTTGTAGAAACCTTATATATTTCCATATTAAGAAGTAAAATTTTCATGTAATCGTAATTCTGTCACCTGCTGTGGTTTTAGAGCAGAAATGGGGGAAAAGGATGTAAGGTACAATAGATCAAGCAAAATGTAGAAAAATCCTGGAGTGAGGAGTTTTTTTTCTTTTTTTTTAAGTAGGGGAAAATATTGGGAAAAAAAACAAGAAAGTTAAATTGAGCATAAAAAGGAGTCAGTAGAGAGTGAGGAAGACCAAGGTATGACACTTAATTAGAAAATTTGTTATGAAAAGTGATAGAGAAGACAAATAGGGAACAGGCATGTAGGGAGGGTACAACCATTTTCAAGTGATAGAGAAAGAAATAGGAGGGATAGAACAATAGTAATTATTGTGTTGGCAAAAAATGTTGAATATACCATGTAATGCCAGAAGAACAAACAAATTTCTCTTGGAAAAAGTACATCCAGAATGCTCTTTAGAAGCAATGATGGTGAGACTTCATCTCAGGTACTTTGGACAGGTTATCAAGAGGAATCAATCCCTACAGAAGGACGTCATGCTCAGTAAAGTACAGAGTCAGAGAAAAAGAGGAAGACCCCCGATGAGATGGATTGACACAGTAGCTGTAACAATGGTCTCAAACAATGCAATCATTATGAGGATGGTGCAGAACTTGGGAGTGTTTTGTTCTGTTGTTTTGTTCTGGTTCCTGTGAGTCAGAACAGACTCAACAGCACCTAACAACAACATCAACAATACTTACAGATAAATTTGTAGGAGTTGTTGCAGAAATCTGAGGAAGTTCTTGACCTGTGGCTGTTTTTCTTCTTGAGTCAGTAGGAAATTTAGCTTTTATCTCCCTTTCTAAACCAGCATTTCTCTTCTCTCTTGAATAGTGATTTTTACAAGGTTGAATTTATGTTAGACTTTATCTTGGTAACTTTATGTAGTAACACAATGCAATGCCGTGTTTTCAGACTTTTTTTTAACTGACTTTAAAAGGCTTGCACAAGTACTAGCATTAAAAGGATTTGAGCTGTGTGATTTTTAAAGTACCCAAATGTCAACGGAATTGGAAAGTTTGTCAGTCCCATTTATATTCCATCAACTCTTGGACAATTTGTCAATGTCAGAATTTGTGCACTGTATTCATGGGTGTCTCTGTGCCATTATGCTTTTTAAAGATTACATTATGTTACAATGTATTCAATTCTCTCAAGCAAGAAATAGAACAGCTCCCTATAGGTAAAAATATTTATTTTTACATTTGAATTTATAATTTCTGCATTCCATCCTAGCATTTTACTGGTTTTATTATATATGTGGTGTTAAGTTATGAATCACAATTTTGAGCCTGTATATAAAGTAAAATTTGCATGCAAATAGAGTTTGCTGAAACTTTATTGTTAATTGAGTTCTGTCATTTGACGAAATTTAACAAGTTTTACATTGATTGCCAATGGCCATCAGAGTAGCTTATTCTCAACAAAAACAGGCAAGTTCTCAGAAAAAAAAAAGGATAAAATAAGAATAATCATTCTTGAGGAGGTGGGGCCAAGATGACGGAGTAGTCAGACATTTCCTGTGGTCCCTCTTACAAAAAAGAAGCCCCCCCAAAAATGAATTGATTACATATGACAGTCTAGGAGCCCTGAACATCAAAGGCACAGTTGAGGAATTATACTGAGTGGCAGAGGGAGGGAGTGATAGGTCGTAAGCAGTTAAGTATTGCCAGACCCGATCCAGTAGGAACCATGACCCTGGAGGCCAGATTGGCTGGTGCCACTGATGAGACAAGAGGTGGCATTTGGGACATGTTTTCCACATTGTGAGAGATCAAGTGGTGGAGAGTTTATTCACGCCTCCAGGATAGGTGAAAAGCAGTGCTCAAATGGCGAAAGATAAGTACATGTTTCCAACCTACCATGTGGATCAAAAGCACCCCTTTGGGAAAAGCCTTTCGAATTTACCTACCCCCTTCCCGCTCTGCACAGGGTCTTCAGAAAGTGTACTTTCCCTGGGCTGGAAGTAGGACCTGTTGCACTCCCTGAGCTATTCTGCCAGCCTGGGAGAGGGAACAAATTAACAAATGAGGAAAAAATAATCTGCCAGCTGTCCTAAGCCAGGAAGTCAGGGCAGAAACAGCTCCTTTGCCTATGCACAGGCATAAGGGGTCCATGGACTTTGAATGTCTTTCACAGCTGCATAGACTTGTGTGGGCCCATTTGAACAGAATAGACCCTTATTATTAGCACAGTACAATAGGGCATATACCTGAAGTCCAACTTCAACTGTTTCAGCTATATGGTGGAGAGGCAGGTTCGTGACATTTGACACTGCTCTGCCTATTAAGCACGGTCCTCACCTTCCCACATTGGGGCCTGAGGACGGGTGGCTCCTATGCAACCTAGCCACCTGCAACAGGGGTCTGAGAATATGTGGTGCCTCCCAGTCCTTACAGCCAACAGCATTGGGTACTCATAGTCTGGCTGCAAATCCCACCCACATAAACTCTCTAGGGAACAAGGAGACCCTTTCCTTACAGACACTCAGGGGTGGTTATCAGCCCCCTGCCTTGCTCAGTGCATGACCACCTACTGCAGCCAGATACCTTTGCCAATACAAATCACCCCTGCCCTTCTAGGACTGTAGGTGAGATGTTGCACCACACACTTGGTGACAGACTACCTGCACACCTGAGCAGAATCCATACAAGAAAAGTGAATGAACTCTTGGGCTCACATACCTAGTAACGGCTCTGACCACCTGGTGACAGGACATTAGAGCCTCAAAGTTGCAAATAGTCCACCTAGCTCACATGAATAGCCTATAAGTGCATATCAAAACAAAACAAAACAAGAATCTAGGACACAGTAAGCAAACATAAAATAAAAAAATACAATAACTTATTGATGGCTCAGAGAGCAACAGTCAATATCAAATCACATAAAGAGGCAGACCATGATGGCTTGAGTAAGCTCCCAAAACAAAGAATCAAGAAATCTTCTGGATGAAGAGGATCTCCTGGAATTATCAGAGGTAAAATACAAAAGATTAATATATGGAACACTTCCAAGAGATCAGTCAAAACACAGAACAAGCCAAGAAGCACACAGACATAGCAATAGAGAACTAAAGAAGATTAGAGAAGAGCATAATGACAAATTTAATATACTGTATGAATCCATAGAGAGACAGCAAACAGAAATCCAGAAGATTAACAATAAAATTTCAGAATTAGACAATTCAATAGAAAGTCATATGAGCAGAATTGAGGCAAAGGAAGTCAGTATTAGTGATATTGAAGATAAAGCATTTGACACCAACATATATGAGGAAAAGTCAGATAAAAGAACAACAAAAAAAAAAAAAAAATGAAGAAACCCTAAGAATTACATGGGACACTATCAAGAGGAATAACCTACGAGTTATTGGAATACCAGAAAAGGAGTGGGATAACAGAAAATACAGAGAGAATTGTTGAAAATTTCTTGGCAGAAAACTTCCCTAATATAGTGAAAGATGAGAAGGTATCTATCCAAGATGTTCATCAAACCCCACGCAAGGTAGATCCCAAAAGAAAGTCACCAAGACATATTACAATTAAACTTGCCAAAACCAAAGATAAAGGGAGAATTTTAAGAGTGGTTAGGGACAAAAAAAAAAAAGTCACCTACAAAGGAGAGTCAATAAGACTAAACTCAGACTACTCAGTAAAAACCATGCCAGCAAGAAAGCAATGGTATGACATATATAAAGCCTCGAAGGAAAAAAAGAATTGCCAGCTAAGAACAACATATCCAGCAAAATTGTCTCTCAAATATGATGGCAAAATTAGGACATTTCCAGATAAACAGAAGTTTAGGGAATTCACAAAAACCAAACCAAAATTGCAAAAAAATACTAAAAAGAGTCCGTCAGTTAGAATGTCAATAACATCAGATAACAACCCAAGACTAGAACAGAAGACACAGCAACCAGATATCAACCCAGATAGGGAAATCACAAAAATAAAGCAAAGCTAAGGCACTCAAAACAGGGAAGCAGAGAAGTCATTATGAAAGGACAATACCATTAAAATGAAAAGGAGGGACTAAAAAATGTAGTCATAGATCTTTCATAAGGAAAGGAAGTCAAGGCGATATCAAGAAATAAAAGATTGGTTTAAACTTAGAAAACTAAGGGTAAACATTAAGGTAACCACAAAAGAAACTAACACTCCTACACATCAAAATAAAAAACAAGAAAAACATAAAGAATCAGCAAATAATAATCAAAAACAATGAAAAAGGTGAAAGGAAAATACATAAAAAAAACTCAGCACAGAAAATTAAGTGGAACAAAGAAATTGTCAACAATACAAAAAAAAAAAGACATCAAAATGATAGCATTAAATTCATACCTATCAATAATTACACTGAATGTAAATGGACTAAATGCACCAATAAAGAGACAGAGAGTGGCAGGATGGATTAAAAAAAACATGATCCATCTATATGCTGCCTACAAGAGACACACGTTAGGTTTAAAGGCACAAACAAACTAAAACCCAAAGGATGGAAAAAAGTATATTAAGCAACGATCAAAAAAAAGCAGGAGTGGCAATATTAATTTCTGACAAAATAAACTTTGAAGTAAAATCCACAACAAAGGATAAGTAAGGACACTATATAACAATTAAAGGGTCAATACACCAGGAGGATATAACCATAATAAATATTTACACACCCAAAGACAGGGCTCCAAAATACATAAAACAAACTCTAACGACATTGGAAAGACAGAGATAGCTCCACAATAATAGTAGGAGACTTCAATACACCACTTTCAGCGAAGGACAGAACATCCGGAAAGAAGCTCAATAAAGACAGAGAAGATCTAAATGCTGCAATCAACCAAACTGATCTCACAGACATAAAGAACGCTTCAGCCAACAGCAGCCAAGTATACTTTCTTTTCCAATGTACGTGGAACATTTTCCACAATAGACCACATATTAGGCAATAAAGCTAGCCTAAGCAAACTCCAATGGGTTTACTGGGTTAAGCAAGTTCCAAAGCATTGAAATACTACAAAGCATCTTTTCTGACTATAAAGCCATAAACTTAGAAATCAATAACAGAAAAAGCAAGGAAAAAAAAAATCGAACACATGGAAACTGAAAAACACCTTGCTCAAAAATTACTGGGTCACAGAAAAATTAAAGACAGAATAAAGAAATTCACATAATCAAATGAGAATGAAAACATTCTATAAGAACCTTTGGAACACAGCAAAAGCAGTGCTCAGAGGTTAATTTACAGCAATAAATACACACATCTGAAAAGGCAGAAAGGACCAAAATCAAACATTAATCCTGCAACTGAAACAAATAGAAAGAGAGCAGCAAATGAAGCCCTCAGGCACTGGAAGGAAGAAAATAATAAACAGTAGAGTAGAATTAAAAGAAATAGAAAAACAAGTGAAAGAGTTAACAAACCAAAAGCTGGTTCTTTGAAAAGATTAAAAAAAATGATAAACAATTGGCCAAACTGACAAAAAGAAAAAGAGAGGAAGCATGTAACCTGAACTAGAAATGAGATGGGCAATATCACTACAGACCCAACTAAAATTAAAAGAATCATAGCAGAATACTTTGAAATATTGTACTCTAACAAATTTTAAAACCTAGAGAAAATGGACAAACTTACTACCTACCTAAACTAACACAAACAAAGGTAGAACAACTAAATAAACCTATAACAAAACTAGAGATGGAAAGACTAATTTAAAAACTCCTGACCTAAAAAAGCCCTGGTCCTGACAGCTTTACTGGAGAAGTCTACCAAAGTTTCAGAGAAGAGACATCATCACTACTACTAAAAGTATTTAAGAGTGTAAGAATATAGAAAAAGAAGGAAAACTCCCAAACTGATTCTGTGAAGCCAGAATAACCCTTACACCAAAACCAGGTAAAGATACCACAAAAAAAGGATATTACACATCTATATCCCTCATGAACTTAGACACAAAAATTCACCATGGCCAAGCGGGATTCCTACCAGGTATGCAGGGATGGTTCAACATTAGAAAAACAATCAGTGCAATCAATCACATAAATAAAATGAACTACAGGAACCATGGGATCTTATCAATTGATGCAGAAAAGGCATTTGGCAAAGTCCAACATCCATTCATGATAAAAACTCTTGGCAAAATAGGAATAGAAGGGAAATTCCTCAACATAATAAAGGGCATTTATACAAAGTCAACAGCCAACACCATCATAAATGGAGGGACTCTGAAAACATTCCTCTTGAGAAAGGGAACAAGACAAGATTGCCCGTTATCACCACTCTTATTCCACATTGTGTTAGAGTTGCTACCAGAGCAATTAGGCTAGAAAAAGGAATCCAAATTCTTAAAGAAGTAAAAGTATAGAAAACCCTAAAGAATCTACAAGAAAATTACTGGAACTAATAGAAGATTTCAGCAAAGCATCAGGATACAAGACAAACATAAAAATCAGTTGGATTGCCCTACACCAACAAAGAGACCATTGAAGAGGAAATCACCAATCCAATATCATTTACAACAGCCTCCGAGAAGGTAAAATACTTAGGAATAAATCTAACCAGAGATGTAAAAGACCTATGCAAAGAAAACTACAAGACACTACTGCAAGAAACCAAAAGTGACCTACATAAGCGAAAAAAAAAAAAAATATATCTTGCTGGTGGATAGGAAGACCCAACATTGTAAAAATGTCTATTCTACCCCAAAACCACCCACTGCCATCGAAAAGCAATCTGTAAATACAATGCAATCCCAACCCAAATACCAATGACATTTTTTAATGAGATGGAGAAACAAATCAGTAATTTCCTATAGAAGGGAAAGGGGACCCGGGCAAGTAAAGCATTAGAGAAAAAGAAGAACAAAGTAGGAGGCCTCATACTACCTGATTTTAGAACATATTATACTGCCACAGCAGTCCAAACAGCCTGGTACTGGTACAACAACAGATACATAGACCAATGGAACAGAATTGAGAGTCCAGACACAAACCCATCTGCATGAGCAGCTGATATTTGACAAAATCCCAAAGTCAGTTAAATGGCAAAAAGATGGTCTTTTTAACAAATGGTGCTGGCATAACTGGATATCTATTTGTTAAAAAAAAAAAAAAGAAACATACAACTGAAAATGGATCAAAGATGTAAATATAAAATCAAAAATGATAAAGATCATGGAAAAAAAATAAGGACAATGTTAGGAGCCCTAATATATGGCATAAACAGTATACAAAACATTACTAACAATGCACAAACACCAGAAGAGGAACTAGATAACTGGGAGCTCTTAAAAATCAAACACCTATAATCATCCAAAGACTTCACCAAAAGAATAAAAAGATTACTTACAGACTGGGAAAAAGTTTTTAGCTATAACAATTCTGATTAGCGTCTGATCCCTAAAATCTACATGATACTGCAAAAACTCAACAACAAAAAGACAAATCACCCAATTAAAAAAGGGCAAAGGATATGAACAGATACTTCACCAAAGAAGACATTCGGGCAGGTAACAGATACATGAGGAAATGCTCATGGTCATTAGCCATGCAAATCAAAACTACAATGAGATACCATCTCACCCCCAACTATCTAGCATCAATCTGAAAAAACACAAAATAATAAATGTTGGAAAGGTTGTGGAGAGACTGGAACACTTATACACTGCTGGTGGGAAAGTAAAATGGTAGAACCACTTTGGAAATCAATTTGGTGCTTCCTTAAAAAAGTAGAAATAGAACTACCATCTACCATATGACCCAGCAATCCAACTCCTTAGAATATATCCTAGAGAAATAAGAGCCCTCACACGGACAGATATATGCACACCCATGTTCATTGCAGCACTGTTTACAATATCAAGAAGATGCAAACAACCAAGGTGCCCATCAATGGATGAATGGATAAATAAATTATGGTATATTTACATAATAGAATACTACACAGCCATTAAAAACAATGATGAATCTGTGAAACATCTCATAACCTGGAGGAATCTGAAAGGCATTATGCTGAATGAAATTACTCAGTTGCAAAAGGACAAATATTGTATGAGACTATCCAGAAAAAGTTTAAACACAGAAGAAAACATTCTATGATGTGTACGAGGGTGGGGAGGGAGGGAGATGCGTATTCACTAATTAGATAGTAGACTATAACCATTATAGGTGAAGGGAAAGACAACACACAATATAGATGAGGTCAGCACAACTTATTGTTAGGTGCCTTCAAGTCAGTTGACTAATTGTGACCCTATGCACAACAGAATGAAACACTGCCTGGTCCTGCGCCAGCCTTAGAATCATTGTTATGCTTGAGCCCATTGTGGCAGCCACTGTGTCAATCCACCTCTTTGAAGGTCTTCCTCTTTATCACTGACCCTGTACTTTACCAAACATGAGGTCCTTCTTCAGGGACTGATCCCTCCTGACAACATGTCCAAAGTATGTAAGACGCAGTCTTGCCATCCTTGTTTCTAAGGAGCATTCTGGTTTTACTTCTTCCAAAACAGGTTTTTCGTTCTTTTGGCAGTCCATGGTATATTCAACATTCTTTGCCAAGACCATGATTCACGGGCATCAATTCTTCACTGGACTTCCTTATTCACTGTCCATCTTTCACATGCATGGGATGTGATTGTAAATACCATGGCTTGGGTAAGGTGCACCTTAGTATTCAAGGTGAAGTATTCAACACTTTAAAGAGGTTCTTTGCAGCGGATTTGCCCAATGCAATACATTTTTTGATTTCTTGACTGCTGCTTCCACGGCTGTTGATTGTGGATCCAAGTCAAATGAAATTCTTTACAATTTCAATCTTTTCTCCATTTATCATGATGTTGCTTATTGGTTTAGTTGGGAGGATTTTTGTTTTCTTTATGTTGAGGTGTAATCCATCCTGAACCCTGTGGTCTTTGATCTTCATTAGTAAGTGCTTCAAGTCCTCTTCACTTTCAGCAAGCAAGGTTGTGTCACCTGCATAATGTACGTAGTTAATGAGCCTTCCTCCAGTCCCGATGGCCTGTTCCTCTTCATATAGTCCAGCTTCTCAGATTATTTGCTCTGCATAAAGATTGAATAGGTATGGTGAAAGGATAAAACCCTGACACACACCTTTCCTGACTTTAAACCACTCAGTATCCCCTTGTTCTGTCTGAACACCTGCCTCTTGATCTATGTACAGATTCCTCATGAGCCCAAATAAGTGTTCTGGAATTCCCATTCTTTGCAATGTTATCCATAATTTGTTATGATCCACACAGTTGAATGCCTTTGCATAGTCAATAAAACACGGGGAAACTTCTTTCTGGTATTCTCTGCTTTCAGCCAGGATCCATCTGACATCAGCAATGATATCCCTGGTTCCACGTTCTTTTCTGAATCCAGCCTGAATTTCTAGTTCCCTGTTGATATACTGCTGCAGCCACTTCTGAGTGATCTTCAGCAAAATTTTGGTTGTGTGTGATATTAATGATATGGTTTGATAATTTCCACATTCATTTGGATCACCTTTCTTGGGAAAAGGCTTAAGTATTGATCTCTTCCAGACAGTTGGTCTAGAAGCTGTCTTCCATATTTCTTGGCATAGATTAGCAAGCACTTCCAGCGCTGCTACCATTTGTTGAAACATCTTAATTGGTATTCTGTCATTTTCCAAAGCTTTGCTTTTCGCCAGTGCCTGCCATGCAGCTTGGGCTTTTTCTTTCAGTGCCATTGGTTCCTGATCATATGTTACTTCCTGAAATGGATGAACATTGAACGATTCTTTTTGGTATAGTGACTCTGTGTATTCCTTCCATTTTCTTGTGATGCTTCCTGAGCCGTGTAATATTTTCCCCATAGAATCCTTCAGTATTGTAACTGGAGGCTTGAGATTTTTCTTTAGTTCTTTCAGCTTTAGAAATGCATAGCATGTTCTTCCTTTTTGGTTTTCCATCTCCAGGTCTTTGTACATGTCATTATAATACTTTACTTTGTCTTCTCAAACCACCCTTTGAAATATTCTGTTCAACTTTTTTGCTTCATCATTTTTTCCTTTGGCTTTAAAAAATTGGCTTTAGCTACTTGTTATTCAAGAACATGTTTCAGAGTCTCTTCTGACATCCATTTAGGTCCTTTCTTTCATGTCTTTTTAAATATCACCTTGGTTTTTTCAAGTATGATGTTCTTGATGTCATTCCACAACTCATCTGTTCTTTGGGCATTTTAGTGTTCAATATATCAAATTTATTCTTGAGGTGGTCTCTAAATTCAGGCGGGTTGTACTCAAGGCCGTACTTTGGATCTTGTGGACTTGTTCTATTATCTTAATTTTCATTTTCAACTTGCAAATAAATATTTGACGGTCTGAAAGGCAGTTGGCCCCTGGCCTTGTTCTAGCTGATGATATTGAGCTTTTCCATCATCTCTTTCCACAGATGTTGTCAATTTGATTCCTCTGTACTCCATCTGGCAAGGTCTATGTGTATAGTCACCACTTATGTTGGTGAAAAAAGGTATTTGCCATGAAGAAGTCATTGGTCTTGTAAAATTCAATCACGTGATCTCCCGCATCGTTTCTATCACCAAGGCCGTATTTTCCAACTCTCCGTCTTTCTTCTTTGTTCAAAACTTTTGCATTCCAATCAGTAGTAATTATTAGTGCATCCTGATTGCATGTTTGATCAATTTCAGACTGCAGAAGTTAGTAAAAATCTTCAATTTCTTCATCTTTGGCCTCAGTGGTTGGTGTGCAAATTTGAATAATAGACTTATTAACGAATCTTCCTTGTAGATGCATTATTATCCTATCACTGGCAGCATTGTACTCCAGAATAGATCCTGAAATGTTCTTTTTGACAATGAATGCAATGCCATACCTTTTCAAGTTTTCATTTCTGGCATAGTAGACCGTATGATTGTCTGATTCAGAATGACCTATACCAGTCCATTTCAGCTCATTAATGCCTAGGATATGGATGTTTATGCATTCCATTTTATTTTTGACAGTTTCCAATTTTCTTAGATTCATAGTTCATACATTCCAGGTTCTGATTATTAATGGATGTTTGCAGCTGTTTCTTCTCATTTTGAATCATGCCATATCAACAAACGAAGGTCCTGAAAGTTTGACTCCATTTATGTTATTAAGGTTAACTCTACTTTGAGGAGGCAGCTCTTCCCCAGTCTTCTTTTGAGTGCCTTCCGGTCTGAGGGGCTCATGTTCTGGCACTGTATCAGGCAATGGTCTGTTGCTATTCATAAGCTTTTCAAGACCAACAAATCCTTCTTCCAAATCTGCCTTAGCCTGGAAGATCAGCTGAAATTTATTCACCATGGGTGATCCGGCTGGTATTTCAATACTGGTGGTATAGCTCCCAGCATCACAGCAACACACAAGCCCCCACAGTATAGCAAACTGACAGATGCGTGGTGGAAATAGCAATGTCAAAACAAGAAAAAATGTAATTTATGATTCCAGCAATATTACCCTTAAAAAAAAAAAAGAAAACAAAAACCTATCTAATTATCCAGGTTACACTGTCTAAGTCAGTTGTGTGATACCTAATTTTATACTTCAACTTGGCTAAGCCAATGTTGCCCAGTTGATTCATCAAACACTACTCTAGATGCTGTTATGAAGTAGTGACAAGTGACTAAATCAGTTAGTTTTAAGAAAACATATTTGCCCCTGTAATGTGGGTGAGCCTCATCCAATCAGTTGAAAGTCTTGAGAGCAGAAAGGGAGTTTTTCCTAGGGTATATTCTGCCTTCAGACTGTAAATAGACATCTTGCCAGAACTTCTGCACTCTTTCCTGTCATCTAACTTATAGATTTTGAGACACAACACTGCAGAAATCTCCACCATATTTCCCAGCCTACAAATTTTGGACTTGCTAGCCCAAAAAACCATGTGAACCAATTCATATAGATGTATGAATTAATATAGCTATATGGTTATATATATTCTTATATATTTATAAGATATTGATATAACTAAATATACACATACACACATATACATGCATATGTATATATTAATGACAGAAGAACAAATTGTTGGTTGACATCAAAGACATTGTACATGAAGAAAGCAAAAGGTCATTAAACAGACAAGAAGTAAAGACCAAAATGGATGTCAGAAAAGACTGAAACTTGCCCTTAAACACAGAATGCCTGCAGTAAACAGAAGAAATGATGACGTAAAATAGTAGAACAGAGGATTTCAAATGGCTGCTCGAGAAGATAAAGTCAAGTACTATAATGATATGTGAATAGACCTGGAATTAGAAAAGGGAAGAACACGCTCTCCATTTCTCAAGCAGAAATAATTGAAGAAAAAATTCAAGCCCCAAGTTGCAATACTGAAGGATTCTAGGGGAAAAATGTTGAACTATGCAGGAAGCATGAAAGCAGAAGGAAGGAATACGGGGTCACTGTGCCAAAAGGAATTGGTCTACTTTCAACCATTTGATGAGGTAGCATATGATCAAAAACTGATGGTACTGAAAGAAGAAGTCAAAGTTGCACTGAAGGTATTGATGAAAGACAAGGCTCCAGGAGTTGATTGAATACCAACTGAGATATTTCAACAAATGAATGCAATGCTGGAAGCCCATATACCTCTATTACAAGAAATATAGAAAACAGCTACCTGGCCTATCGACCAGAAGAGATCCATACGCATGGCCATTTCAAAGAAAGGTGAAAAAATGGAATGCAGAAATTATCGAAAAATAGTATGTAAGTAAAACTTTGCTGAAGATAATTCAAAGACAGTTGCAGCAGTATATCAACAGAAAACTGCCAGAAACTCAACCCATATTCATAAGCAGCTGCGGAAAGAGAGCTAACGCTGCTGATGTCAAATGGATCCTGGCAGAAAGTAGAGAATATCCGAAAGATGTATAAAAAAAAAAAAAAATTTTTTTAGAAAGATGTATACCTGTGTTTTACTGACTACGCAAAGGCATTTGACTGTGTAGATCATAACAAATTATAAGCAACATTTTGAAAAATGGAAATTCTAGAACACCTAATTGTGCTCATGTAGAACCTGTACTTAGCAAAAAAGGCAATAATTCATACAGAACAAGGGGATATTGTGAGATTTAAAATCAGGAAAGCTGTGCATCATGGTTGTATACTTTCACCATACTTATTCAATCTGCATGCTGAGGAAATAATTCGAGAACCTGGGCTATTTGAAGAAGAAGGAGGCATCAGGATTGATGGAAGTCTCCTTAACAACTTGTGACATACAGATGGCACAACCTCCCTTGCTGAACTTGAAGAGGACTTGAAGTACGTACGGATGAAGATCAAAGACTGCAGTCTTCAGTGTGGATTTCACCTCAGAATAAAGAAAACAAGCATCCTCATAACTGGATCAATAGGCAACATCATGATAAACAGAATATTGAAGGTGTCAAGGATTTCATTTTACTTAGATGCACTATCAACACCCTTCAACACCCTTGGAAGCAATAGTCAAGAAATCAAACAACATACTGCATTGGGAAAATCTGCAAAAGGCCTCTTTACAGTCTTAAAAAGCAAAGATGTCATCTTGAGGACTAAGGTGCACCTGACTCAAACCATGATATTTGCAACAGCCTCATATGCATACAAAAACTGGACAACGAATAAGAAAGATGCAGAAAGAATTGATGCCTTTGTACTATGGTGTTGGCGAAGAATACTGAATATACCATGGACTTCTGGAAGAACATATAAATACATCTTGGAAGAGGTGTAGTCAGAATACTCCTTAGAAGTGGGGATGAGGAGGCTTAGTCTCATGTACTTTGGTTATGTTATTAGGAGGGATCAGGACATCATGCTTGGTAAGGTAGAGGATCAGCAAAAAAGAGGAAGAACCTCAACAAGATGGACTGACATAGTTATTGCAAAAATAGGATCACATATAGCAGCTATTCTGAGGATGGCACAGGAGGAGGCAGAGTTTCATTCTGTTGTATATAGCATCACTATGAGTTGGAACTGGTTCTAGGGCACTTAACAACAACTACAACATACGTATATGTATAGACACACACACGTATCTTACTGATTCTGTTTCTCTACAGAACGCTGAGACATAAGTATTGTGTCTCTATAATGTCATGACTTGGTCATTTTCAGTATGATAGATCATACCACCATGAAATACCAGGAAAAATTTCCAACTCTAATTTTAATTGTTACAAGTTTGTGTGATATAAATCAGATTATATTTAATAAAATTATTAATTTTTTAAATTTATCTAGAAGGTGATACCTAGTACTTCCCCTTCATCTTACTACACCAGACCCCTACATATAAATCAATAATAACTTAAGTACTATACTATAATTATTGAAAACTATAGCCATTTCACGTTTTTCTCCATGAAACAAGAGAGTGCAAAATTGAAGCAAGGTTTGTATTGCTCTCCTGAGTATTCCATGTAACAAGCTTATGAAATGAGGTTATCAAGTAAGGATAAGCGAACATTCCTTATATTTCGTAATGTCTTTCATATGTTGCCGTCAACAAAAATAACTTTTGAATAGAACTTTCCAGTATCGGATCAATGTAGGTAGGGTCATTGTCAGCTCTTTTGCTTTCCCGTTTTCTATGGTTCCCCTTTTGTGTTTCTTACATGCTCCCCTTATTAGTCTCCAAATATGATCTGCATACAAATTCCCATCTCCTTAGCCTGGGATGCCTTCCCATCTCCTACCTATCAAGCTTCAACACTCTGTGACTCTCTGAACCTGTATGTTCAATCTTTTCTCTACATTCCCTTCTTTCTTCATTGCCTCCCCTCCCCTCCCCTGCCCTCCCCTCCTCTCCCCTTGCCTGCCCTTTCTCTTCCCTTCTGCTCCCATTCATCTTAATATAGCATTGAATATTCTGTTATCATCATTTACTCTATTGTTAAAGTGCATAAGCCTCAATTCCTCAACATTTTCAGAATTTCTATAGAGAACATTAAACTTTGCTTCTCAAAGGTAATCTCAGGTTACTTTTTATAGTACAGAGTATGTTGTTTAGGGTCCCTGGGTGTGCTTTTGGCTACTAACTGGAAGTTTGGTGGTTCAAACCTACCTACCTGCACTGTGGAAGAAAGGCCTGGCAGTCTGCTTCCATAAAGATTATAGATAAGAAAACTCAATGGAACTCAGTTCTATTCTGTACTTCTCAGTTCTAGTTTCTCCTCATGGGATCAGCATGAGTCAGAATTGATTTGATGGCAATTGATTTGGTTTTTTGGGAGGTTATTCTTAACCACGGAACCCTGGTGGTGCAGTGGTTAAGTGCTCAGCTGCTAACCAACTTCTCAGGAGAAAGATACTGCAAACTGCTTCCATAAAGATCACAGTCTTGAAAAGCCTATGGGGGAGTTCCACTGTGTACTATAAGGTTGATAGGAGTGGGAATCAGCTTGATAGCACACAACAACAACAAAGTCTTAACCAACCAACCAGTTGCTGTTATGACGATTCTGACTCATGGTCCACCCCCCCCCAGGTGTGTCAGAGTAGAACTGTGCTGGATAAGGTTTTCAATGGCTGGTTTTTCAGAAGTAGATTGCCAGGCACATGTGAGTGGACTTGAACATCCAATCTTTCAGCTAGCAGGCAAGAGCCTTAACCATTTGTACCATCCAGGGACTCCAGGTGTTAATTTGTTATGAAAAAGGGTTTGTCAGGCACACATAAGATACTAAGATTACCAAAAGCCCCCCTGTCCTATGGGGTTGCTATGAGTCAGACTAGGCTCAATGGCAATGGGTTTGGTTTCTGATTTCTTGGTCATTAGCAACAATCTCAGGAAAAATTCATAAACCTGAGGGTAAGAATTGAATACAGGATTTCTAAAGTCTTAATTTCTGATTGCAATTGTCACTCATAAATGTGCACACTTAAGTGATGTGTACATACTATCATTTCTAAACAAACACAGTCATATATTTAACCCAGTGAGTCCAAAAACCAAAATAACTAAGTTAGAATAAAAACAGAAATATATAGAAGTGTAGATAACTATATTTATGTATTTAAATAAAATTCTAAGTTTATTCTACATGGCGAGATAATATTTGCCTGCATAGCTGGATTTTAGGAGCATCTGAACAATGTCCATTAAGAATTATTTTCTCTAAATCAGGTAATCTTTATAAGTGTTTTCCCCGGATGTGATGTCTAAAATCAAATACCTGTAATAGAGGCAAAGCTTTAGGCTTTATCTATTATTTGCATCTTAATACAGATGAGCTTATCAGATACATTTCTTCACAGATTGATAAGAGAGAACATAGCTAGGTTTGAAGAAGGAAGTATACTCACATCTGACTGCCAGTGACTTTATACATGTTTTTTATAATCTAAAAATATCTCCATGAGGTCTGTTTTATTCCCATTTTATGGATGAGTTGAGTAAGACAGTGATAGGTTCAAAGTCGTAAACCGAAGAATTAAGGAACTAAAATTAAGGCCTTGTTGATCCAGCCTCAAAGCCCACAGCTGCTCCATATATGTGGATGGAATGAGTATAAGGTCTGCATAAAATCCCACAAATTTCATGTTTCCTTTTATGCTGCTTCATATTGTGCTTAGAAATGATGGACTGGTATTGGAGATTCTGAAGATAGACACTGTGGGTACCAAAGGAAAAAATTATTTATCATTTTCCCAAGTCCAACATGGTATAGCTATTCTGCTATTTATAACTATCAACTATATACGTGTGTGTGTATACATTTACGTACATAAACAGTTATTGAGTCAATTCCAACTTAAAACAACACTACAGGACAGAGTAGACCTGCCCCATAGGATTTTCAAAGTTGTAAATCTTTACAGAAGCAGACTGCCATGTCTTTCTCCAGCAGAATCACTGATTGGTTTGAACAGACAAACTTTTGTTAAGCACTCAAGTCTTTAACTACTGTGTCACTGACATATAAAAAAAAAACCTAACAATTAAGGAGATGACTTTATTCAGGCTACTGCAATAGGACCTCCACATGTCTGTCAGTTTGTTGTACTGTGGGGGCTTGTGTGTTACTGTGATGCTGGAAGCTAAGCCACTGGTATTCAGATACCAGCAGGGTCACCAATGGAGGACAGGTTTCAGCTGAGCTTCCAGACTAAGGCAGATTAGGACCCGGCAGTCTACTTCTGAAAAGCATTAGCCAGTGAAAACCTTAAGAATAGCAGAGGGACATGGTCTGATACAGTGCTAGAAAATGAGCCCCCCAGGTTGGAAGGCACTTGAAAGATGACTGTGGAAGAGCTGCCTCCTCAAAGTAGAGTCGACCTTAAAGAGGTGGATGGAGTAAAACTTTCGGGACCTTCATTTGCTCATGTGGCATGACTCAAAATGAGAACAGCTGAAAATAGCCATTAATAACTGGAAACTGGAATGTATGAAGTATGAATCTAGGAAAATTGGAAATCATGAAAAATGAAATGGAACACATAAACATCGATATCTTAGGCATTAATGAGCTGAAATGGGCTGGTATTGGCCATTTTAAATCGGACAATCATATGGTCTACTATGCTGGGAATGACAACTTGAAGAGGAATGGTGTTGCATTCATCCTCAATAAGAACGTTTCAAGATCTATCCTGAAGTACAATGCTGTCAGTCATAGGATAATATCCATACGCCTACAAGGAAGACCAGTTATTACGACTATTATTCAAATTTATGCACCAACTACTAGGGCCAATGATGAAGAAATAGAAGATTTTTATCTGCTGCTGCAGTCTGAAATTGATCGAACATGCAATCAAGATGCATTGATAATTATTGGCAATTGGAATGCGAAAGTTGGAAACAAAGAAAATGGATCGGTAGTTGGAAATATGACCTTGGTGACAGAAACAATGCCGGAGATCAAATGATAGAATTTTGTAAGACCAACGACTTCTTCATCGCAAATACCTTCTTTCACCGACATTAACGGTGACTATACACATGGATCTTGCCAGATGGAACACACAGAAATCAAATTGACTACATCTGTGGAAAGAGACAGTGGAAAAGCTCAATATCATCAGTCAGGACAAGACCAGGGGCTGACTGTGGAACAGTTGCTCATATTCAAGTTCAAGCTGAAACTGAAGAAAATCAGAGCAAGTCCACGAGAGCCAAAATATGACCTTGAGTATATCCCACCTGAATTTGAAGACCATCTCAAGAATAGATTTGACCCATTGAACACTAGTGACTGAAGACCAGACGAGTTGTGAAATGACATCAATTTCATCATCCATGATGAAAGCAAGAGGTCATTGAAAAGACAGGAAAGAAAGAAAAGACCAGGAAAGTAAGAAAAGACCAAGGTGGATGTCACAGGAGACTCTGAAACTTGCTCTTGAGCATCAAGCAGCTAAAGCAAAAGGAAAAATTGCTGAAGTAAAAGAACTGAACAGAAGATTTCAAAGGGCCTATCGAGAAGACAAAATAAAGTATTATAATGCCATGTGCAAGGAGCTGGAGATGGAAAACCAAAAGGGAAGAACACTCTCGGTGTTTCTTAAGCTGAAAGAACTGAAGAAAGAATTCAAGCCTCGAGTTGCAATAGTGAAGGATACCATGGGGAAAATATTAAATGACGCAGGAAGCATCAGAAGAAGATGGAAGGAATACACAGAGTCATTATACCAAAAAGAATTAGTTGCTATTCAACCATTTCAAGAGGTGGCATATGATCAGGAACCAATGGTACTGAAGGAAGAAGTCCAAGCTGCTCTGAAGGCATTGGCAAAAAACAAGGCTCCAGGAATTGATGGAATATCAATTGAGATGTTTCAACAAACAGATGCAGTGCTGGAGGTGCTCACTTGTCTATGCCAAGAAATATGGAAGACAGCTTCTTGGCCAACTGACTGGAAGAGATCCACATTTATGCCTATTCCCATGAAAGGAGATCCAACTGAATGTGGAAATTATAGAACAATATCATTAGTATCACACCCAAGCAAAATTCTGCTGAAGATCATTCAAAAACGGCTGCAGCAGTATATTGACAGGGAACTGCCAGAAATTCAGGCTGATTTCAGAAGAGGATGTGGAACCAGGGATATCATTGCTGATGTCAGGTGGATCCTGGCTGAAAGCAGAGAATACCAGAAGGATGTTTACCTGTGTTTTATTGACTATGCAAAGGCATTTGACTGTGTGGATCATAACAAACTATGGATAACACTGAGAAGAATGGGAATTCCAGAACAATTGTGCTGATGAGGAACCTTTACATAGATCAAGAAGCAGTTGTTCGGACAGAACAAGGGGATGTTGATTGGTTTAAAGTCAGGAAAGCTGTGCATCAGGGTTGTATTCTTTCACCATACCTATTTAATCTGTATGCTGAGCAAATAATATGAGAAGCTGGACTATGTGAAGAAGAACAGGGCATCAAGATTGGAAGAAGACTCATTAACAACCTGTGTTATGCAGATGACACAACCTTGCTTGCTGAAAGTGAAGAGGACTTGAAGCACTTACTAATGAAGATCAAAGACCACAGCCTTCACTATGGATTACACCTCAACATAAAGAAAACAAAAATCCTCACAACTGGGCCAATGAGCAACATCATGATAAATGGAGAAAAGATTGAAGTTGTCAAGGATTTCATTTGACTTGGATCCACAATCAACAGCCATGGAAGCAGCAGTCAAGAAATCAAAAGACACTTTGCATTGGGCAAATCTGCGGCAAAGGACCTCTTCAAAGTGTAGAAGAGCAAAGATGTCACCCTGAAGACTAAGGTGTGCCTGACCCAAGCCATGGTATTTTCAATCCCATCATATGCATGTGAAAGATGAACAATGAATAAGGAAGACCGAGGATGAGTTGATGCCTTCGAATTGTGGTATTGACAAAGAATATTGAATATACCATGGACTGCCAAAAGAACAAACAAACCTGTCTTAGAAGAAGTACAACCAGAATGCTCCTTAGAAGCAAGGATGGCGAGACTGCGTCTTACATACCTTGGACATGTTGTCAGGAGGGATCACTCCCTGGAGAAGGACATCATGCTTGGCAGAATACAGGGTCAGCGGAAAAGAGGAAGACCCTCAAAGAGGTGGATTGACACAGTGGCTGCAACAATGAACTCAAGCATAACAACAATTGTAAGGATGGCGCAGGACTGGGCAGTGTTTCATTCTGTTGTGCATAGGGTCGCTATGAGTCGGAAACCGACTCTACGGAACCTAACAACAACAACAACAATTGCAATAGGATTAACATTCATTAATAAAGAAGATCATGAAGAAAAAGAAGAGGTTTGGATTCTTTCGAGACAGGTAAACAAGGGCAACATGAGCAAGTCTTATGTGAATCAGGAGGAATAATGAAGTATTTTGGAATACACGAGGTCAGTGTTGACCTTTGTCGTTAGCTGGTCTTGGGTATATGGGTATACAAAAAAGGAGGTGGGATTTCTAACTCATCACTTCTTGCCAAGATCACAGGGCCAGGTAGTTATAACTATATAATATACATATTTATATGTTAGGTAATTATATTTAAAAAACCGTATATTTATATATATTATTCATATGCACACTTATAGAAATATATATAAAACATTATATACGTTATATATAATAATGTTATATATAACGTCTTCCTTGTTTACCCACCTCCACCCACATAAAAAGATATCTAATAAATAACCCATTTAATGTGTGTAATATGTTAAAGAAAGGCATATGAGGCTTTCCTATTCCATATCATCTTATTGCCTTGTTTTTATATGAAAACTTTTATGAGTGTATTTCTTTTATGAGCTCTCTAGAGAAAACTGAAGAGGGAGAAATGTGACAGGGGTAAAATAATATGGTACAAATTGTGTCAATGACAGTACATTTTCAAGAGATCTATTTGTATAAAACATAAGTGTTTTCAGGGGGCCCTCAGTTCTGGGAATTTCTGTTTTGTTGTTTGTTGCTTTTATTGTTAAGTATTCTGTGTTTCTTACCATAATAGTTTTTCTCATATTCTTACTAGTTTCTCACTAGGCTAAGAAAGTGATTTCTCATCCTTGTTTTCATTGCCTTTTACATCCTCAGTTCCCGTAAAGTATGAAGGATGCTATGCCTTCTGCTTCTTATGGTACCTTGTACAGATGTTGAAAGGCAACAGGTAATTACAATCTTAAAGAATCCCATACACAATATTTGAGGGAATTTTTTAAAAAATTTTGATTTTTTCAAATGAATGTTAGCTTTCAGAAACAAAACTATCTGTTCTCACACTTACTCTGGGCACTGAGAAAACAGAAACCACACCTTGCTGTCTATATTTACACTACTCTGTTAACCTGTCTCCTGTCTTCGGTTCCATGACACTATCTTTTCAGGGGTCTCTTGCTCAGGCAAACGATGATAGCGTCTTCCTTTACCACCTTCCAGAAATCTGCAGACTGAGACTACAATATTTTTAACCTACGAGATTTTGCTTCATCCCTTTGGAATGCTCACAGTGGGCCTGGCAGCTTCTCTTTTGTTTTCTAATTTTCTGCTGCCTAAAAGAGTCCTGTACCAGTGCCTCTGGGTGGGGACACCTGCTGCTACTCCCCTCAACCAATTCAGATTTTTCTAAAGACCACTGTGGCACCCCAAGAAGGGATAAAAGAGCCCCAGATATGAGGGACTGTCAGGATCTCAGGGGAATGCCCCTGACCCAGACAAGCCCATTGCCTGGTGTGTCTCTAGCTGCTGCTTTCATGAAAGGAGTTCCTTGCCCCAGCACAATGGCACCCAAACAAAAAAAATGTTTCTGGCAGCCTTACATAAGTGCTTGTACTGTGGCAGCTAGTTCCAACCACATCTGAAAGACTATCCCCTGCTAGACCCATGGGCTACCACTGAGGGCGCTGTCCACAAACTCACCAAAGGAAGGACTGTGGCTGTCCCAGTCCCTCTGTGAAATCCAGACAAGATGAGGCCACTGCTCCAAGGCTGCATCTCCCCACCATATGTCTACTGAGTCCTACCAGACTCTGCACAGGAACAACATGAACAGGCTACTGGAAAGCACCAAGTAGCAACCTTATGGCCACAAGATCTCCTTGGCCACCTCTTAGCTCTTGAAGCTTTTTGGGTCAGGGGGTGGAGTGCAGTATCCTTAAGGGCACAAAATGACTGCTAATGAGTGACAGTTACATGGCCTTTAAGCCTTGTAGGGTCATTTCACTATGTGTTCCTAGGATGCACAAGAGAATTAGAACATGGAAACCACAAGCTGCTCAGAAAAAAACAGGTTGCTCTGTAACAGGAAAAGGAACTTTCCAGAAGATACCGCCATCATTTAAGAACAGATCCCCATGATAACACCGAGGGGATGTTCCAGGGCACAGCAGATGTAATTTACATAGAGGATTAAAATAGTGCTTATCTTTACAAGATTAGCTCAAAGTAGAATAGTTGAAACCAGCACCTGGGGTTCACTGAAGCAAAAAATGTAGTCGAAAGACCACCCAGTTGAGACCTGGATGGACAACCTCCTGGTCAGCTGGTTGCAAGACCCCTGGCTGTGGAGTGCCCTAACTTCACTACCATCGTTGCCTTGTCTTCTAGGAGTGCTGTATAATAAACTGCTCCAACATCAACAACTTCACCTCTAGAACTCAACCCTGGTGTTCCTGAACCCTGGGGACTATGTTGCCCATGGGTACTCTGTGTACCATCCAGACTCCCTGAACATGACGCATGTTAAAGATTTTATTTAGATCATTAAGGAAGAAACTGGTAAGATGTTACATCCAGTTCAAAGGAAAATCCAAAAAACAGAGAAATTTATAAATCAAGAATACTGAAATGAATGTGCAAATGGAGGCAAAGTGGCTTTTCCACAGTTGTGCGGAAAGTCAATTGAAACTCTCCTAGACAAAATTCATTTGCAAGTCTACAAACAAGATTTTTCATTATTATCAGTTATCTACTACATACAAAATTGTAAAATAGCTCAAAGTCAATGAATCAAATAATCTGAAAGTGCTTTAGAAAACGGATAGTTCTCAGCTGAAGCACAAATTTTTCTCACTCTCTTAATGTAATTTAAAAAAAAAAACCCAAAGATTATTCTGTTGTTGTAGTTAGGTGCCGTAGAGTCGGTTCCGACTCATAGTGACCCTATGCACAACAGAACGAAACACTGCCCAGTCCTGAGCCATCCTTACAACCGTTGTTATGCTTGAGCTCATTGTTGCAGCCACTGTGTCAATCCCCCTCATCGAGGGTCTTCCTCTTTTCGGCTGACCCTGTACTCTGCCAAGCATGATGTCCTTCTCCACGGACTGATCCCTCCTGACAACATGTCCAAAGTATGTAAGATGCAGTCTCGCCATCTTTACTTCTAAGGAGCATTCTGGTTGTATTTCTTCTAAGACAGATTTGTCCATTCTTTTGGCAGTCCCTGGTACATTCAATATTCTTTGCCAACACCACAATTCAAAGGCATCAATTCTTCTTCGGCCTTCATTATTCATTGCCCGGCTTTCACATGCATATGATGCGATCAAAAATACCATGGCTTAGGTCAGGTGCACCTTAGTCTTCAAGGCGACATCTTTGCTCTTCTACACATTAAAGAAGTCCTTTGCAGCAGATTTACCCAATGCAATGCGTCTTTTGATTTCTTGACTGCTGCTTCCATGGCTGTTGATTGTGGATCCAGGTAAAATGAAATCCTTGACAACTGCAATCTTATTCTAGATTACAAAATAAAGCTGGTCTTATCTTATTTGACTTATTATTTATGCAGAAGCCCCAAGAGTCTTAATCTACCCTAAAAGCCCATTTGCCATCCAGTCGATCCCAAAACATGGTGATCACAGGAGTTACAGAATAAAACTTCTCGACAAGGTTTTCTTGGCTATAATCTTTACAATTTGCCAGGCCTTTCTTCCAAGGCACCTCTTGGTGGGTTTGAGCCATCAACCTTTATGTTAGTAGGCAAGCATAAACTGCTCCACCCGGGGACTTAATCTACCAAATTAAAAAAAAAAAAAAAGGCATTGTCATTGAGTGGATTTCAACTCATAGAGACTTTGTTAAATTTTTTTTGCTGGAAATTTCCAAAGGAAATCTCAGAGTAGACTTTAAAAGCGTCTATTATTTGCTATCTTGAGCCCAAGAAGCCAAGCCCAAGAAACTTTCTCCATGAGGTTTAATATTAAGTATCTATGATTTGGGTGATTTTCTACTTATTCAGGTTTCAAAAATGTTCTTTGGTGACTGGCCTGCCAAGAGGTGACCTCTCTTACTGCTTATAAGACTGGGCCCTGTAAGCTAGGTATCAGGCCAGTTTTCCTGTGAAGTCTTGCTGATTATTGACTCCATAAAATCAACTTAATTCCTTAACCTATCTGCCATCAAGCAGATTCTGACTCATAGCAACCCTATTGGATAGAGTAGAACTACCGTATAGAGTTCCTAAGTAGTGGTTGGAGAATTTAAATTGCTGACCTTCTGGTTAGCAGCCCAGCTGTTAACTACTGCAGCATCAGGTTCCTAAAAAAATCTAAAAACCAAAAAAAAAAAAAAAAACCTTGCTGTTGAGTTGATTCCCGCTATAGTGACTCTAAGTCAGAGTAGAGCTACCCCACAGGGTTTTTAAGGAGCAGCTTGGTGGATTCCATCTGCTGAACTTTTGGTTGGCAGACGATCTCTTAACCATTAAGCCACCAGTTATACCTAATAAAATGAGTATCATTCTCCAATACCACATGCCGGGTAAGACTTGATGGCAGAACAAACTTTTCCAATTATGCAGAGCAAATAATTATTCCCAGGAAACAGGAGACAGATTCTTAATGGACTTATTCAAATATTTATATGGTCAGGAAAAGTATTGAGACTCAATGAGAGTTTCTGAATTTTCCTAACTCCTATACCTGTGGATTAAATTTCATCTGGGAAGGGTTTTCTTTGTTATGTTAATGAGGCCATAGCAAAGTAAGTGTATACTTACTTTAAAAAATTTTATTTGTTTATGTTGTCGTTGAGAATATGCACAGCAAAACATATACCAGTTCAATAATTTCTACATGTACAGTTCAGTGACATCGATTACATTCTTTGAGTTGTGCAGCCATTCTCTTTTCTTCGTTGCTCCTCTCCCACAAATGTAAACTCTGCTTCCTAATATCCTATCTAATATTTTGAATTGCATTTGTCAGCTTGATTCCATGTAGATAGATCTTGAAAGAACACAATATTCTAGGTAGACCTTCTTTACTTCTTAAGCTAAACTATTGTTTGGTGTTAAGAAGACTTCAGGGGATACTTTTGGTTCTTTAAAGTACAAAGATTATCTCAGGGCAATAGTTCATACAGTCTCCATGGCTCCAGAAAGTCTGGAGTCCATGAGAATTTAAAATTCTGTTCTGCATCTTCTCCTTTTGATCAGGAATCTTCTATAGAGTCTTTGATCAAAACGTTCATTTTTGAGATATAAAAAGAGCAGATTAGTTACAGAAGTAAGGAAGTACAATGACAGATATCACGTGGAGATCTCCAAGGAATGTCGACAAGAATGCAAAAGAAGCTGAGGCAGAGATTTTCCCTCAGAGGGGACAGAAAGATCCTTCTGCTGAGCTGGCACCTTGAATTTGGACTTCAAACCTCCAAAAGTTTGAGAAAATCAACTTCTGTTTGTTAAAGCCCCTCCCTTGTAGTATTTGTTAGAGTAACACTGAAAGAAACTGAGACAGAGGGGGTTCAAGGGATAAAACACCTTATTGGAAAGTTTCATTTTAGTTTCCAAAAGATGAGTCTATTAAACTATTATGGGTAAAAGTTATAAAGAAAGCGCTTCCTTATACAAAAAAAAAAAGTCAAGATTAACAATGTTTCAAACAAATAGCACAATAACATTACCCTTATCAGTTTATTCATGTTTATGTAATTCTTTCTTATGTGCTGAATCTTGGGTTAACACCCTGATAAAGCCATCTGGAAATTTGTCTAGGAAAAATTCTGGAAATCATGACTCTTCCCACTGTTAAGGTTGTTATATCATCAGAAATCTAAAACCAAGAGATTATTTTTTGAAGTGCAAATATTTTGAAGTATCTAGTACAGTCCCTTTTCGTGGGGCTCTAAGATAGTCCTTCTTTAAGGAAGGCACAAAGGCTGGCCTGTAGCCAATTAGAGAGCCTTCAGTCATGCACCAGAGTGAACTATTTGTATCTGACAGAGAGTTCTAATGGCTGTGGTTAATTTATTACAGATAATCTCTAAATTTGAAAAGTCTGACAAGAGATCATAACAAGAAAATTGGAAGTAATAAGAATGTTGATTTGTTTCTGTGGCATGCTAAACAAGATTATAAAGACGATCCAAGAAATGTTTTAGACAAAGTGTCTGTAAGCACAATGACACTAAATTTTATATCTGATTTTTCAGTCACAATAAATCATCTAAAAGTAAACATAGAAGGACACAGGATTGTAAAGAAACTTCGCTCTTTTATAAGCAAGAAATCTTTGTTTTGTTAAGTAATCAAGGGCATGATAAAATCAACAGAAAACACCAAAAATTATTCTGGTAAAATATCAAATCTTTGATACCTAGGCAGATGATGCAGAAAAAGAGTGCAGTGAGTGTTCATAATACAGACAAAGGTAATAATCAGTAAGCCAATGAAACGATCTACCACTTTCCTCCACATGAATTGGCAATAGGCCAATCTACGCATTAGGAATATAATTTCTGGTTCTAGGGTGGGTATGGTTTTAAATAGATACAGCCATGGGCATCAATCAGTAAACACAGTCTTGACATTAAAAAGTATGTGTGGCCTATTTTCAATATTCTTCCAAGGAAACTTTAATGAAGTCTTGGTCTTCTAGAAGAGAAATTAGACAAAAATAGCCATAGGATCCCAGTGGAAAATATCTTAGGTGAAACTGTGAACCACTAGTTCAGCAAAAAAATTCCAAAAGATGAATTCCATGATCCATGGCCCCGACTCCTTTTATAATGACTAGAAGTTTAACCCAAATGAAGATCTCAAACTCATGATACTGAAATAATATTTTGGAATAAAAATATCTTCAGAAGACTTCTAAACCAAGACCTTTCTACGCATCAGTTGATGATATAAACTAAACACCTTCCACTCAAGATAGCTGGAGCAAAACAATCTATATCCCGGAACCGAGGTTAGCATGCTCTCCTTCTTTTAGCACTTTAAATTTTTAACCTTTTTCTTTCTTTTGTTACTGTATGATATTAAATTACTGGTAACATTTCTTCTTCCTTGACCTTTTTGAGAATTCTTTTAACTATTGTCAAACTCTTTTTTATTCTTCCTGAAGTGTATCCAAGGGATTATAACAGATTATAGCTATATCTTTACCTCTTGCTGACTTATTTTTAACATCAACTTTAAGTTTCTTTGAATAAAAACATAACCTCCATTACTTTAAACACGTTAAAGAATCGTTTTTCCTTCTACTGTGAACCTCTGGTGAAAAAAACACCCCTATATTACTAATGGCAACATTTAGTCATGTTAAAATTGGACAACAACAACAACAAAAAACAAAAAAAAATTCATTTCCACCAAGTCAATTCAGACTTATAGTGACCCTAGAGGACAGGGTAGAACTGCCCCACAGGGTTTCCATGCTGCTGCTGGTGGATTTGAACTGCCAAACTTCTGGTTGGCAGCCCAGCTCTTTAACCACTGTGCCACCAGGGCTCCACTAAAATTGGACAAGGAACAGCAAAACTATATCTGAAAAAAAATTACTGGATTATCCACAGGGGCTGAAGACATAGTAGTTTTGGGAACACATTTTGGGGATATCTTTTTTTTTGTGATCTACTTATTTTTAGTAGATATTCTCCAACTTTACTCAGGAGTCCCTGAGTTGAAGAAATGATTAAGAGCTGTACTATGAACTAAAAGGTTGATCATTCAAACCCATCCAGAGGCACCTCAGAAGACAGACTTGGCGATCTGCTTCTGAAAGATCGTAGCCTTGAAAACCCTATGGAGAAGCTCTACTCTGCACACATAGAGTTGCCATGAGTTGGAATCATCTCAAAGGCAACTAACAACTACAATAACCAACTGTCATGGATCAAATTATGCCCCCCAAAAATATGTGTATCAGTTTGGCTGGGTCCTGATTCCTAGTATTGTGGGTATCCTGTGACTTTACTACATGTTGTAAATCCTGCCTCTATGATGTTAATGAGGGAAGATGGTCGGCAGTTGTGTTAGTGAGGCAGGACTCAATCTAAGAGATTGGATTGTGCCTTGAGGCAATCTCTCGAAATTTAAAAAAGAAAGAAGCAAACAGAGCCAGGGAGACCTCATACCACCAAGAAAGCAGTGCCAGGGAGCAGAGTGCATGCTTTGGAGCTGAGATCCCTGAGCAGAGAAGCTCCTAGTCCAGAGGAATATTGATGAGAAGGCCGACAGAGAGAGAAAGCCATTCCCTGGAGCCAACACTCTGAATTTGGACTTTCAGCCTGCTTTACTGTGAAGAAAGAAATTTCTCATTGTTAAAACCATCCACTTATGGTATTTCTGTTATAGCAGCATTAGGTAACTAAGACATCAACTCTACTCAGGGAATTTGTCTCTCCAAGGAAAAGGCAATTGGAATAAATAGGTAAATAAAATCATATTAAATGATGTCTACATTCAATAGAGTTTATGCCCCTTTAGAGCACTATGGCATATGTAGGCATTAAGACTTCCCTTGTTTACCACACACAAACTTGACTTCTGCCCATGGAGTAACTATTTGTGGTTTTCAGGCAATCCAGATTTCTTTTCATTCTCCCTACCCGACCCTATTTCAGTTTCTATTGCTAGATTGTGTCCAAGAACCACTGTAGACAACACTAGGGAATTACTCAAAGTAATCAATTATTAGCTCTTTCAATTACTTAAATTACATTGTCATAGTGATTCTAACAATAAGAATTATTCAAATGTGTAAAAGGCTTTTAGGAATTTACAAAAAGTCTACCTGAAGTTGTAAAGAATCTCATATTTTACACCTCAAGACATGAGATTATACTCTGGCTATGTTATGCTTGACAATCAAAGAGCTTTAGCTTTCTATTAGTTAGCCAAATTGATATCTTTGTGTTTGGATTGAATTGTGTCCCTCCAAAATATGTGTTTTAAATCCTAACCTCTATACCTGTGGTGTCCTGGTGGCAGTGGTTAAGAGCTTAGCTGCTAACCCAAAGCTCAGCAGTTTGCAGCCACCAACCACTCTTTGGAAACCCTATGGGGCAGTTTTACTCTGTCCTATCGGGTTGCTGTGAGTTGGAATCGAATCCAAGACAACGAGTTTGTTTCGGTATACCTGTGGTTATAATCTCATTTGGGAATGGGTTTCCTGTGTTATGTTAATGAGGTAGTGTTAGTGTAGATTGTGTCTTAAATCAAACCTTTTGAGACATAAAAGAGGTTTAACAAGCAAGTGAGCAAGGGCATGTGGGGGAAGAAAGATGCCAATCCACATGAAGATCTCCCAGGAGCAGAAACTCAAAGAAACCAGAATCTTCCTCCAGGATCCACAGAGAAAGAAAGCCTTTCTCAAGAGCCAGAATCTTGAATTTGGACTTCTAGCCTCCTATTCTGTGAGAAAATAAATTTCAGGTTTTTAAACCTACCCATTTGTGGTTATTTCTGTTTTAGCAGCACTAAAAATCTGAAATATTTCACCAACGTTAATATTTTGTGTTGTACTCGGTTAATTTCTATTGATCAAGATGAAGAATTTATCTCTAAATTAAGCCACTACCACAGCTGTCAAGTCAATTCCGACTCACAGCGACCCTATAAGAAAAAGGAGAACTGCCCCATAGTTTACAAGGAGCACCTGGCAGATTCGACCTGCTGACCTCTTGGTTAGCAGCCGTAGCTCTTAACCACTATGACACCAGGGTTTCCTGTGCATTGAAGCAGGTGGTTAACTGGCTTTCTGAGGTGTTGTTGTTGTTGTTAGGTGCCGTGGAGTGGGTTCTGAATCATAGAGACCATATGCACAACAGAACCAAACACTGCCCGGTCCTGCGCCATCCTTAATAATGGTTGTTATGCTTGAGCTCATTGTTGCAGCCACTGTGTCAATCCACCTCGTTGAGGGTCTTCCTCTTTTCCACCGACCCTGTACTCTGCCAAGCTTGATGTCCTTCTCCAGGGCCTCATCTCTCCTGACAACATGTCCAAAGTATGTAAGATGCAGTCTTGCCATCCTTGCTGCTAAGGGGCATTCTGGCCCCACTTCTTCCAAGACAGATTTGTTCGTTCTTTTGGCAGTCCGTGGTATATTCAGTATTCTTTGCCAACACCACAATTCAAAGGCATCAACTCTTCTTCGGTCTTCCTTATTCACTGTCCAGCTTTCACATGCATATGATGTGATTGAAAATACCACGGCTTAAATCAGGAGTACCTTAGTGTTCAGGGTGACATCTTTGCTCTTCAACACTTTGAAGAGGTCCTTTGCAGCAGATTTGCCCAATGCAATGTGCCTTTTGATTTCTTGACTGCTGCTTCCATGGCTGTTGATTGTGGATCCAAGTCAAATGAAATCCTTGACAACGTCAATCTTTTCTCCATTTATCATGATGTTGCTCATTGGCCCAGTTGTGAGGATTTTTGTTTCCTTTATGCTGAGGTGTAATCCATACTGAAGGCTGTGGTTTTTGATCTTCATTAGGAAGTACTTCAAGTCCTCTTCACTTTCACCAAGCAAGGTTATGTCATCTGTATAACGCAGGTTGTTAATGAGTCTTCCTCCAATCCTGATGCCCAGTTCTTCTTCATATAGTCCAGCTTCTCGTATTATTTGTTCAGCATACAGATTAAATAGGTATGGTGAAAGAATACAGCCTTGATGCACACCTTTCCTGACTTTAAAACAGTATCCCCTTGTTCTGTCTGAACACCTGCCTCTTGATTTATGTACAGATTCCTCATGAGCACAAATAAGTGTTCTGGAAGTCCCATTCTTAGCAGTGTTATCCATAGTTTGTTATGATCCACACGGTCTTATGCCTTTGCATAGTCAATAAAACACAGGTAAACATCCTTCTGGTATTTTCTGCTTTCAGCCAGGATCCATCTGACATCAGCAATGATATCCCTGGTTCCGTGTCCTCTTCTGAATCTGGCCTGAATTTCTGGCAGTTCCCTGTCGATATGCTGCTGCAGCCGTTTTTGTATGATCTTCAGCAAAATTTTGCTTGGGTGTGATACTAATGATATTGTTCTATAATTTCCACATTTAGTTGGATCACCTTTCTTGGGAATAGGCATAAATATTGATCTCTTCCAATCAGGAAGCTGTCTTCCATATTTCTTGGCATAGACAAGTAAGCACCTCCATGGCTGCATCTGTGTGTTGAAACTTCTCAATTGACATTCTGTCAATTCCTGGAGCCTTGATTTTTGCCAATGCCTTCACAGCAGCTTGGGCTTCTTCCTTCAGTACCATCGGTTCCTGATCATATGCCACCTCTTGAAATGGTTGAATATTGACTAATTCTTTTTGGTATAATGACTCCGTGTATTCCTTCCATCTTCTTTTTTTTTTTTTTTTTATTAACTTTTATTAAGCTTCAAGAGAACGTTTACAAATCCAATCAGTCTGTCACATATAAGTTTACATACATCTCACTCCCTACTCCCACTTGCTGTCTCCTTCTTGAGTCAGCCCTTTCAGTCTCTCCTTTCGTGACAATTTTGCCGGCTTCTCTCTCTCTCTATCCTCCCATCCCCCCTCCAGACAAGAGTTGCCAACACAATCTCAAGTGTCCACCTGATATAATTAGCTCACTCTTCATCAGCGTCTCTCTCCCACCCGCTGACCAGTCCCTTTCATGTCTGATGACTTGTCTTCGGGGATGGTTCCTGTCCTGTGCCAACAGAAGGTCTGGGGACCATGGCCGCCGGGATTCCTCTAGTCTCAGTCAGACCATTAAGTTTGGTCTTTTTATGAGAATTTGGGGTCTATATCCCACTGATCTCCTGCTCCCTCAGGGGTCCTCTGCTGTGCTCCCTGTCAGGGCAGTCATCGATTGTGGCCGGGCACCAACTACTTCTTCTGGTCTCAGGATGATGTAGGTCTCTGGTTCATGTGGCCCTTTCTGTCTCTTGGGCTCTTAGTTGTCGTGTGGCCTTGGTGTTCTTCATTCTCCTTTGATCCAGGTGGGTTGAGACCAATTGATGCATCTTAGATGGCCGCTTGTTAGCATTTAAGACCCCAGACGCCACATTTCTAAGTGGGATGAAGAATGATTTCATAATAGAATTATTTTGCCAATTGACTTAGAAGTCCCCGCAAACCATGTTCCCCAGACCCCCGCCCTTGCTCCACTGACCTTTGAAGCATTCATTTTATCCCGGAAACTTCTCTGCTTTTGGTCCAGTCCAATTGAGCTGACCTTCCATGTATTGAGTGTTGTCTTTCCCTTCACCTAAAGCATTTCTTATCTACTGATTAATCAATAAAAAACCCTCTCCCACCCTCCCTCCCTTCCCCCCTCGTAACCACAAAAGTATGTGTTCTTCCCAGGTTTACTATTACTCAAGATTTTATAATAGTGGTCTTATACAATATTTGTCCTTTTGCCTCTGACTCATTTCGCTCAGCATAATGCCTTCCAGATTCCTCCATGTTATGAAATGTTTCACAGATCCGTCACTGTTCTTTATCGATGCGTAGTATTCCATTGAGTGAATATACAATTTATTTACCCATTCATCCGTTGATGGACACCTTGGTTGCTTCCAGCTTTTTGCTATTGTAAACAGAGCTGCAATAAACATGGGTGTGCATATATCTGTTTGTATGAAGGCTCTTGTATCTCTAGGGTATATTCCTAGGAGTGGGATTTCTGGGTTGTATGGTAGTTCTATTTCTAACTGTTTAAGATAACGCCAGATAGATTTCCAAAGTGGTTGTACCGTTTTACATTCCCACCAGCAGTGTATAAGAGTTCCAATCTCTCCGCAGCCTCTCCAACATTTATTATTTTGTGTTTTTTGGATTAATGCCAGCCTTGCTGGTGTGAGATGGAATCTCATCGTAGTTTTAATTTGTCTTTCTCTAATGGCTAATGATCGTGAACATTTTCTCATGCATCCGTTAGCTGCCTGAATATCTTCTTTAGTGAAATGTGTGTTCATATCCTTTGCCCACTTTTTGATTGGGTTGTTTGTCTTTTTGTGTTTGAGTTTTGACAGAATCATGTAGATTTTAGAGATCAGGCGCTGGTCGGAGATGTCATAGCTGAAAATTCTTTCCCAGTCTGTAGGTGGTCTTTTTACTCTTTTGGTGAAGTCTTCAGATGAGCATAGGTGTTTGATTTTTAGGAGCTCCCAATTATCGGGTTTCTCTTCATCATTTTTGGTAATGTTTTGTATTCTGTTTATGCCTTGTATTAGGGCTCCTAGGGTTGTCCCAAATTTTTCTTCCATGATCTTTATCGTTTTAGTCTTTATGTTTAGGTCTTTGATCCACTTGGAGTTAGTTTTTGTGCAGGGTGTGAGGTATGGGTCCTGTTTCATTTTTTTGCAAATGAATATCCAGTTATGCCAGCACCATTTGTTAAAAAGGCTTTCTTTTCCCCAATTAATTGACACTGGTTCTTTGTCAAATATCAGCTGCTCATACATGGATGGATCTATGTCTGGGTTCTCAATTCTGTTCCATTGGTCTATGTGCCTGTTGTTGTACCAGTACCAGGCTGTTTTGACTACTGTGATGTATAATAGGTTCTGAAATCAGGTAAAGTGAGGCCTCCCACTTTCTTCTTCTTTTTCAGTAGTGCTTTGCTTATCCGGGGCTTCTTTCCCTTCCATATGAAATTGGTGATTTGTTTCTCTATCCCCTTAAAATATGACATTGGAATTTGGATCGGAAGTGCATTAAATGTATAGATGACTTTTGGTAGAATAGACATTTTTACTATGTTAAGTCTTCCTATCCATGAGCAAGGCATGTTTTTCCACTTAAGTATGTCCTTTTGAATTTCTTGTAGTAGAGCTTTGTAGTTTTCTTTGTATAGGTCTTTTACATCCTTGGTAAGATTTATTCCTAAGTATCTTATCTTCTTGGGGGCTACTGTGAATGGTATTGATTTGGTTATTTCCTCTTCGGTGTTCTTTTTGTTGATGTAGAGGAATCCAAGTGATTTTTGTATGTTTATTTTATAACCTGAGACTCTGCCAAACTCTTCTATTAGTTTCAGTAGTTTTCTGGAGGATTCCTTAGGGTTTTCTGTGTATAAGATCATGTCATCTGCAAATAGTGATAACTTTACTTCCTCCTTGCCAATCCGGATGCCCTTTATTTCTTTGTCTAGCCTAATTGCCCTGGCTAGGACTTCCAGCACGATGTTGAATAAGAGCGGTGATAAAGGGCATCCTTGTCTGGTTCCCGTTCTCAAGGGAAATGCTTTCAGGTTCTCTCCATTTAGAGTGATATTGGCTGTTGGCTTTGCATAGATGCCCTTTATTATGTTGAGGAATTTTCCTTCAATTCCTATTTTGGTAAGAGTTTTTATCATAAATGGGTGTTGGACTTTGTCAAATGCCTTTTCTGCATCAATTGATAAGATCATGTGGTTTTTGTCTTTTGTTTTATTTATGTGATGGATTACATTAATGGTTTTTCTGATATTAAACCAGCCTTGCATACCTGGTATAAATCCCACTTGATCAGGGTGAATTATTTTTTTGATGTGTTGTTGGATTCTATTGGCTAGAATTTTGTTGAGGATTTTTGCATCTATGTTCATGAGGGGTATAGGTCTATAATTTTCTTTTTTTGTAATGTCTTTACCTGGTTTTGGTATCAGGGAGATGGTGGCTTCATAGAATGAGTTGGGTAGTATTCCGTCATTTTCTATGCTTTGGAATACCTTCAGAAGTAGTGGTGTTAACTCTTCTCTGAAAGTTTGGTAGAACTCTGCAGTGAAGCCGTCCGGGCCAGGGCTTTTTTTTGTTGGGAGTTTTTGGATTACCGTTTCAATCTCTTTTTTTGTTATGGGTCTATTTAGTTGTTCTACTTCTGAATGTGTTAGTTTAGGTAGGTAGCGTTTTTCCAGGAATTCATCCATTTCTTCTAGGTTTGCAAATTTGTTGGAGTACAATTTTTCATAATAATCTGAAATGATTCTTTTAATTTCATTTGGCTCTGTTGTGATGTGGTCCTTCTCGTTTCTTATTCGGGTTATTTGTTTCCTTTCCTGTATTTCTTTAGTCAGTCTAGCCAATGGTTTATCAATTTTGTTAATTTTTTCAAAGAACCAGCTTTTGGCTTTGTTAATTCTTTCAATTGTTTTTCTGTTCTCTAATTCATTTAGTTCAGCTCTCATTTTTATTATTTGTTTTCTTCTGGTGCCTGATGGATTCTTTTGTTGCTCAGTTTCTATTTGTTCAAGTTGTAGGGACAGTTCTCTGATTTTGGCTCTTTCTTCTTTTTGTATGTGTGCATTTATCGATCTAAATTGGCCTCTGAGCACTGCTTTTGCTGTGTCCCAGAGGTTTTGATAGGAAGTATTTTCATTCTCGTTGCTTTCTAAGAATTTCCTTATGCCCTCCTTGATGTCTTCTATAACCCAGTCTTTTTTCAGGAGGGTATTGTTCATTTTCCAAGTATTTGATTTCTTTTCCCTAGTTTTTCTGTTATTGATCTCTAGTTTTATTGCCTTGTGGTCTGAGAAGATGCTTTGTAATATTTCGATGTTTTGGACTCTGCAAAGGTTTGTTTTATGACCTAATATGTGGTCTATTCTAGAGAATGTTCCATGTGCGCTGGAAAAAAAAGTATATTTTGCACCAGTTGGGTGGACAGTTCTGTATAAGTCAATGAGGTCAAGTTGGTTGATTGTTGTAATTAGATATTCCGTGTCTCTATTGAGCTTCTTACTGGATGTCCTGTCCTTCTCCAAAAGTGGTGTGTTGAGGTCTCCTACTATAATTGTGGAGGTATCTATCTCACTTTTCAATTCTGTTAAAATTTGATTTATGTATCTTACAGCCCTGTCATTGGGTGCATAAATATTTAATATGGTTATGTCTTCCTGATCAATTGTCCCTTTTATCATAATATAGTGTCCTTCTTTATCCTTTGTGGTGGATTTAAGTCTAAAGTCTATTTTGTCAGAAATTAATATTGCTATTCCTCTTCTTTTTTGCTTATTGTTTGCTTGATATATTTTTTCCATCCTTTGAGTTTTAGTTTGTTTGTGTCTCTAAGTCTAAGGTGTGTCTCTTGTAGGCAGCATATAGATGGATCGTGTTTCTTTATCCAGTCTGTGACTCTCTGTCTCTTTATTGGTGCATTTAGTCCATTTACATTCAGCGTAATTATAGATAAATAAGTTTTTAGTGCTGTCATTTTGATGCCTTTTTATGTGTGTTGTTGACAATTTCATTTTTCCACATACTTTCTTGTGCTGAGGCGTTTTTCTTAGTAAATTGTGAGATCCTCATTTTCATTGTGTTTGACTTTATGTTAGTTGAGTCGTTACGTTTTTCTTGGCTATTATCTTGAGTTATAGAGTTGTTATACCTTTTTGTGGTTACCTTATTATTTACCCCTATTTTTCTAAGTAAAAACCTAACTTGTATTGTTCTATATCGTCTTGTATCACTCTTCATATGGCAGTTCAATGCCTCCTGTATTTAGTCCCTCTTTTTGATTATTTTGATCTTTTACCTATTGACTTCCATGATTCCCTGTTATGTGTGTTTTTTTAATTAATCTTAATTTGTTTGTTTTTGTGATTTCCCTATGTGAGTTGATATCAGGACGTTCTGTTTTGTGACCTTGTGTTGTGTTGGTATCTGATATTATTGGTTCTCTGACCAAACAATATCGTTTAGTATTTCTTGTAGCTTTGGTTTGGTTTTTGCAAATTCTCTAAACTTGTGTTTGTCTGTAAATATCTTAATTTCGCCTTCATATTTCAGAGAGAGTTTTGCTGGATATATGATCCTTGACTGGCAGTTTTTCTCCTTCAGTGCTCTGTATATGTCGTCCCATTCCCTTCTTGCCTGCATGGTTTCTGCTGAGTAGTCTGAACTTATTCTTATTGATTCTCCCTTGAAGGAAACCTTTCCTTTCTCCCTGGCTGCTTTTAAAATTTTCTGTTTATCTTTGGTTTTGGCGAGTTTGATGATAATATGTCTTGTTGTTTTTCTTTTTGGATCAATCTTAAATGGGGTTCGATGAGCATCTTGGATAGATATCCTTTCGTCTTTCATGATGTCAGGGAAGTTTTGTGTCAGAAGTTCTTCTACTATTTTCTCTGTGTTTTCTGTCCCCCCTCCCTGTTCTGGGACTCCAATCACCCACAGGTTATCCTTCTTGATAGAGTCCCACATGATTCTTAGGGTTTCTTCATTTTTTTTAATTCTTTTATCTGATTTTTTTTCAGCTATGTTGGTGTTGATTCCCTGGTCCTCCAGATGTCCCAGTCTGCATTCTAATTGCTCGAGTCTGCTCCTCTGACTTCCTAGTGCGTTGTCTAATTCTGTAATTTTATTGTTAATCTTTTGGATTTCTACATGCTGTCTCTCTATGGATTCTTGCAACTTATTAATTTTTCCACTATGTTCTTGAATAATCTTTTTGAGTTCTTCGACAGTTTTATCAGTGTGTTCCTTGGCTTTATCTGCAGTTTGCCTTATTTCATTTGTGATGTCTTGAAGCATTCTGTAAATTAGTTTTTTATATTCTGTATCTGATAATTCCAGGACTGTATCTTCATTTGGGAAAGATTTTGATTCTTTTGTTTGGGGGGTTGGAGAAGCTGTCATGGTCTGCTTATTTAAGTGGTTTGATATGGATTGTTGTCTCCGAGCCATCACTGGGAAACTAGTTTTTCCAGAAAATCCGCTAAAAAAAAAATGCAGTCAGATCCCTATCAGAGTTCTCCCTCTGGCTCAGGGTATTCGGATGTTAATGAAGCCGCCTGGGGAGGGTGGGGGAGGAAACAGAGAGATAGGAGAGTAGCATCTCAGAATATAGCCAGAGTTGCTTGTTTTGCTTGGAATGACTATTATATCTGAGATTCCCGCGGGGTGCATCGCCTATGTGTGCTGGCTGTGTGGAGATTGCACCCGGGGGGTCTGGCCCGCTAGAGTCAAGGTCAGATCCTCCACTTCCAGCCCCACGCCCAACATCAAGCCTCCCCTAGTGGGACGGTGCACTCTCGACTCCAAAATCAGTCGCTGCCTCCCGGGGACTTCTCGTCCCTCCAGCCACGTTGCTGTGCCCCCTCGCGAACCTGTTGGGCCACCCCCCGGGGTTAGTTCAGTTTGGTGGAGCAGCTCCCCGTGCTTGTGCCGTGACCGTGTGTCCCGGCTGGGACGCTGTTCTCCCCGCTCGAATACCAGTCGCTGCCTCCCGGGGACTTCTCCTACCGGCTGCTTCTCACGCCGCCCGCGGAACCGGCTGGTCCCCCTCCCGGGGTTAGTTCAGGGCGGTGGAGCAGCTCTCTGTGCTTGTGCCGTACCTGACTGGTACACTGGCTCCAGGCTCTGGAAACAATCGCTGTTTCCCTGTATTAGTTCGTTCTCCGTCTCTAAATCTGTGTTTGTTGTTCAGGGTTCGTAGATTGTTATGTATGTGATCGATTCACTTGTTTTTCCGTGTCTTTGTTGTAAGAGGGATCCGAGGTAGCATCTGCTTAGTCCGCCATCTTGGCTCTGCCCCCCCTTCCATCTTCTTTTGATGCTTCCTGCATCATTTAATATTTTCCCCATGGAATCCGTCACTATTGCAACTCAAGGCTTGAATTTTTTCTTCAGCTCTTTCAGCTTGAGAAGTGCCGATCATGTTCTTCCCTTTTGGTTTTCCATCTCCATCTCTTTGCATGTCTTTATAATACTTTATTTTGTCTTCTCGATAGGCCCTTTGAAATTTTCTGTTCGGTTCTTTTACTTCATGAATTCTTCCTTTTGCTTTAGCTGCTCGACGCGCAAAAGCAAGTTTCAGAGTCTCCTTTGACATCCATCTTGGTCTTTTCTTTCTTTCCTGTCTTTTCAGTGACCTCTTGCTTTCTTCATGGCAGATGTCCTTGATGTCATTCCACTACTTGTCTGGTCTTTGGTCACTAGTGTGCAATGCTTCAAATTTATTCTTGAGATGGTCTTTAAATTCAGGTGGGATATACTCAAGGTCATATTTTGGCTCTCATGGACTTGCTCTGATTTTCTTCAGTTTCAGCCTGAACTTGCATATGAGCAATTGATGGTCTGTTCCACAGGCAGCCCCTGGCCTTGTTCTGACTTATGATGTTGAGCTTTTCCATCGTCTCTTTCCACAGATGTAGTCAATTTGATTTCTGTGTGTTCCATCTGGTGAGGTCCATGTGTATAGTCACCATTTATGTTGGTGAAAGAAGGAATGCAATGAAGAAGTCATGGGTCTTGCAAAATTCTATTGTTCGATCTCCGGCATTGTTTCTATCACCAAGGCCATATTTTCCAACTACTGATCCTTCTTCTTTGTTTCCAACTTTCGCATTCCAATTGCCAGTAATTATCAACGTATCTTGATTGCATGTTCGATCAATTTCAGACTGTAGCAGCTGATAAAAATCTTCTATTTCTTCATCTTTGGCCCTACGGTTGGTGCATAAATTTGAATAATAGTCGTAATAACTGGTCTTCCTTGTAGGCGTATGGATATTATCCCATCACTGACAGCATTGTACTTCAGGATAGATCTTGAAACTTTCTTTTTGAGGATGAGTGCAACGTCATTCCTCTTCGAGCTGTCATTCCTAGCATAGTAGACTATATGATTGTCTGATTCAAAATGGCCAATACCAGTCCATTTCACCTCACTAATTCCTAGGATATCAATGTTTATGTGTTCCATTTCATTTTTCATGATTTCCAATTTTCCTAGATTCATACTTCGTATATTCCAGGTTCCTGTTATTAATGGATGTTTGTAGCTTTTTCTTCTCATTTTGAGTCATGCCACATGAGCAAATGAAGGTCCCAAAAGTTTTACTCCATCCACCTCATTAAGGTCGACTCTACTTTGAGGAGGCAGCTCTTCCCCAGTCATCTTTCAAGTGCCTTCCAACCTGGGGGGCTCATTTTCTAACACTATATCAGACCATGTTCCGCTGCTATTCATAAGGTTTTCACTAGCTAATGCTTTTCAGAAATAGACTGCCAGGTCCTTCTTCCTAATCTGCCTTAGTCTGGAAGCTCAGCTGAAACCTGTCCTCCATGGTTGACCCTGCTGGTATCTGAATACCGGTGGCATAGCTTACAGTATCACAGCAACACACAAGCCCCCACATTATGACAAACCGACAGACACGTCGATGAGCATGATAGATTCTTAGAAATGTTTACTAGGCCTGGGTTTACCAATTTAGTATCAGGACTTTAAAGCATTTCACTACATCTAATCATCATTGTGCTCTTAGTCTTTGTGTGATTTGCAATAGCTAAGTGTATACTCATTTGTCCCACCAAAATTCAATTTCACTCATTGAATATTTTTCATTAATCTTTTTCTTAAGAGAGAACCAATCCAAAGACTCTCTATGCCTCTGATATTCCATCCTAAGCATTTCTGACCCAAAACCTTAGTAATAAACCCGTGCACTCACATGCCCTAAAAGATATCATTTATCATTTAGTAGCTGGGCAATTTTAAAAACATATTAAACCTTTTGTATTCTCCATTTCCTCATCTATAAATTGTGAAAGGTTGCTGTGAGTCAGGATAGACTCGACTTTTTTTTTTTTTTTTTAATATCTTCTTTACAAGTTTAGTGTAAAAAAAAGAGGTTATATAAAATAAAGCTAAAAGAGCTTAACACACTGCCTCACATGTATTTGATATTTAATAAATTTAATTATTTTACTCACTGGTTTTTTCCCACATATCCACATTCCATGTCTTCAATTAGTCATAAATCAAAGAGCAGCTAATAATAATCCTATTAATTTAAACCTTACCATCTTTTGATTGAGGACACCACCTCAATCCTTTCTTACCCACAAATGAAGGTAATTACTGATTACATAAGGTAAGGGATTCCTGTGATTTCAGTCACCCACAAGACTAAATTAGGAAGCTTCACCGTATATTAAAATATCATCTTCCTCTTAAACTATGAAGCTTTATTCACATTAAATAAAAGTATAATTTGAAATTTCCAATTTACTGCTCTTTGGCCATAACATTTTTGGAATATATAAACTAGAACATTTCTGTAATAGAAATTTTTGAATCAGGTTTATTAAACATTTCTAGGAATTGGTTCTATCTGTTCAAGTTCACAAAGATGTGTATATCACTTTAAGTGTATTTTGCTTCAATTATATCATTATGTCATCATATTCAGCATGAAGTAAAATGTGCAAATTTCAGATTGTGGCCTCCTGCTAAAAGAAACATTACTAATAAATATATAATTGAGTTCCTAGCTGAAAAACAGATATATATTGCCATTTACTAAATTTGCATGGTAGGTGGTTATTCTTCCTTCCATTTGCCCTTGGAGATGTTTAATGATGGTTACAGAGATAAACTATTAGTGACTGCTGTTATAATCAGCTATTTGATTTGGTAGTGATGAAATAATAAGTACTGATAAATTATTTTGAGGATTTTTCATATTGGACAAGTGGTAGTAAAAAAATACTTAATGAAAACTTAGTGTTTAGGTGGCCAAATCCAGTGCCGTTTGATGACATATGCGTGGAAAAGTATTGACCTTGATTTAGAAAGTGTGTTGTTCTTGTTGTTAGGTGCCATTGAATTTGTTCTGACTCATAGTGACCCCATGCACAACAGGAGGAAAACCTGTGCAGTCCTATGCCATTCTCACAATTGTTGTTATGCTTGAGTCCATTGTTGTAACCACTGTGTCAAGTCATCTCATTGAGGGGCTTCTTCTTCTTCAGTGACCTTCTCCAGGGACTGGTCCCCCCTGGTAAGATGAGGTCTCACCATGCTCTCTTCTAAGGAACATTCTGGCTGTACTTCTTCTAAGACAGATTTGTTTGTTCTTTGGGCAGTCATATGTTCAATATTCTTCACCAACACCATAATTCAAAGGCATCAATTCTTCTTCATTTTTCCTTATTCACTGTCCAGTTTTGCATGTATATGAGCTGTTTGAAAATACCATGACTTGGGTCAGGCATACCTTAGCCTCAAGGCAACATCTTTGCTTTTTTAACACTTTAGAGAGGTCTTTTGCAGCAGATTTGCCCAATGCAATGTCATTTGCTTTCTTGACTGCTGCTTCTGCTGGGGTTGACTGTAGTTCTAAATAAAATAAAGTTCTTGGCAACTTCAATATTTTCTCCATTTATCATGATGTTGATTATTGGTCTAGTTGTGAGAATTTTTGTTTTGTTTATATTAATGTATAATTCATACTGAAGGCTGTAGTGTTCGACCTTTATCAGTGCTTCAAGTCCTCTTCACTTTCATCAGGCAAGGTTGTGTCATCTGCATACCACAGGTTGTCAGTGAGTCTTCCTCCAATTCTGGTGTCATGTTCTTCTTCATTTAGTTCAGCTTCTGGGCTTGTTTGCTCAGCATACTGATTGAATATGCCTGGTGAAAGGAAGAAACCCTAACACATATGCTTTCCTGATTTTATACTATTCAGTATCTCCTTGTTCTGTTCAAAGCACTGCCTCTTGTTCTACCTACAGGTTCCTCATGAGCACAATGAACTGTTTTGGAATTCCCATTCTTTGTAATGTTATCCGTAGCTTGTTACGATCTACAAAGTCGAATGGCTTTGCATAGTCAATAAAACACAAATAAACATATATCTGATGTTCTCTCCTTTCAGCCAAGATCCATCTGACGTCAGCAGTGCTATCCCTCATTCCATGTCCTTTTCTGAATCTGGTTTGAAATTTCTGGCTCTTCTCTGTTGATATACCCTGCAACTGTGCATAAAATACTACTTAATTGAGAATTGTCAAGAAATGTGCTTCTGAACATGCTTTTTTTTTTCTTTTTTACCAGATAAAAATGTACATTAATAATAAATCTATATAAAAGTATTTGTCATCATTTTAGACAAAAATGTAATAGCCTTTTCAATAAAAATTGAGATATATATTTTAATAAATGGCCCAAATAGGCTGCTTTAAAACTACTTGGGTATGCTTTTTAAGTGTTTCCTATATTTCTCTTTTTTTCAATTAGACTATTTCATGCTAATTTCTAATTTCTGTTCCTCTGATGGTTTTGAATTTGGGAAAGGAAACAAAACGTAATGTTTCCTGATATAAGAAAGACGCAGTTGATTTTAGATGAATGACTGAGACGAATTCCCAGGATTACTCAGAAGCAGTGCTTGGGCATCATGTTTGCTGATAATACATGCACTTCCTGCTTATATTGGCTTCCCATGTCATTAAATTTGTTTCCAAAATACTTGTACATTTATATGCTAAGAGCAATATTTCAGAAAATTTGAGATAGAACTGGCTCATTGACAATAGTGAGCAAAAGATGCATTGGAAGAAACTAAATATCTATCTATGTATAAATTATACTGAGAAAACCAAAATATCAAAAATAATTTCCTCCCCAGAGTGATCTTTAGCTTTATAGAAAATTTACTTCTGAAGTACAAATATTTAGTATCATAAAAACCCAAAAACCTGTGGACATCAAGTCGATTCTGACTCATAGTGACCAGAATTTCTGTCTCTGGAGTCCATGGTTTTACCACTAGGCTAAATTGTATACCGAAGAAGATACTGAAGTTGTCAATGATTTCATTCTACTTGAACCAAGAATCTATATCCATCGACGCAGCAGTTAAGAAATCAAAGTATGTATCGAATTGGCTAAATCGGCTGCAGAAGGCCTCTTTAAAGTTTTAAGTCAAAGATGTCACTTGGATGACTCAGGTGTGACTGATCCAAGCTATGGTCTTTTCAGTTGCCTCATATTCATGCAAAAGCTGGATAATGAAAAAGGAATACCAAACAAGAATTGATACATTTAAATCACAGTGTTGGTGAAGAATGTTGAATATACTCTGGGCTGCCAGTAGAACAAACAAATCTGTCTTAGAAGAAATGTTCCTTAAAATTGTGGATGGTGAGATTTTGGCTCCATTACCTTGGAAACGTAATAAGAAAAGATCAATTGCTAGAAAAGGACATCATGTTGGTTAAAGTAGAAGGTTTCCAAAAACAAGGGAAACTCTCAATGAGGTGGATTGATGCAATACTGAAAACAATGGATGCAAGTATACCAAATATTAGAAAAATGGCACAGTACCGAGCAACATTTCATTACCTTATATATAAGGTCAACATAAGTTGAAGCAGATTTGATGGCAACTAACAATAATAACAACATATTGCATATTATAAGTACATGCTCTGTAACTTCTCCATGAGGTGAAATTCCACTAACAAACAAGGCATGGTTTAAAAACCTGTTTATTTTCTGTCATTGTCCAAAAGTGATAGAAATTGCTGCGTTTCAATTACTTATGTCTAAAGAAGTGCTTGCTTTGCTCACAGGTGGCAAGGAAACCTTCCGTGACTTGTGAGCTGATTTTTCTTAGTTCTATTACTCCCATGAGGCTTCCAAATTCTCATAGTCATACTCTTCCCAAGTATATACATCTTCCCTTATTTATCCAATATTTATCAAATGCCTGTTATGAGTCATTAATTGTTTTAGATGTAGCAATGTAAATTATTTTAGAAACGTAAAACACCTCCTCATAGACACTCACCAGGGAATCTAAGTGGAAGCTATCTGCTCTCCTATTCCTAAAAATCCTTTTTGTTTTTGTTGGGTGCTGTCTAATAATTTTCTACTCATAGTGACCCCATGTGACAGGATAGAACTGCTCCATAAAGTATTTTTGACTGTAATCTTTACGAAGCAGATTGTCAGGTCTTTCTCCCTTGGAGCTGCTGGGTGCATTCGAACCACCAGCTTTTCTGCTAGCACCTAAGTGCTTAATCAATTGCACCACAAAGGCTCAAAAAAAAAAAAAAAAAAAAAACTAAAGGAACTTGAGGAAAGCAAGTTTAAAAGACATATTTTATCCATCTATTTTAACTTATCTAAGTTCTGTCCTCATTTCAAAGTAGACTATAGGAAGTGCACACGCTTGGTTAACAATATAACATTTCCGTTTGACGATTACATTCACTAAAACACCCTTTCAGGTTATGTGCTTGACTTGCCAAAGATACTTAAAGGGACAGCTATATAAATCCATTTCTGCTTTATGTGTAATCGCGTTTTTAAGGACCTGTCTAGTACTTTGCTCAAAGACTCTGAAGTAAGTTAGAGTGCAGTAAAAATATAGACATCTTTACGTTGTAGAAAGAGCATGAGTTTCAGGGTTAAGTACATGTAGGTTCAAATCCTGCTTCTGTCATTTACTACTACGTAAATTTATATTACCCTATGTGAGAGCAATTTGTCAATCTGTACCAAAAAACTTAAAAAGAATCTCTTCATTCAGCAATTTTTCTTTTATCAGTTTTTGGAAGTAAAATAAAATAAAAGATTGTTAGTAAACTGGACAATTGGAAACAGTATAAATATCTAGTAATGTTATTAAATAAAGCTTGATGCAACCATAATATGAAAGAGTGTGAAAACAGAAAAATCTTGTAAAACATCCGATGATGTGATGAAAATTAGGATATAAAATTTGTATTATCCTGATTTTGAAAAAAAAAAAAAAGAAAGAAAGGAAACTGTTCCTTCTTCTATTTGGAAGATGCAGGATTAAAAGTAATTAAATATATAGCTGTGTCATGAAATCATTTAATTCGGATTTACAAGAATTATGTGACAGACGAATTATTCCTATCCTAAATCATGAATACAGTTCAAGATGCCTAACAGAAAATTTTATGAATTAAACTCAGGTTTTGGACTCGAATATTTGTCCTCCAAAACTACAGCTTATCACAGAAAAACTATGCTGAATTCAACTTGTATCTATTCTGTGTCTAAAGTACACTTACTACATCATGTATTTCTATTTTATATTTTCTGTGAAGCATGAAAAAGTTTCTTTTCTTGTAGTCAAAGTTGTGAGTTTTTTCTTTTCTCATCTTTTTTGATATGCTCTTGTTTGCTTATCTTGCTTTATTTTTGCTCAAAGGTATGGGCACAGTGTTCCTATTTTATAGACACTTAGGTAAACCAATGCTCTTTCATAATCATACTCAAGTCTCCAGACTATAGGAACATTTCACAAATACAGGAGACCTTTGCCCAACTTTAGAAAATGGAGTTGCAAGAGCAAATAGGCTTAATTGATTAGTGACAGGTTTTGATGGGAAAAGTGAAAGAATTTGTTAATTTCTCCTTTGAAATATTCTAAAAATGTACTATACTCTCTCTATATATACTAAGAAAAGTGTGAGAAAATGCATGCCTTCTTAAGGGCATTAAAAAGAAAGAACAAACAAAAATATGTAAGAACATAGTCATATAGGAAGTATTTACAATTGAATTAAATATTGAAATAGTAGTTCTGAGTGGAAAGAAATTTAAATTAAATCAGTTCCAGCTTAATAAAATTTGCATTTTTCTAAAACAGGTCCCTATCAACTCTGGGAAATTCCAAACATTTTATGAGACTTACTAGTTTATCAGGCTACAGATTTGTAAAGGACCAAGACACTGTTAGTGTTTGCATCCCAAGCATTTCTACAGTTCTGACACTTAGGAAGGTTTCAACGAGTTTTAAGAACAAATTAATAAGTGCAGGCTAGATCTAGTTGAAATTTAATAATGGATGAGAGCAAATTGTTGCATTATTTGCCAAATCACGTAACATGTCCACATTTATATTCAAAGGGCTTATTATAGAGATACAATCTTACCATATGCCTAAAGCATGAAGGCCAGACACATTTGGTTATTAGCACTTAGCATTCATAGAAGAAATTAAAGTTTGGGCATGCCAAGTTTATAATTCTGATTAGACATCTAATAAGTGATGCCAAAAAACAGAGTTGTCTATAAGCAACTAGAATTCAGATGAAGGGTCAAAGTTTGAATTTAATATGTAAAGGTATAATTGGGGGAACCTATTTTTTTTTTTTTATATAGACAGAGAAGAAGTCTAAGTCTTAAGTCAGGGGGCACAAAAGTTGAGTGGCCAGAGAAAGAGAGCAAGAAAATGAATCTGATTAAGTGCATCACCCATGAGATAGCTGGAGAATGGAGAGGAAATGGTGTCGCAAAAGCCAAGGGAAAAATATGATTCGAGAAGCATTAAGCAACCATCTCAAAGTTGCTGATAATAAAATTAAAATCAACTACTGGATTTAGTGGTCAAGTTTAAAAGGCAATTTTTCTGTGAAGTGGTAAGGAAAAATGCCTGATTATAGTAGATTCAAGGAGACTTGGAGGAAAGGAAGCTGTGAACTGATTTCAAAAGTTTTGATATAAAGGAGGCAATACCTGGACAGCAAATGGGGTCAAACCATAGTCCCCCTCCACTTTTTTTCCTTTAAGATGAGACACATTAGAATATGTTTTTATTCTTGTGAAATTTATATACTAAAGAGAGGAAAATCAGTGATACAGGATAGTATTTCAGGTTTTGTTCAGAATAAAATGGAAATAGTGCCTTTTCCAGTGAAATAATTTGTGCTTTTTAATGACCTCAGCATTATTGTATTGTTTTAGTCTCTCGATTTCTCTTTTTGCATCACATGGAAAGATGAAAAGAAAAAAAAAAACATAGCTAGTGTCTTAGGCTGGAATCAACTAGGTCAAGAAGAATCTGAGATCTTTTGGATATTATCAGCAGCAAATTGAAGAGTAGACTCTCAGAAAATTCCATAAAATAACTTAAGACAGATTTGAACAATTGGAAGAATTGTAGCTGTCAATCAAATGAGAAACCCTTGTCATGTTCCAGGGCTAGCAGTCACTTGACAGATTTTGCTGTTGTTGTCGTTAGGTGCCGTCGAGTCGGTTCCGACTCATAGCGACCCTATGCACAGCAGAATGAAACACTGCCCGGTCCTGTGCCATACTTAACAATCGTTGTTATGCTTGAGCTCGTCGTTGCAGCCACTGTGTCAATCCATCTCATTGAGGGTCTTCCTCTTTTCTGCTGACCCTGTACTCTGCCAAGCATGATGTCCTTCTCCAGGGACTGATCCTCCCTGAAAATAAGTCAAAAGTGTGTATGACACAGTCTCGCCATTCTTGCTTCCAAGGAGCATTCTGGTTGTACTTCTAAAACAGATTTGTTCATTCTTTTGGCAGTCCATGGTATATTCAATATTCTTTGCCAACACCACAATTCAAAGTCATCAATTCTTCTTTGGTCTTCCTTATTCATTGTCCAGCTTTCACATGCATATCATGCTATTGAAAATACCATGGCTTGGGTCAGGCGCACCTTAGTTTTCAAAGTGACATCTTTGCTCTTCAACACTTTAAAGAGGTCCTTTGCAGCAGATTTGCCCAATGCAATGCATCTTGATTTCCTGACTGCTGTTTCCATGGTTGTTGATTGTGGATCCAAGTAAAATGAAATCCTTGACAACTTTAATAATTTCTCCATTTATCATGGTGTTGCTCATTGGCCCAGTTGTGAGGATTTTTGTTTTCTTTATGCTGAGGTGCAGTCCATACTGAAGGCTATGGTCTTTGAACTTCATTACTAATTGCTTCAAGGCCTTTTCATTTGCAGCAAGTAAGGTTGTGTCACCTGCATAACCCAGGTTGTTAATGAGTTTTCCTCTAATCCTGACACCCTGTTCTTCTTTGTATAGTCCAGCTTCTCATATTATTTGCTCAGCATAGAGATTGAATAGGTTTGGTGAAAGAATACAACCCTGATGCATGCCTTTCCTGACTTTAAACCAATCAGTATCCCCTTGTTTGTCTGAACAACTGCCTCTTGATCTATGTAAAGTTTCCTCATGACCACAATTAAATGTTCTGGAATTCCCATTCTTTGCAATGTTATCCAATGTTACACAGTCAAATGCCTTAGCATAGTCAATAAAACACAGGTAAACATCCTTCTGGTATTCTCTGCTTTCAGCCAGGATCCATCTGACATCAGCAATGATATCCCTGGTTCCATGTCCTCTTCTGAATCTGGTCTGAATTTCTGGCAGTTCCCTGTCAATATACTGCTGCAGCCGTTTTTGAATGATCTGCAGCAGAATTTTGCTTGCATGTGATATTAATGATATTGTTCTATAATTTCCACACTCATTTGGATCACCTTTGTTGGGAATAGGCATAAATATGGAACTCTTCCAATCAGTTGCATAGGAAGCTGTCTTCCATATTTCTTGGCATAGACAAGCGAGCACCTCCAGCACTGCATCTGTTTGTTGAAACATCTCAATTGATATTCCATCAATTCCTGAAGCCTTGTTTTTCACCAGTGCCTTCAAAGCAGCTTGGACTTCTTCCTTCAGTACCTTCGGCTCCTGGTCATATGCTACCTCTTGAAATGGTTGAGCATCAACTAATTCTTTTTGGTATAATGACTCTGTGTATTTGTTTCATCTTCTTTTGATGCTTCCTGCATCATTTAGTATTTTCCCCATAGAATCTTTCACTATTGGAACTCGAGGCTTCAATTTTTTCTTCAGTTCTTTCAGCTTGATAAGCACCAAGCATGTTCTTCCCTTTTGGTTTTCCGTCTCCAGCTCTTTGCACATGTCATTATAATACTTTGTTTTCTCGAGCCACCGTTCAAAATCTTCTGTTCAGTTCTTTTATTTCATCATTTCTTCCTTTTGCTTTAGCTGCTCAACATTTGAGAGCAAGTTTCAGAGTCTCCTCTGACACCCATATTGGTCTTTTTTTTTTCTGTCTTTTCAATGATCTCTTGCTTTCTTCATGTATGATGTCCTTGATGCTGTTCCATAACTCATCTGGTCTTTGGTCACTAGTATTCAATGAGTCAAATCTATTCTTCAGATGGTCTCTGAATTCATGTGAGATATACTGAAGGTCATATTTTGGCTCTGGTGGACTTGCTCTGATTTTCTTCAGTTTCAGCTTGAATTTTCATATGAGCAATTGACGGTCTGTTCCCCAGTCAGCCCCTGGCCTTGACAAATATTAAAATAGAATTAAGATGACTTAGTTATCATTTGCCTGTCAGCTTGTTGTACTGTGGTAGCTTACATGTTACTGTGATGCTATAAGCTAAGCCACCAGTATTTCATGTACCACCAGGGCCACCTATGGTGGACGCATTATGACAGAGCTTCCAGACTAAAACAGACTTGGAAAAAAGTCCTGGTTACTTACTTCCAAAAATTAGTCAATGAAAACTCTATGAATCAAAACAGAACATTGTCCAAAATAGTGTATCCTTTTGCCATATACTATGTTATAGTGTTGCCATGAATCAGAATCAAGTAAACATCAAAGGGTTTTGTTTTGTTTTTTGATTTGGCGTTTTATTGACTATGCAAAAGCATTAGACTGTGTGGATTATAACAAATTATGGATAACATTGCAAAGGATGGAAATTCCAGAACACTTAATTGCGCTCATGAGGAACCTGTACATAGATCAAGATGCAGTTCTTTGAACAGAACAAGGAGATACTGTGTGGTTTAAAGTCAGGAAAGGTGTTCCTCAGAGTTGTATCCTTTCAGCATACTTATTCAATCTGTAGTTGAGCAAATAATCTGAGAATCTGGACTATATAAATCAGACTGTAGCATCAGCATTGGAGGAGGACTCATTAACAAACTGGGGTATGCAGATGACACAATCTTGATGTTGAAATCAAAGAGGACTTGAAGCACTTACTGAAGAAAGTCAAAGACCACAGCCTTCAGTATGGATTATACCTCAATATAAAGAAAAAAAAAAAAAAGTTCTCACAACTGGACCAATAAGCAACGTCATGTTAAATGAAGAAAATATTGAAGTTGTCATGGATTTCATTTCACTTAGATCTACAATCAACACCCATGGAAGCAGCACTCAAGAAATCAAATGATACATTGTATTGGGCAAATCTGCCACAGGAATCCTCTTCAAAGTGTTATAAAACAAAGATGTCATTGTGAAGACTAAGGTACTTTTGATCCAAACCATGATGTTTTCAATTGCCTCATATGTATGTGAAAGCTAGACAATGAATAAGGAAGACCAAAGAAGAACTGACACCTTTGAATTACGGTGTTGGTGAAGAAAATCGAATATACCATGAACTGCCAAAAGAAGGAACAAAACAGTCTTGGGAAAAATATAGCCAGAGGAGCAAGGATGGCGAGACTACGTCTCACATATTTTGAACATGTTACCAGGAGGGATCAGTCCCTGCACAAGAAAGTCATGGTTGGCAAGGTAGAGGGTCAGCAAAAAAGAGAAAAATCCTCAGTGAGAAGGATTGACACAGTGGCTGCAACAATGGGCTCAAGCATAACAATGACTGTGTGAAAGGCACAGGACTGGGCAGTGTTTAGCTCTGTTGTACATGGGGCCACTATGAGCTGGAAAGGACTCACCAGTACCTAACAGCAACAACAGCAACATAGTGCTAGAAGTTGAGACCCCCTAGGTTGGTAGGAGCTCAAAATACAGAGTGGCTGCAACAACAGACTCAAGTATACCAATAAGCATGAAGATGGTGCAGCACCAGGGAGCATTTATTCAGCTGCACATGGGGTCACCAACAGTTGCAGTCAACTTGACAGCAACGACAACATAATGACAACAAAGAAAAGAAAGTTCTCATCCAGCCTTGGACATAGGCTTAACTCTAATTCTAGCTATTTAGGAATTATGGGAAAGAAGTTACATTGTGCGAAGGTTGTCACATATTTGCTCTACTAGATCCATTCTGCCTCATTCTCTGCCCTGCTCTGTCATGCAGGGCTTACCCATGTGGGTGTATCACCTGGGCACTTGCTAGTGGATACAAATAAATCTAATAGGAAGCCTGAGCAAAATATCAGTGAGTAGAAGAGAGAGATCTCTACTCTCTCACTGCTTCAGCAACTCCCGGTAATTTCTGCTTCACAGCCCCAGCTCTCGCCTTCTACTAACACTAGTTCCTTCCTTTGTCCATTCAAGTCTTCCTATTGCTATTTATTCCTGAGGCTTGAGCATCACTTGTTGGTTCCCTTGGATCTATTTACAATTCTTAAATAATTGTTTCAGTGAAGTCCTTTGGAATATTTGGGTATGATACAGTATAATTCAGGAATTATCTCTTTAAATATTTTATAGGACTCCTATTATATTTAACATAATGTTAGACTGTCACTGTCATTTATTTTATTACTCAAATTGTACCTAATTTGGGCAAAAGGAGCCAGTTCAGGTTGGCTACTGTATCTTTTTGCCACGTACTTATCACTTTTTGAGTTCGGCTTTCTCTCTGACACAGATATGTCTTGGGTTCACTACGTCTTTTGCCAACTTTAATCTCAGAATTGGCCATCTCTTCAAGGAACCTGGTTCCTTACAGTGGTGAATAAAATGAACCAGGGTATTAAATATGTTCATTATTTTCAAGATGTTTATTTCTTAGCCATTTCAGAAGTAATAAGAAATATATACATTTTTTGAACCAAAAATTAGTACTGACACCACTAAGTTTAATACTACACTACATTGTTCATTTTGCCTATCTCCTCCTATTTATATTTTCTTTAAAATAACTTATTTTAATAAAATTGATTACATTTCTGTTGATTTTCTCTGGAAAATGAGTATAATTTACTCATCTTCAATTCTGAAACTATTAAATAGGTATTTTATAATATCACAGGTAGCCTGCTTAATTGTAGAAGCTGTATCTGATTTTAAAGATTATCTCGCACAATGTGAAGAGAAATGTTACTTATGGAATGATCATATAAAGCATTTTCTGGTAGTATGAGTCGGAATCAACTTGACAGCAACAGGTTTGTTTGTTTTGGTTTATATAACCAAATACACAGTTCCCAGGGGAAGGCTTGTGAGCATCTTCATGAAAAGTAGTTTTGGAAATAATGTACCAATCCAAATGAGGGATAAGAGGGTTCATATTACTTAGATAAAGGTGAAACAATAAATGGTTACATTTTTAAGATAAAATCAGAAGGATATATCAATGAGTTTCATGAAGAATACAAAACAGAAAGGGAAGGGTCTACAATGATATTAATATTTTATAGGAACTTGAAAAACCAGGTTTCATTGAACTAAAAATGTAGAAGACTAGAGAAAAAACACATTTCGGAAGGTCTATCAGTCAGTTATGCTGTGGTCACAAACAACTTCGGGGACTAAAAGCAATGAAGGTTTATTTCCAGCACGGCCATCTGACTCCAGAGTACTTGCCGGACAGGGTATTCTTAAACTCCTCGTTTAATAAGCCAAGACCAAGGATCATCTTCTGTGTGCCATTAGATGGATACAGTCTTCTGTGGGTCTGTTTCTTATTTTAGGGTTTAAAGGACAGGCAATCTGGTACTTAATCTTACCCAGCCCCATTAGAGAGTCAGAGTAAACTCACCCATTGCTTGGCAGATACTATTTATATTTCTGAAAATGAGCATAATGAACAATTAATGACCTCAGACTACACTGCATCTTTGACTCCTAAGCCTCTTTTTTAAAGTTTTGCTTTTACTTCCCTTTGGAATTTGTGGTTGTCACTTCTCACTGTACCTTCCTTTATAATCTACTTTTTATTATCATCGATGAGAAAGTATAAGATTAGCATGTTCATTAAAATGTATGTAATACAGGAGTATCTAGACTCCGAAAGAGTCCTTCACTATGAAGTAAATGTATGGACTACATAACAGCTGTTTTACTTATATACTTTATGTGAATATAGTATTGCCCTAAATAAGTAAATTTTCTATTAACAAGGACTTGATTATTAGTTGTGGGAAGAGAATAAATCATATCAATAACCAGTGTAGCACAAGCAGAATCAAGCATTTTCTTTTGCTTCATAATAATAAGCACCACTTGAAAAACAAAACAAAAAACCTGTTACCATCGAGTTGATTTTGACTCATAATAACCCTATAGGACAGAGTAGAACTACCCCATAGAGTTTCCAAGGAGTGGTTGGTGGATTCAAACTGCTATCCTTTTGGTTAGCAGCCAGTTCTTAACCACTACACCACCAGGGCTCAATAGCAGCTTAAAATTACACCCATTTATTAGATTACAGTTCAGTAGGTCATAAGTAAGCTGGATTCTCTGCTCATGGTATCACGAGGCAAAAAACAAGCTGTTGGTTTAGCAGAGACCACCTCTGGAGACTTTGGTCAAAAATGTGCTTTCCACCTCATTCATGTTGTTGGAAGAATTCAGCTCCTTGCAGCAGTAGGACTGAGCTCTCCATTTCCTTTCTGGATGTCAGACAGGAGTCAGTCTCGGCACCTAGAGATTACAACATTCCATGCCAGTGGCACCCTCAATCTTAAAGTCAGTAACAAAACCGAAAAAAACCAAACCCGTTGCTATCAAGTCGATTCCGACTCATGGTGACCCTATAGGACAGAGTAGAACTGCCCTGTACGGTTTCCAAGGAGTGCCTGGTGGATTCGAACTGCCAACTTTTGGTTAGCAGCTGTAGTTCTTAACTACTACGTTACCAGGTTTTCAAGTCAGTAACAGCATGTAAATTCTTCTTGTGCTTCGAATCTCTAAATTCATTCTTCTCTGACCTCTAGAACCAGATTGAAAGGGCTTATATGATTAGGTCAAATCTACCCCTTGATCCACACCCTATTCTAAATCTGGCTTGAATTTCTGGCAGTTCCCTCTTGATGTACTGCTGCAACCATTTTTGAATTACCCTCAGCAAAATTTTACTTGTTTGTTATATTAATGATGACGTTGTTGTTGTTAGGTGCCGTCAGATCTGTTCTTACTCAGAGGGAAACACTGCCCTCACAATTGTTGCTATGCTTGAGCCCATTGTTGGTCACTATGAGCAAGAACCAACTGAATGGCACCTAATAACAACAACAGAGGCACTCAGATAATCTCCCTCTTTTAAGACTAATTGTTTTGAGACCTGAATTGTACTTAGAAAATCCCTTTTGTCAAACAACGTAGCATAATCATAGGAAAGACATCTTTTCATATGCATAAATTCCACCCATACAAGTTGTCTTAGTTATCTAGTGCTGCTATACCAGAAATGACACAAGTGGGAGGCTTTAACAAGCTGAAATTAATTTTCTCACAGTTTAAGAGGCTATAAATCTGAATTCAGGGCACTGGACCTAGGGGAACACTTTTTTTTCTCTGTTGGCTGTTGGGGAAGGTCCTTTCACTTTTCATCTTCTGTTCTTTTGCTCCTTAGTGATCTTCATGTGGCAAGGGAATCTATCTTCCCCCATCTTTGCTTGTTTGCTTCCTTGTTTAACCTTCTCTTTGTATCTCAAAAAAGGTTTAAGAGGCTTTTTATACTATTACTGCCTCATTAACATAATAAAAACCCATTCCCAATTGGAATTATAACCACTGTAGGCATTAGTGAATTTACAACACATACTTTTGGGGGACACAATTCAATCCACAACATGAGGAACCTGTACATAGATCAGGAGGTAGTCTTTTGAATAAAACAAGGAGAAACTGCATGGTTTAAAGTCAAGAAAGGGGTGCATCAGGGTTGTGTCCTTTCACCATACCTATTCAATCTATATGCTGAGTAAATAATTGGAGAAGCCGGATTCTATGAAGAAGAACAGGACATCAAGACAGGAGGAAGACTCATTAATAATCTGAGTTACAGAAGTGACACAACCTTTCTTGCTGACAGTGAAGAGGACTTGAAGCTCTTACTGAAGAAGATCGAAGGCTACAGCCTTCTGTATGGATTGCACCTCAACATAAAGAAAACAAAAATCCTCACAACTGGACCAATGAGCAACATCATTATAAATGGAGAAAAGATTGAAGTTGTCAAGGATTTCATTTTACTTGGATCCACAATCAACAACCATGGAAACAGCAGTCAAGAAATCAAAAGATGCATTGCATTGGGTAAATCTGCTGCAAAGGGCATCTTTAAAGTGTTGAAGAGCAAAGATGTCACCTTGAAGACTAAGGTGCACCTGACCTAAGCCATGGTATTTTCAATCACATCATATGCATGTGAAAGCTGGACAACGAATAAGGAAGACTGAAGAAGAATTGACATCTTTGAATTTTGGTGTTGACGAAGAATATCGAATATACCATGGACTGCCAAAAGAATGAACAAACCTGTCTTAGAAGAAGTACAACCAGAATGCCCCTTTACAAGTGAGGATAGGTAGACTAAGTCTCATATACTTTCGACATGTTGCCAGAAGGGATCAGTCCCTGGAGAAGGACACCATGATTGGTAAACTAGAGGATCATCGAAAAAGAGGAAGACCCTCAATGAGATGAATTGACACAGTAGCTGCAACAATGGGCTTAAGCATAACAATGATTGTGAGGATGGTGCAGGGCCAGGCTGTGTTTAATTCTGTGTTACATAGGATCACTATGAGTCGGAACCGACTCAGTGGTATCTAAGAACAACAACAGTGTCACTGTGGTCATTTTAGAATTCTATCTTTCATATAAGACTTCTAAAAATATTAAAAATATTTGTATTCTAAATAAAATAAATATGGAATGTAAAAAAATGATTATTTAGATTTGAATAAATAACTTTTGGGTAAGGAATTCTTGTTTCTGTGGACAAAATTTTAAATAAATAGCCTTAAAACTTCAGGAAAAAAAAATGAGATATTAAGAAGGAAATGCATAGAACAAAAGACTGCTCTAATAAAAAGGGCAGCCACTGTGATTGGCCTATTTATGAGAAAATCCACTCAAATCAGAACTGAAAGTCCATGAAATGATTGTTAAAATGAATAAAAAAGTGATTGCAGCCCATTAACTTATTAATTAATCAAAGTCCATTGTGTCTCAAAAGGTTAAAATTGAACTGTGATCTAATAAGAATTTTGAGAATCCTTTCCATGACAAGATATAAAGACAAAGCTTTGTTTTAAAGGAAAAAGTCTGAAATTCTGAATAGCTCAAGAGGCGGGCTCTGAAAATAGTTTCAGGGTAAATTGAAGGCTCCTACCTGTATTTCTCTGCCTGTGACCAGTTACTGCTTAACAATGATAGGGTTAGCCTAGGACAGAATAAAAGGAAATTAAAGATATCAGTGTCGCAGTTTTGTGGTTTCAAAAGGCCATCTTAAACCTTTATAAATCATCAGCGCAAGATTGAGCTGCTGTTCTGGGAAAAATCTTAGGTCAAAATCACATAGTGAAGCTCCTATAAATATATTGTTTATTTCTCTAATGCTTGTGTACTCATTTCTTAACCTCAAAAGAGGAAATAGCATACCTTCTCATTGGATGCCTTCCTACTTGGCCGGAAGCTTCAGCTCTGTGCACAGTAACCACAAGAAGTAAGCACCCCCATGAACCACTCAAGCAGATTATTAACCTCTAAAAATAACAGAGGTTGAAATGTTTATTTCCCCCTAAGCAAGGAGAAAAGAAATCAATAACGACTTGGATCCTCTTTGTGAACTAAAGTGCTGAAGCTGTTGAATAAAATGTATCATAAATAATGTGACAGCATATAAAACACTTATTGGAAAGGCTTGCAAAAGGAACAAGAGTTGTTTTGATGGACTTTGGCATTCTTCAGATACAAAAATGTCAATAAGGACCTGAAATAAAAAATAACAACAGAGAAAGGAAGAAAATATCTGCTGAATATAGCCATGAACTCTGTTAGATGCTTTAAAATGCTCCCTCTTGTGATAAAAATCAAAATGGCTTAATGTTTAATGGTGTGGACTGTGTGGTCTAGTGTTCTTAAATTTCTACTTTTTGCTTAGCAATTTGTATAACTGAAATATTCTCTATGTGTATCCCTTACTTTATCTGGAAAATAGAAATGATAATAGTGCCTAATTAATTGTGCTTCCGTAACTACAAAAGAAGTAATGCATGTAAAGCACTTAAAATAATAATCAGCTTATACATATAGATATTGATTATCATCTAATTTTATTATTACTATCTCATGATATTACTTCATTTACAAAAGCTCATGGTATTTGGCTTCCACTCAGGATATAGAGAGCTGGAAGTGGCATCATTTCCACACTTAAAATGATTAATGGCAAATTTATGACTTTTTCTGATGCAACAGAGAGCAGAGATAGCATACCAACTAACTGCACCAAGAGACATTGCCTGCAGGGAGAAAAAGATGTGAGCATACGCTCACTTGACGAAAATACAGCATAAACACCCAGTCACTATTAAAAAAAAAAAAAAAAAACTTCAATTGGAAGAGTTGACAAATATACGAATGTCAAGTAGAACAAGTGAGACAGCCTGAAAATGGGAATTACAGAAATTGGGTGAAAACATATCATCTTGCAGGGCTTTCTCCACCAACCCTACCAGCCACTCAGAAAAGATCAAGAAGAGCACTAAGAATATCTATTATGTTGCATGTCTGAGGGAGAGGAAAATCAACAGCGAAGGGAAAAAGATAGGAAACTGTATCTAGAGTCAGCTACTCTTGCACCAGTAAGAAAATAAAAAAGGGAGGCGGAGCCTAGATGGCAGACTAGGCAGACGCTACCTCGGATCCCTCTTACAACAAAGACACGGAAAAACGAGTGAATCGATGACATACATAACAATCTACGAACCCTGAACAACAAACACAGATTTAGAGAAGGAGAACGAACTAATACGGGGAAGCAGCGATTGTTTTCAGAGCCTCGAGCCAGTGTACCAGTCAGGTACGGCACAAGCACAGAGAGCTGCTCCACCCCCCTGAACTAACCCCGGGAGGGGGACCAGCCGGTTCCGCGGGCGGTGTGGGAAGCAGCCGGTAGGAGAAGTCCCCGGGAGGCAGTGACTGGACTTGGAGCGGGGAGAGCAGCGTCCCAGCCAGGGAACCATCCCGCAGGGATTTGGACTGGACACAGCGGATTTTCTGGAAAAACTAGTTTCCCAGAGATGGCTCAGAAACAACAATCCATATCAAACCACTTAAAGAAGCAGACCATGACAGCTTCTCCAACCCCCCAAACAAAAGAATCAAAATCTTTCCCAAATGAAGATACAGTCCTGGAATTATCAGATACAGAGTATAAAAAACTAATTTACAGAATGCTTCAAGACATCACAAATGAAATAAGGCAAACTGCAGAAAAAGCCAAGGAACACACTGATAAAACTGTCGAAGAACTCAAAAAGATTATTCAAGAACATAGTGGAAAAATTAATAAGTTGCAATAATCCATAGAGAGACAGCATGTACAAATCCAAAAGATTAACAATAAAATTACAGAATTAGACAGCACAATAGGAAGTCAGAGGAGCAGACTCGAGCAATTAGAATGCAGACTGGGACATCTGGAGGACCAGGGAATCAACACCAACATAGCTGAAAAAAAATCAGATAAAAGAATTAAAAAAAAAGAAGAAACCCTAAGAATCATGTGGGACTCTATCAAGAAGGATAACTTGCGAGTGATTGGAGTCCCAGAACAGGGAGGGGGGACAGAAAACACAGAGAAAATAGTTGAAGAACTCCTGACAGAAAACTTCCCTGACATCATGAAAGACAAAAGGATATCTATCCAAGATGCTCATCGAACCCCATTTAAGATTGATCCAAAAAGAAAAACACCAAGACATATTATCATCAAACTCGCCAAAACCAAAGATAAACAGAAAATTTTAAAAGCAGCCAGGGAGAAAACAAAGGTTTCCTTCAAGGGAGAATCAATAAGAATAAGTTCAGACTACTCAGCAGAAACCATGCAGGCAAGAAGGGAATGGGACGACATATACAGAACACTGAAGGAGAAAAACTGCCAGCCAAGGATCATATATCCAGCAAAACTCTCTTTGAAATATGAAGGCGAAATTAAGATATTTACAGATAAGCACAAGTTTAGAGAATTTGCAAAAACCAAACCAAAGCTACAGGAAATACTAAAGGATATTGTTTGGTCAGAGAACCAATAATATCAGATATCAGCACAACACAAGGTCACAAAACAGAACGTCCTGATATCAACTCACATAGGGAAATCACAAAAACAAACAAATTAAGATTAATTAAAAATACACATAACAGGGAATCATGGAAGTCAATAGGTAAAAGATCACAATAATCAAAGAGAGGGACTAAATACAGGAGGCATTGAACTGCCATATGGAGAGTGATACAAGGCGATATAGAACAATACAAGTTAGGTTTTTACTTAGAAAAATAGGGGTAAATAATAAGGTAACCACAAAAAGGTATAACAACTCTATAACTCAAGATAATAGCCAAGAAAAATGTAAGGACTCAACCAACATAATGTCAAACACTATGAAAATGAGGATCTCACAATTTACTAAGAAAAACTCCTCAGCACAAAAAAGTATGTGGAAAAATGAAATTGTCAACAACACACATAAAAAGGCATCAAAATGACAGCACTAAAAACTTATTTATCTATAATTACGCTAAATATAAATGGACTAAATGCACCAATAAAGAGACAGAGAGTCACAGACTGGATAAAGAAACACGATCCATCTATATGCTGCCTACAAGAGACATACCTTAGACTTAGAGACACAAACAAACTAAAACTCAAAGGATGGAAAAAAATATATTAAACAAACAATAAGCAAAAAAGAAGAGGAGTAGCAATATTAATTTCTGACAAAATAGACTTTAGATTTAAATCCACCACAAAGGATAAAGAAGGACACTATATAATGATAAAAGGGACAATTGATCAGGAAGACATAACCATATTAAATATTTATGCACCCAATGACAGGGCTGTAAGATACATAAATCAAATTTTAACAGAATTGAAAAGTGAGATAGATACCTCCACAATTATAGTAGGAGACTTCAACACACCACTTTCGGAGAAGGACAGGACATCCAGTAAGAAGCTCAATAGAGACACGGAAGATCTAATTACAACAATCAACCAACTTGACCTCGTTGACTTATACAGAACTCTCCACCCAACTGGTGCAAAATATACTTTTTTTTCTAGCGCACATGGAACATTCTCGAGAATAGCCCACATATTAGGTCATAAAACAAACCTTTGCAGAGTCCAAAACATCGAAATATTACAAAGCATCTTCTCAGACCACAAGGCAATAAAACTAGAAATCAATAACAGAAAAACTAGGGAAAAGAAATCAAATACTTGGAAAATGAACAATACCCTCCTGAAAAAAGACTGGGTTATAGAAGACATCAAGGAGGGCATAAGGAAATTCATAGAAAGCAACGAGAATGAAAATACTTCCTATCAAAACCTCTGGGACACAGCAAAAGCAGTGCTCAGAGGCCAATTTAGATCGATAAATGCACACATACAAAAAGAAAAAAGAGCCAAAATCAGAGAACTGTCCCTACAACTTGAACAAATAGAAAGTGAGCAACAAAAGAACCCATCAGGCACCAGAAGAAAACAAATAATAAAAATTAGAGCTGAACTAAATGAATTAGAGAACAGAAAAACAATTGAAAGAATTAACAAAGCCAAAAGCTGGTTCTTTGAAAAAATTAACAAAATTGATAAACCATTGGCTAGACTGACTAAAGAAATACATGAAAGGAAACAAATAACCCGAATAAGAAACGAGAAGGACCACATCACAACAGAACCAAATGAAATTAAAAGAATCATTTCAGATTATTATGAAAAATTGTACTCTAACAAATTTGAAAACCTAGAAGAAATGGATGAATTCCTGGAAAAACACTACCTACCTAAACTAACACATTCAGAAGTAGAACAACTAAATAGACCCATAACAAAAAAAGAGATTGAAACGGTAATCCAAAAACTCCCAACAAAAAAAAGCCCTGGCCCGGACTGCTTCACTGCAGAGTTCTACCAAACTTTCAGAGAAGAGTTAACACCACTACTTCTGAAGGTATTCCAGGGCATAGAAAATGACGGAATACTACCCAACTCATTCTATGAAGCCACCATTTCCCTGATACCAAAACCAGGTAAAGACATTACAAAAAAAGAAAATTATAGACCTATATCCCTCATGAACATAGATGCAAAAATCCTCAACAAAATTCTAGCCAATAGAATCCAACAGCACATCAAAAAAATAATTCACCCTGATCAAGTGGGATTTATACCAGGTACGCAAGGCTGGTTTAATATCAGAAAAACCATTAATGTAATCCATCACATAAATAAAACAAAAGACAAAAACCACATGATCTTATCAATTGATGCAGAAAAGGCATTTGACAAAGTACAACACCCATTCATGATAAAAACTCTTACCAAAATAGGAATTGAAGGAAAATTCCTCAACATAATAGAGGGCATCTATGCAAAGCCAACAGCCAATATCACTCTAAATGGAGAGAACCTGAAAGCATTTCCCTTGAGAACGGGAACCAGACAAGGATGCCCTTTATCACCGCTCTTATTCAACATCGTGCTGGAAGTCCTAGCCAGGGCAATTAGGCTAGACAAAGAAATAAAAGGTATCCGGATTGGCAAGGAAAAAGTAAAGTTATCACTATTTGCACATGATTATATACACAGAAAACCCTAAGGAATCTTCCAGAAAACTACTGAAACTAATAGAAGAGTTTGGCAGAGTCTCAGGTTATAAAATAAACATACAAAAATCACTTGGATTCCTCTACATCAACAAAAAGAACACCGAAGAGGAAATAACCAAATCAATACCATTCACAGCAGCGCCCAAGAAGATAAGATACTTAGGAATAAATCTTACCAAGGATGTAAAAGACCTATACAAAGAAAACTACAAAGCTCTAGTACAAGAAATTCAAAAGGATATACTTAAGTGGAAAAACATACCTTGCTCATGGATAGGAAGACTTAACATAGTAAAAATGTCTATTCTACCAAAAGCCATCTATACATTTAACGCACTTCCGATCCAAATTCCAATGTCATATTTTAAGGGGATAGAGAAACAAATCACCAATTTCATATGGAAGGGAAAGAAGCCCCGGATAAGCACTACTGAAAAAGAAGAAGAAAGTGGGAGGCCTCACTTTACCTGATTTCAGAACCTATTATACAGCCGCAGTAGTCAAAACAGCCTGGTACTGGTACAACAACAGGCACATAGACCAATGGAACAGAATTGAGAACCCAGACATAGATCCATCCACGTATGAGCAGCTGATATTTGACAAAGGACCAGTGTCAATTAATTGGGGAAAAGAAAGCCTTTTTAACAAATGGTGCTGGCATAACTGGATATTCATTTGCAAAAGAATGAAACAAGACCCATACCTCACACCCTGCACAAAAACTAACTCCAAGTGGATCAAAGACCTAAACATAAAGACTAAAACGATAAAGATCATGGAAGAAAAAATTGGGACAACCCTAGGAGCCCTAATACAAGGCATAAACAGAATACAAAACATTACCAAAAATGATGAAGAGAAACCCGATAATTGGGAGCTCCTAAAAATCAAACACCTATGCTCATCTGAAGACTTCACCAAAAGAGTAAAAAGACCACCTACAGATTGGGAAAGAATTTTCAGCTATGACATCTCCGACCAGCGCCTGATCTCTAAAATCTACATGATTCTGTCAAAACTCAACCACAAAAAGACAAACAACCCAATCAAGAAGTGGGCAAAGGATATGAACACACATTTCACTAAAGACGACATTCAGGCAGCCAACAGATACATGAGAAAATGCTCTCGATCATTAGCCATAGAGAAATGCAAATTAAAACTACGATGAGATTCCATCTCACACCAGCAAGGCTGGCATTAATCCAAAAAACACAAAATAATAAATGTTGGAGAGGCTGCGGAGGGATTGGAAATCTCATGCACTGCTGGTGGGAATGTAAAATGGTACAACCACTTTGGAAATCTATCTGGCGTTATCTTAAACAGTTAGAAATAGAACTACCATACAACCCAGAAATCCCACTCCTAGGAATATACCCTAGAGATACAAGAGCCTTCATACAAACAGATATATGCACACCCATGTTTATTGCAGCTCTGTTTACAATAGCAAAAAGTTGGAAGCAACCAAGGTGTCCATCAACGGATGAATGGGTAAATAAATTGTGGTATATTCACACAATGGAATACTACGCATCGATAAAGAACAGTGACGAATCTCTGAAACATTTCATAACATGGAGGAACCTGGAAGGCATTATGCTGAGCGAAATGAGTCAGAGGCAAAAGGACAAATATTGTATAAGACCACTATTATAAGATCTTGAGTAATAGTAAACCTGAGAAGAACAAATACTTTTGTGGTTACAAGGGGGGGAGGGAGGGAGGGTGGGAGAGGGTTTTTTATTGATTAATCAGTAGATAAGAACTGCTTTAGGTGAACGGAAAGACAACACTCAATACATGGAAGGTCAGCTCAATTGGACTGGACCAAAAGCAAAGAAGTTTCCGGGATAAAATGAAGGCTTCAAAGGTCAGCGGAGCAAGGGCGGGGGTCTGGGGAGCATGGTTTGTGGGGACTTCTAAGTCAATTGGCAAAATAATTCTATTATGAAATCATTCTGCATCCCACTTAGAAATGTGGCGTCTGGGGTCTTAAATGCTAACAAGCGGCCCTCTAAGATGCAGCAATTGGTCTCAACCCACCTGGAGCAAAGGAAAATGAAGAACACCAAGGCCACACGACAACTAAGAGCCCAAGAGACAGAAAGGGCCACATGAACCAGAGACCTACATCATCCTGAGACCAGAAGAACTAGTTGGTGCCCGGCCACAATAGATGACTGCCCTGACAGGGAGCACAGCAGAGGACCCCTGAGGGAGCAGGAGATCAGTGGGATACAGACCCCAAATTCTCATAAAAAGACCATACTTAATGGTCTGACTGAGACTAGAGGAATCCCGGTGGCCATGGTCCCCAGACCTTCTGTTGGCACAGGACAGGAACCATCCCCGAAGACAACTCATCAGGCATAAAAGGGACTGGTCAGCGGGTGGGAGAGAGACGCTGATGAAGAGTGAACTAATTATATCAGGTGGACACTGGAGATTGTTCTGTCAACTCTTGTCTGGAGGGGGGATGGGAGGATAGAGAGAGAGAGAAGCCGGCAAAATTGTCACGAAAGGAGAGACTGAAAGCGCTGACTCAAGAGGGGGAGAGCAAGTGGGTGTAGGGAGTGAGATGTATGTAAACTTATATGTGACATTCTGATTGGATTTGTAAACGTTCACTTGAAGCTTAACAAAAGTTAATTAAAAAAAAAAAGAAAAGAAAAGGCCTTACTTAATTCATGGTGGGCAGGAGAGCGGGGAGGGAAGAACAATTGCTGTTGCCCTTAGTTGAGAACTCGCTACAACTGGGGAATGGAAGGGGGGGAAAAAGCGCTATTCCTCAGGGAGGGGTGTCCCTGGGTGGTGCAAATGGCTAATGCTCTCGGCTGCTAACTGAAAGTTTAGAATTTGGGGATTCTATCAGAACCTTGGAAGGAAGGCCTGGCAACTTGATTCTGAAAAATCAGCTCTTGAAAATCCCATGGAGCACAATTCTACTCTGACCCACAAGGGGTTACCATGAATAGAAAATGACTTGAAGAAAACTGTTTTGTTTTCTTTTGTTTTCCCCTAAGGGAGGGGAGGGACACTGGTAGTGCAGTGGTTTAGAGCTATGGCTGCTAACCAAAATGTCAGCAGTTCAAATCCACCAGCCGCTCCTTGGAAACCCTATGGGAGAGTTCCACTCTGTCCTATAAGGTTGCTATGAGTCAGAATCAACCTGACAGCACACAAGACAAGAACAAAAAGTGAGTAAATTCCCATTTTCCAACACAGACGAAGAAGTATGTTTGAATAACAAGTAACAGCAGAATATTGCTAAATGAGGGACTGCAGAGGAACAATAGCAAACAAAGACAGTTTATCTGAGACACAGAGCAAAGGAAAGACCTGAAAGACTTAAATCTCAGAATCAAACAGACATTGCTCTGGTAAATGAACCCCCACCCCAAATACAAGGTATGTCCAGAGAACATTTGCACCTAAATATAAAGAAAACAAAAATCCTCACAACTGGACCAATAAGCAACATCATGATAAACAGAGAAAAGGCTGAAGTTGTCAAGGATTTCATTTCACTTGGATCCACAATCAATGCCCATGGAAGCAGCAGTCAAGAAATCAAAGAATACATTGCATTGGGCAAATCTGCTGCAAAAACCAAAAAAACACACTCATTGCTGTTGAGTCGATTCCAACAGATAGCAACCCTATAGGAAAGAATAGAACTGCCCCATAGAGTTTCCAAGGAACAGCTAATAGATTCCAACTGCTGACCTTTGGTTCACAGCAGAGCTCTTAACCACTATGCCACAAAGAAGTCACTTTATGTAGAAAGGTGTGGCTGACCCAAGCCATGGTGTTTTCAAAAGCTAGACAGTGAATAAGGAAGACCGAAGAAGAATTGATGCCTTTGAATTATGGTGTTGGGGAAGAATATTAAATATACCACGCACTGCCGGAGGAACAAAATCTGTATTGGAAGAAGTACAGCCAGAATGCTCACGAGAAGCAAGGATGGCAAGACTTCATCTCACATACTTTGGACATGTTATCAAAAGGGACCAATCCCTAGAGAGGGGCATCAGGCTTGGTAAAGTAGATGGTCAGTGAAAAAATGAGATCGATTGACACAGTGGCTTTGAAAAATAGGCTCAAACATAACAATGATTGTGAGGATGGCACAGGACTGGGCAGTGTTTTGTTCTATTGAACCAACTCTATGGCACCTAACAACAACAACGATGATGCACTAAACAAATGCCACCCACGTAACGGATTCTAACTAGATTAAATCAAACCCTCTTATTAAAAATGAAAGTGAAAAAAATGCATGACTATTTTTCAAAAATGCCATTTGCACCATTCTCTACTGCATGCGATATACAACTTTCAACAAAGTATTTTATGTGATATTTGAAAAAGCAACTAAAAATACACTTGTTGTTGTTGTTGTTAGGTGCCGTTGAGTTGGTTCCAACTCATAGAGACCCTATGCACAACAGAACGAAACACTGCCTGGTCCTGCACCATCCTCACAATCGTTGTTATGCTCGAGCCCATTGTTGCAGCCACTGTGTCAATCCACCTTGTTGAGGGTCTTCCTCTTTTCCGCTGACCCTGTACTCTGCCAAGGATGATGTCCTTCTCCAGAGACTGATCTCTCCTGACAACATGTCCAAAGTGCCTAAGACCCAGACTAGCCACCCTTCCTTCTAAGGAGCATTCTTGTTGTACTTCTTCCAAGACAGGTTTTTTTGTTCTCCTGGCAGTCCATGTTATATTCAATATTCGTCGCCAACACCACAATTCAAAGGCATCAATTCTTCTTCGGTCTTCCTTATTCATTGTCCAGCTTTCACATGCATATGATGCTATTCAAAATACCATGGCTTGGGTCAGGCGCACCTTAGTCTTCAAGGTGACATCTTTGCTCTTCAACACTTTAAAGAGGTCCTTTGTGGTAGGTTTACCCAATGCAATGTGTCTTTTGATTTCTTGACTGCTGCTTCCATGGCTGTTGATTGTGGATCCAAGTAAAATGAAATCCTTGACAACTTCAATCTTTTCTCCATTTATCACTATGTTACTCATTGATCCAGTTGTGAGGATTTTTGTTTTCTTTATGTTGAGGTGCAAACCATACTGAAGGCTATGGTCTTTGATTTTCATTAGTAAGTGCTTCAAGTCCTCTCCACTTTCAGCAAGCAAGGTTGTGTCATCTGCATAACACAGGTTGTTAATGAGTCTTCCTCCAATCCTGATGCCCTGTTCTTCATATAGTCCAGCTTCTCATATTATTTGCTCAGCATACAGATTGAATAGGTATGGTGAAAAAATACAACCCTGACGCACACCTTTCCTGACTTTAAACCAATTTAAACACTTAGAATAGGCTAACTGGACATAGCACAGGTGTGGGAATTATCTGCCTTGAAATTTAAAACAACTGTGATTAATATGGAGTCCTGGTGTACAGCGGTTAGAAGCTCAACTGCTGACCAAAAGTAGACAGTTCAAATCCATCAGCTACTCCTGGGAAACACTGTGGGCAGCACTATTCTGTCCTAAAGGGTTATTGGGAGAAGTTAGGTGGGTTCAGACTGTAAACCATTCAGTGGGGAGGAGGCCTTGTTAAGTCTAGTGTCTTCTAACTGGGGAATTTCCTTTAACACTACTTGTAGAGTAGGTTTACTGACAATTAGTTCTCTACGTTTTTATTTGTTTTAGAAAGTCTTGACTTTGTCAGACATGTTTTTGAAAGATATTTTTGGTTGGCAGGGTTTAATTTATTTTTTCCCTCATCTCCTTAAAGATGTCACTCCACTGCTTTATTGATTGCCAGCTGTAATGTCAGCTGTAATGCTTATCTTTGTTCCCCTATATGCAATGCATTTCCCCTTTATTGGTTGCCTTCTACAATTTCTTTTTTATCTTTTTTATTTGTTTTGATAATGTTGAAATTTATCTGAATTCTCTGATATTGGAAAACAGCAATAAGTAAAAAAAAAAAAAAAAAAAAAAACTCCATCCTTTTTGCTCAGGAAAATGGCTTACTGCAAATAACCACACTTCCCATATGACTTAGATAAGATTCATGGATGCCCCCTTGTTTACTTATAACAAGGCTAGACACAGACCTTCTGAATCCCCATTTCTTCAAGTCATAAGTGAGTAACTAGATCGCTTGACACCACTGATCAATTAGAAACAAAATGCTTGTTAATCAAACTTTGTTTAAGCTTCTCTCCTTCTTCCAAGTCCCTGAACTATGGTCCATCCTCAGCCTGAGCCCACATACTACTCCTTTTTAAGGGCTTCTCCTGAAGAATAGGTGGCTTTATCATAATACATGCTGATTACTATCTGATGATGTCATCCTTTCATTCCACCTCTCCACACCTGCTTTTTTTCTAGTCTCGTTGACTCTCAGTCTCTATAAAAGAATACACTTTTTTTTTTTTCCTGAATTCTTTGAGACTCTTAAAGATTTTGAAGTTGGAATGATCTTCTATTTTAGTAGTTGCCCTTTTTCATTACTACAATAGGCCCTTTCCTTTTATACCTTTTCTTTCTGATTAAAGCTTTTTCCTAAGCCTACAATTGTTTTTTTCGTTGTCAAGTTTCATTTGGCTTTCGTCAGTTTAAATATTACATGTCTAGGCTTTTTGATGTTTTGTTTTTAATATCGGTGTACTTATCCTGCTTGGTGTACTCTGAACCTCTGTCATTCGTTTCCAAATTCTGTGCCGTTATTGTTCAAATATTTCTACCTCATTCCGTTTCTCTTCTCTTGCTGGGATTTCAAACATGCTTATGCTGCAATGTTTGCCACAGTTTCACCTCTGTGAGATGTTTCACTTTTTCTTTCTATTTCAGTTTGGGTAATTTCTATTGACCTATCTTCAAGTTCACTGACTCTTTTCTCAGTTGTTTCAAGCTACTGATATGCTCATGGAAAGCATTCCTCACTTTCATTACTGTGTTTTTCTGTTTTAGCATCTCTATTTGACTCTTTCTTATAGGGACTACTGGCGACCTGCTTCCCTAAAGTTTACAACCAAGAAAACCCTATAGGACAGTTCTACTGTGTTTGAAATCGACTTGAGGGCACCCGACAACAACAATGAGTATACAGGTAGTCCCTGACTTAAGACGTATTCAAGTCACAAGAAACTGTCCTTATGACTGTCATTTTTATGTACATCTTATAGTAAGTAATATGTATACATACAATGTTACAGTACATAATTTGCTGATGTTATTCTCAGATGTTCACTTGAAGATATTCAATTTTATGATTTATTGTTCACAACACTGCCGTATAGGTTTAGTTTTCTAAACTAAATCAGAGGCTTCAGTGGCTTGAAAACATAGACTCAAATGCTGATTGCTTTGCCAAAGTGGATGGGCCGAGTCAGGAAGCAGTGAGATGTTACCGCAAAATATATGAGGAAAAAAGGAAGAGGACCACACAGACAACTCTCACTAATTTTCTAATTAGAAATATCATTCCCAGGGATAATCCAGATGATCCAAAGCCTTCCATAACAGGAGTTATTACCGCAACTTGCAAAATGTCAACGTTCTCCAACTCCTCAATGTCAGAGTTACTTTTTGTGATTTGTGTCCTTTTTCATGTGAAATCTATGTATTAAAATGTATCTGTAAGTTTATATGGACTGTTTCCAACCCCCAAAGACAAATAAAGATTAGATTTATAAAGGTACTGATAATAAAAGGCAATGATAATGAAAACTAAAAAAAAAAAGATATTCTACTTACAGCAGAATGGATTTATGATGGAGTCATCGGAAGGGAACCCTGTTGTAAGTTGGGGACTACCTATATAGAAAGAAACAAAAAGCACTGGGGATTAATAAAGGAGCCCTAGTGGCACAGTGGAAACCCTGGTGGCATAGTGGCTAAGGAATAAGGTTGCTAAACAAAAGGTTGGCAGTTCGAATTCACCAGGCACTCCTTGGAAAATCTATGGGGCAGTTCTGCTCTCTCCTATAGGGTTGCTATGAATTGTAATCGACTCGACGGCAGTGGGTAGTGGCACAGTACAAACCCTGGTGGCCTAGTCGTTAAGGGCTATGGCTACTGTTTGAATCTATCAGGTGCTCCTTGGAAACTCTATGGGGCAGTTCTACTCTGAACTATAGGGTCGCTATGAGTTGGAATCGACTCGACGGCCACGTGTTTGGTTTGGTTTTTGGTTTAGTGGTACAGTGGAAACCATGGTGGTATAGTGGTTATGAGCTACGTCTGCTAACCAAAAGGTTGTTAGTTTAAATCCAGATACTCCATGGTCAGACTGAAAGCTGTGTTTTAGGGTAAATGGTTATGGAAGCACTGATTTCCAGCCCACTTCCGTGACAATGTCAACAAGACAGCGTAAGAATCTCTGAAGGCTTGTTCATCTTCAGAACACTTTGACTCTCTAGTCAGAAGTATCACTTGACTTGCAAATCATATATTAAATACACTTCAAATCCATTTATATCATTGGTTTAATATGATTTTTATTTTTACAAAGATGATAATTCCTTTAAGAAGGTGAACCTCTAAGAATCTTTTTGAAAATTTAAGATTGTCAGACATAGCCAATGTATTTACAAATGCGGAAGCTGAGGTTATCCAGATGGTGTCAGAACAATCACAAAAACTTAGGTCATCTTACTCCTACGTCAATACAATATTTTTCCCACTACACTTTGCTCATTCTTACAAGGTAAGTTACAATCAGAGCTAGTTTGTATATTGATGAAAGGTTTTAAAGACCAAGCCCTGACCTTACTAAAGAGGTGATAGAAAATTCTCTATTTTCTTTCTTATTTTTATTAAGTACAACTTTTGTTTCAGGTATGTAGTGCCACTCTGCCCTATAGGAGCGCTGTGATTTGAAATTGACAGCAATGGGTAATGGGTATGTAGTTTTGCTGTCTTTCTTTGAGTAGAAATTAAATCTCTTTTTAAAGAATATACTAGTTTCTTTTCACACTTAAGTACTCACATTTTATTTTAAAAAAAGGCTTGAGTTAAATAAAATGTACCCACCTGTGACCTTAATAATAGCTAGCTTTTTATGGAGCTCTGTAGTCTGCAAAGATTTCTTGTACTTAAAAGCTTCTTGGAGGTAGTTTTCAGTAGATACACTTGCTTCAGAAGACACAGGAAAGACTTTGCATATGTTAATTACAGCAATCAAGACTCAAGAAGCTTGGAATTTTACAACATCTCAGAGTGCCTCTGGGAATAGAATATCTTTCAATTCTATGGACAAATTAAACCCAATTATGCCTCCTTCCTTCTTTGGCAGTGTCCCCCTTTGTATCCTTACAGTCTGCAACTCAGAAAAATGCAAAACAAAAAGGTAGTCAAATTGTACTATCCGAGGAGAATCACAGTCCAGGATTATCCTACCATTGTAAATTCTTCTATTGGCAAAAACCTCCCTGTGTTTATTTGTGAAAAGATTATAATTTCTATGTTGGAAAAAAAAAAAAAGTCAGCATTACCAGAATACATTATAGAGTTACTCACACACACACAAACACACACACTCTCACACACACATACCTTTGTATTTCAAGTATGGGCATTTACAACCTTTTATAATTTCCTCAGTTAAAATTGGAGAGAATAAGAAAACCAACCAAGGAACAAAAGGTCAAAAAAATCAAGAGCAAGCTAGCTTTCTGTGTCCGAGTCTAAACTGCTTTAACTTTCCTCATGATTCAAATTGTCCACTTTTATGCAGAAATATACTTCAAATTTTCAAATATTTTTCTTCATATAACCCTTGTGGAAATAATTTTACTCTGTAGTGTTTTTGCAACTTATTTAAGTAATTATATATTTCCATGCTTATTACATGAATTTTTATACATAAAATTAATCATTTGTATGTTTTCCACTTAAATTCTAAGGTGAATTTATGAAATTATCATACACAAACCGTAGTTGTGTGCCATGTAGTTGATTCTGACTCATGGTGACTCTATATGATACAGTAAAATTGCCCCATAAGGTTTCCTAGCCTGAAATCTTTACAGTAGCAGATCACCAGGTCTTTTGTCCCGTGGAGTCACTGGTGGGTTCAGTTAGCTGCCGAGTACTTAGCGTTTGTGTCACCAGAGCTCCACATATTGCTCTCTCTGTCTCTCTCTCTCTCTAATCAAACCTGTTGCCATTGAGTCAATTCCAATTCATAGCAACCCTATAGGATAGAGTAGAGCTGCCCCATAGAGTTTCCAAGGAGCGAGTGGTGGATTCAAACTGTCAACCTTTTGGTTAGCAGCTGAGCTCTTACCATTGTTCCACCAGGGCTCTGTCTTTCTCTCTATATATATATGCATATATATATAGATGTAGTACACGTTTATGTATACAGTCATGCACCACATAACATCCATTCGGGCGATGGCTGACCACATATACGTCCATGGTCCCATAAGGTTGTATGTAATAGACTTACGTACAACCTGTAGTTATGAACCAACCACTGTAAAGTCTATTATGTTAAAATTTGAGGTACATACAATGGTTCATAATAACAAACGGGTACTAGTTTGCAACACACATCAAAACGTTATTATTATTATTACTATACTATTACGTTAAAGATGTTTTAGTGTATCTAGAATTGTTTCTTTAATGTTTTTTATGCATAGAAAAGTACACTATATGCTAGATACAGAGATAAACATTTGACTAACTCACGTTAAATGTGAACCATACCTGTTTCAATTTACAAACAAATTTGACTTAAAGACGTACTTAGGAACTTGTTCCTAATCTGGGGACTACATGTATATAATATGGTGTTCACACAATGTCCAAATCACATAAATCCTATTTCACAGAACATTTCATGGACGTTAAATGATGTATGATTGTATGTAATGTGTGTATATGTGTGTATGTGCATAGATGCATATGAATAAAATTTATATATTGAAATTGAGGAACAAAATTTTCACTTGTCATGGAATTCAGATTCCTGGATTCTGTGCAGGATCAGGATACCCACACAAAGCATTGCCCTGAGATAATCATTGAACCTTAAATTTTGAGAAAACTGGCTTCCTAAAAGTCACCTTGAAGTCAAACAATAATCTCTATTAATTAATGTAATTGGTAAAGAACATTTTGTCTGGTGCACTGTGCTCCCTTAAATGATTATCTATGTGCAGTTTTGAGAATAGAAACTTCAAAGGTAAGACAAGAGCTATGTTTTAAGGTAAACCAGTAATTATCTGAATTGTTCTTCAAAGAAAATATCCTATAGGGTCGCTACGAGTTGGAATCGACTGGACGGCACTGGGTCTGGGTTTTATGCATTATCATGTAAACACTATCCTGGCCCTGTTTGCATACAACGTATAATTACTAGTGATAAACTGGAGCATAAAAATCTGTAAAGGATTTTTCTCCTTTGGAACATTTAGTTGGAAATGTTACCCCAATTTGCAAATTGTATATTAAATAAACTTCAATCAGTTTCTATTATTGGCTTAATATTTTGACCTGCTTAAGTTCTCTCATCTATAAACTAGGGATGATAATAGTAACTACTTCATATGATCAATTTAATAATTAAATTAAACAATCCTTATAACACACTTAGACAGGTACATGTCACAGAGTAGCTGCTAAATATTACTATTATTTAGCAACACAGTCGAATGATTATTATTATCATTGGAGCAAGAGAATGACCTCTGAGAACATTAAGAGTTTTCTAACTATGTTTCTTTCATGGTTTTTCTACTACGTGATTTCTAGAAAGAAATATATTTTGCTTCCTCGCCTAAGGAGAACATTAGAAACCAGTGAGAAAAATCTCATTCGGATGGCCTCTAGCAACCCAAAAACCCTCTGCCGTTGAGTCAGTTCTGAGTCATAGTGACCCTACAGGACAGAGTAGAACTGCCCCACAGGGTTTCCAAGGAGAGCCTGGTGGATTCGAACTGCTGACTTTTTGGTTAGCAGCTGTAGCACTTAACCACTATGCAACAGTCAGTAGGAATTCCTGTACAAAGAGTAAATTCATTTGTTCCCATTCTTTATAAATACTTTCTATTGACTTCATTGAGTTCTTCAGTATACAAGCTCTTGAAGCTCTTTACACAGCCACTCCCTCTGCTTGAACATCTGCTTTTCCATTCTTCTTGACTTGATTGCTCTTTTCTCAACCTTAACATTTCAGATTAAATGACCTCATCCTCAGTGATTATTCACTCCAGGGGATGGAGATAGCATCATCTCCACTACAGTTCCTTCTACATTACTTCTATGGCACCATCTGTTTTCCTTACTGGATCAGTCAGGATTTGTTGTTATATTTGGTCATCCATTTTATTCCTCTCCCACTGCCATTGTTTTGTTTGTTTGTTCTTTTTGTTTCATTTACCTGACTCCTTTAATAGCCTCTAGGTCCCATGAAAGATGAGATTATGTTTGCCTGTCCTGTTTCTTGCTATTATACCTAGGACATGGCAGGTGTTCAAACAGTGTGATGAATGACCATATACTGGACAATCTAGAACTTTTTTGAATGATTCCAGTCCTAAAATTAGAAACTTAAGGAGGAATTGAAAGAATTGAAGATAGGGAAGAGTAAAGGTATCAGGAATATAAAATTTACCTTTTTTAAAAAAATTTATTGTGCTTTAAGTGAAAGTTTACAAATCAAGTTAGTCTATCATACAAAAAGTTATACACATCTTGCTATGTATTCCTAATTACTCTCCCTGTTATGAGACAGCACACTCCGTATCTCCACACTATATTCCCCGTGTCCATTCAGCCAGCTCCTGTCCCCACTCTGCCTTCTCATTTCACCTCCAGACAGGGAGCTGCCCACATAGTCTCATGTGTCTACTTGAGCCAAGAAGCTCACTCCTCACCAGTATCAATTTCTGTTTTATAGTCCAGTCCAATCCCTGTCTGAAGAGTTGGCTTCAGGAATGGTTCCAGTCTTGGGCTAAAAGAAGGTCTGGGGACCATGACCTCTGGGGTCCCTCTAGTCTCAGTCACACCATTAAGTTTGGTCTTTTTATGAGAATTTAAGTTTGGCATCCCACTGTTCTCCTGCTCCATCATGGATTCCCTGTTGTGTTCCCTGATAGGGCAGTCATGGGTGGTAGCCGAGAACCATCTAGTTCTTCTGGCCTCAGGTTGATGCAGCCTCTCATTTATGTGGCCCCTTCTGTCTCTTGGGCTCACATTTGCCTTGTGTCTTTGGTGTTCTTCATTCTTCTTTGGTGCAGGTAGGTTGAGACCCATTGATGCAGCTTAGATGGCCGCTTGCTAGCGTTTAAGACCCCAGATGCCGCTCTCCAAAATGGGATGCAGGATGTTTTCTTAATACACTTTGTTATGCCTGTTGACCCAGATGTCCCCTGAAACCATGGTTCCCAGACCCCCATCCCTGCTACTCTGGCCTTTGAAGCAATCAGTTGTATTCAGAAAGCTTCTTTTGCTTTTTGTTTAGTCCAGTTGTGCTAATCTCTCCGTATTGTGTGTTGTTTTTCCCTTCACTTAAATAATTCTTGTTTGCTATCTAATTAGTGAATACTCAACTCATTCACTCCTCACCCTCATAACCATCAAAGAATATTTTCTTCTGTGTTTACACTATTTCTTGAGTTCCTATAATAGTGGTCTCATACAATATTTGTCCTTTTGAGACTGACTAATTTCACTCAGCTTAACGCCTTACAGTATTCCATTGTGTGAATATACCGTGATTTATTTACCCATTCTTCAGTTAATGGGCACCTTGTTTGCTTCCATCTTTTTGCTATTGTAAACAGTGCTGCAATTAACACGGGTGTGCATATATCTGTTTGCGTGAAGGCTCTTATTTCCCTAGGATATATTCCAAGGAGTGGGATTGCTGGATCGTATGGTAGTTCTATTTCTAGCTTTTTAAGGAAGTGCCAAATAGATTTCCAAAGTGGTTATAACATTTGACATTCCCACCAGCAGTGTGTAAGTGTTCTAGTCTCTCCACAACCTCTCCAACATTTATCACTTTGTGTTTTTTGGATTAATGCCAGCCTTGTTGGAATGAAACAGTACCTCACTGTAGTTTTGATTTACATTTCTCTAATGGCTAATGATCATCAGCATTTCCTCATGTATCTGTTAGCCGTCTGAATGTTTTCTTTGGTGAAGTGTCTGTTCATATCCTTTGCCCATTTTTTAATTGGGCTATTTGTCTTTTTGTTGTTGAGTTTTTGGAGTATCATGTAGATTTTAGAGATCAAATGTTGATCAGATTTATCGAAGCCAAATTTTTTTTTTTTTTCCCCAGTCCATGGGCAGTCTTTTTACTCGTTTGGTGAAGTCTTTGGATGAGCCTACGTGTTTGATTTTTAGAAGCTCCCAGTTATCTAGTTTCTCGTGTGGTGTTTGTGCACTGTTAGTAATGTTTTGTATACTGTTTATGACTGTATTAGGGCTCCTAGTGTTGTTCCTATTTTTTCTTCCATGATGTTTATTGTTTTAGATTTTATATTTAGGTCTTTGATCCATTTTGAGTTAGTTTTTGTGCATGGTGTGAGGTATGGGTCTTGTTTCATTTTTTTTGCAGATGGATATCCAGTTATGCCAGCACCATTTGTTAAAGAGACTGTGTTTTTCCCATTTAACAGACTTCGGGCCTTTGTCAAATATCAGCTGCTCATATGTGGATGGATTTATGTCTGGATTCTCAATTCTGTTCCCTTGGTCTATGTATGTGTTGTTTTACTCGTACCAGGCTGTTTTGACTACTGTGACAGTACGATATATTTTAAAATCAAGTAGAGTGAGCCCTCCCACTTTTTTCTTCTTTTTCAGTAATGCTTTACTATCTGGGACCCCTTTCTCCTCCATATAAAATTGGCAATTTATTTCTCCATCTCATTAAAAAGTGTCATTGGAATTTGGGTCAGGATTGCATTGTACTTACAGATCACTTTGGGTAGAATAGACATTTTTACAATCTTGAGTCTTCCTATCAATGAGCAAGGTATATTTTTCCACTTATGTAGGTCTCCATTGGTTTCTTGCAGTAGTGTCTTTTAGTTTTCTTTTTATAGGTCTTTTACATTTCTGGTTAGATTATTCCTAAGTATTTTATCTTCTTTGGGGGCTATTATAAATGTTATGGATTTGGTGATTTCTTCTTCAAAATTCTCTTTGTTGGTGCACAGGAATCTGACTGATAAAATTTACCTTTTCTTCATCTATTTATTTAAGCAACTTTCAGAAAGTATATTAATACTTTATACAGATGCAGACAATGATACATGATGTTCTGTGCAAATATATAGGTTATTTCAGTTTTCTTTAATATTATAAAGCAAATGTCAAATAATAATCTGAAACAACAGTTGAAATGACACAGAATGTTTAGCTGTGGTATTAAGAATTTGTAAGAACCATGTTGTGGAGGTATCTGACCTCCTCTAACTTCACAAGGGGGAAAGAGAATCATTATTACATCAACAACCCAAGAATGATTCCTATAAGGAGGAAGTCAGACATATCTCCTCCCTCCAACCCTTTTACGAATTCTGACCCCAGCCACCCTCCCACGGCATTCTTTACTTCTCTGCTGGGTTTGATAATTCACTGCAATCGCCACACAGATCTCACAGACGATACTCATGATTAGGAGGTTTAAGTAGCAGGTTACAATTCAGGATCAGAAATAACTCAGGGTACAGTTCTTCAATCAGGACAGTCTCTTCTCAACCATGTCTGAGGGCAGGCCTCTCTCTCTGGCTGTTAGCTCTTCAGATCCTCAGCCTGAACCCTCCCCTGCTCAGTCAAGTGTTACAAATCTCTTTAGCTCCACTAATAAGTGTCCCCGGGGCACTCCGTTTCACCAGTAAGCCTAGGTCTAAAGGCACTCGGCTCTCTTGCTCTATGGGTCAGCAAGTCTAGCTCCATTGATAAGCACCTGGAGGCACCTGACTTCTCCAGGAAACTTCTTGCCTGAAGGTGCTCAGTTCTCTTACTCTGTGGATAGGCGTACCTGCAGTAGCTGCCTCATTCCATGCGCTGGGAAACCCACTGTGCCGTCTTACACTGGTCTCCTGGTTCAGCTGCTGTTGGTTCTCTGCTGCATTTGCCACCATTTCTAACCTTCTTGTGCCCAGTCAAGATGACACATAATCTTAACCATCACAGGTTCCGTACACCTAATTTTCGTAGTCTCACCCAAACACTGTGAGGGTGTCACAAAGACTATGATTACAAGGGCCATTTTTAAGTAATTCACTGCACCACAGAACTGAATTATGTCTTCCAAAAATATGTGTTAAATTTTCAGTCTTTCTACCTGCGGATATAATCCTATTTGGAAATAAGGATTTGTTAGGTTAATGAGGTCAGACAAGTGCTCTCCTGACTATATTAAGCCCAAGATGAAGTCACTTGTGCTAAAGCTCACATCAGCAAACTGAAACCTAACAGCCTATTTCCTGTAAATGCCTTCCCAGAAGACAAAACGTAAGATAATCAATTAGGACTTGTCTGCTCAGCTTAACCTAGTTCAAAATTTCCCCTTAATCTCAAATAAGGAAAGAAAATGCCTTCCAGTCAATCTGAAATTGCCCAGTATAGCTTACCTGTTTCAGAGTGCCTGTGCTTATGAAATCCCTCTGCTTTTTACTATTCTTCGAAGCTCTTGTCTGACTTCTGGACCAGGTGCTTCAGATTCATGAAGTGTAAATGAATAAGTTAATACACATTTAATCTCATGGAAATTTTATTTTCAACCCCAGTGTAGGTGAGTTCTAAACCTAAATACTTCTGAGTTAAAAAAAGAGCAAAATAGACACAGAGGCGCACAGAGGGGAAGGACAGACACTAATGAATGCCAAAAAGAGGCTCACAGAAGAAATTGGCAGGGCAGAAACCCTGATTTAGACTGTGGGTGTCCAGAATGATGAGAAAATAAATTTTTGTTTTTTAAAGTGACCCACTTGTGATATTTCTATTATGGCAACAAATGGAGACTAAAACACAAGGCTAAGAGTTAAAGCTAGTCAAAAAAGTCTTTGGCATTTAGGACATTTTGTCTTCTGAAATTAAAAACTATTTTCTTGACTAGAAACCATATTGGTCTAACTGAACTAGAGTGACTTGTGTAGTGCTTTTTTTCATAAGAAGTCCTGAGTATATTAGTTTCCTGTATTAAATCCTGACTATATTAGCTACAGAAACCCTGGTGGAGTACTGGTTAAGTGCTAAGGCTGCTAACAAAAAGGAAAGCAGTTCAAATCTACCAAGTGCTCCTTGGAAACTCTATGGGGCAGCTCTATTCTGTCCTACAGGGTTGCTATGCACCAGAATCAATTCCACAGCAGTGGGTTTGGTTTTCTTTTATATTAGCTGCTATAACAAAATATCACAAATTCAGTGGCTTTGAACAACAGAAATTTATTGTCTCATTGTTCTGGAGGCTAGTAGTCCAAATTCAGAGTGTTGACAGGGACATGTTTTCTCTGAAGGTTATAAGTGAAGGTCTTTTCTCGTCTCTCCCAGTTTCTGGCAGGCCAGCACTCCTTGGCGTCTAGGTGTGTCTTCACATGCACATCTTTCCTTTGTCTCTCTGGGTCTGTTCCCTTTTATAAGGACAGCACTCGAAATGAATTAGGACTACTCTACTCCACTATGACCTCATGTTAACTGATAACGTACTTAAAGATCCTATTTCCAGGCAGAGTCACATTCACATGTGGTAGGTACTACGGGTTAGGACTTAAACATACCTTCTTAGGGAGACACAATTATTCAATACATCACACACACCAAATGAAATCTAAGTTTAGTTGAGCACATGGCATGCTCCTTACACTGTTATCATTTAAGATCACTATTTTATCTCTTTTCAAAATATTGAGACTCATATTTATAGACAATCTTCATGGTAAGTATAAAATAAATAAAATTGTAGTCAAAAAAGACCTCAGCCAATTTAAATTCACTTGGATTCCTTACCCAGACAAACTGTGAACAATACATGTGTGTTGTTCTAAGCTGCTCAGTATGGGTGAAATTTGTAATACAGCAACGTACAACTAATAAAGGCATGCATAGTATTAGTCATCCACTCACTCCAAAAATATATTAATTGCACAAATTCCTGTGAGAGACTATCAAAAACCAGGGGAAAGGTAACAAAATATAAGATGTGGTGGCGATGAACCCTTCTCACGTCTCACACTCTAATAGGCAGATAAGGCATGCGAACAGAAAGTAAGTAGTAAATAATGATCTATTTTATGAGACTTTGAAATCAGGGCTCTGAAATCAGGAAGGAGAGGAAGTTCTTCTCAATCATTTCCTTAGGAATTTCACATCGCCATTTCAGGAGCAAAGAACTCAAAGATTGTTATTACTTTATTCCTCCTTCACTACCAAGTGGTACCTTGCACACAGACTATAGAGTCAAGCTTGCCAGCACCAGAATCCCAGTTTCAAAACTTCTCTGTTGTATATGACAACTCTTTCTGCCTCAGTTTTTGTGTCTGTAGAATGTACACATGAAGATTTTATCATTGAAATGTTTTATAAACTCATTGTCATTGAGTTGATTCTGACTCATAGCAACCCTATAGTGTAGAGTAGAACTGCCCCCATAGGGTTTCCAAGAAGCAGCTGGTGGATTTGAACTGCTGAACTTTTGATTATCAGTTGAGCTCTTAACCACTGAGCCGTAAGATTTTATAATTCAAAAGTTTTATCAGAGGTTTAAATAAGATAAAGCAGGTAAAATGTTAGAAAATGTGCTATGTTCATTGTAAGTGCATGTTAACATGGTAAATATGATATTTTCAGCATGTGTTAACTATAATATTCTCTCTAGAACCAAACAGTCAGATTTGGCTCTAGCTGAGATGGCAGAGGACACACTTCTTCCACTGGTGCTTCCTTAGTTATGAGTGACCTAGTTTGTCTCTGTCAGCCTCCTCAGCAATCCTTGTTCTGCTGCACACATCAGGGATAAGGGCTGAATAGGTTATATTCTTACGGAATATTGTTTTTTTTTTTTTCCCCAGAAGCCCTTTTTGGAGTCATTAAGTCTTACAAACGTCTACCACACAATGAAGTAGGTAGGTGTACCACACAATGTGAGTCCTCTCTGGGGCTCTGCTCTCTGTCCTATGGCATATTCCAACACATCAGTTGATAAACCACTATGTCCCTGAAATGGCTCAAAATAATGCTAACATTCTTCAGAAAGACAAATGTGACATTTCACCAGCTTTGTGGCTAGGGCAAATAGAACCAAAAAGAGAGGGCAGGCAAAATACCGTACTTCTCAGGTACAACAAGTTATAGCTTCAAAAGAAGAAGAGTTGAGGGGTGTTAGGAAAACAAGTGGCTGTCAGACTCACCTTGTCTGAGGCATTCTGAAAACTGGAGGTTTTTTTGATCAAAGACAGCAAGGAAGAAGTGAACCTGTAATACAGAGAACCACAGACCACTCTAGTTTGGGCAAAGAGTTGCTGCCTCTGAAAACTGAAGAAGTCCTTGTGTGAATGCCATGTGGAAAGGTTTATAACGAAAAGAACAGTATTATAGTCCACAGCTGCACTCTCCAATTACAGTCACCACAGGGAATGTGTTCTGAGGCAAATATTACCTAAAATCTTTGCCAGTGACCTGACTGAAAGAAGTTAGGTTATAAACATTCCATTTACAGATGAAACAATGTATTGTGGATTTCTTTGCAAGATCAAATTTTGTTAAGGGAATAATTTGACATCAATAGTTATTTCGTTTTTTTCTCTAAGAAAAGGGGGAAAAAAAGAAACCTTAACAGAAAGCTAGAAACACGAATATAAGATTAAAAAAAAAAAAAATACACACACATATCTAGCTAGGATTCAAAGTGGATAAAAATGGATAAATCTGCAGCGTAATGCTGTTGTTATTTTTAATAGAGTTTTCTGTTGTTGTTGTTAGGTGCCCTCAAGTTCATTCCGAATGATAGTGACCCAATGCACAACAAACAGAACATGGCCTGATCCTGATCCATCCTCATAATCCTTGCTACGTTTGAGTTGTTGCAGCTGCTGTTTGTCAGTCCATCTCCCTGAGGAACTTCTCCTTTTTCATTGATCCTCTATTTTACCAAGCATGATGTCCTTCTCCAGGAACTGGTCCTCCTTGATAACATGTCCAAAGTACATGAGACAAAGTCTTCCCATCCTTACTTCTAAGGAGTATACTGGCTGTCTTTTTTACAACAGAGATCTGTTCATTCTCCTGGCAGTCCCTGGTATAATCAACATTCTTCACCAACATTGTAATTTACAGGCATCAATTCTTCTGCCTTCCTTTTTCGTGGTCCAGATTTCCCAGACAAATGAGACAATTGAAAACACCCTGGCTTGGGTAAGGCACATGTTAGTCCTAAAGGTGACATCTTTGCTTTCTAACATTTTAAAGATGTTTTTTTGCAGCAGATTGGCCCAATACAATACATTGTTTGGTTTCTTCACTGCTGCATCTATGGGAACTGATTGTGGATCCAAGTAAAATAAAACTCTTCACTACTTCAATATTTTCTCCATTTATCATGATGGTACTTATTGGTCCAGTTGTGAGGATTTTAGGTTTCTTTACCGCGAGGTGTAATCCATACTGAAGGCTGTGGTCTTTGATCTTCATCATTAAGTGCTTCAAGTCCTCACATTCAGCAAGCAAGATTGTATCATCTGCATATCGCAGCTTGCTAATGAGTCTTCTTCCAACCTTGATGCTGTGTTCTTCTTCATATAGTCTGGCTTCTCAGATTCTTTTTTTCAGTATACAGATTGAATAAGTATGGTGAAAAGATACAACACTGACACACACTTTTTCTGATTTCAAACCATGCACTATTCCCTTCTTCTCTTCAAACGACTGCCTCTTGGTCCATGTACAGGTCGCTCATGAGCATAATTAAATGTTCTGGAATTCCCATTCTTCACAATGTTATCCATAGTTTGTTCTGCTCCGCACAGTTGAATGTCTTTCCATGGTCAATAAAACACAGTTAAACATTTTTCTGCTTTTCAACTAACATCCATCTGATATCAGCAATAATATCTCTCGTTCCATGTCCTTTTTGGAATTTGGCTTGAATTTCTGGCAATTTCCTATTGATGTACTGTTGAAACTGGTTTTGAATGGTCTTCAGCAAAATTTTACTTGTGTGTGATATTATGATATTGTTTGATAATTTCCACATTCTTTTAGATCTCCTCTTTTTGGAATGGCTACAAACATGGATCTCTTCCCAAAACCCTGGTGTCATAGTGGTTAAGTACTACAGCTGCTAACCAAAAGGTCAGCACTTCAAATCCACCAGGTACTCCTTGGAAACTCAATGGGACAGCTCTACTCTGTCCTGTAGGGTCGCTGTGAGTTGCCATTGACTCAATGGCAACGGGTTTGTTTTTTTTTTTCCAGTCAGTTGGCCAGGGAGCTGTCCTCCAAATTTCTTGGTTTATATGAGTGAGCACTTCCAGTGCCGCATCCGTTTGTTGAAACATCTCAGTTGGTATTTCATCAATTCCTGGAGCCTTGTTTTTCTCCAACATCTTTAGTGCAGTTTGGTTCTCTTCTTTCAGTACCATCACATCAGTTCTTGATCATATGCTATCTCCTGAAATGATTGGATATTGACCAGTACTTTTTGGTACAGTGACCCTATGTACACTTTTAATATAATTTATTTTGCATTTCCAAAAATAAAAGTATATGACATTTATCACACTGTTTATGTATAATTAAGAAGTTTAGGTGTAATACTGCATAAAATTGAGTAGTTTCCTTTGAAAGCATGTAGAATAGCAATATTAAAAGGGCAACTACAATGATACAAATTAAAATTGAGTTATTATTCATAATAAAAATTATTCAAAAAGCTTTAATTACTTTAAATTTTTTTTGCTCCTTTCATTGAAGACTGATATGGCAAACTCTCTGATATAGAGACTAGGAGAGTGATGGCCAAATGAGCCAGAGGAACATGCTACAGATTTGATACATTCTGACCCTGGTTGCCTAGTAGTTAAGAGCTACGGCTGCTAATCAAAAGGTCGGCAGTTCAAATCTATCAGGTGCTCCTTGGAAACTATATGGTGCAGTTCTACTCTGTCCTACAGGGTCTCTATGAGTCGGAATCTACTGGGCGGGAACAGGTTTTTTTTTTTTTTTTTTTTTTACTGATTACTATATACAAAAGACAACAAATGATCTTATCTTTAAAAATGTGAGGTCTCATTTGTAAAAAACCTATTGTATATAACACTGTTGTCACTTTCATGGAAGATCATTCTCTAATGTAAATTTGTATTTCCTGAAGGCAAGGCTACCCTTTCCCAGTTCACAGAAAGAGGCAGACACTATGGAACAAAGCTTCCACTTTCCTACTACTGTTATTAATTCAAATACCCCTTTACTATTTTAAACACTACTAGGAATGCTCATTGTATATGTCCCATTTCATTAACCACCTTTAGTTTTCCAATGCTCTGTTTGATTTCCTTTTCCAGATTTGTACTGTTAGTGAATGAATAGCTTTAGCTTTGTCTCTACTCCCCTGGGCACTAATTTTGGCTTTCACTGTAGCAGATTCAATCTGACTAGCAATAACTACAACTTTCTATAATGTTCAGGTCCAAGCAGTAATTGCTTACATGTGTGTGGCATAGTTCTTCATGCTCATGAACAATCTCATCAGATTTTATTTCCACATTGGCAGGTTAACTGAAGCAGAGGTATATTCACGTGTTGATTCACTTTTTCTGTATTTTAATTGATCCTGATTATATCTGTTGCATTTGGCATTGTAGTGCTTTACATGTTTTATCACTTAATCACATAGTCTTACAACTCTAGAGGGAAGTACTCTCCCTCATTCCATGTAACTGAAGATGTAAATATATGAGTGAAGAAAATTAACATTTATTCCTTGAGTGCTACTACACATTGTACAAATATGTTAATAGTCAAATGCGTGGGGGAACTTACATCGTGAAAGAAAGATATAGCACCTTCAATCAAAGTTGTGGAGGTTTGTGATCATGGTGAGCAAGAAGCTTCATGAAATCTCACCCTGTCTAGGGGTTCTTCCATCTGCAAGCAGGACTCATACTTTAGAAAACACAGAGCTGTGGGTTCCACTCGCCCACTGCCTGTATAACACAATTCAGAGTTCTCAGATGGAAAAAGAACAGAAAAACCCAGACGGAGGAACGTCATTAGAAGTAAACATGCACCACACATTCTGCTCAACATGTCAAAAGCAAAAGATATTAAATTCTGTGCATTTAAAGGACATAAATAATGATAGCTATGGAAATATAGTTGGCTAAGACTGAATACTTAAAATAAGAGCATTAATTACAGGCATAGATACTAAAAATACTCTGCAATGACTGTAATTGCTGTGATACAAAGCAGTGAAAATCAACATGGACTGAGAGTAGCACAAGAAACTGATGAAATCGGTGAACCAAGGGAGAAATAGATGAGTCTTCTGGGTTGTACTGAGGTAGAGTCAGTAGCCTTCCCTGCATCCCAACTCTGCTCTTCCCGATTTTTAGAGGTGGAAGAAACTATGTGTAGACGTAATACAGTACATCTTCTAGGAGTTTCTTTTTGCCTTTCTTATAACCCCTTGCCTTCTTTGTGTGCATTGATATACATCTTAAAGTTCACCTTAGATAGAATATGTTAATATAATCATTATCACATCTTTTTTAACTGACAGAGCAAAAGAAGCACCAGGCATAAATTAAATTAAAATTTTCCCACTAGTACTGAAAAATGGAAATGCCCGTATGTTTTTTCATGTTCTTCCTAACCAAACACTAAAGCTTGGATTGGAGAGAGATTTGCTGCCCATTTATCTTTGGAAAGAGTCCAAGGACAGTTTTCATTCCCTGTGTTGGAGAAAGGAGCATAACTGTAATTTTCTTAATTATGTGAGGTGTCACAAGTAAAGAGGCAGCAGCACTAGCTCAGTTCCCTGTGGTAACATCAGCATCTGTGAGAGTTTGCACAATTCTTGAATTAGTAAGCTTCTCAACAGGGGGCAGCTAGGCTGGTTATTCTATTTTGGATCTATGAGAGTGTTTCAAATTTACCAGTGATGTTCTGAAAATGACTTACCAATCACCTAAGCATTGTTGTGTAATTTTAAGATGTACTGAAAGAATGCTGGCAAGATATATTTTAGAAAAGTAGATTTGACAATGGAATGCAAAGGAAAGAAATTCAAACCTCCCTTTTTGTTCACAGTACCCTAATTCTTACGCTCATTCTTAAAAAGGAGATATGTAGTTAATTCCACATATGGCATTTAAAAATATATTGTGAAGGTTGCAGACTTTTTAAAAATAATTTTTAATAAGAAAGATATATTTTATGTTCTCTTCTTTTTTCATAAAATGATTAGCCTGTTACTACGTCAACTTTTAAAATGCAGGGTAAGGGCATAGAAATTGGGATAAGCCTATCTTTAGTTCAAAAGAAAAAAAAAAACAGGGAAGAAAGAAACAATACGAAGAAGCAGCTAAGCAGTTATCGTTCTATTCCTTGTTGAACTGCAACAAACGCAAAACAACACTTTAAACTCTAAATAATACTTAGAGAAAAGCAAGGAGCATATATTTTATGTGCACATGTTGTCGTTTACTGTATGTTCATTTGTTAGTAGGAGAAAGTAGATATTCACGCTTTCAGGTTTGAGAAGGTGACAGAAGGGAAGGAATGATTGAAAATTGTGTAGAGTTAGATGAATACTGTTGGGCTATGACTCTGAGGAGGTCAAGAGAGAAAGTGTATCACTTAAAATGGTGTTTTACTGTAAGAAATAGGAAACATGTCTACAGTGTATCAAGTAAGTAGTTACTTCTCTTATATAACAAGAATTCCTGAGTAGGAGATTACAGTCTTCATTCAATGGCTCAGTAATGGAAGGGCCAATGTCTCTGAGATACTAGTTCCACACTACAACAGGATGGGTGCTTCTATCCAAGGCAAGAAGAATGGGACAGCCACATCTCCCTCCAGCCCAACCCTCTTACTCAGGGAAAGCAACAACTTTCCCAGAGACTTTTCTAGTCAATTAAGTGTTATTGATGAGAACTGGTCATACTGACATCATTTGCTAAAAGAAGGGCTAAAAGATAAGATAGGCTTAGAACATTCATGCTTATTGCCTTGGGCTTCTTACAGATTAAAGTTACGTTAGCAAGAAGGAAGAAGGGAAGGATAATGGATAGAAAATAACAGAATCTTCAATTAGATTAAATATCTTGGAGCAGATGTGAAAGGTGAATAACTGGCTACAATCTTTTCCTCTGAGATAAGAAGTAGATGGAAATGGTAGGTACAAATGTTAATCTATTTATTGCTGAGGGGATAAAATTTTAGAAAATCTGTGCCTGATTATTATCAACTTAAAAAAAAAGTGTAAAATGAGTGACACTGATTTACAATCAAAAGAAAGTGAAGGTACATTGTATTTTGGAGAAATATATGCATCTTAATTCAACTTAATTATTTTAGCCTGAGATCATGCAGTTGGAGACATCAGATTTTCTTCAGTAATGGCATATATATTACATTTGACAGCTTTTGCCCCTCTTTCAGCCCTACTACCCCTTCTCCCCAGCACATGTGGAAAGGACACAGAATTCCTTCATTCTTCAAAGGTTTCCATAACATTTTCTGCAAATAATGCAGGGTTTGTCAACATCAGCACTATTGACATTTGGCAAAAGGTAATTCTTTGTGCGGGGTGTTCTGTGCATTGTACAAAGTTTAGCATCATCCCTGCTCTATACTCACGAAATGCAAATAGCAACCACTTTCACCCATAACCCCAATTTGTGACAACCAAAAAATTTCTCCAGATATTGCCTAATGTCCTTTGGGGGACCAAATTGCCCTGGGTTGACTACCATTGATTTAGTGTATCCATACACCCATGCACTCTGGACCAGCAGCAGAGATACCACCTGAGGACTTAATAAAGATGCAGACACTAGGGCTCCACTCTGTCTTAACACATTGGTGATTCATGTGTACATTAGAGTTTGAGAATCTCTAATCTAGATGATGCCAATGGACTTTTAACTGCTCTTCTCTCATCTGGTCTCCAACATCGCTAGTCCATTTGCAAGACCGCTGCCAGATTAACGCACTAGTAACTCCTCATTGCATACAGACTAAAATTGAAAGATTTTTTTCTACCTAGTTTTTCTGGTATTTTTAATATAATTCTATAAACATCCCATTCAAAAACTTTACATTCCAGTCAAATTCTAATAGTGATTTACGTGTTCTAAAACTTCCCATTAAAATTTTACCCACAATTAGAAGGCAACCTAACAAAATGTCACCTCTTCCACAAGGCCTTTTATTTCCTGCCTATCTAAACTCTTCTCCTTCTAATCCATTTTTTTATGTTAGTATGTTTACAATATAGCAGAAAATAAAGAATACTGAAGTCAAATCAGTTGATTAAGATCTCGTCCTGTCACTTTATTTAATCTTTGAGAAAATAATTATCTTCCGTAAGCCTTAGCTGAGGAGCCCTCGTGGCACAGTGGTGAAGTGCTCAACTGCTAACCAAAAGGTGAGTGGTTTGAACCCACCAGCCTGTGTGTGGGAGAAAGATGCGGCAGTCTGCTTCCATAAAGATTATACCCTTGAAAACAGTATGGGGAAGTTCTACTCTGTCTGATAGGGTCACTATGCAATGGAATCAACTTGATGACACTAGATTTTTTGTTTAAGCCTTAGTTAGGAATCCCTGGGTGGCATAATGGGTAAGTGCTGGGCTACTAACAGAAAGGTTGGTGCTTTGAACCCATCCAGAAGTGAAAAAAAAACAGAGGCACCTCCAAATAAAGACCGGTGATCTGCATCTGAAAGGTCACAGACATAAAAACACTATGGAATGCAGTTCTACTCTGAAACACATGGGGTATCCATGAGTTGGAATTAACCCAACAGTGACTGGGGAGGCATTAGTTGTATGTTTCTAAAATGAGTTTATTATAAATACTTAGCTATCTAGTGCTACTTTGAAAGAAATAGCACAACTGGATGGCTTTAACAAACAAATTTATCCACTTATTGTCTGCTCCCATTTCCTAGGGCACTCCATGAGGTCATGGTTGCTATGAGTGGGAATCGATTTGATGGTCTTCAACAACAACAACGAACTTATTAATTTGTAAGTTTTAATTCATCTTTGTAACATCATGTATTACTTATCTTGGAATCTCCAGTAAACAGAGTAAGCATTTAATAAATATTTGTTGCTGAATTAATTTAAGCACCTGTCTTAATTTTACTAGCAAATCATTACTAAAAAACCTACTAGGCAACATTTTGTTCTGTTATATATAAGGCTGTCATGAGTCAAAGTCAACTCAACAGCAACTAACAACAACAACAAAAATTAAAACCCAGAAGTCAAAAATTTGTATCTGATTGCCTTTTGTATGCCCACAGTAGCAAAAATAGAAACAATTGGTTAAATGCAGAGAAATATCTAAATTAATGGGTGGTCAAAATCCAAAGGGAAAATCTATCCTGGAATATCAGTCTATTTATGGTTATTTCTCACTCTTTACTCCTTCCAATGGTGAGAAAGACGTTGTGCCTACCACTAGGTAGTTTATGTTACAAACTTGACAAAATATTGTTCTTCAGCCATCTGCTTTCCCATTTACCACAAATGGAAACTCAATATTTCACAATAAACTGTCCTTTTGAAGAGAACTATTTGCATCCCCAAATGTTGTTCTCCTGTTGTAGATACCAAGTAAATCACCTTCCTCTCAAAGATGCACATGTTATCGATAACATGTCGTAATTATTTTCATCACCAAGAATCACTTGTAGTTTGTCAGTTGATGTTGTTGCTAGGTGCCATTTGGGTGGCCCTATGTACAACAGAATGAAAAACTGTTCAGACCTGTGCAATCCTCACAATGATTGCTGTGTTCGAGCTCATTGTAGCCATCTCATCGAGGATCTTCCTCTTTTTCACTGATCCTCTGCTTTACCACGCATGATGTCCTTCTCCAGGAACTAGTCCTTCCTGATAACATGTCCCAAAATAGGTGAGATGAAGTCTCACCATCCTTGCTTCTAAGGAGCATCCTGGCTGTAGTTCTTCCAAGACAGATTTGCTCCTTCTGGCATCCCACGGTATATACAATGTTCTTCACCAACACCATAATTCAAAGGCGTCATTTCTTCTGTCTTCCTCATTCATTGTCCAGCTTTCACATGCATATGAGGCCATTGAAAATACTACGACTTGAATCAGTTGGATCAGTTGCACGTTAGTCCTCAAAGTGACATCTTTGTTTCTTAATATTTTAAAGAGGTCTTTTCCAGCAGATTTGTTCAATGAAATACGTTTACTTGATTTCTTGACTCCTGCTTCCAAGGATATTGATTGTGGATCCAGGTAAAGTGAATTCCTTGACAATGTCAACATTTTTTCCATTTATCATGAAGTCCTGGTGGCACAGTGGTTAAGAGATATGGCTGTTAAGCAAAACGCTGGCTGTTTGAATCCACCAGCAACTCTTTGAGACCCTATGGATCATTTCTAATCTGTCCTATAGGGTCACTATGAGACAAAACTGACTGGATGGCAATTTTTTTTTTTAATCATGATGTTAATATTTGTCCAATAATGAGGATTTTTGTTTTCTTTGTTGAGGGTTAATCCATACAGGATGCTGTAGTCTTTTATCTTCATCAGTAAGTGCTTCAAGTTCTCTCCACATTCGGCAAGCAATGTTGTATCACCTGCATATGGCAGGTTGTTAATTAGTCTTTCTTCAATCCTGATGCTGTATTCTTCTTCACATAGTCTTGTTTCTCAGATTATTTATTCAGTATACATATTAAATAAGTATGTTGAAAGGATGCAACCCTGACACACACTTATTTTTATTTTAAACTATGCAGTATACCCTTGTTCTGTTTGAACAACTGCCTTCTGGTCTATGTTCAGGTTCCACATGAGCATTATTAAGTATTCTGGAATCCTCAGTCTTTGAGATGTTATCTATAATTGTCTATGATCCACCCAGTTGAATGCCTTTGCATAGTCAATGAAACACAGGTAAACATCCTTCTGGTGTTCTATGCTTTCAGCCAGGATCCATCTGACATTAGCAATGATATCTCTTGTTCCAAATTCTCTTCTGAATTCTGCCTGAATTTCTGTCAGTTTCTTGTTGATTTACCATTGCAGGCATTTTTTAATTATCTGCAGTATAATTTTACTTACATGATTATGATATCCCATTAATGATATTGTTCAATAATTTCCACATTTTGTTGGATTACCTTTCTTTGGAATGGACGTTCGCTTCCAGCATTGCATCCATTTGTTGAACTATCTCAGTTAGTATTTTGTCAATTCCTGGAGCCTTGTTTTTCATCAATGCCTTTAATACAGCTTGGAGTTCTTTCTTTAGTAGCATCAATTCTTGATCATGTGCTACCTCCTGAAAAGGTTGAACATTGACCAATTATTTTTGCTACAGTGACTCTGTATTCCTTCTATCTTCTTTTGATGCTTCCTGCATTGTTCAACATTTTGCCCACAGAATCCTTCAATATTACAACTCCAGACTTGAATATTTTCTTCAGTTCTTTCAGCTAAAGAAATGTCAAACATGTTCTCCCATTTTGGGTTTCTAACTCCAGGTCTTTGCACATTTCATTATAATGCTTTGATTTACCTTCTCATGCTGCCCTTTGAAATCTTCTGTTCAGCTCTTTTACTCCATTATTTCTCCTGTTCACTTTAGCTATTCTACTATCAAAAGCAGGCTTTAGAGTCTCTTCTGACATCCATTTTGGTCTTTTTTTTTTTTTCCTGTCTTTTTAATGACCTTTTGTCTTCGCGTATGGTGTACTTGATGTCATCCTACAACTCATCTGGTCTTCAGTCACTAATGTTCAATGTGTCAGGTCTATTCTTGAGCTGGTCTCTAAATTCAGGTGGGATGTACTCAAGTTTGCATTTTGGCTGTCACAGAATTGTTTAAATTTTCTTCAGCTTCAACTCTAACTTGCCTGTGAGCAACTGATGTTTGTCCCTCAGTCAGCCTCTGTCCTGCATCTGGCTGATGATATTGAGTTCTCCGTAGTCTCTTTCCACAGATGTAGGCAATGTGATTGCCGTGTATTCCATCTGGTGAGATCCACATGTATGGCCTCTGTTTATGTTGTTAAAATAAGGTATTTACAATGAACAAGTCATTGGTTTTGAAAAATTCTATCATGGCATCTCTGGCATTGTGTCTATCACCAAAGCCATGTTTTCCAACTAGTGACTCTTCTTCATTTCCAACTTTTGCACTCCAATCACCAGTAACTATGAATCCATCTTGATTGCATGTTTGATTAATTTCAGACTGAAGAAGTTGGGAAAAATCTTCAATTTCTTCATCTTTGACACTCATGGTTGGTGCAAAAATTTGAATAATAATTATATTAACTGGTCTTCCTTGTAAGCATATGGACATTATCCTGTCACTGACAGCATTGTACTTCAGGATATTCTTTAAATGTTCTTTTTGACAATGACTGTGATGCCATTCCTCATCAAATTGTCATTCTTGGTGTAGTAGGCTATATGATTGCATGATTCAAAATGAATAATACCAATCATTTCAGCTCACTAACACCTAGGATATAGATCTTCAAGTGCTCAATTTTATCTTTGGAAAACTTCCAATTTTCCTTGATTCATAAGTTTTAGTACATACCACGTTTTGATTATTAATGGATGTTTGCAGTTGTTTCTTTTCATTTTGAATCATTTCACATCAGCAAATGAAGGTCCAGAAAGCTTTACTCCATCCAAGTCATTAAAGTTGATTGCACTTTGAGGAGGCAGCTCTTCCACAGTTGTATTTTGAGTGCCTTCCAACCTTAGGGCATCATCTACTGCCACTATATCAGACAATGTTCCACTGCTGTGCATAAGGTTTTCATTGGCCAAATTTTTCAGAAATATTTCACCAGGTCCTTCTTCACAGTCTGTTTTAGTCTGAAAGCTCCACTGAAACCTGTCCACCATGGGTGACCCTGCTAGTATTTGAAATACTGGTGGTATAGCTTCCAGCATCACAGCACCATGCAAGTCACCACAGTATCACAAATTGACAGATGAGTGCTGGTACCAGTTTACAGGATACCATTTAACTTTTTCCAGTTGGAAATGTCAGTTAGTACTTACTCTTGCATTATGTGAAAATATATAATGACTTTCTGTTAAAGACAGGTAATTTTGAGGTCTGCTTCAAAGTGCATCATTATTTTCATTTTTTTAAAAGCTAACTACATTGTTGTTTTCAAGAGTTGTTGATGGAACCTGCTTTTTAGATGTAAAAAAATGCCCATAATTATTCTACTTATCTCTGAAAAAAGCTACTTTCTTTAGTAGTGTTTAACACCTGTATTCAAAGCATTATACTCTTTTCTGGCATTAAATAAATTATATTTACAGAGCTAAAAAGGTTCAGCCTGATCAGAATAGATTGTTTCTACGGGAAATACACTACAACTCCTTCGTTTCATCTCTAAATCAATGACTGTTTTCTCTTCCAGGGGTAAGATCGGGTACTGGTCATGTAGAAAAAGATGAAACAGAAGAGCTCTCATCATTTTTTCCCCTGAGTCAACTTCAAACCAAGTTCTGCCAATCGCAATCACTTTTGTTTTTAACTTTTCCTTAAACCCTGCATGTGTCTTCTTACTTTTATGGCTTTGTCTCTTACACTTTTTTTTTTTCTTTTTTTTAGCTTCCAGGTGAGCATCTATTTCTGGATTCTTCTTACATCATTGGCTACTGCTCCTCATTCTTCTTTACTTTATTCCCTCCTCCATTCCTACTGTCCTAATATTCTGGATCTTAGTTCTTAGATCATGTCTCTTTTCTGTCTATACTCACTCCCTTGGTAAATACACAAATATATAGAGTGATGACCTGCAAGCTTATATATTGAGCTTAGGTTTGTACTCAAATTAACTTATGAAAAACTGTTTTATTGCTGTCTGAATATAGGGTGTCCAGGAAACCCAAGAGCATAATGGAAACTAGGCTTCCTGAGGTTCAGAATCAGGAGCCAGAAAGTCTTTCTGAGACAAGGCAGATAATTCCCCTGTGTTTGATCCATATGGGCTTACATGCTTTCTACAGATAGGTGTTCGGACCTTTCCATGTGAGTGGTAAAAAATTGGGAGACCAGAACTATGACTTATCAATTTCGAGGACCAAATGAAAACTGACCAGAATCGCTGGATCTCTTTTTCAATTTTCTAGGTGAAAGAATCTGATGGGTCTGCCTCAGTTAGACATCTACCACTGATAAAACTAACTGTAGACCCAGAGTTTATTCTCTGAGGGTGGATGGGGACACATCAGGCCACCTGACTAACACATCCTTTGCATAAAGCAAGATACAACTATTTATGAATAAAATTGCATATTTGAGATAAGACTCTATAGCAGTAGTAGTACTCTTTTATTCATATTCACTGACACAAGTAGCAAGAGAATTTTTATAATTTTAGCATTGAAGTAAGCATTTTTTTTAATGCATGAATTTAAGTTTACCGTTTTTGCAAAAAAACAGCTGGAGAAAAACTTGTATGGTTTGAATCTTTCTGGTAGCAAACCCAGTCTCCTTGAAACTATTTATCTATCCAGGTTAAGATTAAAAAGCATATATAGAGTTGGAGCCAAGATGGCAGAATAGACAGATGATTCCGTTGAGCCCTCTTTACAACAAAGAACCGAAAAAACAAGTGAAACAAGTATACTTGTGACAAGCTGGGAGCCCTGAGCATCAAAGGCAAGCTTAGACAAAGAACTGAGGGGCAGGGGAAAGAAGAGACCGTTCAGAAGCAGAGAGGAGTTGCCGGACCTGAATCGCAGGAAGCCCTCAGGCACCATTCCTGGAGCGGCTGTGGCGGCGGGCTGGTCCTAGGGTTCAGCCGCAGTTTCCTCAGGCAGAAGAAGCCAGCCACACAGCCCATTCACACCTCCGGAACCTGAGCAGAAGGGCGCTCTCGGCAAAAGCTAAGTACTTGTGTATATTTTACCACTCTGCCCCCCGCCCGCAACCCAGCTTCAGCGGCTGAATCCCTAGGCCTGAAATAGACCCTGGTGAGCACCTGGAGCTGTCCTCCTGGCCTTGGGAAAGGAAAAATTTCCAACTGGGGGGAAAAGATAATTTGCTAGCTCCATTAACTGGGGGAGCTCAGGACAGAACTGGCTCCTGTCCAGGCATAAACCATCCATGGACCTTGAGCAACTTTCCCTTCTGCATGGACCTGTGTGGGCCTATTTCAGGAGAATAGGCCCTTGTTGGCACACTCCAACCATTTCAGCTGTGTGGTGGAGAGGTGGGTGTTTGACATTTGACCATTGCTTTGCTTACTAAACAAGGTCCTCACCTACCCACAACAGGGACCTAAGGACTGGTGGCTCCAGTTGGGTCGCCCAGCCACCCGCGACAGGGGCCCAGGGATAACCAGTACCTTCCAGTCCTTACGACAAAATCTTTGGGTGCTTATGGTCCCTCCACAGAGCCTATCCACCAGCACGCTCTAGGGAACAGAGACGCATTTTCCTCAGAGACACTTGGGGGTCAGTTCTCAGCCCCCTGCCTTGTTCAGAGCATGACCCCCTGCTGCAATCAGATACGGGTATATATGCCAATAACCCCTGCCCCTCTAAGACTGTAGGACAGATCCTGAACCACACACTTGATATCAGCTACCTGGAAACCTGAGCTGAATTCATACAAGGAAACTGAATGGACTCCTAGACTGATATACCTGATCACAGCTCTAGACAGCTGAGGACTGGACACCAGAGCTCCAAAGGTGAAAATAATCAAGCTAGCTCACTCAAGCAACCCATAGGGGTATACCAAAACAAAACAAAGCAAGCAGCTACGACACAGTAAAAAAAAAAAAAAAAAAAAGCAAGCATAAACTAATACAATAACTTATAGATGGCTCGGAGACAACAGTCAATATCAAGTCACATAAAGAAACAGGCCATGATCACCTCAACAGGATCTCAAAAAAAGAATCCAGGGATCTTTCAGATGAAAGTGCATTCCTGGAATTACCAGATGGAGAATACAAAACTTTAATATACAGAACCCTTCAAGACATCAGGAAGGAAATGAGGCAATACACAGAACAAGCCAAGGAACACACAGATAAAACAACTGAAGAACTCAGAAAGATTATTCAGGAACATAATGAAAAGTTTAATAAGCTGGAAAAATCCATAGACAGACAAAAAACAGACAGACAGCAATCAGAAATTCAGAAGATTAACAATAAAATTATAGAATTAGATAACTCAACAGAAAGTCAGAGGAGCAGAATTGAGCAAGTAGGAGCTAGAATTTCTGAACTCGAAGATAAATCACTTGGCACTAATATATTCGAAGAAAAATCAGATAAAAGAATTTTAAAAAATGAAGAAACCTTAAGAATCATGTGGGACTCTATCAAGAGACATAACCTACAAGTGGTTAGAGTACCAGAACAGGGAGGGATAACAGAAAATACAGAGAAAATTGTTGAGGATTTGTTGGCAGGAAACTTCCCTGATATTGTGAAAGATGAGAAGATATCTATCCAAGATGCTCATCGAACTCCACATAAGGTAGATCTTAAAAGAAAGTCACCAAGACATATTATAATCAAGCTTGCCAAAACCAAAGATAAAGAGACAATTATAAGAGCAGCGAAGGATAAAAGAAAAGTCACCTGCAAGGGAGAGCCAATAAGAATAAGCTCAGACTACTCGGCAGAAACCATGCAGTCAAGAAGGCAATGGGATGACATATTTAAAAAATTGGAGGAAAAAAATTGCCTGCCAAGAATCATATATCCATCAAAACTGTCTCTTAATTACGAAGGTGAAATTAAGACATTTCCAGATAAACACAAGTTCAGGGAATTCGTAAAAACCAAACCAAAACTACAAGAAATACTAAAGGGAATTCTTTGGTTAGAAAATCAATAATATCAGGTATCAACCCAAGACTAGAACACTGGGCAGAGCAGCCAGATATCAACCCACACAGGGAAATCGAAAAAAAAACAAAGCAAGATTAAAAAAGAAAAGAAAAAAAAAAGCCCAAAATGAGGTAATGGCGATGTTATTATATAAAAGAAGACAACATTAAAACAATAAAAAGGGACTAAGAAATGTAATCATATACCTGCCATATGGAGAGGAAGATACGGCAATACAAAGAAATAAAAGTTAGTCATAAATTTAGAAAAATAGGGATAAATAATAAGGTAACCACAAAGGAGACAAACTATCCTACTCATCAAAATAAAATACAAGGGAAAAATACAAACTCAGCAGAAACAAAATCAACAACAACAAATATGAGGAAAGGATAACATATAAAGAAAATCTACTCAGCACATAAAATCAGTGGGAAAAAGAAGCTGTCAACACATAAAAAAAGACATGAAAATGATAGCACTATATTCATAAAAAAATACCTATCCATAATTACCCTGAATGTAAATGGACTAAATGCACCAATAAAGAGACAGAGAGTGGCAGAATGGATTAAAAAACAAGATCCGTCTGTATGTTGCCCGCAAGAGACACACCTTAGACTTAGAGACACAAACAAACTAAAACTCAAAGGATGGAAAAAAATATATCAAGCAAACAGCAATCAAAAAAGAGCAGGAGTGGCAATATTAATTTCTGACAAAATAGGCTTTACAGTTAAATCCTTCAGGAAGGATAAGGAAGGACACTATATAATGATTAAAGGGACAATACACCAAGAAGATATAACCATATTAAATATTTATGCACCCAATGACAGGGCTGCAAGATACATGAAACAAACTCTACCAGCATTGAAAAGTGAGATAGACAGCTCCACAATAATAGTAGGAGACTTCAACACACCACTTTTGGCGAAGGACAGGACATTCAGAAAGAAGCTCAATAAAGAGACGGAAGATCTAAATGCCACAATCAACTAACTTGACCTTGAAGACATATACAGAACACTCCACCCAACAGCAAACAACTATACTTTCTTTTCTAGTGCACATGGAACATTCTCTAGAATAGACCACACATTAGGTCATAAAGCAAGCCTTAGCAGAATCCAAAACATTGAAATATTACAAAGCATCTTCTCTGACCGTAAGGCCATAAAAGTGGAAATCAATAACAGAAAGGGCAGGGAAAAGAAATCAAACACTTGGAAACTGAACAATACCCTGCTCAAAAAGACTGGACTATAGAAGACATTAAGGATGGAATAAAGAAATTCATAGAATCCAATGAGAATGAAAACTCTTCCTATCAGAACCTTTGGGACACAGCAAAAGTTGTGCTCAGAGGCCAATTTATATCAATGAATGCATACATCCAGAAAGAAGAAAGGGCCAAAATCAAAGAACTATCCCTACAACTTGAACAAATAGAAAGAGAGCGACAAAAGAAACCCACAGGCAGCAGAAGAAAACAAATAATAAAAATTAGAGCTGAACTAAATGAAATAGAAAACAGAGAAACAATTGAAAGAATTAACAAGACCAAAAGCTGTTTTTTTGAAAAACTCAACAAAATTGATAAACCATTGGCCAAACTGACAAAAGAAAAACAGGAGAGGAAGCAAATAACCTGAATAAGAAATGAAATGGGCGATATTACAACAGACCCAACTAAAATTAAAAGAATCATATCAGATTACTATGAAAAACTATACTCAAACAAATTTGAAAACCTAGAAGAAATGGATGAATTCCTAGAAACACACTACCTCCCTAAACTAACACAAACAGAGGTAGAACAACTAAATAAATCCATAACAAAAGAATAGATTGAAAAGGTAATCAAAAAACTCCCAACAAAAAAAAAGCCCTGGCCCGGAAGGCTTCACTGCAGAGTTCTACCAAACTTTCAGAGAAGAGTTAACACCACTACTACTAAAGGTATTTCAGAGCATAGAAAAGGATGGAATACTACCAAATTCATTCTATGAAGCCACCATATCCCTGCTACCAAAACCAGGTAAAGACACCACAAGAAAAGAAAATTATAGACCTATATCCCTCATGAATGTAGATGCAAAAATCTTGAACAAAATTCTAGCCAATAGAATTCAACAACATATCAAAAAAATAATTCACCATGACCAAGTGGGATTCATACCAGGTGTGCAGGGATGGTTCAACATTAGAAAAACAATTAATGCAATCCACCACACAAATAAAACAAGACGAGAATCAAATGATTTTATCAATTGATGTAGAAAAGGCATTTGACAAAATTCAACACTTATTCATGATAAAAACTCTCAGCAAAATAGGAATAGAAGGAAAATTTCTCAATGTAATAAAGGGTATTTATACAAAGCCAACAGCCAACATCACCCTAAATGGAGAGAACCTGAAGGCATTCCCCTTGAGGTTGGGAACCAGACAAGGATGCCCTTTATCACCACTCTTACTCAACATTGTGCTGGAAGTCCTAGCCAGAGCGATTAGGCTAGATAAAGAAAGAGCATCCAGATTGGCAAGGAAGAAGTAAAAGTATCTCTATTTGCAGATGACATGAACCCTAAGGAATCCTCCAGAAAACTACTGAAACTAACAGAAGAGATCAGCAAAGTATCGGGATACAAGATAACCATACAAAAATCATTTGGATTCCTCTACACCAAAAAAAAAGAACATCGAAGAAGAAATCACCAAATCAATGCCATTTATAGTAGTCCCCAAGAAGATAAAATACTTGGGAATAAATCTTACCAGAGATGTAAAAGACTATTCATACAAAGAAAGCTACAGTGCACTTCAGCAAGAAATCAAAAGAGACTTATGTAAGTGGAAGAACATACCTTGCTCACGGATTGGAAGACTTAACATTATAAAAATGTCTATTCTACCAAAAGCGATCGATACATTTAATGCAATTCTGATTCAAATTCCAATGACATTCTTTAATGAGATGGAGAAACAAATCACCAATTTCATATGGAAGGGAAAGAGGCCCCGGATAAATAAGGCATTACTGAAAAAGAACAACAAAGTAGGAGGCATTACTTTACCTGATTTTAGAACCTATTACACCGCCACAGTAGTCAAAACAGCCTGGTACTGGTACAACAACAGATACATAGACCAATGGAACAGAATTGAGAATCCAGACATAAATCCATCCACATATGAGCAGCTGATATTTGACAAAGGCCCCAAAACAGTTCAATGGGGAAATGACAGTCTTTTTAACAAACAGTGCTGGTGTAACTGGATATCCATATGCAAAAAAATGAAACAAGACCCATACCTCACTCCATGCGCAAAAACTAACTCAAAATGGGTCAAAAACCTAAATATAAAATCTAAAACGATAAAAATCATGGAAAAAAAAAATAGGGACAACATTAGGAGCCCTAACACATGGCATAAACAGTGTAGAAAACATTATAAAGAACGTAGAAGAAAAACTAGATAACTGGGAGCTCTGAAAAATCAAACACTTAGGCTCATCCAAAGACTTCACCAAAAGAGTAAAAAGGCTACCTACACACTGGGAAAAAGTTTTTAGCTATGACATTTCTGTTCAGCGCCTGATCTCTAAAATCTACATAATACTGCAAAAACTCAACTGCAAAAAGACAAATAACCCAATTAAAAAATGGGCAAAAGATATGAATAGACACTTCACTAAAGAAGACATTCAGGTAGCTAACAGATATATGAGGAAATGTTCACGATCATTAGCCATTAGAGAAATGCAGATCAAAACTACAATGAGATTTCATCTCACTCCAACAAGGCTGGCATTAATCCGAAAAACACAAAAGAATAAATGTTGGAGAGGCTGTGGAGAGATTGGAACACTTCTACACTGCTGGTGGGAGTGTCAAATGGTACAGCCACTTTGGAAATCGATTTGGCACTTCCTTAAAAAGCTAGAAATAGAACTACCATACGATCCAGCAATCCCACTCCTTGGAATATATCCTAGAGAAATAAGAGGCTTTACATGAACAGATATATGCACACCCATGTTTACTGCAGCACTGTTTATAATCGCAAAAACATGGAAGCAACCAAGGTGTCCATCAATGGATGAATGGATAAATAAATTATGGTATATTCACACAATGGAATACTACACATCGATAAAGAACAGTGAGGAATGTGTGAAACATTTCATAACATGGAGGAACCTGGAAGGCATTACGCTGAGTGAAATTAGTCAGTTGCAAAAGGATAATATTGTATAAGACCAGTATTATGAGATTTTGAGAAATAGTTTAAACTGAGAAGAAAACATTCTTTTGTGGTAACGAGAGCGGGGAGGTGGAGGGTATTCACTAATTAGATAGTAGATAAAAACTACTTTAGATGAAGGGAAAGACAGCACACAGTACAGGGGAGGTCAGCACAATTAGACTAAACCAAAAGCAGTTTCATGAATAAACTGAATGCTTCGAAGTCCAGCGTAGCAGGGACAGGGGTCTGGGGCCCATGGTTTCAGGGGACATCTAAGTCAATTGGCACAATAAAATCTATTAAGAAAACATTCTGCATACCACTTTGAAGAGTGGCATCTGGGGTCTTAAACACTAGCAAGCAGCCATTTAAGATGCATCAATAGGTCTCAACCCACCTGGATCAAAGGAGAATGAAGAACACCAAGGACACAAGGTGATTATGAGCCCAAGAGACAGGAAGGGCCACATGAACCAGAGACTACATCATCCTGAGACCAGAAGAACTAGATGGTGCCTGGCTACAACTGATGACTGCCCTGACAGGGAACACAACAGAGAACCCCTGAAGGAGCAGGAGAGCAGTGGGATGCAGACCCCAAATTCTCATAAAAAGACCAGACTTAATGGTGTGACTGAGACTGGAAGGACCCTGGTGGTCATGGCCCCCAGACCTTCTGTTGCCCCAGGACAGGAACCGTTCCTGAAGCCAACTCTTCAGAGATGGATTGGACTGGACAATGGGTTGGAGAGGGGTGCTGGTGAGGAGTGAGCTTCTTGGATCAGGTGGACACTTGAGACTATGTTGGCGTCTCCTACCTGGAGGGGAGATGAGAGGGTGGTGGGGGTTAGAAGCTGGCGAAAAGGACATGAAAAGAGAGAGTGGAGGGAGAGAGCAGACTGTCTCATTACGAAAAAAAATTTTTTTTTTTTTTCATCTCATTAGGTGGAGAGTAATTGGGAGTGTGTAGCAAGGTGTATATGGGTTTTTGGGTGAGAGACTGACTTGATTTGTAAACTTTCACTTAAAGCACAATAAAAAATATTTTTTTGAAACAAAAGCATATACATATTTTCTTTTCCTTGTCATCTAGTAAATATCATTTTAGGAAAGGCAAGACTGTCAGTTTTTCTTGGAACAAACAGTTGTTGATTATTGATTGTTATCACCTATGTCAAGCAAGGGACAGTCTGTGCATTCAAATAAGTTGCATCTAATGCACGGGGAAAAAATAAAAGCAAGTAACTAAAACTTGTTCGATAAGGCAGTATATATTCAAAGGAAGTAGAGGGGCAGGTATTGGCTGCATAACTCTCATTTTTTGCATGGGTAAAAGAAAATTTTACATCAACTGAATATTTTGCAATTTTTCATATGCAGAAAAAATGGGCCTCTAATCCCTGGTGATTTTGTTGGTATGGAGAAAGAGCCATGAGCTAGAGTCAGTGTAAGAGCATTTCGTATTAAAAGGCAACATGCAAACTGGTTTCCATTTATTGTTGTTATTAGGTGCCCTTAACTCCGACTCAGAGGGACCTTTTATATAATAGAACAAAACATTTTCTGGTTCTGCACCGTCTCAAAATCATTGCTATATTTGAGCCCATTGTTGCAGTCACTGCGTCCGTTCATCTCACTGAGGGTCTCCGTTTTTCTCACTGACTTTTTGCTTTACCCACTATAATGCCTTTCTCCAGTGATTGGTCTCTCCTGATGGCATGTCCAGAGTAAGTGAGACAAAGTCTCACCATCCTTGCTTCTAAGGAACAGTCTCACTGCGCTTCCTCCAAGACAGATTTATTCAGACTTCTTGCACTCTGTGGTATATTCTGTATGCTTCACTGACATCGCAGTTTGTGTCGGTTCTTCTTTAGTCTTCTTATTCATCGTCCAGCTTTCACATTCATATGAGACAATTGAAAATAGCATGGTTTGGGTCAGGAGCACTTTAGTCCTCAAAGTGACATTTTGCTTTTTAACACTTTAAAGAAGTCTTTTACAGAAAATTTTGCCCAATGTAATACCTCATCTGATTTCTTGACTGCTGCTTCCATGGGCATTGATTGTTGATCCAATAAGAATGAAATCCTTGATAACTTCAATTTCTTCGCCATTTATCATGGTGTTGTTTATTGGTCCAGCAATAAGGATTTTTTGTTTTCTTTATGTTGAGGTGTAATCCTTACTGAAGGTTGTGGTCTTTTACCTTCATCATTAAGTGTTTCAGGTCATCTTCACTTTTGGCAAACAAGGTTGTGTCATCTGCATACCTCAGGTTGTTAATGAGTTTTCCTCCAATCCTGATGCCATGCTGTTCTTCATATAGCCCAACTTCTTAGATTATTTTTTCAGCATATAGATTGAATAAATAAGGTGAAAGGATACTACCCTGACACATCTTTTCCAATTTTAAACTGCAATATCCCCTTGTTCTTTTCTAACTACTGCCTTGATTTATATGTACAGGTTCCACATGAGCATAATTAAGTGTTCTGAAATTCCAGTTCTTCACAATGTTATCCATGACTTGTTATGATCCACACAGTTGAATGCCTTTGCATAGTCAATGAAACACAGGTAAACATCTTTGTGGTACTCTGCTTTTGGCCAAGATACATCTGATATCAGAATTGATATCCCTCATGCTACGTTCTCTTTTGAATCTTGCTTGAACTTCTGGCAATTTTTCTGTTTATGTAAAGCTGCAACCAATTTTTAAATACCTTCAGCAAAATTTTTATTAGCAAATAATATTGGTTATATTGTTAGATAATTTCCACATTCCATTGGATCACCCTTCTTTGGAATGGGCAGGTAGCTGTCTTCCAATTCCTTGACATAGATGAGTAAGGCCTTCTGTCATTGCATGTGCCTATTCAGCATTTCTATTGGGATTCCATCAATTCCTGGAGCATTGTTTATCTTCAATACCTTCAGCATGGATTATACTTCTTCCTTCAGCACCAGTAGTTCTTGATCATATGCTACCTCCCCAAATCATTGAACATCAATTCTTTTTGCTACAGTGACTCTGTTTATTCTTTCCACCTTCGTTTGATGTTTTCTGTGTCATTCAATTTTTTGCCCCTAGAATCCTTCAATATTGCAACTCAAGGCTTGAATTTTCATTTCATTTCTTTCAGTTTGAGAAATTCTATGTTCTTCCCTTTTGGTTTTCTAACTTCAGGCCTTTGCATACTTTAATACTTTACCTGGACTTCCCACAGTTGGTGTTAAAGCAGGCTGATGATGCCTCTCTATACAACATTTATTTACACTAAACGAAGAGGATCTTTGCAAATTCATCCTTATAACTCTGGCTGTTATCAGAGAAGAAGGATGAAAAACTGCCTATTGATCGTTTTTTTTTTTTTTTTTTTTTAATTTCTCTGCTTTCACTCATGGAATTCTCCCTTTTGAGCAGAGTAGAGTGAGATATACCATTAGTAGATTCAAAACCATGCTTTGTTTTCTGGGTGTCCATGACAAATCATGATAGCAACATCCCTAGCACAAGAGGAGAATTGAGTAATATATTGCAAAATATATATAAACCACTAAAGTACTTTCTGGATCCACAGCCTGATTAAAATAATGAGTGTATTTGGGAGACTAAATATTTACTAAAGTTCCTGTTGAGTAGGCTGGTCCTCTACGGTGTAATCTAAACAAACAGCACTGAGCATGCACATATGGAACAGAGCATGTAGCTTGAAGAATTATCTTCTTGTCCTAGATTATCTAGATTGACTTGTCTTTGAGCTACTTGAGACCGGGGGCTGTGTTATAACTGATCTTCCATGCTAAGCCTATCCCAGTGACTAGCACAGAGTAGGTCCTCTTTAATAGAATCATCTGTTGTAATATTGAGTTGAATGTATAAAATTGATTGCCTAAAAGATACTCTGTCAGGATAATAAACAACAGGAGAAGAATATAATTTTTTGGCTCTTCTGGAATGAGCTTAAAATTGGCCTTTTTCCCTACTTTTGTTTTCCAAGATGAGAATAGTAAAATAAAATAATGGTAGACCGTTCATTTACCTGTGAGTTCTTCTGACACTTTTCTGAGATCATTTAGGCCTAATGCAGTTTTTTATTTCCTTCATAGGCACCGATGTTTTAAATAGGAAAAAGAAAAAAAAAAAAAGACTCTCTTGATGTCTATTTGGAGTTTTCTGCTTTCTCTCAAACTCTTTGATGTATTTCAGGAAGTATAGCACTTAAAAAGTGCATTTTGTCCTCATCCACATTCCTCCTTCCACCTCCTGTTGTCAAAAGAAAAAAAAAAAAAGACAAGTGTGGGGCTGATATATTTAGTTCTTATTTCTCCTTTTTGCACTCCTTTTCACAGTCTCTCTGATGTAGTTACTCATCCATCATACATACATACTAGGACTCTGAAAATTGTTCTCACTACAGCAAAACCGCTGAAGAAACATGCTTCACAGCCTGATGAACTCTCTTTATGGCTGTGAATATACCTTATTCACTCAATAATTTTCCAGGAGAAAACAGCGAATCATGACACTGCGAGGTCGAGGCCTAACACTGCTCCATACAGACTGCTTTTCCTCATTTACAAATCTAACAATTAATATGCTTACCTTGGCATAACATGTGTTGAAAGAAATCCAGGTGGTCTGTATGAAAAGAAAAGTCTATACTGTAATATTTATTCTTCTGAACAGTCTAAAATATATACTTTTCATTCTGAACCTGATGACAGATTCTTTTTATTAAAGGATAAAAATAATGAAATGGTACTGCATATCCTCTCTCTAGGCTAAAAGTGAAATGATTTTGAAGTTTACAGAGTTGAAAATATGCCCGATCATTCATTAGGTACATGTGGTCTTCGATCCTCTTTCGTCTCTCTCTCCACAATCACTCCTGCTTCTCCTTCCTTTTTATTCTCACTTTATATTTGTGTCTGATTTTGCCCTAAGTTTTCTAGTAACACTGTCCTCAAAATTTCTGTTTTCGTATTTAATCTATTCACATATACCATGCAGTATTTTCCACTCTTCCTTTGTTACTATTTCCGGCATTTCAAAAAAAAAAAAAAATCATTGAGTACATTACATTCAAGTTACCAGACTAACTACTCTAGGAGATATAAACCTGTCAACGTTGAGCAGATTCCCACTCAAGTGACCCTAGAGGACAGAGTAGAACTGCCCCATAGGGTTTCCAAGAAGCTGCTAGTAGATTTGAACTACTGCCCTTTTGGTTAGCAGTAGCGCTCTTAACCACTGTGCCACGAGGGTTCCAGGAGATATAAATAAAGGAATATAAAAGAAAAACTCTGCATTAAAAGCTCCATCTAGTATGAGGAAACTAATGTTTGCTTAGTGTTGCTCTTTATGAGACACTAAATGGACACTTGTCAGTATAACAAAATATGAGACAGCATTACTTAAGCTAGTTGATGTTGAGTCAACTCCAGCTCATGGCAACCCCATGCATAAAAAAATAAGTACTATTAAAGTAGCATTACAACTCAAGTTAGCTTGAGTGCAAAAATGAATTTGTTGGTTTGAGTAACTAAAAAATCCAGGATACTTTGGTTTCAGGCGTTGATCCAGAGGCTCAAGTGATATCTTTTGGGTTCCTTTTCTTCATCTCTTAAACAAGTTATATTCTAATGGTGGGCATGATGGTAAGCAATGGTTTTTATCCTGTCATGGAAACTGCCCTAGGGAAAGGATTTTCTTTAAAGCTTTAGCAGAAAACTCCCCAGTGGGACTTTCACTTGGATATTTTGTTGTTATTGAGAACTGAAAAAAAAAAAAAAAAACACATTGCTGTCCAGTCGATTCCGACTCATAGGACAGAGCAGAATTGCTCCATAGAGTTTCTAAGGAGAGCCTAGCGGATTCGAACTGCCGACGTTTTGGTTAGCAGCTGTAGCTCTTAACCACTACGCCACCAGTGTTTCTGTTGTTGAGGATATACACAACAAAATATACACCAATCCAACAGTTTCTGCATGTACAATTAAGTGACATTGATTACATTCTTCAAGTTGTGCAATCATCCTCATCATCCTTTTCTCACTTGTTCCTCCCCCATTAACATAAGCTCACTGCCCCCTAAGTTTCCTGTCTAATTTTTCGAGTTGCTATTGTCACTTTATCCCATATACATAGTTCTTTTTTAAAAAAAAAAAATGTTTTATTGAGTTTTTGTTGCAATTTTATACAGCAAGTTAGGTTCCCATTTAATAATTTCCACACAAATTTTTCAGTGACATTGATTACATTTATCACAACATGTCAACATTCTCCGTAATTGTGAGCTGTTTGTTATTTTTCCAGTACTCAAATTTCCCTTACCTCTTATCTTTTCATCTTTGCTTTTGAGTAATTGTTAACAAATTGATCTCATATTGATGGTATTTAAGTAGGGTGCCAATATTAGTATTTTTTGCATGTGCCACCATGCTATTTCAATAAAATGTGATCTCAGGGGATAGGCTCAGTTCTAGGTTTAAAGAATGTCTCAGGGAGATAATCTCAGAAAGTCCTCAGTTTTCTACTGTTCCAGTTTGTCTGGTTTTTTTTTTTTTTAAAAAAAATAAGAATTTGAGGTCTGCTTTAAATTTTTCTCCCATTCTATCTGGGACCAACTATTATGATCCTGGTCAGAACAGTCAGAGGTGATAGCTGGGCACCATCTAGTTGTTCCGGTCTCAGGAGTAGATGATGTAGTAGCTTGTGTAGACTGTTTCTTCTCTGAGCTTTTGGTTACTTTCTTACTGTTTTGCTCTTGGTGAGTAGTAACTTGTAGTTGTGTCTTAGATTGCTGCTTGCTCACAAGCTTTTAAGATCCCAGATACCACTTCACTGAGATGCAGGTCAGGATTTTTGTGAACTATGTTCTGCCAGTCAACTAAGTTGTCCCCATGAGACTATGGTCTTAAGATTTCAAACCCAAAAAACCAATCTTGGAAGGTGTTTGGTTATGTCTGAGGAGTATCTGTGCTTGTGTTATTAATGAACATATGGGCTTGCACCCACATATTTGGATTTACATCTGCCTATAATTTTTTATAATGGTTAAGACCTATAGCTGCTAAACAAAATGCTGGGAGTTTGAACCCACCAGGTGCTCCTTGGAAACCCTATGGGGCAGCTCTACTCTGTTTTTTAGGGTCGTTTTGAGTCAGAATTGACTCGAAGGCAGTGTTGTTTTTATTTTTGGTTAATAGATACTTCCATCTGTTCTTAACTATGTATATACCTGTACATATTCATATACCAATTTGCCTATACCCAGCTATATGTGCTCAAACACTACTTTTTACTTTGTGCTGTGCTCACCACATCCATATTTGGTGCCAAGGTTCCCAGCACCAAAAATAACAAGTCCTTATAATCTAATGCATACTTTCCCCTTCCTGCTCCTTTACTTGGTAGCCACCAATGAACATTGGTCTCTCTATATTTACCTATTCTTGTCTTTTTTATAAAAGAGGAATCATACAGTATTTGTTCTTGTATGTTTGACTTATTTCACTTAGCATTATGACCTCCAGGTTCATCCATGTTATAATATTTTATAGACTCATCATTATTCTTTATGGTTACATGGTATTCCATTGTATATATGTACTGCAATTTGCTTATCGATTCATCCATTGATGGATTCTTTGGTTGTTTTCATTTATTTGCTATTGTAAATGAAGCAGCAATGAACATAGGCTTGCATGTCTATTTGAGTCGTTATTCTCATGTCTCTAGTTGGAACCCTGATGGTGTAGTGGTCAAGAGCTCAGCTGCTAACCAAAGAGTAGGCAGTTTGAATCTACCAGCTCTTTGGAAGCCGTATGGTGTAGTTTTACTCTGTCTTATGGGGTTGCTATGACTCAGAAAAGAATTGATGACAATGGGTTAGAGTATATACCTAGGAGTAGAATTGCTGCATCATAGAGTAGTTCTATTTCTAGTTTTTTGAGATACTGCCATACTGTTTTCCATAGTGTTTTTACTATTTTACAGTTCCACTAGCAATGGATAAAGGCTCCAGTCTCTTACATTCTCGACAACATTGTTGTCTATTTTTTTAATCAATATCTCACTGAAGTTTTGATTTTCACCTCTCTAACAACGATTGTGAGGATGGCGTGTGACCAGGCAGTGTTCCGTTCTGTTGTACATAGGGTCGCTATGTGTTGGAACCAACTCAACAGCACCTAGCAACAGCAATGGCTAATGACTGTGGACATCTTTTCATGTTTGTTGGCTGCTTGGTTGTCCTCTTTGGTGAAAAGTCTATTCATGTCCATTGCCCATTTTGTGATTGAGTTGACTTTTTGTTGTTTAGTTGTTGCAGTTTTGTATAGATTTTAGAGATTAGGCTCTTATTGAATAAGTCTTTTTCAAAGATTTTTTTTCTAAGTCTATAGGTTATCTACTCATTTAGTAAAATCTTTTAATGAGTATAAGTTTTTAATTTTTATGAGATCCTGTTTATTCTGTCTTCTATTCATGCACCTGTTGTAATATTTGTTATTCTATTTTTACAAAAGATTAGGTCCATAGTTTTCTCCTTATATTTTCTTCCAGGAATTTTGTGGTTTTAGGTTTAACATTTAGGTCCTTGATCCATTTTGAGTTACTTTTTGTGCATGGTGTGAGATATGGTTTCTGTTTCATTTTTCTGCAGATAAATATCCAACTTTCCCAGTACCATTTATTAAAGAGCCTATAGGGTCGCTATGAGTTGGAATCAACTCCATGGCACTGGGTTTGGTTTGGTTTGTTTCTGCCCCACTGAATGAACTTTTACCCCTTCTTGAAAATCAGTTGTCCATAGATGGTGGGGTTTGATACTGAGTTCTGAATTCTGTTCCAACACTGTCAGTGTCTATTGTTGAGCCAATACCAGACTGTTTTGATTACAGAAACCCTGGTGGCATAGCTGTTAAATGCTATGGCTGCTAACCAAAAGGTCGGCAGTTCAAATCCACCAGGGGCTCCTTGGAAACTCTATGTGGTGGTTCTACTCTGTCCTATAGGGTCACTATGAGTCAGAATTGACACAACGGCAATGGGTTTGGTTTAGTTGGATAGTATGTTTTGATACCGGGGAGTATGAGGACTCCTGCTTTGTCCTTTTTCTTCAGTTTTGCTTTGGTTATTCAGGATTTTTTTTTTCCTTTGCATTTGAAGTTGGTCATTAGTTTTTCCCTTTAAGTAAAGAATGTTGTTAGGATTTGTACTGGGATTGCATTGTTATCTGTAGATTGCTTTAGGTAGAATTGCCATTTTCACCATAGTAGGTGTTACAATCCATGAGCACAGGTTGTCCTTCTATTTTTGTAGGTCTCTTTTAGTCTCTTGTAGCAGCATTTTATAATTTTCATTGTATAAGTCTTATGTCCCTGGTTAGGTTAATTCCCAGACATTTTATTAATTTTGGAGCTTATGTAATTGGTACTGTTTTCTTGATTTCTTTTTCAGAGTATTCTTTGTTAGTGTGGAAGAACCCAACTGACTATTGTGTGGTGATCTTGTAACCTGAAAATAAAAAAAAAAGAAGTGTTGCTAAATTCCTCTATTCGCCCCTGCAGTTTTCTTGCGGAATCTTTAGGGTCTTATATGTATAGAATCATGCCGTCTACAAGGAGAGATAGTTCTACTTCTTCCTTTTTGATTTGGATAACTTTTATTTCTCTTTCTTATATTATTGTTCCAGTTAGGACTTCCAGTAAAATAAATAAGAATGTGATAATGGGCATCCTTGTCTCATTCCCATTCTCAAAGGGTGCTGGCAAGTCGATTTGACTCATAGCAACCATATGTATAACAGAATGAAACACAGTCTGGTCCTGTATCATCCTCACGAACATTGTTATGCTTGAGCCCACAGTTGTAACCACTGTGTCAATCCATCTCATTGAGGGACTTCCTCTTTTCCAATGACCCTCTACTTTACCAAGTATGATGTCCTCCTCCGGGGACTGACCCTTCCTGATAACATGTCCAAAGTATGTGAGATAAAATTTCACCATTCTTGCTTCTAAGGAGCATTCTGGCTGTACTTCTTCCAAGACAGATTTTTTGTTGTTGTTCTTCTGGCAGTTCATGGTATATTCAATATTCTTTGCCAACATCATAATTCAAATGCATCAATTCTTCAGTCTTCCTTATTCATTATCAAGTTCTCACATGCAAATGAGGTGATTATAAACAGCATGGCTTGGGTCAGGCACACCTTATTACTTAAAGTGGCATCTTTACTTTTTAACAATGTTAAAGGGGTCTTTTGAAGCAGATTTGCCTAATGCAGTGTGTCATTTGATTTTTTGACTGCTGCTTTCATTGGTGTTATTTGTGGATTCAAGTAGAAAGGAATCCTTGATAGTTTCAATTTTTTCTCCATTCGTCACGATGTTGCTTATTGGTCCAGTTGTGAGGATTTTTGTTTCCTTTATGTTGAGGCATAATCCATATTGACAGCTGTAGTCTATGACAATCAACAGTAAGTACTTCAAGTCCTCTTCACATTCAGCAAACAAGGTTGTGTCATCTGCATATTACAGGTTATGAATGAGTCTTCCTTCAATCTTGATGTCAGGTTCTTCATTGTATAGTCCATTTTCTTGGATTATTTGTTCAGCATACAGATTTAATAAGTATGGTGAAAGAATACAACCCTGATGCACACCTGTCCTGATTTTAAACTCCTCAGTATCTGCTTGTTCTTTGCAAATGGCTAACTTTTCATCTATGAGCAAGAAGTGTTCTGGCGTTCACATTCTTCACAATGTTATCCATTTTATAACCTGTTTTACTGCCACAGTAGTCAAAGCAGCCTGGTACTGGTACAATAACAGATACATACCCCAATGGAACAGAATTGAGAACCCAGAAGTAAATCCATCCACCTATGAGCAGCTCATATTTGACAAAGGCCCAAAGTCAGTTAAACGGGGAAAAGACATTCTCTAACAAATTGTGCTGGCATAAATGGATATCCATAAAAAAAAAAAAAATGAAACAGGACCCTGTCTTAGTCATCTAGTGCTGCTATGACAGAAATACCACAAGTGGATGTCTTTAACAAAGAGAAATTTATTGTCCTACAGTCAAGTAGGTTAAAGCCCAAATGCTAAGTGTCTGATCCAGGAGATGGCTTTCTCTCTGTTGGCTCTGGAGGTAGATTCCTTGTCTTCAACCTTCCCCTGGTCAAGGAGCTTCTCAGGTGCAGGGACCCAAGGTCCAAATGACACACTCTGCTCCTGGTGCTGCTTTCTTGGTGGTATGAGATTCCCTCTGTCTCTCTGCTTGCTTCTTTCTTTTATATCTCAAGAGATTGCCTCAAGATACAATCCACTCTTGTAGATTAAGTCCTGCCTCACTAACACAACTGCTGCCCATCCTCCCTCATTACCATCATAGAGGCAGGATTTAAAACATATCGGAATATCACACAGTACACAGTACCGGGAATCATGGCCCAGACAAATCGATGCACACATTTTCTGGGGCACATAATTCAATCCATGACAGACCCATACCTCATACCATATACAAAAACTAACTTGAAATGGATCAAAGGCCTAAATATAAAATCTAAAATGATAAAGACTGTGGAAGAATAGGACATTAGCAGCCCTAATACATGACATAAATACTATACAAACCATAACTGACAATACACAAACATCAGAAAAGAAACTAGATAACTGGGAGTTCCCAAAAATCAAAAACTTGTGCTCATCAAAAGACTTCACCAAAAGAGTAAAAAGACAACCTATAGACCGGCAAAAAAAAATTGGCTATGACATATCCGATAAGGGTATCATCTCTAAAACCTACAAGATACTGCAATACCTCAGCAACAAAAAACAAAACAAACAAACAAAAAACAGGTCGCCTAATTAAAACATGGGCAAAGGATATGAACGGGCACTTCATCAAAGAAGACATTCAGGTGGCTAACAGATATATGAGGAAATGCTCATGATCATTAGTCATTAGAGAAACGCAAATAAAAATACAATGAAATGCTATCTCTCCCCAACAAGGCTGACACTAATGCAAAAAACACAAAATAATAAATGTTGGAGAGGTTGTGGAGAGACTGGAACACTTAGGCACTATTGTTAGGAAAGTAAAATGGTACAACCATTTTGGAAAATGATTTGGCGCTTCCTTAAAATACTAGAAATAGAAGTACCATACGATCCAGCAATCTCACTCCTTGGAATGTACTGTAGAGAAATAAAAGCTGTCACACAGATAGATATATGCACATCCATGTTCATTGCAGCACTATTCATAATAACAAAAAGATGGAAACAACTAGGTGCCCATAACAGATGGATTGATAAACAAATTATGGTACATACACACGATGAAATACTATATAGCAATAAAAAAAAATGATGAAACATCTCACAATATAGATGAATTTGGAGAGCATTATTGAAAGCCTGGTGGCATAGTGGTTAAGTGCTATGGCTGCTAATCAAGGTCAGCAGTTTAAATCCACCAGGGGCTCCTTGGAAACTCTATGAGGCAGTTGTACTCTGTCCTATAGGGTCACTATGAGTTGGCATCAACTTGACAGCGATGAGTTGTTTTTTTTTATTTTTAACCCAGAACTAAGATCATTCCTGAAGTCCACTCTTTACACAAAGATTAGACTGGACTATAAAACAAAAAATAATATTAGTGAGAAGTTTGCTTCTTAGTTCAATCAGACACATGAGACTAAATGGGCAACTCCTGTCTGGAGGCAGGATGAGAAGGCAGGAAGTAACAGGAACTGGTTAAATGGACACAAGAATCCTGGGTTGAAAAGGGGGAGTGTTCTGTCATATTGTATGCATAGTAACTAGAGTCACATAACAAAATGTGTGTACATTTTTGTATGAGAAATTAACTTGAACTGTAAACTTTCAACTAAAGCACAATTTTAAAAAATTGCATAACAAAGCTAAGATCATATTCTTGTCTGTTATCATAGTAGGCACAAGGAGAGAAGAGGCAGATGGCCTCTCCAGCAGCTGAAATTTGAATGTATTTTTTCTTATATACATGTGCTTTCCTAGAATTGTAAACCACCTAACATTCTTATCTCAGTTACATGACTAATTCCCTCACTGCTTTGTTTACATAGAAATTCAGCCACGTATGTATTATGTTATGCTTTCAATGAAAGATTCATGGAAAATAGTGAAGAACTGTACCTGCGCCTAGCAAAGACTATGGAGGGAGAAAGAATCATTAAGTGAACTGAGTATTTGGGAATGATCAATTGCTATAAATTAGATCTCATGTTAATATATTTATTTTCTTAAAAGTCTAACCCGTATGGTGCCAGACCACAAAAGCCTGGGTTTGAAAAATGGGATTATATTATATTAATAGTAGCCAGCACTCTTTTTTCTGGTTTCAATCCCATCCACTCTCCCTACCCTAACACGTGTCACTGCATATTTAATTATTAGCATCAGAAGGAAGTAATGTTCACACTTTTGGGTACTCATAGTTAATGCTAGGATCATCTTTTTTTCTCTTTTCCTGCTCTGGACTACATTATTGGTGCTTTTGTTTGCTTCCATAGCTTGTAAAAATTTACAACAACACCTCCACTGGCGCAGCATCTAATCCCCATCCTGAGTCACAAGACATGAGAGAGATTGTCTCACCCATATTCCAGATGGCACAGCACTCCTGTCATAAATTCTGGCTCTTTCATGAGCTGAAAAAAAATATTGCCACTCCTTTCACTACCACTATACAGGGTATCTTCCAAGTTTCCTGTCACCTGGACAGTGCTGGTGTTACCACGTTCTTTGGATTACTTTAAAAATCATGGTGTACTTGGTTGAAGAGAATTTATTTCCTCAGATTTGGTATATAAGAAAAATTAATATATAAGTATATAAACAGATATCCAAGAAGAAGAAGAACAACAGCAACAAAACAAAACAAAAAGAAACGGTTGCCTTAGAATTGATTCTGACTCATGGAGACTCCATGTGTGCCAGAGTAGAACTGTACTCCTTAGGGTTTTCACTGGCTGTGATCTTTTGAAAGTCGATTGCCAGGGTTTTCCTCCAGGAGTTTCTGGGTGACGTCAACTGACAATCTGTCAGCTGGTAGGCTAGTGGTTAACCATTTGCTCCATCCTAGAGACTTCATTTTTATTATAATCTCTCTTATACTGGCTCTGAAGTTCTCAACGATATTTCTGTGATGATTTGCTCATAGGGATGGATAATCTTTTAACTGGCTGCTGGAGAGGTTCCTAGCTCTCTTCTCTCTTGCTGCCAGTGAAGACATCAAATGCCCTACAGTCTGAAAACATGGACAGAAGGTCATCAGGGAAACTAAGGGTATGGATTCTTCAAAGAGAACACTTTTCTCAGAAAAACCCAAACTGAAGGATGGGTTTTTATCACAAAAATTAGCATGAAATTAGAGAGCTAGAAGGAACCATCAACTACTATTTATGAAGACAGCTTGGTAGGCCAGCGCTGTTCCTCTCCTATTGCCCCGATCAATTTAGAAAGTAACCAATCCTGACTGGGATAATGAACGGTGGAAAAGCCTTCCATCATAGTTCTTACTTTAGGCTCATCCAGTGAACAAATACCAAAGGGTTATTATTTTACCATAGTTATTTATTCTCATTTTTTTTTTTTTAATTTAATCTACAAACTTAATCTCAACGGACAATTATTTAGCTATTTCTTGGGTAACTTTATGCTGGGGGATTTTTATTTTTTCAAGGAGATGACAAAACCTCTCAGAAATAGGAAAAGATATTTTTTCATGAGTGGACGATATCAGAGGCATAGGGATCACACTCATGTAATATCTGTCATTATCTCTATCGGTTCAAGAAGATGGTGATACTCTCTTAAGCATTGAAAGCCACATCTATAACCAGCATAATTTTGGGTATATGCTGTTATAAGGAGACAACGAATCAATTTTCACTCATAGTGGCCCCATGTAACATTTTCTAGGCTGTATTTTTTTTTTTTTTTTAATTTTTACAGGAGCAGACCTCTAGGTCTTTCTCCTAAGGAGCCACTGGATGGGTTCTCACTACTAACTTTTCAGTTAGCAGCCAAGAACTTCGGCATTGTTCCACCAGGTCTCCATTTATAGTAAATAATAGATGTTTAATAAAATTATTTGTTTTAAATTAAAACGAAGAAATAACTTAGTTGTAATTATCATTTCCTACACTTCTGCCCTGGTGGCATAGTGGTTAAGTGCTACGGCTGCTAACCAAAAGGTTGGTAGTTCTAATCTGCCAGGCACTCTTTGGAAACTCTATGAGGCAGTTTTACTCTGTCTTGTAGGGTCGCTATGAGTCGGAATCGACTTGACAGCACTGGGGTTTACACTTCTGCCTGTGTAGTAGAGATGTAGAATATATCATTTTATGTGTATTTATGTTTTATCCATTGTTAATCATTATTTCACCTGTGCCTGAAATATTATAATATTATATTACTAGGTAATTACCTACTGCATTATTTTTCATTGGTACATAATGCATTACCAGAAATACACCAGCTAAAATCCACATATATTTATTATCCCATAGTTTCTGTGAGTCAGAAGTTCAGGCCTGACTTAACTGGGTCCTATGCTTAGGATCTCAGAAGGCTGTGATGTAGTCGTCAACAGGAATGATTACTTCTGGAGTTTTGAATTCTTTTCTAAACTCATATAGTTTTTGGCTGAATTTAGTTACTTGTGATTGTAGGACTGACGTCCCTGTTTTCTTCCTGGCTGCTGTCAGCTGGGGGCTACTCTCAGACAGGGGTTACTCTGAGTTCCTGGAAGCCATCTAATGTATCATGCTATATGGCTCTATCACAGGCCCTTTCACAATCTCTCTTACAACATGGCAGCTCACTTCCATAAGTCCAGCAAAAGAATTTCTTTCTTTAGTCTATGGTATAGTCTGTGGTATAAAACAACATCATCACAAGAGGGGCTATCCCATCACCTTTGCCATAAAACACAATCAAATCAAGGAATTGACATTCTATCACTTTTGCCATATTCTATTGGCTAAAAAAAGGAAATTATGGGTTTTCTTCTCACTAGCCCAAGCCAGATTTAGCCCATCCTGAATGCACAGAAGTGCCAGCTGTGACAGTTTATTGACCTCAACAGAGGACACAGCAATAGGTGGAATGAATCAGAATGAAAATCATCATCCATACCTTATTCCAATGTGAAAGGTCTGACAAGAACCACTTCATCTCCTGTTTCCTGGAAGCCACAATTCCTGCAATGTCTTCCCTACGTTTCCCTTCTAGGATTTCCCCTTCCCAGTACACTTGTATGGCTGCCATCTTGCTGCCCAAATCACATAAAAGCCCTGCTTCTCAATAGCTTGGGGAGTCAGACCTGAGGAACTTCCACCTGGTTTCTTGCTCTAAGAATTGTAATAAAGTTCCGTTCTCTTTCTCAAAGGCCGGTGACCAGTTTATTGGCAGGTCTGAGTGTGCCGTACAGAACCTACCTTCTAGCGTTCAGCAACAAGAGTTCGAAGAATGCTGATTTAAATAGAAATCTATTAAAAATTATTATGTGATATTATCAGGACTTCAGTATAAAGCAAGAAATGTGAAAAGCTTTTTGAGCATTCAAAAGCCACTGCATTTAATTTCTGACTTGAGATTGTGTTCTGAAGACTTGAAAAATTAGAAAACCTATATCCAGAGACTCTGTTCTTTTTTTTTTTTAATTTTCTTTGTTGTTCAAATAGGGTAAATCTTAAAAAGTCTATTTAGTTCAATTCACTGATTCTATGCTGTTTCATCTTTACTATTGAGTCCTTTAAGTGAGTTTTTAAATTTTTTAACTGTATTTTTCAATTTCATAATTTCCATTTTGTTCTTTTTTAAACTTCTATTCCTTTACTTAGATTTCCTCTCTTTTTTTAAAAATTTGTTCCCAGAGAATTTGTAATTGTTTTGTAATGCCTCTGTCTTAGTTATCTATTGCTGCTATAACAGAAATACTGCAAGTAGGTGGCTTTAACAAACATTTATTTTATCACAGTTTAAAAGACTAGAAGTTTGAATTCAGGGTGCCAGTTAGAGAAGGGTCTCTCTCTATCCATTCTGGGAGAAGGTTCCTGTGTCTTTTCAGCTTCTATTCCTAGGTTCGTTGTCAATCATGTGGCCTAAATCTTCCCCTCTGTTTGTGCTTGCTTAATCTGGTCTTTTACGTCTCAAAAGAGATTAATTTAAGCCACACTCTATACAAATACTGTGTCATTAACATAACAAAGGAAACCTATTCCCAAATGGCATTATAATCATAAAAAAAAAAAAAAAAAACTGCTGTCAGTCCATTCCAACTCATAGTGACCCAATAGGACAGAGTAGAATTGTCCCATAGTGTTTCCAAGGAGCATCTGGTGGATTCAAACTGCAGACGTTTTGGTTAGCAGCCACAGCTCTTAACCACTATGCCACCAGGTTTCCAACCATAGGAATAGGGGTTAAGATTTACAGCACATATTTTGGGGGGAAACAATTTAATCCAAAACAGTCTCCTTTAAAACCCTTGTCAGATAATTCCAACATCTCTTTTATATTGATATTCATGTCTATTGATTGTCTTTTCTCATTCAAACTCTTATTTTAATTGTATTCTGAATATTTTGGATATTACAGTGAGAACTGTGAGAGCCAGAACTCCACGAACTCCCTTGTTTTTCTGGGCCTCATAAATTTTCCACCTTTGACAGTGTCCAGTCTTATCACTTTTCTGTCTTTATGTTTATAGCAAATCTCTTGTGTAAGCTTCTTTTCTTCCTCTGCTTGTCCTTAAAATATTGCATTTTCCTTCCTGTTTTTTTTTTTTTTAGTTGAAAATATTTTAATTTTCCTTCTCTGACAGGTTTTCACCTTATGTAGGTTACAGCTTTTGCAGGTTTTACTGTATATATGAGGCTTTGGACCCTGTTTATTTATTTATTCTAACAGACAGATTCCCTGTTGAGATGTAGTGTGCCACGGCCAGGTGGATATGTATGTTTGGCTTCCTCCACTGACACCATCTCAGCAAAAGCGGTCCTCTGACTCACACTACCTTGTTACAGATAAGTGAGGTGGAAGTTCACCTATCACCTTGGCACCTCTGACATTTCTTAGTAAATTCAGGGAACCAACACACTCTGCTCTATGTCCTCTTTTATGGACTGAATTTGTTCCCCCAAAATATGTGTTCTAAATCCTAACCTCTAAATATATGGATGTAATCCCATCTGGGAATAGAGTTTTCTTTTTTATGTTATTGAGGCTATATCAGTGTAGGATATGTCTTAAACTAATTACTTTAGAGATATAAAAGGAGCAGTTTGGGCACAGAAGCAATCAAGCACAAATGGGGAAAGATTGAAGGCATGGAAAAATCACAAAGGAACTGAAGAGCAGGAGGTAAAAAGACACAAGGACTTTTCTTCAGAACCCACAGAGAAAGACTTCTGGAGATGGCAGCTTAGTACCAACTTTTAGCCTCCTAAACTGTGACAGAATAAATTTCTGTTTGTTAAATCACCCTCTTGTGGCATTTCTGTTGCAGTAGCACTAAGAAACTAAGACAGCCTCTGAGTGGGGTGGTAAGTTCAGCTCCCACTAGGATTCCCAGACACTAGGAGGGGTGGAGTGCAGGGTTGACTCACACAGCTTTTTGCTGCAGGATGGCAGAGGCTCAGCTTCTGCTTCTCTTGCTTATTCTGCGGGGGCAATGACACCATCATGACAGAGAAATACGAGGATGATCTGTTTACAAAGGGAAGGGAAGGGATGGAAGATCAGGAATACCAATGCCTACTTCTATGGAGGTGGGAGTAGAGCGTTTGGTGTGGAAGATCAGATCCCCACTCACCTTATTGAAACTGTGGGGGTGGACTATAATGGTTTTTCTATTCATACTTGGCAAGAGTCGGGTAAATATGGCCAAAAAGGTTTTTTGTTAGGCTAATCTTTCTCCTATTGTTTGGCTGGTGGAAACAGGCTTTTTGTGAAGGTTTTTGTCCGTGCCTGCCAATAATTCTGGAATGGAGTCTTCTGGAGTGCCTTCTTCTGGATATATGGAGATCAGTAAAGAAACCCAGAGAATTTACCACCATATTGTTGCTCAATTACTGAGGACCTTAGGCAGTTGATTTCTTTTTTCCTCCTTTCAGGGTCTTCTTATGCTTGTTTGTTGTGTTGTATTTAGGACATTTTTGTTGTAAAAGGAGGACCTGAGATAAATGCAGCTACTCCATCTTCAGGGCCATGTTTTTATCTTATTATAACACGTATTTCTCTTTCTGCCATCATCGCACTCTGTCCACTTCCTATTGATGGATATACAGCCCCCTCCCTACACATCACCCTTCTCCCGGATCTTCTCAAATCTTTCTGTAAACCTCAAGACAGTACTTCTTATGAAAGTATTCTCAGCCACCATGGGTCATCTACCGTTTTCCTATTTTCCTGCCCCTTTCCCATCTTTTCATTAGCAATATCACCAATGAAGCGTGGTGAAAGCATAACCTCCTGTTGGTGGTATTTTTGATGAAAGATTCTCAGAATCACAGTATGGTAGTTCTACATTGGTCCTAAGATATTCTGCTAATGTTGGGAAAAGGTTCACCCTCCCTACCTTTAACTGTGCAGAAGACACCAGAGTTAGTTGCAATGATTTTAAGAGGGTCACTTGCACTTCTAATAGTTCTCAATGTTTTGTTTACCACCCTTCATTTTCTGCTTACAGTTTCTCTCACCAGGATTCTGAAATGAGGGGTTGGAAAAGAGTGGAGAAGAGTCTGCTGATGAAAGGAGCAGCCACCAAATTAGACAAAGGATTGGTCAGTCGCCAAAGCTTCCTTCCTCCTAAACATATGCATTCCTTCCTTTCAAACCATTTTCCTTTGTCCTACAGGTCACCCACGCCACACCCTCTCTCCTTATTCAATGATTTCGTAGTATAGTATCTTTGCAGTTGAAGCTTCTGGCACAGACTTCACATAGGACTAAATGATAAATGAATGAATGAACGAACTATTCTTAGTCAACTTTCTACCCTATGCTCAGGACAATGAATCCTGAGTTCATAAATTAATCATAAAGAAAGAAGAAATATAAGGCAGAATATAGCAAATAGATTATGGTGAATTTATTTTTCCTTAACTTTCCATAACTTTCCCCTAACTTTTTCTTAGACTAAGAACATGTGCACTTTTATTGAAAGTAATGTATCTTCTTAAAGTCTGAGTTGTCCGAGTCCAATTACAGAGCTCTTTATATATTTCTACTTACTACTGCCTTGCATGAAGTTGCTGTAACCTATGCCTATCCTATGCTTATAACATTCTTTCTCATTGTTCATTTCTGGGGAGTCAAAAAGTAAAGCATGAGCTATTATGATCTGTACAGTAGAAGGTTAACAACTGAGTTCCTGAATTCCATCAGTTATACTCATCAAAGGGACAGTAAATGAACACCAAAATCGTTTTTGTCCCGAGTCTGTAGATGACCTCATTTCCCCACCACCAACCTCATTCATCAGTGTATACATGCACTAAGGCTTTGCCTTAATAACAGCACAGATTCCAGAGAAAGCTCAACAGCTTTCTGTGGTTTGAAGGAAAATAGCTATTTTCTCCCCTTGCTAAGCCTGTCTTGGCCCCAGGAATATGATTGGAGTGAAGTCTACATATCAGAATCAAATGTTGAAGCCAAGCTGAAGAGAAAGGTAAATTTGAGGTTTAGTGCTGCAGCTTTAACAGGTTTGGTGTTGAACCTATGGCAAACTGCAACTTCTAAGCCATAGGTTAACTGAGCTGGGGTGTGAGTGTAAGATTTGCTTAAGGAGTTTAAACAGAATGGCCCAGAAAAGTAAGGGATGTCAGTGGATCGTTATGATAGCAGAGAGGGCATCATGTAGAAGAAGGCACATATCAAAAGATACTCCATCTATGATCATGCTATATATTCACCTCTTATGTGTCCATTTATTTAAAAAAGGCTACCAGTTGATACAATATATATGTAAAGATATTTTAAGGATACCATTGTCTGACTGGCAGCATGGTCCAGAATGCATCCATTCTGCTTTGCTTAGCATGAGATCTGAATACAAAATCTCAGAGCACACAATAAGAGGTGCTAACTTTGGGGGATTCCCACTGTGTTCAGAGTCCAGTGAATTATTTTTTCTTGCTTGAATACCCATTGCTCACTCTCAATTAGTTTTAACAGATCAAGAGAATAAGGCTCAGAGAATATAAAAATCCAGGTAGCTTTCATAGAAAATTCCATTTGTCAAACACTGGGAAATAAAGGAGTCCAAAGAATCCTCTTTAACAGAAGATGGTTGGGCTTATATGATCCAAATAGTGATGATCCCATAGTGCCCAAAGCTTTATCATATCCCCCGTGGTCTTACTTGTCAAGCCAAAGAAACAACAACGATCAAAAACAACCACAGACATATCTAATCCTTAGGATTCTCAGGAAAAATGGACACAGCTGCCAGATACTTTCTAACATATGCTATTCTAGCCCACCACTAGTACAATAGGTCTATTTCACTGCATAGACTCATTAATGGAGTTAGATATATGGTGCAGAGAGGATGAGAGAAAGAAACACAATCTAAATACCTGTACGCACACATAGTATCTACTAAATTAGTGTTGAGATTTTTGGCAGGCTCTTCTTAAAATACTCCCCTTTTCCCAGCTTGAGTACTAAAGCATTTGAATCATAAATCATAAGCTTCACATATGGAAACCAAATAGCTCTTCCATTACTGACTGAGGCTAGGCTGCAATACAACTTTCCAGGGACAGAATGACAATATGAGCAGGGAGGAGCTAAAAGTAACATTTTTCTTTCCAGAAATATGAAAACAAACAAACGTCAGAAATAAGGATTTCCCCCCAATGCCATGTGTTGTGTTTTAGGTGCACCCCTAAGAATTAAATTTTAATTCATCAATTCTTCTATCCAGTCTTTACAATGACTATTGAATTTCGTATACCCATGACTGTGTTTTTCATTTGAAGGATTTCTAATTGATTGTTTTTCATATCTACCTATACTGATACTATTTCTGCTTCTATTTATCTTACAATTTCATGTTCTCTTTTGTATATATTATTCTTTCTTCTGCCTCCTTCTTCTATACTATTCTGACACCATTTTTAGAATGTTCTGTTTTATTTTCCTTTTCATTCGTAGCGAAGTAATCCACTTAACATTTGGCTGGCGCCTTCTAAGCTTTGTTTTTCCCCATGGGGTTCGGAATTTCGATATGCAGGCTCATCTCAAGAAGGAGCTTTTGTTTTGCTTCGTTCTACACTCTTTGTGTTTAGTCCTCTAATTATTGTGTTTGCCTTCCTTGATCCCACATGAACCCTAGTATACAACCAACTCTCTATTTTGGTGGCTCAAGAGCCTGTTCCATTGTGTCATTGAGGATTTTGTAATCGCAGTCCCCAAGCCACTGGAAAGCTCAGTCCAGAGACTGAGCCCGTTTACCTCTGCCTTCCAAAGTATGAAGTTTTGTATGCGCTTTGGCTAGAGAAAAGGATCATTTTTAACTATGTCCAGCTTCCTTGAAGGGCAGGGAAATCTCACTGTAATCGCTAGTTTATGCAATGACGTTGCCTCTGGCCCCTCCACAGGAGGCAGGTTTAGTTCTAGTTCTCTAGAGGATACAATCTCCTGGCCATCTCCCCCTTCTACCAGACCAGAGCTCACCAATTGGCAGTTTCATCTTCACTCACTGCTTCTGGTTTCATCTTCCCAGTCAGGAAGCTTGGAGGCTGTATGTAGATCTGTAGCCCGGGTCTGGGTTAAATTTTCCTTCCATCCCCCACCCCCCCGCCTTTTTTTGAGTAAATTCTGGAAGAGAAGCAGGAAAAATGGCAGAAATCCTTTTACATATCCACCAGTTGCTGTTGAGTCGATTCTGACACACAGCTACCCTGTAGGACAGAGCAGAACTGCCTCATATGGTGGTTTTCAAGGAGTGGCTGGTGGATTGGAACTGCCAACCTTGTGGTCAGCAGCAATAGCTCTTAATCACTGTGCCATCAGGGCTCCTTTACATTTATATTAATACTTTGTTAGTGGAGAGGCTATACTCTTCTTTGCTCGCTCATTTAGTTTCTACCTGCTTATAGTATAAGCCCCCAATGACATTCTGTATGTGGATGGTGTAGGTGCCTTTCCTAGTCAGTGCCCATCTTGGCCAGCTCCTTTGCTGAGGATGCCCTGATGAGAGTGGCTCCCATTAGCTCGTACTGAGTACATTCTTCCTGAACCCTATTAGAATGAGCCATAGTTCCACTTGAACGGGAGCTCTCTCAATAGCTTCATGCCTCCTGACTTCATTTTACAACATGATTGTTCACAAGAAGCCAGTAAACCATGGTGTCCTTTTCTACAGCCACTGAAAACTTTGAGAAACTGATGTGGGAATCACTTTATTTCCTTTCAATTAGCCATGATAAACCAGTGATCCTGCACATTCAACTGGTGCAGACAGCTTTAAGGAGACTCTGCTTTCAAAAATATGCAGTGATTGACAGGAAAGTACACCAGCTACTTTTTGGAAACCTTATGGGGCAGTTCTACTCTGTCCTATAGGGTTGCTTTGAGTCTAAATTGACTCAGTGGCAATGGGTTTTGAAGCCCTGGTGTCAGTGGTTAAGAGCTCAGGCTGCTAACCAAAAGGCCGATAACTAAAATCCCTTAGCTGCTTCTTGGAAACCCTATGGGGCAGTTCAACTCTGTTCTATAGGGTCACTATGAGTCAGAATTGACTTGATGGCAACAGGTTTGTTTTGGTTTTTGGTATATATATGCGTATATACACATACAGGAAACCCTGGTAGCATAGTGGTTAAGTGCTACGGCTGCTAACCCAGAGGTCGGCAGTTCAAATCCACCAGGCGCTCCTCGGAAACTCTATGGGGCAGTTCTACTCTGTCCTATAGGGTCGCTATGAGTCGGAATCTACTCGACGGCCCTGGGTTTGGTTTTTTTTTTTGGTTATACACATACATATATATAAAACCAATAACCCATTGCCATCCAGTCATTTCCCACTCATAGTGAACCTATATATACACACACACACACACATACATATGTGTATATATACACACATATGTATACAGATATATGTATGTATATATGTATATACATACACATTATGTGTGTGTGTGCCTGTGTGTGTACATATATATAGTTTAAACTCCAGGGTCATGTCTCAAACTCTTTCAAGATCTTTATCATCATACATTCTCTGATTGATAATAGAAGTAATTTGTACTATTTCTTTGTTCCTTATCAAACATCTACCTTGGGAGTAAAAAGCTAGTAGCTTCTTCCTTGAGGCCCACCAGTCTCCTGGAGAGATTCTGTTGGTGTTTCTCAACCAATTTGGCTCTATGGTCAAGGTCAGGGTGGTAAGCTATTGCACTTGCCATGATGCCAACATGCTAAGATTCTGACAGTTTTTGTCTCTTTCTTTTCTCAAGCTGTTTTTATAAATAGACCAAAAAGTTGATATAAGTAATGGTTAGGAATGGGAGAGAGAGCTAGGCTCATCTAACAAAGGGTGAAGGTGGGTCCTAGCCTCAATTTTGCCAGGTGTTTTAGACTATGGACTACTAAACAACATTTTATTATGCTTGGGGCCCTACTCAATATTCCAAGGCAACCAGAAAAGTCCTACTCAAATGGCTATTTCCTATATCTGAATATAATACTAAAATATGAGATTTCTAATTGTAGGAAAAGGATCCCTGGTGGGACAAATGGTTGAGTGCTGCTTGGCTGCTAACCAAAAGGTCAGAGGTTGGAATTCACCAGTGGCTCCTTGGAGGAAAAGACCTAGTGATTGGCTCCTAAAAAGATTAAAAAAGATTACAGCCTAGGAAACCCTAAGGGGCAGTTCTATTTTGTCATATAGGGTCACCGTGAGTTGGAATCATAGCACGCAACAAGAACAAATTGTAGCAAAGATTCCTATGTGATGCAAACTTTCATGCTCCATGCTAACCTCAAGGTTGGCAGTTCGAACCCACTTGGCAGTACCGTATAGAAAGCGGTGTTATTTTTCATTAAAGCATCTGCCCACCGTCAAATTCCTGACACTATAGGAAACATTTAATGAATATTGGTTGAATGTATTAATGACAATGTAATAACTGATTTAGATCTCCTTTTATTATGAATTTGATTGTTCTGAGTCATTTTTATCAAGGGTGTTAATTAAGACAAACCCATTATTTCAATGTATATCACTGTAGTTAAGCTCCTAGAACACAATGATGCAATGAGGTTTAACTCTGAGAGGCAGTGTTTGACTGGCCAATTGGTGTCACTGGATTATACTTCTACCTCAAAGTGTCCTCAGCCTACCCAGGGATAATTGAGGAAATGGCCAATCAGTCTGTTCTAGAAGCCATAGAAGTTTCTTGGTTATACTTAATATGTTACTACCTGTCAGTATGTTATACTGCGTTGACTTTCATGTTTCTATGACGCTAGAAGCTGTGCCACTAGTATTTCAAATATCAGCAGGGTTACCCATAGTAGACAGGTATCAATGGAGCTTCCAGAATAAGACAAATGAGGAAGAAAAGCCTGGCAATCTACTTTGGAAAATTAGCCAATGATAAACTTACAGATCACGATAGAATATTGTCTGACTCACATGCTTTAGACATGTTATCAGAAGGGATCAGTTGCAAAAAGAGAAAATCAGGTTTGGTGAAATAGGGAGCCAACAAAGCTGCGAGAGACCCTCAGTGAAAGGGATTGGCACAGTGGCTTCAATAATGGACTTGAACATGCTGGTGACTGTGAGGATGACACACGGTGGGGCAACGCTTTGTTCTGTTGTACATAAAATTGCTATAAGTTGGAATTGACTCAATGGCAGCTAACAACAGCATGCTTTATAGGAGGGAAAAATGCTCAAGATACGGTAATATAATTTTTAAAACTTCCTAAGAATATAGAATTCACAAGGGAAACATTTAGGTCTACCATTCAGAGCAAAAGCTAAATCAATTTCCAAATATAATATCTGATTTAAGAAAACACACACACACACACACCTCTAAATTGTAGATTTATATCTGCAAGTTCTTGATGCACACGTTTTAGACATGAGTGGCAGGCATATTTTAAGACCACATTTTCAAAAAAAGAGACATAAAAATATATGCAAACCTAATAACCCCCCACCCCCAGTGCTTATAATAAACAAGCTCTATGTACTTATATAATTATATGTATGTTAGTTATCTATTGCTATGTAACAAATTGCCTCAGAAATAACAGGTTAAAAGAAAAAAAAAATATATGATCTTACATCTTCTGTGGATTCAGAATCCAAGGACAATTTATCTGGGGCAAATAGCTCATGATTTCTCACCAGGCTACAATCATGTTGTCAGAAGGGACTGCAGTCATCTCAAGGCTTGGCTGAAAAGAATCTGCTACCACATTCACTTTGATGGCTCTTGGCAAGCCTCAAGTTCTCCAATGATTGCTGAAGAGCTCAGTACCTTGCCACGTGGGCCTTTCTATAGGACTGTTCACAACATGGCAGCTGGCTTCCCCCCAGTCTGAGGGAGCTGAGAGAGAACCATAAAGGGCATCCATAATGGAAGCCACAGTCTTTCTATAATCTAATTTCATAAGTGACATCCCATTACTTCTGCCATATTTAATTCATTGGAAGTGAGTCAACAAGGCTAGTTCACACTAGGGAATTACTTGATAGCTTGAATATCCGGAGGCACACCATCTTAGAGGCTGACCACACCAATATGTGTATAAATTCTGGTATCCTTCTACTGTTTTCAAATTTTGAGCAAAAAGAAAAACTTTTTTTTTTTTTTTAATTCCCATATCCCACTTTCTCTCCATAGCTGCTAACCAAAAGGTCGGCAGTTCAAATCCACCAGCCACTGGTTGGAAACCCAGTGGAGCAGTTCTACTTTGTCCTATAGGATAGCTATGAGTTGGAATCAACTCGAACACATGCTTATTTAAAGGTACCGGCTGCATCTAATTTAGGGAGTTCTGTGTGTCACAAATGGTTACGCCCTGGGCTACTAAGCAAAAGATTGGTGGTTTGAATCCACTCAGAGGAACCTCAAAAAAAAGTCCTGGTGTTTTGCTTCCAAAAGATCATAGCTTTGAAAACTCTAAAAGCATAGTTCTACTCTGAAGCACACAGACTCTCCATAAGTCAGAATCAACTTGACAGCAACTGTTTTTTATTTTATTTTTTTATTAGAGTCTAATTTAAAAGTTTGCGAAGAATGGCACATGGGCCACATTTATTAGCAGTCTGTTTTTTTTATGGTGTCCTTTTTAAGAATGATTTTTTAAAAATTAATAAATCGAAACCAACAACAAAACAAAGAAGAATGTGCAACAGATCTTATGTGGCCTGCAAAGCTTATGATATTCACTATCTTGTTCTATACTGAAAAAGTTCGCCAGCTTCAATCTAATTTTACCTTTTAGAAAAATGATGAATAAAAAATATCATTTATTACAAAACACTCTTTATCAAAATTCACTTTGAAATTAATATAGAATAGTAGAGGTAGGAAAACAATATCAAGTTTCCCTCTTTTAGTTTGTATTCTACGTGATACAAATTAACAAATAATCTACAATCTAATTTTTCCCACTTTTAAGTTCCCTACCAGTACATTTACTTTAATATGAATCACATCAGATGGTAAACTATCTCTAGTTTTATATTTGTGTGTGTGGAACTTAAAGGACAAAAAAAAAAAATACAGAGAAATACCAGGGTGAATAACAGCAGTTGATATTTGGGCTGTAGTAAGAGAAGAATGGATTCATTCATTCATTTATGCAGATTGTTCAGCTGTTTGACACATGTCAGTGGGTGAATCCTTCTAAAATGAAGAGAGGACTCAAGACAGTGGGTTTCTGAGACCAGTCTTCAACAAACCCCTGCATTTTGTCCATAGGGGTGGGGGCGGGAAGAAAGAAAGAGAGAAAGTTAACAGTTCATTGATTGTTTAATATTTCTGAGTAGTTGCAATCACAGGGGACCTGGAATACTTTTGAATGAGGACTGTATTTAATGAAAAGATGTTGAAATCCTATCCCAAATTCTGTTGCCTGCTTTGGGCCCATGCAAGCTCCACGAAGGTGAGGAAAGAGGCGGTACCTTTCACCTTTCCTTCTTCTTTGTTTTATGCTATGATCCTTAGGAAATGTAGGGCTTTGGACGAAACAGAAAAGATCTCCTTTTTTGTAGGTTAATACGATTTTCGAAATCGTGAGACATCAGTAATAATCGTGACTAATATTTAGGGAGTTCCCACTATGTGTGAAACACAGTGTTATTGGGTGATAGAGCTAATGTTTCAGTGTCCTGACAGCACCATAAAAATACTGTTTTCTCTGGTGTAACACACATCATGTGTTAAAATCAATTTTTGGAAAAATCAGAGGTTGAAATTTTCAAGATACTTCTTTTTTCACTGCCTATTCTTTTTTTGTTTCTTCTATTTCTGTCATTTCCTAATTCTTTCTGGCCTTCTAGCTAAACGGTTGTTGAATTGCATAGTTATTGTACAACATCTATCCTCCTGTACTTTTTTTTTTTAAAATAAAACACTTCTATTTTTGAGTTTTTTTAAGTAGAATAATACTGTTTTGCAGTTAAAGAAGGCTTATGAGTGACACACACAGGTTGTCTCAGAGGTGACCCTCTGATCAAGGCTATTAAGAAGAAGACCCTAACCAGTATCATCAACCCCTCTATGAGTGCTGTGTCTACCGGGTCTGATCAATCTGCACACGTGAGACACAGGGTGTTGGCAAATGAAAGCCATTTAATTATTTACAGAAAACACAAAGAATAGATTCTTAACAAGCCACTGCCTCCTGGTTCAAAAGCTATCCTGGAAGAGATGGAGACTCTTCTGCACTCACCCCTGCTCTGCACTCTAGGTGAGGAAACCAAAGTCCCTTCCTCAGTCAGTTTTATACTTTAGGGGTTACATGACTCATTATAAGAAGAGCAATGTAGATTTTCCTGCCCCACAGCCCAAGGAAGAGATGTCTGAGTGCTGGAAGGAATTTCACTACTTTAGTTCTGCTGCGCATTGGACAAATTACTGGACTTCAGGTTGGGCTCTTGTTTGTCCCAAAGCCTAAAAGTAGCAGCAAGGGGAGGAACAGAGTAACTATAGCTAATGTGCTGTCCAAAGGGCTGTCTCAACCCAGTTTACTATCCCTTTTCCAGATGAAATATTCTGAGTTTACAGATATGAGGCTGAATTATCTACCTTTCTTAGTTCTTTGAAAATACTAATTGTTCTTAAATCTACTTACTCAATACCAATAATAATTATTATTATACTTTTATAATTTATTTTTGAAAATTAATTATTATGCAGTCAGATGCTGCATAACATCTGTTCGGGCAAGGCCTGACCACATGTATGTTCCTGGTCCCGCAAGGTTTTTTTTTAAAAGGAAAGCAGCTCTGCTCTTGGTTATTATTTTCCCCTACTGAATTCAAAGACCTGAAACCCCCAGCATGAATGAACAGAGGGGCTTAAGGGTGCATTCCAATCCCTGCAGCTCTTCTTCCTCCTTCTCCTCCTCCTCCTTCCCCTCCTCATGGCTTTATTCACCCACCCAGCAGACGTGCAACCATTCATTACAGACATAGGGCAGTGCCTGCCGTGGACAACGGAGGAGGTGCTGGCAAGGCCCATGGCGCTTGCAGGCACCTGGCCTGGATGGCAGCTGTCATGGCTTCACATGATCAGGAAGCAGCCGCACCAACAGCCATGTCACCGCCAGCTGCCCTCCCGGCACCTGCACATCCACTCCCCACCTTATCTCCATGGCCACCTCTCTGCACCTCTCCTACACCTCCTGTCCTGAGCCCAGACATGTACGAAGTCCGGATCCAGCCACTGGTGAAGCACCGCCCCACCCGCGACCACTCACCCAACAAGGCTGGCCTTCTGTACCCAGTGGATACAGCTCTTGTGCTTTGTCCAGGGGGCAGGCAGGGGCGGGGGCTGCAGGGTTTGTACTGCTCCTACTTCTCAGGTGGGTGGTACAGTGGGCAAGGCTGGCCAACCTGGGGACTACCTGTATATGCTGTAATATTGTGTTTGTACAACACCCAAATCACATTATGTCCTATTTCACAAAATGTATCACAGACTTTAAGAGACTCATGACTGTACTATGGTTTTCAGGGAATTAACGGAAACCCTGGTGGCTGGTGGTTAAAAGCCAGGACTGCTAACCAAAAGGTCAGCAGTTTGAATCCACCAGTTGCTCCATAGAAACCATGAGGGGCAGTTCTACTCTCCTGTAGGGTCCCTATGAGTTGGAATTGACTGGACAGCAGTAGGCTTTATATTTTTAAGATCTACCATTTGTGAATACACCTTCTCACTTACCAACTATTTTGTTATCTGACATTTCACATTTGCAACAGTAGTAAAAATTCTGTTATCCAACTGTTCTTCTCATTAACAATCTGCGTCTGACACTGAGGTACGAAGTGATAGTAACACTGGCTTTGACGGTTAAGGTTATGTGCTAATTTGGCTGGGCCATGATTGTCAGTGGTTTGGCAGCTATGTAATGACGTAATTTGAAGTTATGTAATGATGTAGTCATCTTCCATTTTGTGATCTAATATGTTCATCTTCCATTTTCACATAACACCACTTTCACATAGCAAACTGGTCTTTGGAACCTATGTCCATAAGTAAGGAGAGAGTGTATATATTATAGCATAAATTATAAATACTTCTTTTAATTTTTCTAACAAACTTATAAATTGCTACTTTTTAAGCCTGTATTTCAATACATAAATGTTTTCAGAGGTTAAGTAACTCGTACTGTTAGAACCCCAAACCCATTCTAACTACTCTGCTGCATCTATGATAAGAATAACAAGTAACAATTCTGTTTACTTTGCATCCATTTTTTAACATATCATAAACTGCATTTATTCAAATAAATTAATTTGATGCTTGTCTTAGTCATTGACTGCTGCCGTAACAAAGATACCACAAGTGGGTGGCTTTAACAAAGAGGAATTTATTTTCTAACAGTCTAGTAGGTTACAAGTCCAAATTCAGGGCGTCGGCTCCAGGGGAAGGATTTCTCTCTCTGTCAGCTCTGGAGGAAGGTCCTTGTCCTCAATCTTCCACTGGTCGAGGAGCTTCTCAGGCTCAGGGATCCTTTGTCCAAAGGACGCGCTCTGCCCCTGGTGCTGCTTTCTTGGTGGTATGAGGTCCCCAACTCTCTGTTTGCTTCTCTTTCCTTTCACCTCTTGAGAAATAAAAGGTGGTGCAGGCCCCACCCTGGGGAAACTCCCTTTACATTGGATCAAGGAGGTGACCTAAGTAAGGGTGGTGTTACAATCCCACCCTATTCCTCTTAACATAAACTTACAATCACAAAATGGAGGGCAACTACACGATACTGGTAATCATGGCCTAACCAAGTTGATATACACATTTTTGGGGGGACATAATTCAATCTATGACAATGTTATTGACTCTGAAGTAAAAGAGGGCAGATATTACTAAACCCAGTTTTATAGCTAAATTTTTTTTAAAAAAGGAAGGTTCAGAAAAGGGTTAGTTATTTAATTCGGTTCACATCACTAACCTTGCCAAGACTGGGGGGAAAAAAAAAACCTTGAGTCTCCTGATTCAAGTTCACAGATCTTTCCTCTGAGTTGTATCATATAGCTATATTTATTCAGGGGAGAGTTTCAACTTAGGAAGGAAGTCAGTGTACTTCTGCACAGTGATGAAGTAAATATTTTTCATAGTATTAGGAAAAAACCTATATCTTCAAGAGGGAGAAAATTCAGTCTTCCTCAAACAGTTTTAGGTTTCTTTGGGGCCCATTAGATTCACCGTAGGTCTGATCACTTTTTCTTCAGGAAATGCTGAAAGCTGTTTGCAGTTAAAATGAAGTCTCTTGAGTTGCTGGAAGGCAATCTTGGTTGAACAAGAATTTGACTATTCTGAACAGATTCTCTTATCTTTACTTAGTAAAGGCATTTTCTTTTTTAAGAAGAAAAATATTGCCTTGGGTATCATAAAATTGATCAAATTTATACGAGATTTCTGCGATGTTTTTAAGTTATTTTTTATGATGCTATGAACTTCTCATTTACTATAAGAAACACATTCTCTCATATTAGAATAAGCAGGAAATATGGACACAGCTTTAAATCAATGAATCGTTATATACTGGAGTGGCAAGGGGCTCTAGTTTGGTAAGAAAAAAAAATGACCTTGTATCCTCCATTGTCTAACTTGGCTGGCTAGAGGTTTCTTTTAAATCATTCTTTTTTTTTGTTTTGTTCTTCCTTTTTTAAGTTTTCAATTAGATCACCTTATATGTGCTGGGGAAACCCTGGTGGCGTAGCTGTTAAGAGCTATAGCAACTAACGATAAGGTCAGCAGTTCTAATCCACCAGGTGCTCCTTGGAAACCATATGGGGCAGTTCTACTCTGTCCTGTAGGGTTGCGTGAGTTAGAAATGACTTGATGGCAATGCGTTTATTTATTTATTTGTTTGGTACGTGCACTAGATCCACTGACTACAGTATATGAGATACCTCCGCTCTCCTCAAGAGCCAGTAATCTAGCAAAAGCAACTAGCAAGCACACGTTAAAAGTAGCAAGTGTTAAAAGCTGTGAGAAATATGTACGAGGAGTGAAAAGATCACTAAGGAGAGGCATTTAATCAAGTTGAAGGAGCAAAGGAATCCAGAAGCCTTTATCTAAGAAGTTATGCATTCAATTTATCTGAAATGTGAATTATTAGATAGCCCTGGAAATAAGAAAAGGCACAAGAATAAAAGTATCATAAGTATCAAAAGTAAACCCTACTGCTCTCCAAAAGTTCTAATTAATTTTTCCAGGAAAAAATCCCTTTGAAGTTAGGTAAAGCCATGCACGGTTGGCTGAAGAAACATCAGTGGACATGACATGTTTTTCTTCTGGACAGAAAAAAGTTCAGGACCGGTGGTCAATGTTCTATGTTATTTCTCATACCACAGTGAAACCTGAAGATTCAGTTAGGAATGCTAAAGGCTCCATTTGCCGCTGTCCCTAGTGAGTACAATGAGAAATGCACCTTTTCCAACAAACACTGGACAAGCAACATAATAAATAATCTTTGTTGTCTTAAGTTACTGATATTTTAGTGATGTTTGTCAATGTGGCAAAGCTTACCCTAGGTTGGCTGACTAATACGTACTTTTTGGGAATAGTAAATAATGCAGAAGTTAGAGTTACAAGAAATAAAGCTGAGACGTCAGCAGAGATTAAATTATGAAAGACTACATGCTAATTTTAATGAATTTGGACTTTTATCTTGTAGCAGGCACATTACTGATATAAATGAATTGACATTCTTTTAGCACAGAATCGGGTTTTTCAACCTTGGCGCTACTGCCATTTTACAGTAGATGGATCTTTGTTGTGAGGGACTGTCCTGCACATTGCAGTATGCTTAGCAGCATCCTTGGTCAGTGTCCACTAAATGACAATTGTGCCCCACCCCAGTTGTGACAATTAAAAATGTCTCCACATATTGCCGAATGTCCCCAGGGTGGAGGGCAAAATCACCCCCAGTTGAACACAGTAAAGGCAAGGGCAACGCAACTGGACTAAACCAAAAGCAAAGGAGTTTCTTGAATAAACTCGATGCTTCGAAGGCCAGCATAGCACAGGCGGAGGTTTGGGGACCATGGTTTTAGGGGACATCTAAGTCAGTTGGCATAATGAAATCTATTAAGAAAACATTCTGCATCCCCCTTTGGAGAGCAGTGTCTGGGGTCATAAACACTAGCAAGTGGCCATCTAACATGCATCAGTTGGTCTCAACCCACCTGGACCAAAGGAGAATGAAGAACACCAAGGACACAAGGTAATTACGAGCCCAAGATACAGAAAGGGCCACATAAACCAGAGACTACATCAGCCTGAGTCCAGAAGAACTAGATGGTCCCTGGCTACAAGCGATGACTGCCCTGACAGGAAACACAACACAGAATCCCTGAGGGAGCAGGACAGCAGTGGGATGCAGACCCCAAGTTCTCATAAAAAGACCAGACTTAACGGTCTGACTGAGACGAGAAGGACCCTGGTGGTCTTGACCCCCAGATCTTCTGTTAGCTCAAGACGAGAACCGTTCCCAAAGCCAACTCCTCAGACAGGGATTGGACTGCACAATGGGATAGAAAAAGATGCTGGCAAAGAAGGAGCTTCTTGGATTAAGTAGACACTTGAGACTATGTTGGCATCTCCTATCTGGATGGGAGATGAGAGGGTAGAGAGGGTTAGAAACTGGTGAAATGGACACAAAAGGAGAGAGTGGAGGGAAGGGGGGGCTGTCTCATTAGGGGGAGAGCAATTAGGAGTATATAGCAAGGCATATATAAATTTTTTTATGAGAAACTGACTTGATGTGTAAACTTTCACTTAAAGCACAATAAAAATTAAAAAAAAAAAAATCACCCTCAGTTGAGAAGTACTGGCACAGGAGAAGGGAGAAATGAATATACAGTAAGCATCAAAGTGTGACTATTATAACTAAACTTTTTTTTTTTTTTAATTTTCTAAACTGATGAGTACATAATCTTATTCGAGTTTTAGAGCAATGTCTTAGGTGATAGCATTGAGATTGGATTGGAAAGGCATTATCGATTGCAGAGGCATTCCTTTGTGAAATATGGACATAAACATTATGCAGTTACAGAAGAATTTCAAAAGTTTGATTTGCTGCGTGTCTGTTCTGGCTTATATTCCGTATTCATACAGCAAAGATAGATTTATAAAAATTGGTTTTCATAGAATTTTAAAACAATCTAATACTTTTCCTCAATGGAAAATTTGCTTGATATATTATGCATGATTAGATTATATAAAATCTGGACTTTGATCTCTAAATGATTTGATGCATAACTGATCAGCTGGATAATTTATTAATCCAGTCATTTAACTGGAATTTTTTTTATATATAGTACGTACTAATTAAACATTTGCTGATGTTTGTGATTTTTGAATGTGATTAAGAATTGTAGATCTGAGTTTTAATCTTACCTCTGCATGTAATGCCTTCAGGATTTAGGTTATGTTTTTGCTCTATGTTTCAATTTTTTAATTCATATTGTATTGTTATTGGTGGTGGTGCCCTTGAGTTGATTCCAACTGATAGAAGTTCCCCGTAGGGTTTCCAAGGAGTGGCTGGTGGATTTAAACTGCCAACCTTTTGGTTAGCAGTGGAGCTCTTAACCACTATGCCACCAGGGCTCCAGTTCATGTTATAGCCTGATAATATTCTGTCTTATATGATGATTCTAAATATTATGATAATATTTGGATAAAGTAATGTTATGATTGATTAAATTGTGCCAAATTGAATATAAACATGGTTGCATATCTGTAAGGCTCCTAGAATTTCTCACAGATAAGCAGATTGCATTTGTTGAATGCTTGAATGGAACTAAATTTGCCAATTTTCTTCTTTTTGCATTTTAGTCTTTGCAGGTGTTTGCTTTTATGTCATCAAAAATACCTGGTTCTCCTTAAGTTTTTTTTTTTTTCTTCTCTAACCTTCCTGAATTTTTTTTTTTACCTTTCATTCTTCTCACAAAGTGGTTTTCAACCCTCTTGTATATTTCTATCAGATTTTTTAGAATACATAGGAAGACCAGAAACAGCCAATCCTGTAAGGACATACAGGCTAATTCTTTCCTTTTTTAGGGATGGCATCTCTATGTTCCAGAATCAGAAGAAGTATTCTACTAGATTAAAGTATATTTTAAGAGGGAAAGACATATATTTGTACATTTATTAAACAAGTATTCATTTAGTGGGTATTAGAAATTAGTTCAGATGTTTAATAGATACTGGGGATACCAATGTAAACATTCAGACATGGACCAGGCCTTCACTGAAATTTAGACCCAATAGTGAGGCAGCCAAATAACACAGTTTGCATCAAATTGTGATACATGTTGTAGTAATAGAAAACCAGAATGATAAGGGAAGAAAAAACGTAGAAGGGATATTTACTTTCCAATCTTTAGGGTGCTGCATTTTTGTTTGTTTGTTTTTTGGAGCAGAAATCCCCTTTTACTTTCCCAAAGGTTGTATAAGTACAATGAAAGAGTGAAAATGAAAAGGAAAGGATCCATATATAAAGATATCAGTGTAACAGAGCTCATGCCAAAAGAGTAAATGGTTCTCTGAGAAACTGAAAATAGCTTATTATGTCTGGGGTGTGGTGTGTTAAGAGAGGAATAGCCATAGATTAGAAGGTAGATCAGGGAGATCCTTGAGAGCTATGCTAAGACTTTTGGATTTTATACTAAGGGAATGTGGAGCCATCAAGGCATTGAGCCATTAAAATAGAACAATAAGATCAAATTAGAAGGCTCATTTGTATGCACAGTGGAGAATGAATTGGAAGATACCAGAACCAAGGCAGGCAGCTTAGTTAGTGCACTGCAGTAATTTACAAAATCGATGCTGGTGTTTTACTAGGTTAATGAGGAATGGAACTGTGAAATGTAGAGAGAGTCATGGAAGATTTATCACGAGTTGATGGTTAGTTTGATGTGCTGGATGAGGAAGAAGAAGGAATCAATGTGTCCAAAGTTTCCAGATTGACCTGGGTGCACAACGATGCTGTTCAATAACAAAGAATATCAGAGAAGAACTAGATAGAGCTCAAGAATAGTGGAGGTAAATTTGAGAGTTTTATTGAAAATTCAAGTTGAATTGTCATTGGACTATTTATGGTGGGATTCAGGTTTTCAGGAGAGAGAATTAGTTAGAAGATGTACATCAAATGTATCCTTTCACCATACTTATTCAGTCTTTATGCTGAGCAAATAACCTAAGAAGCTGGACTCTGTGTAGAAGAATGTGGCATCAGGATTGGTAGAAGACTCATTAACAACCTGCGTTATGCAGATGACACAACTCTGCTTGTTGAAAGTGAGGATGACTTGAAACTCTTACTGATGAAGATCAAAGACTGCAACCCTCAGTATGGATTATACCTCAACATGAAGAAAACAAAAATCCTTAAAACTGGACCATTAAACAGAAAAAATTGAAGTTGTTAAGGATTTTATTTTACTAGGATACATAATCAAAGTTCATGGAAGCAGCAGTCAGGAAATCAAAAAAGGACTTATTTCATTGGGCAAATCTGCTGCAAAAGACCCCTTTGCCCCTTTGAAGTGTTAGAAAGCAAAGATGTCACTTTGAGGACTAAGGTGCGCCTGACCCAAGCCATGATATTTTCAACCACCTCCTGTGCATGCAAAAGCTGGACAATGAATACGGAAGACCAAAGAATTGATGCCTTTGGATTTTGGTTTTTGCAAAGAATATTCAATATACTGTGGAGTGCCAGAAGAACAAACAAGTCTGTCTTGGAAGAAATACAGCCAGAGTGCTCCTTGAAAGTGAGGATGGTGAGAGTTTGTCTCATGTACTTTGGACATGTTAGCAAAAGGGACCAGTTTCTGGAGAAGTATATCCTGCTTAGTAAAGTAGAGGGTCAGCGAAAAAGAGGAAGAACCTCAAGGAGACAGATTGACACAGTGGCTGCAACAATGGGCTCAAACATAGCATTAATTATGAGGATGGTCAGTACAGGGAAATGCTTCGTTCTGTTGTCATAGGGTTGCTACGCGTCAGAATCGACTTGATGCCACCAAACAACAACAGGAGCATACATCAAAAAGCCATTTTTTTGTTGTTTATAGATTATAATATTAATATGTGAGATTACCTAGGCAAAGTGTATAAACTGATAAGAGAGGAGAGCTTCCGACAGAAGAAATTCTGAAATTAAGGGGCAATAGAGGAAGACTTACCCATGGAGAATGCTAAATAGTGGCTGGGAGGTAGAAATGGAAAAGCAGCATGCCACTAAATCAAAGGAAACAAATGCAATTTAAATAAAGAAAATAAAAATCTGAAGCTATAGACTGTGGTATCAATAATGACATCAGTCATCAAAGAAGTATGGTACTTCTCAGGTAGGCAAAAGCAACATCAAGGAAAATTTCTAATGACTTTTTAATTAGATATTATAGTCTTCCTTTATATAATATTAGCAAGTACAAAATAAAAGGCCTTAGGAAATTTCCCACATTATGCTTTTAGACCATTTGAGTGTTAAAATATTTGCCCATGGACCAAGAACAATGACGTAACAGTCAGATTTTAAAGAAAACAAACTAACCAACCAACTCGATTTATCATCTTTGCAAATATATGTTTTTATTCTTAAAGGTTCTTCACTTTCATGGTATCTAGTAATGTTGCACCATCATCCTTTCTAAGGGTACATGTTAAAGCAATCCTTCCCAGTTGTTCCTTTTTTGGTCTTTAGAGTGAAATAACAATTGATAAATATGTACAGTGTACATTTCTTCTTAATACTAATGGCCTAGTAAATTGTAGGTCTATACTTTAAATATCAAGAAGAAGCTGGATCCTCAGAAAGTTTGTGAAATGGGGTGGAGTAAAGGTAGCAAAATATAAATATAGCCTGAAAAAGTTCACTAATAATGCTTACTTTGTTACTTAGCCGTTAATGGGTATATTGAGTCATTCAAAAATAGAATTTCTGTTCAGCTTTAGTAACAGCCTTTGTGTGCTCATTTTATTGTAGGCATGGTGCAAGAGTTCCAATTTCACAGTTAGCAGTTAGATTGATGCTGGTCATTAACAGTGATACAACATATTAAGGGAAAAAGTAATGTTCTATGTAAGTTTCAATTTCAAAATCTTAAATCCCTAACTAAAAGTCTGTTTTATCCACACCCTATATGCCTAATGTTATTTTATTTATTGATAAGAATGAGAACATTGAAATAACATTTTCAAAGTTTAGGATCAACTGTTTAAAAGACAGCTGCGTAAAATTCTGTATAGTATGTCTCACTGCCAGAGGAAAAGCAATGCCTCTTGTTAGCTAGATTTTCTACTCAGTCCAGCTGGGCCATTCTAGTCATCTAGGGAGTAGAGGTGATCATGAGCCAATGATTATTCATTTGTATGAGCCGCCAGGATAACCTGCCAGTAATAGTTACCCACATTCAGCATCTGTGCATAGACACTGATAGGGGTAATTGTGATGGCAGCCAAAACGACAAATCCCAGCATGCCCTGTGCTTGAATATTGCTACTCAAATGAAAGAACATTTTCAAATTGCCTAAACTGGCCCAAATTCCTGAGTGAATTTGACCTATATAGTCAGGGGCAGGCTATCTTTCCAAAGTCTGGCTCAAATATGTCCCAGATTGACTACCAATCTTATTAACAAAAGTTGGATACAAAAACTAAAGCAAACTTTGGGCATTTAAACAGCAAGCAAACTTTGTGCCATGGTACTGACAGTCTTCTGGAATCATGCACGCAATTGGTTTGCTTTGTTAAAAACTGGGAAATCTTTATACATATGAATTGCACATTGATTAATAAAATAAATTGAGGATTTTATCACTGGGTGAATTCAATTGTACCTATATTATACATGTTTGGTTTACATTTTTATTTTCTGGTAACCTTGATTGCTTCAATGTATGAAGCAGGTTTTTTATGAAATAATGTCATTTATTCATTCTTTGAACATATTTATTGAATAAATAGTACACTGTAGGGTTAATCAATGTCAAAATGGCTGACTGTATCTTATGGAGAACTTCTTTCCATTGGATGTCAAGTAGTGATTACAGCTTCATATACATCAAGCTTGAAATTTGTGATTTTCACAAATAATGTTCCTATAATATACTATGGTTACTTGTGAAAAAAGGTACATATTTCAGGGTCTATGAGAATCAGTATCACGGAACACAAAGCTGTTTTGGAAGGAGTACAGCTGGAAAGCTCTTTGGAACAAGTTTGGCAAGGCTTTGTCTTACTTTATCAGGAGGGACCAGTCCCTGAATAAGGACATCATGCTTGGTAAAGTAGAGGGTCAGTGAAAAAGAGGAAGACACTTGATGAGATGGATTGGCACAGTGGCTGCAGCAATGGGCTCAAGGGTAACAATTGTGAGGCTCGCACAGGATTGGGAAATGTTTTATTTTATTGTACACAGGGTCACTACAAGTAAGAATTGATGGCACCTAAAATAACAACATCAGGATAGACTTTTTTTTTTAATTTTTATTGTGCTTTTTTAAGTGAAAGTTTACAAATCAAGTCAGTCTCTCACACAAAAATTTATATATACCTTGCTATATACTCCTATTTGGTCTCCCCCTGATGAGACAGCACACTCTTTCTTTCCACTCTCTCTTTTCGTGTCCATTCAGCTAGCTTCTAGCCCCCTCTGACCTCTCATCTCCCCTCTATACAGGAGAGGCCAACATAGTCTCATGTGTCTACTTAATCCAAGAAGCTCGTTCTTCACCAGTATCATTTTCTATCCCATTGTCCAGTCCAATCCCTGACTGGAGAGTTGACTTTGGGAATGGTTCCTGTCTTGGTCTGGGGACCATAACCACCAGAATCCTTCTAGTCTCAGTCAAACCATTAAGTCTGGTCTTTTTATGAGAATTTGGGGTCTGCAACCCACTGTTCTGCTCCCTCAGAGATTCTCTGTTGTGTTCCCTGTCAGAGCAGTCTTCAATTGCAGGTGGGCACCATGTAGTTCTTCTGGTCTCAGGCTGATGCAGTCTCGGGTTTATGTGGCCCTTCCTGTCTCTTGGGGTCATAATTACTTTGCGTCTTTGGTGTTCTTCATTCTCCTTTGCTACAGATGGGTTGAGGCCCAGTGGTGTATCTTAGATGTCCGCTTCCTAGTGTTTAAGACCGCAGAAGCCACTCTCCAAAGTGGGATGCAGAATGATTTCTTAATATATTTTATTATGTCAATTGATTTAGATCTCCCCTGAAACCATGGTCCCCAAACCGCTACCCCTGCTATGCTGGCCTTTGAAGCATTCAGTTTATTCAGGAAACTTCTTTGCTTTTGGTTTAGTCCAGTTGTGCTGACCTTTCCTCTATTGCGTGTTCTTGTCCTTCGTCTAAAATTGTTCTTATCTACTAGGATAGATTCTTAATGAGAAGTTCTGAAATCCAAGAGCACCTCTCAGACATGGTTATTGTGAAGACCATCCTTTGAACAACACTAATCTCACTAAAATGCCAGGATCAAGGTAGGCAGCTTAGTTAATCACTAGAAAAGGACATCATAATTGGCACGGTGAAGAGTCAGTGAAAATTAAATGATACTTCCCACATAAAGACATTCTAAAAATGAAAGAAAGGACAATGGAGGGAAACTTCTTATAGTGACACGAGTTTGGGTATTAGAAATTACATGTAGCATTTCTCCTACTTTCCCACACTTCTCCTCATCATAGACACTCACTCAAATGTATTTAATATTTATATCTTAAAACAAAAAGTCTGTATTGTATATTTTAATTTATACACTAGCTCTATGCAGTAGATTGCATTTCTTCTTACTTTTTAATGCAACAAAAAGAATGAATATATATTGTTCCTTTTCTGTCTCAAAGTATTTGTTTATGTACATCCAGTGCACAGAAATTCAATTGGCTACCTCTGTGTAAAGGGACAATGGAGAAGCTCAATATTATCAGTCAAGACAACACCAAGGCTGATTGCAGAACAGACCATTAATTGCTTGTATTCACGTTCAAGTTGAAATGGAAGAAAATCAAAGCAAGTCCATAAGAGTCAAAGTAAAACCTTGAATACATCCTGTCTGAATTTAGAGACTACCTCAGCAATAAATTTGACACACTGAATGCTAATAACCAAACACCAGTAGAGTTTTGGGATAACACTGTTCTGTTTGAAAGACTCTCTTGATTTAGATACAGAACAAGAGGATACTGCATGATTCAAAATCTGAAAAGGTGTGTGGCAGGATTTTATCCTTTCACATTTATTCATTCAATCTGATGAACAAATAATCTGACAAGCTAGACTATATAAAGAAGAATGTGGCATCAGGACTGGAGGAACATACCATGATGTGCAGATGGCACAACCTTGCTTGCCAAAAGTGAACTTGAAGTGTTTATTGATGAAGGTCCTAGAGTACAGACTTCAATGTGGATTGCACATGAACATAAAGAAAATAAAAATCCTCACAACTGGACCGATAAACAACATTATGATAAGTGACGAAGAAATTGAAATCGTCAAGGATTTCATTCTACTTGGATCCAAAATCAGTGCCCATGGAAACAGCAGTCAAGACATCAAATGGCATACTGCACTGGGCAAATCTTCTGCAAAAGACCTCTTCAAAGTGTTAAAAAAGGGAAGATGTTGCTTTGATGACTAAGATGCACCTTACCCACGCTGTGGTCTTTTCAATCACCTCTTATGCGTGTGAAAGCTGGACAGTGCAAAAGTTAAATTGAATGAAAGTTGATGGACTCAAATTGTGGGATTGGAAAAGAACATTGAATATGCTGTGAACTACCAAAAGAATAAATTTATCTTGGAGGATGTACATCCAGAATGCTCCTTAGAAGAGAGGATAGTGAGACATTGGCTCCCTCACTGGGGACACAACATCAGGAAAGACCAGTCAGTTGAAACGGACATCACGTTTGGTAAAGTGGAACATCCGTGAAAATGATTAAGGAGGACCCACAACAATGAGCTTGAAAACATGAATTGTGAGGATGGCACAGGACCTACAACGTTTCATTCTTGTATACATAAGGTCATCATGAGTCAGAGTCAAACTGATGGCAAAAACAACAGCACATTTTACTTATTTCTTCTGTGTTGCCTTCAACTTTCTTTTGCCCAAACAATGCTGCAATACACATGTTTGAAAATTTCTTGGTACAGGAGTGAAACTAGGACTGGATTTGCTTGTTTGTAGGGTATTTTATAAATTGTCTCCTAAATTTGGCAATAGTCTCATTCTGAGAGTGTGACTGATGAAAGATAAATGCAAATCCTTATCTATTGTGCCATAATTTTTAAAATGTAGCATCTAAGCTTGTCATTAAGTATGAGTAGGGCTTTTCCATGTTGCAAAAGTGAAAAGAACTTTCAAGGAAGGAGAAAGCCCTTGTACAAAGACAGAAAAATGTGAAAGAACACAGCTTGAATATCCAATAGGTAAAAGTGCATCTGAAGTTTGCGTGTGGATAGATTTCCAGAGATGTAGTTAGAGAGGCAGCATGAAGCTGACTATTGTAGAAAACAGGAACCCACATAAGAATTTCCAGTAGGAAACTGTCACAACCTTATTTTTTATATCCTCCTGGTAAAAAGTTGGACTGAAGGAGGTAAAAAATATATCTAACAAAAATTAAAATAAAAATCATAATTACATATACATTTAATAACAACTGCAAATAACATTCATGAATACTTTACTTTAGAACCTACACTAAACACATTTAGTATATTACCTCAACTAATTCTTGACCTTATGCAGTGAATTTTGCAGATGAGGAAACATTCATAGAAGTGAAGTGGTTATTTCCAAGGCAGAGCCAGGTGTTGTATGGTTTGTACCTTACAATTTGAGGGTTCTTTAATAAGAAAAAGCATTAAACATTATGAGTAGAAAATTAGATTCAACAATAATATGTATTCATAATGAGAAAAAAATTATAAAATTTAAAGAGCTAACACATAGCCTAAATATCCCAAAATCAGAAAAAAAATACTAAATATTAAATTAATGCCCTAATATGCCCCTTTCCTGCATCTTTGGAGTATGTAATCTTCAGTCTTTATTTTGATTGATAATTTAAAAATATTTTCTACAGAGATAAGAGAAAGATAATTTTTCCTCTGGCATGATAGTTCAAAAAGGTTTTTAATTACAAATAGCTTGTAAAAGTTTGTTTTAAAGTTTAACAAATTTGAATATGGTCAATTTTGGGAAATCTCTTTTTCCATATGAACTGTATGACTTGGATAAATATCTCACACACTAGATTCTGGCTCTGTTTGATTTGGAATGTATCTTTTCCTTAACCCCCATTTGGGTGCCAAATGCCAAAATTCAAATTCTTGTATCAGTAAAACATTTATTTCTGCACCTTTCTGTCATGAGACTGAGTGAGTCAGCTGAGTGGGAAGGAGACATATTCCTATTCTGGAAAATTTAGCAATATCATAATTATAAATTGAATTGACTGCCAACCATATAAGTATATGCCATTAATCCCCAACTAAATGTATCTTCAATTGAACTTCCCCTGAGCTGGGTGCCAAAAAGTGTTTACGGTCATTCCAACACCACATGACCCAAAGGGAAGTGAGACAGAAGCGAAGTCAGGGAGAACAAAAGTAATGTTCTTAGCCAATTTGTTTAAAATACTGTGTGTTGTACACACAGGTTGCCTTAAAGGTGGTCCCAAGATTCTAAGCAGCCACAAGACTGCTAGAATGAGAATCCCATCTAGTGGCAGTAATCCCTCCACAGGTGTTATGTTCATCGGGTCTGATTGAGTCACACTTGAGAAACTTACACAGTGTTGGCAAAGTGAAAGTCATTTTGATCACTCATAGTAAGCAAATAGTGAACAACACAAAGAGATTCATGGTGAGCCAGTCCCTCTTGGGCTTGGAAAACTGTATGGGCAGGAATGGAGACTCCTCTCTACATGCCTCACATTGCGCATTAGGATAAAAACTATGAAGTCCTTCCCCCAGCCAGCTTTATATTCCTGCACTAAGCACAATTGCACATCTTCCAGCCTGACAACCCAAAGAGGGTTATGGCTAGACATCTAAGAGCCAGCTAGAATGTTATCTCTTTACCTTGCTACTTGTCGAGACAGAACATCAGGATTTAGGGTGAGTGGTGGTTTGTCCAGAAGGCTAAGAATATTTGAAGGGGTAGAAAGATGGGTGGTGGGATGGGGAGGGACTGCCATTGGGCCGTCTAAGGGAATGAACTCCTTCTAAACTTATTTTGAAATATTTACATAGATATGTCACCATTTGGAATGCATTGCTATGATCTCTTCCAAGACTCTGGAAAGGTTTGCATAATGGAGTGTCCCTGAAGCTTAAGCTTCGTGAACTGCTTGTAATGAATTCCCTCAATATCTCTCCAGATATTTTAAGTTATCATTTCACTGACCTAATTAAATCTAGCCTAGGGATAATAGGATAGGATTAACTAATTTTTCTCTCTTCCAAGATAATATATTTATTATATTGTTAGTCATCTACTGATAATAAGTTTGTTTTTGTCATCAGAATTAATGGAAGGAAGGAAAATTATTACAGCTTCTGTGATGGTTAAGATTGTGTGTCAGCTTGGCGGGCCATGATTTTCGGTGTTTATATGTGATCACTCCCATGAGTGAATCTGCTGTGAGTAGCCAATCAGTTGAATGGAGTTTCCTTAGGGGTGTAGCCTGCATCCAAATATAAGCAGATGTCCTGGTTTCTTTGCTCACTCTGGATCCTGCACTGCTTTCTGTTCATGTGACCTTGGGCTTTTGGGACTTGAGCTATCAGCTTATCTGCAAATCTCAGAATCCAGAGATCTTCACAGCCTGAGAGCGGGAGCCCTGCTCTCCAACCTGCCAATCTTGGCTTCCAGACCCTGCAGCTACGTGAATTGAGAGAAGCCTGTATCCTGATACACAGACTTGGGATGTTTCAGCCTCTACAATTGCGTGAGCCATTTCCTTGATATAAATCTCTCTCTATATATATTTATATGCTTTGCTGATTTTGCTTCTCTAGAGAATCCAGCCTAAGACAGCTTCCTTTGCTAGCTAGATGTTCACGTTACTGCTTGTACTACATGTGAGGAAAAGGAGCCATATCTGAAGTCTTCTATCTCCTTATCTCTTTCACGATTCTTGGGACAGAATGCATCCACAAATATTTTTTGGTTCTCAGGTTTCTCAGGAGGCTGCTTGTCCCACTAAAAGTATATACTGTCCTCCAGTGGTGGTTTGCGTAATGGTGAAAAACAGAAAATTTTTTTGGTGAAAATTCACTAAGGTAGAAGGCTTATATATGAGGCAGTGTATCCAGGAATTGTGATTGGGTCAAATTTTTGGCTCTTTTGGGGTTCGTACAGCCAGATAAGCCTTAAATATACTTATGGCTTCCTGTGTGATAGAGAGCCCTGGTGGTTTTTATTTTTATTTTTTTGTGCATCATATTTAGAAAACCAGAGGTGCCCAATGTAACCAAATGGTAGGTGTGACCCAACATCCTGCCACCAAGGACCCTTAGGCCTGATGGAGCCCAATAAACATGTCACCGGACAACCACCAGAGTTCTGTGAGAACATGTATGCCCATATGATATTTCCCAAAATCCATATTACCAACCCCAACTTTTTCTTTATCTCACATAATTGTATTTTATTTTCTGAAAGAACTATTTTCAACTTACTGAGATACATATGTATCATACATTATCCTACACAATCATTAAAAAGGCAGTATAAGCAAAATAGATTGGTTAAGAGTTCCCTAAAACTCTCACATTCTAAGCCCAAATTTCTAAATACCTTTTTAACTGATGGCCTTCATGTCTATGCTTTTCCACACAAAGTCATTCTGCAAGCCATCAAGATCATTGTGAATCAGCATTTCTGAAAAGAATCCATAAAATGACTGAAAGCATTTACTCTGGGTTCTTCAGATAGCATTCCCTTCATGTAGATTTAGCCTTTTTTTTTTTAAACTAATTTATTTTGTTATTGTACTTTAGATGAAGGTTTACAGAACAAACTAGCTTCTCATTAAACAGTTAGTACACATATTGTTTTATGACATTGGTTAACAAACCCGCGACGTGTCAACACTCTCCCTTCTCTACCTTCGGTTCCCTATTATCAGCTTTTCTGTACCTTCCTGCCTTCTAGTCTTTGCCCATGGGCTGGTGTGTCCCTTTAGTCAAGTTTTGTTTTATGGGCCGATCTAATCTTTGGCTGAAGGGTGAATCTCAGGTGTGCCTTCATTAGTGATCTAAAAGTTTGTCTGGGGGCCATCTCTCAGGGTTTCTCCTGTCTCTGTCAGGCCAGTAAGTCTGGTCTTTTTTTGTGTGAGTTAGAATTTTGATCTGCATTTTCTCCAGCTCTGCCTGGGACTCTCTATTGTGATCCCTGTCAGAGCAGTCAGTGGTGGTAGCCTGGCAACATCTAGCTGTACTGGACTCAGGCTGGTGGAGGCCATTGTAGATGGGTCCATTAGTCCTTTGGACTAATCTTTGCCTCGTATGTTTAGTTTTCTTCATTTTTCCTTGCTCCCACAGGGGTAAGGCCAGTGGAGTATCTTAGATAGCTGCTCACAGGTTTTTAAGACACTACTCACCAAAATAGAATGTAGAACATTTTCTTTATAAACTATGTTATAGCAATTGAGCTAGATGTTCCCCTTGGTCCCCACAGCCCTCAACCCAACTATGTGGCCCCTCAGGGAGTTTGTATATGTCTATGGAGCTTCCCTGGCCTTGTCTTTTACAAACCAACCAAAAATTTGAACACCCTCAATTAGTAAGCATGCATTCCACTACTGAAAACACAGAAAACACATTCCACTATTTCGAAACACAGAAAAATTGAAGCTTAAAAGGGTTGTTGGCCACACTGACCAGAGGCATCAATATCAACTGAGGATGTGTTAGAAAAGCATAAACTCAGACCCCACTCAACCCAACTGAATCAGAATTTGGATTTTAAAAGACAACCGAGGGAATCTAGTACACATTTAAATTTGTAAAGCACTGACCATAACATGGTTAATTACTGGAAATAACTTGATTAATACCATGATACCTTTGGACTGCTACATTTTCTTTTTCATTATCCATGTAAACTTCTAACTCAGAATATATTGTGACTTTTGAAATATGAGTTACTGTTCCCAGTAGTGAATAACCACACAAACTTGGTGCTTGATGCCCTGATTCTGCAAATTTAAGTTTCTGAAATCTGTTGGTTCCTCCTGCCACTTGGCTATATAACATAACTTAAGGTTTATTCTATCTTATTATAAAAATACTTCATTATCAGTATATAAAATATGGAAAACATGAAAAAGTAGAAATTCTGTGTGTGTGTGTGCATAGCTTTCTGTTATATATTCAATATTTTTGTTTTAAAGGATGCATATAGTATCTTCCTTAAACTTACCATTACATCACATTTGTTTGTTTATTTATTATTATTTTTTTAATACCATTGCAAACCCTTGAGAAGAATGGTTTATACTATAGCTTATTATAGGATGTACCATAATTTAATAACAATTTCTTATTTCGAATATTGAGATTTGAGATTCCGATTAAATATTTCTACTTTTTCTCCTGAGAGATAACTGTGACATATGAATTTGTTCAGAACATTTTTTGCATTTCATGCTATTTATTTGAACATTGTTTTGCAAACTCAATTGCTAGGTAAAGAGTATATGAATGTTTCAAATATCCTTATATGTATTAATCAGTTACCTTATTTGGCTTATTTCTAATCCTGTTAATCTCATAAGGTATTTCCAGTCTTTGCCACTCACCTCAAGCCTTTATCTATAACCCCTGCTATCTCAACAGAACAGATGAAACTGCCTCTTATTTCCCAGAAAAATAGTTGTTTATCAAGTACCAAATCTCTAGACCTCACATCCTCTGTTACCTGTCTCCTCAAACATTCATATTTCCTCCTATTCCCCACCCTCTATTCTCAAAAGGGAGCCCTGGGGCACAGTGGCTAAGTGTTCAGCTGCTAACCAAAAGGTTGGCAGTTTGTATTCACCAGCAGCTCCTTGGAAACCCTATGGGGTAGTCATACTCTGTCCAGTAGGATTGCTATGAGCTGGAATCAACTCAGTGGTAACAGGCTTGATTTTTGGTTTTTATTATCAAAAGAGGAACCCTGGTGGCACACTGGTTAAAGTGCTTGTCTGCTAACTGAAAGGTCTGTGGTTGAACCCACTAGCTGTTCCATGGGAGAAAGATGTGGCAGTCTGCTTCTGTAAAGATTTACTGCCTTGGAAAACCTATGGGGCAGTTCTACTCTGTCCTGCAGAATTGACTCCACTGCAATGGTTTTATTTTCATAAGAGAAGTCTAAGTGTGAAGCAAATGAATAAACATTGGATTGCTAACTGAAAAGTTGTCAGTTCAAACCCACCCAGGGATGTCTTGGAAGGAAGGCCTGGTGATCTGCTTCAGAAAAGTCACACCCTTGAAAATTCTACGGGGTGTGGTTTTACTGTGCACACATATGGTTGCCATGGTTGAAGGCAATCAACAACAACAATTCTCAAAAGATGACTGCCTGTGCTCTAGTTCAAAAGCTGAACTGCTGATGGTATCATGCAGCCTCTCCTCTGGAACCATGACCAATGAAACGTCTACTTGCTCTCCTTTATTTTCAAAACACCGGCTCTTTTATCTCCATGACAAAATCCTGTTAACCTTCACAAGTCATTTTATCTTAAAACTAAAAAGTAAATAAACATTTCCATCATCTCCGACTCAGCATACTCCTCTAGTTTACATTATGCTTTTTATTTGCTTTGAGTCACATATCACCCCTCCCTCCCCCCAAAAAAAGCTGCTTGGATATTTTTTTCTTTTCTCAGTGTTCATTCTGCTTTAAACTGTTACCTTCACAATTATTCTGAATCTCATCTTGCTGTGGTCCTACAGATATTCTAATTGCCAAATGCCATGATATTATATTTTGGTGTCACACCCTGTTTAAGTGTTTTTTTCCATTCATCTCTGATTCATTCTAACATTATCTACTTTGGAGTTCTTTATACAGATAGAGTTGACCACTTCCTTTGTCACACTGTCAGTGGACCCTGAACTCTGCTGTTGTTATGGCATCCTTTCCTATATTTTGCATCTTTGCCTTTCCAGTCAGACTGGAAGTACCACAAGGATGAGAAGTAGTCTATTCCTCTGTCTCCCCACCACTTGCTTAGCCTAGTCCCTTCTGCGGTGTGGGTGTTCAACACATGTCAAATGGAATTGAATTGATCTCAAGTGACCTGTGGTTATTTGTTCCTTTGATCACCTGAACTGCCTTTGACTTTTGAGATACTCTGAGTCCTGATGTTTCTCTTGCTACTCAGAACTTTTTGTTGTTGTTGTCGTTATTTCTCCTCTACTCATTCTAATGGTAAAGAGTAGATACAGGCTCGCAAACAACTAATACAGAGAGATGTTCAGTGAAACTGGAGAAATGAATAGGCATTACAACTATTTCAGTTGTCATTAGCTAGATTACACAGCAGTACTGCTCACCCATAAATAATAGTGGCTTACAACAGTTTATTTCTGCATACCCAGTATGGTTCAGCTGTGGTTTTGCTCTGCATCATCTTCACTCTGGGAGCCAGGCTGAGAAATCAGCCTCTGGCTGGAGCATTGTTCTCATGGCAGAGGAATAGGAGAACTTGGCAAACCATGTGCTGGCTCTAAAGTTTCTGCTCGGAAGCTGACACATTACATGAGCCAAAGTAAGTCATATGTCCCAGCCTGATGCCAGAGAGGAAGAGCAAGTATTTTTTAAACGATAAAACATACCAGCATGGTTATTTCAGTACTTTGCCTATAACATAAATTATTGAAATGCTTTTTAGTTTTGAGGAAGAGGGGTTAATACTCCAGTGTAAATGCTACAATCAAGGTTCCTAAGTCAAGGTTATTAGTCAATCTGTAGATAAAGATTCAAAAGGCAGGTGAAATGTCATCATCTGAAGATGAAGAAGAATCATCACTTGTTATTTTCTATATTAGAAACATACGTGCTTCTGAACGTTTGAAGAAATTTGAATACAGTGTATAGTTATTAAGTATTTTTATTAACTCTCTAGTCCATGTTTAAATCTACTTGATTATATTATAGTGAGAGTAATAGGTCATATTTACTGAAGAAGAACCTGTTCTAGGGTCTGTGTTAAAAGCTTCCATTAATTTTTATCATTTTGTTTTCACAGTATCCTTTTAAAGTAGGAAGTATTGTTATTTCTGTTTGATAAATGAAGAAACTGAGGCAGCTGAAGTAACTTGTCTAAGATACTATTCATATGAAGTTGTGGAGAAACTATTTAAACATGGGTCTGCTAACTTATGCTACACACCCTGTTACATGTAACTTTAGCACTTTTATCATATAAACATATAAACGCAGTCTTCTTAGGTTGAAAGAGTAGCAGTAACTTTATATCAGGGAATGACTTTTTAAATTTACCATTATTTAGCATGGCATTCTGTAAGGAATGAATATTCCTGTTGGATTCTTGGGATAAAGAGATTTATAGCCGAGAGCTGAGGGTTCCACCACATTTCCAAATAGCTCTGAATTTCTGCAAAATTAACTGTTTATTATAATATATTATATTTAAAGAAACACAATATGTTCGTTCATTTCTCATGGTGACTACATGATCCTTCCTCCATTTGTGGGATGTTTTTTGCTGCTTTTTGTAAACTATAATTATAAATGATGTGTTTTATGAAACTATCTTAATTCAATGTCACTCCATTGCATAAATAATGAAGTTAAGTGATTTCTATTATTTATGCATATTTCTAATTTCACAAGATTTTTTCTCATGAGAAATGGTATAATTTTAATATTTTTGTTATAATAAACTTCATGGGTTTTAGAAGTGCACACAATTTATTAAAATACATACATTATTAAAATGTGCAATTTTTTTCTAAAATGCACTGTTTATGAATTATTTAACCCTTTATAAATTCTCACTTTTATTTGATTTTTCCAATTATCTCTAAGATAGCTCTTCAGCTTGCTAAAAGAGTTATGAAATTCTTTTAATTTTATGACTTTTAAATATTTAATGAGAGCATTAAACTTTAATACTCTTTATATTAAGAAGGATGATTTTACCTTTTGAAAAATAGTTTACAAATTGCTCTTTTGTCTTTTATAGCAGGTTTGGTATTTGAATCATTAATGTACCTGTTTGAAGATAATTTATTCTGCAAAGCTTTTAGATGTTAGCATCGGTTCTATTTAACTATAAATATTTTGGATAAGGAAAGATATACTGTATTTTTACACAAATAATATACACCTTCTATGTTTGTTTGCCAACCATGCCCTCCCCCATGAGGTATTTTCTTAAGCGGGCTATGCTAATTTTTTACAGCAACATGTAAAATAAAATTGGCATGGTGACACTTATGAAAAGACCTCACTCACAGAGGATGAAGTTGGAAAACAAACGTAGAAGGTGTGAGTTACAAGGTATGTAATGATCCTTCCCTAATAGTACAAATAAAGAGCTCAGGTGCCTCACTGGTTAGATGTTTGGCTGCTAAGCAAAAGGTTGGCAGTTCGAACCCACCATCAACTCTGTGGGAGAAAGATGTGGCAGTCTGCTTCTGTGAAGATTACAGCCTTGGAAGCCCTATGGGGCAATTCTACTCTCTTCTATAGGGCCACTAGGAGTCAGAATCAACTCGATGGCAATGGGTTAGTAGCACGTGCACTTTGCATGTGATTTGCATGTGCTACAAAAAGCAGCCTAACTCAACACTGATTTGAGAATTACCCTTTACAAGATGTCTGACATTGTCCAAGTGTCCTTAGGTGTGTAAGCTTTCATTGCATTTTAGGTAAATAAGAATAGCAATATGGCCACGTAAAGATGTTATAGTTCTGCAAAGTACTTAGCAAGGTCTGCACATACAGTGTTCTCATCATCAATAGTTACCTTTTTATAAATAAAGGTGCTATTTTTAATATTGGATAAAAGCAAATTTTATTAGTTGACATCAATAGAAGAATGTAGGCACTAAGAAATTCTATTAGTCAGGACTCTTCTGAAGGGCTGACGTATTGGCTCTTGACACTGGGATATCCGGGATGATAGTTTTGCCTTCGACACAGGTGAATTCATGATTCAAAACTGTCATCTGATCTCCCACTTGTTCTGTTTCCCAGTTTTACTTGCCATCATGCTGACCTTATTATTTAGCAGGTTTATTCCACTGGTGCTAAGACGGCACCAACATCTTCAGAGATACATGGTTCTTATTATTTTCTATTTTTTTTCTTTCTCCTAGAAGTGGGTGTGTGCTATAGTGGCCAGCCCTGTGTCACAGAGCCACCATGGCCTCCAGAAGGCAAGTTGACATTATCACTGACTGTACCTCCAGCCCACAAGAATAGGTATTGGGAAGATTAAAAATGGAATAATTTATTAAAATGTTCCATTAAGAATACTATTTTTAAATCACTATGCACCCTCTGGAAAACTTATTACCAGGATTTGGTTAGTATAAGCATTATTTCCTAACTCCAATACACAGATTTTCACACGTATGGTCCTACATATGAACTGAGATGGTCAGTAAAAATGTAAATTCTAATTTCTGGATCTGACTCAGATAAAGATGTATTAATATCAAGCCAAAATCAAATTTCAATTTCTAAAAATAAGCATTTTTCCAACCACCCACTTCCCTAAACTAGGTGTAGGAGTTACAAATAAAAGCTGTAATTCATTATATGACCTTATTTCCTAACTTAGGGCCCTCCATTTTTGTGGCTTCATATCATGTTAGAATATGACAAGATAAAGAAAAGCATAGTTAATTTGACATGAATGCAGAATCAGAATTTATTAGCAGATACCTGCTGTGTGTTAGGTACCTATTCAGGTCATTTCTTTTGTATTTGAGAAACACAAGCTGTAATTTCTTATGAATGCAGTGTCATTCTTTAAAAAAAATAAAATAAAATGAGAGAGAGAATTTGTCAACCTTAAAGTAGGATACCATTAAGATGAAAACAAAACTACAAGGAGATGCTGACGCTGTCTACAATGCTGAAAGATCCAGGTCTTTAAGGTTGTAGAAAATTCACTTTCTTATACATCCTATTTTTTAGTATAGATTTCACAGTCTTTACCAAAAAAGGACCTGAGTTTATGTGTGTGGTGGGTAAATGTATATGTAGTGCTGTTGGTTTAAAGGTAAAGCCATTTTGAGGAGCTTTGGACTAAATGATAAGAGATAACAAACTGTGCAAAACCTCTGAGGAAGAGCTTTCTAGACAGAGAATGACATAGTAAAAGTCATAAAGCAGAAGCAAGCTCAGTATGGTTGAGAATCATAAATAAGATAACATGATGAGAGGTAGCTAAAGAGGGAAAAATGACACATGATGAGGTCAGTGAGGTCAATCAGTAGTAGATCATGTAGCTTTTTATAGGTCAAGAGAAGAAATTTGAATTTTGTTCTATGATATATGAAAAAACTTTATAGGGTACTAAGTAGAGAAGAATCATAAAATTATTTACATTTTAAAAAGGATTTCTATATCTGCTATGTGAGAAACTGATTGGGGAGGGACAACTAGAGCTGAAGAGGTGAGCGTAACTTGAATGATAAGTGGGATAGAGAAAATGGAAAGACCTGCGTTACATTTGGACATAAAATCGTGTTGAGGGAAGGGCTATAAGAAATGAGAGAGTATAAGGATTGAGGGAATCAAGGTGGTATTTGTGCATGAGTGTGTGTGTGCATGCTTGTGTGAGAACGTGCGCGTTGGTGCCCTATACTGGGAGGGAAACCAATTGGAGAAAAGTAAAACGTTTGATTGTGGTTAAGTTTGTAAGCTTACCATAGGTCAAATGAAAATATCGAGTGCACAGTTTATAGTTGAGGGGGCAATTTGGATGAAATATATCTTTAAAGTAAATTTAGATGGCATTTAGCTCCAAAAGAATGAATTGGATTACCTCAGAACTGAGGCAAGAAGAAAAGAGAAGTTGGTCAAAGACCAAGTTTCCACTAGTTATAAATTGAGAAAAGAAGACTGAGCTAGCAAAGGAAAGAAGAAATATTTCAGGAGAAAAACCAGAAGAGTGATGTATCATGGAATACAAGGACAAATTTTCAAGAAGGGAGAAATAAACTATCAGATTATGCAAAGGTCACTGATACTGTAGAGAAAGGCGCTCAGGGAAGACAAGAATGTTTGGTGAGGACGTGGAGAAAGTCTAGAGACAATTAGGGAATATTTTCTATGAAGGGGATAGGAACAATGGGTGTGAGCTGTAGGGAGACGTGATCCAAGAGGCTTTTGTTGATGGTGGGAGCAGGGATACTTTATGCTAAAGGAATAATTCAAAAAGAGAAATGATAATGTGGAAAAAGGGCATCCGAGGACTGAAAGGGATGAGGACTCAATCCATTGAGAGGTGAGAGGAGGTTAGAATTATGAAAAAAAAAAGACGATAAATTGTAATTATTGTAGGATATATACACCTCTGAACTAGTTTTTTTTTTTTTACTATGGGGAATGCAGAAGTTTATAGGTAACACGTTCATGACATAAAAGTAGCTGGTTTGTATAGATTTCTCCTACAACAGAAAATTCTCATAGGCATTTTGAGAAATATTTTTTAAAATAAAACTCATAATTCATATATTTAAATATTACACAACTTATTATATACAATATAATAACTTTAGAAGCATAAAGCTTTATAAAGAAAAGCAAAGAGGAGAGTTTTTTCTCTTACTTTTTTATGAAAAAAATTATAAGAAAGTCACATAGCTTTTTGATTTACTTAATATCCACTGCAAACTTATCTAGCAACCATTATATTCAAAAAGTTAACATTATATACAATCTGTTATTTGCATTACTGTTTTCTATTTAAGCTGCATAGAATCACTAACACCTTAACTTGCCTCTGTCTTAAATTACAGAATTGTTTAACAGATCACTATATGCTTAAATACACACGTGTATTTGTTTCCTTTACCACCAGCTATTTAGACTGGTTTTATTGTCAATGGAATCTTCCATTTTGCATTTAATAAACACTCTTATTTGAACTGGCTTTTAATTTTTAGTTATAAAGTTAACACTTGGAAATGATTTCTTAAATGTCTAAAATTGGGTATGCAGTGAAAGGTATATCACTTTCCATTTGCAAAGCTGCCTAGGGATGACTTTCATCAGTATCTTCTTTTTTGTGATTCCAAAAGCCAAAAAACCAAACTTGTTGCCATCAAGTCAATTCTGACTTATAGCAACCCTGTAGGACAGAGTAGAACTGCCCCACAGAGTTTCCAAGGAGCGCCGTGCGGATTTGAACTGCCCACCTTTTGGTTAGCAGCTGTAGCTCTTAACCACCACACCACCTGTGTTTCCAATGATTCCAAAGACTTTCTATAAATAGAAGGCAAGATTTCTTTCATAGTGTTAACAGGTGTTCTGCACTGCAGTTCCCAGCCTGTCCTCCTGTATACATCAGTTTTTTTATGTATACCTGCCCTGCTCAGTTTGTATATCTAGGTATAAGTTCTTCACTGTTTGGGGGGAAGGGAACCAACATGGCATGATATCAGGACAACAAATTCTCACCTACAAGAGTAGGAAAGCAGCAAGTTATTGTAAATTGAATTTTCTTGACCCTAGACTAAAATAAAGAATCCACAAGGCTGAAGAGGCTGAGAAAAGAATGCCTTGAAGAGAGTAAGACTGGGAAAAGACCAGAAAAACACCATTCACTGCTAGAATTAGGGGATTATGGGGAAGAGAGGTCAGGATCTAGTTTTCCTTCCTGCTATGAGATTGAGGCCACCAGTTCAAAGGAGATTTCACACTGCCTGTCAATCACCCAGCACAGTTTGTGACCAAAGATAGTGCACAGTACTCCACCTAAAAATAATAATCATCAGCTTTCTGAGAATACTGTGAGGACTGAGGAAGTGATAGAGGAATGATAGAGAAAAGAACTGGGACACCATGGGACCTGACTCCTATTCCCACTTCAACCTGACTTTCTGTCAGGCTTCTGCTTGCTGATCTGCTATGGTCACATTGGCCTTCTTGCAGTAGTGTAAACATAACAACTTTAACACTTCTAGAACTTCCTACTCTCTCAGCATGGATTTCTTACTCAAGATAGTCACACATCACATTATCTTATATATTTAGTTTTCTACTCTGTTCCTTTAAGAAATCTTTACTGACCACTCAATCCATAATAAAATATCGTTCTCTTCCGCCTTCTGTCCACTGATCTTGTTTTATTTCTCTCCATAGCACTTATCATTACCTGACTTAATATTATTTATTTATTTATTTTTTTTCTACCACTAGTACAGAATTTCATGAGGTCAGACACTTAAATATATTCTGTTTATTATTGTGCTTCTTGGGTTTAGAATACAGCTTGGCACATGGCAAGCACTAATTTCATGTCTGAATAAATTAAATTATTCACATGATAATAAAAATGAGATAAGTTGTTCAACTTTTTGATACAACAACAAGTGCAAAAATTTATTTTCTACAGCACTCTTTAAGAGCAGTTGTGTTTGTACCATTGCTCGTATTTCTACCAAAGAATCCTCTCTCTTCCTCTGTTGAGTTATGTTTCCTTGCTTGCCCTCTGCCATTTCCTAAGATGCAAACAACCACTGAGCCTCTGACTGGTATTCACCTGTAACATACGAAGTTACTCCATTTGGTGCCCTTGGTAGTTATACTCTTCACTCCAGCATTTACTTTACATTATAGTCAGTAAAGTCTTATTTTCCCCTGATCACAGAATACATTTATTCATACAAACACACTTTTAAGGTATCATTCATTGGGTTCACATAATGTTTGTCAGACTTTGTATTAAGCGCTTTAGCTTTACATATATAAACATTGTTTATATAAATAAACAATGTTTATATAAGTAAACAATGTCCATCAAGTCCAGACCTGGAAGTTTACACTGGACAAGGGTTGATGAATGCTTATATTGTTTTCCTTTATTGAAGTAAAGGAAATCTGTGATGTAAAAATTTCTGCTTGATTTTAATGTAACTAATGGTTTTTCTAATGGTGGTTTTTTGGTGGTGGGTCATCTTATCGTTTGGTGATGAATTTTAATGGGCTGTTTTCTTGTCCATTGGTAACCTTCTGAGCATGATCTTGAATCCAGAGAGGGCAATTGATTTGGCTTCGCATAAGCATGTAGAACATTGTCTCCGTTACATTAGGAAAACATATTTTCAGGTTATATTAACCTGTTGGAAACCCTGGTGGTGTAGGGGTTAAGTGCTACGGCTGCGAACCAAAGGGTCAGCAGTTCGAATCTGCCAGGTGCTCCTTGGAAGCTCAATGGGGCAGTTCTACTCTGTCCTATGAGGTTGCTATAAGTCAGAATTGACTCAAAGGCACTGGGTTTGGTTTTGTTTTTTTATCAACCTGTTTTAAAAAAAAAAAAATGTTTCTCTGCATATCCTCGGATCTAATATAAGCTGTTATCTATTTTATACTGCAGAGTTGATTTCATTTGTGATTTTTGTTGTTGTTAGTAGCCATGGAGTAGGCTTTGACTTAGGGCAATCTTTTGTATAACAGAACAAAACATTGCCTGGTCCTGTGTCATTTTTATGATTATTGGTTTGTTTGAGTCCATTGTTGTGGCTATTGTATCAATTGATCTCATTGACAATTTCCCTCATTTTAGCTGACTGCTTTACCAACCATGAACAACCTTTTCTAAAGATTAGTCTTTCCTAATGATGTGTCCAAAATAAAGAGTCTCTCTATTCTCGCTTCTAAGGAATACTCTGGTTGTATTTCTTCTAAGACCTATTTGTCCATTCTCCTGGCAGTCCTTGGAATATTTAATATATTTCACCAACACCCCAATTCAAATGTGTCAATTCACTTTCAATTTTCTGTTTTCATTGTCCAGCATTCACATGCATATGAGGAGATTGAAAAGATCATGGTTTGGGTGGGGTGCACTTTAGTCATTAAAGCAACATCTGTGCTTTTTAACACTTTAAAGAGCTCTTTTGCAGCATATTTGCCAAATGCTGTAATATTTCATTCGACATCTTGACTGCTGTTTCCATGGATGTCAATTGATGAGCCAAGTGGAATGAAATCTTCGACAACTTTTATTTTTTCTCCATTTATCATGATGTTTATTGGTCCAGTTGTGAGGATTTTTTTTTAACATTCAGGCATAATCCTTACTGTGATCTTTATCAGTAAATCCTTCAAGTCATCTTAATTTTCATCAAACAAGGTTACATCATCTGCATATCACAGGTTATTAATGAATCTTTCTCCAATCCTCATGTCACATTCTTCTTTGTACTGCTCAGCTTCTTGGATTATCTGTTTGGCATACACACTAAGTAAGGTGAAAAGGTACCACCCTGCTGCACACCTTTTCCAGTTTTGTACCAGTCATTATCCCTTTCCTCTGTTTGAAAGACTTTCTCTTGATTCATGTACAGGTTCCACATGAGAACATTAAGTGTTCTGGGATTCTTATTCTTGGTAATGTTAGCCATAATTTTTTATGATTCACACAGTCACAATCGAATGCCTTCACGTAGTCGATAAAATACAGGTTAACATCTTTCTGGTATTCCCTGCTTTCAGCCAAGGTTCAATTGACATCAATAATCCTATTCCTCATCCATGTCCTCTTCTGTTCTGGTTTAAACTTCTGGTAGTTCCTTGTCAGTGTACAGTTGCAGGCATTTTTGAAGTATCTTCATCAAAATTTTGCTAGCTGGTGATACAAATAGTATTGTTCAATAATTTCCTCATTCCATTTGATCTCCTTTCTTAAGAATGGGTACAAGTATAGATCTCTTCCAGTTGGTTGGCCAGGTAGCCCTTTTCCATTTTTTTTTTTTTTTTGACTAGACAAATAAGTGCTTCCAGCACTGCATCCATTTGTTGAGGCATTTCAGTTGGTATTTCATCAATTCCTGGAGCCCTGTTTTCCCCAAAACCTTCAGCACAACATTGACTTATTCGTTCAATGCCAGTGGTTGTTGATCATATATTGCCTCCTGAAATGGTTGAATGTCAACTAATTATTTTTGGTATGGTGACTTTGTGTATTCCTTCCATCTTCTTTTGATGCTTCCCCTTGTCATTCAATTTTTTGCCCATAGAATTCTTTAGTAATGCAACTAATTATATGTGTTTGCAAGGCAGAAAATCAGATGCATTTTTTCAAATTTTGTTTCTTTTTCTCAGAAGCATTAGTATTGCAGTTTGATGGAGACATACCACAGCATCTCAGTGTCACATTCTCACGTGATTCTTATCCTAATTGTATCTATGAACATGAAACACCACTTTGGTGTCTTTTAATTTCAAGTGACATAAAACCCAAATTCAAAAGCAAAGTAGACTGCGTTACTTCACATTAAGTAAAAGTTAGGAGGAAATGTCTTCATATATTGCTAGATACATGTTCAAAGGCTAACTTCGGATCAAGTTTCTTTCACTGGCTTCTATTTTAAAATTGGCTCTCATTTCATGCTTGGAGATAGCCACAATAACTTCAGACTTTCCAGATTTTATTCCTTCACAATGTTGAATCCATTGGAAGAGGGTAGACATTATAGAAAAAGGTTAATTGGAACTGACTGGATAACATACACATTCTCCCTGAATTAGCCACTTAATACTCTGTATACTCTGTATACACAGAGAGGTCCTGTGTTAATAGACAATTGTTAGTTGTGCTTACTTAAGTACTTGCATTGACCCTCAGATGCCACACCTGGAGTCTAATATCTATTACAATTTTTAATGAATACCTGAGATAATGCATAAAATGTGTTTAGCCTAGTGTGTGGCAAAAACACATAACAGTGCCTACCACAAATAAGTAGAGATTAGTACCTTAGATTAATTCACAAAAATATAACTAATCTATAATTTTTTTTGTGCATATAGAATATGGACTTAATTGCCAGTTACAGTAATAGTATGTGAATAAAACATTACATAATAAATTACCAGCAACATATCTACACTCTGAGTTAGGCATTGAGATACTATTGGCTCCAAGGGTTGGTGGCTGAGAAAAGGACCCAAAGGATTGATATTAAAGAAGCAGAGTTGGGGTAGCTGGACATATTAGAGCTATGGGATAAAGTCTAGTGCAGCAGGAGGCAATGGTCATATTTCTATGCTAGAGGGGAATGGATAAGCAATCCTATGATTATGGTGAAAGGGTATAGAGAATTAGAAGAGCTTACTTAATATATCAACTGTCGTTGCATCTATTTTCAAAGACCTCATTATTTTGTTTCCATAAGAAAAAATACCAATTGATCTGTTACACATTTTTTTTAAAGGACATTTTTTGTCTTTATTTACTTTTTTGGGGAGGAGTATTTTTTTAAATAACTTATTATTTATTTATTTTTGGTGTTGTTGAAGAAGTACAAAGCAAAACATACACCAACTCACCAATTTCTGTATTCAATTTGTGACATTGATTACATTCTTCAAGTTGTACAACCATTCTTATCCTTCTTTTCTGAATTTTCCCTCCACCATTAACTCACTGAGCCCCAAGTTTCTTCTCTAACCTTTAGAGTTCCTTTTGTCAATTTAATCCCATATAGACAGTTTTCTAAAAGAACACAATACTCAAGGCAGACATTATTTACTAATTAAGCTAATCTCAGGCTGTCAACAAGATGGACTGACACAGTGGTGTAACAACGGGCTCAAGCATAACAATGATTATGAGGGTGACGCAAGACCTGGCAGTGCTTAATTCTGTTGCTCGTAGTGTCTTTATGAGTCGGAACCAACTTGGTGGCACCTAACAACAAACAACAACATACTGTTTGATTTACTTCAGGGGATATTTTTAGTTTAAAGTTTAAAGATTATCTTTATTATAATCTTTATTAGAATTTGAAGGTCTTTTAGCCTTATTTATACATACAATTTTGTCATGTTTAATCTTATATATAAAAAGGGCACTAAAAGCTAAATTAAATAAGAAATTATTAAAATTTTGCATTTAAATCCATCTTTTCTGAACAATCCTTTGGCATAGAGTAATTGATACCTGTGTCTTTACACTGTCTTATCTTCTGATCTATCAACAGCTCTCTTTAGAAGAATACTCCTCTATTGTACGTGGGTTTTTCTTCCAAGCTGCTGGCATACATTCAATACTTTTCTTGTTTAGAGTAATTATAGGAATAGATGAACTATGTCATACACATTTTTACTATTTGAGTACTTTCTTTCTAGAGGGAAGCTTTTGTCATTTTAAGGTATTTTGATAAAATTACCCTAATGAGTCTTATAAGGTCAAGGCTACCCTGGAGGTAGGGGATTTGGTCTCAGATGTGGTATGAGATTATTTCCATTATTAAGCACCAAAGAAATTATAAAGCAACAATAGAAACAATTAGCATTGAATCAATTCTGACTCATGGTGTTCTTATATGTGACAGAGTAGAACTGCTTCATGGGGTTTTCTTGGCTGCAATCTTTACAGAAATATATCACCAGGCCTTCTTCTGCGATGCTTCATAGTGGGTTTGAACCACCAACTTTCAGGATACTAGTCAAGGGCACCTAGAAACTTAAGGAAATTATAGAGAAAACCAGCCCAAACTCAGTGCTGTCGAGTCGATTCCGACTCATAGTGACCCTATAGGACAGAGTAGAACTGCCCCATAAAGTTCCCAAGAAGCACCTGGCAGATTCGAACTGCTGACCCTTTGGTGAGCAGCCATAGCACTTAACCACTACACCACCAGGGTTCTAAGTTATGGAGGTAAATAAAATAAACCAGATAAGAGACAGTGATCCCAAAACAAGTGAGAAAGGCTAAATTATGTCTCTCAATATTTATATCACATAAAGACTCTTTACAACAATAAAGTCTCTATATATCTGGTGGGTTAAAGATGCCATAGGTTGTGGTGGGCTTCAAAGAAGCAAAGGATGTAGACAAACTGATTTTCCCCAAAGATAATAGTTTGAGTGTGAGAACCTCTGGATTGCTGGAAAGTATGTGTATGTTAAAGACCAAAAAGAAAAAAAGAAACCAATTTTCTGAATGTTTCACTTTATCTTATCTGGATTACAAAAAAAATTTTTTAAATGCACATATTATATACCATGTTTAGTAGAGAGGTTTGGTAAAGTGCTGGCAGAAGAGTGAGAAACATAATGAAGTGTGATTCAAAAGGGTGGGGATAGGAGGATAGACGTCATGGATTGAACTATGTTCCCAAAAACCGTATGTATCAATTTGGTTAGGCCATGATTCCCAGTATTATGTGGTTGTCCTCCACCATGTGATTGTAATTATGTGATAAAGAGGATTAGGGTGAATTGTAACACCCTTACCCAGGTCACATTCCTGATCCAATGTAAAGGGAGTTTCCCTGGGATGTAGCTTGCACCACCTTTTTACCTCTCAAGAGATAAAAAGGGAAGGGAAGTAAGCAAGGAGGGTGTCCTGGATTGAATTATGTCGCCCAACAAACATGTGTATCAGTTTGGCTGGGCCATGACTTCTAGCATTGTGTGGTTGTCCTCCATTTTGTGATTGTAATTTTTACCTTACTCAGGTCACATCCCTGATCCAATGTAAATGGAGTTTCCCTGGGCTGTGGCCTGTACCACATTTTATCTCTCAAAGAGATAAAAAGGAAGGGGAAGCAAGCACAGATTTGGGGACCTCATACCACCTAGAAAGCAGTGCCAGGAGCAGAGAGCATCCTATGGACCTGGGGTTCCTGTGCAGAGAAGCTTATAGTCCAGGGGAAGATTGATGACAAGGTCCTTTCTCCAGAGCCAACAGAGAGAGAAAGCCTTCCCCTGGAGCTGACATCCTGAATTTGGACTTGTAGCCTACTAGACTGTGAGAAAATAAATTTCTCTTATTAAAGCCATCCACTTGTGGTATTTCTGTTATAGCAGCACTAGATGACTAAGACAGATGTTTTAGTCCGTTTGTTGTCAGGTGGTCTGTTCCCTTATGGTTATTAGATTTGGCTTTCACTAATAAACTTGGAGAGAGCCCAGGTGACTTGGTAATTTCCCAACCAAACCCCCCTCCTTTTTTCAAGTAAGAGTGAGAAAGGAAGTGCGGCATGTCATAGATTGAATTGTGCCCCATGAAAATATCTGTCAACTTAGCTGGGCCATGATTCTCAGTACTGTGTGACTATCCACTGTTTTATGTGATTGTCCACCATTTTATGTGATTTTTCTATATGTTAAAAATCCTATCACTGCAAAGTAATAAGATAGATTAGCTACAATTATATTGATGAGGTTTACAAGATTAGGTAGTGTCTTAAGCCAATCTCTTTTGAGATATAAAAGGAACAAATGAGCAGAGAGATATGGGGACCTCATACCACCAAGAAAGCAATGCTGGGAGCAAAGCATATCCTTTGAACCTGAGGTTCTTGTGCTGAGATGCTCTCTCAACAAGGGAAGACTGATGCATCACAAAGACCTTCCTCCAGAGCTAACAGAGAGACAAAGCCCTTCCCTGGAGCTGGCACCTTGAATTTGGACTTCTAGCCTACTGGACTGTGAGAGAATAAAATTCTCTTCGTAAAGCCATCTACTTGTGGTATTTCTGTTATAGCAGCACTAGATGGTTAAGACAGGTGGGCTGTTAACTCCTCTTTTCTTTCCCTGTATTTTTTTAAAGCAACTGCTGTACTGAAGTTACAAAGTGGATTTGTGGAATCAACTATAAATCTTTGTAAATAAATAGGACTTGTGGTTTAAGTACAAGAAAAATGAAATAGCAAGAACTCAAAAAAATCTCCAATACATATATATAATATATATATACATATATACATGTGTGTGTATATGTATGTATATATATTATTTCTTCAATATACCTAAAGCCATTTAAAATGCAACATATCCCAAGTGTCTAGTGGTAGATATCATCTACTCCATGTTAACTTAGCAATATTTGTCTCAGAACTGTATGAAAATCAAAACATCAGCTATGTCTTCTGAGAATATTCTAATTCTGTTTCAACTGCAGAACACCTGTCATTATATTTGATGTCTGGATCCTCTATATTTAACAAAAATGTAACAGGATCCTTCACTCCATTTTTTTTTTTTAATTCAAAGAAATCTTGGTTATATGTATATGATTGGAAACTTTTTCAAAATACAGTTATAAGTTTCACATGTAATACTTTGCTATGATAGAATTAACCTGAAATAACTTATACTTCATTGTAAAAATAATTGCCTGATGAATAGACTCCAGAATTTTTTTTTTTTCTAATATCAATTACATGGTGAGACATAGGGAAGATAAATAGTAGTTCAACTATATTAATCTTCCTTCCTGGGAATGGCATCTTTATAAGACGAGGCTCATCACATTCTGCCTATATATGCTTTCTAGGTAAGTAAAATCTCTGTACTGATAAAATTATAACATAAACAGTGAATTCCTTTAGTTAATGGCATGGTTTTCAATTCTCTCTTGTAGAAATTCTCAGCTGTTTTATCTCTTCTCCTAACTACCGTAAATTATTATATGTTTTTCATTTTACTTAAGTAGAACTGGTAAAAAATGAATGATGACCTGATTATCACAAAATTATGCTCAATCCTGTGTTACATTTGATGACAGCATTGTGTTGTGTATTCTTTTAGACTTAGCTTCCTGTAATGAAACCATATGAATATGAGACTTAGGCTAATTAGAAAAAAATCAACAGATCACACACAGATGTACTGTGATTTATTCCAATGGTACTATTAAGGATTGTAAGGCTTTCAAAGACAATCACTAAAATTTTCAATCCAGGGGAAATAGCTTGTCATGAAAAGAAAAGCATTTTCAGGGAAACAAAACCATTTAATGCATTTTCTAGGTAATGATTCTTTGTTGAACCTCAATTGCAGTGTTGATAATTCTTTTCACTAGCGTAGTGTTGATAGAAGGTGCACAGAGGTGCAGAGAAATGCTTGATTTTGACTAATTTCTTATTTCTTGCCTCTTTACAGAATTGGTCACAACAGATGAATTTTATACCCATACTTTAGGACTATTTGGGGCATTTAATTGTATGGTGATTGCCACCAATACATTTCCAAGTTTTCTGCTGTAATGTTTCCTATAGTTCATTGATTACTTATTCATGTTGCTCTATGAAACCCAAACACTAGCTTTGATGTAGGATTATACTAGTGTAATCAGTGAATCGAAAGACTTTTCAAATGGCAGCTGGAGCTGGTACCTACAATTTAAGCTGTCTTTCTTTCCTTTTTTTCCTTGTGTTTCTTGATCTATTTCACTGTTTATTTTCTGTCCACATCTTTATTTGGAATACAAGACTTGAAATGAGCAATCCTCCCTTTTTCTTCTTCCCCAGATCTTTCAGACTGATAGCTTCCATCATCATAATAAAATTTTTCTCACATTATTTTTAGAAAGTTCTTTAACATATTATCTCACTTCACAATTCCATTGATGTAGTTGGTGCAGATGTTACTCTTTCACAGATGGGATAACTGTGAAAAATGTGACAGAAAATGGGACCTCAAAAAAAAAATGATGAATTATTTTAACATTTTACTGTGTTAAAAGAAAGGGGTGTGTGTGTGTTTTTTTTTTATTTAATTGTTTACCTTTAAGTGCACCCTAGTTTAGTTATTAGTGCTTATATCAAAATAACTTAATATTCTCTGAATGGGAATTCTAAATCCATTCAGAGACATTAAATAGTAACAGTCCTGCTGCTACCAAACTCAATGGTCTGACAGGTGAATTGGGTTAGGGTGCTGAGCATGTGCAACTTAGCCTCACCTATTCCCCCCCCTCCCCCGCACCCAAGACAGCTGTACTTCTAGAAGCACTTGCTCCATTTGCTGTGTTGGGAGACATGTGGTTATCCACCTCTGACAAACACTGAGTTAACAACTCCTCCTGACTCTGAGGTTAGAACTACTAATCTTTAATGTATTCTTTACCAGTAATAAAAATGATATGTTTATCTCCATCTGTTTTCCTCATGCTTGTCTCTTCAATGATACAGAACTCAGGTGAAGAAAAGAGGGACCTTATGTCTTGAACCTTTCATACCTCAATACAATTTTTGAGGTAACCACAAAACAATGTCTGTGCTATTTAAGTTGCTTTCTGACCCAGCTTATAGACTTGAGACGGAGTCATAGGAAGGGATTTTAGAAATGTAAAAGAGAAGGTGATTCATTAAAATTTCTTTAAAATATTGGTGATAAAAAATGTTTTAATGGTTTGTGACCCATACAATACAATGTAATATAAATGGGGTTTGTAACTGTTTTGCCATTTCAGTGGCATACCTGGTAAAGTTGAGAGTTGATTGGCCTACAGTATAAAAAATAGCTAGAAGTTAGAAGTAGCATCAAAAGAGAAGCTAGTGTCTGAGCAGCAAGACAAAACCCCCCAAAACAATAAAAATCATTGCTGTTGAGTCAATTCTGACTCGTAGCAACCCTGTAGGACCAGTAGAACTGCCCCATAGGGTTTCCTCAGCTGTAATCTTTACAGAAGCAGGGTTCTTACTGCCAATGTTTCACTTAGCAGCCAAGAGCTAAACCACTGAGATACCAGGAAGGAAGCTATGTAAGGCAGCATCTGGCAACAAGTAGGGTAAACAGAGCCCCGCGCAAGTATTTTTATGGGGTCCCAGGCCATATAATTTTATAAAAAATTATATTAAAAGTCATGGGTCTATGTGAGGTGTAGAGATTATTATTTTTTTTTTAAGAATACTTAGAATAATGGTTACAGAAGAGCTACTTGTTTTTAGTCCAATCAGTGAGGTTGAAGACTCTTTGTAAAGCATCAACACTACATCTTTCTGTTCCTGGTTCTTGGATCCAGGAACCTTCGCTTCCTGTTCTTTACTGTCAACTTCACCACTCTAGCTAATTTCATGTCTCCCACCTCAAGAAAAAGGAGCAACACTTTTTTAAAGTGGCCCTTTAAAATCTGCTTGTATTGAAACAAAATGGACCTCCTTGTCTTTGCAGCTTATGAATTGCCGATTACATCATTACTAATAGGAAGATGTACCATGCAATATGTTGCCATGGTTATTCACCCCTCCTGACTCTGTCATATGTTTCTGTGCTTCATTGGTGAAGACCACAAATGCACAACTTATCCAGAGCAGGCAGGAATATGTAAACTATAATTTGTTTTCTGTTCATGTTAAATTCACCTTTTGGAATTTCTGATCATAAACTTAGAGCAACACATCTTCCATTCGTGTCCTCTCTTGACCTGTTTATGCCATAAACACTGTGTTCTAGATTACTATCCCTGTTTTCTACACCTGACTTCTACACAACACTTCCATTTCTTCACCTGGTGTGTCTTAAGACAAGTGTAATAAAGCAAGAAATCTCCACATGGAGATCCTAAGAACATTGATAATAAGGTTCTAACCGTTTTGAGGAGCAAAGATCTTAAAAGTAGAGGGGATAGTGTGACTGTCATGGGTGTCAGTGGTGTGGCCCACAGAATAAAGGATAACACACTCACCCTAAGTATTGTACACCCTATAGATTAGAGGAGAGCCCTGGTGGTGCAGTGGTTAAGGGCTATGGCTACTAACCAAAAGGCAGCAGTTTCAAACCACCAGCCACTCCTTTGAAACACTATGGGGCAGTTCTACTCCATCCTATAGGGTCACCACTATGAGTTGGTATCAACTTGATGGGAATAGGCTTGTTTTTTTGTTTTGTTTAAAGCTTAGAGGTGGCATCAAGGTCAGAACACAGATGAGCACAGGCCTGAACTCCTCCAGTGTCTGACATAAGGGATAGTAATCCAAAATCAGAGTGTCGGCATGATTTTGGCCATTCAATCTGATGTTATGTTGTGAAAGAAATACCATACTGGATAGTGAGAGTGATCGGCCTGTCAGGCCACCCTCCTGGAACTAGAATTCCATTGGTCTGGGTCTCGAAGCTCCTCAAGCATCTGGCCAACCCAATTGTGGTTAGGGGGGTAGTGGAAGGAGAGGTTTGGAAAATATCCTAAGAGAAATGGAACTTTTCTCACATAGATGGTACTGCTGGTGCTGGCATGTCCCAAACCCTAAAGAGAGACATTAGTCAAGAAAGCATTACAAAGCTGAGAGGGTAAAGGGAAAGGCCCAGGGTGTGAGGGAGAAAGCTCACTTGCTTTGGTAAATTTTAGAAAAATGCTGATTAAGCTAGAATCCTATGTTTATTCCTTACCAATTGTGAGAACTTAACCAGTTAGTTAGGTTTCGAAGTACAATTTTCTTTTATCTTTACAACAGAAATAATAACTACCTGATAGTTTTTCTGGAAGGAACTATTGAGACAAATGCATTAAGTGATTTTTGTAATATAGTATACCCTTGAATGATAATGTGCTTTTCAAAACATATTAGACAAAAAGATTGCTGAAACAAAGTTCTGTTAGGATGATTTCAAAGTAAGATTTAGGGATTACCTAAATGAGTGGGAAGAGAGAAAAACACCATCTAGTGGACTGCAGGACCTCATTCAAACTCACTTATAAAGAAGCCCTTGGATATTTTTTTTGGATATCTAGAATTTTGCTGGTGTACTGAAGTCTAACAGATAATTTTAAAGGTATTGTATCCCTAGACCGACATGGTCTTAGAAAACATACTTTACAAGGCAACAATTGCTATAATAATTTACTTTGTTGTATTTCTTCCCATTTGGCCAAAATTTTTTAATTTTGTGGAAGTGTAAGTAGGGTTGGCAGCTTTTTAACAAATACAAGATTCACATTTTTCCCTTGGAATAGTACACTGGTTGTTTACAGTAGATAAAATTTTGTAGTTTTTAAAAGCAATACCATGGCAGTGTCACCAAAATATAATGTAAAGGGAATAGAGTACAATAAAAAAAAAAAAAATTTTTTTTTTTTATAGGGTCCATTAAATACCTATAGTGTGCTCCTTGAGAGGCTAAATGTTGCCAGTTTTAAAGGGAATGTATGTAGCCATTGCCCATGCGAAGACTTTATCTGCTATTATTCTTTCTTTTGTGTACAAGTACTCCCCGACTTACGACGGGTTCCAGTTCAAGGACTCCATCATAAGTTGGTTCTGACATAAGTCGTATACCTCATTTTTTCATTATTATTGCCTTTTATTATCAATGTCTTTATAAATCAGATCTTTATTTGTCTTTAGAGATTGGAAACATTACATATAAACTTACAGGTATATTTTAGTACATAAATACATTAAAAATACACAAATCATAAAAATTTACTCTGAAAATGAAGAAGAGTTGGACAACATTGGCATTTTGTCAGTTGTGGTAATAACTCCACTTGTGAAGGGTTCTGGATCTCCTGGATTATCCCTAGGAATGCGGATGATGCTTTTAGTCAGAAAATCAGTGAGAACTGTCTGTATGGGCCTTTTCTTTTTTCTTCATATATTTCAAGGTAACATATCACTGCTTCCCAAATCTACCTATCTGCATTAGCAAAGCAATCGGCATCTGGGTCCCTGTTTACAAGCAACTGCAGCCTCTGATTTAGTTTAGAAAACTAAATCTATATGGCCTTGTTGTGAACAATAAGTCATTAAATCAAGTATATGCAAGTGGACAACTGTGATTTATAGCATCAGAAAATTACACTCGGCAACATTATGTATAGTGCATATTACTAATGACAAAATGTACAAAAAAAAAAAGGATGGTCATAAGTGTGATTCATCATTACTTAAATACACTGTAAGTTGGGGAGTACCTGAATGTTTATATATATATTTTTGCCTGTGTATATAATATTTCACTCATATATATATATGTATGTGTATATACACAAAAGCACATGGAAATAGCATGGTAGACAGTATTGTTTCTAACAAAGGTGTCATTTCCTTGGCCTTATTTCTCACTGCCTTAGGAGTCAGACAGCCTATAATAAAATGCTGTCAGAATAGGTGAGATGAATGCATCCCCATAGTGTCTATAAAGTAGAGCGTAGGGGAAAATTGTTGGCACACACGTGTAGCTCATTAGTTTAGCAGTTAAGTGATTATTTTATTCGTTAACTATCTCATTGGGTTTTATTTTTTATTTTATTTATTTTTTTAGGATGTGTTCATTTAGGACTAGCTAGAAATACATGATTTATTAACTCACCTTTTTAGCTATCTTGGAGATCCTATTCCATGAGGGGTCTGTAGGCTAGATTGTTATGACTGTTTAATGATGTGTAATATAATACTGTTTATTTTCTTTTTAAAATATAATTGACTACATTTGAAAAATTTGGAAAGATGTATGGCTCCCTAGTACAACTAAGTACATACTGAGGCTAAAGTGACAGAAATGGAAACAAACACACATTTTTTGGCCACTTTCCATAAAGGTGACCCCACTCATCTTTTCAGGATTACAGACAATAGCAATGGAGGCTACATTTTTTACATGTTTCAAGTAATCCCATAAGCGTCCATAAGTATAATGATCTACATCCTACATCTCACTGAAAATTGATAAGATTACTCATAATTTAGCCTGTAATTTTGACTTTTAAAACTCGTCTCCCGGTTTCTATCCCTTGTTAGTTAAAGGAATGAAATAATATTTAAAAAGAGTAACTACATTTGCATTCTGTCAACTTATCATTCATTCTTTCATGCACTCACTGAATAAATATGTTTTAAGTGCCCACCAGATAAGTTAGAGAGAAAGTGCAGGAGTAGCTTGTAGTGGGCAAATGTTATCAATGGGCATACGAGGTTGGAGAATGCCATTTATTGTGTGTGCGGATGAAATGAGTTAATTGAGAAAATTTTCATACTCATATAAACACTAAGATGTATTTGAAAAACATGATAAACATTTTTTATTATAAAGCTGTAGCTTAATAAAGGGTACTTCTTCCCCTAATTTACATAATTTTTCATTGCTAACTTTACAACAATCATACTATATCATTGATCCGCTTGGAGGTTTCTTAACCACTCCATTCTTTTGAATCTCTGAGAATGTTTCATTGTCTGAGCATTCTTCTATGTCCGTCAACACTCCCTTTAATAAAGCTTACCCATATTTTTTTTTTTTTTTTGACAACACCAACTCATTTATTCACTCATTCAACAGGTGTTCATCCACCTGTTTCAACTCAGCTTGATTTTTTTTTTTTTTTCGGCTTCTATGCATTACATTTTTTCTTAAATTAATTTTTATTAAGCTTCAAGTGAACATTTACCATTCCAATCAGTCTGTCACATATAAGTTTACATACATCTTACTCCCTTCTCCCACTTGCTCTCCCCCTATTGAGTCAGCCCGTTCAGTCTCTCGTTTCGTGCCAATTCCGCCGTCTTCCCTCTCTCTCTATCTTCCCATCCCCCCTCCAGTCAAGAGCTGCCAACACACTCTCCAGTGTCCACCTGATTTAATTAGCTCACTCTTCATCAGCATCTCTCTCCCTGCCGCTGACCAGTCCTTTTCATGTCTGATGAGTTGTCTTCAGGGATGTTTCCTGTCCTGTGCCATCAGAAGGTCTGGGGAGCATTGCCTACGGGATTCCTCTAGTCGCAGTCATACCATTAAGTATGGTCTTTTTATGAGAATTTGGGGTCTGTAAAAAAAAATTTTTTTTTTTTTTTTTTTTTTTTATGGCATTGGTCTCCTGCTCCCTCAGGAGTTGTCTGTTGTGCTCCCTGACAGGGCAGACATCAATTGTGGCCGGGCACCAACTAGTTCTTCTGGTCTCAGGATAATGTAGGTCTCTGGTTCATGTGGCCCTTTCTGTCTTTTGGGTTCTTAGTTGTCGTGTGACCTTGGTGTTCTTCCTTTGCCTTTGCTCCAGGTGGGTTGAGACCAATTGATGTATCTTAGATGGCCGCTTGTTAGCATTTAAGACCCCAGACGCCACATTTCAAAGTGGGATGCAGAATGTTTTCATAATAGAATTATTTTGCCCATTGACTTAGAAGTCCCCTCAAACCATGTTCCCCAGACCCCAGCCCCTGCTCCGCTGACCTTTGAAGCATTCATTTTATCCCGGAAAACTCTTTGCTTTTAGTCCAGTCCAATTAGGCTGACCTTCCTTGTATTGAGTGTTGTCTTTCCCTTCACCCGAAGCAGTTCTTATCTACTGATTGATCAATAAAAAACCCTCTCCCTCCCTCCCTCCCTCCCCCCTTTGTAACCACAAAAGTATGTGTTGTTCTCCGTTTTTTCTATTTCTCAAGATCTTATAATAGTGGACTTATACAATATTTGTCCTTTTGCCTCTGACTCAGTTCGCTCAGCATAATGCCTTCCAGATTCCTCCATGTTATGAAATGTTTCAGAGATTCGTCACTGTTCTTTATCGATGCGTAGTATTCCATTGTGTGAATATACCACAATTTATTTACCCATTCATCCGTTGACGGACATCTTGGTTGCTTCGAGCTTTTTGCTATTGTAAACAGAGCTGCAATAAACATGGGTGTGCATATATCTGTTTGTGTGAAGGCTCTTGTATCTCTAGGGTATATTCCGAGGAGTGGGATTTCTGGGTTTTATGGTAGTTATATTTCTAACTATTTAAGATAATGCCAGATGGATTTCCAAAGTGGTTGTACCATTTTACAATCCCACCAGCAGTGTATGAGAGTTCCAGTCTCTCCCCAGCCTCTCCAACATTTATTATTTTGTGTTTTTTGGATTAATGCCAGTCTAGTTGGTGTGAGATGGAATCTCATCGTAGTTTTAATTTGCATTTCTCTAATGGCTAATGATCGAGAGCATTTTCTCATGTATCTGTTGGCTGCCTGAATATCTTCTTTAGTGAAATGTGTGTTCATATCCTTTGCCCACTTTTTGATTGGGCTGTTTGTCTTTTTGTGATTGAGTTTTGACAGAATCATGTAGATTTTAGAGATCAGGCGCTGGTCGGAGATGTCATAGCTGAAAATTCTTTCCCAGTCTGTAGGTGGTCTTTTTACTCTTTTGGTGAAGTCTTTAGATGAGCATAGGTGTTTGATTTTTAGGAGCTCCCAGTTATCTGGTTTCTCTTCATCATTTTTGGTAATGTTTTTATTCTGTTTATGCCCTGTATTAGGGCTCCTAGGGTTGTCCCAATTTTTTCTTCCATGATCTTTATCGTTTTAGTCTTTATGTTTAGGTCTTTGATCCACTTGGAGTTAGTTTTTGTGCATGGTGTGAGGTATGGGTCCTGTTTCATTCTTTTGCAAATGGATACCCAGTTATGCCAGCACCATTTGTTAAAAAGACTATCATTTCCCCAATTGACTGACACTGGTCCTTTGTCAAATATCAGCTGCTCATACATGGATGGATTTATATCTGGGTTCTCAATTCTGTTCCATTGGTCTATATGCCTGTTGTTGTACCAGTACCAGGCTGTTTTGACTACTGTAGCTGTATAATAGGTTCTGAAATCAGGTAGAGTGAGGCCTCCCACTTTCTTCTTCTTTTTCAGTAATGCTTTGCTTAACCGGGGCTTCTTTCCCTTCCATATGAAATTGGTGATTTGTTTCTCTATCCCCTTAAAATATGACATTGGAATTTGGATCAGAAGTGCCTTAAATGTATAGATGGCTTTTGGTGGAATAGACATTTTTACTATGTTAAGTCTTCCTATCCATGAGCAGGGTATGTTTTTCCACTTAAGTATGTCCTTTTGAATTTCTTGTAGCAGAGCTTTGTAGTTTTCTTTGTATAGGTCTTTTACATCCTTGGTAAGATTTATTCCTAAATATTTTATCTTCTTGGGGGCTACTGTGAATGGTATTGGTTTGGTTATTTCCTCTTCGGTGTTCTTTTTGTTGATGTAGAGGAATCCAAGTGATTTTTGTATGTTTATTTTATAACCTGAGACTCTGCCAAACTCTTCTATTAGTTTTGGTAGTTTTCTGGAGGATTCCTTAGGGTTTTCCATGTATACGATCATGTCATCTGCAAATAGTGATAGCTTTACTTCCTCCTTGCCAATCTGGATGCCCTTTATTTCTTTGTCTAGCCTAATTGCCCTGGCTAAGACTTCAAGTACGATGTTGAATAAGAGCAGTGATAAAGGGCATCCTTGTCTGGTTCCCGTTCTCAAGGGAAATGCTTTCAGGTTCTCTCCATTTAGAGTGATATTGGCTGTTGGCTTTGCATAGATGCCCTTTATTATGTTGAGGAATTTTCCTTCAATTCCTATTTTGGTAAGAGTTTTTATCATAAATGGGTGTTGGACTTTGTCAAATGCCTTTTCTGCATCTATTGATAAGATCATGTGGTTTTTATCTTTTGTTTTATTTATGTGATGGATTACATTAATGGTTTTTCTGATATTAAACCAGCCTTGCATACCTGGTATAAATCCCACTTGATCAGGGTGAATTATTTTTTTGATGTGTTGTTGGATTCTATTGGCTAGAATTTTGTTGAGGATTTTTGCATCTATGTTCATGAGGGATATAGGTCTATAATTTTCTTTTTTTGTAATGTCTTTACCTGGTTTTGGTATCAGGGAGATGGTAGCTTCATAGAATGAGTTGGGTAGTATTCCGTCTTTTTCTACGCTTTGAAATACCTTCAGTAGTAGTGGTGTTAAGTCTTCTCTGAAGGTTTGGTAGAACTCTGCAGTGAAGCCGTCCTGGCCAGGAATTTTTTTTGTTGGGAGTTTTTTGATTACCGTTTCAATCTCTTTTTTTGTTATGGGTCTATTTAGTTGTTCTACTTCTGAATGTGTTAGTTTAGGTAGGTAGTATTGTTCCAAGAATTTATCCATTTCTTCTAGGTTTTCAAATTTGTTAGAGTACAATTTTTCGTAGTAATCTGATATGATTTTTTTAATTTCATTTGGCTCTGTTGTGATGTGGTCCTTCTCGTTTCTTATTCGGGTTATTTGTTTCCTTTCCTGTATTTCTTTAGTCAGTCTAGCCAATGGTTTATCAATTTTGTTAATTTTTTCAAAGAACCAGCTTTTGGCTTTGTTAATTCTTTCAATTGTTTTTCTGTTCTCTAATTCATTTAGTTCAGCTCTAATTTTTATTATTTGTTTTCTTCTGGTGCCTGATGGGTTCTTTTGTTGCTCACTTTCTATTTGTTCAAGTTGTCGGGACAGTTCTCTAATTTTGGCTCTTTCTTCTTTTTGTATGTGTGCATTTATCGATATAAATTGGCCTCCGAGCACTGCTTTTGCTGTGTCCCAGAGGTTTTGATAGGAAGTATTTTCATTCTCGTTGCTTTCTAAGAATTTCCTTATTCCCTCCTTGATGTCTTCTATAACCCAGTCTTTTTTCAGGAGGGTATTGTTCATTTTCCAAGTATTTGATTTCTTTTCCCTAGTTTTTCTGTTATTGATTTCTAGCTTCATTGCCTTGTCGTCTGAGAAGATGCTTTGTAATATTTCGATGTTTTGGATTCTGCAAAGATTTGTTTTATGACCTAATATGGGCTCTATTCTACAGAACGTTCCATGTGCGCTAGAAAAAAAAGTATATTTTACAGCAGTTGGGTGGAGAGTTCTGTATAAGTCAATGAGGTCAAGTTGGTTGATTGTTGTAAGTAGGTCTTCCGTGTTTCTATTGAGCTTCTCTACTAGATGTTCTGTCCTTCTCCGAAAGTGGTGTGTTGAAGTCTCCTACTATAAATGTGGAGGTGTCTATCTCACTTTTCAATTCTGTTAAAATTTGATTTATGTATCTTGCAGCCCTGTCATTGGGTGCATAAATATTTAATATGGTTATGTCTTCCTGATCAATTGTCTCTTTTATCATTATATAGTGTCCTTCTTTATCCTTTGTGGTGGATTTAAGTCTAAAGTCTATTTTGTCAGAAATTAATATTGCTACTCCTTTTTTGCTCATTGTTTGCTTGATATATTTTTTTCCATCCTTTGAGTTTTAGTTTGTTTGTGTCTCTAAGTCTAAGGTGTGTCTCTTGTAGGCAGCATATAGATGGATCGTGTTTCTTTATCCAGTCCGTGACTCTCTGTCTCTTTATTGGTGCACTTAGTCCATTTACATTCAGCGTAATTATAGATAAATAAGTTTTTAGTGCTGTCATTTTGATGCCTTTTCATGTGAGTTGTTGGCCATTTCATTTTTCCACATACTTTTTTGTGCTGAGACGTTTTTCTTAGTAGATTGTGAGATCCTCATTTTCATAATGTTTAACTTTATGTTAGTTGCGTCATTACGTTTTTCTTGGCGTTTTTCTTGAGTTATGGAATTGATATTCCTTTTTGTGGTTACCTTATTATTTACCCCTGTTTGTCTAAGTAAAAACCTAACTTGTATCGTTCTATATCCCCTTGTATCATTCTCCATCTGGCAGTTCAATGCCTCCTGTATTTAGTCCCTCTTTTTGATTATTGTGATCGTTTATCTGTTGATTTCCATGACTCTCTGTTATGTGTATTATTTTGTTTATTTACTTATTTTTTAGAATTAATCTTAATTTGTTTGTTTTTGTGCTTTCCCTATTTGAGTTGCGTTGATATCAGGACATTCTGTTTTGTGACCTTGTATTGTGCTGGTACCTGATATTATTGGTCATCAGGCCAAACAGTCTCCTTTAGCATTTCTTGCAGTCTTGGTTTAGTTTTTGCAAATTCTCTAAACTTGTGTTTATCTGTAAATATCTTAATTTCTCCTTCATATTTCAGACAGAGTTTTGCTGGATATATGATCCTTGGTTGGCAGTTTTTCTCCTTCAGTGCTCTGTATATGTCGTCCCATTCCCTTCTTGCCTGCATGGTTTCTGCTGAGTAGTCTGAACTTATTGATTCTCCCTTGAAGGAAACCTTTCTTTTCTCCCTGGCTGCTTTTAAAATTTTCTGTTTGTCTTTGGTTTTGGCAAGTTTGATGATAATATGTCTTGGTGTTTTTCTTTTTGGATCAATCTTAAATGGGGTTCGATGAGCATCTTGGATAGATATCCTTTTGTCTTTCATGATGTCAGGGAAGTTTTGTGTCAGAAGTTCTTCAACTATTTTCTCTGTGTTTTCTGTCCCCCCTCCCTGTTCTGGGACTCCAATCACCCGCAGGTTATTCTTCTTGATAGAGTCCCACATGATTCTTAGGGTTTCTTCATTTTTTTTAATTCTTTTATCTGATTTTTTTTTCAGCTATGTTGGCGTTGATTCCCTGGTCCTCCAGAAGTCCCAGTCTACATTCTAATTGCTCAAGTCTGCTCCTCTGACTTCATATTGCGTTGTCAAATTCTGTAATTTTATTGTTAATCTTTTGGATTTCTACATGCTGTCTCTCTATGGATACTTGCAACTTATTGATTTTTCCACTATGTTCTTGAATAATCTTTGTGAGTTCTTCAACAGTTTTATCAGTGTGTTCCTTGGCTTTTTCTGCAGTTAGCCTAATTTCATTTGTGATGTCTTGAAGCATTCTGTAAATTAGTTTTTTATATTCTGTATCTGATAATTCCAGGATTGTATCTTCATTTGGGAAAGATTTTGATTCTTTTGTTTGGGGGGTTGGAGAAGCTGTCATTGTCTGTTTCTTTATGTGGTTTGATATGGACTGCTGTCTCCGAGCCATCACTGGGAAACTAGTTTTTCCAGGTAATCAGCTAAAAAAAAAATGCAGTCAGATCCCTACCTGAATTCTCCCTCTGGATCAGCGTATTTGGATGTTAATGGAGCTGCCTGGGGAGGGTGGGGGGGGATGAGAGAGCTAGGAGTGTAGCACCTCAGAATATAGAGCTGATCCCCGCATTCACGCTCCGCCCACGCCCACCAAAATCTCGGTGGGACGGCTCCCCAGCTGGGACACTGCTCTCCCCGCTCCAAGACCAGTCACTTCCTCTCGGGGACTTCTCCCTCCGGCCCGCCGCACCGCTAGCGCGAGCTGGGTGGGCATCGCCCGCACGAACGGCTGGGCCCGCCCCCGGGGTCAATTCAGGGGAATATAACTGGTCCCCGCGCTCACGCCCCTCCCACGCCCGCCAAAATCCCAGTGGGATGGCTCCCCGGCTGGGACGCTGCTCTCCCCGCTCCGAGACCAGTCACTTCCTCCCGGGGACTTCTCCCACTGGCTGCGCCGCTATGCCGCCTGTGCCAACCGGCTAGGCTACCTCACGGGATGAGTTCAGGGGCTAGGGCTGAGCCTCTTGTCTGTGCCGTCTTCCCCCCTCGCCTCTGCCCCAAATCGGGCTCTGAAGGTCACCTGCCTGGTACGCTGGCTCCTGGTTCTGAAAACGATCGTTGTCTACCCGTATTTGTTCGTTCTCCGTCTCTAAGTCTGTGTTTGTTGTTCAGAGATCGTAGATTGTTATGTATGTGATCGATTCACTTGTTTTTCCGAGTCTTTGTTGCTAGAGGGATCCGCGGTAGCATCCACCTAGTCCGCCATCTTGGCCCCACCTCCCCATATTTCTTATCAATGCAATTTCATAGTGATTTTTAAAAAGACTCTTAAAGGAAGCCTACACTTGAAATCATGATGATCATGCAGAAGAAATCTTCAGATAGAAACAGAAATATGCTCAGAATAAATAATTTACTAATCTATCCCATCTAAGGTATAAAAGTCATTTTATGAAGGAACAGATATATAGAAGATAGGTGAGCTGAAGAAATGCCAAAGAGATTGATTTGGATCCTTTTTTTTTTCTTTTTCAAGCTATGATTCATATCTGATACATGTAAAAGGGATTGTTGATTGGCCCTACAATCCCAATTCTAAGTCCCCGACTCTTTTATACTCACAGTCTTCCAAAACCTTATTTCAAACACCTTAATTCCAAATATAACAAATATGTTATTTTAGCGTATTCTTTCTTTGTCATTTGTTTGTCTCTGAAATGCTGTGTACAGATTTTTTTCTCTTCCACTCAATAATTGCTTTGAATAAGCAACATGATTTTCAATGCCTTTACCTAATAAAGATAATGAGCAAAAGTAAAATGCAAATGACAACAGCTGATACAGTGATGAATCATTCAAAAAGCCTGATTTTCTTGACTGTAACCTGCTGCTGCTATGGAAGCAACTATTAGCACACTGACAGATGGTACCAGAAACCATCATTTCTGTCTCTCTCTACCTCTCCTTTGTCTTCTCCCTCCCCTTTCAACCTCCCCATTTGTGACAAAATCACTGTGCTTGGAAGTGTCAATTTTCTTTGAGCATTATGTTAATAACATCAGAATTCATCACAGTTGAGCATTTTATTGGCTTGAACACAACCAAAAAATAGATGTGGGCTTTGAACATTGCCTGTTTCTCTTTTGACGCAATGTGCAGTAAATTCTCTTTTCTCACCAGTATCGGGGCTTTTACATTCAATACAATAGATCATGTTGTTTTTGTTGTTGTTAGGTGCCGTTGAATCAGTTCCAACTCATAGCAACCCTATGTACCACAAACCAAACAGTGCCCGGTCCTTCGCCATGCTCACAATCCTTGTTATGCTTGAGCCCATGGTTGCAGCCGCTGTGTCAATCCATCTCCTTGAGAGTCTTCCTCTTTTTCGCTGACCCTCTGCTTTACCAAGCATCATGTCCTTCTGCAGGGACTGATCCTTCCTGATAACATGTCCAAAGTATGTAAGACTCACTCAGTCTCACCATCCTTGTTTCTAAGGAGCATTGTGACTGTACTTCTTCCAATACAGAGTTGTTTGTTCTTTTGGCAGTCTGTGGTATACTTAATATTCTTTGCCAACACCACAATTTCAAGGCCACAGTTCTTCTTTGGTCTTCCTTATTCATTGTCCAGCTTTTGCAAGCATAAGATGTGATTGAAAATACCATGGCTTGGGTCAGGCACACCTTAGCCTTCAAGGTGACATCTTTGTTTTTCAACACTTTAAAGAGGTCTTTTGCAGATTTGCCCAACACAATGCGTCTCTTGATTTCTTGACTGCTGCTTCCATGTGTGTTGATTGTGGATCCAAGTAAAATGAAATCCTTGTCAACTTCAATTTTTTCTCCATTTATCATGATTTTGCTTATTGGTCCAGTTGTGAGAATTTTGTCTTCTTTATGTTGAGGTGTAATCCATACTGAGGGCTGTGGTCTTTCATCTTCATCAGTAAGTGCTTCAAGTCCTCTTCGCTTTCAGCGAGCAATATTGTGCTATGTGCATAACGGAGGTTGTTAATGAATCTTGATCCAATCCTGATGCCCGATTCTTCTTCATACAGTTCAGCCTCTCAGCATACATGTTGAACAGGTATGGTGAAAGAATACAACCCTGACGCACACTTTTCCTAACTTTAAACCGATCAGTATCCCCTTGTTCGGTCCGAACAACTGCCTCTTAATCTATGTAAAGGCTCCTCATGAGCACAATTAAGTGTTCTGGAATTCCCATTCTTCGCAATGCTATCCATAGTTTGTTATGATCCACACAGTCGAATGCCTTCGCATAGTCAATAAAACACAGGTAGACATCCTTCTGGTATTCTCTGCTTTCAACCAGTATCCATCTGTCATCAGCAATGATATCCCTGTTTCCATGTCCTCTTCTGAATCTAGCCTGAATTTCTGGCAGTTCCCTGTCGATATGGAAACACTGGTTGTGTAGTGGTTCGGCTGCTGAGCAAAACGTCAGCAGTTCGAATCCATCAGGCACTCCTTGGGTCATTAGGTGTCACTGAGTCACTTTCAACTTCTAGCAATGCTATCTATGTACACAGAACAAAACACTTCCCGGTCCTGTGCCATCCTCACAATCATTGTTATGTTTGACCCCACTGTTGCAGCCACTGTATCAATGCATCTTGTTGAGGGTCTTCCACTTTTGCACTGACCCTCTACTAAGAGTGATGTTATCTCCAGGGTCTGGTTTCTCCTGATAATATGTCCAGAACAAGTGAGATGAAGTCTTGCCATTCTCACTTCTAAGAAGCATTCTGGCTCTGCTTCTTCCAAGACAGATTTGATCCTTCTTCTGACAGTCCATGGTACATTCAATATTTTTTGCAAACATCATAATTCAAATGCATCAATTCTTCAGTCTTCCTTATTCATTGCCTAGCTTTTACATGCTTATGAGGCAATTGAAAATAGTATGACTTGGGTCAGGTGCACCTTAGGTTGGGGAAATGACTTTAAAATATTTTATATCTCTTTACACAGTGACACATTGTTAAAAATTTACATTTCAAGAATCTAAGGCTATAGTTTTCAATGTAAAAACTGTATACAGAAGAACTTTATGTGTTTCAGTTTTGTATTGGTTCTATGACAAATTTCAACAAGCTTGGTAGCTAAAAACAACACAGGTTAGGTAATTTCTGAAATTTCTGGAGGTCAGAAGTTTGAACTGGATCTTACTGGGCTATAAATAAGGTGTTGAAAGGGCTATGTTTCTCCTGGAAGCTCTAGGACAGAATCTGTTTCCTTGTCTTTTTAAGTTTCTAGAGGTTCCCTGCATTCCTAGGGTCATGGTCTTCTCCCACTTTCAAATCCAGCAATGGCCAGTGGAATCTTTCTCACGTTGCATCACACAGACACCGACTCTTCTGTCTCCCTCTTCTACAGTGAAAAGACAATCGTGATTACTTTTGCCCCAGTCAGATAATCTACCTCAAGGTCAGCTGATGAGCAAACTTAATTTCCTCTATAACTTAATTCTTCCTTTCCATGTAACATAACATGTTCATAGGTCCTGGAGATTAGGATATGAACATCTTTGGGGGGAGGGGGTCAGTATTTTGCCTACAAAGAGTGTAGGAAGAAAACCAGTATCCACATAGACACATGCATATAGACAAGTATACTGTACAAATATAGAAAATACTCAAAGAAATTCCTAGATTGTTTGGACTGCTTGAGCCAGAAATCAGAATCTCTTCATTAAGCCTTATTATATTTTACAATTTTAAGCATCTTCATATCTTTTTTACCCTCTGATCTTCACAATAATTTTGTGAGCTAGCTGTGCAGGTATTAAGAAATTTTAACTGTAAGGAATCATTAATAAATTGTTAAAAGTTTTTGTGAAATTTATTCTCTTTATATTATAGTCTTTCTACTACTCCATTTCGTCTCATTAATTCTAAGGCACTAAAAGCAAACCTCCCTTTTAAGGATCTCCACAGATTTCTGTTGACTTGTTACTTAAGTTTATTCATCATCGTTTTGTGCTTTACCATTAGCCACATATAGACAGGATAACTTAGGTGTGACTATACGAAGCTGCAACTTTCCTCACACACAGGCATTTCATTCTACCTGAGGAATAGCCTAACATCTTAATGTCCAAACAGTTTATGTGTATTTGGGAAGCGCTTTTAATTTAATAATATTTTCTTAAAACATTTGAGGAGATAAAGGAATCTATCTCTGCTTCATTGTCTTTTACCTGAAAACCAATTTTGCATGATTTTTATTTCTTTTCTCTTATGGGCTATCTCACAGTGAACATAAGGAGTAGGAAAAAAAAATAAAATTATTAGTTCCAAGAGATGAGGCCTCTGGCCCTGAATTTTCAATAATGAGGGAGTCAGTGAGACCACAGCAGCAAGGGTATGAGCTGTGAAGTCAGGCAGGCCTGGGCTAAAAGACCACCTTTGCGACCTTGGGGGAAGTTGATAACTCTCATTCAGGAAGTCAGGTTTCTTCTTGGTAAAATGAGAAAAAATAATACCTGCTTTGTGCAGTTAGGAGCCCTGGTGGTGTCGTGGTTAAGAACTTGGCTGCTAACCAAAAAATTGTCAGTTTGAATCCACCAGTCACTCCTTGAAAACTCTTTGGGTAATTTCTATTCTGCCCTGTAGGGTTGCTCTGAGTTGGAATAGACTCGATGGTAAAAGTATTTTTGTCTCTCTCTTTTTTTTTTTTTTTGGTGCAGTTATGGTAAGGAACCATTAAATATTTTTTATAAGAATAATTACCTAGAAAACTTAATTGTTCCTCTGTTGTCACATTGGTTTGGCACATTTATTTTCTCTCTTCACCCCTCCCCCCATATGTAAAGGATTGTGATATCACTGAGTTTAGCTACTCTATTTTTATTTTTAGCACTAATGTGGGTCTCTTTTACATAATATATTTTCAGTAGACATTTGTTGAAATAAATAGTTCAAAATTTTCCTTTTTAGTAATTGTGGAAAATCAAGTAAAATAGTGATTGTATTCATTCACTCAATAATCGTGGCCAAAGAAAGTAAATTAGAGTAAGTGTGACCACTAAACAACTATAAATAGGACAATGTGCTGCTCTATCCATAAAGAAATTACTGTCACATGAAAAGGGAAAATTTTGAGTAGAGCAAATTCGGGAGTCAGAGGCAGGTCCAGGGGTGCATATTTTGCTATTTCACTTTTTAGACTGAGGTAGGAATCTGGAGCACTATGGAAGAATCTAGGCTGGAGTCCCTGGGTGGCTAAAACAGGTAAGCACTTGACTACTAGCCAAAAGTTTGGCAGTTCGAATTCACCCAGAGGCACTGCAGGAGACAGGCCTGGAGATCTGCTTCTGAAGTTCACAAACTTGAAAACTCTATCGAGCAGTTATACTCTGCACATATGAGGTCACCATGAGTTGGAACTGACTCAACATCAACCACCAATAGCAAAGACAAAATTACCTGTAATTAAAATTGAAGGTCAGTGAAGCCCCTGCCAAAACTATGATTCTATGGACTCTGTGAGAGGTTCACCACGTGCCTCAATCTCTTTACTCTTGTCATGCTCTTCTGCTTCCAGTATACTTTTGCTCCCAGCACCTGTGTTGCTTCCTACGGGGGTTGCCTTCAAGCTGCCAGATCTCCTTGTCTGTGTGTTGGAGCCTGAAGTCCCTGAGTATGTGCTTCTGCCAGGGGCTGTTCTTAACCAATGATTGAAGGCTGGGGGTATGAATACTTCAGCTCCCTTGTTCCTGATGCCAAAAGCTATGAGGTGTGACTTTCACTTCTCTGAGCTCCTGGGTGAGATTGGTGCCGGTGGGCTCCCTTGGGAATTTTTTTTCCCTCAGTTTCTCGTCTGTCTCTACCTTCCCTCCTTTCCTTTCTCCCAACGACCTTGCTGTTTGTGCCTTTTTTTTCCTATCTCTCTCTCCACCCAACTCCACCAGCAGTCTCACTCAGCACCATTTCGTGTGTTTGTTCATTTTCTTTTGTTTTTGGCTTCTGTTTCTCTTTTCTCTTCTTTCCCACACATACTGAGCTCCACATATCACATCCTTCCACTTCCCTACTGCCTAAATAGAATAAAATAAAATAAAGTACCCTAAATAAAACACCAGGCAACCTTCTGGTAGAAGAAAATGCACTGGAACTACCTAATAAGGAATTCAAAACTAATATTCAGGGGTCTTCAAGAGATGAAGGAAAATGCAGGCAAAAAATAGACAAAATCATGGAAACTACAGACAATATCATGGAAAAGACAGACAAAACAATGGAAAGATTCAGGATAATATTACAAGAACAAAATGTCAAAATAAATGAATGAGAAATCATACAAAAACAGCAATTAGAAATCCTAAATATAAACAACAAGATTTGAGAAATGGACAGTACAATAGAAGGTATGAGGAGCGAATGTGAAACAAGAGAAGACAGAATCAGGGAAATTGAAGCCAAATTCTTGGATATAATTTTGTTTGAAGAAAAATCAGAAAAAAGGATGAAGAAAAATTAAGAAACTCTGAGACTGTTGAGGGATACAGTCAAAAGCAAAATTGGGTGTGATCAGAATTCCAGAACAGGGGGAGAGAATGGAAAACACAGAGAGGATCATTGAAGATTTGCTGACAGAAAACTTCCCTAATATCACGAGAGATAAAAAGCTGGCCATCCAAGAAGCTCAATGAACCCATATACAATAGACTGCAAAAGAAAATCACCAAGACATATCATAATCACACTCACTAAAATCAAAGACAAAGAAAAAATCCTGAGAGCAGCTTGAGAGGGGAAACAATAAGGTTAAGCTCTGATTACTTGGCAGAAACCATCCAGGCAAGAAGGCAATGGGATGACATGTATAAAACTTTGAAAGAAAAAAGATCGCCAACCAAGACTCATATATCCTGCAAAACTTTTGCTCAAATATGATAGTGAAATTAGGACATTTCCAGGTAAACAGAAATTAAGGAAATATGTAGGAACCAAACCAAACTCACAAGAGTTATTAAAGGGAATCCTTTGGTTAGAGAACCAACACCATCAGACTGAATCTAGGATGCAGGACAGCATCATCCAGATACTAACCTAGGCAATGAATTCCCAAGGATAAAACAAACCTAAAAGATTTACAATAGGGAACAAGAGAGGTCAATCTCTAAAAGACAACAACATCAGAACAATAAAAGAGGCAATAAACAGTGTAGGCATACAACTTTCAAAGGGAGAGGAAGTTGAGATGGTAACAAGTAATAAAAGACTGGTTTAAACTTAGGAAAAAGGGATAAATTTCAAAGTAATCACAAAGAAAGTTAATAAACTTACTCATCAAAATAAAGAAGAAAAACAGTCTCAGTAAACACAAAATCTACAAATTCAAATATCATGGCTTGGATTGTATCCCCAAAAAATATATGTCAACTTAGTTAGGCCGTGATTCCCAGTATTGTGTGATTGTCCTTCATTTTGTGATTTTTATATGTGTTACAAATCATAATCTCTGTGTGTGGTTAAAGAGGATTAGGGTGAGATTGTAACACCTTTACTAAGGTCACATCCCTTATCCAATGTAGAGGGAGTTCCCCTGGGGTGTGGTCTGCACCACTTTTTATCTTACAAGAGATAAAAGGAAAGAGGACCTCATACCACCAAGAAAGCAGTGCTGGGAGCAGAGTGTGTCCTTTGGACCCAGGGTCCCTGCATGGAGAAACTCCTGGTCTGGGGGAAGATTGATGAGAAGGCCAACAGAGAGAGAAGTCCTTCCCCTAGAGCTAATGCCCTGAATTTGGACTTATAGCCTACTTCACTGTGAGGAAATAAACTTGTCTTTGTTAAAGCCATCCACTTGTGGTATTTCTGTTACAGCAGTGCTAGGTGACTAAGACAACAAAACAAACAAGCAAACAAAAAAATCCACAGACAAAATAAATTCACCACCAGAGAGAAAGAGGAACAAAGAAAATGTCAACACCACCACAAAAAAAAAGCACTATAAAATGACACCAGTAAACTCACACCTACAATGACACTGAATGTAAATGACTTAAGTGCATCCATAAAGAAACAGAAAGTGACAGAATGGATGAAAAACCAAGACCCATCAATATGCTGTCTACAAAAGACACACCTCAAAAACAAAGACATAAATTTGTTAAAAATCAAAGGATGAAAAATATATATACATCAAGCATATAGATATATATATATATCTCAAGCAAAAAATACATATATATGTATATCAAACAAAAAGGACAATCCATTATGAGGCCATGATCATAATAAATATCTATGCACACAATGACAGGGTTCCAAAACACATAAAACAAACTCTAACAGCACTGGAAATGACAGTTCCATAATAATAGTAGGGCACTTCAACACACCACTCTCAACAAAGGATAGAACATCAAAACAAAACTCAACAAAGAAGATCTAAAGGCCACAATCAACCAGTGTGACTTCAAAGACATACATAGAACACTTCACCCAAGAGAAGCAAAGTACACATTCTTTTCCAAAGCACATGGAACATTCTCCAGATTAGACCACATCTTAGACCATAACGCAATCCTTAACAAAACCCAAGGCATTGAGAGAATACAAGGTATATTCTCTGACCACAACGCCATAAAAGTAGAAATTAATAGTAGGAAGAGCGAGCAAAAAAAAAAAAAAAAAAAATCAAATACATGGAAACTGAACAACACATTGCTTAAAAGCCACAGGGTGATAGAAGAAATCAAAGGTGGAATCAAAAAATTCCTAGAATCAAATGAGAATGAAAACACATCGTACCAAATCCTTTGGTACATAGCAAAGGCAGTGCTCAGAGGTCAATTTATAGCAATAGATGCACATATCCAAAAAGCAGAAACGGGCAAAATCAAAATATTAGTTACACAGCTCAAATAAATAGAAAGAGAACAGCAAAATAAGCCCACAGACACAAGAAAAGAAATGATAAAGATCAGAGCAGAAATAATTGAAATAGAGAATAAAAAAAAAAAATAGAAAGAATCAGCAAAACCAAAAGTCAGCTCTTTGAAAGCATCAACAAAATCAAAAAAATATTGGCCAAATTGACACAAATAAAACCTAAATAAGAAATGAAATGGGAGGAAATAAAACAGAACCAAATGAAATAAAAAGGATCATAACAGAGTATATGAAAAGCTATACTCTAACAAATTTGAAAACCTACAGACCCTAATATACAGCATAAACAGGATGCAAACCATAACTAACAACACACAAACACCAGAGATAAGTTAGATAACTGGGATTTTCTAACGATTAAACACTTTATCAAAAGAGAACCTACAGACTGGGAAACAATTTTTGGCTATGACAAATCCAATAAATGCCTAACTTTAAAAATCTATAGGAAAATCCAATACCTCTACAACAAAAAGACAAATAATCCAATTATAAAATGATCAAAGGATATAACAGACACCTCACCAAAGAAGACATTCAGTTGGCTAAAAGACACATGAGGAAATGCTCACAATCACTAGCCATTAAGAGAAATGCAAATCAAAAGTTTAATGAGTTACTATTTCACCCCAACGTTGCTGGCCTGAACCAAAAAAACAGAAAATAAGAAATGTTGGAGAGGCTGCAGGGAGATTGGAACTCTTATGCACTGCTAGTGGGAATGCAAAATGTACAACTGTTTTGGAATACAATATGGCACTTACTTAAAAAGCTAGAAATAGAAATACCATATGATCCAGCAACCCCACTCCTAGGAACATATCATTGAGAAATAAGAGCTGTCACATGAACAGACATATGCACATCCATGTTCATTACAGGATTATTCACAATAGCAAAAAGATGGAAACAACCTAAACAATCAACAGATGAATGGGTAAAAATCTATGGTACACACACAATGGAATACTATGCAAAAATAAAGAACAATGATGAATCTGTGAAATATCTCACAACATGGATGAACCTGGATGGCATTATGCTGAATGAAATAAGTCAATCACAAAAGGACAAATATTGTAAGAGATCACTGTTATAAAAACTCACGAAAAGGTTTACAAACAAAAAGAAGAACCCTTTGATGGTTATGAAGGAGGGGAAAAAGGTAGGGAGAGAAAAACACTAACTAGACTTTGTGTGAAGGTTAAGACAGTACACAATACTGGGGAAGCCAATACACAATACTGGAGAAGCCAGCACAACTTGACCAAGACAAGGTCATGGAAGCTTCATAGATACATCCAAACTCCCTGAGAGACTGAGCTAATGGGCTGAGGGTTGAGGGCCATGGTCTCGGGGAACATCTAGCTTAATTGGCAGAACACAGTTTACAAAGAAAATGTTACTTTGGTGAGTAGTGTCTGGGGTCTTAAAAGCTTGTGAACAGCCATCTAAGATACTCCACTTGTCTCACCCCATCTGGAGCAAGGGAGAATGTAGAAAACCTAAGTCACAAGGGAAAGGTTATGCAAAAGGATTAATGGATTTTAAGTTCCACAGCCTCCACCAGACTGAGTCCAGCACAACTATTTGGTACCTGGCTGCCATCACCAACGCTAACTACTCTGACAGGATCACAATAGATGGTACCAGACAAAGCTGGAGAAAAATGCAGAACAAAATTCTAACTCACACACATGCACACACACTCAGACATGAAAAACAGACTTACTGGTCTGACAGAGACTAGAAAAACCTGGAGAGTATATCCCCCAGACATTCTTTTAACTCAGTACTGAAGTCCTGAATTCACCATTCAGCCAAAGATTAGACAGGCTCATAAAACAAAACGAGACTAAAGAGGCACACCAGACCAGGGCTAAGGACAAGAAGGCAGGAGGGGGCAGGAAAGCTGGTAGTGGGGACCCCAAGGTGGAGAAAGGGAGAGGGTTGACATGTTGTATGGTTGGCACCCAATGTCACAAAATAATATGTGTATTAATTGTTTAATGAGAAACTGATTGGCTCTGTAAATCTTCATCTAAAGTAAAATAAAAACAAAGGTGAAATAAAAGCAAAAAATAATAAAAAAAAGAAAGAACAAATTCCTTTAAGTGCATCTACCAAGATAAGTTTTTCCTTCCCAATTGGATGATTCGGTCTTTACCCTGGATAGGTTTCACTTTCCCTGTGTAGTAATGTTTCAAATGCATACATGCTATGACCCAGGCTTACCAAGCTAAAGTTCAGAGACAAACGTAGAGAAGCAGTGAATCTAACACCTAGAAAACTCTCTTGTGCCCAGATTCAAGGAGCCTCCAGCAGTGAAGAGTTGCTAACTACAGGATGCCAAAGTAGACCAGCAAGAATGGAAATAGTGACTGCTTTTTGTCATTCTGTTGAGCACTTAAAATCACAGCTATTATTCACTTAATATTTAATACAAATATACTTCTGGTACTGATGTGTATAAACAGCTAGGCTATTTATCCATACAAGCAATTTTTTAAAGCATGATTTAGAAGCACAGGTACTTATTTAGATAAGAAATAAAACAACAACAAGCCCATTGATGTCCAGTCAACCCTGGGTACTAGACTTCAGTCAAAAGGGAGCCTCTTATGTAAAACCATTGTTCCTTTTTTTTTTAGTATCAAAAGGGCTTTCTGAACCCTTCAGTTCAAATGGGAGTACACTCAGAGAACTAATCTCTACGTTAGACAGTGAGACTAAACAACAAGGCACAGAGGAGCTCTGCTTCTTTCCTGATCATAGGACCAAGTCCTTAGCTCCACGTTTAAGATTCTGCATTATCAGTTTCAGCATTCTAGCCTCAACCCTGCTAATCCCAATACTTCTTCATTTGGTCAGCAAAAAAAAAAAAAAAAAGTGGGGTTATAGCAATAAACAAGAGTACAGTGATCCCTGTCCTTAAAAGCTCACATTAAAGTGCCCTTCAGGCAAACCAGTATATTCAGTGTGTCCCCAAACACTCATTCAACAAATATTTACTGGATAAGTTAAATGCTGTGCATGGTTTCAGGCACTAAGGATATAGAAGTAAACAAAGAGACAAAATTTCTTGCCTTCACAATTCTACAACCTTGTGAATGAAGAAATGTACCTGTCCCTTGTACTTTTATGTTTTGTTTATGTCATTTCCCAGCTCTCCTCTATAGTTCTTCAATATTTTCACTCCTTCTAAGCACACACACACACAAAAAATGTTGCCATTGAGTCAATTCCAACACATAGCAATTCTATAGGACAGAGTAGAACTGCCGCATACAGTTTCCAAGGAGTGTCTGGTGGATTCGAACCATTGACTTTTTGATTAGCAGTCATAGCTGTCAACCCCTCCGCCACCAGGGCTCCACTCCTCAGCACCAGTTCTACCAAATTCTACTTACATTATAGTTCAGATAACATGTTAGATGTAAATTAGACTATTGGTGAAGAAACTCAGAGTCACTCCGGTTTAAATCCGGAGGAGGAACATAGAGGTCAACAAAGTTTGGCAAATCGGAGAGAATTAAAAAATTCTGGGAAGGTTTTTAAGAATAAGACAAGAAAACAGTAACTAGGTGTGGGGTACTATTTACGATTTCATCATACAAGTAAGACAAACCCATTTATCAGACTGGGGCACAGTGGTAATTGATATCAAGTAAAAAGTAAATCAATCGCGGTTCTTAAAATTCCCCCTAAGAGGGCAGTGAGTTTATGTTAATGGGGGGAGGGGAACAACTCAGAAAAGGAGGATGAGAATATTCGCACATCTGGAAGAATGCAATCAATGGTACTGAATTGTACATGTAGAAATGGTTGAATTGGCATATGTTTTGCTATGCATATTCTCAACAACAAAATAATTTTTTTCTTTTTGTATTTTTATTGTGCTTTAAGTGAAAGTTTACAAATCAAGTCAGTCTCTCATACAAAACCTTATATACACTTTGCTACATACTCCTAGTTGCTCTCCCCCTAATGAGACAGCACATTCCTTCTCTCCACCCTGTGTTTCCGTGTCCATTCAGCCAGCTTCTGTCCCCTTCAGCCTTCACATCTCCCCTCCAGACAGGAACTGCACACATAGTCTTCTATGTCTACTTGATCCAAGAAGCCCACTCCTCACCAGTATCATTTTCTGTCTTATAGTCTAGTCCCATCCCTGTCTGAAGAGTTGGCTTTGGGAATGTTTCCTTTCGGGCTGGCAGAAGATCTGGGGACCATGACCTCTGGGGTCCCTCTAGTCTCAGTCAGACCATTACATCTGGTCTTTTTACAAGAATTTGGGGTCTGCATCCCACTGCTCTCCTGCTCCTTCAGGGATTCTCTGTTATGCTCCCTGTCATGGCAGTCATCGGTTGTAGCTGGGCACCGTCTAGTTCTTCTGGTCTCAGGCTGATGTAGTCTCTGATTTATGTGGCCTATTCTGACTCTTGGGCTCATACCTACCTTGTGTCTTTGGTGTTTTTCATTCACCTTTGCTCCATGTGGGTTGAGACCAATTGTTGCATCTTAGATGGTCACTCGCTAGCATTTAAGACCCCAGACGCCACTCTCCAAAATGAGATGCGGAATGTTTTCTTAATAGTTTTTATTATGCCAATTGACCTAGAGGTCCCCTGGAACCATGGTCCCCAAAACCTGCCCCTGCTAAGCTGGCCTTCGAAGAGTTCAGTTTATTGAGGAAACTTCTTTGGTTTTGGTCTAGTCCAGTTTCAACAAAATAAATTTTAAAAAAATTAAATTAAATAAATAGTTTGTCCACTAACCAAAAGGTGGGCAGTTCAAATCCACCAGGTGCTCCTTGGAAACTCCATGGGGCAGTTCTACTATATCTTATAGGCTCACAATGCGTCGGAATCAACTCAACGGCAATGGATTTCTTGTTCCTTTTTTTTTTTTACTTTGCTCTCCTTCAATAACGTTTTTCTTATTCAGCGCCTCTTTCCTTTCTATATAAGTTTGGTGATTAGTTTTTCCATCTCATTAAAGAATGTTTTTGCAATTTGGATAGGGATTGTACTATATTGTAGATCATTTTAGGTCATATTGACATTTTCACAATGTTTAGCCTTCCTATGCATGATTATGGTATGTTTTTCCATTTATGTAAATCCCTTTGGTTTCTTGCAGAAGAGTTTTGTAGTTTTCTTTTTATAAATCTTTTACATCCCTAGTTTGATTAATTCCCAAGTATTTTATCTTTTGAAGGCTACTGTAAATGATATCATTTACCCGATTTTCCTTACAAAGTTCTCTTTGTTATCGTAGAGGAATCCAACTGATTTTTATATGTCCATCTTGTACCCTGCCACTTTGCTGAATCCTTCTATTTCTATTTGCTGAATCCTAGTAGCTTTCTTGTGGAGTCTCTGGGATTTTCTGTTTATATGGTCATAAAAAAAAAAAAATCATGTCATGTGAAAATATGGATAATTTTACTTCTTCATTACCAATTTGTATGCCCTTCATTTCCCTTTTTTGTCTTATTGCTC